>NC_090375.1:99642921-102101680 GCF_036365525.1 Heterodontus francisci | reverse complement strand
ACCCAGGTCTCGTTGGGGAGCCCTTTCCCAATCTATCACCATTCAGATAGCAATCTGCCTTTCTGTTTTTACAACCAAAGTGGATAATCTCACATTTATCCACATTATACTGCATCTGCCATGCATTTGCCCACTCACCCAACTTGTCCAAATCACATTGAAGCCTCTTTGCATCATCCTCACAGCTCACAATCCCCCCCCCCCCCCACCCCCAGCTTTGTGTTGTCTGCAAACTTGGAAATGTTACATTTAGTTCCCTCACACAAGTCATTAATATATATTGTGAATAGCTAGGCCTAGTACTGATCCCTGTGGTACCCCACTAGTCACTGCCTGCCACCCGGAAAAAGACTTGTTTATTCCTACTCTTTGTTTCCTGTCTGTCAACCAATTCTCAATCCACGCCAGGATATTATCCCCAATCCCATGTGCTTTAATTTTGCACACTAACCTCTTATGTGGGACCTTATCAAAAGCCTTCTAAAAATCCAAATACGCCACATCCACTGCTTCTCCCTTTCTATTCTACTAGTTACATCCTCAAAAACTCCAGTAGATTTGTTAAGCGTGATTTCCCTTTCCTAAGCCCATACTGACTTTGTGCAATCCCATTTATGCTTTCCAGGTGTTCTACTATCACATCCTTTATAATAGACTCTAGCATTTTCCCCACTACTGATGTAAGGCTAACTAGTCTGTAATTCCCTGTTTTTTCTCTCCCTCCTTTTTTAAATAGTGAGGTTACATTTGCCTGCTACATTCCTGCTACAGGTCGCCTTCCTGGCCAGAACCTTGGCCATAGTGTCATCAATTGACCACCTGAGGTGTGGGAAAGGAAAAAGCAATGAAAACCACTGCACACTTGCCATCAATTGTGAAAGTTGTGAGGAACTCAACGGGCCTATATGGGTGTCAGAGAAAGACGGTGTTGGAAGCCGTAATATAGCATGTGGTTTAATGGATGATATATATATGGGACGGCACAGTGGCGCAGTGGTTAGCACCGCAGCCTCACAGCTCCAGGGACCCAGGTTCAATTCTGGGTACTGCCTGTGAGGAGTTTGCAAGTTCTCCCTGTGACCGTGTGGGTTTTTGCCGGGTGCTCCGGTTTCCTCCCACCTTTAAAGACTTGTAGGTGATAGGTAAATTGGTCATTGCAAATTGCCCCTAGTGTAGGTAGGTGGTAGGGAATATGGAATTACTGTAGAGTTAGTATAAATGGGTGGTTCTTGGTCGGCACAGACTCGGTGGGCCGAAGGGCCTGTTTCAGTGCTTTATCTCTAAATAAATAAATATTAATGGGTGCTTAAGTGGAACATCGTCTTTAACCTTACAGTGTGGGAACAAGTGAGATAGGGTTGGTCAGGGTCCCGCATGAAAACTGTGGGACTGACCAATTTTGTTCCTGTGCTGGCCTCAATTCTGGCTGAGGCACGAGGTGTGATTGGGATGTATGGGTGGAAACGGATGGGGGTGTGGGAGGGTGGTGGTGTGGTTGGTTTAAGATCAAGCTGCGACAAAACAAGTGTACTGTTCCAAATCAAAGGGTTAGATGGTAGGTTATGCCCAACTTTAGAGGAGGGTCTTACCCATGGCCTAGTGGTCATGAGAGCTTGGAAACTGATGTCAGATACAAAATTACCCCCGTAATATTTAATCTTTCCAAAGTCCAAATGCCAGAATCATTGCGTAAACTCCTGTGGAGGGTCTTTTATAGCCAAATAGTAAATCAAATAATAAGGGATTTCATAGAAAGAAATGCAGGACAAGACCTGAATCAACAATGCTCCCCACATAAGATTGAGGGGGCTTGACAGGGTAGATGCTGAGAGGATGTTTCCCCTTGTGGGAGAATCTAGAACTAGGGGGTACAGTTTCAAAATAAGGGGTCTCCCATTTAAGACAGATATGAAGAGAAATTTCTTCTCTGAGCATCTTAATCTTTGGAATTCTCCTCCCTAGACAGCAGTGTAGGTCTGGTCACTGAATATATTCAAGGCTGAGTTAGATAGATTTTTGATCTACAAGGGAGTAAAGGGTTATGGGGGGCAGGCAGGAAAGTGGAGTTAAGGCCACAATCAGATCAGCCATGATCTTATTGAATGGCGGAGCAGGCTTGAAGGGATGAATGGCCTACTGCTACTCCTAATTCTTATGATCTTATATTTTGTTATTCTGCTTTGTTATTCTGCCAATTGAACTGCCTGAATAGGCATGTCACGTGATGTACTCCTCTGATGCAAACGCTTCATTGAGCATATTGCGAAGTCAAGGCTAAAACTGCCGAGCGACTGCTTGTGAAACCGAGACTAAAACTGCCTAGCGACTGCTGTCACAGCAAAAATGTAAATGATGTAGTAAGGATAAGACACCTGGTACGGAATGGACTTACAGTCGTAGTGAAGAGCAGCACCTGGAAAGAACCTACATTTACCAAGGTCATATCGTTCAATGTCTGACTCCTCACAAGTACAATTAGTGTTCTGTATAGTTGTTATGCACACGTAACGCACATTCTCTTTGTGTTTTGGAGTTTGATTTTGGGAACAGCAAAAGTTGCGTACTAAGGAATTGATATTCTGCCAACTAAGTTTAAAGCCTCTACAGATTGAGTTCGATTAGTTTTCATTTTTTACAGAAATATCATCCTACATTGTGTCAGCCATGACTTAGCTGGTGTTACGACCAGGTGAGAAAAGGGTCTAGGGGTCCTTCTCAGCCTTCAACTGGTCTTACCGCAACAGGGTTTAATTTTTAGCTCCTCTTTGGTGAATCGTTGTTCACCACTTTCCATTTGTAAGGCAAAGAAACCAGCACAAACAGGTTTTCTTAAGTTTAAAGAAAAGGTTGAAATTTATTAAACTTAAACTCTAATTCAGTTAACGCCTATGGGTATATGACGCCCACGCTAGCGTGCATACGTGATACACACATGCAGATAGAGACAAACAGAGCAGAAGAAATAAAGTGGAAAGGTTTGAGGCAATATCTGAAAAGGGTTTTTCTTACGTATCTTCGAGCTCACTGTAGAGTCCTTGATTGTAGGTAGATCTTGCTTTTCATTGGAGCTCAGTATTCTTAAACCTTGTTCGCTGTTGGAGATTTTTCTCTCTTGGGGTTCATGTGGCTTCAGTGGATTTGGAGTTCCGTGAGAAAGAGGTGGGAGCAGACAGGAGAGGTTGTGGCGAGCCAGTCAGGAGAGGTCTTTTCAGTCCAAGAGCAAACAAACACTCGAGTCCAAACTCTGTGGCTAGTTCAAAAAACCCTGGACCAGCCAGTTAGTCATGTGACTGGCTGGTTTAACCAGTTTGTGGATTGTATCACCTTAGCAGTTTCTGGAAGACTCCTCTTACATACAATACCTGGTGATCAAAGTCCATTTTAGGATAAGTGGATAAAGAAAGTAACCTCTCTTGTCCCTATTGGTATGCAGATGTCCTCCATCCAAGTCTGGCAGCCCTTGTAACAGGCCTTCTCTTCTTCCCAGCAACAATTTGAAATTTAATGTCCGTATGGTTAAATTTATATGCCTCATTCTTGGCAGGTGGGGGCCCAGCATGACATTGGTAACACTCTCATCTCTGAGTCAGAAGGTTTGGGTTTAAGTTCCACTCCATGGTCCTGAACACAAAAAGCTAGGCTGATGCTCCAGTGCAGTGCTGCACTGTCAGAGGTGCCATCTTTCGTCAAGCCTCCGTCTGCTCTCTAAGTGGATGTAAAAGATTCCATTGCACTATTTTGAAGAGGAGCAGGGAAGCTAGTTATAGTGTCTTGGCCAATATTTATCCCTCAAATCAATATCACAAAAACAAAATATCTGGTCAAGATCACATTGTTGTTTGTGGGAGCTTGTGGTGTGTAAATTTGTTGTCATGCTTCCTACATTACAACAGTGACTAGACTTCAAGAGTACTTCGGTGGCTGTAAAGTGCTTTGGGGTGACTGGTGGTTATGAAAGGTGCTAGATGAATGCAAGTGTTCTCTTTTGTTCACATTTAGTCTTGTTCACCCATCACCAGCTCACCAATGAGCGATTGACATTAATTCCTTGCGTAATACAGCTGGTACGAGGAGTTGCTGTCCCTTGAATATCAATTCCCCTTGAGCAGTTTGTTCATTTCAAAAGTCAAAATAGAGGTGGAGATATTTAGGTACCTCTGACTCAATCCCAGATCAGACTTGTTGAATACTAACCTGCAGTTGCTTTTAAGCCAAGCCATCCGCTGCAGCATGATTGTGTTGCTGCCATTGTGAGTCTTCAACTGAAAGTGATTCACAATAATCAATTTATTTTTGCTGTGTAGAATTGCAGATGCCCACATCTCTGTCCTGGGATTGCTGCAGTGTTCCAGTGAACATTAACGCAAGCTCGAAGAACAGCACCTCATTTACCGATTAGGTATACTATTCTCTGTGACCTTGTCCTTTCAACACCTTCTCTTTAGTTATGTCTTGCCCCACCCCTGCTTTATTTGCTTAAAACCTTTTACATTTCTAATATTTGTCAGTTCTGAAGAAGGGTCACTGACCTGAAACGTTAACTCTGCTTCTCTCTCCACAGATGCTGCCAGACCCGCTGAGTATTTCCAGCATTTCTTCTTTTTATTTCAGATTTCCAGCATCTGCAGTATTTTGCTTTTATTTGCGATGCCTTGCATTGTAGTGACTTTTTTCCTTTAGATTATAATACACAAGAACTGGTGTGCTGGTGACTGTTACTTTAAGTTGTTGCAGCATGTAATTCTCCCTAGAACCATTCTGCATCATTCTACATTAAACCTGAGTGGTTTTTATATTATCTGACACATGCGGGAGAAACTTTCTCAGATATTGAGTGAGTCCAAGCTGCCGCTGGATTCCTGCTACATCAGTTGGTGTTGGTATCTTCAAAACTGCTTTAACTTTGGCTGGATGAACAAAGTCCTTTTCCTGTAGCAACATGTCCAATAAAAAGGTACTGCTGGTCTACAGTTTCATTTTACCTATGTTTAACACCACTCCACTGGAGGGGTTTAAAATTGATAAAGAGGAAGTATTTGATAAGCTATCTGAACTTAAAGTGGATAAATCACCAGGACCAGATGAAATGCATCCAAGGATACAGAGGGAAGTGAGAGTGGAAATCGCAGATTCAGTCTTTCTTAGACTCAGGGGTGGAGCTCGAGGACTGGAGAATTGCAAATGTTTACATCATTTTTTGAACAAGGGTGTAAAGATAAGCCCAGCAACTACAGGTCAGTCAGTTTAACTTCGATGGTGGGAAAACATCTACAAAAGATAATTTGGGACAAAATTAATAGTCACATAGACAAATGCGAGTTAATTAAGGAAAGCTAGCATGGATTTCTTAAGGGAAAATCATGTTTAACTAACTTGCTGGAGTCTTTTGAGGAGGTAACAGTGAGGGTTGATGAGGGCAATGCTGTTGATGTGGTATACATTGACTTTCAAAAGACATTTGATACAGTGCCACACAACAGACTTGTGTGCAAAACTTGTAGCTTATGGAATAAAAGGGACTATGGTTATGAAAGTGGCTGAGTGACAGGAAACAAAGAGTAGCGGTTAATGGATGTTTTTCGGGCAGGAGGAAGGTTTGTAGTGGAGTTCCCCAGGGATCAGTGTTGGAACCCTTGCTTTTCCTAATATATATTAATGATCTAGACTTTGGTGTACAGGGCACAATTTCAAAATTTACAGATGATAAGAAACTTGGAAGCACTGTGAACTGTGAGGAGGATAGTGTAGAACTTCAAAAAGAAAATAGACAAGTTGGTGGAATGGGTAGACAGGTGGCAGATGAAGTTCAATGCAGAGAAATGTGAGGTGATTCATTTTGGTAGGAAGAACATGGAGATACAATATAAAATAAAGGGAACAATTCTAAAGGGGGTGCAGGAGCAGAGGGACCTAGGTGTATATGTGCATAAGTCATTGAAGGTGGCAGGACAGGTAGAGAGAGCAGTTAGTAAAGCATACAGTATCCTGGGATTTATTAAGAGGGGCACAGAGTACAAGAGCAAGGAAGTTATGTTAGAAACATAGAAAGTAGGAGCAGGAGTAGGCCATTTGGCCCTTCAAGCCTGCTCCGCCATTCATTATGGTCATGGCTGATCATCCAACTCAGTAACCTGTTCCCGCTTTTGCCCCATACCCTTTGATCCCTTTAGACCCAAGAGCTATATCTAACTCCTTCTTGAAAACAAACAATGTTTTGGCCTCAACTGCTTTCTGTGGTAGCGAATTCCACAGGCTCACCACTCTCTGGGTGAAGAAATTTCTCCTCATCTCAGTCCTGAAAGGTTTACCCCGTATCCTTGGACAATGACCCCTGGTTCTGGACTCCCCCACCATCAGGTACATCCTTCCTGCATCTAGTCTGTCAAGTCCTGTTAGAATGTTATAAGTTATTATGAGATCCCCCCCTCACTCTTCTGAACTCCAGCAAATATAATCCTAACCGACTCAATCTCTCCTCATACGTCAGTCCCGCCATCCCAGGAATCAGTCTGGTAAACCTTCGCTGCACTCCCTCTATAGCAGGAACATCCTTCCTCAGATAAGGAGACCAAAACTGCACACAATATTCCAGGTGTGACCTCACCAAGGCCCTGTATAATTGCAGCAAGACATCCCTGCTTCTGTACTCGAATCCTCTCGCTATGAAGGCCAACATACCATTTGTCTTTTTTACCGCCTGTTGCACCTGTATGTTTACCTTCAGCGACTGATGTACGAGAACACCCAGGTTTCGCTGCATATTCCCCTCTCTCAGTTTATAGCCGTTCAGATAATAATCCACCTTCCTGTTTTTGCTACTAAAGTGGATATCTTCTTCTTTGGCCTCCTTATCTCGAGAGACAATGGGTAAGCGCCTGGAGGTGGTCAGTGGTGTGTGGAGCAGCGCCTGGAGTGGCTATAAAGGCCAATTCTAGAGTGACAGGCTCTTCCACAGGTGCTGCAGAAAAATTTGTTTGTCGGGGCTGTTACACAGTTGGCTCTCTCCTTGCGCCTCACATTTATCCACATTATACTGCATCTGCTATGCATTTGCCCACTCACTCAACTTGTCCAAATCACCCAGAAGCCTCTCTGCATCCTCCTCACAACTCACCCTCCCACCCAGTTTTGTGTCATCTGTTAAACTTGTATAAGACACTAGTTCGTCCTCAGCTGGAATATTGCGTCCAATTCTGTACACCACACTTGAAGAAAGATGTAAGGGCATTGGAGAGATTCACAATAATGGTTCCAGGGATGAGGAATTTGATTTATGAAGATAGATTGGAGAAGTTAGGACTGTTTTCTTTGGAGAAAAGAGAAGGCCGAGAGGTGATTTGATAGATGTACTCAAAATCATGAGGGGTCTGGATAGAGTAGATAGAGAGAAACTATTGCCACTCGTGAAAGGATCGAGAACGAGAGAGCACAGATTTAAAGTAATTGGTAAGAGAAGCAAAAGTGACGAGGAAAAACTTTTTCACGCAGCGAGTGGTTAAGGTCTGGAATGTGCTGCCTGAGAACATGGTGGAGGCAAGTTCAATTGAAGCATTCAAAAGGGAATTAGACAGTTATATGCAAAGGAAGAATGTGCAGGGTTATGGGGAGGAGGGCAATGGAACGGCGGGAGTTGCTCTTTCAGAGAGCTGGTGCAGACATGTTGGGCCAAATGGCCTCCTTCTGCATTGTAACAATTCTGTGATTGCATTAATGCAGGGGAAGCTTCTAGGTTTTGACCATGGTCTTGAATCACTACTTCCAGCATTCCACCTAAACCAATAATCATAAAATCTCTGCAATGACTTCTCTCCCCTGCAGTCCATCCACCAGCTCATGTATCTTTCATTGGAAAACTTCTACTACTGAGCTGTTGCCAAATGGCATTTGCTTCCAGCCATATCATCCAAAAGGTATGTAGAATGTTGTAAGTTAATGACAACTGTTTATTGAGACTCACCTGCCAAAACCCATTGCAGATGTCCAGATTTGTAAAGAATTTAACACCATGTAGCTTTATCTTCAACAGTTTGTTGAGAACAAATATACAAATTGGGTGGTTTTATTTTAATAAAAAAAGTCAACAGATGAAACTCTCTGCCGAACAAATGAACTTGATAGCCTTGTTCATGTCTTTAGGATCTAAGCAGATGCACAGCATGCCATTCTTCTTAGTTATGTTGAACTGATCTGTGAGGTTGGTGGTGTTACAGCAGTGATGGCCCATCTGACTGTGCCATTCAAGGTTTCCTTCAGCTTAATCCTTAAAGCCACAAGAACCTAATGCAGGACATGTTGAACCAGATCTACTGCCTTGTCGGACCTAATCCATGACTCTCCCTCAACTTGTTCTATTCAGTCACTGAATACTCAAGGATGTTTCAATATTGAACGCTCCTATATATGCACCAGTAGAGGGTGTTCAATGCATTCCATCATTATCATTGTACCTAGTGATGCTAATGCCAAGGTAGGCCTTTCTACCTAGTAGAAGTCACATAGTAATGCTATAGGTGAGCGTATAGTTCAATTTACATATCGTCATCACGTTGGACCAGAATTCTTACTTGTCCCTCCATAAGCTATAATTGTGGTCTTAAATGGTTCCAGCTTTTCAAGTTTAAAATCTTGTTCCTTTTTGGTATAGGTGAATCATTGAATGGTTAGAGCACAGAAGGAGGCCATTCAGCCTGTTGTGTTTGTGCAGGCTCTCTCACCTAATCCCAATCCCCTGCCTTTTCCCCATAGCCCTGCAAATTATTTCTCTTCAGATAATTATCCATTTTTCTTTTGAAGGACTCAATTGACTCTGCCTCCACCACAGTCTCAAGCAGTGCATTCCAGATCCTAACCACCTGCTGCGTAAAAATGTTGTTCCTCATGTTGCTGTTGCTTCTTTTGCCAATCAGCTTAAATCGCCTGGAAGGACATTGGCTCTGGCTCTATTCAGGTGCAACCCGTCCAGCCTGTTCAGGTCCTATCCCCCTCAGAACTGACCCCAGTGTCCCAGGAATCAGAAGTCCTCTCTCCTGCACCATCTCTCCAGCCACACTTTCAACCTGCTATATCCTCCTATTTCTATACTCACTTGTGATGGTACTGTGAGTATTCCAGAGATTACTACTTTTGAGGGCCTGCTTGCATGTCTCTTTCCTAGATCCCTAAACTCTGCCTGCAGAATCCCATCCCTCTTTCTACTTATGTCATTGGCAGCAATACGGACCATGAATGCTGACTGCTCAACCTCTGCCGAGAGTGCTCTGCAGCTGCTCTACGACACCCTTGACCCTGGCTCTAGGGAGGCAACATACTGTCCTGGATTCACATCTGCAGCCACAGAAACGCCTGTTTGTTCTCCTAACCATAGACTCCCCCATCACTATTGCTTTTTCAATCTTCCTCCTGCCCCCCCCTTACAGGTGAGCCAGCCATGGTCTAAACTCCAGCTGCACACCCCAGAGGAACCATCACTCTCACCAGTATTCAGAACAGAATACTGGTTGGTGAGTGAAATACATTCAGGTGACTCCTGCACTACCTGCCTGGCTAGGCACCAACAAGTTGCACCATGGTGTCTCAGACTTGTATTATTTTTTTCTTTGGTTTAAAACAGTGTGCCTTTAAGACAGGGAGAGAAGTTTTGGATTGCTGGGGACACAGTGTGCCACAGCTGCATTTTGTTACCTAGGCAAAAACAGGACAGGTTACATGGTATAATGTTTCGATTTGACAGTGTAAAACTGGCAAAAAAACAGTCTGAATTATACTCACCAGCGAAACGTACTGAAGAGAAAAGAGCTGTCCATTCTCTCTCGGCAGAAATTCCACAAGGAGCCACAGGCCTAAAGCAAAAACGCTTTCTTTTAACAGACCATTTGTATTGCTGAATCAGACTTTTCAAAACATTTAAAAAGAGTTTGTAGGGATAAGCTGGAATGTACAACCTTAGCCACACATGACGTGGATATAGGGGGAACTGTTCCTTTAAAACAACATCCTTACCTCTTAATTCCTGACAAACATGCCCAAGTAAAAGCAGAGATCCAGTACATGCTGGAAAACAATTTGAAAGATCCTAGTCAAAGTAGCTGGAGTTCACCAATAGTTCTAGTACCTAAACCTGACAGGTCAACCTAGTTTTGTATAGACTACAGAAAAGTCAATGAGGTAACGAAAGCAGACTCCTACCCAATTCCGCGTTTAGAAGACCGAATCGACAGCAGTGCTAGGTTTCTTACCAAGACTGACTTGTTAAAGGGATACTGGCAAGGTCCTTTGACTCCTCGAGCCAAAGAGATTTCAGCTTTTGTAATATTTGACGGTCTTTATCACTGCTGGATGAAGCCATTCGGGCCAAAAAATGCACCAGCCACTTTTCAAAGATTAATGAATCAGGTGGTAGCCAGCGTTCCCAACTGTGTAGTATATCTTGATGATGTACTAGTTTATAGTAACACTTGGCAAGAACATTCAAAGCAGCTAAAAATTCTGTTTAAAAAACTACAAACAGTGGACTTAGTAATAAACCTGGAAAAAAGCGAATTCCGAAAAGCAAGAATAACTTACTTCGGACACATAGTAGGGCAAGGACAACTATTGCCAAAAACAGCAAAGGTACAAGGCTTAGTAGAGTTCCCTATCCCTAAAACAGGAAATAAATAAGGTTGTTAGGGAGGTGCGGTTTTTACAAGAAACTTGTATGGAATTTTAGTACTGTGGCTGCTCCATTAACTGACTTGCTGCAAAAAAAAAGAACAAAGAAGTATGGTCAGATAAATGCCAGGCAGCTTTTGAAAAACTAAAGGAAATCTTAACTAATGAACCAGTGCTGGCTGCTCCAAATTTTGCTGAACGCTTTAAAATAGCGATTGTGCTAGCGACCTGAGGGTTGGTGCAGCCTTATTGCAGGATGATGCATCGGGCATAAAGAAGCCAGTAGGGTACTTTTCAAGAAAACTAAATTGCCATCAAAAAAGTATTCCACTGTGGAAAAAGAAACATTAGGACTTTTGCTGGCTCTCAAACATTTCAAAGTATATGTCCGCTAAGACTACAAAGAAACACTAATGCACACTGAGCATAACCCATTACCGTTCATAGAAAATTTAAAAAAACGAAATGCTAGAATATTTAGATGGAGTTTGTGATTACAGCCTTATCATTTGAAAATTGTACATATTTCGGGGAAAAACAATGTAATCAATGCTTTGTCACGAATTTAACCATGTTATATGGATGGCGATGGTATAAAGAAAAGGCTGTGAATTATCAGTAGAGTGGATGATTTTTCCAGTTTCTACATTTTTTGCATTGTAATGAAACACATTTGGGGAATGGCATTTCATTTCGCCAGGGCGGAGGTGTCACGGACTTGTATTATTTCTCTCCTCGAATTAAAACAGTGTGCCTTTAAGACAGGGTGAGAAGTTTTGGATTTCTGAGGGCTCAGTGTGCCACAGATGCATTTTGTTAACTAGGCAACAGCAGGAAAGAGAGGTCACATGGTATAATGTTTTGATTTGACGGTGTGTAAAACTGATCTAAACCAGACTCACCAGCGAAGCGTACTGAAAAGAACTGTCCATTCTGTCTCAGCAGAGATTCTACAAGGATCTACAGGCTAAATTAATCACCTAAAGCAAAAAATCCTTCTTTAAAGAGACCATTTGTATTGCTGAACTCCTTTTCTTTACTTCCAAGTCAGGAAGTATTTGCTTCAAGATTGAATCTCTCTTGACCGATTGTATTTTCTGGAATTCGCCGGTGCTTGATGCCTGCTGCAGCCGAAGAATTTGAATGCCTACTAAGAATAGACAATTTCATCAAATCCGCATGAAGACTTCGAGTGGCCTTTGATCATTTTCACATTAGAACACCTCATCCATCAGGAACATAACCTACAAAGACTTATTTATTTATTCTTAAGAAACAGCTAATTTTTAAAAACACCACTTTTAAAACTGGTGAACAACTATTATTTTTGAGTGTGTGTGAATGGGGAAATTAGGCTAAATTAAATAAAAGGTCTTTAGACATAGGTTTATCTTAATAGTGTTTAAGATTTAGTTTTAATAAATAGTTAATTTGTTATTGTCTAAAGACATCTGGTTTGGTCTGTTTTATTCCAGGGGTTACTAGAGTGTTTAATTTGGCTGTTTTCTGGTTGGGTGGGAAAACTTTAATAATATATGACCTATGGAGTGACGGGACTAAATTTAAGTGCGTTGCTCCTGCTGCGGTCGTAACAACGGATATTTGACAAAATTATTGGCTCAGCCATGTACATGGGGTAATTAATCTGTATATAAAATGAATAGCCAACCTAATGCCATCAGAACACAGTTTAATTTAAAACAAATTTCTCTCTATAAATTAAATAGTTAAGCATACAAAAATCAATGGAGAGCAGCACAACTGTATTAGCTGGCTAGCAAGCAAAACAGTATGCAATGCCAATGCAAATCACTTTTGTTGACAGAATAGAGCTAACTACGCCATGTGCCAACGTTGTGTTAGCATGTAACCAGCCAGCTAAACCATTACATGATAAAAATACTATGTGAAACATGACAAATAATTTGCTGCTGGGAATACAGATGACTGGCTTGTGGAAATACAGGTGGTCTTAGTTGGTAGGTTGTGTTAAAATGTTGGATTCACACTCAAATATCCTTGGAAACTGGAAAGAAATTCCAAAAGAAAAATCAAAAGTAACTGCTGTGTTGTCTGGATATGTTTTTCTTGCAAATCTTGCTATCTTTTGTGAATTTTAAGACCAGGGCAGATTATCAACTGAAAGTGGCAAGTATTGATGAGCAAATGGCAACTTGTCAGATGTGCACGAGAGCTAGGCTCTCATAGCAACCTTAACATTCAGCACAATAACCAGAACAGAAAACACAAACTACACAGTCAGGTCCATCAACATCTGCAAAGAGAACAGACAGATTTGATGCTCTGGTTACAAGACCCTCCCTCACAAACAAAACATTAATGCTGTCCAAACTGTTTGAAAAGCATCAAACCTTGAAATGTAAAACTATTCTAATGTTGAGTGCCCAAAGTACAAATAACAATGGTCAAGGTACCAGCTCCACCCCAGAAATAGCCCAGATGATGAGAAATTCATGGAGCTGTTTTAGCCACCCCAGACCAATCACCTCTTTAATGCTAATTGTGGCTGGTTTCCAGTCAGTGGCTCTTTTATGGGACCTGGACCCCTTTCCATTAACTTCAATTTTCTCCATTTCTCACTTCCTTCAAAACGACATCTTGTATACTCATCCAGGCTCTGTCACTGCACAAAGGTGAAAGGTCAGCCAACATTCCTGGCCTGTCCGTGCAAGCGCAGCATATGGAATTCACAGCAGCCAACGGTCATATGTCTGCACGTGCTCTTTCCCCAGTGCTCCGCCTGATCCATTCTAATTACTTGTGCTCCAGGTAATTTTAAATGTCGCTAGGTTATTTTAAAACACAAGTTTAAAGGCTGGAGCAAGCCATTTAAAATTACCACGGACCTCAAAATTTTTACCACGGACATTGGTGGCAGTGTACAGACATGTTGCTAACCCCTGGGTGGAAACCTATTCCTTCTCTGCCTAAGCTGCGGGGTGACCACATCTGTAAACGTGCTGTCCACAAAACTCAGCCTCGCGAATGCGTCGCAGTGATGCCAGTTGCTGCTCAAGCTTCGGATTCTGAAGCTCGAGCAGCTGCAGCTGACAACACTTCTTGTACATATGGTTGTCCAGGACACAATAAGTGTCCTGGAGTTCCTGCACAGAACAGGATGTGCACTCCGCCGGTCTGAGCTGCCCTGCTATGCTTCAATTTATTAAACTTATTTAAAAATAAAGACTCGCCAATCAGCTGCTCCCGACCTGCATTATAGTGATCCCAGTCTGCTTCACACTGCTCCCAAACTGTGTCACAGTGATCCTGACCTACCTTATGCTTCTCCAATCCCAGTCTGTTTCACACTGCTTAGATCCCAGTCTCGAAGCGGAATTACATTGCATTGTGCTCTCAAGTTTATTAGAAACCATAGGTAGTTGCCAGACTCCAGCGTAAGTGTAACACACTCAGTTATCCAAACTAATAAGACTGACCTCAATGACGACAAAGACTTCTTTTGTCCTTGGTATTTCATCGGGGGCTATAGCTGCCCATCTGTGTGCAGGCAATTCTTTTCCATCGCATTTTCCTAAAAAATTATTGCTCTTTCTGTAGTTATTGCATATCTTCCCAAAGGAAGGGTGCAGCTCCCTCTTGGGAACTCATTGTTTTTTTTTCCCCCACAGTTCTAGGGTAGACTGTGGCGTAGTGGTAATGTCACTCAACTAGTAATCCAGAGGCTCAGACTAATGCCCTGGGGACATGTGTTCAAATCCCACCACGCCAGCTGGTGGAATTTAAATTAATTAAAATGTGCAATTGAAAGCTTGTCTCAGTAATGGTCTCATGAAACTATCGGGTTTACTAATGTCCTTTAGACAAGGAAATCTGCCGTCCTTACTTGGTCTGGCCTACATGTGACTCCAGACCCACAGCAACGTGTGGTTGACTCTTAACTGCCCTCTAAAATGGCCTAGCAAGCCACTCAGTTCAAGGGCAATTTGGGATGTACAACAAATGCTGGCTTGCCAGTGATGCCCACATCCCATGAAAGAATTTTAAAAAGCACTCAAGTGTTTGGGGATTCTTTATCATCCTACGCCACGCCATAGAGTTTCCCTGACTTTAAGTACACTCTGCCCTCTTAACTCTCCAATGACTGAGTTATACCACCACATTTTCTGCTGCATGACAAATCTCAGCCGTCGTCAAAAAGGTTAGATTAGCCTCTTAAAGCAATCTCTTGTGCAACCTCAAATACACACTTCCAAACACAAGTTTGTCTCAAAGCATCTCTTCTGATGTACGGGGTTGAACTCGCACCCTTTGGCGAGTTTTCGCAGTGCTGTACGATACTGGTCATATGTTTCACCAGTATCTGCTCTTTCCTGTTGAAAATACAGCTCTTAAAAGGACCGTACTTATGTGGTTGGCTATACTGAGAGAATTTCCTCAGCACCAGCTTGTTCCTGTTCCTGTCTCAATCAAGTCCATCCACTTCTTCCTCAATCACTGAAAAATGTCACCACCTGCCCAGGTTCCAACTCCTAGTCAAGCTTTGTCACAAGAGTGTAGTTTGCCCAGGCTGGCTCGAATCTCTTATATAAAAGCAAAATACTGCGGATGCTGGAAATCTGAAACAAAAACAAGAAATGCCGGATTCACTCAGCAGGTCTGGCAGCATCTGTGGAAAGAGAAGCAGAGTTAACGTTTCGGGTCAGTGACCCTTCTTCGGAACTGACAAATATTAGAAAAGTCACAGATTATAAACAAGTGAGGTGGGGGTTGGGCAAGAGATAACAAAGGAGAAGGTGCAGATTGGACCAGGCCACATAGCTGACCAAAAGGTCACGGAGCAAAGGCAAACATATGTTAATGGTGTGTTGAAAGACAAAGCATTAGTACAGATTAGGTGTGAATATACTGAATATTGAACATCAGCAAGTGCAAACCTGAAGAACAACCTGAAAAAAACAGTGGGTAAGCAAACTGAACAAACTAAGATGAAATGAAATAAATGCAAAAAAAGATTGTAAAAAATGTAAAAAGGAATGCATAAAAAAGGAAGAAAAAATAACTAAAAATGAAAGTAAAGTGGGGGGCTGTCATGCTCTGAAATTATTGAACTCAATGTTCAGTCCGGCAGACTGTAGTGTGCCTAATCGGTAGATGAGATGCTGTTCCTCGAACTTGCGTTGATATTCACTGGAACACTGCAGCAATCCCAGGACAGAGATGTGAGCATGAGAGCAGGGGGGAGTGTTGGCTCGAATCTCTTCCCTTTTTTGCAGCATTTGCATTGTGGATTTCAAGAGCCCGAGGTGGTGATAGAGCACCTCTTGATGCCATCATGCACACTTCACGTTTTCATAAAACTTTAGGAACCATGCCGGCTACCAAGGTGTCCACCAAAACAACAAGTCACTTTAAACAATCTGCTGGAAACATGCGTCAATACCTCTTTAAATAGTAGGCACAGCTGTGCATTGTTAGAAACAGTATCAACTTTTTACTAAACATATAAAAGAACAAGTTAACTAACAATGGTTTCAGAAGCTACACAAGTTTACCGCTTTAGCAGACCGCACAGATAGGAAAAAAGTAATCGCCTGACTCATCGCGCGTCGAATCACATGACAATGACTCAGACGCCCCGCCTCACACGTCAGTTTAGTTTGGTTTTACGGAGGGGGGAGGGGGAAATCTGCAAATGCTCAACATTAGAAAAGCACAGGCGTTTATGTATTGATTAGTTGGGTCTGTTTAGAGTGCTGCCTCTATTTACATGATGGATTTTCCATTACTTTGGGCTTTCTCTATGTGAGTGTTTGGCGCTTGCGGCTGCAGGTCGGAGAAGCTGGAGGGATTTTGTTACGGTTGAGAAAAAAAAACACTAAGTCTGGTTAGTTGCAAACGAATAACCGTTATGAGTAAAAAGGAGGAGGAAGATATTGTCCGAATTGCAAAGAAGATGGATAAGATGGTGTCAAAGAAAAGCACGGTGAGCTGCTTGAGGCCATTATCTTGTAACTGTCAAAGCAAGCCGGGCCCCGCGCGCGCGCCTCCGTCGCAATCATTGGAACGTCACCGGGCTCCGCGCGCGCGGGCGCGCCTCCGTCGCAATCATTGGAACGTCACCGGGCTCCGCGTGCGCCTTCACCGTAACAATCAGCCGAATGTTCAGGGCGCCACGCGCCTTTCTGGGAACAATAAACGGAACATGCGCGGCCTGGTGCGCGGCTCATTCGTTGACAGTTGAAATAGCTAATTATTGGAGATTCCTGTGCTTTTCAACCGACTGGCTCCTGTTTTTCTAGAAAACTTAATTCAACATGTGGAGGTTTTACAGTCGCTTTAATAGGACGAGTTCCACGTGTCCCTCATACACGAACATTAATTGGGCCCTGAACATTTGCAATAATGCTGGCCAGTCTGCAACAGCAGTTCAGAAACAGAGTATCTGACGTGCATGGGCGTTTGTTTTAAAATCGTATGTATTTTTCCCAAAAAAGTAAAAGAAGCTGCCCAGTACAGGAATTAAATCGGACGCATTATTTTTGTCATTGATCTGTTGCTTAATTAATAGGGTTACTTCTCGTGTTAATTTCAACTCTAGCGTTTCTTGTTTACCAAACAGTTGGGCAGGAGTTGGCAGCTACATCAGCAAAAAAATGTTTAAAAAAAGGCTGCCTATGATATGGACAAGCAATACTAGTAATAGGCTGGAGCTTTCAAGAGACTAATAAAAGACATGACACTTTGAGGGTGCTAGAGTTAGGACATTAGAGCTGATGATGTCAATGGGAATCCCACCAGTTTATCTATTGCTTCCTTCTTTATAAACGAAGACTGTAGTACTGAAAAGTACTAAATAGTTCTGTCCAATTTAAATTGGGTATAGGTAATTCCAGATCATAAATTGTCTGATCATTTTGGTGATGGATTTAGCATCCTGTATTCCTGGGTGTGTTCTAAACAATTAAAAAGATCCTCCCTGGCGATCTTAAACATTTATTTATGGAATATTTCACCAGACCCAGGTAAACCCACTAGGAGGTCCTCCAACTTGTTTGCCTTATGATAAAGATAAATATTGCAGAAAAATACAGCCAGAAACTGAGGAGCAAATCTTCAGAGGCAGCAGCCTTTGGCACTGCAAGTAAATGTGGAAGATTGTTTCATCCTGGCTGCAAAGAGGACGCATGGCCAAAATATTAATTAAGTAGTGCAAATACACCATGCTTTGGAGCACACTCAATCCCAGGTCTGCAGTTATAATAGGAAGGTTCAGATGTTGGGTCAGAGTCTATATGAGTTCTCTATTTAAGAGCCAAAGAAAACCAGTTTACAGTAAATAGATTGGACAGAAGATGAAGTTTTTTTCTCATTGTTTTGCATGCTGAGAAGACCAAGTCAATAACTTCATCGAGGAGGATAGAGTTGGTGGGTATTTAACATAATCAGGGGAACAAGCTACCCTGTTAATGTCTGGCTCTTAGTTTGGTTTTGGCTGGACATAAGATGGTGACATTTGTAAATAACATATTCGAGCACTCAAATTTCAAAGAAGGAAAGATCAGAAAGATAACCTAAGGGTAAGTCTCTTATCAAAGGAACTCACATCACTATTATCTTTTACATCAGAAGTTGTGGGTTCAAGCCCAAATCCAGGAGTTGAGTGCCTAATCTGGGCTGATAATGTGGAGGATGTATTGCATTGTCAGAGGAGCCATCTTTTGGTTTTGATTTTAAATCAATGCCCTATTTTCTGGCTTGTGTGGGCATTTAAGATCCAATAACCCTAGTGGAAGAAGTGTTGGTGTTGGGGCCAACATTCCGCCCTCAACTAGCACTGTCACCAAATGGACTTTAACTAGTCATTTGCCTCATTTGTTGTTTGTGGGGCCTCGATGTGTGCAAACTGCCTTTTTCCAGATATAACAACTGTAACTGCTCCAAAAAGGATTTAATTTGGGATATCTTGAGGATGTGACTCTTTTTTATAAATTCAAGTTTTTTGAAATCTCTTAATTGCTGTTACTTTGTCCTTTAACGTGTTGTGTTGATTTCCCCCCCTCCCCCCATGTGTAGTAATTTGTTAATAAAGGGATGGTTCAGTATCTATCACTGAATGTGTATGTTGTTGCCATAGTCACAGAGGACCACAGACATCTCTCTCCATTAGAGAGAGACAGTTGGTGATGTATAGGTAAGGTGAGGAGGCAGACCTCCATGAACTACAACAGCCAGTATGGGGATTGAACCCATGGCATCTTTCTGTATCACACTCTAGCCATCTAACCAACTGAGCTAACTGACCATCATACCATTGATCACATTAGTTTTTGCTTGAATCCAGAACCACAAAGTGTGAAGGGTTCCCCATGTAGGTATAACCCAGGAAATTATGTAGCAGCTATAAATTTGAACTTGGACTGCTCAGCCACACTAGATCCTGGGTCCAGCCTCACCATATTTGCAGTTCTGGCTAAGTTTGGTGTATGAACCCAAAACCTTGCTTTGGAGGTGAGGATACTATCAATGGAGATGATTGAAATTCATTTACCTTTTTTATTTAGGAAAAAACTGTACATTCTGTCTTACAGGAATAAACTTGGAGCTATTTATTCATAAACTGCAATGGTTTTGCAACATTTGAATAAAACAATGCAACCTACCAACAATATAAAACCTTGGGGTTGAAGGGAAATGGTCACAGATTCAGCGCAAGTTGTACTTCATTTACATATTAGCTGGCTTGATCTGCTTTTTTAGATGTTTGAATGTAGATTCATTTGTTAGACAACTCAATAGTGAATGATGGTGATATTTTGTAAATAAAAGTACTTTACAGTTGTCTTTTTTAAGGTCTTATTCTGCGGATGGGATAATTATAGTTGTAATTTAAAGTAAATATACAGTTAGATTAGAATAAGAAATGTGTCTGATGAATGGATTCCCATTAAAAAAGTGAAAATACATTATTTTTACCTTTTTATACAGATGTTTGAGTTCACATTTAGAATATCATTGACAGTCTTCAACTTCAAACAGCATTGGGTTCAGAGAACAGTGGCAAGGATTATTCCAGGCCTTGGAGCTGCAAATTAGAAAGAGTCTTGTTTAAAAAAAAGTTTCTTTCATTAAAGACAAGAAAAAGAGCAGATATGATCCAGATTTTTAAAATGCTGAGAGCAATGGATAATATAGATTCAAGTAAGTTTATAACCTTAATTGTGAATACAGAACTAGATAACATGAGAAATTTAAGGAGGCTCAAGCAGGACTAGAAATGAAAGAATCCCTGCTGTCCCCGACTTGTTGCATAGTTTGTTATGTGTTTTTACCAAGTATTATCTTGGTGTGCCACTTCAAGATTTCGTGCTTTAGTTCTGCACTGCTCTATTTGATCATTGTTTCCCACCCTTCGGTCTTTCTACTACTCTGTTATGATTCAGTTATTTGGGATTGTACAAATGGGTAAGGATGTTTGCTGCATGTATTGGGACAATGTCCATCTGCAAGCTGCCTGCTTTGTGCATGAAAAACAGGCGGTCGGGAGTTGAATATTGTAAGGGGTGGCTGGGAGGTGGGATCATGGCCATTATATCAAATTTGTATTTCATTCCAACCACTGGTTTGAGG
Source organism: Heterodontus francisci (assembly GCF_036365525.1). Taxonomy (NCBI): domain Eukaryota; kingdom Metazoa; phylum Chordata; class Chondrichthyes; order Heterodontiformes; family Heterodontidae; genus Heterodontus; species Heterodontus francisci. The sequence goes on along the minus strand of NC_090375.1, from coordinate 102,081,421 downwards.
ATTTCCCCTCCCCCTCGCCATAGACTAATAAAACCTCCATATACCAAGCTTTCCTCTTTTAATTATTTTTATGTTGTGGTGCATGTTGTCTTCTCATATTTGTTTTTGCTTGGTCTTCACTCCAGTCAGAACATGATTCAGAATATGAGGTTTTTGTATTTAGCTCGGACTGGTGGGGGGTGGAAATTATCTGACCATGCTGGCCACTTTATATCACCAAGTGCCCAAAGTAACAATCGCATGAGTTGTTTAGCAGTTGATTAATTTTTATGTAGCTGAGCTTTATAAATGGCCGATATTTTAATAGTCGCTTTAAAGTGGCGAGTTGCCAAGTACCCAAATGTATTGGCTCTGAAGGGCCTAAATTAGTTTGAGAAAAAATTGGCATCTGGCTGCAACCATCACTTTAACATAACCTAATAGAATGGATAGTAAAATGGTCACTATACACCCAGATGGGTTTTGGAAATCTGTGTAAAGCCTATTTAAATGAGAATTTATTTCCAAAAAATATGTTTTGTGGTATGCAATATTGCTGGAGATCATTCCTCATTATCCATGACTCCAAATGCGTTCATTATCCAGAATTTCTTCCAAAGTTGGTGATTCCTTATGATATCCAGTAGTGAAGGTGTGTACCCTGTTGGTCATCTAATGATTCTACTTTATCTGCAGTGTGCTTCATTGGTTTATTCACAACTACATTCAACCGTTCCAATTTGTGCATCATTACGCTATGATTCATCACTAAGTGAGGTCTTTTTTTTTTTGAAGCTCCTTCTTGACTAAAGGAACTCAGTGGCATCTGAATGAACCCAAAATAAGTAGGAAAATATATAATTTTAAACAGAACACCAGGTCTAATAGTCCACAATCCTGATTCAGCCCCTCGATTCCTTCCTTCCTCCCTCCCTCCTTAAGAATGTACTGTGACATGAGCTCCCCATAATAGCTTTAGTGGCTAATTCATACTCCAATTCAATTAACCATATTATGTCTGATTTGTACAGCTGTCTAATCAGTTAGTGAGCACTGGTATAGTTTCTTATATTGATGTATGCACATGAATATGCATTCAGCCATTCCAGTGTGAATCTGCAGATATACTTTGAAGTGTTTCTGACCAAGAGTTTTATTTAGAGTTATTCATAGAGTTATACAGCACAGAAACAGGCCCTTCGGCCCATCATGTCTGTGCCGGCCATCAAGCACCTAACTATTCTAATCCCATTTTCCAGCACTTAGCCCGGAGCCTTGTATGCTATCGCATTTCAAGTGCTCATGTAAACACTTCTTAAATGTTGAGGGTTCCTGCCTCTGCCACCTCTTCAGGCAGCAGATTCCAACCACCCTCTGGGTTAAAAAAAATTTCCTCAAAGCCCCTCTAAACCTCCTGCCCATTACCTTAAATCTATGCCCCCTGGTTATTGACCCCTCCGCTAAGGGGAAAAGTTTCTTCCTATCTAACCTAACAATGCCCGTCATAATTTTGTATACCTCAATCAGGTCCCTCCTCAGTCTTTTCTGCTCTAAGGAAAACAGTCCTAGCCTTTTCAGTCTCTCTTCATAGCTGAAACACTCCAGCCCAGGCAATATCCTGGTGAATCTCCTCTGCACCCACTCCACTGTAATCACATCCTTCCTATAATGTGGTGCCCTGAACTGTACACAGTACTCCAGCTGTGGCCTAACTAGCGTTTTATACAGCTCCATCATGAGCTCCCTTCTCTTATATTCTGTGCCTCGGCTAATAAAGACAAGTATCCCATATGCCTTCCAAACCACCTTATCTACCTGTGCTGCTGCCTTCAGTGATCGATGGGCAAGTAGACCAAGGTCCCTCTGACCCTCTGTACTTCCTAGGGTCCGACCATCCATTGTGTATTCCCTTGCCTTGTTAGTCCTCCCAAAGTGCATCACCTCACACTTCTCAGGATTAAATTCCATTTGCCACTGCTCTGCCCATCTTACCAGCTCATCTATATCGTCCTGTAATCTAAGGCTTTCCTCCTCGCTATTTATGATGCCACCAATTTTTGTGTCATCTGCGAACTTTTGATCTCTAGTATTCTTTATACTTCTCAATGTTAAATCAAATTGCTACAGATCCGGTACAGTAAAGTAGGGGCTGCTTCCTGCAGCTTTCCAGTTGTGGGTTTTACAGAAGTGTTTGTGTGAATTGGCACTGGCTAATTTTATTTGTTATGTATTTGTAGCGATAGTTTTTCAGATTCCAGGCTAACTTTGTTTACACTAAGAGCACATGACCTGTTTTTGACTGGTACAGTTAAAAGGCAAAGCTTTTCTAAAATAAATGTTTGGAAGCAATCTGTTTACTTTCTGCAGTAACTTAGTAGTTATGTAAGACACTGCAAACATTAGACTAGCTTTTCTGATTGTGATGTAGGTTGCCATTAGCAATACAGTTGGAAAATCTAGACACTAATGCACTTGTTGATCTGTGGCATTACTCAATATTAATTTGGAATGTAGGCTGTTTAGTTGCTAATCTGAGCTACCTATTTAAAGCAAGTAGGGTAATACTTCAGGGAAAGTGATGTGACTGGGTCTTAGGGTCAATTGGTAACCATTATTGTTCAAAAAAATACTGTTGTTCAGAGCAAAGTCACTTGTGAGCAAACTTGTAGCTTATGGAATAAAAAGGGCGGTAGCAACATGGATACGAAATTGGCTGAGTGACAGGAAACAAAGAATAGTGGTTAATGGATTTTTTGGGGGCTGGAGGAAGGTTTGTAGTGGAATTCCCCAGGGATCATAGTTTCTCTATCTACTTTATCCAGATCCCTCATGATAGATAGAGAAACTGTTCCCACTCATGAAAGGATCGAGAACAAGAGGGCACAGATTTAAAGTATTTGGTAAGAGAAGCAAAAGTGACATGAGGAAAATATTTTTCATGCAGCGAGTGGCTAAGGTCTGGAAAGCGCTGCCTGGGAACATGGTGGAGGCAGGTTCAATTTGAAGCATTCAAAAGGGAATGAAACAGGTTTTTTTTAGAAGGAAGAATGTGCAGGGTTATGGGGAGAAGGCAGAGGAATGGAACTGAGTGAATTGCTCTTTCAGAGAGCCAGTGCGCATATGATGGGCCGAATGACCTCCTCCTGCACTGTAACAATTCTGTGAAAGCTTATAGATTGGCAGCAGCTTGGCTTCTCTTGGCAGGGGCCAATTTATTTTGAGATCCTGAGAATCAGTATGAAATGACTGGCTTTTGTCCTCTATACTTAGTTTGTTCAGTTATGATCTGGTAATTATCTAAAGTTTGATGTCAGGAGTCTGTTGGACACTTATGTAAACTGTGTATTCTGTAAATACAAAGTACTCAAGGTAATGGTTAGGTGTGTATTTGAATCAAAAATGACAGTGCTCATTTCAGACTGCATTACACTAACCGGTGGACAGCACTCTGAACTGCCGATCCAGTGGATGCTGATTGAGTGCACCTGCACTACAAATTTGTGTTTGGTCTTTCATACGAGCCAATGTGCAACATAAAGAGAAGGTAGAAATGAGACAAGAGCACAGATAATTCCAGCCAGCCTAAGTATGCCTCCTATGTAATCCTCGCATGCTTGGTATCTTACAGTTTTATATTCTGCTTAAATTAATTTGTCAATTAAGTGCAAATTATTGAGATTCATGGTCCATCTGAGAGACATCTGAAATGAAAACTGCATTATTACAACTTTTATCTTCACAGATTATTTCAATGAAATCTGAAATCTGCTCTTAAAAATCCCCTAAAATAGAAAAAAAAATTTGAGTGATATCAGTAGCTGGCTCTGTAAGTTATTATATACTGTTGATCATATGTTTACTTATTTGATAGATGAGACTTGAGCAACATGTCATTCTATATCCCTAATTCTGCTAATTTAACTAATTTGGACATTTTTCCTCATCTTCAATCCTGACTGATTTACTGTTGTGTATTGTGCAAGAATGAGGTATAAAACAATGAAGAGATGAGCCCAGTACTAAGAGGGCTGAGCAATGTCCCAGCAGATTGGAAAATTGCAAATATAACACCCCTATTCAAGAAGGGAAGGAGGCAGAAAGCAGGAAGTATAGGCCAGTTAGCCTTGAGAAAATGCTAAAATTCATTATTAAGGAACTAGTAGCAGGACATTGGAAACGCAGCTACGAAGACTCCTGGAATGTCTCTCCCATGCCTATAACTTGTTCTCCTTGACCACAAGCATCAAAAAAACAGTGGTCGTGGGACAAGGTGTTGCATCTCTGCCCCGATCACACTAAATAACACTCCACTGTAAGTGGTTAGCAAATTATGCTACCTTTGGTTCACGGTGACAGACAATCTGTCCCTTGATGCAGAGCTCAATACTCACTTGGCATTTCTTCGCTTGGGAAGGTTGTACTCATTCGGTTGCAGGCCCGTTGGTGGCCAGTCAGGCCTATCTGTGACCGGCAGATTCTTTCTCCTACAGTGGGTGCAAGTGAAAGTCTAGTCGCTGCTGGGGGCAGATGGATCTATTCTTCTCCTTTTCTCTTTCATGCTGGTTCTTCGCTCAGTATCAAAGGTCTCTAGTCCTCCTGATGTAGTATCTCCAGGCGTCACGGTCTATGGCCTGCACTTCCCACTGGCGATGGTTGATGTGGCACACAGAGAGGGACTTCTTCAGGAAGTCCTTGAAACATTTGCATGGGGCCCCTCTGTTCCTTTTATACGTGGTCAGCTCTCCATACAACACGATCTTGGGCAGGCAACTGTTGTCCATCTGGACAATGTGACCCGCCCAACACAGTTGGCTTTTCAGGAGAATGGCCTCAATGCTGGTGATGTTGGCTGTATCCAGGACTTCAATGATTGTGATGAAATCCTGCCAGTGGATTTTGAGGATGCTGCAGAGGCAGCGCTGATGGAAGTGCTCTAGAAGGTGTACATGATGGCAGTATAGGACCCATGACTCGGCGCCATACAGAAGGGTGGTGAGGACTACAGCTTTGTTCACTTTGAGTTTGGTCTGTGCTCTGAGGCAGTGGTTGCTCCATGCTCGTTTGTAGAGTCTGCCGAATGTACTACTTTCTTTTGAGAGCCTGTTGTCCAGTTCCTTGTCTATGGTGGCATCAAGCAAGATGACGTTCCCCAAATAAGTAAATTGCTTGATGCCATTCAGCTTGGTTTCCTCGATGTCAATGCTTGGTGGTCTATATTCTTCTTTGGGTGCAGGCTGATGCAGTACTTACGTTTTCTTTAAACTGATTTTTAGTCCAAAGAGTTGTGCCGCCTTGGTAAAATGTGTTGTTATACATTGCAGGTCTGACTGACTGGGCCAGGAGAGCACAGTCATCGGCAAAATTAAGTTCACGGATGAGTTTTTCTTGCGTCTTTGTGAGCCTGAAGACGCCTGAGGTTGAAAAGGCCTCCATCAGTCTGGAAGTGTACATAAATTCTCTCCTTAAGGTCTTCTGTTGCCTGCTGCAGCATCATGCTCAAAGAAACAAAGAAAATTACAGCACAGGAACAGGCCCGAAGAGATGGTGAATGGGGTCGGGGCCAGCACACATCCCTACTTCATGCCATTGGAGATTCAGAAGGGACTCGAGGTCGCTGTCTTGCTCGACTTGTCCGTACTGATTTTCATGAAACTGCTTCACCATGGCCAGGAATCTGGGTGGGCATCCAAGTTTTTCAAGCATTTTACAAAGTCCATCTCTGCTCACGGTGTCGAATGCCTTGGTGAGATCTACGAAGGTACAGGCCTTTGTTTTGCTCACCACACTTTTCTTGAAATTGTCCCCTAAACTTTTCCCCTCTCACTTTGAACTCGTGACCCCTAGTAATTGAATCCCCCACTCTGGGGGAAAAAGCTTCTTTCTATCCACCCTGTCTATACCTCTCATGATTTTGTACACCTCAATTAGGTCCCCCCTCAACCTCCGTCTTTCTAATGAAAATAATCCTAATCTACTCAACCTCTCTTCATAGCTAGCGCCCTCCATACCAGGCAACATCCTGGTGAACCTCCTCTGCACCCTCTCCAAAGCATCTACATCCTTTTGGTAATGTGGCGACCAGAACTGCACGCAGTATTCCAAATGTGGCCGAACCAAAGTCTTATACAACTGTAACATGACCTGCCAACTCTTGTACTCAATACCCTGTCCGATGAAGGAAAGCATGCCGTATGCCTTCTTGACCACTCTATTGACCTGCGTTGCCACCTTCAGGGAACAATGGACCTGAACAGCCAAATCTCTCTGTACATCAAGTTTCCCCAGGACTTTTCCATTTACTGTATAGTTCACTCTTGAATTGGATCTTCCAAAATGCATCACCTCGCATTTGCCCTGATTGAACTCCATCTGCCATTTCTCTGCCCAACTCTCCAGTCTATCTATATTCTGCTGTATTCTCTGACAGTCCCCTTCACTATCTGCTACTCCACCAATCTTAGTGTCGTCTGCAAACTTGCTAATCAGACCACCTATACTTTCCTCCAAATCATTTATGTATATCACAAACAACAGTGGTTCCAGCACGGATCCCTGTGGAACACCACTGGTCACACGTCTCCATTTTGAGAAACTCCCTTCCACTACTACTCTCTGTCTCCTGTTGCCCAGCCAGTTCTTTATCCATCTAGCTAGTACACCCTGGACCCCATGCGACTTCACTTTCTCCATCAGCCTACCATGGGGAACCTTATCAAACGCCTTACTGAAGTCCATGTATATGACATCTACAGCCCTTCCCTCATCAATCAACTTTGTCACTTCCTCAAAGAATTCTATTAAGTTGGTAAGACATGACCTTCCCTGCACAAAACCATGTTGCCTATCACTGATAAGCCCATTTTCTTCCAAATGGGAATAGATCCTATCCCTCAGTATCTTCTCCAGCAGCTTCCCTACCACTGACGTCAGGCTCACCAAGGTGATGATAACGGCATAACGGGATCCCGTGGAATCCTGCCCCATTCCCAGCAGGCTGTGAAAAACTCATGGAGCTTGGTATATAGGACAGGGCCACCATGTTTCAAGGCTTTGGGTGGAATTCCATCAGCTCCCAGGGCTTTGTTCGTCATCTGGTTGATGGAGGTCACGGTTTCCTCCAGAGTTGGGCCCTCATCCACTTCTTCTTTCACGGGTTGTTGTTTGATGTGATTGATGGCAGTATCATGCACTGTGCACTTGGTATAAAGAGAGTTTCAAAGTGCTACGACCAGCGATCCAGGACTGACTTCTTGTTGGTGTGTAAGGTCTCTCCATCGGTGCTCCTCGAGGGGTTTTGGGTTTGATATGCTGGTCCATAGACAGATTTTAGTGCTTCAGAAACTTCTTATGTCGCCAGCATCAGTGTACCGTTGAGTTTTTTCCACAAGTGCGATCCACCAGTCATTTTGGCTGTTCCTCAGTTTACATTGAAGGATGCTGCATGCTTGATGATCGGCTGTCTTTTTCTCTTGGCTGGCTGGCTGAACCAGGTGAGCCTGATGAGCTGACCTTTTTATTTTTTGCAGATCTTGAATTTCCTTGTCATTTCATTAAACCTGTTCTTCTTGGTGCTGGGTCCGATGACCTCGTTGGAAGTATCCAGTACTGCAGCTTTGTGTTCCCAGAGTTCTTCTGGAGTGGAATCAGCAGTGAGATCAGGATGTTCCAGTCTAGTCTGTAAGGTTGCTTGATATCTTTCACTGCAAGATGAGGTTTGCAGGTTGCTGACTTGAAATTTCTTTGGGTTGTCTCTAGGCTTGAAGTAGTAGTTCAGCTTTGACTGAAAGAGCCAGTGGGCTGTATGACAGTCAGCACTGGGCATGACTCTAGTATGCAGGATGTCCTTTAGGTCACATTGGCGCGCCAAGATGTAATCTATCAGGTTCCAGTGTTTAGAGCGGGGATGCATCCATGTGGTCAGGAAGCGATCTTTTTGTTGAAAGAAGGTGTTGGTTATGGACAGCAGCTTTTCTGCAGAGTTTCAAGAGTAAACGTCCATGGTTTCCGAGCACTCCCTTCCATGCCAGGTTGTCACAGCCCACTCTGGCGTTGAAATCGCCAAGGACAATAATTTTGTCCTTGGGAGAAGCATTCTGGATGGATTCACGGAGATCCGTGTCAAAGTTATCTTTGTCAGCTGGGTTAGCCTTCAGGGTTGGAGCATAAACGCTGATGCGTGTTGCATGCTGCTGGTCTTGGAGAGGCAGGCGCAAGGACATGATGTATTCAGAGTGGCCGATTGGCAGGCTTGAAAGTTTAGTGGCTATAGTCTTCTTCCCCATGAAGCCGACACAGAAGCGTTGTTCAGCTTGAAGTCTACCTGACCAACAGAGGATGTAGCCAGCATTGTATACTGTTAGGCTGCCTTGCTCCGAGAATGGACCTCACTCCGGGCTGCTATATAAATGTCCAGTCTGGCTAGCTCATGGGCCACCAGGGCTGATCGTTGTTGGGCCTCTTTTGTCACCAGAGTCGAGCATTGTTCTCGTGTTCCAGCAGGCGGTTTTCAGAATTTTTCTTCGTTCCCCACCTTTTGAAGTGAAATTAGGAGTTTGCGTTTCCTTCTCTCTCATTGTTTGACCGCATTAAGAGATGCCCGTTGACTGTGGCAAGCCAGCTGGGTGATAGGGAGATGAGAATTTGTTTAGACTGTCTTTTCTAGCCCCCTCTCCAATTCAGGAACAAGCAATGTTCTTCAAAAAGGTTGCTTGGTCACTCGGTGCTACTGGGTTATGATGTCTCTAGGTCATCATCAAAAAGAACAATATCCTGAGCATGCAGGATTGGAACTGTGGCTGCCAGTGCCATCTTGCACCTGCCGCTTTCGTCCCTTTCCTCTCCCTGCAGGACTTGTTGAACTCGATACATGCGTAGGGTAAACAGCTACCACCTTTGGCCAACTCACAAAACACACATGGGATAATACCAAGCTGACCCTTCGGACCAAGCTGATGGTTTATAAGGCCTGTGTTCTCAGCACCTTGCTGTATGGCTGTGAAATATGGGCGACTTACAGCTACCAGGAAAAGAAGCTCAATAATTTCCATCTTCCCTGCCTGTTGCGCATTATGGGAATGACCTGGCAGGACAAAATCACAAATGCGAGAGTCCTCTCAAAGGCAGAGCTCCCAAGTGTTTGATCGTGTACCCAAGGACCTTCTGTATGGTGAGGTAGCTGGGGCCACTGGGACGCCCAAAGCTCCACTTCAAGGATGCTTGCAAGCATGACATGAAGGCCCGAAATATTGAATATTGCACCTGGGAGTCACAGTTGGCAAAAGAGGGAAATGGCAACACATCCTGTGGACTGGTGTGCACTACCACAATGACCAGTTGCTAAGCAGCTTGGCAACAGGCACCAACATCAAAAGCAAACTCCAGTGTCACTTGGCAGCTTCATGTGCAGTACTTGTGGCAGAACCTGCCTCTCAAGGATTGGCCTTCACAGCCATCAACAAAGGTGCACCAAGAGAAGACACCCCACTTCATGTCCATCATCTTTCAGAGATGGAAGAATGCCAACCACAGCAGGGCATTTATAAAATCTCGCTATCAAGCCAAGTCAGCATGGTTTTATGAAATGGAAATCATGTTTGACAAATTTGTTGGAGATCTTTTGAGGATGTAACACACAGGGAGGGAACCAGTAGATGTGTAGTGTATTTAGATTTCCAAAATGTATTTGATAAGATGCCGCATAAAAGTTTACTACACAAGATAAGAGCTCATGGTGTTGGGAGTAATATATTAGCATGGATAGAGGATTGGCTAACTAACTAAAAGGAAATAGAGTTGGCAAACTGTAGTTAGTGGGGTGCTACAGGGATCTGTGCTAGGGCCTCAACTATTTACAATCTATATTAAAGATGGGGGTCAGTTAGCTCAGTTGGCTAAAAGGCTGGAGTGTGGTGCTGAATAATGCCAGTAGCATGGGTTCAATCCCTGTCCTGGCTGAGAGTGTTCTTGGGGCCTGCCTCTTTGTCTTGCTCCATAGTAATACCATGGCATGAGTCATGTTAGCAACTCTCGGACAATGAGGATGCTACAAAGAGAGAAAAAGTACAATGACTTAGATGAACCAGATTTTTGACAAAAATAGGTAGGAAAGCAAGTTGTGAAGAGGACACAGAGTCTGCAAAGGGATATAGATAGGTTAAGTGAGTGGCAAAAATTTGACAGATGGAGTATAATGTGGGAAAATTTGAGGCTATCCACTTTGGTAGGAAGAATGGAAAAGTTGAATATTATTTAAGTGGAGAGAGATGGCAGAATGCTGCAGCACAGAGCGATCTGGTTGTCCTCGTACATGAATCACAAAAAGTTAGCATGCAGGTACAGCAAGTAGTCAGGAAGGCAAATGGAATGTTGGACTTTATTGCAAGGGGGATGGAGTATAAAAGTAGGGAAGTCTTGCTACAACTGTACAGTGCAGTGGTGAGACTACACCTAGAATACTGCTTATAGTTTTGGTCTTATTTAAGGAGGGATACTCTTGCATTGGAGGCAGTTCAGAGAATATTCACTAGGTTGATTCCTGGGATAAAGGAGTTGTTTTACGAAGAAAGGTTGGGTCTATACTCATTGGAGTTAGAAGAATATGAGGTGGTCTTATTGAAACATGAAAGATTCTGAGGGGTTTGACAGTAGATGCTGAGAGGATGTTTCGCTTTGTGGGGGAATCCAGAACCAGGGGACTTTTTATTTCAGAATAAGGAGTTGCCCATTTAAGACAGATGAGGAATTCCTTCTGCGGGTCTGGAATCTTTGGAATTCTCTACCCCAGAGAGCTGTGGAGGCTGGGTCATTGAATATATTCATGGCTGAGAGTCAGATTCTTGAACTATATGGGAATTAAGGGTTGGGGAAACGGGCAGGAAAGTGAGGTTGAGGCCTAGATAAGATCAGCCATGATCTTATTAAATGACGGAGCAGGCTCGAGGAGCCGTGTGGCCTACTCCCTGCTCCTATTTCTTCTGTTCTTAGGGCAGGAAGTGTAAGATTTAGTATTGGAGATGAGGAGATATGGGAGATTAGTTGAATTACTGGGATTATCAAAGATAAATGGAGGCTGACAAACCAGTTTTTTTTAAAAGGTCACTCTGTCGATGCCGACTTAATGAGTGGAAGAGGAGCAGAGCCATTTGAAGTCTCCGGGCATTATGATCCTGGTCAGTTCTTCCGTTAACCTGATTTGGGCAATTGTGACATAGTAAAGCATGACTAGCACTCTTAATGAGTACTTGAAAACAATCTCTTGTTCTTATTAAACTGTTGTCTGGTTCAAATTCATCTTGGGAGAAGTCTCATGCAGAGATAAGTAGAACAATTTTCCTGTACGACAAACTGATGCCTTAATTCAGAGTGGAACCCAACAGTGCAAGAATACTTGTTAACATTTATCAACTAAGATCATTCCACAAACTTTAATTTGTGCTTTCAGTATACTTTTTACCTGACTTAAATGGCAAAATAGGTGCCTATTCAGTCTCTGTGTTTTTAAAAAGTAACCTGTGTTGTTTTGCAGGTTGGAGCCATGGACTTGCTGAAGGAGTTAAAGAGTATTCCTATGACTTTGGAACTATTGCAGGTATGCTATCTTGGGAACAAAGTTTCAACAAAAACAAGAACTGTGGGAAGGCAATAATAACAGATTTCCGTATCTGGATAAGAGTGCAAGTGCATGCTGTGCACAGTAATGGGTCTAACCTTTTGCATTTCATCTCATTCTGCAGTGCTGCATCCTTTTGCTGCTTTCGCTTCACATTGTGGAACTTTCTCCTTAAACACATCCACCTTGTTATCTTACCTCCCACCATAAAAGTCTCTACTTAACCTACTTTGTACATGTCTGCAGTCACCTCCTTTAACTCTGCTGCTACCAGTCAACACATTTTTGCCTCTGTGATGGATCTTGGAAGGTGTCATTACATTAAAGGAGATAATTTGACTTTATATGATAGTGTTACAGTCAAGTGAGGGAGGGGGGGTTGAAGGGCTTCCCTCTTTACCCCCTCCTTGTTAGACCACAACATGTTTAATTCTTTCTTAAAGTGGATGTACTGGCCAATTCAGTAGATATTTGATTACTTACTTACTATGATCATTAGGACCAATAGGACAGATTTTTTTGAGTTAATAAAGAAAGGTTAACCTTATGGTACCTAAACCTAACTAATAAAATAATAAACAACACACTAGAGGTTTATACAAGCACAAATAGGTTACAGAGTGGGGAAAGGTAGATTGGTTGAGTTAGAGTCCATATAAAAGGTATACAGTCTGTGGCGTTTGGTGATTCAGCTGGCTTCTAGCTGAATTCAGAGTCCTGAGGCTTTTAGCTTGAAGAGGTAGATGACTGGTTCGGTGAGTCTCTCATGCAAATGATTTCCTCCACTGGGGTTTCTGATTGTAGCTGGAATATGCAACAGGCAGGATTTGAAAGCTTTCAAGCTGGAATGGAGAGAGAGAGGAACCCCCACTTAGGGTCTACTCATGTCAGAGTCCAGTTGCTTCTTTGCTGCAGAGAAAAAAAGGCCCAAAACCACAGATGGGGAAGGGCTTGTCACATGACAATCACTGTCATTCAAGCATAGCAGTTAGCAGTATTTCTCTGCTTGATGAGAGAACAGGTAGTTCCTTTAAACTTCCTGGGTCTTGGTTCTTGGTGGGATATTAGAAGACATTGCATCTCTCCTCACAAGCATTGCAGTGTAGGATACAGTGTTGCAAATTAGGTGATCATCTTAAGCTGAAAGGATGACTTTGCAGGCAGTTTGTCTTTCAAAAATGTCTTTTCAATAAAAACATACAAATTCAGATCTCCAGTCAGCGGACCAAAGAAAGCTATCATTCAACAAAACACATTGGCGTAACAATAGTGTAAAATGGGTGATAATGAATTGGAAGCTCATTTTACATCACTCCTGATTTTTTTAAATCTCCTTTGAAGTCAATGAAAATATAAATTGGAGATGTAAAGCAGGCTGCCAATTCATTATCACCCATTTTACACTATCGTATAAAGTCAAAATCTGCTCCATGGTGCCTAATAAGTGCAAGTTATTGAATGCAATAGCATCTACCTTTTACTACCTGTCTTTTTTAAATTAGTCGCTTCATAATTGGAGTTGCCATTTTACCGAGGACCACCATAAACATTTAAAAAATGCATCAAAGTCTTTGATATTGTCCCACCAGAATCTACTGAATTCTACTGTGAGGGCTTTGAGTCAACCTTGTAGCGTGGGACTGGAGTCACTTGTAGGCCAGACCAGGTAGGGATGGCAGGTTTTGCTTTGTGAGCTAGTTGGGTTTTTATGACAATCTGGAACCTTTCATGATTTTTCCTTGTGCTATCCTATAATTGACCAGGGTTACTGAATTCAGTTTTACATGTGCAGGTGAGATTTGAATTAATGATGCCTGGGTTGCTAGTCAAGTGCTATAACCACAAGGCTACTGTACCTTGTTTATCAAAATGGTCCTTTTTAGTTTATAACCATTGGAATTCTCATGTTGATCATCGTTTTTTCTCTATATGAATCTTCATAGATTGTTATGATAAACCAAACTGTTTTGAACATACTGTGATAACTAAAAAATATTTCATGTTTTCTATTTTCAATGCGAGAAATGCAATGTGAAACCAATAGTTTATATCCAAGGAATCAATAAAAAAAATTGCATGATAAAGTTGTAGATTTTCTTGATTCAGGGATACCTGATGTTTAGTTAGGATTATGTGCAACTGAAGGTATAACTGTGTATTGAAAACTTTAAACTTTATCGTTTGTTTATATCCTATAAATTTTGTTTATGAAAATCCTTGTGGTTATTTTGTGCATTCTCATTTCACCATCAGTTGTAAAAATCAATGGAAATATTTACTCTCTGCCATACCTTCATTCTGTACGCTTCAATGCCCCAATGGTCCCATCCTCTAACTATTATTTTACTTTTCACATGTTTATAAAGCTGTTACAATTTCCTTTTATGTTTTCTGCTAGTCTTTTTTTTCATATTCCTTTTTAACCTTCCTAATCTCCCTATTGCACTTTCTATTCCGCCCTCACGTTATTGTATGCATACTTTTAAAGTTTCAAGTTGGTTTTAATCTCTTTTACCATGGAACTCCTATCTTGAATCAACCCTTTTCACCCTGTAGGAATATATTTTGTATTCTACGCATTTCATTTGAAGATTTCCCATTGTTGATCTAACTTTTTTCTGCCCACTTAATTTGAGCAGGTCTCCATTTATCTCACTTAACTTTGGCCGCCTTCCAGTCCAGCATCTTTATCTTTGACTCTTATCCTTTTTAATTCTTCCATTGAACTTAACTACAGTGTGATAACTGTTTCAGAACTAGGATGCTGAAAGTTGGAATAATCTCATTATTTTTCTTTAATCCATTTAAATAAGAGTTTACAGTCTTGTGTCATACATTTAAATTTGTATGGTGGCATGCTAAATCTGTCTATAAGCACAAAATGAATTAGCAACAGGCTTTTCTGATTGGTTAACTTAATAGACAATGATTATTTGTCAGCTTTGTTCAAATATAGATCAGGAAAGCCGCCAATAAAGATGGAAAATCCTGCACAAAGATGAAACAATTTCAGCTACTTAAATTCTCTCTGAAGCTAGCAATCTGGTTGTAGAAGCTACTACACAATCTGCCAATCTCCTTGTTGAATTTACTTTTCAAACTGGTATCAGTTGACCCAGCTGATTATAGCATTACAATATATGGCATAATAAATGCATTAAAAATTATTCTGAAAAGAAACCTATACCAATAAGATCAACAATTGTGCATTAGATATACTCACAAAAGGTTTCTGCAGGGAATGCCTGCTACTTTCAGCCTGATGAGGCATTGGACAGGTAAGGACGAAGAGGCACTTAGAAAAAATTAAGACATGCCACACTATGAATTAGCGATCATAACATTTTAGTACTTTAAAGATACATCCTTATTTTCTGAAAACTTGTACCATTCTGACTTGGGCGGCGGGTGGTATGGTGGGGTGGATATTCTCTCAGACAGCTGCCAACACAGTTTGCTGCATCTTCACTTATCAAACTGGTAATCTCGTACTACTTTTAAGTACCTCTGGTTTTAATTTTTAAAGGTTACAACCTGTCATTTCCCCTCGCACCTAAACCACAGTTGTGTACCCCGAGCCCCTCTCATGCAGGACCATGTTAAACATCATAATTGCCCTAGTCCCCAGATAACATCGGAAATAGGAGTAAGCCATTCAGCCCCTTGAGTCTCCTCCACCATTCAACGAGTTCATGGCTGATCTTCTACCTCAATGCCATTTTCCCACATTGTCCCCATATCCCTTGATATCTTTAATATCTAGAAAGCTGTCAGTCTCTGTCTTGAACATCCTCAATGACTGAGACGCCACAGCCCTTTGGGGTAAAGAATTCCAAAGATTCACAACCCTCTGAGTGAAGAAATTCATCCTCGTCTTAGTCCTAAATGGCCTCCCTCTTATTCTGAGATCGTGTCCCCTGTCTCTAGACCCCCACAGCCAGGGGAAATATCTTTCCTGCATCAACCCTGTCGAGCCCTGTAAGTATTTTGTATGCTTCAATGAGATGACCTCTCATTCTTCTAAACTCCAGAGAATACAGGCTCAGTCTCCTCAATCTCTTCTCTTAGGATAATCCCGCCATCCCAGGAATCAGTCTGGTGAACCTTCGTTGCACTCCCTCTATGGCAAGTGTACCTTTCCTTTGATAAGGAGACCAAAATTGTACAGAGTACTCTGGGTGCAGTCTCAACGAGGCTTTATACAATTGCAGCAAGACTTCTTTACTGCTGTACTCAAATCCTAACCCATGAGCAATACCTTGGGAGATCACCAAGTGTATCAAGTCTACTTTTACTTGAGTAATGCAGGATGCTGGTGAATTATTATGATCCTTGCAAGTGTTAATTACCTGTTAGAACTGACATTGTCCTGCATTTAACAATTCTAGCAGTTGTCTCTGGTCACTGGGGATTGAGGTAAAACCCTAAGATAGAAAATAATACCCACAAATGACACAGTTTGCCATAGTGTAATAACATTGACTGTCACAATGGGAAATTTCTCTTCTGGTATTTTGTGATGGTGTGAATTTGATGCATGGTTGTCTCTTTTAGGTGGAACAGTTGTTATATTGTGGTTCATCATTCTGTTTTGCAAAAACTGGTTTGTAATTGTATCCTTTATAATTTGTGTTGCAAGACAGTGTATCACTGATGGTGTCATTGTAGAGCATGTTATTCTGAATGATAAATGCCAGCTTTCCACAGTGATCTATCACAAGCAGGATAAAGTACATAAAATTTACCCACATGCTTTACGGAACAACATTACAGCATTTTTAGAATAAATTTTCTCATTGCAAAAATACCAACAAATTCTGATTTTTTTCAAAGTATGTATTTGCTGTGCACTGCCTTTCAGTTATTAAAAAAATAACCTTCAACTGGTTTAAAGGAATTGGATTCAGAAGTGTTAAAATGAAGAAAACATTTTTGTTCCCATTAAAATTGTGAAATGTTTTCAGAAATCATTTTTATTTGAGGTTACAGTTCTTTAATTATGTAAGTTATTATTCAGGAATGAGGTCTTTAATGGACTATTTTTTGTCCATTCCATCCAATTCCACTTAAAGCAACAGTTTATTTTAATTACAGTACCTTACTGCAAATACAGATTTGCGCCAGTAACACACAGCAGGTGGTACAATGTCTGTTGCACTGGAAGGCATGCACTTGGACGACTTCTTTCGAAAAAAAAAAAAAAAAGGGGTTGATACTGAATTTTGGTTATGTGCAACCCAGGTCTACCTGCTGAATAGTCTGATATGTAGTTTTTAGTTTCGTTCTAAGTTTGAACAGAAGATGGCAGAACATTGATTCTGTACAAACTGATGCATATTTTCTGTTTGTGAGGCCGAGCAGGAGGATGTGAAACACAATGTTGCCTTTATAAGGCTCAATTACTCCATGTAATTCTGTCACTTTGTCTTTTTTCTGTAGTACAATAATGCGCCTAGCAAGACAGGAAACACTTGTATCAGGTAGTCCCTTTGAGAAACAACGGCTGCAAAATTTGATAAAACTTGTAATGGATGCAGGGATGGTGATGCGCATTTAATCAGCGCCTATTGTTTTTGATGCAGGCAGCACGCAAACTTCATGCTGCCTGCACATTTAAACGATCGTAGCATGTAGCCAGCGCGAGGCATGCTGTTGAGTGTTTGCAACCCTGAGAAGGGCATGCAAAATCATGAGAGGCTAGCATGAGTTGAAGCTGGCCTGCACTTCCTAAAAGGGGGTGACGGTGTGGAGGTGTACAGGGTGTACATTCTGGCTGGAGCAGGTGCTGGAACTGGTTACACAAGAAGCCGTGAACAAGAAGAATACTGAATTATGGTACAATGTCGCAGAGAGGGAGCTCCAAGATTTTCCAACACTGCACTGGTGACTGGTCAAACAGGTGCGGAGGAGGAGAGATATCCTATATCTGCAGGGGGACCAGGAGATCCAGACAAACTCTTAGAAGGCAGTGGAAGTAGATAATTGTGGCAGTCAATGCCAGGAGTCTAGCCCCGAGGACCTTGATGCAGTGCCGCAAGGAGTTTGACTCCACATAAGTGGTTGGTAAATGCATCTTCAAATGACATAAACTACCAACTGTCCCTCTAGCCTCACATTGTTCAATGCACCACCCCTCTTTCACCCTCTGCCAACGATCTTTTATCAATCATGACTCATATTTAACATACTATATTTTTACCCCCCTCACACATTTAACACTGTTGCAAGCCTGTCACCCATATCTCTCATTTTGCATACACTGCCAACTATTCAACCAGATTACCAAACATTGTACCACACTCAGTGATGCACTTCCCTTTTCCTTGCAGGACAAGGGGGCACATAACTAGAGGTAACAGCACCTAACCAGTGGGGGACAAGCGTGCTTCATGTCTTTACCCACATGGAGGAGACAGTACTTGTCAACATTGGAGCGGCCATGACAAGCCAGGGCTAGCGGTGGGCTCAAACCATCAAAGATCACTATTTACTCATACTGAGTGCTCATTCTCACATCCCACTTCTCCCTTATTGCACAATCTCTTCTGATTTACCAGCTGCAGATGATCTAAGCATGTCCCTCTTACTTCCCCCAACCCCCACCCCCCCCACCCCCTGCACACCACAATCCTAGCCTTTCTCCTTTCAGATACCCAAAAGCTGCAACCTGGCCAGGCAGTGGTGGAAGAGAAGGTGGTGAAAAAGCAGGCTGTGATATAGAAGAAAATAACTTGCTCTTTCACTCGGAGCCACCAGTTCAGATATGCTGCAGCCAGGGCAGGGGTCTTGAGTAGTGCAGATCCCACTGGAGATTCAGGTTACGTACGAGTTCTGCTGCAGCGAAGTCAGGTGAGAACTTCGGGGCAGCCTACAGAAAAAGGCAGATGATATACACATTGAAATGCTTGGTGCTTTGGCAGGACTGCCACAAAGTCTGTGGTCAGTGTCCAGGAGTGTGGAGGAGTCAGACAGCAACTTGGCACAGGGCTTTGTACAGACCTTGGAGCCTGTGCTTTCCAGGGTGGAAGTGGTGGCCAACTCTGAAAATGCTTGCAGACCTAACCAAGGTGCAGTGTCTGATGGTCAATGTCTCAGTTTCCATTGCAGGGTGCCAGGAGATCCAGACAAACTCTCAGAAGACAGTGAGAGCAGATAGTTGTGTCAATCAGTGCCAGGAGTCTAGCCCCGAGGACCTGGAGCTCAAATTCCCTAAAGTCTGGGTGCTGCAGCAGAAGCTCAGACTTCTGTCACACAATCTGTTTGCTGCCATGCAAGATCAGCCTGCTGTTGTCATAGCTGCAGATACCAGTGTGCAAAGGGGCTGACAGGGTCTCACTATAGACCAGCAATCTGTTCCTCCAGCACATTGCTAGGATTGCTGAGTTGCTGCCCTGTGGGCATGGTATGGCACCATGGAGCATGAATATTCTGTCCCTTCTCAGGAGGGCAGCATTCATCCTCCTAACAAAGCCACTCTACCAGTGCCTTCACTGTTGCCTTCAGCCAGATAGTTGGCCCTGACTGCTGCTGCTCATGCCAAGGTATTTTAGATCTAGTATTGTGCAATGAGGCAGGGTGAATTAGTAATCTTGTAGTAAAAGATCTGCTGGAAAAAGTGATCACAATAGAATTGAATTGCCTGTTAAGTTTGAAAGCAACATATTTTAGTCGGAAAGAAGAATCTTAAAACTTAAAGCCAATTACACAGATATGAGGGGAAGGCTGGCTAAGGTTGATTTGGGTAAATAAGCTAAAAGGTATGGTCGTAAATAAACAGTGGGAGACATTGAAAGAAATTCAAAATGTTAAACAAAAATTTAGTGAGATCCATCCATGGCTTACTAAGGAGGATAAGGATAGTATTAGATGAAAAGAAGCTTAGAACCATGGAGTCATTTACAGCACAGAAGGAGCAAGTTATTTTGGCCCATCGAGTCAGTCGATTCTCCACGGAGCTATCCAGTTGGTTCCACTTACTCGATCCCCGTAGCGCTGCAAGTCTATTTCCTTCAAGTGGCCATCCAACTTCCTTTTTTGAAGTCATTGATTTTTTTCTGCTTCCACCACCCTGTAGGCAACGAGTTACAGGTCATTACCACCCACTGCGTAAAGAACATTCTTCCTCATATTTCCCTGCATCTCTTGCTCAGACCTTTAATCTGTGTCCCCTAGTCTTTGTACCATTAGTTAATGGAACAATTTTTCCTTGTCTAACTTATTTAAGCCTGTCATAATCTTCTACACTTCTATTACATCTCCCCTCATTCTCTTTTTGTTCTAAGGAGAACAACCCCAGCTTTTCCAACCTAACCTTGTAACTAAAATGCCCCATCCCTGGAATCATTCTGGTAAATCTCCCCTGCATCCTCTCAAGGACCCTCACATCCTTCCTAAAGTGTGATGACCAGAACTGGATGCTGTACTCCAGTTGGGGCCTAACCTGAGCTTTATAAAGGTTCAGCCTAATCTCCTTGCTTTTGTACTCCGTGCCTTTATTTATGAAGCCCAAGATCCCATATGCTTTACTAACCACTCTCAATATGCCCTACCACCTTCAAAGATCTATACACATACACCCACAGGTCCCTCTGTTCGTGCACAATCTTTAGAATTGTGCCATTTAAGTATATATTGCCTCACCCTATTCCTTCTGCTAAAATGCATCACCTCACATTTCTTTGCCCATTCTGCTCACCTATGTATGTCCTGTTGCAGGCGATTCATATCATCCTCACGGTTTGCCACACCTCCAAGTTTGGTGTCATCTGCAAATTTTGAGATTCTACTCTCTATTCCAAAATCCAAGTCATTTATATGTAGCAAAAAAAAAAGCAGTGGGCCCAGCGCTGACCCTTGTGGAACAGCACTGTCTACCATCCTGTAGCCTGAAAAACAACCATTTACTACGACTCTGTTATCTGTCCTTAAGCCAATTTTTTTTATCCAGTTGGGCACTGACACTTCTATTCCATGAGCCTCAGTTTTGTTAATCGGCCTTTTATGCGGTACTTTATCAAACGCTTTCTTAAAATCCATATAAACAACACCCATCGCATTTGCTTCATCAACCTTCTCTATTCATCAAAAATTTCAATTAGATTAGTCAAGCATGATGGACCTTTTACAAATCCATGCTGGCTATCCTTAATTAACTCGAACCTCTCCGCAAGTATCCATTGATTTTTTTTTTTTCCCCCCTGATTTTTGTTTCCAAAACCTTATCCACCACTGATAAACTAACTGGCCTGTAGTTACACTCTTTTCTGAATAAAGGTGTCACATTTGCCACTCTCCAATCCTCTGGTATCTTTTCACCTCATATCCAGGGAAGATTGGATGATTATGGCAAGCCCGTTCGTTATCTCCATCCCTACTTCATTTAGCAATCTGAGATGCAAGCCATCAGACCAGGTGATTTATCTACCTTAAGCATTGCCAGTCTTTTTAGTACTTCCCCCTTCATTTTTATCCTATCCATTGCCTCTCTCCATTTATACAGATATTTTGTCAGATTCCACTTCCTTAGTAAACACTGATACAAAGCACTCATTCAGTATATTAACCTTGCCTTGTGCCTCTAAGCATATATTACCCTGTTTGTCCCTAATAGACTCCACCCCACCTCTTACTGCCCCCTTACTGTTTACATGCCGGTAGAAAACTTTTGGGTTCCCTTTTCTGTTGACTGCCATTCACTTCTCATATTCTCTCTTTGCCAGTCTTATTTTCCTCTTCATTCCCCCCCCCCCCCCTCAACTTATTGAACAAGGTCTAGTACTCGCTTGAGGAATTTACCTGATATGCTTCGTACACCTTTTTTTGTTTCTTCATAATCTTTATTTCACCCAAGAAGCCATGTTTTTGGTTACCTACCTGTCGCCCTTGTTGGAATGTATCTAGCCTGTACCTGAAGCATCTCTTTAAACATAACCCATTGTTCTGTTACAGCTCTTCCTGTCAGTCTTTGGTTCCATTCTACCCTGGCTAGATCCCTTATCATTGTGTCGAAATTAGCCCTCTTCTAATCTAGACATTCTACCTTATTTTGTTCTTTGCTTTTCTGCATTAGTCTAAATCTTATGATACAGTTATCATTCTTACCCAAGTGTTCCCCAACAGACACTTGGTCCACCTCATTCCCCAGCACCAGATCCAGCTGTGCCTCCCTACTAGTTGGGCTGAGAACAGACGTGTTCAGGAGAACTTCTTTGATCAATTTCAGAAATTTCTACCTCCCTACCCTTTATTGAAAATTATCCCAATCAATGTCCCCCAATAACACCACTCTATAGTTCTTGCACATCTGTGATTTCCTTGCTCTTGTTCTCACTCATTCGCTCTCGCTCTGTCATCCGCACACACTATTTGGAAGTCTATAGACTACCCCTAGTAGCATGATCATACCCTTTTTGCTTCTCGACTCTTATCCAAACAGATTCTGTCCTTTCCCCTCAAGGACATCCTCCCTTTCCAACACTGCAATGTCTTCCCTAATCTGTACTGCCACCCCACCTCCCTTTTTCCCTTCTCCATCTTTTCTGAATACTTTATATCCTTGTATATTAAGTGCCTAGTCCTTGCCATTTTTATGCTACGTTTCCATTATTGCCACTACATGATATTCCTATGCTGCTATTTGTGCTTGTAGCTCACCAACCTTATTTACCACACTGTGTATTTATGTACATGCATTGTAATCCTGTCTTTGCATTCCTTGTAGACCTTCTCAGTCCGCTCACATTTAGTAAAGAACTATTCCCTTCTCTAGTACTAGCACACTCACATTATGCACCATATTCCTCTTTTCTATTTCTATATGCTGGTGCTCATGTCAATGCCAAATTAGTTAAACCCGTCTCTTTTCAATAGGTGCCTTCTGCCGCAGAACTGGTCCCAGTGCTCCAAGAATCTGAAGCCATCCCTCCGGCAACATGCTTCAAATCACGCATTGATCCTCCCTATCTTTCTATTTCTACTCACTAGTGTGTGGCATTGGGAGTAATCCAGAAATCACTAGCTTCGAGGTGCCGCTCTTTAACTTCATCCCTAGCTCCTGAAAATCTAACCACAAGACCTCAATAACTGCCCTTGCTATGTTGTTGGCTTATAACGTGGCAAAGAATGGTAGTAAATCTGAGGATTGGGAGTGCTTTAGAAACCAGCCAAGGGCCACCAAAAAGTAGTAGATGAGAGTAAACTAGTCAGGAATATGAAAACCAAATGCGGCACAGTGGCGCAGTGGTTAGCACTGCAGCCTCACAGCTCCAGAGACCCAGGTTCGATTCTGGGTACTGCCTGTGTGGAGTTTGCAAGTTCTCCCTGTGACTGCGTGGGTTTTCGCCGGGTGCTCCGGTTTCCTCCCACAGCCAAAAGACTTGCAGGTTGATAGGTAAATTGGCCATTGTAAATTGCCCCTAGTGTAGGTAGGTGGTAGGGAATATGGGATTACTCCAGGGTTAGTATAAACGGGTGGTTGTTGGTCGGCACAGACTCGGTGGGCTGAAGGGCCTGTTTCAATGCTGTATCTCGAAATAAATTGTAAGAGCTTTTTACACGTAAATAAAAAGAAGAGTAGCTAAAGTAAACATTGGTCCCTTAGAGGCAGACACAGGAGAAATTATCATGGCTAGAGAGTGGTGGAAGCAGAGACAATGGCTTCAAAAGGAAATTGGATGAGTACTTGAAGGACTTACAGGGCTGCAGGGATCGAGCAGGGGAGTGGAACTGACTGGATTGCTTTTCAGAGAACCAACATGGACTCGATGGGCCAAATGGCCGCCTCCTATGCCATAAATGACTCTGACAAATTATTTTGGATCTGTCTTCACAGTAGAAGACACAAATTACATACTAGAATAACGGCTAAGTGCAGGGCTAATAAAATTAAGAAACTTTAGGTAATTAATATCAGCAGGTAATTAGTGTCGGAGAAACTTGAACGAAAATCTGACAAATCATCAGAACCTGATTGCCTACGTGCTGGGCTTCTAAAAGAAGTTGCCGCAGAATAATGGGTGCGCTGGTTATGATTTTCCACATTTCCCTCTAATCTAGAGTGGTCCCAGCGGACTGAAGTTAGCAAATGTAACACTGCTATTCAAGAAAGGAGATGGCAAACGGAACTACAGGCTAGTTAACCTGACATCAGTCATTGGGAAAATGTTGGAATCTATTATTAAGGAAGTCTCAACAATGCACTTAGAAAACTATTGTCTGATGAAACAAAGTCAGCATGGTTTTATGAAAAGGAAATCATGTTTGACAAATTTATTAGAGTTTTTTGAGGATGTAACTAGTAGGGTAGATAAAGGGGAACCGGTAAATTTAGTATACTTTGTATTTCCAAAAGACATTCAATAAGGTGCCACACAAAAGGGAGTTGGGGATAATGTATTAGCAAGGATAAGGATTGGTTGACTGATGGAAAGCAGAGAGTACGGACAAATGGGGCATTTTCAAGTTGGCAGGCTATGACCATTGGAGTGCCGCAGGGATGAGTGCAAGGGCCTCAGCCATTTACATTCTATATTAATGACTTAGACGAAGAGTCAGAGAGTAATGTATCTAAGTTTGCTGACAATACAAAGCCAGATGGGAATGAAAGCTGTGAGGAGGCTGCAAAGAGATAGAGACAGGCTTAGTGAGTGGGCTACAGGATGGTAGATGGCGTATAATGTGGAGAAATGTGAGGTTCTTCACTTTGATAGTAAGAATAGAAAATCAGAATACTTTTTAAAAGTTATGAAACTTGTAAATGTTGGTGTTCAGAGGGGTTTGGGTGAACTTGTACAGGAACGCAAAGTTGGCATGCAGGTACAGCAAGCAATTAGGAAGGCAAGTGGCATGTGGCCTTTATTGCAAGGGGATTAGAGTACAAGAATAAGAAAGTCTTGCTGCACTTGTATAGGGCTTTGAGACCACACCTGGGGGGGATTTTTTTGTTCTCCCCCGTGGCAGGTTTGGAGGTGGGGAGAGCATATAATCGGGCAGGATAATTGGGGGGCGGTGGGGGGGGGGACCTCGCCATCTTACCGCCTTCACTGGAACTCAGTCCAGGGCAGGAAGGCCTGTGAATGGCCTTCCTACCCCGCTGCCGATTGAGACCCTTAACTGGGAAATCAGTGCCCAATTAAGGGCCTCAATCCACCACCGCCGCAATTAACCGCGCAGCGGGCGGGCCTGTTGCTGCACAGGAAGCATGGTAGAAAAAATCATGCTGGCTGCTTGCCAGCTCCAGGGTAATTGGGGTGTCGTCCCTCGTTAAAAAGCACAGTGCCCGAACAAGGGACCCAGCATCGGGAAAGGGTGGGGCCTGCTGATGGCCAACCCTTCCACCGTTGCTGCCGACTCCCCTCACATCCCCTCCCCTGCGAGACCCCTTCTGCACTGTCCTACCTGTGGCCTGGATCCAGCGCTGCTCCTCGGCCTCAGGTGGGTGCTCCACTGGCAGCAGCCACTGTCTCCACTGTGGCCCTGCTCAGTTGGAGAACTACTGGCCTCAGATTGGCCAGCTGCTCGGAGGGCAGGACTTCCATCATTGGATTCCTTGATCCCTTGGAAGGCCTGCTGTCCAGTCAAGTGCCTAATTGGTACTTGATTCGGTGGGGGGGGGGGGCCTCCCAAAGAAGAGGATTCGTGGGGTCCTCCGTGTCGCCTTTCTAGGCGTTGAGACGCCTGTCACCCCGATAAAATCCCAGCCCTGGTGTGCTGTGTGCAGTTTTGGTTTCCGTATTTAAGGAAGTATATACTTGGAGGTAGTACAGCGAAGTTTCACTAAATTAGTTTCTGAGATGAGAGGGTTGTCCTATGATAGGCTGTGTAAATTGGGTCTATATTCTCTGGAGTTTAGAAGAATGAGAGGTGATCTCATTGAGATTGAAGGGGCTTGACAGAGTAGATGCGTGAGAGGTTTTTTCCCCTAGCTGGGGAATCTAGAACATGGAAGTGCAGCGTCAAGATAAGGGGCTGGTCATTTAGGACTGAGATGAGGAGGAATTCCTTCACTCAAAGAGTTGTGAATGTTTGGAATTCTCTACACCAGAGGGTTGTGGATGCTGTACTGTTGAATATATTTATGGCTGAGATAGATCTTTGGTCTGTCGAAGTCAATGGGTATGGGGAGCGGGTGGGAAAGTGGAGTTAAGGCCAAGATCAGCTATGATTGAATTTAATAAATGGCGGTGCAGGCTCGAGGGACCATGTTCCTTAGGAACATAGGAGCAGGAGTAGGCCATTCAGCCTATCGAGCCTGCCCCGCCATTCACTACGATCATGGCTGATCATCCACTTAAGTACCTTTTTCCTACATTATCCTCATATCCCCTTATATCATTTCTGTTTAGAAATCTGTCAATCTCTGCTTTAAACATGCTCAATGACAGAGCTTCCACAACCCTCTGGGGTAGAGAATTCCAAAGATTCACAACCCTCTGAGTAAAAAAAATTTCACTTCATCTTGATCCGAAGTAGCTTCCCCCTTATTTTGAAATTGTGTCTCCTGGTTCTAGACTCCCCAACCAGGGGAAACATCTGCATCTACCCCGTTCATCCCTTTTAAGTATTGTAGGTTTCAACGAGAGCACCTCTCAGTTTCCCCAATCTCTCTTCAAGGGATTGTCCTGCCATCCCAGGAACAAGTCTGGTGAACCTTCATTGCACTCCCTCTATGGCAATAATATCCTTCCTTCTGCTATTTCTTATTTTCTTGTGTTCCTATGAGATGAAATAGTGTAAAGTCAGGCCTTCTAGGGCCAGAGCTGTGTGAGGTCATCTTGCAAGGCCATTTACAGTCTCCCCAACTGAAAGTCAGCAGCTTTCACCAGTCATGCTGCAGTCACTGGGGTAGCATTGATTCGGAGCACTAGGGCAGGCAAATGGACAGAAGACACAGGCACTAAGGGAATGCAGAAGGATGGTGATTAGTTAACTTTATAAATCAAATCATAATCTGTCAAAGTTGGTTTGAACTGTTTGTTTGTTTATGGTGGCTTTTATTTTTGCATTGTAACCAAGCAAGCACTGTGATGGTCAGTGACAGAAGGAAGGTAAGGTGTGGTCCTGTTTTTGAATGGACAATTGGGTTACTAGTACTGCAGTTAGATGAGCTGATCAAGCACAGCTGCCCAGAAAGGGGATGTGTTGGTTGTCTCTTCATTTCCTGTTCTGCCGCCTCCTTGTCAGCTGCTTGCCGTATAGCTGGTGGCAAAGATTACGCCCTCCTGATGGCGAGGTTTTGCAGGATACAGTAGACTGCATCAAATTGTGACATGCACTCTGACGAGTACAGCAGGCCTCCTCCAAAGTGGTCCAGGCAGCAAAAGAGTTGTTTAAGCACTCAAATGGTCCACACAAATACATTTCTTGTGGCAGCATGGTTTTCATTATATGCATGCTGTCTGTGTGTGTGTGTCACTCACCAGTGTCATGAGCTATGTGGTCAGTGGATAGTCTTTGTTGCCCAGTGGTGATGGCTCAAATGCAGATGCTACAGCAGACTGCCAAGATACTGGGCATCGACCTGCATAATGCGCTGAGTGTTGCACACCAGCTGGACATTGAGGGAATGGAATCCTTTCTGATTGCGGTACATCTCTGAATTTATGTGCGGTGCCCGCAAAGTCACGTGTGCACAATCAATGGTGTCCTGCACCAAGGGAAGTCTGCAATCCTGGCAAAGTCACGTGCTCGCTCCACTTGCTCCTCTCTGGCAAATGGATGATAAACTAGGAGATGTTGCACATATTGCCTGCTCCAGCCTGGAAGGTGCCCGACACGCAAAATTTCACGGCCCCAGTCACATTCACAGCCACTGGCATTGTTGTCCTTGCCCTGCTCTGAGGCTGAAGTTCGGGTTGCAACAAGTGCCAGATTTCAGTGAGCACCTCCTTGGTGAAGCAAAGACGTCAGACACATTGGGCTGAATTTTACGCCCCCCTAAAGAGCAGGATGGGGGGTTGCGTAAAATAGAGTGGGAGGCTTGGGGGCCCCTTTCCAACCCGCTCCCACCTCTGCCACCACTTTATACAGGGCAACGGCAGCGAAAAACGGCCTGCCCGCCCAGGCTGTTAACTGGCCACTTAAGGGCCTTTGCCCGCCTCCACACCGATTTTACGGATTACAAGCGGGCATCCTAGACCTAGTTCCCCGATGTCATCACGATGCTGGGTGCAGTCCCAGCAGTGGCCAACGCTCCAGGTGACGCTGCTGGGACAGAGAGCTGCCGGCCTGCTGATTGGCTGGTAGTTCTGTTAGGCAGGACGTCCTACCTGAAGCGGGTGGAAGACCCGCCTCAGACTAATTAAAGCTTGGTGACCCGCAAATTAAGGGTTGGCTCTCCAGGCCAGACGGAAGCGGGTTCGCCACCGACTTTTCAGTTGGTGGATAGCTCCTGCCTGCCTAGGGTAAAATCCTGGCCACTGTTCCTCACTGAACATCAGGCAGTAGCATTACCCTGAAGGTGCTCAGTGGATATCTTCTCCTTCTGAGAAACCTCAATTTCCCCCACCACCAAACACCATCCTCCCTTTTTGTGCAGCTTGTCCTCTTCTGTTTTCCCTCTGATTATTGTCCCTAGCATACTGCAGGCCAAGGGGGTTGGTAACCACAGCACCTATAACTGAGAGCAAGTGGTCTGAGTAGACCCTTGAAGTCAGAACCAAGGCCTTCAGCATATGCCACACCACTCCTAGTCGACTTCAACTTTTAAGTCGCAGTGCAAATCACCAAACACTTTTGCAAACTCGGCAACAGCCAGTAGAAATCAATTAGCAACTAACCTGACAGTAGTTGATCCCTTTTACTAATGTTGGTGGGTCAGGCAGGGGAGGTCTTCCCTGATGCTGAACATGTCTTCAGTTTTGCAAGGTTAAGAAAGGATGTTAGTTGGAGCTTTCAGGTCGAAAGTGGCACCGCTGATGTCAAATCTGCATTGCTCTACAGACATCCGCCGCATGACCCCTGCACCTGCACCAACGCCTTTATCAAAATGGTGTGTCAGCCAGCACCAGACGTGTGCATAGGTGCCATTTTGGACCCAATATACCACCTGAAAATATGGGCATTATGCATGCAAAATTTGCTGTCAGTCTCCATTCGACCTTAAATTGACAGAACCTTTTTTACAGTTACTAAGTTTCAATATAGTTAAATTTTTTTATGATTTAAAACAATGTCAACATTTTAACTCTGAACTTGGGTATCTATGTTCTTAGTTGTTCTCTCGACCCCATTCCCAGTAAATTGCACCTGCCTTCCCTTCCTTTGCTAGCTGACATTGTAAATGGCTGTCTCCCCTCAGGTACTGTTTTCCTTCCTTTCAAAAGCACCATTATTGCCCCTTTCCTAAAAAAAAACCTAATTTTTGATGCCTCTGTCCTTGCAAATTACTGACCCATCTCCAATTTCTTTTCTTCTGCAAAGTTTTTGAACCCATTGTAGCCTCCCAAATCTTTACTGCCATTCCATATTTAAATCTCTGTAATCAGGTTTGCACATCCGCAACAGTGCTGAAATGGCTGTAACCAAAGTCACAAACGACTTATTGTGTGAATGTGAATGGTCTGCCATTCCTTCTGATGCTTTCTGACCTTTCTGCAGCCTTTAACACAGTTGATCATTTCATCCTCCTCCTCCTCCATTTACCAGCCGAGTAAGACTGGTTCCACTCTTACCTATTCAGTCATAATGAGAGGATTTGCTGCAGTGGTTTTTCTTCCTGTCTCTGCAACGTCACCTCTGAAGTTATCCAAGGATGCATTCTTGGTCACCTCTGTTCTTGACATCACCCAAAGACAGTGTCAGGTTCCATCCACATGTACATTGACAACATCTAACTTCCATCACGAGGACCGTCTACTTCCGCCTCCATTAAATCATCCATCTCCAGTCCCTGCCTCAGCCCATCTGCCCACAAAACCCTCATCTGTTCCAGGGCTCTTCCTCCATCCAAATCCTCCAATAACTTGAATTTAAAATTCTCAACCTCATGTTCAGATACCTTTATGGCCTCACCCTCCCTATCTCTAGTTTCCTACAGCCCTCCAAGAAATGCTGTTTTCCTCCAACTTTGGCTTCTTGTCCCTCGCCCACTCCTTTCTCCCCACTATTGGCAGCCGTGCCTTCAGGTATCTAGGCCTTAAGCTCTGGAATTCCACTCTGCCTTTCCACTTTTCTCAGAAACCCTCCTTTTAAAATCTATCTCCTTGACCCAGCTGTTAGTCATTTCTATTATTTCCCTAAAGGCAGGGGAGTGGGACTAGCTGAGTAGCTCCTACAAAGAGCCATCCTACAAAGAGACATGATGGGCGAATGACCTTCTGAGCTGTAACCATTCTATGATTTTTTGACTTGGTGTCAGTTTTTGTCTAATTATGCTTGGACGAAGTGCCTTAGGATGCTTTTCTACGTTAAATGCACTGTATAATAATACAAGTTCTTGTTCGCTTGCTATAAAGTGGGAATCAGCTGGATTGCTCCTTTTAATATACAAAATGAGGGATATAAGTTGCAAATAAGCTTATGTAATTTTTGTAGTCTGTGCCATGTCTGCTCTTAGTTGGGAATCTTTTTTTAACGGTCCTTGATGAAGATAATATAGCGGGAAATAGAAAATGCTGGCAGTGTACAACATATTTATGTTTTAAAAAGAAAATATGCAGATGCTCTGATTTTATGATCTTTTATACTGATTTAAGGTAATATGGCATTTGCGGTTGGTTATCCAAGCTTCTAATTTGCTGAATAGCTGTAGTTTCCCAGCTATTTAGGATAAACCTTGTTGTACTCTACGTACATGTTCAGTGCCCACAGATATCAGGATTTCAAAACTCGCATACAAACTGAAGCAAACCACTAAACTGGAGTGTGAGTATCTGCAGGAGACAAACCATAGAATTGCTAGAAGCTTTTTTTTTTAAGACAACATCATGCGGGTCACGAAAGATGCAATTCACATTTATTCAGCTTCTCGAAAACTGAATATTTGTCTCCTCTAGGCATCCAATTCATTTTGCAATGTTGGGTTTAATTCCTGGTTTGCTAATTCTTTCCTAAGAAAAGAGTAGCATTTACAGTGAACTTGCTACAATTCTTTGGAGTTCTATGGTATTGGAAAGCTTATCATTTGGTTGGTAATGTCTCTTTTGTTTTGTAGTCGACAAGAATTGGAATGTCTGTCAATGCCATCAGGAAGCAGAGTAAAGAAGAAGATGTCATATCTTTGGCAAAATCCCTCATTAAATCCTGGAAGAAACTCTTGGGTAAGGAATTATATACCAGAGTCCTGTTATTGTCCCATTTAATTTCCTGGTTATAAAGCACATTCAGTATAGACCTTCATTATAATCCAGATACCATTCACACAAAATGGATATTCTATAGAAGTCTGCCAACCAATGTAACAGAAACAAAAATGATAAATGACGTATTTCTACTTTCCACACACTGCCGGGGCTGTTGGAAGTCTTTTTTGTTAGATGTCAGTGGAAAATGTATGACAGGAGTGGTGAAATCCAACCAAATCACAAGTGGGTTACATATTTTGTGCTTACCTGCAATTTATTTATGCTTTGAAAATGTGCAGAACCAAGAGGTATTGGTGTTTTGAAATCTCCTCCAATTCTTCATTTATTACTGCTCTTGTTGAAGATGGGTTATCTGGGATAGGCACCAACATGTTGCACCAGGGACATGGAGGCAATTAATTTATATATAAAGTGTATAGCCAACCTAATGCCATCAAAACACAGTCTGATTTAAAACGCATTTTTCCCTATTTAATGAGTACCTGACGTTTGTTTTTGCTTGCACAAGTAGTCAATGTCTGCCTGCACACTTGATGTAACGATGTGGAGAATCCAGATAGATGTCCATCTGTCAGGAGTGATCGCGATCTCTTTCTCTCCCCTCTCGCTCTCTCAATCCCTGTCCCCTCTGTGTTCATCTCTACCCCCCCGCCCTTCCTCCCCCCTGAAATGAATAAAATTAAATCATCTTGTCTTGAATCTTCCAGGCCTGCCACAATCTTCAGCGCAGCGGCCGGCCCTCCTGTGCCTTCAATTCCCCGTCTGGGAAAAGCACGCATGACACTGGTGGGGAGGGGGAGGAGCTAAGATTTTTACTGAGGTGGGAGGTCGGGCTCAAATAAGCATCATCAGTGTAGGGAATGGTGGGAAGGGATGCACTTTCAACTTTGTGCAGTCTGGGTAGGGGAAGGTCAGAATTCAAAGATAAGTATTTTGTGGGGGGGGGGGGGCGGGGGCCAAAAGCTTACTTAATTTTTATTGGAAAGAGGCATTACAATTTTATTTTTGTAAATTTTGGGGGATCACTTTAAAAATTCAAATTTGCCGCCACGGTTGGCTGCCCTTTAAAAATGGCGCCAGCACCTGTACACAGGCAGCTGATGCCATTGCCGGCAACGGACAGCCTTCCCCCTCCACATGATTGGGTGGGGGGGGGCGCTTAGGCCGCCCCGGCTATTTAAATGAGCTGCCGTGCAGGTGATTGTGATGGCTCTTCAGCGTGTGTGCCACCATCTTTTGAGCTCGCTGCTGGGAGCTCTTAGAATAAACACCGAGGGCTGGATTTTATCAAAGCCTTTTATAATTTTAAAGACCCCTATTTGGTCACCCCCTCAGCCATCTTTTCAAGAGATAAGAAACCCAACCTGTTCATCCTTTCCCAATATGTATAACCTCGTAGTTCTGGTATAATTCTTGTAAATCTTTTCTGCACCCTCTCCAGTGCTTCTATACCATTTTCATAATAAACTTGCGACCAGAACTGCGCAAAGTGCTCCCCAAGTGTGGTTCGATACAAGTTTAGCATAACTTCTCTACTTTTCAATTCTGTCCATCTATAAATAAAACTTAGTGCTCGGTTTGCTTTTGTTATAGCGTTATTAACCTGTGCCACAATTTTAAAGAAAGACTTACATTTATATAGCGCCTTTCATGAACACTGCATGTCTCAAAACGCTTTACAGCCAATGAAATACTTTTTGAAGTATAATCACTGTTGCAATGCAAGAAATGCAGCAGCCAGTATGCAAACAGCAAACTCCCACAAACAGCAATGTGATAATGACCAGATAATCTGTTTTTGTGATGATTGAGGGATAAATATTAGCCAGGACACTGGGGATAGCAAGGGAGTTATTCTTCAAAATACTGCTATGGGATCTTTTACATCCACCCAAGCAGGCAGATGAGGCTTGGTTTAATGTCGCATCTGAGATGATGACGGAACCTCTGACCAGTGCAGCACTCCCTCAGCACTGGAGTGTCAGCTTTGATTTTTGTGCTCAAGCCCTGGAATGGGACTTGAACCTGGAACCTTGACTCAGGGTTGAGAGTGTGACCAACTGAGCCACAGTTGACACTAATTAGTAATTTGTGTATTTGTGCTCTCAAATCTCTCTGCTCCTCGAACCCACTTAGTTTCTTGTTTTCTAAGTAGTGACCTCCTTATTTATCTTACGAAAATGTAATATCTCGCACTTATCTGTGTTGTAATTTATTTGTCAATTATATGCCCATTCTGCAGGTTTATTAATGTATCCTTCGAACTTGTTGCAGTCCTTCTCAGTATTGACTAGGTCTTACAATTTGGTGTTGTCTGCAAATTTAGAAATTGTGTCTTTGATTGCTAAGTCGAAACTGTTAATGTAAATTATGGATGACTGTGGTCCCAACACTGATCCTTGTGATACCCCACCTCCTACCTTCTGCCACTCTGGCCACCATTTATCCCTACTCTCTGCTTTTTGTCTTTCAGTCAGCCAGCTATCCATTCTGCTACTTGCCCCTGACATTGCATGCTCTGACCTTATTTGTCTATTATGTGGCACCTTGTTGAAGGTCTTTCAGAAATTTAGATATGTTACACCTACTGCATTATCTTTTTGTCTAATCGCTCTATTACCTCTTCAAAGGATTCAATGAGTTTAGTCAAGCAAGAATTTTCCCTTTTGAAATCCATGTTAACTAGTATATTTTTGTTTCTAGATGTTTTTCTATTTTCTTCTTTAGTAGGGATTCCATTATTTTGCCTACTACTGATGTTAAGCTGACTGTTTGCTGGAGATGTTCTACCTCGCTTCTTAAATATATGTATAATATGAGCTGGACAAGATGCAGAACTTTTTCTTGAGTGGCAGAGTTTTCGCCGGTGTGGGGCTTTGTAAATGACACACATATGGCCTCCTCATGTAGAACAACAGGTTTGATATTAAGATAAATAGTTGGCACTCTTTTAAATTCTGGGTGGTATCTGACCACATCATACTGCATGTCCCTGGTCATCATCCAGGGGGCAGCTATGATGCCTTTATTGTGCTTATATTTCTTTGGTTGTTCTTCAGCTGTCACCTCTTCCACCTTTAAGAAAAATGTGCTACACAGCTTTGGCACAATGCAAGTGTATGAAAGGGCAGTGGTTCTATACAGTCATTCAAATGTTACCTCACCGAGGGTGCAATGCTTTTCAATTTGTGATAATGCCAGAGTTGATAGTTCCACAAGTCAGGTTAACAATGTGGAAAAATATAGTTATCCATGATTTTCTCACGATACCAACAAACCTTTTCAAACTTCTTACTAATTCGCTGCCAGGCACGAGTGACGTGGTTGAATGCTTTGACTCAATCAGCAATCCTCTTGCATTTTACTGGCACCTGTGCTTTTTTTGGGAGTGACCTTTAGCCTCCAGCATGGACATCTTTTTTTGGTACACCTGCAGAAGAAACTCTTACTCTTCAGCAACTGAAGTCGCAAAGCTTGCCATGTGCCTCCACAGTACCATTATGAAATATTAGTCAACTTTTCGGTCATTTTTATTGGTGAGTTGCAGCCCTTGCCATAGTTTACACACCTCAGACAAATGTGTTGGAGACCAAATTCTCCTGACGAGGTTTGCATATGCCATTAGCCTATTGAAATTAAAGGGCAGGACTCCTGTTTGAAAATTTGACACACCCCACCTTCTATTATGCCCAGAGCCAGCACAACTTCATTTACAGTTATGATCCTTTAGTTTTTTTTTCTGTGAAGAATGCGGTGTGCCTTTAAGGCTGGAAAAAGAGCTGTACTGCTTTAAGGCAGCAAGCTCTAAAGACTGAGTCAAAGAAGGCATTCTCGTTGCCTTGGATACAGCCATTCGGACTGAGCATCAAGAGATACATTTGTTACAATTTAACTTTGAACTGGCTTATAGTGCAAACAGCCTGTCCTAACAGGACACAGACAGACAGCTGTGTGTTAGCATCTGAAAGAAGAGCTCTCAGCCCATTTCAACTGAAGGAAGCGAATTTAGTCTGTTGATTCATTATATTCTCTCAAAATAAAAAAAAAAGTCAAGCCAAAACAGATCTCTCATAATTTAAACTGAAGGAAGGGAAGTTAGACTGTGACAATCTTTTATCCCTCAAAAAACTCAATTCAGATTGTTTCTATTGAAAGTTGTTACTTGTTGAAATTCATCGCTGGAGAAGGCAAGCATCACTTACTGCTGGAATTAGACTGCGGACTGTTCTATTGTTGAACCTTTTTCTCCCCATCGGACGGCTGTGAGGACTTCAAGCAACCGTGGACTTTTTCACCTCCGGCAGGAGTGCAAATTTGCAAGGGCACTTAAATTTTTTTCTATTTTAAATGTTGTTTATATCTTAGTAGTGTTTAAGAATTTAGTTTAGCTAATTTAAATAGTTACTTTCTTGATTTAAAACCACCTGGTTTGGTTAGCCTCGTTTAGGGGTTAATAGATGGTACAATTTGGCTGGGTCTTTCTTTAATTTGGAAAGTTTAAAAATATGTTCGGCGATCTGTGGAGGGACGGGATTGAATTAACAGTGCGTTTCTCCCACCACAATCAAATTCGTATATTTTGATTGGGAGCTTTGACTGGAGCTGTTGGTCGTAACACAGTATTATAGCTTTAATAAAAACTAGGAACAACAGAGTAAGTGGGGCCAAGATTTTTGATCTCCACTGTGCTGCTGTGGGGAGCAGATCTTTATATACTGAAAGTTTCATGTGCTAAATTGTTAACGTCAAGTTTTTTTTTGTTCTACATCTTTTTTGGCAATATTGAAATTAGATGCAGATTTTTTCAAATGTTTGACTCAGATGTAGAAATTATGGTAAGCAGAAAATAACAATTTGTTTTTCTATTTGTCAAATCAATTTGAAGTTAGGAAAACTATTTGTATTGAACTGCATGACTACTGCATCAGTGTAGTTGTTCAGTTGGGCTTGATCCGATAAAAGCCATCAGCTGTTTTCAGAAGGATACAGAACTTGGGCTGCAGTATAATTCTTATACATTTTAATGGTCAGCAGTCTCAATTTTTTTAAATACATAGATTTCCACATGAGGAATCATGGTTCTGTACTTTTCTTGATCATTGTATTAGAAATTTACAGAATAATTGTTGGGAAGATATAATAGAAAATGTGCCTAGAAAATTTCAAAACAAAACATTCTCAAAAGATTGCGAACTGAAAGTGCAGTATAAGATGTGACTATTTGGGCACGCAGCTGTGTTTGTTTCGCTATTTTTCTGAATGATGTATTATTTATGTTGTAAAAATACAAATTTTGAGGATCTGATTGTTTTTCAATGTATCTATTGTCAGTAAAATATGGAAGGGTAAACGCAACAATCTCAATCTCCTTAGGGAGCTGCGATCAAGGGCAGCATGGGCTGGAGGTGGGACTAGGACATTGTAGCCTCAATGCTTTGAGGTTAGCTCCTTACTGGAACAGTTGGATTGCTGAATTTACCCTCTATTACCGGGATTATTTTAGAAATTTTGGTTTTCTTGGGCCAATCAATCAGGTTGTGAATAAGATCAGGTTAGAAGCTACTTCCAAAGGACTGATGCAAGTAATTCTTTTTGGAACCTTTGATCTCATTGTATTGGGGGGAAAAAAGCAGGTTTTACTTGAAACACGTATGTGAGCAAGTTGAGAATACAACTTAGTAAAAAAATCTTCACTGATTTTACTGAATGACATTGTAACAGGAAGAGGCCACTAGGCTCATCAAACCTGTTCCTTCCATGGCCATTCACTTTTTTTAATTATTCGTTCGTGGGATGTGTGTGTCGCTGGCTAGGCCAGCATTTCTTGTCCATCCCTAATTGCCCTTGAGAAGGTGGTGATGAACTGCCTTTTTTTGAACCGCTGCAGTCCATGTGGGTAGATACATCCAGAGTGCTGTTAGAAAGGGAGTTCCAGGAGTTTGACCCGACGACAGTGAAGGCGATATGGTTTCAAGTCAGGATGGTGTGTGGTTTGGAGAGGAACTTGCAGGTGGTAGTTTTCCCATGCATCTGCTGCCATTGTCCTTCTAGATGGTAGAGGTCGCAGGTTTGGAAGGTGCTGTTTAAGGAGCCTTGGTGTGTTGCTGCAGTGCATCTTGTAAATAGTTCACACTGTTGCCATTGCATCGGTGGTGAAGGGAATGAATGTTGAAGGTGGTGGATGGGGTGCCAATCAAGCAGGCTGTTTTGTCCTGGTATGGTGTTGCAGCTCATGAGGGTTGTTGGAGCTGCACCCATCCAGGCAAGTGGAGAGTATTCCATCAAACTCCTGACTTGTGCTTTGTAGATGGTGGAAAAACTTTGGGGAGTCAGGAGGTGAGTTACTCGCCACAGAATTCCAAGGCTCTGACCTGCTCTGTAGCCACGGTATTTATGTGGCTGGTCCAGTTCAGTTTCTGGTCACTGGTGACTGTTAGTGGGAGATTCAGCGATGGTAATGCCATTGAACGTCAAGGGGAGATGGTTAGATTCTCTCCTGTTGGAGATGGTCATTGCCTGGCACTTGTGTGGCATGAATGTTACTTTTCACTTATTAGCCCAAGCCTGGATGTTGTCCAGGTCTTGCTGCATCTGGACATGGGCTGCTTCAGTATCTGATAAGTTGCAAATGGCGTTGAACATTATGCAATCATCAGCGAACATCGCCACTTCTGACCTTATGGAGGGAAGGTCATTGATGAAGCAGCTGAAGATCGTTAGGCCTAGGACACTACCCTGAGGAACTCCTGCGGTGATGTCTTGCGACTGAAATGATTGACCTCCAACAACCACAACCATCTTCCTTTGTGCTAGGTATGACTCCAACCAATAGAGAGTTTTCCCCGATTCCCTTTTTTTTTCATTCCTGGGATGTGGGTGTCGCGGGCATTTATTGCCCTTCCCTAATTGTCCTTGAGAAGGTGGTGGTGAGGTAACTAGGCCAGTTCAGAGGGCATTTAAGAGTCAACCACAGCAGATTTCATTCCCTAAAGGAGATTAGTGAACCAGAAGAGTTTTTACAACAATCGACAATAGTTTCATGGCCATCATTGACTAGCTTTTTAATATTGATAAGGTGTGATTCCGTGAGTATGACTATATTAGACTGTTGCTTGACTAATCTGTGGGACAGCTGTCCCGATTTTAGCCAAAGTCCGCAGAGGAGTAAGAAGTGCTTTGCAGGGTCGACAGGGCTGGGTTTACCATTGTTGTTTCCGCTGCTTAGGTCGATGCCAGGTGGTCCATCCGGTTTCATTCTGTTTTGCTCTTTCTTGGGCTCTACAATTTGGTACCCAGAAGGAAATGACTAATCATAGAGAATTTCTACATGACGTCTGCCCCCTGAAGTAATCTAACAAATTACCAGAATATTAGTCTTACATTATTCATTCCCTCCGGTTGCATTTCACAGTGATGGTCCTAACAGTGCAAGAGCTATCATGTGCTCTAAAATATTTGAACATCTTTGTCTTTTTCATTCATATCGTCTTTAGTCCCATCCTTAACTAGGTATTAATCCAGCTTTGTTTCATTTTTAAAAAAGAATGAATTGGCATAGCTTTACCTACCCCTGTAAGTGGAAAGAAAACCCTTCTGCTGCCCGTTAAGGCTTGTTAATTCTGTATTTGAGTCATCTTGTTTTCAGGTCTTAGTCAAAGTTAAATACTATGCTTAATCTGCATTATTTATGTCTTGCGTTCTGAAGATTTTTGGATGTTCAGTTCTTCAAATTTGTCTTAATAGCTGAAAATGCACCACTTCTTTAATGCAGCATTGTCTTTTTGAAGCTGAGATGTCCAAAACTGCACATGATGGGCAGAATTTTGTTGCAGCCGTTTGAAGAAGGAATGGTGGCATGGGGGGGACTGAGAATTGCGTTGGAAGCTTCTGCCCGGAAATCCAGTCTCGTGATGTCTGTTCTGGATTTAGTCAGCGGCGGGAAGCATCAAGGCGGAAGAGACACCCCGCACGACGGGAATGTATTTTAAGTTGTAGCACACTTACTTTCAATGCATTGGCATGTCATTCGTCATTATTTAATGGGCTTGGGATGATGGGCGGCACTCACGCCTTTGGGTTCGCAACTGTTGAAAGCTGGCGGCACCGAGGCAAGGCTTTCATGCCGCGATGGGGAGGCAGCCATGACCAGCAGGGGAGAGGGGTTTGCGGAGGCCACTTTCGGGCCAGTGCTGTGCACGCTTCAAGGGCGGGGGTGGGAAGCTTGGATTTTGCAGGCTCTACAAGGGGGCGTTGGGTTCTCGGTGGGGGGTGGAGGAGCTCTGCAAGGTGGGTGCTTGGGTTTCCTTCCTCGACCTCTCTGTCTCCATCTCTGGGGATAGGCTGTCTACTAATACTCATTATAAGCCCACGGACTCCCACAGCTATCTCGACTCGCTTCCTCACAGCCTGCCTCCTGTAAGGACTCCATTCCATTCTCCCAGTTTCTCCGTCTCCGATGCATCTGCTCTGATGATGCTACCTTCCATGACAGTGCTTCTGATATGTCTTTTTTCCTCAAACGAGGATTCCCCCCCCCCACTATGGTTGACAGGGCCCTCAACTGTGTCCGGCCCATTTCCACCCCTTACCCTCCCTCCCAGAACCGCAACAGGGTTCCCCTTGTCCTCACTTTCCACCCCACCAGCCTCCAGATCCAAAGGACCATCCTCCGTCACATCCAGCATGATGCCGCTACCTAACGCATCTACCCCTCCCTTCCCCTGTCAGCATTCCAAAGGGATTGTTCCCTCTGACACCCTCGTCCACTCCTCCATTACCCCCACTACCTCGTCCCTTTTCCACGACACCTCCCCCTGCAATCACAGGAGGTGTAATACCTGCCCATTTACCCCCTCTCTCCTCACTATCCAAGGCCCCAAATACTCATTTCAGGTGAAGTAGCGATTTACTCGTACTACTTTCAGTTTAGTATACTGTATTTGCTGCTCACAATGTGGTCTCCTCTACACTGGGGAGATCAAACGCAGATTGGGTGACCGCTTTGCGGAACACCTTCGCTCAGTCTGTAAGCATGACCCCGAACTTCTGGTTGCTGACCATTTCAACACCACCTCCCCCCCCCACCCCCCAGCTGTCATGCTCCCATCTCTGTCCTGGGATTGCTGCAGTGTTCCAGCGAACATCAACACAAGCTCAAGGAACAGCATCTCATTTACCAATTAGGCACACTACAGCCTGCCGGAC
Organism: Heterodontus francisci; assembly: GCF_036365525.1. Lineage (NCBI taxonomy): Eukaryota > Metazoa > Chordata > Chondrichthyes > Heterodontiformes > Heterodontidae > Heterodontus > Heterodontus francisci. Next base: position 102,041,329 of record NC_090375.1, on the reverse strand, counting down.
TGAATGTTGAGTTCAATAATTTCAGAGCATGACAGGCCCTCTTTTTTTATGTTTAGTTATTTTTTTCTTTTTTTATTTGGTTATTTTAGTTTTTATTTAATTTTTTTAGTTTGTTTCTACTGTGCCTACCCACTGTTTCTGTTTTTTTAAATGTTTGTACTTGGAGTGCTTTGTGCTTTAGTCTATTCACACCCTCTGTACTAACACTTTGTCTTTCAGCACAGCATTAACATACCGTTTGCCTTTGTTCCATGACCTTCTGGTCAGTTATTCTGTGACCCTCTGACCTATCAACACCTCTTTTGTTATCTCTAGCCCCACTCCCAACTTTACTTGCTTAAAACCTTTTGCATTTCTAATATTTGTCAGTTCTGAAGAAGGGTCACTGACCTGAAATGTTAACTCTGCTTCTCTCTCCACAGATGCTGCCAGACCTGCTGAGTATTTCCAGCATTTCTTGTTTTTATTTCAGATTTCCAGCATCTGCAGTATTTTGCTTTTATTTTATCGCTTGGGTTTGTGTGGCTGTGTCAGGTGAACAAACTGTTGGGTGAGATGTGTGTTGCCAGTACTTCTGGATGAGCGAGTTGGCCATCAGCAAGGATGGGCATTGAAGACCATCAGGGATTCAGCCGAGAGAAGTAGCAAAGGAACAGCTGTCCAGGCAGGGTCGTGTCTGCATCAACAGCACTCTGTAGGCCCACTGGTAACCTTGGATGGGTTTCATACACCCTGTCTTTTTGGACCTCCGTGGCATGATGCAGAGCATCTGATAGAGGGAAGGCCAAGAGGCAGCTGCACCAGCCCGTGAAGCTCCACAACAAGAGCAACAGTAGCTGGCCATGCAAAAATGGCCCTCCTGCGTCAGTGTACCGGACACAAATCAGCTACCTTCAAATTTCAGAGCGGCATTGTCAGCGAAGTCTGCAGCTCTGGAGGGAGACTATCACTGACTTATGCGCCTTGCTACAGGATGAGTTGCAACCTATGGAACTTGGGGTTCATGTTAGGCCAGTGGCCCTGAAGATCAGTGGCACTAAACTTTTTACGTGTTTGCCTCATTCCAAGGATCCACCGGGGATGTGTGGGATCTCCCAGACATCAGCCCACCACTGCATTAAGGAGGTGACCAATGCCCTGTTTGAGAGCCAGCAGCTATGTGCGCTACCAGTCAGGCTGAGAGGGCCATCAGATTGGGTTCATCGCTGGATTTCCCTGGACGCAAGGTGTGTTAGATTGCATGCATGTGGCCATCAAGGCTCCCAAACCAGCCGACTTTATTAACAGTAAGGACTTCATTCCATTAAAGTTCTACTGGTATGCGACCGCAGAAAGCGTTTCCTGCAGCTATGTGCCCGCTGCCCGGGAAGCAGCTACAATGTCTACATACTTCAACAGTCCCAGGTGCAACAGCTTTTCAGGCCCCCTGCCCACCTTCAGAGATGGATTATCTGGGACAAGGGCTATCCATTGAAGACTTGGCTACTCAAGCCTGCGAGGAACCCTCGCAATGCAGCAGAGGAGAGGTACAACACTTGGTACTGCTCCACCCAAGTGACCATCGAGCCAGCCATTGGGCTGCTGAAGATGAAATTCTGATGCCTGGATCGATCCGGTGGAGCCCTGCAGTATGCCCCAGTGAGGGTCTCTCATATCGTGGTGTTTGGCTGTGCTCTGCACAATCTAGCCCTGCAGAAGGGGGAGGCCTTGCTTGGCGATGAGATGCCCGAGCGAGGTTCCTCCACCGATGAGAAGGGAGATGAGAAAGCAGCACTGGATGTTGAAGCCGTTGCACTGGAGGCCAGGCAGACTGAGCAAGGTGGCAAGAGGCAATCTCATAATTACCTGCTTCCAGCCAGCATGACGCCCGCTTACAGAGAAACCATTACAGAATGACCTCAATGCATGTAGTCTGTCGCCTCTTTTCCATTTGTGTTCCATGTCTAGTACCCAGTTGAAGCACTAATGTCCGTGGGAGTTCATATTTAAATGAGGGCTGTTCTTGCATTGGCATTGCACTAAGGGGGAAGGGGGATATCAGCAGCTCACAATTAAGGCATGATAGAATAATCACTTTTACCCAATGAAGGCTAGCAGCTTGAACAATACTTTATATGAAGCATCACATCTCAGGATATCAAACATCCATGAATCCCCCAAGTGTGTCTGGGTGCTTTTCTTTATACCTTTGTGAGTACCTCTAAGAAGTGTGAACCCATCATCAGAAGCTGGGCTGGAGGCAGGCTGCTGATGGCTGCCCCTTTGCCAGTGATGACTTTGGCGGCTGTCCTTTGGCTCCCTGAGGCACTGTTGCAGGACTCACCTCGGGTGTCACGGCTGCTGCAGCTAGGCTCACTGGCAAAGGGGCTCAGGAGCCACTATCCACACGTGGAACACCCTGAAGGGAGCCCCCAGCTGTGAAGGTCAGCCTCTCCTCCCTTTCAAGGCTCGCTTGAACCTCCCTGTTCACCAGAGAAAGACGAGCTGGAGAAGACTCCAGTTGCCTTGTCCTTCTTTGGCCTTGCCACTGCTGCGTTGAGCTCATGGCCACAGCTATTGTGTGCAGATCTGCGCGTGCATCTGTGCGATCTGGCCCTCCATGAGGGGCGCCAGTCTCTTGATGGAGGAAACCGTGCACCCAAATGCCTGAGACATGGCATTTAAGTATACAAGATTGCATTCCTGTCCAAATCTGGCAGGAATCGTTGCCTGACCAGTGGGTGGGAGAGGGAATTCAGGTGGCAAAAGACTGCCCTCCAGGGACCTGTGGGATAGAAACATGGCACAAGGTAAATCCGTTGAAAGGAAATCTTTATCAAGGGAGTGGGGATCCCAGGCTAGGGTAGCTTACAGTTTCCCATGGAACCTGTAGGATCACCCTTCTCCTCATGCCCAAAGCTGCTGTCCCAACATGTCGGCCTGGCGAGAGAAACCACTGCTGTCTCCTCTGGTTAAAATGACAGATTGGGTCCAATGACATATTTGTATCTTCAAGGACGACTTTGCTGGCTTGGAGTGGATGTCCATGCTGTCAGTAATTGAAAATTGCAGTCAGCCAAATCAGAGTGGATAAGTCTCCACCTCCATTTAAACTGTCTTCTGCCTTGATCCTACCAAGGAGTTAAAATAGCAGCCACATATATTTTGATGAGCTTTCTTGTCCTTCTGCTTGTCATTGGGTGTAAGCACAAACTACATAGAATTCAGCATTTTGGGGTAAAAAGTTCCAATGTGCCTGTCTTGGTGTGTCCAGGGAGCAAGTATAGCAAAATTTCAGGAGCATGATTTTCTGCTAAGGAGTAGTTCAGCTGAATTATGAGTTGGACCACAAGTATGGATGGCATAGACCTGACAGATTGACACCTACATGATAGGTAGCATTACATTTCTGAGGTAGCAGGCGGGGTTAAGTAGCATCTGTGCTTTACCCTACATTTTAACATGTTTATCTGACTGGAATGTTTAGGACTGACACCAGGTACAAATAGTAGAAAAAGCTCTGATGGGCCTTACATTAATAAAAATATTTTCCAAACTGTCCATCTTTAAAATAGTAGTTGAATTTTTTTTAGAGATAGTCAGGAGCTTTCTTTTGTTCGACAATGTCAAAAAAAACCCACTATAACTATAACATGGTCTGTGATGAAGTAATAATTGTTTTTCAAGCAATTTTTCCTGAAGTTTTTCAATGTAGTAGGAAGGAAGATCAAGTCTTTGTTTCTTTTACCTACAGGTAACATGGTCCGAAGTGAACAATGTGTCACAGTTTTCTCACCAGTGCATACTTTGCTTTGTATTTGGTTTAGAACTAGTATTTATTATCGTGTTCATTTTGGTAAGAAATGTTTTATGAAATGCCTTTTTGTAAAAAAAAAAGGGTTCAGAAATGGTGTCTGATGCTATTTTGCAGATGGACCATCAGCTGAGAAATCCTCAGAAGAGAAGAAAAAGGATTCTGTTCCCTTGGCACAAAACAGTCCAGAAGCAAAAGAGGAAAGGTGATAGTTTCTTGAAATTAAGAAAACTTCTGCATTAGCGCTTCCATTGACTTCTAACAGACACCCTCACCTGTGTGAGGTATGCTATTGGGCTTGAAGAGTGGAAGTGTTATCATTTTTGGCTGGATAGCCTGTGAGGGTGGGAGGCCTTTACTCTTTCTCCTCTCCAACCATCACAGTGATTTCTTGATTTTACTTTTCGCTGTTTGTTTACAAGCCTTTCTTTGAGTTTGCACTGATTTACTGGAGCTGGTTTGAAAAATGGCAACCCCCCCCCCCCCACCACCACCAAGCTGATGGCTTTCCTAGCTCCTAGACGGGATTGGTGAAGCAGGTACTTTGAAACGCGTTCTCCCTGGCTTTTCCCTGGCCACTGTCTTCATATTGTTGGCTGAAAATGGATATTTACTAAAAATTGGGGAACAGAATCAGATATGGCAGGAATTCTCTGTGGCCATCCATCAGTGTTGGAACTTGCCTTCAGTTTAATGTTAGTACTGATCTAAGGATCTCTGGAATTAGGCAGCTTTGTAACTAGTGCACTCAGCAACCCAATCAAATGTAATATTTCTAAAGCCTTTATTTACAGTTATTTTGCTTCATTTCAAACATGTTTGTAGATTAGGTTTGCTTTGGGGAATAGTGTTTCTGTAGAAGATATTAAAGAATTGCAGTCAACACATTTAGCTCCCAACAAAATATTGAGTTTTGGTTTCTTTTTTTTTTGTAGTTCAGGAAGCAATTCTAGTAACTCCCATGAAGCGTTCTATACTCCATCACCGTTTCAACTAAAAAGTTATCCTCAGGCTCCTTTCACCACTGACTCGGTACGGATCAAGTGTAGAGAAATGTTAGCTGCTGCAATGAAAACAGATGGTAAGTCACCCGCCAACTAACTTTAAAAACAAAGACAAATTTCAAAAATAATTTTATAACAAAAGTAATTGGAAAATGTAGTGAGCCTTGGCTCAATGGCAGCATTCCCATCTTTGGATTTGCACCCCATTCCAGAGAACCCTGGCAAGCACAGACGAGCATTCCAGTCACTGAGTAATAAGTTCCCATAACTGCATGAAATTTGCATGCTGCCTGCATCGCTTCAATCAGGCACAAGGTAATCGCACATTGCAATTTCCCCCTGCCCAGTTTCACAGGCGATCTAATTTAGCCCCCAATCGATCCAGGCTATGTTTTCCATATAAATGTGAAGGAAGAAGGGAATTTTTTCTGTTCGAGCTGTGGCAAAATTATAAATATGTTACTTATAAATATAGTCACGATTCTGCCATACGGAAGACTGAAAGCATCTTCTCCAGTGAAGTGTATGGGATGATTTTATTCTAGGCCAGTTATTTTTGGTCCTTAACTGAAGTGGCGGTGGGGCAGTTTAAACTGAAATGTTATGGTTGGTATTTGAAGAGTCTACTGTGTATGTTACAGAGAAATATTTGATAATGATAAGACTGCAGTAGGGTAAAGATGATTTCCTATTCTGTAAGATTAAAGCCAGAGAGGTTTCTAATAGTCACCGGAAGTTAGATAACGGAATATATCCTTGCTGCTGTCTCTACACTGATGGCCATCTTTTGTTGATGTGGAATCTCAGACATTAGTATTAACTACTGTCCTCTCACGACCAAGTTTATCTGGAAATTCATTAGATCCTCTGTGTTTTTTGGAGGAGGAAGTTAGTATGGGTGGTGTTTCTCATTACCTTTTTCCATCTCTTTTCTGTTTAGGTGATTACATCGCCATTGGCTCAGACTGTGACGAGCTTGGAGCCCAAATTGAGGAAAATATCCTTCCCAGGAAGTAATTGAGTCCTTGACCATTTCAGCTGGTCGGAATTTGAGCTTATATTGGCATAATGTAATACTATATCAAATTTAGAGCAACCGACCTCTAAAGCAGCTAATCAGCAGTGGTACACTGTAGTGGAAGAGGGTGTTTAAAGGGCTAGACTAGAGGGTTTAGATAATTGTCACTGCTGTGAACTTGCTCCTTGTTAGATTTGTTGATCTATCGTACCTTCGGCTCTTCAGTTCCCTTCATCTAGTGCTCTCCCAAGATTGAGAGCTTGGTTTATGGGGAACACAGTGCAAACTCATATCCTAGATTACCTTTTTATTGCTGAGTATAATGTATTTTTAATGGCAGTGCACATCTGATGACTGGAAAGAGAAGATCGCCTTGTCTAAAAAGCAGATTGCGTTAAGAGAGCCCTTGCTAGACTTGAGCAGTCTCACTGCCCAATTAATTTCCCATATAGTGTCCTGAACCAAGAGAACAAGCCCTCACTAATCGTCACTGTAGATCTCACTGCACTTGCTTAATTTACTGCCTTCCAAAGATTGCGAAACCTTGGGGCTTAGCATTGACATATAATGGATGACTGTCAGTGGAGGCACCTGAGTAAACACGATTTCTGAAATGACTCCTAGCTAACAACAACTACTTATTTAGCGCCTTTAAACGTAATAAAACATTCCAAAGTGCTTTACAGGAGCATTATAAAACAAAGTATGACACCTAGCCACAAAAGGTCAAATGACCAAAAGTTTGGTCAAAGAGTTAGGTTTTAAGGAATGTCTTGAAGGAGGAAAGGGAGGTAGAGAGGCGGAGAGGGGTAGGGAGGGAATTCCAAAGCTTGGGGCCTAGGCAACTGAAGGTGCGGCCACCAGTGGTGGTGCGATTACAGTCAGGGATGCACAAAAGGCCAGAATTAGAGGAGCGCAGATATCTCAGAGGGCTGTGGGGCTGAAGGAGATTAGAGCTAGGGATGGGCAAGGCCATGGAGGAATTTGAAAACAAGGATGGCAGTTTTAAAATCAAGATGTTGCTTGACTGGCAGCCAGTATAAGTCAGCAAACACAGTAGTGATAGGTGAACGGGACTTGGTGCGCATTAAGACACAGGCAGCAGAGTTTTGGATGACCTACGATTACTGAGAGTGGAATGTGGGAGACCAGCCAGGACTGCATTGGAATGGTCAATAGAATAGACTCCTAGCTATTGAGTCTCATGATGTACACTGTACTCTAGTAATACTTAAATTTCACTATTATTGTCCATAACTACTGGTGTTGAGCCCTTTTTGCATCCCAATGCAAACAAGCGATGTTGGCCTTTGCCTGGCCATAGACAAATAACAGAATCTGGAGGCTGCTTGGCACCAACAATCCCGTGACCGCCACCACCCACCTCAAAAAAATCACTTGAACCATTGCCCAGGAGAGAGTTTCCCAACAACAGCAGTTCTCCCATAAACAAATAAGAACAGCAAAACCACACTTGTGAATAACTAGCAGACAGAACTTCTTCATTCCCATCCCAATGGAACCCAAGAAGAGCCAAGTTGTTTCTGCTCTTAAACATACATTGCTCACTGTGTAACGTATATAGAATGTGTGTATAAGAGTAGAATTCATTTAAATACTGTTAAATTAGTTTTTATTATGTTTATAAAAAAATTAAATTGTAACAATTAGAATAGCAGTAATATTTGGACAGTTGTGATGTGAAATTGGCTAAATGACAACCTCACTGATGTATTAGAAAGCTATTCAATTTGTCATAACTTTACAAAGAGGAAATAATGCCAAATACTGTTTGTAATAAAACAAAGATGCTTGAGCTTCCTTAACCATTCTTGACGTGTGTACCAAGAATTTAAAAACACAGATATGAAATATAAAAACAGAGTGAGGAGCAGAATTGCAAATCTGAAAGATTCAAAGAACCCTAATCTGAGGAGGAATGTCCTGTGTGGAAACATTGCACCAGACCGATTGGCAAAAATGACTGCAGAGGTAAGCACACCTCATTTGTTTGCTATTTGTTTGATTTAGTTAATCATTAAAACAAAAACAATACTAAACTTAAACTAAACTTACACAGTTGCTGTGTCATACAAGAGTAGCATTCCCAACCTTTACGTTTTGGGTGGGAGACTACCGGAATGCTGGCCTTTATATCTCGCGTGTCAGCCCTGGCTTAGTTGGTAGCACACTCACCTTAGGGACAAAAAGTTCTGGGTTCAAGTCTCACTCCAGGCCTTGAGCCGAAAAACCACAGCTGGCACTCCATTGCAGTACATGGGGAGTGCTGCACTGTCAAAAGCAGTCTTTTGTATGGGAACTTAAACTGTCTGCTTCTCAAGTGGGGGTAAAAGTCCCATGGCACTATTTCGAAAAAGAGCCAGAGGAGTTATCCCCCATGTCCTGGCTGATATTGATCCCTCGATCAGTATCACACAAACAGATTGTCTGGCCATCATCACATTTCTGTTTGTGGGATCTTGCTGTACATAAATTGGTTGCTGCATTTCCTACATTACAACAGTGACTATGCTTCAAAAGTATTTCATTGGCTGTAAAGTACTTCAGGATGTCAGGTGGTCATGAAAGGTGCTCTATAAATGCAAGTCTTTCTTTTTAGAAGGCTAGAATGCAAATGTGGTAGAAGTCACGTTTCAGCAATGCAAAGCCTTGGTTTGACCACACCTGGAATGCTGTGAGCAGTGCTGGGCACCAGAGCTTAGAAAGATAGAGCAGATGAATGTGAGGTTGGAGAGATGATGCAAGAGGGAGAGCTTTAGATTCCTGGGATATTGGGACTGGTTCTGGAGGAGATGGGACATAGGCGGACGGATTGCACCTGAACAGAGCGAGGACCAATGTCCTTGCGGGCGATTTGCTAATACTATTGGGGAGGGTTTAAACTAACTTGGCAGGGATGTGGGAACCAGGAGGTAATAGAGAGGAAAATCAAGGTGCACAGAGAATTGAGGAAGACAGTTGACACTAGAGTAGGAAATAGTAAAGTATTAGGTCGGGTCAGAGTAAGAGGGAATGAAATGAGGTCTAAATTAGGTTTACTGTGCATGTATGTGAATGTGCAGATTGTGGTAAATAAGGTTGGTGAGCTGCAGTTGCAGATGGCCATGTGGGAATATGTTGTTATAATGGACACCTGGGTACAAATTATTCCTGGATACAAGGTGTTCAGGAAAGAGAGGGAAATAAAGGAAGGAGGAGGGGTAGCAGTAATGATTAAGGAAAACATTTCATTGTGGAGAGAGAGGATGTCCTAGAGGGGTCAAGGGTAGACTCTATTTGATTAGAGCCAAGAAACAATAGAGGTACTATTACGTTGCTGGGTGTATTCTATAGGCCTCCAACTGTTGGGAATGATATAGAGGAACAAATTTGCAAGGAAATTAGAGAGGTCAAGAATTGTAGAGTATTTATAATGTGGGACTTTAATTATCCTAATATAGACTGGGATAGTAATAGTGCAAAGAGCAGAGAGGGGCCAGAATTTCTAGAGTGTGTTCAGGAGAACTTTCTACATCAGTATGTTTTCGGTCGAATAAGAAAGGAGGCATTGATGAATCTGGTTCTGGGGAATGAGGTGAATCAAGTGTCAGTAGGGGAACATTTAGGGGACAGTAATCATAGTATCATAAGGTTTAGGTTGGCTATGGAAAAGGACAAGGAGCAATCTAGGGTAAAAATAATTAATTGAGGGAGGGCCAACTGCAATGGGGCGAGAAAGGATCTGACCCAGGTAAATTGGAATCAAAGATTGGCGGGCAAAACTGTAATGGAACAATGGGCTGCCTTTAAAGAGGAGATAGTTCAGATACAGTCAAGGTGCATTCCCATGAGGGGGAAAGATAGGGCAAACAAGGCCAGGGTTTCCTGGTTGACTAGAGATAGAGAGTAAGATGAAGCAGAAAAAGGGTGGATATGACATGCCGGGTGGATAATGCAAGTGAGAACCAGGCTGAATATAGAAGGTTCACAGGGGAAGTGATAAAACGAATAAGAGAAGCAAAGGGAGAGTATGAGAAGAAACGTAAAAAGGGAATCCAAAAGTCTTCTAAAGGAATATAAATAGTAATAGGGTCCTAAAAGGTGGCGTGGGGCTGATTACAGACCTAAAAGGGGATTTACATATGGAGGCTGAAGTACTAAATGCATAATTTGCATCTGTGTTTACCAAGGAAGAAGATGCTGCCCAAGTCATAGTAAAAGAAGAGCTGGTTGAGACACCAAAAATTGATAGAGGAGGTATTCATCTCCGTAGAAACATAGAAAATAGGAGCAGGAGTAGGCCATTCGGCCCTTCGAGCCTGCTCCGCCATTCATTATGATTAAGACTGATCATCCTACTCAGTAACCTGTTCCTGCTTTCTCCCCATACCCTTTGATCCCTTTAGACCCAAGAGCTATATCTAGCACCTTCTTGAAAACATAGTGTTTTGGCCTCAACTGCTTTGTGGTAGCGAATTCCACAGGCTCACCACTCTCTGGGTGAAGACATTTCACCTCATCTCAGTCCTGAAAGGTTTACCCCATATCCTTAGACAATGACCTCTGGTTCTGGACTCCCCCACCATCGGGAACATCTTTCCTGCATCTACCCTGTCCAGTCCTGTTAGAATTTTATAGGTTTCTATGAGATCCCCCCTCACCCTTCTGAACTCGAGCGAATATAATCCTAACCGACTCAATCTCTCCTCATACGTCAGTCCCGCCATCCCAGAAATCAGTCTGGTAAACCTTCACTGCACTCCCTCTATGACCATGACCGATGAGCTGCATCCAAGGATACTGAGGGAAGTAAGGGTGGAAATTACAGAAGCACTGGCCATAATCTTCCAATCCTCTTTAGATACATAAATGGTGCCAGAGGACTGGAGAATTGCATATGTTACACCCTTGTACAAGAAAGCACCTAGAAAATGCAGGCCAGTTGGTTTTACTTTGGTGGTGCAAAAGCTTTTAGAAACAGTAATTTAGGACAAATGTGGATTAATTAAGGAAAGCCAGCACGGATTTGTTCAGGACAAATCGTGTTTAATTGACTTGCTTGAGTTTTTTTGATGCGCTAGCAGAGAGGGTTGATGATGGTAATGCGGTTGATGTAGGATAATGGACTTCCAAAAGGCATTTGATAAAGTGCCACATGACTGGCTTGTCTGCAAAGTTAGAACTCATGGAATAAAAGGAGTAGTAGCAGCATGGATACGAAATTGGCTGAGTGACAGGAAACAGGAATGTAGCGGTGAACAGTTTATTTCAGACTGGAGGAAGGTATACAATGAGGTTCCCAAGGGATCTGTGTTAGGACCCCTGCTTTTCCTCACATGTTAACGACCAAAACTTGGGTGTACTGGGCACAATTTCAAAATTTGCAGATGACAGAAAACTTGGAAGTATTGTGAACTGTGCGGAGGATAGTGATAAACTTCAAGAGGACATGGACATAGGCTGGTGGAATGAGCGGACAGGTGGCAGATGAACATTAATACCGACAAGTGATTTATTTTGGGAGGAAGAACAAGGGGAGGGAATATAAAATAAAGGGTACAATTCTAAAGGGGGTGTTGGAGCATAGAAGGTGGCAGCGCAGGTTGAAAAAGGGGTAAATAAAGCATATGGGATCATGGGCTTTATAAGTAAGAGCATAAAGTACAGAAGAAAGGATGTTATGATAAGCCTGTATAAAACACTGGTTCGACTTCAACTGGAGTATTGTGTCCAGTTCTGGGCATCACACTTTAAGAAGAATGTGAAGACATTAGAGAGGATGTGGAAAAGATTTCCAAGAATTGTTCCAGGGATGAGGAGCTTCAGTTATATGGATAGATTGGAGAAGCTGGGTTGTTCTTCTTGGAAAAGAGGAGATTTGATAGAGGTGTTCAAAATCATGAGGAGTCTGGACAGAGTTGATGGGGAGTAAACGGTTCCATTGACAGAAGGATCGAGAACCAGGGAGCACAGACTTAAGGTGTTTGGCATAAGAAGCAACAGTGACAAGAGGAAAAACTTTTTTTTACATAGTGAGTGGTTGGCATCTGGAATGCACTGACTGAGAGTGTAGTCGAGGCAGGTTCAATCGTGGCTTTCAAAAGGGAATTGGACAACTGGCTGACAAGAAAAAATTTGCAGGGCTACAGGGAAAATGCGGGGAAGTGGGACTCGGTGAGTTGCTCTTGCAGAGCTGGCATGGACACGCTGGGTCAAATGGCCTCCTGTGATGTAACCATTCTATGATTCGAAGCTACATTGGTCTTGGAGGGAGTGCAGTGTAGATTTACTGGAATGATGCCTGAATTGGTACCTGAAGGGTTGAGTTACAAGGAGGGATTAAATAAACTAGGGTTGTATTCCCTAGAATGTGGAAGGTTATGGGATGATTTAATTAAGTTTTCAAGACATTAAGGGGAATAGATAGGGTAGACAGGGAGCGACTACGTCTGCTGGTTGGGGAGTTGAGGACCAGGGGCTGAGTCTAAAAATTAGAGCCAGACTGTTAAATAAACAAAAATGTCAAATTAAAATGCCATTCTCGGCGTCAACAGTGCACACCGGTCGCGGAAGGCCTCAAGCGTACCGGTGGACACCGCATGCTCCTTCTCCAGGGACACCCGGGCGCAAATGTAACCGCGGAAGAGGGGCAGGCAATCGGGGAGGACAGACCCCCTGATGGCTCGCAGCCTGGACCTGTGAATTGCCACCTTGGCCAGGCCCAGGAGCAGACAGACGAGGAGATCCTCCTCCCAGCCCACGCCCCTCCTCACTGGGTGCCCAAAGATCAGGAGCGTGGGACTGAAGTGCAGCCAGAACCTGAGAAGCAGTCCCTTCAAATACTCAAACAGGGCTGCAACCTCGCACACTCCAATTATACATGGAACACGGACTCATCCAGGCCGCAGAAAGTACAGGTGGCCTGGGAGTCCGTGAACCTACTTAAAAGTCTATTACACGGGACTGCCCTGTGCAACACCCTCCACCCCAGGTTCCCGATGTAAAGGGGGAGGACTCCCGCGTAGAGAGACGTCCATCGGGGTTTCCCCTCGCTGCCAGATGGCAACGTGGACCGCCAGGGCGTGTCCGGCTGGCTGACTAGGGCGAGGAAGTGAAGAGTGTGCAGGAGCAGCCCGTACAGGAAACCCCTCCGCGCCGATTGGAATGGAACGGAGGGCATTTCCGAGAGGCAGCTCGGGTTGTGCGGGACCGGCTCCTGAGGAGGTGTTCGGGGCCTGGGTCCAATGAGCAGTTCCGGCCGAGCGGGGGTCAGCTCAGCCGGGAGCGCTCCGCTCTCCCGAGCCCCCTCGCCACCCGCAGTGAGAGGCATCCCGGGGGCTTTGACTACTCCTCCGCCCGCCGGTCCGTCCCCGGAATCGGACAGCCGAGGCGCTCTCCTCTGCTGGCGGGGGAGCGCCCTGACTGGAGGCGACCATGTTCCAGACTTGGAATAGATCCCGGTAAAAGACAGGCAACTCCCTCAGAGAGGCACGGCTAACGGTCTCCGCCAGGAGCTGCATGTCGTCTTGAAGGCAGTGACACTGGCGGAGTCAGAGAGACCTTGGTGTACTTGTCCATAGATCACTGAAGGCAGCAGCACAGGTAGATAAGGTGGTTAGGAAGGCATATGGGATACTTGCCTTTATTAGTCGAGGCCTAGAATATAAGAGCAGGGAGGTTCTGATGGAGCTGTATAAATGCTGGTTAGGCCAGAGCTGGAGTACTGTGTACAGTTCTGGTCGCCACACTATAGGAAGGATGTGATTACACTGGAGAGGTGCAGAGGAGATTCACCAGGATGTTACCTGGGCTGGGGCATTTCAGATATAAAGAGAGCCTGGATAGGTTTGGGTTGTTTTCCTTAGAGCAGAGAAGGCTGAGGGGGGACTTGATTGAGGTATACAAAATTATATGGGGCATTGATAGGGTAGATGGGAAGGAACTTTTTCCATTAGCGGAGGTGACAATAATCAAGGGGGCATAGATTTAAGGTAAGGGGCAGGAGGTTTAGAGGGAATTTGAGGAAACATTTTTTCACCAAGAGGGTGGTTAGAATCTGGAACACACTGCCTGAAGGGGTGGTAGAGGCAGGAACCCTGAACACTTAAGTATTTAGATGAGCACTTGAAACACCATAGCATACAAGGCTATGGGCCAAGTGCTGGAAAATGGAATTAGAATAGATCAGCTTGATGGCCGGCACGGACACAGTGGGCCGAAGGGCCTGTTTCTGTGCTCTTTAACTATGACTCTATGATATAGGGCTGGATTTTGTAGTCTTGTTGCTGGGAGTGGGGCTGCTATGGAACATGGCGACCATCCCCCATGGGACCTGCACTGCTGCGATTATGTGGCAAGCAGCCAATTTACATATTGATGGTGGCCAGCCCCCCCCCCCCCCTCCAATCACATGACGGGGGCAGCCTCGGTGACTACTTTTCCGGCATCACCTGTTGAAGGAGCAGGTGCTGGCGCCATTTTTTAAAAAGCTGCCTGCCCTGCAAACAGCACAGCAGAAGGCAGAGTTCACCCCATACCCATCAGAGTGCAGAGCTCACGCCCCCCCCCCCCCCCATACCCATCAGCGTGCAGAGTTCACCCGTTCCCCACCTCGATGGCACCAGCTTTCCCTGTACGGGAAAGTGAAGGCTCATGAGTGCCAAACATCGCACTGAAGATCGGGAACTGAAAGTAAGATCACTGCCATTTAGATTTGAATTCATGTAAAAATGTAATTTACACATGTTAACTCAGGTCCTGTCAGAATGGCGGAGGGACCGCCACGGAGTTTCCCTACCTCTGGGACGATCGGGCACAGCAATCCCAGCGTCGGGTTCAGTGATGGTTGTTGCTGCTCCGATTCTCTGGCCCGTCTACCACAGAACCCGAGGTAGGGCTGGGAACAAAATGCAGCCCATAAAGTGAGGATGTGGATCTCAGCCAACTGCTCAACGGGCTGAATGGACTCCTCCTGAGCTGCAAGTTTTTATGATTGGCTGTAATTCAGATAAGCAAGCTGTTTGTTTAATCTCAACATGTCTGCTGACCATTCACAAAATGTGCTGAAACAGGAGTAATTGTGCCTCATTGGTTAAATTGTTGCTGGTTGTCATGCAGATCCCCACCTGCCAAAAATGAGGCATATTAATTTCATCATATGAACATTAATTTTAAACTGTTGCTGGAGTGAAGAAATGACTTTTTCGAGATCACCAGACCTTTGGAGGATATTTGCATACTAAGAGACAGTGCTTGTGGAGACAAAGAACTACTCCCTGGTCCAATTAACCCAAATGGATTTTGATCACCAGACATTGAAGGTGGTAAGGAAGCTCATGTTCCAGGGTCTGCTAAGATGATACACTCCACAAAGACAGGACTGGTTAAACCAGCTGGTCACATGACTGACTGGCTGATCCAGGCTTTTGAACCAGACACAGGACTGTTTGAATTGAGACTGCAGAGTTTTGCAACTAAAGTTGGAACAAGAAAGCTTCTCTCCTGGCTGTCTCTCTCACTTTCTGCCAAGCCACCGGACCCACAGAAGACGCGTAAATCTCAAGAGAGAAAAGGCTCCTACGTCGAAACAAGTTGAAGCGTGCATTTGGCCCCAACAAACAGCAAGACCTACCAGCAACCAAAGACTCAACATCAAACTTAAAGGACTGTAACTACCAGATATTGCCTCAGACTTTTCCCCTTTATTCCTTCTACTTTTCTGTCTCTATCTGTGTGTGTGTTTATTGCGTATGCATGCTAGTGTGGTCGCGTCACTTACTCGTAGTCGTTACCCGAATTAGTGTTTAAGATTAATAAATTTCCACCTTTCTCATTTAAATCTAAGAAAATTTGTCTGATTTATTTGCCTTACAGTTGGAGCAGTGAACAAGGATTCACTGAGGGGGGAGCTAAAAACACTGTGTTTTAAAAATTAAATCCTGTTACGGTTAAACCAGGCAAAGGCTGAGAGGGAACCACTGGACCCCTTCTCACCTGGTCGTAACACTGGTAGTCTTCAAAATGATCACCAGCGTCCTACTGCTGAAAGTAAATAACGTTTCTACATTGACTTTTGATGGTAGGCCATGGAGTCAGATATTTTATCAATTTTGGTATTGCAACCTTCACTCTATAAGATTAATGATGCATACATCTTTGGACTTTGGGGGTGGTGGGGTTGCAAATGCTGGGTCATAAAGATATATGCGAGTTAAAGGTCGCTGCATTGAAGTGACAATAATGCATGGACAGCTTCAAATTGTAAATTATGACAATTACGCTCAATTGTTTTTCAGACTCTGGTCTAAAGCTGATTTGTTGCATTTTGGACAAAAACAAAGTACTTGCACCTTGTGTTTCAGAAAGATCCCAAAGCACTTAACATACATTAAATTGCTTTGAAGTGCAGTTAGAGTTGCGAGTGACCGTGACACCATTCTCCACAAAGTAATATTCCACAAACAGCAATGATATAAATGCCGTAATATAGTGATGGGTTTGGTTAAGGAAAGAATGTTGGTCAGGACACTAGAATAGTCCCATAACACTTTTAATACCAACCTGAATCGTTGGCATACAGGACCTTGCTTTAGCATTCCAACTGAAGGACAGCCCATCTGACAATGAAATACTGCAGGTGTCATCCTAGGTCACATGATCAGAATGGGATTGAACCCACAACCTTCTGGCTCAGGCAAGTGCGCTACCATTTTAGTTGCTTATAAATAAATAGGCGCAAACTTACTTTTGACCCCCCCACTCCCCCCATCAGAACATACTTCTGAGTACTTTTTGTCTGATTTCATATTTTGACAGATTCTTTGTCCAACACTATAACTCATCCTTTTAAGCAATTCACTTGCTGACTTTCCATCTCTCATGCAAGTCTTTGTCTGACCCGAGTGCTTTGTTGTAAACTATCACAGGAAATGGCCAGCGATGAGCTTAAAGAAATGCGAAAAGCCTTGACCAAAGAAGCCATTCGAGAACATCAAATGGCTAAGACTGGTGGTAGTGAGACTGACCTGTTCACGTGTGGCAAATGTAAGAAGAAGAATTGCACCTATACACAGGTAAGAGTATCAGATAAGCACTGCAAGGTGATGAAGTGTTTGGTGGAGATGGGGGTGGTGGTGGAAGAAAAGCCTATTCACTTATTCATGATCCATGTCCCACGATGGGTAAGGTATTGTCGTCTTCCAGTTAAACATATTTACATCTTTGCAGGCATGCCATAAGAACATATGGTTAATTGACTTATTTGCCCTGCAGAGTTACACCTATAATTTTACTAAACGTTGCCCTTTGAGATTCACAATTTACAATCCAAGTCCTACAAGCAGATATTCTATCTTCCTAAAGACCCTGGGCGGCACAATGGCGCAGTGGTTAGCACCGCAGCCTCATAGCTCCAGCAACCCGGGTTCGGTTCTGGGTACTGCCTGTGTGGAGTTTGCAAGTTCTCCCTGTGACCACGTGGGTTTCTGCCGGGTGCTCTGGTTTCCTCCCACAGCCAAAGACTTGCAGGTTGATAGGTAAATTGGCCATTGGAAATTGCCCCTAGTCTAGGTAGGTGGTAGGGGAATGGTGGGGATGTGGTAGGGAATATGGGATTTAATGTAGGATTAGTATAAATGGGTGGTTGTTGGTTGGCACGGACTCGGGCCGAAGGGCCTGTTTCAGTGCTGTATCACTATGACAACCCACCGATCACTACAGATTCAATACAGTATAAAATTCTAATCTAAAATGAGACAGTGTGTCATATGGGATTAAGAACATTGTCACTTCACCTTCAGATCTGGGATTGAATTCAACCTTAGGTTGATGGAACGAAGGTGCTTTCTCCTGGTTATTCATTCTGGGTGCATGTTTGGCATAGTTGAGAAATCATTGAATGAGAGAAAAAACATTTGTCTCTTCCAGCCTGTTTTTTCAATAATGTCTGGTCCATAATGGATTTTATCCCATCTATTCAATCACCTGAAGGGAAAGTTCTGAGCATTTTCCCTAATCTCCAAATAAAAGGTCCAGAACAATAGTATATACTTGTTTTATGCATGCCTGACCACAGTTGTCAGCAATGGCTTGGGTGGTACCACTCTTGCAGGGGTAGGCATCAACATGTTGCACCATGGGCATTTGCCAAAATTATTGACTCAGCCACAAACATGGGGGCAATTAATTTGTAGAAAAGGTGTATAGCCAACCTAATGCCATCAAAACACAGTCTGACTTAAAATGCATTTCTCCCTATTGAGTGCGTATCTTGCATTGTTTTTGCTTGCACAAGTGGTCAATGTCTGCCAGCACATATGATGTAGCGATGCGGAGAATTCAGATAGATGTCCGTCTGTCAGGTGTGATCTTGATCTCTTTCTCTCCCCTCTCTTTCTCCCTCTCTGTGTCCATCTCTCCCTCCTTTCTTTCCCCTCTGTCCATCTCTCAACCCCCACTCTCTCTCCATCCAGCTTTACCCCTCTCTCTTTCCCTCCCATTATGTTTTTTGTTATTGGTTCATGCGATGTGGGCATCGCTGGCTAGGTCAGCATTTATTGCCCACCGCTAATTGCCCTTGAGAAGATGGTGGTGAGCTGCCTTCTTGAACCGCTGCAGTCCATGTGGGATAGCTGCACACACAGTGCTGTTCGGAAGGGAGTTCCAGGATTTTGACCCAGCGACTGTGAAGGAACGGCGATATAGTTCCAAGTCGGGATGGTGTGTGGCTTGGAGGGGAGCTTGCAGGTGCTGGTGTTCCCATGCTCTTGTCCTTCTAGGTGGTAGAGGTCATGGGTTTGGAAGGTGCTGTCTAAGGAGCCTTGGTGCATTGCTGCAGTGCATCTTGTAAATAGTGCACACTGCTGCCACTGTGTGTTGGTGGTGGAGAGAGTGAATGTTGACGGTTGTAGATGGGGTGTCAATCAAGTAGGCTGTTATCACTTTACTGTCTGTGGGAACTTGTGCACAAATTGGCTGTTGCATTTCCTACATTACAGCAGTGACAACACTTCAAAAAATACCTCATTGGCTGTAAAATGCTTTGGGACATTCAGTGAAAGGTGCAATATAAATGCAAATCCCCCTTTCTTTTCCTTCCCCCTTTCTTTTCCTTCCCCCTTTCTTTTCCTTCCCCCTTTCTTTTCCTTCCCCCTTTCTTTTCCTTCCCCCTTTCTTTTCCTTCCCCCTTTCTTTTCCTTCCCCCTTTCTTTTCCTTCCCCCTTTCTTTTCCTTCCCCCTTTCTTTTCCTTCCTTTTCACAGTTGTCACTTCTGTGATTTTTGTGCTGATGGGACCATTGGGCTCCATTCTTCTTCATTTCTGTCTGCTGTTATGACCAGGTGTGAAAGAGGTCTGGGGGTTCCCTTTCAGCCTTCAGCTGGTCTTACTGTAACAGGGTTTTGTTTTTAAACATACTGTGTTTTGAGCTTCCCCTTGGTGAATCCTTGTTCACCGCTTTCCAATTATAAGGCAAAGAAATGAGCACAAACAGGCTGTCTTAGGTTTAAAGAAGAAAAGTGAAATTTATTAAAACTTAAACTAATAACTCTAATTTGGTTAATGCCTTTGGATACATGCCGCTCCCCACGCTAACATGCATACGCGATACGCACATACAAAGAGAGACAGAAAAGAGCAGAAGAAAAATAGTGGAAAGGTTTGAGGCAATCTCTGAAGAGGAGTTTTTGTTACTATGCTTCGAGCTCGCTGTCGTCATTTTAGGTAAATCTTGCTTTTCGTTGGGGCTCGGTATTCTTCTTAAACCTAGTTCACTGTAGGAGACTTTTCTCTCTCGGGGTTCATATGTCTTCAGTGGATTCCAAAGCTGGTGAGAGAGATGAGAGTGGACAGGAGAGGCTGCGGCAAGCCAGCCACGAGAGGTCTTTTCATTCCAGGAGCAAACAGCTTTCTGAGTTCAAATTCTCTGCGGCAAGTTCAAAAAAACCTGCAATAGTCAGTTAGTCATGTGACTAAACTGATCTGACCACATCTGTGTATTTAGCCATACTAGCAGTCAACTTGGAATGCTAGCTCCTCCGTTTTCAATGTTTGGTAATCAAAAGTCCATTGTGGATTTAATGCATCAGGGATTGGTCTTTTGACCCTTTTAAGTACTGTCTGTAAATATGCAAATGTCTTTCCAGTCAAGGGTCTGGTGTTGCTTTCTTTTAAAAAGCAAGTTCTTTCTTTCCTCCAGTAATAGTTTAAAAATCAATGCTCATGTGGTGAAATTTAATGTGCCTCATTCTTGGCAGGTGGGGGCTTGCATGACACTGCATTTAACCTACTACTTCTAATCCCACTCCTAATGAGTTAATTTATTGCTGTCTTTGGTATAATTAGCAACAAAGTTTCAATTCCATTTTCGGGTAGTCTGATTCACATAGTCATTACTCTGTGGGAGTGAGGGAGGAGGCATTTCTTCTAATCTCAAATTAATCTGTTTAAATTTACATGTCATTGTCTCATAATCTTAAAAAGCTGAATCATATTCCTTGCCAAATGCAATTCTGTAAACTTAAAAATAAAAACCCAAATGCAGGAATTACTCTTCTTGTTTGTCACCGAGTAGTCTCCATTATATTAATTTAAAACATCAAAATGTTTCAAAGAAGGAATGGCTAATGTACTGTTTCCTTTAATGAATTATTTAGGTTCAGACTCGTAGTGCTGATGAACCCATGACCACGTTCGTCGTATGCAATAGCTGCGGAAATAGATGGAAGGTGAGAAATTTTTTGTTGTTTAGCTTTGAAATAGATAGATTAGAAAAATGGCACCATATCTTACTGTATTGTTGTATGGATCAGTAGATGCATCTTAAAAGAGGAATTGCAGTATAGTTTTAAGAAAGCACAACTATAGTATGATTTTAAGTGCTGACGAGACATTGGGGGGGAGGACTTTTAACCAGCTGTTCTCCCGCCTGCCTTTCCAATTTCTCCTCCAACCCCCAAGCCTTTCCAGTGTCTCCCTCCACCTTCTCCGGCCTTTCCGATGTATCTACCACCCCTTGGCCTTTCCAGTGTCTCCCCTCACCCCCTCTGGATTTCCCTTTCTTTTCTCTCCCCACCACCCCCCGCCCCCCCAAATTATCTCCCACTTCCCCTCCACCCCACCACTCAGTCTTTGTGATCTTTTCCCCTGGCCTTCACTATTACATTTCCCCACTTCATCCCCACAGCCTTCCCAATCTCTCCCCACACATTCCCAGCCTCCAATCTCTCCAGCCTTTCCGATCCCACCCTCCCTCCTTCCTTTCCACTCCCTGGCTGCAGTCTAGTGCCTAATGTGTGCCTGCCCAACAGCTTGCCAGCCTCTCAATCTGGCTGGCTTCGGCCAGAAATCATTAATTTAGCCCTACTAATAAATTCAGCTGTATGTCTGAGAAATCCATAAATCCATTCTTTCAGGTTTCCTGAACACAAAACAGCCTCCCATCCACCACCCTTCTCCCAGTAAATAATCAGGGCCCTTCTACAGATTTCTTATGCACATCTTCACTGTTAATGTGAAGTTTCTATCTTGAGTATTTTGATAGGTTAAGGATTCATTTTCAGAGTGAATCATTTTAATCTAAAGCAGTTTTAAAGTTCATGTATTTTATATTGGATTTGGAAATGTTTCATAGAATATTCTAGAAAATGGTCACACTTTGTTTCAAAAGAAGGTGGTATATTTTGGCATTTATAGCTTCATACAGTTGAAATCAGGACTGGCTAATTTGATTCATGGTTTTGAAATGTTATAACAGTTTATAATTTTGCTTTTCACAGTTCTGTTGAGATCCTGAAGAAACTCCAGAAGAGAATCCATTGGACCAGAGGTTGATGAACCTCAATTTCAAATTTGTTGTGTAAATGAGAAGTTAAAACTTCAACAAGAATATTTGTAGAACAATACCTCCCTGTGGCAGATTTTTTTTTTGTATAAATATAGTTTCCTTAACAACATTCTACTGTGTTTTCCCTGCAGAATAGTTCTTGGAAACAAAAAACTTTTGCTTGTACAAGCAGGCAGCATCTGTGTATGAAAAATTTCTTTTTATATGTAGTTTGACATTAAACTTTTAAAACTCGCTCAATGCTTTATCTATTTCTTGGTTTGTTATGAAAGCCAAAATATTTACTCTGGAGATTACAAATAAGCTGACTGAATTGCTTGTATTCTGTCATCTATTTTTGGAATAATGCTATTGAGATAAATCTTAATCAGCACAATTTCAGTATGTGATGAACTCCTCACCAATTAAGTAACATTCGGAGAACCTGAGTGTTTCATCTCCTTTGTAAATAATATTACACTGCGTTCTTTATTGTCCTAAGGCCCCCTTTAAAAAAAACCTGCTGTTGTTGCATTAGGTTGTAAACTCCTGATTTCTAAACTAGCATGAGGCAGTTATGAAAGTCTTTTGCTGAAAATAGAGACATGTTGTCGAAGTTTTTCGTCTTACACTCATCAGGGCAATCCACAAGAATAACCAATTAAGGGGAAACAACAACCCATACTGTATGAGAAAAGAGTGCTGATTGGTAGAGGCATTGCCATGGAGAATGCACCAGTTTACGGTGACTGACAGTTAATTGCCAAGCATTGTTTGAAATTTAAACCAAGCATCTTGACTCTGGTCAAGGCATTGCCCTGAGGAATGAACCAACGAATGGCTATTACTTATTTTGTTTAGCTGAAACAGGCACAATGTTTGTACATATTCATTCTGTCTGCAAACAACAGTGTGTTCTGTGTGTTAATATATGTGGCTTCCAGTAAGCGCAAATGTGCCACACTGAGAGCCCTCCTGACAATCTTAAATCAGCACTCTCTTCTCATACAGTATAAGTTGTTGTTTCCCTTTACACTAGTTATTCTTACGGATTGTCCTGATGAGTGCAAGACAAAAAACTTCGACAATGTGCCTCTATTTGTAGCAATACTCAAGTTCTGTACTACCTAATGACTATTTCAAAAGTTTTATTTAAAGTGATGGGATAAATTAAAATGAATATTGGTGTTTTAATATTTTCTCTTTCTCTCCTGCCTCCTCCCCTGCCCCATTTAAGGTGAGTAAGACGAATTGTTAATGAAAGGAAGAAAAAGATTTGTATTTATATAGTGCTTTTCATGACCTCAAGACATCCCAAAGTGCTTTACAGCCAATTAGTACTTTTGAAGTGTAGTCATTGCAGGAAACAATAATGAATGGATTTTCCACAACAGTCAGCAAACAATTGGACCATGTCTAATGTGTCAATTACTGCTGTTCTATAATCATTAAATTAGTGCTTTTGAAGATCAGTTCTGTATTTTGTGACTTATTACTATACAGTGGTCACTACAATTTAAATAAATGCATTATAGTTACAAGGCAGAAACAACATTTTAGATTATAATAGACATTGATAGATTAAATGAGTGGGCAGAGCCAAATGGAAAGGTGTGAGGTCATCCACTTTGGACCCAAGAAAGATGGATCCGAGTATCTTCTAAATGGTGAGAAGCTAGTAACTGGAGCAGAGGAATTTAGGGTCTATGTACAGATATCACTTAAAAACTAATAGACACTAAACGTAACTTAAAAAGCTAATGGAATGTCATTTCAGGGGTTGTGGGGGAGGGTAGAAATTATGTCACAGGTGTATAAAACTGATTAGACCACATCTGAAGTACTGTGGCAAGTTCTGGGCACAGAACCTCAAATGATACATTGGCCTTAAAGGGGACACAGTGCAAATTCACCAGAATGATATTGGGGCTAAAAGGGTTAAATATGATATGTTGTTACGGCCAGGTGGGGAGGGGGTCTCAAGCTTCCTCGCCCCTTCCTCTTATTTGACCGCAACAGGGTTTATTCCTTTTTTAAACAGTGGTTGTGCTTACCACCTCCAGTGAGTGTTTTACTTTTTACGTTTAATGTGATTGTGAAAGAACCAATCGGACAGATTTTTTTGAGTTTAAACAAGAAAGCGGTAAGTTTATTATACTTAACACTCTAACCCCGATTTAAAAATACGCTGGACATTCACACAAGAATCACACGCACACAAATAGATTACAGAGGGAGAAGTAGATTTGGTAGTTGGATTAAAGTCCAGAATAAATAAGTTAAATACACAGTTTGAGGTTGGATGATTCAGTGATTGGCCGGCTGGAGTTCTTGAAGTCCTCGACTGGTGAAAATGCCCTTTGGCAGGCTTGCTTTGCTCGTGGTTTTTTTGAAGGCAGAATTGTCGTTGGCTCCCTTCACCTGGTCGCTGGCTGTAACAGTCTGTAGGCTTGGAGGTCCGCAGTCGGAGACAGTTCTCAAGTTTGATGTTTTCTGGGAAGAGAAAATGGGAAGTATGCAACTTTCTCTGCTGCTGCAGTCTCAGTTTCTGCTTGTCTCTTTGTCCAAAGGAAACAAAACCAGCTTCTCCCTGCTATAGACAGTCGGTCACATGGCTGCTTCAGGTTTTCTGGAACCTTCTAATGAAATTCAAGGTTAGGAATTGACTCCACATGCCCCAGGATGCCAATTTACACTTAGTGGGGGGGAGGGGGTGTTGCTCTTTCAAAGTCAATATGTTCGGATTGCCTTGACTACTGTGCAAAGGAAGCCATTTTAGGTAATTTGCTCACTTGGAGCAAGCCATTGTCCTGGGTCCATGCTGCTCAAACCTCTAGCTCTGGGTGGATCTTTTGAATATGAAAAGTATTTCAGATGCAAATTGTGGTGGCCATCTTGGCTGCTAGTTTTTTAAAAAGTTACTGTACGATTCTTTTCCATTAAAAGTCTAATGTGAGTTTCCAACCTATGAAATTAATACTTCTTATTTGGCATATGGGGTTTTCTTGACACTGCATAGACTATACCTGTGTTCCCTGGAGAAGGTTAAGATATATAATTGAGGCGCTTAAGATGAATAAAGGATTTAATAGAGTAGATAGAGAAACTGTTTCCTTTGGTGGAGTCCAGAATAAGGGAGCATGATGTTCCGAGTCATAGTCATCACAGCACAGAAGGAGGTGATTCGGCCCATCAAATCCATGCTGGCTCTCTAGAGCAATCCAGTCAGTCCCATTCCCCTGATTTTTTTGCCCATACCCTTGAAAGTTTATTTCCCTCCAGTGTCCTTCCAATTTCCTTTTGAAATCATTGTCTCCGCTTCCACTATTGCTTAGGTAGCAAGTTCCAGATCATTACCATTCGCTGTGTAAAAACATTCTTCCTCACACTTCTGCCCGCATCTCTTGCCCAAAGCCTTAAATCTGTGTCCTCTAGTCCTTGTACTAATGGGAACAGCTTTTCTTTGTCTACCTTATCTAAACCTGTCGTATTCTTGTGCATCTCCATCAAATTTCCCTCAATCTCCTTTGCTCCAAGGCAAACGACACCAACTTCTCCAACCAAACCACACAGCTAAAATTCCTCATCCCTAGAACCATTCTGGTAAATCTCTGCACCCTCTCAAGGATCTTCATATATTTTCTAAAGTGTGGTGACCAGAACTGGACACAGTACTCTAGTTGTGGCCTAACCAGAGCTTTATCAGTGTTCAGTATAACTTCTCTGCTTTTGTACTTGAAACCTTTATGTAAGAAGCCCAAGATCCATATGCTTTGCAACTACTGTCAATATGTCCTGCCACCTTCAAAGATCAATGCATGTGTACCCCCAGGTCCCTCTGTTACTGCACACTCTCTTTAGAACTCTGCCATTAAATCTATATTGCCTCACCCTATACCTTCTGTCAAAATGCATCACCTCACACTTGTCTGTACTAAATTTCATCTGCCACCTCTCTGTCCATTCTGCTAGCCTATCTTCCCTGTTGTAGGAGGTTCATATCATCCTTACTGTTTGCCACTCCTTTACCATCTTCAGCTGCTTCATCAATGACCTTGCCTCCGTCATAAGATCAGAAGTGGGGATGTTCGCTGATGATTGCACAATGGTCAGTACTATTTGCAACTCCTCAGATACTGAAAAAGTCCATGTCCAGATGTAGCAAGACCTGACAACATCCAGGCTTGGGCAGATAAGTGGCAAGTGACATTCACACCACACAAGTGCCAGGCAATGACCATCTCAAACAAGAGAGAATCTAACCATCTCCCCTTGATGTTCAATGGCAGTACCATTGCTGAATCCCCCACTATCAACATCTTGGAGGTTACCATTGACCAGAACTGAACTAGACCAGCCACATAACTACCGTGGCTACAAGAGCAGATCAGAGGCTGGGAATTCTGTGGCGAGTAACTCACCTCCTGACTCCCCAATGCCTGTCCACCATCTGCAAGGCACAAGTCAGGAGTGTGATGGAATACTCTCCACTTGCCTGGATGAGTGCAGCTCCAACAACAATCAAGAGGCTCGACACCATCCAGCATAAAGCAACCCGCTTGATTAGCACCCCATCCACAACTTTCAACATTCACTCCCTTCACCACCAATGCACAGTGGCAGCAATGTGTACCATCTACCGGATGCACTGCAGCAACTCAGGAACTCTCCTTCAACAGCAGCTTCCAAACCCACAACCTCTACCACCTAGAAGGAAAAGGGCAGCAGATGCATAGGAACACCACCACCCGCAAGGCCCCGCCAAGCCACACACCATCCCGACTTTGAACTATATCACCATTCCTTCATTGTCGCTGGATCAAAATCATGGAACTCCCTTACAGCACTGTGGGAGTACCTACACCCCAAGGACTGCAGCGGTTCAAGAAGGCGGCTCATCATCACTTTCTCAAGGGCAATTAGGGATCGGCAATAAATGCTGGTCCAGCCAGTGACGCCCATATCCCATGAATGAATTTTAAAAAACCTCTGCAGCTTTGGCATCATCGGCCAATTTTGAAATTGTGCTCTCTTCCAAGATCCAAGTCATTCATATGTAGCAAAAAAAAAGCAGTGTCCTAGCACTGACCCTTGTGGAACACTACTGTTTACCATCCTCCAGTCTGAAAAACAACCATTTACTACAACTCACTGTTTTCTGTCTGTTATGAAAGTGCTTCCAATTTTTGTTAAATATTTTTTGAGGACTCATATTTAAAGTGTGGCAATAGATTCATTTTGGAAAACTGAAGATTTCATAGATGCTGGACTTTGTTTTTTTGTTGAAAGGACACTGAGAGGTCTTGTTTGAAAACAACCTTTACTGGATATCACATGCCCAATAAAGCTCAATAAACAACAGAAATCTTAGTGACTTGGGGGAGATGTTTACAAAGAAGTGACATGTCAAGAGTTATTCAGATCAGGAGGTGGTTTTGCTTCTGAGATATTGTTTTGGTTCAGTTGGGGTGTGGACAGTGTTGAAAAGCAGTTAGTTTTGCAGCCTGCTAAAAAGAAACCCTCAGCTCATCTTTCCTGCACCTCCCCAAGAGACCCAGAGAAATCCAGTGTGTCAGCTCCTCTTTCTCTACCTCTTAAAAAAAAACCCTGCGAATCTGGAGTGTGATCACTGAAACCCCTGATGCGACATTTCTCCTGGAAAACCTACCAGACTATTTCTCGACATCTCCATAACGAACTGCTTCTGAAAAGATCCCAGTAACCCATCTCCGTATACCCGGACATCAGACCAAAAGGGACAACTGACATCCTTCTAAATCTTCTCTTTTTTCTTCAAGCATTAGCAAGTATTTGGTCAAAGTATTCCTTTTTTTGTCTTTTTTGTAGAAGTGCTCTGCAGAGAAAATGTCTTTATTTTTCTTTAACCAATGCGAGTGTGTGTGTGGTGGAGAGGGTGGGGGGGGGGAGTGGGGGCAGTATTTAAAAAGGAAACTTTCATATTTCAGTATGTGTTAATGCTTTGCTTCTTTACTGGATAAGTCTTGTTTTCTAATAAACTGATAACTTTGTTGCTTATTAAAGAAACCTGGTTGTTGTCTTTTATTCTGGGATAAAGAGTAGATTATATGATTGACCTAATCGGTAACTGGGTAAATATTTAAATATATGTTGTGACCTGTGGAGAAATGGAACTAGAAAAGACAGTGCACTCCTCCCATCTCAGTCATAACATGTCCTTAAGTCCATTTTTTATCTAATTGTACACTGACCCTCCTATTTCACGAGTCTCAATTTTGTTAACCAGCCTTTTATGTGGTACTTTATCAAACGCTTTCTTAAAATCCATATAGATGACATCCACCACATTCACTTCACCAACCTTCTTTGTTACTTCATCAAAAAATTCAATTAGATTGGTCAAGCATGATGTGCTTTTTACAAATACTGGCTATTCTTAATTAACTCAAACCTCTCCAAGTACCTGTTGATTTCACCCCCCCCCCCCCCCCCCCACCCCCCGATTATTGTTTCTAAAACCTTACCCACCACTGATCTTAAACTAACTGGCCTGTAGTTACTAGGACTGTCCTTACACCCTTCCTTGACACCTCCCCGATTACTAGGGAAGATTATAAGATTATGGCATGCCCTCCCATTTCCTTTAGCAACCTGGGTTGAAAGCCATCTGGACCAGGTGGTTTATCTATCCTAAGCATAGCCAACTTTTCCAGTACCTCATAGAGTTATATAGCACAGAAACTGACCCTTCGGCCCATCGTGGCTGTGCCGGCCATCAAACACCGATCTATTCTAATCCCATTTTCCAGCACTTGGCCCGTAGCCTTGTATGCTATGGCATTTCAAGTGCTCATCTAAATAGTTCTTAAATGTTGTGAGGGTTCCTGTCTCTACCCTCCTTCAGGTAGTGTGTTCCAGATTCCAACCACCCTCTGGGTGAAAATATTTTTCCTCAAATCCCCTCTAAACCTCCTGCCCCTTACCTTAAATTTATGCCCCCTGGTTATTGATCCTTCCGCTAAGGGAAAAAGTCTCTTCCTATCTATCCTATCAATGCCCCTCATAATTTTGTATACCACAATCAGGTTCCCCCTCAGCCTTCTCTGCTCTAAGGAAAACAACCCAAGCCTATCCAGTCTCTCTTCATAGCTGAAATGCTCCAGCCCTGGCAACACCCTGATGAATCTCCACTGCACCCTCTCCAGTGCAATCCCATCCTTCCTATAGTGCAGTGACCAGAATTGTACACAGTATTCCAGCTGTGGCCTAACTAGTGTTTTATACAGCTCTGTCATAACGTCCCCGCTCTTATATTCTATGCCTCGGCTAATAAAGGCAAGTATCCCATATACCTTCCTAACCACCTTATCTAATTGTGCTGCTGCTTTCTGTAATCTATGGACAAGTACACCAATGTCCCTCCAAGCCTCTGTACTTCCTAGGGTCCTACATTGTATATTCCCTTGCCATTTTAGTCTTCCCAAAATGCATCACCTCCTCCCTCAATTTTTACCCTATCCATTGCCTCTGCCCTCTCCGCTTCTACCAATATTTTCTCAGATTCCTCTTCCTTAGCAAACACCGATGCGAAGTACTCATTAAGTATTCTAGCTTTGCCCTTTCTCTCTAAGCATATATTATCCTCTGTCCTTATTAGGCCCCACTCCACCTCTTACTACCCGCTTACTATTTACATGCTGGTAGAAGAATTTTTGGCTTCCTTTGATGTTGACTGCCATTCTATTCTCTCTTCTCTCTTTGCCAGTCCTATTTTTCCATTCACCTCGCCTCTCAACTTATTGTATTTGGCCTGGTTCTCGCTTGAAGAATTCACCTGACATGCATCATACACCCTCTTTTAGTCATAGAGTTAAACAGCACAGAAACAGACCCTTTGGCCCATCGTGTCTGTGCCAGCCATCAAGCACCTAACTACTCTAATCCCATTTTCCAGCAGTTGACCCGTAGCATTGTATGCTATGGCGTTTCAAGTGATCATCTTAAATGTTGTGAGGGTTCCTGCCTCTACCACCTCTTCAGGCAGTGCGTCCAGATTCCAACCACCCTCTGAGTGAAAATTTTGTCCTCAAATCCCCTCTAAATCTCCTACCCCTTACC
This sequence comes from Heterodontus francisci, assembly GCF_036365525.1. Classification (NCBI taxonomy): domain Eukaryota; kingdom Metazoa; phylum Chordata; class Chondrichthyes; order Heterodontiformes; family Heterodontidae; genus Heterodontus; species Heterodontus francisci. Next base: position 102,011,598 of record NC_090375.1, on the reverse strand, counting down.
TTAAATCTATGCCCCCTCGTTATTGACCCATCCACTAAGGGAAAGAGTTTTTTCCTATCTTTTTGTTTTGTTTCATCATAATCTGTATCTTCCTCATTATCCCAGGACCCCTGTTTTTGGTTTCTCTACCTTTTCCCTTGTTGGAGTGTACTTAGCCTGTGCCTGAAGCATTTCTTCCTTAAAGATAATGCATTGTCCTGTTACAGTTTTTCCTGCCAATCTTTGTTTCCATTTTATCCTGGCTAGAATCCTTCTCATCACATTGAAATTAGACCTCTTCCAATCTAGCTGTTCTACTTTATATCATTCTTTGCTTTTCTGTATTACGGGTATAAACCTTACGAAACAATGATCACTCTTACCCAAGTGCTCCCCCACAGACACTTGGGCAGGAATTTTACCTTGTGACAGAGGCCCTGCATACTGGCAAAAAAGTCAGAGGGCAAGCCCACCTCCACTGGGCCTGAAAGTCAAACAGCGATTTTGCGTAGCCTTGGCCCTTAATTGGAAGAAGTCAGGCCTTCCGCCCCTCTGAGGCAGGAAGTCCTGCCTCCAAGGGCTGCTGGCCAATCAGTGGGCCAGCAGCTCCTCGGTCCCAGCAGCACCACCGAGACCGATGCCTACTGTTGGGACTGCATCCAGCCAGGACTGGTAAGACGGACGAGGCCCTGGAATAACGCTAAGTGTGTGGGGCCTTGCTGGGGACAATTGGCTAGGCCCCAACAGGGGTCGCTCGAGAGGGTGGGGTAGGTATTCCAGCAGAGGAGGCTTGTGCCACAGAGGGGGCCCTCCGTGGTGCACAGGGTGCCCAATCAGGAGGGCCCCGCAGCCAGCAAGTAGGCCGCCAGGTATAACTCCCCAGATAGCCAAGTAGCTGTCTGCCACTGGTGATATACAGCGGCTGCGGGAGGAGACCTTTAATTGGCTGGGGGCGGGCAGGCCATTTGTCAGCGCGCCAACAGCTGGTAAAATCGGCGCCCCCGCTCCGATTCAATTTTACACCTCCAGCCCGCTTCTAGGGGTCCATTTGGCCCACCTCATTTCCCAGCAACAGATCCGGCAATGCCTCCTTCCTAGTTGGGCTGAGAACATATTGATCAAGAAAGCTCTCGTGAACACATTTCAGAAATTCCTCCCCCTCCTTACCCTTTAATCTAAAATTATCCCAATCGATATTTGGTTAATTAAATTCCCCCAATATCACCACTCGTTCATTCTTCACATCTCTGTGTTTTCCCTGAAGATTTGCTCTTCTATCTCTCACTATTTGAAGGCCTATAGAATACCTCTAGCAGTGTGATCATAACCTTCTCTCTTCTCAATTCTAACCAAATGGATTCTGTTCTTGACTCCTCAAGGACATCTTTTTCCAAAACTGCAATGTCTTCCCTAAACAGTTCTGCCTCCCCACCTTCCTTTTCTCCTTCTGTATCTTTTCTGAACACTTTATATCCTTGTATATTAAGCACCCAGTCCTCACCATTTTAAAGCCACATTTCTGTTATTGCCACTAATCATATTCCCATACTGCTATTTGTACTTGTAGCTCACCAGCCTTATTATACATTGTACATACATACATTGTAATCCTGTCTTTGCATTCCTCATTGTCCTTTTCAGTCTTGCTCCTATCTAATATGTAGGGGCCTGCCAAAGTCACAGGCATGGAAAATGCGGCCTGGCTGTGAAATCCTGGGTCCTCTGTGAAATTGGCCATTTTACGAATTTTGCAGGTTTTATTGATTGACACAAGGCTGAACTCACTGATTTGTAGATGAGGGAGGGCCTCTGGTGCAGTTTTGAGAGAAGCAGTCTCAAGTATTAGCAGAAAAGTGAGAATGCCAGAATGAGCAAATCGAAAACAGCCACAACCATAATTGCAGCACATTAAGTAAAAGAATTTGGAAGCCAAATTCTGCATGCCGATGGTGGAATACTGTTTTGTACAAGCTGCAATATTTTGTTGGATCACACATGGCGGGCAATGGTTCAGAACCACTTGGAGTCCAAAAGCCATCGCAGCAGAAAGAAAGCATTCGACACCGCACTGCTGGAAAACAAATATGCAAAAAAAAAAGGAACAATTTCATCTCCTTTTAAGAAGTCAACAGAGAGCTCAGAAAATCATCAGTTGATTACAATGGAACTTGTGGATGCTTTTGCAAACACTAACATACTGTTGGAAAAACTTGATCACCCAAAGCTGCGGGTATTCATTCAACGTAATGTGCAAAATTATGGTTGCTTGCCAGGTGTCAATAAACTACGACAGGACGACCTACTGAAGGTTTTTGCTACACATTGTGAGGAGATGCAGAATCCCCCACCTTACAAGGCTAGCAAAAAACCGTCTGACAATTCCAACAAACTCTGTGGACATGGAGGGAGCTGTGTTTAAACATGGACAGGTGTTCACAACGCAAAGACAGGAAATGAAGAAAGAGGTAGTTGCAGGTTGCTCCATGCTCACATTCAACCACTGATTTCAGTGAGTAAAGAATGTGACCTATGTTTTGCCCGCTTTTTACAATAGGATCATAGGCAATAGGAGCAGGCGTAAACCATTTGGCCCATCGAGTCTGCTCCGCCATTCAAACAGATCACAACTGATCATCTACCTCTATGTCAATTTTCCCCACTATCCCCATATCCCTTGATGTTATTAGTATACAGAAATCTGTCAATTTCTGTCTTGAACATGCTCAATGATTGAGCTTCCATAGCCCTCTGGGGTAGAGAATTCCACAGATTCATCACCCTCTGAGTAAAGAAATTCCTCCTCATCTCAGTCTTAAATGGCCTGTCCTTTATTCTGAGACTGTGTCCCCTTGTTCTAGACTCACCAGCCAGAGGAAACATCCTATCCACATCTACCCTGTCATGCACTGTAAGAGTTTTTTTGTAAGTTTCAATGAGATCACCTCTCATTCTTCGAAACTCTAGAGAATACAGGCCCAGTTTTTGCAATCTCTCCTCATGTGACAATACCGCCATCCCAGAGATTAGTCTGGTGAACCTCTGTTGCACTCCCTCTATGGCAAGTATAGCCTTCCTTAGATAAGGAGACCAAAACTCTATACAATACTCCAGGTACTTTCTCACCAATGCTTGATATAACTGCAGCAAGACATCTTTGCTCCTGTACTCAAATGCCCTTGCAATGAAGGCCAACATACCTTAGGACGGCACAGTGGTGCAGTGGTTAGCACCGCAGCCTCGCAGCTCCAGCGACCCGGGTTCAATTCTGGGTACTGCCTGTGTGGAGTTTGCAAGTTCTCCCTGTGTCTGTGTGGGTTTTCTCCGGGTGCTCCGGTTTCCTCCCACAAGCCAAAAGACTTGCAGGTTGGTAGGTAAATTGGCCATTATAAATTGCCCCTAGTATAGGTAGGTGGTAGGGAAATATAGGGACAGGTGGGGATGTGGTAGGAATATGGGATTAGTGTAGGATTAGTATAAATGGGTGGTTGATGGTCGGCACAGACTCGATGGGCCGAAGGGCCTGTTTCAGTGCTGTATCTCTAAAACTAAAAACTAAAATACCATTTGCCTTCCTAATTGCTTGCTGCACCTGCATACTAGCTTTTTGTGACTCATGAACAAGGACACCTTTGGATATCAACACTTCCCAACCTCTCACCATTTAAGAAATACTTTGCCTTTCTGTTTTCTTCTACCAAAGTGGATCACTTCACTCTTATTCACTTTATAATCCATCTGCCATGTTCTTGCCCATTCACTTAGCCTGTCCAAATCCCCTTGAAGCCTCCTTGCTTCCTCCTCACAACTTACATTCCCACCTAGTTTTGTGACCTCAGCAAATTTGGAAATATTACAATTGGTCCCCACATCCAAATCATTTATATAGATTGTGAACAGCTGTGGCCTAAGCACTGATCCTTGCGGTATCCGAATAGTAACAGTCTGCCATCCTGAGAATGACCTATTTATTCCTACTTTCTGCTTTCTGTCTGTTAACCAATTCTCAATCCATAGCAGTATATTATCCCCAATCCCATGTGCTCTAATTTTGTTTATTAATCTCCTGTGTGGGACTTTATCAAAAGCCTTCTGAAAATCCAAATACACCACTGGTTCTCGTTTATCTCTGCTAAAAGTAACAGCCTCAAAAACTCCCAACAGGTGTGTCAAACATGCTTTCCCTTTCACAATCCATAGTGACTCTGCCCAATCATATCATTATTTTCCAAGTGTTCAGTTACCTCATCCTTTACAATAGATTCTAACATTTTCCCTACTATTGACATCAAACTAACAGGTCTGTAGTTCTCCATTTTCTCTCTCGCTCCCTTCTTAAATAGTAGGGTTACATTTGCTATTTTCCAGGAACCCTTCCAAAATCTATCGAATTTTGAAAGATAACCACCATCTCTATAGCCACCTTCTTCAATACTCTGGGATGTAGCTCATCTGGTCCAGGGAATTTATCAACTTTCAATCCAATTAATTTTTCGAGTACTACCTCTTTATTGATACTAATTACTTTCAGTTCCTCATTTTTACAAGTCCCTTGGTTCCCTAGTATTTCTGGGAAATTTGTCGTGTCTTCCTCCATGAAGGCAGATACAAAGTAATTGTTCAGTCTCTCCACCATTTCCTCATTCTCCACCATAAACTCTCCTGTCTCCGTCTGCAATGGACCCAAATTCGTCCTTGCTAATCTCTTCCTTTTCGCATACCGAAAGAAGCTTTTATAGTCTGCCTTTATGTTTCTTGCTAGCTTGCATTCATAATCTCTTTTCCCTTTCTTTATCAGATTCTTGGTCCTCCTTTGTTGGACTCTAAATTGCTCTCATTCCTCGGGCTTACCACCTTTTCTGGCAACCTTATAAGCCACTTCTTTCGACCTAATGCAATCTTTAACTTCTTTTGTTAGCCACAGTTGATTCACCTTTCCTGTTGGGTTTTTGTGTCTTAGAGGAATGTATATTTGTTGTAAACAGTGTAATACTTCTTTAAATACTAGTCATCACCTGTCTACTATCAAATTGTTTAATGTATTTTCCCAATCCACCATCGCCAACTTGCCCCTCATACCTTCATAGTTTCCTTTGTTCAGATTTAAGACCCTAGTTTCAGAATGAACTATACCTCTTTCAAACTTAATGTAAGATTCTATCATACTGTGGTCACTATTTCCTAATGGCTCCTTTACAGCAAGGTTATTAATTAGCCCTTTCTCATTACATAATATTAAATCTAAAATAGCTCGATCCTTAGTTGGTTCTTCAACGTACTGCTCCAGAAACCCATCTCGTACACACTCCAGGAATTCACCCTCCACAGCATTAGTGCTAATTAGGTTTACCCAATCTATATGTAAATTTAAGTTGCCCATTATTACTGTATTGTCCATGTTACATGCAGCTCTAATTTCCTGATTTATACCATGCCCAACATTACCACTACATTTTGGTGGCCCACTAACAACTCCCACCAATGTTTCACAGAATCACAGAATCACAGAATAATACAGTCCAGAAGAGGCCCTTCAGCCCATCGAATCTGCACCGATGCATTGAAATACCTGACCTGTCTACCTAATCCCATTTGCCAGCATTTGGCCCATAGCCTTGAATGTTATGACGTGCCAAGTTCTCATCCAGGTATTTTTTAAAGGATGTGAGGCAACCTGCCTCTACCACCCTCCCAGGCAGGGCATTCCAGACCGTCACCACCCTCTGGGTAAAAAAGTTCTTCCTCAAATCCCCCTTAAACCTCCCGCCCCTCACCTTAAACTTGTGACCCCTCGTAACTGACCCTTCAACTAATGGGAACAGCTGCTCCCTATCCACCCTGTCCATGCCCCTCATAATCTTGTACACCTCGATCAGGTCACCCCTCAGTCTTCTCTGCTTCAGTGAAAACAACCCAAGCCTATCCAATCTCTCTTCGTAGCTTAAATGTTTCATCCCAGGCAACATCCTGGTGAATCGCCTCTGTTTGCTGCCCCTTGCTTTATCTTAGCTCCACCTAAACTGATTCTACATTTTGCTCCATCAATCTAAGATCCTCTCTCACTAATGTACTAATCTCGTCCCTTATTAACAGCGCTACCCCGCCTCCTTTTACCCTCCGCCTAGCCCTCCTAAATGACGAATATTCCTGAATATTCAGTTCCCTGGTCACCCTGTAACCACATCTCCGTAATGGCCATTAAATCATACCTATTTACCTCTATTTGTGCCTTCAAATCATTTACCTTGTTATGAATGCTGCATGCATTCCGATAAAGTGCCCTTAGTCTTCACATTATTCCTCATTCTGATCTTAATGCATGTTTGCTTTCATCTCATCTGTCTTCCAATTTTGCTTACTTCTTTTCTACTTCCTTTTACCAATTTTGCTTCCCTCCAATCTGAGTTCCCTTTTAGGTTCCCAACCCCCTGCAAATTTAGTTTCAACCCTCCCCAACAGCACTAGCAAATCTCCCTGCGAGGATGTTAGTCCTGGTCCTGCTAAGGTGCAACCTGTCCAATTTGTACAGGTCTCACCTACCCCAGAACAGGTCCCAATGCCTCAGAAATCTGATGCCTTTTCTCCTGTACTAATTCTCCAGCCACTTGTTACATCACTTAATCCTCTTGCAGCCATTCTGTGACATCCTTGACCCTGGCATCAGGGAGGCAACATGCCATCCTGTTATCACGTTTGCAGCTGCAGAAACACATGTCTGTTCCTCTAACTAATGAATCCCCTATCACTATTGTCCTTCCACTCTTTTTCCTCCCCTCCTGTGCAGTTGAGCCACCCGTGGTGCCACGGACTTCGCTCTTGCTGCACTCCTTTGAGGAATTATCGCCTTCACCAGTATCCAAAATGGAAAACTGGTTAGCAAGCAAGATCAACTCAGGGGACTTCTGCACTACCTGCCTGGTTCTCTTAGACTGTCTGGTGGTCACCCACTCCCTCTCTGCCTGCACACTCTTAACCTGTGGTGTGACCACCTCCCTAAACGAGCTATCCACATAGTTCTCTGTCTCGCGGAAGCACCACAGTGACTCCAGCTGCTGCTCGAATTCCAAAACCCAGAGCTCAAGCTTCTGCAGCTGGTGACACTTCCTGCAGATGTGTTTGTCAAGGACACATGGTGCTTCCATAAGTTCCCACATACCACAGGAGACACATTCCACTCGGCCGAGCTGCCCTGCCATACCTTAATTTACGAACTAATATTGTTAGTGTAATAAGTAGAATAACTTACCAGTTACTCGCCAATCAATGTTTGGGGCCTTGGATAGTGAGGAGAGAGGAGGTAAATAGGCAGGTATTAGACCTCCTGTGATTGCAGGGGAAGGAGCTGTGGTTTAGTGTTTAATTCACTGCCACTTCTCTTCCAGGAATACCTTCGCTATTCAAGGCCCCAAACACTCCTTTCAGGTGAAGCAGCAATTTACTTGTACTTCTTTCAATTTAGTTCTCTGTATTCACTGCTGACAATGTGGTCGCCTCTCGATTGGGTGACCGCTTTGTGGAACACCTCCACTCAGTCCGAAAGCATGACCCTGAGCTTCTGGTTGCTGGCCACTTCAACATTACCGCCACCTCCCCAACCCGACCCCTGCTCTCATGCCCACATCTCTGTCCTGGAATTGCTGCCGTGTTCCAGTGAACATCAACGCAAGCTTGAGGAACATTACCTCATTTACTGATTAGGCACGCTAAAGCCTGCCGGACTGAACATTGAGTTCAATAATTTCAGAGCATGACAGGCCCCCCTTTTTATTTTTAGTTATTTTGTCTTTTTTCTTTGTTTATTTTATTTTAGTTTGTTTAGTGTGTTTCTATTGTGCCTACCCACTGTTTTTTTTCATGTTTGTGCTTGGGGCCATGCTGTTCATTTTTCTGTCAATTAACACCCGCTCTGTACTAACATTTTGTCTTTCACCACACCATTAACATACCATTTGCCTTTGCTCCATGACCTTCTGGTCAGTTATTCTCTGTGAACTTGTCCTATCAACACCTTCCCTTTTGTTATCTCTTGCCTCACCCCCACTTTATTTGCTTAAAATCTTTTACATTTCTAATATTTGCTAGTTCTAATGAAGTGCCACTGACCTGAAACATTAACTCTGCTTTTCTCTCCACAGATGCTGCCAGACCTACTGAGTAGTTCCAGCATTTCTTGTTTTTATTTCAGATTTCCAGCATCTGCAGTATTTTGCTTTTATTATAGGCACCAACATCTTGCACTATGGACATTTGACAAAATTATTGATGGGGGCAATTAATCTGTATATAAAGTATATATCCAATCTCATGCCATCGAAATACAGTCCAATTTAAAACACATTTCTCCCTATAAAGTAGCTAAGCATATAAATATCAATGGAGACGAGCACAACTGTATTAGCTAGCAAGCAAAATAGCATGCAAGGCCAATGGGAATTACTTTTGCAATTACTTTTATTGCTAAGTTATTTTACACAAGGTTAAAGGCTTGAAGTAGAGGCGCCCAACATTACAATTTTTATCTTATATAGGGGGCCAGTGAGACAATTTCAGAAAGATAAATGCATTAAAATGTACCTTACTATAAATCAAATCAACAACAAAGGTGCATTTTTGTAAAGAAGCTTTAAGTGATAAACTAATTTATTGACTTACTTTCTGGTCACTATGTTGGACACTGAGTTAGTGAGACACCTGGCATTTTTTTGCTTGCACACTTCTTGTAATGATGCTGGATAGATGTCCATTTTCAGGAGTGATCTTCACTCTCTCTCCCACTTCTCTCTCTCTGTCTGTCTATCCCTCTCTCTCTGTTGCTCTCTCCCCCTCCCTCTCTGTGTCCCCCTCTCTGTGTTGTCCATCCCTCTCTGTGTCACCCCAACCCCCGTGTTGTCCCCCTCACTCTCGCCTCTCTCTCCCCCCTCTCTCTCTGCCCTTTCTCTCTCTCTCTGCCCCCTCTCTATGCCTCACTACTCCCACCCTCTCTCACTCCCTCTTTCCCTCCCTGCCACTCACCCTCTCTCCCTCCCACCCTCTCTATCCCTCCCTCTCTATCCCTCCTTCCCTCTCTCTCCCTCCCTCCCCTGTCTCTCTCCCTCCTTCCCCTCCCCTCCCCTCTCTCCCTCCCTCTCCCTCTTTCTCCATCTCCCACCCTCTCTCCCTCCCTCCCTCTCCTCATCCTTCTCTCCACCCTCTCTCTTCCTCCCTCTCTCTTCCCTCTCTTGCTCCCTCCCCTCCCTATCTCTCTCCCTCCTCTCCTTCCTCTTTCCCTCCCTCCCCTCCCTTCCTCTCTCTCTTCCTCCCTCTCCTCTCTCTCCCTTTCTCCCTCTCCCTCACTCTCCCTCCCTCCCTCTCTCCATCCCTCCCTCCCACCCTCTCTCTCCCTCCCTCTCTCTTCCTCCTTTGCTCTCTCTCTCCATCCTCCCTATCTCTCTCCCTCCTCTCCTCCCTCTCTCTTTCCCTCCCTCCCCTCCGTTCGTCTCTCTCTCTCCCTCCCTTTCTATCCCTCATTTCCTCTCTCCCTTCCCTTGCCCCTCTCTCCCTCCCTCCCTCTCCCAATCTTTCTCCCTTTCCCTCCCTCCCTGCCACTCTCCATCCCTCCCAACCTCTCTCTCCCTCCATCTCTCTCCCTCCCCTCCATGTCTCTCTACATCCTCTCCTCCCTCTCTCTTTCCCTCCCTCCCCCACTCCCTCCCTCTCCCTCCCTCCTACCCTCTCTATCCCTCCTTCCCTCTTTCTCTCCCTCTGCTTCCTCTCTCTCTCTCTCTCCCTCCCTCCTCTCTCTCCCTCCCTCCCCTCCCACTCTCTCCCTTCCTCTCCCTCCCTCTCTCTCCCTCCCTCTCTCCATCCCTCCCTCACCCTCTCTCTCCTTCTTTCTCTGTTCCTCCCTCCCTCTCTCTCCATCCCCTCCCTATCTCTCTCCCTCCTCTCCTCCCTCTCTTTTTCCCTCCTTCCCTCCCTTCCTCTCTCTCTCCCTCTCTCCCTCCCTCCTGCTCTCCCTCCCTCTATCCCTCCCTCTCTCCCTCTCCCACTCCCTCCCTCTCTCCTCTCTCCTCTCTCCTCTCTCCCTCCTACCCTCTCTACCTTCCCTCTCTATCCCTCCTTTCCTCTCTCTCTCCCTCCCCTTTCTCTCCCCCTCCCCTCCCACCTTTCCCTCCCTCTCTCTCCCTCCCCTCCATGTCTCTCTGCATCCTCTCCTCTTTCTCGTTCCCTCCCTCTCTCTCCCTCTCTCTGCCCCATACTCGCTCCCTCCCTCTCTGTCCCTCCCACTCCCTCTCCTTCTCGCTCTCCCTCCCTCCCTCTCTCGTTCTCCTTCCCTCTCTCTCTCCATCCCCTATCTCTCTCCCTCCTCCCCTCCCTCTCTCGTTCCCTCCCTCCCTCCCCTCTCCGTCTCTCACTGCCTCTCTCCCTCCCTCCTACCCTCTCTATCCCTACCCCTCTATCCCTCCTTCCCTCTTTCTCTCCCTCTGTCTCTCTCCCTCCCTCACTCTCCCTCTCTCCATCCCTCCTTCTCCCTCTCCCTCCTGCTCCCTCCCTCTCTTCCTCTCTCTCTCTCCCTCCTTCCCTCTCTCTCTCTGTCTCCCTCCCTTCCTCCCTCTCCCTCTCCCCCTCCCTCCCTCTCTCTCTGTCTCCCTCCCTCTCCCTCTCTCCCTCCTTCCCTCTCCCTCTGACTCCCTCTCTCTCCCTCCCCTCCCTCTCTCTTTCTCCCTCTCCCTCCCTCTCTCTGTCTCTCTCTCTCTCTAATAGTTGCAGTGAGCGGGAACTCTCAGCTTTGTGATTGGTCCATTAAAAAAAAAAATCGTCGTCAGTAGTTTCACAGCTGACGGGTGCTTGGAATGGGAACAGTGGCTTCTGATTCAGACAAGTTCAGGCTTTTCGGCAAGCTTTAAAAAAAACTGAATCCCGCCAGACAACCCTGAACTTGTCTGAATCAGTAGCACTGTCCCAGCACCTGTCAGCTGTAAAATTGCCAGCTGCGATTTTTTAAAAAACTGACTGTTTCAAAGAGGAAGCCAATGGGAAATTTCTCATCCCTGAAATTACCAATCATGGAGCTCAAAAATTTTACCACAGACACTGGTGTCTGTGTACGGACACGTTGCCGACCCTGCTCCAATCCCTTTTATAACAAATGCTAACATACCATTTGTCTTCCTAATTGCTTGCTGTGCCTGCATATTAACTCCCTGCGATTCATGTACAAGGACAACCAGGTCACTCTGAATGCAAAAAAACCCTGCTTTTTTTCCCCTACCAAAACGGATAACTTTGTACTTTGCCACATTGTATTCCATCTGCCATGTTCTTGCCCACTCACCCTACCTGTCTATATCTCTCTGCAGCCTCTTTGTATCCTCCTCACTGTTTTCCCACCTAACTTGGGTACGCAGCAAGAGAGCAGACAATATAAACCAGGATGGAGGTGGAGTGGGGAGAGACTGTTAAAGCCTAATGCTTGGACTGTTGTCAGGTGGATGCAATGGTTTAGGATTGGAGAAGGCTGCAGCCTTCAAGCGAATGGGGAATATTTTGGGGCTGACTGCCATGGGATGAGTTGTGGAATGGTTTATGAGGCTTGTCAGTACTGGTGCTCTACCCTTAAGGAGAGTAGAACACTCAAGCAGGAGTCTGAAAACTGGGAGATTTGGGTCATATCTAAGTGAATTAGAAGGTGCTAAAAAATACTGGATTTGTGAATATTTGGAACCTGTAAGAGGGAATATGGTGTCGACTAGGATGGAGAAGTACTGGAGGAGGAGAGATGGCAAAGGAAGTGGAGGTATCAGAGGTGGAGTGAGAGGGTGCACTGTGACCGCTGACTAGCAAGCATTGAGATGACGATTGCAAGAACTGAGGAGTCTAGAAACAATAATGTGGCAAGATGGCTTCTGGGAGCAGTATCAGAAGAGCTGAGAGATCCGCAAGGAGAGCTTGGAAATTGGAAGCACTAAGAAAAGAGATGGAGCCAAGATTACTGAGTTTAGAAACTGCTGGAGCTAGAACAGTCAAGATACAAGCAGAGATCCCAAAGCTCAGCAAAGTTTGGTGCATTATGAGAATCAGAAGAGTTAATTTATTTATTTTATTTAGAGATACAGCACTGAAACAGGCCCTTCGGCCCACCGAGTCTGTGCCGACCATTAACCACCCATTTATACTAACCCTACACTAATCCCATATTCCTACCACATCCTCACCTGTCCCTATATTCCCCTACCACCTACGTATACTAGGGGCAATTTATAATGGCCAATTTACCTATCAACCTGCAAGTCTTTTGGCTGTGGGAGGAAACCGGAGCACCCGGAAGAAACCCACGCAAACACAGGGAGAACTTGCAAACTCCACACAGGCAGTACCCAGAATTGAACCCGGGTCGCTGGAGCTGTGAGGCTGCGGTGCTAACCACTGCGCCACTGTGCCGCCCAGTTAAAGAACAAAGAGAACAAAGAACAAAGAAAATTACAGCACAGTAACAGGCCCTTCGGCCCTCCAAGCCTACGCCGATTCAAATCCTCTATCTAAACCTGTCGCCTATTTTCTAAGGGTCTGTATCTCAAAGATACAAAGATAAGTGAAGGGGGCCACAGCTGAACAGGCTGTGAAGATGTTTTCAGCCAGAAGTGAGTTAGAATTGCCAGAAGACACTGAGTGTCATTGAAGTGTAATACACCCATCTCTTGGACCAAAACACTGAATCTCTGCAGCAAAATACTTTGGGGCTCAACCTACACAGAGATCTCACGATTTTCCACCACAATTTCAGCAGATAATTAGAGCACAGAGTCATAGAGTTATACAGCACAGAAACAGGCCCTTTGGCCCACCATGTCCGAGCCGGCCATCAAGCCTATCTATTCTAATCCCACTTTCCAGCACTTGGCCCATAGCCTTGTATGCTATGGCGTTTCAAGTGCTCATCTAAATACTTCTTAAATGTTGTGAGGGTTCCTGCCTCTACCAGTTCTTCAGGCAGTGTATTCCAGATTCCAACCACCATCTGGGTGAAAATGTTTTTCCTCAAATCCCCTCTAACCCTCCTGCCCCTTACCTTAAATCTATGCCCCCTGGTTATTGACTCCTCCGCTAAGGGAAAAAGTCTCTTCCTATCTAAACTAACAATGCCCCTCATAATTTTGTATACCTCAATCATGTCCCTCCTCATCCTTCTGTGTTCTAAGGAAAACAACCCTAGCCTTTTCAGTCTCTCTTCATAGCTGAAATGCTCCAGCCCAGGCAACACCCTGGTGAATCTCCTCTGCACCCTCTCCAGTGTAATCACATCCTTCCTATAGTCTGGTGCCCAGAACTGTACACAGTACTCCAGCTGTGGCCTAACTAGCGTTTTATACAGCTCCATCATAACCTCCCTGCTCTTATATTCTATGCCTCGGCTAATAAAGGCAAGTATCCCATATGCCTTCCTAACCACCTTGTCAACCTGTGCTGCTGCCTTCAATGATCTATGGGCAAGTACACCAAGGTCCTTCTGACCTTCTGTACTTCCTCCGGTCCTACCATCCATTGTATATTCCTTGCCTTGTTAGTCCTCCCAAAATGCATCACCTCAAACTTCTCAAGATTAAATTCCATTTGCCACATTTCTGCCCATCTTACCAGCCCATCTATATCATCCTGTAATTTAAGGCTTTCCTCCTCACTATTTACGACACCACCAATTTTCGTGTCATCTGCGAACTTATTTATCATACCTCCTATATTCATCTTTAAATCATTAATGTACATTACAAACAGCAAGGGTCCCAGCACCGATCCCTGTGGTACACCACTGGTCACAGGCTTCCACTCACATAAACAACCCTTTACCATTACCCTCTGTTTCCTGCCACTAAGCCAATTTTGTATCCAATTTGCCAAATTGCCCTGGATCCCATGGGTTCTTAACTTCTTAACCAATCTCCCATGTGGGACCTTATCAAAAACCTTACTGAAGTCCATGTAGACTACATCATTGGCATAAATCCCAAAGAAATGGTGTAAGTGCAGGGTTTCAACAGTTCTTTCACCAAAGTTGTGGTGGACAATCATGAGAGCCCCCAAGAAATTCAATCCCTTTATTTTGATATTTGTAAGTCAGACTTTGCCAGTGAAACATGTCAATCCCAATAGCACCAAAAATAATGGTTTTCAAACTTTTGGGGGCTAGAATCACTTGATAAACTCAAGGCCTGAAATTCTGTATTTTGGAGCAAAAATGGTATTGTTCTGGTTTGATGACTATAATTTGGGACATGGTTAAAAATGCCAAAGTTTGATCCATTCTAAAATAATACAACAGAGAACCAGGCTCAATATAGTAGGTTCAGAGGAGAAGTGAAAATGCAAATAAGAGACCAAAGAGAGAGTATGAAAAGAGACTGGCAGCTAACATAAAAGGGAATTCCAAAGTCTTCTATAAACATATAAATAGAAAAAGGGTGGTAAATGGAGGAGTGGGGCTGATTAGTGAATTTACGCATGAAGGCAAGAGGCATAGTTGTGGTAATAAATGAATACTTTGCATCTGTCTTTACCAAGGAGGAAGATTCTACCCAGGTCACGGTGAAAGAGGAGGCAATTCAGACACTTGAAGGGTTTAAAATTGATAAGGAGAGGTATTAGAAAGGCTGTTTGTACTTAAAGTTGATAAGGCACCAGGACTAGATGAGATGCATCCAGGGGTACTGAGGGAAGTGAGAGTGGAAATTGCGAAGGCCATAATTTTCCATTCTTCCTTAGACTTGTTCAAAAAAGGGTGTAAAGATAAGCACAGCAACTACAGGCCAGTCAGTTGAACTTTGGTGGTGGGGGAATTTCTAGAAAGAATAATTTGGGACAAAATTAATAGTCACTTGGAGATTAATTAAAGAAAGCCAGCATGGATTTGTCAAGGGAACATTGAGTTTGACTGATTTGCTGGAGTCTTTTGTGCAGGTAACAGAAAGGATTGATGAGGGTAATGTTGTTGATGTGTACATGAACTTCCAAAAGGCATTTGATACAGTGCTGCACAACAGACTTGTGAGCAAATTTATAGCTCATGAAATAAAAGGGAGATGGAGAGACAATATAAAATAAAGGGTACAACTCTAAAGGGGTGCAGGAGCAGAGGGACCTGGGTGTATATGTGCATAAGTCATTGAAGGTGGCAGGACAGGTTGAGAGAGCGGTTAATAAAGCATATAGTATCCTTGGTTTTATTAATTGGGGCACAGAGTACAAGAGCAAAGACATTATGTTAAACTGAGATAAAACACTAGTTCGGCCTCAACTGGAGTATTGCATCCAATTTTTGGTGCCACACTTTAGGAAAGTCGTGAAGGCATTGGAGAGCTTACAGAAAAGATTCACAAGAGTGGTTCCAGGGATGAAGAACTTCATTTAGGAAGATCCATCAATTATGTGGCCAAGAAACCTCACTGTCAACTGTGAGAATACACACTTGTCATTTAATGTGAGCCCTGGCTCTTGTAATCTGTGTAATACTGCTCTTACCCTTGCGTCGTACTCTTCTTGGAACGTCATCCATACGGCAGATAATACCCTCTAAGCCTTCTAGGATTGTTGATATCATCCACTGGAATATGTCTGGCGCTGACGTGATACCGAAGGGCAGTCTACTGAAACAGTAACTACCGAAGGGTGTGATAAAGGTAGTTAACGATTTCGACTCCTTTTTTTTATTCATTTATGGGATGTGGGCGTCGCTGGCTAGGCCAGCATTTATTGCCCATCCCTAATTGCCCTTGAGAAGGTGGTGGTGAGCTGCCTTCCTGAACCACTGCGGTCCATGTTGGGTAGGTGCACCCACAATGCTGTTAGGAAGGGAGTTCCAGGGAGTTCACCCAGCAACAGTGAAGGAACGGTGATAGAATTTCAGGCGAGGATGGTGCGTGGCTTGGAGGGGAACTTGCAGGTGGTGGTGTTCCCATGCATCTGCTGCCCTTGTACTTCTAGGTGGTAGAGGTCATGGGTTTGGAAGTTGCTGTATAAGGAGCCTTGGTGCGTTCCTGCAGTGCATCTTGTATATGGTACTCACTTGCCACGGTGCGTCGGTGGTGGAGGAAGTGAATGTTGTGGATGGGGTGCCAATCAAGTGGGCTGCTTTGTCCTGGTTGGTGTCGAGCTTCTCCAGTGTTGTTGGAGCTGCACCCATCCAGGCAAGTGGAGAGTATTCCATCACATTCCTGGCTTGTACCTTGTAGATGGTGGACAGGCTTTGGGGAGTCAGGAGGTGAGTTACCTGCTGCAGGATTCCTAGCCTCTGACCTGCTCTTGTAGCCACGGTATTTATATGACTACTCCAGTTCAGTTTCTGGTCAATTGTAAC
Source organism: Heterodontus francisci (assembly GCF_036365525.1). Lineage (NCBI taxonomy): Eukaryota > Metazoa > Chordata > Chondrichthyes > Heterodontiformes > Heterodontidae > Heterodontus > Heterodontus francisci. The sequence goes on along the minus strand of NC_090375.1, from coordinate 101,995,295 downwards.
CCCCGGGATGTTGATAGTGGGGGATTCAGCAATCGTAATGCTGTTGAACATCAAGGGGAGATGGTTAGATTCTCTCTTTTTGGAGATGGTCATTGCCTGGCACTTGTGTGGCTGAATGCTACTTGTCACTTATCAGCCCAAGCCTGGATATTGTCCAAGTCTTGCTGCATTTCTACACTGACTGCTTCAGTATCTGAGGAGTTGTGAATAGTGCTGAACATTGTGCAATCTTCAGTGAACATCCCCACTTCTGAAGTTATGTTTGAAGGAAGGCCATTGATGAAGCAGCTGAAGAAGGTTGGGCCTAGGACACTACCCTGAGGAACTCCTGCAGTGATATCCTGGAGCTCAGATGATTGACCTTCAACAACCACAACTAGGTATGACTCCAACCAGTGGACAGTTTTCTCCCTGATTCCCATTGACTCTAGTTTTGTTAGGGCTCCTTGATGCCATACTCGGTCAAATGCTGCCTTTTTGTCAAGGGCAGTCACTCTCACCTCACCTCTTGAGTTCAACTCTTTTGTCCATGTTTTAACTAAGGTTGCAATGAGGTCAGGAGCTGAGTGGCCCTGGCGGAACCCAAACTGAGTGTCACTGAGCAGGTTATTGCTAAGCAAGTGCCGCTTGATGGCAATGTCAACGACACCTTATATCACTTTACTGATGATTGAGAGTAGACTGATGGGGGGGTAATTGGTCGGGTTGGACTTGTCTTGCTTCTTGTGTACAGGAGATACCTGGGCAATGTTCCACATTGCAAGGTAGATGCCAGTGTTGTAGCAGTACTGGAACAGCTTGGCTCGGGGCATGGCAAGTTCTGGAGCACAGGTCTTCAGTACTATTGCCAGAATGTTGTCAGGGCCCATAGTCTTTTCAGTATCCAGTGCCTTCAGTCATTTCTTGATATAGGAACATAGGAAGATAGAAACAGGAGTAGGCCATTCAGCCCCTCGAGCCTGTCCCGCCATTCAATGAGATCATGGCTGATCCGCGGCCTAACTCCATATACTTGCCTTTGGCCCAAATCCCTTAATATCTTTGCTTAACAAAAATCTATCTCAGATTTAAAATTAACAACTGTTCTAGCTTCAACTGCTGTTTGTGGGAGAGAGTTCCAAATCTCTACCACCCTTTGCATGAAGAAGTGTTTCCTAACATCTCTCCTGAATGGTCTGGTCCTAATTTTTAGACTATGCCCCCTAGTTTTAGAATCTCCAACCAGTGGAAATAGGTTATCTTTATCTAGCCTGTCTTTTCCTGTTAATATCTTGAAGACTTCAGTCAGATCACCCTTTAACCTTCTAAATTCTACCGAAAACAGGCCTAATTTGTGTAATCTCTCCTCGTAACTTAACCCCTGTAGTCCAGGTATCATTCTTGTAAACCTACGTTGCACTCCCTCCAAGGCCAATATATCCTTCCTAAGGTGTGGTGCCCAGAACTGCTCACAGTAGTCCAAGTGGGGTCTAACCAGGGTTTTGTACAGCTGCAGCATAACCTCTGTGTCTTTATACTCCAATCCTCGAGATATAAAGGCGAGCATTCCATTAGCCTTTTTGATTATTTTCTGCACTTGCTCATGGCATTTTAAAGATCTGTGCACCTGAACCCCCCAAGTCTCTTTGGACATCCACTGTACTTAACCTCTTCCCATTTAGAAAGTACCCTGCTCTATTCTTTTTTGGTCTAAAATGGATAACCTCACACTTGCCTGCATTGAAATCCATGTGCCACAGTTTTGCCCACTCACCTAGTCTGTCAATATCTCTTTGCAATTTTATGCTATCATCTAGACTGTCTACAATGCCGCCTAACTTTGTATCATCAGCAAATTTGGATATATGACTTACTATGCCATCATCCAAGTCGTTAATGAATAATGTGAATAATTGAGGTCCCAACACAGATCCCTACGGGACACCACTAGTTACATCCTGTCAATCGGAGTACTTACCCATTATCCCCACTCTCTGTCGCCTACCACTCAACCAACTTCCTAACCATGTCAATAATTTGCCCACAACTCCATGGGCTTCTACCTTAGTTAACAGTCTCTTATGTGGGACTTTATCAAATGCCTTCTGGAAATACATATAAATAACATCCATAGACATGCCCCTGTCCACTACCTTAGTTACCTCTTCAAAAAATTCACTGAGATTTGTCAGGCATGATCTTCCTGTCATGAATCCATGCTGGCTGTCCCTGATTGACTGAAATTTTTCTAGGTGTTCAGTCGCCCTCTCCTTGATTATAGACTCCAGCAACTTGCCCACCACAATCGGCTATTAATTTTTTCGGGACTTCAGGCAAGTTATCCTCCTTTTCAACTGTAAATACTGAGGCAAAGTAATTGTTCAACATGTCTGCCATTTTCCCATTATCAATGACAATATCTCTATTGTCAGCTTTTAGTTGGCCTACATTGCTCTTGACCACCCACTTTCCCTTTATGTAACTATAAAATTTCTTCTTATTGATCTTGATGTCCCTTGCAAGTTTCCTTTTATAATCTCTTTTAGTAGCTCTTATAAGCTGCTTTGTGACCCTTTGCTGGTCTTTGTATCGATCCCATTCAGCTGGATCTGTGCTGCATTTTGCATTTTTGTAAGCCATTTCTTTTTGTTTTATGCTATCACTAATCTCTTTAGTTGTCCATGGCTGTTTTTTCTATGAAGTGGAGCTTTTTCCTCTCAGGGGTATATGCTCGCTCTGTATTTCATTAAATGTTTCTTTAAATATTCTCCACTGTTCTTCACGTGGAGTGAATCAAATTGGCTGAAGACTGGCATCTGTGATGCTGGGGGCTTCAGGAGGAGGTTGAGATGGATCATCAACTCGGCACTTCTGGCTGAAGATTTTTGCAAATGCTTTAGCCTTATCATTTGCACTGATGTGCTGGGCTCCCCCATCATTGAGGATGGGGATATTTGTGGAGCCACCTCCTCTAGTTAGTTGTTTAATTGTCCACCACCATTCATGACTGGATGTGGCAGGACTGCAGAGCTTGGATCTGATCTGTTGGTTATGGGATCGCTTAGCTCTGTCTATCACATGGGGCTTACGCAGTCGGGCATGCAAGTTGTCCTGGGTTGTCGCTTCACCAGGTTGACATCTAGTTTTGAGATATGCCTGATGCTGCTCCTGATATGCCCTCCTGCACTCTTCCTTGAACCAGGGCTGGTCTCCCGGCTTGATGATAATGGTAGAATGGGGGATATGCCGGGCCATGAGGTTACAGATTGTAGTTGAGTACAGTTCTGCTGCTGCTGATGGCCCACAGCATCTCACGGATGCCCAGTTTTGCATTGCTAGATCTGTTTGAAATCTATCCCCTTTAGCACGGTGATAGTGCCACACAACATGATGGAGGGTATCCTCAATGTGAAGACAGGACTTCGTCTCCACAAGGACTGTGCGATGATCACTCCTACCAATACTGTCATGGACAGATGCCTCTGCAGCAGGCAGATTGGTGAGGACAAGTATGTTTTTCCCTCCTGTTGGCTCCCTCACCACCTGCCCCAGACCTAGTCTAGCAGCTCTGCCCTTTAGGACTCAGCCAGTAGTGGTGCTACCGAGCCACTCTCTGTGTACATTCAGCGTCCTTGCCACCCTCAGTGCTTCCTCCATGTTCTGTTCAACTTGGAGGAGTACTGATTCATCAGCTGAGGGAGGGCAGTAGGTGGTAATCAGCAGGAGGTTTCCTTACCTATGTTTGACCTGATGCCATGAGACTTCATGGGGTCTTAGTCACTGTTGAGGACACCCAGGGAAACTCCCTCCCCACTGTATATTTATTTTATTTATTTATTTAGAGATACAGAACTGAAACAGGCCCTTCGGCCCACTGAGTCTGTGCCAACTATCAACCACCCATTTATACTAATCCTACATTCCTACCACATCCCCGCCTTCCCTCAATTCCCCTACCACTTACCTATACAAGGGGCAATTTATAATGGCCAATTTACCTATCAACCTGCAAGTCTTTGGCTGTGGGAGGAAACCAGAGCACCTGGCGAAAACCCACGCGGTCACAGGGAGAACTTGCAAAGTCTGCACAGGCAGTACCCAGAATCGAACCTGGGTCGCTGGAGCTGTGAGGCTGCGGTGCTAACCACTGCGCCACCCCATGTGAGGCTGCAGTGCTAACCACTGCGCCACTGTGCCGATGTTCTGTCACATCTCTTCTGCTGGTGGGATAGGACATAACTGGGGATGGTGAAGGCGGTGTCTGGGACATTGTCTGTCAGGTATGATTCCATGAGGGTGACCATGGTGACTGCAACAACTACCATGGTATCTCCCTGCTCAGCATAGTGGGGAAAGTCTTCGCTCGAGTCGTTTTAAACAGGCTCCAGCAGCTGGCTGAGCGTGTCTACCCTGGGGCACAGTGTGGCTTTCGAGCAGAGAGATCCACCATTGATATGCTATTCTCCCTTCGCCAGCTACAGGAGAAATGCCGTGAACAACAGATGCCCCTCTACGTTGCTTTCATAGATCTCACCAAAGCCTTTGACCTCGTAGGCAGACGTGGTCTTTTCAGACTACTAGCAAAGATCAGATGTCCACCAAAGCTACTAAGTATCATCACCTCATTCCATGACAATAGGAAAGGCACAATTCAGCATAGCGGTGCCTCATCAGACCCCTTTCCTATCCTGAGTGGCGTGAAACAGGGCTGTGTTCTCGCACCTATGCTGTTTGGGATCTTCTTCTCCCTGCTGCTCTCACATGCGTTCAAGTCTTCAGAAGAAGGAATTGTCCTCCACACAAGATCAGATGGCAGGTTGTTCAACCTTGCCCATCTAAGAACGAAGACCAAAGTACGCAAGGTCCTCATCAGGGAACTCCTCTTTGCTGACGATGCTGCATTAACATCCCACACTGAAGAGTATCTGCAGAGACTCATCAACAGGATTGCGGCTGCCTGCAACGAATTTGGCCGAACCATCAGCCTCAAGAAAACAAACATCATGGGACAGGACGTCAGAAATGCTCCATCCATCAATATCGGCGACCATGCTCTGGAAATGGTTCAAGAGTTCACCTACCTAGGTTCAACTATCACCAGTAACCTGTCTCTCGATGCAGAAATCAACAAGTGCATAAGAAAGGCGTCCGCTGCTATGTCCAGACTGGCCAAGAGAGTGTGGGAAAATGGCGCACTGACACAGAACACAAAAGTCCGAGTGTATCAAGCCTGTGTCCTCAGTATCTTGCTCTACGGCTGCAAGGCCTGGACAACGTTTTTCAGCCAAGAGCGACATCTCAACTAATTCTATCTTTGCTGCCTCCAGAGAATCCTTGGCATCAGGTGGCAGGACCGCATCTCCAACACAGTAGTCCTCGAGGCAGCCAACATCCCCAGCATATACACCCTACTGAGCTACTGGCGCTTGAGATGGCTTGGCCATGTGCGCCGCATAGAAGGTGACGGGATCCCCAAGGACACATTGTACACCGAGCTCATCACTGGTATCAGACCTACCGGCCGTTCATGTCTCCGCTTTAAAGACATCTGCAAACGCGACATGAAGTCCTGTGACATTAATCACAAGTCATGGGAATCAGTTGCCAGTGATCGCCAGAGCTGGCAGACAGCCATAAAGGCAGGGCTAAAGAGTGGCGAGTCAAAGAAACTTAGCTGTTGGCAGGGAAAAAGACAGAAGCGCAAGGAGAGAGCCAACTGTGTAACAGCCCTGACAACCAATTTTATCTGCAGCACCTGTGGAAGAGTCTGTCACTCTAGAATTGGCCTTTATAGCCACTCCAGGCGTTGCTTCACAAACCACTGACCTCCTCTAGGCGCTTACCCATTGTCTCTCGAGACAAGGAAGCCAAAGAAAAAGAAGAAGAAGAAGAAGGTTGTTACTTGACTAGTCTGTGCGACAGCTCTCTCAACTTTGGTACAAGCCCCCAGATGTTAATCAGGAGGACTTTGCAGGGTTAACAGGGCTGGGTTTGCCATTGTCGGTTCCGGTGCCTCGGTCAATGCCAGGTGGTTTGTCTTGTTTTGTTCCTTATTGACCTTATAACAGTTAGGTACAGCTGACATTTCAGAGAGCAATGTCAACCACATTGCTGTGGGTCTGGAGTCACATGTCGGCCGGGCCAGATAAGGACAGCAGATTTCCTTCCCTAAAGGGCATTAATGAACCAGATGGGTTTTTACAACAATGGCCACCATTAGACTAAGCTTTTAATTCCAGATTTATTAATTGAATTCAAATTCCACCTTCTGCCATGGTGGGAATTCAAACCTATGACCCCAGAACAATGCCCTCGGTCACTCATCCAGTGACAATACCACTATGCCGCTGCCTCCTCATTTAAAGGCAACTGCCAGAACTTGCTATTTACATCTAATTTGGTGAATATGGAGCTTTTTCCCAATTTGGCAAGGCTGTCGTCGACTGACGCCATAGGGTGAATCTCTCTCTCTACAGCTTTATTGTGTTGGGTAAGGACCCCGCAAATCCTAATAGACCCATTTAGTTTCCTTACTGGAACCCTCCCAGAGCACCACCTAGTGGGTTTATTTACTGTGGAAATGGCTCTGGTTTACATGACATCGATTTCCTTCTTCACGTTTTCCAGGAGTGGGTGTGGGACCTTTCTCAGTGTAAACAAACATACCAGTCCTGCCCCTTTGTTGAGAGTAATGTGATACTCTGTTTATAATTTTCCTAAACCTTCAAATAATTTGAGAAATTCAGCTCTACAATCGCTAAGCTGATTCTCTTGTCCTTTGATCTTATACCCTGCATATGAGCTGTAAGGCTAAACAAGCTTTCTTACTGAGTAGTGAACAGGCTTGGTTCTTTATAACATCTCGGGTTTCCGGAATGGTATTATTTCTATTTGTTAAGGTTGTTTGTATTTCTTCTACAACCTTTAATAGAATCCCTTCCAGCCTGTATAATTTCTTGTTGGTTTTCCCAAGCTTTTCGTTTCTCAGCCATGGTGTTTTGTCGGATAGGACAGAAACTGCTGCTCCTGTATCCAACTTGAAGTTAGTTTTATTTTCCCCACTAGGATTTCTGCTTCCCAGCAATCTTTGTTTTTCTCTTGACTTTCCGAAGGAAGGGAGTATTGATCCTTTGTTTCTCTTTTATTTCCTCTATTGTTTGCTAGTCTGCAGCATTTGTTTTCTGCTGCGACAAACCTGTTGAAAGTGCCCCCTTTTCTTGCACCAGCAACATTCAGCTTCCTGGGCTGGGCAAATTTCCTGCTGGTGCCACTCCCGGCCACACCTACTGCAATTCTGTGCTGCTGCCTGTAGACGTCTTTCCGCCTTTTGGGCTTTCTGGCGCCATTATTTTCTGTCTTCTCCACAGACTCAAATGATTCTAGAATTTTCAAGGTTGGACTCCCCCAGTCCCCCCAAACTAGTCGGCAATAACATTTTCAGACCTCTGTCTGCCTGCTCAACAGAATGGCTTTTTGCAAAGTCAAATCCTCTTTTGACCGAAGCTGGTCTGACAGCACTTCGTCTAGGACCCTGACTACTATTCTGTCCCAAATTAGTTCTTCTCGCAATCTTCCATAGTCGCAATCCTCAGTTATTTTATGTAGATCATTAATGATTGAATTGATACTTCCACCGTCTTTTTAGATGCTTATGTTGAATTTTACCCTTTCCATGGTAACATTCTTTCTGATCTTAAAGTATTCCTTTGAGGCTTTTATCACTTCGCCATACAGGGTTTCCTTTTCATCAATCCCCAGGGTAATTAAAATGTCATCCGCACTGTTTCCTATGGTGTAAAGTAAAACACTGACTTGTCCCCTGTCTGGAAATGCTGCTAGATTTGACGCAGAACGGTACCTGTTGAACCTTTGAATCCATCTTGGCCACGCCTCAGCCTGGCTGGGTCCCACCGTTTTCTCGAAGCTCTCCGGTAAGGGTATTGGCTTCTCTCCAATGTTTTTGATATCTTCTGTCTTTACCCTACAAAATTTGTTTTTACCACTGCCCCCATGTGCTGTACTGGTCAGTGTGCTGTTAATAGTAAATGAGGATAGTAGAATTTGGGTCAAAGTAACAGGAGTTTATTTACAGGGTCTTATCTCTAAGGCATCTACATTAACACAAAGTTCAGACTCGTGACATCATATCCTGTGATGATACTTAAGGTCTATGTACATAATCCACCCAGCAACAATTTATGTACAGTATACTATACATACCACAAAGCATGGCATGCATTCTGTGCATGTCATTGCGCAGTTCCTGCATCCACTCTGAATGCTGCCACTTATGGCTCTCCATGAGGTTGGCCATGTCTCCATGGAGGAGCTCATGCATTCATATCCCTGAGCCATGGTGGTGCACATGAGCTGAATGGGCTCCTCCGTTCTCAGCTCATGACCCTGCACTGGCTCAAGAAATTCTGACCAGCGGGTACACATCAAAGTAGAGCCACCTTGCTTGTGACTCCAGAGGCCCTGCATCTGCGCCTAGCTGAGCATGGCTGCGTCTGACCTCCATCCTCCAGGTGGGACTGCCCACAGTTGCCTCCTACTCCTCCTGCTCACTACTGCCACACAGTTCTCTTCATCCTGTGCCAGACTTTCCAACCGCATGCAAGGACCCACCAATGTGATTGTATCTGTGCTGGTGGAGGGTGCGCTTGAATGACGTGATGGTGCTGGCTCTGCTGGTTCGGTTTCTTGAGAGGCCCCGGTGATACAGCTGCACTTTCATGCACCCCCTCCATGACTGATCCTGTAGGAGGGATAAGCAGGAGATCATGAGAACTCACCAGTGACAACAGAAGCTTCTTTAGAGCTGAGGCTTCCCAATGCAGCTGGATCTTTGGCATGGCGTCACAGGGGGAGCAGTGCACTCCATTCCCTTCCTCTACAGATCTCAATATCTTTTCACCCTCTCCTCCATGTATTCCCATCTCTCCATATTCCACTTGGACATGCGGGGCCACCCTGGCGATTTCTGTCACTGTCTCCTCCATGGCAGTGAGGATGGCGAGCTGAGGCACTCCTCCTCCTGTGCCTTTTCCTACAAATTATGTGTCCTCTTCTCCTGCAATGAACAAAACAAAGAAAGATGAGGCAGTGCTGGCCTCTCTGACCAATGCCTGCAGCACTTTCACAAAAGAAGCTGCATGAATCCTGCCCATAGCCCACGTCCACAAACTGTCTGAAACAGCAACATTGGCCAGAGTGATTAGAAAGATCTTTTCTCAGCTATTTAACCAAGGAAGGATTCTGCAAATCCTTTCAGCAGCTTTATGAAGAGTAATTTTTTTCTCCCCTTACTATATGGGCTTCAATATGGCTATTCCTATATACGTCCTTAAGATGGAAGCAGAATAGAAGGAAGAGAATATAACAACGGTATGCAGTGTGGATTATATCAAAGACTAACCAGGATGAACACTTCCATCAGAGTCTACAGACTGTGCTGCTCACTCCTTAATGTCTCAGAAGAGATCAGCTTATGGAGGCAACTAGCTATCCATTAAGGAGGCATCGAAGAAACTGCATTTCTGACCTCCAAAATCCTCCTGCACATAAAAATCAAATGAAGAAGAATACACAACTCTAGATCGCAAAGTGATTTTACTGTGCATATTTATTTGCAACTGCTGCTGTTTTGTTTTTACCACCATCCCTACCCCTGGTGCCAGTCCTGCTATTGTTCCAAGAGGGCCAAGGATGTGAATGGTGCAGTCTGTGCTGAGACATAACACGTTTCTTGGGACTGAAGTGGCCTTGTCTCAGGGCTTCTGAGTATCAGGAAGAAGCCATTGCAGATGAATGGACAGCCTGGACCTGAGGGCAGGAAAGAGGAAAGCATCATGAAGGTGGATTCTAATAACACCACTTGTATTGGGTTCTGGATCTGAGTTCCCATTGATTAATGAAGCATCAAACCTGATGGTATCAGCTTGATCTTGCAGATCCTGAGAGATAGCACAACAAATCTTGTAGAGTCCAGTTACCATTATTCCCTCAGGCTTGAAGGCCAGTGGTCAAAGCATCTGCTTTGGATGCACTAATTGAACAGATTCAGATGTTCTTTATGCAACCACCTACTCCAGATATTGCTGCATTTTGTTGCATTCTTGCCAGATATTGGCACTCTGGATGCAATTAGACTCTGCTATGACCTTTGCCATTGTCTCATTTCCTTTGAGATCATTCTCAGTGTCTCCATGTATGTTATACCCATTCATCATTCTTCTTCACAGCAAGAGCCCAAAGACTGAGTTCAAAGGCTTTTGAGCCGGAGATAACTTCAGTGGGGCCTCTGCTCTCCACTCTCAGATTTCACTTTCACTTCTGATTCAACAACAACAACTTATATTTATATAGCATCTTTAATGAACATTATAAAGCCAAATTAGACATCAAGCCACATAAGATTACATTAGGGCAGATGGCCAAAAGCTTGGTCAAAGAGGTAGGTTTTAAGGAACGTTTTAAAAGAGGAAAGAGGTGGAGAGTCGGTGAGGTTTAGAGAATTGCAGAGCCTAGGGCTTGGGCAGCTGAAGGCATGACCACCAATGGTGGAACAATTAAAATCGGGGATGTTTAAGAAGCCAGAATTAGGTGAGGGCGGATATCTTGGAGGGTTGTGCGGCTGGAGGAGATTACAGAGATTGGGAGGGGCAAGGCTATGCAGGGATTTGAAAACAAGGATGAGAATTTTAAAATCAAGGTGTTGCTTGACAGGAAACCAATGTAGGGCAGCAAGCCCAGTGATTATAGCTGAATGAGATTTGGGGCCAATAAGGACATGGGCAGCAGAGCTTTGGATGACTTCACGTTTACAGACGGTAGAATGTGGGAACTGGCCAGGAGTGTGTTGGAATGGTCAAATCTGGATGTAACAAGGGCATGAATGGGGATTTCAGCAGCTGAGGCAGGGGCGAAGTTGGGTGATGTTATGGAAGTGGAAATGGGCGGTCTTCGTGATGCCGCGGATATGTGGTTGGAAGCTCCTCTCGAGGTCAAATCTGACACCAATGTTGTGAACAGTTTGGCTTAGTCTCAGACAGTTGCGAGGGAGAGGGATGGAGTCAGTAACTAGGGAATGGAATTTGGAGCAGGGACTGAAGTCCTTCCAGTCTTTCCAATATTTAATTGGAGGAAATTTCTGTTCATCCAGTACTGGATGTTGAATAATCAGTCTGATAATTTAGCAACAGTGGAGGAACCGAGAGAGGTGGTGGTAAAGTAGAGCTGGGGATTGTCAGTATACATGTGATAACTAACACTGTGCTTTTGGATGATGTCGCCGAGGGACAGCATATAGATGGGAAATAGGAGGGGACCAAGGATAGATCCTTGGGGGACACCAGAGATAACGGTACAGGAACAGGAGGAGAAGCCGTTGCAGGTGTTTCTCTGGCTACCTTTGGATGGATAAGAATGGAACCTGAAGAGAGCAGTCTCACCCAGCTGGACAACAGTGGAGAGGCATTGGAGGAGGATGGTGTGGTTAACTATGTCAAAGGCTGCAAACAGGTCAAGAAGGATGAAGAGGGATAGTATACTGACGTCACAGTCACATGGATTGCCATTTGTAACTTTGGTAAGATCTGTTTTGGTACTGTGGCAGGGTAGGAAATCTGATTGGAGGGATTCAAACATGGAGTTCCAGAAAGTTGGGCACATTCAAAGACTTTGGAGAGGAAAGAGAGGTTGGAGATGGGGTGGTGGGGTCAAGAGTTGTTTTTTTGAGGAAAGAAATGGTGACAGCAAATTTATAGGAAAGAGGGACAACACCTGAAGAGAGAGAACTGTTATCAGTTAATATGGGGACCAAGAGGAGAAATTGGGTGGTCAGCAGTTTAGAAGGAATAAAGGTTGAGGTAGCAGGAGGTGGGTCTCAGGGACAAAATGACCTCTGAGTGGGCAGGAGGGGAGATAGAAGAAAAACTCAAGAATGATGCGAGTTCAGGGCTAGGGCGTGGGGGTATGTGGTTTAGAGGAAGTTTGGCCCAGTAGACTAGTGGGATGGAGGAACACGGCAGTGGCAGCTGATTGGGTGGTCTCAATTTAGTGATAAAGAAGTCCATGGGCTCTTTGCACTTATTGTTGGATGTGAGGGTGGAGGAGATGGGGATAGGGGTTTAAGAAGATGGTTTGCAGTAGAGAAAAGAAGCTGGGAGTTATCTTGCATTCCAGGATGATCCTGGAATAGTGAACAATTTCAGCAGACAAGTGCATGACCCAATAGTGTTTTATGTGGTTCAGTCAGATCTGGTGGTGATCGGCTAAACCAGTTGTCTACCATATCTTTTCAAGTCTTCACTCCTCGGACTTAAGGGAGCAGAGATGAGGACTGTACTGGGGGAATGACCAGGTAAGAGAGAGTACTGTTTTATTGGAGTCTAGGGCATCAGAGGTGGAGCTGCAGCACAGTGTCTCTCCCAGCAAAAAAAGCCCTTATTGGAACGATCTATTTTCCCCATGTGGAGTTCTCTGGGTTAGTGAGTTAGAAAGGGGAAAACTATGTGAAAGTAGGGCAGAGGTGGAAAGCTGCTTGCCTTTTTCTTCCTCCTCTTCTTCAGTAGTACCTTCATATAATATGAGATGCTATAATGTTATAATGCTACCATGGCTATTGAAGTTGCCTGATTGTGCGTCTTGTGCTCCCAAACCATTATACAGGCAGGTTGCAGATGGTCCAGACAAACATGGCCCTCTTATGTTTCCATTGCGAACAGGTTCAGCGCATGGCATCCTAGGATCTCTAAGGCTTCTTTTTCTTGAAAGGTTAGAAGTCTGTTCTTAGGGGGAATAACCACCTGTGGCCTGAGATTCCCAGTGGCTGTTCAATCCACCAAATTGCACTCCTAGCCCATCTACTGGGAGTAGACAATGTGACAGATTATGTTCTAATGAAAGGTCACAGACCCGAAACGTTAACTCTGTTTCTCTCTCCACAGATGCTGCCAGACTTGCTGTGTATTTCCAGCACTTTCTGTTTTTATTTGAGATTTCGAACATCCGCAGTATTTTGCTTTTATTATTGTGGCAGATTATGTCAATGGAATTGTTCATCCACACAATAGTGTTATGATCCTGTCTTTATTTTTCTTTTCCGGGAAGTATACAGTGTGCCTTTAAGGCTGTAAAAGGATCAGTACTGCTTTAAGGCAACAAGCTCCAGGGACTGTGAGCAAGGAAAGTGCATCTTGGTTGCCCCGGGAGTCACCCGAGCAATGGCTAAACAGGATCCATTGTCGGAGGTAAAAGGGACACCACAAATAGATAGCTAAGTACCTGAAACCTTATTTGGGGATTTAGATAATTCAAATGAGATGTTTAACAGATCGTCTATCATTGTAGCACAGCAAGCTGATCCAGAGATATACCGAATAGCACAGACGGCTCTGTCAGAAGCAGAGGCGAAAGGAGTTCCGGAAGGCTATTATATGACAAACGGGGTTTTGAGGAGGAAATGGAGACCGCCTCATAGGCCTGTCGATGAAGATTGGACAGTTGTTGAACAAAAAGTGGCATCGCCTAAATATCAACAAGGATTATTAAAGTTAGCACATAACATTCCTTTTGCAGGACATAGGGGAATTCGGAAGACCAAATCACGCATAAGCCAACATTATTACTGGCCAGTTCTGATGAAGGGTCACTGACCTGAAACTTTAACTCTGCTTCTCTCTCCAGAGATGCTGCCAGACCTGCTGAGTATTTCCAGCATTTGTTGTTTTTATTTCAGATTTCCAGCATCTGCAGAATTTTGCTTTTATTATTACTGGTCAGGTCTTACAAAGGATGCGAGACAATTTTGTAGAACATGCCACACCTGTCAAATGGTGGGAAAACCATAACCTACCATAAAACGAGGGGGTGATGAAGTATTAGTGTTGTTACTGACACAGGGAGAACCATTAAAAGCATGGTTCAGTGGCCCATATGGAGTGATCAAAAGAGTGGGTAAGGTAGATTACTTGATTAACACCCCTGATCACCGGACAAAGAACTGTTTGTGTCACACCAATATGCTCAAACAATATTATCACAGGGAGGAGGATAAGCCAGTACAGGTATGTCAGGTAATCGGGACTGTTGAGAAGGAAAAGGATAGTGAGGATGAGGCAGAAGTAGGCCTAGGAAATTCTAAGATTGAACCTCCAACTATCCAATTAGTGAATACAGAATGACTAGGAAAATTAAACAATTGGCATTTACACTTAGAGGCAAAACAGCGTGAAGTCCTAACTAGGGTTTTCACAATGTTTCAAAATGTTTGTAGGGATAAGCCAGGATGTACAACCTTAGCAACACATGATGTGGGTATAGGGGGAAGCATTCCTTTAAAACAACATCTTTACTGCTTAGGTCCAGACAGACAGGCCCAAGTGGAAGCAAAGGTACAATGTATGCTGAAGGGCAGCTCAGTTGAATCTAGTCAGGACAGCTGGAATTCACATGGGGTCTTGATGCTTAAACCAGGTGAGTCAGCTCAAACTTGCATAGACTCTAGAAAAGTTACTGTGGTAAAGAAGGCAGATTCCTACCCAATTTCTTATTTAAGGGCTGTACAGACAGAGTGGGCAAAACAATGTTTGTTAATGAGACAGATGTGTTGGAGGGATACTGTCAAATTCCTGTGATACCCCAGGGTAAGAAGAAATCAGGTTCTGTTACACCGGATAGGGTTTTCCAGTGTCAAGTGATGCCACACAGGTTAAGGGGTACTCGAGAAACTTCTCAGTGAATAGTGAACCCAGTAGTGGCCAGTGCTCCTAGCTGTGCCGTTCACCTGGCTGAGATGATGGACAATAGGGACACTTGGAAGGAAAGCATGAAACAACTGGAAGACTATGCTTAGAAATTTGAAAATGGGTTAATTGGGACAACCTTTTGAAAATTTAAAGCCGAAAATGTTCTGGTGGAACTTATTGTTGTAGTCCTAATATTTTTGAAAAAGTGTATGCCTGAAAATGTGGGAAAAAATGTGTTAGTATTTTATTTTTTCAAATTGTATTTTTTACACATTGTCATGAAACACTTTTCAGGAATGACGTTTCATTCCGCCAGGGGTGGAGGTGTTACGATCCTGTGTTCTTTTTGTTTTCCAAGAAGCATGCTATGTGCCTTTAAGGCTGCTTTAAGGCAACAAGCTCCTGGGACTGTGAGCAAGGAAAGTGCATCTTGGTTGCCCCGGGATACAGCCACTCAGAGTGGAAGTACCAGCCAGCTTTAAATGTGCATTCTGGTTGCTCTTGGATACAGCCATTCAGAGTGGAAGTACCAGCCAGCTTCAAATGTGCATTCTGGTTGTCCTTAGATACAGCCACTCAGAGTGTGAGGATCGAGAGATACGATGTTACAATTTAATTTTGAAATTGCTTATAGTGGAAACACACTGCTCTAACTTACAGACACAGACAGCTGAACCAGCAGGAACCTACCAGAGTTCTCTAATAATTTTAAACTGCAGGAAGGTGAATTTTAGAGTGTCTGCCAGTTGTTGATTGCTGTTTTCATCACTGGAGAAGAAGAGCATTACCTCAACTTCTGAAATAAACTACTGACTGTCCAACTGTTGAAGAAACTTTTTTCCCCCATCGGACGGCTGTGAGGACTTCAAGCAACCTTGGACTGTTCCACATTGGAAGATTCCACTTCGGCAGGAGCGTAAATCTGCAAGACACTAATTTTTTCTATTTAAATATTGCTTATATGTTAGTAGCATTTAAGAATTTAGTTTTTCCAATTAAACAGTTAATTTGTTGATCTAAAGACACCTGGTTTGGTTAGCCTCGTTCAGGGTTTAATAGATGGTCAATTTGGCTGTGGTTTTCTTTAATTTGGAAAGTTTAAAGTGATATATTAGGCGATCTGTGGATTGGCGGGACTGATTTGACAGTGTGTTGCTCCCACCGTAATCAGAATTATATATTTTGATTGGGGGCTTTGTCTTGAGTGGTCGGTTGTAACAATAGACTCCACTTAGATTGCAGCTGTTTTGAGAATTTTTATAGGAAACAAACCATTGGCAATCTTGTACAACAAGAGGCCATGGAAAGTCAGCTTGGGACTCTTCTGCACATCCTGGAAAGGGAGATTCACATATTTCTTCCCTCCATGTCTCTTCATATTAAGATTCCTTAAAAAAAAAGGATGGATGCAGGACAACTCCCTTTGTTATTCCTTCCTAGCCATGAACACTGTGATTATTGAATCTACTCCATGTATACTGTAACAATTTACCTAACTTTTCTTTCCTGATGCATTATCCTTGGCTCAATGGTAGCATTCTCACCTCTGAGTCATAAGGTCATAGGTTCAAGCCCCACACCAGAGACTTGATTGCATCATCCAGGCTGACACTTCAATGTAGGGCATACTGCACTGTTAGAGATGGCATCTTTTGAATGAAACATTAAACTGAGACTCCATCTATCCTCTCAGGTGGATGTAAAAGATCCCATGCCACTATTCAAAGAAGATCAAGGCAGTTGTTCTGGTCATCTAACAACATAAAAAAAAATCTGGTCATTACCTCATTTCTATTTTTGGGACCCAGTTGTGCTCAAATTTGGTTGCCATGTTTTCCTACATTGCAATAATGACTACACTTCAAAAGTGCTTCATTAGCTGCAAAGTGCTTTGGGGTGTTCTGAGGTTATGAAACACGCTATATAAAAGCCATTCCTTTCCTTTATCTCACCATCAAAACAGATATATTAAGCTTGAGACCTAGTATCTATGCAGGAAGACCATCTCAGCCTTTCAATTTGCCCATAAAGTAGGATATACTATGTAATGCTTTAGTATATTTTAAGAAGATTATCCCACGATTTGTGGCATTAATTTGGAACATCGAAGTATCTACTGAATGAAAATCTGACGTTTAGTTTAATATATATGTGTCTGGTGGCTATTTCAGTTTTCTATTGGTCCATTAAGAAACTATCACAGGCTTTACAAAAGAAACTTTTGTTCATCCTGTAATTCCCTGCTTGGAATCTTAATTTTAGCAACATCTCGCAGTTTGTCATCCACTGTTGCATAAGGGAGGTCCACTGAGGCTCTCCATTCAAAGACAGCAAACTTCATTTCATTTTCTCTTGCCAGAGTCAAGCAGACATTGTGAGCACAAGGGTTTGCTAGGATTGCAGGCTTCCCTATAGTGTTGGGTGCAATTGACTACACACACATTGATTTGTCCATGCCATGTGTCAATTTTCCAAACCGAAATGGATTCCACCGCCTCAATGTCTAGCTGGTGTATGACCATAAGCAGCGCATCTAGCAACCAATGCTTGATATCCTGGAAGTGATTATGATGCCTTCATTCTGTGGCAGTCCACTGTGACAGCTGCATTTCAGCCACCATGGCAATGGAGATAGCGAAAGGGCTTGCCATGATCTTCCAGTCTTCCCTGGATATAGGGGAGGTGCCAGAGGATTGGAAAGTGGCAAATGTGACACCCTTATTCAAGAAAGGGTGCAAGGACAGTCCTAGAAACTACAAGCCTGTTAGTTTAACATCAGTGGTGGGTAAGTTTATGGAAACAATAATCAGGGAAAATATCAACGGATACTTAGAAAGGTTTGAGTTAATTAAGGATAGCCAACACAGATTTGTAAAGGGTGTAGCATGCTTGACTAATCTAATTGAATTTTTTTGATGAAGTAACAGAGAATGTTGATGAAGGGAATGCGGTGGATTTTGTTTATATGGATTTTAAGAAAGCATTGAAAAGGTACCACACATAAGGCTGGTTAACAAAATTGAGGCCATTAGAATAGGAGGGTCAGTGTCCAATTGGGAAAAAAATTGACTTAAGGACAAAAAACAATGAGCCATAGTAAATGGTTGCTTTTCAGACTGGAGGATGATAGACAGTGGTGTCCCACAAGGGTCACTGTTTTTTTGCTATGGATAGATGATTTAGATCTTTGAATACAGAGCAGAATCTCAAAATTTGCTGACGACACCAAACTTGGAGGTGCGGCAAACGGTGAGGATAATATGAACCGCCTGCAACAGGACATAGGTAGGCTGGCAGAATGGGCAGAGAGGTGGCAGATAGAATTTAGTACTGACAAATGTGAGTTGATGCATTTTGACAGAAGGAATAGGGAAAGGCAATATATACTTTAATTGCACAGTTCTAAAGAGTGTGCAGGAACAGAGGGACCTGGGTTTTTAAAAAATTCATTCATGGGATGCAGGCGTCACTGGCCAGGCCAGCATTTATTGCCCATCCCTAATTGCCCTTGAGAAGGTGGTGGTGAGCTGCCGTCTTGAACCGCTGCAGTCCATGTGGGGTAGGTACACCCACAGTGCTGTTAGGAAGGGAGTTCCAGGATTGTGACCAAGCGACAGTGAAGGAACGGCGATATAGTTCCAAATCAGGATGGTGTGTGACTTGGAGGGGAACTTGCAGGTGGTGGTGTTCCCATGTATTTGCTGCCCTTGTCCTTCTAGTTGGTAGAGGTCGCGGGGTTGGAAGGTGCGGTCTAAGGTGCCTTGGTGCATTGCTGCAGTGCATCTTGTAGATGGAACACACTGCTGCCACTGTGCGTCGGTGGTGGAGGGAGTGAATGTTTGTGGATGAGGTGCCAATCAAGCGGGCTGCTTTGTCCTGGATGGTGTCGAGCTTCTTGAGTGTTGTTGGAGCTGCACCCAGTGGAGAGTATTCCATCACACTCCTGACTTGTGCCTTGTAGATGGTGGACAGGCTTTGGGGAGTCAGGAGGTGAGTTACTCGCCTCAGGATTCCTAGCCTCTGACCTGCTCTTGTTGCCACGGTATTTATATGGCTACTCCAGTTCAGTTTCTGGTCAATGGTAGCCCCTAGGATGTTGATAGTGGGGGATTCAGTGATTGTAATGCCGTTGAATGTCAAGGGGAGATGGTTAGATTCTCTCTTGTTGGAGATGGTCATTGCCTGGCACTTGTGTGGCGCGAATGTTACTTGCCACTTATCAGCCCAAGCCTGGATATTGTCCAGGTCTTGCTACATTTCTACACTGACTGCTTCAGTATCTGAGGAGTCACGAATGGTGCTGAACATTGTGCAATCATCAGCGAACATCCCCACTTCTGACCTTATGATTGAAGGAAGGTCATTGATGAAGCAGCTGAAGATGGTTGGGGCTAGGACACTACCCTGAGGAACTCCTGCAGTGATGTCCTGGAGCTCAGATGATTGACCTCCAACAACCACAACCATCTTCCTTTGGGCTAGGTATGACTCCAACCAGCGGAGGGTTTTCCCCCTGATTCCCATTGACCTCAGTTTTGATGCCCTTGATGCCATACTCGGTCAAATGTTGCCTTGATGTCAAGGGCAGTCACTCTCACCTCACCTCTTGAGTTCAGTTCTTTTGTCCATGTTTGAACCAAGGCTGTAATGAGGTCAGGAGCTGAGTGGCCCTGGCGGAACCCAAACTGAGCGTCACTGAGCAGGTTATTGCTAAGCAAGTGCCGCTTGATGGCACTGTTGATGATACCTTCCATCACTTTACTGATGATTGAGAGTAGGCTGATGTGGCGATAATTGGCCGGGTTGGACTTGTCCTGCTTTTTGTGTACAGGACATACCTGGGCAATTTTTCACATTGCAGGGTAGATGCCAGTGTTGTAGCTGTACTGGAACAGCTTGGCTAGGGGTGCGGCAAGTTCTGGAGCACAGGTCTTCAGTACTATTGCCGGAATACTGTCAGGGCCCATAGCTTTTGCAGTATCCAGTGCCTTCAGTCGTTTCTTGATATCACATGGAGTGAATCGAATTGGCTGAAGTCTGGCATCTGTGATGCTGGGGACTTCAGGAGGAGGCCGAGATGGATCATCAACTCGGCACTTCTGGCTGAAGATTGTTGCAAATGCTTCAGCCTTATCTTTCGCACTGATGTGCTGGGCTCCCCCATCATTGAGGATGGGGATATTTGTGGAGCCACCTCCTCCAGTAAGTTGTTTAATTGTCCACCACCATTCACGGCTGGATGTGGCAGGACTGCAGAGCTTAGAACTGATCCGTTGGTTATGCGATTGCTTAGCTCTGTCTATTGCATGCTGCTTACGCAGTTTGGCACACAAGTAGTCCTGGGTTGCAGCTTCACCAGGTTGACACCTCATTTTGAGGTATGCCTGGTGCTGCTCCTGGCATGCTCTCCTGCACTCTTCATTGAACCAGGGTTGGTCTCCTGGCTTGATGGTAATGGTAGAATGGGGGATATGCCGGGCCATGAGGTTACAGATTGTGGTTGAGTACAATTCTGCTGCTGCTGATGGCCCACAGCGCCTCATGGGTGCCCAGTTTTGCACTGCTAGATCTGTTCGAAATCTGTCCCATTTAGCACGGTGATAGTGCCACACAACACGATGGTGCCTGTGCATCAATCTTTGGCAGGACATATTGAGAGAGTGGGAAGTAAAGCATTTGGGATCTTGTGCTTCATAAATAGTGGCATTGAGTACAAAGCAGGGAGGTTATGCTGAACCTTTATAAAGCTCTGGTTAGGCCCCAGCGGGAGTATTGGGTCCAATTCTGGTCACCACACTTCAGGAAGGATGTGAGGGTCCTTGAGATGGTGCAGAGGAGATTTACCAGAATGGTTCCAGGGATGGAGAATTTTAGTTACAAGGTTAGGTTGGAACAGCTGGGTTTATTCTCCTTAGAACAAAGGAGATTGAGGGGAAATTTAATAGAAGTGTAGAAGATTATGATAGGCTTAGATAAGTTAAATATGGAAAATCTGTTCCCACTAACAAATAGTACAAGGACTAAGTGACACAGATTGAAAGTTTTCAGCAAAAGATGCAGGGGGAATATGAGGAAACACTTTTTTACGCAGCAGGTGGTAATGACCTGGAACTCGTTGCCCACAAGGGTGGTGGAGGCAGAGATAATCACTGACTTCAAGCGGAAGTTGGATGGCTACCTGAGAGAAATAGACTTGCAGTGCTAAGGGGATCAAGCCAGGGAGTAGGACTGACTGCATGGCTCCGTGGAGAGCCAGCATGGACTTGATGGGCTTAATGGTCTCCTTCTGTGCCATAAATGATTCGATGACTCTCTGACTCCCTTTCTCTACGGCTCTAAATCAAAGGGTGGCTACTGGGTGACAAGGACTATCCGTGATGATATGGCTTGACTCCGGTTTGCAACGCACACACGTGCAGTATGCATACAATGAGAGCCGTATTGCCACAAGAAATGTGATCGAGCAGACCATTGGTGTGCTGAAGAAATTATTCTGCTGCGTCGACTGCTCTGGAGGAGCCCTGCAGTACTCAGCTGAGCAGGTCTCAAGATTCGTAGTGCTCTGCACAACCTCGCCATCATGAGGGGACAGCCCTTGCCACCAGCTAACAGGTAAGAAGCTGAGCCGTAGGAGCATGCAGAGGAGAAGGCAGAAGAGGAGGAAGAGAAAGGGAAGCAGCAGCCTAGACAGCCCTTTTTTGCCAGGCTGTATGTGAAGCACTCATTTGAATGTGATACCAGTAACTTGCAACCCCAATTCCCCATTCACTCCACCACAAAGCAAACATTCCATACCAAATTTATTAAGTAAATTATGTCATATTGCATACATAAGGCAACTAATCACCCTTGTAAATTCCCTTAGTACCTGTCTTTTATATGTCATTGTCCTAGTGCTCCTACAAACTGCTACCTCAGTGGCTACGGCATTTCCAGTGGAAGGCCACTGACTTTCAGTGGAGGAGATTGCAAATGACCTTGGAGGCCTAGAAAGACCGGCTGCAGACTGAACCATCTTGGCATGGGTGACAGCAATCCAGATTGGCTGGCTGACAGGCAACAGCAAGGGTACAGGCGGAGTGGCGGCGGTGGGAGGACGAATGTTGAGCCGGTGCCTCAGCAATCCTAGTAGTATGTTGGAGGAGAGTTTGTTGGTCTGCTGTGACACCCTGAAAGCAGAACTTGCGTCTGACCTCCAGTGAACTGCTATCTTTGTCCCCTACCCTGGCTGCAGTACATTTGTTCCCAGCATGTCACCACATGCATATGCTGCCTCTAATCAATCCTCTAAGACATGCGCAGTGTCAATATTTGAGCTAATGGCTACGAGTGTGAAATCAAGTGATGATTTGTCTCCATCATCACTCACTTTTTGATGTTGCTTCACTGCCTGACAAGATTTCACTTCTTTATTATCTGAAAGAAAAAAGGCACAAATCACTATGTTGTGGTCAGGGGAGGACGTGAAAATAAGAGGTGCATGCTTACACCATTTGTAGCTTGTAAGTCAGAAGAGATTGTGGGATCAGGGGAGTGAGATGTGAGAAGGAGGATTAGGTATAAGAGTACTGTCATCTTCAATGGTTTCAGCTCCACTGCAGGTCTGGTGCCTCAGCAATGGCTATTTCGATAATGGCCAGCAATGGTATGTTGGAGCCTCCATGAGGCTTGGTGCATGCAGGCTCACCTCTCCCACTCCAGTTAGTTCCTTCTGCCTGTGGTTGTGCGCCACCTAGTCCTGCCAAAGAGAGGGAAGTGCATTGCTTCTTGTGGTGCAATATGTTTGGGTGATGTGGCTGCTATGGTTTAATAGCTGGCAGTTCAAGCTGTGAGATGCGGCTGTAAAGTTGAGTGCTAAGTGTGTGACGGTGAGGAAAAGTGTATGCATGTCAGTTATCAGTCCTAATTGATAGAGATTGTTGTTAGGTGAGTGATGGGGGTGGGGTGAATTGAGCATTGGATGAGGCTAGTGATGCAGTTTGTAGGATATAGCATTTGCAGATACTTTGACAACTTATGTGAGGCCATTGAACTTCTTGTGCCACTGCATCCAACTCTTTGGGGCTAAATTCCAGACATTGACCTCCCCAGCTATTTGTTCCCACTGCCTTTTCACCATTTGTCTGGAGGGCCTCCTGCCTCTCTGTAGATCCATGACATCTCTTCTCCTTTCCATCTCCTTCAGTGCAGCAGCTGAAAACGTTGGTGCCTGCGTTCTCTCATGTTCAGCCAATCTCATGTCCTTCCCAGGTCAGATTCAGCTCCCACAGGACTCCCAGTACCTGGTCCAGCCACAATGAATCTCCTCTAAACAGTGCAGGCTAACTTTAAGTACTACTAGCAAGGGCGGCACAGTGGCGCAGTGGTTAGCACCGCAGCCTCACAGCTCCAGGGACCCGGGTTCGATTCCAGGTACTGCCTGTGTGGAGTTTGCAAGTTCTCCCTGTGTCTGCGTGGGTTTTCTCCGGGTGCTCCGGTTTCCTCCCACAAGCCCAAAGACTTGCAGGTTGATAGGTAAATTGGCCATTATAAATTGTCACTAGTGTAGGTAGGTGGTAGGGAAATATAGGGACAGGTGGGGATGTTTGGTAGGAATATGGGATTAGTGTAGGATTAGTATAAATGGGTGGTTGATGTTCGGCACAGACTCGGTGGGCCGAAGGGCCTGTTTCAGTGCTGTATCTCTAATCTAATCTATCGATTTTGAGCTGTCTGCAGATGCGTGCAGCCAATCAACAGTGTGATTAGCACTGGCTGCACACAGAAATCATGCTGCCTGCATTACATCTAACATGCATGGGTTAATCACGCACCGAGGCTGTTCAATTTAGTCTGATGAATAGATTATGTGATCTATCTCTTTATTGACACAATTTGACAGGTAGGGCATATCCTGTGAGAGTTAAAGGACTTGTGGCAGCCTGATGGGCTAATGTTGAGATCAATCTTGCACTACCCATATAAATACGGTTCTTAGATTACTTTTGTACTTTTGATACAGAGGTAATGGATACAAGACTTGGGCCCAACCTTCTTCCTCTTAGGATATTGTTATGTATTCATTAATATATGGACAGTAAGTACTATTTCTTATTTTTAGCTTTTCGCTTACTTTAAATGTTTATTCTCCAGAAGTGCAAAGGAGGAAAAAGGTAAAAAGTTAGTTCGTGAACTGTTAACTTACAAACTATTTTGCCCACTTCCTGATTTGAAAATAACCTGGCACTTGCCAAGAGGTGCAATTTATAAATGGCACGCGAAGGGGATTCCCTGAAATCCAACATCTTAAATGGGGAGACTATCCTTGTGATATCCCGCATTGGAGAACTGCAATTATTCATTGGTCTGTGAAGTATAAGCATTTGAAAAGAAATACATTTGAATCAATCTAATTTCTCAATTATTGTTGATTATACCTAACTTCAATTTATAAGTCTTAAATTTGTATTTTAATTTGTTATACACTGAAATTGTAAAGTAAGATGCTAATACAGAAATAGGATTGAGAAAGTATTTAAATTATAGCCTAGTGGCTTTGATCAGCAAAGAACAAGTGAATTTTGGGCCTTGTGTCACATCATCAGTGCAACAAACTCCCTTAAATATGCAGTCATAAACATCTAGTTCATTATTTCAATTTAAAATGCATTTTATTCTATGATTTTGGTTTGCAAATACCAACCCAAATGAATGGATGGTAGTGTGGTGGCATTTGGATATCCAGATCCTGATCTGTTAGCCATAACACTGAAAAATGTAATGAAATCAAGATTTAACTTGATCAAAGAGATAAGATGATCACATGTTGAGTTAATCCTCTGATCACTCCAGAAGCACTCGTATTTGCGAGTCAAAAATGTAGCCAGATGGCATTCCAAAATATTTCATTCAGAGAATATTGTGAATTAATTAATTCCTTTATTCAAACTGATTCCTTTTACCTCGTCAGTATTATAAGTTTACAGACAATTTTCCATTTGGGGAAAGCTCATGCTTATTGTGTAAGCGGCAACAAATATTTAACATGAAAACTATTGCAATGGTTAATGATGAGTTTGTGTTTAGGCTGTTTTTATGTTTATCTATAAGACATGCACAGGGAAAAATTAGATAAAGCCCAAAAATAGGCACTGGAGTCGCGATGCGCAGTTAACCCTCACCCGTTCCTTCCGATGCTCTTTGCTGATTAAAGCCACTAAACTATCATTTAAATATTTTCTCAAATTCTTTCAGCTTATTATATAATTTCAATACATAACAAATTAAAATCTCGATTTAAGACTTTTAAATTAAATTGAAGTCCGTTATGAACACCAACACAATATGGAAGGCACAATTCAGCATAGCGGCGCTTCATCAGACCCCTTTCCTATCCTGAGTGGCTTGAAACAGGGCTGTGTTCTCGCACCCACACTGTTTGGGATTTTCTTCTCCCTGCTGCTCTCACATGCGTTCAAGTCTTCAGAAGAAGGAATTTTCCTCCACACAAGATCAAAGAGCGAAGACCAAAGTACGGAAAGTCCTCATCAGGGAATTCCTCTTTGCTGACGATGCTGCATTAACATCTCACACTGAAGAGTGTCTGCAGAGTCTCATCGACAGGTTTGCGGCTGCCTGCAACGAATTTGGCCTAATCATCAGCCTCAAGAAAATGAACATCATGGGACAGGACGTCAGAAATGCTCCATCCATCAATATCGGTGACCACGCTCTGGAAGTGGTTCAAGAGTTCACCTACCTAGGCTCAACTATCCCCAGTAACCCAGTAATCTCTCGATGCAGAAATCAACAAGTGCATGGGAAAGGCTTCCACTGCTATGTCCAGACTGGCCAAGAGAGTGTGGAAAAATGGCGCACTGACACGGAACACAAAAGTCCGAGTGTATCAAGCCTGTGTCCTCAGTACCTTGCTCTACGGCAGCGAGGCCTGGACAACGTATGTCAGCCAAGAGCGACGTCTCAATTCATTCCATCTTCGCTGCCTCCGGAGAATCTTTGGCATCAGATGGCAGGACCGTATCTCCAACACAGAAATCCTCGAGGCGGCCAACATCCCCAGCTTATACACACTACTGAGTCAGCGGCGCTTGAGATGGCTTGGCCATGTGAGCCGCATGGAAGATGGCAGGATCCCCAAGGACATATTGTACAGCAAGCTTGCCATTGGTATCAGACCCACCGGCCGTCCATGTCTCCGCTTTAAAGATATCTGCAAACGCGACATGAAGTCCTGTGACATTGATCACAAGTCGTGGGAGTCAATTGCCAGCGATCGCCAGAGCTGGCGGGCAGCCATAAAGGCAGGGCTAAAGTGTGGTGAGTCGAAGAGACTTAGCAGTTGGCAGGAAAAAAGACAGAAGCGCAAGGAGAGAGCCAACTGTGTAACAGTCATGACAACCAATTTTATCTGCCGCACCTGTGGAAGAGTCTGTCACTCTAGTATTGGCCTTTATAGCCACACCAGGCGCTGCCCCACAAACCACTGACCACCTCCAGGCGCTTACCCATTGTCTCCTGAGACAAGGAGGCCAAAGAAAATTTTATAATTTCAATGCATAACAAATTAAAATCTAGATTTAAGACTTTTAAATTGAAGTCAGTTATGAACTCCAATAGTTGAGAAATTAGATTAACTCAAATGCTCATTTACATGATGGCATGAGTGCACAGTTGAGTGGCTGCATGCTTGAGTAGGGGGTACCAAATCATGAGAGGCCAGCATGAGTTCAAGCTAGTCTGCGCGACGTAACGCAAGCCTGCACCTTTAACGGAGAAGTGCATTTTGGCTGGAGCAGGTGCTGGAATTCATTGTGCATGTGAATTTGATCTGGGAAAGATACAGGAACGGCACAACATGTCAGAGAGCAGGCTCCAAGGTTCTCCAACGCAGCACTGGAGGACTAGGTGCAGGAGGTTGACAGGAGGAGAGAGGTGCTCTGTCTACAGGGGTGCACAACCAGAGGCAGCAGCACCTAATGCGAGGGACAGCATGGCTGCACGTCCTCACCCCGATGAAGATCATGTTCGCCATCATTGGAGCAGCCACAACAGTCCGTGGCCAGCAGCAGGGCTGAAAGGTTTGATGGTGATGGTATGCTTATACCTAATCCTTCTTCTCCATCCCACTTCCTGCTCATTGCATAATCTCTTCTGATTCCTAAGTTTTACATGGTGCAAGCATCCACCTTGTGCATTCTCTCCCCTCCCCTCAGCGCATTCCTACCCTTGTGCCTTTTCCCCCTCAGATATCCAAGAACTGCCCCCTGGCCAGGCAATGGTGCAGCAGCTTGGTCAAAGAGGAAGAAGAGACTAATGAAGAAGAAACATCATCACTCGA
This sequence comes from Heterodontus francisci, assembly GCF_036365525.1. Lineage (NCBI taxonomy): Eukaryota > Metazoa > Chordata > Chondrichthyes > Heterodontiformes > Heterodontidae > Heterodontus > Heterodontus francisci. The sequence continues at coordinate 101,968,229 of NC_090375.1, read as the reverse complement.
TCTCATGCTCACAGCCACCGGCTCAGATACTGGTATTGCACATACTTTAGAGGGTAGCATAGAGGTGGGATCTGCGGCATACAGGAGAAGACTAATTGATATGCATAATGGTGCATGGACAGGCCTGCCAGAAAACCTGTGGTCACCACCAAGGAGCATGGAGGAGTTCAACACCAACTTGGAAGAAAACTGTGTGCAGAGATTGGAGTCCATCCTTTCCAGCTTGGGACTGGTGGCCAACTCCCTAAGAACATTTGCAGACCCAACTGTGCACTAGGCGAGGCAAAGACATACAGAAGATAGGCACTTTGGGAATGCACAAGGGAATATTGGGTTGTTTGTTTTATAAAGTTGGTTTAAAGGCTGAAATTGTGGTGGCTTTTATGTCAGCTTTGTGGCCAAGAAGGTGCCCTGAAGGTCTCTAACAGAGGGAAGATAAGGCACAAGACTGCTATGGAATGGAGAATTAGGGTTTCATTTGCTGGTACCATAGTCGGATGAGCCAATCTTGACAGATGTCCAGAACAAAGATGTGCCTCATTTTCCAAGGCATTCTCCCCATGCGGCAGAGGCCCTCCACCCGCTGCGCTGGTACGATCCCAGCGGCGGCAGGAAGTGGCCCTTAATTAGCCGTCAATAGGCCATTTAAGGGCCTCAATTGGCCTCTGGGCAGGAAGGCTGTTCTTGGCCTATCCCACCCCCGGGACTTGTTACAGCAAATGGTAGCTCAATATTAACAGTATCTCATATTGTACAGCATTTTTATGCTGAACAACATATTCCATGCCTTGTATAGAATTTTCTTTGACCTTGTAACCTCTTTAGTGGAGGTTCTGTTCACTAAATATTACTTAATGACACTTTTTTAAAATCAATCTTTTACTTGTGAATTTATCTTTTTTATTGGGTTTCTCCCTATTGTCAGTATCTAAAACTGTCATGTGCATGTACACCTTATTATCTTGTGGAATGAAATTGTTATCGATTATTTTATCTGTAAGAGTGATACATTTTACTTTTGGCCTTTAATTTGTCAGTGTGACAGTATGCTAAATGCATTTCTAGGTTATTTTAAGAAACCATGTTCAAAGCTGCATATCACAAGTAACTTATTGTTCAAAGGATAAAAGCAATTGATGTTTTAAAATAAAAAGAGCATACTACAAAAGCATTATATACATGTCCCTCCATTGTGTCCTCACAAGGAGATGCAGTTCTAGCAGAACAAGGACAGCAATACCAATTTTTCCCCCAAATGGAAGGTGGGTTAAGGTGTAGAATATATGTACCATGTACAATATATTTCCAGTATATTTCTTTTTAAAGGATTTTAATCACGTTGTGCAAAAGATGAATCACTCACAACCATCAATTAAAATGATTGTGCTTTATTTTTTTTGAAAAGAATTGAAATGCCCACACTTTGTCCGTTTTCCATTTGCAAAATAAAACCAGTGATAAATTCTTTAAAATTAAGTTTTATAAACATTCACAAATTGTAACTAAAAAAAATTGCATTTAAGCAAAACTCTGATATTAAAATAATAGAAGTCTTACAACAGCATGTTTTATAGGCAGTATTTTTCCAAACCATTGGCTTAGATACTTGAAGTTGATCCATTTTGTTTCCATCAGCACTATGTTTACATATATCAAGTATATATACTCCAAGACAAGTGGAAGTACCGCCCGAAATAATGCTGATTGTGGCGATGGCATCATTATCATAGCATGGAATGGTAGGAGAATTTTAAACTGTATCATAGCATATGTAGCTTAGGTGAGATGTCATTAGAGGAATATCAAGGCACTTCCGCTATCAAACTCTTGTCTTCGAGTACATCTTATTACTATTTTATGTAAAAAATACAACTACAGGCTTTAAAACGACTAACATTTCATCAGTCATCCTTTGGAGAATCTTGCTGTGTTGATCTGAAGCTGTGTTTTGGCCTGTGTTCAGAGCCCTCTGCAGATAGACATTAAAATCCTTAGTAAAATATGCCTGAGTATTACCTTCTGTGAAGATCATATAGCTCCGGTGTCCCTGTGAGTATTAACAGCCCACAGACATTTCCAATTTTTATTTTCAGAAACATAGCCAAAAAAGTCTTAAGGTTCTGATGATGTATCAGTTAAGGATTGAAGCAGGGTTTTGTAGAGTGCAGAGTTCATGAATCTTGGGTAAGAGTCTCTGTGCATTAATGTGTAAATCTGAAGCTGTGCATCATCAAATGTGTGAGGGGTAGGTTCGAGCATGTTTCTGTTGATGACCTCGCGTACTCTGGAATCAAGGCTAACCTATATTTAGAATAATATAAAATAAGAATCAGCTATTTCAGAGTATAATGTGGTATTCATATTAACCAGTGAGCTATTAGTTTAGAGAATATACTTCCATTACATAGCTGCAAAAGCATTGTACTAAAAATTTCCAAGTAGCTAAACATATAGCATAATAGAAAATGTTTAACTCTGCATTTGTTTTGATCTTTATAACAAGAATCAACTAACTGGTAGAAATCATAGGTATGACTTTTTAAAAGTTTGTTTCAGGGAAGATCCACATGATCAGTTCTGTATAGATTGTAAAAACTTGCTCTTGCTTTATAGTCCTATCTCTCGATGAAAAAAATCGCCTTACGCAGCTTCTGCATAGTCTGTTAAAAAGGGTGAAACAAATAGCTCAAATGGCTGGCTCCTGTCCTGTATCACAGAGGAAATGTTTGTCTAATAAATGCAATCTATTAAACCCTGGGATCTTCTTGCAAGGAATAAAAGGCTGGCATACATGATCTCAACAAGAATAGCAATTGGCATTTACTGATCAGTAATATCAAAAACTTGGTGCTCCAAATAGTTGCCAAACTGGGAAGAAGATTAGGATGGGTGACAGAGATAAAGGCAGAGGAGTGGGGGCGGGGGGGGGGGGGGGGGGGGGTGGGCGGGGGGTTGCACTGTCTGGAGAATAATTAAAATGTGCTTATTCTAGGACTGCTTTCTGTTATATGCTGATAAAACTATATTCTTTCTTGGTGTTTCAGGACCTAAGTGATTAAGGCCTCCATATAACATAGAAGGCTATATCTGTACTGTCTTATGATTCCATTCTCAATTCCTTCGACTAGAACATATAAACTTGAATGGAGCTAAGTGCAGAGCCATAAACCGTGATATATAGCTATAAAAAATGAACTCTTAAAGTCTATGTGGTATGAGTATTTGAAACCCTTACTTTTAAAAGACAAATTATTCAGGCATTGCCATTGAAGGATTCTCAGCTACTGTCATTAGAATCACTGAGACAGTCACATATTTTCTCTCCACATGGAATAGAACCCTTTTCCATTCCAACAAAGGCACATGCTTTTGAGTGTTCATTTGGGATCTCCTCTCCCACAAGATAAACAGGAAAACAACACTATAAACACTAGTCCTGGAACTGAATGCTTTATTGGTAATACCCGTCAAATTTTATTTGATGTATGCAATGCAAGAATGAATCCACAGAATCTCCTCCAGGTAAAGGTAGTATTTCAAACCTTTGCACTTACCAATACAAATCTTTTTAGTGTTTCTGATGCCATCTACAAGCAGGGTCAGTTTCCCTTTGAACTGCCCTTGATAATTTGTATAAGTACAGCAGCTGTATTTAAACTTTGAAAATGGATTCACATTTTTTTTTCATAGTGTAATTATCAGAAAGATGCTCTCAACCCCGAGAAAGAAGCTATAGTCCAGATACAGTAAGCTAGGAAATGTACTTGAAGGATAAAAAGGGTGGGTTGCAATTGACTCTGAAAGTTTGTATCACCAAATGTCAGGTACATAGTATATACTAGATAGACAACTGAAACCCATACACAGAATGTTGCAGCCTTCCCACAAATGTGGACTAATTCCAACAATACAGAAATTTGATGTCACAGAATCACAGAATTGTTACAGTGCAGAAGGAGGCCATTTGGCCCACTGTGTATGCACTAGCTCTCTGAATGAGCAATTCACTTAGTGCCATTCCACGGCCTTCTCCCATAACCCTGCACATTCTTCCTTTTCAGATAACAATCTAATTCCCTTTTGAATGCTTCAATTGAACCTGCCTCCACCACACTCTCAGGCAGTGCATTCCAAACCTTAACCACTCTCTGTGTGAAAATGTTTTTCCTCATGTCACTTTTGCTTCTTTTACCAAATACTTTAAATCTGTGCCCTCTCGTTCTTGATCCTTTCTCGAATGGGAACAGTTTCTCTCTATCTACTCTGTCCAGACCCCTCATGATTTGAATACCTCTATCAGATCTCCTCTCAACCTTCTCTTTACCAAGCAAAACAGTCCCATCTTCTCTAATCTATCCTCATCCCTGGAACCATTCACGTGAATCTTTTCTGCACTCTCTCCAATGCCTTCACATCTTTCCTGAAGTGCAGCGCCCAGATTTGGGATGCAATACTCCAGCTGAGGCCAAACTAGTGTCTTATACAAGTTCAACATAACTTCTTTGTGCTTGTACTCTATGCCCTATTAATAAAGTCCAGGAGACTGTATGCTTTATTAACTGTACTCTCAACCTGTCCTGCCACCTTCAATGACTTATGCACATATACATCCAGGTCCCTCTTTTCCTGCACCCCCTTTAGAAATGTACCCTTTATTCTACATTATCTCTCCATGTTCTTCTCACCAAAATGAATGACTTCACATTTCTCCGCATTGAGCTTCATCTGCCACCTGTCTGCCCATTCCACCAACTTGTCTATGTCCTTTTGAAGTTCTACACTATCTTTCTCACAGTTCACAATGCTTCCAAGTTTCATATCATCCGCAAACTTTGAAATTGTGCCCTGTAAACCAAAGTCTAGGTTATTAATATATATCAGGAAAAGCAAGGGTCCCAATACTGATCCCTGGGGAACTCCACTACAAACCTTCCTCCAGCCCGAAAAACATCCATTAACCTCTACTCTTTGTTTCCTGTCACTCAGCCAATTTTGTATCCATGTTGCTACTGTTCCAATTATTCTATGAGCTATAACTTTGCTCATGAGTCTGTTGTGTGGCACTGTATCAAATGCCTTTTGGAAGTCCAGGTACACCACATCAACTGCATTGCCCTCATCATCCCTCTCTGTTACCCCTTGAAAAAACTCCAGCAAGTTAGTTCAACATTATTTTCCCTTAAGAAATCCATGCTGGCTTTCTTTAATTAACCCGCATTTGTCCATGTTACTATTACTTTTGTCTCGCATTATTCTTTCTAGAAGTTTCCTCACCACTGAAGTTAAACTGACTGGCCTGTAGTTGCTGGGCTTATCTTTACACCCTCAATGGCAATCTTTTCCTGAACTTGACTATAAATTGCAAAAATCTCCAGACCTTGAATGAATTTGCTCTTTTCTGGCAAGTTTAGGGACCAATAGACAAGCTATGAAGACCATACCTGGTCCAGAAAAGGTCATGAGGCCAAAACCTTATCAGCCTAGCATTTAATGGATTGGTACTACAGGCAGTCTGGATTGTTGCACTCAATTATTTGTAGGATGCTAAGTTTCCAGGGAATCAGCCCCTTTCACTTCAAAAATAGTTCTTCCTGCCTCCTGAGACACTATGGTCATTAACCATGTGACATGAAATATAAGTAATGGAGAAGAAAGGTAATTTCTCATCTCTAACATAGCATAATTCTTGTATTCCTTTGCATTGACGTTATATCATTCTCCCTTGAGTGGCTTGGGTATGTATCTTATTTAGTATGTTTCTTTGAATATATATACATATTAACATAAAAGCCTTTTTTCAATTTTAGACGTATTGATTTCCTAGTTGCAGCTCTTGATGACCTTGTATGGCTTCATTAGGAAGATCACATAGTTCCTCTTCAATGCTCTTATGTTGGAGGCTGTCCCTATAATTTCCTTTTTGTCCAGTAGGACAACTGTATTGAATTTTGGGAATATATGAAAAAGGTGCATTACTTACAATAAGGCATTCTTTACATTCAGCTCCTGATCCAGTAAAACCTTGAGAGCACCTTTCTGGCAATTACTCTATGAAAAGAAACCAGTCATCCATCTCTTGAATTGATGCTTTTTTAAAACCTTCTAATATTTTACACTTTAATGCTGTAAGACTGCAGTCTTCAGGTAACGATGTGAGCATGACTGATCAGTTATAATCCTGTGATTGCATTCACACCCAGATGACAAATCTCTAAAGTTAAACAACCTACAAGCCTGTACACTACTATGTCTCAATAGCTCATTAGAATGTAGCTTATTTTGTTTCAAACTTGTAGTTATTCTGGGAAGTGCTTTAGAATTGAACAATGATAAACTCAGCTATGTAGAACCCAATAAATAATACCAGTACATGGTATGGCCCAGATTTTGCAGTCAGCAGTAAATGCTTAGAGCTGCCCACAGACCTTTTTGTGGGTTTTTGCGCAGCAACTTACAGTCATTGGGAGTCTGATACAATGTAATGTCTTCTACAGGGGATCTGGGACCTGTGTTCAAAGAGCAAGCAACAGCATGGGGGAAAAATTTGTTCATGAAGTGCCACTTCAAGTGACGCAATGCATGCAATGTCAATTCCCCGAGGGCAGACAGTTCCCCGGGCCGATACCTGTGTGGCCCGCGTGGGTATGCTCATTGATATAATTGAAGAATGCCGCACAGGCCACTCAGGTAATGGCCCGTGGCACTGTCTACCCTCAGGGAATCAGCGTAGTGTACATAGTGCTGCTCGAAGTGGCTCTAGGCATACAAAATTCTCCCCCCATGTCTCTTCAACCAAACAGACTGAAGAATTCTTACTGAGGCACACTTAATTTAAACCAGGAAATGTAAGTTAGACTATTTAATTCAATGTAAAATCATGGGCAGAAAGCAATATTGAGAGAGGGAAAGAAAGATGGGATTAAGAGAGAGAAGCGACAGAAAGAAAAAGTTAAAAACCTTTAATTTTTTAATATCCACCAATAATTAAAATCTGAAGGAATGAGATTCCACACTTAAAAAGTAAATTGTCAGTACCAGAGAAGTTGCTTTATAGTAATTAAGACAGTAATAGATAGTAATATGCCATTTAAAATTCACTTACATTTGAATTGATAATAGGTTTTTCTGGCATGTTTAGTGCGTAACTAGTAAGTGATGCAGAATTATGCCTTTCGTGTGTTTGAATGCCATATCTTTTGGCTGAATACCAGTGTAGTGAAGCTTGTGGAAGAGGAGGACAACTAGAACAGCAACTTCTAGATTACCATGTTTAACTTCGCATGTGTCGATGCCGGAAGTTGCTGTCTGATTTACTCCTTAATAATAATCACCATTAATCCAACTGTAAAATCCAAGCCAATATGTTGTTTTGGTCTATTCCTGCCATTTTTTGAATATGTTTGTTTAACTGGTGCCTCCTAATGACAGATGGACTACTGACTTGAATGGTTTGCCATACCCAGCAGCATTAAAAAGCTGAATTGTTGCTGACAGTTTAATGGCATGGTTACTGAAGCACCTGGGTTAATGTCTACAGATCCTGATGTTAATTCAGGTTTCACAGGTAGGTTCAGTAGCACCTTCATGACAGTTTCACCAATTTCTTCAGCACATTGTTTAAATTAAAGTCAACTAATAGAAAAAATGTACATACATTGGCATAAATTGCAAGGTCCTTCTAACAGTTTGATTTTTAAACTGAATACCTACACTGAGATTATTCCGTTCAGCCTGATGTTTAAGACATTGGCTTCCACATGGGCAGATTATTTGCATAAATGCAAAAGAACAAAAAGCAAAAAACTGCAAATGCTAGAAATCTGAAACAATAACAGAAAATACTGGAAGCAGGTCAGCCAATTTCTGTACAGGCAACAGACAAGTTAAATGTTTCATCTCTTCAAGATTGGAAAAATAATGAAAGATGGAACAGCATATAAAAAGGAACAGAACAAAGTGAAGGTTGAAGGAAAAAAAAAGACACCGACACTCACACCCACGAGATAATAAGTACGTGTAGAAAGAGCTATGAAGCGTTTAAAAGGAAACTGGAGATGATTAAATGGTTGAAGTGATATTATTATGAGATGTTAAGAAGAAGTTAATGACCAAAATTAAAGACATGTAAGAGACACAACTGATTTGTGAATAGCTGAGACGGTATTGTGAGTGGTACAGCAAAACTGAATTGGAAATGGGGAAGCTGTCAAAATGGAATTGTATTCAGAAATCTTAGCAGAAGGAAATAACAGGTTGACTGCATCACCAGCACTGTGTTCCAATGGAGGGTCTCCATCCTAATATGTTGATACACCCATTCCCAACATCAGCATGTTAAGGTCTGAAATGATTAAAATCATTGTTAATCCCAGAGGGCTGCTAAGTGCCTAATGGAAAGATAAAATACTATTCCTTAAACTTTTGTTGCACTTCATTAGAACAGTATAGAAGGTCAAACACAGAGAGGTCAGAGTAAGAGTGGGACAGTGAATTCAAATGACAAGTGACAGGAAACTCAGTGTTGAGCTTGCAAAGCAGTCAACTAATTTGCATTTGATCTTAAATGTATTTAAATGTATTCAATTTAAGAATGTGGCAGATATGGGAAAATTTGAATATGAGAGGACATGGTACTAATCTGAGATATTGACATAGAGTGCTATAAATGTTGGCATAATTTATGTGTAAGTGTGATCCAGGAAATTCTGGTTCTATATTAGGTTCCCAGTTACTCACTTAAAGAAATAAATAATGTTTCTTAAATAGGTACATCTGTGAGTAATGACATCTGCAATTTCCAGTTTTATCACACAGCCATTCACAAATCCTGTGTAGATTGAAAGAGTAGTTTTTATTTTACAGTTTAAAATCTTTGAATATACCTTTATCCTTTCTAGTTGCATTTTTAAAATGTGCACTGGTTTCATCTTGAATTTTTTTTTAACAGTTGTGTTAGTATACCGGCAACTCAGCCTGCGCAGTTTCAGTGCTGTATCTCTAAACTAAACTAAACCTCTCTCCATTTTGTCGCTGGGTCAAATACAGTGTTGGATGCATCAGTCGATGCTCTATCTGAGAAACTGGTTGGGAAGCAAATGTACAGCAGCAGCTATCTAATTCTCCCCAGATTAAAATGGCAGAAAGTTAATTCTATTTTCTTTATAAAGCTAATTTGCAAATGATTAGGTATAGCATTAAAAATATTAGCAATAAAATCACTCGCTAACAATTCCATGTTAAGGCTTCCTGGTCCTTTAATGGTTTGACTTTAATGTTCGCAATAATGGTATTTTTTGAATTAAGAATGTTTCAGTGGCATCTGGGGTTTATTTGTTTCTAAATTTGGGTATTTGAAAAAAAGAGGCTTCAGAAGGGAATTTTTGGATAGGCTTGGTTTCTGGAACAGTCTGCTTTTAAACTTTTGTCAGACCATTATCCTGTTGATCTTCTGTAGAAAGATTTTGCATAAGTAGAAAGAGTTTTAAGGGATTAGCTGGCTAGAGATTATAAAACACCCCTTCTTTCCTCCCTCACGCATGCACATTTCATGTTATGTTAATTCCTTTAACGAGAAAAAGCCTGATGAGTACAACTGATGAACTGAATTAAAGGTTCTAATACAGGCAGACATAAGTGATCAATACTTTCCAGAATATATGTAATGGTGGCCTGAATACCTCTGCACCCGCCCTCTGATCATGGCCTCTCTACTCAGTATTTGCCTCAGAAATCAGACATGACTTTGCAAAGAATCCCAAGTCTCAGAAAATAAAAGGGAGCAGCAGCATTCAAGTTGCAGAACCAGACATGGTGCTACAACATCTCACTCCAGCACTTCCGAGCATGAGGCTGACTGTTGATCATTTTGATCAGCTGAGCAAGGATCGAGCCATCATGTACAGGTTGGTTGATACCCGAATATTTCAGTCAATTAGCACCTCACTGCCAAAGCCACTTTATAAATAAATGCAGCACTTACCTATAATTGGCTCTGTTAGACTTTTTTTCAGTCTATGATCATCCACATTATTTTGACTTTGATCCAGTTACAGTACTTTCTATGGTTAAATCATATTCTATTGATGACCTATACTGCTACAGTTCCCTAAAGCCAGCTGTGATCTATCCCCACCCTTATTCTGTCTTTTCCAGCTGTGATGTACTTTTCTGGAGGAAGAAAGTTATGCTTCTTCTGTGTTACTAGATTGTGGTCACTAAGTTGCCTTTTCACAAAGTCACACTTTGGCATTATAAAGACAATATGTAAGGTTTAATGATGGAACCAGGTGTTTTGAATAGAACTGGTTCCATTGTTGCTATATTTTGTTCAATGATCCCAAAAATAGTTATTGTACTATAAACTCACCTCTTTAGGTGACAGGATGGATATATAATCCTCGTATATTAATCTTGCTTTCTCCTCAAGAAGATTTTTGTTGACTTCTTTCTTTAGGTCCTCGCAGGCTAGCCAGAATAGCATATTCTCCTCACTGTATTCTGTTCGTAAAAATTCTCGGAATGCATTTCTTCCTGCAGCACTTTTCATTAATTTGTCGAAAGATTGACCCCAGGATTGCACTTCTTCAAGTGTTGGCTTTGGACTGTATAAGCAAAATCACAAGGAAACTGTTTTATAAGAACTTCCCAGAAAACAGAATGAAAGTCACAATGTTTTAAATAAAACCAAAAAAGAAACACAAATTAGAATTGCACAGTTAATTTCAGAAATAAGGTGGACAAAATTTGCTGGATGCTAATTTTATTTAATTAACTCAACACAACAGTATTTCTGTGCCTTGAATCAAGGAAGACATGAATCTTAGTCTATTTCTGTAACCTCCTGCAGCCCTACAATCTTCCGAGATAACTGCGCTCTTCTAATTCCGACCTTTTGCGTATCCCTGATTTTAATTGCTCCACCATTGGTGGCTGTGCCTTCAGTTGGCATGGCCCTAAACTCTGGAATTCCCTCCCTAAATGTCTCTCCCTCTCTATTTCTCCTTCCTCCATTAAGATGCTCCTCTAAACCTACCTCATTAATCACACTTTTGGCCATCTTCCCTAGTATCTTCTGACGTTGTTCAGTGTCAAATTTTGTTTAGTAATGCTCCTGTGAAGTGCCTTGGGATGTTTTACTAAAACAAGTTGTTGTTAGTCAATATAATACACTGAACTGAAAGAAAATGCAAAGAGGGAAAATTAACATTCTTAGTCATATAATGTAAAATCCTGATGGTTGCTATATAATGGATATGGCGATATTACATTGTTCTGATCCTGTAGTTTTTTCCCCCTGGGAAGTATGCAGTGTGCCTTTAAGGCTGTAACAGGATCAGTACTGCTTTAAGGCAGAAAGCTCCAGGGACTGAGTCAAAGAATGCATTCTCGTTGCTGTAGGATACAGCCAGCTTCAAATGTGCATTCTTGTTGCCGTAGGATACAGCCATTTGGAGAACAAGGACAAAGATACAACGTTGCCTATTGATGTTTGAAACTAGATGAAAAACTAGCTTTTGAGACACAGTTAACAGACACAGACAGACAGCTGGACCAGCATGAACCTAACAGAGTTCTCTGATAATTTAAACTGAAGGAAGATGAATTTTAGACTGATCACTTTTTCACCCCTCAAAAATTCTAAAGCCAAATTAATTCATTGAACTGTAATTGCTGAAATTCATCGCTGGAAAAGAAGAGCAGTAATTCAACTGTTGAATTGGACTACTGATTGTTCTACTGTGGAAGAACCTTCTTTTTCCCCCATCAGACCACTACAAGGACTTCAAGCAACCTTGGACAGTTCCACATTGGAACATTCCACTTTGGCAGGAGCGTAAATCTGCAAGGACACTAATTTTTCTATTTTAAATGTTGTTTATATTTCAGTAGTATTTAAGCATTTAGTTTTTCTAATTAAACAGTTAATTTGTTGATCTAAAGACACCTGGTTTGGTTAGCCTCATTCTGGGGTACAATTTGGCTGGGTCTTTCTTTAATTTGGAAAGTTTAAAATGATATGTTAGGTGATCTGTGGAGGGGCAGGACTGCATCAACAGTGTGTTTCTCCCACCACAATCAGAATCATATGTTTTAATTGGGGACTTTGTCTTGAGCGGTGGTCATAACAACATACATAGTATTACATAGTGATAACAGCACAGAAACAAGCGATTCAGCTCAACAGATCCATGCTGGTGTTTATGCTCCACACAGCCCTCCACCCACCCTTCTCTATTGAACCCTCATCAGCATATCCTTTTATTCCTTCCTCCCTCATGTGTTTATCTAGCTTTCCCTTAAATACATCTATACTAGTTGCCTCAACTCCTTCTTGTGGTATCAAGTTCTGCATTCTAACCATCCTCTGGGGAAAGAAGTATCCTCTGAAATCCCTTTGGGACATATTAGTGGCTAGCTTATATTTATGCCCCTAGTTCTGGTCTCTCCTGCAAGTGGAAACACCTTTTCTACATTTACTTTATCAAATCCTTTCATAATCTTAAAGACCTCTATCAGGTCACCCCTCAGTCTTTTTTCTAGAGAAAGGAACCACCAGCTATGCTGCGACCAATCGAGGAGGAGGAGGAAGAGGAGGATGAAGGAAGAGCAGGAGGAGGAAGATGGGAGGAGGCAACTAACAAATCTCCTTTCTGGCCGGGCTGTCCTTGATCAAATCATCCAACTGCAGTACCAGTGAATGCAACCCCAATACCCTATTCACCAACAGTCCCACATCTTACCTTCCCTCTATACTTGGCCATCACAATGTCCTCTTTACTACAATGCTAAAACAAAAGCCACCGCATAACAAACATTCCAAGCCAAATTTATAAATCAAACATTGCCATATTCCATAAAAAGTCAACTGATCAGCCTTGTGCATTCCCTTAAGGCTTGTCTTCTTTATTTATCTGCCTGTCCTAGTGCTCCTATGTAGTGCTACTCCAATGCCTGCAGCTTGGCTGGTGGAAAGATGCTGATTATCACTGGCAGAGACTGCAGATAACCTTGCAGATGGCTTCGCACAGATCTGGCCTAGCAAGTCCAGCTCTGGACCGCACCGTCTTGGCATGGGTGGCAGCAGTCTGGACTAGCTAGCTGAAAGTAACAGCAAGGGGCAGTGGTGGAGTCACTATGGTGGAAGGATGAATGCTGCTATCCTGAGAAAGGAGAGCAGGTTTGTGCTCCATGGAGTGACTGCCACTCCCCGGGACAGCACCTCAGTAATCCTCGTATTCTGTTGGAGGACAGATTGCTGGACTTCTGTGAGACCTTGCAAGCCCCTTTGAACACTGGTATCTGGAGCTATGATGGCAGCTGTCTGAGCCTTCGTGGCACCAAGCTGAGTTTGCATGAGATCAATCTGAGCTTCCACTGCAGCAGCCAGATGTTGAGTGGCTTTTGCTTGTGCTGCAATGGAAGCTGCACCATGGTTGGGTCTGCAAGTGATCTTTGGCCGCCATGTCCACACTGGAAAGGATGAGCTCCAAGCACTCCGTAAAGCCCTGTGCCAAGTTGGTGCCGGTGTCTTCCATGCTCCTTGACATTGACTGCATGCTTTTTGCCAATGCACCAAACATTTCAGTGTTTCAGTCTGCATACCTATCAGTTTTCTTCTGTAGGCCCCCCTATCAAAGTCCTCATCTGAGTCTTCTGCAGCCGAACTCATGTGTGACCTCCCCCTCCAGTGAGCTGGGTCTTGTGCTACCCTTGACTCCTGCCTGGCTGCAGTCCACTCATTCCCACTGTCTCACCACGTGCAGATCCTGCCTCTAAGCTATCCTCTAAATTACATGCAGTGTCAATATCTGAGCTGGTGGCTGTAAGTGTGAGAGTGAGTGATGATGCTTCTTCATCACTGTCTTCATGCTCTTCCATCTCTTTCTTTTCCACCACTGCCTGGACAGGTTGAAGATCTTAGGTATCTGAAAAGGAGAAGGGCACAAAGATAGGGTTGCAATGAGGGAAGGGGTGGCGGAGTGTGTGTGAAAGAGGTGCATGCTTACACCATCTGCAGCTTGTATACCAGAAGAGATTGTGGGGTGAGGGGGAGGTGTGCTGTGAGAAGGAAGATTCGGTATGAGGATACCGACATCTTTGATGATCTCAGCCCCACTGCTGGCCACGGCCTTGGTCATTGCCAATCTAATGATGGTGAGCACTGTCTCCTCCATGAGGGTAACAGCATACAGCCGGGCCTGTCAACTGCCAGTTAGATGTTGCTGCCTCCGGTTACGTGCCACCTTGTCCTGCAAGAGAGAGGGAAGTGAGTCAGTGAGTGTAGTGCAACATATTCAGATAATGTGGCTGACACGGTTGAATAGCTGGCATCGTGTACAAGCTGTGAGATGTGGGTGTGAGGCTTGCAGCAGCGCTAAGTGCATCAGGGTGAGTTGAAGCAATGTAAACTAAGTATGAGTCAGGATTGATAGAGATTGTTGGTAGGTGAGAGATGGGGATATGGTACACTGAGCAGTGTGTGAAGCTAGTAGTGCAGTTGTTGGGATGTGGCATTTGAAGATGCATTTACTAACCTTGACCACTTGCGTGAGGTGATTGAACTTCTATTGGCACTGCATCCAGGTCCTGGGGGCCACAGTGCTGGCATTGACCTGCATGGCTATCTGCTCCCATTGCATTCTCAGAGTTTGTCTGGAAGCCCTCCTGGCCCCCTGCTGATAAATAACATCATTGCTCCTCTGCACCTCCCAATCAAGGCCTCCAGTGCAGCATCAGAAAAACTTGGAGCCGGCTCTCTGCCATGTTGTGCCATTCTTGAGTCTTTCCCATGTCAAACTCACTTTTACAATGACTTCCAGCACTTGCTCCAGCCGAAATGCACCTTGCCTTAAGAGGTGCAGTCTAGCTTGAGCTGGTGCTAGCCTGTCACGATTTTGCATCCCCTGTTCAGACATCCTCAACATAATGCTTAGCATTGGCTGCACACTACAATCATTTAAATGAACAGGCAGCACAAAATTTGTGTGCTGCCTGCATTGGAAGCAACTGCCGCAGGTTAATAGCACATCCCGATCCCAGTGCCTGTTTTCAGGTCTTATTGAATTTTGCAGCCATAATATTCGAACTCAGAGGCAAGCATGCTACCAGCTAAACCAAGCTGAATCTGTAGCCCTGATACTCATTTTAATTGAGATTTCAACAAATTTGTAAACAGGAAAGAAGGTGGTTTAGGCCCTATTCTCTGGAATACATGAGAGATTAAAGAAGTTGATCCAATGAGAGGTGGAAAATTATACAATGAACTACTTCTACAGGACATCTTTAACACAAAATAGCAAAAGCCTAACACTAGAGTTTGCTGCAGACTACCAGATGGGAATAAGAAGACAATTTATTCTATGAATAAAGGTTTGTGTTTCTTTCTCTCTCCCTCCCCATTTCCTGAGAGCATCACTTTCGCCTGACTCTACTGTAATATAGGCAAATATGACAGTTAATTTGTATGCAATAAGGTCTCACAATCGGAAGAAGGTAAAGGACCAGATACTCTTTTTTTATTCATTCATGGGATGTGAGCGTTGCTGGCCAGGCCAACATTTATTGCCCATCCCTAATTGCCCTTGAGAAGGTGGTGGTGAGCTGCCTTCTTGAATTGTTGCAGTCCATGTGGGGTAGGTACACCACAGTGCTGTTAGGAAGGGAGTTCCAGGATTTTGACCCAGCGACAGTGAAGGAATGGCGATATAGTTCCAAGTCAGGATGGTGTGTGGCTTGGAGGGGAACTTGCGGGCGGTAGTGTTCCCATTGCATCTGCTGCCTTTGTCCTTCGATGTGGTAGAGGTCGCGGGTTTGGAATGTGCTGTGTAAGGAGCCTTGGTACGTTGCTGCAGTGCATCTTGTAGATGGTACACTGTTGCCACTGCGTGTCGGTGGTGGAGGGAGTGAATGTTTGTGGATGGGGTGCCAATTAAGTGGGCTGCTTTGTCCTGGTTGGTGTCGAGCTTCTTGAGTGTTGTTGGAGCTGCACCCATCCAGGCAAGTGGAGAGTATTACATCACACTCCTGACTTGTGCCATGCAGATGGTGGACAGGCTTTGGGGAGTCAGGAGATGAGTTACTCACCGCAGGATTCCTAGCCTCTGACCTGCTCTTGTAGCCACAGTATTTATATGGCTCTGTTATAGCTGTTGAATGAAGGATAAATGTTAGCCAGGACAACGCCCCTGTTCTTCTTCAAATAGTACTATGGGATTTTTGCCTTCATTTCAGCAAGCAGACAGGGCGTCAGTTTAATGTCTCATGCAAAAGACAGCATTTGGCCACTGTAGCATTCTCTCAGTAATGCATTAGTATCTCAGCCTAGATTATGTGCCTTAGTCGGGCTGCCAAGTCTGGTTTGAAATATTCTAGGGAATTTGATCATTTGATGGCATTCTATCACATGACACCACTCATGTGATGTTTAATCAAATGACATTTGATCACTGTTTGCAAATGTTATTCCATTTACCTTAGTTAAGTGTCTCAGTATCATCAAGTTCTGAATAAATTATTTGGCTTTTTGTTTTATAGTGAGAAGAATCACAACTTAACAATTAAATAAAACACTAAATAATAGCAAGATTTAAGGATAATAATGTTTAAATAAAAACTACTTCTGTGATGTTTTTACAGTTTTGACTGCAATGCGAATCAGCAAGTAAATACCACTGATGCGACAAAAAAATCAATGTAAGTAACGTCTAATAAGTTTTCATACAGTCTTATAACTTCTTAAAATACACAGTAAGTTATAAAAATAATAAATAAAGACAAAAGGAAACCTAATTCAACACACTGACCCAAACCCCATGGCTGAAGCCCAGCTTCAGGGAGGTGAGGTTCAGTCCAGGGGGAGTGAGGTATAATCCTCAGGGAGGTGAGGTTCAGTCCAGGGGGAGTGAGGTATAATCCTCAGGGAGGTGAGGTTCAGTCCAGGGGGAGTGAGGTATAATCCTCAGGGAGGTGAGGTTCAGTACAGGGGGAGTGAGGTATAATCCTCGGGGAGGTGAGGTTCTCTCAATGCTCACGGAGTTTCCAGACGATTTTCTTTGGCCCCAATGCTGTCATTCCTCACAACTGGCAATGACATGGTGCGATCCGAATAATGGGGCTCAGTCAACCCTGTTTGTTTACAAGCCATGATAGATGAGGTACTGTGCATGTGTGAACTGCACATACAGGGACTGATTTTCCTTTGTTGGGAGACCAATCACCCATTCCAGTAGACTCCTGCCCAAAGCAGTGGGTTAGGAAGCCTACACCTAAGTGTGACTTGAACCCCCGACCTGCTGGGTTAGAGAAACAGAAGCTATTAATAAGTCAGTCCTTACACCCATGCCAGGATAAGAATGTTGCATAATAACAGGAAGGTTATTACGGAAGGGTATCATAGGGACATAAGAACAAGAGTAGACCATTCAGCTCCTCGAGTCTGTTCTGCCATTCATTGGGATCATGGTTGGTCTGTGACCTAACTGCATATACCTGCCTTTTCCAATTATCACTTAATATGTTTGGTTAACAAAAATCTATCAATCTCATATTTAAAATTATCAATTGACCCAGCATCAACTGCCATTTGTGGAAGAGAGTTCCAAACTTCTACCACCCTTTGCATATAGAAATGTTTCCTAACCACATGCTTAAAAGGCCTGGATTGAATTTTCAAGCTATGTCTCCCTGTCTCTCCATCCAGTGGAAACAGTTTCTATCCACTCTATCAGTTCTCCTTAATATCTTGAAACCTTCAATCTAATCACCCCTTGACTCTCTAAATTGCAGGTAATACAACCCTAGTTTGTGCAATTGTTTCTCATTATTTAACTCTTGGAGTCCAGGTATTATTCTGGTGAACCGACACTGCACTTGGGGAAGATGGTGGGGTCGTGGTAATGTCACTGAACTAGTAACCTAGAGGACCAAGCTTATGACTGGGGATGCAGGTTCAAATCCCACCATGGAAGCTGGTGGAATTTAAATCCAATTAATTAATAAAAATCTTGAATTGAAAGCTAGTCTTAGTAATGGTGCCATGAAACTATCATCAATTATCATAAAAACACATCTGGTTTACTAATGTGTTTTAGAGAAGGAAAT
The DNA here is from genome assembly GCF_036365525.1 of Heterodontus francisci. Classification (NCBI taxonomy): domain Eukaryota; kingdom Metazoa; phylum Chordata; class Chondrichthyes; order Heterodontiformes; family Heterodontidae; genus Heterodontus; species Heterodontus francisci. Next base: position 101,950,130 of record NC_090375.1, on the reverse strand, counting down.
CTGCTGTCCTTACCTGATCTGACCCACATCCCATGAAAAAATAAAAGAACTCCCTCCAAGGCCAATATATCCTTCCTAAGTTGTGATGCCAAAACTGAACACTGTACTCCAGGTGTAGTCTATCTAGGGCTTTGTATAGCTGTGAGTTTTAGGAGATACCTGATCAACTAATTGAATATAAATTGTGACACCTCAGTGCTTTGAGTACTAAAGGGAAGACTTTCTGTTTGGGTGCCCCTAGGACTTAAAATTAATATATGGCAAATGATCCATTAAATACTTACTTTCTCCAAGTATTCAGTAGGGAACAGAAGAGCAACATGTCCTCTACAATTACTGGTAATCCAAATAGAATTAATCCCTTCAATGTCAATGAAATGAGGGTCCTAGACAGGTTAAAGGGATTTAAACAAATACATTCCCAGAATTTATCCAAGGGTACGATGAAAGAAAATGGATGAGATTTGTAGGCTGAGATTTTCATTTCTGTACTTGCCAGCCTGTACTAAGATGTATGGATGGAAAATGCTGGGGTGTTGAGTGCAGAAGCAGAAAATCCCAGCCATCAGGTTATAATGATAATTATGAATTCTGCGGATGTCCTGCAAGATTGGAAACAGCATAACGTGCAAATCATTTACAAAAAGGATAACCAGAAGAGATCCAAAAACCCATCAGCCTCATATCAGTATCCAGTAAAATAACGGAACTGATTATAAAAGTAAATTGAAATATTATCTGTGTGTTAATAACTTGGTAAAATAGCAGCCAACATGAATTCAGAAGGGTGAAGATCTAACCTCCTTGATATTTCTTTTGAGGGATTGCCATCTCCCAACTAACATGTCCTACCCAGACTTTCAAAAAGCCTTTGACCAAAGCACCACACAAAAGGCTGCTGCTTAAGCTTAAAGTGATGAGGATTTAAGGTAAAATCTAGTACTGCACAGGAATTTGGCTGAAGAATACAAAACTACTGGTATGTGTTCGGAAAGTGATATTGGGGTGGGCGATATGGTGAGTGGAGTGGTATTGGGATTCTAACTATTTTCAATTTAAATTAACAACCTGGGCTCAGAAGCTCAGTGCAAGCTGATCAAATTCACAGACAATACCAAAGTAGAAGGGATGGTTGAACCTGAGGGGATAGCACAGCAACTACAAAATGGATCAGAAAAAATATGTAATTGGGTAGAAATTTAATATGGACCAGTGTAAACTACTGGACATGGGAGGAAATAGAGGACATAAGCATTCCATGAACAGTGCTGAAGTTGCTAAAGTTATAAGATAAAACGATTACACAGAAACAGGCCATTTGGCCTAGCTAGTCTGGGGCAATGTTTATACTCCACATGAGCCTTTTTTCACTGTAATGGCCTGTTTCCAATCTGCTATAAAATCCCTCTAATCCTTCCTCGCTTGTGTATGTATCAAGGCTGAGTCCTGAAGGACATAGCTGCCAGACTAGGCTTGCGGCAAGTGGTGAGAAAACCATCGCGAGAGCAAAACCTACCTAACCTCATCCTCATCAATCCACCTGTTGCAAATGCATCTGTCCATGACAGTATTGACAGGAGTGACCACCGCACAGTCCTTGTGGAGACGAAGTCCCGTCTTCACACTAAAAGCACCCTCCATCATGTTATGTGGTACTAGCACTGTACTAATTGGGATGGATTCAAAACAGATCTAGCAACTCAGCAAAGGGTATCCATGAGATGTTGTGGGCCATCAGCAGCAGCAGAAGCAGATGCAGAATTGTATTCCACCACAATCTGTAACCTCATGGCCCGGCATATTCCTCACTCTATTAACATCAAGACAAGGGATCAACCCTGGTTCAATTAGGAGTGTAGAAGAGCATGCCAGGAGCAGCACCAGGCTTTCCTAAAAATGAGGTTTCAACCTGGTGAACTGCATGCATGTCAAACAGCAGAAGCAGCAGCTATAGACAGAACTAAATGATCCCACAACCAACAGATCAGAGAGAAGCTCTGCAGTCCTGCCACATCCAGTCATGAATGGTGGTGGACAATTCAGCAACTAACATCCCCATCCTCAATTATGATAGAGCCCAGCAAGTGTGTACAAAAGACAAGGCTGATGAGTTCGGAACCATCCTCAGCCAGATGTGCCGAGTGGAGGATACGTCCTGGCCTTCTCCTGAGGTCCCCACCATCAAAGAAGCCAATTTTCAGCCAATTCTGTTCACTCAACATGATATCAAGAAATGGCCGAGTGCACTGGATACAGCAAAGACTATGAGCCCTGACAACACCACGACCACAGTGCTGAAGACTTGTGCTCCAGAACTAGCTGAGCCTCTAGCCAAGCTGTTCCAGTACAGCTACATCACTGATGTCAATCCAGCAATGTGGAAAATTGCTCAGGTATGTCCTGATCACAAAAAGTAGGACAAATCCAAACCTGTCATTTAGTCCTCCATGGTGGTGGAAGGTATCATTGAAAGTACTATCAAGCAGCGCTAAATCACCAATAACCTGCACACTGATGCCCAGTTTGGGTTCTGCAAGAATCACTTAGCTCCTGACCTCATTACACTTGTGGTCCAAACATGGACAAAAGAGCTGAATTCCAGAGGTGAGAGTGACTGCCCTAAACACCAAGGCAGCATTTGACCAAGTGTGGCACCAAGTTGACCTAGTAAATTTAATGGGAATCAAGGGGAAAACTTTCCACCGGTTGGGGCCATACTTAGTAAAAAGGAAGATAGTTGTGGTTGTTGGAAGCCAAACATCTAAGGCCTAGGACTTTGCTGCAGGAATTCCTCAGGGTAGTATCCTAGGCCCAAAATCTTCAGCTGCTTCATCAATGGCCTACCCTCCATTACAAGTTCAGAAGTGGGGATGCTCACTGACGATTGCACAATGTTCACTAACATTCGTGACTCATCAGATACTGAAGCAGTCTGTGTCCACATGTAGCAAGACCTGGACAACATTCAAGCTTCAGCTGATAAGTGGCAAGTAACATTCGCGCCATACAAGTGCCAGGCAATGACCAGCTTCAACAAAAGGGAATCTAACCATCTCCCCTTGACATTCAACTGCATTACCATTGCTGAATCCCCCAAAATCAACATCTTGGGGGTTACCATTGACCAGAAACTTAACTGGACCAGCCATATAAACACTGTGGCTACAAGAGCAGGTCAAAGGCTGGAAATTCTGTGGCGGGTAACTCACCTCCTGACTCCCCATAGCCTGTCCACCATCTACAAGGCACAAGTCAGGAATGTGATGGAATATTTTCCACTTGCCTGAATGAGTGCAGCTCCAGCAACACTCAAGAAGCTCAACACCATCTTGAACAAAGCAGCCCGCTTAATCGACACCCCATTCACCACCTTCAACATTCACTCCCTTCACCATTGACGCACAGTGGCAGCAGTGTGTACTATATACAAGATGTACTGCAGCAAACTGCCAAGCTTCCTTCGACAACACCTTTCAAACCCATAACCTCCATCACTAGAAGGACAAAGTAACAGATGCATGGGAACACCACCACCTGCAATTTCCCCTCTAAGCCACACACCATCCTGACTTTGAAATATATCAGCATTCCTTTGCTGTCACTGGGTCAAAATCCTGGAACTTCCTTCCTAACAGCACTGTAGGTATACCTACACCACATGGACTGCAGTGGTTCAAGAAGGTTCTCAAGGGCAATTAGGAATGGGCAATAAATGCTGACCTTGCCAGCGATGCTCACATTCCAAAGACGAATAAAAAAACAATACAACCTCCAAATACTTTCATTAACTCAGCAAAAGACTGTAGAAATCAATTAGCAACTATTCAAAAAGACGGCCAAGATGGAGGCCCTCTATGTAATGGAGAGACAAAGGGCAACAATGAGGGTAGCGAGCGAACAATGGAAGTTGGTGACCAATGCACGCAGTATGAAGTCCACAAACCTCACCTACCCTCCCAATGCAGGAAGTTTAATAACCTAAGCAGGGCATACAATGGAAGAGGAATCTATCACATCTTTTGATAATACACCTTACTATGCATGTTTCTCACCTCCACTGAGCTCCCTTCATAATATGCTAAAGCATTTCAATTACTTTGCCAGAAGGAGCTATTGTTTTGTATGTAAAAGAAAAATGAAAGGAATGGAACAATTAAAATTGGAGTTATTCGGGCACAGTAGAAATATTATGGGTTGAAATAAAGCAAAATACATTGAAGAAACTAGTTGCTGGGAAGAAATCACCAAGTCAGGGTAAGGATAAGGATGTTTAACAATGCAATCAGAAAGGGGATTTTAATCTATTAGCTGAGAGACTACAGTGGGAGAAAGAGCAAATTATTCATTTCACTAGACATGGTCATGGGCTGCTTTTTGACCTAGCGGTTTAAGGATGAAGTAGCCTAGAGGTAGAGTACAGAACTAGCAACCCAAAGGTTGAGAGTTCTAAATCCCACCATGGTAAGGTGTAAAGTTGAATTCAATAAAATGACTATTAAAGTTCTTGGATTGTTATTAAAAACCTGACTGGTTCAGTCCTTCAGAAAAAGGATCTATCACCTCCACCTGCTATGGCCGACATTTAACTCCAATCCCACACTATGGGCAGAAACTTAACTGCCAAGGGAAGGTGGGTTTGGGTGCATGTGGGGAGTTAAATCTCCTCAAAATGATGATGAGTTGGGATCCTGACATCATCCTGCCCACTTCTGGTTTTCACCCAAGTGTGTTTGCAGGTGAGCAGGGAACTCCCTTGGAGCTGTTGGTAAGTAATTGTCATATGCAAATAGATTATTAACTGCTGTTTTAACCAACCATTCTGGCTTTAACAGCCAGCAGGCCTATTTCCCAAGCTGTCAGTAACTCACCAGGGTCAGCCAGGCAAGGATACAGCGGGCAGCGCTTCTTCAGTGAAACTGACAGGCTGGGAAGGCTTTGAACAGTGAAACTGAAAAGCTCCAGCTATGGTCATGGGAGAGACTGTGCTTAGAGCACTTCTTCTGAGGGTGCGTTTTCACTGCTTGACAGGTGATCTCCAACTTCTTGTAAGTCATTTTATCTTGATCTGCACTTCACTCACCTTGATCTGTACTGCCCTACTGTCAGCCTTCACTGAGGCATGGTAGCAGGTTATGCAGGATGAGGAACAGCAACACCAACAGCATTAAAAGCAGCAGGAGCAACACCAGCAGCTGGATTAGCTGCCTTCTCCTCAGTCACATGCTGCTCCACAGGATAGAGGGGATGGAGACAGAGATCCAGCTCAAAGGAGGCAAGACCCCCAACACAGGCTTTTCAGGCAAAAGATCTGCTCTCTTGACATGTCTGAGCACCAGCACTTCAGGAGGCTCAGACTTTCACAGGAAGTGGTTGCTGAGACTACAGCCTCCTGGAACACAATGTCCTTCCCAGTGGACCAGATGGGCATACATTGTCAGTGGCCATCAAGGTAGCTGTCACTGGAGGAACACTCCAATCCCCCATCACACACTGCTCTCCCACCTCCCCAACTCCTGGTCTCTGCCTCTCCACAAAGTTGTGTGCTCTCTTCTCCTGTAAGGAGAGACAGCAGAGAGTTATGAGTGTTACAAATGGCTTGTGTGGAGAGGAGGCAAGGACAACATTGGTGGAGGGTGAGTGTGAGGCATGGTGTGAGAGGGCAATAGGAAGAGGGGGAGTGTGAATGTTGGCTGTTCCAATGGAGATGTGAGTTGCCTGGAGAGAAAGGCAGTAGCGGAGCTGCAAGGTATGTTGACCTGAGCAGTGCTATGCAGGAGAATACTGGGAAAAGCAGAATATGGGTCTTGGCACCTGCAAGTGCCACTCACTTTTCCTGATCCTGGATCCTCTTGGTGTACTGTTTCCAGGTTGGAAGGACCACACTTCTGCTCCTGACTTCTTTGGCCTCTTCCATCCAACCCTGCTTAGTTGGAGAGATAGTCCTCTTTCTCCTGTCCTTGTTAGAGCTCACCTCACTGCAGTCCCTCAGGTCCCTCAGCAGGACCATCAGATAAGAGTGAGAGAACCAGGGGGCAGCATTCCCAGGTCTCCTCTACATTTCTGTGGCTGCCAGAGCCTCAACAATCCAGTTGAGCCTTTCTGACCCATGCTGAGGTCCCTTTAAATAGAAATTCCTCCTTTGACTGATTTGGCACATCATCCCACCTACCCTCTCTGATTGATCGGGAAATCCTGAAGCAGGATGCTAACATTGTGGCTCAGTTGAAGAGCCATGGGAAAGCCCTCTGCAGATTCCAACCCATTATAGGTTCTGCCATTTCGGCTGGGATTATGAATTCAAAATTATGCCCTATGTTGCATAAAAGAGGCAGCCCGTTCTTCACTCTGCCCAATTTTCATTTCCATTAACCTTTGCTCCCATCTGTTATGTGCCCTGCCAGAGTTGAATTTTATCCACTTAATGTCCTTAGGGCAACTACGGATGGGCAATAAATAATGCTTTGCCCGTGCTGCCAAAGAGCAACTGAAAAAATAAATGAGGGAGAAGCTGATTTGTATCTTGGAAGAGATTTGTATCTTGTTTTGTGCAACAAACCAGAGATGATAGGAAAATGTAAGGTTAGGGAACATCTTGGAAACTGTGTGTATAACATAACTAAGTTTGGCATCAGACTCACCAAATATAAAGAGAATAAAATGAAGACTAAATTTTGGAAGTTCTGGAAATACTGATGAAAGGTCACTGACCTGAAACTCTGCCTCTCTCTGCACAGATGCTGCCTGACCTGCTGAGTATTTCCAGCACTTTCTGCTTTTATTTCAGATTTCCAGCATCTGCAGTATTTTGCTTTTATATCAGAGTCTTTGACATCTGTTTCCTGTGGATGAGGCACCCAGTTGGGAGCGTATTGTTGAAAATAACCCCTTAAGAGTTTAAAACTCATAAAACAATATTTCCATTGTTTCTCCCAAGTGTAGGGTAAACCTATTCCAATGTATATGTGAAGGGCAAAATATGCCCAAAACATACTTTCCACACTCAGAGTCTTAAAAATAGAGTATAATCTACAATCCCACACTTCAGGGAGTGAGTGTATTGTTGGAATCCTGAGAAGGTGGCCTGTAATTTTTCTACACATTAATTATTTTAATGGCGGGGAGATCTTGGAATGCGAACCCACAATTCACTCTGTTCAAGCATTGCACCCAACTAGTAGCTCTGAATCAAGTCTAATATTCTGTGTGATCTTGTGTTTCTGAAGCTAGTTGGATCAACAACTTATTTTCTCCCTTTATCAAATGTTTTATATTTGCAGTGTCAAAACATATTTTTTTTAAAAAGATCTTTTCTTTGTAATTAGTTGGTGAGATGTTCTGTTATTGTCATGCTTGCAATTGGACCTGGAAAGTCTTATCACTGAAATGCCTCCTTTCCCTAAGACAGGTTGCGCAGATGACAAAATTATTAAAGAAAGAGGACTTATCCAGATGATTAACTGATTTGGTACATCTAGAAGACGCTTATTTCCAAAAACACAACTATTCACCTTTAGGTGTAATAGTTATCGGCTTTCTCAGTTGCAAAATTCCCAACTTTTCACTCTTCCGTAAATCCTTCCTTGGGATGGCCAAACATCCTGAATAGAGTCCTGAACATTCTGAACTGACTTGCATAATATGAAATTGAACTCTGTGCCTAATATAGGCTAAATCAAATTGAATAAAAATTATGTATTTGTTTTCAATATACAGTAGCAGGCAATAGAATATTGAGTTTAAACTACCCAAAGAATTGATGCTACTAACCCACTTAATTTTTAGCAGTTGTGGCATATTCTTTTTAGAGAGTCGTACAGCATAGAAACAGGCCCTTCGGCCCACCGCGTCCATGCCGACCATAATGCCTATCTATATTAATCCCATCTGCCTGCCATAATTCCATATCCCTCTATGCCTTGCTCATTCAAGTACCTGTCCAGATGCCCCTTAAATGTCACTACTGTTCCTGCCTCTACCACCTCCCCAGGCAGCTCATTCCAGATACCCACTATTCTTTGTGTGAAAAATTTACCCCTTTGATCCCCTTTAAACCTCCTCCCTCTCACCTTAAATCTATGCCCTCTAGTTTTAGCCACCCCTACCATGGGAAACAGACTCTGGCTATCTACCTTATCTATGCCTCTCATAATTTTATATACCTCGATCATGTCCCCTCTCAGCCTCCTTCGCTCCAGGGAAAACAGACTCAGCCCATCCAATCTCTCTTTATAACTCAAACCCTCCAAACCAGGCAACATCCTTGTGAATCTTTTCTATGCCCTCTCTAGCTTAATCACATCTTTCCTGTAATGTGGCGACCAGAACTGCACACAGTACTCCAAATGCGGCCTAACCAACATTATGTACAACTGTAACATGACGTCCCAACTCTTGTACTCAGTGCCTCGGCCAATGAAGGCAAGCATGCCAGATGCCTTCTTCACCACCCTGTCTACCTGTGTTGCCACTTTCAGGGAACTATGTACTTGCACCCCAAGGTCTCTCTGCTCAACAACACTCCCCAAGGCCCTGCCATTCACTGTACATGTCCTGCCCTGGTTTAACTTCCCAAAATGCATCACTTCACACTTGTCTGCATTAAATTCCATTTGCCAATCCCTTGCCCACTTTTCCAGTTGATCTATATCCTGTTGTAACCTTAGACAACCTTCTTCACTGTCCACTATACCACCAATTTTGGTGTCATCTGCAAACTTACTAATCATGCCCCTTACATTCACATCCAAGTCATTAATATATATGACAAACAACAGAGGGCCCAGCACTGATCCCTGCAGCACACCACTGGTCACCGGCCTCCAATCTGAAAAACAACCCTCCACTACCACTCTCTGCCTCCTATCACCAAGCCAATTTTGTTTGCAATTTGCTAGCTCACCCTGGATCCCATGCATTCGAACCTTCTGGACCAGCCTACTATGCGGGACCTTGTCAAAGGCCTTTTATGCATCTTATTCTTCTAACTCTCTACTTTGCAAATCAATACTGAAATGCTATCTTATTAACAATCTTTGATTTAAGTCAATTATGAATCACTCTGACAGAAATTAAATATTTTCTGAAGGCCAGAGAAGTAACTATTTGGTAACGGGGCTATTGAAAGTCACTGATACACATGCAAAACTTTGAAATTCCAAGCTACTGAAGAAACACACTTGCCTGTTTTATGTTTAATACTGTGAAAGTACTAAAATCTGTTTTGTAATTTATAAATATGTAATTAGCAATATCCATTTTTTCATACTTCCTGAAGCTGCTGTTTAATTTTATGCAAACAAAGCAAAATCAATGTTTGATTTTATGAATTGACAAAAAGCATACTTGAAATCCATGTTCCTCATTCCAGACATCTGATCTGGAACAATCCATGTCAGGATACAGATTTCTTGCTGGCCCCATGGAATATTTTTGGAAGTGGAGAGTGCAGGAAAAAGAAAATTATCTCCACATTTATCATTCTATACTACAGCCTCCTTTTATGTTGACTTTCTCACAAGCCCCTTCATCAGCCTTGGTTGAGGAAGAAGTTAGTTAAATTGGGTTAAAGTAAAACTAATGATACTGGACCATGAGGGCAGAGAATCCTATTTAAGTTGCATAAGTAGCTTGAAGATAATTACAGCGAAGTGTCACGGTCCTGTGTTTTTTTTTCTCTCCTCTGAAATACTGCGGTGCGCCTTTAAGACTGTAAAAGATCAGTGCATCTTTAAGGCAGAAGATACGGAGGCTCAGTGAGCCAGGATGCATTCTGGTTGCCAAGCAACAGCCAGAGAGAGAGATAGGACATGCGATTCAATGTTGCAGTTTGACTTTTTTTTAAAAATTAGCTGAGCAGCAGTCAGTTGAGAGCTCTGAGACAATTTAAACTGAAGGGAAAAAAGCTGTGCTATTTCCCTCTCAAGATTCTACAAAGCTTCAAGCTGAATTAATTCCATAAAAAATAAAGAAAGCTTCTTCTTTCACAACAAATTCTTGATATCTGCTGTGTTAATTGCTGGGGGAAAAAAGAGTTTAATACTACAACAGCTGACCTGCTGAATCCTTAGCTTGGAAGGACCTTTTGTTTTCATCGGACCTTGGAAGACTGCAAGTGAACTTTGACTGTGTTGTATTGGAAAACCATTCATCAAGAACATAACGTACAAAGACTTGTTTATTTGTTTTATTTATGAGAAAAAGATACTTTTAAAATCTACATTCTTTTAAAATCTGAACCACTGTTAATGTTGTGTATATGCATGTGAATGCTGAAGATAGATTTTTAAATAAGAAGTTATAAGGTCTTTAGATATTGGTTTATCTTAATAATGTTTAAGATTTTAGTTTTCTTTTCAATAAATAGTTAATTTGTTGATATATAAAGATACCTACTTTGGTTTGCCCCATTCGGGGTTATTGGATTGTTGAATTTGGCTGCTTTTTTTCCGATTTAGAAAGCTTAAAGAAATATGCTGTGAGCTGTGCAGCGACGGGTCTGAATTGACAGTGCGTTGCTCTAATCGCGATCAGAATCATTTATTTTGATTGGGGCCTTTGTCCTGAGTGGTCGTAACAGCAGAATGTAAAAGGATAATTGAATCATTCTCTTTATTTCCGTTGGACCCAGATCAATAATATACAAGAATATAAATTAATATACCTCACTAAAATTTTTCAAAATTTCAATATCCTGACTACAGTAATCCATTTATCTAATGCCTTATTTGTATTGGTAGTTCAATGATGTCCTGGAAACAGCTTGTGTATCCGAATATAAGTTTTATAGAGGAAGTTGGTAAAAAGTAAATACATTTTATCAGAGTAAATAAGTTAGTCCATAGTAAATAAATCAGTAGTTTTGACTGAGTTTAAAATTTCTACCAACAGGTGCTTTAAATGAGATTTTGCCATGGTAATTATCTACTGATAATTTAAAATAATATTTTATATACTGTGTTATTGGGAAATTTCACCCATTAAAATTAGCCATTTTTCAAACCAAATTAAAACAATTGCAGTTGATTTTAACTTTCAATGGTGACGGGAAATGGGTAATAGTGGATCTGCCACTCATTATGAATGCTAGCTAATTTTTCACAGTGGAAGGAAAACCAAGGCGAAGTATATACTGGTGAGATGTTTCACGATTGCCTATGATCCACTAATGCCTATTTTTTACCACTGCCCAAGGTTAAAATGAATCCTTTAATCTTTACCTCACTACTGAAATACATGCATAGAAAATATAACAGAAAATGCTTGGTATTTTATGTGATTTTTCACACTGATCACTCATTTATACTACCAATTACAGTTTAACCATACTTGGAAGCTATAGGGATTGATTTTAACTTTCCGCAGGCACAGAAAATGGACAGTTGTGAATCGGTCGCCCATTATACACATGCCCTATTTTCCTTTTCATTGAACTCAATGAGATCAATTTTTAAGGCTCCAACTTTAGGGTTTCTGTAACATAGTCACATCATAAAGTATTTGCTATTTGGTGTAAAAATACATCTGTTTTCATTTCATAATGTTTCAATAGTACTGAGCACAGAACAAAGACAATAGTTTCAGTGCAAGTAGAAATTGGTTAAAGAATAGTGTACCTTTCTTCACAGTTTGGCAGGCTTTCTCCTCTAGCTTCTTGAGACATTCTTCTTGCTCGTTCATCATCTTCATTCCTAACAGTAAGACTGCAAGGTAGTAAATAAAATCATTTTATCTAGGTACAGGAGCAGATGCCAATGGTGTGTTACTCACAAAAGAAATTCAGGCTGACCAATAGTAATCTTCTTGACTACTGAAAATGAAGATAGGGAAGAATCTCTGAAGTGTTTCCTTCAGGCTAGTGCAGCAGTTTTCAAAATCAATAACATTCACTGGCAATATTATTTGGCCTTGCTGTCAGTACAAAAAAATTAAATTGCAAGTTGTAATCACTTATTACCTGTTGTGATAATAGCAAGCTAGCCAATCTGAATTATTTTTGTTATTTGTAATATGCACTAATTGATTTCCCATGGCATTGCTCACAGACAAATTTATGTCTATCTCTCGCTTCCTCTTCAAGTAATGATCCTCCTCCTTGTCTCCCACTCTCGAAATTCTTTGTGACTCATTCATTTTCTATTGTTGTGTCTGTATCTGTCTTCCTCTTTCTGCTTCCTCTTTATGCAAGGCTGTCCTTCCCTCTATCTTCTCTCTCTTCCGTATGTCTCCCACTCTGTGAATTCCTGTCATTCTTTCCTTGTGTCTCTAACTGTCTATATGTCTTTAAAATCATAGAATCTCTGAACTTAACAATACAGAAGACTATTTAGTCCATAGATTTTGTACTTGCTCTCTAAGCCCATTTCCCTGGCCTTTTAGAAATTTCCTTTTCAAATTGTTATCCACTTCTCTTATAAAATCTAGCATAGATTTTACTTCCCCCAATAGTTCTGATAGGGCATTCCATGTCCTAAGCAAAGAAATTCCCTTTATGTTCTTTTGGTGATGATTTTAATTTCATGTCCTCTAGTTGCTGATTCACCAACAGGTAAGAATAGTTATCCTTTATTACCTGCATCAGGAGATGGGCCTGCTCAGAGTTCTTAAGCGGTCGTTGGGTAAACTGCCAGCAAAAGGTAAGTGTTTTTAAAAACAGATTCAAAAAATCATTCTCCTGGAGTCAGGAGGAGCAGAAGGGTAAATATGTCTAAAACGGAACATAAAATTCTAAATACAACTTAACCAGTGATTTGTATAGGTGATAACTACCTGATCCCAAAATTAATGGAGCAATGGCAATGCTGGAGGAATAAACCTTCAAATGTTCATCGGAGATTGATAAAGAAGTGACTGGATAACTTGCCCAGTGAGTTTTTTTTAAAACTATTGTGGGGAAGCAGCCTGACTCCTTAATGCCTTGCTGATTGCCCAGTTCATCCAGTGCACACACGTAAAGGTTTGCTTTGGTGAAACAATAACATGGTTAATAGTTATTGTGGTTGGTTGGATGGAAGCTAATACTGCAGAAGGCTTCACTTTTGATTTCTTTTTCATTTTTAACTTTTACTGATCTTTTCATTCTGAGAACTTCAAAAAATATTTATTGACATTTCTAATATCATTCCACAGCAGTACAATTATTCATTTTATCGAAACAAACTGGGCTACACAAATGCTTCACATTGCACATACATATTGCATGTGTACTTTTGTGTCAGTTTAACACAAGTTTGCACTTGTTTCCTGGAGAACTTGTGGCTTGATTTGTTTCATTTCGGTGAACTGGCTACTTTCTGGTGCATCTTGAACGTTTACAAAATTTTAGTTCCTAAGTTAAGTGGCTTCTTTTGTTATTGCCTCTATTCTTTATATCTTCCAACCTCCAAACTAAATGCCAAGAAAGAGGACAGCCTACCTGCTTCCAGGCCTTTGCCAATGTCATTGCAGATTGAAGAGGCGCATAAGCAAGTGATTCATAATGACTTGCCCTTTGACTATTGTTATCTTCTTGTTTAGTGGCTCACTGTTTATCCAGTTAAGCTGGTTACTTCATTGTGTTACTTCATACAGCACATTCATAGTGCTCCTCAAGTACAGAAAGACACAACAGAGCCCTTTTCATGCTGATAAACAAAGAATAAACATTGAATGGGAGGGAGGAAAGATAGAAGGGCAAAAACTGGATCAAGGAGAAGGTTCTGAGAGGTTTTGGAAAGCAGGCAGAAAGGTAACAAGGCAGACTTATTCAGAGAAGGCATTCCAGATGGTAGAGATGTAATAGCTGCAGCAATGGCAGCTGATAGAGCAAAGGGAGCAGGAATAAGCAGAAAACCAATATTGGAGGAGCAGAGATGGGGTGGGGTAAGGCCATGGAGGCATATGAAGGGGAGGTGAAGATTCTTAAAATCAATTAATTCCTCATCCTTTCTTTCAAATCCAACATAGACATGTGTTCCGAATTTTACCGGCCCCTCGACACTGCGAGTCGCGGCACGGGGGCCGGTAAAATTCTGCGGGGAGAGGCCAGCCTCGACCCCCGACGTCGAGAAGGGCCTGCTGCATATTACCGGCGGCGGGTGGAACTCAGTGCGGCCCCCCTGCTGCTTGGCGGCAGCACCCCAATTACCATCTTAAAACATGGTACTTACCTCTGCAGATTATACAGCACGTCGCCTCTCGATGCACACTTCAGGATTTTAAGTTGAAGGGGCAGCCGTCACATGCCGTCCCATTCCCGAACAGAAAAGCCGGCGGGTCATCAAAGGCAGAAGGTTTCGCTACAGAAGGTAAGTTCTGATATTCAGGGGTCTCACTCTGCTTACCGGAAGGGAGGAGGGAGGGGGGATATTCAGGGATCTCAGCTCTGCATTCTTAAAGGGAGGAGGAAGGGGGACCGGGATTACTGGAGGGAAAACTCTGCAGGCATGAAGGGAGGTACTGTGTACCCTCTCTCCATTAACAGTGAACGCTCTGCGTTTGTTTGTGTGTGTGAAGGAGCAATGGCACTCCAGTCACCCTGTGTGTGGAGGGTCCCAGAAAGGGTAGAAGAGTTAAGGTTATATGGATGGTGGGGCAATTGATGCAGCAGGTAGGATCTTGATGTGGTCATGCTGTGCCACTCTGAGTGTTAGCCAAGATGGGCAATGCCATGCCATGCCACATAGTTGATCCATGAAATCACCTGATGTACCCATCAACACCAATCCCTGCCTTGTTAGGAACCTTGGAATACATGCAGGGTTCAACTTTATTTATCACATGGAAAAAGAATGGCTCATCCTACATTGCTCCTGAGGATCCGTATGCGACAGAGGCAAAATCGACAGGCAGGTGCGATCCATGTAGAGGCCCCCGGTCATGAGCAGCAGTCCCCAAGGGCAGCTCGCCGTTACAGTTGCTGTGCATCTACTGGCCCCACATGACATGCCATCAGATGTCAGAGCACCAATGTCAGAGGCGATTGCGCATGTAGAGAGGGTGGTGACACATCTCTGTGCCCTGCTCAAGGATGACCTACAGCCCATGGGCTTCAGTGGACATCCTATGCCTGCGATCCTCATAGTGGTAGCGGTTCTCAAGCTTGACATCTATGTGTGGGGTCACACAGTCAGCAGTACACTGCTGCATCAAGGAGGTCACCGATGCCCTGCACTGGAGGGCCAGTGAGCATGTCCGCTTCAGGACGGACTCTCACAGCCAGGTCCAGAGGGTCATCGGTTTCAGCACCATTGCCGGAGAGCCATAGGTTTTAATGTTCATAGACTGTGCCATGTGGCATCTAGGTGAAGCTGGTATGTGATCACTGGAGATGCTTCATGCAAATCTGTGCCCGTTTCTCAGGCAGCTGCCATGACACCTGGACCCTGTGCCAGTCCCAGCTGCTACCGCTGTTCACTGAACTGGTTCAGATGGAGGGGTGGCTTCTTGGAAACAAGGGCTATCCCTTGCAGACATGGCTCCTGACACCAGTGAGAGACTCCACCACTGCTGCAGAGGAGCAATACAACGCCAGCCACTGAGCTACAAGAGCCACCATTGAGCAGGCGACCAGCATACTGAAAGAGCGCTTCCAATGCCTGGATAGATAGGGTGATGTCCTGTACTACAGGCAGAAAAGGTCAGCTCCTTTCTTTGATGCTTGCTGTGCTCTGCACAACTGCGCACCCAATAGGGGGCAGGATTCGCATGAGGAGGAGCGACATCACAGGCCACCATGGCATCCACAGCAAGACGCCTGTCTCATGTCCAGTGGGGTGACAAGGATTCTCAGTTGAATCATGTGCAGATGAGGGAGTTGCGTGTTTCCCATGCATGCATGTCAATGGCCATGGCCATCATCCCTTCATGCATGGCCATTGCATGCTGGGTCTAGATGTGCTTCCATCTCATCCTTCTCCTCGGAGGTGGCGCACTTAATACTGTCCTCCGTTGCCCGTTCAACCCTTCTCTCTGCACCAGGTTGTGTAGAGCACAGAACACCACCACAATAAGGGAGGCCCTCGAGGGGTTGTATTAGAGGACTCCCCCAGAATGGTCGAAGCATCTGAACTGCATTTTCGGAAGGCCAATTGCCTGCTCGATGATTGCCCTTGCAGTCACATGGTAGCAGTTGTATGCTTCCTCTGCCTTGGTGTTGGGGTGCCGCACTGGTGTGAGCATCCATGTCTTTAGTGGGTAACCCTTATCACCCAGGATCTATCCACAAAGGCGTTCAGGTGGAGTGAGCAGTTGAGGCACCAGGCACTGTCCCAGGATGAACGAGCCATGGCAGCTTCCCGGGAATCTTGCGCACACCTCGAGGATCCTTTTGTGGTGGTCACAGACAATTTGAACATTAAGGGAGTGGAACCTGTTCCTGTTCATGAATGTGCCTGGTTGCTCTGAGGGATACATGTTGGCCACGTGTGCAGTCATAACCCCCTGGACCTGGGGGAATTCTGCCATGGCGCCGAATCAGTTTGCCCTCTTGGCCTTACTGGCCTGATTGGTGTGAAACCTGATGTATTTTCCTGCAATCTTGAACAAGGTGTCTGTCAATTGCTTGATGCAACAGAGGGCCGCTGACTGATGTCTCCAGATGATCCCTGGAATGACCATGTAGTGAAAATGAGCACCATGGTCACCTTCACTGCCATGGCAATGGGTGCCCACCACATCCCAGTGGCCTCAAGTTCTCCTCCAGCATTCTGCATAGGTTTGTGACCACTTGTCTCCACAGACAGTTTTTGGAGACATTGGTGCTCGGACTTTTCCGTAGCCTCTATCGGTGCACACTTTGCGCCAGGTACCGCCTTTCTCGAACATTTGACTGCCTTAATGCCCCGATGCGCTCTCCATGTCCACATTCCTTTGCAGCATCATGCTGCTGGTGCTCCTCTGTCTGCTGCTGCTCCCTTGCGTTGCCTGTAATCACTGCAGCGGACCTGGGAGTTACCCTTCCAGTTACAGCCCTCTGCACTGGCTTTCCACACAGCTGTTCCTCTAAAGGTCCCTGCCTTCTACTCTCTGCCCTGTGCTTTCGCACTTGTAAATGTGGCAGAACTGAAAGGTTGTTAGTTACAGCCAACACTCACCAGCCACTCAGCTCTCACCTCCTATGAGCTGGTGAGCCGCTGAAGCTCCGTGGGAGCCATGCACCCCATGGAAATTTATAAACGAAGTGAAATATCATCTTCAGTTGGCAACTTAACAGGTTCAATTGGATGTCCGCCACTAGCCTGTGTAGTGCCAATCCCGCAGTCTGACTGCCCCTGGGAAATCTGGCCAGTGGCAGGAAGATGTCAGGAATCCGCTCTGGCTTGTTTGCCCACTATTTGCACCACCCCCCCCCCACCCCCCCACCAGCCTCCATGTTCATCACCACAGGGCCAGTAAAATTCCATCCTATTTTTCAGGGCCTCAGTATGATATGCAAAATCACTGTAAAAATTAAGTAAAACTTTTTTAATGCTTCCATTTTAAATAGAAACATAGAAAATAGGAGCAGGTGTAGGCCACTTGGCCCTTTGAGCCTGCTCTGCCATTCATTATGATCATTGCTGATCATCCAACTCGGTAACCTGTTCCCGCTTTCACCCCATACCCTTTGAACCCTTTAAACCCAAGAGCTATATCTAACTCCTTTTTGAAAACATACAATGCTCAACTGCTTTCTGTGATAGTGAATTCCACAGGCTCACCACTCTCTGGGTGAAGAAATTTCTCCTCATCTCAGTCCTGAAAGGTTTACCCCTTATCCTTAGACTATGACCCCTGGTTCTGGATTCCCCCACCATCGGGAACACTCTTCCTGCATCTACCCTGTCAAGTCCTGTGAGAATTTTATAGCTTTCTATGAGATCCCCCCTCACTCTTCGGAACTCCAGCGAATATAATCCTAACTGACTAAAACTCTCCTCATACGTCAGTCCCGCCATTCCAGGAATCAGTCTGGTAAACCTTCACTGCACTCCAGCTATAACAAGAACATCCTTCCTCAGATAAGGAGACCAAAACTGTACACAATATTCCAGGTGTGGCCTCACCAAGGCCCTGTATAATTGCAGCAAGACATCCCTGTTGCTGTACTCAACTCCTCTCGCTATGAAGGCCAACATACCACTTGCCTTTTTTACTGCCTGTTGCACTTGCATGCTTACCTTCAGCGACTGGTGTACGAGAACACCCAGGTCTCGCTGCATATTCCCCTCTCTCAGTTTATAGCCATTCAAATAATAATCTGCCTTCCTGTTTTTGCTACCAAAGTGGATAACCTCACATTTATCCACATTATACTGCATCTGGCATGCATTAGCCCACTCACTCAACTTGTCCAAATCATCCTGAAACCTCTCTGCATCCTCCTCACAATTCACCTTCCCACCCAGTTTTGTGTCATCTGCAAATCTGGAGATATTACATTTAGTTCCCTCATCTAAATCATTAATGTATATTGTTAATAGCTGGGGTCCTAGCACCGATCCCTGCGGTACCACACTAGTCACTGCCTGCCATTCGGAAAAAGACCCATTTATCCCTACTCTTTGTTTCCTGTCTGCCAACCAATTTTCTATCCATCGCAATACACTACCCCCAATCCCATGTGCGTTAATTTTACATGCTAATCTCTTATGTGGGACTTTGTCAAAAGCCTTCTGAAAATCCAAATAAACCACATCCACTGGCTCCCCCTCATCAACTCTACTAGTTAAATCCTCGAAGAATTCTCATAGATTTGTCAAGCATGATTTCCCTTTTGTAAATCCATGCTGACTCTGTCCGATTCTACCACTGTTCTTCAAGTGCTCTGCTATAAAATCTTTGATAATGGACTCCAGAATTTTCCCCACGACTGATGTCAGGCTGACTGGTCTATAATTCCCTGCTTTCTCTCTACCTCCCTTTTTCAATAGTGAGGTTACATTAGCTACCCTCCAATCTGTAGGAACTGTTCCAAAGTCTATAGAATCTTGGAAGATGACCACCAATGCATCCACTATTTCTAGGGCCACTTCCTTAAGTACTCTGGGATGCATACCATCAGGCGCTGGGGATTTATTGACCTTCAATCCCATCAATTTCCCCAACACCATTTCTTTACTAATACTGATTTCTTTAAGTTCCTCTCTCTCACTAAGCCCTGTGTTCCCCAACATTTCTGGTATGATATTTGTGTCCTCCTTTGTGAAGACAGAACAAAAGTATGCATTTAGTTGGTCAGCCATTTCTTTGTTCCCCATAATAAATTCCTCTGTTTCTGACTGTGAGGGACCTACATTTGTCTTCACTAATCTTTTTCTCTTCACATACCTGTAGAAACATTTACAGTCAGTTTTTATGTTCCCCGCAAGCTTGCTCTCGTACTCTATTTTCCCCTTCTTAATCAATCCCTTGGTCCTCCTTTGCTGAATTCTAAACTGCTCCCAATCCTCAGGTCTGTTGTTTTTTCTGGCAGATTTATATGCCTCTTCCTTGGATCTAATGCTATCTCTAATTTCCCTTGTAAGTCATGGTTTGGCTACCTTCCCTGTTTTACTTTTGCACCAGACAGGGATAAACAATTATTGCAGTTCATCCATGCGCTCTTTAAATGTTTGCCATTGCCTATCCACGGTCATCCCTTTAAGTAACGTTTCCCAATCCGTCATAGTCAACTCGCGCCTCATACCTTCGTCGTTTCCTTTACTAAGATTCAGGACCCTTGTCTCAGAATCAACTACGTCACTCTCCATCTTAATGAAGAATTCTACATATTATGGTTGCTCATCCCCAAGGGGTCTCGCACCACTAGATTGTCAATTATTCCTCTCTCATTGCACAATAAATAATCTTATTCAGTTTTATTATTCTTCCTGATTTCAACATTTGGCAGTGCATTTGCCAATCGAGTGATCATAGGACAATTTATTCTATGTAATGTGCTGTTGAAAGAATATTAATTTCCTGGCCAGAATTTTATGGACCCCCACCACCCCCAAGGCTGGATTGGAAGCTGGGGAGGGGAGGCACAGAGTATCACAAGGGGAGTTGCGGGGTGGGGGATGCGGGTGGTGGGGCAGAAGGCCCATTGCCTCCCCGTCGCCCAGTGATCTTCCTGGGAGTGAGATAGGCCAACGATGGCCTTCCCACCCAGAGGCCAATTGTGGCCCTTAAGTGGCCTATTAATGGCCACTTAAGGGCCTCTCCTTCCGCCGCTGGGATATGATCCCTGCCTGTGGGCTTGGGGAGGTTGTCCCTCCTCCGTGGGCAATTTGTGGCCCACAGAGGAACCCCACCAGGAACAACCTCTTGGGTCCCTCCTCCCCCTAGACTGAACGACCAACCACCCACCCCCCACCCCTCAACCCCCTCATCCCCCTTGCCGAGGCTTTCCAGACTGGTCCCAGCGACCCCGCCTCACCTACCTCTGTTTTGGGGTTCCAGCGCTGGGCCTGGGTCTGAGGCCTCTGCAGTACCGGCAGTGACCGCCACTCCCTGTGGCGTTGCCAATACTGCTGAGCTGCCAGCCCGCTGATTGGCCGAAAGCTCTTGGAGGCAGGATCCCTGTCCCTTTAAAGTCGGGATCCCGACTCCTAAAACTTTGAATCAAAAAGACCGGTGGATCGCTCTGGGGAGGGCACAAAAAGGCAGAGGCGGGGATCCCACCACCTTTTCAGCCCAGCGCCGGGAGCCCCGCCTCCAGCACAAAATCCAGCCCTTTAGTGGAAAAGGGACATTGCAAGGAATGCATGATTTGGCCAGTATAGAAAATGCCACAATGCAAAATAAGGGTTCTGAGGCTATGTCATGTTGTGGCAGGGACACAAGAAATTTATTGACGTGAGGATACTTGGTACTGGGTGCGATAATTGTGGAGAATTTCTATTCTCCAACAGATTGATAGGGACTAATGTTCCAAAATAAGTAACACAAATGCTTGCAACTTTAGATCAGCACAACCTGCTAAAGGTGGATTAATCCTTCAGAGCTTTAAGTATTGTAAAAACAAGTTGTGGGTAAAGTGGCAGCTTTATCTGAGGAGACCTATAGTTAAGTAAAATAATAGACGGAGAGGAGAGGAAGGGAAACAACACTCTGGGGACAATTTTTTAGCGCACCCCATGTGGCCAAGTTCCCAAAGTTGTTGAAGTCAAGGTATAGGAGCCCTGTATCATTGAAAAATACCAATGCATACTCAGCATGCATTGCTAGGCTGCACAGTTTGAGGGATCTTCAAAGGGGGTCCATCTTTCCAAATCTTTGGTGTTACAGGGCTGCACTGTGTGGATGGGAAATTTTTCTGCTGATTCCGGCACAAAATTAGGTTGCCACTTTATGCTGCTCCAGGATATTAAGCTAAAAAAGAAAAGAGTTAACAAAGTGAGCATTGGTCCCATAGAAAGTGAATCTGGGGAATTAATAATGGATAATAAGGAGATGGCAGATGAATTGAACAGATATTTTGCATTGGTCTTCACTATTGAGGATACAAGTAACATCCCAGTATTAGCTGTAAGTCAGGAAATGGAAGGGAGGTACGACCTCAGGAAAATTACAATCACCAGGGAAGTGGTACGGAACAAATTGTTGGAGCTGCGGGCTGACAAGTCCCCGTGTCCTGATGGATTTCATCCTAGGGGATTAAAAGAAGTGGCTAGTGAGACAGTTGATGCGTTAGTTTTAATTTTCCAAAATTCCCGACATTCCGGGAAGGTTCCGTTAGTTTGGAAAATAGCGAATGTAACTCCTTTATTCAAAAAGTGAGGGAGGCAGAAAGCAGGAAACTACAGGCCAGTTAGCTTAACATCAGTCTTAGGGAAAATGTTCTAAACTATTACTAAAGACGGTATCGCAGGGCATTCAGAAAAATTTAAGGTAATCAGGAAGAGTTAACATGGTTTTGTGAAAGGGAAATCGTATTTAACCAATTTATTGGAGTTCTTTGAGGGAGGTACATGTGCCGTGGATAAAGGGGGATGTATGGTACTTAGATTTCCAGAAGGCATTTGATAAGGTGCCACATCAAAGGTTATTGCAGAAAATAAAAGCTCATGGTGTAGGGGATAACATAGTGGCATGGATAGAAGATTGGCTAGCTAACAGGAAACAGAGAGTAGGCATAAATGGGTCATTTTCTGGTTGGCAAGATGTAACGAATGGTGTGCCACAGGGATCTGTGCTGGGGTCTCAACTTTTTACAATTTATATCAATGACTTAGATGAAGGGACTGAAGGTACGGTTGCTAAATTTGTTGATGACACAAAGATAGGTAGGAAAGTAAGAGGACTTAAGAGGGCGACAAAGGGATATAAATAGGTTAAGTGAGTGGGCAAAGACTGGCAAATGGAATATAATGTGGGAAAGTGTGAGATTGTCCACTTTGGCAGGAAGAATAAAAAAAGAAGCATATTATCTAAATGGTTAGAGATTGCAGAGCTCTGAGATGCAGAGGGAGGTGGTGTCCCAGTGCATGAATCACAAAAGGTTAGTATGCAGATACAGCACGTAATTAGGAAAGCTAACAGAATACTATTGTTTATCGAGAGAGAAATTGATTACAAAAGTAGGGAGGTTATGCTTCAGCTATACAGGGCATTGGTGAGACCACATCTGGAGTACTGTGTACAGTATTGGTCTCCTTATTTAAGGAAGGATGTAAATGCGTTGGAGGCAGTACAGAGGTTTACCAGACTAATATTTGGAATGGGCGGGTTGTCTTATGAGGAAAGATTGGACAGGCCAGGCTTGTATCGCTGGAATTTAGAAGAGTAAGAGGTGACTTGATTGAAACATATAAGATCCTGAGGGGCCTTGACAGGGTGAATGTGGAAAGGATGTTTCCCCTTGTGGGAGAATCTAGAACTAGGGGTCACTGTTTAAAAATAAGGGGTCGCCTATTTAAGACAGAGATGAGGAGAATTTTTTCTGCTGTGGGTCGTGAGTCTTTGGAATTCTCTTCCTCAAAAGGTGGTGGAAGCAGAGTCTTTGAATATTTTTAAGGCAGAGGTAGATAGATTCTTGATAAGCAAGGGGGTGAAAGGTTATCAGGGGTAGGTGGAAATGTTGAGTAATCAGTTCAGCCATGAACTTATTGAATATTGGAATAGGCTCAAATGGCCGAATGGTCTACTCCTGCTCCTAATTTGTATGTTCGTATGTCGCATGTCTTCCTATAACCTATTTGCCGTGAGTGTCAAATTGAAAGTGGTAGTCTTACCCAGAACTCGTCCAGGCCAATTAGATTTGCTGAACCCAGAAAAACAGTAGGGTTCAATAGAGGTCAGGTTTGCAAAAAGCACACTGCTTGACTGATACTGGGACAAGCAGAGGAGGGAAGAAAGATGGCCTTATTATTATCGTCAGCTATGTCAGTTAATTAGATTATATACATGATATTTCTAGATATTTAGGAAAATTGAATTATAATTTAAATTATCTGCCATTTTCTCCTGTTTATATGAGTGGACTATTCATCATTTGGTGACTTTTTTACATTTGCTACGAGCCCCCACCACCACAATATATACTGGAGTTAGTTTACATTGATGCATCAATATAAATGTAGAAGAAATAAATCCTGTGAATAGACGAAACACCACTAATGTTGTAGTCTGTTAAATCCATATTTTATGCATGTATTATTAACAGTAACAAGGTGTACAAACAGTACATTAAATTTTTATTATGATTACTTTCTTTTTTGTACCATTCAGTATTGAAATTTATGGGTATTATTTTAGATACATTTCTCCTATGTAATACTAACCTTAGACATACTATGGTGGTTTGATTTCAATATATAGTGATCAGGCTGAACAGGGAAGGCTGGAGAGAAAAGCAGAAAATTCTTTCTGAATTTATAATTATATATCTGCTTGTTACTTGAAGTGTTGCTAAGCTGTGACATTAGGAAAATAAAATTGTAAATGGCACTGGAGTACAGTGCCATGCACTGAAGTTGCCAGTATTTGTTTTTGTATCTTTATTTTGAGGTTATTAGAGATCCTTTCAAAAATACAAGCCACAAATATTAATGATTCCTATTATTTGATACCCCATGGCACTGAGACAACATTTCTTTTAAAGCAATTACAAGACTGCAGTTTTATAATACTTCTCCAGTTACAATTTTGTAAGGTACCTGCATTGATGATTCCTTTTACTGTCAATTTTGCTCCTTTTAAATCAAACCATATCCAATTTATTCCATATCAAGTCGATGCTTGCTATTTACTTTGTTTGCAGCAATTCCTCTTGAAATCAGTTGTCAATTGTAAGTCATGGAATATAATTTGATATTTTTAACAAAGGAATATCCAATGAAATACAGCTAAATACTGTGGGATAATATTAGAATAGAAGCAATATGAAGCTATGACTACTGTGATGGGACAACATTTCTATACCATATTTATCTTCTGGTTGTACATGTATTGTAAAACTGTCAGCCTCAATATTAACATAACCTGGCAAGAATGGGGTGCACATAAATAATGTTTATCTCTCTACTGGAAAATATATTATAGATATTTATTGACTGAAGGCATGGCAAATAAGTAAAGATGAACAAAAATATTTGTCACCTATTTTCTACTTGCAGCATCAGCTGCATTCATGCAAGGTTTAGGCGCAATACTCAACTTCTCGTAAATTTGCCTACTGTGCAACTTTGTCCCCATTCCACAAGCTTAAAAAAGCACATCGCAATGCACCAATAAGCAACTTTAATTTCTCATCCTGTCTAATTATACAAATTTGCAAAACAGGGAGCGGAATTTTCATTAGCGATACGTAAGGCTAGCGAAATAGTGCGGATGATTTTCTGGGAGCTGTTCTACTGATCCATGCTATCCTCCACCACTTCTGGGATTCTGCATTGGAAATGACAGGGGTGTGAATAGGACTGTCCAAATGTGACTGCAAGGTCAGGTCATTAAAATAATCTAAATACTCTCTTGATGGTCATAATTAGTGAATGGAGGGGGAGTCATCCAGTCCAACTCGGCAGCCCTTAAAGACTGCGGAGAAAATTACTTTGAAGTAGCTGCAAAATTTCATCCAATCTTGAATAAGTTTTTAAATATTTATCATCCTTTCCAAAGGCTGTATGGGAGACAGAAGACCAAAAGCAATGAAAGGCAAACCCAAAGATAAAAGGAAAAAGTGGAGCTTCTGGATAAGTGGCAGAATATCTAACTTCCTGTTTCGTGTCTGGTGAAGTGGAATCATGGAAAGGTGATAGAATCCTGTGATTAAGAAAGCAGGGAGCTCTCCAGAAATGGAATCTGAATGGATTTAGCATTAATTTAACATTAGGAAGACCACAAACCTAAAGGATATGATGCGACAAGACTACTGCAGACTCGCCACACTGAGGTGTCCTGAGCTTAATAGATCAAGACTGCAGTGATGAGTAGAAACCAGTTGATGATCGTGGTGGTGTTATGCAACATTGGAGTATCTTTCTGGTTTGCAAGAACGGTTAATGAGGCTAAATGAAATGGACAGCAGAAGATGGTGGTGAGCTGCCTTCTTGAACCACTGTAGTCCATGTGGTGTAGGTACACCCACAGTGCTCTTAGGGAGGGAATTCCAGGATTTTGACCCAGCAACAAGGAAGGAATGGAGTTATAGTTCCAAATCAGAATGGTGTGTGACTTGGAGAGGAATTTGCATGTGGTGTTCCCATGCGTCTGCTGCACTTATTCTTCTAGGTGGTGGAGGTCGTGGGTTTGGAAGGTGCTGTCGAAGGAGCTTGGTGAGTTGCTGTGGTGCATCTTGTAGATGATACACACTGCTGCCATTGTGCGCTGGTGATGGAGGAAGTGAATGTTTAAGGCGGTGGTGGGGTGCAAATCAAGCAGGCTGCTTTGTCCTGGATGGCGTTGAGCTCTTGAGTGTTGTTGGAACTGCACTTATCCAGTCAAGTGGACAGTATTCCATCACACTCCTGACTTGTGCCTTGTAGATAGTGGACAGGCTTTGGGGAGTCAGAAGGTGAGTTACTTGCCACAACATTCCCTGCTTCTGACCTGCTCATGTAGCCACAGTATTTATATGGCTGGTCCAGTTAAGTTTGATAGAATGTAGGAAACACAGAAATAAGGTAACCACATCTGTCAGTGGCTTTTAATGCAGCCATTTCATTTGTATTTTATTTTTGGGTTTCCTATCCAATCAGCGTTAGCGTGCATGATGTGCTCTCAACTTCAGTATTTAAAGGAACGAACCAAGCATGCAAGTTGAAGGAACTGGAGTTGGGAAAAAAATGAGAAAGTTCAGAAGCATTCAAAGGCTGCACCCTACTGCATGTTTGCCTCCCTGGATGTGTTGTTGGGGGCTGTGAGGATTCAGAGGGAGATACTCTTCCCTACTGATGGGAGGAAGAAGCCTACCGGGAACCCATAAAAGCGTGATTGGACATGACGGAAGAGGTCAGCTGCAGAAATGTAGTACCACACTCCTGAATGTAGTACAGGAAGCGGTTTAATCACCTAACCAGGCAGGAAAGGCGAGTACAGTAGCAGATTCACGTGCAGCCCAATGTCAGATATCACGATATCTGGGATGCCGTGTGTAGCAAAAATTCTTCTTAAAGATTTAATCAAAGCCATGAACTCTGGCCATGTAATAGCTTAACTTCAACACCTCAAGTAAGAGTCAACGACAATAAGGAACATCTCTTTCGCTCAAAGAGATCCATTTCTAGGTGCCCCCATGGTCTGGATGGAAATGGACAGACATTCGTGGCTCTCTCACCTCTTGTCTGGTAGTACATGTGAAACATCGGGATACCATTTCTTTTGATATCCCTGGCCACCATACTGAGCTTCTGGTTCTTGTTCTACATTCAGTGATTCCTTATTGACCTTGGTGTAATTTCTCCAAGATATCCGACCTTAAAGCTCTTGGGATGACCAATCTTTCGTTGTAGACTAGCAAATCATCCACAATACTCAGATGACCTCTTTGTTCATCATAATTTCCTTAAAACCAGGTTATGTGACATATTGCTGGCCAACCATTTTGACAATATTCTTTTCTTCTGTTGCATACCTCGTCTTTCTGCAAGTTTCTGATTACACTCAATTTTTTAGCTGTTGCTGGTAAATTCTCAGTTATTGTTGAAGCAGACTTCTACTTCATCCAGAAGTAAGATATCTCTTTCTTCAGGTCTTCCGATTGTTGTTTTTGATAATGCATCTGCTGTTATTTGTTGTTTACCTGGAACATATCCGGTCGAATTAAACCTCATTATTCCTAGTCGAAATCCTCGGAGGTAGCTTTGCTAGCTCTTTCAAATTTAGCAACGTCAAGAGTGGTTTGTGGTCAATTTCAATCTTGAACTTAAGGCCCAATACATAGTCTGAACATTTTTCGCATGCCCACGTTACTGTCAACGCTTCCTTCTCACTGACTGCATATCTCTGTTCAGTTTCAGTTAACGACAGAGAAGCGAAAGACACAGGTTTGCGTCTTCCATCCTTTTGCACTTGAAACAAGACTGCATCTAATGCTGATGCATCTGCTGCTATTATGGTCATTAACTCTGGATCACAGTATGCTAACGCCTCTGACAAAGTTAACAACTTTGATTTTCTCAAAGGATTTTTTCTGGCTTTCTCCACAATACCACATATTACTGCTCTTTAGCAGCTGTCGGAAGGGTATGTTTATAGTAGCTAAATTTGGTAAGAATTTCTCTACCTGATTCACCATTCCCATGAATCTTTGTAGCTCTGTTATTGTTTTTGGTTCTGGGAAATCTTTTATTGCCTTTGTCTTCAGTGGGTGTGCCTTGATAGCTGACCCATCAATTATGTGACCAAGGAACTTCAATGTTGTCTGTGAAAATACACACTTCTCATTTAATGTGAGGCCTGCTTCTTCTAGTTTTTGTAATACAGCTCTTACCACTGTGTCGTGTTCTTTTTGGTTTACTCCGTGAATTAAGACATCATCCATGTGACAGATTATTCCCTTTAAGCCTTCCAGGATTCTTAACATAGTTCTCTGAAAATTTCCAAGTCCGATGTTATACCAAATGGTAACCTATTGAAACATAATCTCCAAAATGGTGTTGTAAATGTTGTCAACAATTTAGACTTTTCGTCCAATAGTAACTGCCAGAATCCATGCTTTGCATCTAATAAATATGGAGCTTTTTTCCAGTTTTGCTAAACTTTCATCCACTGGGTGGATCTCTCTCTCTCTACTGGTTTAAGTTGAGTGCGGTCTACACAGATTCTTATGGATCCATTTAGTTTCTTTATTGGAACCATACCAGAACACCATCTAGTTGGTTTAGTTATTGCTGATATCACTCCTTGGTTCTCCATTGCTTCCATTTCTTTTTTAATCTTTTCCAGTAGTGGATAAACACAGGCTTTGCCTCATTTCCCAGACTTATGTGATATTCTGTCTTTACTTTTCCCAATCCTCTAAATAGTTTTGGGAATTTAATCCGAAAATCTCTTTGTTGGTTCTCTTGTCCCTTAATGTCTTCTACCAGTTGTAGGTCGATACATGCCTTTGTGCTGAGTAATGAACAACTCTGATTCTTAATAATATACAGTGTTTCGGGAATCTCTTTATTCTTGTATCTTAATCATTCTCAGTTCCCCTATAACTTTTAGCTCTATGCCTCCCGGTCCATATAGCTTCTTGTTTGTTGTTCTAAAGCTTCCCTTCTTTACCCATGGTTCCTTTTGTGATAGAACATAAACTGCTGCTCTCATGCCTAACTTAAAGTGAGTTTTATTTTCTCCTACCGTGACATCTGCTATCCAGGAATTTTCATTTGCTCCTTGGATTTTTCCTTAAGAAAGGAGTTTCAATCGTTTGCTCATCTTGTACCTCATTTATTCTCTTATTTACGATTTGTCCCTTTGCTGGTCTGCAGCATTTGCTTCTTGCTGCAACACATGGACTGGAAATGTCCTTTTCTTTTACAAAAGAAAACATAGAACATAGAAAATACAGCACAGAACAGGCCCTTCGGCCCACGATGTTGTGCCGATCCTTTGTCCTCTGTCAAGGACAATTTAATCTATACCCCATCATTCTCCTTTATCCATATACCTATCTAAAAGCCGTTTGAAAGTCCCTAAAGTTTCTGACTCAACAACTTCCCCAGGCAAGGCATTCCATGCCCCGACCACTCTCTGGGTAAAGAACCTTCCCCTGACATCCCCCTTATATCTCCCACCCTTCACCTTAAATTTATGACCCCTTGTAACGCTTTGCTCCACCCGGGGAAAAAGTTTCTGACTGTCTACCCTATCTATTCCCCTGATCATCTTATAAACCTCTATCATGTCACCCCTCATCCTTCTCCGTTCTAATGAGAAGAGGCCTAGAATGTTCAGCCTTTCCTCGTAAGACTTATTCTCCATTCCAGGCAACATCCTGGTAAATCTCCTCTGCACCCTCTCCAAGGCTTCCACATCCTTCCTAAAATGAGGCGACCAGAACTGCACACAGTACTCCAAATGAGGCCTTACCAAGGTCCTGTACAGCTGCATCATCACCTCACGGCTCTTAAATTCAATCCCTCTGCTAATGAACGCTAACACCCCATATGCCTTCTTCACAGCCCTATCCACTTGAGTTGCAACTTTCAACGATCTATGCACATAGACCCCAAGGTCTCTCTGCTCCTCCACATGCCCAAGAACCCTACCGTTAACCCAGTATTTTGCATTCGTGTTTGTCCTTCCAAAATGGACGACCTCACACTTTTCAGGGTTAAACTCCATCTGCCACTTTTCAGCCCAGCACTGCAACCTATCCAAGTCCCTTTGCAGACGACAATAGCCCTCCTCGGTATCCACAACTCCACCAACCTTTGTATCATCTGCAAATTTACTGACCCACCCTTCGACTTCCTCATCCAAGTCGTTAAT
Organism: Heterodontus francisci; assembly: GCF_036365525.1. Taxonomy (NCBI): domain Eukaryota; kingdom Metazoa; phylum Chordata; class Chondrichthyes; order Heterodontiformes; family Heterodontidae; genus Heterodontus; species Heterodontus francisci. The sequence continues at coordinate 101,920,271 of NC_090375.1, read as the reverse complement.
AAAAATCACAAACAGGAGAGGACCCAGAACTGATCCCTGTGGCACGCCACTGGTAACTGGGCTCCAGGCTGAGTATTTACCATCTAAGACCACTCTCTGCCTTCTATCAGTTAGCCAATTCTTAATCCAACTGGCCACATTCCCCACTATCCCATGCCTCCTGACTTTCTCCATAAGTCTACCATGGGGGACCTTATCAAATGCCTTACTAAAATCCATGTACACCACATCCACTGGTTTACCCTCATCCACTTGCTTGGTCACCTGCTCAAAGAATTCAATCAGGCTTGTGAGGCAAGACCTACCCCTCACAAAACCGTGCTGACTGTCCCGAATCAAGCAGTGTCTTTCCAGATGCTCAGAAATCCTATCCCTCAGCACCTTTTCCATCAACTTGCCTACCACCGAAGTAAGACTAACTGGCCTGTAATTCCCAGGGTTGTTCCTATTTCCTTTCTTGAACAGGGGCACAACATTTGCCACCCTCCAATCACCTGGTACCACCCCCGTCAACAGAGAAGATGAAAAGATCATTGCCAGCGGCTCTGCAATTTCATCCCTTGCTTCCCATAACATCCTTGGATATACCCCGTCAGGCCCGGGAGACTTGTCTATCTTCAAGTTATTCAAAAACCCCAACACATCTTCCCTCCTAACGAACACTCTGCCTTCCCGGCTGGGCAATTTTCCTGCCAGCGTTTCTCTCAGCCACACCTACTATGTGCAGGTGCTGCCCCCTCTGGATGCCTTTCCTACCTTTTGGGCTTTTTGGTGCCATTCCATTCCGTTCTTTTCATAAACTCCACTGAGTCTAATGTCTTTGAGATCGGACTCTCCCTGTCTGCTAGAACTACAGGTCAGTTGTATTTTCCAACCTCCTACTGTCTGCTTTGCTGAATGGCTTTTTGTAAACTTAAGTCTTCCCTTGACTGTAGTTGATCTGACAGCACATCGTCAATAACCCCGACTACAGTTCGATCTCAAAACAATTCCTCACGCCAGCTTCCATAGTCGCAATCTTCAGAGATCTTGTATAGGTCATTAATAAATGATTCAACGCTTTCCCCTTTTTATCTGGGTGCACTTATTAAATTTTGCCTCTTCAATGATAACATTTTTTCTGATTTTGAAATACCCTTCAATAGCTTTCATGACTTCAGCATAAGTAGTTTGTTTCTCATCAGTTCCTTGGGTTATGAGAATGTGGTCTGCACACTCCCCATGGTGTACAACAAAGTACTGACCTGTTCTTTGTCTGGTCTCTGTGCTAAAGCTGACACAGAACGGTACCTCTTGAACCTCTGGACCCATTTCAGCCACGTCTTGGCTTGGTTCAGACCAGCTACCCACACGAAGGCCTCTGGCAACGGCAATGATTTTTCCATCTTCTTCTGTTTCTTGATGTTATTGGCTCTTCTCCTCTATGATCACTTTTCTGTTGCCATCATGTAATATCTGGGTTACTTTCGAGCAGAGAGATCAACCATTGACATGTTGTTCTCCCTTCGTCAGCTACAGGAGAAATGCCGCGAACAACAGATGCCCCTCTGCATTGCTTTCATTGATCTCACCAAAGCCTTTGACCTCGTCAGCAGACGTGGTCTCTTCTGACTACTAGAAAAGATCGGATGTCCACCAAAGCTACTAAGTATCATCACCTCATTCCATGACAATATGAAAGGCACAATTCAGCATAGCGGCGCCTCATCAGACCCCTTTCCTATCCTGAGTGGTGTGAAACAGGGCTGTGTTCTCGCACCTACACTGTTTGGGATTTTCTTCTCCCTGCTGCTCTCACAGGCGTTCAAGTCTTCAGCAGAAGGAATTTTCCTCCACACAAGATCAGGTGGCAGGTTGTTCAACCTTGCCTGTCTAAGAGCGAAGACCAAAGTACGGAAAGTCCTCATCAGGGAATTCCTCTTTGCTGACGATGCTGCATTAACATCTCACACTGAAGAGTGTCTGCAGAGTTTCATCGACAGGTTTGCGACTGCCTGCAATGAATTTGGCCTAACCATAAGCCTCAAGAAAACGAACATCATGGGAAAGGACATCAGAAATGCTCCATCCATCAATATCGGCGACCACGCTCTGGAAGTGGGTCAAGAGTTCACCGACCGAGGCTCAACTATCACCAGTAACCCGTCTCTCAATGCAGAAATCAACAAGTGCATGGGAATCATTCCACTGCTATGTCCAGACTGGCCAAGAGAGTGTGGGAAAATGGCGCACTGACACGGAACACAAAAGTCCAAGTGTATCAAGCCTGTGTCCTCAGTACCTTGCTCTATGGCAGCGAGGCCTGGACAACATGTCAGCCAAGAGCGACATCTCAACTCATTCCATCTTCGCTGCCTCCAGAGAATCCTTGGCATCAGGTGGCAGGACCGCATCTCCAACACAGTAGTCCTCAAGGCGGCCAACATCCCCAGCTTATACACACTACTGAGTCAGCGGCGCTTGAGATGGCTTGGCCATGTGAGCCGCATGGAAGATGGCAGGATCCCCAAGGACACATTGTACAGCGAGCTTGCCACTGGCATCAGACCTACCGGCTGTCCATGTCTCCGCTTTAAAGACATCTGCAAACGTGACATGAAGTCCTGTAACATTGATCACAAGTCGTGGGAGTCAGTTGCCAGCTATCGCCAGAGCTGGCGGGCAGCCATAAAGGCAGGGCTAAAGAGTGGCGAGTCGAAGAGACTTAGCAGTTGGCAGGAAAAAAGACAGAAGCACAAGGGGAGAGCGAACTGTGTAACAGCCCCGTCAACCAATTTTTTCTGCAGCACCTGTGGAAGAGTCTGTCACTCTAGTATTGGCCTTTATAGCCACTCCAGGCGCTGCTCCACAAACCACTGACCACCTCCAGGCGCTTACCCATTGTCTCCCGAGACAAGGAGGCCAAAGAAGAAGAAGATACTCTTTGTACCAAATAGATATAGTAGCCTGTGGGTTAAGGTAACTGGAGTTTATTTACAAACGTCTATCATCTATGGCTGCCGCTGCAATACTCCTCACATGAGGCTCTGTACAGTTCGTACAATCAAATGAGTGGATGCAGGCCTTGAACAATGGTTTGCAGACTTTGGATGCCACCTTAAACAGAATGAGCAATACCCTAGCCTTGTCCTTGCAGCGCCCCACAGATCTGCAGGAAAGTGTTCTCCACCTAGAAGCACTAGGAAAAGAAAGAGTAACGATTTGTAGTTGCACCAGAGTATGCATGCACATGGGTATCTTACACATTGTTGTAATGCTGTGTTTTTCTTGTGTTTCCCATTCTTGAATGCTGGTGTCCTTTTCGGTTTGATGATGAAGTGGAAGACCTGAATTGATTGCAACCAATTTGGAGATGTGAAAGAGAGGCTTGATTGTTTGCAGGATTGCATTGTGTTAGTGACATCAGGAGAGTAGAAAAACCGTGTTTTGCATGAGGTTGTGAGATTGGCACACTGGTGGAACCTAAGTGAACCTGGCAATAATCAGGGCATCCCAGGCAGCCAATGCAGCAATGTGCGGTGTTGGTAGTACATTGCTCTCATAACCTTCCCCTTCCTTATCTTCCCCCCCTCCTCTTTGTCTTCTTTCTCCTCGGAATCCTCTGAAGAGGCTCTGAGATCTGTGCCTTGTTCCCCCTGCAGTTGCAAGCCTCACTGCTACACAATGTTGCGCAGAGCGTCGCAGACCATGACCATTCTGAAGACCCTGGTGTGTACTGAAGTCATGTTCCCAACCAGGGAAGAATGCCTTCTCTGACGCATCCTCAGAAAAGTGCTGGCTAGCATAAAACATATCTTCAGCATGCTGATGGCTTGTTCAATCATATATCTGGTGGTCATATGTCATTCATTGTATTGTTCCTGGGTGTCATTCCTCGGGCTTCTGAGAGGTGTCATCAACAACGTTTTAAATAAGTGCCCCTTTTCTCCGAGCACCCAGCCAGTAGCTGCTTTCAGATGCGAAGACGTTTGGGAGGGTGGACGACTGCAGGATGAAAGTATCATGGCAGCTTCCTGGGAATCTTGCTACACCTGCATAAAGATCTTTTTGGGGTTGCACACCAGCTGCACATTGGCGGAGTGAAAGCCCTTGTAGTCGACGAGTGCTCCAGAGTGATCTACGGATGCCTTAATTGCTACATGTGTGCAGTCAAGAATGTCCTGCCCCTGTGGGAAATAGAGTGTGTGGATCCAGAATTGGACTATTCAGTCACCAAAGGAAGAAAGTCATCCTCGTTCCCAAGGGACTGTCTAAGAAGAAGAAGATGCCATTTGTGGGCCAGCAACTGAGAGATCCTGCAAATGTCTCAGGCACAGCCCTGGAAGGAATCAGAAGGTAAGAAGTTGACGGCGGTGGTGACTTTGACAGCCACTGGTAAAATGTGGTTTGCAGTGCATTGTTCAGTTATTGTTCCTTTGATATGTCATGTATTGTTCTTTTGAGGCCACTAGACATGCTTGGTATAGCATGCACGGTGTGCCACTTGAGGGAGTTGATAATAAAGGTTCAGTTTACAGAAGCAGTCCAGAAGGTGCCTTTAAGACTCTATTAAAAACAGTGTACCTTTAAGACAAAGAGAGAAGCTTTTGGATTTCTGAGGCACAGTGTGCCAGCTGCACTTGCTACCAAGGTGAGTGGAGAGGTCACATGGTATAGTTCAAATTGACTATAGTTCCTTTGATACGTCATGTATTGTTGTATGGCAGTGTATTGGCAGTGCCACATGTTTCTTCCAGAGATTTACAATATCAAATCTACAAGGTGAGATCTTACAATGTCTACAAGGACAGAATCTGCATTTACTTTATAGCCAGGTATAATTCGCTGTGCTTTCAGGTTGTGAACTCCAGGTAATGCAGATTGTCAAATACGGACATTGTTAGGGTTTGTGCACAGCAGGCCTTGTATCTTTGTGCAGCTAATGCAGGACAGCCATTTTGTCTCATACGCCAATGCAAAGGTAGTTTGGTCTGCTTAAACCTTACAGAAGAATTTATTGCAGAATTGTAGAACCCCTTGAAATGCGCAAATGTTTCTTCCACCTGCCATTATTATTTTTGACAACATCAGTTTTAAAAATTAGCTGTTTTTTAAGAATAAATAAATAACTGGCATTATTTATGATCTATAGCTGGTCTTTGTGGGTTACATTCCTGATGGGTGAGGTATTCTAATGTAAAAATAATCAAATGCCACTCTATGTCTCCACGCGGATTTGATGAAATAATCTCTTGGTAGATAGGCATTCAAAACACTTCGGCTGCAGCAGGCATCAAACAGTTCTTTCAACGATGAGCACAGCAATAGGTCTACTTGAGTTTTAAAACCGACAGTCTCTCAGTTGAAACTTTACTTCAGAAATACAAATGACCTCTTCAAAGGGTTTTTTCCTCCTTAGGCAATTAACATGGCCTGTGGCTCCTTGTAGAATTTTTGCTGAGAAAAATAGACAGCTTCTTTTCTTCAATAGCACACTTCGCTGGTGTCTCGCAAAACTGGGTTTTGCTGGTTTTTACACAGTCAATTTGAACTATACCATGTGACCTCTCCACTCACCTTGGTAGCAAGTGCAGCTGGCACACTGTGCCTCAGAAATCCAAAAGCTTCTCTCTTTGTCTTAAAGGTACACTGTTTTTAACAGAGTCTTAAAGGCACACTGTTTTAATTCGAGGAGAAAATAAAAAATAAATACAGCTCCATGACAGTATCGACAAAGTTCTTGAACTGTACGCTGATCACTTCATGTGTATGCTGATCTACTTCATGTAGATCCCAATGTACGCCCAGTCATGTGTTAACATAGACGAGTACCATTCCATGCCAGAAAACAGACAGAGAAGGAACTTAAGCACTTGCTTGACTTTGACTTCATTGAGAATGTTAGGGATGAACCCACCCCTTGGATCTCACCCATACAAGTTGTCAAGAAAGCTAAAAATGAGAACAAGATCAGAATCTGCGTGAATATGCAGTCACCAAATTAAGCAATACAACAAGAAAGACTTTGACACCACCAGTGATGGTATCATAGAGAAAGTGAATGGTGCCAAACATTTTGCTAAACTTGACCTCAATGTAGGTTACCATTAAATAGAATTTGCAGAAGAATCAAAGTATCTTACAGTGTTCTCCACTCATATTGGGCTGTTTTGATACAAGAGGCTCAACTTTGGAGTCAGCTCAGCAGCTGAGATATTCCAGTACATGATTCAGTCTGCACTGCAAGGACATGAAGACACGCTGAATATCAGTGATGACATTCTCATCTATGGTCACACTGAAAGTGAACTCATGACATGCCTACATGCATGCCTACAATGTCTTAGAGAATACAATCTCACCTTGAACAAAGACAAGTAGCTGTTCAATGTAAGCAGAATAGAATTCTTTAATCATGTATTCAGCGGTGAAGGAGTATCACCTGATCCACGGCAAGTCGAAGCCATTGCAAATGTTGCAGATCTTATGAAAGTGCATGTAGTCTGGAGTTTGCTTGGGCTCATCGCATACTGTATTAGTTTAATTCCTGACCTTGCTACACTGTCTGCCCCCTGTGTGATCTGATAAAAGAGACCACTGAAGGGAGTGGACTAAATCGCAGAAACAGGCTGTACACCAATCAAACAATGGTTGTCAGCAAGATGCACAAATGCCTACTTCGACTCCAAGAAAACCAGCCAGCTAGTCCTGGATGCGAGCTCAGTTGGCTTAAGTGCAGTTCTCATGAAGATAATGCAGGTCACCCATCAATTGTCATGATGGCAAGCAGATTGTTAACATCGCAGAACAACGATATTCGCAAACAGAGAAAGAAGCTCCCTAAATCACATGGAGCATCCTACACTTTCATATCTACTTGTATGGAAGCGAGTTTGAAGTGATAACCAATCATAGGCCACTAGTGAGCCTGTTCAACAATCTGCATAGCAAGCTACCTACTCGAATACAGTGTTGAATACTCAAACTACAAGAGTACGAGTTCCGTGTTAAGTATCAGCCAGGCAAGCTTAATCCAGCAGACTACCTTCTGCGCCATCCTTTGCCAACAATCAGTCCTACTAGCTGCAAAGAACAGACTATGTGGGCTTAAACTGTGCCAATTTCACTAGAATTAACTGACATCAAAGTGGCATCAAAACAAGATGAAGCATTGCAACTATGTATAACTGCTATGGAATCACAAAGCTGGAATGACATGATTGAGAGCGCCTACAAATGATGTAGCTCACAAGCTACAAGGTCTTCACAATGTTTGAAATGAGCTCACAGTTGCAACCAGTTCTGATCTTGTGTTACGCAGCAACTACATTGTAATTCCACAGTCATTGAGAGAATCTGTTGTAGAAATAGCACAGAAGGGTCACCAGGGAATTGTCAAAATCAAGCAACTCCTTAGGAAAAGTTATGATTCCTGGGAATTGATCGCATGGTGGAGCATAAAATCAGTGTTTGCCATGTCAAGCAACCATTATGTCAAATCTTTGGGATCCAGTCAACAGGTCTGAGCTACCTGGAGGCCCATGGACTGAAGTCAGCTTAGACTTTGCAGAATTGCCCACTGATGAACACTTGCTTGTTGTAACTGACGACTACAGCAGATTCCCAGTCGTAGAATTAGTTACGTCTATTTCAGCATTCGCCAGAGCTGGCGGGCAGCCATAAAGACAGGGCTAAATTGTGGCGAGTCGAAGAGACTTAGTAGTTGGCAGGAAAAAAGACAGAGGCGCAAGGGGAGAGCCAACTGTGCAACAGCCCCAACAAACAAATTTCTCTGCAGCACCTGTGGAAGAGCCTGTCACTCCAGAATTGGCCTTTATAGCCACTCCAGGCGCTGCTTCACAAACCACTGACCACCTCCAGGCGCGTATCCATTGTCTCTCGAGATAAGGAGGCCCAAAAGAAAGAATTTCAGTGAAAGCAGACATCTCAAAGCTTGACCAGATTTTCGCTTTGTTTGGAGTTCCTCAAAAGGTGCGAAGCAACAATGGACCCCCATTCAACAGCGATAAGATCAATAAATTCTCAAACTACCTGGGCTTCACTCACTGGAGAGTCACACCCTGTTGGCCAAGAGCTAATGGAGAAGTTGAGAGATTCATGCGTACCTTGAAAAAAGTGATCCGTACAGCTACTGCCGAGAGCAAGACTTGGAAGCAGGAGTTGTATCGTTTTTATTTCGCTATTACACAGTGACTCTTCACTTGACCACTGGAAAGCCTCCAGCTATGCTCATCTGCGCACATCCTATTAGCACACATCTTCTTGAGTTACCTTGTAAAGCTAATGATCGACATGTACACGGGTGTGAGCGAGGACAGAAAGATCACATGAAAGCAAATGCAAAGCAAGACAAGAAATTCAGAACTACACCGCGAATGACAGGAGACAAAGTGCTTGTAAAACATGACTGTTATGTCGGAAAGCAATGTACAATCGGGAATTGTGCAATTATGCAATGTTCAGCATCATTTGTAACTCCTCTGATATTGAAGCAGCCCTTGTCCATATGCAGCAAGAGCTGGACAACATCCAAGCATGGTCTGATCAGTGGCAAGTAACATTCACGCCACACAAGTGCCAGGCAATGACCATCTCAAACAAGAGAGAATCAAACCATCTCCCCTTGATGTTCAATTGCATTACAATCGCTGAATCCCCCACAATCAACATCCTAGGGGCTACCATTGACCAGAAACTGAAATGGACCAGCCACAGAAATGCTGTGGCTACAAGAGCAGGTCAGAGGCTGGGTATTCTGTGGCATGTAACTCATCTCCTGACTCCCCAATGCCTTTCCACCAACTACAAGGCACAAGTCATGAGTATGATGGAATACTCATCACCTGCCTGGATGGATGCAGCACCAACAACACTCAAGAAGCTTGACACCATCCAGGACAAAGTAGTCCACTTGATTGGCACCCCATCCACCACCTTCAACATTCACTCCCTTCACCACTGACAGAGTGTGTATCATCCAAAAGATGCACTGCAGCAACTCATCAAGGCTCCTTTGACAGCACCTTCCAAACACGTGACCTCGACAGCCTAGAAGGACAAGGGCAGCAGATGCATGGGAACACCACCACCTGCAAGTTCCCCTGCAAGCCACACACCATCCTGACTTGGAACTGTATCGCCGTTCCTTCACTGTCGCTGGGTCAAAATCCTGGAACTCCCTTCCTAACAGCACTGTCAGTGTACTTACACCCCAAGGACTGCAGCGGTTCAAGATGCCAGCTCACCACCACCTTCCTAAGGGCAATTAGGGATGGGCAATAAATGCTAGCCTAGCCAGCGATGGCCACATCCCCCGAACAAATAAAAAAAACAACCCCCTATGCTCGAAGGGCCAAATGGCCAACTCCTGCTCCTATTGTCTATGACAGTCAGTCAGTTGTTGTGACAAACACAAAAAGATTACTGATCACTGCTAAGCGTGGTTCGCAAATCATCACATGAAACACGTCATTGTTCAAAATATTGCAAACACCATCCATGAGCGTTGCATCCAATCCATACATTGAACTTCAGATGAAGCACGAGTTAAAATTGACAACACCAGATGTCACACGTTGATATCCTACTCGTGAGCCGAAAGGACCGCCATATCTAAGTGATTGTGTTACAAACTGAAGTAATGTGCAAACAGATCAATGTAAGCAAACCACTGAAACGCTCATTTACCAAGAAGAGGAGGGATGTAATATAATGTATTGTTCATTTGAAGCCACCATGTATGGTTGATGTAGCCTGCACAGTGTGCCACCGGAGGTAGTTGATAATAAAGTTTCAGTTCACAGCAGCAATTCACAAGGTAATGCCATGTGTTTCTCGATTTCCAATAGCAGATCGACAATGTGAAAGCGTACATGGCCCAGGTCCACCTGACATGACACCTGAGTCACAGTGTTCAGAGATTTCAAGGAAGCTTATCCTTGTAGACCCTGTGCGTTGGGTAAGGCCTCCTGTGGGCTATAGCAGTCTGCTCCTCCCCTGTCTCCTGTGGAGCTACTGGTCTATAACCAGCAGGCTGCTGCCGCTGCTGTGCATGTTGTTGCTGCTGTTGGTCATTTATTTTTTAATTCATTCATGGGATGTGGGTGTCACTGGCCAGGCCAGCATTTATTGTCCATCCCTAATTGCCCTTGAGAAGGTGGTGGTGAGCTGCCTTCTTGAACCGCTGCAGTCCATGTGAGGTAGGTATACCCACAGTGCTGTTAGGAAGGGAGTTCCAGGATTTTGACCCAGCGACAGTGAAGGAACGGTGATATAGTTCCAAGTCAGGATGGTGTGTGACTTGGAGGGGAACTTGCAGGTGGTGGTGTTCCCATGTATTTGCTGTCCTTGTCCTTCTAGTTGGTAGAGATCGCGGGTTTGGAAGGTGCTGTCTAAGGAGCCTTGGTGCATTGCTGCAGTGCATCTTGTAGATGGTACACACTGCTGCCACTGTGCGTCGGTGGTGGAGGGAGTGAATGTTTGTAGATGGGGTGCCAATCAAGCGGGCTGCTTTGTCCTGGATGGTGTCTCGCTTCTTGAGTGTTGTTGGAGCTGCACCCATCCAGGCAAGTGGAGAGTATTCCATCACACTCCTGACTTGTGCCTTGTAGATGGTGGACAGGCTTTGGGGAGTCAGGAGGTGAGTTACTCACCGCAGGATTCCTAGCCTCTGACCTGCTCTTGTAGCCACGGTATTTGTATGGCTACTCCAGTTCAGTTTCTGGTCAATCGTAGCCCCTAGGATGTTGACTGTGAGGGATTCAGCGATGGTAATGCCGTTGAATGTCAAGGGGAGATGGTTAAATTCTCTCTTGTTGGAGATGGTCATTGCCTGGCACTTGTGTGGCCATTTATCAGACCAAGCCTGGATATTGTCCAGGTCTTGCTGCATTTCTACACGGACTGCTTCAGTATCTGAGGAGTCACAAATGGTGCTGAACATTGTGCAATCATCAGCGAACATCCCCACTTCTGACCTTATGATTGAAGGAAGGTCATTGATGAAGCAGCTGAAGATGGTTGGGGCTAGGACACTACCCTGAGGAACTCCTGCAGTGATGTTCTGGAGCTCAGATGATTGACCTCCAACAACCACAACCATCTTCCTTTGTGCTAGGTATGACTCCAGCCAGCAGAGTGTTTCCCCCCTGAATTCCATTGACTCCAGTTTTGCTAGGGCTCCTTGATGCCATACTCGGTCAAATGTTGCCTTGATGTCAAGGGCAGTCACTCTCACCTCACCTCTTGAGTTCAGCTCTTTTGTCCATGTTTGAACCAAGGCTGTAAGGAGTTCAGGAGCTGAGTGTCCCTGGTGGAACCCAAACTGAGCGTCACTGAGCAGGTTATTGCTAAGCAAGTGCCGCTTGATGGCACTGTTGATGACACCTTCCATCACTTTACTGATGATTGAAAGTGGGCTGATGGGGCGGTAATTGGCCGGGTAGGACTTGTCCTGCTTTTTGTGTACAGGACATACCTGTGCAATTTTACACATTGCAGGGTAGATGCCAGTGTTGTAGCTGTACTGGAACAGCTTTGCTAGGGGCGTGGCGAGTTCTGGAGCACAGGTCTTCAGTACTATTGCCTGAATATTGTCAGGGCCCATAGCTTTTGCAGTATCCAGTGCCTTCAGTCATTTCTTGATATCACGCGGAGTGAATCGAATTGGCTGAAGTCTGGCATCTGGATGCTGGGGACTTCAGGAGGAGGCCGAGATGGATCATCAACTCGGCACTTCTGGCTGAAAATTGTTGCAAATGCTTCAGCCTTATCTTTCACACTGATGTGCTGGGCCCCCCCATCATTGAGGATGGGGATATTTGTGGAGCCACCTCCTCCAGTTAGTTGTTTAATTGTCCACCACCATTCACGGCTGGATGTGGCAGGACTGCAGAGCTTAGATCTGATCCATTGGTTATGGGATTGCTTAGCTCTGTCTATCGCATGCTGCTTACGCAGTTTGGCATGCAAGTAGTCCTGGGTTGTAGCTTCACCAGGTTGACACCTCATTTTGAGGTATGCTTGGTGCTGCTCCTGGCATGCCCTCCGGCACTCTTAATTGAACCAGGGTTGGTCTCCTGGCTTGATGGTAATGGTAGAGTGGGGGATATGCCGGGCCATGAAGTTACAGATTGTGGTTGAGTACAATTCTGCTGCTGCTGATGGCCCACAGTGCCTCATGGATGCCCAGTTTTGCATTGCTCAATCTGTTCGAAATCTATCCCGTTTAGCACAGTGATAGTGCCACACAACACGATGGACGGTATCCTCAATGTGAAGGCAGGACTTCATCTCCACAATGACTGTGCGGTAGTCACTCCTACCAATACTGTCATGGACAGAAGCATCTGCGGCAGGCAGATTGGTGAGGACGAGGTCAAGTATGTTTTTCCCTCATGTTGGTTCCCCCACCACCTGCCGCAGACCCAGTCCAGCAGCTATGTCCTTTAGGACTTGGCCAGCTCGGTCAGTAGTGGTGCTACCAAGCCACTCTTGGTGATGGACATTGAAGTCCCCCACCCAGAATACTTTTTGTGCCCTTGCCACCCTCAGTGCTTCCTCCAAGTGGTGTTCAACATGGAGGAGTACTGACTCATCAGCTGAGGGAGAGCGGTAGGTGGTAATCAGTTGGAGGTTCCCTGGCCCATGTTTGACCTGATGCCATGAGACCTCATGGGGTCCGGAGTCGATGTCGATGACTCCCAGGGCAACTCCCTCCCTACTGTATACCACTGTGCGGCCACCTCTGGTCAGTCTGTCCTGCCGGTGGGACAGGACATACCCGGGGATGGTGATGGCGGTGTCTGGGACACTGTGAGATATGATTTCATGAGTATAACTATGTCAGGCTGTTGTTTGACTAGTCTGTGGAACAGCTCTCCCAACTTTGGCACAAGCCCCCAGATGTTAGTAAGGAGGACTTTGCAGGGTCGACAGGGCTGGGTTTGCCGTTGTTGTTTACGGTGCCTAGGTCGATGCCGGGTGGTCCGTCCGGTTTCATTCCTTTTTATTGACTTTGTAGCGGTTAAGTACAACTGAGTGGCTTGCTAGGCCATTTCAGAGGGCATGTAAGAGTTAACCACATTGCTGTGGGTCTGGAGTCACATGTAGGCCAGACCAGGTAAGGACAGCAGGTTTCCTTCCCTAAAGGACATTAGTGAACCAGATGGGTTTTTACAACAATCGACAATGGTTTCATGGCCATCATTAGACTAGCTTTTAATTCCAGATTTATTAATTAAATTCAAATTCCACCTTCTGCTGTGGTGGGATTCGAACCCATTTCCCCAGAGAAATACCTTGGGTCTCTGGTCCAGTGATGATACCACTACTCCACTGCCTACCCCTAATCTGATCTGAGGTCCAATCTTAAGTGACATCCAAACTGATCTGACAGATCAGACCTCCAAAGTGTAGATCAGACGACCAAACCTCCAAAGTGTACATGAGACGTCCAAAGTGTAGATTAAACATTTAAAGTATTGAAGAAGCCGCCAATCTCTCAGCACAAGTACTATGAACAAATCCTTTCCCCCATAAGTTGGTAAGAAAGCAGCTGTGAGTACTGAGAATTGGCATATTTCCCTGAGATTGTCTTAGTGCCCTCAACTACCATGGTGTAGTCACCTTGCTTTCACTGGTGCATTCCAGGAAGCCTGGGAAACCCATGAACCCAAAGTTAAACTGAAAAATCAATGTCAATATCACACTAATTGGGCTGGATTTTGTGGAGCTGGTGGGGCTCCTGGCGCTGGGCTAAAATTGTGGGGGTGGAACGCTGCCTCGGCCTTTTCGTGCCCGTCCTCCAGTGCAATTCTCTGTTGTTCCAGAACCTAATTGTCCGGCGCCAGGATCCCTTTAAAGATTGGGATCCAGCCTCCAAGAGCTGCCGGCCAATCCACTAACCAATGTGAAACATATTTTAATTATGGATATAAAATGGCAGTTTATTTTTATTATCTACTACTGATTACTTTTATTGAATTTTTTAAAAATGAGCATTCATATATATATATATAATTTTTTTTTTAAAAAAGCTTTTATACATTTTAATTACCCAATGCTTGTGGGAGGATACACTGAAACCAGTATAAAAAGGTAATGAGAAACCATTGAGACTTAAGATAGACAAGCCTCCAGATCCTGATGGTTATTAAAAGAAATAGGTGAGGAAATTGCAGACATGTTAGTTTTCCTAATTTTCCAAAACACTCTAGATTCAGGAGTTGTCCTGCTGGATTAAAAAATTGAAAATGTCACTCCATTATTTAAGAAAGAAGGGAAGGAGAATCAGACCTCTCAGTTTAACATAAATTGTGGCGAAGTTACTGGAATCGATTATCAGACATGGAGTTACTCAGCACTTGGACAGGTTTTAGCAGGTCAAAGTGAATCAGCATAGATTTGTGAAGAGTTTGCCATGTCTGATTAATCTCATTGAATTTTTGAGCATGTCACTAGCATAGTGAATAGGTGATTGTCTATGAATGTATCTACATGGACATCCATGTTAAAATTCCACACAAGAGATTACTAGAAAAAAAGTGAGAGCGCATGGAATTGAAAGTAACCATGTGACATGGTTCAGTAATTATTTGAGTGGTAGGAGATAGAGAATAGGGATATATGTAACATTCTCCGATTGGTGGGATGTGACAAGTGGTGTTCCTCAGGATCTGTACTGGGGCCTCAGCATTTTATCATATATATGAATGACTTGGATGAAGACATGGAGAGTTCTATATCCAAGTTTGCAGATGGCACTAAATTAGGAGACACAGTGGGAGGAATTTTTAAAAGGCCATGGAGGCGGACTGGCCCACAATTTCCCAAAACTGGCTGGCATGCCAGTCTCCCGCTATGGTCCTGCCTCTGGGCCATTTTCGTTCTGGTAGGAGAAGGGCAGGTGTAAGCCACCCACCCGCAAGTGGCAGATGGCCTATTAGGCCAATTAAATGGCCTATTAAGGCCACTCAGAAGAAGCCAACTGAAAAATGCGGACCACCCACTGAGGCCAAAACATGGCCAAAGGATGGAGGTAGCCTCCCAGCGACAGACCTGGGGGGTGGGGTGGGGGGGCAGCACTCCATCCAGCGAGGGAAACACCCCTCCCACACCCACCATTCTGCTGCCTCTGGCCGCGCAGTGGAGGGATTATCCCTTCCACAATGATGGCCTGGCAGCGGTGACCTTTTTAATGGTGAAAATTTTTTAAATATCTTCAGAGGGTGCCTCCATTGCCTCATGGCTGGAGGGTTGGAGAGCCCGCCTGCTGTCCTTAATTGGATGGCAAGCACATACCCTGGCCATTAACTGGCCTGCTGGTCAAAGATCGCATCGGGTGATAGGCACCAATGCAATGCAGGCTCCGGATCCAGAAATTTACCCGACGTTGAAGACCAATCCCAGAACAAAAATCCAACCCAGTAAGTTATGTAGATGGGACGAGGAAGTTACTAAAGGGCATAGACAGACAAAGTGAGTGGCCAAAACTATGGCATGTGGAGTTCAATGGGGGAAAGTGCGAGGTCAGATTCGTTGGATGAGAAAGGCAAATCAGAATGTTTTCTGAATGCTGAGAGATTAGGAGATGTGGAGAAGAAAATGGATTTAGGTGTCCCTGTATAAAAATTACTAAAAGCCAGTTTGCATGTACAAAAAGTAATCCTGAAGGCTAATGGGATGTTGGCCTTTATCTCAAGAGGCTTGAAATTCAAAAATGAGGAAGTTACTTCATACAGACCTTGGTCAGACTCCATCAGGAGTTCTACATTCAACTTTGAGTACCAAACTACACTGGCCTTGTAGGAGTTACAGTGCAGATTCAGAAGAATGATATCGGGCTTTAAAAGGCTCAATTATGAGAACATGATGCATGAATCCCCCTTGAATTACGAAAATTGAGGAGCTTTTTTAATTCATTTATGGGATGTCAGCTTTGGCAAGGCCAACATTTATTGCCTATCCCGAATTGCCCTTGAGAAGGTGGTAGTGAGCCACCTTCTCGAACTGCTGCAGTCCATGTGGTATAAGACCTATGGTGCTGTTAGGGAGTTCCAGGATTTTGACCCAGTGACAGTGAAGGAGAGGAAATGTAGTTACAAGTCAGGATGGTGTGTGATTTGGAGGGAAACTTGCAGGTGGTGGTTTTCCCATGCATTTGCTGTCCTTGTTCTAGGTGGTAGAAGTCGCGGGTTTGGAAGGTGCTGTCAACGGAGCGTTGGTGAGTTGTTGCAGTGCATCTCGTAGATGGTACACACTGTGCATTGGTGATGGAGAGAGTGAATGTTTAAGCTGATGGATGGGTGCTGATCATGTGGGCTGCTTTGTCCTGGATGGTGTTGAGCTTCTTGAGTGTTGTTGGAGCTGCACTCATCCAGGCAAGATGAAAGTATTTCATCACACTCCTGACTTGTGCCTCGTAGCTGGTGGACAGGCTTTGGGGAGTCAGGAGATGAGTTACTCACCACAGAATTCCCAGTTTTGGATCTGCTGTTGTAGCCGCAGTATTTCTATGGCTACTCCAGTTCAGTTTATGGTCAATGGCAACCCCCAGAAAGTTGATACCAGGGGATTCAGTGATGGTAATGTTGTTGAACGTGAAGGGATATGGTTAGATCCTCTTTTGTTGTAGATGGTGATTGGCTGGCACTTGTGTGGTGCGAGTATTATTTGCCGCTTATCAGCCCAAGCCTGAATGTTGTCCAGGTCTTGCTGCTTGTGAGAATGGACTGCTTCAGTGTCTGAGGAGTTACGAATGGTACTAAACACTGTGCAAGCATCAGCGATCATTCTTATTTTTGACCTTATGATGGAAGGAAGGCCATTGATGAAGATGGTTGGGCTTAGGACACTACTCTGAAGAACTCCTGCAGTGATGTTCTGGGACTGAGATTATTGACTTCCTAAACCCACAACCATCTTCCTTTGTGCTAGGTACGATCCCTACAAGTGGAGCGTTTTCCCCGATTCCCATTGACTCCAGTTTTGCTAGGATTCCTTGATGCCATACTCAGTCAAATGCTGCCTTGATGTCAAGGGCAGTCACTCTCACCTCACCTCTGGAGTTCAGCTTTTTTGTTCATGTTTTGACCAAGGCTGTAATGAGGTTAGGAGCTGAGTGGCCCTGGCGGAACTCAAACTGAGCATTGGCGAACAGGTTATTAGTGCTTAAGTGCTGCTGGATAGCACTGTCAATGACACCTTCCATCACTTTACTGATGATTGGGAGTAGACTAATGGCATGATAATTGGCTGTGTTGGACTTGTTCTTTTTTGGACAGGACATACCTCAGCAATTTCGTACATTGTCGGATACATGCCAGTGTTGTAGCTGTACTGGAACAGCTTGGCTAGGGGTGCAGCTGGTTCTGGAGCACAAGTCTTCAGTACTACAGATGGGATGTTGACAGGACCCAAAGCCTTTGTTATACCCAGTGCCTTCAGCTGTTTCTTGATATCACATGGAGTGAATCCAATTGACTGAAGGTTGGCATCTATGATGCTGGGGACCTTAGGAGGAGGCCAAGATGGATCATCCATTCGGTAACTCTGACTGAAGATGGTTGCAAGTGCTTCAGCCTTGTCTTTTGCACTGATGTGCTGGGGTCTGCCATCATTGAGGATGGGGATATTTGAGGAGCCTCCTCCTCCGGTTAGTTGTTTCATTGCCCACCACCATTCATGACCAGATGTGGCAGGACTGCAGATATTTGATCTGATCTGTTGGTTGTGGGTTTGCTTAGCTTTGTCTACAGCATGCTGTTTCCGATGTTTAGCATGTATGTAGTCCTGTGCTGTAGCTTTACCAGGTTGGCACCTCATTTGTAGGTATGCTTGGTGCTGCTCCTGGCATGCTCTCCTACACTCCTCATTGAACCAGGGTTGGTCACCCGGCTTGATGGCAATGGTAAAGTGCGGAATATGCCGGGCCATGTGGTTACAGATTGTGGTTGAATACAATTCTACTGTTGATGGCCCACTGCACCTCATGGATGCCCAGTTTTGAGCTACTAGATCTGTTCTGAATCTATTCCATTTAGCACGGTGGCAGTGCCACACAACACAATAGATTGTGTCCTCAGTATGAAGATGAGACTTAGTCTCCATAAGGACTGTGCAGTGGTCACTCCTACCAATACTGTCATGGACAGATGGATCTGTGACAGCTAGATTGGTGAGGACGAGGTCATGTAGATTTTTCTTTCTTGTTGGTTCTCTCGCCATCTGCCGCAGACCCAGTCTGGCAGATATGTCCTTCAGAATTTGACCACCTCTGTCAGTAGTGGTGCTACTGAGCCACTCTTGATGATGGATATTGAAGTCTCCCATCCAGGGTACATTCTGTGCCTTTGCTACACTCAGTGCTTCTTCCAAATTGGGTTAAAAATGGATCGTCGGCTGAGGCAGCCCTTAGGTGGTAATCACCAAAAGTTTCCATGCCCATGCTTGACCTGATGCTGTGAGACCTCATGGGGTCCGGACTCAATGTTGAGGACTCCCAGGGCCACTCCCTCCTGACTATATGGCACTGTTCTGCCACCTCTGGTGGGTATGTCCTGTCCCAATGGCACAGATGGCAATGGAGGACTCTGTGACATTGGCTGTAAGGTATGATTCAGTGAGTATGCCTATATCAGGCTGTTGCTTGACTAGTCTGTGGGACAATTCTCTTAATTTTGACACAAGTCCCCAGACGTTCATGAGGAGGACTTTGCAGGGTTGACTAGGCAGGGTGTGCCTTTGTCATTTCTGGTGCCTAGGTCAATGCTGGGCAGTCCGTACGGTATTATTCCTTTCTGACTTTTCTGTTTGATATAACTGAGTAGCTTACTTGGCCATTTCAGAGTCAACCATATTGCTGTGGGTCTGCAGTCACATGTAGGCAAGACTGGGTCAGACAGCAGATTTCCTTCCCTGAACGATATTAGTGAAGGAGATGGCTTTTTGCAACAATCTGATAGATTCATGATCAACATTACTGAGACTAGCTTTTAATTCCACATTTTTTAATTAATCGAATTTAAATTCCTCCGGCTGCCATGGTGAGATTTGAATTCCTATATCCAGGTCTCTGGATCACTCGTCCAGTAGCATTACAATTATGCTACCATCCTATAATCAAGGTTTTGAAAATGATAAAAGGATTTAATAAGGTAGATACAGAGAAAGGATTCCTCTCTTGGGAGAATCCAGGACAAGAGGACATAAAATTAGAGCTTATTTGTGTATTCCTGCTTTTTTGTTCCTATGTTCATATCAGGAATATGGCATGAAGTATCACAGGTTTGAATCAAATTGTTTGTTTTTTGTTTCTGGTGTTTTTTAGGTCTGGGTGTGGGGGGAGGGGAGGTCCTACACACAAGTGATCATGTTAGTTGAGTTGTTGTCCTTCATGGTTAGTGGGTGAGTTGCTGTGCTGGGGTAAGGGGAGTTTGTATTGAATGAGCTTCCAAAAATGGGTCCAAGTTTCTTAGTGTTTCTTCAAAGGCCAAGCCTTACTCATTCTGAATGAAACATGTTCAACATGTGCTCTAGCTCATTTGTTATGGGGAAGGCTGAACTGCTCCACCAAGTCAGGGATGCACCTTCTGAAGCCAGTAGTTAGAGTTGTACATGCCTGTTGACAGTGGGTAGGTCTTGCAAGGACTGAGCTGGCTTCTCAGTCTTTTGGTTCTGTCTTCACAAAGGAGGACACAAATAACCTCCCAGAAATGTTAGGGAACCAAGGGTCTAATGAGAGGGAGGAACTGAAGGAAATCAGTATTAGTAAATAAAATAGTGCTAGGGAAATTAATGGGGTGAAAGGCCGACAAATGCCCAGGGCCTGATAATCTACATCCCAGAGTACTAAAGGAAGTGGCCCTGGAAATAGTGAACGCATTGGTGGTCATCTTCTAAAATTCTATAGACTCTGGAGCAGTTCCTACAGATTGGAGGGTGGCAAATGTAACCCCACTATTTAAAAAAGGAGGGAGAGAAAAAACAGGGAACTACAGACCAGTTAGCCTTACATCAGTAGCGAGGAAAATGCTAGAGTCTATTATAAAGGATGTGATAGCAGAACACCTGGAAAGCATGAACAGAATTGGGCAAAGATAAAGGAGAACCCGTGGATGTGGTGTATTTGGATTGTCAGAAGGCTTTTAATAAGGTCCCACATAAGAGGTTAGTGTGTAAAATTAAAGCACATGGGACTGGGGGTAATATACTGTCATGGATTGAGAATTGGTTGACAGATAGGAAACAAAGAGTAGGAATAAATGGGTCTTTTTCCGGGTGGCAGGCAGTGACTAGTGGGGTACTGCAGGGATCAGTGATTGGGCCCCAGCTATTCACAATATATATTAATGGCTTGGGTGAGGGAACTAAATGTAACATTTCCAAGTTTGCAGATGACATAAAGCTGGGGGGTGGGGAGGGGGGTGGGGTGGGACTGTGAGCTGTGAGGAGGATGCAAAGAGGCTCCAATGTGATTTGGACAAGTTGGGTGAGTGGGCAAATGCACGCCAGATGCAGTATAATGTGGATAAATGTGATAAATATCCACTTTGGTTGTAAAAACAGAAAGGCAGATTATCTGAATGGTGATATATTGGGAAAGGGGGAGGTGCAACGAGACCTGGGTGTCCTTGTACACCAGTCGCTGAAAGCAAGCATTCAGGTGCAGCAAGCAATTAGGAAGGCAAATGGTATGTTGGCCTTCATTGCAAGAGGATTTGAGTACTGGAGCAAGGATATCTTACTACAGTTATACAGGGCCTTGGTAAGACCACATCTGGAGTATTTGTGCAGTTTTAGTCTCCTTATCTGAGGAAGGATGTTCTTGCCTTGGAGGGAGTGCAAAGAAGATTTACTAGGCTGATTCCTGGGATGGCAGGATTGATGTATGAGGAGAGATTAGGTCGACTAGGCTTATATTCACTGGAGTTTAGAAGCATAAGAGAGGATTTCATTGAAACCTGTAAAATTCTAACAGGACTAGACAGGCTAGATGCAGAGAGGATGTTCCCGATGGCTGGGGAGTCCAGGACCAGGGGTCACAGTCTCAGGATACAGGGTACGCCATTTAGAACTGAGATGAGGAGAAATTCCTTCACTCAGAGGGTGGTGAACCTGTGGAACTCTCTACTGCAGAAGGTAATGGAGGCCAAGTCATTAAATATATTCAAGAAGGAGATAGTTATATTTCTTAATGCCAAAGGGATCAAGGGATATGGGGAGAAAGCCGGAACAGGGTACTGAATTGGACAATCAGCCATGATCTTTTTTGAAAGGCGGAGCAGGCCCGAATGGCCGAATGGCCTACTGCTCCTATTTACGATGTTGTCTATGTTTCTCTGGAATTGCAAGACTGGATATGGTCCTTGTGGTCTCCCACACTATTATCGACAATAAATCAATGAAGGGGCATGTCTGCAGCCCCTCTAGAAGTTGTCTGCTATAAAGGATGAAATTTGCAGAGTTTGTGCAGAATGCATTATGAGCAATATATGATTTTGAGTTGGTCTTCATGCATCTTGCTGCAGGTGGCTGTGCTAGTTGCCATTCCTCCTTGCTTAATGGACAGTGTCGCTTTCATTCCCAGTTTACTCTCAGGCTGCCTGGCTTATCTTTTGTCATGGAGGTGAAGCATTGTGCACAGGGTAGAGCTGTGTTTTCAGAGACTATTGGGAAATAAAGGAATTCACCTGATGTAAGTCTTCCTAAAAATCATACAGTGTGCCAGATTGGAGAGAGGACAAAAACCAGTTTGAGTCTTCAGGAAAGTATATATCTCATTCCAGGCTGACAGGATTGCAGTTACTATGGGATGCTTCTGGCTCTCTGTTAGTCTTTTCTGAGAATATATGAATGGTAAGCTTAGCAAGGTTGGGGGGTGGTAGGACGGACCTGGACTCATTCCCACCCATTGGTTTTGCTGAGAAGCCAGAGCTCACAATTACATAGACCTGAGCTGGTCAGTAACGCTGTCAATCTTTGGGAGACTGGGTCGCCCTCTTGTTTTGAAACTGAAGACACTTGAGACATGTTTGCTGTCTCTGGTCCCTAGGAATTTGAAGATGTATCTGTCCATTTGAGGTATTGTTGGGCTGGTATGTTTAAAAACAGCATCTTTAATAGGTAAATGTCAGGAGAATATTCATCTTTGTTGTGGTCACCATACCTGAGTGTGAAATGGGCAGGTTATTCATCCAGTTAGATGGGTCTTTGGGCTGGATTTTAAGTCTGGGGCCAGCTCCCAAGGCTGGAAGGCCAATGGAAGGCCCCCAGCTCTGAACCATTGGCAGCCCCACTGGCCGACTTAGGAGATGCCGATTTGTGATAGAGAGAGAGAGAAAGAAAAAGAGAGAGAGAGAGAGAGAGAGAGAGTGCCTCAACATGGAGGTGCCTTCTGAAGAAGAGATCAGCTTTTTAAAATTTAAAACGGCCACAGCTGCCTGGCTGTGATCGTTGAGGGGCAATCCCTCCACGGGATGGCCTGGAGTCACAGCTGCAGCCTGGTGGCCTTTGGTGGGTTGTGGGGGGGGGGGGGGGGGGTCCCTGCAGGATGAAGCACAACAGCCCCTTTTCCCAATGTGAGCCCACCATGGTTGCCTGGTTTCGGTCCAGGCTGCTGTCTTTTGCCTGCATTGCCTACTGGAAATTCCAGTTGGTGCGGGACCAGGGCCTAATGGCCTGTTCTGAATCCAACCCGGCACCCCCAAAAATGGCTTGGGGTTGGGATTGTGGCACCAAACCAGCACTATGGCCTGTCACAAAAAAATGCAGGGACGCCCGCCTCTGATCCCTACGCTGAGCTGCTTTTAAAATACAGTCCTATATGATGATTCGGAAAGGTAAGAAAGTTCCTTTTGTGCAGTGTGGTAAGTTTTAGTGTAACATGCACACCAGAATATTTAAAGCCAGACCCTGCCCTACAAAGCAGTAGACCTCCTGAATTTGTGTGGAGATGTTTTGTGAAAGGGGCACACATTTTAGTTAGAATTTTTGAGTTTGCTGCTGGAGAGTTACACAAATTCTTTGGCAATTTGAAAGATGCTGGGAGTGAGGGGTTTGGTTTAGTTACATATAACAGTGTGTCATCAGCATATAGAGATATGTCACATTCTGGTCCTCCTGTCTGTACTTCAGTGATTCTTGGTTTAACCCAGTCACATGATACTTGGAATTCAATAACCAGGGCAAAGAGGAGAAGAGATGGTGGCATCCCTGTCTAGTCCTTTGGTGGACTGAACAAATTTAAAACAAATAACAGACCTGTTTTTTTAAAGTTGAGTATATGAGTATATCAGTGGCCAATTGCTGGAAATGAATGAATACAAGAACTATTTACACTTTGTTTCCTGGCTGATTTTAGTGTAGTTTGACAGTGAGTTCTTACAGGACTGTGCTGTAATCTATTCTGCTATTTACCTCTCAGGCTAATGAAACACAAAATGGTTTTTGAGTAAAAGAATAATTATTCATATTTTGTTTAAGCACTATTTTCAGAGCAGTCTGACAGCTGATGCCTACAGTCATAAGAGTATAGATCTACACGCTGGTATTTACCTTCCAGCCACTCTCCAGAGTTGGGGGAAAATAGACAGAAAGACGTACCATGAGCAGCTGCAGCAGCAGCACCAGCAGAAACAGCAGGCATTCGAGCCACGGTTCCCAGCATCCTGCTGTGGCTGTGCAGAGCCCGGCATCTCCTGCTGCACCGATGTCTGCCGCTTACGCATCTCCATCCGCTCCGATCCCATGGGCTGTGGAGAAAGCAAGACATGAAAAGAAAGGTTTTAAAAAGAGGAAACAGCACAGCTGAAGACTAATAACAAACACCAATGACTCGCAACAAAATGGAAAAAGATGTAAACTGAGGCTTGTGATGTAAAAGCAACCTACCTCTATGTTCTCCTTTTTGTAATCTCTAGTTGCTAATTATTAGGAGTGACACTATTTTAGATTTAAAACTTTAGTCTACCTTGATGAAAATCATTCTTATAAACACATCCCTATTTATTTAAATGAGTTTGAAATATTTGACACTTTATCACCATAAATCTCTTATTAATGTTTCCTCGATGTTGACAACCATATTGAGCTAAGCGAACATTTGTGCTATCTTTCTTCAGAAGACAACACAGATGAACCTGAAAGTGACGATGAGCAAATGACTGTATGAGAAGCACAGCTAAAGACCACGGAGTATGCTGATGGTTTCTCCATCTGAGCTGGCAGGCTGCCGCCCCACATGGGTCAAACCTGCCCTTTGCCCCAGTTCTAACAAAAGGTCATCAACCTGAAACATTAACTCTTTTTTTTCCTCCATAGATGCGAATTATTTCCAGCATTTTCTGTTTTAATTCAAAATATTTGGTTGGGTATTAGAATTAGTAAATAACCTAGTGGTACTTGTAAACAGGTTGTCTTTTACTGGTATTGTGAATTTAATTTGCAGGAATTTTAGAATGACATAATTAAAAACTGCATTGCTTTTTTTTCCAAACGATATTATTATACATCTGCATTCTCTACAACATTCAAGGTTTGAACATTCACACCAAAATACTTCATTAAAAAATTGTATTGGTCCCTTTGAAATAGCTCTTCACATGAGAGGCTAATGCTGCTTTGATACTGGAGCTAGTTATTTTCTCAGACCTACAGATGCGGCGGCGCAGTGGCGCAGTGGTTAGCACCGCAGCCTCACAGCTCCAGCGACCTGGGTACTGCCTGTCTGGAGTTTGCAAGATCTCACTGTGACCGTGTGGGTTTTCGCCGGATGCTCCGGTTTCCTCCCACAGCCAAGGACTTGCAGGTTGATAGGTAAATTGGCCATTATAAATTGCCCCTAGTATAGGTAGGTGGTAGGGGAATTGAGGGAAGGTGGGGATATGAGAGGGTAATGGAATTAATGTAGGATTATTATAAATGGGTGGTTGATAGTCGGCACAGACTCAGTGGGCCGAAGGGCCTGTTTCAGTGCTGTATCTCTAAATAATTAAAAAAAAAATAATTTGCAGTATGCGTTCCAGTCTAACAGCAGGCCATTTATATTGCCTGGTTGAAAGTTTAATTCTTCTGTCCAGAAGAAAATCTTGCATATATGTAGTTAAATACTCTTCTACCAGCAGTTAAAATGTATATGATAAGGAAGTGTAGGTGGCAATGTACTACTATGTAAACATGGAAATTAAGTCCAAAGTTTAAAAAAATGTTTAAGGTATTTAAATGAAGCAGTGTGAGGCACCTACACCAGGAGTCTCACACCACTTCTCTTCGGAGTTAAATTGGACCCCAATTCCAGTCTTATACTACAGTTTTGCTGTGAAATGGATTCTTCCACTAAAGCACATCCTAGAATTAAGACAAGTGACATCAGACAAAGTTCACGATTTCCATTACTGTACTTCCGGCGAACAGCAGGCCAGAGGGTTATATTTGCAGTATATCTAACTACGCTCTCATACTCCATATTACCGAGCCTCTGGCCCTCCATTCATGATGATACCTCTGCAACTGTTGAATTGTTTAATCAGGCCCTCACCTCTACCTCTGATACCCCTATTATCAGCAAAACCTTTACCATCTCCCATCCCAGGTGTTCCCCCAGTGCAGTCCCCATCTTCACTGCCTCAAGTACAAGGAGCACAAACATGAATTTATCTACCAGAACTAGCTTACCTTTCCCTCAGCAGATATGGTTTGGCCATATTAAACACTCCCGGGCCTTGATCTTTGCCAAAATGGCCCACTAACCTAGGATTGTCTTAGTGCTCCTATGGAGAACTGCCTTATCCTTAGCTTCCACTTTCTTTATGGTAGCAGATACTGCTAATTTGGGATGGATGTATTGGTCTTCACAGGGGCAGGAGAGAGATGGGCCTTGGAATGTTTGAGGTGGGGACATTCCATTAGAACGTTGTGTTAGTAAGGCAGTCTGCATCCTTGGTGTCAGCCTGATTTTTCTTCTCAAGCAGCTAGTTTCGGTTCTACTTTGCCACCTTTTCCTGCTTCTACTTCAGACCTGGTTACATCTCCGTTACCACCATAGTCATTCCTACTTTCTCTATGTCTACACTTTTTTATCATTATGCTTCTTCCTATCATTCCATATTAATTTTACTTCAGTCATTTAATCATCACCAGGTTTCCTTTTAGCACTTTACAAAGTCATTTCCTCTCTCTCAGGCATGTGTTCCCCAAACCCCCCACCTCCCCCCCCCACTCCCACCTTCCTTTTGTTCTGGTCCTTTTAAATACTGTTCTGATGTACGGGGTTATATCTAAAATGTTACAATTTTCTGTTCTCTCTATAGATGCTTACTGACTTACTGAGTGTTTCCAGCATTTTCTGTTTTTGTTTCAGATTTCTAGTACTTGCAGCTTTCTGCCTTTTATTTGTATTGTTTTTGTATATGGCTGCACAATGAGGATGAGTGGAATACTGATCTTTTTCTGATTGCGAAAAAGAGGTCACAGGTAAGTTACAAAGCTTTCACACAGGTTAAAACAGATTCACCATTCCTTTGAGTACTGCAACTATGATGGAACAGAAATTCTTTTGTTTAAGTTCCATCTGCCAAAATTGAACCATGCATTGTGCAACGACAAGTGTGTTTTCAAACAGTATCTATTGTTTTGGTAGAAATCACTTTTGTATTACGATTCCTATCTAACAGCAATGCCAATTAGGAAAGATGATAGAAGGAACAATGGTTGGCACATTTTTGTTAATAACACTGCCCTTTCCTACCTTTGAGTACTGGTCTTAAAATGCAGCTCAGGCAGATAAGAACTGAAGGTCAGTCTACTGTTTGCTGTAAAAGGTTTTAACTAAGGGAAGAAAGTACTTGGGAATGAAAATAATTTTTTACATGCATCTAGTGGCAGAATGACCACTCAGCGACCTGTTATAGCAAGAGACACATAATACATAATATAGAACATAGAACAGTACAGCACAGTACAGGCCCTTCGGCCCACGATGTTGTGCCGAACCATTAACCTACTCTAAGATCAAACTAACTACATACCCTTCATTCTACTATCATCCATGTACCTATCCAAGAGTCGCTTAAATGTCCCTAATGTATCTGCTTCTACTACCACCGCTGGCAGCGCATTCCACGCACCCACCACTCTCTGTGTAAAGAAACTACCTCTGACATCTCCCCGAAACCTTCCTCCAATCACCTTAAAATTATGCCCCCTGGTGATAGCCCTTTCCACCCTGGAAAAAAGTCTCTGGCTATCCACTCTATCTATGCCTCTCATCATCTTGTACCCCTCTATCAAGTCACCTCTCATCCTTCTTTGCTCCAATGAGAAAAGCCCTAGCTCCCTCAATCTTTCTTCGTAGGACATGCCCTCCAGTCCAGGCAGCATCCTGGTAAATCTCCTCTGCACCCTCTCTAAAGCTTCCACATCCTTCCTATAATGAGGCGACCAGAACTGAACACAATATTCCAAGTGTGGTCGAACCAGGGCCTTATAGAGCTGAAGCATAACCTCGCGGCTCTTAAACTCAATCCCCCTGTTAATGAAAGCCAACACACCATACGCCTTCTTAACAACCCTATTAACTTGGGTGGCAACTTTGAGCGATCTATGGATATGGACCCCAAGATCCCTCTGTTCCTCCACACTACCAAGAATCCTGTCTTTAAGCCTGTATTCCGCATTCAAATTCGACCTTCCAAAATGAATCACTTCACACTTTTCCAGGTTGAACTCCATCTGCCACTTCTCAGCCCAGCTCTGCATCCTGTAAATGGCCCGTTGCAACCTACAACAGCCTTCCACACTATCCACAACTCCAGCAACCTTCGTGTCATCGGCAAACTTGCTAACCCAGCCTTCCACTTCCTCATCCAAGTCATTTATAAAAATCACAAAGAGCAGAGGTCCCAGAACAGACCCTTGTGGAACACCACTGGTCACCGAGCTCCATGCTGAATACTTACCATCTACGACCACCCTCTGTCTTCTATGGGCCAGCCAATTTTGTATCCTGACAGCCAACTTTCCCTGAATCCCATGCCTCCTTACTTTCTGAATGAGCCTACCATGAGGAATCTTATCAAACGCCTTGCTAAAATCCATATACACCACATCCACTGCTCTTCCTTCATCAATGTGTTTTGTCACATCTTCAAAGAATTCAATAAGGCTTGTGAGGCATGACCTGCCCCTCACAAAGCTATGCTGACTGTCCCTAATCAAACCATGCTTTTTCAAATAATCATAAATCCTGTCTCTCAGAAGCCTCTCCAATAATTTGCCCACTACCGACGTAAGACTGACTGGTCTATAATTCCCAGGGTTATCCCTATTCCCTTTCTTGAACAAGGGAACAACATTTGCCACCCTCCAATCATCCGGTACTACTCCAGTGGACAGTGAAGACGCAAAGATCATCGCCAAAGGCGTAGCAATCTTTTCCCTCGCTTCCCGTAATATCCTTGGGTATATCCCGTCTGGTCCCGGGGACCTATCGGTCCTCATATCATTCAAAATTTCCAGCACATCCTCCCTCTTAACCTCAACCTGTTCGAGCATATCAGCCTGTTCCACGCTGTCCTCACAAACGACCAGGTCCCTCTCACTAGTGAATACTGAAGCAAAGTATTCATTTAGGACCTCCCCTACCTCCTCCGACTCCAGGCACAAATTCCCTCCACTATCCCTGATCGGCCCTACCCTCACTCTGGCCATCCTCTTGTTCCTCACATAAGTGTAGAACGCCTTGGGATTTTCCTTAATCCTACCCGCCAAGGCTTTTTCATGTCCCCTTCTAGCTCTCCGAAGTCCATTCTTCAGTTTCTTCCTGGCTACCTTGTAACCCTCTCGAGCCCTGTCTGATCCTTGCTTCCTCAACTTTACATAAGCTTCTTTCTTCCTCTTGACTAACTGTTCCACATCTCTTGTCATCCAAGGTTCCTTCACCCTACCATCCCTTCCCTGCCTCATCGGGACAAACCTATCCAGCAGTCGCAGCAACTGCTCCCTGAACAACCTCCACATTTCTGTCGTGCATTTCCCTAAGAACATCTGTTCCCAATTTATGCTCCCCAGATCCTGCCTAATAGCATTGTAATTCCCCCTCCCCCAATTAAATATTTTCCCATCCCGTGTGCTCCTGTCCCTCTCCATGACTATAGTAAAGGTCAGGGAGTTGTGATCACTATCACCAAAATGCTCTCCCACCGATAGATCTGCCACCTGGCCTGGTTCGTTGCCAAGCACCAAGTCCAACATAGTCTCCCCTCTAGTCGGCCTATCTACATAAAGAGTCAGGAAACCTTCCTTGACACACCTGATAAAAACTGCTCCATCCAAACTATTTGCACTAAGGAAGTTGAAGTCACCCATGACAACAACCCTGTTACTTCTGCACCTTTCCAAAATCTGCCTCCCAATCTGTTCCTCCATGTCTCTGTTGCTATTGGGGGGTCTATAGAAAACTCCCAATAAAGTGACTGCTCCTTTCCTGTTTCTGACTTCCACCCATAATGACTCAGTAGACAAACCCTCCTCGACGACCTCCCTTTCTGCAGCTGTGATACTATCCTTGATCAGCAATGCCACTCCCCCACCTCTTTTACCTCCCTCCCTATTCCTTTTGAAACATCTAAACACCGGAACATCCAACATCCATTCCTGCCCCTGTGATATCCACGTCTCCGTAATGGCCACAACATCGTAGCTCCAAGTACTGATCCATGCTCTAAGTTAATCACCCTTATTCCTGACACTTCTTGCGTTAAAATAGACACACTTCAACCCATCATACTGGCTGCAACTTTGCCCTGTCAACTGTCTAACCTTCCTCACAGATTCTCTGCACTCGGTATCTGCCTGTTCAACAGCTACCCCATCCACTGTTCCATAGCTCCGGTTCCCATCCCCCTGCCAAACTAGTTTAAACCCTCCCGAAGAGCGCTAGCAAACCTCCCGCCCAGGATATTGGTGCCCCTCCAGTTCAGATGCAACCCGTCCTTCTTGTACAGGTCCCACCTTCCCCAGAAGGTATCCCAATGATCTACATATCTGAATCCCTCCCTCCTGCACCAGTTCTGTAGCCACGTGTTCAGCTGCACTTGCTCCCTGTTTCTAGCCTCACTAGCACGTGGCACCGATAACACTCCTGAGAATACTACTCTGCTCGTCCTGCCTTTCAGCTTCCAACCTAGCTCCCTATATTCGCTTTTCAGGTCCTCATCCCTTTTCCTAGCTATGTCATTGGTACCGATATGTACCATGACCTCTGGCTGCTCCCCCTCCCCCTTAAGAATCCTGTAGACTTGATCCGAGACATCCCTGACTCTGGCACCCGGGAGGCAACATACCATCTGGGAGTCTCGTTCGCGACCACAGAATCTCCTGTCTGTTCCTCTAACCACTGAATCTCCTATCACTATCGCTCTCCTATTCTCCCCCCTTCCCTTCTGAGCCACTGGGCCAGGCTCATTGCCAGAGACCTGG
Organism: Heterodontus francisci; assembly: GCF_036365525.1. NCBI lineage: Eukaryota > Metazoa > Chordata > Chondrichthyes > Heterodontiformes > Heterodontidae > Heterodontus > Heterodontus francisci. Next base: position 101,889,797 of record NC_090375.1, on the reverse strand, counting down.
CCAATGTGGCTTTCCCCTGGTAGGTCGTCCCCCTCAACCGTATCCAAAACGGTATACTTATTATTGAGGGGAACGGCCACAGGGGATCCCTGCACTGTGCGCCTATTCCCTTTCCCTCCCGACGGTCACCCAGCTACCTTTATCCTGTAACTTAGGTGTCACTACTTCCCTATGCTCTCTATCACCCCCTCAGCATCCAAAGTTCATCCAGCTCCAGCTCCAGTTCCCTAACGCGGTCTGCGAGGAGTTTAGTTTAGTTTAGAGATAGATACAGCACTGAAACAGGCCCTTCAGCCCACCGAGTCTGTGCCGACCATCAACCACCCATTTATACTAATCCTACACTAATCCCATATTCCTACCACATCCCCACTTGTCCCTATATTTCCCTACCACCTACCTATACTAGTGGCAATTTATAATGGCCAATTTACCTACCAACCAGCAAGTCTTTTGGCTTGTGGGAGGAAACCGGAGCACCCGCAGAAAACCCATGCAGACACAGGGAGAACTTGCAAACTCCACACAGGCAGTACCCAGAATTGAACCCAGCTGGAGCTGTGAGGCTGCGGTGCTAACCACTGTGCCACCGTGCCACTGGAGTTGGGTGCACTTCTCACAGGTGAAGTCAGCAGGGACACCAGTGGTGACCCTCACCTCCCACATCCTGCAAGAGGAGCATGCAACTGCCCTAGCTTCCATCCCCTCAGCACTAAATTGACAACAGAGATTAAAAATGATTAATATGAGATTAATATGTAAGTTTTTATAGCTGAACTCAGTAAACTTGCATCTATAGTCCAAAAGGACTCTCTGATTTAATATTTCACTGAAAAACTGGTCACATCACTTTGTCTATGGGATACATATAATGCAAAAAGGAATTTATTTTCCTTTTTATAACCGGCAACCTCGCTCAGCTAGAAAATTGGAGGCAGAGCAGTCAATGAAAGGTTAAGAGTGAGAATTATATGAAAAGTGAATGACACAGAATGCAAACTCATTGAAAAATGTGATCCCTGACATTTTGCTGTAAGTTATTAATGAGCTGATCTGAAGCTTCTCTCTCTCTGCTAGTTTATTTGAATCTATTTATTTATTTGAAATACCTTCAGTAAAATGGGGATGATTGGAAGTTCAGATAAATGCATTTACACACTTGTATTACAGCATGATTTCAGAAGATATTTTTTCTATTTAGAAGTGACATATATCAAAATAGATTTTATTCTCAAACTAAATTGAGTGATACTTTGCAGATAAAATAAATGGAAATTGGAAATGCTTTACCATTGCCCATGTATTGTAAGAAAAGCTGTACATTATGCATATTATAATTGTCGTCAGAGTGATGAATGCTGTCACAAGATGCATGTGGAAAAACCTTTACTTTGACTCAAGACTAACAATATAAAAGCAGCATTTGGCACCATCTTTGAGAGTTCTATATGACTAGCAATACGAAATACATTAATGATGTGAAGTTCCAGTACTTATGTCATAGACACCTACTAAACCCAGCAGAATAAGATAGGTCGTAAGTAAAATTTTAATGGTTGACAAGTCTTAATTACTGCTAAACAATATCTCTGGTACTGAAAATTAACTTTTACAAGTGTGGTGCCTCATTCGTTCAGATTTTAATTATTGTTAGAGATTTTAAATATATATTTTTTTATTTTTTTCTTTCTGTCTCTTTCACCTCTCTCTTGATCTCATCTACCTTTCCCTCTGCTTTCTGTGCATAATTTGACATTGAATTAAATATTCTAACTGACATTTCCTGATTCAGACTCTGCTCTGCTCATTAACAATTCTTCAATCTGATTGGTTACAGAGATGCATCGCTGCTCGCCCTGTTCGCACAGGTCCCAGATCCCCTTTAGAGGGTGCTGTGCTGAAATGATTCTCAAATCACAGTAAATTCTGGTGCAAAACCCCATAGAAAGTCTGTTGGAAAACTGCTGGCACCACTTGTTCACCATTGAGAGCATTATCCAGACCATACTATTGTTTCACATCTTCATGATGTCCCAAAAAATTTACAGTGGACCATATCTGAAAGACAGTCAGTGTTGCAATATACTGTCTTTTGTAGACATTTAGATGTGAAAGGACCTGGAGGATAGTTTGCCATTGCACTCTGGCTGTTTTAAATATCTAGTTAAATCTATTCTGAGAAGATACAATAATTTGTTGAAATGGCATGGTGCTATTTTCTTTCCACTGTTCCAAACATTCCACCATAATTGACTGATCCACCTCGTCCTTTACAGTTTAAACATCATGCTTCTTTTCAAATTAAGTCTTGAAAAGTAAAAGAAGTATTTTCAGAGTTATATAGCAGTTCAGATACCACCTTGGAAATAGTTCTTTCTATCTGCTTGGGATGTGCAATCTTCCTAGGCTTTGATGAACCAAGTTGTTGTTCCATCATCAATCGAACTAGGCCAGTAAAACAAGTTGTCATGTACTGAGACTATTTTTTCTCACTGAAAATCAGACACTTTGCTTTGCCATTTTGCTGCTCTGCTCGGATAAGGCAATAATTGTCATGAGTCAAAATAATGCTAAGTGAGCTCGAAATAAAGAACCAACCTGAGGGGGCAGGGTCATTCTGTGTGAAAAATTGATTAAATAAAGCCAAATGACATTTTAAAGCAGAGAATTTCCAGCAATCTGCCGCAGGAAACCAGCAATAAAAACAGATGGGAATAAACAGTAATTAGTAAATATAATAGTTTAATATTGGTTTATATCAACATGCCTCACATAGCACAACAAGAATAAAATCCTGCAGTGACCCATTGCTAGTTGCCATTGTTCGTGCTATATTAGTTTATTTACATTTAAAATGAGATTTATGCAAATAGTTGACAAAGAAGCCTTACAGTCTGCATGCATCCATATCAGTATTTAGCTTGTTATGAAACATGAGGAAAACAAACCATCTTGTAGACATTTTGACGACGTCCACCCATTGACACAAAGCCCGAGGAAGGATTTCTGTTTATATCTATTTTGATTTGTGTCTGCATTCTACTTGCTTTAGATTTCTTGTATTTAACTTTTTTATTTTTTAACTGATTTGATAATGTCAAAAATGTAATTCTCTTTGCAAGAGCATAAATGATGACATTGCTCAATCCTCCCTCACTCACAGGTAAAACATCCCTTTTCTCTTTAAATTGCAATAACAAAACTGCAGACATTCATCAATAACTTAAAAAAGTGAATTCCTTACCACATTATAACCTTCTTTAAAAACATATAAGGAGGTTTCTTTTTATTTTTCTCCATACTAACTGTAATACCAGCCTGGATACGCATAAATATACAGAATATATCACAGCACTAGTAATACAGTAGAAGCTAATTTAAGGAATCACATTGTAAATTGGTCAATGATAATTGGGTTAAACTAAGGGTAAAATATCATCAAACACACAAATCTAACATTCAGTCATCAGGAGACTTTCATATTCAACATTTTTGGGGAATGGTTTTAATGTCCATCAATACGTGCTTTAAATACAAAGCAACAAAGATTCAAACACTTAGTAGTTGGTTTATGTACAGCATGAGCAGCAACAGAACGACAGTTAATTAAGACTCATGGTTCTATTTATTTTCCCTAATGTATGAATAGAAGAGAAATAGACCCAATCCACTCTCCAGAGACTTCTCCTCGTAAAATATAATTATTGTTCATTTTCCCAATTATGAAAGGTAAGTGGCTCAAAAACAATATCCAAAGGTTAGTTCATTAATGTTTTTGGATCAAGTGTTTTCTAAAAATATTAACTACGGACCCTGGCTCCTAATGAAGGATATCCTATGCCTGAGGTGCTAATGTATTAGGGCATGTTTGGGTAATGTGATTTACATTGTTAGTCGCATTACATTACAGAATACAACAATCAGTAGGAGTCACAAGTTCCCAGTAAACTAGATTATTAAAATATTACTCAAAATAGAACTATTTGAGAAACTGACTTGAGGAGCATTGAAGGTTAGAGGATTAGTTTAGACATATAGATAATAAAATAATCTACCAAACATAATGGTTCCTGCTGCCACTGAAACGATGGAATTGCCATCTGTTGATTGCATTTGGTGAGAGTGGAATAATGTGGATTTCAATGCTAGATTGGTGTGTTGTATTGTTAACAGATTACTTGCAGAGTTTAGGGAGACATTTCATATGGACTATCTTATTGGATATTTGACCAGTGATTAGTCACCTCCTTTGAGGTTAAATAAATTAAGCAGCATCAATAATGGTGCAAACTGTGCATGGTCTTTATGAAGGTATAGAATTAATGGACTAAATGATCTTTCTCTTTCTGTCCTTTCATACATTTTTGCCATGACTTTTTTGTTCTCCAGTAATTAGCATTTTAGAGACAGGGTATTAATATGCATTAGATAATGAGCTGTGGATACATAACTCAATTTCTCAATCAGTTTGTAGGCCAAATACAGATCAATTTGTCTTTTTGTAATTTCACTACTCAGAAGTCAACTGTGGAATACTAATGTTTATCTTAGAGAATCCTTGATTGCCAGTTAAATCCTGATATAGGACCTGAAATTACTTGAAAGATAATGGTGAGGTGAACAACGCTTATGATTATTTATGCGTTAGTCGGACAACAACTTCAGGCAAGTGCAAAAGCAGAGTTAAACACAAAACTACAGAGGTTGCTGTCTGAGATGTGCCTCTCCTCCATAAGCTATGCTGTCTGCCTCCCCATTCAAATGCATTGAGTAGCATGAAGTTGCTGTACTTACATTGTAGGTATGGACTAACCTCGCCAGAAAAAGTGATGACTTGTCTGGTTCAGTCTAAGTGCCCCTTTTAACGGCATAATATATCTTAATTACTGCTGAACAAGCTCTCTGGCACTGAAAATTAACTTTTACTAATGCCTTCAGATTTTAATTGTTGGAAGTTTTTTAAAAGTGCAAATTAATTTTTTTTAAACTTTATCTTTCTGTCTTTTCTCTCTCAGGCCAGTCTTTCTTTCTCTCTCTTTATTTTGCTTTCTGTACCTGATTTGACATTGAATTCAGTATTCTAACTTACACTTTCTGGTTCAGATTCTGCAGTAGTTATTAACCATACTTAAATCTAATTGGTTAAGGAGACACTCAGTTGCTTGCCCTGTTCACAGGTCCCAGATGCCCTGTCGAGGGTGCCACACCATTTGGATGTCTAACTTACAGCAAAAGATCACAGAAATTAAATGGGCATGGGCAAGTCTAACGGACAGTGGGTGCCGTTCATTCGCCGGCTACAGTAAATTCTGGTCCAGAAATCTTTAGTTGCATGCATAAACCTTTTGAACTTTCGTCAGAGCACTGGACTGCCCAAGAAAGTGGCAGCATTGATTAACGTGCGGAGCAAGAGTTAAAATGCTTGAACAGGCATTTAAATCCTTGCATCTGCACAGGGAAAACGTAGCCCAGTGTTTCTGTTCAATTTTGCTGTAGAATGGGAACTGGAAGAACGATACTAACATGCTTCAATTACCAAGCACAGGATTAATGATGTGGGAAAGGAAGGCTATCCAGAATGGGACAGATGGACACCCTCCTCAAAAACGATTGCTGATAAAATGAATGTTAACTTCAGAATCTAGAGGATACAGACCAAGATGATGACTGGCATGACAAAAGTTGCTAAGACATAGCTAAAGTGCACCTTTTAATACCAAGTACCTGTATATCATAAAGTATACCCACATAATCCAAAAATCATTTTTTGCTGTACTTTTCTAGCGTTAATAGAAGCTGTTCTTCCATGAGATAAAATGATTGCTTTCTGTACTAACCAAAATGCAACAAGGGGCAAATACAAGCAGCAACTTATGAGTCATTGGTCATACAAAAATCTTTATAACACAGCTTAGCTATGTGATGTATGTTTATTTCCGATCAGACAGGATAGGCTGCATGTATATAATTGCCTGAGATCCCTAAACTCGCAACATCTTAAAACGACTTACCAGCCTGGAGGGAAAATGGAACATAATAATGAGAACAGAAAAATAGGGGAAGACCTAGGTATTACAAGTCTTTGAATATGTTTGAGGAAGTCAACTTGGACATCATTGGTTGTGATACCATCAAGAGAGTAGGAAAGGAAACAGCTGGAGGTCTTCCACTAGCTATATGGACATTCAAAAAGCATTTGAGAATTGCCACATAATAAGACATGTTAGCAAAATTGAATCCAATGGGATTAAAGGGGAAATAGGAATTGGCTGAAACAGAAGGCAGAGAGTGGTGAATGGCGGTTTTTCAGACTCAGTTGAAGTATAGAGAGTGGTGTTCTCCAATGTTCTTTTCGATAGTCTTAAGAATATAGATTATAATTTCAAAAGGCTGAATTTAGTGCAGCTGTTTGGAGCGGGAGTGATGGAGTGGGGGGGTGGGGCGGTCCAGAAAATTGTGTCGGATGCCTCTGCCTGGAAATTTATTTATTTATTTATTTTTATTTATTTAATCCGACATCGTGATGTCAATTCCGGATTTAGTTAGGGGCGGGAGCCGCCCTGACATGACAGGAATGCAATTTAAATTGCTGAATATTTAGTTTTAATACATTAGCATCTAATTCATTGTGATTCAGTGGGGGGCTTGGAATTAAGTGGATGACGGGTGGCCCTCGCGTGCCTTCGGATTTCCGGCCATTGAAAGCTGCCCTTCCTGTTTTTTTTTTCTTTCATGGGATGTGGGCGTCACTGGCAAAGCCAGCATTTAGTGCCCATCCCTAATTGTCCTTGACAACTGATTGTCTTGCTAGGCCATTTCAGAGGGCAATGATGTGCAGGTCTGTGACATTTGTGGGATCTGGCTCTCCATGACGGTTGCCAATCTCTCAACGGAGGAAGTCATGCGCTCACATACCTGAGACATGGCAGCAGTCATGGCATGGACGGACTTCTCCGTCATTCACACATGGCTGCGCAAGGCCTCTGGCAACTTTGCCAGATGTTGCCTTACTTCGCTCTGCAACTCCAGCATTCCCTATGCTGTTGACACCAGAGGCTCATCATTAGCCTGGGGCTCAGCATGGGCCTGGCCAATCACAGTCCTCCGACTGTCAGAGGTCTCAGCTGCCTCAGCCTCAGCCCACTGCTCGGGCGCATGGGCAGTGCTTTCACTATCTTGTGGCTAAGATTCTACAGCCAAGCGCAAACCCACTGAGGTGAAAATATCTACGCTGCTGGAGGGTGCAAGACAGTCATGGGACTATACTTCCTCTAACTGTGGTTCCTCCTCAGAGGTTGACGGCTGTTCCCCTTCTGCTTGAGTCTCCTGTGGACACCCAGCTGCATGAGAGAACACAAATATGTGTGGGTTAGGCTGTGCCACCTCGTCATGCCAACCATGCGTGATGTGGGTGAAGTGAACTGTATGTCGATGGAAGACAATCCTCACTCTCTTGCGTGGAGACCTGTTCCGGAGTCATCTGACACCATATGCGTTTCGCATCCCGACCCCGCCGCATGATTGGCCAGGCCCGCACCTCCATTGTGCAAAGTGGCCACCCACTGTGTGATTACGCTGGGCCAGCTGCCCACGTGACTAGCGGGAACGGTGCACATTTCTGGGTCCGCTGCCGGGACCAGTGACGGACTCACTAAATTCGGCCCAAGGTTTGCAGCTTACATGTAATTTGGAAGTGTAGTAAACAGTGAGCTAAACAGTAGCAGACTTCAGGAGGTCAAAGACTGCTAAAATGGGCTGATACATGGCAGATGAGATTTATTGCAGTGAAGTGATGCATTTTGGAAGGAAGAATGAGGAGAGGCAACACAAACTAAATGGTACAATTTTAAATGGGGTGCAGGAACAGGGAGACCTGGAGGTTTACATATACAAATCTTTGAAGATAACATGATAAATTGATAGCTGTTAAATAAGAAAACATGCAGGATCCTTGGCTCAATGAGTAGAAGCATAGAGTACAAAAGCAAGGAAGGTACAGTAAAACTTTATATATCAGTGGTTTGGCCTCAGCTAGAGTATTGCGTCCAAAACTAGGTATCACACTTTAGGAAGTATGTCAAGGCCTTAAAGAGGGTGCAGAAGGAGTTTATTAGAATGGTATCACGGATGACAGGCTTCAGTTATGTGGAGAGACTTCAGCAGCTGGATTTTTTTTCCTTAGAGCAGAGAAGGATGAGGGAAATTTGATAGAGGTGTTCAAAACTATAAAGGGTTCTGATCTCATAGAGAGGGAGGTTCAGTAACCAGAAGACACAGATTTAAGATAATTGCTTAAAGAACCAGGTTGGAGATGAGGAGCAAAAATGTCAAGCAGCAAGTTGTTGTGACTTGGAATGCACTTCTTGAAAGGCTGGTGGAAGCAGATTTAATAATAACTTTCAAAGGGAACTAGATACATACCTGGAAAGAAAAAAAAATGCAGGGCTATGGGAAAGTGAGGTGAGCAGGACTAATTGTTCTTTCAAAGATTCTGCACCCATTCATACATCAGCTCTCTGCCAGTATCAGTAGATTTGCCAGAAAGTGGGCAAGATGATGCAGCCATAGTAGCAATGAATGTGGCTGAATCAGTTACAGGGCAATCTCATGAACCAGCACATGGAGGTACACGGCTGTCTGATCCCAACATTCTGCTACTGAAACCCTGCAGCCAGCTATCATACTTATTCTTGCCATAAGGGAGTACTCATAAGAAATTGTAAGTGGTACAGTAAGTTCACCAATAATATGGAGAAGCCTGTCAGAAAAGATAATATCAGTTATTAGGGTAATAAATCTGTTGCACTACATTTGAACATTGTCCAAAGAGCTTTTTTTCTCTTTGATTGTGGAGAATAATAGCACCATGATAAAGGATGATTGTCAATGTTGGTTCTAAAGGTGCAGAAGAAAGTATTACTGCAGATGTTCTGGGCCAATTTATTGTTTACACGACACCAATTAATTCCTTAAAGTGCAATCTAGTTGAATGCGACTTGTATAAGCACCTGGCTGCACTGCTACATGCTCTCGGTCAATGTCCTCATCCCACCCTGACCTTGAATTTGGGTTGACGTCCTCCTCCTCCTCCATAGTGAGGACTCTTTGTATAGCTAAGAATGTAGCACACAATGATGATTGTGGAGATCCTGGGGCTTTATCATAAGATGCCTTGAACTTTTCAGACATCTGAAGCACTACTGCTAGACACTAATGATAGACACTAATAATATGTTCAAAAATGACCCTGGTGACAATATGAGCTTCATTTATTTGTGTTCTACTTCAGTCAGTAGCTGCTAAAATGTTCATCAGCTGGGATGAAGATGGTAGCTTTGGTCTTCAAGGAGCCATTTTAAACTCTTCCTTCACTTTCAAATTTGCTTTACAAAGATGATTGGAACAAAATGAAAACATCATTGTAATGCCTGGGAAGAATGAATTGCCCTGCATGATATGGTGCTGTGATCATTGAATAGCTGCAGATTAATGAAGAAAATCTCTTTTCTATTCATGTGGGCCATTACATTATGGCAAGAAGCCCAGATGGCAAAATGGGTGCAATCAATCATCTGATTTTCTTTGGAAATCCAGCAGTCCAGTAGATTGTTGCTGCTGTTGTTGCTGGTCAGTGGAAAAGGGGAAGGTGATGATATCCCTTTTGACCAAAGCATCAGTTACCTGTTTAATATGTAAATGGGCAGCAAATTGGCTGATAATGCTAATGTTCCCTGTGCTAGTATGGAAGAAAACATATAAATTCATAGCTGTCATCACCTTGAAAGACACTTGCAGTACTGAAATTATTTTCAAAGTTTTGTGCAGATCTTTCAGAAGCAAATGGCACAACAATGGCCTCTGGAGGTAGTGCTCTTCAGTCCCTTCCTGGGCCTGCAGATGTGATGAGTAACATAACATTGGGCTGGATTTAGTTCTCCCCAGGCGTCTGGTTCCGTGGCAGGGTGGGCCTGAAGACACCTCCAGGAGAGGGCCGCCATGCACCTCGAGGCCGGGAGGGCCTGGTAGAGGCCTGCTCAGGTTTGGAAAAATGAACCCGACCCGAACCCGACCAAACTACAGAAGACCCGAGCCCGACCTGGCCCGAGTCCCTCCGATTTTGCCCCAAGCCCGACCTCACCCGAACCCACCCTAACTCGACCCGACCCAAGCCCGACCCGACCATCCATTTACTTACCTTCCTGACACCGAACCTGCAAGAAGCTGCAGCGCATGCGTGATGACATCATAGTGACGTCACTCGCTCACTGCGCAGACTCAGTTTCGTCCTGGACTCCCAGCTCAGTTAAGTTTTTTAATTTCAATACTTACCAGCAGAGCACTTACCGCGTGTGTCCGGCCCAAACCAATCCGAGCCTGAAAGCCGGACCCGGATGAGGGGCCCGACTCAACCTGAGCCCGACACATGTCATGGGTCCCGTTGGGTTCGGGTCGGGTAGCAGGCCTCTAGGGCCTGGCCCCCCCACCATTCAGCGACGGAACCCCCATTTGAATATTTCAATAAATTAAAATGCATTAATTAATGATACGTCGCTGCCTAATTTCCCGCTGCGATCTTCAGCCCGGTCTTCGGCACTCCCATGCCTTCGGATCCCCGTCCCGGGAAATGAGGTGCCATATTGATGGGGAGGGGAGAGGAGGTAGGTTTATCAGGGCAGGGGGTGGGGGAATGGGGTCAAAGTAATGTCATGGGTGTAGGGGATGGTGGGAAAGGTTGGAGTTTAAAGTTTGTGTAGTTTTGGAGGGGGGGTCAGATGGACAAGGTGTTTTGGAGGGGGGAGTGGCAAATAATTATTTTTGTTATTTGGGGGGGTGGAGAGGTGGGAGGGGGGCAAAAGAAATGTCTGTATTTCTTTTTATTTACTTTACCTTTAAATATTTAAACTTCCCGTTGGGCTGACAGCCCTTTAAAAATGGCGACAGCGCCTGTGCAAAGGCAGCTGACACCATTGCTGGGGACGGACAGCCTGCCCCCTCCATGTGATCGGACTGTCATACTCCCCCACTAAGATAGGGAAGTGTGTGAGATTCTAACCATTCCCTTCTGAATCTCAACATGCAATAATCTAACTCAGCATATTTCCTGAGTGGAAGTCATACATTGCATGAACATTAGAATTTTGTGACCACCTCTCTTAACAAGTAACAATCCTGAAGTTGATTAGCAGATAAGGCCAACATACAGTCTAATTACTGATGTGCTCCAAAACATCAATAATGTAACAGCAACTTCCTGACATACCGAAATCAGGCAAAACAGCCACCACAAAGTATTGGCCAGTATTGCTGAATTGTCAATGACATAATTCTTTATACCAAGAGGAATTGCTCGGCTTATGTTTCTCATTTACTGCATTGAGAACTATAGAAGTAAACCATTGATCTTGGATTGAGAATTGGATTAGCAGTAGAACATAGAGAGGGATAATAAATGGAAAATATTCTGCCCTAGAAAAATTTGTGATGTTTTAAATACATCTGTTCTGGGTCCTATTGACAATGCTTGTGATTTGCGTGTTGTGGAAGTATTATAAAAATTTCTGATGATACAAAATTACCTCGACAGGTAATGAGTAGAAAGTAAATTAACTATCTTCAGTGAGAATTGAAGCAGATGGATTTAAATGGAGATAAATAGGGCACCCCACTTCAAAAAGATATAGATGAACTAGAACGGTTTCAGAGGAAAATGGGAAGGATTATTCCAGACCTTATAGGACCAAGATAAGATGAAACACTACTTTGGAGGTCAAAAAACTAATGATACAAGTCTTTAAAATAATTAAAGATTTAGATAAAGTTGTAGTCAGCAAGATACTTAAGACAAAATCATAGAATTCTAGAATGATTCAGCACAGAGAGAGGCTATTTTGTCAGTTGTGCTCTCTTAAGAGCTACCTTGAAAGAGCTATCCAATTGTCCCAGTCTGCTGTTCTTTCTCCATAGCCCTGCAAATTTTTCTTTTTGAAGTATTTATCCAAATCCCTTTTGAAAGATCTTATTGAACCTGCTTCTACCACCCTTTCAGTTACAATTTAATGGATGTGGACATTTGAAAAGAAGTGGCAGAATAAGGGGGAAAAATTCTTATAGCCATTGCAAAGCTCAAAATCTATCAAAGTCCATTAGTACTGTATCAGGTCCAAAGTTGGAGAGGGCCAAGAAGCAACAGAAAAAAATTAAGGAAAAGGAAACCCAATATGCAGGAATGAGACAGGAGGTAAATGTTTGTTGTCTGCTGAAGCAGAGGTAATGCTGGCATTACGACCCGGTAAGAAAGAGGTCTAGGGTTCCCTCTCAGCCTTCACCTGGTCTTACCGTAACAGGGTTTTATTTTTAACACACCGTTGTTTTAGCTCCCCCTTAGTGAATCCTTGTTCACTGCTTTCCAATTGTAAGGCAAATAAACCAGCCAAACAGGTTTTCTTAGGTTTAAAATAAAAAAGGTAGAACTTTATTAAACCTAAACTGTAATTCGGTTAATGCCTACGGATACGCGATGCGTCCACGCTAGCAGGCATACGCGATACATACATGCAGATAGAGACAGAGCAGAAGAAATAAAGTGGAAAACTTTGAGGCAATACCTAAAGATGGTTTTGGTTAATGTTCTTCGAGCTCGCTGTAAAGTCCTTGATTGTAGGTAGGTTTTGCTTTTCGTTGGAGCCCAGTATTTGTCTTAAACCTTCTTCGATGTAGGAGACTTTTCTCTCTTGAGGTTCATGTCTTCAGTGGATTTGGAGTTCCGTGAGAAAGAGATGGGAGCAGACAGGAGAGGTCTTCACAGTCCAGGAGCAAACAGTCTTTCTGAGTTCAAACTCTCTGTGACTAGTTCAAAAAAAGAACCCTGGACCAGCCAGTTAGTCATATGATCAGATGGTTTAACCTGTCCTGGCTTTTGTGGATTGTATCACCTTCGCAGTCTCTGGAATGCTCTTCCTTACACCTTCAATGTCTGGTGATCAAAATCCATTGTAGGTTAAGTGGACCAGGGAATAGCCCTTTGTCTCCACAAGCACTGTTTGTCAGTATGCAAATGTCCTTCCAGCCAAGTGTCTGGTGATTTTTTAACAAGTCCTTTCTTCACTCCAGCAACAGTTTAAAATCAATGTTCGTATGACAAAGTTAATATGCCTCATTCTTGGCAGGTGGGGGCCTGCATGACCACTGGATAAGGTGGTTGAAAGGAAAGTTATCTTCTGTGCGACTCCACCATACTATTCCCCAAAATCCATATTTCCTCTGTACCTGCTGTCTATGCCAGCACTTTAGTGCATTTCACCTGCAGATATTATTGCAGCATATGGCACAGTTCTGTATCTTGCTCTCTGCTGACTTGGACTCTGTAACAACAATTCCCCACAGTTGCTGCAAAGTAAGTGTGCCAATACTGTTGTTGGTTGATCATCATCTTGGCAAGTTTTCTTTCATGTAGTACCACTGAAAACATGACATCATATGAAGTGGGGTGCTCTAAAGGACCATTTCACATTACAGTTAGCCATACTCTCACATACCTTAGTAGTGATATCGGCTTCACAGCCTCGACCTCTACACCACTAATTGTTTGCCAAAACAAGGTGTGGCCACATCTGTCTGCAGATATGGGTGTGTGGGTACTGCTGGGGGGGCACAGCATACATCTCATACAACCTGAACTGCCCAGCACCCCTCCAGTCATGTTTCTCTAATTTCAAACATGTCAGATGGGAGAGTTCCCGTTGGAAAACTCACTGGTGCTAGTCCAGTAATGGTGGTCGAGCAAAAGAAAACATGAACAACGAGAACAAAAGCTCTGGAGAATCTAAATGCCAGCATAGGAAGAGTAAAATCAGATGGAACAGCTGTTAAACCATTGAATGAATTTTTTTATTCGACCCTTTAAAGCAACTGGTGTATACAGCTCAACATCTGTATGCACATTGTATATATACACAATTTACACATATTGCTGACTTGGTGCGACGACCGGAGTTTGTTGCAGCATCTGTACTTACATGGGTTCTGCATCATTATTATGTTATTAAGCTACTGCTTGTTTCTGTGTTGTTACACCCTTAAACAAGTGCAAACAGGGTGTTAACAACATGACGATCAGCCAAATAGATCACTTCAAAGTCCCATAAATGCAGTCAGTTCATGTTTTAAAGTACATTTGGACTAAATTTATCTTAAAAAGAAACATTTTCACTTTATACAAGCTAAATTCTGGCCTTGATGTAAATAACCGACGGTCTGTATACTTTTCCATTGACATCACTTATTGAAGACTACTCCTTGCTGGTATAAGCAATTAAAAGTGTTATATAAATGCAAGCTACTGGTGTTGTGTACTTCTTTACACTGTATTGTATGCCCTATGAACCCAAAACTCTATTGGCCTTTTTATTGTTTTTATCAGTGAATTATATATTTGAATCCATAAGTCTCTCTTCATTCCCACACCCGTCATTGTACTTCCATTAGCTGTATACTTCAATTTCTTGTTTTAGTCCCAAAAATCAAAATATTACCTCATACTTATTCACATTCATGTCTATGGGCTGGATCTTGTTCTCCCAAGGAAAATGGCGGCCGCCGCACCGCCGCGATCTTGCGTCCAATGGGCACTTTACATAAGCATGGCGGCTACGCCCCCAATCATGTGGTGGGGACGGCCTCAGCAACGCCAATCACAGCGTCAGCTGTAGAAGGAACATGTGCTGGCACCATTTTTGAAGGGCTGCAGCTCTGCAAACGGCACAATATAATGCAGAGTTCACACCTTCCCCCGCATACACAACATAATGCAAAGTTCACCCCTTCTCCCGCATACAGTTCATAGTGCAGTGTTGACCTCTTCCCCCCCCCCCCCACCCCCGTACACTAAATAATGCAGAGCTGACCCCGTCCCCACCTCGGCGGCGCCAGGTTTCCCTGGATGGGAAAGTGAAAGCGCGCGAGTGTCGCACATCGCGCTGAAGATCAGGAACTGAAGGTAAGATTGCTGCAGATTACATTTTAATTAATGCAAATGTAATTTAAATACGCAAACTCGGGTTCTGTCGCACAGCGGCGGAGATGCCACCATGGAGCTTCCCCGCCACTGGGAAAATTGGGCCTGGCAATCCCGGCGTCGGGTTCCAAGGCGGACCTCTGCCACTCGGATTCTCGGGCCCGCCCCCCACCCCCCCCCCCCCCCCCCACCCTCCAGCCACAGAACCTGACTTCGGGCCAAGATCTGGCCCTATGTTTTCCTTACTTTTTTTAGTCATTCATAGGATGTGGGTGTCACTGAGAAGGTCGACATTCATTGCCTATCACTAATGGTGGTGAGCCACCTTCCTGAACCATTGCAGTTCATGTGATGAGTGGTTTGGTACAATTGAATAGCTTACTAGGCCATTCCAGAGAGCAGTTAAAAGTCAATCACATTGCTGTGGGTCTCGAGTCACTAAAGGACATTGAACCAAATGGGTTTTTACGACAAACTGGAAGTTATGTGGTCATCATTACTGATAATAGCTTTTTATTCCACATTTATTTGATTACACAAATTTAAATTCCACATTAGGGTGCTGGGATTTTAACTAATGTCGCTGGAGCATTAGTCCAGGCCTCTGGTTTATTAGTCCAGCAACATAACCACTATGCTGCCATTCCCATTCTTTTATTGTCCTCTCTCTGCACTGTTTACCAAACTTTCAAATCTGTGCCATCAGCAATTTCATGATTGGTTACCTGTAGCAAATACAAATTATCTATATATACCTGGAATAAAAATGGACCCAGCATTGGCCCTTAGGTTGGAAGTGCTATGCCCTTTCTCCAATCCAACCAATGCCTTGTTATCCCAATTCTTAGTTTCCTGCCTGTCACCAACTTTCTGCCCATGCATGCTACTACATTTCCCCTTATATCATATCCCTGAAATTTTCTAACCATGTTCATGTCAAATGCCTTCTGAAAATCCATATAAACCGCCCACAATGCTATCCAATCAGTTACTTCTTCAAAAGATACTGTTAAATTTGTCACCTTTAACAAATCCATGCTGGCTGTCCTTGATTGACATGCGTATTTTGAAATACTTACTAATGGCCTAGAGTTTGTGCTGGTATTATCAGTGCATTCCGAGCACAGTTAGCTGAACCAGTGCAAAAGATCGCAGCATCTCATGTTTAACACGAGCATAAATCGAGTTTCTCTGATCTTTAATGCTGGTTTAAAAATTGGCTACATTTGCTGACAATGCAGCCACTAGGCAGCACAGTACTGGCACATGCGAAAATGCAGCCTCATCGTCTGAAAGGTCACTGTCTGTGACGTCTCAGGCAGCTGTCAGTAATAAAGATGGCACTGCTCAATTGACACACAAAAAGCAAATTGAACTTAAACCTCCTCAATGGCGATGATCGCATCGCCTCCACCATACCATCCAGACAGTTCCCCACTCCCTCCACAGTCGCTGCTTCTCTTCCCCACTCCCTTCCATGATTGACACTTGGGAGGGTGCGGAACCAGGGGTGGAGGAGGGTGGGAGCGGTGCTGGGGAAAGGAGCCAGGAGAGAGGAAGTGAATGCAGCGATCGCGGGAGGATCACACAGTGAATTCGCTTTTGTGTGTCAAGTTTAAGAGCAGACGGGTGGGCAAGAGATCCCCTCTGTCCCCGGCACCCTGCTCCCATCCTTTCCCTGCTCCCATCCTTTCCACGCTCCCCTCTCTTCTTGGGTGCTGACAGAGGCTGTGCGTGTGCAGCATCACACCGGCAGGATGAAAGTGTTCTGTGCATGTGCGCAGCTCGGACCGCAGTGCAGATACTGATGCTCGGTTGGAGACACTCTATTAAAAATGATAGCACCCGAAGGCAACCCGACCCACCAAACTGGCCATGCTACAAATTGAAATAATGAGGATGGCGAGTTTCCAACAATTGCAGCCATTCAAGGAGGGTCTTCAAATTAAGCCCATGTTTTTAGGCGCACAGGCACTAGTTAGCATGTTTAAAGGATTTACATATGGAAAACTATTTAACTTATTAAGAAACCTACTAGTGTACACGATTGAAACTAGTAAAGGGTTCAGTATAGCCTTTTAAAGTCATTTTCAGTAAATTAAAATCAGATGGAGCACTAGACACTCATGAAAAATGCTTATTTTTTGTGATAAACCTATTTTCTGCTGTATTAATAAAACTGCACCAGATTACCACTCCTAAAAACATCAATGAATATTGCTTAATGTAAAAAAAACCTATAAATGAATATGTTCTATTACGCTGACGGATTGCACTGGACCATGGAAGATTTCACGTTTGTGATCATGCAGATACATTTTATGCCAGAACTTGAACTGTAACCAACCAGTGCAACTTCACATGCAATTTGCACCCAATTTCCTGATTGTGCTCAAAGTGAAAACTCTACCCCACTAACTTTATCTCAAATTATGCAAGTTTCAGTATGCTAATAGATACTAACATAAGAAAATCCTAGATTCATAGCTAGACAGACAGTAGATGGATTGATGGTAAAATGTATGACAGACTTCATACTGAATTAACAACATTAAAATGCACAAACAAGAATTCCTTACAATTATGCTGGCATCACTTCTACTTGGAGTTGGGGGCGGGGGGGGGGGCTCCACCATTGTCTCTGCCAAAGTTCATTTGGTCAGGTGGAGGCCCTTTAATTTTCATAGCAATGGTGGATGCTGGCATGAGAGAGGGTGCATTTTGAGTGCCCAACCTGTTGAACAAGGCAAACAATGGAGCCACTGCTGCCAATTGTGGGGGGTGGTGCTCCGAAAAGAAATCAAAATTGTCCCTTTTACCCCTCCCTTTGTAAAGGAGCTACATCAAACAAAAGCATCTTTAGAATGCTCACCATTTTTCTTTGTGGGGTGGAGGAATGGTGTTGATGCCATGATCCAGTTCTCAACTTCATGTGGTCCTCTCGTGCAGCTGAAGCAGCCAGTATGCCCTAGGAGTGTGGGAATTCCTGGGCCTGGATGTCCTTGCTCCAGGCCCTTCCCCCTTTGTGCCAATGGCATTGTTTAACTGAAGGATGGCTCTGTTCTCAAAAAAGGCCACAGGAAACTGTGGCTTAATCTGGAGTCCTTCTGCTACACACCTGCGGGATTTACACTGGGAGTATGCTAGAGGGACCACTTGTAAAGAAAATCTATATGTTAATGTACTCTAATGATTTTCATTAGAGTATATATAATATATGTGCACTTTATTTAAAGAGGGAAAGATTTTTGTGTTCATCAGGATGAGGGATGTTAATGTTGCGGAATTGTTTACTTCCCATTTAGGCATCCCCAGATGAATTTTATATTATTTCCACTTGGCTTTTCTTTACAACATTGCTCCCAAACTGTTACCTCTGGTGTGCCCCAAGGATCTATACTTGGCTCCCTCCTATTTCTCATCTACGTGCTGCCTCTCAACTGCATCATCCATAAGCACAGCATCAGTTTCCACATCTATGCAGACGACACCCAGCTCTTCCTCACCACCACCTCTCTCGACCACTCCACCATCTCTAAATTGTCAGACCCCTTGTCTGATATCCAGTACTGGATAAGGAGAAATTTCCTCCAACTAAATTTGGAAAGACCAAAGCCTTGGCTTTCGGTTCCTGCCACAAACTGTGATCCTTAGGCAATAACTCTATCCCTCTCCTTGGCAACTGTCTGAGGTTGAACCAGACTGTTTGCAACCTTGGTGTTATATTTGACCCTGAGATGAGCTTCCAGCCACATATCCATGCCATCACTAAGATCACCTATTTTCACCTTCATAACATCACCCGACTTTTCACCTGCCTTAGCTCATCTGCTGCTGAAATTCTCATCTATGCCTTTGTTACCTCTAGACTTGACTATTCCAATGCACTCCCACATTCTACCCTCTGGTTATTGTTCTTCAACCTCCTTGATTATAGGTAGGTCTTGCTTTTCGTAGAGGCCCAGTACCCTTCTTTAATCTTGTTTGATGTAGGAGACTGTTCTCTCTTGAAGTTCATGTGCCCTCAGTGGGTCCAGATGGTTGTGAGAAAGAGATGGGAGCAGACAGGAGCGGTCTTCTCAATCCAAGAGCATTCTGCAGTCTCTCTCAGTTCAAACTGTTTGTACAATTCAGAAAAACCCAGGTGGCCAAGCAGTTTAGTCATGTGACTAGCTGGTCTGACCACGTCTGTTTGTGGATTTTCTTGTCTTAGCCGACCCTGGAATGTCTCTTCTTACACACAATATCTGGTGCTCAAAGTCCGTTGTGGGTTAAATTGGAGCAGGGATTAGCCCCTTTGTCCCTACAAGCACTGTCTGTTAGCATGTAAATGCTTTTTTCAGCCACTGATCTGTTTAACAAGTCATTTCCTCGCTCCAGCAACGGTTTAAAATCAATGTTCATCTGACAAAATTAATATGCTTCATTCTTGGCAAGTAGGGGATCTGCATGACACCTCCCCAAACCCCTCCACTTCTTTACCCTTATTTTCTCCTTTAAAATTCTCCTTAAAACTTACCACTTTGACCCAAGATTTTACTCATATGCCCTAATATCTCCTCATGTAGCTTGATGTTAAATTTTGCTTGATAATGCTCCTGTGAAGCACATTGGGACATTATTCTCTGTTAAAGCACTATATAAATGCAAGTTGTTGTTGGTGAGGAAGGAAGGGACAACATACTGACATTAGTTTCCCGCAGTGAACCATGACAAATTTCTGAGTAGGTTGTGAACAAATTTCCTACATGCAAATTTTCAGTAGGCAAGGTTTCCCAGTGGGAATACAAAGAAAACGCCACAAATTTGCAATCCGAACGCACAGCTTTGCCCACCAGGAGTGCATGTTGGTAATTAAAGTGAATGTACAGAGAATTCTTTGGGGTCTGCTGACTACACATTCAAATTACTGGTATGTGCTGCTGCAAGGTGAAGTTCTGCAGTGGGAATGAAAATTCATAAATGTATTCTATAAAATATTATATATTTATACCTAATCACAGAATTGTTGCAGCACAGAAGGAGGCCATTTGGCCTGTTGTGTCTGCATTGACTCTCTGAAGGAGCAATTTACCCACCTTCTCCCATTAGCCCTGCACTTCTTCCTTTTCAGATAACAATCCAACCCCCTCTTGAAAGCCTCAATGGAACCTGCTTCCACCACACCTACTCGCTGCATGAAAAAGATTTTCCTCATGTCCCCGTTGCTTCTTTTGCCAATTACCTTAAAGCTGTGCCCTCTTGTTCTCAATCTTTCCACCAATTGGAACAGTTTTTCCCTTCTACTCTGTCCAGGTCCCTCATGATTTTGAATAGTCTCTATCAAATCTTGTCTCAACCTTCTCCAAAGAAAACAGTCTCAACTTCTCCAATCTATCTACATAACTGAACTTCTTCATCCCTGGAACCGTTTCCGTGAATCTTTTCTGTACACTCTCTAATGCCTTTACAATTTTCCCAAAGGGCTGGATTTTGTTCACCTCCTGACATCGGGCTCTGTGGCGGGGGTGGGGGGGCGGCGGGAGCGGAGATTGGGATGCGGTGGTGCAGGGCGGGAAGATTGGAGCGACAGTAGTCCACCACAGAACCCGACACCGGGATTACTGGGCCCGATCCTCCCAGCGGTGGGAAAGCTCTGTGGCAGCCACTTTGCCGCTCTGCGACGGAACCCTGGCTTAAACATTTAAATTAACTTCCTGCATGCATTTAAATGGAATTCCCCGCAATCATACCTTTGGTTCCATATCTTCAGCACGATGGGCGGCACTCACGCACCTTCACTTGCCCATCAGAGAAAGCTGGCACCACTGAGGTGCGGAAGGGAGGAACCTGTAGTGGGGTGGGGGGAAACGTGGTGAACTTCACATTGTTACTGTAGTTGGGGAGGGGAAGGGGTGAACTCTGTAGGGCACTTAGATAAATTCAAGGTAATCAGGCAGAGTCAACATGGTTTTGGGAAAGGGAAATCATGTTTAACCAATTTATTGGAGTTCTTTGAAAAAGTAACATGTGCTGTGGATAAAGAGGAACCAGTGGATGTACTGTATTTAGATTTCCAGAAGGCATTTGATAAGGTACCACATCAAAGAATATTACGGAAAATAAGAGCCCATGGAGTGGGGGGTAATATATTGGCATGCATAGAAGATTGGCTAGCTAACCGGAAACAAAGGGTAGGCATGATATTTTTATTCTTTCATGGGATGTGGGCATCACTGGCAAGGCCAGCACTTGTTGCCCATCACTAATTGGGCGGCACAGTGGGCGCAGTGGTTAGCACTGCAGCCTCACAGCTCCAGCGACCCGGGTTCAATTCAGGGTACTGCCTATGTGGAGTTTGCAGGTTCTCCCTGTGCCTGCGTGGGTTTTCTCCGGGTGCTCCGGTTTCCTCCTACAGCCAAAAGACTTGCAGGTTGGTAGGTAAATTGGCCATTATAAATTGCCCCTAGTATAGGTAGGTGGTAGGGAAATATAGGGACAGGTGGGGATGCGGTAGGAATGTGGGATTAGTGTAGGATTAGTATAAATGGGTGGTTGATGGTCAGCACAAACTCGGTGGGCCGAAGGGCATGTTTCAGTGCTGTATCTCTAAATAAAAATAAATAAATTGTCTTTGAACTGAGTGGCTTGCTAGGCAATTTCAGAGGGCAGTTAAGAGTCAACCACATTGTTTTGGGTCTGGAGTCACATGACAGCCAGACCGGGTAAGGACAGCAGATTTCTTTCCCTAAAGGACACTAGTAAACCAGATAGGTAAAATGGAGTGAGAGGCTCAGGGGACCCTTTCTGACCCGCTCCTGCCGCCCCCGCATTTTACGCGGGGCGGCGGTAACGGGAAATGGCCAGGCCGCCTAAAGCCAATCAAGGCTCTTAAGTGGCTAACTGACAGCCAATTAAGGGCCTCTGCTCACCGCCAAGGGGATTTTACCATTGGCAGGCAGGCAGCCCAGACCTGAGAAAAGTCACCTGACAAAATGTAGGCGGCCATCTGATGCCCTATGGTGGGGGTATGGGGGTGCCATCCTGATCGGGCACCCTGTGCCCGACGAAGGGTCACTCCCAATGTCTCAACCACCCCCAACACTGCTCCCGCCCCCACAATCGACTCCCCATGCCTTGCCGGGGCCCGACTGATCACCCCTGGAGAAGCCCCAAATACCGACCTCTTTACTGGGCCATCATTCCTCTTCATCTTGAAGCTGGGTCTAGACTCAGCTGTGGCCACTGTTCCCAGTGGCGCTGAAACTAAGAGCTGCCATCCTGCTGATTGGCCAGCAGCTCCATTAGGCTGGACAATTAAGGGTCTATGGACCATAAAATTTGGTCTGGATCCCAGGCCTGGTGGAGGTAGGATCGCCACCGTTTTTTCAGTCGGTGGACGGTTCCAGTCGACAAGCAAAAAAATCCAGGCTAATTTTCAATTTCAGAATTTTATTAATTCATAGTGGGATTTGAACTCATGTCCCCAGGGCATTAGCCTGGGCTTCTTGTTTACTAGTATAATGACACTGCCACTATACCACCATCTTCCTTTGTAAGATGTAATGAGTGTTGTGCCACAGGGATCAGTGCTGGGGCCTCAACCTTTTACATATTATATAAATGACTTAGATGAAGGGACCAAAGGTATGGTTGCTAAATTTTCTTATAACACAAAGATAGGTAGGAAAGTAAATTGTGAAGAAACATAAGGAGGCTACAAAGGGATATAGATAGGTTAAGTGAGTGGGTAAAGATCTGGTAAATGGAGTATGATGTGGGAAAATGTGAAATTGCCCATTTTGGGCAGAAGAATAAAAAGAAGCATATTATCTAAATGGTGAGAGATTGCAGAGCTCCGAGATGCAGAGAGATCTGGGTGTCCTACTGCATGAATCGCAAAAGGTTAGTACGCAGGTTCAGCAAGTAATTAGAAAAGGTAATAGATTGTTATCATTTATTACGAGGGGAACTGAATACAAAAGTAGAGAGGTTATGCTTCAGTTATACGGGGCATTGGTGAGACCACATCTGAAGCCTTGCATATTCTAGTGAGCCGCCAGGCTCAAAGTCATGGCGGCATGGTGGCGCACAGCCCATGCGTGCCAGCCGTCATTATTAACATCCGCTGCCACTCCCGGCAGTGGGAAAACAAAATGCAGCCAAAATGTGGCATCCAGAACTGGACTCAATAGTCTAGTTGAGGCCGAACTAGTAGTCTACACATGTTTGAAATAACCTTCTTGTTTTAATAAAGCCTAAGATACTGTATGCTTTATTAACTGCTCTCTCAACCTGTCCTTCCACCTTCAATGTTTTATGCATATATATGCACCCAGGTCCGTCTGTTCCTTCACCCCCTTTAAAATTGTACCTTTTATTTTGTATTGTCTCTCTGCATTCTTCCTACCAAAATGAATCACTTCACACTTCTCTGCATTAAAATATGAACATTTCCATTCAGGAAATTATTGAAAACCAAAACTATCAATATGAAAGATGACAAAATAAACAATTCCATTCCTGTTACACTCTATACTTCACAAATCATCACCAGTTCCAGACGCTGGCTGGGATGTCACGATGAGGCGATGACCCCACCCACCAGCTGGAAAACATGGATAGAAGATTGGCTAGTTAACAGGGAACAAAGGGTAGGCTTAAATGGGTCATTTACTGGTTGGCAAGGTATTTTTTATTCTTTCATGGGATGTGGGAATCACTGGCAAGGCCAGCACTGGTTGCCCATCACTAATTGTCCTTGAACTGAGTGGCTTGCTAGGCAATTTCAGAGGGCAGTTAAGAGTCAACCACATAGTTGTGGGTCTGGAGTCACGTCAGCCAGGCCGGGTAAGGACGGCAGATTTCTTTCCCTAAAGGACACTGGTGAACTAGATAGGTTTTTACAACAATTGATGATAGTTTTATGGCACTATTATTGAGAGTAGGGTTGAAATTTTACACCCCCGCCCCCAAAGAACGGGCTGATGGCGTGAGTTGGGGGGGGGGGTGAAAAATGGAGTGGGAAGCTTGGGGGGCCCTTTCCGACCCGCTTCTGCCTCCCCAGCCATTTTACGTGAGGCAGCTGAAGCGGGAAATGGCCAGGCCACCCAAGGCCAATCAAGGCCCTTAAGTGGCCAACTGACAGCCACTTAAGGGCCTCTGCTCACTGCCACGGAGATTTTACCATTGGCAGGCAGGCAGCCCAGGCCTGAGAAAAGCTACCTGACAAAACTAGGTGGCCCTCCTCCACCTGCCCCTGGAAGCCACGATGCCATTTTGCATGGCACAGGCAATTAATTGCCTAAGGTCGTGGCTTCCGGCCCTCGAAGGCAGGATGTCCCATCTCCAAGAGTTGCTGGCCAATCAGTGCTACAGCAGGTTGCAGACCCAGCCAATTATGGAGGCTAGAGAAGAAGGTAAGTGGGGTCAGGGTTCGCTGAGGCCAATCAGCCAGGCCCCGGCAAAAGGGAGGGAGATCAATCATGATGGCAGGGGAGGGGGGGGGGGGTTCTTCCACCAAGCAGGAGGGCGTCCCCCACCAACCCCCAGCTTGCAAGGAGGCTGCTAGGTTTTACTGGGTGGCCTCCCCAGGTAGCGGTGCCCATCTGCCATAGGTAAAACACCATTAATTGGCCACTTTAGGGCCTCAATTGGCCTAAGGGCAGGCAGACTGCCCATCACCTCCCCCCGCTGCTGGAAAAATACCAGTGGCAGCAGGTAGGTGACAGGCATGGCCCTTCCTGCCATCCACCCGATATTACACCATCCCCCCCACTGCCTCCCAGCTCACTCCCAGAGGCTGGGAGGTGGGGGAGCAGGTAAATTTCCGGCCACTCTTTCATTCATGAAGAAAATAGTCTCTCTGAAACATCTGTCATATTTTTAAAGAATATCAGGAAGTCATGTTTAATTGTACAATGAAAATGTCGAAATTTAAAAAAAAAATTATGTTTGTTATACAGATCCTACAGTGATCACTGAGTAAATGTAGATATACATCAGTTTTTATGAAGTTATGCACAATCAGTATGTCAACACAATAATCAATACAAAATATACCAATATGAATCTGCTTATAATCTAATATTTTATGACACTTTAGATAGTGCGCCTACTTCAGATATTGATAAAATTAATAATTATATAAACAAATACAAAATGTAGTTCATTTGAAACCTACTTGCACTCAATTTTTCACTCTTTTCCCAATAAACATTTACATTGTTAAGACTTTCGAGCATTTTACTAGTGGTGGTGACTCAGTGTTTATTCAAAAATGTGGCAGACAGATGACTCAGGGAACTACAGTCTTTGCTGTTGAAAGCTTCTTACTGAGATTGGGAGATAGAGAAAATAATACATATTTGGAAGCATAATTCTGATTTTTATTTCAGAAGTGCAAAGGCAATAAAAATTCATTTTTATGATTGAATTAAGTTCAAATAAAAATCAGCAACAAAATAGGAATGGGGTCTGTTCTGCTTTTGAAGGGATAAAAACAGAAAGTGCTGGAAATATTCAGCAAGTCTGGCAGCATCTGTGGACAGAAACAGAGTTAACAAGTTGGATATGACTTTTTCAGAAGTCATATCCAACTGGAAACATTAACATGGTTTCTCTCTCCACAGATGCTGCCAGACTTGCTGAATATTTCCAGAACTGTCTTTTTTTCTTTCAGATTTCCAGCACTTGCAGTATTTTGCTTCTGCTTTTGTATGGGTTTTAAACACAGCAAATGCTGCAATGTAGGAAAGATTATTTCCTTCATTAGAGTGAAAACCCTTTGTCATAATTTCATCTGACATTGCTGTCTTCCTACAATAAATAATGTGATATCAGTGATTGTACATACCAAAACAATTTATTGAATCTGAAGATAAGCCAGAAGTGCTACCAGCATGAGTAAGCATGATTTGACTCTATTCTCACACTTCTGAATGCCGTCGGCTTTCAAATTTGTTTTGGAAGCCCTCGCAATCAGTAGATACCTTTCCATACTTATCAGTCCTAGAGAGCTCCATCCTTACTTTATCAAGCCATACTTTTTGGCAAATATGCTAGCAGTCTGAATCATTGTTGTGGCTGGGAGTTGCAACACTGCCAGTCTTCCCAAACTCCATAATGGGGACATTCAATGTTACATTGGCCTTTAAGTGTTTGGAATTGGCTTTGATGACTATGATGAAAATTCTAGCCTGTCGATATTCCCAAAATCAAATATAGAAGTCCCATTCCCTTTACTAAAATTGCTATCTCCAACTACAAATTATTCTCATCATATTGTACTATGAAGTCATTTAGAATGAAATATGATTGATACAGCTTGAATTGCATGACTTACATACAGATGTAGTAGTATACATACAGTAGTCAGTTTCTTTGTTCGCAACACTTCCCCTAACTTTTCCTTGCATTTTACTTGTCTATTCTCTAGACTTTCACTATTGCTCAAATTCTAGAAGAATGGACAGATTCTTGCTGACCCACGGTCTTTTCCCTACCAGAATGCCAGAAAGGTTTCTAGATACAAAGCCCAGAGTATTGTACTTTTTATTTCTTACTGTTCATTAAGTGCCTGCTGCATTTATGAATATTTAACAAAGTAAGAATCTGGAAAATATGTTTTCCCTCATCTCCTCAAAGGATTTTGTTTTTTAAATTGGTTTCCCAAGCTGCAAATTTCCTTCTCGAACCAATCTGGTATTTTTGTAGTAGCAACACCCAATATTAATTATTCAGTAATGCAGGGAATCTAAGTCGAATTTAAGATTTATTAAATCTCCAATAGATGTTTCCATGCTTCTATCATTGGGACATCCAGTTTCTCCTTCCTTGGCTCCATATAAAATAATTCTGCAGAAACATCCCCCTTCCGACACTGCAATGAAAAAATCAAAGTAGAGGAATAAACATCTGTAGTAAGTATCCCAAGACTTTCCTTCCATTTATGGTTTTAGAATAATTTTTTTAAAAAATTAATGTAAAAGATATACATAAACAGTCTCCATCACTTTTCTGGAGGAAAGCCATTTTGTTCTCCTGAGTAGTTCCTTCCTTTTGGTGACCAATGAAGATCAACTATTATCTCTATATAAATTAAGATTTGGTCAATGTTGAATGCTGGACTGTATAGAAAATGCAAAATAGGCATCCCATATTCCATATTTCATTCTCAGAAACCTCATCCTTTTCCCCATTGGACCATTTCTCCATTTTAATCAGAATTTAGTATGATAGAAACCTGTAGTTCCCACAGATTTTAGGGTCTTTTTTAAAAGATTGAGATGAGAGCTGAATTTGAGAAGTGTGCATTATCCCTGTCAGTTTCTGTTAGTAAATACCCTGCAGCATTTCCTTATCTGTGGTATGAGCTACCAATAAGATCCTACAGTGCAATAATTGTTCTCAGCTGCTTCATCATTTTTCAGATGTTACAATTCTTCATCATCTATTCCAGCAATTCCCATTTTCAGAGATATTCAACCTAACTCCATTTGCCTCTTCTCAGGATGTTCAATACCTCTCGGTATTTTATTCTCATTGATTGTGATTCTAACATTTTATGACTTTCTAACTTCTCAAATAATTCCCTCATCTTGCCACCCTCTAATTTTAATTCAGAGCCATAAAAAATTCATTGATATCCCAGTTGCAATATAGTTTCAAGTCAGAAGGGGAACTTGCAGATGGCGGTGCTCCTATGCGTCTGCTCCCTTGTTCTTCTAGGTGGTATTTTCCTGAGGGTTATTTGTGACCACCCCTTTTTTTATTTTGCAACTTCCTGGTACCCAGTGACAGTAGCAGAATTTTCTTTTAGCTAGCAGTCAGCAAACTCCCTGCTGTATCCTCATTCTTACAACAGCTTTGCTGGTTGCTTTGAAATGCAAATTTTGCATGAGCTGTCAACAGGAATTTTAGTTTCCTTCAAATTTTCCTTTTAATTCCTTTTGCACATCTGTAATTCTACTTGCAATTTGCTAATTTACAATCATCTTTTTTGCTCTTCTGCAACCCAAAGTTATTATCTTGAAGGCCACTAAGTATTTCAACTAAGTCTTTTGTTCCTTTTTTAATATTCCTTCATGGGATGTGAGCATCATTGGTTAGGCCAGTATTTATTGCCCATCCCTAATTGCCTTTGAGAAAGTGGTGGTGAGCTGCCTTCTTGAAGATGGTGTATGTACACCCACAGTGCTATTAGGAAGAGAGTTCCAGAATTCATACCCAATGACAGTAAAGGAGCGGCAAATAGTTCCAAGTCAGGATGGTGTGTGACTTGAGGGTGAACCTGCATATGTTGCCCTTGTTCTTCTAGGTGGTAGAGTTTGTGGGTTTGGAAGGGGCTGTCAAATGAGCTCTGGTGAGTTCCTGCAGTACATATTGTAGATGGTACAAACTGGTGGTACTGTGTGCCAGTGTTGGAAGGAGTACATTTTTAAGATGCTGGATGGGGTGCCAATCAAGTGGTCTGCTTTGTCCTGAATGGTGTGAATCTTCTTGAGTGTTGTTGGAGCTGCATTCATCCAGGCAAGTGGAGACTATTCCATCACACTCCTGACTTGTGCTTTGTAAATGGTGGACAGGCTTTGGGGAGTCAGGAGGTGAGTTACTTGCTGCAGAATTCCCAGCCTCTGACCTGCTGTTGTAGCCAGAGTACTTATATGGCTGATTCAGTTCAGTTTCTGGTCAATGGTAACCCCAAGAATGTTGATGGTGAGGGATTCAGTGATGATAATGATGTTTAATGTCTCGAGGTGATGATTAGATGCCCTCTTGTTAGAGATGGTCATTGCCTGGCACATGTGTGACATGGATGTTGTGTGCCACTTCTCACCCCAAGCCTGAATGTTGTCCAGGTCTTGCTGCGAGTGGACACGGACTGCTTCAGTATCTGAGGAGTTGCGAATGGTACTGAACACTATGCAATCATCAACAAATATCCCCAATTCTGACCTTATGTTGGAGGGAAGGCATCGATGAAGCAGCTAAAGATGGTTGAGCTGAGGATACTATCCTGAGGAACTCCTGCAGCGATGTACTGAGGCTGAATTGTTTGGCCTCCAACAACCACAACTATCTTCCTTTGTGCTAGGTATGATTCCAACCAGTTGAGAGTCTTCCCCTTGATTCCCATTGACTCCAGTTTTGCTAGGATTCCTTTGATGCCATACTCGGTCAAATGCTGCCTTGATGTCAAGGGACATCACTCTGACTTCACCTCTGAATTCAGCTCTTTTGTCCATATTTGGACCAAGACAGTAATGAGGTCTGGAGTCAAGTGGCCCTGGGGGAGTCCAAACTGAGCTTCACTGAGTAGCTTATTGCTAAGTAATAGCAATGTCGACGACAACTTTTATCACTTTACTGATGATTGAGAGTAGTCTGGTGGGGCGGTAATTGGCTGGATTGGGTTTGTCTTGCTTTTTGTGACTAAATTCATGAATCACTTTTTCCAACTTCTTAAAGCAGCATTATCTTCATGAATGTAAAGGGATAAATACTTTTTTAGTTTGGGGAGAATAAAGTAACATTAGAGCTGTGTGTATTATTTTATCACAATGTCATTGTTAGTTAAAAGATCATGGGCTGGATTTTAAAGCCCCTCCACTGCCGGGAATGGTGGCAGGGGTGCAATGAAGATCACTACAGAGGAGGCCCACCACCAAGCCCGACAGCGGCAGGCCTGTACCGGTCTCGGCAGCGGCGGCGAGGCCTCGTGGCGGCCACCCCGCCGCTCTACAATGGGAGCTGCATTAAAACGTGTTAATGCCTACCTACCATGCAGGCCGCTGCAATTCAGCCACCATGTTCCAATCTTTATTCTGGCGGCTGACAATGTCGTGCCTTCGAATCCCCATTTGGAAAAATGTAGCATGACACCTGTGGGGGAGGGGGGTGGAAGAGGTTTTTTTTCTCTGTGTGGGAGTGGGGAGTGATGTTAGAAGGCCTCCAATTGGTCGGGGAGGGGGGGTTGTGTTGATGGGAAGGAGTAAAGGACAAAGATGCCGAACTTTGGGGGGGGTGGAAATAGGTCAAATTTTCAAGGTAGGTATTCAGGTATTCCGAGGGGGAAAAGGGCAGGAATGTTATGATATGCCCTTGGGGGGCGGGGGGGGGGGGGGGGTAGGGAATGGGAGAATGCACGGGAAGACCTGTCCATTCATTTTTTCCACTTAAAGTAACTGCCCCTTTAAATATGTCATGCTCATTTAGGGCTGCAAGACCTTTAAAAATGGCACTGGTGCTTGCACATTAGCGACGGACACCTTTGCTGGCGACAGCGCGCCCGTCCTCTCTACATGATCGCGGGCGGGCGCCACAACCATGCTGATGAGTCACCACCGCAACTCAGCAACATGGTCCCCGTGCACGCGAGCTGCATTGTTTTTACACCCGCTGCCTATTTTGGCAGCGGAGTCTTAAAATGCAGCCCCATGAGTTTCAAAGTGATTTACCTCATTGCATTGTATGCTTATGGAACATTTAAAAAAATGATTCCCAAACAATTCTTCTTGAAGATAGTACCCTTTTAATAAACTCCAGTTGTTTCAGCAATGTATTGCTGAATAATAACCAGAGGGTCTTCTCTATGTTACTAATAGAGGCAATGTCATAGAAATGGAACATGGTCAGAGATTACGATAGAATCAATGCTGGAACTATCCATAGTTCTGAAATGTGAAAGACTGCTTGCAATACATCAATAATTGGTACCATGTCTTATTGCTACAGCACACATCATTTCTTAAAAGTGTAATTTTTCTTATCAGTGTTATAAAATTGCATGTCACATTGGGGGGACAAAAATCTTGCAAGAAAGCCTCAAAAGGCATCTCAACCAAATAGAACTTTTGCCAATGTTGAAAGGGCAGAGGACTAAAAGTCAGGGAGAATTAAGAGAAAGGGAACCCTTGGCATGGGTATAAGTCAGTGGGCAAGTAATGGAGCCACACAGTAATCAACCCCCTGTTTGATGGCTGTTATAGTTGAAGTAATAATGCATGATTGTCCTCTGTGCCGCTCAATGTTACCATTCCCATAGGTCAGCATTGCACATATTTGCGAAGAAGTGCAGCCAAATTTCTGAATACAGCTGACCATTATTGCTAGTCCCTTGTTGCATGGTGAAGATGTTCTTACAGTAGACAGCACAGCTGAACATCTGCTTCTATATTAATCCAGATCCTGAGGAGATTAATTCCTATCACTATTGCCAAATAATTCTGCCAGTGCCTGGAGAAATGGTTGATTACAATTTGACAGATGTGGCTAATTAGATGCTGCTAGCACTTGATCACTCTACCATGCCTTTATCATGCAGCCATACTGTAATCCGGGTACTTCTGAAGAACCATCAGCATAATACATTGTCAGGTTTTCACACAGCTTAGAAAGTCATTGGGGATCTGTTGTCGCAGCTACCTTTGAAAAGAGGAGCCTCCACCAGCACTATGTCTGCCAAAGTGAGATAACATCATCTCTGCTTGCAAATGTGAATTTATAGATGCCATTGAGAAGGCACCAAACATCTGTTAGGGAACCTAACCTGCTTTGCATTCTTCCATACACCTCATCTTGTTCCAAACGGTGCAGAAATGGCCTAAAATACTTCCCCATTCGCTGGACTTCGTATCAACTCCCAACTGACCTGTTAGCTCCTAGAATTACTGAATGCTAGTTTTCCACAGCATGGGTTTCACTTGATGTCCTGCATATTGCCCGTCATGAAATAAGGTGCCGGATATCCCACTACTTTTGTTTATCCCAATAAAGCCTTTATTGGATGGGAGCTTTGGACGCTGTTTCCACAAATGACAGGGAAATTCAATGGGCCACAAATAGGCAGAGATCAAGTGGAATTGCTGTATGCCAAATTTATTGTTCCATCGTTTCTCACTTTCTCCACTGGAGGCATAATGGAGCCAAATATTGACTCTGGTGGGTTTCGGCAGGTCTTTGATTGCAAAAACCCATAACACAAAGACATTATTAGAACTGACATCAGTGAAATCAACAGGAACCATGAGACTTTCTGTTTGTTCGATGATCAACCATCTTCAATTAAATCTCTAATGCAGCTTTCCTTAGGATACAACTCTCTATTTTGGACGCAATGCTATTTTTGCTTGGTTCCCAAATTTACAGCATATTTTCCATTACTTTCAACTTCAAAATGGTCAAAAGGTCAGAGTTTTTTTTTTACAACTTTTAGTTTTAAAATAGACATTCATTCATTTGAGCAATTTAACAAATTAGACAGCACATTTTGTAACCCAAATGCCTTATTCCATCTGTAACTGATCAATTTCAGTGAACAAATAATTGATAATGATTTAACTTTGTTAGATTAAACTGAGCATTTTTATCCAAAGTCTGCTAATCTGTGGAGTTTTGCTACTGATCTGTGGAATTTTATGTTTCAATAAATTAACCAGTAAGGCTACTTCTGAAGAACACAGTTAATGTTGCTATACAGTCGTACTGTACTGTTTTTTAAAAAATGGATTTCACATAGAAGTATCCCCTCATTACAATGTTACTTTGCTTTGGCTCCCAAGAGTAGCTTCATATTAAAGGAGAGCTGTATATCTTGCTGAATATTATTTTACTCAGGTATATTATCATTATTGATTTTTGTATTAATACAAAATATTAGTGACTGTAGCATTACCACAGCCAATTAGGCAACACAGAATGAAAAGCTGTACATTTGCCACAAAGTTTGGCACAATATGATGCATTGATGAGTATAGAGCATCTCTAGTGTGCTAAGAGCGTGATATACACTGTTTTGAGTTACTACCTTGTTATGCTAATATATAATTTACTGCTTGTTTTTTCCCAAAATTTGTACTTTGCTTTCATCTTCTTGACGTCATAGCATCGGATTTCACAGAAAAATGAATGTTCCTGAAGCTGAGTGAAAATTGCATTTATTCTGGAATCTACAATTGTTCTAATAATTGTTAATGTATGACAGGAGGATAATACTGCTTTAAAGATAGTAAATCATTACTAAAATAATAAAATATAATGTATTTCAGCAAACGAGCCAGTCATAAAATCATTACTGCATTCCCTAAAGTCACAGGGAAATTCAATTGACACAGTTTATTATTCCAAACGTTATGGGCACTATATTTACGTGAGGTGGGGAGGGAGCAGGGAAGTGCAATGATGAGGGGGAGTCCTGGGAATTTAAGGACAGAACCTCATCATCATCCTTTTATTCCATTTCCCACCAGATTGGTAGGTTGGTAGGCTGCTGGGTAGAAAAGCCAACAGCAGGAGGACTATGCAGGGACTGTCAGTGATGGTCCCAAGCAGTTCTAAGTCATGGGGTTAGCACAAGTGAACATTTTCTCTTAAGAAAAGAACATTGACAGATGACATGATCTGAAAAAAGACATAAATCTTATAAACAAAATACTGACAATTTTTAAAAAAGTTAGTCTGAAGTGAAAATAGAGATTCGAAGATTCCAATCAAATGCAGTCAATGTTATTTTATTGAACTCTTTAAAATGGATAAATATCTAGTTATGAGCAAGATTGATAAGTATAAAGATGAGTATAGTTACAGACGATCAAATACTCAATGGGCCATAGCACTGATATCAATGAAAAACGCCTGGTCAAGGTTCAGTAATCTAGGTTGTGACATACATCCAATAGGTTGTATGTAATTATATTGGGGATTAGGGAAAAATGTTACAGAATTTGCTCTTAGAAGTTTTGTTTGTGGTAGTTCACCTCCCTCAAAACATTAATTAAGATGAGAAGAACCCATACAATGAAACCTATACACAGAAGTAGCAGGCTGGATGGGCCAACTATTTCTTTTCTTGTTCATAATTTCTAATTCTCACAATAAATCTGTATGATATGCACTAGAAACATAGAAACATAGGAAGATAGGAACAGGAATAGGCCATTCAGCCCCTTGAACCTGTCCCGCCATTCAATGAGATAGAAATGTAGAAAATAGGAGCAGGAGTAGGCCATTTGGCCCTTCGAACCTGCTCCGCCATTCATTATGATCATGGCTGATCATCCAACTCAGTAGCCTGTTCCGGCATTCACCCCATACCCTTTGGTCCCTTTAGACCCAAGAGCTATATCTAACTCCTTTTTGAAAACATTCAATGTTTTAGCCTCAACTGCTTTCTGTGGTAGCGAATTCCACAGGCTTACCACTCTCTGGGTGAATAAATGTCTCATCTCAGTCCTGAAAGGTTTACCCCATATCCTTAGACTATGACCCCTGATCATGATCTGATTATTTTCAGATCATGGCTGATCTGCGGCCTAACTCCATATACCTGCCTTTGGCCCATATCCCTTAATATCTTCGCTTAACAAAAATCTATCTATCTCAGATTTAAAATTAACAACTGTACTAGCTTCAACTGCTGTTTGTGGGAGAGAGTTCCAAATCGCTACCACCCTTTGCGTGAAGAAGTGATTCCTAACATCTCTCCTGAATGGTCTGGCCCTAATGTTTAGACTATGCCCCCTAGTTTTAGAATCTCCAACCAGTGGAAATAGTTTATCTTTATCTAGCCTGTCTTTTCCTGCTAATATCTTGAAGACTTCGATCAGATCACCCCTTAACCTTCTAAATTCTACTGAAAACAGGCCTAATTTGTGTAATCTCTCTTCGTAACTTAACCCCTGTAGTCCAGGTATCGTTCTTGTACACCTACGTTGCACTCCCTCCAAGGCTGATATATCCTTCCTAAGGTGTGGTGCCCAGAACTGCTCACAGAACAGGGTTTTGTACAGCTGCAGCATAACCTCCGTGTCTTTATACTCCAATCCTCTAGATACAAAGGCTAGCATTCCATTAGTCTTTTTGATTATTTTCTGCACTTGCTCATGGCATTTTAAACATCTATGCACCTGAACCCACAAGCCTCTTTGGACATCCACTGTACTTAACCTCTTCCCATTTAGAAAGTACCCTGCTCTATCATTTTTTGGTCCAAAATGGATAACCTTACACTTGCCTGCATTGAAATCCATCTGCCACAGTTTTGCCCATTCACCTAGTCCGTCAATATCTCTTTGCAATTTTATGCTATCATCTAGACTGTCTACAATGCCGCCTAACTTTGTATCATCGGCAAATTTGGATATATGACTTACTATGCCATCATCCAAGTCATTAATGAATAATGTGAATAATTAAGGCCCCAACACAGATCCCTGTGGGACACCATTAGTCACATCCTGCCAAGCAGAGTACTTACCCATTATCCCCACTCTCTGTCGCCTACCACTCAACCAACTTCCTAACCATGTCAATAATTTGCCCTCCAACTCCATGGGCTTCTACCTTAGTTAACAGTCTCTTATGTGGGACTTTATCAAATGCCTTTTGGAAGTCCATATAAATAACATCCATAGACATTCCTCTGTCCACTACCTTAGCCACCTTTTCAAAAAATTCAATGAGATTTGTCAGGTATGACTTTCCTGTCATGAATCCATGCTGTCTGTCCCTGATTAACTGAAATTTTTCTAGGTGTTCAGTCGCCCTATCCTTGATTATAGACTCCAGCAACTTGCCCACCACAGATGTCAGGCTAACTGATCTGTAATTTCCTTGGTTCCCCCTTTCACCCTTCTTAAAAAGTGGAGTGACATGTGCAACTTTCCAATCCAGAGGGACCACTCCTGAATCTAGGGAACTCTGAAAGACTACAGTCAGGGCATCTACAATGTGCTCCCCTACTTCCTTTAACACCCTCGGATGGAAACCATCAGGTCCTGGGGATTTCTCACTCTTTGGTTCCATTAATTTCCTTGTTACTGATGTTTTACTTAATCTAATTAATGTCAGTCCCTGACCCCTATCAGCTATTAATTTTTTCGGGACTTCTGGCAAGTTATCCTCCTTTTCAACTGTAAATACTGAGGCAAAGTAACTGTTCAACATGTCTGCCATTATCAATGACAATATCGCCATTTTCAGCTTTTAGTGGGCCTACATTGCCCTTGACCACCAGTTTTCCCTTTATGTAACTATAAAATTTCTTCTTATTGATTTTGATGTCCCTTGCAAGTTTCCTTTCATAATCTCTTTTAGTAGCTCTTATAAGCTGCTTTGTGACCCTTTGCTGGTCTTTGTATCTATCCCATTCAGCCGGATCTGTGCTGCATTTTGCATTTTTTGTAAGCCATTTCTTTTTGTTTTATGCTATCCCTAATCTCTTTAGTTGTCCATGGCTGTTTTTTCTGTGAAGTGGAGCTTTTTCCTCTCACGGGTATATACTCGCTCTGTATTTTATTAAATGTTTGTTTAAATATTCTCCACTGTTCTTCAGTCGTTTGACCCATTAACAGATCTACCCAGTTTACCGTGGACAGTCTCTGTCTCATCCGGTAAAGTCAGCCTTACCCAAGTCTAAAATTCTAGTAGCTGATTCGTGCTTTTCACTTTCAAACGCTACCTTGAATTCGATCATGTTGTGATCACTATTTGTTAAATGTTCACCCACAGTTAGGCTACTAATTAAATTTGGCTCATTACTCATAACTAAATCTCATATTGCTTGTCCCCTTGTTACATCTCGGACATATTGCTGTAGGAAACTATCCCAGACACATTGCAGAAATTCACTACCTTTCTGACAGGTGCTAGTCTGCCTCTCCCAATCTATGTGTAAGTTAAAATCCCCCGTTAATACTACTCTGCCTTTGTTACACAGTTGCCTAATTTGTGCATTTATACAATCTAACACCTCAGAACTGCTACCAGGGGTCTATACACAACACCTATTACAGTTTTAGATCCTTTTCTGTTCCTCAATTCTACCCATAAGGTCTCCACTGGATGCTTTCCCCTCATTACATCCTCCCTCACCAATGAGGTGATATTATTTCTAATCAGTAAGGCTACTCCAACCCCTCTGCCATTTTCCCTGTCCCTCCTGTAAACTTTATAACCAGGTATATTTAGTTCCCAGTCACGACTATTCTGCAGCCACATCTCCGCAATGGCCACCACATCATAATCTTTCATTTGAATTTGCGCCTGCAGCTCATCTAGTTTATTCCTTACACTCCATGCATTTGTATTTAGAACTCTTATTTGGGCTATACCCCCTAACCTGTCCCCAGCACTGATGCTTTATTCGCCTGTTTATTATTTCTTTCTTCTGGTTTAACCAGTATACTTCTTGCAGTTTTGCCATTACCTGCAGTTCCTGAAGTAGGGTTCTTAACTGTTTCTTTACTCTCTGCCCTGTTACTTGTTTTTGAAACTGTATTGACTTCCTCTGAGGCCTCCCCCTCCCCCCCTCCCCCCACCCAATCATTAACTAGTTTAAAGTCCTTGTGACCACCCTATTTATCCTTTCTGCGAGGACATTGGTCCCAGATCGGTTCGGGTGGAGCCCGTCCCAATGGTGCAGCTCCCTCCTGTCCCAATACTGATGCCAGTGCCCCATGAAATGGAACCCCTCTTTCCCACACCACTCCTTTAGTCATGTATTTACTTCCCTAATTTTCTTATCCCTATGCCAATTTGCACATGGTTTGGGTAATAATCCAGGAGATTATAACCCTTCAGAACCTGTTTTTTAACTTTGTTCCTAGGACCTCTTGCCTAGTCTTGCCTATGTTGTTTGTCCCAACGTGGACCACAACAACTGGATCCTCCCCCTCTCTCGCCAATATTCTTTCAAGCCGGTTAGAGATGTTTCAGTTGGAACACTGAAGCAGTGAAAGCAGCTCCGCCCCTGCGGGTCTGCTCTACTTCCGCTCCCTGGTGACTAGGCCATGAAATCCCTGAGGTAAGTTATTTATACTCACAGCTCCGATGCTCCACCCCTCCGGGTCTGCTCTACCTCCGCTCCCTGATGACTAGGAAAGTAGTTCTCCAACTAGACTGAATTATCTAAATATGTTTTATATAACTTTGCTGGCAGTATTAATTGAAAATCACATTCTAAATGTATATATAAAACTGTTAA
This sequence comes from Heterodontus francisci, assembly GCF_036365525.1. Lineage (NCBI taxonomy): Eukaryota > Metazoa > Chordata > Chondrichthyes > Heterodontiformes > Heterodontidae > Heterodontus > Heterodontus francisci. The sequence goes on along the minus strand of NC_090375.1, from coordinate 101,851,824 downwards.
GCACCAATTGAAAAGTTTGTTGCTGTCTGAGACTCTTTGATATGTAGTGTCAGGATATGCATAACCATCAAAAGTGCACTTTTGTTTATGTCTAGGAAATTATGTAGTAGTACATACCCCTATAAATTCCTTTCTGCAATATTTACTTTTGAAACTGAACAGCAAACTTATAAAATTGCTCTTCACTGCTCATCCTAACCAGGAATCTGCCTTGATGCCCTCTCCTGCACCAACACGAAGGCCTGATTCTTCCCCTCCCCCATGTTGCTGTAGCCAGAACTGTATACCGTGGTCTTGTTGGGTTCTGACCAGAGCACTGTACAACTTCACTATAACCTAGGAGATTTTACAATTTGATAATATAATCCAGTTTCATGTTTGATTTACTTACTTCCATCTCACACTACTTGAACATGTCAGTCCACTCCACTAACTGCCTTTCCATTTTCCCTTTGGCAATGTCCAATCAAAGGGACAGCAGTAGGTAATTTAATTCCTCAAGACTCTTTCACCATTCAACCAGATCATGGCTGATCTGTGACCTAATTCCATGTACTCAGCTTTGTCCCATATCCCTTAACACCTTTGGTTAACAAAAATGTATCAATCTCAGACATAAAATTGACAATTGACCCAGGATCAACTGCCATCTGCAGAAGAGTTCCAAACTTCTGCCACCCTTTGCATGTAGAAGCGTTTCCTAATTTCACTCCTGAAAGGCCTGGCTCTAACCTTTAGGCTATGTCCCCAGTCTGAGATTCCCCAACCAGCAGAAATAGTTTCTCTCTATTTACCCAATCAGTTCCCCTTATTGCTTTAAAAACTTCAATCAAATCATCCTTAATCTGATAAATTCCAGGGAATACAACCCTAGTTTGTGTAATTTCTTCTCATCACTTAGCCCTCAGAGTCCAGGTATCATTCTAATAAATGTATGCTGCACCGTCGCCAAAACTAATATATATCCTTCCTCAGGTTTGTATAGCTGTAGCATAACTTCTAATCCCTTGTATTCTTGTCCTCTGTATATAAAGGCCAGAATTCCATTAGCCTTCTTGATTTTTTTGTACCTGCCTATGACATTTTAATGATCTATGTACAGGAACCCCCAAAGTCTCTTTGGACTGCCACTGCTTCTGGTTTTTTTACCATATGGAAAGTTCTATCCATTTAAGGTCCAAAATAGATGACCTCACACTTGCCTACATTGAACTCTATTTGCCACAGATTTGCCTCTTCACAAATTTGTAATTTTATGCTTCCATCTACACTGCTTACAATGCTGCCTATCTTTGTGTCATTGGCAAAATTGGCTATGTGGCTTTCTATTCCATTACAAGTTATTAATAAATATGGTGAGTAGTTGAGCCCCCAACACAGATCTTTGCAGGACGCCACCAGACACACCCTGCCCATTAGAGTACCTGCCCATTATTCCTACTCTCTGTCTCCAATTGGCTGCCCAGCCAATTTCCTTACCAGGGCAATAATTTGCCTTTAATTTTATGAGTTTCAACTTTAACTAACAGTCTCTTATGAGGAACTTTATAGAATTCCTTCTGGAAGTCCATATAAATGAAATCCATAAACAATCCCCTGTCCTCTACTTTAGTCAACTCTTCAAAGAGTTCAATCAGGTTTGTCAGGCATGACCTGCCATTTAAAAATCCATGCTGGCTCTCTCTGGTCAGCTGAAATTTTTCAAGGTTTTCAGTCACTCTATCCTTAGTTGTAGATTCTGGTAAATTCCCAACGAGAGGTTAGGCTAACTGGTCTATAATTCCTTGGTTTTCCCAAGGAACCAAAGAATACATGTGCCTCCTTCTCTTATTTCCAATATCAGCAATGCTCTGGTATTCAAAGGATGTACCATGAAGAATTTATTTGTTACTGATCAGTCTAAGAGTAGATCTTTGTTGCTTCCTCTGAGACCAGAGTTCAGCCTAACATGGTGTTAGCTGCAGATATAACTATCTTACAAATCCAAGACATTCATGTGTATCAGGAACCAAAGGGCTCCGAGCATGGACATCTGGAGGACTGCAATCGGTAGTTTCTCACAGTGCAACTGGGTCTCCTTATAACTCTTTTCTGCCTCCTTTCCTTTAATCATTTACTAATCCATGTCTTTCTCTTGCCCTCAATAGCCACTGACCTTAGTTTCTAAAGGAGTCTTTCACATGGTACTTCATCAAAGAACATTTGGAATGTTTAGGTATACGAAATCAGATGCCCTCCAGTGATCAGTTTGAAATGTTATTTCTTCAAAACACATCTGTTAAATGTGTCAAACAAAATCTACTTCTTCTGAAACCAAACTGGCTGTCAGTTATTATGTTTTCATGTATTTCTTTTTCCATTTTGCTTCTAATTATTGATTCTTTTGGTTTTCCAATTATTGTGGTCAGTTTAATAAATCTGTAGTTATGAGGGATGCTTCTGTTGTTCTACTTTAATAGGGAAGCTACATTTGTCTATTTCCAGTTCTCAGAACATTCTTCAAGTGATGGTCAATGTTTCACAAATCTTTTCCCTTGTGTCAGCCCCTTGAGCTTATTTACAGCCTCTGTTTTGATCTTGTGTGTTTGATGTTGCATATTATTCATCTCTTCTCTGTTATAAACCACCAAGATGCATAGTTACTACCTTCTGTTCATCCTGTAAATACATAAGCTATAGGATTCACCAGGTTGGTCATCTAAAGTGGCATGTATGATGTAGTTTGGTTATGCTCATGGAGTGAACATATTTTGTTGGGGATCGTAGCGGTTCTCAACCACAGAAAAGTGAGATTACACTGAGCCAGAGAACAAGAATGTACTGGATCAGGAAAGAAGACTGAACAGAGTTGAGGAGTGATCAAATAAAGTAATGGAGCAAGAAACTGCAGTTGTATGTTTTCTTTTTATAGAAGTTGAAATGGTCTAAGAAAGCAAAATGCATGCAGCCAAAATGCTGGAGCATTATTGAGTGAGGCATGATCTAGTTTTTATAAATGCTATGTGGAACATGATACTGTTATGAGTTGCTGCAATCATACAGGTTTACATCATGGAAGAGACCTGTTACAACCAGGTGAGAAAGGGGTCTAGAGTTCCATCTCAGCCTTCACCTGGTCTTAACGTAACAGGGTTTAATTTTAAACGCACTGTGTTTTTAGCTCCCCCTTAGGTGAATCCTTCCTTGCTCACTGCTTTCCAATTATAAGGCAAAGAAACCAGCACAAACAGGTTTTCTTAGGTTTAAAAAAGGAAGGTTGAAATTTATTAAACTTAAACTCTAATTCAGTTAACGCCTACGGATACACGACGCACCCACCCTAGCATGCATACTCGATACACACATGCAGATAGAAACAGAACAGGGCAGAAGAAATAATGTGGAAACGTTTGAGGTAATCTCTGAGGAGGGCTTTTGTTACTGATCTTCGAGCTCACTGTAGAGTTCTTGACTGTAGGTAGATCTTGCTTTTCGTTGGGGCCCAGTATTTTTCTTAAACCTTTTTTGCTGTAGGAGACTTTTCTCTCTCTCCCATGAGAAAGAGATGGGAGCAGACAGGAGAGGCTGTGGCGAGTCGGCCAGGAGAGGTCTTTTCAGTCCAGGAGCAAACAGATACTTTGAGTTCAAACTGTTTGTACAATTCAGAAAAACCCAAGTTGCCAAGCAGGTTAGTCATGTGACTAGCTGGTCTGACCACATCTTGGCTCTGTGGATTGTATCATCTTAGCAGGGCCTGGAATGCCCTGCCTTCAATGGCTGGTGCTCAAAGTCCATTGTGGGCTAAATGGATAAGGGAAGTAACCTCTCTTGTCTCTATTGGTATGTAAATGTCTTCCAGCCAAGTGTCTGGCAACCCTTGTAACAGGCCTTCTCTTCTTCCCAGCAACAATTTAAAATTTAATGTCCATATGGTGAAATTAATATGCCTGATTCTTGGCAGGTGGGGGTCTAGCATCACAGACCAGTCAAGGATATATGCTGTAGGATATATGAGTGTTTGGATATTGATCCACATTTGGGTAAGAAACTTTCTAAAACTCTTCTTGGGAGCTGAAATTCATTGGTTAGGAAAGATTGTGCATTGTGTGCAAAAGGAAAAGACTTGCAAAACCAAATATCCTTTCTCCATTCCATAAGTCCTCCTTCTTCTGGTTTCCATTGTCTTGTGTTTGAAAATCGTTCCATGGAAGAAATGGATTCAACAGGGTGTTACTGAATCCACTAGCAAGACCTGTTCCATAAGGTGACTAGCAACTCAATCCATGCAACTGACTTTAGAAGGAAACAGTATATATTCTGTCCAAGCTTATTAGCAGGAAAATGCTTCAGGTTCTTTCAACACCTGAACAAACATTACTGGAAAACAAATTGAATAACTATCTATCCAGACGTTATGCCACTTTTTTGATGATTAAATACATCTGAACAGTCACATTTCTTCCCTAACTTTCATACAACCACTTACTTCCTATTTGTATTTCATGTATACAGAGAACAGTAGAAAATTTCTACTAACGATTATGTGGTAATGTTTGTTATCTTTGTTGTGCAATATTACTATTTCTTAGATGATATTTTGTTTATTAAAGTTGTGGAAATTACAATTGTCTTCTAGATAAGCTAGTCATTTCTAAATATTAGTGGACAGAATAAGGTTTCTCAATCTCATCTACCCAATAATAACAGAAGCTACATATGCAATTGATTTGTACAAAAATGCTTTGGGATCTTTCTTTCTTTCTATCTTTTCCATTTATCCAAGACCTCCTTCCAGTTTCCTCCAGTCTTGAAAATCACCTTGCTTGCTTTCTGCACATCTCAAAGACCTTTGTGTAACCTGTCTTGAAAATCTCTTCTGCTTTTTTTTGCATGCTTCCAAGATCTTACAACTGTCTGCTCCATGTTCTTATAATCCTCCTGTTCTTTGCCTTCAAGATTTGGATTCTTTTCTTCTGATATCTGCCGGAATCAGCGCCCTATGTTCCCAAAATACTAGGCACTTGATGTGTGTTAAATCAACCTCCACTCTCTTCTCATCTCCCATTACCATCCTCTCAACATCTCTAAATTGCACCTGTCCTTGAATCTCTAAGATCTGCTCCATTGTGTAGAGTTTCACCCCCATCCTTTCCAAGTTTTCTCTACTCTATCCACATATTTAAAATCCCCTATACTTCTCAGGACCTTTCTACTTGCTCTTTGCTTATTTTAAACTTGCACTGGGTGGAAAATTTTGCATTCATTGTATTTTCCACTAGAACTGATGGGGAATGTTGGAGTTGCTGGCTCAAATATGGGTGAAGCTGGTAACAACAGTGAAGCAAATGTTACTGCCTTGGTAATGTTGGATATTAGAAAGGTCTGTATCCAATAGGGGTTCAGAATTGCTAAGCAAGGGAAATACCACAAAGTATTTAAAGACAACAAATTGGGACATCAGCTCAGTAGTAGAACTACTGATGTGCACAGCCACATAGCTTAATTATTAGATCTGATTTGAAGGCAATGAATATAACATTTTCCTGGAGGCTGCTAAGTTTTTTAAACTGCTGTGCAGGGATCTGAATCCTGCAGCTATTTCCCATCTCTCTCCATAAAGGCAATCTCCCAAATGCAGACAGCAATACTGCTGGGAACCTGCCAAAAGCAGTTATAAAGCTGACCCTGGAAACCTGATCAGTCAGGTAGGTGGAAGTCCTAACCCAACATAATTCTGCTGGTTTTTTTGGTTTTAGAGATACAGCACTGAAACAGGCCCTTCGGCCCACCGAGTCTGTGCCGACCATCAACCACCCATTTTATACTAATCCTACACTAATTCCATATTCCTACCACATCCCCACCTGTCCCTATATTTCCCTACCACCTACCTATACTAGGGGCAATTTATAATGGCCAATTTCCCTATCAACTTGCAAGTCTTTGGCATGTGGGAGGAAACCGGAGCACCCGGAGGAAACCCACGCAGACACAGGGAGAACTTGCAAACTCCACACAGGCAGTACCCAGAATTGAACCCGGGTCGCTGGAGCTGTGAGGCTGCGGTGCTAACCACTGCGCCACTGTGACGACACTGGATTTGAAACTGTCAGTTTTCATGTCTATAACTGATCTTCCACCCACTCCTTGTCTTAATTCTTCCTCTCTCTATATCTCAAAAATCTCACCTCACTTTTATGGAATTGAAAAAAAAATCTTACTCCAACTTTAACTATTGTTACGACCAGGCGAGAAAGGTGTCTAGGGGTCCCTCTCAGCCTTTGCCTGGTCTTACTGTAACAGGGCTTAATTTTAAACACCATGTTTTTAGTTCCCTTGGTGAATCCTTGTTAACTGCTTTCCAATTATAAGGCAAAGAAACCAGCGCATACAGATTTTCCTCGGTTTAAAGAAAAAAGATTGAAATTTATTAACAAAGTGATTCCTGACAACGCAGCCAGCCGCGGTCATCCTCAGACTGCGCCAAGCTGCACACATACGCAAACGGGCTCCTGCTCTCTGTGCGTGCACAGCGTTGCACATTGATAGGAGTGGTTGGCGCATGCGCCAATGCGTCATCATGTAACGCGGGAAGCGGGAAGAAAGCGGGGTGGGGGGGGGGGGGGAAGCGGGGAGAGAGCACCCCCCCCAGTAGCAGACTGCAGGCCGCTCGCTCCCCACTTCCCCCCACCCCGCCCGCTCTCTCTGGCCGCTCGCTCCCTTCCCCGCCCGCTCTCTCCGGCCGCTTGCTCTCCCCTTCTCCCCTCCATCTTTCCACCCACTCTCTCCGGCCATTGTGTGCTGCCAAGGGTTTATGTTGTCTTGCTGTGATTATTTGAGCAGCGCCATCTTTAGTCCTGGCAGCTGCCTGAATGTAGCAGACTGTGATGTTTTAGTGGAACAGGCTACATTTGTGCCTGTGCCAGTACAGCGCCACCTAGTGGTTGCGTTGTCAGAAAATGTAGCCATTTATTAAACTTAAACTCTAATTCACTACAGATACACATCGCGCCCACGCTAGCATGCATACACGATCCACACATGCAAATAGAGACAGAAAAGAGAAGGAAAATAAAGTGGAAACGTTTGAGGCAATATTGGAAGAGATTTTGTTATGGATCTTCGGGCTCACTGTCGAGTCCTTGATTGTAGGTAGATCTTGCTTTTCGTTGGGGCCCAGTATTCTTATTAAACCTTGTTTGCTGTAGGAGACTTTTCTCTCTTAGGGGTTCATGAATCTTCAGTGGATTCAGAGGCTTGTGAGAAAGAGATGGGAGCAGACAGGAGAGATCTTCTCAGTCCAGGAGCAAACAGACAATCTCTGAGTTCAAACTGTTTGTACAATTCAGAAAACCCCAGGTTGCCAAGCAGATTAGTCATGTGACTAACTGGTCTGAATACGTTTGGATTGTATTACCATAGCAGTCTCTGGAATGCTGCTCTTACACACAATACCTGGTGATCAAGGTCCATTGTGGGTTGAATGCGTCAGGGAATGGTCCTTTGTCCTTCCAGTCACCATCTGTTAATATGCAAATGTCTTTTCCAGCCAGGGCTGATCTGTTTAACAAGTCCTTTCTTCACTCCAGTAACAGTTAAAAATCAATGTTCATGACAAAATTAATGTACCTCATTCTTGGCAGGTGGCGGCCTTGCATGACACTATCCACTTCATGTTTTTGCTTCAGTTTCCCTAAATTGTCTCCTCCCACCTGATGCATTTTTAGCTATCCTGCATGCCCATCCTTATTTGCCAAAAGATTTCCACTAGCATGTCCCATGAAGCACCTACCTTTTCCTTCAATTCTGCTCCCAATAGCAGCAGACCAGTTCTAGCACCCTCAGTGTTTCTGAAAGTGTTCACTTAATTTAACGTGCAATGTGAGAGGGTGCCTACAGCTGAATATTTTGACACATGTATCAACCAAAAAATATAAAATACTCATATGATCAAGATTACTGAATATCAATAATTTATATCTTGGACTTTTCCATCTTTTAGAATTAGTTTCTTGCTAACAGAGGTCAATGGGCAACAGTCTTGTGTAAATGAGATCAATAGGCAATAGAGCATGGTGAATTACCGACTGATGTCAAATGGCTGTTCATCTTAGTAAGTCAGACCTTTAAAATGAAAATGATTTAGTCCAAATGTAGAATCTGCCTATAAATTTAAACTTAGAACTGGTTACCTACATTTTCTTATTAGTTTTCACTTGTATGAACGCTCTTGTAGTCTTCACGGCAGGAGTTTATGGCAAAATACACAATGTATTAACTACATAATCCCCGTTCCTCTTGATATATTAGCTTTAATGCTGTAGCAATGAAGTACTATGTGGGCCGATTTAAAAATCAGTTATCCAATTATAATTTGAAAATTACAGTCCATGCGAATGTTATTTTATCCTTGGCTGAAGTTAATTAAAAATGAAGGTTTTTCTCAATTTAAATGAGGGAGTAGTAGGCTGTGCACTACATCATCCTACTGAAATCTGCAAGAATCTTTACCCACATGTCCAGTGACGGCCCTGGATGTCAAAGCAGAACCGCTATCTAGCATATGAGGACTTCTCAACCGATCCTATTTTGATCCACTGATTAATATAATGGCAATGTATCATATTTTAAAATAGGATTAACACACCAGCACTCACCAAGTAAGGAATAAAAAGTGAGTCTCGATTTAGGAAAAATGTATATAATAATACATAAACACACAGTTAAAGGGGATCGGTGACAATTTGTTTTGGGATTTGTTCTCTTGATGCATAATCTAGGTTCAGTCCATTTAAGTCTGCTCTGTTAAATAACTATTAGTTAATCCTGTTACATATAAATGATTCATGGGGCCGTTCTCTAATTTTCCAATATTCGAGAGCGGAGAGGCATTCGCAGGTTTTCATCCCAAAGACACATTCCAAACCTCCCAATCCGGCATCGGGTGTCAGTTACAATTATAGCTGACAACAGCCTTCGAATTCACGGAAAGCTGTCTGTCAGATAGCTCTTTCCCAGTCATCTTTCATGGAACTGTGGAATGCGACTTTTGCACTGAACTCAAACGTCAACCTGCTCCGCGTCCAGGGATTGGAAGAGAAGGCACATCTGCAGCTCTCTCTGAAAACTCAAATAAAATCGACGAGATGTGCACACTTGATCTACAATACATATACGATGTTAAGGTAGAGTATTTAGAAGGGGCTATTGACTAATATTGTACGCTGGAAAGTGGACGAAGTGGAAACCACCCAATTTCCAATACTGAAGGCGCTCCCCTCTGACTTCCACCTTAAGCACCTCGGATCATTGACACAATTGAAATACATTTTCAGGGGTGTAGATTTCCCTTAAGAATACACCGCAACAGGAATTCAGGTAAAGTTCTCCCTTCGGTTCCGAATTATAGACTGATACCATTCTACCATGTCTTGGACAGAGAGGCTCAGTCAACCTTTCGCAAAGCAAAGGCGATGGGGAAATCACCTGTAAGTGGCCGGCGTCAAATATTTGCAATATTACAGCAGGAGGGTTTGGGTAGGTGTGGGGGGGGGGGGGGGGGGGCTGCTGTAGAGGCGTCAGGATGGTCCACCTGCAATCTCTGGGATGATGTAATTACATGAATCAGCAGATGAGAGGAAACTGCGCCCCCGGATTTTTTAAGAGGGATAAACCTGCTCGGCACGCAAGGTTGAAGAGCCGCTGAAAGCAGGTCCACCCCAGCAAGTGGGGGCAGCTCTTGAACGCGGGCTGAACTCCACTCCAAAGCCCGCCTGACTGCTTGCACCATTCTGGGTTAGATACACATTCCCATTGGTCAACAAACGTTAGCACCGTTAAAAAGAATGGGAATCCTATTGAATTGAGCTCCAAGCCCGGGGCCACATGCTCCAACACACACTGTGTTAGCTCCATGCTGCATTCTTCACACTACTGACAGCTCAGCTCTGCACACTGAGTCACAGGCATATACACCAGAGAAAAGATAACAGCTAACAACACTCATTTCCATCACGTTTCGTTACAGTTTGAAGAAGGCAAACACCCTCCACTTTCCCTCTCTCCCCTCCCTCCATCTCCTCCCTCCCCTCCCCTCCCCGAATGGACACGACACGACAGCCCGGCACTGAGCGAGATTCCGCGCGGTCCTTGCCCCGGCCTCCAACCATCTCTCTCCCACACACACACGGCGTCTATTGACCATTCATGTTAAATGTGAAGGGGTGACCGGTACTCACGGTCCGACCACCAAGCCGAGGAGCTGCAGCCGACTCTCCTCCTCGGTCACATCCGTTTTCAGCGGGATCCTCGTTCAGGGCCCTTCGCGGCTGGCGCATGCGCGCGGCTCCTTACAAATAATACGCTAGGATTTTATAGCAAAAATCTCTTTCGGTCCAAAAATTCGATCTTCCTTCTTATTGTCTTCAAAATAAAACATGCGTATTGTCTTGTTGTTTTACATCTTAAACCCTTGCCTGTTGTAGAAATGCAGAGCACAGCTTGCTAAATAAAGCATCCTAAGCGGCTCTTTTTAAAACCAGCCATCTAGTCAGGAATAAAATGGCAAGTGAACCGTGAATGCCATAGAGCCCGATCAAAACTGCTCCAACTGCACTCGTACAGCCAGGCAGCATGATCCACATCCCTGGGGACTACAATCCCCTCAATTACTATCCGCAGATTTCTCTCTCAAGTTACGCAAAATTCTCATTAGGTTGCATTAAATGTTTGAGGTGTCACTGCAGATATTTGTGTGTAATGGATATATGGAAACCTAAAGCAACAATATCCACAAAGTGCATCCCGAACTAATGCGAGGCCGAATAAGGTCTCCCACAAACAAAAATGAGCATAAATTGAATCTCAAACAATTTGGAAATGGAGAGACTTGTTTATTATTAAGCGATCTGTCCATATTTAAACAGCTGTCAAAAGGAGCGCTGCTTAAATATGGACAGAATCGAATTAATTATGATTATTTATACTAAAATCTGCGAGCAGCCAAAATCTGTTGTGTGGCTATCTGGCGTGACTGAGGTCCCATTTTAATATCACGTTTGGTTTTAGTATCACCCCCTCCTAAAATACAATAACTGAGGAGCTCTGATCCGCTGCTGCCTCCCTGGCCATTTTCTACAAATAGCTCAGGAGCATAACACAAAACAGGGCTGGCGTCTGGTTTCTGCCGTTTACTGCAGGATTGTTATTTTACATCTTAAACCCTTGCCTGTTGTAGAAATGCAGAGCACAGCTTGCTAAATAAAGCATCCTAAGCGGCTCTTTTAAAAACCAGCCATCTAGTCAGGAATAAAATGGCAAGTGAAATGTTAATTTGATTACATATTTTAGTTAAGTTGTCAAATCAAAACTGAAAATATCAAAACAACAGCAGCAAAAATCCGCTCAATTAAAATGTAACTGAAAATATAACCAAGTGGTCCACGCGAACAGGGAGAAGGTGGGCAAATGACAACCATAAAATGGACGGTGTGGGACTTGGGGCAGTGATTGTTCTTGGGTATTGCTGTGGCAAACAGTTATGTATATAAGAATGATTTTTTTTCCTTAGGCAAAATTTGACCTGAAACATAAATAAAACTCACGTCACTTCCTTGAGTTAGCCGGAGTTAGAATTGGAGCTCCCTGGCTACAGAGATAACGCAACGCCCAGCCTGAAACCCAGGCAACATGCTGACTGAACTGCTGTCTATTGTATCAGTCTGTGTGTGCTGGTCATTACAATAATAGAAAGAACAATATATACACAATCACGAGCAGCGCAAAGGTCTGAGAGTTGCAATCCCAAATAAACGAATTCTCAAATCAAAATCAAATAGTGCCAAATACAAAATTTATAAACCAATGATGTGTAACAGCACTGACGGGTGCTATACTATCTGGAACAACCCTTTAAATATCAACAACAATGGAAGTTCAAACGAGAAATGAAGGCACGAATAGTCCTAAAATGAATAAACGTCTAATCTTATACTCACCTTTGGTTTGATTGATATCGCCCGACGAAAGCGCTCAGTACATGAGCTCTCTTTAAGTTTACAATTTTTGCTCTGCGTTCAACTCGTCGTTGTCAATGAAGACGCTGCACCTCGCCCGGAAGGTACCTTCACCTTTTTATGTATTATTTTTAGAGCAGAGATCGCACGAATTGAAAGTCAGATCATCCGGCAATAATGCATGGTTGGAGGAATCGGGCGAGAGGGACAGTTAGCATCTGGGAGTTAGCCATATCCAGAGAAAAGGGGGAAGTAGCTGTTCCTCCCACCTCCCCTTATTTTTTAGCAGCAGAACGATCGGCAGCATATTAAAATCTTCAGCACATACCCAAGGAGCCTTTCCGTATCTGCCCAATGAACACATTACCAGTTAGAGCTCAAGGCATATGTCAATATTGCAACAGCTGGGCAATCAGTCAATAATAATTTATCAACATATTTCTAAACACATTTTAATGTAAAATCACATCAACGCACGCAGTGCGAAAACGAGACATGCATCGTACAGGTGACCAGGGAGGGGACATTTCCGAGGCGTTTTATTTTTAGCCAGCTGGGACTGTGTGGTTTGAGACGCTCAGGGTTCGAGTGGCCGGCGCCTCCAGAAGGGGAATCGCTATTTGTTTGGTCTCGGAAATCTCACATCCAGGAATAAGGGGACGAGGTGTTGCTGTGCGGTTGCCTGGCAGCGCCTTTTGATCCTTGTTCGTTATTAATGCCGAGTGGAACCTGCAGTGTTTTTACAGTAGGGCAAAAAAAAAGCTTTCTCACTAACAACGCAAGGCGTTCTCAGCAAAACACCTCAACCATACAAATCATCAAACTATTCCCCGCAAACTCCTACAGATTTTTTATTTGGTTAGTCCATATTCTGTACACAGGACTCTTTTTTTCCTGCGCCAGATACGGAAATGTACACAAAGGTGCGATAAAGTCTATCAGGTTTAGATGGGCCTCTCCCTTTTCCTCTTTCATCATCTCCAGGTAGATATCTTCCTATGCAAATCTGGCATAAACTAACATTTGCCAATCATAATGAGTTGCGGGCTCAGTGAATACAGCTGGAGCCCTTCCTCTTAATGTGCGAATCCGGCAATGAGCAACGTTTATCCAGCCATCAGTTGCGTGGACAGTAACAGGGTTTTACTGTAGAATTAAGATTCTTTAAGATGCCAATATCATCACCCTCTATAAAAACAAAGGTGACCGAGGTGACTGCAACAACTACCGTGGAATCTCCTTGCTCAGCATAGTGGGGAAAGTCTTTGTTCGAGTTGCTCTAAATAGGCTCCAGAAGCTGGCCGAGGGCTCTACCCTGAGGCACAGTGTGGCTTTCGTGCAGAGAGATTGACCGTTGACATGCTGTGCTCCCTTTGTCAGATACAGGAGAAATGCCGCGAACAACAGATGCCCCTCTACATTGCTTTCATTGATCTCACCAAAGCCTTTGACCTCGTCAGCAGACGTGGTCTCTTTAGACTACGAGAAAATATTGGATGCCCACCAAAGCTACTAAGTATCATCACCTCATTCCATGACAATATGAAAGGCACAATTCAACATGGTGGCTCCTCATCAGACCCCTTTCCTATCCTGAGTAGCGTGAAACAGGGCTGTGTTCTCACACCCACACTTTTTGGGATTTTCTTCTCCCTACTGCTTTCACATGCGTTCAAGTCCTCGGAAGAAGGAATTTTCCTCCACACAAGATCAGATGGCAGTTGTTCAACCTTGCCCGTCTAAGAGTGAAGTCCAAAGTACGGAAAGTCCTCATCAGGGAACTCCTCTTTGCTGACGATGCTGCTTTAACATCTCACACTGAAGAGTGCCTGCAGAGTCTCATCGACAGGTTTGCGGCTGCCTGCAATGAATTTTGCCGAACCATCAGCCTCAAGAAAACGAACATCATGGGGCAGGACGTCAGAAATGCTCCATCCATCAATATTGGCGACCACGCTCTGGAAGTGGTTCAAGAGTTCACCTACCTAAGCTCAACTATCACCAGTAACCTGTCTCTAGATGCAGAAATCAACAAGCGCATGGGAAAGGCTTCCACTGCTATGTCCAGACTGGCCAAGAGAGTGTGGGAAAATGGTGCACTGACACGGAACTCAAAAGTCCGAGTGTATCAAGCCTGTGTCCTCAGTACCTTGCTCTACGGCAGCGAGGCCTGGACAATGTATGTCAGCCAAGAGCGACGTCTCAATTCATTCCATCTTCGCTGCCTCCGGAGAATCTTTGGCATCAGGTGGCAGGACCGTATCTCCAACACAGAAATCCTCGAGGTGGCCAACATCCCCAGCTTATACACCCTACTGAGTCAGCGGCGCTTGAGATGGCTTGGCCATGTGAGCCGCATGGAAGATGGCAGGATCCCCAAGGACATATTGTACAGCGAGCTCGCCACTGGTATCAGACCCATCTGCCGTTCATGTCTCTGCTTTAAAGACGTCTGCAAACGCGACATGAAGTCCTGTGACATTGATCACAAGTCGTGGGAGTCAGTTGCCAGCGTTCGCCAGAGCTGGCGGCCAGCCATAAAGGCGGGGCTAAAGTGTGGCGAGTCGAAGAGACTTAGCAGTTGGCAGGAAAAAAGACAGAGGCGCAAGGGGAGAGCCAACTGTGTAACAGCCCCGAGAAACAAATTTCTCTGCAGCACCTGTGGAAGAGTCTGTCACTCTAGAATTGGCCTTTATAGCCATTCCAGGCACTGCTTCACAAACCACTGACCACCTCCAGGCGCTTATCCATTGTCTCTCGAGATAAGGAGCCAAAGAAGATTCTTTAATATCCTTTTGCGCCGCCTTTCTCTTTTGTGTTTTCCCTCGCATTTCTTTTGAATTGTCAACTCGCCGTGCTTCGTGTTGTGAATTTAGTAATGGACCAAGATTGTGAAATCACGCTCCTGATGGACAGCCTCGTCTCATGGTAGAGCGGATTGAGAAATCACAAGTGCGCTCCCCACAACCTTCTGACCACTAAAATTAATGGATGCCAAATTGTGGGGAATGTTCCATGATTTTTCAGTATGTATTCTTGATGAGTGAAGCTCTGCATCAGGAGTGTGTTTATAAAATCAGCTCTTTTGACCATGGGCCACAGCTGAGGTCTGCGGAGCTGCATAAATTGCTGGATAGCAAATAAAAATACGAACCAAGCCTAATATTGCCCTTCCTAATCAGAGCCCGGAGTTCAATTGAAAGCAAGCATACTGTTATACCTCATTGCAATCAACTAGCTCAGCTCAACAAGCTGGGGATCAAACCTGTAACTTTCAAGGCTCGATTACTCACGGTCCTAGCCACCGAAGGTATCCGTGTGCGCTTTTTAGAAATAAGACGGGGCCAATTTTCTGCTGCACAATATCCCAGATGTACCGACATCTAGAGTACTAGGGAGATGAAAAATGGGCGAAGACATGTTGGGCAGAGTCCCAATTCCGTTTGTAGTTGACTTATACTTTTCAACTTGTAGCAAGTGGGGTCATACACATTGTGCTAGAAACAAGCACTGCAGTGCAAACTTCATTTTAAACAAGCGAACAGAATCTAGCATTTTTTCCAGAAAAACATGATTCCCCAAAGTTCAGGCTATCGTTGATGCCATCCATATAACACTAATGTGACCTTGCAGACAAGAATGCCCTAATCATGAACTGTAACGCTTTTTTCCCTTCCCTGTTCAGCTTGTGAGTTACCGTCTCCACCGGACACTGCAAGTGAATACGAGATAGCCCAACAAGAGTCTTGAAGCATTCATTTTATGATTATCCACCGTTATTTGCTGATACGCAGCAAGTCAAGGCTTATATCAGGGTCTCATCAAAGCAGGGTGACCTGATTTTTCTGAATCTGTTCTCAGACATGTCCTCAGCTGCACAGATAATTTCTACAGGGAACATCACAAGCTGCCAGTTCTCCTTTAAACTTCTGCAGGCCTTTAAGGTCTGTAACAGCACATGAATTCTTCCCTTCTATTGGGTCAGTATTCAGACTTAGATATTATGTCTGCCCAGCCGTCACCCACAACATCTGAATGATCTAAACTGAAGTATGGATAGTTCAGGTCTCTTCAAGTGGAGGGTTTCCAAAAGCACACCACTTAATTTACCTTGGGGTAAAGGGGAGGAGTAAATTCACCCCTATGAATCCAATTTACAAAAGGCTTACATTGGAGGAGTTACTAAAGATGCAATTGAAATCCTGGCTATAGTCTGGAGAAAGCAAGAGTGAGACATATTGGAAAGGATGGTCTCTTGCTGTTCAGATTTGACATCACATGGAGTATAACTCCAGTGATGTGTTAACCTAAAGGGAAAAAAATGCCTGCGATACCTCAAAAATCCTGGACACTTTTTGACTCTACCTAGCTAATTAAAATAGACAACGTGGGCACTGTGTTCAGAAAACATTTAAATATTAACTGTAGTGCACCTACATGCAGAACTCTCTTCTGGGCATAAGAATTAGAGCTTCAACCAGGCAATATAACGGGTTATGGCTGGAACCTCTATTGCAGGCGCAGACCAGTATAACTGCAGCAACAGAATGCAACAGTGTGCATGACCTGAACTGAGTTTTATTTTATATCAGCTCAGATGACAATAGGGTTGAACAGCCATAGTGTGAACAGATATCTCATAGATTTGATTCCTGGTGGCCACTGGAATCAAAAAAAGGTTTTCGAGAAATAGTTTTAGGCACCAATGAGCAAGTTACAGATTTTCCATCGTCTTTTGTTTAAACTTGTTCTCAGGATGTGCTTGGCTTTGACAAAGCTATCTTTTTATTGCCATCTCCAGTTTATCTGAAAAAGAGGTGGAACAACTTCTTGAACTGCTGCAACTGTTCAATGGCTATACCATCGCTGAATTCCCCATTATCAACATCCTGGGGGTCACCATTGACCAGAAACTGAACTGGACCAGCCACATAAATGCTGTGGCTACAAGAGCAGGTCAGAGGTTTGGAATTCTGCAGCGCGTAACTCACCTCCTATCTCCCAATGCCTGTCCACCATCTACAAGGCACAAGTCAGGAATGTGATGGAATACTCTCCACTTGCCTGGATGGGTGCAGCTTCAACAACACTCAAGAAACTCAAAACCATCCAGGACAAAGCAGTCCACTTGATTGGCACCCTATCCACCACCTTCAGCATTCACTCCCACCACCATCGACGCAAAGTGGCAGCAGTGTGTAGCATCTACAAGATGCACTGCAGCAACACACAAGGCTCCTTTGATAGCATCTTCCAAACCCGTGATCTCTACCACCTAGAAGGACATAGGCAGCAGATGCATGGGAACACCACCACATGCAAATTTCCCTCCAAGTCACACACCATCCTGACTTGAAACAATATCGCTGTTCCTTCACTCTCACTGGGTCAAAATCCTGGAACTCCTTTCCAAACATCACTGTTGGTGTACCTGCACCTCAAGGACTGCAGCAGTTCAAGGAGGCAGCTCACCATCACCTTCTCAAGAGCAATTAGGGATGGGCAATAAATGCTGGCATAGCCAGCGACACCCACATCTCCGAACGAATTGAAAAAAAAATCACTTTATGTTCTCTGGTTCGCGATCCTTTTGCCAATGGGAACAGTTTCTCGCTATCTATTGTATCATGCCTGTTATCCCTTCAAAGAATTCTGTCAGGTTTGTTAGGTGCAATCGCTTCTTCTGAAATCCACGCTTGCTACATTTTTCCCTTTATTTAAATGTGTGGTAATTTCATCCTTTTTTAAAGATTGTAAAATTTTCCCTATCACAGATGTTAAGCTAACTGGCCTATAATTATTAGATTAGCTCCATCACCTGTTTTAAGAATGGTTATTACAGGCAAATCCTACCATGATAAATTGTGAAATGGAATTCAGTAAATCTTATAACTTATAAGATAGCATCATGAAAAAATAATCATCAAAGTTGCCAGACTGTCGTAAAAGCCCAGCTTGTTCACTAATGTCCTTTAGCAAGTGAATCTGTCACCTACTCCCCCACCTGATAAGGCCTACCACCCTCTGGAGTGGCCTAGTCACCCAGTGAGTTGCAAAACCATTGCTACTGAATGTAATTGTAAGAGAAATATCAGGTGGACCTTTCAGAAATGACCCAGGACAAGGCTAAGGCAATCCCAGCCTAGTTGACCCTGCAAATTTCTCCTAACAACTGGTGGCCAAAGTGGGAGAACTGTCCTATACACTAGTTGAGCAACAACTTACATGGGGGAAATTTTAACCTCAAAAAAAGGGGTGGGTTTCGGTTGGGTGGGAGTTCAAAGTGTCAACTCACTGTCTAATTTTCTCACTTCTAGTTTTATCAGAGGGCAGATGGGGGATGCGGACTACCAACCCATGCCCAGGAGGTGGATTGGCAATTTAAGTATTATAATGAGGCAGCATGCCTCATTTCTATCCACCATTTCCAATATAACTTTGGACAGCCAGGTTTCTCAAGCCTCTGAAAACCCAGCAGCTATAGGAAGGCAAGGACTGTTGAATCCAGCATTTCCACTTACCTGCTGAATCCAGCGTACCTGCCTCACCAAACCCCTGCGATTGGACAACCAGCCCCCCCACTGTTCCGATCTTTCCTAGACTTCACCCGCGAGGCCTCTGTTCTTCCTCTGCAACCCCTTCCCTGAGGCCTCCAACACCCCCCAAGGCCTCTAACCTTTCCCGATCCCTCAGACCTCCAACCACACCCCTCACCTGGGATCGGAACCCCAGCCTCCACCCCAGGATCGGACCCCCCACCACCTCTGGGATCTGTCATCTCCCAAGATCAGATCCCCACCAATTCAGAGCCCCACCCCCAGGGTCAGAGATTTGACCGTCCTGGGACTGGACCCTCACTTTGCCTTTGGGTCAGGGTTCGGACATACCTGGTCCTGCTGCCTCTTATCCAGCGTTCCCTGCCTGACTGGAAACCAAGTCTGTCAATCAGGCTGGCTTCAGGCAGGGAATCTGTCAGTGATGTCACACACACACTGGGATGTAGAACTCCACAGTGTTTAGGAAAACTCTGTCTTCCATTTCTCCCATGCACCACCACCTCCCTCTGCTCCCATAATTACACTCAGAGTCATACTTATCAACCAACATCTCAGACTGCAACATCACTAGGTGTATGTTCAGTCCCACTGCCGGGAAAGACCTGGCAGAAGTGGCAACACAGTGGTATTCAATCAGACAGGTGTGGCCCTGGCTGTTTTCAACATTGACTCCAAACCCTACGAAATCTCCTGGCTTCAGGTCAAACAAGACCTGCTCATTACCAGCTAACATTCCCCACCTTAATTGATGTATTAATATTGAACACTATTTCTCATATGTTTATGTTAAAAGCACTATAAAAATTGTTATTAATAATATTATTATTATCATCCTGGGTGTGATACAAAAAGATGACCTTGATGTTAAGGCTACTGAAAAAAATTTCAAAAACACAAGGAGGTGGGACTCACAATATTGATCTCGATATCAGATCTGAAAAAAGAGAGTAAAGAGTAGAAAAAAAAACGAAGAATGTAACTGTTGCATCCTTTTAGAATTTCCGATAAGGACCTTTGCTCAAGTTCTGCCAATATGGACCAGGTCCTTGCCCAGTTTATTAAAATAATGTGGCCTGCAAAAGTTCTTCAGGGATCATCCAATCAGGCAAGTGCTAATCCTGCCACATTTACCTTATGCTGGGTGCATGCACGGATCCGAAAATCAGATCTTATCTGAGATTTGAGTACATTTTATGGGCTTTGAACATCGGGAGCACATATCAGGAATTTGAACCCAGAGGTCATGGTGCCTCATTTTAATGAACGTAAAATCCTGCAGGGTCTTTGCAGCTCTGTGTGCAAAGCTCTGAACTGGGGGAGCACAAATTCATAACCTATCCTATAGCCACAAAGAGATCACTGCAGACAGATTTCACTGTGCAGCAGTGTATCCAATAACATGATATTATTAATTGAACTTTAGCATGGTTCTTAGTCACTCCATTAAGAATCTGTCCACCGATGAACACTAGTGATTGCATGGTGAGTCATTCTAGTTCCTGGCATTGCATGGAAGATAATTGATTGTTATTTCATTGATATGAAGTTGCTATTTAATGAAAACATATTCCCTTTTTCTTCATAATAACTAGCCCACTTAAAAATTTGCATTCTCAGAAATAACAAGTTTTAAAGCCATCTGTTCCCATGGTTACTTCTTGGCTCAATAATTATGGAGAAAGACAAACATTCTGTCATTTAAAGATGAATTTTACCTCCTGAAAAGGTATACTTTGCCAGGATGGTGTCGATGATGAGTATACAGGGTTAGTGTTGGGAACCCAAGATAATGGTATTGCACTTCACAATAAAGAAGCAATAGTAAGTACGAGTGTTACCTGGAGGTTATAGATCTTGGGAGTGGCTCCCTTAAGCTTTATATACCTTATCTGTAATGGGTGTCACAGTAGCGCAGTGGTTAGCACCACAGCTCCAGGGACCCGGGTTCAATTCTGGGTACTGCCTGTGTGGAGTTTGCAAGTTCTCCCTGTGTCTGCGTGGGTTTTCGCCGGGTGCTCCGGTTTTCTCCCACTGCCAAAGACTTGCAGGTGATAGGTAAATTGGCCATTGTAAATTTCCCCTAGTGTAGGGAGGTGGTAGGGAATATGGGATGACTGTAGGGTTAGTATAAATGGGTGGTTCTTGGTCGGCACAGACTCGGTGGGCCAAAGGGCCTGTTTCAGTGCTGTATCTCTAAATAAATAAATAATATTTCAGAAGTCATGCCCTTACAAATATTTCCATTCTCAGGGACACATATAGATACACACTTGTCATTCATCAAATTATTTTTGACAAATATCAAGCATGCATATGTACTACACTTTACAAATTGAGATAGGAAATTACCTGGACTTAGAAAAGTCCAGACCTGTGTATCCATTTGCTTAATCCAAATGCAATCATAAATAGAAAGGCTTGTATTACTCTGTTAAAGAAATGGTGGGATAAAATTCCATTTGCCCATGTGATTCTGCTACAGTTTCTGGATAGGAGACAAATTTCATATTCAAGATGGGGTTAGATTGGGAAGCCCATTCCTAACTGATTTTCGGCTGTTGGAAGTGAGGGAAGTTGGGTCGATCTACCACAGTTCAAAGGCCACAGCTACAGCTCAAGTACCAATTCCAATATAGAAGGAAAAGCAACAATAAAAAGATGTGCAAAGGCTAAAACCACAGGATTTTCCAAAGCTGTGGTAGAGGTCATGTTAGCACAGACAAAGGCAAGGCGAGAGATTCTCTTTAGTATTCCAGAAAAGAGGCCCCAGTGAAGGGAAGTGATTCAAGCAGTCAATGTTATGTCACCCACAATACGAATGACTATTCAGTGCCAGAAGCATAGTAATGGAAACAGGCATTTTGACCTAACTAGTCCATGTTGGCATATATTCTCCACACAAGCAGTAATACTAATCTCATGTGTTCATTTAGATCCCATATACATTTATTCCCCTTTCCTTCAATCACTTATCTAACCTGTTCTTAAATGTTGACAGCGTCTCTGCTTTAGTCACGAACTCTGGCAGTGCATTCCATAGCCTCACAATCCTTTGTATAAAAAGGTGTCTCCTATTCCCTCTCCTTGGGTCTAGATTTTAAAGCCCACTGAGAATGGTTACGGAGGTGAGTGCAATTTGAAGATCACGTTCTTGGAGGTCAGCACTGGGACCCACCCCTCTGGAATGTGATGCTATTTTTAAAGGGATGCTGGGAGGCAGCGAATGGGTTGGGTGCTTGCCTCCAATTAAGTGCCTGTTGAGCTCATTAAAAAGCTCAATGACAGGCTTTTCAGCAGCAGTTTTTAATTTTCAAAGGCTGGGAACATTAAGGATGCCATGTGTGGAACACAGCAGAGTGTTCAAGTCGTGTACACAGTAGGGGGCCATGAGGGTGTTTGAAAGGGCAGATGCAGAGGTCCAGAAGAAAGCTCAGCTGTTTCAAAAGTGCCACGGAATGGCCATTGCTGCAGCTGTAAGACTTGCTTTTCTCAGGGTTGAGTGGCAGGAAACGAGAGAGGGAGGTGATCAGCTGGCATCACTGGGGAAGCTGGGGTTAGCCGGGTAAGGCCTGGTGAAAGCACAAAGCGCAGCTGAGGGAGTTCTGATGGGAACAGGCTACTCTGATATTGGACAGAGCAGCCAGGATGAGCTTCAGCAGATGCAACATTCAAGACAGTAAGAGGCTAGAGGAGCACAGCAGGGTGTGTGTGTGTGTGGGGAGGGGGGTGGGGCGGGGGGGCTGAAAGGGTAAGAAGGAGTTACCCAAGCCATTGCAAAGCCTGAGAGTCAGCTACCATCAAATGACAGAGCGCCAATCCCTTGGAGGCTGCACTTATCCAGGCAGATGGCCTCGGTCCTGTGTGCTCTGATCAATAATGACCTGAAGCCTCACAGCCCCCAAGGCAGTCCCCTACCTGTCAAGGTCTCTGTCACCATAAACTTCTATGCAACTGGATCATTCCAGGGATCAGCTGTGGACCTGGGTGGCATCTCACAGTCAGCAACTCATCAGGCATTTCAGAGATGTCATTTTCAGGAGGGCAGGGAATAACACCCACCTTGACACAGATGGGTCTGCGCAGGCACAGTGGATATTGGGTTCAGCCTCCATCGCTGGATTCCCCCAGGTGCAGGGCATCATTGCTTGCGCCCATGTGGCCCCAGGCACCCAGCAACCAGTCAGTGAGATCCATCAACAGGAAGAGCTTACACTCCCTCAAAGTCCAACTGGTCTGCGACCACAAGAGCTCAAGAGCTTCCTCTATGTGTGCGCTCGCTTTCCTGGCAACTGCTATGACTCTTTCATCCTCTGTCAGTCCAGGCTGCCTCGGGACTTCACTCCATCCCATAAAGTGTGAGAATGGATCCAAGGGGAGAAGAGAAATTCCTTGGAGAGATGGCTACTGACCCCTGGATGGGAGACCCAGACAGAGGCACAGAGGTGAAACAACCATTGGCACCTGCTCAGCAGACCAACCATTGAGCAGGCCATCGGGTCTCTGGAGATGAGATTCCAGTGCCTGGAGCAGTTATGCCCTCCAATACCCTCCTGCAAGGGTCTCAGTCATTGTGGTGGTCTGCTGCGCTCTCCATATCGTGGCCCTTCGGAGAGGTGTGGAACTTGAGGACAGTGAGGCCCTGGAAGGAGGCAGATCATTGGGGAGGAGCAGGAGGTATAAGAGGAGGAGGAAGAGGAGGTGGAGGGTGATAACAGTGAACAGAGACATGCCTCTTCTGCATGACGAGATGGCCTTCTCCTGCCACCCTCTGGGAAGAGGACCTCCCTTCTCTCCCTCACAGCCTCCAACATTAAATTCAGGTGGGCATCAATGAAACGAGGGATGCCCTCCCCTAGTGCAAGGCCTCCAGCTCCCCTGTGACATCTTGCTTCCCTCTGGTGCTGTGGAAGGCAGATCTCTCCCTCAGGACAACAAGAAGCTTCAGTGATGGCTGCCATGGAAGTCTATATGAGCCCCACTTGAACTGACCCACTGCCATTCTCAATCCCACTGGCTCTAAGAGGACAGGAAACCCATCTCCACACCAAATTAAGGGCTTATCCATTTGAAAATTGCAAACTGAATCAGCTTCCCTCAGGAGGCAGGTTTCTGACCCAAAACCAGAGCTGGTTCCTGTTTCCTGCCCGCATAATGAAAATCCAGCCCAGATCTCTTACATTTAATCTCCTTTCTATTTACATTTGTTCTACAACCTTTAATCACTGAAAATAGCCTGTTCCTACCTGCAATGAGGACAAAATTGGATAGCCCCCAAAATCAGGTGTGAGGATCGCTATGTGTGAATACCTCATGCCTGTTCAAAATGATGCAGGCAGCATGCAAACTTCAATTTGGCTGCTAATTATAATGATTGTGGTGTGCAGCCCAATAGTGCTGAGTGGCTGTATGCCTCAGCAGGGGCCCAAGATCATGCGAGGCGAACACCACTTAAAGCTAGCCTACGCCTCCTTAAAGTGAGGTCTTTTCTAGCTGCAGCAGGGAAAAAGGTTGGAGAAGATTTGGAGACCTGGAGGAAGGATTAGCATAACAGGCCACAGAGTATGTCCCAAGGTTCTTGGATGACATGCTGGAGTCCTTTGGTGCAGGAGGTCGATTGGAGGAGAGAGGTTCTTTCCGCTCACCAGACAACTGCTGAGAAGGCAGTGGGAGCAGGTGGCTGTGGCAGTCAAATTGAAGTTTTCATGCTGCCTGCATCATTTTGAACAGGCACTGACAGTCAATACCAATATTCTAGTGCTGAGAACCTGGCTTCTGTGTTGCAAGAAGTTTAATGACCTAACATATATCCTACAAACTGCATCACTAGCCTCACACACTACTCAATTCAGCACCTGGCCTTTACTCACTACCAACAGTCAATGTCAATCACAACTCAAACCTCAACTCATATGCTTCACCTCCCCCACAGACACCTGTACTGCTGTAAGATGCACACTCACATCTCATAACTTGCACACGATGCCAGCTATTCAACTGTGGCAGGCACTTCACACTTCACCAAACACGGCACCATTCTCAGTGACACCTTCCCTTTCGTTTGCAAGACAAGTTGGTCCATAATAGATGGCAGCAGCAGCTAACTGGCAAGGAGAAGACACACTGGTATGAGCTCACCCCATGGAGGAGACTGTGCTGGGAATGGGCCACTGAAGCTGTGGCGAGGAGTGTCACTGATGCCATTGAAGATGACAATATGTGCCTGCCTAATGTACCTTCTCAAATTCCACTTCACCGGCATCCTGCAATTTGTTATGATGCACAAGTTGCAGATGGTGTAACCATTCACCTCTTCCTCTCCCCTCCCTTCCAGCACCTCAACCATGCCCTTGTGCATTTATGTTTTCAGACACCCAAGAACTGCTGCCTGATCAGCCAGTGATGTTGGAGTCTGAAGGCCCAGAGGGAGATCAAACTAAGGAGGAAGAATCACTTTCAGTCAATCTGACACTCATAGCCATCAGCTCAGATATTGGCACTGCACAGCCGTTAGAGGGAGGCAGAGAGGCAGGATCTACACATGGTGAGTCACTGGGCACTTGTGGGCTGCAGTCAGGCCAGGAGAAAAGGATTGTGTGTGTTTTATTCCAGAAAGCCAGATGGTGAAGGATAGAACTGGAGCCAATCTTTACACACATTTATAAGCTTTTATTTACAAGAGATACACATTACAAGCATATAACTCTTAACCCAACAATCACAGTTTCAGTCTGTTCCTATTTATAAGAGCACAAGTGAATGCCAAGTTAGTGCCCACCACCTGCATACAATTAAACACAATTAATATACAATTAACAGATTCCCTTCTCTCTCCTTAAATAAAAATTAGAGTTTATATATACAACCAAAATTTCAAAAGAAATTAGATCAAAGACCTTCATATTCTAAACATTGCGAAACACTCCACCTTTAGAACTCTTAACAATTTATTTGTAAATACATTTCTTTTAGTAAAACAAAACAGCTCCAGACTTGCATCCATCCATTTAATTTCAGAGATTTCCTTTCTCTCCAACATTTGTTTCAAGTCAGCAAGGTCAATCTGTAACCATTTTTTGCACATTTTTTTGTAGAATGCACGTTATCCCACAAGGAATAACTATCTACATAACATTCAGTGGGTATACTGTCTGTAGTACACCCATTGTACAGAATCTCACTTAAAATATTTGTCAAATTCAATTCCATATCTACTGCTTCCACAAGAGCCAGTGGGCTGAATTTTACCTCTAGGAAGGAAGTCCCGCTGCCAGGACCAAAAGTGGGTCCCGAGCCCGCATGGGGGGACTAGAGGATTGGGACTGCGGAGGCGATTTTACTGGCAGTGGCCAATAATGAAGCCACCAATAGGGCTGCCATACAATTGGGGATGGTGGCCTACCTCTCAGAGCTGCCAGCCAATTATAGTTCCGGCAGTATGGCAGCCTCGGCAGCGCCACTGATAGAGGTGGCCACAGCTGAGGCTGCAGAGCGAAGGAGAGGGTGCCTCCATGTAGAGGCGCCCTCGAAAGGTGGGTAAGGAATTTGTTCAATCTGCTGTGGCCAGGCAGGCAGGCAGGCTTCAGTGATCGGAGGGGTGAACCCTCCAATGGCAACATTGGAACTGTGGGGGTGGCCATTGCCATCAGGGGGTCATGGACCAGCCAGAAAGGAAGGTTCGCTCCCCCCAGGAAGCTGCCACGGTTTACCTGGTGGTCTCCCAACACAGTGGGGGACGGTGCTGATGCCAGTAAAACCCTGGCATCATGATAAAATGGCTGTTAATTGGCCAGTTAATTGAACTAATTGGCTGCCTGTCTCTGGCAGTGGGCAGTTGAGTCGCTGCCATTCCCGCTCCTGGGCATATCCTGTAATAGCAGGAAGATGTTGGGCTTTCTTCACGATGCCTTCTGCCACTGTTTTATGAGCACTCCCACCTCTCAGCCCAACTCCAGAGTGCTGGTAAAATTCAGCCCAGTGTTTTTGCAGCCAAAGTACTCTTATTAACCTTTCTTAATTTCTTAGCTTCCCAAGCTAAAGGGTAACATTTATCATTCTTGCCATCAGAAATATTATGAAACCAGCTGCACTAGAATAACTGTAAGGAAGATTAGCATGTGAAGCACTGCTAAACAATGACTAGCTTCATGTTCTTTGGGTCACCTAAGGATAGGAACATAAGTAAGCATTTGTCCAGATTTAACTTTGTGTTTTATTTGCCCTTAAAACATTCTCTACTTTAGGATATGTTATCGTAGTACTTAAGTCAAAAACATCAAAACGAGCATATAGTCTAACCTGAGTGCACAACCAGTTCAACTTCTCTTTCCACAGATGCTGCAAGACCTGCTGAGTGGTTCCAGCATTTCTTGTTTTTATTTTAATCAAGCTTCTCAATTGCTCTGTCTCTTTTTTAGATATAGTGACATCTTTCTGTGATGACCTATTATGATTATCTGGGATGAGAGTAACACTCTCTAAATAAGATTGTTGATTTAAAGTTATTCCAGACCTGCTTTGCTTAATTTATAAACCAATATATTTAAAAGCCCCATAAGCCTGTCTCTCAATTTTAAATTCTACTCTCATCTTATTAATAACACATTTCTCAAATTCTGCAGTACCACCCCATAAGAAATTATCAACGTGCATCATGAAGATGCCTGAAAGTTTTCCTTTATGATACCAATTAAACATCGCGGGATCTGTTTTTAGTTGAACATAACCTATTTTCAGCAAAACAGATCTCACCATACACACATTTGTTTCATTTCTATGGTTTTCCTTCTGCATCTGCTGCCTCTTTGGGCAGTTTCAGAAACATTTCTTTCTGAAAAGTATCACCCTGCAGAAATGTGGCTTTTATGTCAATTGACCCACGCTCCCATGGATATGTGACGGAAAGAGCTAAAAAGATTTTTAAGATTACTTTTCTAGCCATGGGAGAGTTCACTCTAACAGCTGTTTTACCCAGTACTTCTTCAAAACCCCTAGCAGCAAGCCTCGCTTTACCCCATTCGGCCCATCTGCAAGGACTTTTTCAGTATCCACCTATGTGACAAAGCTGGTTGCCCCTTTTCTGGTACTTCAGAATAAACTCCAAACTCAGTCCAACCATTTAACTCCCCTTTGTTTTGCCTTTCTTATTGGTTTATCCTCAATTTTAATGACTCCCACCAAAACTTCACGGTCATGAGGACTTCTGCTCTAGTTCTGATGCTGGACCGTTCTGTAGACTTTATTTCATTGTCTAACTACTCAAGCTATGCCCTCTACTTCCACTTTAATCTCTGTTGGGAGTACTGTGAGATCTCCCTCTCACACTATTGAAGGTTCTTTCTCCAGTTTATGATTGTTTTTTGACTCAAAAGTCACTTTCGGACTCACTATCATTACCTGCAATGTGCTTTCTTACTTTCCACTCTTTCACACCATTTTGTCAGTCCACTTCTTGGCTGTCACCCCGAACATTCAACCAATATTTAAACTTGCCTGTAGCTTTTCCAGCATGACCCACAATTGTCATATTCCTCCATTCACTAGACCCCTCCGAGTACCCTCTGAGCAATTGGTCTTTGGATGCGATAGCTGTCAGTTTTGTCATGATCACTCACATCACCACTATCCAGTTCTTGATCTACCACATTCTGTTACCCATTGTCTCTCGAGACAAGGAGGCCAAAGAAGACATTCTGTTCCTCAGACCTCTCATCACAAAACTCATGAACATTTGAGGTACGAGGTGCTTTGTTTACTTCTAATCAGCTACTCAGAGTTCAAGATTTTGTAATTTTTAATTTTGATTAATCATGAGGAATGAACCTTAACAGTTTGGTTGCCATATTTGATAAGTACTGTTTTACCATAGCGACCTATTACCTTACCAGAGCATTTCCATTCCCTGTGACCCTCTCTTTTATAGTGTACCAAATCTCCTGAATTAAACTCTATCTCAGATAGTCTTATCCAATGCTTCATTGCTTTCTAAATTTTCTCTGAAACCTCAGTCTTGATGAAAGCTTGTCTCCCTGCATGTAAAGCATTCAAATGTGTAGGAAAAAATGGAACTACTTGTAGTACCTAATAGAGCAGGAGGACTATGCACAGAATGGAAGGCAATTTGGGATTTTGTGCATAACTAATTGTCTCTCGAGATAAGGAGGCCCAAAAGAAAAGAAAAGAATTGATAGGGACTATACCCTCCAACCATTGAAGTCAAATCTTTGCATGAACTGCCCATGGTTGACAACTTGCAGGCTAGCTGATCAGCTAAAGTTTTATGCAGCAATTCATCGATCACCACATGATCTCTTTCACAAAGTCCATTGCTAAAAGGACTTTCAGCTATGGTGTTCATGACTATAATTTTCACACATGTCTCTGAACTCATCTTTGCAAATTCCCCTCCATTATCAGGCAGAAACTTCACTAGCATCCTAAATCCAGTCCCTATCCATTTCTCCATAATTTTGTCTATAATAATTTCTTACTATGTATTATAAACAATTGCTTGTTAGTACAGAACGGGAATATTGCTGAAAAGAGAGATATGTTGCCGAAGGTTTTCATATTGCACTCATCAGGGCAAATGCAAGAATGCCAAATTGCAAATGATCACAGCAATTTATACTACAGGAGAAAAGAGTTCTGATTGGTTTGCAAGTTGACTCTGATTGGCTGAGACGTTGCCTTGGAATGAGCAATAGGTTTTATTGAGTTTAAACAAGAAAAAGGTGAATTTGTTATACTTAACATTCTAAACCCGATCTAAAAAAATAATAAAATTATGCAACACAGTCATGCATGCACTTACACAAGAATCACATACACACAAATGGATTACAGAGTGATGAGGGGTAGATTTGTGGTTGGATTAGAATCCAGAACAAATAAAAAATTAATACGAAGTCTGTGGGGTTGGATGATTCTGTTGTCTTCCAGCTGAAGTTGTGTTCTTGAAGTCTTTGGCTGGTAAATGTGCAGTTTGTGGCTGGCCCACCTGGTTTAGGCTTTTCTTGTAGGCAGAATTGTAGGTTTTCTTCCCCCGGTGTCTTTGTCTTGGATCCAGCAACCGGCAGCCAGCTTTCGCATGTTCCCACCAGGCCTTCGAGAGAGAGAGACCTTCTAGCTTCTGCCCAGAATCAGTCACTGGCTTGCTTCGTTTGTCCAAGGGAAAACACCCAGCTTTCAGAGAGATGGACAGACGGCCACATGACTGCCTCAGTGTATTGTCTGGAACCTTCTAATAAGATTCAGATTTAGGAATTTCAGATCCTCGGGCCTCAGGATGTTAACGTTACACCTGGAAGGGTTGGCCCTTTCAAGGTTAATGTGCCAGGATGGCTTTGAATCTCTTGCTAATTAAAGCAATCTCCTGTAGTTCATTCAATTGAGCAAGCCATTGTTTTGGGTACAGGCTCATCAGACACGTGTCTCTTCGTTGAGGCTGTGGAATGTGTAAGGTGTTCAAATGCAAATTGTGGTGGCCATCTAGGCTGCCAACTTTTCTTAAAAGGTTAACTGTAGAGTTCCAGCTCTTTCTGTTTCATTAACATTTAAAGTTTCCAATCGATGAATTACAAAATCCCCCTTCGGCATAGCACGTTTTCTCGACAACGCGGATACCAATGCTCAAAGGGGCTTGCAGACTCTCACAGTAGTCCAACAATCTGTGCTCCAGCAGATTACTAGGATTTCTGAGGTGCTGCCCCAGGGGAGTGTCAGTACTTCCATGCAGGTTGAAACTGCTGTCCTCTCTCAGGAGGACAGCACTTGTGCTCTCATCACTGCTCCTCCACCAGTGCCCTTGCTGTTGCCTGTCAGCCAGCCAACACAAACTGCTGCCACCCATGCCGAGGTGGCACAGTCTGAAGCAGAGCTTTCCAGGGCATGACTGCCCGCGGGCAGCTTACAAGGTCATCTTCAGTCTCCCCCAGTGAATGGCAGCACCCTTCCACCAGCCATGCTACAGCACTGAGGTAGCATTGAATATGAGCGCTACGCCCGGCAAAGACACTACAGGGAGAATGCACAAGGGTGATTAGTTGAGTTTTTTATGACATAAGGGATGATTTGTTGGATAAAGTTAATTTGGAATAATTGTTTTGTGGTGGTTTTTATTTCAACATTGTGACCTAGGGGATGGTATTGTTTGTGACTGTTGTACAAAGGGGATTTGGGGTTGTGTTCATTAGAACCATAGTCAAATGAGGTGATCATGAGCAGCCTGGCTAGAAAGGGGAAGCGTTAGTTGCCTCCTCCCTTCCTCCTGCTCCTCCTCCTTCTGTTCCTTAGCTGCTCATTGTATCATGGCGGTGAGGGCTGTGACCTTATGATGTCCAGTTTGTGGAAGATACAGCAGACCACCAAGTAGTGGCTCATCGGGCATCAAATCTGCAATAGACGCTGACGGACATCACGCTGTGCCTACTGTGCATACTTCAGGTACACGTCCGTGCTAATACCCTCAACAACATGGCATTAGGTGCAGGTTACCTAAAATGGAGCCTAAAATGGCATATAGTACTCCAATTGTGGTCTTATTAAAGTTCTATATAGATTACATCATTACAGCAGTACACTAGTACATCTCACCTTTTATATTCTATGCCTCTTGCCAGAAAACACAATATTCCATAGCTTTTTTATGACATTGTCTGACCTGCCATCAATGAGGCATATTTATGTTGTCATATGAAACATTAATTTTAAACTTTTGCTGTACTGGAGAGATGAATTGTTTAAAGAGATCAGCAGTGGCTGGAAAAATTTGCATTCTAAGAGACAGCTGCCCAGGAAAAGACAATGGAACTGCTCCCTGATCCAATTTCACCCAAATGGATTTTGATCACCAGATACTGAAGGTGGAACAAGCCAACATTCCATTCCCCACCCCCACTATGGATGTCTGCTAAAATGAAAGGAATCCACAAAGCACAGGAGAGTTTGTTAAAAAACAATTAGTCACATGACTAACCTGCTGGCCCAGGGTTTTTGAATTGTGTTCACAGGACAGTTTGAAGACAGAGACTGCTTTGAAGACAACAGAGAAGGAAGGTCTCTCTCCCTGGCTCACTCTCTCACGAATTTCCAGATCCACTGAAGTCACTTAAACCTCAAGAGAGAAGACTCTTACATCAAAACAAGTTTGAAATCGTGTACTGGGCGTCAACGAAACGGCAAGACTTAACTGCAATCAAAGACTCTACATTGAACTCAAAGGACAGTAATTGACCTCCAGCTATTGCTTCAAACTTTTCCCCATTAATCTTGCTCTTTTTCTGCCTCTATCTGCATGTGTTTGTATCGCGTATGAATGCTAGCCTGGACGTGTCATGTATTCATAGTAATTTTAACTGAATTAGAGTTTTAAGGTTAATAAACTTACATCTTTCTTGTTTAAATCTAAGAAACCCTGTCTGGTTGATTTATTTGCCTTACAATTGAAGGGCAGTGAACAAGGATTCACTGAAGGTCGTAATCTCACCTGGTCGTAACAGCCTTATCAATAAATATGAGGGTTTTTAACACTTTATTGTTTTGATGCAATTAGTATCAGTGTGTTTAACCATTCAGATTTAATGTGATACTAGTAGAAGCCTACTCTGCATAGATACTAGTAGATACCACATAGAATAGATCTAGATATTAGTAGACAAAAATCAGCCCCATTATATATAGCCACATCTTGGTAAAAAGAGAGAGATATTTAAACTAGCAATGTTTTTAAACAAGCTATTTGTTTCTGTCTTTAATAGAATTCACCAGTAATATTACAGTTGTACATCAGCAAATTAGCTCTAATGCTGATACTGTTGCAATTGCATTAGATCCTTAGTATCTTAATGACCTCTGTTAGACCTATACCTTACAGTGAGAGACTGTGAAAGGTTGAGTGAGTCACTGACAGAATAAGTTTTCTTTGAGAGAAGTTTAGGAAAGAAGTGTTGCTGAGACAGATTGGGTCTGAATCTGCAACACCAGGCAGTGATATATTATTTATACAGCCAATGAAGTACTTTAGAAGCATAGTCACAGTTGTCATGTAGGGGAATACGACAGCCAATTTTCACACAGCCAGGTCCACAAGTAGTAATGAGACAAATGAGCAGATAATGTGATAATATGTTTTAGTAATGTTGGTTAAGGGATAAATATAGGCATGGACACCTGGGACAACTCCCCCACTCTTGTTCAAATAGAGCCATGGGATCTTATACATCCACCTGAGAGGTAGACAGGACTTCACTCTAACATTTCATGCTTTCTAACAGCCGCATGGAAGATGGCAGGATCCCCAAAGACACATTGTACAGCGAGCTGGCCACTGGTATCAGACCCACCGGCCGTCCATGTCTCCGCTTTAAAGACGTCTGCAAATGCGACATGGAATCCTGTGACATTGATCACAAGTCGTGGGAGTCAATTGCCAGCGTTCGCCAGAGCTGGCGGGCAGCCATAAAGACAGGGCTAAAATGTGGCGAGTCGAAGAGACTTAGCAGTTGGCAGGAAAAAAGAGAGGCGCAAGGGGAGAGCCAACTGTGCAACAGCCCCGACAAACAAATTTCTCTGCAGCACCTGTGGAAGGGCCTGTCACTCTAGAATTGGCCTTTATAGCCACTCCAGGTGCTGCTTCACAAACCACTGATCACCTCCAGGCGCGTATCCATTGTCTCTTGAGATAAGGAGGCCAAAGAAGACATTGCCCCAAAAATATTACCTGGAGCTGAATTTGTTTACTTGCTTATTCCTTGAAGATTGTAGGGATATCTAATTTCTTTGTAAATTCCTTTCACCAATCTCTGCAGATTCCTGAGGTAATGGAATCTTAAATTTTCCCATGATGATCATTTATGATGAATACAGAGTTCATTTAATACATTTATCTTGTTTGTTCCATCATATTTTCCACCTAACTTACTACTTCAATTAGATCCCACATAACTGTGGAGCAAAACATTTATTCTCTTCCCTCTGTGTGTTAATTACAAATCATTTTTCTCTTGCCTTCTTTAAATGAATGGAAAATTGTGAAGAGTACATGTTCAAGTTCCTCATACATGTTCTCAGCGAGCATGACTCCATGCCTGGAGAGTGATTTTGTAAATACATATATTTATTTTAAAAATGACTATATGGGAGTGAAATTGGTGTTAGTAAATTGGTCAATTTTCTTTACTCTTGAAGATGATTTGCTATTGCTCATTTTATGCTACCCCCATATATATCTATCTACAAGGTGGCAATGTCTGTCATACATAGTTGCAGATGAAATTTAATCTGGTGAAGTAGGAGCAGGAGCAGCTCTGAAGAGTTTCTCAACTTAAGTTTTCTGATCTTGGGGATGAACCAGCAATTATTTACAGCTAGCTGTACAAAGAAACAATTGACTTCAGGATCTATTTACAGCAATTCGGCCATGTGGGGTTAAAAGGACCCAGCAGAATAGCACATTGTGCACATCAGCATAATGCTCTCTGTCTTTATAAAACAACATATCCTCTGTCTTATCATGAATAGTGCCAAGTGAGATCCACAAGTATAAATTAATATAACTAATACAAAAATTAGCCCTTTGGTCAATTGGAAATAAATATAGTTATGGAAGTAGGTCTAAACTTACCTCTCCAGTGGCATGATCAATGTAAGGCTGGAGGTCAAACCTACCAAGGCTTACTCATTTTGAGTTAAGTCAAAATAACTTATTTATGAGTGTCTACACAGTGGAAGTTATCTGTTGTAGCCAATCACAGGATCTGCCAAATTCTTTGTAATTCATGGGTGGCTGCTTTATCTAGGATGTTAGAGCCCTCTAATTTCAGATATCAGCTCTACTTTCACTATGAGAAGTGAGAGAGTGCATTCTTCCAATTGGAATGTTCCTGGTTTGCCTTTCGAACCTATGCAACCTCCAACTAGCATCTGCTCTTGGCCTGGCTTTCCAACCTCTGACTTCCATCCTATCCGAGCCCAGCTGTTCAGCCTTTGACCTTTGGCTTAGCCATTTGCATCGGACTCCCACTTGCTCCTGGTCTATCTCCCCAGACTCTGACTTCCAACTATTCTTGGCTTAACCTTTGCTGTATATGCAATTCAGTGCAATATAAAGTACAAAGCGGATAACTCACTTTGACTTGCATGAGCCGCTGGTCAGAACTGTGAAGTGTGGCTACTTTTTTTTTATTCATTCATGGGATGTGGGCATCACTGGCTATGCCAGCATTTATTGCCCATCCCCAATTGCCCTTGGGACGATGGTGGTGAGCTGCCTTCTTGAACCGCTGCAGTCCATGTGGGGTAAGTACACCCACAGTGCTGTTAGGAAGGGAGTTCCAGGATTTTGACCCAGCGACAGTGAAGGAACGGCGATATAGTTCCAAGTCAGGATGGTGTGTTACTTGGACGGGAACTTGCAGGTGGTGATGTTCCCATGCATCTGCTGCTCTTGTCCTTCGAGGTGGTAGATGTCACGGGTTTGGAAGGTGCTGTCTAAGGAGCGTTGCTGCAGTGCATCTTGTAGATGGTACACACTTGTCACTGAGTGTTGGTGGTGGAGGGAGTGAATGTTTGTGGATGGTGTGCCAATCAAGCGGGTTGCTTTGTCCTGGATGGCGTCGAGCTTCTTGAGTGTTGTTGGAGCTGCACCCATCCAGGCAAGTGGAGAGTATTTCATCACACTCCTGACTTGTGCCTTGTAGATGGTGGACAGGCTTTGGGGAGTCAGGAGGTGAGTTACTCGCCGCAGGATTCCTAGCCTCTGACCTGCTCTTGTAGCCACGGTATTTATATGACCACTCCAGTTCAGTTTTTGATCAATGGTAGCCCCTAGGATGTTGATAGTGGGGGATTCAGCGATGGTAATGCCATTGAATGTCAAGGGGAGATGGTTAGATTCTCTCTTGTTGGAGATGGTCATTGCCTGGCACTTGTGTGGCGCAAATGTTACTTGCCACTTGTCAGCCCAAGCCTGGATATTGTCCAGGTCTTGATACATTTCGACACGGACTGCTTCAGTACCTGAGGAGTCACGAACGGTGCGGAACATTGTGCAATCATCAGCGAACATCCCCACTTCTGTCCTTATGATTGAAGGAAGGTCATTGAAGAAACAGCTGATGGTTGGGCCTAGGTCACTACCTTGAGGAACTCCTGCAGTGAGATGAGATGATTGACCTCCAACAACCACAGCCATCTTCCTTTGCGCTAGGTATGACTCCAACCAGCAGAGAGTTTTCCTCCTGATTCCCATTGACTCCAGTTTTGCTAGGGCTCCTTGATGCCATACTCGGTCAAATGCCACCTTGATGTCAAGGGCAGTCACTCTCACCTCTTGAGTTCAGCTCTTTTGTCCATGTTTGAACCAAGGCTGTAATGAGGTCTGGAGCTGAATGGTCCTGGCGGAACCCAAACTGAGCATCACTGAGCAGGTTATTGCTAAGCAAGTGCTGCTTGATGGCACTGTTGATGACACCTTCCATCACTTTACTGACAATTGAGAGTCGACTGATGGGGCAGTAATTGGCCGGGTTGGACTTGTCCTGGTTTTTGTGTACAGGACATACCTGGGCAATTTTCCACATTGCTGGGTAGATGCCAGTGTTGTAGCTGTACTGGAACAGCTTGGCTAGGAGTGCGGCAAGTTCTGGAGCACAGGTCTTCAGTACTATTGCCGGAATATTGTCAGGACCCATAGCCTTTGCAGTATCCAGTGCCTTCAGTCATTTCTTGATATCACGTGGAGTGAATCGAATTGGCTGAAGTCTGGCATCTGGATGCTGGGGACTTCAGGAGGGGGCCGAGATGGATCATCAGCTTGGCACTTCTGGCTGAAGATTGTTGCAAATGCTTCAGCCTTATCTTTCACACTGATGTGCTGGGCTCCCCCATCATTGAGGATGGGGATATTTGTGGAACCACCTCCTCCAGTTAGTTCTTTAATTGTCCACCACCATTCACGACTGGATGTGGCAGGACTGCAGAGCTTAGATCTGATCCGTTGGTTATGGGATCGCCTAGCTGTGTCCATTACATGCTGATTATGTAGTTTGGCATGCAAGTAGTCCTGGGTTGTAGCTTCACCAGGTTGACACCTCATTTTGAGGTATGCCTGGTGCTGCTCCTGGCATGCCCTCCTGCACTCTTCATTGAACCAGGGTTGGTCTCCTGGCTTGATGGTAATGGTAGAGTGGAGAATATGCCGGGCCATGAGGTTGCAGATTGTGTTTGAGTACAATTCTGCTGCTGCTGATGGCCCACAGCGCCTCATGGATTCCCAGTTTTGCATTGCTAGATCTGTTCAAAATCTATCCCATTTCGCACGGTGATAGTGCCACACAACACGATGGATGGTATCCTCAATGTGAAGGCGGTACTTCGTCTCCACAAGGACTGTGCAGTGGTCACTCCTACCAATACAGTCATGGACAGAAGCATCTGCGGCAGGCAGATTGGTGAGGACAAGGTCAAGTATGTTTTTCCCTCGTGTTGGTTCCCCCACCACCTGCCACAGGCAGACACAGTCTAGCAGCTATGTCCTTTCGTACTCGGCCAGCTCGGTCAATAGTGCTGCTACCGAGCCACTTTTGGTGACGGACATTGAAGTCCCCCACCCAGAGTACATTTTGTGCCCTTGCCACCCTCAGTGCTTCCTCCAAATGGGGTTCAACACAGAGGAGTACTGACTCATCATCTGAGAGAGGGCGGTAGGACCTTACCATGCTCATGTTTGACCTGATGCCATGAGACTTCATGGGGTCCGGAGCTGATGTTGAGGACTCCCAGGGCAATTCCCTCCCTACTGTAGTCCACTGTCCTGCCACTTCTGCTGGTTCTGTCCTGCCGGTGGGCCAGGACATACCCAGGGATAGTGATTGCAGTGTCTAGGACATTGTCTGTAAGGTATGATTCCGTGAGTATGACTATGTCAGGCTGTTGCTTGACTAGTCTGTGGGACAGCTCTCACAACTTTGGCACAAGTCCCCAGATGTTAGTAAGGAGGACTTTGCAGGGTCGACAGGGCTGGGTTTGCCATTGTCGTTTCCGGTGCCTAGGTCGATGCCGGGTGATCCGTCCGCTTTCATTCCTTTTCGTTGACTTCGTAGCAGTTAGATACAACTGAGTGGCTTGCTCGGCCATTTCAAAGGGCATGTAAGAGTTAACCACATTGCTGTGGGTCTGGAGTCACATGTAGGCCAGACCAGGTAAGGACAGCAGATTTCCTTCCCTAAAGGACATTAGTGAACCAGATGGGTTTTTACAACAATCAACAATGGTTTCATGGCCATCATTAGACTAGCTTTTTAATTCCAGATTTATTAATTAAATTCAAATTCCACCTTCTGCTGTGGTGGGATTCGAATCCATGTCTCCAGATCAATACCCTGGGTCTCTGGGTTACTAGTCCAGTGATAATACCACTATGCCACTGCCTCCCTCCCTTTCGACAGGTGACCACTATATGAAGGTGATAGTAAATACAGGTTTCACTGTATTTACAAAATAAGTTTACGACATCTCATTCATTGTGCTTTCCTACATTACAAAATTTCAAAAGTACTTCATTGGCTGTAAAGCGTTTTGGATGTCCTGAGATGGTGAAGGGTTCTTTAAGTTCTTTTCTTTTTCTTCTTTGAAAAAATCTCACTGGCTGTGATGTATTCTGATTGTCAGCTGTAGTCCAAGTGGAGAACAACATTGCATTGTCAGATTCATAATTGTATGTCTTGATGTGCATTCAAGAATGCACATTTATAAGATATCAGTTTAGCGGAAAACAAAATCAGCTGTTAAAAATAATTAGTGGTTTTTGAACGACCAGGGGATTGAAACTCAACCAAGAGTCAGGAAACAAAACAAGTCCACCCAGTGAGATAGAAATAATAAAGTATTTCGTTTTCATGATCACTTTCAAATATTGTCAGATGTTTTTACCTCACTTGACTGTGTTGACTCAAGACTGTCTCACACACCATAGAACATATTTTCTATTTGCATCGTATGCAAAAAGAAAGATTTGACTGCACTACCAAACAGAATAAAGAACTATCAGCAGGCACTGATTACAGCTTAGATGTAGTTGTATTTACAGGTTAACTGATCAAGTAAAATTGTTACTGGCAATGTTCCTCTTTTGAGGGCATGGGTTATGAATTACTATCAATGATTTGATAATGTCTTCCCACACATAAAAATATACCCTGGGCCATCAAATTAATGCAATTTATAATCAACCCTTAACACTTCAACATATTATAAGTAGTTTACAAATTATTATTTTATGTGGCTGCATTATTTCTGAACAAAAACATTTGAGTCATAAACTGACAATTAGGTTGTTCTGTGTTATCCTCTAAATTTTTTAAATTACACACGCTAAGGTCAATTTTAAATGCTTCACCCCTGCCTTCCCCCCTCCCCCCTGCCAAATGGAATGGTATATGGGAGAGATTAAAATCAGCTGAGTTCAATTACCAGCCTGAGGTCGCTCTGTTCACACATGACGGTGTTTTATCTTCATCAGTTTTATTGTCAGCCGAGGCTCCCGCTGCAAGCAGACGAGTAAAAATTGCAGCCTGATGATGTCATCAGCGTCACATCAGTATTTTAACAGAG
The DNA here is from genome assembly GCF_036365525.1 of Heterodontus francisci. Lineage (NCBI taxonomy): Eukaryota > Metazoa > Chordata > Chondrichthyes > Heterodontiformes > Heterodontidae > Heterodontus > Heterodontus francisci. The sequence goes on along the minus strand of NC_090375.1, from coordinate 101,812,667 downwards.
ACCTGCATGGTGTTAAACCTGTCAGAGAAACCTGACTGGATGCAGGAGAGTGGCGAGAAGAGGCCAACATAAATTTATTTTTCATTCTTCAGGCTGAATCCTTGTGGGCTGGGAGCAGCAGCAATTTTTGGGCCTCCCATGCCCCAGCCCTCCGAACACCGGCATCCTTTTGAATTTTCCCCACATCCCCCAAGCTCTTAACTCATGTTGGAGATGTGGGTCCCTGGTGGCAGCTGCCTCCCAGCCCAATTCCCAGTCCTATCCACCAGCCTTGATGTCATTACCTACACCGCACCCTGCCCCTACCCTCCAGCTTTGGGCAGGAGACAGAGTTCAGATATAAAAATGAGGCTCTGCCATTAAAATCATTTGGGTCTCACAAGCTTTCTGACTGCTGTGTATGCCACGCATTTTGGATCCCCACACACTGATCCTGTCCTGAATTAAAATCATCCCCTCTGATTCTCAAGGATCTTTTTTCCCTTCAGTCTGACAGAAACCAACCCTGGGATGGTGGGTGGGGAGGGCAGTTAAAACTGAATGGAGATTGACCGCAGGCAGCAAGGAGACTCACCCCAAGCTGGAGTACTGTGTGCAGTTTTGGTCTCCACATTTAAAAAAGGATATACTTACATTGGAGGCGGTATAGCGAAGGTCCCTGGGATGAGGGGGTTGTCCTATGATGAGAGTCTAAGTAAATTGGACCTATATTTGCTCGAGTTTAGAAGAATGAGAGGCAATCCCATTGAAACATGCAAGATTCTGAAGGGGCTGGATAGGTTTGAGACTGAGAGATTGTTTCTGCTGGTCGGGTAATATAAAACATGGGGGCACAGTCTCAGGATAAGGGGCCGATCATTTAGGATTGAGATGAGGAAATATTACTTCACTCAAAGGGCTGTGAATCTTTGGAATTCTCTACCCAGAGGGTTGTGGATGATCCATTGTTGAATACATTTAAGGATGGATAGACAGATTTTTGGTCTCTCAGGAAATCAAGAGATATGGTGAGTGGGTGGGAAAGTGGAGTTGAATCCAAAGATCAGTCATGATCATAGTGAATGACAGAGCAGGCTCGATGGGCCATATGGTCTACTCCTGCTCCTATTTCTTGTCTTCTTGTGTTCTTGTACCTGGACATGTTTGAGAACCAGTGCAGTAGGAGACTGCGGCTAACTAGGCAGATGGCCACTGAGGTTTGTGCCCTCGCTGTGGAAGTTCTCAGACCTCGCAGAACTGCTCACCATGCTCCGCCTGTAGTCATTAAAGTCACAGTGGCCTTGAACTTTGTCACCTCTGACTCGTCCCAATGATCAGCAGCGGACCTTAGTGGCGTCTCTCAAGCGGCAGCACGTAATTGCATCTTGCAGTTCACTGAAACCCTATTTGCGGGAGTACATACAATTTAAAACAGATGGGGCCTCGCAGGCATAAGGGGCAATGGCATTTGCCTCCATTGGTGGACTCCACAGGTTCAGGACATCATCAATTGCACCAATGTGGCCATCAAGGCACTGAGTGAGTGTACAGTGAGAGTCACCAACGTTCAGTTGGTTTGCAACCACAACAAGAGCTTTATGCATGTGTGCACTTGCTATCCTGGCAGCTGCCATGACCCTTCATCCTCTGGCAGTCCAGGGTGCCACAGATCTTCATGCCTCCACCCAAATTTTGTGGATGGATTCTAGGGAGAAGGGATATCCCAAGATGGCTATTCACACCTTTATGTGACCCCAAGATGGAGCCACAGAGGTGATAAACTGAAGCCATCTGCTCACAAGGATCACATTGGGCTTCTGAAGATGCGGTCCCGGTCCTGTACCGGTTGGGTGGCACTATGCTGTGCACTCCTACAAGGGTCTCACACATTGTGGTGGTCTGCTGTGCTCTCCATAATATGGCCTTCCAGTGAGGAGTGGACCTTGAAGAGGGTGAAGCATTAGACTGACACAGCACATCAGAGAAGGAGGAGGTAGAGGTAGAAAAGGAGGGGGAGGAGAAGGAGGAGAAGAAGGAGGAGGAGGAGGAAGATGCAGAGAAGATGAGATGAGGAGCAGAAAATATGCAGTGCCCACATCAGAATGGCATCAATGCCAGGCCATATCTGATCCAGGCACATTTCACCTGAGTACTAATCCAGCAGGACTGCAGTCTCTGGAACTCACTTTGATTTGCCTGTGAGAACACTTTCATTGACGACACATTTGTAGTGTCAACATTTGTAGTGTTAGCAATAAATTACAAAGTGTGCATTTACAAGTGAAATAAACCCGAGTGAACCACTCAGTCCTCTGGCCAATGCAGTAGCCTCTGCTTTTGGCCACTTCTACGTGGTGCTCCCCTTGTGACCTTGGATGGGATGTAGGCAGCATGCTCACATATGTCTGCTTGTGGCTGAGATATACGTGGTGGTCATTCTCGTCGTGGTGATGCCAGTGGGCAATAATGGAGGGGCAGCCGCCGTCACAGGGATCTGCTGCATAAATGGTTCCTGAGTCAGTGGGGCCAAAGAGACGGATGATAATGATGGCATCCAATGAGGGGTGGCACCTTAATCTTTTGCGGTGACTGCTTCAGCCCTTGGCTGGCACTCTGGATTACTGGAGGGGACCATCAGCTGTGGCACACCTGGCATTCGTTCCATGTATCTTTGCACTATCAGCATCAATGCCGCAGAGCATGGCATGCAATCTGTGCATGCCATTGCGCTGTTCCTGCATCCGTTCTGAGTGCTGCCGCTTATGGCTGTCTGTGAGGTTGACCACTCTCTCCATGGAGGAGCTCATGTGTTCATATCCCTGAACCATGGTGGTGCACATGAGCTGAATGGGCTCCTCCATTCTCAACCCATGACCATGCACTGCCTCAGGGAACTCTGACATGTGGGTATACATCTCATGCTGCTGGTCAAAGTGGAACCTCCTTGCTTATGACTCCTGAGGCCCTGCATCTGTGCCCAGCTGAGGAGGGCTGTGTCTGTCTTCCATCCTCCAAACAAGGTTGCCGCTAGCTGCCTCTGCTTCTCTCACCTCCTCCTGCTATGCTCTTCATCCAGTGCCACCCTTTTTATTTGCATGTGAGAACCCACCGATGTGAGTGTATCTGTGCTGGTGGAGGGTGTGCTTGCAAAATGTGACGGTGCTGGCTCTGCTGATTCGGTTCCTTGAGTGATGCTGCTGCACGTTCATGCTCCCCCTCCATGACTGACCCTGTGGGAGATACAAGAAGAAGATCATGAGAACTTGCCTGTGACAGCAGAAACCTCTGCAGAGCTGAGGCTTCACAATGCAGCTGAGGCTTTGGCATGCTGTGGGACTGCGAGGAGTGCACTCCAGCCCCTTCATCTACAGAATTCAATATCTTTTCACCCTCTCCTCCAGGTATTCCCATCATCCACTTGGCCATGCAGGGCCACCCTGGTAATTTCCATTGCGGCCTCCTTCATGACTGAGGATGGCGAGCTGGGCCAGTCCTCCTCCTGTGTGAGCCCTCTTCCATGAGTTCTGCACCCTCTTCTCCTGCAAGGACGAGAGAGAGAGGTAAGGCAATGCTAGCCTCTCGTACCAATGCCAGAGGCTGTTTTAAATAAGAAGCAGCATGTATCAGTGCTGCCAGGGCTCTGGGAATTGTTGACAGGTCATTAATTATGCTGGGCACACATATTGCTCATGTTCAGGAACACCAAGCACTCTCAGGCTGCTCAGCTGGTGTGTCTGCTGCAGACCTGGAGGCCTGTCATATGGGTGTCGCATTGCACTCACTTTGCCAGAGCGAAGACCATTATTAAACCCCTTGTGGTACTGCACTCAGTTCCTCCAGACGACACTTCAGCTACTGGCACTTTCTTCCACCTTCAGCTAGGTCTGCTTTGTTTGGCTGGGCATTCTTCTCCTGCCGCTCTCCAGAAACAAGGCGTCTCGCCTCTCCCTCACTGCCTCCAGCAGAATCTCAAGGGCTGCATCTGTGAACTGTGGCACAGCCCTGCCCTGGGTGCCAGGACTCAGCCTCTGCTCCTCATGAGCAGGGGCTTCCATGGTAAATCAAACGGCTGCCACAGTAATGGCTGCCTTCATGCCTTTAAATTGGGCCTGAACTTTATAAGTCCCGTCTCCATCCCACACCTGCCTCTGCTAATTGGCTGCCAAATACACCCTTCAGCCAATTTTCAGCCGAAATTGGGGAAAATCACAGGCTGTGACTACATCTCCTGCCCCTGGGTCGGGACTCGGAAATGCTTCTAAAATAAAGTTTCTGACCCAAACTCAAATTCCTGCCCTTGATTTCTTCTGCAGTTTTTTCTCCCTTTTAACTTTTTCTTATTTTCTCTTGCTTTCATTTTCACCTACCACTCCTATATCATTTTATTTCCTATCCCTAACTATTTTCACATGCTTTATTCCTTCTTATATCTCTGCATCATCCTACTGCTTGACTGGACAGTGCCTCAAAACTTCAGTCACTCCTCTGGTGTTACTTTGCCTGGGGTGTGTCAGAAACCCATTTATACGTGCAAATGTCTGGCAAAGTAGGAGCAACTCTGAGGAATTTCCCAGTTTTATACTCAACTGTTTTCAATTAAGTAGTTTGTACTATTTGAGCCACTCTTTCACTGAGTTTTTAAAAAATTCTTTCATGGGATGTTGGCATCACCAGCATTTGTTGCTCATCTCTAATTGCTCTTAATAACCGAGTAGCTTGTTAGGCAGAGGGCAGTTAAGAGTCAACCATGTTGATGTTGCTCTGGAGTCACATCTCGGCCAGATCAGGTAAGATAGGCAGATCTCCTTCCCGAAAGGACATTAGTGAACTAGATGGGTTTTTCTGACAATCAATGATAGTTTCATGGCACCATGACTGAGACTTCTTTAATTAATTGCATTTATTAATGAATTGAATTTAAATTCCACCTGGTGCTGCATTAGCCTGGGCCTCTGGATTACTAGTTTAGTGACATTATCACTATGTCACTGTCTCTCCTGCTGTATCTGTTACTTTTCTTATTGTCACCTCACCAACATTTTTCTCTTCATGTTTTCCATCCATAGTAAAATACCATTTTATTTTGTAGTCTTCCATTCTGATGACGGGTACAGACTGAAAATATCTTCATCATGTTTACGGGTGCTGATTGACGTGCTGTATGTTTTCCATTTTTCTTCCATATTTTTCTTCATGCCTGAGGCTGGACAGTGAATTTGTGGTCTGACCACCTGGGGAGGAGCAATTTAGTTCAGTGTTATCCACCAGGACAACTGGTAACTTGAGTATATATGGGCTTGATACCAACCAGTTCAGATATCATCCACTCCCTCTTCATGGTTAATTTCTCTTCTAACTCTAGGATCATCAGGAAGGTCAAGGCAACTCAAACTTCTCGTTTCCACTTCAAACCACCTTCTTTAACCACCATCCTGGTCTCTGATATCAGTCGTATCCCTCTGCTCTTCTGAATCAGGTCTATTGAACATCCTACACTCCCCTCTTCTGGCTTCAATCGTCTTCATCACCTTCTGTTATAAATTCCAACGGTCTGTCCAACATCAACTCTTTTATCTTCTCTGAAATTTTAAGGGATCAACTAGGTTAAGTGGCTCTCCAATTTAACATGTTGTGGACTCCATTGGGGCACCACCATACATACATTAATGTAAAATTTGCTAAGTTTTTAGGTGATACTGGAATCATGTTTCAGAATTGTCATTAGGCTTATTTAATTCATTGACACCATTATTCTGTAAAACGTATAGAATCATAGAATCATAGAAAGTTTAAGGCACAGAAAGAGGTCACTTGGCCCATCGTGTCTGTGCTAACCGAAAAATGATCCACCTATTCTAATCTCACCTTCCAGCATTTGGTCTGTAACCCTGCAGATTACGGCACTTGAGGTGCATATCCAGACTCCTTTTGAATGAGTTGAGGGTTTCTGCCTCAACTACCCTTTCAGGCAGTGAGTTCCAGACCCCCACCACCCTCTGGGTGAAAATGTTTTTCCTCATCTCCCCTCTAATTTTTCGACCAATCACTTTAAATCTATGCCCCCTCGTCACTGCCCTCTCTGCTAAGGTGAATATGCCCTTCATCTCCACACTATCCAGGCCCCTCAAAATTTGGTACATTTCAATCAGATCTCTCCTCAGCCTTCTCTGTTCCAAGGAGAACAACCCAAGCATATCGAATCTTTCCTCATATCTGCATTTTTCCAGTCCTGGCAACATCCTCGTAAATCTCCTCTGTACCCACTCCAGTGCAAATACATCCTTTCTGTAATGTGATGAACAGAACTACACACAGTTCTCAAGTTGTGGCCTAACCAATGAGTTATACTGTTCCAGCATAACCTCCCTGCTCTTATATTCTATACCTCAGCTAATAAAGGCAAGGATTCCATATGCGTTTTTAACCACCTTATCAACCTGTCTGGCTACCTTCAGGGATCTGTGGACATTCACTCCAAGGTCCCTCACTTCCTGTACACTTCTCAGTATTTTCCCATTTATCGTGTATTCCTTTGCCTTGTTTGACCTCTCCAAATGCAACAGCTCACACATCTCCAAGTTGAATTCCATTTGCCACTTTTCTGCCCATCAATATCTCCCTGCAGCCTACAGCTATCCTCCTCGCTATCTACCACACGGCCAATCTTTGTGTCATCTGCAAACTTCTTGATCATGCTCCCTACATTTACGTCCAAATCGTTAATAAATATAATTTTTTGCATGTAACAATTTCACAATGACAGAACCTATCCTGGAAATAATTTTCCTGCATTGTAATTATTCACTGCTAATAATGTGATGAAGCATTATGTAAATACAAGGTTTTCTTTCTTTTTATGCATTCTGGAATTCTGTCCCGAAATCCCCCAATTTTGCCTAAATTCTCCCTACCTTCCAGAGCTTCCTTAATTCCTATGGTCTGGACCTTTTCTGGCCTGTGTGGCTCAATCTCATGTTAGTTGGTGCATTTATCCTCTGAATTACTAGGGGAATAGTGAATGTTTTTAACTCCATAATATCAATCTCACACAGCATATTGAATGCACTTTTTACCTGTGGCAACACTGAGTATTACCAGGTGATTGTACTCCAATCCATAGGGTACTGCTGAAGCTTGAACCTGCCAGTAACAAACATCAGTTTTTAAATTGAGCCTGTGGGTGGACTATCAGATTGATGTGTAATTTACCCTCCCTCCTTACCCTAAGGGGGAAGCTTTGACACTCCAATCGTCTAGTATGTCAGCATTTTTCTTCAGCTCAGTAAACAGTAGCACTAGTGCTGGAAGTCATACAGCTGTTCAGAGTTTATTTATCCAGCTGCTTCACCAAAAAGTGTTGCATGAAACCAAGTATATATGAGGCATGAGACAAGGATAAATAATGTGCGTGGCGAGCAAGATGTTCAGTAAAATAAAAAAAAATGCCGCTGCTTCTGAAGGTGACATATTGGATAAGCCCCAAAGCTGCTTTTAATATTACTGCCACAAATGACATTCATAGTTTTATAATGCATTTTTACTGTGGTCATTTGTATAGGCAGAAGCACAGAGAACAACAGAGACATAGAAAGGGTCAGAGACATAAACAGAGATATAAACAGAGATAAAGACAGGACAGAGACAGTGACCGTAGCAGAGAGACAGACAGCTAGACAAAAGAAAAGCCAGATGTCATGTCACATTTATCAGAGACATGAACATTGACACTTTATTGTATAAATCCAGCAACCATGCTCTTCTTCATGAGATTGCCTGAAATACTTTTCTCAAGAATTGTTTCACAAGACAGCAGATGAATACTGCTGTCCTCCTATAGCCTGTCCACTTCCTGTAATTTGCTCTATCCCTGTAATAGCTAGACTTTTCCATGTGCACAATAACTCAGTTAGCTACCTTGGTTAACGTTCAGGGAATGGTTATATAGAATACTTTGATGAAAAATGTGAAAAAGCACAATTAGTGGTAGGTGGAGGTCAAACTAGTTACAGAAGGTTGAAGGAAGCAAAGACCTTTAATTTTGATGTGTTGAAGGTTTATTATGTAAATTCACATTCCCTTCTTGCCATCGGACAGACCCAGCCTATAAAGTGGATCCATGCCTGTTAAAAATTTGTAGCTTGTACTAGTTGTGTACTAGATTTAGCATACAAAACAGATGTTTGCTTCACCCATACTTAAACATGAACCCTTTTAATTTCAGTACAGTTAACATCTCTTTCTCTCTCGCTCTTTGGCCTCCTTGTCTCAAGAGACAATGGGTAAGCGCCTGGAGGTGGTCAGTGGTTTGTGAAGCAGCGCCTTTATGGCTGTCCGCCAGCTCTGGTGATCACTGGCAACTGACTCCCACGACTTGTGATCAATGTCACAGGACTTCATGTTGCGTTAACATAATAGTTGCAATTTAATACAACATGGCTGAATAATTAAAGAAGGAAACTATTTCCACTTTCTAGAAGGTAGCTGTCTTGGTGTCGTTCTTCAAGGTCTTTTTTGTTTATTGATAAATTTTTCATCTTTTCAGTAAAGACCACAGAGATCAAAATTAAGTGACTCAAAATTCAGATGTGTAGTGCCTGTTTCTTGATGCTGCAAGTGTCCTTAGAGATCCAAAATGGCATCCGCAGCATACGCACACACTTCTGTTTTGAGTTACGCTGAACACTATATTGATAAGGGCATTAGTGAATATGCAGTGAACGCCTGCCGGAAGTACGCAGGGTAGCAAGATTATGCCGTCAATGTAATGCTGATTTGTTACTAGCATTGCCATCTTGGAGCTCAATGCTCCAGCTGATGCCGTCTCTTTATCATGCATGAATGACCATGTGTTCAGCAGCAGGAAGGACCCTCCATCAATGCTATTTAAAGGGATCAGCAACTACTTTCATGTTGGTTGCTGATTGATTTCTACAGGCTGTTGCTTCAATTTTACAAGTGTTTCATGCTTTCTAGAGTTAATTAAAATTGTTAAAGTCTACAGGGAATGGTGTGGCAGGTGCTGAAGGACTGCACAAACCAGTTGGTCCCAGACATGGGTGTAATTGTAGGCATTCCCCTTGGAATACAACATGACTGGGAGAATGAGCAGAGGCCACCTAGAACAGGACAAACTGCTCGAAAAGGGAGGAGGAGGAGGAGGAAGAGAAGGGCTCTCAACAGGAGGCCGTAACTGCCCAGAGTATTCAGGGAGCAATTAACCTCCGTGAGGAACAATGCATGAGATGTCTATGTTTCTGTAAGGACATCCTCAGTAAAAACTGCCACCTACTGAACCAACAGCAATCTCAAAGCAGGGCAAGGACTGCATTACCACTCCCTGTGAAGGTGACCGGGGCAATGAACTTTTATGTGTCAGGCTCCTTCCAGGTTGGAGCTGGAGATATTTTCAACATTTGCAGTTTGCCATCCACTGTTGTGTAAGGGAGATCACTGCTGTACTCTATTCAAAGAAAACTGACTATATTTAATTCTCTCTCACCACAAAGTAGTAGGCAGGGAAAACTTGCAGCTTCATGAATATTGCAGTCTTCCCATGGCGCAGGATACCTTTGGCAGTGTGCACATTGCTTTGTCAACTCTGAGATGTACCGCAAACAAAAGGGATTCCCCTCCCTCAGTGTCTAGCTGGTGTGCAACCATACACAGTGAATCATGCAGGTTAATGCCCTATATTCTGACAGCAATCTGTTATGCTATCTGCATCTGAACCACCACGGCAAATCAAAGGGTGACTACTGAGTGACAAGGGCTATCCTTTGGTGATGTGACTCATGACTCTGGTGCAGAACCCACACATAGGTGGGCAACGTCCATATATTGAAAGTCATGCTGCCACACAAAATGTGATAGAACACACCATTGGCATGCTGAAAAACTCTTCTGTTGCCTGGTCTGTTTTAGAGGAGCTCTGCAGTACTTGGCAGAGTGGGTGTCAAGATTTGTGTGGTCTGCTGTATGCTGCACAAAAATGAGGGCACAGCCCTTGCCACCAGCTCAATGATGAGTAGCTGAGGAGGAAGAGGGGGAGGAGGCAACCTAGACAGCTGCCTTCTGGCCAGATTGTTTATGAACAACTCCACCACTGCAGTACCAGTAAGTGCAATCCCAATTCCACATTCAACAGTCCCGCCACACTTTACCTTCCTTCTGTTTGGTCACAATGTAAAAATAAAATCCACAGAAAAAATTCCAAATAAATTTTATGGATCAAAGCATGCCATATTGCATACAAACATCAACTAATCACCATGGTGTATTTCCTTAGTACTTGTCTTCCATGTGTCTTTACTTGTCCTAGTCCTCCAATTCAATGATACCCCAGTGGCTGCTGACATTCAGTGGGGGAGACTGCAGATGGCCTTGGCAGATAAGCTTGAGCAGCTCTGGGTCTAGAAGATCCAGCTGCAAACTGCACCATCTTGATATGGGCTGTGGCAGTCTAGGCTGGCTGACTGACAGGCAACAGCAAGGGCACTGGCGGAGTGCCAGTGGTGGGAGGACGAATGCTGCCATCCTGAGAGAGGACAGCAGATTCTTGCTGCTTGGAACCACTGTCACTCTCCCAGGTAGTGCCCCAGCAATCCTAGTAATCTGTCGGAGGATAGATTGCTGGACTGCTGTAAGACCCTGAAAGCCCCTTTGAACATTGGTATCCACAGCCATGATGGCAGCAACCAGAGTTTGTATTAGTTCAGTCTGAGCTTCCACTGCAGCAACCAGATGTTGTGTGGCTTCTGCTTGTGCTGCATTGTAAGCTGAGACTTTGACCATCGCACACTGCAGCATGCTTGGGTAAAGTGTGCTAGTTGAGTTGGCCATCATTTCCATGCTAGAAAGGATGGACTCCAAGCTCTGCACAAAGCCCTGTGCAAAGTTGGTCTCAGACTTCTTCATGCTCCTTGACATTGTCCGCAGGTATCTGGCAGGCCTACTGCCAAGAATGAGGCACATTAATTTTGTCATGAACATTGATTTTAAACTGTTACTGGAATGAAGAAAAGACTTGTTAAACAGATCAGCTGTGGCTGGAAAATACATTTGCACATTAACAGACAGTGTTTGGAAGAGGAAAGCAGCCATTCCCTGACACATTCAACCCACAATGGACTTTCGATCACCAGACATTGAAGATGGAAGAGTTCACATTCCAGGTTGACTGCTAAGATGGCCGAATACACAAACGGACATGGTCAAACCAGCTAGTCATGTGACAAATGATGAGTTTTCTGATGAAGGGTCACTGATCTGAAACGTTAACTCTGCTTCTCTCTCCACAGATACAGCCAGGCTTGCTGAGTATTTCCAGCATTTCTTGTTTTTATTTCAGATTTCTAGCATCTACAGTATTTTGCTTTTATTTTAGTCACATGACTAGCCTGCTGGGCAACCTGAGTTTTTTGAATTTGTACTGACAGTTTGGGAAAGAAAGCAGAATGCTCCTGGACTGAGAAGATCTCTCCTGGCTGGCTTGCCGCAGCATCTCCTGTCTGCTCCCATCTCTTTCGCACAAGCCTCTGAATCCACTGAAGACACATGAACCCGAAGAGAGAAAAGCCTCCTACACTGAACAAGGTTTAAGAAGAATACTGGGCCCCAATGAAAAGCAAGATCTACCTACAATCAAGGATTCTATAGTGAGCTCCAAGAACTGTAACAAAAACTCTTCAGATATTGCCTCAAACCTTCCACTTTATTATTCTTCTGCTCTTTTCTGTCTCCATTTGCATGTGTGTATCACATATACATACTAGTGTGGGCACATCGTGTATCTGTAGGCCTTAACTGAATTAGAGTTTAAGTTTAATAAATTTCAACTTTTCTTCTTTAAACCTAAGAAAGCCTGTTTGTGCTGGTTTCTTTGCTTTATAATTGGAAAGCGGTAAATAAGGATTCACCAAGGGGGAACTAAAAACACTGGGTATTTAAAATGAAACCCTGTTACAGTAAAACCAGGTGAAGGCTGAGGGACCCCTAGACACTTTTCTCACCAAATTGTAACAATTACCATTACACAAGCATTTCATTTTGCATACCCATCATCCTTCTTCTGTAGGCTGCCCCATCAAAATTTCCATCTGAGTCTTCTACAGCAGAACTAATGTGCCATATTGTCCTTTGTTGAACTGGCCCCTGTGCTATCCTTGTCTCCTTGCCCCGGCTGCAACCCCCTCATGCCTGGTGACTCAACAATATGTGCAGTTCCACCTCTAAGCTATCCTCTAAATTAGATGCAATGAGTGTCCAAGCTGGTGGTTGCTAGTGTGAGATTGAGTGATGGCATTTCTTCATCACTGTCTTCTTGCTTTTCCACCAGGTGCTCTCCCACCACTGCCTGGCCAGGTGGCAGTTCTTGGGTATCTAAAATGCAAAGGCACAAATGCTAGGGTTGTGGTGAGGGGGAAGGGGTTGGGAGAAAGCACGGGATGTATAATTACCCTATCTGCAGTTTCTAAATCAGAAGAGATTGTGAGTTGAGGGGCATGTGCGATGTGAGAAAGAGAATTTGGTATGAGAGTACCTTCATCCTCTATTGTTTCAGCCCCACCACTGACAACAACCTCAGCAGTGGCCACTCCAATGATCGCGAGCATCTCTCCTCCATGGGGATAAAGACATGAAGCTGCGCATGTCTCCCTACAGTTACTGCATGCTACCTCTGGTTGTGCGCCACCTTGTCCTGCAAGAGAAAGGGAAGTGTGTGTTCGTGAATGTGGTGCAATCTATTTGGGTGATGTGGTTATCATGGTTGAATAGCTGGTGGTGTGTGCAACATCCGATATGTGGGTGTGAGGCTTGCAACAGTGCTAAGTGTGTGAGAATGAGGTGAAAAGTATGAATATTAGGTATGAGTTCTGATTAATAGAGATTGTTGGTAGGTGGGTGATGGAAGTGTGGTGTATTGAGCAGTATCTGAGGCTAGTGGTGCGGTTGGTGGGATATGACATTTGAAGATGCACTCACTGACCTTGATCACTCGTGTAAGGTCACTGAACTTTTTGCAGCACTGCATCCAGGTGCTCAAGGCTTGACTCCTGGTGTTAACCACCACAGCTATCTTGTTACACTGCCTCCTGGATTCCTCCTCTCCTCCTCTGCACCCCCTGAACCAAGGTCTCCAGTGCAGCGTATAAAATCTTGGAGCTTGCTCTCCCTTTGTTGTTCCATTCTTATGTCTTTCCCAGGTTAGAGTCAGTTGTAAAATGTCTTCCAGCACCTGCTCCAGCCACAATGCATTTCTTCTTTAAGAGGTGAAGGCTGGCTTTAAGTAATGCAGGGTAGCTTTAACTTGTGCTAGCTCTCACAATTTTGGGCACCCTGCTGAGGGACATAGCCACTCAACCACGCAGTTACTGCTGGCTACAAGCTTCAATGATGTTAATTAGCAGGCAGCGTGAGGTTGGCATGCTGTCTGCATCAGAAGCAAAAAGCATGGGTTAATACTGCAAAGTGATCCCGCGCTCATTTTTGGGCCGCTATCGAAATTAGCCCTCAAGATCTTTCTGGTCTTTGTCAACTACATAACAGGTAAACTCACTGGGGTAGAATTTCATCTTCACCACCTGGGCAGTAATCACCCACCCATTAAAGAATCCACCTGATTTTCATTCCATTAATTTCACAGGGTGAGTGATCTGTTCCATCTAATTACGATGAAGGTAAAAATCTAATCATCCTGATCTTTTGGGGGGCTCATTTCTTTTGCTGTTTGAAAGTTTAAAAAAAAAGGATGGCTATTTATCAAATTAGTTCTTAGCAAAATGTATTATTCAAGATATTGGTCCATCAATCTATATCGATTTACAAATACCCGATGAAAGGTCACTGACCTGAAATGTTAACTCTGCTTCTCTCTTCACTGATGCTGCCAGACCTGCTGAGTATTTCCAGCATTTTTTGTTTTTATTTCAGATTTCCATCATCCGCAGTATTTTGCTTTTGTATACAAATACATGATTTACGGAGATATTACTGGATCCTGAGTTTAGCTATTGTATAACATTAAAACAGATTTTCTAGAAGTAAAAAGGCAATTCTGATCCACTATCTTGACCAAATCATCATATTATCAAAACCTTGCAGCAATAATATGGTAAAGTGCATTTTGCCTTTTGTGAACATACAGGCTTGTATTCAATGTGCTGTAAGAGATTAATTTGTTAACAATAAGTAGTCACTTATTTCAAAAGATTGTACCTAGAAAGGCATTTTGTAGATAATGTGTGAACATATTGGAGTCATAGCTATATGACACCTCCTCACCTATTGTACTTTTATTATTTGGGGAGATTGCAATGAAGTAGTTAGCTGCTGAAACAATCATATTTTTAATAAAAGATGTTGGGCACAATTGTTAAATGATAACAAGATTACACACACAGAAAATACACATCAGCAGAACAAGTTGAAACTTGCAATTTCTGAAATAGAAATATCGTTAATACCTGTATCTGATCACACGGTATATGCATTTCTATTTGCATTTGAAGTTTACTCCATTTTACAAGTGTATTTGATCATATTTATTATTAATACACCTGGAGATTTTTATGATAATGACTTCACATAAATATTGCAACAAATTTGTCTAGAAATGCAGTCACCCTAGTTTACCAGAAGGTGGCAATGCAACACAGTTATTTACATTGATATTGGGTAGAATCTTGTGGATTTAGTCCCTTCTGGAACGATGGGACCATTTTGGGTCGGAAACCTGATTTCCTAATGGGTGGGGTTTACCAAGGCTCCTTCCCAGAGCAATGGCATTAGCATGCTGCCTCCAGGCTCCCTGACCAAACAGGGAGGGCAGGATGATGTGTCCATTCCGTCAAAGGAAGCTTTTCTGGTTGAAGAGACCATATGTGAGCTATTGTAAGATTCACAGGACTACAAGTAATATTCAAAGAAAATTAGTGTTTTATTATAACTTGAAAGGAACATACATATACAAATAGTTACTGCATGAGCACATCTAAACACATCTCATTTTGTCGGGCTCCACCCAAAACTAACTGGTGTGGAGCACCATCACTTCCTCTGATGATCTTCACTTACAACTCTTACAGATTGAAGGTTTGGGGTAAGAGATACAGGGGAATATGCGAATAACTTTTTATGCAGTGGGTGGTAATGACCTGGAACTCACTGCCCACAAGGGTGGTGGAAGCGGAGACAATCCATGACTTCAAAAGGAAGTTGGATGGCCACTTGCAAGAAATAGACTTTCAGGGCTACAGGGATCAAGCGGGGGGAGTGGGACTTACTGAACAGCTCCATGGAGAGCTGGCATGGACTTGATGGGCTGAATGGCCTCCTTCTGTGCTGTAAATGACATTTAAGGTTGTCAACAACCAACACTTGGATTTTAGAGGCTGGGACCACCACAGTAATGGAGAGGAGACCTGGGAAGGCTTCCCCCTGGAACTTTCACTCTTACATGGAAGCCCTGTTGTGGGATCTGAGGGGCTGCGGTGAAGTGAGCTCTACCGAGGAGCGGGGGGAAGTGGACAACCTCTTCAATCAAGCAGGCATGACTGGAAGAGGCTTAGGAAGTCAGCAGCTGAAGTGTGGTCCTTCCAACCTGGAGACATTGCACCAAGAGGATCCAGGAACTCAGGAGGGCATGACAGATGAGAGGTGTAACACCTTAACGTCTCAAGCTTCACACTCTGACTTTCCCAGCATTCTCCTCTATAGCACTTGTCAGGCCAGCTATTGGTAATGCCTGTCCACCTGGTTCACTGGGAAGGAGGTCTTGTTCTAGGAGGCTGCAGATGTCAGCAGGGACCTGCTATGACAGACTGAGCCTCCTGAGGCACTGGTGCTCAGACATGTCGATAGAGTTGATCATCTGCTTCTCGACCCTGTCTGCAGACCCTGTGTTGGGGGTATCGCCTCCTTCCAGGTGGATCTCGGTGTCCATCCCACCTGCCCTGTGGAAGGGCATGCAGCTGAGGAGAAGGCAGCTGATGCTGCTGTTTTTAAAAAATTTGTTCATAGGATGTGGGCATCGCTGGCCATGCCAGCATTTATTGTCCATCCCTAATTGCCCTTGAGCAGGTGCTGGTGAGCCACCTTCTAGAACCTCTGCATTCAGTTATGGTGTAGGTACACCCACAGTGCTGTTAGGGAGGGAGTTCCATGGTTTTGACCCAGCAACAGTGAAAGAACGGCAACATAGTTCCAAGTCAGGATGGCTTGTGACTTGGTGGGGAACTTGCAGGTGCTGGTGTTCCCATGTGCCTGCTGCCCTTACTCTTCTGGGTGGTAGAGGTGATGAGTTTGGAATGTGCTGTCGAAGGAGCTTTGGCACGTTGCTGCAGTGCATCTTGTAGATGGTACACACTGCTGCCCCTGTGCGTCAGCTATGGAGGGAATGAATGTTGAAGGAGGTGGATAGGGTGCCGATCAAGTGGGCTGCTTTGTCCTGGATGATATCGAGCTACCTGAGTGTTGTCAGAGCTGCACTCAACCAGGCAAGTGCTCCTGACTTGTGCTTTGTAGATGGTGGATAGGCTTTGTGGAGTCAGGAGGTGAGTTACTTGCCACAATTCCCAACCACAATATTAATATGGCTGGTCCAGTTCAGTTTCTGGTCAATGCTAACCCCCAGGATGTTGATGGTGGGGGATTCAGCAATGGAGATGGTTAGATTCTCTCTTGTCTGAGATGATAATTGCCTGGCAGTTATGTGGTGTGAATGTTACTTGCCACTTATCAGCCCAAGTCTGAATGCTATCCAGGTCATGCTGCATGCAGCCACAGACCTAGTGAGGGCAGGGATATGACGTTCCTGCTGAAATTAACAGCAGGAGGTCGTTCATGTGTTTTTTACCATTTCCTGCCTGGCAGTCAGCCAAATTGACAACCTTATTGGCTGCCAGGTGGGAAAACCAGCTGCAGCAGCCCTTAGCCTGGGACTTTTAGGGATGGTCCCTGGCAATTGGGATGGGGAATGGTCAGTGATTGGAGTTTTGAGTTAAAGAATCAGCTCTAGTAATCTAAATAAACAGTTCTATTAGTGAATAAAGAATACCTGTGTTACCGTGGAAATAGGTATATGTCTTAAAACTATTGCATGACATGTCTTTCTGCAAAAATAATAGCTAGTTGATGAGAAATGTTTGAAATGTCAATACATCTTTACTTAACTGAACTGGTCTTTTCTCGTCATGTCTGTATCTGTAGTGTGGATCATATGACATTGATCACGGATTTTTTTAAATAGAAAATTAAATACAGAAATAGTGTTTCCCTGCCCATTGTAGGTAAATAAAAAAAAATGTGTTCCTTTCACTTACTGCAGTTATATACATAAATAAATAAATCTGTGCATGTAGCATGCATAAATAACAACCCCTTTGAATATATTTACATCAATTTTCATGTCAAAATTGTCTAAGATAAAACCTACTTTGTTTTGATACAAAAATAAACCAAATTCACATTGAATTTCAAAGTCCTCATAATTGCTTCCCTGGTTTCACTGCTGTCCATCCTTTTCCATCACTGGAGAGAACAGGAGGGGAGGGGAGAGGAGTTGGGGTTGAAATACAAGTCCTGATGCAATCTGTCAATGGCTAGTTTGCTATCACTAGTGAAAAAAAAACTTGGGTAGTGGAGGTGGATTTAATATTGATCTTTATTTTTTGGGATCTGGGGTCAAATCCAGCCCAGATTAATAGGATAAAAGTCTTTCCTTTCTACTCGCTGTAAGGATTCTATAAGAAATGTGTTTGGGCAACTTCAATTCAGTTCCTCGTGGGCCTGCAGCACAAAAGTGTCCCTTAATTAGCGATCTCACTCAAAGAGATTGCAGGATGGCCATTGTGGATTTTAAAAAATATTGCACAGATATTCTTCTGAGGTTAGAGCTACAACATGTTAGTGTTTCAGAGCAGTGGGAGTTTTACTGTACAGCTGACTGCCATACCTGCTCTGGTAGTGTCTGAAGCAGATACTGGCTCCCTGAAATGGGCAGAGTTCTATTTTCCAGCATTAGCACCCCTCACCTTGATAATCAGAAAACAATGCAGCGACCCCTGCTCCTCATTCTGTCCAATTGCAACGTTGTTCATTAATTTAAGTACCTCAAAAGCAACTGCACAAATAAATTCAATTCTTCTCTTATTTTGTAGTTGTTCAGGTCATTATGATGTTGGAAATCCGAATTCCAGTATTAAGGGGTCACAATCCTCCAGCAGAAGTTTGGTGGAACAGATTGCCAGGCAGTCGAGATTCGATGAGGCAGACCCTGCCCCAAGTCGTGGGATGGTTGCTGCTGTTATGCCTTTGAAGGCTCAAAAATTTGTAATGGCTCAATGTTCTTACAAATATAAATGCATCACTATATTGCATTAACCTTCAGACTGGCTTGATGGAGCTATTCTGAGTATCAAAATTCAAGGTTGTTTTCATACATAAGAGTGATTTCTCCCACTGGCATCAGTTTCAGCATGTTATTGACCATTGATATCTCTTTTTTTTAATATTTTTCAATAATTTATCAATGTCTTTTTACTTAGTTTTCCCCGTAGGTTCCCATTCCTACTATCAGGCAATATCAGGCATCTTGTTCCCTCCTTCAGCTTTACAGGAAGACAGTGACATGGTGGTAATGTCACTGAATAGTAATCCAGGCTAATGCCCTGGTGACAAGGGTTCAAATTTCACCACGGCAGCTGGTGGAGTTTAAATTCAATTAATTAAGAAAATCTGGAATTGAAAGCTAGTCTCAATAATGGTGATATGAAACTATCATTGATTGTCATAAAAACTCATCTGGTTCACTAATGTCCTTTAAGGAAGGAAATCTGCTGTTTTTACCTGGTCTGGCTTACATTGTGACTCCAGACCCACAGCAATGTGGTTGACTCTTAACTGCTCTCTGAAATGGCCTAGCAAGCCACTTAGTTGTTAAGGGCAATTAGGGATGGGCAATAAATGCTGGCCTTGCCAGCAATGCCCACATCCCAGGAAAGAATTTTAAAAAAAGCTGTGGCAGTGGTTGAGAGCCGGGATGCAGAGTACTTTGTAGCTGCTCTGTGATCAAGTAATAGGCAGTCTAATTACTCAGGGCTGCCTGGTCCTAAATATGTTTAATGTAGCAAAAGAAGAATTCCTAAATGGCCGAGCTCTAATTTTTAGATTATGGCCTCATCTTCTTGACTACCCCCCACCAAAGGAAACAGTTTGTCTGTATCTAATCTTTCAAACCCCTTTATCATTTTAAGTACTTCAATTAGATCATCTTTCAATCTTCTAAACTCAAGAGAATACAAGCAAAGTTTATGCAACCAGTTTCATAATTTAACCCTTTAAGCACTGGTATCATTCTGGTAAATCTGCACTGTACCACTTCTAAGGCCAGTATATGTTTGTAGAGGTTTGGTGCCCAAATCTGAATGCAATACTCCAGATAGGATTTGATCAAGGTTCTATACAACAGAAGTCTACTTTTCTCACTTTGTTATCCCAGCCCCCTTGAGATAAAAGCCAGCATTCCTTTAGCCTTTATGATTTTTTGTGCCTATTGTCATGAAAACCACACCTGCCAAAGTGAGACATGTTGGTTTCGTAATATGAAGCATTAATTTTGAACTGTTGCTGGACTGAAAAAAATGGCTTTGTTTGAAAAGACCACTGGAACCATGACTGCTTGTTTTGCATTCTAAAAGACAGTTGAAAAAAGGAGACAACGGGAACTGCTCACTGATTCAATTAACAAAGATTGGTCTGAGCAACCGTGATCCACATCTTGTCTGTGTAAGAGACAGCACTCCACCCCCCACCGAGAGCTTTGAAATACACAAACCACAGGGGCAGTTGTTCCAAGTAAGGGGTTAGTCACATGACAAACCTGCTGGCCAACTTGGAGTTTTGAATTGTGCCACACAGTTTGTGAACAGGCTGCAACTGAACTTGAAGAAGAGAGCACCTATCTCTCTCTCTCTCTCACGAAAAGCACAGAAGCAACTCAAGTCTCAAGAGAGAGGACTCCTGCAGCTAAACAAGTGAAAGTGTGCACTGGGCCCCAACAAGAACTGCAAGATTTAACTGCAATCAAAGATTCTACATCCAACTCAAAACGAGTAACTGAACTCCATATTACTTCAAACCTCTTCCCTTTAATTCTTTCTCCTCCTCTGTCTCTATTTGCACGTGTATTTATTGTGTATGCATGCTAGCATGGTCGCGTTGCATATGTCTAGTAGTTTTAACCAAATTAGAGCTTTAAGGTTAATAAATGTATACCTTTCTTGTTTAAATCAAAGAAAACCTGTCTGGTTGATTTCTTTGCCATTACAATTAGAGAACGGTAAACAAGGATTCACTGAGGGAAAGCTTAAAACATGGTGTTTTAAAAATTAAACCCTGTTATGACGAAACCAGGCAAAGGCTGAGAGGAAACCCCTAGACCCCTTTCTCACCTGATCATAACACTATGCACTGGCTTTTAGTGATATTTGCACACAGGCACCCAAATCCCTCAGCATTAAGAAAAAAAATGACTTTGGAAGAAGAAGAGATGATCTCATTGAAACATGCAAAATTCTTACAGGGCTCAACAGGGTAGATGCAGGAAGGATGTTTCCCCTAGCTGGGGGAATGGCTAGAACCAGGGGACACAGTGTCAGAATAAGGGGTAAGCCATTTAGGACTGAAATGAGGAAGAATTTCTTCACTCAGAGGGTGGTGAATCTTTGGAATTCTCTACCCCAGAGGCTGTGGAGGCTCAGTCACTGAGTATGTTCAAGACCGAGATTGATAGATTTCTAGATATTAAAGGCATCAAAGGATATGGGGTAGTGCTGGAAAATGGCTCGAGGTAGAAGATCAGCCATGATCTAGTTGAATGGCGGAGCAGGCTCAAGGGGCCGAATGGCCTTCCCCTGCTCCTATTTCCTATGTTCCTATACTGATCTGAAGTAGATGACCTTACACTTCTTCACATTGAATTCCATCTGCCATAATTTTGCCCACTCTCTCAGTTTATGGCCTTTTGTAACTTCATTTTAGAAACACAAATACTGTGTAGAAAATTCAACCATATCTGTCATTTTCAGAAACATTTGCAGCCCCTCAGCTTTTCCCAGCTTCACTCAATTCCTGCTTAATGAATTCTGGCATCTTCTCTGCACACTGCTGTGTCTGAATTGATGTTTTGTTCTGCACCTATAGCATTCTGGATCAGCACAGGATCGCTGAATGTTTAGTTCTGATTGTTGACTCACACAGACCTTCAATAACTATTCAAGGCTGATTGAAATAGTCTAGAAACATGAAATAAAGTCAACTATGTCATTTTTCTTTTGCTGAGATAGCCTGTAAGAGTGAAGACATATCACAAACTTGATGAATTATCTGTTTTCTAGCACAATACATAAACCTTCCTTCTGTTGTAAGCAGAGAGGGTTAATTTAGTTTGTCTAGGAATGCATCAAGTTAAAGACATTCTATACATTGAGTAATTATACCATTGGGCCAATCTGTACAAAATGAATATCAATATTTGTTTTATGCTATACCTACACAATTCCCTTTTCCTCTATTTGAAAGCAGTTTGCAAAGGATGCTTAGAAGTGTCAGAGTCAGTGCCTGAAGACCTCTGATTTCCAGGGTGCAAAGCAATATTCCAAACTGAGTATGAATCTGGGAAGTGACCTAAACAATAGTTTTAATAGAGTTAAAGTTCCTCTTGTATGTGCTTCATGTTCAGATACCAATTAGTGTCCAGTATTCAAGAATGTTTGGTTGCAGTTACATAAAGAATTGACAAGACCAACTTTTACTCAGTATGAACATACGGACAGTCCTCCAAGAGATCACAGTGAAAGACAACAGAATGACATCAGACATATAATTGAAAAGGTCAACTTTAAGTAAAGACCAGTGCTTAACTGTATGAGATTTCTCACTAAACTTTATGGCGCAAATAGCTAATGGTAACCCATCACACTCACAAATCAAGAAAACCAATAGAATGGAGAGAGATAAAAACTAACCTGATGATGATGTGAAATTTAGATCATTTAATTTTTATTGCATAATTGATGGACCTCATTTACATTAATATTAAAAATAGAAATACATAATTATGAGAAGATGTGATAAACACTCAGGCATGTAGGTATAAGTCCAATACACAAACACACACCTGTAGTGACCCTTGTAATCCTCAGGAGAGTTCAGACATTTGCACAGGCAAATGTTAATATAAACATTTATTAGAACCAGAAGAAAGTGAAGAGTTTACTCACACACCTAGTCCTTAGGAAAGTTCAGACATCTTCTCCACTACAACTACCCCCAAACACATACATGCAAAGTTTTACAGCCCCACTGGATACAAGGTCTAAGGTTTACTCTAAGGTCTCCAGCGACCCGGGTTCAATTCTGGGTACTGCCTGTGTGGAGTTTGCAAGTTCTCCCTGTGTCTGCGTGGGTTTCCTCCGGGTGCTCTGGTTTCCTCCCACATGCCAAAGACTTGCAGGTTGATAGGTAAATTGGCCATTATAAATTGCCCCTAGTATAGGTAGGTGGTAGGGGAATATGGGGACAGGTGGGGATGTGGTAGGAATGTGGAATTAGTGTAGGATTAGTATAGGTGGGTGGTTGATGGTCGGCACAGACTCGGTGGGCCGAAGGGCCTGTTTCAGTGCTATATCTCTAAACTAAACTTCTTCTGGATGCACTTCCTAATGACTGCTCACCAATGAGACAAGAAAATCAGGCAGGATTGTGATGTTACATACTCCCACTTCATTTTCATTCTATTTCCATGTTGTGCCAGCTGCAGTCATGTGTGCTCCTCCACCATGCGGAGTCTAAATCAGTCCCATACTTCATCTGAGCCACCTCCGTGTTTGCTCCCACTTGTTATAATTTGGCAGGAAACATGTCCCCATACCAATTAAGGGCTTACCCACGTCAAAATCTTAACTTTAATCAGTTTTCCACCAGAGGTGGGTTTCTGACCCAAAATCAAACCCAACTCCTGTTCTCACCTCCGTGATGAAATTTCAGCCCAAAGCGGCTGACTTTGAGGAAGCTTTTAAAGGTCAGGAAAATGGTAGCAAGGCAGAAGGGTTTAGGAACAGAATCCTAACCATGAGGGAGTGATGTCAATAAATAATGAAACAGAAACAGAAATGAAACACATAAGCACACTAGAGTTGCAAGAGCATAGAGTATGAGCTAAGATGTAAGGTTGAGTGGCGCTGTGGTTAGCCTCACAGCTCCAGCAACCCAGGTTCAGTTCTGGGTACTGCCTGTGCGGAGTTTGCAAGTTCTCCCTGTGACTGCGTGGGTTTCTGCCGGGTGCTCCAGTTTCCTCCCACAGCCAAAGACTTGCAGGTTGGTAGATGAATTGACCATAGTAAATTGCCCCTAGTGTAGGTAGGTAGTAGGAGAATGGTGGGGATGTAGTAGGAAATATGGGATTAATGTAGGATTAGTATAAATGGGTGGTTGTTGGTCAGCACAGACTCGGTGGGCTGAAGGACCTGTTTCAGTGCTGTATCTCTAAATAAAAAATAAATAAAAGATTTCAGAGGTAAGGAGGACAAAGAAAGTTGAGAAATTTGAAAATAAGGATAGGTAATTTAAAGTCAGTGGGCTGGGGAACAGGAAACCAATGGTGGTCAGTATGGACATTCGTGATAGGAGATCAGCATTTAGTGTGGAACAGAAAACAAGTGAGAGTTCTGAATGAGATGAAGCTTTTGTGGGCTTGCACCTGGGAGGTCAGCAACAAGAATGTTGGAGAAATCAAGCTGGAAGTTGATAAAGGTATAGATTAGGTTTTCTAAAGATGAATGACATGCCTATTCATTTCCTCATAAATTATTACACTCTTACCGATAAAATGTTTTTGAGAAATATATTCTCTTAATGCATTGTGATACATCTATATTACAATCGGTTGAATGATTCTTTATAGACCTATCTTGAGCTGTTCATTGTTATTCATTATACTTGACACTTATTATAACATATTAACAAGCCAGTGAATTCACAGCCAAGTTAGAAATACATATTGCAAAGATAGTTACATTGGCAAAGCTCATTTCAACTTATCTAGCTCTGATTCTCTGAGGCTCCACTGGAAGTGTAGGTCGGAAAATTGGGCATTTGGCCTCACAAGAGTGAATTGTGTCATTCTTAATTGTTTCAAATGTGATTTGAGAACAGAAAATGAGGCTGGGCTATCAGTATGCACATGCCTCTTCTAAATATTAAAATTAAGTCCTGAATTTAGGCAAGTTCATCTTACAACATCCACTTCTCCCATAGAAAATGGACTCATGACGAATTCTGGAAACTGGTCTCTTCAAGTAAGCTTCTTAAAAGATATGAGGACACAGTTTTTGGTATAAGTGTTTTTACTTTCTCATTTTCAATTGCATTTTGCCCCCATGCATTTGTTTGGCGAGATAATCTGAAATTTTTGAATTTTTGGGATTTTTCTTGCTGCACTTTTTTTTCTACTTAAAAGGAAGAAACACTGTCCACACATGAGCCAGCTAAATTCCATTTTGACAAATTAATGTTTATGATGCCTTTTCATAAAGACATTTAGGTAGAATATAGGTCTCTATCACTAGGGATGAGCAATAAATCCTTGCCTTGGCAATGATGCCCACATTATGAGGATGAATGAAAGAAGAACAGTAAGAGACAATTTTTCAAACAGACACTCTCCCCCCGTGTATAATAAGCTCCTCTTTTAATCAGCTGAATGTCCTGGCACTGAAATTCGGTGGGGCTACCACCACACTCTCATCATAACCATGGCAGAAGGTCAATAGTAACTCCAGAGAAATGGCCATTTTCAGCCATTTATTTCTCACCTCCTTGGGAGTTCTGCCAATTTACCACTAAAGTTATGGCAGGAGGCTTGTGCTAGCCCTGTGGAATTGCAGGGCACCAACTTTTTAAACTTACCCCACAACTAAGGAAGCGTAAACATTCTCCTGTCTAGGAATCTAGATATGTTTAATATGCATCTTGTCAGTGATATTGTGTGCCTAAAAATGCTGACCACTTCAAACGATTCTTATCCTGTAATAAACTTTTCAAAATCACTGATATTGCACTTAACCATTTCCAATGATCTTTGGTTTTGTTGAGTGACGAAATGAAGACTTTGTACCTGAGTAGGCAATAGTGAAGAAAGAATAGAATAAGACAATGATGCGCCAAATGCCTTCCACATGCCACGAGGCTAATTGCAATTGCTGTTGGGTAATTTGTCATGTTCATTCCACAGATCAAACTGCATCCGCAGGATGCTTTAAATATAAACTAAATATAATACAGCTCAATCACCAATGGCCAAATTACATCTGAAACAGAATAGCTTTTCTGTAACTAGAACATTTGTTAAGAAAACATGCAAAGAAAGGAGACCAGTGATAGAAGTAAACAAAGTATTGAACAATAAAGTATAAAAATATTGAACCTTTTTGGAGAGATGAGCGAAAGGACTTATTGAAATTCACAATTCAATCAAACAACAGAGATGCAAAATTATTATTCTAGTACAGAATATGCTGTGCAGAATCCTTCCTTATGCCTATGAACAGTTTTGCAGAAATTTTAATACAAGCACAATCCTATCATTTTGCATCTGTTTTTAGGATTTAACTGTATTGGAAATAATCAAAAATGACACCGACAGATGCTGTTTCCCTTGCCCATACCAGTATGGATTATATGGGAACAGTTGCCAGAAATATAAATGCAGCTGTAATATATTAATAGGGTCATTAAATCAATGAAATGTCCCACTGCAAACATGCAATTAGACATAACAAACAATTTAGAACCTGTGGCTTTTGTGGATTTGCAAATACCAGACCTAGTGCGGGTGTGATTTAAAATTGCGGCCCTGGAAGTCATTTCAGGATCTCCGGGACAGGCTGCAATATTCAAAGTGTTGGCGGGGTGGTGGGGAGTGAACGGGGAACCTGCTCACCTCCAAATAGCCTCCTGACTTCATTGTCTACTTTCAGATATGGGGATGGGGGCAGAGCGGGTGCAAGCGTGATTTGAAGATCGGGTTCTCGGAGGTCAGCACTAGGTCCCGCTGCCTCCAGAGTGCAAAGCCATTTTTAAAAGAACGCCGGGAGGGAATGGCAACACCACACACCTCCAATAAGTGGAGCTCATTAACAAGCTTGTCAGCAACAGTTAACACATTTCAAAGGAAGGGAACATGGAAAACACCATGTCTGGAACATGGCAAGGCGTACAAGTTGTGAACACTCCGGGAAGACCATGAGGTCTATGGAAAGGGCTGATTTACTAAATGCAGAGGCTCAAAATAAAGCTCAGCTGCTCCAAAAGTGCCACAGAGTAGCCATTGCTAGAGCTGTAAGACTCACTTTTCTCAATGGTGAGTGGTAGGAATCGAAAAGGGACATAAGGCTACTGGCATCAGTTGGGCAGCTGGGGTTAGCAGGGGAAGGCCTGATAAATGTACAAAGCCTAGCTGAGGAAGGTCACTTGGGAACAGGCTGCTCTGACATTGGACAGAGCAGTCAGGATGAGCTTCAGCAGATACAACCATCTGGACAGCAGGAGGCCAGAGGAGCACAGTGGCGGTGGGGGGGTGGGGAGGCTGCAAGGGAAAAAGATGCTACCGTAGACATTGGGTCTACTGCCCATGAGTTGGCTACCTGCAAATGACAGAGTGTCAATGTAGTAGGAGGCTACGCCTATCCAGGCAGATGGTCTCGGACCAATGTGCTCTGATCCACAAGGACCTGAGGCCTCGCAGTCAATGTCACCGTCGCCCTGATTTTTAATGCAACCGGGTCATTCCAGCGATCAGCTGTGCACTTAGGTGGCATTTCGCACTGGGCAGCTGATCATGCCATCAGGCAGGTTACAGATGCCATATTCCAGAGGGCGGGAGACTATATCCATTTTGACACAGATGGGCCAGCGCAGCACAAAGGGCATTGGGCCGCCATCGATGGATTCCCTCAGGTCCAGTGGGTCATTGATTGCACTCACATACCCATCAAGGCATTGAAAAGCCAAGCAGTCAGATTACTCAACAGAACGAAAATTTGCATTTGTATAGCTGGACGTCTCAAAGCACTTTACTGCCAATGAAGTACTTTTTGAAGTGTAGTCACTGTTGTAATGTAGGAAACACGGCAGCCAGTACACGCACAGCAAACGCCTACAAACAGCAATGTGAAAATGACCAGATAATCTGTTTTTGTCATGTTGATTGAGAGATAAATATCGGCCTGGATACCAGGGATAACTCCCTTGTTTTTCTTCAAAATAGTGCTATGGGATCTTTTACATCCACCCAAGCAAACAGATGGGGCCTCAGTTTAACATGTCATCTGAGAGACAGCACCTCTGACACTGCAGTGCTGCCTCAGTACTGCACTGGAGTGTCAGTGTTAGTTTTTGTGCACAAGCCCTGGAGTGGGATTTGAACCCATAACATTGTGACGCAGAGGTGAGAACGCTACCAACTGAGCCACAGCTGACACAGAAAGGGCTATCACTCATTGAATGGCCAGCAGGTCTGTGACCACAGGAAGTGAATCTTTCAGGTCTGTTGCCAGTTCCTGGGCAGCTGTTTTGACTCCTTTATCCTGCGATAGTCCCAGGCACCACACCTCTTCAGGCTCACATCCAGACTCCTCGGGTGGCTGCTGGGGTACAAGAATTATTCCCTAAAAGAGAGGGCTCCTGATGCCATTTGAAATCCAGAAACAGAGAAACAGAAGCACAGCAACCAGAGCCATCTACTAACACAGACCTGCATTGAACAGAACATTGGTACCTTGAGGAAGTGCTTCTGCTGCCTTGACTGGTCAGGTGGTGCCCTTTAGTAGGAGCCAGCCATAGTGTCCCATATCGTGATCGTCTGCTGTGCCCTAAACAACATGACACTGCAAAGAGTCCGAGAGATGGATGAAGAGGAGGAGCTGGACGCCACTCCACATTGGCAGAGAACTGGGAGGAGGAAGAAGAGGAGAAGGAAGGGATCACTCAAGAGGTGGGCAGTGCCCAGGCAGCAGAGGACGTCTGTCACCAGCATCCCAAACCTCAGGGTGCAGTGCAGGCTTGCATAGCAGCAAGGGCCATGCTGATTCAGCAGCATTTCACCTGATCACCCCCGACTCCTCATTGCTGAAGACCCCACAACTCACCTTCCAGCATAGAGAGCTACTTTACCGCTATGACCCTTAACTGCGAGGTCCCATTGGCAGCCATAAGCAAGCAGATGGAGAGTTCCTCCATCTGCAGTGGGTGGCACAGTGGTTAGCACCGCAGCTTCACAGCTCCAGCAACCCGGGTTCAATTCTGGGTACTGCCTGTGTGGAGTTTGCAAGTTCTCCCTGTGTCTGCGTGGGTTTTCTTCGGGTGCTCCGGTTTCCTCCCACAGCCAAAAGACTTGCAGGTTGGTAGGTAAATTGGCCATTAAAAATTGTCCCTGGTATAGGTAGGTGGTAAGGAAATATAGGGACAGGTGGGGATGTGGTAGGAATATGGGATTAGTGTAGGATTAGTATAAATGGGTGGTTGATGGTCGGCACAGACTCGGTGGGCCGAAGGGCCTGTTTCAGTGCTGTATCTCTGAAACTAAAAACTAAAACTAAAAACATTGTCCAATATCATAAGGCATGTGTACGTAACATTCTCAGGGACCCACATCCCTGCCACCCGCCCCACAATGCAATGTTCCCCTTTTGACATCAATAATACACCTGTCAGAGCAGTGAAATAAAGAAGTTATATTGTGAGGCAAATGAAATAACAGACTAATGTAGACACAAGTACCCAGGTGACCCACTGAGTGAGTTTAACACCATGGCGCCTTCCTTACCCTAACTCTTCTATGGGGTCCTCTCCCTGTGGCAGAGGAAGACTGCCTCCGGCTGTGATGTTCATGGCTTCTGCCCTTGTCTTGGAAGTGCCTGTGGGGGCTCCTCCACAGGCTGTTGCGACTGTTTCATGGCAGGGTCTGCCTCTGTCACAGGGCCCTGGCATACAGATGGCTCCTGAGTCAGAGTGGGCAAGGGGCTGAAGGGTGATGTCGGTGCCACTAGGACTATTTCAACCTTTTCCTGGCACCTTTTGATGCTGGATGCAGCCTTCAACTGGGACACTGCTGGCATCCACTCTGAGCATTTCAGCATCACTAAACAATCAATGCTATTGAGATTTTCACTTTTTCTGCACCCACTCAGAGTGGTGCTGCATATGGCTCTCCAAGAGGTTGCCCAGACTCTCAGTAGAGGATTTCATGTGATTGGATCCCTGAGTCAGGGCAGAACACATGTACTGCATGGACTCCTCCATTGCCTTCTCAAGGAGCTCCAACAAATGGGAAATTATCTGCCTCTGGTTCTTGAGGGAGACGCTCCTTGTCTGTGACACCCGAGGCCCAGCATCTTCATCCAGCAAAGCATTGCTGTGTCTGTCCTCCATGGGGGACTGCCCACAGCTGACACTCTGCCTCACCCTCCTCCTCACATATGCTACGAAATTCACTCAGTTCTCCCCTTTCTACACTAATCTGTGGCCCACCCATAGAGTCATAGAGAGATACAGCAAGGCCCACCAAGTCTGTGCCGACCAACAACCACCCATTTATACTAATCCTACATTAATCGCAGATGCCTTACTACATCCCCACCATTCTCCTACCACCTACCTACACTAGGGACAATTTACAATGGGCAATTTATCTATCAACCTGCAAGTCTTTGGCTGTGGGAGGAAACCGGAGCACCCGGCAGAAACCTACACGGTCACAGGGAGAACTTGCAAACTCCGCACAGGCAGTACCCAGAACCAAACCCAGGTCGCTGGAACTGTGAAGCTGCAGTGCTAACCACTGCACCACTGTGCCACCCACAATCCAAGGTGAGTGTGTGCGCGCTGATGGAGGTTGCTGAGGTCTGATGTGATGGTGCAGGTTCCATGGACTCCTCCCCCACTGCCCAGGGTGACGGCGCCAATTTGGAAGGTTGACTTTGGTGCCACTCTGCAATTAGCCCTGTGGGAAACACAAGAAAATGGTACTGAGAACTGGTCCTACTCAACAAGTGTCCCAGCACAACCTTTCCCTCAGCTGACAGGAGTCTAAGATCCATAGCTCGCATTGAACACAAGAATACAAGAAATAGGAGCAGGAATAGACCATATGGCCCATTGAGCCTGCTCTGCCATTCAATACAATCGTGGCTGATCTTGGGCTTCAATTCCACTTTCCTGCCCACTCCCGATGTCCCTTGATTCCCTGCGAAACCAAAAATCTATCTATCCCAGCCTTAAATGTATTCATTGATGGAGCAACCACAACCCTCTGGGAAGAGAATTCCAAAGATTCACAACCCTTTGAGTGTAGTAATTTCTCCTCATCTCAGTCTTGAATGATTGGCCCCTTATCCTGAGACTGTGTCCCCATGTTCCAGATTCCCCGACCAGTGGAAACAATCTCTCAGCTTCTACCCTATCAACACCAAGAATTGGGCAGGATTCTCATCCAATGCCCTTCACCTCAAGAAAAAGCAGTCCAATGATCCTGTTGCTCAGAGCCTCCCATCTCACCATCCCTCACTGAATGCCTCAACTGGCAATCTCAGCACCACCTCCTCCACCTCTGTCAGGGTGTGGAGCAGAGCCACTCTGCCTCCCGTTCTGGCCATCGCTTGTGTATTATAGGCTCTCTTCTCCTGCAGGATGAGAGGAGAATGATTCATGAGTAGGCTGCCCTCCCTCATTTCTTCCAGCATGACATGCATGTGGGCTGATGTTCCCCTGAGTGATGCTCCAATCTGAATAGAGCCCCAGATGTGAGAGTAGCTGCCTCTCAGTATAGCGACTGTTGCCTCACTCTAACGATGTGAGGGAGATTTGTGGATGTTCTGTGAGGGAAGCTCATGTGAATTCTGGTGCTTAGAGAGTTGGTGCCCAATGAACCAGGTGCCGCTGGTTACTCACCTTACTAGACTGCAAGAGGTCATTAAACCTTTATTCAATACTGGACTGAGGTCCTTCTTGTGGGTCCCCAGCTACTGACCCTCTTAGTCTCGTTGGGTGGATTTCTCCTTCCTGAGGCCGGGAAGAACAGCTCTCTCTTCTGTGACACTGCATCAATGAGTGCCTCCAGGGAGGAATCAGAGAAACAAGGATGGCTGCCCATGCCCAGATAGGATGTCCGATCTCCGTGATGGTGAATCACTGAAGGCAACGGCAAGCCCAGGCCAATCGAGTGATTTCTATTTGAAGATTACACGCGTCAATGATGCTGGCGTGATGCAGGATCGGAACCTGGAAATGTTCCAAGTGTCAGGTTCCCGACCCTATTCTGAAAATCCCAGCTATTAAGTATGGCTACTTAGGTGAGACACTAGAGGGTTTGTTGGCATAGTGAAGCCACACATGATATGAGTTAACCATCTCTAGGAGAAAAAGGAAGACAATTGGGGAAGTTGAATTTGAAACAAATGTTTAAAAAGTTTAAGAAAAATTAAGTGTTTCTGTACTTTGAAATAAAACATAAATAAGTTAATTATACGGTAATTTATTAAGAAAAGAAAGCAGAAAACTCAGACAGATTGGCCCAGAATTTGCTGTAACAAATCCATGAATGGAGCCTACCATTAGTTAGACTTGACCTTGCCTGTATAATCACCATGTTATTTTGTGCTGGAAGTGCAAGATGGAAAGGGTACAGTGGCCTCAACAGGACATCTGAGACCTGAGTGAACAGAGAAAGTAACTGTATCTTCTTGACGAATCACATTGAAGGATTGTGAAGTTAACAGCATAAGAACTGAGAGGGAAGTGTAAATAAGAATAGTGAATTCAATGCGAAAGAGAAATAAAGAGAGCAAAAGAAAGTTTGGATTAAGAGAGAGAGGAAAGAAAGATACAGAAATAAAAAGTGTTTAAAAAAAAATTCTCCAGTAGCCATTAAAACCTGAAGGAATGAAACGCCAAAGTTGTATTAGTTAACTTTCAGTGCCAGAGAGGTTGACTGGCAATCATTAGCTTTCTGTGGCAGATTCCTTGTATTTATTGCACAAATACTGGAACTTCACTGCTGCTGAATGTCCTTGAATGGGTAGCTAGACAGCGAGATGATGTTTTTGCAGAGCTAACAGTAGAGAGGTGGGACACCAGCAGCAAATCTTCGGTTTCTATGTTTAATCTCACATTTGACCCTCTTCTGAATTTTCTGTAGCATTTTCACTTAAGTAATTCTAAGTTCTATTAGCCTCTCTGTTACTTTAACAGTACATTTCGGGCCATTATATCAGTTAATGTGCCAAAGTGCTTTCCTGAACTCCAGGGATTCTGAAGGGAAAATCTGAAATTTAAATTAGTCTGAGATTAATGTTCTGTTCTACAGTGCTCTGGGATTTCTGCAGTTTTCCTACAAAGGTGGAGCTTTGTCTGCCATTGGGTTTTGATCTCAGAGGCCTGACATGCAGTATAGATCTCACTTCCCTGTCTCTTCCACTGGTGATAGACTCTCCGGGGTGGCCCTGCAAAGGGGATTTCTCGGGGAATGTAAACGGTGGAACATGAAATCCAGGTGATTTGGGCCTAGACAGGGGCAGCACACTTCAGGTGAATTAAAAGCAAATTACTGCAGATGCTGGAAATCTGAAATAAAAACAAGAAATGCTGGAAATACTCAGCAGGTCTGGCAGCATCTGTGGAGAGAGAAACAGAGTTAACGTTTCAGGTCAGTGACGCTTCATCAGAACTGATGAGTTCTAGTGTGCCATTTCTAATGCTAACAAATGTGAGAAGTAATGCTAACAATCATATGACAAGTCCTCCATGTGTTTAGCGTTGTTTCTTGTGCTATGTTTGGACTGTGTTTGAAATCAACCTGTATGGGTTCACTGGATGAATAAAACTACCAGAACAAACTACTCCACAGTGATAGCTGCAATTAATTTAAATTTCCTTGCACCCGGGGAATTTGCATTCCCTTGGGACAAGATCAAAAAATTGGCTCTATATTGTGCATATAGATTTTTCATTTTGAGAAATCCAGTTTCATAGTTTAGAACATTACCAAATTTGAAAAGAGCAAAAGAGTTGCAGTAGATCAGAAAGTAATGATTAGGTGATGTCACACTCTTGGGTTTTAAGAGACTGATGATTGTGGGAGAAAGGACAGATTGGGGAAAATAAAGAGTTCCAAAGTATTGATTGTATTAAAGAGTCTTGATGTCATGGTGTGGGGTGGAAGAAGAGCATGTAAAACTGTGTTTTTACAAAATATTTGGTTACCCCACACAATAATATCCCCATTTTTAGATTGGCCTCCATTCTCTCACATGGCTGGGAAGCCCTTTTTGATGTCTTTCCTAAGTTAAAGGATACTGTATAAATGCAAGTTGTTGTAGAGCTGGCCAGGAATGCACCAGTTTGCAGCAGTTTGGCATCCTTCCATCTACGAAAAATGATGGACACGTAGCAAACAATTCATTTAGGTAGGGTGGCTTCTCTTGGTGTTGCACAGTGGCGCAGTGGTTAGCACCGCAGCCTCACAGCTCCAGTGACCCCGGTTCGATTCTGGGTACTGCCTGTGTGGAGTTTGCAAGTTCTCCCTGTGACCGTGTGGGTTTCTACTGGATGTTCTGGTTTCCTCCCACAACCAAAGACTTGCGGGTTGATAGGTAAATTGCCCCTAGTATAGGTAGGTGGTAAGGGAATTGAGGGAAGGTGGGGATGTGGTAGGAATATGGGATTAATGTAGGATTAGTATAAATGGGTGGTTGATGGTCGGCACAGACTCGAAGGGCCTGTTTCAGTGCTGTATCTCTAAATAAAAATAAATCTTTGTTGAGAGCTGTGAAGGTCAATCCTTGAGAGGTAGGTTCTTCCAGGCGTGCTGCACATGAAGCTGCCAAGTGATGCTGTGAGTTGTTTTTGACATTGACACCTATTGCCAAGCTGCTGTAGCAATTGGTCATCGTGGTAGTGCACACCAGTCCACAGAATGTGTCACCATTTCCCTCTTTTACCAGTTAGTGACTCCCAGGTGCAACAGTTGACAGTTAAGGACCTTCATGTCACACTTGCATGCATCCTTGAAGCGGAGCTTTGGACGCCCCACTGGTTGACTGGCCCCAGCTACCTCACCATACAGAAGGTCCTTGGGAATGTGACCATCTTCCACCCTGCAGACGTGTCTGATCCACTAAAGCTGCCTCTGTTTGATTAGTGCCAACACAATGGGAACTCTGCCTTTGAGAGGACTACCACATCTGTGATTTTGTCCTGCCAGGATATACCCATTATTCACCACAGACAGCAAAGATGGAAATTACTGAGCCAAGGATGCATCAGGTTGATTATGTTCCTATATGTAATATGCAAAATTTTTACAAAAGGTTGCAGACCATAAGGCATAATGTTCATAATGTTTTAATGAATCTTGGCTCAGTGGTAGTACCAGTCATGGAGAGTCAGAGTCATAGAGTCATAGCATACATACAGCACAGAAACAGGCCCTTCGGCCCACCATGTCCACGTCGGCCATCAAGCCAATCTATTCTAATCCCGTTTTCCAGCACTTGGCCCGTAGCCTTGTATGCTATGGCATTTCAAGTGCTCCTCTAAATATTTCTTAAATGTTGTGAGGGTTATAGAGTCACTGAGTCAGAAGATTATGGGTTCAAAACCCCTTCCAGAACTTGAATGCACAATAATATAGTTATTTGTATATCAAATAACCACTGTACCATTTTTGTAGAATCCTACAATTTTTCATACGGAATATCTCTGAATTTTATCTTTGCATTTCTTGTTTCTATTTCCAACAATTAACATTGTAAGAGAAATTGAACACTTTGGCTGGGATCTTGTGGAGGTGGCGGGGCTCCTGCTGCCAGCTCAGAAAGGCAGGGGGAATGCCCACCTTGGCCTTTTCGCAACCCCACCCACACGATCCATTGTTCCGGAGGTAAAGTTTTTGTCATCGGGATCTCTGTCCCTCTACAGGCAGGGATCCCACCTCCAGAGCTGCCAGTCAATCAGAGGGCCAGCAATTCAGCTGTATCAGCAGGGCCACCGAAGGCGGTGACCACTGCCACAGCGCTGGACCTGGGTCCAAGGCTCTGGAACCCCAGACCTCAGGTAACAAAGAACAAAGAACGAAGAAAATTACAGCACAGGAACAGGCCCTTCGGCCCTCCAAGCCTGCGCCGATCCAGATCCTCTATCTAAACCTGTCGCCTATTTTCTAAGGGCCTGTATCTCTTTGCTTCCTGCCCATTCATGTATCTGTCTAGATACATCTTAAAAGACGCTATCGTGCCCGCGTCTACCAGCTTCGCTGGCAATGCGTTCCATGCACCCACCACCCTCTGCGTAAAGAACTTTCCACGCATATCCCCCCTAAACTTTTCCCCTCTCACTTTGAACTCGTGACCCCTAGTAATTGAATCCCCCACTCTGGGAAAAAGCTTCTTGCTATCCACCCTGTCCATATTTCTCATGATTTTGTACACCTCAGTCAGGTCCCCCCTCAACCTCCGTCTTTCTAATGAAAATAATCCTAATCTATTCAACCTCTCTTCATAGCTAGCACCCTCCATACCAGGCAACATCCTGGTGAACCTCCTCTGCACCCTCTCCAAAGCATCCACATCCTTTTGGTAATGTGGCGACCAGAACTGCACGCAGTATTCCAAATGTGGCCGAACCAAAGTCCTATACAACTGTAACATGACCTGCCAACTCTTGTACTCAATACCCCGTCCGATGAAGGAAAGCGTGCCGTATGCCTTCTTGACTACTCTATTGACCTGCGTTGCCACCTTCAGGGAACAGTGGACCTGAACACCCAAATCTCTCTGTACATCAATTTTCCCCAGGACTTTTCCACTTACTGTATAGTTCACTCTTGAATTGGCTCTTCCAAAATGCATCACCTCGCATTTGCCCTGATTGAACTCCATCTGCCATTTCTCTGCCCAACTCTCCAATCTATCTATATTCTGCTGTATTCTCTGACAGTCCCCTTCACTATCTGCTACTCCACCAATCTTAGTGTCGTCTGCAACCTTGCTGATCAGACCACCTATATTTTCCTCCAAATCATTTATGTATATCACAAACAACAGTGGTCCCAGCACGGATCCCTGTGGAACACCACTGGTCACACGTCTCCATTTTGAGAAACTCCCTTCCACTACTACTCTCTGTCTCCTGTTGCCCAGCCAGTTCTTTATCCATCTAGCTAGTACACCCTGGACCCCATGCGACTTCACTTTCTCCACCAGCCTACCATGGGGAACCTTATCAAACGCCTTACTGAAGTCCATGTATATGACATCTACAGCCCTTCCCTCATCAATCAACTTTGTCACTTCCTCAAAGAATTCTATTAAGTTGGTAAGTGAGGTGGGGTTACCAGGGCCAGTCCAGAAGGCCCTGGTGAGGTGGGGTGGGGGGTGGTGCATGAGCGTGAAGTTCAGGGGGAGTGGGGGTCCATAGAGGTGGATGCTTTGCTGGCAAGGGTCCTTTGTGGGCCACAGATTGCCCACGGAGGAAGGACCCCCTCCCAAGTCTGCAGGGAATGTGTCCTCCCTGCATTGCGGAGGCACCCCTGTCGCTGATAAGATCCCAGCGGCGGCGGGAAGAGGCCCCAAGTGGCCATTAATAGGCCACTTCAGGGCATCAATTAGCACCTAAGCAGAAGGCTGTTGTCAGCCTATCCCGCCCCCAGCAAAATCTTTTGACGACGGGGTTGCAACAGGCCCTCAGGGCCCCTTGCCACCCGTCATGATTCTATGGGCCCCCCTTGCCTCCGACCCCAACTCAGTGGGGCCCATAAAATCCAGCCCTTTGTTTGCACTTGCCAAACACTGCATTCATTTAACAGTTCTTAGTGTGACACTTCA
The DNA here is from genome assembly GCF_036365525.1 of Heterodontus francisci. Taxonomy (NCBI): domain Eukaryota; kingdom Metazoa; phylum Chordata; class Chondrichthyes; order Heterodontiformes; family Heterodontidae; genus Heterodontus; species Heterodontus francisci. The sequence goes on along the minus strand of NC_090375.1, from coordinate 101,775,756 downwards.
GTCCAGTACTGATGGGGAACTGCACTATCTGACATGCCATCTTTAGGATGAGACATCAAACTGAGGCTTCGTCTGTCTTCTCAGGTGGACGTGAAAGATCCCATGTCACTTCTTGAAAACAGCACAGGATTTCTTCCAAAAATATACATTCCAGAAAATGTTTTCTCACAATATATTACACATTACCTGCAGCTACATGTGAGGCACTTAGAAACAGTTTTGCTCTTTCCTTGTTTAACATGTATTGCCATGCTACAGTCGGTAAACATTCCACCTGCAAATTACAACTGGAAATCATTTTTTCACTATGGACACCTTTAAAGTTGTACCTTGAACAATTCTTCAGACAAAGTACAAATCACATTTATTTACTCACACACATGCTGTAACGTAAGGTGGGTTCCTGGGTTTGGTGCATTTGAGACTTCAACATCTCAACAGTACTTCTTTCCTTGAAGCACAAATTGGCTTATTGCATGAGGGAGCAAAAGAAGACTGAAGAAATGTTCACAAGTTTCAGCCCACAGTCATTGAAGAGAGCACTCCGGATATAATTGAAATTGAGAATACAGAGGAAGTGGGGGAGATGAAGCTGAAGGCTAGTGTCATCCATTTCCTTCTTCTCTCCTGATTCACTCTCTTGTACCCTCAAGCACACCACCATGAGACAGTGTATGTTGAAATGGAAATATAGGGCTGAATTTTATATCGGCGATGAGGGTCCCGATGACGGGCTGGAAGGTTGGTGGCAACCCCACCTCTGCCCTCTATTGGACACCCCCCCCCCAGCTGAATTCAACAGCTGGCAAGTAATTAACTGCCTGCTGCCAGGGATGCGGTCCCCTTTAAGGGACAAGATCCCATTCCCAAGGTCTGGCAGCCAATCGGAGGGCTGGCAGCCTAGCAGTATGAGCAGTACCACCAGGAGCGGTGGCCGTTGCTGGTACTGCAGGAGTGCTGAAGCAGCTAAGATGGGGGAGGCCCAGAGACCAAGGTAAATGAAGTCGATGTCACGGGGACCAGTCAGGCAGGCTTTGGCGAGGGGTTGGAGGGGTAGTTGAGGAGGGCAGAGGGTGGGGGTCTTGCTACGGGGGGGTGGCCTTTGCTGCCAGGAGGGCCCTCCGTGCGCCATGGATTTCCCCCAGAGGAGGGAACCCTTCTGAGCCCACTATGAGGCCGTCAGGTCTCAACTCGCCAGGTCTTACCTGGCAGTGTCTCCACGCAGTGGTGGGCCCTTCTGACATTGGCTAAGTGCCAGTGGAGGTGGGAGGCAGCCCTTAAGTGGCCCTTAATGGGCCAATTAAATGGCTTAATTGGCCACCCAGCAGACCTCTCACCCACCATGGTGCCTGCTGTGGGCAAAATGACATGGGGGCAGGACAATGTCAGGCACCCTGCTTGACACCAATTCATGTCATTTTGTCTGGGAGCCTTGCAGCCAAATGTTTATCATGTGTTCCTATTTGGAAATTGGAAGAAGGTAGCACCTCACACAATATTGAGTATCGGAAGATATATCTACCCTAGTGTGAAGGAACTCTCGTATCTTCCTATGTAACTGGACTGATTACAGACCATGGTGGAATTTTATGTTCTCCCCCATGTTGGGTTTCGAGGGATGTCCCTCATTAAAACTGCCTGATCAAGGGACCCAGCATCAGGAAGGGGGGTGCCGCACTGAGCTACCCCATTGTCTTTGCTGCCGACCCCCCTCCTGCACTGACTTATCTGTGGCCTGGGTCCAGTGCCTGTGGTGAGTCCTGTACCTGCAGCAGCCACTGCCTTCACAGTGCCGCTGCTCAGTGAAGGAGCTGTTGGCCTCTCAGCAGGCAGGACTTCCGTCACCAGGGTCCTTAATTCCAGGAAGGCCAGCCACTGTCCACTTGTGCCTAATCGGTACGTCATCTGGCAGGCCTTTCCCAGAGGGGCGATGCAGGGCTCTCGGTGATGCTTTAGCCGGTGGTCAAGACTCCCGTTGCCAAGATGAAATCCAGCCCAGAAGGAGAAACTGCAGTTGCAGAAGCAGGAAACTATTGATAAGAGAGCTAAGTTCTTTGTTGCCGTGCACATTGATTCAGACCTTATATAATAGATGGTTGTCAACTGAGCCTGATCATCCATTGGAATCATTAGATACTGTGCACAACAACCTGCAAGATCAGGTCTGCTGGGTGGGAAAACCTGTGTACAAAGATGTAGCTGGGGATGAGAGAGAAAGTGGGAGGGAGAGATCTTATGGGGGAGAGGGGAGCATTTGCGGAGAGGAGATCACATGGGAGAGACATCAAATCAATTGGCTGATCAGTGGGAGCGGTGAGATATTTGATTGTGGGGTGTTGGGAGGGAGGCTGATCATGACGAGTGAGACTGATCATAACAGGTTAGCTTGAGGAAGGGTGGGGGGAAGCTCTTCTGCTCCTCCTGACCCTCAAGCAGTTCTGGAAAAGCACTTAGCTGCTGGATCCAACAGTTTTTGCCCCCCTTTAGTTGGAGAGTTTCTTGAGCCCTGGGAAGACCAGTCCACAGCCATTAAATCCACATGGCTGCTAAAATCTGAGGCATGCTGCCTCATTTAAATATTATAATTACTGACCCACTTCTCGAGAGCAGGTTACTTGCCAGACCTTGTTAAACACAAGTAGATACATTCACGGCAGGTTGGGTTCACATTCCTGATTTTTAAAAATTTAGACCCTGACTCCTCCCTGCCTATCGGGAAAGGGGTGGGGGAGGTAAAATTCCTCCTGTGCTATTTACCTCCAGATTTACGTATAAATTAAAACAAGTGTCGTAAGTACAACGGAGGTGGCAGAAGAAAACTAAGTGAAATTAAAAGGAATGAGGACAATTCAAGAGAAATTTCACAATTGTCAGCCTTTTTCAAAGTTGAAAGACAGGGGACTAAGTAGAGGCAGACAAAAATAAAAGGAAAGGAAATTCAAGGTGCAGGCCTGAGACTGTGGGTAAATATTGTGCCAGTCAAATATAACAAGCACTTGAAGAACCAACTAGAGAACAGGCCATCTAGACTGGGTATTGTGTAATGAGAGAGGAATAATTGACAATCTAGTGGTGCAAGACCCCTTGGGGATGAGCGACCATAATACGATAGAATTCTTCATCAAGATGGAATGTGACGTAGTTGATTCTGAGACAAGGGTCCTGAATCTTAGTAAAGGAAACTATGAGATGCGAGTTGGCCATGACGGATTGGGAAGCGTTACTTAAAGGGATGACAGTGGATAGGCAATGGCAAACATTTAAAGAGCACATTGATGAACTGCAACAATTATTTATCCCTGTCTGACGCAAAAGTAAAATGGGAAAGGTAGCAACCAATGCTTACAAGGGAAATTAGAGATAGCATTAGATCCAAGGAAGACACAATCTGGAATCTGCCAGAAAAAACAACAGACCTGAGGATTGGGAGCAGTTTAGAATTCAGCAAAGGAGGACCAAGGGATTGATTAAGAAGGGGAAAATAGAGTACGAGAGCAAGCTTGCGGGGAACATAAAAGCTGACTGTAAAAGTTTCTATAGGTATGTGAAGAGAAAAAGATTGGTGAAGACAAATGTAGGCCCCTTACAGTCAGAAACAGGGGAATTTATTATGGGGAACGAAGAAATGGCTGACCAACTAAATGCATACTTTGGTTCTGTCTTCACAAAGGAGGACACAAATATCATACCAGAAATGTTGTGGAACACAGGGCTTAGTGAGAGAGAGGAACTGAAGAAAACCAGTATTAGTAGAGAAATGGTGTTGGGGAAATTGATGGGATTGAAGGCCGATAAATCCCCAGGGCCTGATGGTATGCATCCCAGAGTACTTAAGGAAGTGGCCCTAGGAATAGTGGAAGTATTGGTGGTCATCTTCCAAGATTCTATAGATGCTGGAACAGTTCCTACAGATTGGAGGGTAGCTAATGTAACTCCACTATTTAAAAAGGGAGGTAGAGAGAACGCAGGGAATTATAGAGCAGTCAGCCTGACGTCGGTAGTGGGAAAAATTCTAGAGTCCATTATCAAAGATTTTATAGCAGAGCACTTAGAGAACAGTGGTAGAATCGGGTAGAGTCAGCATGGATTTACGAAAGGGAAATCATGCTTGACAAATCTATGAGAATTCTTCGAGGATGTAACTAGCAGAGTTGATGAGGGGGAACCAGTGGATGTGGTTTATTTGGACTTTCAGAAGGCTTTCGACAAAGTCGCAAATAAGAGATTAGCATGTAAAATTAAAGCACATGGGATTGGGGGTAGTATATTGCGCTGGATAGAAAATTGGTTGGCAGACAGGAAACAAAGAGTAGGGATAAATGGGTCTTTTTCCGAATGGCAGGCAGTGACTAGTGGGGTACCGTAGGGATCGGTGCTAGGACCCCAGCTATTCACAATATATATTCATGATTTAGATGAGGGAACTAAATGTAACATCTCCAAATTTGCAGATGACACAAAACTGGGTGAGAGGGTGAGTTGTGAGGAGGATGCAGAGAGCCTTCAGGGTGATTTGGACAAATTGAGTGAGTGGGCTAATGCATGGCAGATGCAGTATAATGTGGATAAATGTGAGGTTATCCACTTTGGTAGCAAAAACAGGAAGGCAGATTATTATCTGAATGGCTATAAACTGAGAGGGGGGAAAATGCAGCGAGACCTTGGTGTTCTCGTACACCAGTCGCTGACGGTAAGCATGCAGGTGCAACAGGCGGTAAAAAAGGCAAATGGTATGTTGGCCTTCATAGTGAGAGGATTAGAGTACAGGAGCAGGGATGTCTTGCTGCAATTATACAGGGCCTTGATGAGGCCACACCTGGAATATTGTGTACAGTTTTGATCTCCTTATCTGAGGAAGGCTGTTCTTGCTATAGAGGGAGTGCAGCGAAGGTTTATCAGACTGTTTCCTGGAATGGCGGGACTGATTTATGAGGAGAGATTGAGTCGGTTCGGATTATATTCGCTGGATTTCAGAAGAGTGAGGGGGATCTCATAGAAATCTATAAAATTCTAACAGGACTTGACAGGGTAGATGCAGGAAGGATGTTCCCGATGGTGGGGGAATCCAGAAGCAGGGGTCATAGTCTAAGGATACGGGGTAAACCTTTCAGGACTGAGATGAGGAGAAATTTCTTCACCCAGAGAGTGGTGAGCCTATGGAATTCTCTACCACAGAAAGCAGTTAAGGCCAAAACATTGTATGTTTTCAAGAAGGAGTTAGGTATAGCTCTTGGGTCTAAAGGGATCAAAGGGTATGGGGAGAAAGTGGGAACAGGTTACTGAGTTGGATGATCAGCCATGATCATAATGAATGGCCGAGCAGGCTCGAAGGGACAAATGGCCGAATGGCCTACTCCTGCTCCTATTTTCTATGTTTCTATGTTTCTAAGCACTTTGATGGCTGCTGTAGTTGAATTAGTGCTGCATAAGGTGCTTACATGGCTGGTAGTGCCATTCCACAGCATAGGTCAGTATTACAGAATTAAAGCCACAATTTCCCTTTGGATGAGAAAGTTACGTGGTAGCTGCAGGTGTGACCGATCAGGGTATGATGGCTGTTAATTGCTCTGATTTTTTTTTATTCATTCATGGAATGTGGGCTTTGCTGGCCAGGCCAGCATTTATTGCCCATCCCTAATTCCCCTTGAGAAAGTGGTGGTGAGCTGCCTTCTTGAACCACTGCAGTCCGAGTCGGGTAGGTACTCCAACAGTGCTGTTCGGAAGGGAGTTCCAGGATTTTGACCCAGTGACAGTGAAGGAACGGCGATATAGTTCCAAGTCAGGATGATGTGTGGCTTGGAGGGGAACTTGCAGGTGGTGGTGTTCCCATGCATCTCCTGCCCTTGTCCTTCTAGATGGTAGAGGTCGTGGGTTTGGAAGGTGCAGTCTAAGGATCTTGGTGTGTTGCTTCTTTCAAGCAGTGCCACTGAAAGCAAGACATATTGCAGGCGAATCTCCTACTTCTCCCAGTTGACTGCTGCATCTTAGGCAGAAGAACCATGGAAACTGGAAAAATGCTGTAAATGCTCCTTCCAGCCCTATAAAAATAAATGAAAATTTATCAGCTGGGGCATCTCTTCAGCTGGAATGTCAGATGATGCAGGGTGGAACATTTGCAATGCATGCTCTTCCCCGTACAGTCCTAAAATGGGAATCGAGGTCTTATGTATGTCATGGGGCACTGATTTTTATATTAAAAGGGATTAAAGTCTGACTCCGGTGCTCCAGCCATCCAGTGCCAGGTCCTGGGAAAGATGGGGTCTGCCATATTGTTGGTGGGAACAGTGCGGTCAATCCCCATCATTCTATGTATGTGTCCTTTTAAATCTCTTATTAAATCGACAAGCATTTAACTGAAAAATTGCCATCTGAGGCCAACATTTTAGGGGAAAAATACAGATAAAGAAAGAACTTGAATTCATTCTGCTGGTAAAGATGGCAAGAAGCATTTTGTGGAAAAACGTTGTGGGAGAAAGCAGAATATGTAGAATGCAAAGCATTCAATACTGTTTTCAAGGATCTATCCAGAAAATGTAGTTGCCATTATCAGGAGAATAAAAGATAAAACTGCAAATGCTGGTATTCTGAAATAAAAACAGAAAATGCATGAAATATACAAGAAGGTGATCAGTATCTGCAAGGGGAAAGGACTGGTTTTGACATACCTTCATCAGAACTGATGACCGAAAGATAGGCATTTTAGTAAAGGTTGGATAAAAAAGTGAAGGAAAAGAAAGGGGAGAATCAACAGATACAGCAATTGCAGCAAGAGAGCTAATGGATAAATGACCTGGAAACTGAACAGCCTCTCCATATACCACAAGCACTGTGAAGAAAATGGAAGGTGTAGCTGAAGTCTGAATTTACTTAAGTCAGTATTCCCAACATCTGCTTCTTTCCAGCATTTATTATCACCTGGATGTCCTATCCAGAAATAGTGCCACATTTCTCATAAAGAAAATCAAAATGCCGCACACTGCTGACATGGATTTAAAAGATTTACTTCTCTCTCATTTTTATTTGCTTTGCCCTCCTATTTAGGTTCCCCACATCATCCACATTTCCCAGTTCAATAAACAAGATATGACATGAAGATTCTGATAGCCACTCTTAACTGCAAAATATAGCTCCAACTGCCTTCTTACAGTTTTCACAATGTTATACCCTCATTTGAATAAGTATTAATATCAATGAATGGGTTAAAAATAGAAATGTGCCAAAAATGACATGATTTTTCACAGCAGTCATATTATAAGTGAGAATTCTTCCTATGACGTAGCTTTTAGCGAGATCTATGAAATTCAATTCATAACTTCAAAATAGAGTACAAATTCCTTTTGCCAGTATTATTAACATACTCATGCCAAGTTCATCTCAGATATTTTAAGGGAGCCTTTAATCCACTTAAAATAAATAAACTAATACCTCTATTAAAAATAGATGAGCTAGGAATCTGAATTCATCAAATGTTTGTGCAATCACATTCCCAACAGTAGTTTCTACCCTGATGTTTCAAAAGGAGTGGGAGGTTTGCAGCAGCAATGTGCAGTGAGCCAAACAGGTTTTTTCCCTTTGGTTTCTGCAGCAATATATATAGCCTTATTTTATGTTGTGAATTATCTAATGTTTTGCTGAACTAAGACTCTCAGTCCATGGTATGTTAGTGTGTTGATGTTTTAGATTACATTTTTGAAAAGTTAGCAAAACTATATAAAGTCAAATTTGAACTGTCAGTCAATGTCACTTAAACTGACTTACAACTACACTGACATTACTGGCAGTCAAAACTGGAGTAACAAAATGTTTGATGACAGTGTGAAGTTGGCATTTTATGGAATATTATATACCCTTAGGAAATTATCAGTTTTAAAATGTATCCTTTGAGGGTTCAGTGAACTACAACAATTATAAGAGAGAAAAATAAATGTGTTTCCTTATCTTGTTGTCTTATTCATTTATAAGAAGGTGGCGTTCGTATTCTTTACGCTAAAATGTAGAAGGATAGAATTTTTGAAGAAATTACTGATTGAAAGATTCTATATTTTCTATTTTATGACATTCAGAATTTCCAAATCAAAATTAGGCACTTTGGTAAATGCTGGTGATTTATATTTTTGAAAGCTGAAAAGGAAATGAAGGGGTAAATGATTAACATCTGACTGGAATCATTAGAATTTCCTTCATTAGTCCTCAGGTGTTTTGGTCGAAAAACAGAAAGTGCTGGAAATACTCAGCAGGTCTGGCAGCATCTGTGGAATGAACCATGTGTAATGCCACTTGAGCAACATCACTGCACTGGGATTGCACACAATTTGGTTCTGATCCAATTTCTAGCCTCACATTTCATTTATACCAGATATTTTCGTTACCCAGCAGTTACAATTAGAAGCTTAGACTGAATGAAAAGAAAATCTACAACTCTGAGAGGCAGTATTCTTGAGCCACAACATAAACAAGTTGCATTAATTAAGTAACTGTGAGAACCATGGTGTGACATTACGTCCTGATTGACGTATCCCTGTTTGTGAGCTAAAGTGCTGTTATTCTATTGCCCACCACCCTTGTCACTACTACTCCCCGCCCCATTACCCCCAGCACATATTTCTTCGGGTGTTTTGATTATCCTATTAACTGACTAGTAGTGTATCAAAAATGAAAATGTTTAAAAAATGTCATTAATTGAAGCTCCTTTAAATTTTTTTTTTAGGGAATGCCAACCACAGGAAATTTCACAGACAGTATTAGAAAAGTTGCAGTACAAATACAAATTAGGCTTAATAATCTTCTGAAAGAACATAAGAACATAAGAAATAGGAGCAGGAGTAGACCATATAGCCCATCGAGCCTGTTACACCATTCAGTAGGATCACAGCTAATCTTTGGCTTCAACTCCACCCTCCCGCCTTCTCCTGCCTTCTCCCCAAAGCCTTTGATTCCCCGAGAGACCCAAAATCTGTCTATCTGAGCCTTAAATATATTCAATGTAGCTTCTAGCATATTTCTATACAATCCTATAACTGGCTCAGGATAAAGAATGGAGTCAAAAAGAAATTATTACTCAGATCAATTCTTACTGTAATGTAATATTCTCAGCAGTTGCTGGCAATTACCAAGAGACGATACACAGCATAGCATCACAGACTAACTTCCAAAGCTCTTCTAGGTGCATCCACAACCCTCTGTGGTAAAGAATTCCAAAGATGTTTAACCCTTTAAGTGAAGAAATTTCTCCTCATCTCAGTCCTAAATGATCATCCCCTTATCCTGAGACTGTGCCCCTATGTTCTAGACTCCCCAGCCAAGGGAAACAACCTGTCAGTGTCTACCCTGTCAAGCCGCTTCAGAATCTTGCATGTTTCAATGGGGTCATCTCATTCTTCTAAACTCCAGAGAATATAGGCCCAATTTACTTAGCCTGTCATCATAGAACAACCCTCTAGTGAACCTTCACTGTACCGCCTCCAATGCAAGTATATCCTTCCTTAAATATGGAGACAAAACGTCGCACAGTACTGCAGGTGTGGTCTCACCAAAGCACTGTATAATTGTAGCAAGACATTTTTATTCCTGTGTTCCAATCCCCTTTCAATAAAGGCCAACATGCAATCTGCCTTCCGAATTACTTGCTGTATCTGCATGCTAACTTTCCGTGTTCCTTGCGCAAGTACACACAAATCACTTTGAACATCAACACTTACAAGTTTCACACCTTTTAAAAAATATTCTGCTTTTCTATTCTATTGTGAATAACCTCACAATTCCCCATATTGCACTCTGTCTGCCACTTTGTTGCCTACTCACGTAACCTGTCTGTATCTTTTTGCAGCCTCTTTGATTCCTCCTAACAGCTTGCAGTCCCACCTGGCTTTGTATCATCAGCAAACTTAGATACATTACTCTCTGTCTCTTTGTTTAAGTCATTAATATAAATTGTAAATAGTTGAGACCCCAGCACTGATCCTTGTAGCACTCCACTAGTTACAGCCTACCAAACACCTGTTTATCCCTACTCTTTATTTCCTGACCATTAACCAATCCTCTGTCCATGCTAATATATTACCCCCAACTCCATGAGTTCTTATCTTGCCTGTTAACCTTTTGTGTGGCGCCTTATCGAATGCCTTTTGGAAAAATACTACATCTACTGATTTCCCTTTATCTACCCTGCTACTTACATTCTCAAAAAACTCTAATAAATTTGTAAAACATGATTTCCCTTTCACAAAACCATGTTGACTTTGTCTGATCATACTATGATTTTCTGAGTGCATTATTAGGTCACCAGCAACAACTGCCACTTTAAAGGGTTTATTAAGTTGGGAGCTGCCAGAACCAGTTTGTTTGTTAAAAATGGCTTTTAATGTCTCGAAAGCTGTTTGGCACCTCTCTGACCACACCAACGTGGCTCTTTTCTGCAGTAAGTCTGTCAGTGGGGTGGCTATAGTGAAGTTTGGAAAAAACTTGCGGTAGAACCCACACATCCCCAGAAAAACTCATTATTTCCTTTTTTATCGTGGGGATGGGAAAATCCATCAGTGCCTGTACTTTTGCTGCCCTAGGCAGCACTCACCCCTGACCTACAACATGCCCGAGGTAGGTCACTTGAGCTTTAGCAAACTCGCTTTTTGCAATGTTTACTGCTGGGTTAGCTGACTGTTACCTTTGCAAGAGGGCGTCTAATTGGGCTAACTGGTCCCTCCAGGTCTTATTGTACACTAACAAATCATCCAGGCACACTACACAGTTGGGTAGGCCAACCACTACCTGGTTCATTAGCATTTGGAAGGTGGCTGGGGCATTCCTTAATTCAAAAGGCATCACTTGATACTGGAATAGGCTGTCTGGGTTGACAAAAACTGAGACCTCTTTTGCTTGGAGTGTTAAGGGAAACTACCAATAACCTTTTCACAAGTCTATTTTGAGTATTGCTGAAAATAGAGACATGTTGTCGAAGCTCTTCATCTTGCACTCATCAGGACAATCGCAAGGATAACCAATATAAGGGAAAACAACAACTTATACTGCATGAGAAGAGAGTCCTGATTGGTTGGCAAGTGAACTCTGATTAGTAGAAGCATTGCCATGGCGAATGCACCAGTTTATAGTGACTGACAGTTAACTGCCAAGCTTTGTTTAAAATTTAAACCAGGCTGCTTGACTCTGATTGGTCAAGGCATTGCCCTGAGGAATGAACGAGCGAATGGCTGTCACTTACTTTGTTCAACTGAAACGGGCGCAATGTTTGTACATATTCTTTCTGTCTGCAAAGAACAGGGCCCTGTGTATTAATATATGTAGCTTCCAGTATGTGAAAATGCACCAAACTGCGAGCCCTGCTGACAATCTTAAATTGGTTGTCAGCGTAATTCTTAGTACACTGTGGATTATTTAGCAAATGTTGTTCCAATCGCAGAATCACATCTAATGTTGGACACTGTGTTTTTAGTTTTGCAAGCATAAGCTGGTTGGGTATGGCTAGGTGATAGGGGTTTTATTGGAGGGGTCTCTCCTACATCCACATCTTGTAGAGTTCAGGTTGTGCACCCTGGTGTGTCCTTGTAGACTTCTTTAAATGCTGTGAGCAGCCTTGCTAGGGCTTCTCTCTGTTCCGCATTCAGATAGGAGAGTGTGGTGTCAAAGTTACCCAACACTTTGGTGTTGGCTAACCGAGCAGTAAGGGGTTCAATTTGGGAATCCTCCAGATCTTCCTCTAACACGTCCTCACTGTCCCTTTTGTCCCCTTTCTTCCTGACTGTCTGACAGATCTGTGCTTGTCTGTCCCCTTCCCAGCTGTGATACTGTTTTAACATGTTAATGTGGCACAGCCTTTGTTTCTTCCTTCAATCTGGGCTGTCAATTAAATAGTTTACCTGGCTAATTCTTTTTGCCACTCAGTATGGGCCACTGAACCGGGCTTTCAGGGGTTCACCCTGAATTGGGAGTAGTACTAATACCTGGCCTCCAGGCTGAAATGTTCTGGCCTTGGCATGTTTATCTGCCTGCCTTTTCATTGCTGCCTGAGAGGTTTTTAGCTGCTTCTGAGCCACTGCACAAGCATTCGTGAGCTGCTCCTGGAACATGGAAATGTAGTCTTACATAGAAGACACATTCCTGTGTCCAAAAAAATCTCTGTTTGATTAGTTTAAGAGGACTTCTCACCCTTTTGTCCACAAACTAATTCAAAGGGACTAAAGACAGTAGACTCATTGAGTGAGTCTCTGGTGGAAAACAGGAGAAATCCCAACCCTTTGTCCCAGTCATGGGGGTACTCGTAGCAGTATGCCCTGATCATTGACTTTAGGGTCCGGTGGTACTGTTCCAAAGCCCCTTATGACTGTGGGTGTAGGCTGAGGACTTTAGCTGGGTTATGCCTAGATTACCCATGACTTTTTGAAAGATCCCAGACATGAAATTTGTGCCCTGATCTGACTGGATCTCAGCAGGCAGCCCATATCTGGTAAAGAATTGGGTTAGCCCCTCCACCAAAGGAATGGATGCTGTTTAAATCCAACCTGCAACAACTCCCATAAGTATGAGGAGGGGGTGAAAATTGGGCAAGCAGAAACAGTTAGAACGAGTGTAACTCTGGTATATATGTGACTTACTCCTCAAATTCCACTCCATGATGGGACTGTTTTCACTGCAAAAAAGGGGGGGCAATTTCAGGACTTAAAAAACCGACACGCCCCGTTCTGCTGTCATAACCAGAGCAGAGCGGAACTTATGTCTGCTGGCTTGCTATTGGAGAGATTTCATTGTGGATGCCAGCTATGGCAGAACAGAGCCAGTCTGGCTAAATGAAACAAACAGACCCTTTCCAGAAAGACTAGGAATCCTTACTGCTACCTATTGTTTTCTGACACACTATCAAAACTAGCTTTTCAACATTTAGTGGGGACTACTTCCAATATGATGTGATCTTGTTAAGTAATGTATGCCTGCTTCATGTAGGCATACATAATGTTGGAGGAAACAGTGGTGAGATTGGTGAGAGAAATTGGTGAGAATTCCAATGGGCGACATCATCCTGCCAGTCCTGAATCTTTTCCTGATGGCACATAACAGCTCATCTTCTATAGCTGCAGAACCTCCATTGTAGTTCAAATGGAGTGGACACCTGGTGTAGCCAGGTCTGACCCCAAAAACCACCTTCAAACACCCTGATTATTTCTTGGATTCACTGAAAGGATACTGATTCTCAAAGCTATAACCTAGGCTTCTATGTAAGTGCAGGACAGAGTGTGCTGCATTCTAGAAGTGCAGCTTTTTCAGATGAGATGATAGTCTGGGAACCTAACTGTCTGGTTGGGTGGGTTTAAAGGATCCCATGGCAGTTTTTAAAGACACGATTACCACCAAAACATTTTCTGGTCATTAATTAATTTCCTATTTCTTTTGGTTTCAGATGTTCATAAGTTACTGAAAGCTAACATGAAGATGCAGCAAGCAATTAGGAAGGCAAATGGTGTGTTGGGCTTTATTGCAAGAGGATTTGCGTACAGGAGTAAATATGTCTTGCTGCAATTGAATACAGCCTTGGTGAGACCGAACCTGGAGTATTGTGTACAGTTTTCGTCTCCTTATCTAAGGAAGGATATACTTGCCCGAGAGGGAGTGCAACGAAGGTTCACCAGACTGATTCCTGGGATGATGGGATTGTCCAATGAGGAGAAGTGAGAAGTCTGGGCCTGTATTCTCTGGAGGTTAGAAAAATGAGAGGTAATCTCATTGAAGCACACAAAATTCTTACTGGTCTCGACAAGGTTGATACAGGAAGGATGTTTCCCCTGGCTGAGGGGACTAGAACCAGGGGACACAGTCTCATAATAAGGCCATTTAGGACTGAGATGAGGAGGAATTTCTTCATTCAAAGGGTGGGGAATCTGTGGAATTCTCTACCCCAGAGGGCAGTGGAGGGTCAGTCATTGAGTATATTCAACAAAGAGATTGATAGATTTCTAGATATTAAAGATATCAAGGGATTTGGGGATAATGCAGGAAAATGGCATTGAGGTTACAATCAGATCAGTCATGATCTATTTGATTGGTGGAGCAGGCTTGAGGGCCAAATGGCCTACTCCTGTTCCTATTTCCTATGTTCCTGTGTACATTGATGCAAATATGGCAGTCTAGCACAACCCAAATTGTTGATTTGAATCTTGACTGCACTACACTAAAGGACTATGAGACCATTACTCCTGTGCTCCTCACATTGCTTCGGCTTTGCATTGGCTACAGTGTAACTACACCATTTAAACATTAACATTCTTTTTAGTCTCAGGCAAAAGTGTGCATTCTCATCTGCTTTTGCCTAACATTAAAATGCAGCCAGTCATCAAATAGAGGTCTTTACATTGATCATGCATATTGTCTGGCCCTAGATGAGTTGGAAACAGTTCGGCCAATAGTTGGCCATTCTTATTTATGAAATAGAAAAGCGTGGTGAATGGAATTCAGAGTTTTAACTTACTGCTGGCAGTAAGAGCTGAATTTTTGCTTTGGAGCGGGAAACAGGAGTCGGGACTGTTTCCGGGTCCCAAACCTGCCCCCAGCAGGGAGGAAACTGATTTGCAACACGATTTTCATGGGGGGTGGTGGCGTGACCCCTTAATTGATATGGAGATAGGTTTGCTCTCCATTTGGAGGCCACAGGATGGGAACGGAGGTGGGACAGAGGAGTTCTGATGAAGGGTCACTGACCTGAAACGTTAACTCTGCTTCTCTCTCCACAGATGCTGCCAGACCTGCTGAGTATTTCCAGCATTTCTTCTTTTTATTTCACAGTAAGTGCAGGCCTGGCTTAAACTCATTATGACAGCCATTACTAAAGCTGCAATTTGACAGAAGGAGGAAAGCTGCAGAGATTGTCAGAGCCTTGGTCAGCACTGTCGCAGCAGATGTCGCAGGAAAGCTGGAGGTCTGGCTCCTGAGGCTGGCTGTCCCTAGGCTCTTGGAAGCCAACTTAAATGACATGCGCGAGGCTGTATGCAAGAGGAGGGAGGTCCTCTTCTCGGAGAGTGGCTGGAGGAGGCCACCCATCCAGACCAAGGGGGCATGGATGGAGGTGGCAGCCTTAGTGAGCAGCTGGAGCATGCTTAGAAGGATATGGACCCAGTGTTGGAAGAGGTTCAATGACCTCATATGCTCTGGCAATGTGGGTGCAACCCCCAACCCTCAGGTCAGGCCTCTGGGTATTCATCCTCCAGCAGACACACCACCTGAGAAGCCACAGGGTGCATGCTGCTCCTAAATATGGTAGAAGTGTGTGCCCAGGGCATTTACTCACCCCTCAAAATGGCTCAGAGCTGAAGTGCTGCTGAGGACCTGCGAATACTGAGAAATGCAGCTTCTAATGAATAGGGGCACATGACTATGGCCACAGAGGACAGCAGCATCTTATCTTGCTCTCTTTTATCCTTGCAGAAAAAATGGGCACATAATCTCACAGAGCGGGCCCAAACCAGAGGAGGGGTGCCATTTTTCAAGCACATAACCCCAACGGAGGAAAAAGCCATGGATATAACCAGGATAGCGGACGAGGAGGAAGTCGGCCCTGGCGAGTCAGGAGCTCATGTGAACCTGGTGATTACAGAAGGCAATGTGGTCATTAGGGGAGTGCAGTGCACTCCACCCGTCCGATAGCATGTCGCACACTGTTGCCTCAGCACTGTAGAGGCTTCTACTCTTGTGCAGATGTCCAACCCAGTGCACCCTCTCCCCCGCCCTTCATTAACCTAGAGGAGTAAAAAGCTGATAAAGAACCATCATCACACCTTACGAGCGCAACGTCTACCAGCGCAGATACACTCACTTCTGTGGGTCCTCACGTGCAGTCAGATAGGGTGGCACTGGGTGAGGATCACAGCAGTTTGGGAAGAAGGAAGTGCCAGAGGCAGAGGGAGCTGTAGTCAGTTCCCCTTGGAGGAGGGAGGACAGACATAGACCTGCTCAGCTGGGCACAGATGCAGGGCCTCAAGAGTCACAAGAAAGGAGGCTGTACCTTGAACAGCAGCAGCAGATGAGATGTGCTCCCACTTGTTAGAGTTCCCTAAGGTGCTGCAGAGTCTTGGGCAGAGGATGGAGGAGTCCATCCAGCTCGTGTGTGCCACAATGGCTCAGGGCTATGAGCACAAGCTCCTCCAGCAAGAGAGTGGCCAACCTCTTAGAGAGCCATATGCAGCATCACTCTGAGTGCATGCAGAAACAGGATGCATGAGACGTTGTGTAGCATGGACTAGTCAGTGGTGCTGGTGGAGCAGAGATCTCAAGAGCTGGTGCTCCCTTCCAGCCGCCCAGAGCACCTGTTAAGGGCTGAGGATATCACAGGGGAGAGTGAAGGTGCCACCCCTCACAGGGCACCCTCAGCATCCTCGGCTTCCTTGGCCCCTCTGACTGAGGGAGCATTTGTGCAGCAGAGCCAAGTGACAGAAGCTGCCACTGCAATTGTACAGGTGCAGCAGGCTCTGGAGGTGCCACCACAGGCAGCTAAACGATGAGTACAACCACCACAAGAGGATGTTGGATGGCCACCTGAGAGAAATAGACTTGCAGGGCTACAGGGATCGAGCTGGGGACTGGGACTGACCACGTAGCTCCGCGGAGAGCCTGCATGGACTCGATGGGCCGAATGGCCTTCTTCTGTGCTGTAAATGACTCTTTGACTCTATGACATGCATCTTAGCTGCGGCGAGACGAGTGAGCAGGCTGCCTCCACCTCCTCTGAGGCGACAAAGGGAGCACCGCATAGGAGTGTCCAAGTGCAGAGGCCACCTTGTCATGTACAGCACTAAGTGGGTCACTGGAATGTGTTCTTACTGTCTCTGTCTACAGTTTTCCTTTCTTTGTACTATATAAATGATGACACTTTAAGCCACCCCTCTGACATTCCTTTTATTGCTGCTATGACAGGGAAAGTAGCATGACTTGGTGAAGGAGATTACAGGTTTCTCCACAGTGAGGGCAAAGCCTCTGGACAGATGTGCTTCCTTCATTGGTGGTGAGTGATTAGATGTTTCAGGCTATGTCTTATATGGATGTGTGAACACAGGTATTTCAGACTCCCTTCTATACAACCTCATCCTGGCTGAGAGGGGCTCAGTTGAAACATTCTTGAATCAGATGATCCCTGCCATTCATGGCATCCTGACAAACTCTTTGTGCCCTGCGCCATGCCCGATTACCTTACTGTGCAGCCAAGGCACCTCTCTGTTCAGCATCATCTCCCTCCATCTTCTCTTCCTTCTCTCTGACGTCCTGCTCCTGCTCTTACCCCGATGAGCCTCTCCTTCCAGGGCCTCACCATCCTTAAAGTCCACACCTCTGGAGAGTGCAGCAGACCACCACAATGACTGAGACCCTTGCCGGAAGGTGTTGGAGGATGCCACCCAACTGGTCCAGGCACCTGAACCACATTTTCAGAATCCCAATGATCTGCTCAATGATTACCCTAGTGAGCAGGTGGCATTGGTTGTATTGCCTCTGTGCCTCTGCCTGGGGCTCCTGTAGAGTGGTGAATAGCCATCTCTTCAAGGGATATCCCTTATCCCCTAGGATACATACACGGACATTGGGGTTGGAGTGAAGATCAGAGGAAGCATGGACTGCTGGAGGATGAAGGAGTCATAGCAGCTGCCAGGAAAGTGAGCAGACACATGGAGGAAGCTCTTGTTGTGGCCGCAGATCAGTTTAATGTTGAGGGAGTAGAAGCCCTTCCTGTTGATATATCTGATTGGGCGGTCGCTGGGTGCCTTGAGGACTTCATGGTTAAAATCAATGATGCCCTGCACCGGAGGGATTCCAATGATGGTGCTAAAACACAGTGCCCTCTGTGCTTGCAAGGCTGTGACTGTTGCAGTGGTGTGCAGCTGCTTGTGAGATGCACTAGGGTCTACAGCTGATCCGTGGAAGAAGCCAAAAGCAAAGAAGTAATGGTTATAGAGTCATTTACAACACAGAAGGCAAATATTTGGCCCATTGAGTCCATGCCGACTCTCCATGGAGCTGGGCAGTCAGTCCCACTCCCTGGCTTGATCTACTTAGTCTTCAAGTCTATTTCTCTCAGGTGGCCATCCAACTTGCTCTTGAAGTCATTGATTGTCTCCGCTTCCACCATCCTTGTGGGCAGCGAGTTCCAGGTCATTACCAGCTGCTGCATAAAAAGGTTCTTCCTCATATTCCCCCTGCACCTCTTGCCCAAAACTTTCAATGTGTCCCCTAGTTCTTAAAACATTTGTTAATGGGAAGAGTTTTTCCTTGTCTAACTTATCTAAGCCTGTCATAATCTTGTACACGTCTATTAAATTTCCCCGTAATCTCCGTTATTCTAAGGAGAACAAAATGGCTCTCCCAACCTAACCTTGTAACTAAAATCTGCCATCCCTGGAACCATACTGGTAAATCTCCTCTGTACCCTCTCAAGGACCCCCTCACATCCTTCCTGAAATGTGGTGACCAGAAATGTACACAGTACTCCAGCTGTGGCCTAACTAGCGTTTTATACAGATCCATCATAACCTTCCTGCTCTTATATTCTATGCCTCGGCTAATAAAGGCAAGTATCCCATATGCCTTCCTAACCACCTTATCTACCTGTGCTGCTGCCTTCAGTGATCTGTGGACAAATACACCAAGGTCCCACTGACACTCTGTACTTCCTAGGGTCCTACCATCCATTGTTTATTCCCTTGCCTTGTTAGTCCTCCCAAAATGCATCACCTCACACTTCTCAGGATTAAATTCCATTTGCCACTGCTCCGTCCATCTTACCAGCCCATCTATATCGTCCTGTAATCTAAGGCTTTCCTCCTCACTATTTATGACACCACAAATTTTCGTGACATCTGCATCAGATCATTCCTCCTATATTCACATCTAAATCATTAATGTACACTACAAACAGCAAGGGTCCCAGCACCGATCCCTGCGGTACACCACTGGTCACAGGCTTCCACTCACTAAAACAACCATCGACCATCACCCTCTGCCTCCTGCCACTAAGCCAATTTTGGATCCAATTTGACAAATTGCCTGCATCCCATGGGCTCTTACCTTCTTAACCAATCTCCCATGCGGGACCTTATCAAAAGCCTTACTGAAGTCCATGTAGACCACATCAACTGCTTTACCCTCATCTACACATCTAGTCACCTCCTCAAAAAATTCAATCAAGTATGTTAGACACAATCTCCCCCTGACAAAGCCATGCTGTCTATTCCTGATTAATCCCTGCCTCTCCAAGTGGAGGTTAATCCTGTCCCTCAGGATTTTTTCCAATAGTTTCCCTACCACTAATGTTAGACTCACTGGCCTGTAATTACCTGGTTTATCCTTGCTGCCCTTCTTGAATAATGGTACCACATTCGCTGTCCTCCAATCCTCTGGTACCTCTCCTGTGGCCAAAGAGGATTTGAAAATTTGTGTCAGAGCCCCTGCTATCTCCTCCCTTGCTTCACATAACAGCTTGGGATACATCTCATCTGGGCCTGGGGATTTATCCACTTTGAAGCCCACTAAAACTGCTAATACCTTCTCCCTGTCAATGCTAATTTGTTCGAGTATATCACAATCCCCCTCCCTGATATCTACACTGACATCGTCCTTCTCCATTGTGAACACAGATGAAAAATAATCATTTAAAACCTCACCTATGTCCTCCGGCTCCACAAACAGATTGCCACTTTGGTCCCTAAAGTGGTGAGGGGATGGTAATGGTCGATTCCAGGCTAGCAGCAGTTCACAGTTTATTTCTGGAAACAAGAGGAGCAACCCTGCTCCATCTGACGCCACAAGAATAAAATTTTGAATAAGTTTTGCAACAGCTTTGAGCAGCTTTAAGGACTATTGTTCAGACCCTAAAGACCTGGTAAAACTACGCTTAGCTTGTATAGCTCAAGCACTGCCCATTTGCAGCTGAAATTTGCACCAGGATCCTACAACTCATCAATTTACAGTGTGCCTAAATACAGCATAGAGAAACCTTGCGTGTCAATGAACGGCAGTGGTCCCCCCCCATTTTCAACTTCTAACTGCCCAGATTTTAGGTGCTAATTGGATGGCCATGAGTTAAATCCTTCCTCCAGGTTTTTGCGAATTGCAATGTCTTTTGCCATAATATGTAGATTATTTTCCAGAAATTTATTTTTTAAATACCAAATGTGATGTATCATTTTAAGTTATCATGTACCTGTTTACCAATTGCCTTGACATAGGTGATGCTACACTGCACATTTTTCAAGGGTATCAACAATGATTAATAGATTGATTTAAGATTTGTACTAATATTATCTTTCATTTGGGAATTAGGCGTGCACTTACAGTTCCAACACACAGTCGCAGAACAGATTTCACCTGACTCATGACTAGATGTATGGCCAGAAATTACTCTTAACCACAGTAATGTCGAATACCTATTAGTGCACATTATTAGGAATAATAATGTCAGGATCCCCAAAGACACATTGTACAGCGAGCTCGCCACTGGTATCAGACCCACCGGCCGTCCATGTCTCCGCTTTAAAGACGTCTGCAAACGCGACATGAAGTCCTGTGACATTGATCACAAGTCGTGGGAGTCAGTTGCCAGTGATCGCCAGAGCTGGCAGGCAGCCATAAAGGCGGGGCTAAAGTGTGGCGAGTCGAAGAGAAAAAAGACAAAAGCGCAAGGGGAGAGCCAACTGTGTAACAGCCCCGACAAACAAATTTTTCTGCAGCACCTGTGGAAGAGCCGGTCACTCTAGAATTGGCCTTAATAGCCACTCCAGGCGCTGCTCCACATACCACTGACCACCTCCAGGCACTTACCCATTATCTCTCGAGATAAGGAGGCCAAAGAAGAAGAAGATTAGGAATATATTTCTAGACTGGATTCTAAAATGTACTCCATGTAATCTGTTGATTTCTTGACTATAGATGAGCGACCAGTTTGTAAATATTGTCAATTTTCCTAAGATATCTAGGAGCCATGGTTTCCTCTCTTGAGGTAAAGTGGGCAAAATGCCTGTCATGCATGATGGTTCACACAATTAACAAATTGATTTGTGAGTTTAGGATTTTGTAGGTGGTAGTCAAAAACTGGCAGCTAATAATGACTGCTGAAATAATGATCATTTAATGCTTTCAATCAGGAATGTGCCAGTTAACCAATTTTGAAAAGTTTGTTAATGCAGCTGTAGAGTGACCCAATTAATGACTCCACAGCTGCATTAATCCACAGATAAATGTCAATTTTAGTGACCTGTTCCCCAAGTGTTTGAGTTATGGAGAAATACAACTGGGTTAAATTTTACTGCCCAGGCAGTAAACTGGTGAAGTGAATCATAAGTAGAACCATTGAAATAAATGGAATGAAGTCAGGCAGGATCCATAACACGCAAGTGCTCTGCCCTGCCAGATTCCTGCCAAGGTGAAGATGAAAAGTTACCCCAGTGAGATTTTTAGTGCATGAGGACAGCCCCCAAATATAAGTTAGAAATGCCTAGAAGAGCATTTTTATAATTTAAAAAACAGCAGAAAAGTAAGGCAGGAATATGACTCTACAGCAGTATCACTAAATATATGCAAAAATGTAGGTACACAGAGGAATCAGAGGAATGTTATCAAGAATGTAGCAACTAAGATAGTACCCACTAAAATAGCAGGATTACATAAATTATATGGTACAACAGTGGCAAAGAAAATGTATTGAAAGAAGGAATTCCCATGGGCCAAATCATCTTGTCTTGATCCACAATGATTTTAGACTAAAAGCAAAACTAGTACATATCTGCACAACACAACACAGAACAAATCAGCAGAAAACTTTTACTGCATAAGCAATAACAATAAATTTATCCAACTGGATGCTCTGAAAAGCTCAATTTACCATATGGTAAATATTGGTTTACACTCAGGGACTCACTGAAAATGCTGTTGCATTCCTGATGAACCCAACAACTGCCTTAGAGTAGTACTAAACCCAGAAAAACATTGTTAGCAATTTCTATCATCATTATATAATTTCTTACTTGCATTATGTTAACATTACTGGAGAGAGAAAAATATGACTCTAAGAAGCAACCCGACCAATAAAATCTCCTCTGCTAAGACACAATTTATTAAAGTCCGCTTAGTATGGTCTTTTTCTGGTAAATTCATAGATCCATTTCAATTTATTCAACACAAAGAGATCTGAGAGTGTAAATGTAAAATATTGTGTGAAGTGTTAATTTTAGTGGCTTCAAATAAAACTGACTACACAGCCATGTCAAAAATAATATTTTCTCATATGACTCACCATTTAGCTGTTACTAACAAATAGCATCTTATTGCTGAATTATTAAAGTGGTCTTACTCAACATTTACCTTAAGTAGCTGTAGCCCTTCATTTTTCTGTTCATTTTCAATTTGGATGATTTCCGTTGCTTGGCAACCTTCAGCATAGTGCCGAGCTCTGGCCTGAGTGGAGAATCTTCTCCACATTGAGGAAAGTTGGAAATATTCCTGGACTCCAGATAATCTTCTTTTGATTGACAAGAGGACACTTATTTATGCTACACTTAGGCATTAATTTTCATTTGTAGATAACTCTTTATATTTTCTCTACTCTCAGGAAAAGTTCATGTATGCAAAGCTGAGCCGACATAACCTGTTTATAGTTGAAGTGACAAAACAGGATTATCCACTGTCAATGAAAATGTGCCTTATCCAATGCGCATTAGAACAGCATTCAGATTTACAGATTATCTACAATTTTGTACAGCTCCTTAATGTAGAGACAAATGAAAGAATAAACTACATTCCTCCATCTGAATCTATATGCTTGAGTTTTTGTCATCTATCTTCATACCTAGTCACATCCAACACTGTTTAAACAGTAAAACAATGAAGGTTTAATCTCCTTATCAATAGCTGTATTCCATTTCTACACTCGAATCTGTAATGCTTGCTTTAGTATTAGGACTTATTCCAAAGAACAGATGGCCTTGTCTAAGTGATAATCCTTTGAGTAGTATTGAAGGTATTCAGCTTAACTTAAATTAGTGTGAGATGTGTCTGCACGTGACATGTTCTAAATTTAACATGCAAACTAAAATTACCTTCTATTAATATCAGCTTGCTATAAAGATGAGACAGTAATCTCATGAAGACAGATAAAGAAGAACTGTATTTCTCTTCATTTTAGAAAGGTACACATTTCAAAAATATATTCATAGATCAAAGCTTCAACCGAATATACTGAACCTTATGCCTTCTGATGTTGTCATGTGCATCAGTTCCATTGGGATTGGAATAGGTCATGCAAACTTAGTAGGATGGGATTATGGCATAAATGGTGCCAATACTAGCTGGGAGATGCACTGGGAGCTGGGGTGGAGGGGGGTGGGGTGTGGTGGCCAGGTTTGATATCCCGTGGGAAACATAAAAGTACCTTCAGCACGTCGGTCAGTATCTTCATAACAAAGCCACCTCATTAACATTTTAATTACCGGTTTTCTATCCAATCCGCAGCAGCAGACATGATGAGGACCTGCATGACACGATCTCAACTTCAGTATTTCAAGGTACAATCCAGAGATACAATTTGAAGGCGTTGGAGTTGGGAAGAACAGAAGGGAAGGTTAAAGAGTGGAGCCGAGATGTTCCAAGTCTGAGCCTCGGCTCATTGATGCCTCCTTTGATGTGCTGCTGGGGGGTTGGCTGTGAGGAGTCGAAGGGAACATATCATTCTCCAGCAATGAGAGGTGAAACCTGTAGCAGAAACAAAGAATATGTGGTTGGAGGTTGGAGGTTGCCCAGCAGTTGGAGGATAGAGACATATTCCTGGATGCAAGCAGGATGGACTTTAATGACCTAACCAGACCACGAAAGGTGACTACAGCTGCACATTCAACCACATTCTGCCATGCACATCACCCCACCCCAACCCTTTCACTCTGTCTTCTCAAGCCTACTCCATCACATCACTCCTCACACCCACATACCCCCATCCTTCTCTGCCTGTGCACTTCCTCACATCCTCATCTGTCCATCAACCACTCCCGTTCACCCTCATTGTTATGCAGTTTCATGCCTCTCCCTGAAAGTCACCCTCACCAAATGCACTGCATTCATTGGGTTAACACATCGCATTACACTCACTCATAGGTCTGTTCTTTCCCTCATCGCAGGAGAAGAGAGTACAAAACACCAGGGAGAAGGGCAGAGCTGGAGGTGGCCCCCCCAATCATCTCACAACTCACTAGTGCAGAGGAGGGGACCCAAGGGATCAGTAGAGTTTCTGGTTGTCAGAAATGGGTGGTGGGATGTGTGTGTGAGGCAGTGGGGGGTGCTATCAGCTGCCTACTGAAACCATCAGCCACCCACATGTTAGATGTTACTCAGTCATGTTGACTTTATTTAAACACCGAGTGAAATATTAGTGATAATGATTAATGGTAAGTTGCAACATTCTTATTTTGACAGCACTAATTCATGTCTTGTATCATTGATAAGGGTTTCATGCATACAGTAGAAGTTGATGGAAGTCGCGGATGACAATTTCTCAGAGCAGCTGAATTCTTCTGAGGATGCATACACGCAGACCATGCACCAGTTAAGAAACTCACATTTCAGTGGGACCTCATTCACAGGTGGTTGGGTTTTCACCTGGTGACTTACACCACACAAGTGAGCAAGTGCAGATGGTGCAGACAGGGACAGTTGTGGAGTGTCCGCAGCCCTCTCCAAACTTTGCTTGGCTGTACACCGATGCTTGACCACAGGGACCATTGATAAATAGGAGAATCAGCAAATAATTTGTGATGCACTGACAGAAATTCCAAGCACACTCACTACAACTGCATAGAGAATGGAGGAGTCCACCTCAAGCATATGTGAGTTGATATCGTAGGCCATTGAGATGATGTGTTTTTCCATGGGAAGAGTGACCAGAGCCGTGGAACATCAAATGTTCCAATAAAATGAGTCCATGTATGCCTTTGCCACTGTCCTGCAGATTCTGGATGCCAAAATGTCTGCCACATTATGATGAAGCTTGTGGGCAATGCTAAACGACATTTGCAAATACCAAGGCAGATACAGATACTTCTATAATATATATATTATAAGCATCTGCAGTATTTTGCTTTTATTTTAGATACAGAT
Source organism: Heterodontus francisci (assembly GCF_036365525.1). Classification (NCBI taxonomy): domain Eukaryota; kingdom Metazoa; phylum Chordata; class Chondrichthyes; order Heterodontiformes; family Heterodontidae; genus Heterodontus; species Heterodontus francisci. The sequence goes on along the minus strand of NC_090375.1, from coordinate 101,750,637 downwards.
ACTCTTCAGTATCAACTGTGGTCACCCAGAACATACAAGAACGTCGAACTACTCAATGCCCATTTCCAAAATATGAAGGAGGCATCACAGCAATATACACTGCTACTCTTGACACAATTATCTGGCTAAATTATAGTTCTAAATCAGCTGTAAGAAAGAGAAAGAGACAATAGGATGGCAGATGCTTTAGCCTTGGCCTTACAGAGCCTCACTGATCAGCACCAAAGTGTTCTTCAGCACCATGGTAGCAGTGAAATGTAATTGGCCAACATTGAGAAAGATGATGGTGATAGGGGACGTGGAAGTGTGGACTCCACTCAAAATCTCTTCCATTTCTCACCTGTTGCCCCCATCCCCCACCACCCCACATGCTGCCTCTGCCAATGGCTGAGTCTGCCCAGCACAAGTGCAGGTGGAGCAGTCTTTGACAGGGCCATCGCAAGCTCCAAAGCTCAGAGAATATTGGCCAAGAGCAACTTAGCAGACAGAGCAGGGATCTGAGTAGCCTGTCTCTACAGGAGTTGCACCACATAGGAGCAATAGGAAAAGGAAGATTAAAGATTGTAGTTGCACAAGGGTATGCACATAGGTGAATGAAGAAGTGTGATGTTGTTAAGTTTCTGTTCCTTAGTTAGGTAACAATTGTTTTTCACTACTTTCCCGTCTTGTCCATTCTTGTGTCTCAGGTGGCAAATCGCCTTTTAACTTGTTTCACGATGAATGGGAAGACACGAATTGATGAAGACCAATGGGGAGTTGTTTAAGGGTGTTTGGTCCTGTAAGTCAGGAAATGCAAGGGAGGGAGGAACTCAAGAAAATTACAATCACCAGGGAAGTGGTACTGAAAAAATTGTTGGAGCTGCAAGCTGACAAGTCCCCGGGTCCTGATGGACTTCATCCTAGGGTGTTAAAAGAAGTGGTTAGTAAAATAGTTTAGGCGTTAGTTTTAATTTTCAAAAATTCCCTAGATTCGGGCAAGGTTCCATTAGATTGGAAAATAGTGAATGCAACTTATTTTATTCAAAAAGGGAGGGAGACAGAAAGCAGGATACTACAGGCCAGTTAGCTTAACATCCGACATAGGGAAAATGTTAAAAGCTATTAAAGACATTATAGCAGGGCACTTAGAAAAATTCAAGGTAATCAGGCAGAGTCAACATGGTTTTGTGAAAGGGAAATCATTTTAACCAATTTATTGGAGTTCTTTGAGGGAGTTACATGTGCTGTGGATAAAGGGGAACTGGTGGATGTATTGTACTGAGATTTACAGAAGGCATTTGATAAGGTGCCACATCAAAGGTTATTGCAGAAAATAAAAGCTTATGGTGTAGGGGGTAACATATTGGCATGGAAAGAAGATTGGTTAGCTAACAGGAAACAGAGAGTAGGCATAAATGAATCATTTTCTGGTTGGCAAGATGTAACGAGTGGTGTGCCACAGGGATCTGTGCTGGGGCCTCAACTTTTTACAATTTATATAAGTGACTTAGATGAAGGGACTGAAGGTATGGTTGGTAAATTTGCTGATGACACAAAGATAGGTAGGAAAGTAACTTGTGAAGAGAACATAAGGGGGCGACAAAGGGATATAGATAGGTTAAGTGAGTGGGCAAAGACCTGGCAAATGGAATATAATGTGGGAAAGTGGGAAATTGTCCACTTTGGCAGGAAGAATAAAAAAGCATATTATCTAAATAGTGAGAGATTGCAGAGCTCTGCGATGCAAAGGGATCTGGGTGTCCTAATGCATGAATTGCAAAAGGTTAGTATGCAGGTTCAGCACGTAATTAGGAAAGCTAATGGAATGTTATCATTTATTGCGAGGGGAATTGAATACAAAAGTAGGAAGGTTATGCTTCAGCTATACCAGGCATTGGTGAGACTACATTTGGAGTACTGTGTACAGTACTGGTCTCCTTATTAAAGGAAGGATGTAAATGCGTTGGAGGCAGTACAGAGGTGGTTGACCAGACGAATACCTAGAATGGGCAGGCTGTATTATGAGGAAGGATTGGACAGGATAGGCTTGTATAATGAGTGTATTTATTTTTTATTTTGTAAACATCAGTTTCATAGAACTATAGAAAGTTTAAGGCAATTAAAGAGGCCATTTAGCCCATCATGTCTGTCCTAGCCAAAAAATGATCCACCTATTCTAATCCCACCTTGAGGATTTGGTCCGGAACTCTACAGTTTATGGCACTTGAGGTGCATATCCAGAGTACTTTTGAATTAGTTGAGGGTCTCTGACTCAACTACCCTTTCAGGCAGTGAGTTCCAGCCCCACAACACCCTCTGGGTGAAAACACATTCCTCACCTCCCCTTTAATGTTTCTACCAATCACTTTAAATATATGGCTCCATGTCATTGACCTCTCTGTTAAGATGAATAGACCCTTCACCTCCACTCTATCCAGGCCCCTCAAAATTCTGTACATTTCAATCAGATCTCCACTCAGCCTTCACTGCTCCAAAGAGAACAACCCAAGCCTATCCAATCTTTCCTCAGAGCTCCATTTTTCCAGTTCTGGCAACATCCAAATAAATCTCCTCTGTACACGCTCTAGTGCAGTTACATCCTTTCTGTACAAAGAACAAGAACAAAGAACAGTACAGCACAGGAACAGGCGATTCGGCCCTCCAAGTCTGCGCCGATCTTGATGCCTGCCTAAACTAAAACCTTCTGCACTTCCGGGGTCTGTATCCCTCTATTCCCATCCTATTCATGTATTTGGCAAGATGCCTCTTAAACGTCTCTATGGTACCTGCTTCCATCACCTCCCCTGGCAACAAGTTCCAGGCACTCACCATCCTCTGTGTAAAGAACTTGCCTCGCACATCCCCTCTAAACTTTGCCCCTCTCACCTTAAACCTACGTCCCCTAGTAACTGACTCTTCCACCCTGGGAAAAAGCTTCTGACTATCCACTCTGTCCATGCTGCTTATAACTTTGTAAACCTCTATCATGTTGCCCCTCCACCTCCGTTGTTTCAGTGAAAACAATCTGAGTTTATCAAACCTCTCCTCATAGCTAATGCCCTCCAAACCAGGCAACATCCTGGTAAACCTCTTCTGTACCCTCTCCAAAGCCTCCACGTACTTCTGGTAGTGTGGCGACCAGAATTGCACGCAATATTCTAAGTGCGGCCTAACTAAAGTTCTGTTAAGCTGCAGCATGACCTACCTATTTTTATACTCTATGCCCCGACCGATGAAGGCAAGCATGCCGTATGCCTTCTTGACTACCTTATCCACCTGCGTTGCCACTTTCAGTGACCTGTGGACCTGTACGCCCAGATCTCTCTGCCTGTCAATTTTTGTTTAGAGATACAGCACTGAAACAGGCCCTTCGGCCCACCGAGTCTGTGCCGACCATCAACCACCCATTTATACTAATCCTACACTAATCCCATATTCCTACCACATCCCCACGTGTCCCTATATTTCCCTACCACCTACCTATACTAGGGGCAATTTATAATGGCCAATTAACTTATCAACCTGCAAGTCTTTGGCATGTGGGAGGAAACCGGAGCACCCGGAGGAAACCCACGCAGACACAGGGAGAACTTGCAAACTCCACACAGGCAGTACCCAGAATTGAACCCGGGTCGCTGGAGCTGTGAGGCTGCGGTGCTAACCACTGCGCCACTGTGCCGCCAAATACTCCTGAGGGTTCTGCCATTTACTGTATACTTCCCACCTGCATTTGACCTTCCAAAATGCATTACCTCACATTTGTCCGAATTAAACTCCATCTGCCATTTCTCCGCCCAAGTCTCCAACCGATCTATATCCTGCTGTATCCTCTGACAATCCTCATCACTGTCCGCAACTCCACCAACCTTTGTGTCGTCCGCAAACTTACTAATCAGACCAGCTACATTTTCCTCCAAATCATTTATATTTACTACAAACAGCAAAGGTCCAAGCACTGATCCCTGCAGAACACCACTAGTCACATCCCTCCATTCAGAAAAGCACCCTTCCACTGCTACCCTCTGTCTTCTATGACCGAGCCAGTTCTGTATCCATCTCGCCAGCTCCCCTCTGATCCCATGTGATTTCACCTTTTGTATCAGTCTGCCATGAGGGACCTTGTCAAAGGCTTTACTGAAGTCCATATAGATAACATCCACTGCCCTTCCTTCATCAATCATCTTTGTCACTTTCTCAAAAAACTCAATCAAATTAGTGAGAGACGACCTCCCCTTCACAAAACCATGCTGCCTCTCGCTAATAAGTTTGTTTTTTTCCAAATGGGAGTAAATCCTGTCCCGAAGAATCCTCTCTAATAATTTCCCTACCACTGATGTAAGGCTCACCGGCCTATAATTTCCTAGATTATCCTTGCTACCCTTCTTAAACAAAGGAACAACATTGGCTGTTCTCCAGTCCTCTGGGACCTCACCTGTAGCCAATGAGGATGCAAAGATTTCTGTCAAGGCCCCAGCAATTTCTTCCCTTGCCTCCCTCAGTATTCTGGGGTAGATCCCATCAGGCCCTGGGGACTTATCTATCTTAATGCTTTGCAAGACACCCAAACACCTCCTCCTTTTTGATGATGAGATGACTGAGACTATCTACACTCCCTTCCCTAGGCTCATCATCCACCAAGTCCTTCTCCTTGGTGAATACTGATGCAAAGTACTCATTTCGTACCTCGCCCATTTCCTCTGGCCCCACACATAGATTCCCTTCTCTGTTCTAGAGTGGCCAACCCTTTCCCTGGTTACCCTCTTGCTCTTTATATACGTATAAAAAGCCTTGGGATTTTACTTAATCCTGTTTGCCAATGACTTCTCATAACCCCTTTTAGCCCTCCTGACTCCTTGCTTAAGTTTCTTCCTACTGTCTTTATATTCCTCAAGGGATTCGTCTGTTCCTAGCCTTCCAGCCCTTACGAATGCTTCCTTTTTCTTTTTGACGAGGCTCACAATATCCCGCGTTATCCAAGGTTCCTGAAACTTGCCAAACTTATCCTTCTTCCTCACAGGAACATGCTGGTCCTGAATTCTAATCAACTGACGTTTGAAAGACTCCCACATGTCAGATGTTGATTTATCCTCAAACAGCCGCCCCCAATCTAAATTCTTCAGTTCCCGCCTAATATTGTTATAATTAGCCTTCCCCCAATTTAGCACCTTCACCCGAGGACTACTCTTATCCTTATCCACAAGTACCTTAAAACTTATGGAATTATGGTCACTGTTCCCGAAATGCTCCCCTACTGAAACTTCGACCACCTGGCCGGGCTCATTCCCCAATACCAGGTCCAGTACGGCCCCATCCCTAGTTGGACTATCTACGTATTGTTTCAAGAAGCCCTCCTGGATGCTCCTTACAAATTCTGCCCCTAGCACTAAGTGAGTCCCAGTCAATATAGGGGAAGTTAAAATCACCCACCACTACAACCCTGTTACATTTACATCTTTCGAAAATCTGTCTACATATCTGCTCCTCTACCTCCCGCTGGCTGTTGGGAGGCCTGTAGTAAACCCCCAACATCGTGACTGCACCCTTCCTATTCCTGAGCTACACCCATATTGCCTCGCTGCATGACCCCTCCGAGGTGTCCTCCCGCAGTATAGCTGTGATATTCTCCTTAACCAGTAATGCAACTCCCCCACCCCTTTTACATCCCCCTCTATCCCACCTGAAGCTTCTAAATCCTGGAACATTTAGCTGCCAATCCTGTCCTTCCCTCAACCAAGTCTCTGTAATAGCAACAACATCATAGTTCCAAGTACTAATCCAAGCTCTAAGTTCATCTGCCTTACCTGTTATACTTCTCGCATTGAAACAAATGCACTTCAGACCACCAGTCCCGCTGTGCTCAGCAACATCTCCCTGCCTGCTCTTCCTCTTAGTCTTACTGGCCTTATTTACTAGTTCCCCTTCATTTATTTCACTTGCGACTTGTATCTTTTGGAATTTTGAAGAGTAAGAAGCGATTGGTTGAAACATATAAGATCTTGAGGGGTCTTGACAGGGTGCATGTGGAAAGGATGTTTTCCCTTGTGGGAGAATCTAGAACTAAGGGTCACTGTTTAAAAATAAGGGGTCGCCCATTTAAGACAGAAATGAGGAGAAATTTTTTCTCTCCGAGGGTCGTGAGTCTTTGGAATTCTTGTCCTCAAAAGGCGGTGGAAGCAGAGTCTTTGAATATTTTTAAGGCAGTGGTAGATGGATTCTCGATAAGCAAGGGGGTGGAAGGTTATTGGGGGTAGTTAGAAATGTGGAGTAATCAGTTCAGCCATGAACTTACTGAATGGCGGAGCAGGCTCGAATGGCTGAGTGGCCTACTCCTGCTCCTAATTCGTATGTGCGTATGGTTGTTTGCAGGACTGGTTTGTGGCAATGGCATTGGGTTTGCGGGGGTGGGGAGGAGGTGGGTAGGAAGAGTGGCCGTTGCATGTGCTTGTGACATGAGTCCACCAGTGCAAACTAAATGAACCCTTCATTAATAAGGGCATTAATACAAAAGCAAAATACTGTGGGTGCTGGAACTCTGAAATCAAAACAGAAAATGGGGGAAATACTCAGCAGGTATGGCAGTATCTGTGGAGAGAGAAACAGAGTTAACGTTTCAGGTAGATGACCCTTTATCAATGTGAAACATTAACTCTGTTACTCTATCCACAGATGCTGCCAGACTTGCTGAGTACTTCCAGCATTTTCTGTTTTTATTATTATTAATTCCAGACAGCAATGTGAGGAGCTGGTGTTGCATTGTTCTCAGCTTCTTTTTTCTTCTCGTCATCCTCCTCCGCCTTCAAATCATCCATGGAGGATCTGAGCTCTGCATTTTCTTCCTCCTGCAGACCAAACCTCGCACCTGTGCATTGCTGTACAAACCACTATGATTCTGGTGCAGGAATCTTGCCCATACCTGCAGGAATATCTTTGTGTGATTGAACACCAGCTGCACATTGAAGGAATGGAAGCACTTGTGATTCATGAATACTCCTGTGTGATCTGGAGGTGCACTGACTGGCTGGCTTCTCACTGCACATACAAAGACATAAACCTGAGCACCTGCTCCTTCTGACTGGTGCCATCGCAGGTAGCGTTGACATAATTGCGGGCTCTGGCAAACCACCATCAGCTGACTGGCAGATCCTGGATATTTCTCCGACAGAGCTCCGGAAGGATCAGGAAGCAAAGAAGTCAAGGGTGGCAGCGGCTTTGACAGCCACTGGTAACTCGTGATCACCAGGTCCAGCAGGGAGCAGTCTTCTTCTAGGAGGCTGCAGTGTCTGCCACCACATGAACTGAGAACCTGAGTCTCCAGAGACACTGCTGTTCAGTTGTGTTAAGGAAAGCGAGCATCAGCCTGTACACTCTGTTTCCTGGATAGCATCTCCAGTGAGCTGCAGCCCCCTGCTGCTGGCTCTGTTGCTCCCCTATCTTCTGCTCTCCTCTCTCCTGTGCAACTACCGTTGTGTGACCAGCAGCCCTCTGCTGCTGCTGGTGCTAGGGCTGGTCATGTTGCTCCTCATCTGAGCTCCAACCTAAGGCAGCTAAAGCTCCACTCATCCTGATGTGTTAAAACAAACCTCCAAAGTGCAAAAAGTTAACACTCAACTAAAGTACTGTGAGTACTCTTTCTCACAAGCGGTAAGAAAGCAGCTGTGAGTCCCAAGTTTTTATTGCCATATTTCCATGAGATAGTTTGACCCCTCATTTGTCGTGGTGTTCTTTCCTTGTTTTCACTGGTGAGTTTCAGGAAAACTGGAAAACTCATTGACTCAATGTTATGCCAAAAGTCTGTAAATATCTCTGTAATTGAGTGATTAATATAGTTAATTGCTAACCTTTCTCTCCTGAGGGGACTGCAGACATGCAGCCTAACACACACTGGAGGGAAGTGCAGAAGTCAGCAGGTTGGAGCTAGTTTCCCGACACACTGCCATTTCCCTGGTTTTAATCGTCCATGTGTACACAAACCCACATATTATTCCATGTTAAAACTCCCCCCATTGGTCTGAATTTTAATGCGGGCTTCAGGACCTCGATGTTGGGGTGAAAAGTGAGCCCCAGGCCCGCACTTGCTGGCAGTGGGACCGGCTCGGCGATTTTATCACAGGCAGCCTCCTAATTGGCTGCTTGTGGGCCCACCATCCAATTAGGGAAGGCGGGTGGACTCCTGATGCTGCCAGACCAATCAGAGGACTGACAGGTCTAAAGCCTCAGCAGCCTCACTGAGACAGGTGGGGGCTGCTGAGGCAGGTCAGCAACCTCGGGCACCTCAAAATGGGGGCGCCCTTGGATAGGTATTTAAAATTTAGGGGGTCGAGGGAAGTAGCCCCCGCGAGAATGGAGTGGAAACCCCTCAGGAGCCATCATCATGACCGTGGGAGTTGCCTTTCGTGCCCACAGCCCCATCTTTGGGTCATGGAGCCTCTAGCTCTGATGGCCCCCCACCCAGGCTGCCACAGGGATGTCGCTACCAAGAGACTGGCAGCTTCCACACGTGGCGGAGGGCCACTCTGCTGTTGGAAAAAATGCCAGCGACCATATAAAATGGCCTGTAATTGAGCCCTTAATTACGAAAATTGGCTGCCTGCCTTTGTGGAGTGGATAGCCAATCTGCATCCTGCCTGCTGCTGGGAAACTCCCCCAGTGGTGGGACAGAAACAGGAAGCTGTCCCGACATGGCTCCCCGCTGTTTTACTGACTCCCTGCCTTCATTCCCACCACTTGGGACCGGTAAAATTCAGCCCAATACATCAGCTTGCAGTTGTGCTATATAACTTCCATAAACTCTTACTTATAGAACAAATGTTTAACTGCTGAGCACAATCTGGCCATCATAAAGGGTACTGGACAATGGAGAAGCATTAGCACCATATCCACCTCCATCCTCCACCCTTCCCTGCACCCCCAACTACAATGGCCAAGCATTAAGCTGGAATCAGGTCATTATATGTCTGATACTCGTTGTGTGCTCCATGGCTTTTAGCATTCTGCTTGTTTGCTACCAGATCCAGGTATCAGCATTGGCTGACAAAAACCAGCTCCAACTAGACCACTTTCCCCAGTGCCACTGCTACCTAATACAAAAGCTAATTACTGCAGATGCTGGAAATATGAAATTAAAAACAGAAAATGCTGGAAATACTCAACAGGTCTGGCAGAGAGAGAAACGGAGTTAACAGTCGGTTATCAGGAGGTAACAGCTGGCGCTATAGTTAAATGGCAGCCAGTAGTAGAGCAAAAGTTGCAGCCCTGGAGAGACCGGAGAAGGAGCCCAGGCAACCGAGATGCATCCAGAAATTGCAGAAGGGAGATCAAGGGTGGCCCCACGGTTCACGGATGCCTCCCTGCAGGTACTCCTTCAGGCTGCTTGGGCTAGGAAGGAGGTCCTGTTCCTCTGGGATGGGAGAATGAGACTGGCCCGATAAAGAAAGCAAGTGTGGATGGAGATCGCTGAGGAGTTCAGTAGCCATAGGGTTGTTCCTTGCATGTGACTGCAGTGACATAAAAGGATTAATAACCTGATGCATGCCAGCAAAGCGAGTGCATCACATAATACTAAGTTTATAGCCTTATATGTGACTTAGGATGAATGTGAAATCAGTAGAAAGGGCATACATACAAACATACGAATTAGGAGCAGGAGTAGGCCATTTTGCCCTTTCAATGGAGTATAATGTTCTGCCATTTAATAAGATCATGACTGGTCTGATTGTGGCCTCAATTCCACTTTCCCGCCTAGCCCTGATACCCTTTGACTCCCTTGTTAGTCTAGAATTTATTTACCTCTAGCTCTACCGCTCTCTGGGGAAGAGAGTTCCAAAGACTCACAACACTGAGGGAAAAAATTTCTCCTCATCTCCGTCTTAAATGGGCAACCCCTTATTTTTAAACTGTGTCCCCTAGTTCTAGTCTCTCCCATAAGGGGAAACATCCTCTCAGCATCCACCCTGTCAAGTCCCCTCAGGATCTTATATGTTTCAATAAGATCACCTTTCATTCTTCTAAACTCCAATGGATACAGATCCAACCTGTCCAACTTTTCTTAATAAGGTAACCCCACCATCCCAGGTATCACTTGAATGAACCTTCTCCGAAGTGTGTCGAACACATTTGCATACTTTCTTAAATAAGGAGACAAAACTGTACACAGTACTCCAGATGTGGTCTCAACAATACCCTATATAACTGTAGCACAACATCTCTAATTTTATATTCCATTCCCTTGCAATAAATGACAACATTCCATCTGCCTTCCTGATCATTTGCTGTTTCTGCACACCAGCCTTTTGTGATTTATGTACTAGGACACCCAGATCGCTCTGTACCTCAGAGTTCTGCAATCTCTCTCCATTTAAATAATATGCTGCTTTACTATTCTTCCTGCCAAAGTGGATAAGTTTACGTTTTCCCACATTAAACTCCATTTGCCAAATTTTTGCCCCCTCACTTAACCAATCTATACCCCTTTGCAGACTCCTTATGTCCTCTTCACAACTGATTTTCCTGCCTATCTTTGTGTCATCAGCAAATCGAGCAATGATACATTTGGTCCCTTCATCCAGGTCATAGATATAAATTGTAAATAGTTGAGGTCCCAGCACTGATCCCTGTGGCACTCCACTCTTCACTTCTTGCCAACCTGAAAATGATCCATTCATGCCTACTCTCTGTTTCCTGCTAGATAACCAATCCTTCATCCATTCTAATATGTTACCCCCAATGCCATGAACTCTTATTTTGCTTAGTAACCTTTGATGTGGCACCTTATCAAATGCCTTCCAGAAATTTAAGTAGGGCACATTCACAGGTTCTACTTCATCCACATTGTTTGTTACTCCCTCAAAGAACGCCAATAAATTAATCAAACATGATTTCCCTTTCATTAAACCATGTTAACTCTGCCTGGTTACATTGACATTTTCTAAGTGCTCCACTATAACTTCTTTAATAATAGATTCCAGCATTTTCCCTATGACAGATGTTAAGCTAACTGGCCTGTAGTTTCATACTTTCTGTCTCCTTCCTTTCATGAATAGAGGAGTCACATTCTCTATTTTCCAATCTGTTGGGACCTTTTCAGAATCTAGGGAATTTTGGAAAAGTAAAACCAATGCATATAACTATCTCAGCAGCCATGGTGGAGGGGTAGACTCCATCTGTGAATGGCCTTCCTGCCCCATCACAAATTGAGGCCCTTAAGTGGGCAATTAATGCCCAATTAAGGGCTTCATCCCACCACCGCTGCAATTAGCCCAGCGGCGGACGGGCCTGTCGCTACACAGGAAGCATGGCAAGAAACACCGTGTTGGTTGCTTGCCATCTCTGTGGGTAGGGGTGGATCTCCCTCATTAAAAGACACTTAATGAGGCACCAAGCATCAGGAAGTGGGGGGCCCGCTAAGAACCACCCCCCTTTCCTTGCTGCTGACCCCCACATCCCCTCCCCCACAAGTCCCCTCCCACCCTAACCTACCTGTGGCCTGGGTCCAGCACCGCTTCTAGGCCTCAGGTGGGTGCTGTACCAGCAGCAGTCACTGCCTGTGCAGTGGCGCTGCTCAGTTAAAGAGCTGCCAGCTTCTGATTGGCTAGTATCTTTCAGAGGGCGGAACATCCATCGCCGGGGTCCTTGCTTCCATTGGAAGGCCCTCTGCTCTCCAATTAAGTGCCTAATTAGCACTTGATTTGGCAGGCCTCTCACAGAAGGGGCAACACAGGGTTCTCACCAGCACTTTTGCCAAAGTTAGAGATCCAGATAAAATCCCAGCCATTGTTTTCAATTTCCACCCTTCTCCTGTCTTCACAGGCTCCATCTCCAACTCTTCCCTTCCCTTCCTTGACTTCTCTGTCTCTATTTCTGGGGATAGGCTATCAACAAATGTTTGCTATAAGCCCACTGATTCCCACAGCTACCACAACTACAGTTCCACACACCCCATTTCCTATAAGGACTCTATTCCATTCTCCCAGTTTCTCCATCTCTGTCGCATCTGTTCAGACGATGCAGCCTTCCATACTAGGGCTACCAATATGTCTTCCTTTTTCCTCAACCAAAGAATTCTCTCCCACCCCCAACATGGTTGGCAGGGCCCTCAACCATGTCCATCCCATTGCATGCACATCTGCTTTCACCTTTTCCCCTACCTCCCAGAACCATGATAGGGTTCCCCTTGTCCTCACCTTTCACCCCACCGGCCTCTGGATTCAACAAACCATTTCGCCACCTTTAGCATGATGCCACCGCCAAACATATTTTTCCCACCTATAACCTTTGCCAGTTCTGATGAAAGATCACAGGCCTGAAATGTTAACTCTGCTTCTCGCTCCACAGATGCTATCAAACCTGCTGAATATTTCCATCACTTGCTGTTTTTATTTCAGATTTCCAGCATCTGCAGTATTTTGCTTTTATTATATCTTTCCCACCCTTCCCTTTCAGCATTCTGATGGAACCATTCCCTCTGTGGCACCCTGGTCCACTCCTCAGTTACCCCTAACACTTCCCCCCTTTCCTACGACACCTTTCCATGCAGGTGCAGGAGATGCCACACCTGCTATTTATCTCCTCCATCTTCACAATCCAAGGCCCCAAACATTCCTTCCAGGTGAAACAGCGATTTACCTGTACTTCTTTCAATTTAGTAAACAGTATCCACTGTTCAGGATGTGTCTTCTTTCCACTGGGAAGACCAAATGCAGACAGGGTGACTGCTTTGCAGAACACCTCTGTTCAGTTCATGAGCATGATCCCAAGTTTCCAGTCGCCTGTCATTTTAATTTTCCATCTTGCTCCCAGTGTGACATTTCTGTCCTTGACCTGCTGCAGTGTTCTATTGAAGCTCAACACAAGTTTGAGGAACAGCACCTCATCTTTCGACTGGGCACTTTACCTCCTTCTGGACTCAACATTGAGTTCAACAATTTCAAATCGTAACCTCTAACTCCATTTTGTTTCTGTTTTCTTTACTGATTTGTTTTTTTCTCTTGTTTCTCTCTTATTTCCTTGACATTGCTTTCGATGGAAGCTATGCAGGATCCTGTCATTAATTTCTCCTCGAGCCACATCTTTTGTTTCTTTACTTGTCCCATTACTACTCCCTTTGGCCTTGCGCCATGAAATCTTTTTATCATTTAATCTCTCCTGCCCTCCACTCTAACACAGACCTTCCCTTTTGTTCTTCTTCCCACCATCCCCCTTTTGCTTGCTCAAAACATATTACATTTCCAACAGTTTTTTTACCTGCAGTGCTTCCTTAAATTTTTCTTTTAGGTAGCCTGACAGGCAGCCTGATTGACAGGCTGAAGGCCTGTTGGGTGAGAAGACTACAACACAAAGCCACAGCTGAGGAGAGCATGTAGATCTCACGGGGGAGATCAGGAGGCTATAGACATGTTCATGCAATGGGTAGATAGGTGGCAGATGTAGTTCAACGCAGAAAATAGTGAAGCAATACATTTGGGGAAAAGACCAGTGGAAGGAAATATGACCTAAATGATATATTTTATCAGAGCAAAGGAACAGGAGACTCTAGATTGCAAGTACCTACATTATTAAAGGTTGAAAAAGACAAAAAGAGGAACATTAGCGTGTTGGTGGTATACATAAAGACATATTGGCTGGGAAGTTTTGTTAAATTTGTCCAAGACATTGGTTAGTCTCCAGATAATGGGTTGCATAGTGCACTGGGTATCCTATCAAAGAAATGGTATTCGAACAATGGAAAGGGTGCAGTGAAGATTCACTGAAATCATACCAGAAATAAGGGGCTATGGTTATAAAGAAAGGGTTGAAAAACTGAGGCTTTTCCCACTGGAACAAAGAGATTGAATGTATATCTGATAAATGTTTCCAAGGTAACAAATGGCTTTGAAAGTGAAAACTGTAAAAGATTGTTTCCATCGGTTGGCAAATCAGTCATTCAAAAGGGAGTACGATAAGTGTTTGTAAAGAGAAGTGTAAAATGGTCTAGGCAAAGCCTATGGAAAGGGTGTTAAAGTGGTTAACACCAATGGAAGAACTAGCACTGGCACAAAGACCAAATAGCTTGCTTCTGCCATGTAATTTCTTTGATCTGATCATAAATAATTTCGTCAAGTCCTCTGGAACCTTCTTGGCCAATGAGATCATATTTTTTTTTAAAGGCATTTTTTGGCCTAATTTATATCAATGCCCAGTTGCTGCCAGCACATCAGGTAGGTTTTAAAGACTTATGGGGATGATTTTCAACATCTGCCCAAAACATGCGCTTATTGAGAACAGCAGCTGCCACAGTCACTTGTAGCCATCAGAAATCTGCAGATGACAAGCTAGTGCCCCAGTCGGGTGTTGGAGGGTGGGAAAGTGGCCAGTTCCTATGCTCAGCTAGCTAGCATGTCAGCCTGGGGAGAGGGGACCTGATCCCAGCAGGGTCGAACATGGGCCAGCAGTAACTGGCATTATTTTTCTGAAGCGAGGAGAAGCACTTCTGCTTCTCCTGGCAATAATAAAAATCTCCCAAGGAAATTTTGTGCCTTTTCCAGAACAGCTATCAAGCCGCGATTTGTATATTTAAGCTGCCTTCACAGAAAAAGGGCAAGTGTGCTGCTCATCCATTTATCAACCCACCTAAAATTGCATCCGGTGGGCCTTGGGCATCAACGGATGGTTGAAGCACCCCCACTCTTTTTAAAGTTAAGTATTTGCTAAAGACAATGACTTTTTCTTTAAAATTTGTTATACTTCAGCCAGTTTGTGCATTTGTGTGACACGAGAAAAAATATTATGAATCCTATAGATCTGAAATAAAAACAGAAAATGTTGGAATCACATGACAACATCTGAAGAAAGACAGGTCACTGTTTTGTGTGGGTCCTTTGTCATTATTTTTCATGAATGACCCCACTCAAAATATTAACTCCACTTTTTCATATCAGATGCTGATTAACCTGCTGTGTATTGTCAACATTTTCCATTTTCATACCAGGTTTCACTTTGAACTCATTTCGCTATAGCACAGCAAAATGACTCTTCAAATGGGAATTTCCTGGAATGATATCTAATCAACATTTACTTAATAACTATTGCAATGTGAATTCATGCTACATACAGCACCGACAAAGTGTTGTAATAATTACTTGATCCTTAGCTTCTTGGATTCCCCACCCATCACCCACACCATCCCCCAACTGACCTTACCAAAATTAACTTTTCATTTAGCAAGTACTTTAATTTAAAAAGAGAACATTACAAACTATTTTTTGTACAGCTAATGAGCTTTCAGAAGAAATGCAACAGGACACAAATGCAACAAGGAAGCAGAGAATCTGTGAAATATTGGAAATATGGTTAAACTAATTTTTGCTACGTGCAAGCCGGAGAGTACATTCATTTTTCATCTCAGTGAATCGAGAAAATAATTTACCTCAGCTGCAGCTCCATGTATCATAGAGTAAACATCACTATTCATAAAGTATTGGATCTCACAGGTCCCTTTATAAATGATATACAGTTCCAGTTTTATAAATGCACGTTTCCAGAGTGGAACCCTGCCTGCCGGGAGCATATGTTGTGAAATTATGGGGATGCTTCCCTACGATATTCCAACCAATTTGTAAAATCAACCCTATTAGTCTAGTAATTGTGAGACTCTGCTGGCAGAGCAGGATCTTGCCATGTGTGAGTCCGCTTTGAGATGTTGGCTTGTGTGCCACAACTCAGAAAAAAAAGTGGTTTAAAGGAAGGCAGCTTCCTTACGAAGGTAGAGGTTTGTTCATGAAGCCCAGTGCCAAATTCAGGGTAACAATCTCTGATCACAGAGCTCCCCACACCCATGTGAAATGGGTGAAATAGTGAGTCAATAGCAAGAATGTTGTGATTGGATTGGTAGGCCCCAATTTTGACTGGGGCAAGATTTTGCAAGCTGGGTGGTTTATACTGTTTTAAAGTCACAGCGTACATCTCTTTTTCCAGCAAGTCTCCCATCCGGAGGCCAGCCTGCTTGATAGACTAGTATCTTTGTCGGGTGGTGTACACTTCGAAGGAGGCTGCAGCCCAGGAGCAGGTAGGGCACATGTGGCTGAGTTAGTGGCTGCATTGGAGGAGGAGTGTGATTGCCAATTCCAGGATGGGGGGGGGTGGTGGGGTGGGGTTTCCAATCCCAGGAATGGGTCCGAGCATGGGAGGGTGTTAGCATTCCCAGGAGACTAGTCAGATTTTTTGGGGCGGGGGGGTTTAAGAAATTTAAGAGATAGGAGCAGGAGTAGGCCATTCAGCCCCTTGAACCTACTCCACCATTCAATAAGATAATTGCTGATCTGATTGTGGCCTTAACGCACTTTCCTGCCTGCCACCCATAATCCTTGACTCCTTTGTCAGTCAAAAATCTGTCTAACTCAGCTTTGAATATATGGGTTGGGTGGTGATTGCAGGGTATGGTGAGTGGGGGTTGCGAGTAGGGGGCTGGTGCTTTGGATCCTTGAGGGTGGGGGTCTTATATTGGGTTGAGAAGCAGGAAAGCTAAGTACAATGGGAGTTAGCACTCCTGCTCCTCTCGGCCCATAAGCAGTGCTGCAAAGGCAGTTACCCTTTACATGAAGCAGTTCCTGCCTCCTTTTAGTTGGGAGTCTTTAGTCCTGGAGCCAGCAAACCAAGCCGACCAGTGTTAAAAAAAACAACTTATATTGATATCGCGCATTTAACATAATAAAACATTAACAAGAGTGACACAGAGCCACAGAAAAGGATATCAAGACAAATGACCAAACACTCGATCAAAGAGGTACGTTTTAAGGAGCATCTTAGAAAAGCAGAGGTAGAGAGCAGAAAAGCCAAGCAATGATAATTTGGAAGACAGATTAAATCTGAGACACGTAGCTTCGTTATAATATTTAAATGACCAAAAAGTCATCCCTCCATCAAAACTGGGTGGGTTTGAGGCAAGGTGGGTTCTGGTTTCAATTTTATAATATTTTAACATCCCACCTGACCCAAACACACCCATTTTTGATGGTTGAAATTACCCCCTTTGAAATCATAGATTCCTAGAATCATAGAATGTTCTCTGCAAGAGAAACTCAGCTAGTGCCACTCCCCCACCTTTTCCCCATTGCCCTGCAATTTTTTTCCTTTCAGGTAATTATCCAATTCCCTTTTGAAAGCCACAATTAAATCTGCCTCAGGCAGTGCATTCCAGATCCTAACCACTTGCTGCCTAAAAACATTTTTCCTCATGTCGCCTTTGTTTTTTTTGCCATTCAGCTTAAATCGGTGTCCTCTGGTTCTTGACCCTTCCGCCAATGGGAACAGTTTCTCTCTCTCTACTCTGTCCAGACCCCTCATGATTTGAAAACCTCTATCAAATCTCCTCTTAAACTTCTCTTCTTGAAGGAAAACAGCCCCAGCTTCTCCAATCTATCCACATAACTGAAGTTCCTCATCCCTGTAACCATTCTTGTAAATCTTTTTTGCACGCTCTCTAACACCTGTGGTGCCCAGAATTGGACAGAATACTCCTATCTTAATGCAAGTTAACTCCCCCATTCTGGGAAGCATTCTTCAAGTCTTCATTATGTGGTAATCAATATAGTGTCTGTAGGCTTACGTAGATTTGGAACATGATTGTTGGAAGACTCGGGCTATCATCTGTGGCTATGACTTGTGAATATGCATAGAAACTTAGAAACAGTTACAAAGTATAAATATGCCAGGAATATTTCTCAAAGTGAATTATTTTATGGCATACTCAAAGAAGCCGCTGTTTGGACTGCTTAGTGGGGTGCTTCCCCAGAGCTCAGCTTTGGTATCAACACTAAACCTCCTTCATTACCCATTCCCTTTCACTTGTGGACCTTGATTTAAGAAGCCAGCGCTTCCAATGGTAACAGGCGTGGGCTAACATTTTCCATTGTCAGGACACCCATAACTATTTTTGGCTCATCAAGTGCTGCCGCCATGACTTCCTCAATCTACCCACAAATAATTTCCATCAGTAATGTCGTGGGAGCTTGCCATTCCCAATGAAAACATTGCGTCAGTTTCCACATATACACTGATGACACCTGGCTTTACCTCGCCACCACCATCCACGAGCCCTCCACTGTCTCTAAATTGTCAGACTGCTTACCCAACTTCCAGAGCTGGATGAACAGAAATTCCCTTCAATTAAATATTGGGAAGTTTGAAGCCATTGTTTTCAGTCCCCACCACAAACTCCGTTCCTGGACACTGACTCCATCCCTCTCTCTGGCAACTGTTTGTGGTTGAACCTGACTGTTTGTAACCTGAATGTCACATTTGACTCCAAGATGAGCATCTGATCACATATCCACACCATCACTAAGACCTCCATAACGTCACCAGACTCTGCCCCTGCCTCAGCTCATTTGCTGCTGAAACCCTTATTCCTGCCTTTTTTACCTATAGGTCCGACTATTCCAACACACTCCTGGCCAGCATCCCACATTCTACCCTCCATAAACCTGAGGCCATCCTAAACCCCACTGTCCATTAAAGGCCTGCTCCCCAACAGGACCAGACGACATGTGTCGGGCTCGGGTTGGGTCGCTCTTCCGACTCCGGCTTTCGGGCTCGGGTCGGTTCGGGCCGTGTCCAGGTCGGACACACACAGTAAGTATTACATTTTGCTCTGCTGGGAAGTTGAGTTTAGTAAGCGTCAAAAGTTGAAAAGCCTACCCGAGCTGGGAGTCTGGGACATCAAGGAAGGAAACTCTGAGTCTGCACAGTGAGCGACTCTATGACATCTTCGTGCTCATGCTGCAGCTTCCTGCAGATTCATAATCAGAAGGTAAAGTGAACATTCTGGTGGTCGGGTCGGGCTCAGGTCCGGCTCGGGCGCGGAAAAAAGTGGAGGAACTTGGGCCAGGTTGGGCTCGTGTCTGAAGTGGTTCTGTTGGGTTCGGGTTGGGTTTTTTTCTCCTGACCTGAGCAGGCCTTTACTGTGCATGTTCTAACTCGCACCAAGTTCAATTCACTCATTGCCCTTGTGCTCATTGACCTACATTGGCTCCCAGTTAAGCAATACCTCTATTTTAAAATATTCATCCTTGTTTTCAAATCTCTCCATGGCCTTGTCCCTCCCTATCTCTGCAATCTCCTCCAGTCTCTGAGACATCTGCGCTCATCTAATTTTGGCCTCTTCAGCATTGCCGATTTTAATTGCCCGCCCCCATTGGAGCTCATACCTTCAAATGCAAGGCCCTCACCTCTGAATTTCCTCCCTAAATCTGTCCACCTCTCTATCTTCCTTTAAGATGCTCCTTAGAACCTAACAGCACCTGCCCTAATACTCCTTATGTGACTCAGTGTCAAATTTTACTTTACAATGCTCCTGTGAAGAGCCTTGGGATGTTTTACTATGTTAAAGATGCTATATAAATACAAATTGTTGCTGTATATGAAAGGGTCCTTACCTGCTATCGAGGAAAGCTGGAAGTAGATCAAGCATTCATTATTACTTAATTCTCTTAAATGTTTTCAACTTTAAAGGTTTCCATAATTTAATTTCCATGCTGCTGTGTGTGCTTTAAAATTTTCCCACTGCTGCTCCATTTCACTCCTGGTGCCTCCTGCTGAGGCCCACAATGAACAATGCCCCAGTGAATTTCCTACCCTACCAATGAATTGCTTCTGAGCAATTAGTACTGACAGCTTGTCTTTTACAGGTAAGTGAGGCCTGATCATCATTAATCAGATCTCCTGGCAGTATCATCAGGTGGAGCAATTATCCTGCCCACTGCCAGTCCAATTTACATTCGAGACAAGCAGTTTGATTCAGTCAGTAAGTACCATGAAAACTGAGTAAGCAACAGAAACTTGCATAATTAAATTGCTGAAAGAATTTTTGTGAACTTTGCTCGAGACAACATATTGATTTTTCAGTGAGTTAGAAATATACTCATTTAAGTAAGAAATCCTAGTACGTTAAACAATTCAAAATAAAATACATATTCTTAAGCAAATAGTTGCCGATACGGTGTAAATGACTCGAACATGCTGCAATGTGATATGTATGGTACATGTATCTTCTTTGGCCTCCTTATCTCGAAAGACAATGGATACGCGCCTGGAGGTGGTCAGTGGTTTGTGAAGCAGTGCCTGGAGTGGCTATAAAGGCCAATTCTAGAGTGACAGGCTCTTCCACAGGTGCTGCAGAGAAATTTGTTTGTCGGGGCTGTTGCACAGTTGGCTCTCCCCTTGCACCTCTGTCTTTTTTCCTGCCAACTACTAAGTCTCTTCGACTCGCCACATTTTAGCCCCGTCTTTATGGCTGCCCGTCAGCTCTGGCGAACGCTGGCAACTGACTCCCACGACTTGTGATCAATGTCACAGGATTTCATGTCGCGTTTGCAGACGTCTTTAAAGCGGAGACATGTTGCTAACTGAACACTAGATGGTCGTCTGATGGGAGGAAGCACATTGCAGGAATTACATTTTTGTATTCCTTTGTTATTCTTTGATGGGAATCTTCTATAGGGTCTAGAAATAAAAGCAGTTAGTTATTCCACATCAATTCAAGTATATTTTGAACTTAATATCCTACTCTTGTGTTGGAAACCTGTGGAGTACTTGTCTGGAACTTTTGAGTTATGTTTTCTTAACTTTTTTTCTGTCGATAGTTTGATTTCACACAACTTCCTGCAGACCATCCCATCAAAGTAAGCATATCCCCTCTTCATTGTGGTTGCACTCCTTCTGCTGAAGTTCTATTGATCCACTCCCCACGTTTGTGACCTGCTTTCTCGTTTCCTTTCATTAGCCTGACAGACAGCGAAAGTGATATGAAAAGAATTACAGTGGTCAAGAAGCAGAAAGACATTTATAGGATTTAATTTTATCTGTGAGCAACAGCAGGGCAAAGCAGCCTATAATTTATTTGTTTTAATTTGTTCATGGGATGCTAGCAAGGCTGCATTTATAGTTTATTCTTGGCTGTCCTGAAAAGGAGATGTGGGCCTTCTCCTTGAACCACTGCAGTCTCTGTGCTGATGGTGTTTACACAACGAAGGCAGCAAAATCCAGGATATTGACTTAGCAAGGATGAAGGAAAGATGTGTCCAAGTCAAAATTGTGTATGAGTTGGAGGGAAATTTGCTCTTGTCCTCCTTAGTGGTAAAGGTCATGGGACTGGGACATTCTGCAGTGCATCCTGTAGATAATGCAAACTACAGTCACAGTGGAATATTGAATCGAATGAGAAGGAAACCAGACAGGTAGTCTGCTCTCTGCTGAATGGTTTGAGGCTTCTTGAGTGTTGTTTTTGTTGCACCCATTCAGGTAAGTTATGAGTATTTGATTATGCTGAGCGCTGTCAAATTTTGTTTGATAATGCTCCTATGAAAAGCCTTAGGATGTTTTCTTACATTAAAGGTGCTATATGAGCACAAATACTGAGAGGTGATAAGGTTAGTACTACTAAAGTTAGTTAGTACTACAAAAGTGTGTTTTTTAAATTAATTAGTGTAATTTATTAATTAGTAATTATTTTTTATATAGTGAGTAGTGGTTTCTAGGGAATCAAGGTCCCTCATGTAAATAATCTCAACTTTTCGAGTAATTTAGGGGAGTAAATTAAGGGCAGCTCAGCAGTGTGGAGTGCTCCTCCTGTCCAGTGTGGGAAGTAAGGGACACTTCCAGTGTCCAGGGCGAACATGTGTGCAGGAAGTGTCTCCAGCTGCAGCTACTCAAAATCCGCGTTTCAGATCTGGAGCGGCGGCTGGGGACACAGTGGACCATCCGTGAGGCTGAGATCAATGTGGATAGCCTGTACAGGGAGGTGGTCACACAGCAGGTAAAGACTGCTCAGGCAGGAAGGGAATGGGTGACCGCCAGGCAGAGTAGAAGAACTAGGCAGGTAGTGGCAGGAATCCCCGGGTCCATCTCCCTCTCTAACAGATTTTCCACTTTGAATACTGTTGGGGGAGATAGCTTCTCAGGAGAATGCAGCAAGAGCAAGTCTGTGGCACCACTGGTGGCTCAGCTGCACAGGAGGAAAGGAAAAAGAGTCAGAGAGCTATAGTGATAGGGGATTCTATCATAAAGAGTACAGATAGGCATTTCTGTGGCCACAAACGTGACTCCAGGATGGTATGTTGCCTCCCTGGTGCTTGGGTCAAGGATGTCACGGAGTGGCTGCAGGACATTCTGAAGGGGTAGGGTGAACAGTCAGCGGTTGTGGTTCACATTGGTACCAATGACATAGGTAGAAAGAGGGATGAGGTCCTGCAACAAGAATTTAGGGAGTTAGGTAGCAGACTAAAAAGAAGGACCTCAAAGGCCATAATCTCTGGATTTCTCCTGGTGCCACATGCTAGTGAGTATAGGAATAGGAGGATAGAGCAGATGAATGCGTGGCTGAAGAGATGGTGCAGGAGGGAGGGCTTTAGTTTCCTGGATCACTGAGTCTGTTTCTGGCAAAGGTAGGACCTGTACAAGTTGGATGGGTTGCACCTGAACCAGAGTGGGACCAACATCCTTGCTGGGAGGTTTGCTCGTGCTGGTGTGGGGCGGGGGAGGGGGGGTGGTGGTGGTGGTGGTGGGGGCTTTAAACTAATTTGGCAGGGGGATGGGATACAGAGTGGAGGTACAGTAGGGGGTGATGCACAGCCAAATTTAGAAGAGAAATTAAGTCAGTCTGGAAGGCAGAGTAAATATAGACCTGTTAAGGCACAAGCGAATAATGCAAGGCTGGATTGCATCTATTTTAACACAAGGAGTCTTACAAGTAAGGCAAATAAATTGAGGGCGTTGATTAACACATGGGAATATGATATTATTGCTATCACAGAGACATGATTGACGGAAGGGCAGGACTGGCAGCTCAATATTCTAGGATATAGAATCTTCAGGCGTGACAGAGAGGGGTGTAAAGGAGGAGGTGGCATTGCACTATTGCTCAAGGAGTCAATTACTGCAGTAAGGAGGGATGATGTCTTAGAAGGTTCCTCAAATGAGGCCATATGGGTAGAACTTGAAAACAAAAAGGGGGCAATCACTTGGCTGGGAGTGTACTACAGGCCTCCAAGTAGTCAGGGAGAGATAGAGGAGCAGATATGTAGGCAACTCTCAGAGAGGTGTAGAAATAATAGGGTAATAATAGTAGGGGATTTCAACTTCCCCAATATTAACTGGGATAGTCTTAGTGCAAAAGGCTTAAAGGGGGCGGAATTCTTAAAGTGCATACAGGAGAGCTTTTTGAGCCAGCACGTAGATAGTCCTACAAGAGGAGGGCGTTACTGGACCTAATCCTAGGGAATGAGGCTGGACAAGTGGTAGAAGTGTCAGCGGAGGAGCATTTGGGGATAGTGATCATATCTCTGTACAATTTAAGGTAGTTATGGAAAAGGACAAAGATGGACCAGAAATAAAGGTACTGAATTGGGGGAAAGGCTGATTTCAATATGATAAAACAGGATCTGGCCAAAGTGCAGTGGGAGCAGCTACTTGTAGGAAAGTCTACATCAGACCAGTGGGAATCATTCAAAAAGGAAATAGTGAGAGTTCAGGGCCAACAAGTCCAGGAAACCCTGGATGTTAAGGGATATAGTGGATTGTATCTGGAAAAAAAAAAGGCTTATGGCAGATTCAGAGGGCTAAAAACAGTGGAGGCCCTAGAGGAGTATAGAAAATGTAGAGGGGGTACTTAAAATATAATTAGGAGAGCGAAGAGGGGGCATGAAAAAACACTGGTGGACAAGATAAAGGACAATCTCAAGGCATTTTATAAGCACATTAAGGGCAAGAGGACAACCAGGGAAAGAGTAGGGCCCATTAGGGACCAAAGTGGCAATCTGTGTGTGGAGCCGGAGAATGTAGGTAATGTTTTAAATTATTACTTTTCATCTGTGTTCACTGTGGAGAAGGATGATGTAGGTGTAGAGATCAGGGATGGGGATTGTGATATACTCAAACAAATTAGCATTGAAAGGGAGGAGGTATTAGTGGATTTAGTGGGCTTAAAAGTGGATAAATCCCCAGGCCCAGATGAGATGTAGCCAGCCTGTTATGTGAGGCAAGGGAGGAGATAGCAGGGGCTCTGACATAAATTTTCAAATCCTCTCTGGCCACAGGAGAGGTATCAGAGAACTGGAGGACAGCAAATGTGGTACCATTATTCAAGAAGGGTAGCAGGGATAAACCAGGTAATTACAGACCGGTTAGTCTAACATCAGTGGTAGGGAAACTATTGGAAAAAATTCTGAGGGACAGGATTAATCTCCACTTGGGAGAAGCAGGGATTAATCAGGAATAGACAGCATGGCTTTGTCAGGGGGAGATTGTGTCTAACAAACTTGATTGAATTTTTCGAGGAGGTGACTGGATGTACAGATGAGGGTAAAGCAGTTGATGTAGTCTACATGGACTTCAGTAACGCTCTTGACAAGGTCCCACATGGGAGATTGATTAAGAAGATAAGAGCCCATGGGATCAAGGGCAATTTGTCAAATTGGATCCAAAATTGGCTTAGTGGCAGGAGGCAGAGGGTGATGGTCAAGGGTTGTTTTTGCGAGTGGAAGCCTATGACCAGTGGTGCACTGCAGGGATCGGTGCTGGGACCCTTGCTGTTTGTAGTGTACATTAATGATTTAGATGTGACTATAGGACGAATGATCAGTAAGTTTGCAGATGACACAAAAATTGGTGGTGTCGTAAATAGTGAGGAGGAAAGCCTTAGATTACGGGAAATTATAGATGGGCTGGTAAGATGTGCAGAACAGTAGCAAATGGAATTTAATCCTGAGAAGTGTGAGGTGATGCATTTCGGGAGGACTAACAAGGCAAGGGAATATACAATGGGTGGTAGGTCCCTAGGAAGTACAAAGAGTCAGAGGGACCTTGGTGTACTTGTCCACAGATCACTGAAGGCAGCAGCACAGGTAGATAAGATGATTAGGAAGGCATATGGGATACTTGCTTTTATTAGTCGAGGCATAGAATATAAGAGCAGGGAGGTTATGATGGATCTGTATAAAAGGCTAGTTAGGCCACAGCTTGAGTACTGTGTGTACAATTTTGGTCGCCACACTATAGGAAGGATGTGATTGCACTGGAGAGGGTGCAGAGGAGATTCACCAGGATGTTGCCTGGGCTGGAGCATTTCAGCTATGAAGAGAGACTGGATAGGCTAGGGTAGTTTTCCTTAGAGCAGAGAAGGCTGAGGGGGGACTTGAGGCGCATAGATAAGTTAGATAGGAAGAAACTTTTTCCCTTAGCAGAGGTGTCAATAACCAGGGGGCATAGATTTAAGGTAAGAGGCAGGAAGTTTAGAGGGGATTTGAGGAAAGATTTTTTCACCCAGTGGGTGGTTGGAATCTGTAACACACTGCCTGAAGGGGTGGTAGAGGGAGAAACCCTCACAACATTTAAGAAGTATTTAGATGAGCACTTGAAATGCCATAGCAGACAAGGCTACCGGCCAAGTGCTGGAAAATGGGATTAGAATAGATAGGTGCTTGCCGGCCGGCATGGACACGGTGGGCTGATGGGTCTATTTCTGTGCTGTATAACTCTATGACTCTATGACAAATTGTTTTTGTTGTTGTTGTCGATGATGGAAAGGCTTTGAAGAGTCAACAGGTGAGCCACTTACTGCACAGTGCTCTGCTCTACTCCTTTCGCCACAATGTTAATGTGCCTGGTCGGTTAAAATTCTGGTCAGTAGTGACCCCCCCAGTATGTTGACAGTGGGGACTCAGCAATCATAGTGGAGTTGAAGATCATGGAGAAATGGTTAGGTTGACATAATGCTCCTAACATAAAACAGTGTGCCTCTGTGAGGAAGAAACACTTTCTCAGGCAGCTTAATGTTTGTAGCCTAAAATTACTGCTCTCAATTATTAGATTTGTTGGTTCAAGAAATCTCAATGTTTGAGATTTCAATCCTCTTGCTTTCCTTGAGAGTTGGGATTGCTGCCCAGATTTCAGCAGTGATCAGTTTGCCTCTGAGCATTGCTTTGACGCATGGCATTCATCTAAGGATGCCAAGGAATTATGAAACTGGCAGCTCCTATAAGGCTTTCCAGACATCCCAGGCTAGGTCTTCTTATACAAAAGTGAAATACTATGGATGCTGGAATAACTGAAATAGAAACAAAAATTGCTGGAAATGCTCAGCAGGTCTGGCAGCATCTGTGGAGAGAGAAACAGGGTCATTGACCTGAAACATTGACTTTGTTTCTCTCTCCATTGCTGCTGCCAGATCTGTTAGATCTTCTTGTTTCCATCTTCACTGCACATACCCAAGGAGCTTTTGTGTGGTCAGGTAGCTGGGGCCAGACGGCAAGTGGGGCACCCAAAGTTTCGCTTCAAGGATGCTTCCAAGCATGATATGAAGGCTCTAAATGTTGACTATTGCACCTGGGAGTTACTGGCAGTTAGCTGGTGAAACAGGGAATTGGCGACACATCCTGTGGACCGGCTTGCACTACCACGACGGCCAGTGCCTACAGCAGCTTAGCAGCAGACGCCAATGCTGAAAACAACAACTCACAGCATCACTTTTCAGCTTCACATGCGATGCTTATACCAGAACCTGCCTCTCAAGGATTGGCCTTCACAGCCATCAGCAAAGGTGCACCAAGAGAAGACACCCCATCTAAGTGGATTGTTTGCTGCATGTCCATCATCTTTCATAGATAGAAGGATGCCAATCACATACTGTTGTATATGTGTTAATCCTTATCGATGCTCCTCTCAGGAATTACCCACAATCCCAGAGTAGGCAGGCTGGATTCCTGCATTGAAGTTCTGGCATTAGGCTGAACAAGGATTCCCTACTTCCTGACAGGTCCCAGAGTTCAACTAGGAAGCTTATCTAAAATTCTGATTGCCTTCTCAGGACGTCATTCAAAGGGCATGTCATAAGAAATAGAAGAACGACTTGGCCAGATGCCCTTTGAGTCTTCTCCACCATTCAGCAAAATCATGGCTGATCATTGACCTCAACTCACTTTACTGCCCAATTTCAATATCCCTTGATTCCCTTAGAGTCCAAATATCTGTTGCTCTCAGCCTTGAATATACTGAAAGACTGGCATTCACAGCATTCTGGGGTAAAGAATTCCAAAGATTCATAACTCTGTGAATGGAGAAATTTCTCCTTATTTCAGTTCTAAATGGCCAATCTTTATCCTGAGACAATGCCCCCTAGTTCTAGACTCTCCAGCCAGGGGAAACAGCCACTCAGCATCTACCCTACCAAGACCTCTCAGAATCGGAACACCTCCACTCAGTCCACAAACATGGCCCGAGCTTTTGGTTACTTGCCATTTTAATTCATCACCCTGCTGTCTAGTGCACATTTCTGTCCTTGGCCTGCTACAGTGTTCCAATGAAGCTCAATGTAAGTGTGAGGAACTGTACCTCATCTTCCGATTAGGCACTCTACAGCCTTCTGGACTCAACATTGAGTTCAACAATTTCAGAGCATGACTGCCATTTTTTAAATTTTATTTATTTTTTAACCATGTGCCTGTCTTAAACTTGTTTTTCATGTTTTCGCTTTTGGACAGAGCTGTTCATTATTCTGTCATTAACACTGTCTCTGGACTCATGCTTTGTCTTTTACTACAACTATTAGTACTCCTTTTGCCTTGTGTTCCGTGCCATCGCTGTCATTTAATCTCTCCTGCCCTCTGCCCTATCACACACCTTCCCTTTTGCTCTTCTTCCCCCTCCCCCTTTCAGCTATTACATTTCTAATTTTTGCCAGTTTTGATGAAAGGTCACAGACCTGAAACATTAACTCTCTTTCTCTCTCCACAGATGCTGCCAGACCTGTTGAGTATTTCCAGCACTTTCAGTTTCTCTTTCTCTCAGAATCTTATATGTTTCAATTAGATCACCTCTCATTCTTCTAAACTCCAGAGAGTGCAGGCCATTCTACTCAATTTCTCCTCATAGGCCAACCCTCTAATTCCAGGAATCAATCTGATACTGTACCAGTTATTCTCACTGTTTTGAGTGTTGTTCACAATTTTGCAGTTGCTCTTGTTCTCAGTTCGCCTTCAAAGTTTTGTTGACTTCTAAGCAAGCCTCAGATTTTGATCTTTCAGCAGGTCTGGTTCATGTCTTCTACTTGCTCCAAAGTGTAAATCTGCTCTATTACATTCCCTAACCTCCCTCCATATCTGAGCTCTATTGGTATTTTTCTTATTGTAGTTACCATAGTTCCCATGCATAATTCATATGCATAATAGGTGCCATCCACAGACCTGAGCTGCCATGTTTCCCAACTCATTTCTCCCTTGGATGTGACGTGCACTACCTTGTGAATAAGGCTTTCCTGAGGAAGTGCCTTGAGGTTTTTGTAAAACATGGTAAAGTGCTACTCATAAAAGAGGTACTTAATTGGCTCTAAAGTGCTTTGGGAGTTGCTGAGGCTGTGAAAGATGCTATATAAATGCAAGTCTTTCTTTCTTTGTTCTAAAACATAACTCAACCCCAAAACCCTTTCCAGGATGATGAAAATGGTCAGCAATCCTAAAATTATGCAGTTACTATTCACCTCAAATTGGTCATCGTTTGTCGATAAATCACAGTCTTTAGTACATATTATGGAGTGGGCGGCACAGTGGCGCAGTGGTTAGCACTGCCGCCTCACAGCTCCAGGGTCCCGGGTTCGATTCTGGGTACTGCCTGTGTGGAGTTTGCAAGTTCTCCCTGTGTCTGCGTGGGTTTTCTCCGGGTGCTCCGGTTTCCTCCCACAAGCCAAAAGACTTGCAGGTTGGTAGGTAAATTGGCCTTTATAAATTGTCACTAGTATAGGTAGGTGGTAGGGAAATATAGGGTCAGGTGGGGATGTTGGGTAGGAATATGGGATTAGTGTAGGATTAGTATAACTGGGTGGTTGATGGTCGGCACAGACTCGGTGGGCCGAAGGGCCTGTTTCAGTGCTGTATCTCTAATCTAATCTAATCTAATTTTGATACCTACTGATATACGTCTGTGTCTTCTGTCTCATTGCCAGACAGAGGCTATGTTTCTTGCACTTCAGCAGCGCTTGGTAGATTTATTTCACCTTCCATCTGAAATTCTCAAACTGGTGCACAAAAAAAAATCAAGATGACATTCTCAAAGATCTCCAATGATTACTTTTTAGTCAAAGTCAACTTGAGTAGTCTCCTCCTAAGCATACTTAAGTACACAAACTTTAAGACATTTCTCCCCTTCTCCTAAAACAGTTTTGAGTTCTCGTTAATAAATCAATATTTGTCTTTATAGATAACTGATTGTTTATGCAAGGGTTGATATTATTGCACACAGAATTTGAACAAGTTAGAGAAAAATAATGCAATTAGTATGTAAAAAGGGAATATAAAGAACAGGCAGTAGCAAATAGAAAGCATCCATGCTGATAAAATCAAAAATATTCACTAAGCAATGATATTTATTACTATGATTTTGTTCCTGAAGCATGGGCATAAAGATTCCTGGAAATGTTACCATGGACAAGTCACTTCAAGGCTCCCTTAGTTTGTATTAGTAGTAATTGTTAGAATCCAATTGAGATAACAGTTCAGGACTAGATCTTGCACTTTCATTTAAGCAAAGTCCATACAGCCCACTTATTTTTTCCATCTTATGTTGCCTGGAGAAATCTATAGAACCAACTCCTGATTTATTCTGTAGATCATACTATTCAGCTCCGAGAAATGATATCCATCGTGAGCAATTTTCCCAGAAATCTTTTTATTCTCTATGGGAGAAGAGTCTGTCTGTGTAGTATATGTAACAACATTGTAAACCCATTCTTTATTAACAGGTTTATAATTTTATTACAAGAAACACAGAGAGAAATTCTTTCTTCCATTTGAGTGTGACAGAACATGATCATAGATTAACCTCTGACTGCTGGGGAAATGTTGTTCTAAATAATAGATGTTCCCTTAGCAACCACATTGCCACCAATCTGCTGCACATTTCAATATAACCAATCAATCTCTGAAATCACAGCCATGACAACTACAGAGCCAATTGAAACAGCACAAATAATTGTCAACTGAATCAAGAGATTTTAGCAAAATAAAGGTCTTCTCCATCCAAAAAAAAAGCTAATTAAAATTCAATATCAAAATGGAAAATAATGTATTTTTAAATATGGATATGGATAAAGGCTTCTAGCTAGAAGAATTAAGTGAGAAAGATCAACAGTTAAATGGCATGGCATAGAGATCAAAGAAATCATCCTAGTGCATATTAACCAGATATAAGAAAAAAGGCCATAAAATCAAAAATAAAGAATATAAAATGACAATAGCGAACTCCTACATACAGAAAATCTTCAAGAGTTAATAGCATATGCAACGTAGCTCTAATTATACAAAAAATACTGTGAAACTGGTGATGAAGAATTTGATTTGTTTAATGATATACAATAAATAAAAACACTCAGAGCAGAAGAAGCAGTATTATAAAAATATGTGGCAGTGGTTTCTAGTTAGGCCATTTTTTTTACACAGAACTGAACGATGTATTGAAAAGATTGAATCAATTACCATTCTGTCTGTTGTGATCTCACAGTTTACATTACAACTAAATTTTAAATTGATTTGAAAGAGTTTAGTGAACATCATTATCACTTGAGTCTGCAAACTCACTTCTGTACTCATAAATCTTTGGTGGTTTTGCTTATCGACAGTCCAAGACTTTATGTTTACCACCATTCTGCGGCAACCAGACACAATACTGACTTGTTCATCACTGTAATGCTGCAAATTTGCTGCAGCAATATAGCACATATCAACTGGCAGGTAGTCGAACAAGTGCATGCAATGGCAATGGCTTGCACACTCTGGATGCTACCTTAAATAAGATGAATGATACCCTAGCCTTGGCCGTTCAGCACCCCTGATCTGCAGCAAAGTGTTTTCCAGCACAGTGCTAGCACCTGCTGCCCTCACCACCACCCTCGACGCAGTACCCCACATGCTGCCTCGTGCCCCGATGGCCGAATCTGCCCCTGCACAGGTGCAGGTGGTAGTCTTTGGCGAAGCCTCACGTGCTTCAAAACCCAGAAGACTTCTACCAAGAACATCTTATCAGTCAGAGCAGGGATCTGACAGCCTGCCTGTACCTCTGCTGAAGCCATGGGATTTTCACCACCTAGCAGTGGTAGGAAAAAGATTTAAAATTGGTTACTGGTTGGCAAGTGGCCTTTCCAGCTGTTTAATGAAGAATGGGAAGACATGGATCGATGGCGATCAATGAAAAGATGTGAAAGAGTTGCTTGGTTGTTTGCAGGACTGCTTTGTGTTAGTGGCATTGGGTAGGGGTGGGACAGTGCAGATGGGGTGGGAGGAGAAGTGGCTTCTGCATTGCTTGCTGGATGGGTGTGCTGATGGAATCTAAGTGAGCTTTGCAATAATCAAGGCATCCTGGGCAGCAACGTAAGCAGATGGAGGTGCATTGCCCACATCACCTGCTGCCTCTTCGTCTTCCTCCTCATCCTTGACTTTCTCCTCCTCCTCAGAATCGTCTGAGAGGCTCCTGTAGGTCCAAGCCTCACTCCTGGACAATGCTGACCAGAGTGCGGAAAACCATGACCATTCCAGAGACCCTGACTGATGCATGCTGAAGGGCGCTTCCACATCTGTCCAAGCACCAGGAGTGCATCTTCAGAATGCCGATAGGTTGCTTGATGACACATCTGGTGGTTATATGACATTCATTGTAGTGCTCCTGAGCCTCATTCTTTGGGTTTCTGAGATGTGTCATTAGCCACATTTTAAGTGGGAGTCATTCGTCTCCAGAAGCCAACTGATAACACTGCTTCCAGGTGCGAAGACATCTGGAAGGTTGGACTGTCACAAGGTGAAAGCATCATGGCAGCTCCTTAGGAATCTTGTATATACCTGCATAAGCATCTTTTTGTGTTTGCAAACCAACTATACTTTGATGGATTGGAAGCCCTTGTGGTTGACAAGCGCTCCTGGGTGATCTATGGGTGTCTTAGTTGCCACATGTATGCAGTCAATGGCACCCTGCACCTATGGGAAGCCAACCAGAGCTGCAAACTTGAGTACCCACTTGGCGTTATCATCAGCAAAGTTGACATAATTGCCAGCCCAGGCAAACAAGCCATCAGTATTTTGTATTTGTGTGCTGCCGACTGCGAGATCCTGCAAGTATCTCCAGTAGAGCCTTGGAAGGATCCAGAGGTAAAGATATTGAGGACGTTGGTAATTGGACAGTCACTAGTAACATGTGGCCACCAGGTTCATCTGGCAGCAGACCATGTTCCTGCAGGGTACAAATACCTGCCGCCACCTCACATGACACTATTGACCTCCCAACATCCTGATACACTAGTTTTCAGACACGTCAAGGAAGATTAGCCACTGTCTGTAGACCCTATGCTGCTCTCTTCTCTGCTGTGGAGCTACAGGTCTGTGAGCAGCAAGCTGTTGCTGCTGCTAGTGCTGGTCATCTTCATCTTCATCTGATGTCCAATTTAAGGCAGCATAAATGACACCATCCTGATCTGATTGATCAGAACTCTAAAGTGCAGGCCAGACCTCCAAATCTCCAAAGGGTAGATGACAGCTCCAAACATAAGAACATAAGGAAGAGGAGCAGGAGTAGGCCATTTTACCCTTCGAACTCGCTCTGCCATCAACAAGATCATGGTTATTCCTCTACCTCAACTCCCCGTTTCCGCATTATCCCCATATTTCTTAAATCCCTTAGTACCCCAAAATCTATTGACCTTTGTCTTAATATATTCAATGACCGAGCATTCACAGTTGCGAAATTCTGTGCAATGAAGTTAAAAACTATGTTCACTAATAGAAAATTATCCGGTATGTTTTGATATATCTGTTGCATAATACAAGTTTTTTTCTGCCTCGGTGCCCGAGAGCGGAGCCAAACTATTCCTTTCGGGTCCAAGTATTTTGTCATTTATAGAGAGATATATATATAAATATAAATTTAATCAGTAGGTTTTTTTTTATGTATTTCTTCATCTGAGTAGTCCATCTAAAGGTCTCAGACAAAGGTCAGTAGGTCAGAGAAACGTCATGATTGATCAGCAAGAAAGCGGAGGTCTGGTTCCTGTTCCACGCATTACAATCCAGTTTTAGTGAGGGGACTAAAACAGGTATTTACATAGGTAAGAGGCCTAACGCCTGTATGAACCAGCTTCCCCAGACACCTGAATAATGGCCCCAACCTAGTTTGGGATGGGAGTTTTTTCAGGCATTCTTGGTGCGCAATAGGTTGCTCTGCAAAACTGAGTCGTTCTGCACCCCTTCTATCCTCGTTTTGTTTCTGATACCGATTTAGTGTGCTACATAATATATTGCTGTGTGATAAGCTATACACAAGATAAATTGGGTGTAGGTTTGGGTCAGGTGGAATGTTAAAATGCAAAAAAGTCAAATTGAAACCTAACCTCCCTTGAACACAAATCACCCCCCACTTTTGGTTTCAACAAAGGCAGGTCGGAAGGCAGGCGACCGACATGGTCCCAGGAGGTGGGTCATTCATTTAAATATTTTAATAAGGTTGTGTGCCTGAGATTTTCTCTCTCTCTCATTCAGCTTTAACCCTGGCCAACCAGGTTTCAGAGGCCTCGGGAAACTTGGTAGCAAACGGGAGGCGAGGACTGCTGAATGAAACAGGTGAGTACTTTTCCGGTAGTGCTTATGGGCCAGGAGGAGCAGGAATGCTTCCCCTGCCCCCACCCAAGTAAACTTGCTTCCCACTCGACACAACTGCACCATCCCCTGCCCCTTCTCCCAGCGATCACTGACCGCCACCCAAGTTTGGAACCCCCCGCCCCCCCCCCCACCATGTGCTTATTGATCCCACACCACCCTCCTTGATCACCGACTTACACCAACTGCATGACAGAATATCTTGGAGCTTATTTACTTTAATTTGTACCTTGCTTTTATTGCTTATTAGGGCCTTGAAAATAAAGAATATGAATATGTTTAATGTGTTAGTAAAAAAATTCTTGTGACTGCTATTTTAATAGACATATGAACCTCTTGAAACAGAAAACAAAGGACCTTCACATAAATGTGTAAAACATTCATGTGCGACTATTCACACAGTATAATTTCAAGGCCTTTTCCCGATGTCTAAGGTTAAAGGTATGTTTTGTGGTAAGGTAGATCACTTAATTAACATAATGGAAAAGAAACAAATTACATGGCTTTGAAGTTACAAAATGTTACCAATTCAAAAAATAATATTGAATGCATCACAATTTTTTTGTGCTTTAAGCTGAAGTTAACTGAATTAAACTGAACTTGACTTTATTTCTGAACATTTGACAATTTTCCTTTAACCTAATGAACCGAACCTGACAGACAGTAACAACAATGTAGTTAGAGTTATAGAATCATGGAAACTTAGACCACCGAAGGAGGCCATTTAGCCCATCATGCCTGTGCTGGTTCATTGAAAGAATAGTTGTGCTCAGATCCACATCTTCCCCTTTTGTCCATAATACTGTAAATTTCTCATCTTCAAGTAACTGTCCATCTCCCTCTTAAATTATTTCTGAAATCACTTCCACCACCTTTTCAGGTACAGCATTCGAGATCCTGACATCTCTCTGAGTGAAAACATTTCTTCTCATCTCCTCTCTAGATCTTTTGAAAATGATTTTAAATCTATGTCCTCTAGTTATTTACCCACTCATCAAAGAACAAAGAACAAATAAAATTACAGCACAGGAACAGGCCCTTCGGCCCTCCAAGCCTACGCCGATCCAAATCCTCTATCTAAACCCGTCGCCTATTTTCTAAGGGTCTGTATCTCTTTACTTCCTGCCCATTCATGTATCTGTCTAGATACATCTTAAAAGACGCTATCGTGCCCGCGTCTACCACCTCCGCTGGCAATGCGTTCCATGCACCCACCACCCTCTGCATAAAGAACTTTCCACGCATATCCCCCCTAAACTTTTCCCCTTTCACTTTGAACTCGTGTCCCCTTGTAATTGAATCCCCCACTCTGGGAAAAAGCTTCTTGTTATCCACCCTGTCTATACCTCTCATGATTTTGTACACCTCAATCAGGTCCCCCCTCAACCTCCGTCTTTCTAATGAAAATAATCCTAATCTACTCAACCTCTCTTCATAGCTAGCGCCCTCCATACCAGGCAACATCCTGGTGAAACTCCTCTGCACCCTCTCCAAAGCATCTACATCCTTTTGGTAATGTGGCGACCAGAACTGCACGCAGTATTCCAAATGTGGCCGAACCAAAGTCCTATACAACTGTAACATGACCTGCCAACTCTTGTACTCAATACCCCGTCCGATGAAGGAAAGCATGCCGTATGCCTTCTTGACCACTCTATTGACCTGCGTTGCCACCTTCAGGAAACAATGGACCTGAACACCCAAATCTCTCTGGACATCAATTTTCCCCAGGGGGACTAATTTTTCTTTAACTTCTCTATCAAAATCCCTCATCATTTTGTAAACCTCTATCAGGTCACCTCTCAACCTTCTCTGTTCCAAAGAGAATAGTCTGAATTTATCCAATCTCTCTTTATATTTGAAGTCCCTCAACTCTGATAACATCCTGGTAAACCTCTTCTGTCTAACCCTTTCTAAGGTCTTTACATCTTTCATGAAGTGTAATGCTCAGAATTGTCCTCAGGGACAGGGCGAGCGAGGTGGCAGCTGGGTAAGTGAGTTTACAACTTACATAAACTTACCTTTTCGTTTTGGCGGTTTCTTTTTGCAGCGGCGACAGGGAGAGCGAGGTGGCAGCTGGGTAAGTAAGTCCTATATATTTGGGCAGCGGTTGAACCCGAGACACTACACCTGTCGTGTCTCCCACCCGCCCTCCTCCTCTAACCAAAAAGAAGGAATCGGTGGTGTGCAGATAAGGTAAGGCTTTTTCTATTTATTTTTTTTTCGTGTGATTGGTAAAAACTTTTCGTTCCTTTTTCGTTTATCTAAGTTAAGACTAACTTAAGCTTAAGATTGAAAATGGCAGGAGATCTCAGACCCGTGTTATGCTCCTCTTGCTCAATGTGGGAGCTCAGGGACACAGCTGATGTCCCTGACTCCTTCACGTGCTGGAAGTATGTCCAGCTGCAGCTCTTGTTAGACCGCATGACGGCTCTGGAGCTGCGGATGGACTCACTTTGGAGCATCCGCGATGCTGAGGAGGTCGTGGATAGCACGTTTAGCGAATTGGTCACATCGCAGATCAGGATTGCTGAGGGTGACCAAAAGGCAGAGAAAGAGCAGGAAGGCAGCGCAGGTGTCCCCTGCGGTCATCTCCCTCCAAAACAGGTATACTGTTTTGGATACTGTTGAGGGAGATGGCACACCAGGGGAAGGCAGCAGCAGCCAGGTTCATGGCACCGTGGCTGGCTCTGCTGTTCGGAAGGGCGGGAAAAAGAGTGGAAGGGCTATAGTCATCGGGGATTCGATTGTAAGGGGAGTAGATAGGCGGTTCTGTGGTCGAAAACGAGACTCCCGAATGGTATGTTGCCTCCCAGGTGCACGGGTCAGGGATGTCTCAGATCGGCTGCAGAGCATTCTGAAAGGGGAGGGTGAACAGCCAGTTGTCGTTGTGCACAGAGGCACCAATGATATAGGTAAAAAACGGGATGAGGTCCTACAAGCAGAATTTAGGGAGTTAGGAGCCAAGTTAAAAAGTAGGACCTCAGTGGTAGTAATCTCAGGATTGCTACCAGTGCCACGTGATAGTCAGAGTAGAAATGAAAGAGTAGTCAGGATGAATGCGTGGCTTGAGAGATGGTGCAGGAGGGAGGGGTTCAGATTTCTGGGACATTGGGACCGGTTCTGGGGGAGGTGGGACTATTACAAATTGGACGGTCTACACCTGGGCCGGACTGGAACCAATGTCCTTGGGGGTGCCTTTGCTAACGCTGTTGGGGAGGGTTTAAACTAATGTGGCAGGGGGATGGGAACCAAATGAGGTCAGTGGACAGTAAGGAGGTAGTAACTAAAGCCTGTAAGGAACTAAATAATGAAGTAAGCATGACAAAGAGAAAGAGTAGACAGGGAGCAGATGATGAACGCAAAGGGACTGGTGGTCTGAGGTGCATTTGTTTTAATGCAAGAAGTGTAGTAGGTAAGGCAGATGAACTTAGGGCCTGGATTAGTACCTGGGAGTATGATGTTATTGCTATTACTGAGACTTGGTTGAGGGAAGGGCATGATTGGCAACTAAATATCCCAGGATATCGATGCTTCCGGCGGGATAGAGAGGGAGGTAAAAGGGGTGGAGGAGTTGCAGTACTGGTCAAAGAGGATATCACATCTGTGCTGAAGGAGGGCACTATGGAGGACTCGAGCAGTGAGGCAATATGGGCAGAACTCAGAAATAGGAAGGGTGCGGTAACAATGTTGGGGCTGTACTACAGGCCTCCCAACAGCGAGTGTGAGATAGAGGTACAAATATGTAAACAGATTATGGAAAGATGTAGGAGCAACAGGGTGGTGGTGATAGGATATTTTAATTTTCCCAACATTGACTGGGATTCACTTAGTGTTAGAGGTCCAGATGGAGCAGAATTTGTAAGGAGCATCCAGGAGGGTTTTCTAGAGCAGTATGTAAATAGTCCAACTCGGGAAGGGGCCATACTGGACCTGGTGTTGGGGAATGAGCCCGGCCAGGTGGTTGACGTTTCAGTAGGGGACGACTTTGGGAATAGTGATCACAATTCCGTAAGTTTTAGAATACTCATGGACAAAGACGAGAGTGGTCCCAAAGGAAGAGTGCTAAATTGGGGGAAGGCCAACTATACCAAAATTCGGCAGGAGCTGGGGAATGTAGATTGGAAGCAGCTGTTTGAAGGTAAATCCACATTTGATATGTGGGAGGCTTTTAAAGAGAGGTTGATTAGCGTGCAGGAGAGACATGTTCCTGTGAAAATGAGGGATAGAAATGGCAAGATTAGGGAACCATGGATGACAGGTGAAATTGTGAGACTAGCTAAGAGGAAAAAGGAAGCATACATAAGGTCTAGGAGGCTGAAGAAAGACGAAGCTTTGAAAGAATATCGGGAATGTCGGACCAATCTGAAACGAGGAATTAAGAGGGCTAAAAGGGGTCATGAAATATCTTTAGCAAACAGGGTTAAGGAAAATCCCAAAGCCTTTTATTCATATATAAGGAGCAAGAGGGTAACTAGAGAAAGGATTGGCTCACTCAAGGACAAAGGAGGAAAGTTATGCGTGGGGTCAGAGAAAATGGGTGAGATTCTAAACGAGTACTTTGCATCGGTATTCACCGAGGAGAGGGACATGATGGATGTTGAGGTTAGGGACAGATGTTTGATTACTCTCGGTCAAGTCGGCATAAGGAGGGAGGAAGTGTTGGGTATTCTAAAAGGCATTAAGGTGGACAAGTCCCCAGGTCCGGATGGGATCTATCCTAGGTTACTGTGGGAAGCGAGAGAGGAAATAGTTGGGGCCTTAACAGATATCTTTTGCAGCATCCTTAAACACGGGTGAGGTCCCGGAGGACTGGAGAATTGCTAATGTTGTTCCCTTGTTTAAGAAGGGTAGCAGGGAAAATCTAGGTAATTATAGACCGGTGAGCCTGACGTCAGTGGTAGGGAAGCTGCTGGAGAAGATACTGAGGGATCGGATCTATTCCCATTTGGAAGAAAATGGGCTTATCAGTGATAGGCAACATGGTTTTGTGCAGGGAAGGTCATGTCTTACCAACTTAATAGAATTCTTTGAGGAAGTGACAAAGTTGATTGATGAGGGAAGGGCTGTAGATGTCATATACATGGACTTCAGTAAGGCGTTTGATAAGGTTCCCCATGGTAGGCTGATGGAGAAAGTGAAGTCGCATAGGGTCCAGGGTGTACTAGCTAGATGGATAAAGAACTGGCTGGGCAACAGGAGACAGAGAGTAGCAGTGGAAGGGAGTTTCTCAAAATGGAGACGTGTGACCAGTGGTGTTCCACAGGGATCCGTGTTGGGACCACTGTTGTTTGTGATATACATAAATGATTTGGAGGAAAGTATAGGTGGTCTGATTAGCAAGTTTGCAGACGACACTAAGATTGGTGGAGTAGCAGATAGTGAAGGGGACTGTCAGAGAATACAGCAGAATATAAATAGATTGGAGAGTTGGGCAGAGAAATGGCAGATGGAGTTCAATCAGGGCAAATGCGAGGTGATGCATTTTGGAAGATCCAATTCAAGAGTGAATTATACAGTAAATGGAAAAGTCCTGGGGAAAATTGATGTACAGAGAGATTTGGGTGTTCAGGTCCATTGTTCCCTGAAGGTGGCAACGCAGGTCAATAGAGTGGTCAAGAAGGCATACGGCATGCTTTCCTTCATCGGACGGGGTATTGAGTACAAGAGTTGGCAGGTCATGTTACAGTTGTATAAGACTTTGGTTCGGCCACATTTGGAATACTGCGTGCAGTTCTGGTCGCCACATTACCAAAAGGATGTAGATGCTTTGGAGAGGGTGCAGAGGAGGTTCACCAGGATGTTGCCTGGTATGGAGGGCGCTAGCTATGAAGAGAGGTTGAGTAGATTAGGATTATTTTCATTAGAAAGACGGAGGTTGAGGGGGGACCTGATTGAGGTGTACAAAATCATGAGAGGTATAGACAGGGTGGATAACAAGAAGCTTTTTCCCAGAGTGGGGGATTCAATTACTAGGGGTCACGAGTTCAAAGTGAGAGGGGTAAAGTTTAGGGGGGATATGCGTGGAAAGTTCTTTACGCAGAGGATGGTGGGTGCCTGGAACGCGTTGCCAGCGGAGATGGTAGATGCGGGCACGATAGCGTCTTTTAAGATGTATCTCGGCAGATACATGAATGGGCAGGAAGCAAAGAGATACAGACCCTTGGAAAATAGGCAACATGTTTAGATAGAGGATCTGGATCGGCGCAGGCTTGGAGGGCCGAAGGGCCTGTTCCTGTGCTGTAATTTTCTTTGTTCTTTGTTCTTTGTTCTAATCCAGCTGAGGCCCAGCTAGTGATTTATACAGTTTTAGCATGATCTCTTTGCTTTTATATTCTATTCCTCTGTAAGTAATCCATCGGAATCCATATTTTTAACCACCTTATCAACTTGCTGTGCTACCTTTAAGGATTTATGTGTAAAATCATAGAAATTTACAGCATGGAATGAGGCCATTCAGCCCATTGTGTCCACGCCGGTCGACAAGTAGCGATCCAGCCTAATCCCACTTTCCGGCTCTTAGTCTATTGCCTTTTAGGTTACGGCACTTCAATTGTATATCCAAGTACTTTTTAAATTTTATGAGGGTTTCTTCCTTTACCATCCTTTCAGAAAGTTAGTTCCAGATCCCCACCACCCTCAGGGTGAAAGAAATTTCCCCTTCAATGCCCTCTAAACCTCCTATCTCTTACCCTAAATCTATGGACCCCCTGAACCAAAGGGAATAGGGCCTTCCTATCTATTCTAGACCCCTCATAATTTTATACATGTCAATTAGGTCTCCTCTCAGCCTCCTCTGTTCCCAAGAAAACAACCCTAGCCTATCCATTCTTTCATCATAATTAAAATTCTCCAGTCCAGGCAACATTCTCCGAAATCTCCTCTATACCCTCTCTGGTGCAATCACATCCTTCCTATAGTGCGGTGACCAGAACTGCATGCAGTACTCCAGCTATGGCCTAACTAGTGTTTTATACAGTTCCAGCATAACCTCCCTGCTCTTATATTCTATGTCTCGGCCAATAAAGGTAAGTATCCCGCATAACTTCTTGACCACCTAACCTAAATGTCCAGCCACCTTCAGGGATCTGTGGACATGCACTCCAAGATCCCTCTGTTCCTCTATACCTCTCAGAATCCAACCATTTAGTGTGTATTCCCTTGCCTCGTTTGCCTTCTCCAAATGCATTACTTCTCACTTCTCCGGATTGAACCCCATTTGCCACTGTTCTGTCCACTTGACTAGTCCATTGATATCTTCCCACAGTCTACAGCTTTCTTCTTCATTATCAACCACATGGCCAATTTTTGTATCATCTGCAAACTTCTTGCTCATACCCCTTACATTTGTTATGGACAGGGGAGAAATAATAGGAATGAAATCCCCCTTTTCACTTCTCCACTGACTGAAGACAGCATGTTTTTAAAAAAAAGTGTTTTAGCTCCTGAGTTCTTTAATTGTCAGGAACAGATAAATGACAGGTTTTCTCGTAAGTTTTAAAAGATAAATATTTATTGTTCAACTCCTGAATATGCACAACTACACCATTCTCACACTCAAAGAGATACACACACACTCAAGAAAAGACTGCGATTTTAAAAGTAGCATGCATTTAGGTCTTTTGATTTCTGAGTTCTCTGTTACATTGCTTTTTCCCCAGGCTGAAGACTTGAAACGATGCAGGCCTGTAATCTTTCCTTTATCCACCGAAGAAAAGCTCTGGAGATTTAGGAGGACGGATTCGCTGTTGTTTTATGCTCACAGTAGCATATTTCTCTTGTTATGCTCCAGATACGGTTCATTGGCAAAGCCCTGCTGTGGTTTCTCAGGTGGAGAGTTCAGGGCCAACTCAGGCATCTGCCTACATGTGGCTTAAAGCTGGTGGTGTTAGGCAGAGTCTTCTCCCTTCATTGGCATAAATGTTTTTCCCCTGTCACTGTTTGCTCAGACTGTGCCTTATCAGAAACCTAGTTTCAGAGCATTTCTTTCCATTGTCCTCCTAAATCATTTCTAATGCTTAGGCCATTGTCAGACAATGGAGTGTGGGTTTCACTCATCCACATAGCAAATTGATAAAATAGAGATTTTCACACCAATTTTCTGGATTTCAAGTTTGGAGTTAAAAGAGTTTTGCAACAGTATTGCGAATCCATTTTTTTTAATTAGTTGAAGAAATACAGCCATTACCACAGGAAGGGTAATTTATATTTTAATGACTTCTCAAAGATATGTCCAGAAAGGTCGTTCGCATTTCAATGACTTGGCCAAGCCTTGTCCAGACATGAAAATTAGAACAGGGTTCTTGCATTTTCCATGTGTATTGGCAGGAAAGAAAAGGTCACCTGACCTCTCAACTCCATTTTGTTTTACAGGAAAGTATCCATTTCAGGTTTATACTTCATAAGTTCATATTTATAGTTCATGGCAGACTGGTTAAAAAATAAATCCCATGGGATCCAGGGAAATGAAGCAAGATGGATACAAAATTGGCTCAGTGGCAGGAAACAAAGAGTAATTGTTGACGGGTATTTATGCGACTGGAGGGCTGTTTCCAGTGACGTTCCACAGGGCTCAGTATTGGGTCCCCTGCTTTTTGTGGTATACATTAACGATTTGGACGTAAATGTAGGGGGCATGATCAAGACGTTTGCAGACAACACAAAGATTGGCTGTGTGGTAGATAGCGAGGAGGATAGCTGTAGGCTGCAGGAAGATATTGATAGTCTGGTCAGATGGGCAGAAAAGTGGCAAATGAAATTCAGCCCGGAGAAGTGTGATGCATTTTGGGGAGGTCAAACCAGGCAAAGGAATACACGATTAATGAGAAAATACTGAGAAGTATAGAGGAAGTGTTGGACCTT
This sequence comes from Heterodontus francisci, assembly GCF_036365525.1. Taxonomy (NCBI): domain Eukaryota; kingdom Metazoa; phylum Chordata; class Chondrichthyes; order Heterodontiformes; family Heterodontidae; genus Heterodontus; species Heterodontus francisci. Next base: position 101,708,146 of record NC_090375.1, on the reverse strand, counting down.
GGAGTGAATGTCCACAGATCCTTGAAGGTAGCAGGACAGGTCGATAAGGTGGTTAAGAAGGCATATGGAATCCTTTCCTTTATTAGCCAAGGTATAGAATATAAGAGGAGGGAGGTTATTGCTGGAACTGTATAACTCATTGGTTAGGCCATAACTTGAGCACTGTGTGCAGATTTGGTCACCTGTTTACAGAAAGGATGTAATTGCACTGGAAAGGGTACAGAGGAGATTTATGAGGATATTGCCAGGACTGGAAAAATGCAGCTATGAGGAAAGATTGGATAGGCTGTGGTTGTTCTCCTTGGAACAGAGAAGGCTGAGGGGAGATCTGATTGAAATGTACAAAATTTTGAGGGGCCTGGATAGAGTGGAGGTGAAGAGCCTATTCACCTTAGCAGAGGGGTCAGTGACTAAGGGGCATAGATTTAAAGTGATTGGTAGAAAAATCAGAGGGGAGATGAGGAAAATCTTTTTTACCCAGAGGGTGGTGGGGGTCTGGAACTCACTGCCTGAAAAGGTAGTTGAGGCAGAAACCCTCAACTCATTCAAAAGGAGTCTGGATATGCACCTCAAGTACCGTAAGCTGCAGGGCTACAGACCAAATGATGGAAGGTGTGATTAGAGTGGGTGGATTGTTTTTCAGCCAACACTGACACGATTGGCCAAGTGACCTCTTTCTGTGCCTTAAACTTTCTATGATTCTATAAGTTCATATTGCATAAGCGTGACATGTTTAAGTCCAAATCGTTGATACGTACCACAAATAAAGGGACCTATCGACACGAAAGTCTCTCTGCTCAGCTACACTTTTCAAATTGTGATATTTATAGTATACTGTCTTTCCATATTAGTCTTCCCAAAGTGCATCACTTCACACTTCTCCATATTGAGCTCCATCTGCCATGCCTCTGCCCATTTCACTATCCTGCACCCTGTGGGAAGAGGGCCTCTCTCCTTCTCTCCACCTCCTGCACCAAGGCCTACAGTGCTGTTCCAGAGAACCTTGAAGCATGCTCTCTACCCTGTTGTGCCATTTCCTGCTCGAAGACTCTTCTGTTACCAGTTCTAGCACCTGCTGCAGCCAGAATGCACCTCGCTTTTAAGAGTTGCAGACTGGCTTTAAGTAGTGCCGGGTAGCTTTAAGTGGTGCCAGCCTTCCACAAACTTAGGCCCTCTGCTGAGGGATTCAGCCACTTAGCAGTGCACCTAGAACTAGGCTGCACGCCACTATCATTTAAATTAGCAGGCAGCGCAAAGTTTGAATGCTGATTGCATGGCAATGAATGGGCGCAGTGTAATTGTTTTCCAGCCTAATCCAATTTCCCCCCCAAAAGTGTAAGCGGTGTAAACATGCACCTCTTGCTTACCCTGTCTTCCCTCATACAAGCCTACCCTTGTGCCTTTATCCTTTTGAATATGCAAGAATTGGCATCTGGTCAAGCACTGAGGTTGAAGTGGAGTATGACACTGATGAAGAAGAAACATCGTCACTCGATCTCTCATTTGCAGCCACCAGCTCAGATGCTGGTACAGCACGTACGTTAGAATGGATTCGGCATATGTGAGTCACTGGGCACGAGTGGTCTGCAGCCAAGGTAGAAGAGTGCAGCTGCCAGCTTCCTGGTGGGTAAGATTGCATACGAGTTCTGCTGCAGAGGACTCAGATGGGGTGGTGTACAGAAAAAGGCTGATGCACATGCACAATGAAATGCTTTGGTGCATTGGAAGGCCTGCCAGGAAACCTGATGTCGCTGCCAAGGAGCATGGAGGAGTCCATCTCCAACTTGTCACAGGGCTTTGTGCAGAGATTGGAGCCCATCCTTTGTAGCATGTAATGACAGCCAACTACATGAGAACAATTGGACCCAACCATGATGCAGCGTCTGATGGTCGATGGCTCAGCTTCCATTGGAGTACAAGCAGAAGCAACCCAATCTCTGGGTGCTGAAGTGGAAGTTCAGGCCAAGTTCCTGGAATGTCAGCTTGTTGCCTTGCAAGCTCAGACTGCTGCCATTATGGCTGCGGTTACCAGAGTTCAAAGGAGCTTGCAGCAGTTCAGCAATCAGTGATCCAGTAGATTATTAAGATATCCGTGGCACTGCCTGGGGGAATGACAGTGGCTTCATGGAGCACAATCCTGCTGACCTCTCTCAGTATGACAGCATTCGTCTCCCACCACTGCCTCTCTGCCAGCCAGCACAGACTGCTGCCTCCCATGCTGAGCTGGTGCAGTCTGAAGCTGGGTCTTATAGGCTTAGGACTGCCCCAAGCCATTCACAAAAGTCATCTGCAGCTCCCCCCATTGAAAATCAGCAGCCTTCTACTAACCATGCTGCAGCCACTGGGGTAGCACGGTATAGGAGCACTAGGACAGGCAAAAGCACACAGAAGTATTCAGGAAATACACAAGGGTAATTAGTTGACTTTTGTATGGAATATTAGATTTTTTGTTGGATAAAGTTGATTTGGAATGGTTGTTTCGTGGTGGCTTTCACTTCAGAATTGCGGCCAAGTGGATGTTGTGATGTGTAAATTGTGTGACTGTTGTGTAATGGTGATTTGGTGTTGTACTCATTGGAATCATAGCTTTTCCTATTCGTTCATGGGATGTGAGCGTTGCTGGCTAGGTCAGCATTTACTGCCCATTTCTAATTGCCCTTGAAAAGGCGGTGGTGAGCTGCCTTCTTGAACTGCTGCAGTACTTGGGGTGTAGGTACACCCACAGTGTTATTAGAGAAGGGGTTCCAAGATTTTGACCCAGCGACAGTGAAAGAACAACGATATAGTTCCAAGTCAGGATGGTGTGTGGCTTGGAGGGAAACTTGCAGGTGGTGGTGTTCCCATGCATCTGCTGCCCTTATTCTTCTAGGTGGAAGAGGTCGCGGGTTTGGGAGGTGCTTTTGAAGGAGACTTGGAAAATGGCTGCAGTGCATCTTGTAGATGGTACACACTGCTGCCACTGTGCACCGGTGGTGGAGAGAGTGAATGTTGAAGTTGGTGGATGGGGTACTAATTAAGCGGCATCTTTGTCCTGGATGATGTCGAACTTCTTGAGTGCTGTTGGAGCTATACTCTTCCAGGCAAGTGGAGAGTATTCCATCACACTCCTGGCTTGTGCCTTGTAGATGGTGGGCAGGCTTTGGGGAGTCTGGAGGTGAGTTATTCTCAGCAGAATTCCCAGCTTCTGACCTGCTCCTGTAACCACAATATTTATATGGCTGGTCCAGTTTAGTTTCTGGTCAATGGTAACCCCCAGGATGCTGATGGTGGGGAATTCAACATTAATATTGCCCATGAATGTCATGGCAGATGGTTAGATTTTCTCTTTTTGGAGGTAATAATTGCCTGACACTTGTGTGGTGCGAATGTCACTTTTTTTTAGAGATACAGCACTGAAACAGGCCCTTTGGCCCACCGAGTCTGTGCCGACCATCAACCACCCATTTATACTAATCCTACATTAATTCCATATTCCTACCACATCCCCACACTTCCCTACCACCTACCTATACTAGGGGCAATTTATAATGGCTAATTTACCTATCAACCTGCAAGTCTTTTGGCATGTGGGAGGAAACCGGAGCACCTGGAGGAAACCCACGCAGACACAGGGAGAACTTGCAAACTCCACACAGGCAGTATCCAGAATTGAACCCGGATCGCTGGAGCTGTGAGGCTGCGGTGCTAACCACTGCGCCACTGTGCCACCCTTTCCCAGCCATCTCCTATACCTTTGATGTTATGAGAGCCTTTCTGTTTTCAGCCTACTGCTAATACTATTCTTAGCCATTTCCCAGATGGCAATTAACAGTGCCCTGGTGGGAACTCTCCATCTAGATTTTCTCTTCCTTTCTGCAAGGATACCCCTTGCCTCCTAAAACAGTATGACTGAACTCAATAGAATGGTGAGGAACCAAAACTAACTCCCAGGGGGTACTTTTAACCCCAAAAATGGGTAGGTTGGTGTCAAGTGAAATGTAAAAATTATGAAAATCTCAAACTGGACCCCAACCTTGAGGCGGGACAGGGGGCGGGCAGCCAGCCCGCTCCCAGGTTGCATGTTGACCATTTAAATATTGTAATAAGTAATTACAAAAGCCTCATTTGCAGGTTTAACCCTGGCCAGGAAATGTGACAACTAAAGAGAGGGAAAGACAGTTTTGGGGAAACGGTAGGTTGCCTCACAGCACTACTTGTGGGACAGAAGGAGCAGGAGTGCTTCATCTCAGCTCACCAAGCTACCTTCTACCATGCCATTGGACCTCCACCCCACCCACCACCCCCCCCACCATTGGACCAGCTCTCCACATCCAAAGACCCCACCATTCCCGACATTCCACCAACACAGCAGCAGGTTCCCTAGCCACAGCTGTGGCTGAGCCCTCCTTTGTTAAAACTCCATGAACAAAACTCCAAACCCCACCGCCCACCCCGGACCACAGGTAAGTGTGGCAGGGTCGCCAGGGCCAGTCCAACAGGTCATGGCAAGGGGGGTGCTGGTGTTCGATGAGGGCAGGGGTGGGAGTTATTAGCGGAGGGGCAGCCTCCGCCACCAGGTGCCTTCTGTGGGCCACAGATTGCCCACGGAGGAGGGCTCGCAAACCCCAGCTCCGCCAAGCCCGCAGGAGGCCACCTTGTTTTACTGGGCAACCTCCCCACGTGGCGGGGCTCCCACCAGCCACTGGTAAAATATTAGTGGCGGCTGGTAGAGGACGTAAGTGGCTATTAATTAGCCACTTATGGGCCTCAACTGGCCTCTGGGCCGGATGGCTGTCTTTGGTCTTTCCCACCCCCTAACAAAATCACATGGTGATAGGCAAACCATCTGCTGTCTTCCATCACTATTTTATGGACCCCTCCCACTGCCCATGCCGTCTCCCAGGGACCCATAAAATACAGCTCAGCAGTGGAATTTGGGTGCTAAAATTTTGTGAAGGAAAATGGGATAATTACTGCCATATGAGTGAATAACAGAAACTCATCCATTATTTGTTGTTCATACAATGAGGGGAATTTTAAGATCTCCCCGCATCGGATTTGGATGCAGGGAGAGCGTATAATTGGGCAGGATGGTGGTAGGGTGGGCACCCTGCCACCTTCCTGCCTCCACCCAAATTAAGACTGGGGTGGGAACCTGCCTTCCCACCCCACTGCTGATTGAAACCCTTAATTAATGACCAATGAAGGGCCACATCTTGCCATCGCCGGAATTAGTCCAGTGGCGGGCGAGCCAGTCTCCACACGAGGAGCACACCAAGCAAATCTGTGCGGGGTGCTTGCCGGCTTTTGGCATGGTGGGGGTGAGGGGGGGCCCATTAAAAGGCACTTAGTGCCTGAATGAGGGACCCAGTATCGGGAAGGGGGGCCTGTTGAGAGTCACCCACTGCCCTTGCTGCTGAACCCCCCCTTGTCACTTATCAGCCCAAGCCTGAATGTTATCCAGGTCTTGCTGCATCTGGACACCGACTGCTTCAGTATCTGAAGAGTCACTAATGGTGCTGAACATTGTGCAGTCATCAGCGAACATCCCCACTTCTGACCTTATGATGGAGGGAAAGTTATTGATGAAGCAGCTGAAGATGGTTGGGCCTAGGACACTACCCTGAGGAACTCCTGCAGCAATGTCATGGGGCTGAGATGATTGGCCTCCAGATATGACTCCAACTATTGGCGAGTTTTCCCATTGACTTCAATTTGCAAGGGCTCCTTGATGACACACTTGGTCAAATGCTGCCTTGATGTCAAGGGCAGTCACTCTCACCTCACTTCTGGAATCAAGTCCTTTGTTCATGTTTGGACCAAGGATCCAATGAGGTCTGGATCTGAGTGGCCCTGACAGAAAGCTAACTGAGGATCTGTGAGCAGGTGATTGCTGAGTCAGTGCTACTTGATAGCTCTGTCGATAACACCTTCCATCATTTTGCTGATGATTGAGAGTAGATTGATGGGGGGCAGTAATTGGCCAGATTGGATTTGTCCTGCCTCTTGTGGACAGGATATATCTGGGCAATTTCCCACATTGTTGGGTAGGTGGGGATGTTCGCTGATGATTGCACAAAGTTCAGCACCATTAGTGACTCTTCAGATACTGAAGCAGTCGGTGTCCAGATGCAGCAAGACCTGGATAACATTCAGGCTTGGGCTGATAAGTGACAAGTGATATTCGCGCCACACAAGTGTCAGGCAATTATTACCTCCAAAAAGAGAAAATCTAACCATCTGCCATAACATTCATGGGCAATATCAATGTTGAATCCCCCACCATCAGCATCCTGGCTAATCACAGGGCCCATAGCCTTTGCTGTATTCAATGTATTCAGCTGGATGATCAGTTGGATGAGGTGATCACGGACAGCCCAGCTCGAAAGGGGATGTTGGCTGTGTCCTCTCTTCCTCCTGCTCCTCCTCCTCCTCCTCCTCCTTCTGATCCTTAACTATTTGCCATATGCCTGGTGACAAGGACTGTGTGCACATGATGGCTGGGTTGTGGAGGATACAGCAGACTGCCACAAACTGGAGCACACACTCCAGTGAATGCTGCAGGGCTCCTCCAGAGCGATCCAGGCAGCTGAACCATTGCTTCAGCACTTCAGTGGTCAGCTCGATGATGTTTCGTGTGGCAGCATGGCTTTCATTGTACACATGCTGTCCACCTGCGATTGGGTTGCGAAGTGGAATCATGAGCCAGGTGTTAAACAGATAGACATTGTCTCCTGGCAGCTACCGTCTGGTTTGGTGTGGTGGTTCAAATACTGAGGGAACAACAGACTGGCAAGAATAAAAGCATCATAACTGCTGCCAGGATAGAGGGCATTCTGCAGCAACTGCACTCAGTGAGTGGTAACATTTGCAGTTGTGGTAAATCTGAGCATTGGGCTGAGGTGTTGCAAAGCCACGTGTATGCTGTTGGTGGCACCCTACACCATCTGGAAATTTGCTATCTTGGCAAAGCCATGTCCACGCTTTGCCTGATTCCCTCTGTTTACAGAGAACACAATGAATTCCCCTCTCCTGGCATAAAAGCATCTGTCACCTCTCATATACAGCAATAGACAGCTCTCTTATACAGCAGATGCTATATATGTTGTGAGGTCCAGCCTGGAATGATCCTGATGCAAAGAAATTCAAGCCCGGGGTCACCTTCACAGTCACTGGCAGGACCATCCTTGCCGTGGTCTGAAGTTGCAGGTCTGAGTTGCAAGAGGTGGTGGAGTTCTGTGAGCATCTCCTTTGTAAAATGCAAACAACGCACACACCGCTCCTGGCTTAGGGTGTGTTAAAAGAAATACTTTTGGAAGACCCACCTGCTGAGAGCTTTTCTTCCCCCTCCTCTCTCTGCAAGCAGCTTGTCCACTTCTGTGCTGCCCTTGTTCCATCTCCCTCTCATGCTGCATATCAAGGCAATGGCAACTACAGCACCCATGGGTGGGAGCAAGTGGTCTGATCAAAGCTCTTGAAGTGAGAACCAAGGCATTCTCCACGTGCATTACCACTCCCCGTTGACCTCACCAATGTTGAGCAACTCTGGAAACCACCAAGCACTTCTACACACTCAAACAGAGCCAATAGAAATTCATCAGCAACTAACATGAGAGTAATTGATGACCCATTGTGCGGGATTATATGGGCCCCCCTGAGGCGGAGTCGGAGGTGGGCAGGGAGGGCATGTAGAACCGTGAGGTGGCAGAGGGCCCATCACCTCCCCGTTGCCAAGCAATCTTACCACAGGTGGGATAGGCTGACATCACGATTTGCTGGCTCTGCATACTTCTGGCGCACACTCTTAATGCCTGCCCTAATATCCTCACCAAGATAGCATTTGGCATGGGCCATGCCAGAAGTGTATGCATGGTACAGATGCCATTTTGGTACTTTAACCACGCATGTAGTGACAAAACTACAGGTAACAGGGCACTATAGGTGTCCAAGTTTGGTATCTTGTTTGTTTATAAAATGTTTTAGGGTTCAGTTTCATATTGCCTGCTAATCTTTTCTTGTAACCTCTCGTTACCTCCCGTATTAACTATTTCAATTCTGTATTTTCCATAACCGTCTTAGTTGTTAACTGAATCCTGCTCATGACATTTATCAAAAACCTTCTTTTCCTGTTTTATTTTAACTTTTAATTCTTTGTCATCCAGGGTGCATTAGCTTTGGATGCTCTACCTTTTCCCTTCAAAGGACTGTGCTTAGTTTTCACCTGAACTATCTCTTCCTTGAATGCCCTCCATTGCTCCCTTACTGCTTTACCCTGCAATCTCCTTTTCCAATCTACCTGTGCTAGTTATCGAGGGTCAATTCACAGAACAAAGAATGTCATTTAATATTAAAAATAGGGGCTGATTTTCAAAGCCTTCATTAGGCGACATCAGGATTGTTAGGCTCTTAAAATCATGGCATTGAACTTATGTCCCATTCTTGCACTCATTCCTTCCTCTGCCATTTTATTTGAAGCCTTCACAATGACTCCCAGGCCGCTGGCTGTTTCAGACAGGAGTTTACTTGTCATAATCTCCATGTCAGCTCATGTATGGAAGGCCAGCCAAATATAGTGCCGATCATGCACTTAACTGGACAGCATCAGGCCTTCTGTATGATTTAGGACCCCGCCGCCAGAGGTCTCGGACTTGCAGAGCTGCTGGCCAATCAGAGGCTGGCAGCTGCAGCTCCATTGCGGAGGCTGAAGAGTGGCGCTGGAACCGGGCTCAAGGTAGATCAGGGCGGGAGGGGGTCTCAAGGGTGGGGGTCGTGGGGGAGGGATGTAGACGTGTCAGCACCAAGGGTAGGGTGGTGGCTGTCAGTGGGCCGTCCCCACACTTCCCAATGCCAGGTCCCTCACACAGGCACTAGGCACTAAGTGCCTTTGAACGAGGGACCACCTCCATCACAGCTGGGAAGCAGCCCGCACGGTTTTTTGTGCTGTGCTTCCCATGTGGCGACAGGGCCGCCTGCCGCATGGGTAATTGTGGCTGTGGTGGGAAGAGGTTTTTACTTAGGAGTTAATTACACAGTTAAGAACCTCAATTGGTGGCAGTGCAGGAAAGCCATTCACAGGCCTTCCCACTCCAGACTAAATTTCGGTAGAGGCGGGATGGTGGCGGGGTCTCCTCCCCACCACCATCCCACCCAATTTTAAGCTCTCTCTGCCTCCGTACCCACTGCGGGGGAGAGCATAAAATTCCATCCCTTATGTTAACAGCCTATAAATATGTCAATGCAGCTTTTAATCTATAAACTAATAAACTTAATGTTATAGAACAAAATGATTTTTAGTCAAATTATATACTGATATCACTAGAGATCACTCAGCTGGTTTTGTAACTTTTGCACAGGGGCCACATGAGTAAGTCATTTTGGAAGACAGTGAGTGAAAGAATTTGTAATTACATAGCATTGTTCACATTCTCAGTCCATCCTGAAGTCCTTTTTAGGCCAATGCGACAGCCAATTTGGACTTGGCAAGGTCTACAAACAGTTATTGGTCTACCTTTGGAGGTGTTGATAGAGGAATAAATATTCCAGTCACCTCCCCTGGTCGTCTTCAAATCGTGCCATGGGATCCTTTGCATCCACCTGAACAAACCGATGTGACTTCAGTTTAACATCTCATCTGAAAAATGACACTTGCAACAATATAGCACTGATGTATCCGCCTGGACAATGAGCTCAAATTATCAGACTGTGCCTTGAACGCAGGATCCCCTGGCTCCAAAGCAGGAATACTATCACTAGACCAAACATATACTACTTGAAATAAACTGCTGTGTAGATGTCTGCATTAGATTTCTTCTCAGTAAACTAATCAGAAAAACATGGCACTTTGGTTGTTGCATTAATGTGGGAAATTAATCTATAATCTCCTGAGTTACTTGGCGAATACCAGTCTGAATATTAACAGTATCAAAGTTTAACAATGTAGTTTCAGGTTACTTAGTACCGCTGAAATTCTAATGTTATGCTTTTGACACACCAGCACAAAAGTCTCAGATTATCCCACATCAAGTTCTACCTGGCCTAGCTCTCCTCTTTGCCACAGCTTCCACTCATTTAACATATTTGACCAGCTTCATCATATTGTTATCAACAATACCTCAGAAATTAACTTTCTTTCAAGTTATGTGCAAAACCCATCGAGGCCCCATCAGCAAGTCACACTTCGGACTTGCTCTGTATTCTCTGACACCTTATCCTCCTTCAACCTCCTCAACGAGTTCCACCCTTCTTGCCTCTTTAAAATCCTTATTGTCTACTGCCCATCCAAGCACAGCCATGAGATTCTCCCTGAGATGTCCTCCTTTCTTCCTACCTCTGTGAATGCATCAAGCAATTCCTCATCCGTGGGGTTTTCAATTGCCATCTCAGCTTCCTGTGCACTCCCTCCTTTGAGTTCACTGCCCTCTTGTCCTCTCTAAACTTCTCCGTCCATATAAACTTGCCTATCCATTTTCATACCTATTCCTTGACGTCACCATTTTCTGTGAGCTCTCCACTATCATGGTTTCAATCACTGACAAGGCCATGACCACTTCCTTGTATGCCTCACTACCCATATCCCCCTACCCTCTTTCAACATTGCTTCCTTCTGTATTAGCTCCAGGAGAAAATTCTCCCCATGTCACTTATAACTGCATACTCAAACTCCATAATGATGAGCCTTTAACTTTTCATTCATAATACTACCACTGCATTTCTTTGTCCCCAGCAAAACTTTAACCATCTCCATATACAGTCATTCCTCTGGTAGGGCCACCACCTTCACTTTCTTAATTTCAAAGAGCACAAACTTGAGCATACTTGATGCGTAACTGGTTTAGGCATCCATGCAAGTAAAGATATTTGGAGACCATTCATGACTGGAATGTTGATGGGGATAGCAATCATTTCTCATTGTGTGACAATGACTTAGGCCATCAAAGCACCTGTAGAGACAATGTATAGAAGGTGAGGTCATATATGACCAATCGAAAGGGTTAAGGTGGAATGTAACCTAATATGGAATGAAGGCACCCTTGGAGGGGATATAAAAGAAGGGTGCTGAGAGACACGGACCACATCAAGTTCTACCTGACCTAGCTCTCCTCTGCCAAAACAGCCCACTAATAGAGAATCATTCTAATAAAGGTAAACACAGATTCCTCTTCTCTACTATCAACCTCTTTTCGAAGCCCCTCTGCCGGCCTCTCAAACAACAATTGCAAAGGGATTATGGATTTTTTCATCATCAAGGTAGATCTGATTATTCATGTCCCTCTAGTGTCTCCCATTGTCCCATCCTCTCCAAGTGCATTGTAAGATTGTTGTGTGTTTGGGCAGAACGTTGACTGGCCTTTGACCCACAGGGTACAGACTCTGGTATTCTTAAATCAGGATAGAGAGTTTATTAAGCATAGCAAGGATTTACAAGCAATACCTAACCAACGGTAGTAGTTATACAGCAGCGTGCAGAGTGTCCTCGGTTCTTGCCTCCTGAGCAGCTGTGGCGTAGTCTTCTCTCTGTGTTCTGTTGACTGTAGTATGGTCTCTTCATCAAATCTTTTCACCCCAATGTCTCTCAGCACCCTTCTTTTATACCCCCTCCAAGGGTGCCTTCATTCCATATTAGGTTACATTCCACTTTAACCCTTTTGATTGGTCAGATATGACCTCACCTTCTATACATTGTCTCTACAGATGCTTTGATGCCCTAAGTCATTGTCACACAATGAGGAATGATTGCTATCCCCATCAACATTCCAGTCATGAATGGTCTCCGAATATCTTTACTTGCATTTCCATCCCCATGAGGCCTACAAGTCTATCACTTATTGATACTCTGAATCTGTCTTAATTGAAATGCAGAAGGGCAATTATCAGGACATCCTGTCTCACAGCAAAAGCCACTTCTGTTATTGTTGCTGCAGTCTTTCACCATCTCTCCAATTGTCATGCAGCCCCCCATCTGCCAAGAATGAGGCACATTGGTTTTGTCATATGAACATTGATTTAGAACTGTTGCTGAAGCAAGAAAATGACTTGTTGAACAGATCAGCCTTGGCTGGCAAAAAACATTTGCATACTAACAGATGGTGCTTGTGTAGACAAAGGACCATTCCTTGACACATTCAACCCACAATGGATGTTGATCACAGGACAGAGAGGGGGTGGGGTAGTGCATTCCAGGGCCTGTTGGGGTGATACAATCTAGAGGGCCAGGACTGGTTGGACCAGCTGGCCACGTGACTAACTGGCTGTTCCAGGGTCCTTTGAACTAGCCACAGAGAGTTTGAACTGAGAAAGACTGTTTGCTCCTGGACTGAGAAGATCTCTCCTGTCTGCTCCCATCACTTTCTCACAAGCCTCTGAATCTACTGAAGACACATGAATCCTAAGAGAGAAAAGTCTCCTACAGTGTACAAGGTTTAAGAAGAATACTGGGCCCCGACGAAAAGCAAGATCTACCTCCAATCAAGGACTCTACAGTGAGCTCGAAGAACCATTACAAAAATTCTTCAGATATTGCCTCAAACTTTTCCACTTTATTTTTCTTCTGCTCTTTTCTGTCTCTATTTGCATGCATGCTCGCGTGGACGTTTCGTGTATGCATAGGCGTCAACCAAAATACAGTTTAAGTTTAATAAATTTCAACTTTTCTTCTCTAAACCTAAGAAAACCTGTCTGTGCTAGTTTCTTTGCCTTATAATTGGAAAGCGGTGAACAAGGATTCACCAAGGAGGAGCTAAAAACACGGTGTGTTTAAAAATTAAACACTGTTATGGTAAGACCAGGTGAAGGCTGAGAGGGACCTCTAGACCCCTTTCTCACCTGATCGTAACACAATACAGTATACAAGTATACATTTCACATAAGAACACGACTTGAAACACAAGGTACGTAGCTTAATTCTAATATAATACATTGGCAGTTGTTCACCCTTTAGTTCCTACAGCATCTCAGGCAAGAGACATACTACTTTCGCCCTTAAACCCATTCCGACTATACTCCTGACTCCCTGACTTCCTTTCTTGGCCCCAGTTTAAGCCAAAAAAAGATTTGTCCCCTGGCAATTGAACATTAACTTTCAAAACTGCACTCATGATCGCTCTGCTTCTCAAAAATCTACCCCTGACTTCTCTGGAGATTTGATGGTAGTTAGGATGGACAATCACCTATTAGTCATCAAGATCATCATGTCACCTACCAGATCTGTGCCTACCCCTTCCACAAAGTTCTGTTTAAACTCTCCAATCAGGTTTGTACCCCACAGCACCGAAAGAGCCATAACCAGAAACGGTTATGTGGCTACAGTGCAATATCCTTCCTCAAACTCTTTGCAGCCCTTCAACACAGTCAATTAATGACCCTCGTCCAACATCTCTCCTCCATTGTCTAGCTCTATTGAAACTATCATTGCTTGGTTTCCTTTCTTATCCAATTATAACCAAAGAATCTCAGCAATAGCTGCACTTTCCACTCATGCACCATCACCCCCAATGTTCCCCCAGGATTCCTCCTAGTCTGAAGCCGGGGGTTAGGTTTGAATTGGCTGCTGGCTTTATGCCACACCTGATTTTCTTTCCCAATAACAATGTTGAAAAGACAAGTCTAAAGGCATCGTGTCTTAATGCACGGAGCATTCGCAATAAGGTAGATGAATTAACAGCACAAATAGATATAAACGGTTATGACATAGTTGGGATTACGGAGACATGGCTGCAGAGTGACCAAGGATGGGAACTGAACATCCAGGGGTATTCAATATTTAGTTTGGACAGGCAAAAAGGGAAAGGAGGAGTGGTAGCGTTGTTAAGAAAGGAGCAAATCAATGCAATAGTGAGGAAAGATATTGGCTTGGAAAATCATGATGTGAAATCTGTATGGGTGGAGCTAAGAAACACCAAGGGACAGAAAACTTTGGTGGGGGTTGTCTATAGGCCCCCAAACTGTAGTGGAGATGTAAGAGATGGCATTAAACAGGAAATTAGAGATAATGCAATAAGGGTACAACTGTAATCATGGGTGATTTTAATCTACATATAGATTGGTCAAACCAAATTAGCAATAATACTGTGGGGGAGGATTTCCTGGAGTGTGTTCATGATGGTTTTTTAGACCAATACGTTGAGGAACCAACTAGAGAACAGGTTATCCGAGAGTGGGTATTGTGCAATGAGAAAGAATTAATTAATAATCTTGTTGTGCGGGTCCCTTGGGGAGGAACAACCATAACATGATAGAATTCTTCATTAAGATGGAGAGTTGAATCTGAAACTAGAGTCCTGAATCTAAATAAAGGAAACTATGAAGGTATGAGGCGTGAGTTGGCTACGGTAGATTGGGGAACTTTACTAAAAGGGTTGACAATGGGTAGGCAATGGATAATATTTAAAGAACGTGTGCATGAATTACAACAATTATTCATTCCTGTCTGGCACAAAAATAAAACCGGAAAGGTGGCTCAGACATGTCTTACAAAAGAAATTAGAGATAGCATTAGATCCAAAGAGGAGGCATATAAAATTGCCAGAAAAAGCAGCAAGTCTGAGGATTAGGAGCAGTTTAGCAAAGGAGGACAAAGAGGTTGATTAAGCGGGGGAAAATAAGAGTATGAGAGTAAACCTGCGGGGAACATAAAAATTGACTAGAAAAGCTTCTATAAATATGTGAAGAGAAAAAGATTAATGAAGGAAAATGTAGGTCCCTTACAGTCAGAAATGGGGGAAATTATAATGGGGAACAAAGAAATGGCAAAATAATTAAACACGTACTTTGGTTCTGTCTTCACAAAGGAGGACACAAATAACCTCCCAGAAATGTTAGGGAACCAAGGGTCTAATGAGAGGGAATAACTGAAGGAAATCAGTATGAGTAAAAAAATATTGCTAGGGAAATTAATAGGATTAAAGGCTGACAAATCCCCAGGGCCTGATAATCTACATCCCAGAGTACTAACGGAAGTGGAAATAGTGGATGCATTGGTGGTCATCTTCCAAAATTCTATAGACTCTGCAGCAGTTCCTACAGATTGGAGAGTGGCAAATGTAACCCCACTATTTAAAAAAGGAGGGAGAGAAAAAACAGGGAATTACAGACCAGTTAGCCTTACATCAGTAGTGGGGAAACTGCTAGAGTCTATTATTAAGGATGTGATAGCAGAACATTGCAGCACTTCAGGAGACATGCCTCCCTACGAGTGGATCTCTAAGAGAGCAAGACTACACCTTCTTCTGGCAGGGTAGGGATCCTGAAGAACCAAGACAGCATGGAGTGGGCTTCGCCATCATAAACTCTTTGCTCAGCATGATAGAGCCACCTTCAAATGGCTCAGAACGCATACTGTCCATCCGACTGTTCACCGCCTCTGGTCCAGTACACCTACTCAGCATCTATGCTCCAACATTCTGCTCCCCACCTGAAGCTAAAGACCAGTTCTACGAGGAACTCCATAATATCATTAGTAGCATCCCCAATACCGAACACCTGTTCCTGCTGGGGGACTTTAATGCCAGGGTTGGGGCCGACCATGACACATGGCCCTCCTGCCTTGGGTGCTATGGCATTGGAAAGATGAATGAGAATGGACAGAGACTCCTTGAGTTGTGTACCTATCCTAACCTCTGCATCACCAACTTGTTCTTTCACAATAAACCCTGTCACCAGGTTTCTTGGAGGCACCCAAGATCACGTCATTGCCACCAGCTGGACCTCCTCGTCACAAGGCGAGCCTCTTTAAACAGCATTCAAACCACACCCAGCTTCCACAGTGCGGACTGCGACACTGACCACTCCCTGGTGTGCAGCAAGGTTAGACTCAAACCAAAGAAGCTGCATCACTCCAAGCAGAAGGGCCGCCCGCGCATCAACACTCGCAGAATTTCTTATCCACAGCTGTTACGTAAGTTTCTAAATTCACTCGAAAAAGCCCTTCAAAACACTCCCACAGGGGATGCAGAGACCAAGTGGGCCCACATTAGAGACGCCATCCATGATTCAGCAATGACCACCTTTGGCAAACGTGTGAAGCGGAATGCAGACTGGTTTCAATCACACTTTGAAGAGCTGGAACCTGTCATATCCGCTAAGCGCTTTGCACTGCTGAACTACAAGAAAGCCCCCAGTGAGTTAACATCCATAGCACTTAAAGCAGCCAGAAGCGCTGCACAAAGAACAGCCAGGCACTGCGCAAATGACTACTGGCAACACCTATGCAGTCATATTCAGCTGGCCGCCGACAGCAGAAACATCAGAGGAACGTATGATGGCATTAAGAGAGCTTTTAGGTCAAACATCAAGAAGATCGCCCCCCTCAAATCTAAATCAGGGGACACAATCACTGACCAACGCAAGCAAATGGATTGCTGGGTGGAGCACTACCTAGAACTGTACTCCAGGAAAAATGTTGTCACTGAGACCACCCTCAGTGCAGCCCAGTCTCTCATGGATGAGCTGGACGTACAGCCAACAAAATCGGAACTCAGTAATGCCATTGATTCTCTAGCCAGCGGAAAAGCCCTGGGAAGGATGGCATTACCCCTGAAATAATCAAGAGTGCCAAGCCTGCTATACTTTCAGCACTGTACAAACTGCTTTGCCTGTGCTGGGACGAGGGAGCAGTACCACAGGACATGCGCGATTGCAATATCATCTCCCTCTATAAGAACAAGGGTGACCGCGGTGAC
Source organism: Heterodontus francisci (assembly GCF_036365525.1). Lineage (NCBI taxonomy): Eukaryota > Metazoa > Chordata > Chondrichthyes > Heterodontiformes > Heterodontidae > Heterodontus > Heterodontus francisci. The sequence goes on along the minus strand of NC_090375.1, from coordinate 101,691,491 downwards.
TGCAACAACTACCGTGGAATCTCTCTGCTCAGCATAGTGGGGAAAGTCTTCGCTCGAGTTGCTTTAAAACAGGCTCCAGAAGCTGGCTGAACATGTCTTCCCTGAGGCACAGTGCGGCTTTCAAGCAGAGAGATCCACCATTGACATGCTGTTCTCCCTTCGCCAGCTACAGGAGAAATGCCGCGAACAACAGATGCCCCTCTACGTTGCTTTCATTGATCTCACCAAAGCCTTTGACCTCGTCAGCAGATGTGGTCTCTTCAGACTACTAGAAAAGATCGGATGTCCACCAAAGCTACGAAGTATCATCACCTCATTCCATGACAATATGAAAGGCACAATTCAACATGGTGGCTCCTCATCAGACCCCTTTCCTATCCTGAGTGGCGTGAAACAGGGCTGTGTTCTCGCACCTACACTGTTTGGGATCTTCTTCTCCCTGCTGCTCTCACATGCGTTCAAGTCTTCAGAAGAAGGAATTTTCCTCCACACAAGATCAGGTGGCAGGTTGTTCAACCTTGCCCGTCTAAGAGTGAAGACCAAAGTACGGAAAGTCCTCATCAGGGAACTCCTCTTTGCTGACGATGCTGCATGAACATTTCACACAGAAGAGTGTCTGCAGAGACTCATGGACAGGATTGCGGCTGCATGCAACGAATTTGGCCTAACCATCAGCCTCAAGAAAACGAACATCATGGGACAGGACGTCAGAAATGCTCCATCCATCAATATTGGCGACGACGCTCTTGAAGTGGTTCAAGGGTTCACCTACCTAGGCTCAACTATCACCAGTAACCTGTCACTCGATGCAGAAATCAACAAGCGCATGGGAAAGGCTTCCACTGCTATGTCCAGACTGGCCAACAGAGTGTGGGAAAATGGCACACTGACACGGAACACAAAAGTCCGAGTGTATCAAGCCTGTGTCCTCAGTACCTTGCTCTATGGCAGCGAGGCCTGGACAATATATGTCAGCCAACAGCGACGTCTCAATTCATTCCATCTTCGCTGCCTCCGGAGAATCCTTGGAATCAGGTGGCAGTACCGTATCTCCAACGCAGAAGTCCTCGAGGCGGCCAACATCCCCAACATATACACCCTACTGAGCCAGCGGCGCTTGAGATGGCTTGGTCATGTGAGCCGCATGGAAGATGGCAGGATCCCCAAGGACACATTGTACAGCGAGCTTGTCACTGGTATCAGAATCACCGGCCGTCCATGTCTCCGCTTTAAAGACATCTGCAAACGCGACATGTAGTCCTGTGACATTGACCACAAGTCGTGGGAGTCAGTTGCCAGCGATCGCCAGAGCTGGCAGGCAGCCATAAAGGCAGGGCTAAAGTGTGGTGAATCGAAGAGACTTAGCAATTGGCAGGAAAATAGGCAGAAGCGCAAGGGGAGAGCCAACTGTGTAACAACCCCGACAACCAATTTTATCTGTAGCACCTGTGGAAGAGTCTGTCACTCTAGAATTGGTCTTTATAGCCACTCCAGGCGCTGCTTCACAAACCACTGACCACCTCCAGGCACTTACCCATTGTCTCTCAAGACAAGGAGGCCAAAGAAGAAGATGATAGTGGAACACCTGGAAAGCATAAACGGGATTGGACAAAGTCACCATGGGTTTATGAAAGGAAAATCATGCTTAACAAATATACTGGAGTTTTTTGAGGATGTAACTAGTAGAATAGATAATGGAGAACCAGTGGATATGGTGTATTTGGATTTTCAGAAAGCTTTTGATCATTTCCCACATAAGAGGTTAGTGTGCAAAATTAAAGCACATGGGATTGGGGGTAATATACTGGCATGGATTGAGAATTGGTTGACAGACAGGAAACAGAGAGTAGGAATAAATGGGTCTTTTTCCAGGTGACAGGCAGTGACTAGTGGGGTCACGCAGGGATCAGTGCTTGGGCCCCATCTAGTCACAATATATATTAATGACTTGGGTGAGGGAACTAAATGTAACATTTCCAAGTTTGCAGACGACACAAATCTGGGGGGAATGTGAGTTGTGAGGAGGGTACAAAGAGGCTCCAATGTGATTTGGACAAGTTGGCTGAGTGGGCAAATGCATGGCAGATGCAATATAACATGGATAAATGTGAGATTATCCACTTTGGTTGTAAAAACAGAAAGGCAGATTATTATCTGAATGGTGATAGACTGGGAAAGGGGGACATGCAACGAGACCTGGGTGTCCTTGTACAAGCATTCAGGTGAAGCAAGCAGTTAGGAAGGCGAATGGTATGTTGGTCTTCATTGCAAGAGAATTTGAGTACAGGGGCGAGGATGTCTTACTGCAGTTATACAGGGCCTTAGTGAGACCACATCTGGAGCATTGTGTGCAGTTTTGGTCTCCTTATCTGAGGAAGGATGTTCTTGCCATGGAGGGAGTGCAAAGAAGATTTACTTGGCTGATTCCTGTGATGGCAGGATTGACATATGAGGAGAGATTGGGTCGACTAGGCTTATATTCACTAGAGTTTAGAAAAATGAGAGGGGATCTCATAGAAACCTATAAAATTCTAACAGGACTAGACAAGTTAGATGCAGGGAGGCTGTTCCAATGGCTGGGGTGTTCAGAACCAGGGGTCACAGTCTCAGGATACGGGGTAGGTCATTTATAACCGAGATGAGGAGAAATTTCTTCACTCAGAAGGTGGTGAACCTGAGGAATTCTTTATTGCATAAGGCAGTGGAGACCAGGTCAAACAAAAAAACAAAGAACAAAGAACAGTGCAGCACAAGAACAAGCCATTCGGCCCTCCATGCCTGCGCTGAATATTAAATATATTCAAGAAGGGGATAGATATATTTCTTAATGCCAAAGGGATCAAGGGATATGGGGAGAAAGCAGAAACAGGGTACTGAATTAGATGATCAGCCATGATCTGTTTTGAATGGCGGAGCAGGCCCGAAGGGCCGAATGGCCTACTCCTGCTCCTATTTTCTATGTTTCTATGATAATAATAGATGAGGTATAAAATGTGCAGATGAACACTATTGCCTGTTTTGTGCTACTGCCGAAGTTAAATTTGAAAAACGTGGTGGCAATAGAGTCACAGAGTCATACAGCACTGAAACAGGCCCTTCGGCCCACTGTGTCCATACCGGCCATCAAGCACCTATCTATTCTAATCCTGTTTTCCAGCACTTGGCCCATAGCCTTGTATGCTATGACGTTTCAAGCGCTCATCTAAATACTTCTTAAATGTTGTGAGGGTTCCTGCCTCTACCAGGCAGTGTGTTCCAGATTCCAACCACCCTCTGGGTGAAAAAAGTTTTCCTCAAATCCCCTCTAAACCTCCTGCCCCTTACCTTAAATCTGTGCCTTCTGGTTATTGACACCTCCACTAAGGGGAAAAGTTTCTTCCTATCTACCCTATCTATGCCCCTTATAATTTTGTATACCTCAATCAGGTTCCCCCTCATCCTTCTCTGCTCAAAGGTAGACAACCCTAGCCTAACCAATCTCTCTTCATAGCTGAAATGCTCCAGCCCAGGCAACATCCTGGTGAATCTCCTCTGCACCCTCTCCAGTGCAATCACATCCTTCCTAGGACCGTACACAGTACTCCAGCTGTGGCCGAACCAGCATTTTGTACAGCTCCATCATAACCTCCCTGCTCTTCTATTCTATACTTCAGCTAATAAAGGCAAGTATCCCATATGCCTTCCTAACCACCTTATCTACCTGTGCTGTTGCCTTCAGTGATCTACGGACAAGTACACCAAGGTCCCTCTGACCCTCTGTACTTCCTAGGGTCCTACCATCCATTGCCTTGTTAGTCCTCCCAAAATGCATCACCTCACACTTCTCAGGTTTAAATTCTATTTGCCACTGCTCCACCCATCTTACCAGCCCATCTATATCGTCCTGCAATCTAAGGCTTTCCTCCTCACTATTTACGACACCACCAATTTTCGTGTCATCTGCGATCTTACTGATCATACCTCCTATATTCACATCTAAATCATTAATGTGCACTACAAACAGCAATATACTTTAAAATTATCATGTAAAGGTTCAACTGATCATTGCTTCCTGTCTTAATATCCAACTCACAGAGCTGAATTGTCAGGCCCCGCCAATGTCAGGAACGGAGGTGGACAGGGCCCGCACATACCAACACCATGACACAGCAGTCGGTGTGTCAGTTTTGAGATGCGTTCCCACTGCCGCCAATGTTCACCAGGGCGAGGGGAGGGTGGGATGGTGGTCCTGCTGCCTTCCGATTAAAGCCAATTAAAGTTGTTTGCTCATTATGAGCTTGTTAAAACAAGAGGTTGAAATTTTCATGGTGGTGCACAGGTTGGGGCTGACCAGCTGAAGGGAGGCGAATATAGAGTGGGGAGTCAGTCATGGTGCCCCCAACCCCACTAGGGAATTACCCCGGCCCCATAAGAGGGTCAGCAGGTCAGGTAGGGAATTGGCCTTAGGAAAGGAGCTGCCTTTGACACTGTGCAGGTGGTGGGGAGAGTGGGCTGTCAATGCTCAGGTATTGAATAGGGTCGTCACCCTCCCCCAGGCATTTCGGTGGCAGAAGAGCAGGGGGCAAGGCTGCCAATGATAGCAGGGTAACTATCTGTCCAGAAAGAAGGCTGCAGCTGGCAATGAGGGGTGACTCTCAGATTTAGGGACCAGTGGCGATGAGGGGAAACACCCTCTGCAAGAAGGGCGGAAATCTGAGCATCAGGAGGCCACGGAAGAGGAAAGAGGGTCAGGAAGGCAACAGAGGTCATACCTTCAACAAAGGATCTACTACCAAAGACAGAGCCACCTGGAGCTAACTGAGACCTAGTGCTGCAGGAGACTGCGACTCTCCAGGCAGTTGGTCACAGATTTCTGTGACCTCGTCGCCAAAGACCTCGCACCTCGTAGCACTGATCACCATGCCCTGCCAGTAGTTGTCACAGTCACTGTGGCCTTGAACTTCTTCACTTCTGGCTCCTTTTGGGGATCAGCTGCGGACCAAGGCCAAGTCTAGTCTCTGCCTACATGTAGTTTAAAGATGGTGATCTTAGGTAGGGTGTTTTTCACTGGAATAGATGGAATTTTTTCACTTTTGTATTAATAACTGAATTAAAATCCACAATGATTCTGCTCCAATTGTCCCAGAATATGCAATTCTTACTTTTGAACTAATAACTGAATTAACATCAACACTGATTCTGCTCTAATTGTTCCAGAATGCGCTGCCACTTCACTTGCGTGCCAACGTCCCTTGTCACAATCCTTTTTCCTGATTGGTCAATTTGAATCCAGGCCGCTTTGGCGCACCTCAAGTCTCTTTGGGTTTTTCTTCATATAGTTTCTTCTATAGTTCGTAATTTCTCCTTGTGTGAGCGCGACACTTTTAGGGCACTAAATCCAGGTTCTTCCAGTCACGCTTCTGCTGCTAATGGTGGCAACTATTGAACACAGGCTTCTTTAGTTTGGCTGGTGCCTTCCTCCTTCCACCTTCCTGAAAGAGAACCTCCCTCCTCTCCCTTACAATCTCCAACATTACATCCAGGTTAGCATTGATGAAGTAAGGGGCAGCACTGCCTGGGTGCCAAGCCTCCAGTTCTCCTGTGACATCTCACTTCCCTCTGGTGCTGTGGATCTTTGGCACAATCAGCATATTTCTCCCTTAAGACAATGAGCAGCCTCAGTGATGGCTGTGGTGGGGAGTCTAAATCAGTCCACATTTCATCTGACCCCCCCCCTCCATTCCTGCCCTCATGGGCTCCAATTAGAGAGGAAACCTGTTTCCATATCAATTACAGGCTCACACACGTGAAAATCATAAATTTTATCGGTTTCCCACCAGAGCTGGGTTCGGGACCCAATAGCAGTCTCAACTTGATCTTTCACTTCCTTTCCAGGAGTTGCAAAAAAGGATATAATTTGGTGGCTTGCATTTTAAGGGGTCATTTCTTATGTTCTTGCTGCTACCTCATGATCATAAAGATGTTGAAAAGTTGTTGAGATTGCATGTACCATTACTTGTTAAATTGATTAGTTCTTTACCTTTAATCAAGTTATCAATTCGTATAACATCAATTAAAGTATTGTCATGCTTAAAAGTAATGAATCAAAATTAGTCTCTTCATAAATGTGGTATAAACACAGTGCTGTCTGTCTTCATTACCAAATCATTGTGTAATATGAATCATGCAACCTCCATGTATTTCAAAATAACTATTGCACAAGTAAGTAACTAAGAAAAGAATAGAGGCTGTTTTCAGAGGAAGTGATCACTTCCTGACTTTAGTTTGTAATATAAATTTGAACAAAGTGTAATGTGGAACAAATTCTCTTAAGTAAAATGAAAAATAAAACTGTAAACAAAAAGAAAATGCTGGAACCTCAGTAGTTCACTAAAGCTATGGAGGGAAGAGACAATTTAATGTTTCAGGTGTAACCCTTCTTTATTACTGGATATTTCTTTTCTTTCTCCTCCCTGTGTTTTGATTGTATTTAAATGCTGTTCATTTTTCAACTGTCCATTTCAGCTGCAGCATTGAACCTGGGGCTCCTGGATTCAGTAAGGGCATAATTTGGCAGGGTCAGGAATTTCTGACAGGGCCAATGTGTGCCAGGATTCTGCTGCTGAGATGTCCCAACATAAAACACATCGAGTTTCAGGCTGCGCTAAAGAAGCACATGTCATCATAGCCACGTGTAAATTATTGAGTTAGGACAGGATGTCATTATCCTTTAATGAAAGCAAAATACTGCGGATGCTGGGAATCTGAAATAAAAACAGAAAGTGTTGGAAATACTCAGAAGGTCTAGCAATATCTGTGGAGAGGGAAACAGATGTGGAAAGTTAACTCTGTTTCCCTCGCCACAGATGCTGCCAGACCTGAGTATTTCCAGCACTTTCAGTTTTTATGTCGTTACCCTTTGTAAATTCTATGATTTCCACCTATCATCTGACCTTCAGAATGTGCACCACTATTTAAAAAAGCAGTTTGTCAGGAGGGATTCATCAAGATGGAATTAATGTAACAGCTGACTGAGAATGATTGTGGAGCTTTGTGGTTATATGTTGGGACTCACTACAGGTATTACAAAACAAAATTCACTCATGCTCAAGACATCTTCCTGTACATTCTGCATTCCCCTTATGTTCTATTTCAAGTCAATTACTGAACAAATATCTAAGGGTTGTATCATGGGCTTCCTAGTGGGAATTCCAGGTTTTTTGATACATATGTGTTGAAGGAAGAGGAGTAACGGGAGGATGTAAAGTAAGTCAGATTAATCAGGCAACACCAGAGGAGAGCCAGAACTTCTCAGTACTGACCATCAGCAGGGTGTATAGACCCAGACTCACTTCCTGAGAGTTTTCCCAAAATCCCTGTGTCAGGGTGATCTCTATTCATTGTTTCAGGCAGATCCACACCCAAGGGCCACATCACTCAGGTCTGACTGTAGAAGAGAAAGAGAACATAGCTCTCAACTTTTATGTCACAGGCTCATTTCAGCGAGTCAGAGGGGATTTTTGCCATTTCAGCCAATTTGCTGTGCACTCTACCAGGCAAGTCAGCAAATATCCTCCTCACCAAGGCATCTCAAATTATACAACTCAGCTGTATTACTAGACACATGATTAAGAGGACCATTGCAGAGACTTAGCTACAAGCTGGGCATGATGGGGAGTGAAATATTCTAGGCTATAGGATCTTTAGAAAGGAAATGGAAATTGAGAAAGGAGGAGGAGTAGCAATATTGATAAAATACACAATCACAGTGGCAAAAAGAACAGATTTCAGCAAAGGTTATTGTTGTACGGGTGATTAGGCAGTGGAAACAGTGCGATTCGAGTTAAGGAACAGCAAAAGATGCAAGACTGTGTTAAGAGATATTTACAGACCTCCTGGTAGGAGTGATATAATGAGGGGATGCACAACTTTGGAGATCAGGGAAGCAAGAAAAAGTGCAGTTACAATGGAATATTTTAATTTTCACATAACCTGGGAGAAGCAGAATATCTAAAGGCAATGAATATCTAAAATGTATTCTGGACTGCACTTTGGAACAAAATGTTTTAGAACAAGGGAACAGGCCATACTAGATTTAGTTAACATGGTAAGAGAATATCTTGTGAACTGTGACTGTAATATGATTGCATTTATATTAGTTTTGAGAGCGAGAAGGAACAGTCATGAACAAAAGTTTGAAATTTAATAAGGTAATCTTCTAAGGGATGAAAGATGAATTGACCACAGTAAACTGGGCTGAACTATAAATGAATAAATCTACAAATAAGCTATGGGAATTTTTTTAAAGATGTATTTGGTATGATACAAAACTAGGACATATCCTCACAAAGCAAAGATTCCACTCATGCAATTAAGCATTCATGGTCAAGAAATAAGGTAAGTGGCAATAACAACCTAGAAGAAAAGACGTACACAAAAACAAAGAAAAATAGATTTCCAGCAGACTAGGAGAGCAATGAAAAGCAATGAAAAATGAAAGTAATAAGAGATGCAAAAGGGATGTATAAACAACTTGGATGTGATATAAAATTTAACAGCAAAAGTTTATATCAATATATTTAAAGAGAATGGTGAAAGGGAATCTGGTCCTAGTAAAAATGGATGCAGGTAAGATAGATCATAATGGACAATAAGGAATTGGCAGACAAGTTAATTGTGTACTGTGTATCATTTTCATGGTGCAGGAAGAGGACAAAACACCAGCAGCACAAGGGAACCTAAAAATAAATCAAGGGGAGGGACTTTAAATTAAATTTTAAAAAATAGTAATGGAGAAATTAATGGGACTCTAGACAAAAAAATCTCCCAAGTCCTACAAGTCAATTGCTATGCCAATCTTGAGGACACTTCTGCCCTTTAACTGCAAGGTTGGCCCTTCTAATGCTGTAACATCAGTTCTATTACAGCACTGCTGGGATTTTGTGATCAGGCAGACACATTTCCCTTTCGGCAGCAGGAATCCCAGCAGGAGACTGCAATGCATCACTGGAAAATGGGTCAGGATTGAGCTGGTTTCAAAGAGTTGGACTAAAACTTGCCCTGCCAGAAATCTGATGTGTGTTTCCAAGATTCTCTGTTTTGCTTCCTTTCATTAAATAACTTGAGGTCATCCGTGACTCTGCTGCCCCATCCTAACTCACATCAAGTCCTGTTCACCCATCAATCCTGTGCTTGTTGACCTGCATTGGCTTCTGGTTAAGTAATGCCTTGATTTTAAAATCCTCATTTGTTTTCAAATCCCTCCATGGCCTCGCCGTTCCCTATCTCTGTAATCTCCTCCAGTCCCCCATTGCTCCAATATATCTGCGCTTCTCTAATTCTGGCCTCTGGAGCATCCCTGATTTTAATCATCTCACCATTGGTTGCCACACCTTCAATTGCCTAGGCCCTAAGCTCTGGGATTCCCACCTTAAACCACTCCACCTCTCTTCCTCTGTACCCTCCTTTAAGCTCTCCTTTAATCCTACCTCTTTGACCAAGCTTTTGGTCATCTGCTCTAATATCTCTTTAGGTGGCTCAGTGTCAAATTTTCTTTTATAATGCTCCTGTGTAGGGCCTTGGGATGTTTTATTGCTATAGAAATACAATTTGTTGTTGACCCTTATCAAAATATTGTTCTTTTTTTATATGCATTCTTGTAATGTGGGTGTTGCTGGCAAGGCCAGTATTTATTTCCCATCTCTAAGGGTCCTTGAAAAGGTGGTAGTGAGCTGCCTTCTTGAACCACTACAGTGCTGTTAGGAAGGGAGTTCTAGGATTTTGACCCAGCAACAATGAAGGAACACAGAGTCAGAAAGTGATGGCACAGAGTGGTTTTAAAGGGAGATCATAAATAGAGTGCAAAAGTTGGGAATTTGGTGAGAATGGGAATTTGATGCAGAGGGTGAAGAAGGTGCTGCTTTTTACCTCCAAGGCATACAGGATACTTGCCTTTATTAGCTGAGGCATAGAATATAAGTGCTGAGAGCTTAGGCAAGAACTTTATAAAACATCAGTTAGGCCACAACGAGAGTACTGCGTACAGTTTCGGATACCACATTGCAAGAAGGATGTAATCACAGTAGAGAGGCTACAAAGGGCATTTACGAAAATGTTGCCAGGAATGGAACGTATTCGCTATAAGGAAGGACTGGATCAACGGGTTGCCTTCTTTGGAACAGAGGAGTTTGAGGGGAGATTTAATTCATGTGTATATATTGTGAGGTGCCTCGATAGAGTGGATAGGAAGGACCTATTTTCCTTAGCAGAGAGGTCAATAACCAGGGTGCATAGATTTAAAGGGCTGGATTTTAGGGGCCTCCTGAGGCAAGGCCAGTGGAAGAGGGGCCCATAGAATTGTGGCAGGTGGGGTGGTGGTGGTGGTGGGGGGTGAGGAGGTGGAGGGCCCACTGCCACCCTATCACCAAGCGATTTTTCTGGGGGCGGGATAGGCTGATGACGACCTTCCCGCTCAGAGGTCAATTGAAATCCTTAAGTGGCCTGTATTCTCTGGAGTTTGGAAGAATGAGAGGTGATCTAATTGAAGCATAACTTATAGGGCTCAACAGGGTTGATGCAGAACGGATGTTTCCCTTGGCTGGTGTAATGAGTTCTTTCATGCTGTCTGATGCAACATAAATGAGATGTGCGGAGTCCAGTTGGTTGAAGATCTCAAAACAAGTTTATTTATAGCTAGACTATTATATACAGGACAGAGCTAACTACTTACAGAACCTTATTGTGGGTGTTACAGCTGCAGAGTGACTCTGACTCTGAGTCACATGACTGCATCCTGGTACTTGGTTCATTAGCATACTAAAATCTTAAAGGGATATCACACTTAAAGGAAATCATACAACATCTCCCTTCTTTTCAAAGATAAGTCTTGTATGCTAAAACTGAAAACACATAACATTAGATATCAGAATTAGTTGCACGGAATATAAATTATAATATTTACAAGTATAGAGGCTCAAAAATCCATATATCACCTCGGTGGTTTGGCAACGCTTGCTCGGGAAATTTGCGTCTCAGCTGTTGCTGTTCTTTCTGAAGTTTCTCCCTCTCTGCATTCAGTTTCTGTTGCTCTGCCTTCAGCCTGCTAACATACTCCATTGCTTTTCTCAAGATGATCGGACAGCCAACAGATAATGCTTCAACTCATTGCTCCTCTGCCTCTTCAGAACGCTGCATATCCTTTGCCTCTCCTCATGCTCCGTGTCTTAAGGCTTGGGGCTCAAGCTCGAGGACTTGTTGGGGGAGGAGTATTTGGCATCATGGAGGTACCTGTCCATTCTGTCTTGTTGTGGTGCTGGCGGTTCTCGAGAGAGCAGAAGTGAAGGTGTGGCATAGTTGTTCCTTTGCTGGGTTTCCAGACTGCACCATTTGATGCTGGCCAGAGTTTGCAAGTGGCTTCCAGTCCTTGGAGATTTCCCCTTGACAATGCTCTCATGGATAATTATAATGTTGAGGTCCTTACACGCTGGTAGTCCTGCCACTGCTGATCCGCTCATGTCTACCAAATAGAACGTTTGTGGTTTCCATGCCGATTTTCCACATCTGCATGTATTGTTAATATGCCACTGCAAGGGATGGGTGACCTGTTGTACGCAGATAACTTGGCAGTTGTCGGTTGTATCATTGATTTCCAATGATTTCGGTACATATCTTTCAGGATTCAGACTGGTAGGATATTTGTAGTAGCATACTGCATACTGCTTTAAAAATAAAGCTCTGAAATCCTTCAAAAGATTTTTTTTTTTTCAAAAGCTCAGTGCAGAAAAAAAACAGGGAAAACCCAACTCCTTTCCAGAGCTGAACGAAGTTGGTGCCATTACAGGAGGCATCCGTTAGAAAAAGCGTAGGAAAACCCGATCACTTCAGAGCCTTCTTCCGTGCAGCCAAAGTTTAAAAAAAAACCATTAAACCACTTGAGTGTAAATAGGAGCTTCCATTCACCACATCACAGTAAAAAAAAATATTAAAATCACTTGAGCATGAAGAACATAAACAAACTCTAGCAGCTAGTGAGCAGCTATGTAAACCGAATAGGCTTAAGTGCTGGAAGCAGGATAAACACACAGCACGAGCAAACACCTGCTCCTGTCATTCAAAGTAGCTTGGATATATAACAGACAGTTTCTTAAACGGGAAACATTGCAGAGTTATAGAACAGATATACTGCTTTGGATACTGTTGGAGGGAATGGCCTCTCAGGGGAAAGCAGCAACAGCTCAATTTGTTGCATCACGGTTGGCTCTGCTGCACAGGGAAGAAGTAAAAAGTGTGGGAATGCAATAGTTATAGGGGATTCAATTGTAAGGGGAATAGATAGGCGTTTCTGTGGCCACAAACGAAACTCCAAGATGGTATGTTGCCTCCCTGGTGCTAGGGTCAAGGATGTCTCAGAGTGGTTACAGAACATTCTGAAGGGGGAGGGTGAACAGCCTGTGGTCGTGGTACACATTGGTACAAACGACGTAGGTAAAAAAAAGGATGAGGTCCTAAAAGCAGAATATAGAGAGTTAGGAAGTAAGTTGAAAAGTAGGACCTCAAAGATAGTGATCTCAGGATTACTACCAGTGCCACGTGCTAGTCAGAATAGGAATAGCAGGATATATCGGATGAATACGTGGCTGAAGAGATGGTGTGAGGGGGAGGGTTTTAGATTCCTGGGACATTGGGACCGGTTCCGGGGGAGGTGGGACCAGTACCAACTGGGCAGGTTACACCTGGACAGGACCGGGACTGATGTCCTAGGGTGAGTATTTGCGAGAGTGGTTGGGGAGGATTTAAATTAAAATGGTAGTAGGATGGGAACCTTTGCAAGGAGTCAGAGGAGGGGGGATCAAAGACAAGAACAAAAGACTGTAAGGGGAATAAGAAAAGTGATAGGCAGAGAAATCAAGGGCCAGAATCAAACAGGACCACAGAGAAAAATAGTGGGAAGGGGAAAAGTAATGTTAAAAAGACAAGCCTTAAGGCTTTATGCCTTAACGCGCAGAGCACTTGCAATCAAGTGGATGAATTAATTGCGCAAATAGATGTAAACGGGTATGATATAGTTGGGATTACGGAGACACGGCTGCAGGGTGACCAGGAATGAGAAATGAACATCCAGGAGTATTCAGTATTTAAGAAGGACAGACAAAAAGTAAAAGGCGGTGGAGTTGCATTGCTGGTTAAAGAGGAAATTAACGCAATAGTGAGGAAGGATATTAGCTCTGATGATGTGGAATCTGTATGGGTAGAGCTGAAAAAAACCAAGGCGCTAAAAACATTAGTGGGGGTTGTATATAGACCCCCAAACTGTAATGGTGATGTTGGGAATAACATTAAACAGGAAATTAGAGACGCATGTGATAAAGGAACATCTGTAATTATGGGTGACATTAATCAGCATATAGATTGGGCAAATCAAATTAGCAATAATACTGTGGGGGAGGATTTCCTGGAGTGTGTTCATGATGGTTTTCTAGACCAATACGTTGAGGAACCAACTAGAGAACAGGTTATCCTAGACTGGGTATTGTGCAATGAGAAAGGATTAATTAACAATATAGTTGTGCGGGGTCCCTTGGTTAGAAGCAACCATAACATGACAGAATTCTTCATTAAGATGGAGAGTGAAGTAGTTGAATCTGAAACTAGGGTCCTGAATCTAAATAAAGAAAACTACGAAGATATGAGGCGTGAGTTGGCTATGGTAGATTGGGGAACTTTACTAAAAGGGTTGACGATGGATAGGCAATGGATAATATTTAAAGAACGTGTGCATGAATTACAACAATTATTCATTCCTGTCTGGCGCAAAACTAAACTGGAAAGGTGGCTCAACCACGGATTACAAAAGAAATTAAGGATAGTATTAGATCAAAAGAGGAGGCATATAAAATTGCCAGAAAAAGCAGCAAGTTTGAGAGTAAGCTTGAGGGGAACATCAAAACTGACTGTAAAAGTTTCTATAGGTATGTGAAGAGAAAAAGATTGGTGAAGACAAATGTACGTCCCTTACAGTCAGAAACAGGGGAATTTATTATGGAGAACAAAGAAACGGCTGACCAACTAAATGCATACTTTGGTTCTGTCTTCACAAAGGAGGACACAAATATCATACCAGAAATGTTCGGGAACACAGGGTTTAGTGAGAGGGAGGAACTGAAGGAAATCAGTATAAGTAGAGAAATGATGTTGGGGAAATTGATGGGATTCAGGGCCAATAAATCCCCAGGGCCTGATAACCTACATTCCCAGAGTGCTTAAAGAAGTGGCCCTAGAAATACTGGTTGCATTGATGGTCATCTTCCAAGATTCTTTGGACTCTGGAACAGTTCCTACAGATTGGAGGGTAGCTAATGTAACTCCACTATATAAAAAGGGAGGTAGAGAGAACGCAGGGAATTATAGAGCAGTCAGCCTGACGTCGGTTGTGGGAAAAATTCTAGAGTCCATTATCAAAGATTTTATAGCAGAGCACTTGGCGAACAGTGGTAGAATCGGACAGAGTCAGCATGGATTTACGAAAGGGAAATCATGCTTGACAAATCTACGAGAATTCTTCCTGGATGTAACAAGTAGAGTTGATGTCGGGGAGGCAGTGAATGTGGTTTATTTGGACGTTCAGAAGGCTTTTGGCAAAGTCGCAAATAAGAGATTAGCGTGTAAAATTAAACCGCGTGGGATTGGGGGTAGTGTATTGCGATGGACAGAAAATTGGTTGGCAGACAGGAAACAAAGAGTAAGAAAAACGGGTCTTTTTCCGAATGGCAGGCAGTGACTAGTGTGGAACCGCAGGGATCGGTGCTAAGACCCCAGCTATTCACAATATACATTACTGATTTAGATGAGGGACCTAAATGTAACATCTCCAAATTTGCAGATGACACAAAATGGGGTGGGAGGGTGAGTTGTGAGGAAGATGCAGAGAGGCTTCAGGGTGATTTGGACAAGTTGAGTGAGTGGGCAAATGCATGGCAGATGCAGTATAATGTGGATAAATGTGAGGTTGTCCACTTTGGTAGCAAAAACAGGAAGGCAGATTATTATCTGAATGGTTATAAACTGAGAGAGGAATATGCAACGAGACTTGGGTGTTTGCGTACACCAGTCGCTGAAGGTAAGCATGCAGGTGCAACAGGCGGTAAAAAAGGCAAATTATATGTTGGGCTTCATAGCGAGAGGATTTGAGTACAGGAGCAGGGATGTCTTGCTGCAATTATACAGGGCCTTGGTGAGGTCACACCTGGAATATTGTGTGCAGTTTTGGTCTCCTTATCTGAGGATGTTCTTGCTATCGAGGGAGTGCAGCGAAAGTTTCCCAGACTGATTCCTGGGATGGCAGGACCAACGTATGGGGAGAGATTGAGTTGGTTAGGATTATACTCGCTGGAGTTTAGAAGAGTGGGGAGAGATCTCGTGGAAACCTATAAAATTCTAACAGGATTCTAAGGGCGGCACAGTGGCGCAGCAGTTAGCACTGCAGCCTCACAGCTCCAGCAACCTGGGTTCGGTTATGGGTATCGCCTGTGTGGAGTTTGTAAGTTCTCCCTGTGACTGCGTGGGTTTCCTCTGGGTGCTAAAGTTTCCTCCCACATGCCAAGGATTTGTGGGTTGGTAGGTAAATTGGCCATTGTAAAAAAAAAATTGCCCCTGGTGTAGGTAGGTGGTAGGAGAATTGAGGGAAGGTGGGGATGTGAGAGGAAAAATGGGATTAATGTAGGATTAGTATAAATGGGTGGTTGATAGTTGGCATAGACTCGGTGGGCCAAAGGGCCTGCTTTGGTGTTGTATCTGTCTATGACTTCAATGCCTTTTTCCCATAATATCCCTTCGTGTCATTGGTATTTAGAAATCTGTCAATTTCTGCTTTAAACATACTCAATGACTGAGCTTCCACAGCCCTCTGGGGTAGAGAATTTCAAAGATTCACAATCCTCTGAGTAAAGAAATTTCTCCTGATCTTGGTCTTAAGTGGTTTGCCCCTTAGTTTGAAATTCTGTCCCCTCGTTCTAGACTCCCCAACCAGGGAAAACATCTTACCTGCATCTACCCTGTCTATCCCTTTAAGTATTTTGTATGTTTCAATGAGAGCACCTCTCATTCTTCGAAACTCGAGAGATACAGGCCCTGTAATCTCCTGCTAATCTCATGTTGCTTTTTGAGATAATTTTACTGTGTATTTATTGCATTGCTTTTATGTTAGTGTGTCTAGCCCCTACCATATGAGGCTAAATTATCTTTGATGTTCTGGAGCTATTATGGAGGTATGAGAGATGATGTCTGTGCACTTGAACTGATGAATATCTCTAGGCTATAGATAGGTGGTACAATTAAAAGAACAAATAAAAGCAAAATACTGCAGATGCTGGAAAACTGAAATAAAAACAAGAAATGCTGGAAATACTCAGCAGGTCTGGCAGCATCTGTGGAGAGAGAAGCAGAGTTAATGTTTCAAGTCAGTGACCCTTCTTCAGAACTGACAAATATTAGAAATGTAAAAGGCTTTAAGCAAGTAAAGCGGGTGGTTGGGCAAGAGATAACAAAAGAGAAGGTGTTGATAGGGCAAGGTCACAGAGAATAACTGACCAGAAGGTCATGGAACAAAGGCAAGCGGTAATGTTAATGGTGCGATGGAAGACAAAGCGTTAGTACAGAGTGGGTGTGAATTGATTGTAAAGCACAAAGTACTCCAAGCACAAACATTAAAAAAATTTTAAAAACAGAAACAGTGGGTAGGCACAGTAGAAACAAACTAACCAAACTAAAAAAACCAAAATAAAATAACCAAGTAAAAAAGAAAAATAAGAAAAAATAAACATAAAAAGGGGGGGCCCGTCATGCTCTGAAATTATTGAGTTCAGTGTTCAATCCAGCAGGCTTTAGTGTGTCTAATCGGTAAACGAGATGCTATTCTTCGAGCTTGCGTTGGCTGAACTTGTTCTCACATTGAAAAAACTTCTCCTTCACCTCCACTCACTTCCTTCAAGTAAAAGGTGTTGCTATGGGTACCTGCATGGGTCCTAGTTATGCCTGTCTTTTTGTGAGATATGTCGAACATTCCCTGTTCCAGTCCTACTCAGACCCCTCTCCCCCAACTCTTTTTCCGATACATTGATGACTGTATCGGTGCCATTTCCTGCTCCCGCCCAGAACTAGAACACTTTATCAACTTTGCTTCTAATTTCCACCCTTCTCTCACCTTTATATGGTCCATCTCCAACAAGTCCCTTCCCTTCCTCGACTTCTCTGTCTCCATCTCCGGGGACAGGCTGTCTACTAATATTCAATATAAGCCCACCGACTCCCACAGCTACCTGGACTACACTTCTTCACACCCTGACTCCTGTAAGGACTTCATTCCATTCTCCCAGTTTCTCCGTCTCCAACGCATCTGCTCTGATGATGCTACCTTCCATGACAGTGCTTCTGATATGTCTTCCTTTTTCCTCAACCAAGGATTCCCCCCCATTGTGGTTGACAGGGCCCTCAACCGTGTCTGGCCCATTTTCCTCAACTCTACCCTCACCCCTTCCCCTCCCTCCCAGAAACACGACAGGGTTCCCCTTGTCCTCACTTTCCACCCCACCAGCCTCCAAATCCAAAGGATCATCCTCCGCCACTTCCGCCACATCCAGCATGATGCCACTACCAAAGGCATCTTCCCCTCCCTTCCCCTGTCAGCATTCCAAAGGGATCGTTCCCTCCGCGTCACCCTCATCCACTCCTCCATTACCGCCACCACATTGTCCCCTTCCCATGGTATCTTACCCTGCAATCGCAGGAGGTGTAATACCTGTTCATTTACCTCCTCTCTCCTCACTATCCAAGGCCCCAAACACTCCTTTCAGGTGAAGCAGTGATTTACTTGTACTTCTTTCAATTTAGTATACTGTATTCGCTGCTCACAATGTGGTCTCCTCTACACTGGGGAGACCAAATACAGATTGGTTGACCGCTTTGCGAAACATCTCCGCTCAGTCCGCAAGCATGAACCTGGGCTTCTGGTTGCTGGTCATTTCAACTGCCCCCCCCTCCCCCTCCGCCCCCCCCCCCCCCCCCCCCCGCTCTCATGCTCACATCTCTGTCCTGGGATTGCTGCAGTGTTCCAGTGAACATCAACACAAGCTCGAGGAACAGCATCTCATTTACCGATTAGGCACACAACAGCCTGCCGGACTGAACATTGAGTTCAATAATTTCAGAGCATGACGAGCCCACCCTTTTTATGTTACTTTTTTCTTTTTTCTTTTTTATTTAGTTATTTTATTTTAGTTTTTTTATTTTGTTAGTTTGTTTCTACTGTGCCTACCCACTGTTTCTGTCTTTAAAATTTTTTTAAATGTTTGTGATTGGAGTGCGTTGTGCTTTACAGTCAATTCACACCCTCTCTGTACTAACGCTTTGTCTTTCATCACACCATTAACATACCGTTTGCCTTTGTTCCATGACCTTCCGGTCAATTATTCTCTGTGACCTTGTCCTATCCTTCTCTTTTGTTATCTCTTGCCCCACCCCCACTTTACTTGCTTAAAACCTTTTACATTTCTAATATTTGTCAGTTCTGAAGAAGGGTCACTGACCTGAAACGTTAACTCTGCTTCTCTCGCCACAGATGCTGCCAGACCTGCTGAGTATTTCCAGAATTTCTTGTTTTTATTACAATTAATAAACGTTTGCCTGCAAGTCAGAAAGTTGTAGGTTCAAGCCCTATAATCCAGATTGCTCACTTTGGTATTCTGTGGTACTCTGTGTCAAATAGAGCTGCCCTCCTATGCCTGTGCTCCAGCAGCACTTCTTTAGTTGCATCTGACAAGTTGTGGTTCTTCATCCTCTTCATACCTGGGTGCTACCCACTTTACATTGGGTAGGCACAAATTGTATGCTCCTCTACTTCCTCTCAGGATATTGCCCAAGTGGAAATTTTAGGCAGAAAAATATATTCAGGAAAAACGGAATGACTTGTCTGCCAGTTTTCACTCATCTTCCCCTTGTGAAATGTCTGTTGTTCAGTTCTTGTCTCTCCCAATATCATGGTCATAGAGTCATAGAATTATACAGCACAGAAACAGGCCCTTCGGCCCATCGTGTCCGTGCCTGCCATCAAGCACTTAACTATTCTAATTCCATTTTCCAGCACTTGGCCCGTAGCCTTCTATGCTATGGCATTTCAAGTGCTCATCTAAATACTTCTTAAATGTTGTGAGGGTTCCTGCCTCTATCACCTCTTCAAGCAGTACATTCCAGGGGTCCTGATCAGAAATGCATAAGACGAGGAATTACAGTAACAAATCCACATCTACCATTCTCTAGTGTGGCACAGCCATGCACTACACAATAACAGTTTTAGATGTTGTCCATAATGTACTTTACTAGAACGAAATGACTTTTTTTGCACATGCTATCCCTAGTAGTCTGTTAACTGAGGTGAATAAGGCATACTTTACTGCATTGTCTGCTTTGAAGTTGGAAGTGAGAACTACACACCAATATAATTTGTCGGCCTCCTGCACAAAGACTCATCGTAAAATATAGGGGCAATTTAAATACATGTTTAAATTATAAACTGGATTGAACAGTAATTAAATCAGTTGCAACATCTATATCTAAAAACATTAAAGGTCTGTAGGACATTATAGTTTTTTTCCTAAGTGTTTTTCTCCTAGTTTCAGCCCTTTGTTCTGATCTTTGTACTAGCTTGTTCGCATATGGCTACTCACTTTAAGTCCTTACTGCTTTCAGATCAAACTTGTAAACTCATCATTTTGAGCTGGATGTTAACTCTGAAGTTGTGATGTTAGGAGATTCTTATTTTCAGTCATCTAAGGTTTCTAGTTCTTCTTTAAATCCATTTTCCTTCCCAAATGCTATTTCTTCAACAACTAAATGTTGTTACTGATTTTCTTGTTATTCTTTGTACGTCATTTCCCTTGTGTTCCAACCACATACATCTTTGTAGTTCCTTCTTATGTCATATGGCATGGAGAGAGAAAAGTTCCTCCAAAGCATCAAACTGACTCCAACCACAGGCTGTGCATAATTTACCCTATCTTAAGCTCTAAGACACAGCTGCTCCATTTCTCCAAGGAATGTAACATATCAACTTGTGTTATTGGTGGTCACAGAACTTTGTAAAAATGAATAATGAAACCACACAATCCCCACACCTGCAAATAAACACAGGCAGCAGTTTCCAAAACAACAGAAACTGCCAGAGCCAATAAATACAGAGGAGCTGGAGGATGGTCAGGAAGCTGGAGGCAGAAAAATGGAGAACTAGCTGTATTGATTACCAACAATTTCTCAGAAGACAACTCCTTTCAATTGTGAAACACATTCTCATGAGTCCATCCATTTTCACATGTAAATAATCTATGGTATTTATTATGCTATACAGCTAACTACTGTAGAAAAATTCTGTTATATTTTATGTTACTATTCCCTTGTGTTATGGGAGGGGGCGTTGGTGTGGTGGTAATATCACTGTCCTAATAATCCAGAGGCCCAAGTTAATGCCCTGGGACACGGGTTCAAATTCCACGATGGCAGCTGGTGGAATTTAAATTCAATAAATTAATAAAAATCTGGAATTGAAAGCTAGTCTCAGTAATGGTGCCATGAAACTATCATCGATTGTTGTAAAACCCCCACGACTCACTAATGTCTTTGAGACATGCAGGTTTAGCATCTTTTTGCAAAGCAATACTATATTCGGTCTTAAGTCTTTCTAGACTACTAAATAATTTCAGAAAGTCTTTTTGGAAGTGACTCCTGAATTCTTCCACTTTCCTGATAAGGTAAAGGTCTATGCAAGTTCTACTGAAATGAGAAAATTCTTGATCCTGTAGAACATACAGTGTTGCCAATATCTGCTTTCCCCTAGTACTGGAGTGCTGCCTGTAGCTTTCCCTTGACTTTCAGTTCAATCCCTCCTGGGCCATGTAACAAAGTTTCTGTTGGTTACAGGCAATGTGTTGATAGCCATGGTTCATTGTTTGATAAAACGGTTATGCTTGGTCCAGCGTCTAGTTTAAAATTGGTGATATTTCCGTTGACTATATATATATATATATTATATATATATTATATATTCCTTTATAACCTGTGAAAGTAGAGGTTTTACTTTGGCACATCTTCCAAAAATGGCCAATTTTCTTGTAGTGAAAGCATGCTGCTTTGCCTGCAGGATACTGTTTGCACTTATGGGTCTTTTTGGCACCAGAGTGCTGGCAGCGTTTCATGGCTATTGTATGATTGCCTTTAAGTGTGATATCCCTTTAAGATGTTAGTATGCTAATGAGCCAAGTACCAGGATACATTCATGTAATTCAGAGCCAGAGTCACTCTGCAACTGTAACACCTAGATTAAGGTTCTGTAAATAGTTAGCTCTGTACTATATATATTTGTTAACTGTAAAAAACCTGTTGTGACATCTTCAGCCAACTGGACTCCATGCATCTCATTTATGTTGCATCAGACAACATAAAAGAACTCATTACATGGTGGCAACTATGATAAGAAGACAAAGACAAAGGTTTGAAGACCACAGGGAAAACAGCTTTGAAAACAACTTTCCTACAGCCATTGGAGAGAAAGTTCAGATAGTCAGACACTGAACAAACTGTAGAAGATAGAGCTCAGAATGACAGGCTGCAAGTAAATTGGATGAGTCATTGTTCCGATGGTTGAGGGATACTGCTTAAAAAAAAGCGCTAAAGTGCTTAAAAAATTAATCTTTTTCAAAGCCTCTGTTAAAAAAGGTGGGATGGGGGGGAACCTGACACCCCTACCAAGCTGTTTGAGGTCTGTGTGGAAAAATCCAATCAATGCAGGGCCTTCTGCCACACAACCAAATTTCTAAAAATTCCATTAATCCACTGGAGCTTGGATAAGAGCTTCCATTCATGAAGTCACAGTAAAAAAAAATAAAACCACTGGAGCATAAACAAACTTAGCAACTAGGGAACAGCTGTGTAAACAAACCATCTTAAGTGCTGCTAAAACAAACTCTTTAAAAAAATCAATTCAACAGCCGATTGAGCAGCTGTGTAAACAGAACACGCTTAAATGCTGAATGCAAGATAAACACACAGCACTAGCAAACACCTGCTCCTGCCAATCAAATCAGCTAGTATAAATAATAGCTTCTTAAAAGGGAAACAGTGCAGAGTCATAGCACAAGTCTTAAAGCATGTTTTAAAGCAAAAGAACAGAGGAATATGGATACCAAATTTCCCAGCATGAGCTGGAAGGCCTGGCATATCCTATCTGAGTTCCAACTGTTCAAACAAAGAATGCAATTATTCTTCACAGACTAAATAATTGTAGAACCAGAAAAACAGGCTGTGAAAATACTAATAGCAGTTGGAAATGAGGAATTACACAGAATCAACACCTCTGGACTATCTGACGAGGACCAGAAAGATCCTGCAAAGATATGGAAAGTGCTAGTAGAGAAGCTCTGATTACGAGTGCATTTTAGAATTCACCACCTGGAATTGATGTCCTACAGGCAACAGCCACAGAAATCAATTGACCAATTCGTTAGTAGATGCTGTAGTAAGGGTAATGAATGCGACTTCTCAGAAACTGAGATGTTGGATCGAATAATGGAGCTACTGATTGTATTGATATCCATTGAAGCGATTCAGAAATACCTCTTGGGGAAAAGAAAGGTCACAGCATTGATGTGCTGCTATAAGATAGCAGGAAATATGAGGCCATTGTAGCTGGACAACAGCACCTGCAAGTTATAGGTGCAGCCAACAATATCAGCACCATAACCAGGTGGAAAAGAGGAAGCAAGCTGTGTGGTAAGTGTGGTCTGTCCCACTTACAGTGAAGTTGTCCTGCATTTTGTGACCTGTGCAAGGTGTGTGGTGCAAAAGGACACTGGGCCTGCCTATGCAAGAAATCTGGCTCTAACAATGCACCTATGGCAAGTCAGCATGGAAACCACAAACATGCTACCTGTAGACATGAGCGGAGCAGCTGTGGCAGGACGACCAGCGTGTAAGGACCTCAACATCATGACCATCCATGAGGTCACCAAGGTACCCATTACAGCAGAAGAGATTAAGGGTATCCACATTGAGTCAGTCCACGACCTACAACAAATGTACCTGGACTGATTTCAAAGGTGATGCCGTACTGTGTTAATTGTGTAATTATATGCAGGTGAAGGGAGTTAATTGGGGTTTTAGTTGAGCACTTAAAAGCAGACTCTCACTGGGATTGGGAGAGGGATTTGTGTGATGAGCTACATGTTTATAACCTTTTTATTCTGCACAATAAATGTGAAACTGAGTAAATATAGGTTCCAGCCTTATCCTTCTATAACAAGCTTTCTGGAGTTTAACATGGTAGCAGAGGATGGTTGAAGGTTAGAAAATAGGAATTTTTGTTTGGATAGAAAACTAAAATCTCAAGGGCCATTGTGAAAATATGGCAGAGAGCAAGTGCAAATTGTTAGGGTAAGATTACCCTCCGTGTTTTCGGAGTCTGAACCATATGACCAGTGGAAGAATGAAGTTGATACGTGGACACGGGTTACATCTCTACCAAAAAGGAAACAAGGTATGGCCTTGGCGTTGTCACTTCCTACAAAAGTAAAATCAGAAGTAAAGTGTTTTCTGAACTGGATGCTCGTCAGTTGGATACTGATGAAGGGTTGGATCTTCTGTTAGGATTTTTGAATGAAATTTACAAGAAAGATGACCAATTGAATGTATATCAGGCATGGCTAGACTTGGATAGATTTCGGAAAACAGATACTTATTCAATGGAGGAATATATCATGGACTTTAACAGACTATATAAAATAATGAGGAAATTTAATTTGGAGATCCCTGGTTTAGTGCGAGCTTTTAAATTGCTAGATTGTGCTAGGGTGTCACATATGGACAGGCTCCTGGTTCTAACTGGGGTTCAGTTCTTGAACAAAGACTTACTGTTGGACCAAATGTCCACGGCCTTAACCAAATTCCTGGGGAAACAGTCATTTCCCTCAGTCCTGGTAGAACAAGCGGGACACTCTGCAGTGACACAAAGAATGGAGGACTCAATGTTTACAAGATTTAGAAATAATCCAGGTACTGGCAGCAGGCCTAAATACAATGGAAGAGTTAAAGACAGGAAGAATGAGGATGAAAGCACCTTTACTGGGTCTGAATATTACAGCGGAAGACATTATTGGAACAGCAATAAAAGGCAAATGAATCCCAGGAATGCCCAAGGAACAGCTAAGAGGTGCTTCAGATGTGACTCAAAAGTATCATTATACAATGAACTGCCCTAAGCGGAGGGGCAGAGTCTTCGAAATAACACATGACGTAGTAAGTTCTGAGACAGAAGAGGAAGATACTGATGGATCTGAAGGAATTATACTAGTCACAAGGAGTTTTAGTCCTGTGATCAATGTGTTGGTTGCGGATTCGTTCAACTGTGCGGTACTAGGTAGTGCTTGTACTTCGACAGTATGTGGAACTGATTGGTTACAGTGTTATCTGGATTCACTCAGTAGTGAGGATTGATGCAAGGTTAAAGTGTATAAAAGTACTACCAGCTTTAGGTTTGGTGATGACAACACATTGTAGTCACTGAAGAGGGTCGTAATCCCATGCAAAATACTGGGGTAAGTCATTTTATCAGTACTGATGTAATCTCCAGTGAGATACCTTTACTCTTAAGTAAGCCTTCAATGAAAAAGGCACAGATGTAACTTGCTATGGAGCATGATAAGGCAATTGTTTTTGGGAAGCCAGTGAATTTGCAATTTACCCAGTCAGGGCATTATTGTATCCCATTAACAAAACCTGATATTTCTAGTCAGTGTTAGAGAAATGTTGATGGCCTCAGGTGTTATGAATCAGAGAGATAAAAGGCAATTGTCTTAAAGTTGCACGGGCAATTAGCTCACCCTTCTTGTCAGAGATTAAAAACCCGACTAAAAGATGCAGGTGTGATTGATGGAGAGTATATGAAGATAATAGAAGAGATCAGTGAAAAGTGTGAGATTTGTAAAAAGTATCGGAGGACACCATCACGTCCTATTGACAGCCTTCCATTGGCACGTGACTTTAATGAGGTGGTCGCCATGGATTTAAAGGTATGGGACAAAGACAAGAATATTTTCATTCTACATTTTATAGACCTAGAAACTAGATTTAGTCTTTCTACAATAACAAATAGTAAGGAAAAAAGGGTGATTATAGACAAAATTATGGAGAAATGGATAGGGACTGGACTTGGGGCACCAGCTAAGTTTCTGAATGATAATGGACGGGAATTTGCCAATGACGAGTTCAGGGATATGTGTGAAAACATGAACATTACGGTTATGAATACTGCAGTTGAAAGTCCTTTCAGCAATGGGCTTTGTGAAAAGAATCAAGCAGTGGTTGATGAAATGCTACATAAAATCTTAGCTGATCAGCCAAACTGTAAGTTGCCAACTGTCCTAGCATGGATGGTTCATGCAAAAAATTCCCTTCAGATAGTTGGGGGATATAGTCCCTATCAATTGGTCTATGGGCAGAATCCCAAATTGCCTTCTGTACTGTGTGACAGTTCTCCTGCTCTAGTAGGTACTACAATTAGTTCCATTTTTTTCTACAAATTTGAATGCTTTACATGCAGGGAGAGAGGCTTTCATCAAGACTGAAGTCTCTGAGAAAATTTGCAGAGCTCTGAGGCATCATATAAGGCCATCTGACATGGAATTTAGTTCAGGAGATTTAGTGTATTATAAAAGAGAGAGCCAGAGGGAATGGAAGGCCCTATAAGGTAATCCGTCAGGATGGTAAAACAATAGTTATTAAGCATGGAAATCAAATTATTAGGGTTCATTCTTCATGATTAATCGGGGTTGATTACAAAATCTCAGAATCTGAGCAGCTGATAGAGGGAAAAGAGGCACCTTGTACCTCGAATACTCATGTATTTTGTGATGAAGGTCCTGAGGCACAGGTAGATCAAGAGTAGGATAGTAATGTAACCGATCATGATGCTCAGGAAAGAGCTAACACATGTAAAGGCCAATTGCCTCGAGTAGGTACTTGGGTAACATTCCAGAAGGGTTTAGTAAATGGAGGGATGCGACAATTGTGGGGCGTGCAGGAAAATCTACAGGCAAGTGTAACTATTGTTCAAATGTTCAAGATGATGGCCAAGAAGCCAGAGCATGAACTGGCAGAATGGGGTGAAAGAACGGAGGGTAAAAAAGCGCAGTGCAAATTTTGATAGTGGGTCAGAAAGTGACTCTTGCATAAGGAAGCGATCACGTACTGGAGAAAGAGCCTTCGATAAAGTGCAAGAGAGATCTTCACAGAATCTCAGAATCGTTACAATGCAGAAGGAGGCCATTCAGCCCATCGTGTCTGCACCGGCTCTCTGAAAGAGCAATTTCCTCAGTTCCATTCCACTGCCTTCTCCCCATAACTCTACACATTCTTCCTTTTCATATAACTGTCTAATTTCCTTTTGAATGCTTCTATTGAACCTGCCTCCACCACTTCCTCAGGCAGCACATTCCACACCTTAACCACTCGCTGCGTGAAAAAGTTTCTCCTCATATCACTTTTGCTTCTTTTACCAAATACTTTAAATCTGTGCCCTCTCGTTCTCGATCCTTTCATGAGTAGGAACAATTTCTCTCTATCTACTCTGTCCAGACCCCTCATGATTTTGAATATATCTATCAAATCACCTCTCAGCCTTTTCTTCTCCAAGGAAAACAATCCTAACTTCTCCAATCTATCTTCATAACTGAAATTCCTCATCTCTGGAACCATTCTCGTGAATCTTTTCTGTACTCTCCATGCCCTCATGTCTTTCCTCAAGTGCGATGCCAGAATTACTCCAGGTGAGGCTGAACTAGTGTCTTATACAAGTTTAACATAACTTCCTTGCTCTTGTATTCTATGCCCCTATTAATAAAGTCCAGGACACTGTATGCTTTATTAACCTCCCTCTCAACCTGTCCTGCCACCTTCAATGACTTATGCACATATAAACCGAGGTCCCTCTGCTCCCGCAACCCTTTAGAATTGTACCCTTTATTCTATACTGTCTCTCCATGTTCTTCCTACCAAAATGAATCACTTCACATTTCTCTGCACTGAACTTCATCTGCCACTTGTCTGCCCATTCCACCAACTTGTCTATGTCCTTTCAAACTCTTTTACTACAGTCATATTTGATTTAGTAATGAGGAATGAGTTAGATTTAGTTAACAGTCTAACGGTATGTGAACATTTATCTGATAGTGATCATAACATGATCAAGTTCAACGTAATGTTTGAAAGGGAGAAACATGAAACCGCAACTAAGATTCTAGATTTAAGTGAGGCTGACTTCAATGGGATGAGACAGACACTGTCCACAGTAAACTGGGCAAATTTAATGGCTAAAATGACAGCTGATCAGTGTGAGTTGTTCAAAAAAGAATTTAGCATTATACAGTACCAGTTAATGCACCTAACGGACAAGAGTTCTACTTGCCAGAAAAAGCATCCAGGAACAACTAAAAAGGTAAGAGACAACATAAAGCTAAAAGAAAAAGCATACAAAAATGCAAAAAATAGCACAGATCCTGGTGAATGGGAAAGATACAAAGAACAGCAAAGGATGAAAAAGCAGATAGTAAGAGATACAAAAAGAGTATGATATCAAAATTAACACAAAAACTTATAAATACATTAGGAAAAAGAGGGTGGTCAGAAGCAATGTGGGCCCCTTAAAAACTGATAATGGCGATGTTGCTAATGAAAATAAGGCAATGGCGGACATGCTAAATAATTTCTTTTGCATTGGTATTTACAGTAGAGGAAGAGTTCAGCATTCTAAGGAAACTATTACTGAATCAGGGACAGGAACTCAACAAAATTAACATAAGCAAGATAACCGTAATGGAGAAATTAATGGAACTACAGAGTGACAAGTTCCCAGGTCCAGATGCTCTTCAATCCAGGGTTTTAAAGGAAGTAGGTGAGAACATTGCAGATACCCTAACTATAATCTTCCAAATTTCTCTTGATTCAGGAACTGTTCCTTTAGGTTGGAAAATTGTGTATGTCACTTTACTATTTAAGAAAGGTGACAGAGGGAAACTAGAGAATTATAGACCAGTTAACCTAACATCTGTTGACAGAAAATTGCAAGACTCTGTAATTAATGTTACAACCAGGTGATAAATGTGTCTAGGGGTCTTTTTACTATCTTCATCTGGTCTTATTTTGACAGGGTTTAATTTTTAAATACATTGTGTTTTGAGCTCCCCCTTGGTGAATTCTTGTTCACCACTTTCCAATTATAAGGCAAAGAAATGAGCACAACCAGGTTTTCTCAGGTTTAAAGAAGAAAAGTGAAATTTCTTAAACCTTAAACTTAAACTCTAATTCAGTTAATGCCTACAGATACATGCTGCGCCCTTCGCTAGCATGCAAATAGGGACAGAAAAGAGCAGAAGAAAAATAAAATGGAGAGGTTTGTGGCAATCTCCGAATGAGATTTTACTGTGCTTCAAACTCGCTGTAGTCCTTGATTGTAGGTAGTTCTTGCTTTTCATTGGGGCCCAGTATTATTCTTAAACCTTGTTCACTGTAGGAGATTTTTCTCTCTTGGGGTTCATATGTCTTCAATGGCTTCCGAAGCTGGTGAGAGTGAGAGGAGAGCAAACAGGAGAGAGGTTTTTTCAGCCCAGGAGCCAGGTGCTTTCTGAGTTTTGTTCTCTGTGGCAAGTTCAAATTAAAAAAAAACAACAGCCAGTTAGTCATGTGACTATACTGGTCAGACCACTTCTTCTCTGCATTGGCGAAGCAAGGACTGGGTCTCTTGTTCCAATACTGTCAGCTAGCATGCAAAAAAGGTCTTTCTGGTGAGGGGTCTGTCAATTCCTTGTGATAGCCCTCTTTTATTCCCAGCACCAGTTTTAAGGTTCATGTGGTGAAATATGTGTCTCATTCTTGGCAGGTGGGGGGCTTGCCTGACATTAAGGATAGGATGACTGAACACCTGGAAAACTTTCAGCTGATCAGAGAGCCACCATGGATTTGTAAAGGATAGATCATGCCTGATGAATCAGTTTGAATTTTTTGAAGAGGTGACTTAAAGTAGTGTAGAGGGGAATGTCTATGGATGTTATTTATATTAACTTCCAGAAGGTATTTGATAAAGTCCCTCATAATAATCTGTTAGCTAAAGTTGAAGCTCATGGAATTGAAGGCAAATTATTGACCTGGTTTGGAAATTGGCTGAGCGAAAGAGACGGAGAGTTGGGAAAATGGGCAGGTATCCTAATTGGCAGGATCGGTGTTAGAACCTCAACTATTCACTGTATTAATTAACAATTAGGTGATGGGATAGAAAGCCACATATTCAAATTTGCCGATGACACAATTACAGGTGGTACTGTAAGCTGTGTAGATGGAAGCATAAAATTACAAAGAGATATTGATAGATTAAGTGAATGGGCACAACTGTGGTAAATGGATTTCAATGTAAATGTTAAGGTCATCCACTTTGGAGCTATAAAAGATAAAGCAGGGTATTTTGTAAATGGTGAAATGCTACAAACAGTAGAGGTTCAACAAGACTTGGTGGCCCAAGAACACAGATCATTAAAATGTCATGAACAGATACAAAAAATAATCAAACGTGTTAATGGAATGCTAGCCTTTATATCTAGAGGATTAGAATACAAGAATACAAGAAGTCATGCTTCAGCTAATAAAAATCTTGGTTAGCTCACACCTGGAGTACTGTGAGCAGTTCTGGGCACCACACTTTCGGGAGGATATATGGACCTTGGAGGAAGTGCAGTGTAGAATTTTTTTTTATTTGTTCATAGGATGTGGGCATCGCTGGCTAGGTCAGCATTTATTGCCCATCCCAAATTGCGCTTGAGAAGGTGGTGGTGAGCTGTCTTCTTGAACCGCTGCAGTCCACATGGGGTAGGTACACCCACAGTGCTGTTAGGAAGGGAGTTCCAGGATTTTGACCCGGCGACAGTGAAGGTTCCAAGTCAGGACGGTGTGAGGCTTGGAGGGGATCATGCAGGTGGTGGTGCTCCCATGCTGCCCTTGTCCTTCTATGTGGCAGAGGCCGTGGGTTTGGAAGGTGCTGTCGGAGGAGCCTTGGTGAGTTGCTGCAGATGGTAGACACTGGTGGTAAAGGGAGTGAATGTTGAAGGTGGTCGATGGGGTGCTAATTAAGCAGCATCTTTGGCCTGGATGAGTGTTGGTGGAGTGGCACTCATCCAGGCAAGTGCAGAGTATTCCATCCGGCTTCTGACTTGTGCCTTGTAGATGGTGGACAGGCATTGGGGAGTCAGGAGGTGAGTTACTCACCACAGAATTTCTAGTCTCTGACCTGCTCTTGTAGCCACAGTATTTACGCGGCTGGTCCAGATTAGTTTCTAGTCAATTGTAACCTCCACGATATTGATAGTGGGGGATTCAGCGATGTTTATGTCATTGAACATCAAGAGGAGATGGTTAGATTCTCTCTTGTTTGAGATGGTCATTGCCAGGCACTTGTATAGCATGAATGTTACTTGCCACTTATCAGCCCAAGCCAGGATGTTGTCCAGATCTTGCTGCTGCTGGACATGGGCTGCTTCATTATCTGAGGAGTTGAAAATGGTGCTGAACATTGTGCAATCATTAGCGAACATCCCCACTTCATTGATGAAGCAGCTGAAAATGGTTGGGCCTAGGACACTACCCTGAGGAACTCCTGCAGTGATGTCCTGGGACTGAGATGATGATCTCCAACAACTACAGCCATGTGGTCAACAGATGCTTTTGCAAATAGAAAGCGGTTTTCAGTGGCGTTCCATAGTGCTCAGCATTGGGTCCCTTGCTGTTTGTGGTATATATTAATGATTTGGACAAATGTGGGAGGCATGATTGGGAAATTTGCAGATGACACAAAAATTGGCCGTGTAGTTGATAGTGAAGTGGATAGCTGTAGACTTCAGAATGATATCAATGGTTTGATTGAATGGGCGGAAAAGTGGCAAATGGAATTCAATCCAGAGAAGTGTGAGGTAATGCATTTGGGGAGAGCAAACAAAGCAAGGGAATACACAATAAATGGGAGGATATTGAACCGGGTAGAAGAAGTGAGAAACCTTGGAGTGCATGTCCACAGGTCCCTGAAAGTGGCAGGACAGATAGGTAGAGTGGTGAAGAAGACATATAGAATGCTTTCCTTTATTAGCCGAGGTATAGAATACAAAAGCAGGGATGTAATGCCGGAACTGTTAAAATGCTGGTTAGGCCACAGCTGGAGTATTGTGCACAGTTCTGGTCACCACTTTATAGGAAGGACATAATTGCTCTGGAGAGAGTACAGAGGAGATTTACAAGAATGTTGCCAGGGCTTGAAAGCTGCAGCTATGTAGAAAGATTGGATAGGCTAGGGTTGTTTTCCTTTGAACAGAGGAGGCTGAGGGGTAACTTAATTGAGGAGTACAAAATTATGACGGGCCTAGATAGAGTAGACAGGGCAGACCTGTTTCCCCTAGCGGCGAGGTCAATTACCAGGGGGCACAGATTTAAGGTGATTGGTAGAAGGATTAAAGGGGACATGAGGAAAATCTTATTCACCTAGAGGTGGTGGGTGTCTGGAATTCACTGCCCAGATTGGTGGTGGAGGCAGAAACCTTCAACTGAAGTGCTGTAACCTGCAAGGCTACGGACCAGGTGCTGGAAGGTGAGATTAGATGGGCCGCTAGTTTTTTCAGCTGGTGCAGACACAATGGGCTGAATGGCCTCCATCTGTGCCGTAACGTTTCTATGGTTCTCTGGTTCTAATTATCTTCCTTTGCACTAGGTATGACACCAACCAGTGGAGAGTTTTCCCCTGATTCCCATTGACTCCAGTTTTGCTAGGGCTCCTTGATGCCATACTCGGTCAAATGCTGCTTTGATGTCAAGGGCAGTTACTCTCACCGCACGTCTGAGTTCAGCTCTTTTGTCCATGTTTGGACCAAGGCTGTAAAAAGGTCAGGAGCTGAGAGGCACTGATGGAACCCAAACTATGTGTCAGTGAGCAGATCATTGCTAAGCAAGTGCCACTTGATAGCACTGTCGATGACACTTTCCACCACTTTACTGATGATTGAGAGTAGACTGATAGGGTGGTAATTGGATGGGTTGGATTTGTCATGCTTTTTGTGTACAGGACATACTTGGGCAATTTTCCACATTGCCAGGTAGATACCAGTGTTGTAGCCATACTGGAACAGCTTGGCTAAGGACGTGGCAAGTTCTGGAGCATAGGTCTTCAGTACTATTGCTGGAATGTTGTCAGGGCCCATAGCTTTTGCAGTATCCAATGCCTTCAGTCGTTTCTTGATATCACGTGAAGTGAATCGAAATAGTTGAAGACTAGCATTTGTGATGCTGGGACTTCAGGAGGCAGAGATGAATCATCCACATGGCACATCTGACTGAAGATTGTTGCAAATGCTTCAGCCTTGCCTTTCGCACTGATGTGCTGGGCTCCGCCATCGTTGAGGATGGGGATATTTGTGGAGCCACCTCCTCCAGTTAGTTGTTTCATTGTCCACCACCATTCACGGATGTGGCAGGACTGCAGAGCTTAGATCAGATCTGTTGGTTATGGGACTGCTTAGCTCTGTCTATCGCGTGCTCATTCAGCTGTTTGGCATGCAAGTAGTCCTGTGTTGTAGCTTCACCAGTTGACACCGCATTTTGAGGTATGCCTGGTACTGGTACTGCTCCTGGCATGCCTTCCTGCACTCTCCATTGAATCAGGGCTGGTCTGACTTGATGGTAATAGTAGAGTGGGGGATATGCTGGACCATGAGGTTACAGATTGTGGTTGAGTACAGTTCTGGTGCTGCTGGTGGCCCACAGCGCCTCATGGATGCCCAGTTTTGCATTGTTACATATGTTTGAAATTTATCCCATTTAGCACGCTGGTCGTGCCACACAGCATGATGGAGGGTCTCCTCAATGTGAAGACGGGACTTTGTCTCAACAAGGACTGTGCAGTGGGCACTCCTACCAATACTGTCATGGACAGATGCATCTACGACAGGCAGATTGGTGAGGACAAGGTCAAGTATGTTTTTCCCTCTTGTTGTTTCCCTCACCACCTGCTGCAGATACAATCTAGCAGCTATGTCCTTCAGGACTTGGCCAATAGTGTTGCTCCCGAGCCACTCTTGGTGATGAACATTGAAGTCACCCACCCAGAGTACATTCTGTGTCCTTGCCACCCTCAGTGCTTCCTCCAAGTGGTATTCAACATGTAGGAGTACTGATTCATCAGCTGAGGGAGGGCTGTTGGTGGTAATCAGCAGGAGGTTTCCTTGCCCATGTTTGATCTGATGCTATGAGACTTCATGGGATCTGGAGTCGATGTTGAGGACTCCCAGGGCAACTCCTTCCCGACTGAAGACCACTGTGCCGCCACCTCTGCTGGGTCTGTCTTGCCGATGGGACTGGACATACCCGGGGATGGTGATGGCAGTGTCTGGGACATTGTCTGCAAGATATGATTTGGTAAATATGATTATGTCAGGCTGTTGCTTGACCTCTGTGATACAGCGCTCCCAACTTTGGCACAAGCCCCCAGATGTTAGTAAGGAGGTCTTTAAAAGATTGACAGGGCTGGGTTTGCCATTGTCGTTTCCAGTGCCTAGGTTGATGCCGGGTGGTCCATTTGGTTTCATTCCTTATCGTCTTTAGAAACATCGAAAAATAGGAGCAGGTGTAGGCCATTCAGCCCTTTGAGCCTGCACCGCCATTCAATACGATCATGGCTGATCATCCAAACTCAGTACCCTGTTTCCGCTTTCTCCCTGTATCCCTTGATCCCATTAGCCCGAAGAACTATATCTAACTCTTTCTTGAATATATTTAATGATTTGGCCTCAACTGCTTTCTCTTTCTTTTGGGCCTCCTTATCTCGAGAGACAATGGATACGCGCCTGGAGGTGGTCAGTGGTTTGTGAAGCAGCGCCTGGAGTGGCTATAAAGGCCAATTCTGGAGTGACAGGCTCTTCCACAGGTGCTGCAGAGAAATTTGTTTGTTGGGGCTGTTGCACAGTTGGCTCTCCCCTTGTGCCTCTGTCTTTTTTCCTGCCAACTACTAAGTCTCTTCGACTCGCCACAATTTAGCCCTGTCTTTATGGCTGCCCGCCAGCTCTGGCGAATGCTGGCAACTGACTCCCACGACTTGTGATCAATGTCACACGATTTCATGTCGCGTTTGCAGACGTCTTTATAACGGAGACATGGACGGCCGGTGGGTCTGATACCAGTGGCGAGCTCGCTGTACAATGTGTCTTTGGGGATCCTGCCATCTTCCATGCGGCTCACATGGCCAAGCCATCTCAAGCGCCGCTGACTCAGTAGTGTGTATAAGCTGGGGGTGTTGGCCGCTTCAAGGACTTCTGTGTTGGAGATATAGTCCTGCCACCTGATGCCAAGTATTCTCCGAAGGCAGCGAAGATGGAATGAATTGAGACGTCGCTCTTGGCTGGCATACGTTGTCCAGGCCTCGCTGCCGTAGAGCAAGGTACTGAGGACACAGGCCTGATACACTCGGACTTTTGTGTTCCGTGTCAGTGCGCCATTTTCCCACACTCTCTTGGCCAGTCTGGACATAGCAGTGGAAGCCTTACCCATGCGCTTGTTGATTTCTGCATCTAGAGACAGGTTACTGGTGATAGTTGAGCCTAGGTAGGTGAACTCTTGAACCACTTCCAGAGCGTGGTCGCCAATATTGATGGATGGAGCATTTCTGACATCCTGCCCCATGATGTTCGTTTTCTTGAGGCTGATGGTTAGGCCAAATTCATTGCAGGCAGACGCAAACCTGTCGATGAGACTCTGCAGGCATTCTTCAGTGTGAGATGTTAAAGCAGCATCGTCAGCAAAGAGGAGTTCTCTGATGAGGACTTTCCGTACTTTGGACTTCGCTCTTAGACGGGCAAGGTTGAACAACCTGCCCCCTGATCTTGTGTGGAGGAAAATTCCTTCTTCAGAGGATTTGAACGCATGTGAAAGCAGCAGGGAGAAGAAAATCCCAAAAAGTGTGGGTGCGAGAACACAGCCCTGTTTCACACCACTCAGGATAGGAAAGGGCTCTGATGAGGAGCCACCATGTTGAATTGTGCCTTTCATATTGTCATGGAATGAGGTGATGATACTTAGTAGCTTTGGTGGACATCCGATCTTTTCTAGTAGTCTGAAGAGACCACGTCTGCTGACGAGGTCAAAGGCTTTGGTGAGATCAATGAAAGCAATGTAGAGGGGCATCTGTTGTTCACGGCATTTCTCCTGTATCTGACGAAGGGAGAACAGCATGTCAATAGTCGATCTCTCTGCACGAAAGCCACACTGTGCCTCAGGGTAGACGCGCTCGGCCAGCTTCTGGAGCCTGTTCAGAGCGACTCGAGCAAAGACTTTCCCCACTATGCTGAGCAGGGAGATTCCACGGTAGTTGTTGCAGTCACCGCGGTCACCTTTGTTTTTATAGAGGGTGATGATGTTGGCATCGCGCATGTCCTGGGGTACTGCTCCCTCGTCCCAGCACAGGCATAGCAGTTCATGTAGTGCTGAGAGTATAGCAGGCTTGGCACTCTTGATTATTTCAGGGGTAATGCTGTCCTTCCCAGGGGCTTTTCCGCTGGCTAGGGAATCAATGGCATCACTGAGTTCCGATTTGGTTGGCTGTATGTCCAGCTCATCCATGACTGGTAGAGGCTGGGCTGCATTGAGGGCAGTCTCAGTGACAGCATTCTCCCTGGAGTACAGTTCTAGGTAGTGCTCAACCCAGCGGTCCATCTGTTTGCGTTGGTCAGTGATTATGTCCCCCGATTTAGATTTGAGGGGGGTGATCTTCTTGATGGTTGGCCCAAGAGCTCTCTTCATGCCATCATACATTCCTCTGATGTTTCCGGTGTCTGAGGCCAGCTGAATATGACTGCATAGGTGTTGCCAGTAGTCGTTTGCGCAACGCCTAGCTGTTCTTTGTGCAGTACTTCTGGCTGCTTTAAGTGCTGCGGATGTTAAATCGCTGGGGGCTTTCTTGTAGTTCAAAAGTGCAATGCGCTTAGCGGCTATGACAGGTTCCAGCTCTTCATTATGAGATTGAAACCAGTCTGTATTTCTCTTCG
This sequence comes from Heterodontus francisci, assembly GCF_036365525.1. NCBI lineage: Eukaryota > Metazoa > Chordata > Chondrichthyes > Heterodontiformes > Heterodontidae > Heterodontus > Heterodontus francisci. Next base: position 101,655,360 of record NC_090375.1, on the reverse strand, counting down.
CACTTTTGCCGTAGGTGGTCAAAGCTGACTCATAGATGGCGTCTCTGATGTGGGCCCACTTGGTCTCAGCATCCCCTGTGGGAGTGTTTTGAAGGGCTGTTACAAGTGAATTTAGAAATTTTTGTAACAGCTGTGGGTGAGAAATTCTGCTCGTGTTGATGCGCGGGCGGCCCTTCTGCTTGGAATGATGCAACTTCTTTGGTCTGAGTCTAACCTTGCTGCACACCAGGGAGTGGTCGGTGTCGCAGTCCGCACTGTGGAAGCTGCGTGTGATTTGAACACTGTTTAAGGCGGCTCGCCTTGTGACAATGAGGTCTAGCTGGTGCCAACGACGTGATCTTGGGTGCCTCCATGAAACCTGGTGACAGGGTTTAGTGTGAAAGAACGAGTTGGTGATGCAGAGGTTATGATAGGTACACAACTCAAGCAGTCTCTGCCCGTTCTCATTCATCCTTCCAACGCCATAGCGCCCAAGGCAGGAGGGCCATGAGTCATGGTCGGCCCCAACCCTGGCATTAAAGTCCCCCAGCAGGAATAGGTGTTCGGTGTTGGGGATGCTGCTAATGATGTTATGGAGTTGTTCATAGAACTGGTCTTTAGCTTCAGGTGCGGAGCAGAGTGTTGGAGCATAGATGCTGAGTAGGTGTACTGGACCAGAGGTGGTGAGCAGTCGGATGGACAGTATGCGTTCCGAGCCATTTGAGGGAGGCTCTATCATGCTGAGCAAGGAGTTTCTGATGGCGAAGCCCACTCCATGCTGTCTTGGTTCTTCAGGATCCCTGCCCTGCCAGAAGAAGGTGTAGTCTTGCTCTGCTGGAGAGCCACTCGCCGGGAGGCGAGTCTCCTGAAGTGCTGCAATGTCCACATTGAGTCTACTGAGCTCGTTGTTAATGATGGCGGTCTTCCGAGAATCGTTGATTTGTGTAAGGTCTTCCGACAGGCCAGGACACATAGTTCTGACGTTCCAGCTTGCAAAGCGAAGGGCTGGTACCTTCTTTCCTTTTTTCATGTTGTTTGGTGCGGTGTATCAGTCCACCTTTCGGGCAATGACCCTGAGCTCCAAGCACCCATTGAAGCAGGCAGACTGTGGCGGGACAGAACCTTATTGACCGGGGGCTGCCCGGTTTGAGGCGGGCGGTAGCTGTCCAGTGAGGTGCAATGACCTCTCCCACCGACAAAGGCAACCCGTGGCGCCCAGTTTCTACGCCAATTTATCTGGACTTATAACCCGTAACTGCTGCCTTCCGTGTTGTTTCAGTCGCTGTGAGGCAACTATGGAGTGACCTCTCCATGGCGCATGCCTGGGCAAATTTATGTAGGTTGAGAGTTGCCCAGTCGTCAAAACCCCCCTCTCGGCCTTTCTGGTGGGGTCCAAAGGAGTGCAGGACACGACGTTTGGCACCAGTATGGCTGCAGGAACTGCCGGAAACATGCCAAAGGTGACACATGACCGCCTACGGGGTTCCGCTCCGGATTTTCTGTTAGGGTTTACTCCCTTAGCCTTGGTCTCTCCCGAGACGCCCACAAGGCAGTGGGGTTGTTGGGGCCCCTACACAGGTGTAGGATGGTGCCGGTGGGAGGAGGGGATGCAAGGGGGAGGGGTAGAGGGAGGGGGTGCAGGGGAAGGGGGTGCGGGGTGAAGATGGTGCGAGGGGGGGGCGGGCTGGGACGGGGTTGTGAGGGGGTGAGCTGAGAGGGTGGAGCAGGGAAGGGGACGGGGGTGGGGGGGGGGTGGAAGGGGGGTAAAGGGGGGGGGGAGGGGGGGGTGGAATCTGGTGCAGGTAATAAGCCATTTCCTCAGTGCCCACCATCGACGTCCGGAAAGCTCATCCACGTCCTTCGGGAGGTGAAGCATCATTTGGCAGACTTAGAGGTGATTACATTTGCTAAGGGTTTTTTTTTTTGCAGTGGTTTAAATAAAGGCATGCAGCATTGCCGACAGTGCGCTGCAGATGCTCTCCGAGCCATCTCCCGCGGGCGCTTTGAAGTTGCGGCCGGGGGGGCCGTTCGTGGATGTTTTGGGTGTTCGGGGCACCTTTTCTCAGGACTTCTCTCGGGTCCCGCAGCTCCTTCTTCACCTCAATAGACTTACTATGGTAGAGAATTCCACAGGTTCACCACTCACTGGGTGAAGAAATCCTTCCTCATCTCAATCCTAAATGGCTTACCCCTTATCCTTAGACTGGTCCTGGACTCCCCTGCCATCGGGAATATCCTTCCTGCATCTAGTCTGTCCAGTCCTGTTAGAATTTTGTAGGTTTCTATGAGATCCCCTCTCATTCTTCTAAACTCTAGCGAATACAAGCCTAATCGACCCAATTTCTTTTCATACGTCAGTCTGAACCTCCGCTGCACTCCCTCCATAGCAAGAACATCCTTCCTCAGATAAGGAGACCAAAACTGCAAGCAATACTCCAGATGTGGTCTCACCAAGGCCTTGTATAATTGCAGCAAGACATCCTTGCTCCTTAACTGGAATCCTCTTACTATGAAGACCTACATACCATTTGCCTTCTTAACTTCCTGCTGCACCTGCATGCTTACTTTCAGCGACTGGTGCACAAGGACACCCAGGTCTCGCTGCACCTCCCCCTTTCCCAATCTATCGCCATTCAGATAATAATCTGCCTTTCTGTTTTCACCACCAAAATGGATAACCTCACATTTATCCACATTATACTGCATCTGCCATGTATTTGCCCACTCACTCAACCTGTCCAAATCACACTGGAGCTTCTCTGCATCCTCCTCACAGCTCACACTCCCACCCAGCTTTGTGTCGTGCTGCAAACTTGGATATATAACATTTAATTCCCTCATCTATATCATTAATATATATTGTGAATAGCTGGGGTCTAGCACTGATCCCTGCAGTACCCCACTAGTCACTACCTGCCACTCGGAAAAAGACCCGGTTATTTCTACTGTTTGTTCCCTGTCTACCAACCAGTTCTCTATCCATGTCAGTACCTTACCCCCAATCCCATGTGCTTTAATATTGCACGCTAATCTCTTATGTGGGACTTTATCGAAAGCCTTTTGAAAGTCCAAATACACCACATCCACTGGTTTCTCCCTTATCTATTCTACTAGTTACATCCTCAAAAAATTCCAGCAGATTTGTCAAGCATGATTTTCCTTTCGTAAATCCATGTTGACTTTGTCCGATCCTGTCATTGTTTTCCAAGTGCTCTGCTATTACATCTTTTGTAATGGACTCTAGCATTTTCCTCACTACTGATGTCAGGTTAACCAGTCTATAATTCACTGTTTTCTCTCTATCTCCTTTTTTAAATAGTGGGTTTATATTAGCTACCCTCCGATCCGTTAGAACTGTTCCAGAGTCTATAGAATTTTGAAAAATGACCAGCAATGCATCTACTATTTCAAGGGCGACTTCCTTGAGTACTCTGGGATGTAGATTATCAGGCCCTGGGGATTTATCAATCCCATCAATTTCCATAGCACCATTTCCCTACTAATACTGATTTCATACAGTTCCTCCTTCTCACTAGACCCTATGTTCCCCAACATTTCTGAGAGGTAATTTGTGTCCTTCTTTGCGAAGACAGAACCAAAGTATGTATTTAATTGTTCTGCCATTTCATTGTTCCCGATTATAAATTCCCCTTTCTGACTGTAAGGGATCCACATTTGTCTGCACTAATCTTTTTCTCTTCACATATCTATAGAAGCTTTTACAGTCAGTTTTTATGTTCTCTGCAAGCTGACTCTCATACTCTATTTTCCCCTTCTTAATCTATCCCTTTTGTCCTCCTTTGCTGAATTCTAAACTGCTCCCAATCCTCAGGTTTGCTGCTTGTTCTAGCCATTTTATATCTCTCCTCCTTGGATCTAATATTGTCCCTAATTTCTTTTGTAAGCCATGATTGAGCCACCTTTCCTGTTTTATTTTTGTGCCAGGCAGGAATGAATAATTATTGTAATTCATCTATGCGCTCTTTAAATGTTATCCATTGCCTATCCACTGTCAACACTTTAAGTAACGTTCCCCAATCCATCATGGCCAACTCAGGCCTCATACCTTCATAGTTTCCTTTATTTAGATTCAAGACCCTAGTCCGGAATCAACTGTCTCACTCTCCATCTTAATGAAGAATTCTATCATGTTATGGTCACTCTTCCCAAAGGGACCCCGCACAACAAGATAGTTAAGAACATAAGAACTTGGAGCAGGAGTAGGCCATTCAGCCCCTCGAACCTGCTCTGCCATTCAATACGATCATGGCTGATCTCATCTCGGCCTCAAATCCACTTTCCTGCCCATTCTCCATAACCCTTCAACCCATTACTAATTAAAAATCTGTCTATCTCCTCCTTAAATTTACTCAATGTCCCAGCATCCACCGCACTCTGGGGTAGTGAATTCCACAGACTCACGATCCTTTGAAAGAAGTAATTTCTTCTCATCTCTGTTTTAAATCTGCTACCCCTTATCCTAAAACTATGACCTCTCGTTCTAGATTGCTCCACAAGAGGAAACATCCTCTCTACGTCTACTTTGTCAAACCCCTTAATCATCATCTATACCTCAATTTGATCTCCTCTCATTCTTCTAAACTCCAGAGAGTAAAGGCCTAAACTGCTCAATTTCTCTTCATAAGACAAACCCCTCATCTCTGGAATCAATCTAGTGAACCTCCTCTGAACAGTCTCCAATGCAACTACATCCCTCTTCAAGTAAGGGGACCAAAACTGTAAGCAATACTTCAGGTGCGGTCTCACTAATGTCTTGTACAGTTGCAGCAACACTTCCCTACTTTTATACTCTATTCCTTTAGCAATAAATGCCAAAATTCCATTTACCTTCCTTATTGCCTGCTGTACCGGCATACTAGTTTTCTGTGATTCATGCACGAGGACACCCAGATCCCTCTGCACCGAAGCACTCTGAAGTTTCTCTCCATTTAGATAATAATTTGCCTTTCTATTCTTCTGACCAAAATGGATAACCTTACAATTATTCACGTTAAACTCCATCTGCCAAATTTTGGCCCATTCACCTAACCTATCAATATACATTTATAAATTTCTTTATTGCAACTTACTGCCTCACATATTTTAGTGTCATCTGCAAATTTGGCTATCGAACTTTCTATTCCTGCATCCAAGTCATTAATATAGATTGTAAATAGTTGGGGCCCGAGGACCGAACCCTGTGGCACCCCACTAGTTACATCTTGCCAACCAGAAAAAAACCCATTTATCCTGACTCTCTGTTTTCTGTTGGTTAGCCAATCCTCTATCCAAGCTAAATTGTCCCTAACCCCATGTGATCTTATCTTGTGTATTAACCCTTTTGTGTGGCACCTTATCAAATGCCTTCTGGAAGTCCAGATACACTACACCAACAGGGTCCCCTTGCTTGTTACATCTTCAAAGAACTCTAGCAAATTAGTCAAACACGATTTACCCTTCATAAAACTGTGTTGACTCTGATGGATTGCATTTTGACGTTCTAAATGTCCTGTTATTACTTCCTTAATATTGGATTCTAACAATTTCCCCAAGACAGATGTTAACTAATGACTTTGTAGCAGTTCGATACAAATGAGTGGCTTTCTCGGCCATTTCAGAGGGCATTAAGAGTCAACCACATTGCTGTGGGTCTGTAGTCACATGTAGGCCAGACCAGGTAAGGACTGCAGATTTCCCTCCCTAAGGGATATTAGTTATCCAGATGGGTTTTTACGACTGTTACGACCAGGTGAGAAAAAGGTATGGGCTTCCCTTTCAGCCTTCACCTGGTCTTACTGGAATAGGGTTTTATTTTTAAACACACTTTTTAGCTCCCTGTTGGTGAATCCTTGTTCACCGCTTTCCAATTATAAGGCAAAGAAATGAGCACAAACAGGCTTTCTTAAGTTGAAAGAAGTAAGGTGAAATTTTATTAAACTTAAATGTTAAACTCTAAATCTTTTGATGCCTACGGATACACGACGCGCCCACGCCAGCATGCATATGCGATACACACATGCAAATAGAGACAGAAAAGAGCAGAAGAAAAATAAAATGGAAAAGTTTGAGGCAATATCTGAAGAGTTTATGTTATGGTTCTTCGAGCTCACTGTAGAGTCCTTGATTGTAGTTAGATCTTGCTTTTCATTGGGGCCCAACCTCAGACAGATTCAGGGTTTTCTGGCAGGCTTTAAAAAAAAATTTGGAACCCGCTGGAAAACCCCGAATCTGTCTGAAGTTGGGATACCCCTGTTCCTGATGTCAGCACCTGTAAGCTGTGAAATTGACTTTCGAATTTTTTAAAAAACTGACCAACCACAAATTTGTTGTGCTGAGCACTCCTGCTCCCTGCAACTGTCAAAGGGTGGGGGGGAGGGGGGGGAAGATACAGAGAGAGGGAGAGAAATTGGGGGGAGGAGAGAAAGAGGGGGGGAGACAGAGAGAAAGAACGAGAGGGGGCAGAGAGATAGACGGAAATAGGGGGGAACAATACAGAGAGGGGGGCACAACACAGTGGGGAAACACAGAGGGGGGGACCAGGTGGTGGGGGGAACACAGAATGGGGAGACACAGGGAGAAAGGGAAACAGAGAGAAAGACAGACAGAGACGGGGAGAGAGAGTGATCAAGATCGCTTCTGACAAATGGACATCTGTCCGGAATACACTGCATCGCTACAAGAAGAATGCGGACAAACATTGAATACTTGTACAAGCAAATAAATGCCAGATATCTCACTAAGTCAGTGTCCAACATAGTGATGAGAAAGTAAGTCAATAAATTAATCTTCTCATTTAAAGCTTTTTCACAAAAATGCACATTTGTTTTGATTAATAGTAAGATAAATTTTTAATGCCTTTATCTTTCCGAAATTGTCTCACCGGCCCACAATGAGACATAAATTGTCATGTGGCCTCTCAGGTGAAAAGGTTGGACAACCCTGGTATAAAGGGCAAAGAGGGGTAGGAATTGTTGAAATGTGTACAAGGGAATTTTCTTGATCGATGTGTTTCCAGCCTAACAAGTAAGAAAACTGTATCTGATTCTGTGGAATGACGTGGAGCATGTTTTTGTTGGTGAGTGTAAGATTATTAGGTTACTAAAAGTTACTAACCAGCAAACTAATTGTTGAAGTCCAACTATTATAAACTAACAACCAACTAATTATCATAAAACAACATTTAGTTTAACAGAACCCATCTTTGTAGTATAGTAAAGTGGAAAAACGTAGGAAATAGGGCACAGTATGGATAAGATGTCACGGCAGAGGGATTCTGGGAGACTATGTCAAGTTTCAAAATCCTTACTTGCAGCAAAAGGGTGAGACCTTGCAAGCAAACTGTGAAAACAACTTCTGTGTAGATTTGTCTCGTAGTGAGAAAGGCATCCTCGAAATGTAAAATGTGACGGAAACCACACCTGCTAAAAATAAGACATATTAATTTCATATTATGGAACATTATTTTTGAACCATTACTGGACTTGAAATAACTTGTTTAAAAAGACCACAACAGTGGCCAAAAACATGACTGCACATTTGCATTCCAAAAAACAGCTGCCTGAAGAAGACAATGGGGGTCCTCCCGGATTCAATTAGGCAGATGGATTTTTGTCAATAGTGATGATCAAGAGACATTGAATGTGTAAGAGCAAGCATTCCACCCCCACCCCCCACCCACTGAGAGTGTCTAGTTAGCTTGGGGGGAATCCACAAACCTCGCAGGAGAGACTGTTCCAAATAAGGAGCTAGTCACATGACTAACCTGCTAGGCAACCTGTGATTGTTTGAATTGTGCCACACAGAAAGGATCAGGCTGCAATTTGAAGACAACAAAGAAGGAAGGTCTCTCTCTCTCTCTCTCTCTCTGTCTCTCACGCAAAGTTCCAGGGACCCATGGAAGTAACTTAAGCCTCAAGACAGAAGACGAGCGAAATAAGTTTGAAAGTCTGCACTGGGCCCCAGTGAGAACTGCAAGACTTCACTTCAATCAAAGACTTTACATCAAACCCAAAGCCTGTAACTGAACTCCAGCTATTGCTTCAAACATTTCCCCTTTGCTTCTTTCCCCTCCTTTGTCTCTATTTGCATGTGTGTTTATCGCATATGCATGCTAGCATGGCCGAAACACGTATTTCTAATAGTTTTAACTGAATTAGAGTTTTAAGGTTAATAATATCCTAGGCCCAACCATCTTCAGCTGCTTCATCAATGACCTTCCTTCAATCATAAGGTCAGAAGTGGGGATGTTCGCTGATGATTGCACAATGTTCAGCACCATTTGCAACTCCTCAGATACTGAAGCAGTCTGTGTAGAAAATGCAGCAAGACCTGCACAATATCCAGGCTTGGGCTGATAAGTGGCAAGTAACATTCGCGCCACACAAGTGCCAGGCAATGGCCATCTCCAACAAAAGAGAATCTAACCATCTCCCCTTGACATTCAATGGCATTACCATCGCTGAATCCCCCACTATCAACATCCTAGGGGTTACCATTGACCAGAAACTGAACTGGAGTAGCCATATAAATACCGTGGCTACAAGAGCAGATCAGAGGCTAGGAATCCTGCGGCGAGTAACTCACCTCCTGACTCCCCAAAGCCTGTCCACAATCTACAAGGCACAAGTTAGGAGTGTGATGGAATACTCTCCACCTGCCTGGATGGGTGCAGCTCCAACAACACTCAAGAAGCTCGACACCATCCAGGACAAAGCGGCCCGCTTGATTGGCACCCCATCTACAAACATTCACTCCCTCCATCACCGACGCACAGTGGCAGCAGTGTGTACCATCTACAAGATGCACTGCAGCAATGCACCAAGGCTCCTTCGACAGCACCTTCCAAACCCGCAACCTCTACCAACTAGAAGGACAAGGGCAGCAAATACATGGGAACACCACCACCTGCAAGTTCCCCTCCAAGTCACACACCACCCTGACTTGGAACTATATCGCCGTTCCTTCACTGTCGCTGGGTCAAAATCCTGGAACTCCCTTCCTAACAGCACTGTGGGTGTACCTACCCCACATGGACTGCAGCGGTTCAAGAAGGCAGCTCACCACCACCTTCTCAAGGGCAATTAGGGATGGGCAATAAATGTTGGCCTGGCCAGCGACGCCCACATCCTGTGAATGAATTAAAAAAAACGAATACCTTTCTTGTTTAAATCTGAGAAAACCTGTCTGGTTGATTTCTTTGCCATTACAATTAGAGGGCAGTGAACTGAGGGGAAGCTAAAAACATGGTGCTTTAAAAATTAAACCCTGTCATGGCCAAACGAGGCAAAGGCTGAAAGGGGAGCCCTAGACCCCTTTCTCACCTGGTCATAACAAAAAGCATTGAGATAAAGTAGTCAACACAAAGGGTACTGCTTGCGCAAATCCAAAAGTTTAGCAACCATCAAACAACAATCCTTGGTTGGTTAAGAAAGGCATTGTTTCGTAGAAGACTAATCACTGATTGGGAGAGGGGTGGGTTAATTGGAAGACTGCATTTGTTGACAACGCTATCGGTAGGTGGCGCTGTTTTGGCACATGCGCAAATACAGCATGTGCCACTAAAACGTCACAACTTGCGACTGTAGCAGCTGCCAGGACTAAAGATGGCGCTGGTCAAAGAATCACACAGAGGCAACCTAACAAACACGTGGCAGTATACAATGGCCGGAGTGAGAGAGTGGAACGGGCCGGAAAGAGCAGCGCGGGGGGCGGGGAGACTAGCACGGGGAGAGCAGCGGCGGCGGGTGGGGGAGAGAGGGAGGGCGCGAGAGAGAGCGGGAGAGAGTGTGAGAGAGAGAGGATGGCCTTTTTCTGTGCATGTGCCATAAACACAACAGCAAAAGACTTACCGGCCAGTCCCTGCACCGGCGACACCAAGGTCTTCGGCCACTCGCTCCCCGCGGCTCTCTACGGCCTCTCGCTTCTGGCCCTCTCCATTCAGCCATTCCCTCCAGCTGCGGATGTCCAATCCAGTTGCTTTCTCCCCTACCCAGTTGCTTTCTCCCTTACTTCTCAACAGTACTTCAGGCATTGCAACTGTCTGGTCCCTGCATTTTGCATGCTCCCTCTCCCCACCCCTCCCCACTCTCCCCACCCCTCCCCCCTCTCCCTCTTCACCTCCCCCTCTATCCCCCTCTTCACCCACCCCTCCCTATACCCCCCCTACCTCCACCCCCTATCTCCACCCCTCCCTCTACCCCCCTACCTCCACCCCTTCACCACAGTTGAATATCTGAAGTGCAGTTGCAAAGTTGGGGAAATAGCATGCAAAACAAAACCTCAACAATTCTGGTTTTAATTATTGAGAAGTTTTATTAAGTTCATTAAGCATCCGAGGAACTGCTGTGCATGGATACATGAGTGTTGTGTCCAGCATTCCCGTGAGACAGACAGGCCGAGTCTCTGCTATGCACAGCTAAAGAGATTGTTCCTGGAGAGCCTTGTGGTGAATGAACACTTGGCTCTCTATTCCACTATTGTATTGTCCATGTGAAGAAGGCAAAGTGACAAGAGTCTGAGCTCAGTCTATTCTTGGTGAATGTTCCCCAAGCGCATCCCAATGTGCACTCCCAATTCATCCATAAATGCAATGTTCCTTTCCACATCGTGACAAGCTCCGCAGCATGATCCAGTTGCCTTCGTTGCTTGAATGCTGACCTTAAGTCTCAAGGATTGTTTTCTCGACGGCATGTTTTACATAAAAAGAAATAAAGCAAATCAGAGTCAGAGCTTGCCTCCCTCCATCCACTGAAATTACTGTCGTGCACACCTTTTTAAGTTCTGCACTGAAGGCACCAATTGATAACGTCGCCAATGAAGCACTTATTACCCACCTCAGATGCAGGAATCAGCACATCCTTGCGTCCTCTCCTGCACTGTCTCCTTTGCTTGAATGCTGTCCTTAAGTCTCAAGGATTGTTTTCTCAAGGGCACGTTTTACATGAAAAGAAATAAGGAAAGAACAGGAGTGTCAGAACTTCCCTCCCTCCAATGAAATTACTGTTGCGCATGCTTTATGCTCTGCAGGATAGGCATGTACTGATAACACCGCCAATGAATCACTTAGTACTCAGCTGTAGGAGTCAGGATGATGTAACTGCCCCTATCTCGTGATGGTTCAATGCTGCTCTCAGGGAAAACATGAATGATGTGAGGGTGCTGGAAAAAGAAACACATTTCTTTTGGACTATTAACATAAAGCAGGCCATTTAGCCCAGCTGTTCCCTGCTAGTGGTGATGCTACTCCTGCGCCTTCCCATATGCTCCCATTTAATCCTGCCTACTACTATCAGCATCACCTTCCATTTCTTTCACTCTTACCTACCTTTGCCTTAAAGCAACACTGAGGATGGAGAATGGTGTGGCTGCACTCCCACCTCACCAGTTGTGTATGCAGCAAGAGTATTCACATTTGTGCTACCACTGGACACGGCATGAGGTGGCTGTGTGTCCATGTGCACTGCTCGGATGGGTGCAGGAACAGGTGACTGTGTGTCCATGTGCACTGCTCGGATGGGTGCAGGAACAGGTGGCTGTGTGTCCATGTGCACTGCTCGGATGGGTGCAGGAACAGGTGGCTGTGTGTCCATGTGCACTGCTCGGATGACTGCAGGAACAGGTGGCTGTGTGTCCATGTGCACTGCTCGGATGACTGCAGGAACAGGTGGCTGTGTGTCCATGTGCACTGCTCGGATGGGTGCAGGAACAGGTGACTGTGTAAAAGAATCATGCGCTTTGCCATCCAGTCTCTAATACGGGTAGTATCTGTATTAGACTGTTAATCACTGCCTTAATTTGTGACTATGTTTCATCTGAAAACTTAACAAACTTGTCCTTACCTTTATCTCAATAAAGTCGATTCATAATAAGCTTTGTGCTGCCAAGTCTGTTCCCAGCTTAGAAGGGTTATAAAACACTCCTATCTTATTACTTCTTACAGATTGAGTAAAGAGGGACAATTTAAGATTTTTTTGTGAAATTTATAGTGAGTAAAAGAAAGTTACTGTGTCCTTTGTTCGAATGTGTTAAGGTTGGAAGCTTCCATGAATGAATGTCCTTAGCTTCTGAATGTAGATTGTGTTCTGTAGAGTCAATAGTCATTAACCCTTTGTAGTCTGGCTTTAATGTTGAAAGTATGAGTCTGTTACTTGTTCTATTTTTACACATGTATATTTTTGTGGGGACCTTGAGCACATTGTGGTTGTGAACTAGTTGAACCTGTTTGTTCCTTGATATTGGGACAGGGAATTAAACACATATTTTTGGTACTTTGAATTCATAACCCATTACAGGAATCAATTTTTCTAAGTTGTTTGGAATTGAGTAACTGTGAAAGTGATTGTTGAGTGTGTTCATTTCAATTTAAGATTATGCATCCAGAAATGGGATATAAAAACTGAATTACATTTTAAATTAAAGATGCTGTTGTATGTTTTATTTTTTACATTAAAAGTTGGTTTTGCAACTGTGAAAAGGCAATGAACAATTTTGTAAGAGATAAGCTTCAGCCTTGAACCCTGAAGATGATTGGCAGATATCTAACTTGATGTTTAAAACACTGCTTTAATTGGACCAAAGTTTAAAATCTGCTGTTGCTTTTTTTGGATTTTAAATTAAAGACATGTCTTACTGACTTTTTTAAAGTAGCAAATGTCAGGAATTGGATATTGGCATCAGGGAGAGAAAGGATAAACAAAGGAAATTTGGGAAAGATTCTGTCTGTTTAAAGTTTGTTTAAGAGGCTGGTGTTAAGTCTTTTGTTGTAAGAATGTTAAATAACTTTTTTTTGTTTTTGGTTTTATTACCGTGATTTGAAAAGGTGCCTGAAGAAAGAACAAGAAAAATGGCATTATTTACCTTTTCTTTTTTAAAAAAGCACATGCTATTCTGTTCTGTGTGTAGTTAATAAGTATTATAAGTCAATAAGTCTGAATTAAGTTTAAATTATTACAGTTAACTGACCTATTAAGTTGGAAAAACTGGAATTGCATTAGTGGCCACAATGAACTTCCAATGTATCATGTCATGATATGAGGGAGTATTTAATTCTGGATATAAGGCTCGCTCATATAATATTGGCAGTTTTGAATGTTAAATGTTTATTGCCGTGAATTGGAATTTGGAATCATCTTTGATGTATCAAAAAAATCCTTGAGTTAGAAACCTCTTATGAAAGATATTAAAAGTTTGGGAACAATTGGAGTTTAATCTAAAATGCTGTCTTCCCTGATGGAGATGTTTTCCTTTGAAGTTGATAATGTTACCAATTATTTTTGTTGTTTTTAATCCCTAAAGATACCAAAAAGAATTGGGAGGGAAAAACAAAGTTTAAAATGGAGTTTAGTTCTTCTGCAATCTGGAATTTATTTTCAAAAAATTTACGTAAAGTGAATCAACCAAGAAAAGCAAAGAAATTAACCCCACTGCAGCTGTTGTTTTTCCATTTAATTCACCACACATTTTTTTGCATTGCTGAGAGTAAAAATATATATTGGACATTATTAAATTTTAAAATTTTAAATTGACAGATATAACTGGACAAATTAACCCATTGGACTTTGGGGAAAAGCCACAATGGAGTCTTTGTGTTTTTCTTAAGTAGGTGATGATAGTTTCCAGGGCCACATGAGAAATGATGCCACAGCAAGAGATCCAGCAGCTTTAAGAATTTAAGAACTTAACTACAGACATCAAATGTCACAGCATAGTCACAATTTGGACAAAAGGCTCTGCCTTTTCAAAAATGTTTGTTATTTGTTATCTTCCAAGACAAAATGCTTGAGAAGGAGAGATAGTGCAAGCACTTCTGTCTTTTATGTAAAACATCATGAAATACCACAAAGCCTGGGCATAAGAATTTGGAATCGATAAACAAAATTAAATTGATATGAGTGGTTATTTCAAGCACTCAAGGGGAATTTATTTGAAATTTAAGGGAATGATAACATTTTTAGAAAACTAAAAACAGTCTAGATGGTTTCTATGAACATTGAGAAATAAGGCTCTTTTGGAGCTAAATGGAACATTAACAAAACATGTCATAGAGTCATACAGCACTGCAACAGGCCCTTGGCCCATTGAGTCTGTGCCGACCATCAACCACTCATTTATACTAATCCTACATTAATCCCATATTCCCTACCACATCCACACTTTTCTCCTACCACCTACCTACACTAGGGGCAATTTACAATGGCCAATTTACCTATCAACCTGCAAGTCTTTGGCTGTGGGAGGAAACCGGAGCACCTGACGGAAACCCACGCAGTCACACGGAGAACTTGCAAACTCCACACAGGCAGTACCCAGAAGTGAACCTGGGTCACAGGAGCTGTTGGCGACAGTGCTAACCACTGCACCACTGGACCCCAGTAACACTGTTATTTGAATTTGGAATAATTTGAGATGTTGAAAATCCAGTGTACTTTAGCAGGTTTCTTTTAAAATATTAAAATTTCATCTAAGATAGAGAATAAACACACAAAATATGGTAATGCCTCAAATTAAATGGAAATGTTTGATTTCTGTTTTAAAGATATTATGAATATTAGATGGTAAAGTTTCTCCAGGGCTCAAAATGAAATAGAATTATAATTAATGGGAATTGGAAATTAGATCTGGCTGTGCAAGAGCTAATAAAGGAATTTTGCGAACAAACAATGGTGAAATTAGAATTCAAACCGTTAAATTAATATAGTGTAGAATTTCCAAGAAGTCCAGAACTTTCCAGTGAAAGTCAGGAAAGTGTAAATAATTTGATAGATTCCTCTTGCAGATGTTTGTATCCTGGCTTATGAGTTTGTTTTTTTAAAGAGAGCTACATTTGATGGTCTGGTCATGACCTGAGACATTGGGACCATGCAAGGGCAGATAAGCAAAGATCTCAGACACCTTCTTTTTTGATTTATTGATCAGATCACCTGACAGTTGAGAATGTGTGGCATGATATTGGGATTCTGGTGTAAGTTTGCAGATGTGATTTGTTACATTTAAAGCAACCAACATGCAAAATGCATGGTGAAATGCACTGAAGAACAGATCTCAGACATGTTCACCTACTTGACAAACAGCATGGCATGAAATGATTAATGTGGCCAGTAGAGTGAAACAACATTTTAAATTATCAAGGCATTGACACATACTCCATAGAGAAAATGACTTTACAATAATCAGGATAAATTAAACACATTGGTAATGCTGAGAGGGAGTAAAATTAAAGTTCAGAAACACAGCTGAAGAGCTAGAAAATAATATTTAGTAAGAACTATCCACAAGATGGAAGCAGGCAAAGAGAGAGCTGGAGAATCTTACAAGTCCATGCATGCATGTATTGTGATATTGTCATGAATATAATATGATGCTTTTGTGACCAGTGTGATTGGGCCATGGATCCATCAATGTTGCTATCATGATTAGGCGGGTTGGAATCAAGGAAGGGGAATGGTTGAATATCGGTAAAGCAGTCAGCACTGCAGCCTGGAATAGAAAGGACCACCACCGCACAGAAACATTTTGTAAGAATGATGCAGAACAAGACTGTAGAATGCAGGAAATACAACAGCTAGGCGACCACCAGTGGTGGGAGACTGCATATAATGTAGGATAACACCATTGGCTCCAGCCTCTGTCCATGTTTATGATACTAACCCAGGCATTAGCAGTAGGACTCTTAATGCTTTGCTATTTGATGCTTGTGGGATAGGTGTGTTACAAAACATGAAGCTTAGCGCTCGCGGCTTTTCTCAAAAATAGTAAAATAATTAATGAGGGGTCGATGAGGATATCTCCTGCTCAACTAGGGGGATGTAAGATTATTTGGTTAGTAAAAGTTACTAACCAGTGTACTAATTGTTAAAATCCAGCTATTATAAACTAACAACTAATTTATTATTATAAAATAACATTTGACTTCATTAGAATTTTTTTTTTAGAGATACAGCACTGAAACAGGCCCTTTAGTCCACCGAGTCTGTGCTGACCAACAACCACCCATTTATACTAATCCTACATTAATCCCATATTCCCTACCACATCCCCACCATTCTCCGACCACCTACCTACACTAGGAGCAATTTATAATGGCCAATTTACCTATCGACCTGTAAGTCTTTGGCTGTGGGAGGAAACCAGAGCACCCGGCAGAAACCCATGCAGTCACAGGGAGAACTTGCAAACTCCACACAGGCAGTACCCAGAACTGAACCTGGGTTGCTGGAGCTGTGAGGCTGTGGTGCTAACCGCTGCACCACTGTGCCACCCATGTAGTATGTAGTATGGTAAAGTGGAAAAACTTAGGAAATAGGACACAGTATGGACCAGACATAAAGGCAGTGGGATTCTGGGAGATTATGTCAAATTTTAAAATGCATACTTGCAGCAAAAGAGTGAGACCTTGAGAGTAGACAGTGAAAATAACTTCTGTGTAGATTTGTCTCGTCATGAGAAAGGCATCCTCGAAATGTAAAAGCATTTAGATAAAGTAGTCAACACAAAGGGGTACTACTTGCACAAATCCAAAAGGTTAGCAACCATCACAAAACAATCCTTGGTTGATTAAGAAAGGTATCCTTTAATACAAGATTCATCACTGTTTGGGAGAAAGGAGGATTAATTGGAAAGCTGCCAGGATAAAAGAAGTCCTGTCTTTGATACTGTGCAGCAGAGAATTTCGAACAACAAGAGACAAGCGTGTGAGAGAGAGAGAGAGAGCGACACGCAAAACTGCAAGAGAAAGAATCGTGCGCTCTGGCGTCCAGTCTCTAATACGGGTAGTATGTGTTAGACTGTTAATTACTGCCTGAATTTGTGACTATGTTTTATCTGAAAACTTAACAAACATGTCCTTACCTTTATCTAAATAAAGTTGATTCATAACAAGCTTTGTGCTGCCAAGTCTGTTCCCACCTTAGAAATGGGTAGAAAACACCCCTATCTTATCAAAGCTTACATAAGTATTTGGGGAACAGTGAACATAATATTATCAGGTCTAGATATAGCTATGGAAAAGATCAATGTGCAATGAAACATTAAAAAAATGAACTAGAGGAGGGCTAACTTCAGTGAATTGAAAACAGATCTAGCTCAGGTGGATTGGAATCAAACATTGGTGGGCAAAATAGCAATTGAACAATGTGAGACCTTCAAAGAGATGGTTTGATTATGGAGTAGGCACATTTTTATGAGGTGACAAGGAAGGGCATCCAAAGCTAGAGCTCCTTGGATGACTAAAGATATAGAGATAAAATGAGACAGAAGAAGGCTTGTGACACTTGTGAGGATAATAATTCAGTAGAAAATCAAGCTGAATATAGATAGTAAAAAGGAGATGTAAAAAAGGAAATGAGGGACAAAGACAGAGTATGAGAATAGATTAGTGGCTGACATAAAAAGAAACACAAAAGTCGTTAATAAACATATAAATAATAAAAGAGTAGTCAAAGAGAAAGTGGGACTGATTATGAATCAAAATGGAGATCTTGTGGAGGCAAAGCTCATGGTTGAGGTACTGGGTACTCTGCATCTGCCTTCACTAGAGAACAAGGTGCTGTAAAGGAGGAGGTAGTAGCAATATTGGATAGGATAGAAATAGATAAAAAAGATGTACTGAAAAGGTTGACAATCCTCAATGTAGAAAAGTGTGGATGGGTATGAAATTGGTCATGGGACAGAAAGCAGAGTGCTGTACTGAATGGTTGTTTTTCAGACTGGAAGGAATTATACAGTGGTGTTCTCCAACGGTCAGTAATAGGATCACTGCTCTTTTTGACATATATGAATGACCTGGACTTCAGTATACAGGGCATAATTTCAAAGTTTGCAGATGACATGAAACTCGGAAATGTAGTAAACCGTGCGGAGGACAGTAAGAGACTTTAGGAGAACAGAGTCACCCTGGTAATATGGGCCAACATATGGCGGATGCAATTTAATGCAGAGAAATGTGAAATGATACATTTTGGTAGGAAGAATCAAGAGTGGCAATATGAAGTAAATGGATATTTTTAAGATAGGGTTGAGGAACAGAAAGACCTGGGGTGTATGTATGCAACCTTAGGTGGAAACACAAGTTATGAAGGCTGTTAAAATAGTACATTGGATTCTTTATTATTAATAAATATTATTAATAGCGCACAAAAACAAGGGAGTTGTGATATGGAATAAAAACAAGAAATGCTGGAAATACTCAGCAGGTCTGGCAGCATCTGTGGAGAGAGAAGCACAGTTAATGTTTCAGGTCAGTGACCCTTCTTCAGAACTGGTAAATATTAAATAACAAAAGAGAAGGTGTAGATCGGACAAGGTCACAGAATAGCTGACCAAAAGGTCATGGAGCAAAGGCAAACAATATGTTAATGGTGTGTTGAAAGACAAAGCATTAGTACAGATAGGGTGTTAACGGACTGAAAATTGAACAGCCGCAAGTACAAACATGAAAAAAAACAGTGGGTAAGCAAACTGAACAAACTAAGATGAAATAAAATAAAACAAAACAAACACAAAAAACATATAAAAAAGAAAAAAGAAAAAATAACTAAAAATAAATGTGAAATGGGGGGGCCCGTCATGCTCTGAAATTATTGAGCTCAATGTTCAGTCCGGCAGGCTGTAGTGTGCCTAATCGGTAAATGTAATGCTGTTCCTCGAGCTTGCGTTGATGTTCACTGGAACACTGCAGCAATCCCAGGACAGAGATGTGAGCATGAGAGCAGGGGGAAGTGTTGAAATGGCAAGCAACCGGAAGCTCGGGGTCATGCTTTCGGACTGAGCGGAGGTGTTCCGCAAAGCAGTCACCCAGTCTGCGTTTGGTCTCCCCAGTGCAGAGGAGACCACATTGTGAGCAGCGAATACGGTATACTACATTAAAAGAAGTACAAGTAAATCGCTGCTTCACCTGAAAGGAGTGTTTGGGGCCTGGGATAGTGAAGAGAGAGTGGTAAATGAGCAGGTATTACACCTCCTGCGATTGCAGAGGAAGGTGCCGTGGGAAGGGGATGAGGTGGTGGGGTAATGGAGGAGTGGACCAGGGTGTCGCGGAGGGAATGATCCCTTCGGAATGTTAACAGTGGAAGGGAGGGGAAGATGCATTTGGTGGTGGAAATGGCGGAGGACGATCCTTTGGATATGGAGGCTGATGGGGTGGAAAGTGAGGACAAGGGGAACCCGTCGTGGTTCTGGGAGGGAGGGGAAGGGGTGAGGGTAGAGGTGCAGGAAATGGGCCGGACATGGCTGAAGGCCCTGTGAACCACAATGGGGTGGGGGGGGGATCCTTGGTTGAGGAAAAAGGAAGACATATCAGAAGCGCTGTCATGGAAGGTAGCATCATCAGGGCAGATGCGTCGGAGATGGAGAAACCTGGAAATGGAATGGAGTCCTTACAGGAGGCAGGGTGTGAAGAAGTGTAGTCGAGGTAGCTGTGAGAGTCGGTTGGCTTATAATGGATATTGGTAGACAGCCTATCCCCAGAGATGGAGACAGAGAAGTCGGAAACGGGAAGCGAAGTGTCGGAGATGGACCATGTAAAGGTGAGAGAACGGTGGAAATTAGAAGCAAAGTTGATAAAGTTTTCCAGCTCAGGCCGGGATCAGGAAATGGTACCGATACAGTCATCAATGTACCGGAAAAAGAGTTGGGGGAGGGGCTCTGAGTAGGACTGGAACAAGGAATGTTCAACATATCCCACAAAAAGACAGGCATAACTAGGACCCATGCGGGTACCCATTGCAACACCTTTTACTTGAAGGAAGTGAGTGGAGTTGAAGGAGAAGTTGTTCAATGTGAGAACAAGTTCAGCCAGACGGAGGAGGGTGGTGGTGGATGGGGCTGGTTGGGCCTCTGTTCAAGAAAGAAGCAGAAAGCCCTCAAACCGCCCTGGTGGGGGATGGAGTTGTAGAGAGATTGGACGTCCATAGTGAAGAGGAGGCGGTTGGGGCCAGGAAAATGGAAATTGTCAAAATGACATAGGGCGTCAGAAGAGTCATGGATGTAGGTAGGAAGAGACTGGACCAGCGGAGAAAAGATACATTCAAGATAGGAAGAAATAAGTTCAGTGGGGCAGGAGCAGGCTGACACAATGGGTCTGCCGGGACAGTCCCGTTTGTCGATTTGGGAAGGAGGTAGAAGCGAACTCTCCGAGGATATGGGACTATGAGGTTGGAAGCTGTAGAGGGAAGATCTCCAGAGCAGATGAGGTCAGTGACATTCCTGTGGACAGTAGCTTGATGTTCGGTGGTGGGGTCATGGTCCAGAGGGAGGTAGGAAGAAGTGTCTGAGAGTTGGCGCCGAACCTCTGCAAGGTAGAGGTCATACAGCACCACCCTTGTCTGCAGGTTTGATGCCCATGTCGAGGTTAGACCTGAGTGCCTCAAGTTCAGAGGGGGACAGGTTAGAGTGAGTGAGGGGAGCAGAGAAATTGAGATGACCAATGTCTCGTCGACAGTTTTCAATGAAAAGATCAAGAGCGGGTAAGAGGCCAGGGGGAGGTGTCCAGGTAGAGGGAGAATGCTGGAGGCGGATGAATGGGTCTACTGATCGAGGGGAGGACTCCTGGTCAAAGAAGTGAGCCCGGAGGTGGAGGCAACGGATGAAGAGCTCAATGTCATGCCAAGCACGAAATTCATTGAGGTGGGGGTGTAAAGGGATAAAACTGAGACCTTTTCTGAGTACAGAACATTCAGCGTCAGAGAGGGGGAGGCCAGAGGGTATAGTGAATACACGGCAAGGGGTCTATTAGAAGGGGTGGGGTCAGAGGGAAGTAAAGGGGAAGAAGGATCTGGAGGGGCATTAGTCCCCATCAGCTGCTGGAGCTTGTGTTCCGTAACACCTGAAAGGAAGAGAAAAAGTTTTTTTTAATGCGTCGGATGAGATGAAGGATGAAATGAAACTGCGGAGTAGAACAGCTTTGAGATAAGGTGAGGCGGTGCTGCTGGAAAAAGAGGTTCAGTGTGTACATGTGGCGGTGCATAGCACTGAGTGTGGATCTCAGGATGCGGCGAGAATTGCAGTCCGGAGATACCTGAAATCCTGGGTGGATTCAAAACATGAGTTGTGATCTGGGATGCACTGCCTGAAAGGGTGGTAGAAGCAGATTCAATAATAATGGTCAAAAGGAAATTGGATAAATACTTGAAAATGAAAAAAAAAAGTTGTGTTATGAGAAAAGAGAAAGGGAGTAGGAATAATTGGCGAGCTCTTTCAAAGAGCCGGCACAGACATGGTGCGCTGAATGGCCTCCTTCTGTGTTGTATCATTCTGTGACTTGAGACCGTACCTGCCAAATGTACACTGACTGATCAGCTGTGATGCGTGGAACAGTGTTCCATTATTGGCGCCCTCCCAAAATGATGATCATATTCAGCATCAACTAGAGCCAATTCCCAACACCGCCCAAGTCTATCTAAAATCGGGATCTTTTGATGTTTTCCAGTTATCAGATGCCACCTCCTTTTATGACCACATTGGTTTTGGACTCGACGGAATGTGGCATCCTTATAAGTAAATACTGGAATGAGTGGATCTGTAAGAAAGAGTGCTAATGACTTCACCATTGCTGACTGGCTGGACTCCAGTCAACACAGAACAGGAGCCTGTCCCTTTAAGACTGAGAATCATGTGAGCTGTCACATGACGGCGCGTGTTTGGAGTGTTCTTCAGTGAAGCGGCGGCTGCGCTCGTTCTCAGGTGAGGTTCAGGTTCGGAAAAGGGTGAAGCGGTGCGAGCCGGGAGTCCGAGCTCCAGCCTGACACCCGGGAGGAGGAGGAGGAGGAGGAGGAGGAGGCCTCCGCCTCTCTCTCTATAACGATGTTGCGGAGGTTTCCCTGCGTGGATCCTACCCCCCGATGTTCCTTGCGGAGCGGCCCTGACCGCTGCGTGTACTGTTGGCAACTCTCAGTGTCACTGGGCCCGGCTCTTAAATTTCCTATCACACGGTGCGGGCTTCCTTCTATTATTCGTCTTGTTATAACAATATCACGGGGGTGCAGCGAGGAGCAGCGCCCCAACTGTCAGTGTCAGGGCCTCCTCTCCCCACCTTCCATCAGTGCCACCCACCCCCGCCGTCCCCACTCCCCGTCCCACCACCCCCCCCCCCCCCACTCCCCGTCCCACCACCCCCCCCCCCCCACAACTCCCACTTCCCGCCCCCCCCCCCACAACTCCCACTTCCCGCCCTCTTTCCCCCCCCCCCCACCCCCCTCCTTTCGTATCCCCTTCCTCTGTCAGTGCTGTTCCAGGCTGGTGCTTGCGGGGCCCCACTTCAAATACTCACTCCTCTCAACCTGCTCAAACCCACCTTCTGTTGTGATGAAATGTCTGGTGGTGTTTTGACAACAGTGTTGCCCATTTCTTACACAAGAGCCCTAGTGTCTTTAATTCTCTGAAGCAAGGCTGATTGTATCCAGTGATACTCACACCACAAATGCTCTGGGATTTACTGTAATCTACCGACAAAGTAATTTAAACTGAAGGATTGGGTAAAATTTAATTACTCATTTCTTCAGTTATAAACTCTTATTTCTGGTATCCTTTTGAGAGCTCTAGTATTGTTCTTATAGTGGGGATACTTAGAATTGCACACAGTATTTCAACTGATCACTCACTCAGTATTGTCTAGTACATTAACCACTATCCATGAATGGCTTATTGAAAGTTCAGATATGACTAATAGCATTTTAGATTAGTAAATAAACACTTGTTCATGTGATTGATATTCATATTGACACATTTCTGTACTTTAACCTTTTTGTACATTTGTTTGTAAAATGGTAAGATGAAAAGCAGTGTTTTGATTGTTCTGTGCGTTTTACTTCCTTGGCTACTGGTTATTGGTATTCTACTGAAACTGTATGCAACATCAATGAAAATACTAGACTTCATCATGGGAACACCAACATTGTATAGTGAATGGAGCATTCATCATGGTCAGCTCAACCAAAGTGCTTTGCAGCCAATTTGCACACAAGTTCCCACGAATGACAGTATGATGACCAGATGTGTTTTTATGATGTTGATTGAACAATAAATAAATATTGGCCAGGATATTGCAGATGACTCCCCAGTTTCTCTTCAAAATAGTGCTGTAGGATCTTTTACATCCACTTTAGAGAGCATATAGGGCCTCAGTTTAACATCTCATCCAAAGGACACCACTTGCAACAGTGCGGCACGCCCTCAGTATTGTACTGATGTGCCCGCCATGATTTTTGTGCTCAAATACTGTAGTAGGACTTGAACCCACAACCTTCAGATGAGTGCTACCAACTGAGCCACAGCTGACACACGTTTAAGTAAATATGCACATTGTGAAGAACATTTAGCCATATTTTGCTTAACACATTTTCTAAAATTAGTGCATCCGGTTAAAACGACTTTGTAGTCACGCCTCTGGCTAGTCAGTGATTTTTTTCCCCCCTTGTGGGGCAACACTTCCTCACCAGTATCTTTTATGAATTCAACGTAATTTCCTTTTTATATTCAATACCAATATGCTATTGGGGAAATAAGATAAAATGCTGGAAATACTCAGGTTTGGAAGCATCAGTGGAGAGAGAAACAGAGTTCACAATTAAGGTCTGTGACCTTCAGAACTGGCAAAGGTTCTGTTTGGTAGGAGTCCAACTAGCGGAGAGTTTTCCCCTGATTCCCATTGACTCCAGCTTTGCTAGGGCTCCTTGATGCCATACTTTGTCAATTGCTGCCTTGATGTCAAAGGCAGTCACAATCACCTCACCTCGAGTTCAGCTCTTTTGTCCATGTTTGAACCAAGGCTGTAATGAGGTCAGGAGCTGAATGGCCCTGGCGGAACCCAAACTGAGCGTCAGGGAGCAGATTATTGCTAAGCAAGTGCCGCTTGATAGCACTGTCGACGACACCTTTACTGATGATTGAGAGTAGACTGATGAGGCGGTAATTGGCTGGGTTGGACCTCTTTTTGTGTACTGGGCATACCTGGGCAATTTTCCACATTGCCAGGTAGATGCCAGTGTTGTAGCTGTACTGGGCTAGGGGTGTGGCAAGTTTGGGAACACAGGTCTTCAGTACTATTGCCAGAATGTTTCCATAGCCTTTGCAGTAACCAGTGCCTTCACTTGTTTCTTGACATCCTGCTGAAGACTGGCATCTGTGATTCTGGGGACTTCAGGAGAGGCTGATATGGATCATCAAGTTGGCACTTCTGGCTGAAAATTGTTGCAAATGCTGGGCTCCCCCATCATTGAAGATGGGGATACTTGTAGAGCACCTCCTCCAGTTAGTTGTTTAATTGTCCACCACCATTCACGACTGGATGTGGCAGGACTGCAGAGCTTAGATCTGATCTGTTGTTTATGAGATCGCTTAGCTGTTTGGCACACAAGTAGTCTGTGTTGTAGCTTCACCAAATTGACACCTCATTTTGAGGTATGCCTGGTGCTGCTCCTAGCGTGCCCTCCTGCACTCTTCATTTAACGAGGGTTGGTCTCCTGGTTTGATGGTAATGTAGAGTGGGGGATGTGCTGGGCCATGAGGTTACAGGTGGTGGCTGAGTACAATTCTGCTGCTGCTGATGGTCCACAGCAGCTCATAGATGCCCAATTTTGCATTGCTAGATCTGTTCGAAATCGATCCCATTTAGCACGGTGATAGTGCCACACAACACAATGAAGAATATCCTCAATGTGAAGACGGGACTTGGTCTTCACAAGGATTGTGCGGTGGTCACTCCTACCAATACTGTCATGGACAGATGCATCTGTGACAGGCAGATTGGTGAGGACAAGGTCGAGCATATTTTTCCCTCTTGTTGGTTCCCTCACCACCTGCAGCAGACCCAGTCTAGCAACTATGACTTTTAGGACTCGGCCAGCTCGGTTAGTAGTGGTGCTACCGAGCCACTCTTGGTGATGGACACTGAAGTCCCCAACCCAGAGTGCATTCTGTGTTCTTGTCACCCTCAGAGCTTCCTGTGGAGAGAGAAACAGAGTTAGTGTTTCGGGTCTATGACCTTTCTTCAGAATTGGGAAAGTTTAGAAATGTAATAACCTTTTGAGCAAGAGAAAAGGGGGGGTGGGGGGGGAAAGCAGTGGGAAGAAGAACAAAGGGAAGGTGTGATAGGCAGCAGGAGAGGTTAAATGGCAGAGATGACCGGGAACAAAGGCAAAAGGGGGGGGAGTGCCTTTGTTCCATGACCTCTTTGACACTTAATCTCTCCTGCCCTCTGTGCTATCACACACATCATCCTCTCCTCCCTCCCCACTTTCAATTGAAATGTTAACTCTGTTTCTCTCTCCACAGATGCTGACAGACCTGCTGAGTATTTCCAGCACTTTGTTTATATTTCAGATTATCAGCATCCGCAGCATTTTGCTTTTATGTAACGGTACTGTTGACAGTAATCTACACTCGTGTAACAAATTGTACTTTCTATATAGTATATTTATGAATAGGACTAAGTATGAACAAATTTGACAATAGAAAATACCTTTCATATTTGTAATGTTCGTGTTTAAAAACCAACAGAGGTGAAGAAATTATACCCAAAACCTTCCTTTGGGTTGTTTAACGGAAAAATTTCAGTTTTGGGAAGGTATGAAACCATGCATGCAGATACAACAGTAATTATTGTCAATTTGATTTAGGGAAAGAAAGTGATTAGTAGAATAGATTATGTTTAACTAACATCTGTCTAAACTCTGATAATGGAACATGGGGAACTGCTGAACTTCCTGTTGGGACCACCTTTCCTGTACAGACATTGGTGTGCAGGATTATATGGAGTGGAGTAGGAAGAATCTCTGTTCTCAGTGCTAGGCCTGCCCTTGTAGGTCCCATTAATTGTTGGCTAGTTAATTATCAACAATGTCCTTGAGTATGGGAGACCTACCTGGATTTATTGGATTACTAAGTCTGTCATGGATGGTTGACAGTGTTCCAATCTTGCACCATTATTTTGGAGCCAATTTGACCTCGAGATCCCACTTGCTTACCCTAGAAGAAGGACAGTTGCTGGTATTTATTAGACATTGAACCAGCGCAACTTTGAACCCTCACTGGGTATAACAGCAGATTTCAAAATTAATTGTTACCTTTTTAAATTAATGGTGCATCATATTAATTTGCTAGTTCAAATATTGGGTGACTTGTATTAACATTAGTACTTTGGAGAGTGGGGATGGGGTGGTGTAATTGACAATTATGATACTGTTGTCTCCATACAGTCATTGGTGTACCACTTTTACAGATAATTTTCCAGAACTCCTAAGTGATTTGGAATATTTAAAATTACTTTGAATCAATTACTGTACTTGTAATGAACTGAAATTTTTAAAATAGGGCACTTGACTGCTGCTGTCTTAATACCTCTTCTGGGTGCCTTTTGTGGTCTTAAAATTAGTTAACAGAATTGTTTAAATTTGACACTCAACAGTTCTGCTTTGCTTTTGCTGTGAATTTGATTTAAAATATGAACAGTCTTACCCATTCTCTGCAGTATAAGAGATTTGATTTTACTGTCTATAGATTTATAAAATGCTTTCATACATGTTGACCAGGATATTTTAAGTTCTCTCTCTTGCAGCATATTTCCATGTAATGAGATGGAGTAGTTGCAGTACTGGGAGGGCAGAAACCTGCACAATTGGAAACCTGTTGCCAACAACTAGTTGTCCTGCTGGATGGTAATCTGGAGAATCAAATTTTAGTGAGCTTGTTCAACACAAACTTTTTATTTGTCTTTTGGACTATTCAGGCATCCAGTAGATAAATTTGAGCAAGATGGACATCAGAGGTGCTGTGGATGCTGCGGTTCCTACTAATATTATTGCTGCAAAGGCTGCAGAAGTTCGAGCAAATAAGGTCAACTGGCAGTCTTATCTTCAGTGAGTATAAGTAAATGATTTAATCCTATTGATCCCAGCACTATCCACCATTGGTGGCAGTCTCCTGTTGTGTTATTCCATACTTCTCCCTATTTATTTGACCTTTTCCTCTTCTGCCTTGTCTGGCTTTAGTCTGTCACCACCTTGTGAGGAACCTTGCCATGTTTTGACATGTTAAACATGCAATATAAGTACAAATCAGGAGAGCTGGCATGGACTCGATGGGCCGAATGGTCTCCTGTGCCGCGAATGACTATATGACTCTATAACTTACATTGGTCGGGAGAAGAGGTTCAATATTCACCTCCCAAACTCTTTAAATTTTCATGGTGGGGGAAGGTTGAGTATTTAATCAGGATTAGGAGAGAAAAATGCTACGTCTTCGCTAAACTTTTGATGTTTGAACTAGGGAGTGGGTTCTGTGGAGAGCTGGCATGGACGTGATGGGCCGAATAGCCACCTTCTGTGCTGTAAATGACTGTGAATCTGGTCAAACCCAATAATTACCAGCAAAAAATATGAATTCCAAATTTGGGGTTGAGCTCTCTTGATCTCTGACATACTGCAGTATGTCAATGATTTTCGGACATTTTTCTTATTTGACGTAGGGAACACTTTGCCGTCTCTCTTTATTGAGAAACAATGCCTTCAAACACCTCTGTCATGTACTGGTGGCTGAATAAAATTCTATGAGGAAGGAAGTTTTGAGGATACAGTTGTTTATGCATGTCAGTTCCTTTTAGCATTCAATATTGTAAAGTTGGCTCTAAGGATTTATATTTGCTTGAAGTATTTATTTGTCTTTGCAAAGTTATTTTGCTGATTCAACCTAAAGCATTTACATTTTGTTTTATTTCTGATGCAAAAAAACACACCCATTTACTCACTACAGGCATTTAACTTGGGTTTTCCTCAGTTGCAGTAACCTCCCTCCCCCTTGTGTTCACTAGAAGGAGATCATGGTAACTTCTCATTAGTGGTCTACCAGGTGGTGGCAGTTGCTGTTACTGTTTTTTTCCCCCTTTTTATTCCATGCTGCACATCTTGGGAAAGTCCATTATTCTTCAGTTGCTTTAAAATGAGATGAATTATTTTGTGTACAAAAAAAACACAAGGCTTGGCTTTGTTTTCCACTGTACCCACTCTTATTACACATCGCCTGTTTATATCATAATTTGTAAACTGTGGCTCTTCCCATATCGGGTACAATCCAGTCTGTAAAAGATGGATATCAATGCCAGGCTACACAATGGAGAGTGGGTTTTCACTGATTGCTAATATGCAACATCTAATAATCAGTCTAAATTGTCTCCCTTATGTGTCTCATGAATAGCCACCCTTGACTTAAGTTCCTCAAGAATAAGGAAACAACTGTGCCTCCCTGAGTATTCTTTGCCACACTTCACAGGAATGTTATGAGGCAAAATTAGACACCGAGCCACATATAGGACAGATGGCCAAAAGCTTTGTCAAAGAGGTAGGTTTTAAGGAATGTCTTAGAGGAAGAAAGAGAGGTTTAGGGAGAGAAGTCCAGAGCTTAGGGCCTAGGCAGCTGAAGGTACAATCACTAATGGTGAGCAGTTAAAATCGGGGATGCGCGCAGATATCTTGAAAGATTGTGGGGCTGGAGGAGATTAGAGATAGAAACATAGGAACGTAGAAAATAGGAGCAGGAGTAGGCCATTCGGCCCTTCGAACCTGCTCCGCCATTCATTATGATCATGGCTGATCATTCAACTCAGTAGCCTGTTCCCACTTTCGCCCCATACTCTTTGATCCCTTTAGACCCAAGAGTTATATCTAAGATGGGAGAGGCAATGCCATGGAGGGATTTGCAAACAGGATGAGAATTTTAATATCAAGGTATTGCTTGACCAGGAGCCAATATAGGTCAGCAAGCACAGGGTTGATCGGTGAATGGGACTTAGTGCATGTAAGGACACGGGCAGCAGAGTTTTGAATGACCTTAAATTTATGGAGGGTAGAATGCGGGAGGCCAGCCAGAAGTCCGTGGAAGTCAAGTCTAGAGGTAACAACGGCATGAATGAGGGGGTTCAGCAACAGTTGAGCTGAGGCAGAGGTGAAGTTCAGGCAATGTTACGGAGCTGGAAATAGGCAGTTTTGGTGCAGATACATGGTTGGGAGTTCATCTTGGGGTCAGATATGACAACCAACTTGCAAACAATCTGGATTAGACTCTGATCGTTGCCAGGGAGAGGGATGGAGTCATTAGGGAATGAAGTCTGGAGTGGGGACCGAAGACGATGGCTTCAGTCTTCCCAAAATTTAATTGGAGGAAATTTTTGTTCATCCGGTCCTGCTGGTGTCAGATAAGAAGTCTAATAATTTAGTAACAGTGGAGGAGTCGAGAGAGGTGGTGGTGAGGTAGGTGACCATGGGGAGATTGGAAGATGTGAAAGATTTTCAAATCTGAGAACCAGGGCCCATTGTTGGTGAGGGAGGATGGCAGTGATGGGCAAGAACTTGGTGTAGGACAAACTATGGGCAGCTGAGTTTTCAACAATTTGGAGGATAAGACACAGGCAATGAAAAGTCATAGAAATTATTTAAACATGTCAAGTATGGATAACGTTTTCAGAGCTGCTGAATTGAGAGAAGGAGACAAAGCCAACTTCGTTGCAACTACGTGCAAACATACAAAAAGAAAGGTTCAAAAAAGACCAAAAGGTCCATTGTGCTCCTTCACCTTTCTTCCCTCACTGCCCACACCCACCCAGACAACACTGAAACCCACAACAACACAATCTCCTGGCAGAGGCAGAAAATATTATAGCCAAGTCATTGCAAATGCCCTGTGACGACTCAAGGCAAACAAGCAAGTTCCAGGAGAACATAATAACCTGTAGCTCCTATCACAGATAATTAACAGCTCACTTTATGCAATTAAAAATGTCCTCTTGGGAATCTGTCAAGTTCTCCTTTAAAGGACTGTAGCAATTCTTTACTTATGGCACATTTTGGCAGTTTATTCTAGAAGAGCTGACTTTCTGTGACAAGAAATACCTTGTGGCATCTAGCCTAAATCTTTGTCTACGTATTTTATATGTGTGACCTTCAGTTCCACTATCTCTATTCATCTCAAATAAGTTAAACCTGAGCTCTTGAAGTCTATCCTCATAACAAAGAGCCTAAAATTAGATCTCATTTTGTTCATCCTCCTCTCCATCGTCCAGATATTCTTCAACATATGCTGGGACCAAACCTCACCACAGAACTCCAAATTCAGATGTGCCAGAGCCTTTTATAGCTTCAATATAGTGCTCTTGTTTGTAATTCATGGTTCTAGCAATAAATCCTCAAACCCTATTTGCTTACTTTAAATTCACCTCATAAGATTTAATTTTAATTTCTTATCTTTCAATGGGTAACCCTGCATGATATAAACATGCCTGGAGTTTTCTAATATGAAGTGCAAAGGACATCAGCCTAAAATTGCTTCAGTAGAAATTATTAATGGGAGTGAGTCATATTGGGAGCCTGGTCATGTAGAGTGCCCCAAGTCTGTGTATTGGATTCATTACTTTTGATTGTGATTTAATCTAAATTTTTGTAATAGTTGGAGTTGCTTTATTGGATGCTTTTTAGAAATCAAGGTTGTTATGACACAGGTGGGAGGAGTGCACTGTCTTTCTCCAGTTCCACTTCTCCACAGGCCACAACACATATTTAAATGTGTACCCAGTTACTGATACGGCCAATCATAATAGACTCTACTCTTTATCCCAGAATAAAATACACCAACCAGGTTTCTTTAATAAACAACAAAATTATCAGTTTATTATGCAACAAAACATATCCAGTAAAGATGCAAAGCATTAATACACAGTTTGAAATATGAATGTTCATAGATGTTCCCTTCTAGATACCCAACACACTCGTTCTCGCACACCGGTTAAAATAAGAATAAAGAAGTTTTCTCTGCAGAGAAAAGACAAAACTTTACGAAAAGACAAAAAAAAATACTTTGGCCAAATACTTGTTAATTCTTGAAGGAAACAGAGATGATATGGAAGGGTATCAGTTGTCCTTTGGTCTGGCGTCCAGGTACACTGAGACGGGTCACTGGGATCTTTTCAGAAGTAGTTCGTCTGGAGATGTCGAGAATTGGTCTGGTAGGCTTTCCAGGAGAAATGCGGCATCAAGGGTTTCAACTATCACACTGGTTTCACAGGGTTCTATAGAGATGTGGAGACAAGATGAACTGGTCTTCTCTTTTAGCAGGCTGACCTCCAACTACCTTCAAAACAGTCCACGCCCAACAGCAAGTCAAAATCTCCTGAGCAACATAAATCTTGACATGTCACTTTTTTGTAAATAATGGCCCTGGCCACCAAGGTTCTTGTTGTTTATTTAGCTTAGAGCATGTGACATCCAGTAAAGGTTGTTTTTGAACAGAAAGGTCAAGGTTCTTCCCAGTAACCCTTGTTTTCCTTGTTAAAAAAAATCCATGGGATCTTCTCAGCTTTCCAAATAAACCAATATCCATACTCGTTAACGCTAGTCCTCAAAATATTTTAAGAATGGAGCACCATATAAATATATTTATCTAATTTGTCTAATCTGAATTAGTAATTACTATGTACATTTTCTGTCATCAACAAATATAGGTGGTTACACTTGAGCCTCTCTAGTTGTGCTCTAAATCATTAACAAAGAAAATTAACATTAGTGGTCCATTTACGATAAGGCTCCCGTTAATAACAATCCTTTACGTTCATGATTTCAACCAGCTACCTGAACAATTTAATAAAAGCCAAATACTGTGGATGCTGGAAATTTGAAATAAAAAGAGTGCTGGAAATACTCAGGTCTGGCAGCATCTGTGGATAGAAACATAGAGATAATGTTTCAGATCTGTGACCTTTCATCAGAACTGGCAAAAGTTAGAAATGCTAGGGGCAAGTGAAAAGGGGGGATGGAAGAAGAACAAAAGGGAAGGGGTCTAATAGGATGGAGGGCAGGAGAGATTAAATGACATGTCAGGGAAGAAAAGGCAAAAGGAGTGCCAATAGTTGTAGTAAAAGACAAAGCATTAGTCCAGAGAGAGTGTTAATGGCAGAATAATGAACAGCTCTGTCAGAAAGCAAAAACATGAAAAACCAAATTTAAGACACGCTCAAGGTTAAAAAATAAAAATTAATTAAAAAAAAAGCCAGTCATGCTCTGAAATTGTTGATATGAAAACAAGAAATGCTGGAAATACTCAGCAGGTCTGGCAGTATCTGTGGAGAGAGAAGCAGAGTTAACGTTTCAGGTCAGTGACCCTTCTTCAGAACTGGCAAATATTAGAAATGTAAACGGTTATAAACAAGTAAAGTGGGGGTGGGGCAAGAGATAACAAAGGAGAAGGTGTAGCTAGGACAAGGTCACAGAATAGCTGACCAGAACGTCATGGAGCAAAGATATGTTAATGGTGTGTTGAAAGACAAAGCATTAGTACAGAAAGGGTGTTAACGGACTGAAAATTGAACAGCCGCAAGTACATACATGAAAAAAGCAGTGGGTAAGCAAACTGAACAAACTAAGATGAAATAAAATAAAATAAACACAAAAGAATATATATAAAAAAAAAGGAAAAAGAAAAAAATAACTAAAAATAAAAGTAAAATGGGGACCCGTCATGCTCTGAAATTATTGAACTCTATGTTCTGACCGGCAGGCTGTAGTGTGCCTAATTGGTAAATGAGATGCTGTTCCTCGAGCTTGTGTTGATGTTCACTGGAACACTGCAGCAATCCCAGGACAGAGATGTGAGCATGAGAGCAGGGGGGAGTGTTGAAATGGCAAGCAACTGGAAGCTCGGGGTCCTGCTTGAAGACTGAGCGGAAATGTTCTGCAAATCGGTCACCCAGTCTGCGTTTGGTCTCCCCAGTGTAGAGGAGACCACATTGTGAGCAGCGAATACAGTATATTACATTGAAAGAAGTACAAGTAAATCGCTGCTTCACCTGAAAGGAGTATTAGGGGCCTGGGATAGTGAGGAGAGAGGAGGTAAATGGGCAGGTATTACACCTCCTGCGATTGCAGAGGAAAGTGCGGTGGGAAGCGGATGAGGTGGTGGGGGTAATGGAGGAGTGGACCAGGACTGAAATTGTTGAACTCATTGAGTTCAGAAGGCTCTAGAGTGCCTAATCAGAAGAAGAGGTGCTGTTCCTCGAGCTTGTGCTGAGCTTCACTGGAAAACTGCAGCAGGCCAAGGACATATGTGAATGAGAGAACAGGATGGTGAATTAAAATTTCAAGGAACTCGTCGAAGCTTAGGGTCATGTTTGCAGACTGAATGGAGGTATTCCGCGAAGCAGTCACCCAATCTGCATTTAGTCTCCCCAGTGTGGAAGCGACTGCATTTTGAGCAGCGAATATAGTATAAAATTGAAAGAAGTACAAGTAAATCGCTGCTTCATTTGGAAGGAGTGTTTGGGGCCTTGAATACTGAGGAGAGAGGAGGTTTAGAGATACAGCACTGAAACAGGCCCTTCGGCCCACCGAGTCTGTGCCGACCATCAACCACCCATTTGTACTAATCCTACACTAATTCCATATTCCTACCACATCCCCACCTGTCCCTATATTTCCCTACCACCTACCTATACTAGTGACAATTTATAATGGCCAATTCACCTATCAACCTGCAAGTCTTTGGCATGTGGGAGGAACCCGGAGCACCCGGAGGAAACCCACGCAGACACAGGGAGAACTTGCAAACTCCGCACAGACAGTACCCGGATTTGAACCCAGGTCGCTGGAGCTGTGAAGCTGCGGTGCTAACCACTGCGCCACTGTGCAGGTATTACACCTGCGATTTGCGAGGGAAGGGGGCATGTTGTCGGATGATGGAGTGGTGGACTAGGGTGTTGCAGAGGAAACGGTCCCTTCGAAATGCTGATGAGGGGAGGGGAAGATGTGTTTGGTGGAGGCATCATGCTGGAGGTGGCGGAGGACGATTCTTTGGATGTGGAGGCTGGTGAGGTGGAAATTGAGGATGAGGGGAACCCTGTTGTGGTTCTGGGAGGGAGGGTAAGTGGTGAGGGCAGAAGTGCGGGAAATGGGTCAGACGCAGTCGAGGGCCCTGTGAACCACAGTGAGGAGGAATCCTCGGTTGAGGAAAAAGGAAGACATATCGGAAGCACTGTTGTGGAAGGGTACATCATCAGAACAGATGCGTCAAATGGAGAAACTCTGAGAATGGAATGGCGTCCTTGCAGGAGGTAGGGTGTGAAGAAGTGTAGTCGAGGTAGCTGGGATTTGGTGGGCTTTTAATGAATGCTAGTGGACAGCCATCTCCAGAGATGGAGACAGAGAAGTTGTGGATAGACCGTGTGAAGGTGAAAGAAGGGTGGAAATTGGAAACGAAGTTGATGACGTTTTTGAGTTCAGGATAAGAGCAGGCAACGGCACCTATGTCATCAATGCACGGATAAAGGACTTGGTGGAGGGGGCCTGAGTAGGCCTGGAACAAGTAATGTCGACATACCCCACAAAAATACAGGCATAACTAGGACCCTTGCGGGTTCTTACGATCGGGTGAGAAAGGGGTCTAGGGGTTCACTCTCAGCCTTTGCCTGGTTTAACTGTAACAGGGTTTCATTTTCAAAACACGGTGTTTTAGCTCCCCCTCAGTGAATCCTTCTTCACTGCTTTCTAATTGTAAGGCAAAGAAATCATCCAGACAGGTCAGAAGCTGGGAATTCTGCTGAGAATAACTCGCCTCCTGACTCCCCAAAGCCTGTCCACCATCTACAAGGCACAAGTCAGGAGTGTGATGGAATACTCTCCACATGCCTGGATGGGTGCAGCTCCAGCAGCACTCAAGAAGTTCGACATCATCCAGGACAAAGATGCTGCTTAATTAGCACCCCATCCACCAACTTCAACATTCACACTCTCCACCACCGGTGCATAGTGGCAGCAGTGTGTACCATCTACAAGATGCACTGCAGCCATTTTCCAAGTCTCCTTCAACTGCACCTTCCAAACATGAAACCTCTACCACCTAGAAGGACAAGGGCAGCAGATGCATGGGAGCACCACCACCTACAAGTTCCCCTCCAAGCCTCGCACCATCCTGACTTGGCACTATATCGCCGTTCCTTCATTGTTGCTGGGTCAAAATCCTGGAATTTCCTTCCTAACAGCATTGTAGGTGTACCTACCCCACATGGACTGCAGTGGTTCAAGAAAGGCAGCTCACCACCACCTTCTCAAGGGCAATTAGGGATGGGCAATAACGTCTGGCCTAGCCAGTGACGCCCACATCCCAGGAACAAATAAAATAAAAATTCCGGAAGTTGCTGGACCTGATGTCCTATAATGGCAAATGCTGAGCACGTTGCTTTTATTGACACTTTAAAATCCCAGGCCATTTTCTACAAACTTAACCATTACCAAAGACATTGAAAGCTCTGCTTTATCCTTTTGTACATATTAATGTGATAGTTCAGAATGCTATCTGCTGACACTTGTATTCTTTTCGCAGAGGGCAGATGATTTCAGCTGAAGATTGTGAGTTCATTAAAAAGTTTGAAGCTGCTCGTTCAGAAGATAAGCAACGGATACTGGATAATGAAGGTCACCAGGTAAAACTGGAATTAATGTGTTTATTTTATGTTTTAAATATAATGCTTATATTTATCAAGGTGGTTGATTTATTTACATTGAATGGAATTTCTTTTTACGTTTTAACCCAGTATCGACCTCTAATGCTGGCAGGTCAATTATGGCATAAGTTAAATTTAGCAAACAACATTCTCTGCTGTACTATAGTGAACTTTCCATTTCCCATATAAGCATTCTTTTCTCCCGAATTTCCCTCTCCTTCAAAACTATTTGCTCCCCTTCTCAAAAATAAAACAAATTCTTAATTGCTCCATCCCCTCTAATTACAATCCTGGTTCTAGTATTTCTTTACTTTTCAGGGTCCAAGATCATATTAGAATTTTGTCTTCTCACTTCTGAAGAAAAGTAATTAAGCTGTTGGTGTCATCAAATGCAAGACTGTTATCTTTATTAGACTCTTTCTAAAGGCTTATCTGGTGTGCACTTGAAGTATAATTTTGGATGTTGCAGAAATGTCTTAAATGCTGTGATCTGGAAGATTTTGCTAATTTATTTAATTCAAAAAAGTATAGTGTTTGGGCATAGAGGTTGAAATTGCTGTTCTTTGATAGCTGAAAAATTGTTACTGCAGCTATTACAAGAATAGCTCATTTAAAAAAAAAAATGAAGTATTTAGATCCAGTTTATTCCATGTGCTGGGAAGTTGTCATTTTAAGGAACATGTACAGTAGGGAAGTAAAATGTGGAAGGCAAATTGTCCTATGGCACCTTATGCAACATATTCTTGGTATCTTTCACATTAAAAAAAGTAGGTTATAAAAATATCATGCTCCTGCTTTACCTCTTCACCTTTGTAGATTTCAAAGAATTAATGTGCATTCTATCTGCTAATGGGAGAAAAGGCATTTCTGGCTTTCAAGTTTTCATTTGTAATTTTATTTACTGCAAGAAATAGCTGTTTGGTAGTTTCTTTATGTCCCAATATTGGGAAGAAATCCTAACTTCATAACAGATTTGATTTGTGATTAATGCTGGTCCCAATGACAGTGTGTAATGATCAATACAAAAGAACAATACTGTGGATGCTGGAAATCTGAAATATAAATGGAAATGCTGTATATACTCAATTGGTCTGGCAGTATCTATGGAGAGAGAAAGAGTTAATGTTTCAGGTTATAATGAAAGGTCATAGACCTGAAATTTTAACTCTGTTTCTCTCTGTACATATACTGCCAGCATGAGTATTTTCCTGCATTTTCTGCTTTTACTATTAATTATCAATATTTTGGGTACAAGCAGACTATCATTTGTGTATGAATTACATATTTTCAGTGGTTTACAAATAAATGTGCCCCTTCCACAATTTTTGAAACCAATTGAAACTTTGTGTGTAAAGGTTATAAATAAGTGATCTTTTTTTCAGTGTGCCAAAACCTTTTTGAATTTAATGGCCCACATTTCCAAGGAGCAAACTGTGCAGTACCTTCTGACGATGATCGATGATATGCTACAGGTAAGTTTACTATTGCAGGATATTTTCATTGTGTAGCCTCGCATTTATTTTGAGCATTATATGTTTGTTTCTGAAGCATTCTAATGTTAAATCTGATTATGAATTTGTCAAAGTTGCAGTGCATGCAGTGAACAATGAGTTCAAATGTAAAATGAACTGTTATTTAGTAAAATGGTTTTTGTTCACCTCTTCCTTTCTCCTGAAGATCGGGTTCTAGCCATGATTGGTTCCATAGATGCCATCTGATATGAATATTATCAGAAAACTCATTTTAATGTTACTAAATAGGAAAGACAAAGTCTTCACTCAACTATGACTCCACTGCCCCCACCCCTGCCACAATGTTTTGTAGGATAATGTTGTTGAACCCTTCTCCCTCCCTCCCTCCTTCTCTCTCTCTCTCTCTCTCTTCCCCCACCCCACCCCACCCCATTGAGGCTTCCATCATCATACTCTTTGAATAGCTTGCAAAGTTTTTTTTCATGTTTTTTCAACGGAGTGTCTCCTGACAATGCAGAGCATGCGCAGAACGATTGTGGCCGAGAGTCTAAATCTCTCCACTCAAGGAGTCCCTGTACTAGGGTTCAAACTTTCTTGGAATCTTGTAAAGATCTCAGACTTTGTTCTTGGTATTTGTTCTGTTTCTATGGTCCATTACTAAAGGGATTGAGTCAAATCGCAAAAGCAACCCATTTATTTTGACCTAAATAAATAGGATGTAATGTGTTCAGTTTCTCTACCAACATGATGATGTGACTGTTGAGCCATTGATTTCCAGATATTAAATCATTAAGAAGGTTACAATTGAGGATACAGATCTGTCCTGGTAGCTGGCATCTCTGATCGTTCCCTCACAAGGGCATCCATCTTACTAGCTACTTGGGGAGAATCAACAAAAGTGAAAAAGATTATCTTCCTCATACAGTCATCATCATTCTTATAATTAAAGGTATCCTCCAGACCTTTCATTCCTACCTGGCTGTTCTGAGACCTTGTGGAAGATGCCTGTAGAATCTATTCCTCTCTGGATTCTAACAATTTGTCCACAATTCACATTAGATTAACTAGTCTACAGTCACACAGTTTGTCCTTCTCTCTCTTCTTAAGAGGTATTATGTTGGCTTGTTCCAGTCATTGCGAACTTTGTGTCTAAGGTGATTGAACTATTGTGTTCAGAGCCTCTGCTGTCTTTTTCTCCTGGTTTCTTTCAGGCACCTATGTGCATGTCATTATGGCTGGTGTCTTATCCAGTTGGCCTTCTAACTTTCTTCAGATCTAATTTATCTTCTGCAGTTGTATTTTCATTCCATATCCTTCGCTAATACAGCTACACAATCCCCTCATTAGTAAAAATAAAATAAACTATTTTATGTATCTGCCATTCCTTTATCCTCCACAGCTAGACTTTCCTTTCCATCCTTGCACTGTTCTACCTTTGCTAACTTTAAAAGAAACAACTTTTTGTATGCTTATAAAAGCCTTTTACTGTTTCCTTTTTATATGTGTCTCGATTCTGTTGTAGAAATAATGGTGAGGCTAGTGGCCTCACCACTATCAAAGTGTAAATCAGACAGCAACATCCAGCAGTTGCGCATGTGCAGTTCAATATGGAAATCAGGAAGTTGCAGTCTGAGTTGCCCCGCTCCTCCAGAAGCTGCACTATACCGGTATCTCGCCAAAAGACTCAGCATTAAAATACATGGAGCAGTGTAAAGTTCCTGTTCTTGTGTGATATATGCCCACTAAGCTCACCAGAAAAAGTTATGGCTTGGTTTGTCCATTCCGGTTAAGTCCATTTTTAATGACATGATGAGTTTAAATTACTACCAATCTCTCAGACACTAAAAACTGACTTTTACAGATGTAGAACCTCCTTCCTTCAGATTTTAATTATTGTTGGAGACTTAAAAATTAATATTTTTTCCTCTTTTTCAACCTTGCTTTCTGTACCTGATTTGACTTTGAATTAAATATTCTAACTGACACATTCTGGTTCAGATTCTGTGCTGCTAATTAATGATTCTTCAGTCTGCTTGATTTAAGGAGATGCACAGTTGTTTTCCATATTCACACAGGTGAAAGATCCCATATGGCTGTGCCATTTTAGCTCCTTACAGTAAGTTCCAGTGCAAATTTCCATAGAAAGTCGGTGTGCAAGTGTTATAAACAGTTGGCACTGTTCATCCGCTGCTGAGAACAAAATCTGGTCCATTATCTGCTAGTCTGCTACATTTTCAGCTTTAACTTTCTAGTTTTCTATTTCAACACCCTGCTAAACTTGCTATATTTCTCTTAAGTATTGTTGTTAGTACTAGTAATTTAATTTTAATCTATTTAGCCACAGAACCATATTTTGGGATACTTTTATTTTTACCTTGTGTATTTTTTGATTTTGTATACTATCCATGTCATTGAAGATTTCCCACTGTTAATCATTCTGTTCGTTAGTATTTCTTAGTTAAATGAAGTTTGCTGTTTTGCAGTCCAGCACCTTTATCTTTGGCACTTCATTATCCTTTTCTGTTTTTGCGTTGAATCCAATTATGTTGCTATTTCCTAGTTGTTCTCCTATTCTCAGCAGCAATTTGTCCACTTCTTTTCCCAGGACTAAATCAAGCAGTGCTGCTTTTCTTGCTGAATGAGAAGTGTAATGATCCAAGAAGCAATCCTGGATGTATTCTAAAAAGTAACCCCCTCTTTGACCACATGTATTACCTTTATTCCAGTCTCTCTCGAGCTAGTTAAAATTACCCAGTGTTATTGCCCTGTTCTTGCATATCCCTCTGAACTATCTACAAATCTTGCCCTCCAATTTACTCACTGTTTGTTGGTCACACTGAGAATTATGCTATTTTCCTTCCTAATTCTTAATTCTATCAACATGGATTCTGTGCTAATTCAGTCTCGTGGAACATCCTTGTATTCTGTCACTGAAGCATTCCTATTTTAAAATTTGCATGACAGAAACCCACAGGAAGTAAAGATTTAGTACCTATTACTAAATCGTGCTGTTGAGTTTGATATCCTCTCCTGGGGTGTGGGATGTCACAGTAGGAGAAACCTTTGTGGGACTAGAGTTATGTTTGAACACTATAACTGGAAAGCTGCTTGCTTGGAGTATGTTATGAAGAGTTGACAATCAGCAGACTCTGCTGTATTTGAGATAGGTTGAATTTGTTACATATGAGACAAGACCAGTCATTCATAGAAGTCTACTTTCCGAAGAGGGGTATGCTGCCATGCTTTTTATTAATGATGTTTCGTTTCTGTATGCAGCTTTATTTTGTGTTTTAGGCTAGTTGTGTCTGCCATCTTTGTGGTGTACGTAAAGTTCATTAGACCTGTTAAACTGAACCTTCTCTCCTATCTTGATAGGTTATGGGTTTGAGGACTCCCCATCCCTTTAGTACTGGTCCCAGGCTACCAATGTGTTAATGTTTATCACTCTAATCTCCTTTTTCTTCTCTCTGCCCTCTGTCTCTGATCTTGATCAATTCCACAAAACAAAGGCTCACTGGAGGAGCTTGCTATAGAGTTTCAGTATATGGAGGTGGGCATAAATGAACATTTCAGGATAAACGTATATAGGGTAAAATCTGATATTGCACAGATTAGCTTCAATAGTGATCCTTGCCTGCAACTTTTATATTGGGTAGTTGAGTGGGAAACGATCAAATATATTATAGAGTCATAGAGTTATACAGTACAGAAACAGGCCCTTCGACCCATCGTGTCTGTGCCGGCCATTCAGCACCCAACTATTCTAATCCCATATTCCTGCACTTGGCCTGTAGCCTTGTATGCTATGGCATTTCAAGTGCTCATCTAAATACTACTTAAATGCTGTGAGGGTTCCTGCCTCCGCCACCTCTTCAGGCAGTGCGTTCCAGATTCCAACCACCGTCTGGATGAAAATATTTTTCCTCAGATTCCCCCTAAACCTCCTGCTCCTTACCCTAAATCTATGCTCCCTGGTTCTTGACCCCTCTGCTAAGGGAAAAAGTTTCTTCCTATCTAACCTGTCAATGCCCCTCATAATCTTGTACACCTCACTCATGTCCCCCCTCAGCCTTCTCTGCTCCAAGGAAAACAACCCTAGCCTTTTTAGTCTCTCTTCATAGCTGAAATGCTCCAGCCCAAGCAATATCCTGGTGAATCTCCTCTGCGCCCTCTCAAGTGCAATCTCATCCTTCCTATAGTGTGGTGACCAGAACTGTACACCGTACTCCAGCTGTAGCCTAACTAGCATTTTATATAGCTTCATCATAACTTCCCTGCTCTTATATTCTATGTCTCGGCTAATAAAGGCAAGTATCCCATATGCCTTCCTAACCACCTTAGCTACCTGTGCTGCTGCCTTCAGTGATCTGTGGACAAGTACACTAAGGTTCTTCTGACCTTCTGTATTTCCTAGGGTCCTACCATCCATTGTATAGTCCCTTGCCTTGTTAGTCCTCCCAAAATGCATTACCTCACATTTTTCAGGATTAAATTCCATTTGCCACTGCTCCGCCCATCTTACCAGCCCATTTATATCGTCCCGTAATCTAAGGATTTCCTCCTCACTATTTACAACACCACCAATTTTGTGTCATCTGCGAACTTACTGATCATACCTCCTATATTCACGTCTAAATCATTAATGTACACTACAAACAACAAGGGTCCCAGCACCGATCCCTGCAGTGCACCACTGGTCACAGGCTGCCAATCGCAAAAACAGCCCTCAACCATTACCCTCTGTCTCCTGTCACTAAGCCAATTTTGAATCCAAATTGCCTTGGCTCCCATGGGCTCTTACCACCTTAACCAATCTCCCATGCGGGACCTTATCAAAAGCCTTACTGAAATCCATGTATACTACATCTACTGCTTTACCCTCATCGACACATCTAGTCACCTCCTCGAAAAATTCAATCAAGTTAGTTAGACACGCTCTCCCCCGACAAAGCCATGCTGACTATCCTTGATTAATCCCTGCTTCTCCAAGTGGAGATTAATCCAGTCCCTCAGAATTTTTTTCTAATATTTTCCCAAACACTGATGTTAGACTCACCGGCCTGTACTTACCTGGTTTATCCCTGCTACCCTTCTTGAATAATGGTACCACATTTGCTGTCCTCCAGTCCTCTGGTATTCTTCCTGTGGCCAGAGAGAATTTGAAAATTTGTGTCAAAGCCCCTGCTATCTCCTCCCTTGCCTCACATAACAGCCTGGGATACATCTGATCTGCGCCTGAGGATTAATCCACTTTTAAGCCCAATAAAACAGCTAATATTTCCTCCCTTTCAATGCTAATATGTTCAAGTATATTGCAATCCCCCTCCCTGATCTCTACACCTACATCATCCTTCTCCATAGTGAACACTGATGAAAAGTAATCATTTTAAACCTCACCTATGTCCTCCGGC
Organism: Heterodontus francisci; assembly: GCF_036365525.1. Taxonomy (NCBI): domain Eukaryota; kingdom Metazoa; phylum Chordata; class Chondrichthyes; order Heterodontiformes; family Heterodontidae; genus Heterodontus; species Heterodontus francisci. The sequence goes on along the minus strand of NC_090375.1, from coordinate 101,613,034 downwards.
TCCACACAAAGATTGCCACGTTGGTCCCTAATGGGCCCTACTCTTTCCCTGGTTATCCTCTTACCCTTAATATACTTACAAAATGCCTTGGGATTTTCCTTTATCTTGTCTGCCAGTGTTTTTTCATGTCCCCTCTTGGCTCTCCTAATTACTTTTTTAAGTGCCACTCTACACTTTCTATACTCCTCTGGTGCCTCCGCTGTTTTCAGCGCTTGGGATCTGCCGTAAGCCCCCTATTTATTCCTGATCCATTCCTCTATATCCCTTGACATCCAGGGTTCCCTGGGCCTGTTAGTCCTACCCTTCACCTTAACGGGTACATGTTGGCTCTGAACTCTTACAATTTCCTGTTTTAATGACGCCCACTGATGTGATGTAGACTTTCCTACAAGTAGCTGTTCGCAGTCCACTTTGGCCAGATTCTGTTCTATCATATTGAAATCGGCCTTCCCCCAATTCAGTACCTTTATTTCCGGTCCATCTTTGTCCTTTTCCATAACTACCTTAAATCTTAGAGTTATGGTCACTGTCCCCGAAATGCTCCCCCACTGACACTTCTACCACTTGACCGGCTTCATTCCTTAGGATTGGGTCCAGTGCTGCCCCTTCTCGTGTAGGTCTTTCTACATACTGGCTCAAAAAGCTCTACTGTATGCATTTTAAGAATTCCGCCCCTTTTAAGCCTTTTGCACTAAGACTATCCCAGTTAATATTAGGGAAGTTGAAATTCCCTGCTATTATTACCCTATTATTTTAACACCTGGGCGGCCGGTGCATTGGTTAGCACTGCAGCCTCACAACTCCAGTGACCCGGGTTCAATTCTGGGTACTGCCTTTGCGGAGTTTGCAAGTTCTCCCTTTGACTGCGTGGGTTTTAGCCGGGTGCTCTGATTTCCTCCAACAGCCAAAGACTTGCAGGTTGATAGGTAAATTGGCCATTGTAAATTGCCCCTTGTGTAGGTAGGTGGTAGGAGAAGGGTGGGGATGTGGTAGGGAATATGGGATCAATGTAGGATTAGTATAAATGGGTGGTTGATGGTCTGCACAGACTCGGTGGGCCGAAGGGCCTGTTTCAGTGCTGTATCTCTTTATGACCTCTCAGAGATTTGCCTACTTATCTGCTCCTCTATTTCTTCCTGACAGTTTGGAGGCCTGTAGTACACACCCAGCCAAGTGATTGCCCCCTTTTTGTTTTTAAGTTCTACCCAGATGGCCTCATTTGAGGAACCTTCTAAGATGTCGTCCCTCCTTACTGCAGTAATTGACTGCTTGATCAACAGTGCAATGCCACCTCCTCTTTTATCCCCTCCCCTGTTGCGGCTGAAGATTCTATACCCTGGAATTTTGAGCTGCCAGTCCTGTCCCTCGCTCAACCATGTCTCTATGATAGCAATAATATATATATATATTAATTTGCAAATGTAAAAGCTGTCTTTTAAAAGGCCATCTGTGGTATTTGGAAGCTTGCCACACACTTAAATCTGCTCAAGGGCTGTGCCACACTAAAACTGCTTTGAAAATTAAGACATTAATGGTATATTTGTAGATGTCTCTCTAGCATTGTTCATGGATTGTCAGTGGGTGTTTATGCCTTGTAAAGAGTAACATCAGGGCCACAAATTTGAAATGTCTAAAGTCAAATTTTATTTTATTTCAAATGTATTTGGGATTTTTTCCCAACTGGTGCTTCGGCAAATGAATTTCATAACTCTGGCCATTATTCTGTGAAAAATGTAAATTTTATATGTATCCCTTATAGGGGTATTTCATTTTGATGCCTTACCATTTCTAAAACTAAGAATACAGCTGAGATGGTATTGAAAATGCATGAGAATAGAATGACAGTTAACATAAAAGAGAACCCAAAAATCGTCTATCGGCATGTAAATAGTAAGTGGGTAATAAGAGATAGGGTGGGTCTTATTTGAGACAAAGAGCGTGATGTGTGCTTAGTGGTGCTTGGCAAGGCTCGAATACTTAATGAGAACTTTGTATCGGTGTTTTATAAGGAAGAAGATGCTGACAAAATATCGGTAGAAGTGGAGATGGTAGAGGTAACGGATGGGGTGAAAATTGATAGGCAGGATGTACTGGAAAGCCTGGCTATGCTCAGAGTAGATAAGTTGCCTGGTCCAGCTTACTTGCATCCCAGTTGCTAAAGGAAGTGGGAGTGGAGATAATGGAAGGGCTTGCCAAAATTTTCCAATTTTCTCTAGATAGTGGGGAGTGTGCCAGAGGATTAGAGGTTGGCAAATGTGACATTCTTACTCAAGAAAGGGTGTAAGGACATTCCTAGTAACTATAGACTGGTCAGTTTAACACCAGTGATGGGTAAGGTTTTAGACACAATAATCACGGGAAAAAATCAGGCATTTGGAGAGGCTCGAGTTAATTGAGGAGAGCCAGTACAGATTGAAAAAGGCAGATCGTGCTTGACTACTCTAATTTAATTTTTTGAAGCAACCAAGAAGGTGGTTGAAGTGAATGCAATGCTATCTGTTTGGATTTTAAGAAATTGTTTGACTAAGTACCACATGAAAGGCTAGTTAACAAAGTTGAGGCTCATAGAATAGGACTGTCAGTGGATAAGGACAGCAAACAGATGTGGTAAGTGATTGTTTTTCAAATTGGAGGATGATGGGCAGTGGTGTTCCCTAAGGGTCAGTGCTAGGACCACTTTTTTGATATATATTACTTGGATATTGGAATACGGAGTAAAATTTCAAAATTTGTCAATGATACCAAACTTGGAGATGTGGCAAACAGTGAGGATAATACCAATTGACTGCAGCAGTACATAGACTAGAAGAACGGGCAGACAAGTAGCAGATGGAATTTAATATAGAGAAGTGTGAAGTGATGCATTTTGGCAGAAAGGATAGGGAGAGGCAATATAGACTTAATGGCATGGTTCTAAAGAGTGTGCAGGACAGGGGGACCTGGGATTCATGTGTGTGAATCTTTAAAGGCAGCAGGACATAATGAGAGTAATTAGTAAAACATATGGGATCTTGGGATTCATAAATAGAGGTTTTGAATACAAAAGAAGGGACGTTATGCTGAACCTTTCTAAAGCTCTTGTTAGGCCCTAACTAGAGTATTGCATCCAGTTCTGGTCACCACTGTAGGAAGGGTGTGAGCTCCCTTGAAAGGGTGCAGAGGAGATTTGCCATAATGGTTGCAGGAATGAGGGATTTTAGCTACAAGGTTAGGTTGGAGAAGCTGGTGGTGTTCTCCTAGGACCAAAGGAGGTTGAGGGGAGATTTAATAGAGGTGTACAAGGTTTAGATAAGGTAGACAAAGAAAAGCTGTTCCCATTAGCTGATGGTACAAGGACTAGGGAACACACATTTAAGGTTTTGAGCAAGAGATGCAGGAGGGATAGAATCATAGTTTATGGCACAGAAAGAGGCCAGTTGGCCCTTCGTGTTTGTACCTGTCGAAAAACGATCCACCCGGTCTAATCCTACCATCTAGCATTTGGTCCGTAATCCTACAGATTACGGCACTTGAGGTGCATATCCAGATGTGAGGAAGAACTTTTCTCTTTAACGCAGCGAGTGATAATGACCTGGAACTTGCTGTCTACGAGGATGGTGGAAGTGGAGATGATCAGTGATTTCAAATGGAAATTGGATGGCCACTTGAGGAAAAGAAAGTTGCAGGGCTACGGGATAGAGCAGGATGAATAGGACTGACTGGATTGCTCCACAGACAGTCGACATGGGCCAAATGGCCGCCTCCTTGTGCCATTATGACTCTAACTGAATGTAGGTGTTAGTTATTTAGCAGTGCTGGTAAAGGGAAAAGGCATTTACCTGTGGTCCTGAGCTTTTGTGGCACTGGAGGATGATTCTGGTGTTTGTGCTAAATCTGGGACCCAGAGTGAGACGATACTGGAGTGGGCTGTTGGTATTTGGCAGCATGGGGGAAGGTCCTTCCGATCTGACAGTGTGGAAGTGCTATATAAAACTCAGATTAAAGTGTACGTTACTAACTTTTCAGCCTTGTGTAGTACAATTTTGTTTTTATATTTTGTTGGTGCTAGGAATCAGGTCAAATAATAAAATTTTTATTTTGCATTCTGATGGTAAATATTTTCTAATGGATATGTATCGATGTTATAAATTGTGTTTTCTTAACACAGGAAAACCACCAACGAGTCAACATTTTCTTTGATTATGCCAAAAAAACCAAAAATACTGCCTGGTCGTACTTTTTACCAATGTTGAATCGGCAGGATCTATTTACTGTTCATATGGTGAGTAAAGGGTGTTGTTTAAAAAAAAAATGCTCCTAAGTGACAGTACAGAGATTAATAATTTTTTAATTATCAGTTGGTCTCCTATCTCATGGATTTAAATGGGTTGAGCTTTTAGATCTCCCTGCTGCTGTAAGATTGTGTGTCAGTGGAGTCCTGGCACTAGCCCAGCTTATCCATGCTGCTTCAAAGCTCTTCTTCATTTGAGCATCCAACACGAACGTAGGGCTTTGGCCAAGCTTGATTTGATTTTGGGAAATCACATGCTAAGCATGGTCATGAAAATTCTATTATTCATCCTGGTGATAGATGCAATATTATTCTTGGTATAAATTCCCATTAATACTAGAACAGCTCTCGTTGATTTTTCTCGTCATCATTAGGAAGGTTCGAACATAAAACATACGAATTGGAAGTGGGAGTAGGCCCTTCGAGCCTGCTCCGCCACTCAATAAGATCATGGCTGATCTAATCGTAACCTCAACACCACATTCCCGCCTACCCCCAAAAACCTTTCACCCCCTTGCTTATCAAGAATCTCTTGGTGGGAGAGCATTTCGGTGATAGTGATCACAACTCCCTGACCTTTACTATAGTCATGGAGAGGGACAGGAGCAGACGGGATGGGAAAATATTTAATTGGGGGAGGGGAAATTACAATGCTATTAGGCAGGAACTGGGGAGCATAAATTGGGAACAGATGTTCTCAGGGAAATGCACGACAGAAATGTGGAGGTTGTTTAGGGAGCACTTGCTGCGACTGCTGGATAGGTTTGTCCCGATGAGGCAAGGAAGGGATGGTAGAGTGAAGGAACCTTGGATGACAAGAGATGTGGAACAGCTAGTCAAGAGGACGAAGGAAGCTTACTTAAGGTTGAGGAAGCAAGGATCAGACAGGGCTCTAGAGGGTTACAAGGTAGCCAGGAAGGAACTGAAGAATGGACTTAGGAGAGCTAGAAGGGGACATGAAAAATTCTTGGCGGGTAGGATTAAGGAAAATCCCAAGGCGTTCTACACTTATGTGAGGAACAAGAGGATGGCCAGAGTGAGGGATAGTGGAGGGAACTTGTGCCTGGAGTCGGAGGAGGTAGGGGAGGTTCTAAATGAATACTTTGCTTCAGTATTCACTAGTGAGAGGGACCTGGTCGTTTGTGAGGACAGCGTGAAACAGGCTGATATGCTCGAACAGGTTGATGTTAAGAGGGAGGATGTGCTGGAAAGTTTGAAAGACATGAGGACAGATAAGTCCCCGGGGCCAGACGAGATATACCCAAGGATATTACGGGAAGCGAGGGAAGAGATTGCCGCGCCTTTGGCGATGATCTTTGCGTTCTCACTGTCCACTGGAGTAGTACCAGATGATTGGAGGGTGGCAAATATTATTCCCTTGTTCAAGAAAGGGAATAGGGATAACCCTGGGAATTATAGACCAGTCAGTCTTACGTCGGTAGTGGACAAATTATTGGAGAGGATTCTGAGAGACAGGATTTATGATTATTTGGAAAAGTATAGTTTGATTAGAGACAGTCAGCATGGCTTTGTGAGGGGCAGGTCATGCCTCACAAGCCTTATTGAATTCTTTGAAGATGTGACAAAACACGTTGATGAAGGAAGAGCAGTGGATGTGGTGTATATGGATTTTAGCAAGGCGTTTGATAAGGTTCCCCATGGTAGGCTCATTCAGAAAGTAAGGAGGCATGGGATACAAGGAAAGTTGGCTGTCTGGATACAGAATTGGCTGGCCCATAGAAGACAGAGGGTGGTAGTATATGGAAAGTATTCAGCCTGGAGCTCGGTGACCAGTGGTGTTCCGCAGGGATCTGTTCTGGGACCTCTGCTCTTTGTGATTTTTATAAATGACTTGGATGAGGAAGTGGAAGACTGGGTTAGCAAGTTTGCCGATGACACGAAGGTTGCTGGAGTTGTGGATAGTGTGGAAGGCTGTTGTAGGTTGCAACGGGACATTGACAGGATGCAGAGCTGGGCTGAGAAGTGGCAGATGGAGTTCAACCTGGAAAAGTGTGAAGTGATTCATTTTGGAAGGTCGAATTTGAATGCAGAATACAGGCTTAAAGACAGAATTCTTGGTAGTGTGGAGGAACAGAGGGATCTTGGGGTCCATGTCCATAGATCGCTCAAAGTTGCCACCAAGTTGATCGGGTTGTTAATAAGGCGTATGGTGTGTTGGCTTTCATTAACAGGGGGATTGAGTTTAAGAGCTGTGAGGTTATGCTGCAGCTCTAAAAAGCCCTGGTTTGACCACACTTGGAATATTGTGTTCAGTTCTGGTTGCCTCATTATAGGAAGGATGTGGAAGCTTTAGAGAGGGTGCAGAGGAGATTTACCAGGATGCTGCCTGGACTGGAGGGCATGTCTTACGAAGAAAGATTGAGGGAGCTAGGGCTTTTCTCATTGGAGTGAAGAAGGATGAGAGGTGACTTGATAGAGGGGTACAAGATGATGAGAGGCATAGATAGAGTGGATAGCCAGAGACTTTTTCCCAGGGCAGAAAGGGCTATCACCAGGGGGCATAATTTTAAGGTGATTGGAGGAAGGTTTCGGGGAGATGTCTTTACACAGAGAGTGGTGGGTGTGTGGAATACACTGCCAGCGGTGGTGGTAGAAGCAGATACATTAGGGACATTTAAGCGACTCTTGGATAGGTACATGGATGATAGTAGTATGAAGGGTATGTAGGTAGTTTGATCCTAGAGTAGGTTAAAGGTTCGGCACAACATCGTGGGCCGAAGGGCCTGTACTATGCTGTACTGTTCTATGTTCTATCTACCTCTGCCTTAAAAATATTCAAAGACTCTGCTTCCACCGCCTTTTGAGGAAGAGAGTTCCAAAGACTCACGCCCCTCTGAGAAAAAGAATTTCACTTCACCTGTCTTAAATGGGTGACATCTTATTTTTAAGCACTGATCCCCTAGTTCTAGATTCTCCCACAAGAGGAAACATCCTTTCCACATCCACCCTGTTGAGACCCCTCAGAATCTTAAAAGTTTCAATCAAGTCATCTCTTACTCTTCTAAACTCCAGCAGATACATGCCTAGCCTGTCCAACCTTTCCTCATAAGACAACCTGCCCATTCCAGGTTCTCGCCAGATTTTTGCCCCCTCACTTAACCCATCTATATCCCTTTGTAGCCTCCTTATGTCCTCTTCACAACTTAGTTTCCTACCGCTCTTTGTGTCATCAGCAAATCTAGCAACTATACCTTCAGCCCCTTCATCCAAGACATTTATATAAATTGTAAGAAGTTGAGGCCCCAGCATTGATCCCTGTGGCGCACCACTCGTTACATCTTACCAACCAGACAATGACCCATTTATGCCTACTCTGTTTCCTGTTAGCTTGCCAATCTTCTATCCACGCCAAAACGTTACTGCCTACACTGAGCTTTTATTTTCTGCAATAAGCTTTGACGTGGCACCTTATCAAGTGCTTTTGGAAATCTAAGTACAGTATATCCGTTGGTTCCTCTTTATCCACAGCGCATGTTACTTTAAAACTCCAATAAACTGGTTAAACATGATTTCCCTTTCACAAAACCATGCTGACTCTGCCTGATTACCTTGAGTTTTTCTAACTGCTCTGCTATAACTTCTTTATTAAAAGCTTCTAACATTTTCCCTAAGACAGATGTTAAGCTAACTGGCCTGTAGTGTCCTGCTTTCTGTCTGTCTCTCCCTTTTTGAATAAAGGAGTTACATTGGCTATTTTCCAATCTAATTGAACCTTCCCTGAATCTAGGGAATTTTGGAAAATCAAGACCAACACATCAACTGTCTCACTAGCCACTTCTTTTAACACCCGAGGATGAAGACCTGGGGACTTGTCAGCCCTCAGCTCCAACAGTTTGTTCAGTACCACATCCCTGGTGATTGTAATTTTCTTCAGTTCCTCCCTCCCTTCCATTTCCTGATTTACAGCTATTTCTGGATTGTTACTTGTATCCTGTATGGTGAAGACTGATGCAAAATACCTGTTCAATTCACCCGCCATCTCCTTATTTTCCCTTATCAATTCCCCAGACTCACTTTCTATAGGATCAACGCTCAGGTTAACTTTTTTAAAATACCTATAGAAACTCTTACTATCTGCCTTTATATTTCTCTCAAGCTTTCTCTCATACTCTAATTTTTCCATCCTTAATCTTTTAGTCGTAATTTGCTGCTTTATATATTCTGTCCAACCTTCTGACCTGCCAGCCATCTTTGTGCAATTATATGCTTTTTCTTTAAGTTTTATACTATCTTTAACTTTTGTAGTCAACCACGAATGGTGCATCCTCCCCTTGGAATTTTTTTTGTTGGAATGTATTTATTCTGTGTATTGTGAAATATCCCCTTAAATGTCTGCCATTGCATCTCTATTGACGTATCCGTTAACCTACTTTGTCAGTTCACTTTTGCTAGCTCTGCTTTCATTTTTTTTAAAATTCATTCATGGGATGTGGGCGACGCTGGCCAGGCCAGCATTTATTGCCCATCCCTAATTGCCCTTGAGAAGGTGGTGGTGAGCTGCTGCCTTGAATCGCTGCAGTCCATTTGGGGTAGGTATACCTACAGTGCTGTTAGGAAGGGAGTTCCAGGATTTTGACCCAGCGACAGTGAAGGAACGGCGATATAGTTACAAGTCAGGATGGTGTGCAGTTTGGAGAGGAACTTGTAGGTGGTGGTGTTCCCATGTATTTGCTGCCCTTGTCCTTCTAGTTGGTAGAGGCTGCGGGTTTGGAAGGTGCTGTCTAAGGAGCCTTGGGGCATTGCTGCAGTGCATCTTGTAGATGGTACACACTGCTGCCACTGTGCACTGGTGGTGGAGGGAGTGAATGTTTGTAGATGGGGTGCCAATCAAGCAGGCTGCTTTGTCCTGGATGGTGTCGAGCTTCTTGAGTGTTGTTGGAGCTGCATCCATCCAGGCAAGTGGAGAGTATTCCATCACACTCCTGACTTGTGCCTTGTAGATGGTGGACAGGCTTTGGGGAGTCAGGAGGTGAGTTACTCGCTTCAGGATTCCTAGCCTCTGACCTGCTCTTGTAGACTATTCAAAATGCGCTGGAGGGAGATGTTGACCATCCTGCCTTAGGTTCATCCAGGGGACACCAGGTGAAAGGTGCTGTAGTGCCAATACGCTAGTCTGATAGAGCCGCCGCCTCACACGCATATGGCTACTCTAGTTCAGTTTCTGGTCAATGCTAGCCCCTAGGATGTTGATAGTGGGGGATTCAGCAATCGTAATGCCGTTGAATGTCAAGGGGAGATGGTTAGATTCTCTCTTGTTGGAGATGGTCATTGCCTGGCACTTGTGTGGCGCGGATGTTACTTGCCACTTATCAGCCCAAGCCTGGATATTGTCCAGGTCTTGCTGCATTTCTACACAGACTGCGTCAGTATCTAAGGAGTCACGAGTGGTGCTGAACATTGTGCAATCATCAGCGAACATCCCCACTTCTGACCTTATGATTGAAGGAAGGTTATTGATGAAGCAGCTGAAGATGTTTGGGCCTAGGACACTACCCTGAGGAACTCCTGCAGTGATGTCCTGAAGCTCAGATGATTGACCTCCAACAACCACAACCATCTTCCTTTGCCATAGGTATGACTCTAGCCAGCGGAGGGTTTTCCCCTGATTCCCATTGACTTCAGTTTTGCTCGGGCTCCTTGATGCCATACTCGGTCAAGTGCTGCCGTGATGTCAAGGGCAGTCACTCTCACCTCATTTCTTGAGTTCAGCTCTTTTGTCCATGTTTGAAGCAAGGCTGTAATGAGGTCAGAAGCTGAGTGGCCCTGGCAGAACCCAAACTGAGCATCACTGAGCAGGTTATTGCTAAGCAAGTGCCACTTGATGGCACTGTTGATGACACCTTCCATCACTTTACTGATGATTGAGAGGAGGCTGATGGAGCGGTAATTGGCCGGGTTGGTCTTGTCCTGCTTTTTGTGTAAAGGACATACCTGGGCAATTTTCCACATTGCAGGGTAGATGCCAGTGTTGTAGCTGTACTGGAACAGCTTGGCTCGGGGCGTGGCAAGTTCTGGAGCACAGGTCTTCAGTACTATTGGCGGAATATTGTCAGGACCCATAGCTTTTGCAGTATCCAGTGCCTTCAGTCGTTTCTTAATATCACGCGGAGTGAATCGAATTGGCTGAAGTCTGGCATCTGTGATGCAGGCGACTTCAGGAGGAGGCCGAGATGGATCATCAACCCGGCACTTCTGGCTGAAGATTGTTGCAAATGCTTCAGCCTTATATTTCGCACTGATGTGCTGGGCTCCCCCATCATTGAGGATGGGGATATTTGTGGAGCCACCTCCTCCAGTTAGTTGTTTAATTGTCCACCACCATTCCCGGCTGGATGTGGTAGAACTGCAGAGCTTAGATCTGATCCGTTAGTTATGGGGTCACTTAGCTCTGTCTATTGCATGCTGCTTATGCAGTTTGGCGTACAAGTAGTCCTGGGTTGTAGCTTCACCAGGTTGACACCTCATTTTGAGGTATGCCTGGTGCTAATCCTGGCATGCCCTCCTGCACTCTTCATTGAACCAGGGTTGGTCTCCTGGCTTGATGGTAATGGTAGAGTGGGGGAGTGCTGGGCCATGAGGTTATAGATTGTGGTTGAGTATAGTTCTGCTGCTGCTGATGGCCCACAGCACCTCATGGATGCCCAGTTTTGCATTGCTAGATCTGTTTGAAATCTAACTCATTTAGCACGGTGGTAGTGCCACGCAACATGATGGATGGTATCTTCAATGTGAAGGCGGGACTTCGTTTCCATAAGGATTGTGTAGTGGTCACTCCTACCAATTCTGTCATGGACGTATGCATCTACGGCAGGCAGATTGGTGAGGACGAGGTCAAGTATGTTTTTCCTCTTATTGGTTCCCTCACCAGCTGCCACAGACCCAGTGTAGCAGCTATGTCCTTTAGGACTCGGCAAGTTCGTTCAGTAGCAGTGCTACCGAGCCACTTTTGGTGATAGACATTGAAGTCCCCTACCAGAGTACATTCTTCGCCCTTGCCACCCTCGGTGCTTCCTCCAAGTTGCTGTTCAACATGGAGGAGTACTGACTCATCAGCTGAGGGAGGGCGGTAGTTGGTAATCAGTAGGAGGTTTCCTTGCCCACGTTTGACCTGACGCCATGAGACTTCCATGGGGTCCGGAGTCCATGTTGAGGACTCCCAGGGCAACTCCCTCCCGGCTGTATACCCCCACTGTGCCGTCACCTCTGCTTTCTGTCCTGCCGATGGGACAGGACATTCCTGGGGATAGTGATTGCAGTGTCTGGGACATTGTCTGTCAGATATGATTACTTGAGTATGACTATGTCAGGCTGTTGCTTGACTAGTCTGTGGGACAGCTCTCCCAACTTTGGCACAAGCCCCCAGATGTTAGCAAGGAGGACTTTGCAGGGTCGACCGGGCTGGGTTTGCCATTGTCGTTTCTGATGCCTCAGTTGATGCCGGGTGGTCCGTCCGGTTTTGTTCCTTTTCATTGACCTCGTGGCGGCTAAATATAACTGAGTGGCTTGCTAGGCCATTTCAGAGGGCATGTAAGAGTCAACCACATTGCTGTTGGTCAGGAGTCACATGTCGGCCAGACCAGGTAAGGACAGCACATTTCCTTTGCTAAAGGACATTAGTGAACCAGATGGGTTTTTACAACAATCGACAATGGTTTCATGGCCATCATTAGACGAGCTTTTAATTCCAGATTTATTAATTGAATTCAAATTCCCTTTTCTGCTTTGGTGGGATTCGGACCCTTGTCCCCAGAGTAATACTCTGGGTCTCTGGGTTACTAGTCCAGTGACAATCCCACTATGCCGCCACCTCCCCACACCTCCTTTATCTCCTAAGTCAACCACACTGTGTCTCTATATGTGCTCAAGAAAAACCCCAATTAATGTCTGCCATCTGCACACAATTAAACACAATTGATTATACAATTAACACCTTGTGCTGCAGATGAAGTGTTGCATAGTTTTTCAAGTGGAGACAAAATATGGGTACATAGCTGTCAGTATGTTTGATTATAAGTTTTTCATATCTTATGAATGTCATAATAGCTGAATAACCCTACAACCTTCGCTTTGAGCCTTTGCATCATCCACTTGTAAGACGCTTTTCTAGATAGTGGCGGTGGCTTTTTTTCACCTGTATTTCACTGAAAGGTGCCCTCATCTGAGGAGGATGTTGGTACTGCTAGTTTTAATGTCAAGGTTAAACATCTTTGATTTCTAATAGGATTCATTTTTTGCACTGTACATTGTTGGCCTGAATGGTCCAGATCGTAGGTGGATTTATTTAGCGAACAGTTCCTTTTGGAAAGGTCAGAGATTCGGCTACTGTATTTCTAATTGAAAGGTTTATAGCCAGCTGCTTGTGTATTTGAATGACTGCTCGTGTTCAAATAAGTTGACTTCTTTAACCCTCAGTGTATTTTCTTGAAATATTTAGTTTTCACACATATTTCAAAAAATTTCCATATGCTTTTCTTCTGTACCTGTTCTAACTTTGTTCCTAATTGTAAAATCAAAGCAAAAACATTTAGTCTTTTATTGAGATAATGTCAGTAGTGCCTAATTTTTCTTCTAGTTTGTCAGTTATGATTTCTAGGATTTTTTTTATGACTCAGATGTAGCTCTTCACATTGTCACGCGAGGCTGCCACCTGCCAAGAATGAGGCAGTATCATTTTGTCATGAACATTGATTTTAAACTGTTGCTGGAGTGAAGAAAGGACTTATTAAACAGATTAGCCGTGGCTGGAAAAGACATTTGCATATTAACAGACAGTGCTTGGAAGGACAAAGGAACCATTTCTTGACACATTCAACCCGCAATGGACTTTTGATCACCAGACATTGAAGGTGGGGGAGCTCGCATTGCAGGTTGACTGCTAAGATGGCCGAATACACAAATGGACATGGTCAAACCAGCTAGTCACATGACTAACCTGCTGGGCAACCTAAATTTTGAATTTGTACAAACAGTCTGGGCAGGAAGTCTGTTTGCTTCTGGACTGCAAAAATCTTTCTCCTGTCTGCTCCCATCTCTTTCTCACAAGCTTCTGAATCCACTGAAGACACATGTACCCCAAGAGGGAAAAGTCTCCTACAGCGAACAAGGTTTAAGAAGAATATTGGGCGCAAATGAAAAGCAAGATCTACCTACAATCAAGGTCTCTACAGTGAGCTCGAAGAACTGTAATAACAACTCTTCAGATATTGCTTTAAACCTTTCCACTTTATTTATTCTGTTCTCTTTTTCTGTCTCCATCTGCATGTGTATCGCGTGTGTAAATGCTAGCCTGGGCACGTTGTGTATCCATAGACGTGAACCGAATTACAGTTTAAGTTTAATAAATTTCAATTTTTCTTCTTTAAAGCTAAGAAAGCCTGTTTGTGCTGGTTTCTTTGCCTTATAATTGAAAAGCGATGAATAAGGATTCACCAAGGGGGAGCTAAAAGCACGGTGTGTTTAAAATTAAACCCTGTTTTGGTAAGATCAGGTGAAGGCTGAGGGACCCCTAGACACCTTTCTCACCTGGTCGTAACAACATTTAATGGAACATAAGTTTATCTTACATAATATCTTTTACATAATGTATTTATTTGGAGCGATTGGCATTGGAAGCAAACCTTTGCTTACATTCTTTGCATCATGTACTCAAAAGACCTATCTTTTGCATAGTGGTAGATTCAACTTATCCATAGAAGTCAACAAAATCTTAAATTACTGCAGGAAGTGTGGATTTGGAGTGCAGATTATCAGAGAGAACTTTGGAAGAAAAGTCAATTCACATGGTTATTGGATTTGTTTAAACACTGCATTCAGTGGAGGAAAATGTCTGTCTGAGGCCAGATGACCATCCTGTATGAATGTAGTGTTGCTGTTCGATTTACTTTTAAGATTTTCTCTCCGTCAGTAGTAACCCTCTGCTGTGCTTAATTTCAATTTTTTTGTACAGAAAAAAACTATCGTCTCAAATGGTTGAATTGTCATTTATGGATACAAATGAATTTACTGGAGTAAATAGCTAAGTTATGCGGGTGGCGCAGTGGTTAGCACCGCAGCCTCACAGCTCCAACGACCCGGGGTCAATTCTGGGTACTGCCTGTGTGAAGTTTGCAAGTTCTCCCTGTGTCTGCGTGGTTTTCCTCCGGGTGCTCCGGTTTCCTCCCACATGCCAAAGACTTGCAGGTTGATAGTTAAATTGGCCATTATAAATTGCCCCTAGTATAGGTAGGTGGTAGGGAAATATAGGAACAGGTGAGGATGTATTAGGAATATAGAATTAGTGTTCTTCTTTTGGGCCTCCTTATCTCGAGAGACAATGGATACGCGCCTGGAGGTGGTCAGTGGTTTGTGAAGCAGCGCCTGGAGTGGCTATAAAGGCCAATTCTGGAGTGACAGGCTCTTCCACAGGTGCTGCAGAGAAATTTGTTTGTCGGGACTGTTGCACAGTTGGCTCTCCCCTTGCGCCTCTGTCTTTTTTCCTGCCAACTACTAAGTCTCTTCGACTCGCCACAATTTAGCCCTGTCTTTATGGCTGCCCGCCAGCTCTGGCGAATGCTGGCAACTGACTCCCACGACTTGTGATCAATGTCACACGATTTCATGTCGCGTTTGTAGACGTCTTTATAGCGGAGACATGGACGGCCGGTGGGTCTGATACCAGTGGCGAGCTCGCTGTACAATGTGTCTTTGGGGATCCTGCCATCTTCCATGCAGCTCACATGGCCAAGACATCTCAAGCGCCGCTGACTCAGTAGTGTGTATAAGCTGGGGGTGTTGGCCGCTTCAAGGACTTCTGTGTTGGAGATATAGTCCTGCCACCTGATGCCAAGTATTCTCCGAAGGCAGCGAAGATGGAATGAATTGAGACGTCGCTCTTGGCTGGCATACGTTGTCCAGGCCTCGCTGCCGTAGAGCAAGGTACTGAGGACACAGGCCTGATGCACACGGACTTTTGTGTTCCGTGTCAGTGCGCCATTTTCCCACACTCTCTTGGCCAGTCTGGGCATAGCAGTGGAAGCCTTACCCATGCGCTTGTTGATTTCTGCATCTAGAGACAGGTTACTGGTGATAGTTGAGCCTAGGTAGGTGAACTCTTGAACCACTTCCAGAGCGTGGTCGCCAATATTGATGGATGGAGCATTTCTGACATCCTGCCCCATGATGTTCGTTTTCTTGAGGCTGATGGTTAGGCCAAATTCATTGCAGGCAGACGCAAACCTGTCGATGAGACTCTGCAGGCACTCTTCAGTGTGAGATGTTAAAGCAGCATCGTCAGCAAAGAGGAGTTCTCTGATGAGGACTTTCCGTACTTTGGACTTCGCTCTTAGACGGGCAAGGTTGAACAACCTGCCCCCTGATCTTGTGTGGAGGAAAATTCCTTCTTCAGAGGATTTGAACGCATGTGAAAGCAGCAGGGAGAAGAAAATCCCAAAAAGTGTGGGTGCGAGAACACAGCCCTGTTTCACACCACTCAGGATAGGAAAGGGCTCTGATGAGGAGCCACCATGTTGAATTGTGCCTTTCATATTGTCATGGAATGAGGTGATGATACTTAGTAGCTTTGGTGGACATCCGATCTTTTCTAGTAGTCTGAAGAGACCACGTCTGCTGACGAGGTCAAAGGCTTTGGTGAGATCAATGAAAGCAATGTAGAGGGGCATCTGTTGTTCACGGCATTTCTCCTGTATCTGACGAAGGGAGAACAGCATGTCAATGGTCGATCTCTCTGCACGAAAGCCACACTGTGCCTCAGGGTAGACGCGCTCGGCCAGCTTCTGGAGCCTGTTCAGAGCGACTCGAGCCAAGACTTTCCCCACTATGCTGAGCAGGGAGATTCCACGGTAGTTGTTGCAGTCACCGCGGTCACCTTTGTTTTTATGGAGGGTGATGATGTTGGCATCGCGCATGTCCTGGGGTACTGCTCCCTCGTCCCAGCACAGGCATAGCAGTTCATGTAGTGCTGAGAGTATAGCAGGCTTGGCACTCTTGATTATTTCAGGGGTAATGCTGTCCTTCCCAGGGGCTTTTCCGCTTGCTAGGGAATCAATGGCATCACTGAGTTCCGATTTGGTTGGCTGTATGTCCAGCTCATCCATGACTGGTAGAGGCTGGGCTGCATTGAGGGCAGGATTAGTAGAAATGGGTGGTTGATGGTCGGCACAGACTCGGTGGGCCGAAGGGCCTGTTTCAGTGCTGTATCTCTAAACTAAACTAAATTATGCCTTTGCAGAATCTGACTGACGTGTTTCCAGTTAAGTGTAAAAGAAAATATGGTCCAATTTTATATCCATTTAAGATGTGAATGTTTTTGAAATTTTACATTTTGTACTTGCAGGCTGCAAGAATTATAGCAAAGCTAGCTGCTTGGGGACGTGAATTGATGGAAGGGAGTGATCTGAACTACTATTTCAATTGGATTAAAACTCAACTGAGTTCCCAGGTAATTGGTTTTATTTTTTTTTCTTGGCCCAATTTGGTATTCTCAGTGTTGGCAATAATGTCCTCAGTAGAAAGTCTGTAAAGGTTAGTGGCTTAAGTGTCCTTTTCTTCATAGCTTAAGGATATCGGTGTACTAAATAAACTTACTGGCAACAGCTGGAAAGCCCTACAGATCTAGTCAGTGAATGAAATGGCAAATGCCATCTGCTATGGATTCTATAGTACAGAATGTGCTAGAGTGTTCTTAAAAAAAAAAATCTTTATTTCCTACTTCATGGCAAAGAAAGGCATAATCTTTGGGTATTTTTGCCCCCTTCTCAAGGAGCGTGTGACTCTAATATGATACAGTGATATCTTATTAGGTTTTACACAAGGATCAACACCTATGTGCACCTTAGCGGTAGCTTATATCACCTCTGCCATGCTGGTAGAGTTTGTGCTCACTTGATAGGAGACTAGAAGGAAGCTTGTAACTCGTTTGTATCAATGTCTCTGGTCAAGGGAGAGTTAAATGGTCACAATGTAATACCCCTTTGGTCAACCAGTCATCGCCTGTGATACTGGGGACAGGGTGTTTCCCATCTTAACCTTGTCATGATTCTATCAAGGCTCGAGTCAGCAAATCTGGGCCTGTTATTTTAGCGTCAGAAACAGACCAGGAATCTAACAGTTCTAAGGATCCCATTGTCAGTGGAGACCATGCCTTGTCTTGTGGCAACTAGATAACTTTAGTAATATAAAAGCAAAATACTGCAGATGCTGGAAATCTGAAATAAAAACAAAAAATGCTGGAAATACTCAGCAGGTCAGGCGAGGGAAACCAAGTTAACGTTTTGGGCAGATGACCTTTTATTAGAACCTGACAAAGTTAGAGATTGAAACAAATTTTAAGCAAGGACAGAGGCAGAGAAAAATGGTGGGGAAAGAATAAAAAGGAATGGCTGTGAGTGGGTGTAAGGCAGGAGATTCATTGACAAAGGGATGATGGTGCAAAGGAAAAGTGGTAGTAATGGGACAAGTGAAAAAACGAACAGTGGGTGTACAGAAGGTGTAAATGGTAATAGCAGAATCATTTCCAACTGCAGCTGCCCAGAAAAAACTGGGAGCAGTGGTTCCGATCTGAAATTGTTCAACTCAGTGAGTCCATAATGTTATAAAGTGCCTAATCGAAAGATGAAATGCTGTTCCTTGAACTTCTGTTAAGCAGATTTGGTGGTGGCTTTGCAGGATTCCTTCATTCGGTCAGCAAGTATGACCTCGATCTTCTGGTCCCTGTCATTTTAATTCTCTGCCCACCCCAACTTTGACCTCTTCTTAGCCTCCTGCACCGTTCAAATGAAGCTCAGTGGCAGCTGGATCGTCAGTTGGAGCCTTGGCTTATATTCATCTCTTGTTAAATTTTGATTCTAATTAACCTGTGAGACATCAGTTCAACTCATTACATTATTAGTCAAAATTCGATCTGAATTCAGGGCACTGTATTAGCAGACAGTTAATCAAAGTCTATCAGACCTGTTCTAATACAAGCTGAAATAAAGTAGTTGACGACAGACTTGCGTGCTTGGAACGCTCTGTTTGGTTTGGATGCTGTCTCCATACTTCTTTGGCCTCCTTGTCTCGAGAGACAATGGGTAAGTGCCTAGAGGTGGTCAGTGGTTTGTGGAGCAACGCCTGGAGTGGCTATAAAAGCCAATTCTAGAGTGACAGACTCTTACACAGGCGCTGCAGATAAAGCTGGTAGTCAGGGCTGTTAGACAGTTGTCTCTCTCCTTGCGCTTCTGTCTTTTTTCCTGCCAACTGCGAAGTATCTTCGACTCACCACTCTTTAGCCCCGCCAGCTCTGGCGATTATTGGCAACTGACTCCCACGACTTGTGGTCAGTGTCACAGGACTTCATGTCGCGTTTGCAGACGTCTTCAAAGCGGACTGGTCCCAGTGTAGATGGACGGCCGGTGGGTGTGATACCAGTGACGAGCTCGCTGTACAACGTGTCTTTGGGGATCCTGCCATCTTCCATGCGGCTCACATGGCCAAGCCATCTCAAGTGCCGCTGGCTCAGTAAGGTGTAAATGCTGGGGATGTTGGCTGCCTCGAGGACTTCTGGTTGGGGATACGGTCCCGCCACCTGATGCCAAGGATTCTCTGGAGCCAGCGAAGATGGAATGAGTTGAGACGTCGCTCTTGGCTGAAATAATTTTTCCTGGCCTCGATGCCATAGAGCAAGGTATTGAGGGCACAGACTTGAAATACTCAGACTTTTGTGTTCTGTGTCAGTGCGCCATTTTCCCAGACCCTGTTGGCCAGTCTGGTCATAGCAGGGATTGCCTTTCCCATGCGCTTGTTGATTTCTGCATCAAGAGACAGGTTACTGGTGATAGTTGAGCCTAAGTAGGTGAACTCTTGAACCACTTCCAGAGCGTGGTCACTGATATTGATGGATGGAGCATTTCTGATGTCCTGTCCCATGATGTTTGTTTTCTTGAGGCTGATAGTTCGGCCAAATTTGTTGCAGGCAGCCGCAATCCTGTCTGAGTCTCTGCAGGCACTCTTCTGTGTGGGATATTAATGCAGCATCATCAGCAAAGAGAAGTTCCCTGATGCGGACTTTCCGTACTTTGGTCTTCGCTCTACGACAGGCAAGGTTGAAAAACCTGCCATCTGATCTTGAGTGGAGGAAAATTCCTTCTTAACACTTGAATGCATGTGAGAGCAGCAGGGAGAAGAAGATCCCAAACAGTCTCGGTGCGAGAACACAGCCCTGTTTCCCGCCACTCAGGATAGAAAAGGGGTCTGGTGAGGCACCGCTATGCTGAATTGTGCCTTTCATATTGTCATGAAATGAGGTGATGATGCTTAGTAGCTTTGGACATCCGATCTTTTCTAGTAGTCTGAAGAGACCACGTCTGCTGATGAGGTCAAAGGCTTTGGCGAGATCTATGAAAGCAATGTAGAGGGGTATCTATTGTTCGCAGCATTTCTCCTGTAGCTGGCGAAGGGAGAACAGCATGTCAATGGTGGATCGCTCTGCTCGAAAGCCGCACTGTGCCTCAGGGTAGACATGCTCAGCCAGCTTCTGGAGTCTGTTTAAAACGACACGAGCGAGGACTTTCCCCACTATGCTGAGCAGGGAGATTCCACGGTAGTTGTTGCAGTCACCGCGGTCACCCTTGTTCTTATCAAGAGTGATGATATTGGCATTGCGCATGTCCTGTGGTACCGCTCTCTCATCCCAGCACAGGCAAAGCAGTTCATGGAGTGCTGAGAGTATAGCAGGCTTGGCAGTCTTGATTATTTCAGGGGTAATGCCATCCTTCCTTTCCAGGGGCTTTTCCACTGGCTAGAGAATCAATGGCATCACTGAGTTCCGATTTTGTTGGCTGTTTGTGTAGCTCATCCATGACTGGCAGAAATTGGACTGCATTGAGGGCGGTATCACTGACAACATTCTCCCTGGAGTACAGTTCTAGGTTATGCTGCACCCAGCGGTCCATTTGCTTGCGTTGGTCAGTTATCATTTCCCCTGATTTAGACTTGAGGTGGGCGATCTTCTTGATGGTTGGCCCAAAGGCGCACTCAGTGCCATGCCATCATACATTCCTCTGATGTTTCCGGTGTCGGAGGCCGGCTGAATACGACTGCATAGGGGTTGCCAGTAGTCATTTGTACAGCGCCTGGCTGTTCTTTGTGCAGCGCTTCTGGCTACTTTAAGTGCTACGGATGTTAACTCACTGGGGGCTTTCTTGTAGTTTAACAGTGCAATGCGTTTAGCAGCTATGACAGGTTCCAGCTCTTCAAAGTGAGATTGAAACCAGTCTGTATTCTGCTTCTCACGTTTGTCATAGGTGGTCATTGCTGAGTCATGGATGGCATCTCTGATGTGGGCCTACTTTGTCTCTGCATCCCCTGCATGAGCGTTTTGAAGGGCTTTTTCAAGTAAATTTAGAAACTTATGTAACAGCGGTGGATAAGAAATTCTGTTAGTGTTGATGCGTGGGTGGCCCTTCTGCTTGGAGTGATGCAGCTTCTTTGGTTTGAGTCTAACCTTGCTGAACACGAGGGAGTGGTCGGTGTCGCACTGTGGAAGCTGCATATGATTTGGACACTTTATAGAGGCTCGCCTTGTGACGATGAGGTCCAGCTGGTGCCAACAATGTGATCTTGGGTGTCTCCATGAAACCTGGTGACAGGGTTTAGTATGAAAGAACGAGTTGGTGATGCAGAGGTTGTGATCGGTACACAACTCCAGCAGTCTCTGTCCATTCTCATTCATCCTTCCAATGCCATAGCGCCCAAGGCAGGAGGGCCGCAAGTCATGGCCGGCCCCAACCCTGGCGTTAAAGTCCCCCAGTGGGAACAAATGTTCGGTATTAGGAATGCTACTAATGATATCATGGAGTTCGTCGTAGAACTGATCTTTAGCTTCAGGTGAGGAGCAGTGTGTTGGAGCATAGATGCTGACTAAGTGCACTGGGCCAGAGGCGGTGAGCAGTCGGATGGATTGTATGCGTTCCGAGCCATTTGAAGGTGGCTCTGTCATGCTGAGCAAAGAGCTTCTAATAGTGAAGCCCACTCCATACTGTCTTGGTTCTTCAGGATCCCTGCCCTGCAAGTAGAAGGTGTAGTCTTGCTCTCTTAGAGATCTGCTCACAGGGAGGCGTGTCTCATGAAGTGCTGCAATGTCCACATTGAGTCTACTGAGCTCGTTGTTAATGATGGCGGTCTTCCGAGAGTCATTGATTTGTGTAAGGTCTTCCGACAGGCCAGGACACACAGTTCTGACGTTCCAGCTTGCAGAACAAAGGGCTGGTACCTTCTTTCCTTTTTTTTGTCGTGCTGTTTGGTGCGGTGTTACAGTCCGCTTGTCGGGCAATGACCCTGTGCTCCAAGCACCCATTGAAGCAGGTGGACTGTGGCGGGACAGAACTTTTCTGACTGGGGGCTGCCCACTTTGAGGCGGGCGGTAGCTGTCCATTGAGATGCGATGACCTCTCCCACCGACAAAGGCCGCCCAATCTCTATGCCAGTTGAGCTGGACTCATAACCCGTAACTGCTGCCTTCCGTGTTGTTTTGGTCACTGTGAGGCAACTATGGAGTGACCTCTCCATGGCGCATGCCTGGGCGGAATGAATGGAGGTTAGGTTGCCCACGCGTCAAAATCCCCCTCTCGGCCTTCCTAGTGGCGTCCAAAGGAGTGCTGCAGGAACTGCCGGAAACATACCAAAGGTGACACATGACTGCCTTAGGGGTTCCGCTCCAGATTTTCTGTTAGGGTTTACTCGCTTATCCTTGGTCTCTCCCGAGACGCCCACAGGGGTTGTTGGGGCCCCTGCTCAGGAATAGGAGCTATCAAGTAAACTGTGCGACTACATGGAGGGAGAGGTGAGGGGGTGGAGGGGGCAGGTGGTGTGAGGGGGGTGGGGGGGGGTCAGTGCTACGGCCGACCGCAATGTGGAGCTGCTTCTCCCTGGATCCGATCAAGGATTTTCCGTGCAAGACCAGCAGGGGGGGCCGAGGCCTCGCTGGGCATTTGGCATGTGCTCATTGTCGCCCCAGTCCGGCGCTCCGGCCTCGATGTCGGTGTCCTGCAGGCTCTCCAGGCTGACGCTACGCTTGTGGTTGCCATCCAGCTTATTGCTCATACTGTCTCCCATACTGCTGAAATAATAAATAGCAAGTTTACTTTTTCCCCTCTTGGTCATTTTATTGCTCTTTTTTTTTACATTTTCTAATTCTGTCACATCAATCAAGTTTCAGCTTGTGACCCTTGGGTCCTAGAGTTTTACTTCAGTTAACTTAAGACTATTAGGTCATCAAGCGAATAGCGTTTCAGCATCGACAGGGGCCTTGTCCTTATCAGATTCATTTCCATCCTCAAAATTATCTTGTCTGGACAGTGGTTAATCACCATCCAATATGCACGTTTCTGCCCAAATAGTTTACTGCACAGCTGGTAAAGTAAGCAATTTATAATAAATTTATCCTTTCTGTTTGTTTAGAGTCAGTCATAGTTATTATAGCACAAAAGGAAGCCATTTGGCCTATCGAGTCCATGCTGGCTTTCTGTGGAGTAATGCCATTAATATGCTTTAGGCAAGGAAATCTGCCTTTCTTACCTGGTCTGGCCTACATGTGACTCCAGACCCACAGTAATGTGGTTGACTCTTAAATGCCCTATGAAATGGCCTAGCAAGCCACTCAGTTGTATCAAAAAGCTACAAATGCTAAGAAAAGGAATGAAACTGGACAGACCACCCAGCATCGACCTAGGCACTGGAAACGACAGAGGCAAACTGAGCCCTGTCGACCCAGAAAAGTCCTCCTTTTTAACATCTGGGGGCTTGTGCCAAAGACTGTCCCACAGACTAGGCAAGTGACAGCCCGACATAGTCATACTCACGGAATCATACCTTACAGACAATGTCCCATAAACCACCACCAGCATGCTTGGGTCGGTCCTGCACCGCCAGCAGGGCAGACCCACCAGTGGTGGCGGCACAGTGGTATATGGTTGGGAGGGAGTTACCCTAGAATCCTCAACATTGACTCTGACCCTATGAAGTTTCATGGCATCAGGTCAGACATGGGCATAGATACCTCCTGCTGCTTACCACCTACCACCCCCACTTCAACTGATGAATCAGTTCTTCTCCATATTGAACACCAATTGGAAGAAGCACTGAGGGTAACGAGCACAGAATGTACTCTTGGACTTCAGTGTCCATCACCAAGAGTGGCTTGGTAGCACTACTACTGACCAAGTTGTCCGAGTCCTAAAGGACATAGCTGCTAGACTGGGTCTGCGCAGGTGGTGAGGAAACCAACAAGAGGGAAGAGCCAACTTCACCTCGTCCTCACCAATCTACCTGCCGCAGATGCATCTGTTGATGACAGTATTGGTAGTAGTGACCACTGCACAGTCCTTGTGGAGACGAAGTCCAGTGTTGTGTGGCACTGCCTCTGTGCTAAATGGGATAGATTTTGAACAGATCTAGCAACTCAAAACTGGGCATCCATGAGGCGCTGTGGGCCGTCAGCAGCAGCAAAATTGTGTTCAACTACTATCTGTAACCTCATGGCTCGGCATATCCCCCACTCTACTATTCTCATCAAGCCGGGGGACTGACCCTGGTTCAATGAAGAGTGCAGGAGGGTATGCCAGGAGCAGCACCAGGCATATCTAAACATAAGGTATCAGCCTGGTGAAGCTACAACCCAGGACTACTTGCACGCCAAACAGTTGAAGCAGCATGCCACAGATAGGGCCAAGTGATCCCACAATCAATGGATCTGATCTAAGCTCTGCAGTCCTGCCACGTCCAGTTGTGAATGGTGGTGGACAACTAAACAACTAACATGAAGTCGAGGCTCCACAAATATCCTAATCCTCAATGGTGGGGGAGCCCAGCACATCAGTGCAAAAAACAAGGATGAAGCATTTACATCCATCTTCAGCCAGAAGTGCTGAGTGGATGATCCATCTTGGCCCTCTCCTGAGGTCCCAGCATCACAGATGTCAGTCTTCAGCCAATTCGATTCACTCCACATGATATCGAGAAACGGTTGAAGGCACTGGATACTGCAAAGGCAATGGGCCCTGACAACATTCCGGTAATAGTACTGAAGACTTGTGCTCCAGAACCAGCTGTGCCCCTATCCAAGCTGTTCCAGTAAAGGTACAACACTGGCATCTACCCGACAATGTGGAAAATTGCCCAGGTATCTCCTGTCCACAAAAACAGGAAAAATCCAACCTGGCCAGTTACTCCCCTATCCATCTCGTGTAGATCATCAGCAAAGTGATGGAAGGGGTCAGTGACAGAACTACCAAGTGGCACTTGCTCATCAATAACCTGTTCACTGAAGCTCAGTTTGGGTTCCACTGGGGCCACTCGGCTTCTGACTTCATTACAGCTTGGTTCAAACATGGTCGAAAGATCTGAACTCCAGATGTGAGGTGAGAGTGACTGCCCTTGACATCGAGGCAGTATTTGACCGAGTGTGGCATCATGTAGCCCTAGCAAAACTGGAGTCAATGGGAAACGGGGAAAACTCTGCTGGTTGGAGACTTGCCTAGCACAAAGGAAGATGGTTGTGGTTGTTGGAGACTGAACATCTAAGCCCCAGGACATCACTGCAGGAGTTCCTCAGGGAAATGTCCTAAGCACAATCATCTTCAACTGTTTCATCAATGACCTTCCTCCATCATAAGGTCAGAAGTGAGCATGATCGCTGCTGATTGTGCAATGTTCACCATTTGCACCTCCTCAGCTAATGAAGCAGCCCGTGTCCAATGCAGCAAGACCTAGACTACATCCAGGCTTAGGCTGATAAGTGGCAAGTATCATTCACTCCACACAAGTGCCAGGCAATGACCATCTTTAACCATTTCCCCACGATGTTCAATACCATTACTATCGCTGAGTCCTCCATTATCAACATCTTGGGAGTTACCATTGACCAGAAACTGAAGTGGACCAGCCATGTAAATTCTGTGGCTACAAGAGCAGGTCAGAGGCTGAGAATCCTGTGGCGAGTAACTCACCTCCCATCTCACCGATGCCTGTCCTCCATCTACAAGGCACAAGTGGAATACTCTCCACTTGCCTGAATGGGTGCAGCTCCAACAACACTCAAGCAACTCAATTGATCCAGGATAAAGCAGCCTGCTTGATTGGCATCCTATGAATGAATAAAAAAAAAGCTGCTTGCTGCAGGATTCCTAGCCTCTGACCTGCTCGTATCCATGTTATTTATATGGCTACTCCAGTTCAGTTTCTGGCCAATGGTGGTAGTGGGGGATTCAGTGATCATAATGCCATTGAACATCAAGGGGAGATGGTTAGATTTTCTCTTGTTAGAGATGGTCATTGCCTAGCACTTGTGTGGCACCAATGTTACTTGCCACTCATCAGCCCAAGCCTGGATATTGTCCAGGTCTTGCTGCATTTCTACACGGACTGCTTCAATATCTGAAGAGTCGCGAATGGTGCTGAACATTGTGCAATCATCAGTGAACGTCCTCACTTCTGACCTTATGATTGAAGAAAGGTCATTCATGAAGCAGCTGAAGATGGTTGGGCCTAGGACACTACCCTGAGGAACTGCTGCAGTGATGTCCTGGAGCTGAGATGATTGACCTCCAACATCCACAACCATCTTCCTTTGCACTAGGTACGACTCCAACCAACGGAGAGTTTACCCCTGATTCCTATTGACTCCAGTTTTGCTAAGGCTCCTTGATGGTCAAATGCTGCTTTGATGTCAAGGGCAGTTACTCTCACCTTGCCTCTGGAGTTCCTCTGTTACCCATCTGCCTGTTCTGCTACGTTTCTTCCCATTTTGCTAACCTCATGCTTCCTGAAGTCTTTAGTCATCCTTACTGTTTTTCGAACCAGATACTTTCTTGTTAATGGGAAATTAAGATTGTCCACCTACTGCTCATGCACAATTGTTCTACATATGAGAATTTCCAACTTTTCTTAGATCAGGCAACATCTATTTACCCTTTGTTTCCTTGCATTAAAGAAGCTTTCTATCCGAACTGCTCAGTTTCCTCTTAAATCATATGACTGAATTTTTCTGATGTCTCATGCAAGACACCTTCTGAAAATGCATACCCAGCACCTACCCACTGCCTTTATTCCATTCAACCTTTTTAAAAATACTTCTAATTTTGTCAAACAAAATTTGCGTTAAGAAATCTTGGTTAAATTAATTTAATTCTTGCCTGTGCATTGCAATGCTAACATGCCATCTGCTGTTTCAAATTGATTTCCTGCATGCCTGCGCTGTTCATTGACTGCATGCATCAGCAAGGGGCCCTATAGCCTTAGTGCTGCTTAATAGTAACCTGTGCCCTTTGAATGGAAGGTGCATTGTGGTTGCAAGAAGTGGTGAGATATTTTTTGAAGTGAATCTGGCTGGGACACTTTGAGGAATGGCTGAACGTGTGAAAGAGTGAACACCAAATTTTTGTGACCATGCACTTGAATGTCTTGGTGGCGAAGTGGAGAGAAGGAAAGTATCCTGTATCTGCATGGGGGGGTGGGGGGAGGGGGTGGTGTAGGAGGCCCTCCATTCAAAAGCTTAGGTGGCATAGGTGAATGCCAGGAGTGCTGTTCCAAAAACGTGGGTGTAGTGCAGGGAGAGGTTTCGCAATCTGATATGAGTTGTCAAGGTGAGTGAGTTCATCTTCAAATGCGTATTCCACCAATTGCACCACTAGCCTCAAGGCGCTATGCCCCCATCACCCACCAATCAACAATCTCAACTACTACTCAACCCTTTTATTCATCTTTGCCACACCCTCATACACTTAGCAGTGTTGTACGTCCCACAGCTACAACTCACAGCTCGCGTACACTGGTAGCCGTTCAATCATGACACCCACATCACCCAAACATAAAACACTCAGACACACTTCCCTCTTCCTTGCAGAGAAGCTGGCGCATAACAGGGGACATCAGGAAAGAATGGGAGGAGGACCTATGTGCCTGCATATCTTAATCTCCACGGAGGAGGCTGTTCTGGCCATCGCTGAGGCTATGATCACTGCTGGGGTTAAAGGGCTCAATGATGAGGCTGACTGCATAGCTAACCCTCCTTTTCCCACTTCTCCCTCATCCCACAATCTCTTCTGATGCTCAAGCTGCCATGGTGTAAGTATGCACTTGTATATTTCTCCTCTCCCCTCAACATCCAGACACTTGTACCATTTTCATTTTAGCCAAGAACAGAAACCTTCCAAATCTAGAGGAACAGGAAGAAGACAGTGAAGATCAAGAGACACTGTCACGCAATCTTACATTTGCAGCCATGGGCTCAAAGCCTGACTGGTATATTTTAGAGGATAGGATAGAGGAGGCATCTGCACATGGGGAAACACCAGGCATAGTGGCAGGAGCCAGGGTGAGGAGAAAGGATAGCTTGCTGGAGGAGCAGATTGCACAATTGTTCTGCTGTGTAGGAGTGAGATGAGGACTTTGATGGGCCAGGCCACAGAAGAAGGTTGATGGGTATACATAACCAAATGTTTGTGCACAGGCTTTCCAGTGTGCCAATAGCAAGCTTGGAGGAATCCAGCACCAACTTGACATGGGGTTTTGCGCAGAGCTTGGAGCCCATCCTTCGGAATGGATAATAGTCATGGAGTCGTAATGGCATCGAAGGAGGTTATTCGGCCCATTGAGTCCGTGCTCACTCTTGTTGGAGCAATCCAATCAATCTCATTCCCCTGCTCTATTCCCTCTAACACTGTAAGTTTATTTCCCTCAAATGCCCATCCAATTTCCCTTTGAAGTCATTTATTGTCTCTGCTTCCACCATCCTCATGGGTAGCGAGTTCCGGGTCACGACCATTTGTGTTCTTCAAAAACAGAAGTTCTTCCTCACATCCCCTCCTGTATCTGTCTTGCCCAAAACCATAAATCTGTGACCCCCTAGTCCTTGTGTCATCAGCTAACGGGACAACTTTTCTACCTTTATCTAAACCTGACATAATCTTGTACACCTCCATCAAATCTCCCCTCAATCTCCTTTGCTCCAAGGTGAACAATTCCAGCTTCCCCAGCTCAACCTGTTGCTTTGTGCAAAACTTTGGACCTGCTGTCATTAGGGATTACCTGCTCCCAACCTGAGATACTGATCATGGCCAGTTCCAAGGTCCTGACTCCTGAGAGTTGGGAGAAAATTGAACCAGTTCTTTTATTTCTCCAGATTCACTGCTTTGGTATTAAATTTATAACACAAGTGCAGTCTGGATAAAATAGCTTCACACTTAAGAAATGCCCAGTAAGTGAACCATCCATTACACATCAGCTGTTACTGGTGAACTTTATTTATTGCTTCGTACAACCCAAGTATATAAAGTCATAAATTATAATGAGTACTTTTTATAATTTAAAGACAATTTTAAAGTGATCACCTTTATCACCACACCTGTTCAAACCACCATAATGCAGAGTATGATGACCGATAGCACAGCTTCCGTTGCAGCACAAACAACTTCCCTGAAAGGTCTGAGTGCTGTGGTGGAAGTTCAGACTGCTGCCATCATGGCTCTGAATCTTGCAATTCAAAGAGATTTTGAGGGCACCACAGCAATCCATCAATCTTTCCTCTAACCGATCGGTTGAATTGCTGAACCATCACCTTGGGAGAGTGCCAGTGGCTCCATGGAACACAAATCGGCTGCCCTATCTCAGGATAACAGCATTCCTGCTCCCACCCTGCCACTGTGCTTGCTGTTGCCTGTCTGCCAGCCAGCCCAGGCCAAGATGGTGCAGTCCGAAGCAGGGCCCTCTACTCCAGAGCTGTTCAGGGTTGCCCTACAAAGCCAGTTGCAGTCCCCTCAATTGAAGGTCAGCAGCCTTTCACCACCCATCCTGCAACTACTGGGGAAGCACCTTCTGGAGCACTGGGATAGGCAAAGGCACATGAATGATAATCACCCTTGTACGTTCCTTTAGTGTCTAGTTTATTACTGAATGCATTTTGTAAGATGTGATTAAAAAGTTGGATTAGGATGTGTTTTTTCTGATGGGTTTTATTTTTGTGTTGTTGGAAAGAGATAGGTGTGATGGTCAGAATTAGAGGAAAGGTGCCACTCAAATTATTTGATTGTGTCGCACTCAGGCAAAAACGGGCTGTCGATGAGGTAGCCTCCCATTCAGCTCCTCTTCCTCTGCTTCCCATGCCACACGCACCTCTCCAGCTCCCTACCGCCATGTATTCCTTTCTCTACTGCTTGATAGATGGTGGCAAGGGCTCTCCCTCTATAATGACAAGGTTGTGCAACATTATACTGCAAATCCTGATACTGCTCAGTTGAGTATTGCAGGGCTTCTCCAGAGCAGTCGAGCCAGTGCAAGTGTTGCTTAAGCATGCCAATTTGTTCTACAGTGTTCCACGTGCCAGCATGACTCCTATTGTATGCCTGCTGTACTCATGTGCTCCAGGCTGGAGTAGTGAGCCATGTCCAGTGGATAGCCCTTGTCAGTCAGTAGCCAGTCTTTGACTTGGTGTGTCAAATACAGGTGATACAGAGGACTGTAAGGAATGAAGGAACCACGACTGCCAGCAGGATAATGGATGTTCACCTGCATGAGCGCTGCTTGTGGTTGCACACTAGCTGCACATTGTTCATAAAATTCCTTTTGGTTCATGAAAATGGCCAAGTTCACGAGACCTACGCGATACAATGTGCGTGCAGTCAGTTGCACCCGCACCATGGAGACGCCTGTAATCTGCGAACGCTCCTGCTTGCTCTGCCTGCTAGTGTTTGGGAAGAGGGAATGAGAAAACTCTTTCTACGTGTATAGAGAGCCTCAGTGACATCCCTGATATAGAAATGCAGTGCAAACAGTGTGATGTTGCTTATAATCTCTAGCAGCAGTCTGGAAAGAGCCAGATGCATAAAAATTAAAGAGCAGTGGTCAACTTGAGAAGCAGCGATAGTGCGAGCGAGGTGTCAGCTGGGAAGGTGAGTTTCAGTTTTAAGTAACTTACCTTTTGTTCCAGCAGCTTTTTCTGAAGCTTTTGTTTCGGCGGACACGGGGACTGCTGGGTAAGTAAACTTATATATTCGGACAGTGGCTAAACCCGAAACATTACACGTGTAGTGTCTCCCACCCATCCTCCTCCTCTAACCAAAAAAAAAGGACTCTTGTGTGGAGGGTTTGGTAAGGTAAGGTTTTCCTTTTTTTTAAATCTCCGTTGTCAATTTAGTGCAGAGGGGATGGAAGCGAGGGCAGTTGCATGCTCCTCTAGCAGGATGTGGGAGGTGAGGGTCACCACTGGTGTCCCTGCTGACTTCACCTGTGAGAAGTGCACCCAACTCCAGCTCCTCGCAGACCGCGTTAGGGAACTGGAGCTGGATGAACTTCGAATCATTCAGGATGCTGAGGGGGTGATAGAGAGCAGTTATAGGGAAGTAGTGACACCTAAGTTACAGGATAAAGGTAGCTGGGTGACCGTCAGGGGAGGGAAAGGGAATAGGCGCACAGTGCAGGGATCCCCTGTGGCCGTCCCCCTCAATAATAAGTATACCGTTTTGGATATGGTTGAGGGGGACGACCTACCAGGGGAAAGCCACATTGGCCAGGTCTCAGTGCCAGAGCCTTGCCTAGTGGCTCAGAAGGGAAGGGGGGAGAATAGGAGAGCGATAGTGATAGGAGATTCAGTGGTTAGAGGAACAGACGGGAGATTCTGTGGTCGCGAACGAGACTCCCGGATCGTATGTTGCCTCCCGGGTGCCAGGGTCAGGGATGTCTCGGACCGAGTCTACAGGATTCTTAAGGGGGAGGGGGAGCAGCCAGAGGTCGTGGTACATATCAGTACCAATGACATAGCTAGGAAAAGGGATGAGGACCTGAAAAGCGAATATAGGGAGTTAGGTTGGAAGATGAAAGGCAGGACGAGCAGGGTAGTATTCTCAGGATTGTTACCGGTGCCACGTGCTAGTGAGGCTAGAAACAGAGAGCGAGTGCAGCTGAACACGTGGCTACAGAACTGGTGTCGGAGGGAGGGATTCAGATATGTGGATCATTGGGATACCTTCTGGGGAAGGTGGGACCTGTACAAGAAGGACGGGTTGCATCTGAACTGGAGGGGCACCAATATCCTGGGCGGGAGGTTTGCTAGAGCTCTTCGGGAGGGTTTAAACTAGTTTGGCAGGGGGATGGGAACCGGAGCTACAGATCAGTGGATGGGGTAGCTGTTGAACAGGCAGATACCGAGTGCAGAGAATCTGTGAGGAAGGTTAGACAGTTGACAGGGCAAAGTTGCAGCCAGTATGATGGGTTGAAGTGTGTCTATTTTAACGCAAGAAGTGTCAGGAATAAGGGTGATGAACTTAGAGCATGGATCAGTACTTGGAGCTACGATGTTGTGGCCATTACGGAGACGTGGATATCACAGGGGCAGGAATGGATGTTGGATGTTCCGGGGTTTAGATGTTTCAAAAGGAATAGGGAGGGAGGTAAAAGAGGTGGGGAGTGGCATTGCTAATCAGGGATAGTATCACAGCTGCAGAAAGGGAGGTCGTCGAGGAGGGTTTGTCTACCGAGTCATTATGGGTGGAAGTCAGAAACAGGAAAGGAGCAGTCACTTTGTTGGGAGTTTTCCATAGACCCCCCAATAGCAACAGAGACATGGAGGAACAGATTGGGAGGCAGATTTTGGAAAGGTGCAGAAGTAACAGGGTTGTTGTCATGGGTGACTTCAACTTCCCTAATATTGATTGGAACCTCCTTAGTGCAAATAGTTTGGATGGAGCAGTTTTTGTCAGGTGTGTCCAGGAAGGTTTCCTGACTCAATATGTAGATAGGCCGACTAGAGGGGAGACTATGTTGGACTTGGTGCTTGGCAACGATGCAGGCCAGGTGGCAGATCTGTCGGTGGGAGAGCATTTCGGTGATAGTGATCACAACTCCCTGACCTTTACTATAGTCATGGAGAGGGACAGGAGCAGATGGGATGGGAAAATATTTAATTGGGGGAGGGGGAATTACAATGCTATTAGGCAGGAACTGGGGAGCATAAATTGGGAACAGATGTTCTCAGGGAAATGCATGACAGAAATGTGGAGGTTGTTCAGGGAGCAGTTGCTGCGACTGCTGGATAGGTTTGTCCCGATGAGGCAGGGAAGGGATGGTAGGGTGAAGGAACCTTGGATGACAAGAGATGTGGAACAGCTAGTCAAGAGGAAGAAAGAAGCTTACGTAAGGTTGAGGAAGCAAGGATCAGACAGGGCTCTGGAGGGTTACAAGGTAGCCAGGAAGGAACTGAAGAATGGACTTAGGAGAGCTAGAAGGGGACATGGCGGGTAGGATTAAGGAAAATCCCAAGGCGTTCTACACTTATGTGAGGAACAAGAGGATGGCCGGAGTGGGAGTAGGGCCGATCAGGGATAGTGGAGGGAACTTGTGCCTGGAGTCGGAGGAGGTAGGGGAGGTCCTAAATGAATACTTTGCTTCAGTATTCACTAGTGAAAGGGACTTGGTCGTTTGTGAGGACAGCGTGGAACAGGCTGATCTGCTCGAACAGGTTGAGGTTAAGAGGGAGGATGTGCTGGAAATTTTGAATGATAGGACAGATAAGTCCCCGGGGCCAGACGGGATTTCCCCAAGGATATTACGGGAAGCGAGGGAAGAGATTGCTGTGCCTTTGGCGATGATCTTTGCGTCTTCACCGTCCACTGGAGTAGTGCCGGATGATTGGAGGGTGGCAAATATTGTTCCCTTGTTCAAGAAAGGGAATAGGGATAACCCTGGGAATTATAGACCAGTCAGTCTTACGTCGGTAGTGGACAAATTATTGGAGAGGATTCTGAGAGACAGGATTTATGATTATTTGGAAAAGCATGGTTTGATTATGGGCAGTCAGCATGGCTTTGTGAGGGGCAGGTCATGCCTCACAAGCCTTATTGAATTCTTTGAAGATGTGACAAAACACGTTGATGAAGGAAGAGCAGTGGATGTAGTGTATATGGATTTTAGCAAGGCGTTTGATAAGGTTCCCCATGGTAGGCTCATTCAGAAAGTAAGGAGGCATGGGATACAGGGAAAGTTGGCTGTCTGGATACAGAATTGGCTGGCCCATAGAAGACAGAGGGTGGTAGTAGATGGAAAGTATTCAGCCTGGAGCTCGGTGACCAGTGGTGTTCCGCAGGGATCTGTTCTGGGACCTCTGCTCTTTATGATTTTTATAAATGACTTGGATGAGGAAGTGGAAGGCTGGGTTAGCAAGTTTGCCGATGACACGAAGGTTGCTGGAGTTGTGGATAGTGTGGAAGGCTGTTGTAGGTTGCAACGGGACATTGACAGGATGCAGAGCTGGGCTGAGAAGTGGCAGATGGAGTTCAACCTGGAAAAGTGAAGTGATTCATTTTGGAAGGTCGAATTTGAATGCAGAATACAGGCTTAAAGACAGGATTCTTGGTAGTGTGGAGGAACAGAGGGATCTTGGGGTCCATGTCCATAGATCGCTCAAAGTTGCCACCCAAGTTGACAGGGTTGTTAAGAAGGCGTATGGTGTGTTGGCTTTCATTAACAGGGGGATTGAGTTTAAGAGCCGCGAGGTTATGCTGCAGCTCTATAAGGCCCTGGTTTGACCACACTTGGAATATTGTGTTCAGTTCTGGTCGCCTCATTATAGGAAGGATGTGGAAGCTTTAGAGAGGGTGCAGAGGAGATTTACCAGGATGCTGCCTGGACTGGAGGGCATGTGCTACGAAGAAAGATTGAGGGAGCTGGGGCTTTTCTCATTGGAGCGGAGAAGGATGAGAGGTGACTTGATAGAGGGGTACAAGATGATGAGAGGCATAGATAGAGTGGATAGCCAGAGACTTTTTCCCAGGGTGGAAAGGGCTATCACCAGGGGGCATAATTTTAAGGTGATTGGAGTAAGGTTTCGGGGAGATGTCAGAGGTAGTTTCTTTACACAGAGAGTGGTGAGTGCGTGGAA
The DNA here is from genome assembly GCF_036365525.1 of Heterodontus francisci. Lineage (NCBI taxonomy): Eukaryota > Metazoa > Chordata > Chondrichthyes > Heterodontiformes > Heterodontidae > Heterodontus > Heterodontus francisci. Next base: position 101,578,844 of record NC_090375.1, on the reverse strand, counting down.
TGCGCTGCTAGCGGTAGCAATAGAAGCAGATACATTGGGGGCATTTAAGCGACTCTTGGATAGGTACATGGATGATAGTAGAATGAAGGGTATGTAGTTAGTTTGATCTTAGAGTAGGTTAAAGGTTCGGCACAACATCGTGGGCCGAAGAGCTTGTACTGTGCTGTACTGTTCTATGTTCTATATCCTTGCCCTGCTTTGAGGTTGTAGTTGTAGCTGCAGCTGTTGGCAGATTTCACTTGAGCAATTTTGTGAAGTAAAGATGCCTCAAGCTTTGGACCTTGCTGAAATTGAGGTAAAATAATTGCTCCCTAAAGACCCTCGTGGATGTGGCTTCCTGCTAAGAGCCCTTCTGCCTTTCCTTCTCCTCCCCTCTTCTAGCAGCTTGTGCTGCTCTGTGGCATCTCTTCTGTCCCCCAGTCATGTTTGATTCCCAGAGGAAGGTCTACTAGGTTACCTGCGTCTAGAAGCAACTTGTTTCAGCACAAGCTTTTAAATGAACAACAAAATACTTCAACACCATGCATCCACTCCCTGTAGTCTGTTCAAACTGTAGCCAAGTATAGGAAAACTCCAAAAAACATGTGCAACACCAACAGCCTGAAGAAACAATCTGGCAACTAACCTGTAAATAGTTCATGATTCATTTGAATATTGTTCGTGCGAGTTCTTTCATTCTGTTTCATAACCTCGTGCAGCTGAGCATGACCAGATAGAGTTGGTCTGAATGTACATTTGGAAAATGGCAGCATGAATGTCAAGTCAGTGTTGCACACTGATTCGCATCATGTTCTGCATGCTGCCTTCAGGTGATCGTGCACGCAAACTGCTTTACCAAGCTGGCATGCTGCTCATTTCCTGTTGGAAGTGTGCATACGCATCTCAGACCCCATTTCTGATCATTATGTTGCTTAGCCACTGGAAAACCAGGCGCTACACAGCCCAATTTAGCCTCCACATGTGCTTAATAAATATGTGCAGATTGTCTTTGATTTAAAATGCTTCTAAATGTTCCCTAATTTCATCTCAAATTATGAAATTCTAAGCTAGTTCTGGATCAGGTCAAACATTGTGGGTATAAAAGAAAGACTAACATTTATATTGCACCTTTCTTGACCTCAAGGTATCCCAAAGAACTTTTCAATCAATTAAGTTCTTTTTGAATTGTAGTCACTGTTGGAACGTAGGAAACACAGCAGCCAATTTGTGCACAGCAAGGCAACAACTAAATAACCTGTTTTCGATGTTGGAAATGCAGGGATATTTTACTGAGTATTTTAAAATATTTGTGGTTTGTATTTTAATAAGATTTTATCTAACATTGTCAGGTTACTTATGAAATTTATGTTGACTGTACTTTTCAAGGAAGGAGCTTTTAAAGTTGACCAATTATAGATTTGACTTCTGTGGCCATGTCTCCCAATAAACAATGAGAGAACAAGAGTATTTTTAAAAATTCATTTGTGGGATGTCGGTGTCGTTGGCGAGGCCAGCATTTATTGCCCATCCCTGATTGCCCTTGAACTGAGTGGCTTGCTCGGTCATTTCAGCAGGCATTTTAAGAGTCAACCACATTGCTGTGGGACTGGAGTCGCATGTAGGCCAGATTAGGTAAGGACGGCAGATTTCCTTCCCTAAAGGGCATGAGTGAACCAGATGAATTTTTCAAAAATCGACAATGGTTTCATGATCACCGTTAGACTAGTTTTTTAATTCCAGATTTATTAATTGAATTCAAATTTCACCATCTGCTGTGTGAGCATTAGTCTGGGCTCTGGATTACTAGTCCAGTGACATTACCACGATGCCACTGCCTCCCCTTATGTTTTATTTGAGACAGGATAACTTTCCATGCCCATGCGTGCCCCTTGTAAGTGAATTTCATCCATAATTGAAAGGCTAACTTTGTTTCTCCATAGATGCTGCCAGACTAGCTGATTATTTCCAGCACTTTTGTTTTCATTTCATTCTTGAACTGGTGTACTGTGCAAAAACTTTATAACTGTCATGTAATTAAGGTGGCATCTGATTATCTGCTTCAAATAAAATTGCTACTTTGAATTTTGTGGCAGTGCTACACTAATGCAGTGCATGTTCATTGGTTTTGCAAATTGGGATTTGTCATCTTGCTAACTAAAGTATTAATGTATTTTCTATAGGATTGTGATTTATACAAAACATGTCATTTTTATTTTTTGTCAGAAGTTGCGTGCTGTGGGGTCTGAAGCAGGAACTGTTTCTCCAAGTGAGGTAAGTTGAAGAGAAAAATGTTGGGAATAGCATATGAAAGGTAGTGTAATTCATGCCGCTTCCTGATAGCGGAGCACAATGCTGTAAATTATAAATGGAAGTATTTTTGGGAGACCTAAGGAGGGGGAATAGTTAAATGCTATATAAATGCAAGCTTTGTTGAATCAATCATTAAAAGTGTTTTTTAGGTGATGGAGTCGTGGTGGAGAGGGAGGTGGGGAAGAAACCAAAACTATTCTTGCCAGGACCTAGTGCTGCTCTTGTACTGAGATGAAACATCCAGCAAAATCAGTGATTGTAATTGTAATTTGTTTCTCTTTGTCTGAAGCATCAAAATGAAATGTAAACTTCAACTCTTTTCTGCTGTTACTTTGCTAAGAAAAAATCTTATCAAATGTAACAATTTTTTTATTTAGTAAATACAACATGTTCCCTGTGCAATTATTGAAATTTTGCAATACAAAATGCTGGTGTGCAATTTTATTAAAATCACCCGTTTTTGGTCATCATGTAAGATCAATTAGATCACCTCTCTCAACCCCTCCACTACTTCTGTTGTCACGCTGCTTGTCTGAAATCTTGTACGACGTCAGTGGTTCTCAAACTTTTTTGGTTGAAGGACTCCATTTCAAATGAGTTAGTATTCACAGAACCCCCAATCTAAACGATAAGACTATATACTACTTATAAAATGAAAGTGCTATATGATGTATTTTAACAATACTTTTAAGAAAGTAGTTAATTACTTGTAATGATTTGAGGACTGTTGCAGGGAGTGATGAGACAGGCCAGCCAAGAGATGAAGGATAAGTGTGACTCCACTAACCACCTTCTAGTGCAGGGGTCGGCAATTTTCATAACGAGCCATTTTTAAGTTTAGTCAAAAATGCAATATCTTAAGAGCCACAGTGCTGTTACTCAAATGCCAACAATAATGAAAAGCAAGACTGAGGTGGGAGATGGGCATATTTATATTTGCATAAATAAGATGATGGATGCAAAAATAAGAAATGGAAAAAAATCTTTAATTCGATTCCTTGCTGTTGGATTTGTTTGGAGAGTCGTTCGATATCTGGACAGTATGCGGTTTTCATTTTCAAGCAGGACTGTAAACGCTCAGCATTCATTTGGCTTCTCAATTTGCTTTAAATGAAATTCATACTTGAATACACTTGCTGAAACGGGTAAGTCGATCCAAAGATGGACATTATGCCATATGCATATCTCTTCACATTACTGTAAGTGTCTTGTTACGGTTAAGTGAGAAGGGGTCAAAGGGCTTCCCTCTTTTCACCCTCCTTGTTTGACCACAACAGGTTTATTTATTTCTTAAACTGGATTTACTAGCCAATTCAGTAGGTGTTTGTTTACTTTTTTTTAATTCATTCATGGGATGTGGGCGTCGCTGGCTAGGCCAGCATTTATTGCCCATCCCTAATTGCCCTTGAGAAGGTGGTGGCGAGCTGCTGCCTTGAACTGCTGCAGTCCATGGGTGAGGTAGGTACACCCACAGTGCTGTTAGGGAGGGAGTTCCAGGATCTTGACCCAGCGACAGTGAAGGAACGGCAATATAGTTCCAAGTCAGGATGGTGTGTGACTTGGAGGGGAACTTGCAGGTGGTGGTGTTCCCATACATTTGCTGCCCTTGTCCTTCTAGTTGGTAGAGGTCACGGGTTTGGAAGGTGCTGTCTCAGGAGCCTTGGTGCGTTGTTGCAGTGCATCTTGTAGCTGGTGCACACTGTTGCCACTGTGCATCGGTGGTGGAGGGCATGAATATTTGTGAATGGGGTGCCAATCAAGCGGGCTGCTTTGCCCTGGATGGTGTCGAGCTTCTTGAGTGTTGGAGCTGCACCTATCCAGGCAAGTGGAGAGTATTCCATCACACTCCTGACTTGTGCCTTGGCATGCTGAGCAGGCCTTGGAGAGTCAGGAGGTGAGTTACTTGCCGCAGGATTCCTAGCCTCTAACCTGCTCTTGTAGCCATGGTTTTTAATCTGGCTACTCCAGTTCAGTTTCTGGTCAATGCTAGCCCCTAGGATGTTGATAGTGGGGGATTCAGCAATGGTAATGCCATTCAATGTCAAGGGGAGATGATTAGATTCTCGTTGGAGTTTTCCCCCTGATTCCCATTGACTTCAGTTTTGTTCGGGCTCCTTGATGCCATACTCAGTCAAATGCTGCCTTGGTGTGAAGGGCAGTCACTCTCACCTCACCTCTTGAGTTCAGCTCTTTTGTCCATGTTTCAATCAAAGCTGTAATAAGGTCAGGAGCTGAGTGGCCCTCGTGGAACCCAAACTGAACATCACTGAGCAGGTTATTGCTAAGCAAGTGCCCCTTGATGACGCCTTCCATCACTTTACTGATGATTGAGAGTAGACTGATGGGGCGGTAATTGGCCGGGTTGGACATGTCCTGCTTTTTGTGTACAGGAGACACCTGGGCAATTTTCCACACTGCCGGGTAGATGCCAGTGTTGTAGCTGTACTGGGGCATGACAAGATCTGTGGCACAGGTATTCAGTACTAATGTCGGAATATTGTCAGGGCCCATTGCCTTTGCAGTATCCAGTGCCCTCAGCCGTTTCTTGATATCATGCAGAGTGAATCGAATTGACTGAAGTCTGGCATCTGTGATGCTGGGGACTTCAGGAGGAGGCCGAGATAGATCATCAACTTGACACTTCTGGCTGAAGATTGTTGCAAATGTTTCTGCCTTATCTTTCGCACTGATATGCTGGGCTCCCCCATCATTGAGGATGGGGATATTTGTGGAGCCACCTCCTCCAGTTAGTTGTTTAATTGTCCACCACCATTCACGGCTGGATGCGGCAGGACTGCAGAGCTTGGATCTGATCCGTTGGTTATGGGATTGCTTAGCTCTGTCTATCGCATGCTGTTTACACAGTTTGGTACGCAGATAGTCCTGTGTTGTAGCTTCACCAGGTTGACCCCTCATTTTGAGGTATGCCTTGTGCTACTTCTCGCATGCCCTCCTGCACTCTTCATTGAACCAGGGTTGGTCTCCTGGCTTGATGGTAATACTTACTTACTTACTATAATCATAAAAAGAGCCAATCAGACAGGTATTCATGAGTTTAACAAAGAAAGAGGTTGACGTTATTGTATCTAAACCGAACTAATAATAATGAACAACACACTAACTTTCACTCTCACACACACTGGAGGTTTACATGCACCTACAGGGTGGGGAAAGGTAGATTTTGTTGAATTAGAGTCATAAAACAAAAGGGTATACAGGCTCTGTGGGGTTTGGTGATTCAGTTGTCTTCTAGCTGAATTCAGTGGTCCTGAGGCTTTTAGTTTGAAGAGTTAGATGACTGGTTCGGTTGGGCTCTTAGAGATAGCGATGCGGATGATTTCCTCCAATGTGGTTTCTGATTGTAGCCGAATTTTGCAAAGTTGGTAAGTCAGGATTTGAAAGCTTCCAAGCTGGAATGGAGAGAGGGACCCCCAGTTAGGGTCTGCACATGTCAAAATCCAGTTGCTTCTTTGCTGCAGAGTAAACACCCACTTAAAACCACAGTTGGGGAGGGGCTTGTCATGTGACAGTCACTCAGTGATTCAAACATAGCAGTTAGCAGTATTTCTTCTTGCAAACAGTTCTCATAAACGTCCTGGGTCTCAGTTCTTGCTAGGGAATTGGCAGACATTTTGTCTCCTTCCTCACAGTCCTTGCATGTAGGATACAATGTTGCAAGTTAGGTGACCATCCTAAGCTGTTGGCAGTCATATTTTTTGCAATGTCTCTTTTTAAAAAATAAATAAATAAATTCAGATCTCCAGTCAGTGGATTAAAGAATATCATTCAATAAAGCACATTGTTATAAATGTCTGGTAAAGAATTCCAAGCTTCAAAGACCATTTGTATTTTTTTAAGATTATGCATTTCAGTCCATCTGTTTTGAAGTGCCAAAGTAGATATCTCCGTTTCTAGATTTTGGGTTTCCAAGTTGCTGAGTTTAGAAATGCACATAGCTTTATCATGCAAATCTGCCAGAGCAAGTTCTAATTCTGCTTAGCTCAATCCTGAAAATGCTGAAAAGTTGAGTGTTGAGATGTCTGGTTAAAGAGGTTTTAACACAAATTGTAAAGTTGCCCTTTCCGTTCTAAATTCCTGGAAACATCCTGCAAAAACATCTTGTATTTTCAGAAACACATTTTTTTGTTTTTCCTTTTCCAGTTTACAGTTTAGTTGTGCTTTGAATTGTTTCACTGATGGGAAATGAGCAAGGGAACCTGCCTCAGTGTCTCTCGGAAACTGTGCTAAATTGTACTCCGATGAAAGTAATTCTTCCAAAAGGAAGAAAGTTGTGTTTGCCTTTCCTTGCAGCTTTCTTTTGAGGTCATTTAAATATGTGATGTCTGTCATGAAGTGAAATTTCAGCAACCACTGTGGATCTGTTAATTGCACATTCACAGCCCTTTTCTTGCATCACTTCTTCCTTCACTTCTTCGAAACTGGTTCAAGAATGGGTTTGATCGATCAAGGTTAGGACCGTACATGAGTCCTTAATGAACAACATGCAACTCCAGAGCCGCAGGTTGCCAACTCCTGTTCTAGTGCATGCCAACTGAACTGCTTTTAATGTGGTTATAGATTGCCTGTTAATAGTACATACACCCAATCAGTTTACAGATCACATCCATTATACAGTATTGGCTAAATCAGTATTTACAGCAGTCTTGCCATATTTAGACATTCGATGGGCTCAAAGCAGGTTGCTATTTTTATTTTTTAAAAATAACTTGCATAAACATGCGAGTTTCCATCCCTCCAATTCTATTAGAGTACTCACTTGTGCATGACATTCTTGAACATTTTATAGATCTGTGCAAATCCAGCCCATCATAAACCTCCAGACCCATTTGCTGTGCTATGTTGTGTAGGACCCTGCGAGCAACTATGATCTGTGACATCGTAGCTAGCAAATTTTGTAGAGGACATCCAGAATTATCAGAGCTGTTGATCTTTAACTTCAGCATTCCTTTGCTTGATAATGCACTGCATGTTTTTTTTTAGAGATACAGCACTGAAACAGGCCCTTCGGCGCACCGAGTCTGTGCCGACCAACAACCACCCATTTATACCAACCCGACAGTAATCCCATATTCCCTAACACCTACCTACACTAGGGGCAATTTACAATGGCCAATTTACCTATCACCTGCAAGTCTTTGGCTGTGGGAGGAACCGGAGCACCCGGCGAAAACCCACGCGGTCACAGGGAGAACTTGGAAACTCCGCACAGGCAGTACCCAGAATCGAACCCGGGTCCCTGGAGCTGTGAGGCTGCGGTGCTAACCACTGCGCCACTCTGCTGCCTTGATGAGGCTGGCAATGTAGCTTTGATGTGGTTGAGTGAATGGTTTTCTCAAGTGTCATTAGCTACGACTTAAGAAGATATTCCTTGTCCCCATGCAGCTATCCTGTCAGGTTGGTCCCAGGTAGAAATATTTTGGGGATATTAGACAATTGGCTTATGAAGACATCATAGTAGCTCCCAGGGAATGCAGACGTATGTGAACCTCTTTATGGTTGCAGACAAGTTGAACATTAATGGATTGGAAGTCCTGTGGTTCGCATGCCTCTGGTTGGTTAAAGGGTGCAATCTATGATCTGCACCTCTGGGCATGCTTGCTTGCTGTGTCTAAATCTCCATGATACAGAAGTGTTGTCTATCTGTTGATCCTGGAAAATAACCCATCCACCACTTGTCTGTTGCATTTGTATGCTGCCTCTGCAAGAACCCTCTGTCTCCTGACACACCCTGGAAGGAGCCACAAGCAAAGAAATTCAGTGCATTGGTTACTTTCATTGCCACTAGCATGGCACGGCATGCATGCCTGGTCCAATCAACAGAAAGTAGCCCTTCAGTAGGCTTCAGAGGTTGGCGAGCACATGCAACTTCAAATGTAGCCCAGGGACCAAGGAAACTAATCCTTTGCCTGTACAGCTGTTGGGTGGTATGGCCTTCTGTGAGCACATGACTCTACACTGCTACCTTCTCCGTTGTCCTTCTGAGCTTGCTGTTGCTTCTCTTCCTCCTGCTCTTCATCAGACCATAACACTGCAGTAATGGTGGCACTGTGATGGTCTTCTCCCTTGACCATCTGGAGCCAAGGGCTGTGACACAACTATAGCCTACAATGAACTGCAGAGGCACCTGTGAGTGCAGCAGCTTTCTCATTGAGACTTAAGGTTCTAAATAAATTCACAATTCTAAAGGGGGTGCAGTAGCAGAGGGCCCTGGGTGTATATGTGTATAAGTCATTGAAGGTGGCAGGACAGGTTGAGAGAGCGGTTAATAAAGCATGCAGTGTCCTGGGCTGGGCTTTATTAATAGGAGCATTGAGTACAAGAGCAAGGAGATTATTTTAAACTTATATAAGACACCAGTTCAGTCTCAGCTGGAGGCAGCCCAGTTTTGGGTGCCGCACTTTAGGAAGGATGTGAAGGCATTGGAGAGAGTGCAGAAAAGATTCACGAGAATAGTTCCAGCGATGAGGAACTTCAGTTATAAAGACAGATTGGAGAAGTTGGGACTGTTTTCCTTGGGGAAAAAATAGACTGAGAGGTGATTTCATAGAGGTATTCAAAATCCTGAGGCGTCCAGACAGAGTGGATAGGGATAAACTGTTCCCACTCGTGAAAAGATCAAGAAAGAGAGGGCAGAGATTTAAAGTAATTGTTATAAGAAGCAAAAGCAACATAAGGAAAAACTACTTCATGCAGCAAGTGATTAAGGTCCAGAATGCACTGTCTGAGAGTGTGGTGGAGGCAGGTTCAATTGAAGCATTCAAAAGGGAATTAGACTGTTATATGAAAAGGAAGAATGTGCAGGGTTACGGAAGAAAAGGTGGGGGGAATGGCACCAAATTAATTGCTTGTTCGGAGAGGTGGTGCAGACATGATGGGCCGAATAGCTGCCTCCTGCACTGTAACGATTCTGTGATAAACGTCCTACTGATCCAGTCTCTGTATTCTAGCGAACTTGCCAACCCATGAGATACCTATGTTCCAATAGTTAAATCCAATTCTGGTTCCTTTTATAGCATTATAGGACCCCAATTTAAATCTGTTTGCTAGCCCCCTCTCTAGCACAGGACACTGATTGGACCTGCTGACAGCATCACTAGATTCAGCCTCTGCGGACAGATGGGGCACACAGATGCTCATGACAATTTGCATTTACACAGCACCTTAAACATCTCAAACCATTTCACAGAGGGGAATCAGACACCACAGCCTCAATATTAGCATCATAGTATGGTGATACAGGGTTGGGCAAGGGGGTAAATATTTAAACATCAGCTAACATGCCCCAACCCGACAACTGCTGTGGTGTCTGATTCCACAGCAGTTGTCGGGTTGGGGCATGTTAGCTGGTGTTTAAATATTTACCCCCTTGCCCAACCCTGTATCACCATTCTGTGATGCTAATATTGAGGTTGTGGTGTCTGATTCCCCTTTGAGAAATGGTGTGAGATATTTTATGCTGATTAAGGTGCTGTGTAAATGCAAATTATTGTCATGAGCATCTGTGTGCCCCATCTGTCCGCAGAGGCTGAATCTAGTGATGCTTATTCTCTGTGTTTTCTAATCCTGAGCTGAGCTATGTATGTGCACCTGTTTTTCACAAATATTGCCTTTTCCAGCCTCTTGAACATTGATTACTTATGCTGCTTCTGTGGAAGCTTTATCCTTGCCTTTAGTAATTTGGGATTTATTTCTCAGTTGTTATCCTTGTTTGTCTTGCAGAGGCTTCTCTTCATCCAGTTTGGGGAATCCTCAATTATATGACATTCCTCTGACATGAAATTTATATTCCCCACTCTCTGCGCAGAGTTTGAGCTTTCAGCCACTTCTCCCGTGCCCTCTGGAATTCTGTTTGGAAGCAATTTTTCCTATTGCCTTGAGCTTCTTTTCAAACCTTCCTAAATGTCTGCTTTTGATTGTGCCTCTGGTTTCAACTCTCCAGAAATTTGCTTATTTCTTGCTCGCTGCACTCTTAAAGCACTTTTAAGACATTCTCCTATATGAGTGCAAAATACTGCAGATGCAAGAAATACTCAGCAGGTCTGACAAAGGGTCATTGACTTGAAATTTTAATTTTGTTTCTCTCTCCACAGATGCTGCCAGATCTGATGAGTATTTCCAACATTTTTTATTTTTACTCCTGTATGAGTAATGCTTTCTAAATTCATGAGGTTGTAGTAAACTAGTACATGGCCACAGACAGACCTGAAAGCAAAAATAGAGAACGTTTGCATCCATCTTTCCCTCGGAAGAAAGCACTGCCAAAGTCATAGTGAAAGAGGAGGTAATTGAGATACTGAATGGGCTTAAAAATTGATAGAGGTCTTCAAAAGGCTGTCCATACTTAAACTTGATAAATCACTGGGACCAGACGGGCTGCATCCAAGGATGTTGAGGGATGGAAGAGGGGAAATTGCAGAGGTACTAGATATAAGGGTGGTGCCATAGGACTGGAGGATTTGCAAGTGCTACACCCTTGTTCAAAAAAGGCTGTAAGGATAAGCCCAGGAACTACAGGCCTGTCAGTTTAACCTCGGTGATGGGAAAGCTTTTAGAGATGATAATCTGGGACTAAATTAATAGTCGCTTGGACAAGTGTAGATTAATTAGGGAAAGCCAGCACAGATTGGTTAAAGGTCAATTTTGTTTAACTTGATTGAGTTTTTTAAATGTAATTGATGTGTATATGGAGAAGAACGGGTAGGCGGTGGCGTAGTGGTATTATCGCTGGACTAGTAACCCAGAGACCCAGGGTATTTCTCTGGGGACATGGGTTCGAATCCCACCACAGCAGAAGGTGGAATTTGAACTTCATTAATAAATCTGGAATTAAAAAGCTAGTCTAATGACGGCCATGAAACCATTGTCAATTGTTGGAAAAACCCATCTGGTTCACTAATGTCCTTTAGGGAAGGAAATCTGCTGTCCTTACCTGGTCTGGCCGACATGTGACTCCAGACCCACAGCAATATGGTTACTCTTAGATGCCCCCTGAAATGGCCTAGCAAGCCACTCTGTTGTACCTAACCGCTACAAAATCTATAAAAAGGAATGAAACCAGACGGACCACCCGGCCTCAACCTATGCACCGGAAACAACAGCGGCAAACCCAGCCCGGTCGACCCTGCAAAGTCCTCCTTTCTAACATCTGGGGGCTTGTGCCAAAGTTGGGAGAGCTGTCCCACAGACTATTCAAGCAACAGCCTGACATAGTCATACTCATGGAATCATACTTGACAGACAATGTCCCAGACACTACAATCACCATCCCCGGGTGTGTCCTGTCTCACCGGCAGGACAGACCCACCAGAGTTGGTGGCACAGTGGTATACAGTAGGGAGGGAGTTGCCCTGGGAGTCCTCAACATTGACTCCGGACCCCAAGAAGTCTCATGGCATCAGGTCAAACATGGGCAAGGTAACCTCCTACTGATTACCACCTACCGCCCTCCCTCAGCTGATGACTCAGTGCTCCTCCATGTTGAACAGCACTTGGAGGAAGCACTGAGGGTGGCAAGGGCACAAAATGTACTCTGGGTGGGGGACTTCAATGTCCATCACCAAGAGTGGCTTGGTAGCACCACTACTGACCGAGCTGGCCAAGTCCTAAAAGTCATAGCTGCTAGACAGGGTCTGCGGCAGGTGGTGCGAGAACCAACACGAGGGAAAAACATACTTGACCTCGTCCTCACCAATCTGCCTGCCGCAGATGCATCTGTCCATGACAGTATTGGTAGGAGTGACCACCGCACAGTACTTGTGGAGACGAAGTCCCGCCTTCACATTGAGGAAACCGTCCATCGTGTTGTGTGGCACTATTACCGTGCTAAATGGGATAGATTTCGAACAGATCTAGCAATACAAAACTGGGCATCCATGAGGCGCTGTGGGCCATCAGCAGCAGCAGAATTGTACTCATCCACAATCTGTAACCTCAGAGCCCGGCATATCCCCCACTCTACCATTACCATCAAGCCAGGAGACCAACCCTGGTTCAATGAAGAGTGCAGGAGGGCATGCCAGGATTAGCACCAGGCATACCTCAAAATGAGGTGTCAACCTGGTGAAGCTACAACCCGGGACGACTTGCATGCCAAACTGCGTAAGCAGCATGTGATAGACAGAACTAAGCAATCCCATAACCAACGGATCAGATCTGAGCTCTGCAGTCCTGCCACATCCAGCCGTGAATGGTGGTGGACAAATTAAACAACTAACTGGAGGAGGTGGCTCCACAAATATCCCCATCCTCAATGATGGGTGAGCCCAGCACATCAGTGCGAAAGATAAGGCTGAAGCATTTGCAACAATCTTCAGCCAGAAGTGCCGAGTTGATGATCCTCCTCCTGAAGTCCCCAGTATCACAGATGCAAGACTTCAGCCAATTCGATTCACTCCGTGTGATATCAAGCAACGACTGAAGGCACTGGATACCGCAAAAGCAATGGGCCCTAACAATATTCCGGCAATAGTACTGAAGATCAGTGCTCCAGAACTTGCCGTGCCCCTAGCCAATCTGTTCCAGTACAGCTACAACACTGGCATTTACCCTGCAATGTGGAAAATTGCCCAGGTATGTCCTGTACACAAAAAGCAGGACAAGTCCAACCCGGCCAATTACCGCCCCATCAGCCTCCTCTCAATCATCAGTAAAGTGATGGACGGTGTCATCAACAGTGCCATCAAGCGGCACTTGCTTAGCAATAACCTGCTCAGTGATGCTCAGTTTGGGTTCCGCCAGGGCCACTCAGCTCCTGACCTCATTACAGCCTTGGTTCAAACATGGACAAAAGAGCTGAACTCCAGAGGTGAGGTGAGAGTGACTACCCTCGATATCAAGGCAGCATTTGACCGAGTATGGCATCAAGGAGCCCTAGCAAAACTGAGGTCAATGGGAATCAGGTGGAAAACCCTCCGCTGGTAGGAGTCATACCTAGTGCAAAGGAAGATGGTTGTGGTTGTTGGAGGTCAATCATCTGAGCTCCAGGACATCACTGCATGAGTTCCTCAGGGTAGTGTCCTAGCCCCAACCATCTTCAGCTGCTTCATCAATGACCTTCCTTCAATCATAAGGTCAGAAGTGGGGATGTTCGCTGATGATTGCACAATGTTCAGCACCATTCGCGACTCCTCAGATACTGAAGCAGTCCGTGTAGACATTATCCAAGCTTGGGCTGATAAGTGGCAAGTAACATTCGCGCCACACAAGTGCCAGGCAATGACCATCTCCAACAAGAGAGAATCTAACCATCTCCCCTTGACATTCAATGGCATTACGATTGCTGAATCCCCCAATATCAACATCCTAGGGGCTACCATTGACCAGAAACTGAACTGGAGTAGCCATATAAATACCGTGGCTACAAGAGCAGGTCAGAGGCTAGGAATCCTGAGGCGAGTAACTGACCACCTGACTCCCCAAAGCCTGTCCACCATCTACAAGGCACAAGTCAGGAGTGTGATGGAATACTGTCCACTTGCCTGGATGGGTGCAGCTCCAACAACACTCAAGAAGCTCGACGCCATCCAGAACAAAGCAGCCTGCTTGATTGGCACCCCATCTACAAGCATTCACTCCCTCCACCACCGACGCACAGTGGCAGCAGTGTGTACCATCTAGAAGATGCACTGCAGCAATGCACCAAGGTTCCTTCGACAACACCTTCCAAACCCGCGACCTCTACCAACTAGAAGGACAAGGGCAGCAAATGCATGGGAACACCACCACCTGCAAGTTCCCATCCAAGTCACACACCATCCTGACTTGGAGCTCTATCGCCGTTCCTTCACTGTTGTTGGGTCAAAATCCTGGAACTCCCTCCCTAACAGCACTGTGGGTGTATCTACCTCACCCATGGACTGCAGCGGTTCAAGAAAGCAGCTCGCCACCACCTTCTCAAGGGCAATTAGGGATGGGCAATAAATGCTGGCCTGTCCAGCGTCGCCCACATCCCATGAATGAATTAAAAAAAACTTACATTTATGTAGCACTTTTGATTTAATAAAATGTCCCAAGGTGCTTTGCAGGAGCATTATAAAACAAAGTATGACACTGAGGCACAAAAGGAGATCGGTCAGGTGGCCTGAAGCTTGGTCAGAGAGGAACATACGAATTCGGAGCAGGAGTAGGCCACTCGGCCCTTTTAGCCTGCTCCGCCATTCAATAAGTTCATGGCTGAACTGATTACTCCACATTTCCACCTACCCCTGATAACCTTCCACCCCCTTGCTTATCAAAAATCTTTCTATCTCTGTGTTAAAATATATTCCAAGACACTGCTTCCACCACCTTTTGGGGAAGAGAATTCCAAAGACTCACGGCCCTCAGAGAAAAAAATTTCTCCTCATCTCTGTCTTAAATGGGTGACACCTTATTGTTAAACAGTGACCCCTAGTGTGAGATTCTCCCACAAGGGGAAATATCCTTTCCGCATCCACCCTGTCAAGGCCCCTCATGATCTAATATGTTCCAATCAAGTCGCCTCTTGTGACTAAATCAAGTGACCTATTCACCAACATTGGAGAGACAAGGGAGGTTGGAGATGGGGCGGTAATGTCCAGTGTCGTTTTTTTGAGAGGGCTGGTGACAGCAGATTTAAAGAGGGAACGACGACACCTGAAGAGAGAGAACCATTCAGAATAACAGCTAACCTGAGGACCAGGAAACAAGTTGGGTAATCCGTTTAATGGGAATAGGATCGAGGAACAGGAGCTGGGTGTCATGGACTTGATGAGGTCAGACAGCGTGAGGTGAGATAAGAGAGAAACTAGAGAAAGACGTGAGTTCAGGGCTAGGGTGGGAGAGCTTTAGAGGAGGTATGACCAGATGGGTTAGTGGAAGGGAAGGGGCACGGCAGAGGCTGCTGATCGGATGGTCACGATCCTAGTGACAAAGAAGTCCATGAGCTCCTTGCATTTATTGCTGGAGGTGAGGGTGAAGGGGAGAGGGGTTTAAGAAGATGGTTTGCAGTAACGAAAAGAAGCATGAACCTAATGATCCTGGAATAGTGACCACTTTTAGCAGATGAGAGCAGAACCCGATTATTGTTCCAAAAGGCGTTTTATACAGTGCCACATAATAACCTTGCCAGCAATGTTGAAGCCTGTGGAATAAAGGGGAGAGTGGCAGCATGGATACTAAGTTGGCTGAGCAACAGGAAGCAGAATAATGAATTATTGATTGTTTTTTGGACTGCAGGAAGGTCTATAGCGGGGTTCTCCAGGGATCGGTACCATGACCACTACTTTTCTTGATGTATATTCATAACCTAGATTCGGGTGTGCAAGGCACAATTTCAAAATCTCTGGATGGTGCAAAACTGGGAAGTATTGTGAATTGAGAAGTATAGTGATAGACTTCAAGAGGACATAAGCCGTTGGAATTGGCAGACACGTGGCAGGTGAAATTTAATGCAGAGAAATGAGGTGATACATTTTGATAAGAACAAGGAGAGGCAATATAAAGTAAATGAGACAATTCTGAAGGGGGTGTAGGAACAGAGAGACCTGGGGGTATATGTGCACAAATCATTGAAGGCAGTAGGGCAGGTTGAGGAAGTGGTTAAAAAGGCATGTGAGATCTTGGGCTTTACAGATAGAAGCATAGAGTGCAAAAGCAAGAATGTTATATAGAAGTTTTATAAAACTCTGGTTCAGTGTCAATTGGAGTATTGTGCCCAACTCTGCGCACCGCACTTGAAGAAGGATGTGAAAGCTTTAGAGAGAGCGCAGAAAAGATTTATGGGAGTGGTTCCAAGAATGAGAGACTTGAGTTACGTGGATAAATTGGAGAAGCTGGGGTTGCTCTCCTTAGAGAAAGTTCAGAGGAGATTTGATAGTTTTCAAAATCATGAGGGGTCGAGACAGCAGGTAGAGAGAAACTGTTCCCATTAGTGGAAAGGTCGAAAACCAGTAGACACCGATTTAAGGTGAATGACAAAAGAACCAACGGCGAACTGAGGAAACATTTTTATTCTGTGAGATGTTAGGATCTGAATGTGGTGGAGGCAGATTCAATTGTGGCTTTCAAAAGGGAATTGAATAAGCATCTGAAGAGAGAAAATTTGCAGGGCCCCAGGGAAAGGTTGGTGGAGCAGGACTAGCTGAGTTGCTCTTGCAGAGAGTTGGCTCAGACACAACAGGCTGAATGGTCATAGCATAGGAGGAGGCCATTCTATGACGTTTTGATGAACTCTTCAGAGGATGTTACCTCAGATGCTGAATTTATCCATGTTGTAGCTGAGCCGTACAGATCAGGAAGGTCCCAGGTTTCCGAATGGCAGGCAGTGACTAGTGGGGTACCGCAGGGATTGGTGCTAGGACCCCAGCTATTCACAATATACATTAATGATTTGGATGACTGAACTAAATGTAATATCTCCAAATTTGCAGATGACACAAAACTGGGTGGGAGGGTGAGTTCTGAGGAGGATGCAGAGAGGCTTCAGGGTGATTTGGACAAGTTTAGTCAGTGGGTTAATGCATGGCAGATGCAGTATAATGTGGATAAATGTGAGGTTATCCACTTTGGTAGCAAAAACAGGAAGGCCTGATTATTATCTGAACGGCTATAAACTGAGAGAGGGGAATATGGAGCGAGACCTGGGTGTTCTTGTACACCAGTCGCTGAAGGTAAGCATGCAGGTGCAACAGGCGGTAAGAAAGGCAAATGATGTGTTGGCCTTCATAGCAAGAAGTTTCGAGTACAGAAGCAGGGATGCCTTGCTGCAATTATACAGGGCCTTGGTGAGGCCACACCTGGAATATTGTGTACAGTTTGGTCTCCTTATCTGAGGAAGGATGTTGCTGCTATAGAGAGAGTGCAGCGAAGGTTTGCCAGACTGATTCCTGGAATGGGGGGACTGACTTATGAGGAGAGATTGAGTCGGTTAGGATTATATTCGCTGGAGTTCAGAAGAATGAGGTGGAAATCTCATAGAAACCTATAAAATTCTAACAGGACTTGACAGGGTAGATGCAGGAAGATGTTCCCGATGGTGGGGAAGTCCAGAACCAGGGGTCATAGTCTAAGGGTACAGGGTAAACCTTTCAGGACTGAGATGAGGAGAAATTTCTTCACCCAGAGAGTGGTGAGTCTGTGGAATTCGCTACCACAGAAAGCAGTTGAGGCCAAAACATTGTATGTTTTCAAAAGGGAGTTAGATATAGCTCTTGGGTCTAAAGGGATCAAAGGGTATGGGGCGAAAGCCGGAACAGGCTATTGAGTTGGATGATCAGCAATGATCATAATGAATGGTGGAGCAGGCTCGAAGGGCCGAATGGCCTACTCCTGCTCCTATTTTCTATGTTTCTATATAGGTTTGATTCCCAGCAATTGGTAGGGCAGTTACAATTAATCTTAGTGTCATTAAAGTAGTAAACAAAAATTTATTTAAGGTTCCAGCTCCTGGTCACTGCCCAGTAATCCCTCCTGGGTATATACATGTATTGAAGTTGATGAGAAAATGCAGCTCAGGTTACGTTCCCTATGATCACATGGAATTGCTTTTGAATGTACAGCACAGAAACAGGCCGTTTGACCCAACCAGTCCACTTTCTGCCTGAGACTTCTCCCATCCCTCCATCTCCAACCCCACCAGCGCAACCCTCCATTCTCTTCCACTTGCCTTTCCAGACTGCTTCCCACCCACCCTCCCACCCCCAAATGCATCCATACCACTCACCCTAACCACACCGAATGGTAATGAGCTCCACACTCCCAGCACTCTCCAGGTAAAAGGTTTCCTCCAAACTCCTTGTGATCATCCTATATCAAAGGCTTCTAACTTAGCTCTCCCCCATAAGCAGAAACACTCCCACTGGGTTAACTCCATCAAAAGCCCCCCCTCTACAATCCCAGAGACTTTTAGGTCAACCCTCAGCCAATGTTCCCTTTAAAATTTAGTTGTGTGGGTCCAGTTTTTTCAGTAAATGATCCCTTTAAAGTTTTTTGCGTGGCTGCACATGCACAATATTGATCACTGAACAAGGGCCTGCACGGTACCTTCCAGGCTATTGCATGGCTGCACACCCACACAGTTTACTGGGAACATTGCCTTCAAAACCTGGCCCATTTATCCCTTCCTGACAGATGCAACCTTGCAGTTCCAGCACTGATGCTGTAAATCTCTCTTGCACCCTTTCCAGTGCCCCTACATCCCTCTGTTCTCTCCAGCCACAACCTGAAGTACAGAAGATTGTGTTGTCTGCCTGGTGCCAGGGTTTTAGATCTCTTCACGGCTAGAGAAGAGTCCAGTTGCTGAAGTACATGTAAGAACCAACAACCTAAGTAGAACCAGGGTTGAGATTCTGCTGAGTGAACGAGGAGCTACGGTCAAAATTAAGACACAGAACTTCACAACTAATAATATCTGGATTGTTACCTGAGCCATGTGCCAATTAGCATACGGATGAACAGAGTAGAAGGTTAAATACGTAGCTGAAAGAGTTGTGCGGAAGGCAGGGATTTCATGGCCACTGGCACCAATAATGGGGGATCAGCAAGTTGCTTTGTTAGGATGGGCTGGGAGCAGTGCTCTGGTGAGTTAAATAACTAGAGCAGTAGATGAAGCTTTAAGATCATGAAGTGGGGGTGGGGGAATGGAGAATTCAGGAGAATTAAATTCTAAAACAGTACGAGAAATGTCAAAGCTGTAGAGCAGAGTACTGATTTTGGTAAAAATAAGCAGAGTGAATCCCGCGACAACAGGGCTTAAAGATAATGGGGCATTAATGACTAGCATGACACCTGGGAAAAATATGTTTGCGTGAAGTATTGAGAACAAAATTGATAAATTAATAGCACAAATAGGAATTAGTGGGTTTGATCTAATAGCCATTAGCTGTGGTTGCAAAGTGACCAAGGTTGGGAGTTAAATATTCCAGGATACTTAACTTTTAGAAGATATGGAAATGGAGAGGACCTAACCTGATAAAGGATGGGATAAAGGCAGCAAAGAGAAAGGATCATGGCTCAAAAAATCCAGGTGTGGAATCAGTTTGTGTGGAGCTAAGAAACAGGAAGGGACAGAAAATATTGCTCGGAGTAGTTTATAGGCCTTGTAACAGTAGTTGTGGAGTTAAACAGAGAATAAATCAAGAAATTAGAGCTGCATGTAACAAGGGAATTATAATCATGGAAGATTTGAATCTTCATTTAGACTGGGCAAACTAAATTTTCAGCAATAGTATGGAGGACAAGTTCATGGAAAGTATTCAAGATAGTTTTCGAGATTAATATATCAAGAGGCTTATCATTTGCTAAAAAGAGTGATAAGCTTGAGGATTTTAAAATTTAGCAAAGGATGACTAAGGGAAAATAGGATATGAGCACAAAATAGCTGGAGACAAAGATTATAAAATCTGCTCTAGGTATCTTAAAAAGGAAAAATTAGTGAGAGTAAACCTGGGTCCCTTAGAGGCAGGGGAATGAGAAATTATAAGAGGGAATAAAGAAATTGCAGAGCCATTAAATGAATACTTTCTATTTGGAGCATTCCCGAAGTTGTGGGGAATCCATGAAAATAGGAACTTAAGGATAATAGTAAAGAGAGCACTAGAGAAATTAATGGGACTAAAAACAGAGACAACTTTCTGGATCTGACGGCGTACGTCCTAGGGTTTTAAAAGAGATGGTTACAGAGATAGTGGGTGTATTGATTTTGATCTTCCAGAATTCCTTAGATTTTGGAATAGCCCCTCTGAGTTGGAAGGTAGTAAAGATAATGCAGCTATTCAAGAAAAAGGGAGAGAGTAAACAGAACTATAAGGAAGTTAGTCTGACATCAGTAGTATAGCAAATGCTAGAATCTATGATTGAGGATGTGGTAACAGAGCATTTTGTCCAATCATTATGATTTTCTGAGTCAACATGAATTTATGAAAGGGAAATGGTGTTTGACAAATCTGGATTATTGTCAATGCCATGTGCTAATTAGTATAGGAGCAGTAAGGTAAGAAAAGTAAATGAGTGGCGAGAGAAATGATGCAGGCGAGAGGGCTTCAGATTCCTGGAGCATTGAGATCAGTTCAGGGGTAGGAGGAACCTGTACAAGCTGGGTAGCTTGCACCTCAACAGGGGTGGAACCAATATCCTGGCAGTGAGGTTCACTGGTGCTGTGAGAAGGGTTTAAATTAATTTGACAGGACAAGGGGCACCGGAGTAAGGTGCATAGAGGGCTGAGGTGCAGACAACATTAAAATAAACAGCAGTTCAGAGAAAAGAAGGATCAGATGGAGGGGGAGGGGGGGAAAGCAAGGCAGATTAGAATGGATCATGATGTGCATAAATGCATGGATCATGATGAATAAGATTGGTAAGTTGCAGGCACAGGTAGCCACATAGTTTCAGGATAATAGACTTCACGACAGATAGGTAAAATGGGCAGACACGTGGCAGATGAAATTTAACATAACGAAGTGCAAAGTGGTACATTTTGGTAGGAAGAATTAGAGACGATAGGTCTAATTTTGAAGCATGTGCAGGAACGGGGTGACCTTGGAGGTGCATGTACCCAAATCATCAAATAAGGTGCTGCACAAGGAGTTATTACACAACATTGGGGTTATTGGATTTGGGGGTAATATATAAGCATGGATTGAAGATTAGTTAATGGACACAAAACGGAATAGGAATAAATGGGTCATTTTTGGGTTCGCAGGCTGTAACCAGGGAAGTACTGTAAAGATCAGTGCTTGGGACTCCTCTATTTACAATCTATATTGATGACTTAGATGAGGAGACTGGGTATAACATATCTGTGTTTGCCGATGATACAAAGTTGGGTGGGAAAGTGAGCTATGAGGAGAATACAGAAGGTGCAAATGGATTTAGATAGGTTAAGTGAGCGGGCAAGAATGTGACAGGTGGAGTATAATGTGGAGCGATGTGAAGTTATCCACTTGGGTAGGAAAAATAGAAAAGCACAATATTTTTTAAATGGAGAGACTGGGAAATGTTCTTCAGAGGGATCTGGGTGTCCTTGTCCACTAGTCACAAAGTTCATATATAGCTGCAACAAGGAATTAGGAAAGCAAAATCATATGTTGGCCTTTATGGCAAAGGGATTGGAGTATAAGCAAAAATGTAGTCTTACTGCAGTTGTATAGGGCCTGGCTGAGACCACACCTGGAATACTGTGTACAGTTTCAGTCTTCTTGCCTAAGGAAGGATGTGCTTACTTTAGGAGGTGTGCAATGAAGGCTCACTCGACTGATTCCTGGGTTGAGGGGATTGTCCTTTGTGGAGAGATTGAGTAGACTAGGTTTATATTCCCTCGAGTTCAATAGATGAACGATGATCTCATTGAAATATATAAAATTCTTAAGCGGCTTAACAGGGTAGATGCTGGGGGGTTGTTTCCCCTAGCTGGAGAGTCAAGAACTAGGGTTGCAATTTCAGAATAAGGCGCAGCCATTTAGGACTGAAATTAGAAATTTCTTCACTCAGTGGGCCAAGAACCTTTGGAATTCTCTATTCCAACGAGCCCTGAATGCTCAATCGCTGAGTGGGTTTAAGTTAGAGACTGACAAACTTTTGGACACTAAGTGAATCAAGGGATGTGGGGGTAGTGCGGGAAGGTGAACCTGAGGGCAGATCAGTCATCTTACCGAATAGGGGAGCAGACTCAAGGGGTCGAATGGCCTACTCCTGCTCCTATTTCTTATGTTCTTAACCCCTTTGCAGTATGGTGATCAGAATTGTAAACAAGTGTGGACCAACCAACATTCGAAAAGTCCAGCACAACTTGTCTACTTTTCAACTCCATTTCTAGAAATAAGCCCCAGTGCTCAGTGCATGGCCTGTTCACACTGCCAAGGCTGGAATATGAATACTGGGCAATTTTACAAGGTATCCTACTGTGCCAGGTGCCTGTAGAGCTGCACCGCAGCAAGGAGTTAGTTTGAGGGGAGAAAATTGCCGAGAGAAAATGTCCAGCTATCTACTGGTTGTGCTGAGCCTGTTGAGGGACAGCCAGCTAGCTGGTTTGTGAAAGGGATATCCTGATTAACCTGATGCCCTTTTTCAAACTACTTACAATTGTATACAGTTGACGTTAAGTTTATGTATATTGGGATTTTCAAAAAGCTTCTGGCAGGGTTCTTAAGTAGCAATTTAGTGAACACAATAAGTGGTCATAAAACAAGAGAACAAATACGGTGCTCAACAGAAAACTGGCTTAAAACTGAGAACTTTTCAGGCTGGATGCAGGGTACCTGGAGTAAGGTTTTTGCATATCAATTATATTAGGAAGGATGTTACTACCAATTTGCTACTGGATCAAAAGCTTACAATATTGGTTTGTTGGACAGATAAACATTAAAAAAATTAAATTAATAGACACGATTTGAAGAGGAATTATTTAGTATCTGCCAGAACTAAATGTACTGAAGTAAAACGCATTGATTTTTGGTGTTACTGCTAAATTATACAACTGCTTGCATTTGTAAGGAATTTTCTATTTGAGCTCCTTTGAGTACCTTTTTATTAAGTGTATGCTTTGTCCTCAAATGTGTCTTCCTGAAGTCTTTTCCAATACTCACCAGTGTTTGCCAAACCCCATGTGTTTGTCTGATCAGCAAATTGAGATTATTTTCTTAATGCTCAAGTGCAAATCATCAATATATACCATGAACAAAGGTGTGCCCAGCACTGTGGGTACACTAATTACCACCCTTCTCCAATCCAAGCCGCATCCATTTCCCTTAACTCTTTGCTTTCTGTCTGTCAACCAAGTTTCTATCTAAGCTCATAGATTTAATTTTTGCATTAATTTTTTCAATAAATCAAAACAAAATTGTATTATGTGTCTACTAGTTATGAGTGAGCATCCGCTGAGTTGTCACACCTTGATGTAATAAATAAAAACAAGAAATGCTGGAACCACTCAGCAGGTCTGGCAGCATCTGTGAAAAGAGAAGCAGAGTTAACGTTTCGGGTCAGTGTTCCGAAGAAGGGTCACTGACCCGAAACGTTAACTCTGCTTCTCTTTTCACAGATGCTGCCAGACCTGCTGAGCGGTTCCAGCATTTCTTGTTTTAATTTCAGATTTCCAGTATCCGCAGTATTTTGCTTTTATATTGATATAATATTAAGTAGTTTTATTTTAAAAGACCGTTGGGACTGCCATTTAAGCAAAGAACTACTTCTTCATCCAGGGATGTAAAATGTTCCTTTGAAGGGGGACGCCATTAAAGTATCTAAATGGGATTGGCCCAAACAAAAGAACTTTTAAGCCAAGCAAAAGGTAACAAATATATTTTAAAAAGACCTGCAAAGTTGGATAATCAAAACAAAAATTCCATGGGACCCTGTGATGGTAGGGTTTCTGTTGCAACTCAAATCATAAGAATTTATTTATTATCTATTAGAAATATGTCTGGAAAACATTCCCCTCATTACTATTTGCTGTATTAAAAAAAGTTATTCCTCGTCTTCCTGCATCTCTTGCCCAAAAACCTTAAATCTGTGTCCCCTTGTCCTTGTACCATCAATGGGAACAGCTATTTTTTTTCCTAATCTGAAACTAATCTTGTACACCTTTTCTGCTCCAAGGAGAACAACCCCAGTTTCTTCAGCCAAACCTTGTAACTAAAATCCCTCAACCCTGGAACCATTGTGGTAAACCTCCTCTGCACCCTCTCAAGCACCCTCACATCTTTCCTAAAGTGTTGTGACCAGAACTGGATGCAGTACTCTAGTTGGGGCCTAACCTGAGCTTTATAAAGATTCAGTATAACTT
This sequence comes from Heterodontus francisci, assembly GCF_036365525.1. Classification (NCBI taxonomy): domain Eukaryota; kingdom Metazoa; phylum Chordata; class Chondrichthyes; order Heterodontiformes; family Heterodontidae; genus Heterodontus; species Heterodontus francisci. Next base: position 101,554,798 of record NC_090375.1, on the reverse strand, counting down.
CCCTGCATTTGTACTTGATACCTGTATTTATGAAGCCCAAGATCCCTTATGCTTTGCTAACTACTCTCTCAATATGTCCTGCCACCTTCAAGGATCTGTGCACATGGACCCTGAAGTCCGCCTGTCCCTGTACTCTCTTTCGGACTCTGCCATTTAGTCTATATCGTCTCTCCCTAACCCTTTTGCCAAAGTGTATCACCTTACCCATCTCTGAACTAAATTCCATCTGCCGCTTATCTACCCATTCTGCTAGCCTATCTGTGTCCTGTTGCAGCCAATTGGTATCATCCTCACTGTCTGCCACACCTCCAAGTTTGATGGTATTAGCAAATTTTGAAATTTTACTCTGTATTCCAATATTCGTCGTTTATAGATGTCAAATAAACGGTGGTGCTAGCAATAAACCTTGGGGAACACCACTGTCTACCATCCTCCATTCTGAAAAACAACCATTTACCACAACTCACTGTTTTCTGTCCTTAAACCAGTTTTTTATCCAAACTGACACTGACTCTCCTATTCCAAGAGCCTCAGTTGTGTTAACGAACCTTTTATGTGGTACTTAAAATCCATATAGACAATATCCAATCCATTCCCTTCATCAACCTTCTCTGTTACTTCATCAAAACATTTAATTAGATTAGTCAAGCATGATCTGCCCTTTATAAATCCATGCTGGCTCTGTCTAATTAACTTAGACCTCCCCAAGTGCCTGTTGATTTCCCCCCCCTAATTATTGTTTTTAAAACCTTACCCACCACAGATGTTAAACTGACTGCCCTGTAGATACTAAGAATGTCCTTACACCCTTTCTTGAGCAAGGGTGTCACATTTGCCACTCTCCAGTCCTCTGGCACTTCCCCCGTATCTAAGGAAGATTGGAAGATTAAGGCAAGTCTTTCCACTCCCATTTCCTTGAGCACCTTGGGATGCAAACCATTCGAACCAAGCTACTCTAAGCATGGCCTGCCTTTCCTGCTTATCAATATTCACCTCATCCATTACCTCTATCATCTCCGCTTCTACTGATATTTTGTCGGAGTCATCTTCCTTTGTAAACACAGATACAAAGTACTTTCAAGTATTCCTGCCCTGCGCCTCCAGGCATATCTCACCTTCTTTGTCCCTAATAGGCTCCAATCCACCTTTTACTATCTGCTAAAATAATAGCAAAATACTGCGGATGCTGGAAATCTGAAATAAAAACAAGAAATGCTGGAACCACTCAGCAGGTCTGGCAGCATCTGTGGAAAGAGAAGCAGAGTTAACATTTCGGGTCGGTTCCGAAGAAGGGTCACTGACCCGAAACGTTAACTCTGCTTCTCTTTCCATAGATGCTGCCAGACCTGCTGAGTGGTTCCAGTATTTCTTGTTTTTATTTTACTATCCGCTTACTGTTTATATACTGGTGGAAGATTTTTGGGTTACCTTTTATGTTAACTGCCATCCTATTCTCTGATTCTCCCTTTGCCAGTCTTATTTTCCTTTTGCTTGCCCCTTCAGATTATTATGCTTGGCCTGGTCCTCGCTTGAAGAATTCATCTGATATGCATCATACACCCTCTTTTTTGTTCATATATTCTCTATCTTCCTTGTCATCCAAGGAGCTCTGGCTTTAACACCTCCTACCTTTCACCCTTGTTGGAATGTACTTAACCTGTACCTGAAACATCTCCTCCTCAATGATCAGTCATTGTTCTGTTACTGTTTTTCCTGTATCCTTGTATATTTGGTTCCATTTTACTCTGGCTAGATCTCTTCACATCCCATGGAAGTTTGCCCTCTTCTAATTTAGAAGTTCTACTTTAGATTGTCCCTTGCTCTTCTTCATTACTAATCTAAACCTTATGATACAATGATTCCCCCACAGACACTTGGCTACCTCATTTCCCAGCACCTGATGCAGCAATGCCTCCTTCCTGGTTGGACTGAGAACATACTGGTGAAAGAAGTTCTCCTGAACACATTTCAGAAATGCCTCTCCCTCCTTTCCCTTTGCTCTAACATTATTATCCCAATTGATATTTGGGTAATTGAAATTCCCCAATATTAGTACTCTATAGTTCTTGAACATCTCCGATTTTCCTGCAGATTTGCTTTTTTTCTTTCGCTTGCTCTCTCACTCGCTGTCAGTCTCATACTTGCTCACTCACTATTTTGAGGCCTGTAGAATACAGCCACTAGCGTTATCTCCTTTTTGCTTCTCAGCTCTAATCAAATGGATTCTGTCCTTGCCTCAGGGCCACCCTCTCTTTCCAATGCCACAGTGTCCTCCCTGATCAGTACTGCCACCCCTATCTCATTTCCTTCCCTACCTCTTCTGGATACTTTGTATCCTTGTATATTAAGAGCCCAGTCCTCACCATTTTTAAGCCATGTTTCTGTTACTGCCACTACACCATATTCCCACATGGCTATCTGTGCTTGTAGCTCACCAACTTTATTCACCACACCGTTTATGCATATGCATTCTAAACCTGTCCTTGTATTCATTGTAGTCCTTCTTAATATTTTCCTGTCTAATATGGTACTACTTACTTCTTTAGTACTATCCAACACTCACTCCTTTATGCACCTTGATCCTCTTTTCTATTTCTATATGCTGGTGCCCATCCCCTGCCAATTTTGTTTATACCCTTGTCAGCCACACTAGTGAACCTTCCCATGCGGACGTTTGTCCCAATCCTGTTGAGCTGCGAGCAGTCTCTTTTCAATAGGTGCCTCCTGCCCAAGAACTGGTCCCAAGCCTCCAAGAATCTGAAGCCCTCGTTCCTACACCATGCCTCAAGTCATGCACTGATCCTCCCTATCTTCTTATTTCTACTCTCACTAGTGCATAGCACTGGGAGTAAACCAGAGGTTACTACATTTTGAGGTCCTACTTTTTAATTTTTTCCCTAACTCCTGAAAGTTTGACTGTAGGACATCAATACCTGCCCTATGTCTTTGGTACCAACAGGTACCACAACATTTGGCTCACTCCTTTCCCCCCTGCGGAATATTCTGTACCCTCTCTGTGATGTCCTTTACCCTGGCACCAGGGAGGCAACACATTATGCAAGATTCACGATGACAGTTTCAGAAATTCCTGTCTGTCCCCCAAACTGTGGGATCTCTTATAGCGACTGCATTTCTACTCTTTGCTGTTCCCTCCTGTACAAACCCTTGTCCACTGGTGCCATGGTCTAGACTGCATTCCTTCAAGGTGTCGTCACTCCTAGCAGTCACCATTGCTGATTACCAGTTTGAGAGTGGCACATAGCCTGAAGACTCCTGTACTTTGTGCCTCTTCCTATACTTCCAGATGGTCACCCATCTTCTATCCTGAACTCTCACTGGCTGTGGGGTGACCACCTCCAAGAATGTACAATCCAGGGAACTCTCAGCCTCCCTGATGCTCTGTAATGATTCCAGCTGTCCCTCAAGCTCAGAAAACCTGAGCTCAAACTTGGACAGCTGGAGACACTTCCTAAACACACAGTTCAAGACATAGGAAGTGTCCTGAAGTTCCCACATGCTACAGGAATTGCAAGCAACAGATCTCAACTGTCCATCCATGATCGAAAAAAAAAAATTCTTTTAGAATCTAATTAGTACTTTGTTTAAACTATTAATTTTAATTAATGCCTCTAGACCTGTTCGGTGCTAATACTCAATACTAATTCACTTACTAAAAAGTGGTGAGTGACTCTGAAAGATAGAAGAAGCAAAGGTTAAAAAGTGTACAGCACAGGAATTTGGCAGTGTTAAAGGATATTTCTTTAATTGCAAGGAGTATAGTAAATTAAGCTGATGAGCTGAGGGCACAGATAGACACATGGCAACACAATATCATTGCTATAACAGAAATTTGGCTTAAAGAGGGGCAAGAATGGCAGCTCAACATCCCTGGATATAGAGTTTTCAGGCGAGATAGAGAGGGGGATAAAAAGGAGGGGGTGCAGCATTATTGGTTAAGGAATCAATAACAGCTTTGAGGAGTGTTGATATGCTAAATGAATCGTCAAACGAGGCCATATGGGTGGAGTTCAGAAGTAAAAAAGGAGCAGCCACATTACTGTGAGTGTACTATAGACCCCCAAATAGTGAGAGGGAGATAAGGGAACAACTATGTAGGCAAATTTCTGAGTGCAAAAACGATAGGCAATAATAGTTGGGGATTTCGACTACCCCAATATCAACTGGGATACAAACAGAGTTGAAGGGCACAAAATTCTTGAACTGCATTCAAGAGAACTTTTTTAGTCAGCATGTAACAAGCCTAACGCGAGGGAGCAGAATTCTAGATTTAGTCTTCAGTAATGAAGCTGGGCAAGTGGATGAATTAACAGTGGGTCACCATTTTAGGGAGGTAGTGACCATAATACAGTTAGTTTTAGCATAATTATGGAAAAGGACAAAGATAAAACAGGAGTAAAAGTTCTAAATTGGGGGAAGGCACATTTTACGAAACTGAGAAGTGACCTGGCAAAAGTGGACTGGATACAGCTACTTAAAGGAAAATCAGTGGCAACCAGTGGGAGGTATTCAAAAGCGAGTTATTACAGGCACAGTATAGGCATGTCCCCACAAAGACAAAGGGTGGTACTGCCAAATTTTAGAGCCCCTTGGTTATCTAGAAGCTTACAGGGTAAGTTAAAGCAGAAAAGAAAGCTTATGACGATCACAAAAAATGCAATACTTTAGAAAGCCTAGAGGAGTATAGAAAATGCAGGGGTGATGTAAAAAAGGAGATTAGGAAAGCAAAGAGAGGGCATGAAAAATTATTGGCAGGTAAAATCAAGGAAATTCTGAAGATGTTTTATCAGTACATTAAGAGCAGGAGGATAACTAAAGAAAGGGTAGGGCCTATCTGAGATGTACAAGGTAACTTATGCGTGGATGCAGAAGGTGTGGGTAGGGTTCTTAATGAGTTTTTTATCTCTGTCTTCACAAAGGAGAGGGTTGATGCAGACACTGCAGTTAAAGAGGAGGAGTGTGAAGTATTAGATATGATAAGCATAAAGAGAGAGGAAGTACTAGAGGGTCTGACATCCTTTAAAGTGGATAAATCACCAGGGCCGGATAGATTGCATCCCAGATTGTTAAAGGAAACTAGGGAGGAAATAGCGGATGCGCTGAGGATCATCTTCAAATCCTCCCTAGCTACAGACGAGGTGCCAGACAATTGGAGGTCTGTGAATGTTGTACCATTGTTTAAAAAGGATGCGAAGGATAGGCCAAATAATTATAGGCCGGTCAGTCTGACCTCGGTGGTGGGTAAATTATTGGAATCAATTCTGAGGGACAGGATAAACTGCCACTTAGGCACAGATTAATCAGGGATGATCAGCATGGATTTGTTGAGGGAAGGTCATGTCTTATTAACTTAATTGAATTATTTGAGGAAGTAACTAAGGAGGATTGATGAGAGTAGTGCAGTGGATGTGGTCTACATGAATTTTAGTAAGGCATTTGACAAGGTCCCACATGGAAAGCCCGTGGCATGCAGGGGACTGTGGCAAGTTGGATCCAAAATTGGCTCAGTGACAGAAAACAAAGAGTAGTAGTTGATGGATGTTTTTGCGAATGGAAAGTGATTTCCTATGGTGTTCCACAGGGCTCAGTATTGGGTCTCTTGCTGTTTGTGGTATATGTTAATGATTTGGACATAAATGTGGGAGGCGTGAGTGGTAAATTTGCTGATGACACAAGAATTGGCTGTGTAGTTGATGAGGATAGATGTAGACTCCAGAATGATATCAATGGTTTGGTTGAGTGGGCAGAAAAATGGCAAATGGAATTCAATCCAGAGAAGTTTGAGGTAATGCATTTGGGGAAGGAAAACAAAGCGAGAGAATACACGATAAATAGGATATTGAGAGGGGTAGAAGAAGTGAGACACCTTGGAGTGCATTTTCGCAGGTCTCTGAAGGTGGCAGGACAGGTAGATAGAGTGGTGAAGAAGGCATATGGAATGCTTTCCTTTATTGGCCGAGGTATAGAATACAAAAGTAGGGATGTAATGCTGGAGCTGTGTAAAACGCTGGTTAGGCTACAGCTGGAGTAATGTGTACGGTTCTGGTTGCCACATTACAGGAAGGGCATAATTGCTCTGGAGAGAGTAGAGGAGATTTACAAGAATGTTACCAGGGCTTGGAAGTTGCAGCTATGAGGAAAGATTGGATAGGCTAGGGTTGCTTTCCTCAGAACAGAGGCGGGTGAGGCGTGACTTAATTGAGGTGCACAAAATTATGAGGGGCCTAGATAGAGTAGCCAGGAAGGACCTGTTTCCCCTAGCAGAGAAGTCAATTACCAGGGGGCACAGATTTAAGGTGATTGGTAGAAGAATTAGAGGGGACATGAGGAAAAACTTTTTCAACATGAGGGTGGTGGATGTCTGGAATTCACTGCCCAAAATGGTCGTGGAGGCAGAAACCCTCAATTCTTTCAAAAGGTACCTGGACATGCATCTAAAGTACTGTAACCTGCAAGGCTATGGACCAGGTGCTGGAAGGTGGGATTAGATTGGGTAGCTTGTTTTTTTGGCCGGCACAGACATGATCGGCTAAGTGGCCTCCTTCTGTGCCATAATTTTTCTATGGTTATACTTTCCCTGATTGAAATGTTATTAATTGATTTAACCAGCTAAGCTTTAAATTTAATATACTACTTTATAGTTTCTGGTCCTAATTTAGTTTAGAGAAAAGAAAACTTAGAACTCACCAACCAATCACCAACCTGCTGTCCTGTAACATCACTCCTTGCTTTTTTGCAAATAGACCAATCATAGATTTTAGAGGTTTAGCATAACTTCCTTGTTTTTGTACTTTACCTCTATTAATAAAGCCAAGGGACATTGTTTCCTCTGATTCTTCCTACCGAAATGTATCACTGCACTTCTCTGTATTAACTTTCATCTGCCATATATCTGCTAATATGGTAGAATTTTACATTATGTTTGAAAGTGAGGTAGTTCATTCTTAAGCCAGGGTGTTAACTTTGAACAAAGGGAATTATGAAGGGCAAATTGGCTGAGTTGGATTGGGAAAATACATTAAAAGGTACGGCAGTGCATAGACAATGGAATTATTACGTAGTTTACAGCAACTATACATTCTTTCAAGGCACAAAAACCCCAAAAGTAAAGGTAGCCAACCATGGCTAACAGGGAAGTTAAGGATTGTATAAGATTAAAAGAAAAGGCCTATAAAGTTGCCAAAAATAGTTGTAAACCTGAGGATTGGGAGGATTTTAGAATACAGCAAAGGAGGACCAAGAAACTGATAAAGAAAGGAAGAATAGAATATGAATATAAACTAACAAAAAACATAAAAACGGACTGTAGAAGCTTCTACAGGTACGTTAAAAGGAAACATTTGGCAAAGACAAATGTGGGTCCATTATTGGCAGAGTCAGGAGAATTTATAATGGGGAATAGAGAAATGGCAGAGAAGCTAAATGATTACTTTGTTTCCGTCTTCACTGAGGACAATACAAGAAATCTCCCAGAATTAAAGATCCAAGGGACTAGGGAGAATGAGGAATTGAAGGAAATTAGTATTAGTAAGAAGGTTGTATTGGAGAAATTAATGAGGCTGAAAATTGATATATCTGCAGGACCTGATATTCTGCATCCCAGGGTGTTGAAAGAGGTAGCTATGGAGATAGTGGATACATTGGTGACCATCATTCAGAAATCTATAGAATTTTGGAACGGTTCCTGCAGATTGGAAGGTCGCAAATGTCACCCCACTATTTAAGAAGGGAGGGAGAGAGAAAACACGGAACAACAGACCTGGCAGCCTTACATCAGTCTAAGGGAAAATGTTAAGAATCTATTCTGAATGATGTGATAAATGGGCACTTGGATAATAATGATCTGATTGGGCATAGTCAACATGGATTTATGAATGGGAAAGCATGTTTGACAAACCTGTTGGAGTATTTTGAGGATGCTACTAACAGAATTGATGAAGGGGAGTTGGTGGACACAGTATACTTGGATTTTCAGAAGGCTTTTGATAAAGTCCCCCACAGGAGCTTGGTTAGCGAAATTAAAGCACATGGGATAGGATGTAATATCTTTTGGGCCTCCTTATCTCGAGAGACAATGGATACGCGCCTGGAGGTGGTCAGTGGTTTGTGAAGCAGCGCCTGGAGTGGCTATAAAGGCCAATTCTGGAGTGACAGGCTCTTCCACAGGTGCTGCAGAGAAATTTGTTTGTTGGGGCTGTTGCACAGTTGGCTCTCCCCTTGCGCCTCTGTCTTTTTTCCTGCCAACTACTAAGTCTCTTCGACTCGCCACAATTTAGCCCTGTCTTTATGGCTGCCCGCCAGCTCTGGCGAATGCTGGCAACTGACTCCCACGACTTGTGATCAATGTCACACGATTTCATGTCACGTTTGCAGACGTCTTTATAACGGAGACATGGACGGCCGGTGGGTCTGATACCAGTGGCGAGCTCACTGTACAATGTGTCTTTGGGGATCCTGCCATCTTCCATGCGGCTCACATGGCCAAGCCATCTCAAGCGCCGCTGACTCAGTAGTGTGTATAAGCTGGGGGTGTTGGCCGCTTCAAGGACTTCTGTGTTGGAGATATAGTCCTGCCACCTGATGCCAAGTATTCTCCGAAGGCAGCGAAGATGGAATGAATTGAGACGTCGCTCTTGGCTGGCATACGTTGTCCAGGCCTCGCTGCCGTAGAGCAAGGTACTGAGGACACAGGCCTGATACACTCGGACTTTTGTGTTCCGTGTCAGTGCGCCATTTTCCCACACTCTCTTGGCCAGTCTGGACATAGCAGTGGAAGCCTTACCCATGCGCTTGTTGATTTCTGCATCTAGAGACAGGTTACTGGTGATAGTTGAGCCTAGGTAGGTGAACTCTTGAACCACTTCCAGAGCGTGGTCGCCAATATTGATGGATGGAGCATTTCTGACATCCTGCCCCATGATGTTCGTTTTCTTGAGGCTGATGGTTAGGCCAAATTCATTGCAGGCAGACGCAAACCTGTCGATGAGACTCTGCAGGCATTCTTCAGTGTGAGATGTTAAAGCAGCATCGTCAGCAAAGAGGAGTTCTCTGATGAGGACTTTCCGTACTTTGGACTTCGCTCTTAGACGGGCAAGGTTGAACAACCTGCCCCCTGATCTTGTGTGGAGGAAAATTCCTTCTTCAGAGGATTTGAACGCATGTGAAAGCAGCAGGGAGAAGAAAATCCCAAAAAGTGTGGGTGCGAGAACACAGCCCTGTTTCACACCACTCAGGATAGGAAAGGGCTCTGATGAGGAGCCACCATGTTGAATTGTGCCTTTCATATTGTCATGGAATGAGGTGATGATACTTAGTAGCTTTGGTGGACATCCGATCTTTTCTAGTAGTCTGAAGAGACCACGTCTGCTGACGAGGTCAAAGGCTTTGGTGAGATCAATGAAAGCAATGTAGAGGGGCATCTGTTGTTCACGGCATTTCTCCTGTATCTGACGAAGGGAGAACAGCATGTCAATAGTCGATCTCTCTGCACGAAAGCCACACTGTGCCTCAGGGTAGACGCGCTCGGCCAGCTTCTGGAGCCTGTTCAGAGCGACTCGAGCAAAGACTTTCCCCACTATGCTGAGCAGGGAGATTCCACGGTAGTTGTTGCAGTCACCGCGGTCACCTTTGTTTTTATAGAGGGTGATGATGTTGGCATCGCGCATGTCCTGGGGTACTGCTCCCTCGTCCCAGCACAGGCATAGCAGTTCATGTAGTGCTGAGAGTATAGCAGGCTTGGCACTCTTGATTATATCAGGGGTAATGCTGTCCTTTCCAGGGGCTTTTCCGCTGGCTAGGGAATCAATGGCATCACTGAGTTCCGATTTGGTTGGCTGTATGTCCAGCTCATCCATGACTGGTAGAGGCTGGGCTGCATTGAGGGCAGTCTCAGTGACAGCATTCTCCCTGGAGTACAGTTCTAGGTAGTGCTCAACCCAGCGGTCCATCTGTTTGCGTTGGTCAGTGATTATGTCCCCCGATTTAGATTTGAGGGGGGTGATCTTCTTGATGGTTGGCCCAAGAGCTCTCTTCATGCCATCATACATTCCTCTGATGTTTCCGGTGTCTGAGGCCAGCTGAATATGACTGCATAGGTGTTGCCAGTAGTCATTTGCGCAACGCCTAGCTGTTCTTTGTGCAGTACTTCTGGCTGCTTTAAGTGCTGCGGATGTTAAATCGCTGGGGGCTTTCTTGTAGTTCAAAAGTGCAATGCGCTTAGCGGCTATGACAGGTTCCAGCTCTTCATTATGAGATTGAAACCAGTCTGCATTTCTCTTCGCACTTTTGCCGTAGGTGGTCAAAGCTGACTCATAGATGGCGTCTCTGATGTGGGCCCACTTGGTCTCAGCATCCCCTGTGGGAGTGTTTTGAAGGGCTGTTACAAGTGAATTTAGAAATTTTTGTAACAGCTGTGGGTGAGAAATTCTGCTCGTGTTGATGCGCAGGTGGCCCTTCTGCTTGGAATGATGCAACTTCTTTGGTCTGAGTCTAACCTTGCTGCACACCAGGGAGTGGTCGGTGTCGCAGTCCGCACTGTGGAAGCTGCGTGTGATTTGAACACTGTTTAAGGCGGCTCGCCTTGTGACAATGAGGTCTAGCTGGTGCCAACGACGTGATCTTGGGTGCCTCCATGAAACCTGGTGACAGGGTTTAGTGTGAAAGAACGAGTTGGTGATGCAGAGGTTATGATAGGTACACAACTCAAGCAGTCTCTGCCCGTTCTCATTCATCCTTCCAACGCCATAGCGCCCAAGGCAGGAGGGCCATGAGTCATGGTCGGCCCCAACCCTGGCATTAAAGTCCCCCAGCAGGAATAGGTGTTCGGTGTTGGGGATGCTGCTAATGATATGGAGTTGTTCATAGAACTGGTCTTTAGCTTCAGGTGCGGAGCAGAGTGTTGGAGCATAGATGCTGAGTAGGTGTACTGGACCAGAGGTGGTGAGCAGTCGGATGGACAGTATGCGTTCCGAGCCATTTGAGGGAGGCTCTATCATGCTGAGCAAGGAGTTTCTGATGGCGAAGCCCACTCCATGCTGTCTTGGTTCTTCAGGATCCCTGCCCTGCCAGAAGAAGGTGTAGTCTTGCTCTGCTAGAGAGCCACTCGCGGGGAGGCGAGTCTCCTGAAGTGCTGCAATGTCCACATTGAATCTACTGAGCTCGTTGTTAATGATGGCGGTCTTCCGAGAATCGTTGATTTGTGTAAGGTCTTCCGACAGGCCAGGACACATAGTTCTGACGTTCCAGCTTGCAAAGCGAAGGGCTGGTACCTTCTTTCCTTTTTTCATGTTGTTTGGTGCGGTGTATCAGTCCACCTTTCGGGCAATGACCCTGAGCTCCAAGCACCCATTGAAGCAGGCAGACTGTGGCGGGACAGAACCTTATTGACCGGGGGCTGCCCGGTTTGAGGCGGGCGGTAGCTGTCCAGTGAGGTGCAATGACCTCTCCCACCGACAAAGGCAACCCGTGGCGCCCAGTTTCTACGCCAATTTATCTGGACTTATAACCCGTAACTGCTGCCTTCCGTGTTGTTTTAGTCGCTGTGAGGCAACTATGGAGTGACCTCTCCATGGCGCATGCCTGGGCAAATTTATGTAGGTTGAGAGTTGCCCAGTCGTCAAAACCCCCCTCTCGGCCTTTCTGGTGGGGTCCAAAGGAGTGCAGGACACGACGTTTGGCACCAGTATGGCTGCAGGAACTGCCGGAAACATGCCAAAGGTGACACATGACCGCCTACGGGGTTCCGCTCCGGATTTTCTGTTAGGGTTTACTCCCTTAGCCTTGGTCTCTCCCGAGACGCCCACAAGGCAGTGGGGTTGTTGGGGCCCCTACACAGGTGTAGGATGGTGCCGGTGGGAGGAGGGGATGCAAGGGGGAGGGGTAGAGGGAGGGGGTGGGGGGGGGTGCAGGGGAAGGGGGTGCGGGGTGAAGATGGTGCGAGGGGGGGGCGGGCTGGGACAGGGTTGTGAGGGGGTGAGCTGAGAGGGTGGAGCAGGGAAGGGGACGGGGGTGGGGGGGGGGTGGAAGGGGGGTAAAGGGGGGGGGGTGGAATCTGGTGCAGGTAATAAGCCATTTCCTCAGTGCCCACCATCGACGTCCGGAAAGCTCATCCACGTCCTTCGGGAGGTGAAGCATCATTTGGCAGACTTAGAGGTGATTACATTTGCTAAGGGTTTTTTTTTTGCAGTGGTTTAAATAAAGGCATGCAGCATTGCCGACAGTGCGCTGCAGATGCTCTCCGAGCCATCTCCCGCGGGCGCTTTGAAGTTGCGACCGGGGGGGCCGTTCGTGGATGTTTTGGGTGTTCGGGGCACCTTTTCACAGGACTTCTCTCGGGTCCCGCAGCTCCTTCTTCACCTCAATGGACTTACCGCATGCCGTGGCTGCAGACACTCTAGACTGTGAAGACAGCAGGATCGGAGATTCTGATATTCTGCATCCCAGGGTGTTGAAAGAGGTAGCTATGGAGATCGTGGATACATTGGTGATCATCATCCAGAAATCTATAGAATTTTGGAACAGTTCCTGCAGATTGGAAGGTCGCAAATGTCACCCCACTATTTAAGAAGGGAGGGAGAGAGAAAACACGGAACAACAGACCTGGCAGCCTTACATCAGTCTAAGGGAAAATGTTAAGAATCTATTCTGAATGATGTGATAAATGGGCACTTGGATAATAATGATCTGATTGGGCATAGTCAACATGGATTTATGAATGGGAAAGCATGTTTGACAAACCTGTTGGAGTTTTTTGAGGATGCTACTAACAGAATTGATGAAGGGGAGTTGGTGGACACAGTATACTTGGATTTTCAGAAGGCTTTTGATAAAGTCCCCCACAGGAGCTTGGTTAGCGAAATTAAAGCACATGGGATAGGATGTAATATACTGGCATGGATTAAGGGTTGCTTAACAGACAGAAAACAGAGTAGGAATAAACAGGTCATTCTCCCGTTGGGAGGCTGTGACTAGTGGGGTATCACAAGGATCAGTATTTGGGCCCCAGCTATTCACAATATAGATCAATGATTTGGATATGTGGACCAAATGTAATATTTCCAAGTTCGCAGATGACACAAAACAATAAACCACTGAAAGCTAACATGCAGGTGCAGCAAGCAATTAAGAAGGCTAATGTTATGTTAGCTGTTATCGCAAGAGGATTTGAGTACAGGAGTTGTGAAGTCTTACTTCAATTGTATAGGACCTTGGTTAGACCACATTTGGAGTATTGTGTGCAGTTTTGGCCCCCATACCTTAGGAACGATATTATTGCCATAGACGGTGTGCAATGAAGGTTCAGCAGACTTGTTCCCGGGATTGCGAGACTGCCCTATGAAGAGAGTTTGGGGATACTGGGCCTGTATTCTCTAGAGTTTCGAATAATGAGAGGTGATCTCATTGAAACCTACAAAATACTTAAAGGGATAGAGAGGGTAGATGCAGCTGTTTCCCCTGGTTGGGGAGTCTAGGACCAGGGGACACAATTTCAAAATAAGAGGGAAGCCACTTAGGACCGAGAAGAGGAGAAATTTGTTTACTCAGAGGGTTGTGAACCTTTGGAATTCTCTACCCCAAAGGACTATGGAAGCTCAGTCATTGAGTATGTATAAAGCAGAGATTGACAGATTTCTAAATACCAATGACATAAAAGGATATGGGGAGAGTGTGGGTGAAAAAGACATTGAAGTGGATGATCAGCCCTGATCATATTGAATTGGCTCAATGGGCTGAATGGCCTACTCCTGCTCCTATGTTCCTATGTACATTTCACCAGTTAATAGCCTCAGTATTTGTTTACTACATTTTCAAGTTTCATGTCATCTGCATACTTTGAAATTATGCCCTGTATCCCCCTAGTCCAGGTATTGATATATATCAAAACAAGCAATGGTCCTATTACTGACCCCAGGGGGAACACCACTGTATTTATCTGAAATCTGAAAAAGCAACCATCCAAGACTACTGTCCCTTAGCAAATTTCATAACCATGCTGCTACTGTTCCTTTGATCTCATAGACTTGTGAGCAACATTAAAGTCCATCACATGGTAGTTTATCAAATTTCTTTTGAATGCCCATATACATAACATCAACCGCATTAGCCTTGATGTCATTATTAGATATTACACATATAAAGTCTCCTGAAATTCCACTACTCACAGAGATATATATTTGGCTGTTTTCTGCCAGTTCTTTGGTTATCAGCCCATTGGAATGTAGATTGTATACTCTGTTACACATTTAAATTATATTTCAGGTGGTTCAGGTTTAGTATTACTTAGAAGAGTTAATGAAGTGTTGCACATGTAATTTTTGTATTCAAACAGGTACAAGTTGGAACTTTTACAGCTAAGTAAAATCTGAATTGACTGTAAATTATTTTTCTAGCCTTAGCTTTTAATAAAGTGAACTTGCATTCATATAGAAAAGCAAAATACTGCATATGCTGGAAATCTGAAATAAAACCAGAAAATGCTGGAGAGAGAAACAAAGTTAACGTTTCAGGTCGATGACTGCTCATTAGAACACAAATTGAGGGATCTTATTGTTACGGCTCATACTATAATTTAATGCTTAATAACTAGATTTCCTCCTGATCCTTGGGGGCATTGAGTCCTCTTATAGAACTGACTAGTGGCACTGAACCCAAGAGAATATCTAATGTAAACTTAATTGAATAAACATAATAGAAAGCCTTGAAATGATATGCCATGTATTGATGTGTTCTGATTTTTTTCCCTGAACTGCATGGATATTGAAAAGTACTCTGAAAATTGAGAACTATCCTAACAGATCATTTTTAAAAAATGCACTCTTTTGTTTTCTCAGACCATTATTTTTTCTCGTGGCTGTTAAGGTGCATGGCTGTTAGCCAACTATCAAAAAACGATTTTACAATTTCAAGAAAGTTAATGGTCGACAAAGCTAACTTCATAACAAAACATGGTAGGAACAATGTTATTTTGATCACTTATTTTCTTTCAATTGCAGAGCTCCCAGTATGTGCAGTGTGTGGCAGGTTGTCTACAGTTAATGCTAAGAATCAATGAATATCGTTTTGCCTGGGTAGAAGCTGATGGGGTCAACTGGTAAGTATTTCTAGATACACTAATTTATTCATGCAAATTGGTCAAGTACATTCCAAGATAATTGATGCTTTGAGAGCATGTACTGCAGCTAGCTGCTGGATTACTGGAAGCAAATATATTCGTACTAAACTGACAATTTGTTTATATTTGCTCTATTTTGTGGTGGCCCTCATTTTCATTCATAATTCTTTCAAAAGATTTTGTCAGATGTTTGTTAGCTTCCCCTTTCAACCCATGAAGGTTACAAACTCTCCTCAGTTACAAATAATCAGCTGTTTTATTTGAAATTCCCTTCATAGCTTTATGATTTTTTTGAAAAAAAAATTTACAAAATTTAGAAAAAAAACTGATTGTAAAGTAGAAATCTTCAGAGGGCAGTTAAGAGTAAACCATATTGCTGTTGGTCTGGAGTCACATGTAGACCAGACCAGGTAAGGATGGCAGATTTCCTTCCCTAATGGACATTAGTGAAACAGATGGGTTTTTACGACATTCGATAGATTCAAGGCATCATTAATGAGAATAGCTTTCAATTCCAGATTTTTATTAATTAATTGAATTTAAATTCCACCATCTGTCATAGTTGAACCGGTGTCCCTGGGGCATTAGCCTGCGTCTCTATTAGTTCCGTGACGTTACCACTAAGCCACTGTCTCTACCTATCTGTTCTTCCCTCAAAAGATATAATACAACTACTCCCAATGGAAATGCTATCCATGCTGTTAACTTTTTAAAAATGTTTATCTTTCTCCTCACTCTTTTAGTGTACAAAGCAAATATTTTTTCTCTATATAATCTATCAAACACCTTAATAATTTTAAAAATCTCTTTCAACATTCTTTTTAGCCTCTATGTTCCTGTAGAAATAGTCCCAGCATCTAAGGGCTGGATTTTGCCAAATGAGTGGAAGTCCCTACACTTGAGTTATACGCGGGTGGCGGGACTTCCTTTGTGATCTTCCCATCGGCATCTAATTAATGTTCGGCAAGCAGGGGAGCTGAACAACAATGGGTGGCGGACGGTAGGAAATTCTGGCAGGTCCATGGAACGTGCCATGTTTTAAGGCCAGACTGCAGCTTTCATACAGTTGGCACACACAACATTGGAAGGGGTGTAGAACAAGGGAGGCTGAGGAAGAATGGCTGGAGTCAGAGAGGAAGGGTGACTCCAGTGTTCTCCTCCTTGGCAGTGCTCCAGCAGGCCGCAAGGGGTGGAGAGAGGTGCTGTTCCCAGTAAACGGGAGGAAGAGACCCACAAGCCTTTCAAAGAAGGCATGGCTGGAGGTAGCTGAGGAAGTCAGCAGCTGCAGGATAGTCACATGAACATGGAAACAGTGCTGGAGACTTTTTAATGACCTGATGCGGTCTAGCAAGGTGAATGGCATTCATAATTGCAAGCTCGTAGACCTGCATGTCTTAAATGGCGCCCATGAGATATGTGGCGAGATGGCAGATCCGTGCATCGGGCATGATCAGGGACCAGTGTCCACGTTGAGATGCAGAGTTGCCTAACATGTATGGGTGCCTGATGTTCGGCACAGACTCGGTGGGCCGAAGGGCCTGTTTCAGTGCTGTATCCCTAATCTAATCTAATCTAATCATGTAGGTCCATGGTCAGTCAGAGGTGATTGCTGTATTGACAAGACTGAATAGATGCTTGCAGCAGGCCTCCCAGTAACACAATGCTGGACATGTGAAGTGGCACAGACTGAGGAGCACTGCTGGGCTGTGAGACACGAGTGACGCTGTGTATGTATGTGATTGCAGGAAAAGCGCACTCACAATGCTAGGGAGCGGAGAAGAACTGGAGGTGGTATGCCATTCATATCTGTAGAGATGCCAATGGAGGAGGAGGCGGCAATGGAGATAGAATGAGTTGAAGCAAGGCAGTCTGTGGCTGAGGGAGAGGCGGGAACAGAATCCACAGAGCCTAATGCAATGAATGTGGGGTTCAAACCTTCTGGCGGGTATTAGATGTTGCGCCTCTGAGCTTGATGAACACAAGCTCTGATCAAGGGCAGGTAGCAGGAGCTGGTTGAAAATGCAGCTCGTTAACATAACTCTGTCAGTCCTGTGGGTCCAGTAGTGGATGAAGGACCGATGATGGTTCCAGGACCACATGAGACCTTGGAGGAGGGTCCACCATCTGAGGAGACAGCGTCACATCAGTCCAGCACATCCTCCACCATTGCAGATACTCTCGCGTTGGTGTGCATTGACATAAATTTAGGAAGCCTGGCTCCAGCTGGTGAACAATGCACACATGAGCATGAGTAGGTAAAGGAGGCAGTGACAGTTTTGGCTACTTCCCATTGGTGTATTGAGGAAAGCCCCAATGATACTCAGCTTCCTGCAGTTGGCAAGTCTTGGGAGTATTCAGCAAAGCTGCAGATGCTGGAGCAGCAGTGTAAAATGTGTGAACATCTGTCACAGTTCCCAGAGGCTGTTTGCTCCAATATGATGGAGTCCATCCATGCCTTGAATAGTACCGTGTCTCTGGCATATGAGCACCTGTCCTCCTCCACTGAGTGAGTGGCGACTCTCATGGAAAGCTACATTCAGCATGCCACTGACCTGGATGCAGGAGATGCGCACTGATGTCCACAGATGCAGGTGACCTGATTGTGCTGGGCCCCTGTTGGACGCTGGCACCCAGAGGCCATCTGCCGGGGCCACCTTGTGCACCGGAGCAGAAAAGGCAGTAGCCTGCTTCCACATCAACTGCAGTTTCAGGAGAGCACAACTTAGGGGCACCTAGAAGCGTTTGTGTAAATCCGTTTAGTAGCACTGGGGTCATGTTGGCTGATTTATTTTTTTTGCTGAATTCCAAAGCCTTAGATCTTTCTGCAAACTTAAAGTATGCATTGCAAGAACTTTAACGGATCATCTGTTCATTTCTGCACCGGTGGGCTATTACCAGCTGTTGAGAACTTGAGATAGAGGGCATGAAAAGGTGTGCACAGAATGAGGGTGGTGATGAATGTAGCCCTTGGAGTGCTGTAATGATAGGGCCAGTGAGATGGTAAGGGTGTTTAATGAAAGGCACCAAGGTTGCCTCAGGGAGAAGACAGAATTGTTCCCGGGGTGTTTAATGGTATCTCAGGAGAAACGTGTGCCAATGAGTGAGTTACATGTCTCGCTGGCATGCATGTCAGTGCCCTTTGACACTGGGCTTGTGGCTGCATTTCCATTGTCCGCCTGATCTCTAAGCTCCTCTAACGCATCCTGCTCCTCAGAGGAGGAGGCAACCTGCACAATGTAATCGTCCGCCTCTAATGCAACTTCCCTCTGGCTAGCCAGGTTGTGCAGAGTGCAGCATACCACCACGATATGCAAGACCTTTGATGAGATATATTGCAGGACTTTCCCAGGTCTGTCTAGGCAGCTGAACCTCATTTTCAGAGGGCTTGTTCAATGGTCGCAGTTGTAGTGTCATGGCAGTGGTTGTAGATGTTCTGTGGTTCTGTGTTGGCTTTTCACACAGGTGTAAGTAGCCATGTCTGTAATGCTGGTCACCCAGGATCCATCCATGAAGCTACCCAAAATGACATGCAACATTTTAAAATTGACTTCACCTGACCATTGCCAAATATATCATCTCTTTGCTTTCCCCTTGCTCATGACATTTCTGACTTATTTGCATCTATGAATAGGAAGGGAATAGAGGGATATGGGCCCCGGAAGTGCAGAAGGTGTTAGTTTAGGCAGGCATCAAGATCGGCGCAGGCTTGGAGGGCCTAATGGCCTGTTCCTGTGCTGTACTGTTCTTTGTTCTTTGTTGTCACTTTCAAAGAATTATGTATTTGGACTCCTGGATGTTTCTCTCCCTCCACATCCTGCAATATATTTCCATTAAGTTTGTTTTTCTATTCCTTGTTTTTCCTCTTAGAATGGATGAATTCATGTTTCTCTATACTTTGCATCTATTACCTTGCTGCCTATTTCACTTACTTATCCATGTCCTGCTGACTTCCTCACTGAGTGCCAAACCCCATACTTTTTACTGTCGAGTATGATATGTAAGTATACCTGTGAAGGTTGCAAGATGAATTTCCTGCACTGATATTGAGTCATTACACTTGAGCAGGTTACTGAACTAGAAAAGCATCTTGATACATAAAAAAGCTAGAGATAAATATTTGACTCAAAGGTTCTGTAGCATGAGTGTATTTGAATGAGGAGGGAAGGAAGGAAAGGTCTAAGAGAAGGTGACTAGAGAAAAGAATGCAGTCAGTAAGGATTTGGATCTACTGGGGGGTGAAACTAGCCAAGTCCAATTCTGGTATGGAAAGTCACAAATTGGTTGAGGTTCAGTTTCTAGGAACATAGGAGCAGGAGTAGGCCATTCAGCCCATTGAGCCTGCTCCGCCATTCAGTACGATCATGGCTGATCACCCACTTCAATGTCTTTTTTCCACACTATCCCCATATCCCTTTATGTCATTGGTATTTAGAAATCTGTGACATAATGGTTGATTATAAAGGAAATGGGAGCCTTGGTAGACATGAGTTAAAATTGGGTCCTACGTCTATAAATACAAGTTGTTACATGAACTCTAGCCTCAGGGAAATGGAACTGGCTCAAGATCCAGAAAGCAAAAAGCAGAATTACATGCTCTATGCTCTCCCCTGTGGTGGGTTTGGAGGTGGGGCGAGCATAAGATTGGGTGGGAGGGCTGCCGCCACCTTCCCGCCTTCACCAAAATTTAGTCCAGGTCAGAAAGGCCTGTCAACAGCCTTCCTGTCCTGCTGCCAATTGAGGCCCTTAACTGGGCAATTAAGGGCCTCATCCTGTACCCGCCGCATGGGAAGCATGGCATGCAAAACCATGCGGACTGCTTCCTGGCCCCTGTGGGGGGGTGGTGTCCCTCGTTAAAAGGTAATTAGTGCATGAACAAAGGACGGCATCAGGAAGGGGCAGGGTATGCTCTGAGAACCAACCTCTGCCCTTGCTGCTGACACACCTCCCCGCGAAACCCCTCCGGCCCTGACCTGCCTGTGGACTGGCTCCAGAAATGCTCCTGGGTCTCGTGTAGGTGCTCCTCTGGCAGCAGCCACGACCTCTGCAGTGGTGCTGCTCTGTGGAAGAGCTGCCGGTCTCTGATTGGCTGACAGCTCTTGGAGGGCGGAGCTTCTGTCACCAGGGTGTTTGATCCCATGGAAGGCCTGCTGCTGTCCACTTAAGTGCCTGATTGGCACTAGATTTAGCAGGCCTTCCACAGAAGAGATGACGCGGTGTTCTCTGCGTCGCTTTTTGAGGATGTTGAGACCCCTGTCGCTAGCATAAAATCATGGCCAAAGGAGGAGACAAGTGATAGTTGTGGGAGACTCCATAATCTGGCAATAGGTAGGTGTGTCTGTTGGCATGATTCTGGAGTGCAGAATGGTATGATGGAGCTTGGATGAATGACGTCAGGCAGTGTGGGAGCAGACTTTGAAAGGATCAGAGAGCAGGCTGTACTTTCAATTCACATGGAAACTTTTGATAGGGTTGAGGAAGTGATAACGTATGGGGAATAGGAGCAGACTAAAAAGCCATCCTCAAAACTAGTATTCTCCTTCCTACTTTTGCCAATCTATAAACTTAATAGATGTGTGGCTGGCCGAGTAGTGTAGGAGGGACAGTTTCAACTTCTATTGGGCATTGAAATCAGTTTTGGAACAGGAGTTGACTAGACAAGAGGGATAGTCTCCACCCAAACTGACTGGAGCCAATGTTTCTGGCACCAAGAATAGAGGTAGCCATAAACTAGTCAGCTCAGCCATGAGATGGAAAAACATGACTTTGAGCCTGTTGGAGAATAGATTAAAAATAATCAAGTTGAAGAGACAATGCAGTCTAACCTATTGATCTTAATGGGGTATGGAGAGAGGTACCTCACACAACTAACTGTTGTCCAGTTCTGGTCACCACACTTTAGGAAGGATGTGAGGGTCCTTGAGAGGGTGAAGAGGAGATTTACTGGAATGGTTCCAGGGAATGTGGATTTTAGTTACAAGGTTGGGTTGGTAAAGCTGGGGTTGTTCTCCCTGGAGCAAAGGAGACTGAGGGGAGATTTGATAGAGGTATACAAGATTATGTACAAGGAAATGTCGTGAGCAAAACAAAGGCCTGTATGTCACTTTCGTAGACCTCACCAAGGCATTCGACATTGTGAGCAGCGATAGACTTTAGAAAGTCCTTGAAAAACTTGGATGCCCACCCAGGTTCCTGGCCATGGTGAAGCAGTTTCATGAAAATCAGTATGGACAAGTCAAGCAAAACAACAACCTCTCGAGTCCCTTCCACATCTCCAATGGCGTGAAGCAGGGCTGTGTGCTGGCCCCGACCTTATCATCTTTTCAGCATGATGCTGCAGCAGGCAACGGAAGACCTTATTAAGGAGGGAGTTTATGTACGCTTCCAGTCTGATGGAGGCCTTTTTAATCTCAGGCATCTTCAGGTTCACACAAGGCACAAAAGAAACTCATCTGTGAATTTTGTTTCGCCGATGACTGTGCTCTGTTGGCCCACAGTTAGTCAGACCTGCAATGTATAACATGTTCTTCCAAGGCGGCACAACTCTTTGGACTAAAAATCAGTTCAAAAAAAAAAAACTGAAATCCTGCATCAGCCTGCACTCCCAAGAAGGATATAGACCATCAAGCATTGTTATGGATGGAACCAAGCGGAATGCTGTCAAACAATTTACTTATTTGGGGAACGTCATCTCATTTGATACCACCATAGACAAGGAAGTGGAAAATAGGCTTTCTAAAGCAAACTGTACATTCGGCAGACTCTACAAATGGAGCAACCACAGCCTCAGACCACAGACAAACTCTATGTGTACAAATTCGTAGTCCTCACCACGCTTTTGTATGGCACCGAGTCAAGGATCCCATGCCGCCATCATGTACGCCTTCTCGAGCGCTTCAATCAGCGCTGCCTCCACAGCATCCTCAAGATCCGCTGGCAGGACCACATCACAAACATTGAAGTCCTGGAAGCAGCCAACATCACCAGCATCGAGGCCATCCTCCTGCAAAGCCAACTGTGTTGGGCGGGTCACGTTGCCCGGATGGACAACAGTCACCTGCCCAAGATCGTGTTGTAGGGAGAACTGACCACTGGTAAAAATAGCAGAGGGGCCCCATGCAAACGTTTTGAGGACTCCTTGCAGAAGTCCCTCTCTGTGTGCCACATCGGCCATCGCCAGTAGGAAGTGCAGGCCATGGATTGTGATGCCTGGAGATGCTAGATCAAGAGGGCTACAGACACCATTGAGGCTGAGTGAACAACCAGCATGAAAGTGAAAAGGAGGAGAAGGATATATCCAGTTGCCCCAAGTCCGCACCCACTGTGGGAGAATCTGCCGGTCACGGATAGGCCTGACTAGCCTCCAGTGGGTGTGCAACCGATGAGTACAACCTTCCTAAAATCTTCGCGAAGAAATGCCAAGAAGACAAGCTTATGACAGGCTTAGATAAGTTAGACAAGGAAAAACTGTTCCCATTAACTGATGGTACAAGGACTAGGAGACATAGCTTGAAGGCTTTGGGCAAGAGATGCAAGAGGAATGTGAGAAATAACTTTTTTACACAGTGAGTGGTAATGACCTGGAACTTAAGGCCCACAAGGGCGGTGGAAGCAGAGACAATCAATGATTTCAAAAGGAAATTGGATGGGCACTTGAAGGAAGTAAACTTGCAGGCCTACGGGGATTGAACGGGGGAGGGGGACAGGCCGGTTTGCTCCACGGAGAGCCGGCATAGACCCAATTGGCTGAATGGGCCGCCTGCGAGCTGTAAATGACTCTGACTCTATAAACAAGTTGTGGTTATTTGCTGAACCAGGGTTGCTTGTTTTAGGTAACCTGTGCCTTGCCTGCTGGTACCATAAACTATTTCTAGTCTTGCAGCTGTTACATGGATTGATTTTATGAAACACGTCCTTGTTATAGTTCCCAAATACATTCTGTAATGCCATTCAGTTTTACTAAAGTCATTGTTGAACTGAAGAATAGGGAATGAGTCAAAACAGCATGAAAATTATTTCTTAATTTCTAAAATTGGTCGTTCTCAAAGTATGGTATGACCTAGCAATATTCCTCAAATTTTGAATTATTTCAGTAACTAATTGCTCACATTCATTATCCTTTTGAGAAACCCCATTCTTTTTGAAGCTTATTTATGGTTATTTGTTTGCACGTATATAGCAAAGAATCTTGTTGCATTTGAGAAAATTTTAATTGAGCAGGTTAGGAAAATCTTTGAAAATGCTGTGTTCTGTAGCTTCGTTACCAAAGGTACATGTTCTGATTTATGATCTTTTTGGGAATTTATCTTTTATAACCCCCGCTCAAATGGACTCCATGGAATTTCAGAAGAAAATTCTGGCAAAGATGAGACTAAAATGTTAAACTTCATTGTTTAGAATAAACTCGCTGGAACTGTTACTGCACACCAATACAAAAGAAAGTGGTGCAGTGCGTAGATAGACCTAAGATTAGATGATGGAAACTCCTGACTGGGAAAATGTGAAATGATTCAAATGTGGATAAAATACTTGATTTAGTTATTTAAATCACATTTGTTCATGCTGACCATTCTGACAATCTTTTTCTTGCTTCTGCATTAAAAATCTTCATTGTTTTGATCCTTGTTCATAACATTTCAATGGAAGGTTTGATGCTGTCAATTTTTAAAACTATTTTGAATGGATTATTGTATTTTCTGATTTAAAGTACAATTTTATTTAAAAAATAGCAGTGGTAAACACTTCAAACCTTTTCTCTTCTGCCTCCCCCCCCCACCCCGAACAGCATCATAGCTGTTATAAACAATAAATGTGGCTTCCAACTGCAGTATCAGATGATCTTCTCCTTCTGGTTATTGGCCTTCAGTCCACAACTCTGTGAATATCTACGCAGATTGAACATTGTTCCAGCTTTATCAGATATTCTTCAGGAATCTGTGAAAGAAAAAGTAACCAGAATCATTCTGGCAACATTTAGGGTATGTATGCAAGAGTGATCTTGTTAGATAACACAGTTGTCATAATATAACCTTTTAGTATCTTTATTAAGCATTGTCCTCCCAGAAGGGTTATGTAATATATATCCTTGTCATGGCTGAGCAGGTGAGTGACTATCGGATAATTGAAGTTTGTTCCACTTGGTCCCATGCCAGTTTCAAAAGTTGTTCCAGAACTGAGATGTTTCTGTCTTCATTAAACTCCTTTGCGTGGACTACCATTTTAGGATAAACTGGTGCCTGAAACAGTTCTAGCTTTATTTTTCAGCACTAGTCTTAATAAAATAAACTATGTGGAGGATAAATGAGTGCAGAAGATAGCAAAATCACATAACTTCAGTAAGGTCCTATAATTGGCCCTTGCTTTCCCATTGTTCCTATTTCTCATTTCGAAACTTTGGAGATTAATTAATGTTGACAGATTGTTTAATTTGCTGAATAAACATAGATTATATGCAGGGCACCTGCTTCTGAGGAAGGGTATAACATATACTAATAGTAATATTTTGTGTCGGAGAAAGCTATTGATCTATCTAGTTTGCTCATCAATTTTCTTAGCACGAATCTGAAATCAAACATCCTGTATCATCTTTCCTTAAGAATTCATCCAGTCATTTTTCAAAAACAATCTTATTACATTTCGGGTGTATTCATGACTTTCTCTACATTAATTTGGTTCTGGTATTTTCGATCACTCCATTGGTTGATTCTCAACTCCACGAAGCTTCAAGTATCTATCCTTGCCTAGATTTTGATGAATCTTTGGTAATATGTTCTGCTTGGTAACTGTGTTTTAGTACCACACTATTTTATCCCTGCACTTTAAGATTTCACTTCAGTCTTCAAAAGTGGTAGAGCCTCACCTCGGACCTTGTTTTCAATTTGTTTGATTTTGCTTGATAGCAAATAAACAAGTAAATAACTTGACAGTGACACCACAGTATAAACCAGGAAATACTGGGGGCTCGTAAGAAAGCTACGGCAATAATCATGGGTGATTTTAATATGCATATAGACTGGATTAATCATATTGGCAAGGGTAGCCTCGAGGGAGAAGTCATTGAATGTATTAGAGATTGTTTTTTGGAACAATCATCATCACTAGGGAAAAAGTACTGGGCAAACTGTTGGGATTGAAGGGGCACAAGTCCCCACGGCCTGATGGCCTACATCCTAGGGTCTTAAAGGAAGTGGCAGCGGAGATAGTGGATCCATTGGTTATAATATTCCAGAATTCCCTGGATGTGGGAAAGGTTCCAGTGGATTGGGAAAATACTAATATAACACTCTTATTCAAAAAAGGAGGGAGGCAGAAAGTAGGAAACTATAGACCAGTTAGTTTAACATCTGTCATTGGGAAATTGTTAGAATCCATTATTAAGGAAGTAATAACAGGACATTTAGAAAGTCAAAACGCAATCCATCAGAGTCAGCATGGTTTTAGGAAGGGTAAATCGTGTTTGAATAATTTGCTAGAGTTCTTCGAAGATGTAACAAGTAAAGTGGATAATGGGGATCCTGTAGATGTAGTTTATCTGGACTTCCAGAAGGCATTTGATAGGGTGCCACGCAAAGGTTAATACACAAGGTAAGATCATATGGGATTAGGGGCAATTGATTAGCTTGGATAGAGGATTGGCTAACCAACAGTAAACAGAGAGTCGGGATAAATGGGTCTTTTTCTGGTTGGCGAGATGTAACTAGTGGGGTGCCACAGGGTTCGGTCTCGGGGCCCCAACTATTTACAATCTATATTAATGCCTTGGATGCTGATATGGAAGGTACTATAGCCAAATTTGCAGATGATACTAAAATAGATGGGATAGTAAGTTGCAATAAAGAAATAAGAAATTTACAAATGGATATGGATAGGTTAGGTGAATGGGCCAAAATTTGGCAGATGGAGTTTAACATGGATAAGTGTGAGGTTATCGTTTTGGTTGGAACAATAGATAGGCAACTTATTATCTAAATGGAGAGAAACTTCAGAGTGCTTCGATGCAGAGGGGTTTGGATGTCCTCATGCATGAATCGCAGAAAACTAGTATGCAGGTGCAGCAGGTAATAAGGAAGGCAAATGGAATTTTGGCATTTATTGCTAAAGGAATAGAGTATAAAAGTAGGGAAGTGTTGCTGCAACTGTACAAGGCATTAGTGAGACCACACCATGAGTATTGCATACAGTTTTGATCCCCTTACTTGAGGAGGGATGTAGTTGCATTGGAGGCAGTTCAGAGGAGGTTCACTAGATTGATTCCAGAGATGAAGGGTTTGTCTTGTGAAGAGAGATTGAGCCGTTTGGCCGTTACTCTCCAGAGTTTAGAAGAATGAGAGGAGATGTAATTGAGGTATATAAGATGATTAAGGGGATTGACAAAGTAGGCGTAGAGAGGATGTTTCCTTTTGTGGGGCAATCCAGAACAAGAGGTCATAGTTTTAGGATAAGGGGCACCAGATTTAAAACAGAGATGAGGAGAAATTACTTCTCTCAAAGGGTCGTGAGTCTGTGGAATTCACTACCCCAGAGTGTGGTGGATGCCGGGGGGGGCATTGAGTAAATTTAAGGAGGAGATAGACAGATTTTTAATTAGTGATGGGTTGAAGGGTTATGGAGAACAGGCAGGAAAGTGGAGTTCAGGCAGAGATGAGATCAGCCATGAACGTATTGAATGGTGGAGCAGGCTCGAGGGGCTGAATTGCCTATTCCTCCTAGTTCTTATGCTGTTATATATTTACAGTAGGAAGTCTTTAATCAAAATCCAACAGACAAAGTAACAAGAATTATAATCTAACGCAAAGTTATTCTTGGATAATGAAAACTGAGCACTCTTAACTGAGAACACTCTTAACCTTGTTTAATTGTTTGGATTACCTGCCCTTAGAATCATAGAGTTATACAGCACAGAAACAGGTCCTTCGGCCCACCATGTCTGTGCCGGCCATTAAGCACCTATCCTAATCCTGTTTTCCAGCACTTGACCCATAGCCTGGTATGCTATGGCGTTTCAAGTGCTCATCTAAATACTACTTAAATGTTCTGAGGGTTCCTGCCTCTACCACCTCTTCAGGCAGTGCGTTCCAGATTCCAACCACCCCTGGGTGAAAAGTTTTTTCCACAGATTCCCTCTAAACCTCCTGCTCCTTAGCTTAAACCTATGTCCCCTGGTTATTGACACCTCCACTAAGGGAAAAAATTTCTTCCTATCTAACATATCAATGCCCCTTATAATTTTGTATACCTCAATCATGTCCCCCCTCGGCCTTCTCTGCTCTAAGGAAAACAACCCTAGCCTTTTCAGTCTCTCTTCATAGCTGAAATGCTCCAGCCCAGGTGACATCCTGGTGATTCTCCTCTGCACCCTCTCCATTGTAATCACATCCTTCCTATAGTGTGGTGCCCAGAACTGTACACAGTACTCCAGCTGTGGCCTAACTAGCATTTTATCCAGCTCCATCATAACCTCCCTGTTCTTATATTCTATGCCTCGGCTGATAAAGGCAAGAATCCCATATGCCTTCCTAACCACCTTTATCTGCCTGTGCTGCTGCCTTCAGTGATCTATGGACAAGTACACCAAGGTCCCTCTGACCTTTTGTACTTCCCAGGGTCCTACCATCCATTGGATAGTCCCTTGCCTTGTTAGTCCTCCCAAAATGCATCACCTCACACTTTTCAGGATTAAATTCCATTTGCCACTGCTCTACCCATCTTACCAGCCCATCTGTATCGACCTGTAATCTAAGGTTTTCTTCCTCACTATTTACAACACCACCAATTTCCGTGTCATCTGCGAATTTGCTTATCATACCTCCTGTATTCACGCCTAAATCATTAATTTACACTACAAACAGCAAGGGTCCCAGCACCACTCCCTGTGGTACACCACTGGTCACAGGCTTCCACTCTCAAAAACAACCCTCGACCATCACCCTCTGCCGCCTGCTACTAAGCCAATTTTGGATCCAATTTGCCCTGGATCCCATGGGCTCTAATCTTCTTAACCAGTCTCGCATGGGAGACTGGTTATCAAAAGCCTTACTGAACTCTGTAGAGTACATCAACTGCTTTGCCTTCATCTACACCGCCTCAAAAAATTCAGTCCTTGTGCTCTTCCTTGACTTGGGAAGGCGGCCAGATAACACTGCACTAAACTATGACTTAAGCTTTAGCTGGCAAACAAATTTATTAAACAGTAAAAGAATACATGAACAGTAGCATTGATGCAGCATAAGTTTACAGTAGCTATTAAACTTGGCAATCTCGTCGAGTAAGCAGTAATAATTTGATTTCTGACAACTATGGTAAAATGTATGGTCTGGACTTTTTACTTTGGGCACAGTTGGCAATCCGGGCACACATTGTGCCCAAAATTGCTGTAGTTTGGAGAAGTGTTTTTTTTTCCTCAAGTCGAATCTCCAGGCCTGTAAAATAATGGCCCTTTTTCTTCTTCACTGACCATGGACGCTATCTGACCTGATGGTCACTCTTTAAAGACATCAGACTGACTCTGATTTGAAGCAGCTAAGCTGAAAAATAACTAATCTGAAACCAAACAAATATAACTGTTAAATTTTAAGAGAAGCTTACTAACAATTGCAACAAATTAACTATATTTGTTATGGGGAGGCGGTGGCGTAGTGGTATTGTCACTGGTCTAGTAAACCAGAGTCCCAGGGTATTAATCTAGGGACATGAGTTTGAATCCCACTGCAGCAGAAGGTGGAATTTGAATTCAGTTATTAAAAAATCTGGAATTAAAAAGCAGTCGATTGTTGTAAAAACCCATCTGTTTCACTAATGTCCTTGAGCAAAGGAAATCTGCTGTCCTTACCCGGTCTGGCCTACATGTGACTCCAGACCCCCAGCAACGTGGTTGACTCTTACATGCCCTCTGAAATGGCCTAGCAAGCCACTCAGTCGTATCTAATCGCTACGAAGTCAATAAAAAGGAATGAAAGCGAACAGACCACCCGGCATCCACCGAGGCACCGGAAACGACAAGGGCAAACCCAGCCCTGTCGATCCTACAAAGTTCTCCTTACTAACATCTGGGGGCTTGTGTCAAAGTTGGGAGAGCTGTTCCACAGACTAGTCAAGAAACAACCATACTCACTGAATCATACCTTACAGGCAAAGTCCCAGACACTGCCATCACTATCCCCAGGTATGTCCTGTTCCACCAGCAGGACAGACCCAGCAGAGGCGGCGGCACAGTGGCATACAGTAGGGAGGGAGATGCCCTGGGAGTCCTCAACATGGACTCTGGACCCCATGAAGTCTGATGGCATCAGGTCAAACATGGGCACGGAAACCTCCTGCTGATTACCACCTATTGCCCTCCCTCACCTGATGAGTCAGTACTCCTCCATGTTGAACAGCACTTGGAGGGAGCACTAAGGATGGCAAGGGCGCAGAATGTACTCTGGGTGGAGAACTTCAATGTCCATCACCAAGAGTGGCTCAGTCGCACCACTACTGACCGAGCTGGCAGACTCCTAAAGGACATAGCTGCTAGACTGGGTCTGCAGCAGGTGCTGAGGGAACCAACAGGAGGGAAAAACCTACTTGACCTCGTCCTCACCAATCTGCCTGCCGCAGATGCATCTGTCCATGACAGTATTGGTAGGAGGGACCACCGCACAGTCCTTGTGGAGACGAAGTCCCGTCTTCACATTGAGGATACCATCCAACGTGCTGTGTGGCACTATCACTGTGCTAAATGGGTTAGATTTCGAACAGATCTAGCAATGCAAAACAGGGCATCAATGAGGCGTTGTGGGTTGTCAGCAGCAGAATTGTACCACAATCTGTGACCTCATGGCCTGGCACGTCCCCCACTCTACCATTACCATCGAGACAGGAGATCAACCCTGGTTCAATGAAGAGTGCCAGAGGGCATGCCAGGAACAGCACCAGTCATACCTCAAAATGAGGTGTCAACCTATTTTTTTTATTCATTCATGGGGGTCAGGCCATTATTTGTTGCCCATCCCTAATTGCACTTGAGAAGGTGGTGGTGAGTTGCCTTCTTGAACCGCTGCAGTCCATGTGGGATAGGTATACCCACAGTGCTGTTAAGAAGGGAGTTCCATGATTTTGACCCAGTGACAGTGAAGGAGCAGTGATATAGTTCCAAGTCAGAATGGTGTGGGACTTGAAGGGGAACTTGGTGGTGTTCCCATGCATTTGCTGCTCTTGTCCTTCTAGTTGGTAGAGGTCGTGGGTTTGGAAGGTGCTGTCTAAGGAGCCTTGGTGCGTTGCTGCAGTGCATCTTGTGGATGGTACACACTGCTGCCACTGTGCGTCAGTGGTGGAGGGAGTGAATATTTGTAGACGGGGTGCCAATCAAGCGGGCTGCTTTGTCCTGGATAGTGTTGAGCTGCTTGAGTGTTGGAGCTGCACCCATCCAGGCAAGTGGAGAGTATTCCATCACACTCCTGACTTGTGCCTTGTAGATGGTGGACAGGCTGTAGGGAGTCAGGAGATGAGTTACTCGCCGCAGGATTCCTAGCCTCTGACCTGCTCTTGCAGCCACGGTATTTATATGGCTACTCCAGTTCAGTTTCTGGTCAATGGTAGCCCCTAGAATGTTGATAGTGGGGGATTCAGTGATGGTAATGCCATTGAATGTCAAGGGGTGATTGTTCTATTCTGTTTTGTTGGAGATGGTCATTGCCTAGCACTTGTGTGGTGCAAATGTCACTTGTCACTTATCAGCCCAAGCCTGGATATTGTCCAGGTCTTGCTGCATTTGTACACGGACTACTTTAGTATTTGAGGAGTCGCAAATGGTGCTGAACGTTGTGCAATTATCAGCGAACAGCGCCACTTCTGACCTTATGATGGAGGGAAGGTCATTGATGAAGCAGCTGAAGATGGTTGGGCCTAGGACACTACCCTGAGGAACTCCTACAGTGATGTCATGGAACTGAGATGGTTGACCTCCAACAGCCACAACCATCTTCCTTTGCGTTAGGTATGACTCCAACCAGCGGAGAGTTTTCCCCCTGATTCCCATTGACTTCAGTTTTGCTAGGGCTCTTTGATGCCATACTCATTCAAATGCTGCCTTGATGTCAAAGGCAGTCACTCTCACCTCACCTCTTGATTCTCAGGAAATTCTCAGAGTTTTCCGAAGGTGCTGAGGGTGATTGCCCTCTTGGCTGGTTTTCTCCAACTGCCTTCAAAACAGTTCACGCCCCAACACACAGTCCAAAGTGAAACCGAAAACAATATTTCAAGAGTCAAGCCTCCTGACCCCTATAAATCTAGACTTGCCACTTCTCGGTAACCATCTCCCAAGTTAAAAAGCCCCTGCTGGGTATTTATCTGAAGACAGGTGACTTGCAGTAAATGTTGTTTTCAAACCAGACCTCTGTGTCCTTTCAGTGGCCCCAGTGGAAAAAATCCATGGAATCCTTTTCAATTTTCCCAAATAAAACAAGGTCCATAATTCTAAAATACGAGTCCTCAAAAAAAAAAACTTATCAAAAAATATAGAAGCACTGTCATAACACTATCTAAAAATATCACTAATTGACTGGACATTCTTCCCCCACCTCTCCCAACCAGGACAGTTGAAGGGAATTAACAGGCACACTGTTTTCTGAACATATGTTTGCATAATTTCCTGTTTTTTCTAGATTTTGCAAATGAAAGCTGTTCCTCCAATTTTCTAATAGATAAAAATTAGGAAACAACAAATACACAACCTGCCTGGTTGACCCTGCTAAGTCCAACATCTGGGGATTTGTGCCAAAATTGGGCAAGCAACAGCCTGAACATGGTCATACTCACTGAATTATACCTTACTGCCAATGTGCCAGACTCCTCCATCATCATTGCTGGGTATGTTCTGTCCCACCAGAGGTCTAGTGATATACAGTTGGGAGGGAGTGGCCCTGGGTGTCCAGAGCACTGACTCCGAACGCTGTGATGTCTCATTGCATCAGGCAGTGAAACCTGCTGCTGATTACAACCTGCAGTCCAACCTCAGCTGATGAATCAGTACTCTGTGTTGATCACCATTTAGAAGAAGCACTGAGAGCAGCAAGGGCACAGAATGTACTCTGAATGGGGAAATTCAATGTCCATCACCAAGAGTGGCTTGGTAGCACCACTACTGACTGAGCTGGCCGAGTTCTGAGGACATATCTGCCAGACTGGACCTGTGGCCAGTGGTGAGGGAAAACTCTACTTGACCTTGTCCTCGCTAGTCTACCTGTTGCAGATACATCTGTCCATGACAGTACTGGTAGGAGTGACCACCAGGTTCCGTCTTCACACTGAGGATACCCTTTATCGTGTAGTGTGGCACTACCATCGTGCTTAATGGGTTAGACTCAGAACAGATCTAGTCGGCATCCACGAGGCGCTGTGGGGCATCAGCAGCAACAGAATTGTATTCACCTAGTTTCTGTGACTTTGTAACCTGACATATCCCTCACTCTGCCATTACCATCAAGCCAGGGAACCAACCCCAGTTCAATGAGGAGTGTTGGAGAGCATGCCAGCAGCAGCACCAGGCAGAAATAAAAATGAGATACCAACTGGTGAAGCTACAACACACGACTACATGCATGCTAAAAAGCAGGAGCAGGATGCTATAGACAGAGCTAGGCAATCCCCCAACCAACAGATTATAGCAAACCTCTTCAGTCCTGCCACATCCAGTTGTGAATGGGCAACTGGAGGAGGCGGTGTCTCCACAAGCATCCTCATCCACAATGATGGTGGAGCCCAGCATGTCAGTGCAAAGACCAGGCTGAAGCATTTGCAACGATCTTCAACCAGAAGTGCCAAGTGGATGATCCATCTCGGCCTCTTCCTGAGGTCCCCAGCATCACAAATGCCAGTCTTCAGACAATTTAGTTCACTCCACATGATATCAAGAAATGCTGAAGGCACTGGTCAGAAAAGGCTATGGGCCTTGACAATATCCCGGCTGTAGTACTGAAGACTGACCTGTGCTTCAGGAGTAGCCGCGCCCTTAGCCAAGCTGTTTGGTACAGCTACAATACAGTCATCTACGCGACAACGTGGAAAATTGCCCAGGTCTGTCCCGTCCACAAAAAGCAGGACAAATCCAATCCAACGAATTAACACCTGTGAGTCTACTCCCAGTCATGAACAAAGTGGTGGAAGCTGTCATTGATAGCCCTATCAAGTGGCACTTATTCAGAAACAACCTGCTCACTGATGCTCAGTTTGGGTTCTACTAGGGCCACTCAGCTGCAGACTCATTACATCCTTGGTCCAAATATGGACAAAAGAACTGAATTCCACAGGTGAGGTGAGAGTGACTGCCATTCACATCAAGGCAGCATTTCACCGAGTGCGGCATCAAGGAGCTCTTAACAAAACTGAAGTCAATGGGCATGGCAGGAAAACTCTTCGCTGGTTGGAGTCATAACTGACACAAAGGAAAGGGTTGTGGCTGTTGGAGGTCAGTCATCTTAACCACAGAACATCATTGCAGGAGCTCTTCAGAGTCGTGTCCTAGGCCCAACCATCTTCAGCTGCTTTATCAATGATCTGCCCTCCACCATAAGGTCAGAAGTGGGGATGTTTGTTGATTGCGCAGTATTCAGTACTGTTTGCAACTCCAGCCCTTGATAACATGCAGCAAGACCTGGACAACTTTCAGGCTTGGACTGATGGTGGCAAGTGACATTTGTGCCACACAAGTGCCAGGCAATGACCACCTCCAACAAGAGAGAATCTTACCATCTCCCCTTGACATTCAATGGCACTACTGTTGCTGAATCCCCCACCAACATTCCAGCGGGGTGGGGGTACCATTGACCTGAGCTAAACTGGACCATCCGTATGAATACTGTGGCTACACGAGCAGGTCAGAGCCTGGGAATTCTGCGGCAAAAATCTCGCCACCTCACTCCCCAAGGCACAAGTTAGGAGTGTGATGGAATACTCTCCACTTGTCTGGATGAATGGAGCTCTAACTGCATGCAAGCCGAGTAACAGGAAACAGAGTAGTGGTTAATGGATGCTCTTTAGGTTGGAGGAAGGTTTGTAGTGGAGTTCCCCAGGGATTATTGTTGGGACCCTTGCTCTTCCTGATGTATATTAATGAGCTAGACCTTGGTGTACAGGGAACAATTTCAAAATTTGCGGATGATGCAAAACTTGGAACAATTGTGAACTGTGAGGAGGATAGTGTAGAACTTCAAAAGGACATAGATAAGTTGGTGGAATGGGCGGACAAGTGGCAGATGAAGTTTAATGTGGAGAAATGTGAAGTGACTCATTTTGGTAGGAAGAACGTGGAGAGACAATATAAAATACAGGGTACAATTCTAAAGAGGATGCAGGAGCAGAGGCACCGAGGTGTATATGTGCATATGTCATTGAAGATGGCAGGACAGGTTGAGAGAGCAGTTAATAAAGCATACAGTATCCTGGGCTTTATTAATAGGGGCATAGAGTATGAGAACAAGGAGGTTCTGTTAAACATGTATAAAACACTAGTTCAGCCTCAGCTGGAGTATTGCGTCCAGTTCTGGGTGCCGTACTTTAGGAAAGATGTGAAGGCATTGGAGAAAGTACAGAAAAGATTCAGGAGAATGATTCCAGGGATGAGGAACTTCAGGTATGAAGACAGATTGGAGAAGTTAGGACTGTTTTCCTTGGAGAAAAGTAGGCTGCGAGGTGATTTGATAGAAGTATTCAAAATCATGAGGGGTCTGGACAGAATGGATAGAGAGAAACTGTTTCTACTCATTAAAGGATCAAGAATGAGAGGGCACAGATTTAAAGTGATTGGCAAAAGCTTCATGAGGAAAAACATCACGCAGCGGGTGGCTAGGATATGGAATGCGCTGCCTGAGAGTGTGGTTGAGGCATTCAAAAGGGAATTAGACTTATCTAAAAAGGAAGAATGTGCAGGGTTATGGGGAGAAGGTGGGGAATGGCAAAAGGCGAATTGTTCATTCGGAGAGCTGGTGCAGACACGATGGGCCAAATGGCCGCCTGCACTATAATGCTTCCGTGACACCATTCAAGACGAAGCAGCCTGTTTGATCAGCACCCGCACCATCTACCACCTTAAACACTCACTCCCTCTACCACTGGCATCTTCAAGATACACTGCAGCAACTTGCCAAGGCTCCTTCGACAGCATCTTCCAAACCCGCGACCTCTACCACCCAGAAGTACAAGGGCAGCAGATGCGTGGCAATACCACCTGCAAGTTTCCCTCCAAGTCACTTGCCTTCCTGACTTGGAAATATATTGCCTGTCCTTCACTGTCAATGGGTCAAAATCCTGGAACACTCTTCCTTACAGCGCTGTGGATGTACCTACACATGGATCACAAGGGTTCAAGGCGGCGGCTCAGCACCACCTTGAGGACAATTAAGGATGGGCAATAAATGCTGGTCTTGCCAGTGACACTAACATCTCAAGAATGGAAAAAAATCCTCAGTGACTGTCTTTTTACTTACAGCAGTCAGACTTTCTTGTCTGAAATGGTGAGTTTTGAAAGTGCCTGTACCTTATCAGCTGCATGTTATCCAATTAACTGAACAGCACTGTGGGAGATATGGTGATATATAGAAATAAGTCTCTAGCACATTTTCATGAAAGTGTCCCGCTTGCAAAATTGTCATATTAGCATAATCTTTCAAATGTTCTGTTCACAAGACAGCAACAATGACAACTGAAAAATCTTTTTCTAAAGGTAGTGCTTAAATAAATGGTGAGAGCACACCTGGAGCAATGGTGCAGTTTTGGTCTCCTTACCTAAGGAAGGATATAATTGCCTTAAAGGGGGTGCAACAAAAGTTCACTAGATTGATTCCTGGAATGAGAGGACTATCCTAATAGAATTAGAATTAGAATATTACAGCGCAGTACAGGCCCTTCGGCCCTCGATGTTGCGCCGATCATCTGACCTACACTATTCCATTTACATCCAAAAGTCTATCCAATGACCACTTAAATGCCCTTAAAGTTGGCGAGTCTACTACTGTTGCAGGCAGGGCGTTCCACGTCCCTACTACTCTCTGCGTAAAGAAACTACCTCTGACATCTGTCCTATATCTTTCACCCCTCAACTTAAAGCTATGTCCCCTCGTGTTTGCCATCCTCATCCGAGGAAAAAGACTCACTATCCACCCTATCTAACCCTCTGATTATCTTGTATGTCTCTATTAAGTCACCTCTCCTCCTCCTTCTCTCTAACGAAAACAACCCCAAGTCCCTCAGCCTTTCCTCGTAAGACCTTCCTTCCATACCAGGCAACATCCTAGTAAATCTCCTCTGCACCCTTTCCAAAGCTTCCACATCCTTCCTATAATGCGGTGACCAGAACTGCACGCAATACTCAAGGTGCGGCCTCACCAGAGTTTTGTACAGCTGCATCATGACCTCGTGGCTCCGAAACTCGATCCCCCTACTAATAAAGGCTAACACGCCATATGCCTTCTTAACAGCCCTATTAACCTGGGTAGCAACTTTCAGGGATTTATGTACCTGGATACCAAGATCTCTCTGCTCATCTACACTACCAAGAATCTTCCCATTAGCCCAGTACTCTGCATTGCTGTTACTCCTTCCAAAGTGAATCACCTCACACTTCTCCGCATTAAACTCCATTTGCCATCTCTCAGCCCAGCTCTGCAGCCTATCTATGTCCCTCTGTACCCTACAACACCCTTCGACACTATCCACAACTCCACCGACCTTCGTGTCATCCGCAAATTTACTAACCCACCCTTCTACACCCTCATCCAGGTCGTTTATAAAAATGACAAACAGCAGTGGCCCCAAAACAGAACCTTGCGGTACACCACTAGTAACTAAACTCCAGGATGAACATTTGCCATCAACCACCACCCTCTGTCTTCTTTCAGCTAGCCAATTTCTGATCCAAAGCTCTAAATCACCTTCAACCCCATACTTCCGTATTTTCTGCAATAGCCTACCGTGGGGAACCTTATCAAATGCCTTACTGAAATCCATATACACCACATCCACGGCTTTACCCTCATCCACCTGTTTGGTCACCTTCTCGAAAAACTCAATAAGGTTTGTGAGGCACGACCTACCTTTCACAAAACCGTGCTGACTATCGCAAATGAACTTATTCTTTTCAAGATGATTATAAATCCTGTCTCTTATAACCTTTTCCAACATTTTACCCACAACCGAAGTAAGGCTCACAGGTCTATAATTACCAGGGCTGTCTCTACTCCCCTTCTTGAACAAGGGGACAACATTTGCTATCCTCCAGTCTTCCGGCACTACTCCTGTCGACAATGATGACATAAAGATCAACAACAACGGCTCTGCAATCTCCTCCCTGGCTTCCCAGAGAATCCTAGGATAAATCCCATCTGGCCCAGGGGACTTATCTATTTTCACTCTTTCCAAAATTGCTAACACCTCCTCCTTGTGAATCTCAATCCCATCTAGCCTAGTAGGCTGTATCTCAGTAATCTCCTCGGCAACATTTTCTTTTTCTACTGTAAATACTGACGAAAAATATTCATTTAACGCTTCCCCTATCTCCTCTGATTCCGCACACAACTTCCCACTACTATCCTTGATTGGCCCTGTTCTAACTCTTATCATTCGTTTATTCCTGATATACCTATAGAAAGCCTTAGGGTTTTCTTTGATCCTATCCGCCAATGACTTCTCGTGTCCTCTCCTTGCTCTTCTTAGCCCTCCCTTTAGATCCTTCCTGGCTAGCTTGTAACTCTCAAGCGCCCTAACTGAGCCTTCACGTCTCATCCTAACATAAGCCGCCCTCTTCCTCTTGACAAGCGCTTCAACTTCTTGAGTAAACCACGGCTCCCTCGCTCGACAACTTCCTCCCTGCCTGACAGGTACATACTTATCAAGGACACGCATTAGCTGCTCCTTGAATAAGCTCCACATTTCGTTTGTGCCCATCCCCTGCAGTTTCCTTCCCCATCCTACACATCCTAAATCTTGCCTAATCGCGTCATAATTTTCTTGCCCTGCGGTATATACCTGTCCCTGCCCATCGCTAAGGTAAACCTAACCGAATTGTGATCACTATCGCCAAAGTGCTCACCTACATCTAAATCGAACACCTGGCCGGGTTCATTACCCAGTACCAAATCCAATGTGGCATCGCCCCTGGTTGGCCTGTCCACATACTGTGTCAGAAAACCCTCCTGCACACACTGGACAAAAACAGACCCATCTAAAGTACTTGAACTATAGTATATCCAGTCAATATTTGGAAAGTTAAAGTCCCCCATAACCACTAGTCTGTTACTCTCGCTCCTGTCGAGAATCATCTTCGCTATCCTTTCCTCTACATCTCTGGAACTATTCGGAGGTCTATAGAAAACTCCCAACAGGGTGACCTCTCCTCTCCTGTTTCTAACCTCGGCCCATACTACCTCGGTAGACGAGTCCTCAAACGTCCTTTCTGCCGCTGTAATACTTTCCTTGATTAACAATGCCACACCCCCCCCTCTTTTACCCTCTTCTCTGTTCTTACTGAAACATCTAAATCCCGGAACCTGCAACATCCATTCCTGCCCCTGCTCTACCCATGTCTCTGAAATGGCCACAACATCAGGATCCCAGGTACCAACCCATGCTGCAAGCTCACCCACCTTATTCCGGATGCTCCTGGCGTTGAAGTAGACACACTTTAAACCAAGTTCTTGCTTGCCAGTGCCCTCTTGCGTCCCTGTAACCTTATCCCCTACCTCACTACTCTCAACAGCCTGTACACTGGAACTACAATTTAGGTTCCCATTCCCCTGCTGATTTAGTTTAAACCCCCCCCGAAGAGCAC
This sequence comes from Heterodontus francisci, assembly GCF_036365525.1. Taxonomy (NCBI): domain Eukaryota; kingdom Metazoa; phylum Chordata; class Chondrichthyes; order Heterodontiformes; family Heterodontidae; genus Heterodontus; species Heterodontus francisci. The sequence continues at coordinate 101,515,877 of NC_090375.1, read as the reverse complement.
TAACAAATCTCCCCCCCAGGATATTGGTACCCCTCTGGTTCAGGTGAAGACCATCCTGTTTGTAGAGGTCCCACCTACCCCAGAAAGAGCCCCAATTATCCAGGAAACCAAAACCCTCCCTCCTACACCATCCCTGCAGCCACGTGTTCAACTCCTCTCTCTCCCTATTCCTCTCTTCGCTAGCACGTGGCACAGGCAACAACCCAGAGATAACAACTCTGGTTGTTCTCGCTCTAAGCTTCCACCCTAGCTCCCTGAATTTCTGCCTTAAATCCCCATCTCTCTTCCTACCTATGTCGTTGGTGCCTATGTGGACCACGATTTGGGGGTGCTCCCCCTCCCCCTTAAGGATCCCAAAAACACGATCGGAGACATCACGTACCCTGGCACCTGGGAGGCAACACACCAACCGTGAGTCTCTCTCGTTCCCACAGAACCTCCTATCTGTTCCCCTAACTATGGAGTCCCCAATGACTAATAAGATAGATTTGAGTAGAATGGGCCTATATTCTCTGGAATTTAGAAGTTTGAGAGATAATCTCATTGAAATACATTAAATTCTTAGCGGACTTGACAAGGGGAAATGCTCAGAGCGGCTGTTTACCCTGCCTAAAGAGTCTAGAACTAGAGGTCATAGTCTCAGGATACGAGGTCAGCCATTTAGGACTGTGGAGAAATTTTTTCACTCGAGGGTTTAAATCTTTGGAATTCTGTACCTCAGAGATTGAGTATATTTAAAATTGAGATTGATAAGGTTGTTGGGCACAAAGGGAGTCAAGTCATGTATTCTGATGATAGGTCAGACCTGCTTCTCTGCACAGATGCTGCCAGACCTGCTGAGTATTTCCACGGGGCAATCTGGAAATTCATGCGCATGCCAAGCACAAGTTACTGTGCATGTGTACCCATGCAAAAAAAATAAAGGGCTCACGCACTTAAATAAAATAGGCTGCCCACAGCAAAATAGAATTAGAGGGAATGTTGCTGGTAACTCCTCGTCCTTCTCGACAGGGGGCTGAGGTTCGCGCTTCAAGTAAAACTTGTTCCTTATTTGGTCTGCTACTGCCATCAGATTTTGAAAACATTCTGAATACAACCTTGCCTCTAACTGGAAACAATATATTAAAAATACTGAGTAGGCCATAGTATTGTATTTAAAAAAAATCATGCAAAATTCCCATGTTGTCTTTGTGGGAAAAATGCTATATAAGCGCCAACATGTACCTGCAGTAGCATTTACACCTTCAGCTGACGTAAATGGCAAATTCCATTTTATGTAAAGGATAGTAACAATAGGTGGAAAAGCAGTACTACAAACCAATATTTGAAAATCACCCTGGATTTCTGCAGCAGCTTCTTCCAGCAGCTTAAATCAGTCAGGCAGCCAATATCTTGCTCTTTTGGTTCCGAAACTAAAGGTCTGTTGGTACTGTTATAAGCCGAGGCTCAGTGGTAGTACTTGTGCTCAGAGTCTGAAGGTCATGGATTGAAGCCCCACTCAAGGGCCAGAATGTTACGCTGGAGTGGCGAACCTGCCCACCGGCCAAAAGGTTGGGGGCAAGCCCACTTTCACCGGACCTGGAAGACACGTTGTGATTTTAAGTGGCCCTTGTTAGGGTCTGAAGTTCTGTTAATGGATGATAAATACCTGGTAGTTCAAGTCTTCAGAAGAAGGAATTTTCTTCCACACAAGATCTGGTGGCAGGTTGTTCAACCTTGCTCAACTTAGAGCGAAGACCAAAGTACGAAAAGAACATACCACACAGAAGAGTGTCTGCAGAGACTCATCGACAGGATTGCGGCTGTCTGCAACAAATTTGGCCTAACCATCAGCCTCAAGAAAACGAATATCATGGGACAGGACGTCAGAAATGTTCCATCCATCAGTATCGGCGACCACGCTCTGGAAGTGGTTCAAGAGTTCACCTAGCTAGGCTCAACTATCACCAGCAACCTGTCTTTCGATGCAGAAATCAACAAGCGCATGGGAAAGGCTTCCACTGCTATGTCCAGACTGGCCAAGAGGGTGTGACACGGAACACAAATGTCTGAGTGTTTCTGGCCTGTGTCCTCAGTAACTTGCTCTATGACAGCGAGGCCTGGATAACGTATGTCAGCCAAGACTGACGTCATTCCATCTTCGTTGCCTCCGGAGAATCCTTGGCATCAGGTGGCAGGACCGTATCTCCGACGCAGAAGTCCTCAAGGCGGCCAACATCCCCAGCATATACACCCTATTGAGCCAGCGGCGCTTGAGATGGCTTGGCCATGTGAGCCGCATGGAAGATGGCAGGATCCCCAAGGACGCATTGTACAGCAAGCTCGTCACTGGTATCAGACCCATCGGCCGTCCATGTCTCCGCTTTAAAGACGTCCGCAAACGCGACATGAAGACCTGTGACATTGACCATAAGTCGTGGGAGTCAGTTGCCAGTGATCGCCAGAGCTGGCGGACAGCCATAAAGGCAGGGCTAAAGAGTGGTGAGTCAGAGACTTAACTGTTGGCAGGAAAAAAGACAGGATTGCAAGGAGAGAGACAACTGTGTAACAGCCCCGACAACCAATTTTATCCACAGCACCTGTGGAAGAGTCTGTCACTCTCGAATTGGCCTTTATAGCCACTGCAGGTGCTGCTCCACAAACCACTGACCACCTCTAGGCACTTACCCATTGTCTCTTGAGACAAGGAGGCCAAAGAAGTATGGGAGATAGCATCCAAACCAAACAGAGCGTTCCAAGCACGCAAGTCTGTAGTCAACTACTTTATTTCAGCTTGTATTAGAACAGCTCTGATAGACTTTGATTAACTGTCTGCTAATACAGTGCCCTGAATTCAGATTGACTTTTGACTAATAATGTAATGAGTTGAACTGATGTCTCATAGTTTCATTAGAATCAAAATTTAACAAGTGGTGAATAGAGGCCAAGGCTCCAACTGACGATCCAGCTGCCACTGAGCTTCATTCCTGGCAGGGTAGGGGAGGGTTGTGAAGGGGCTGCTGCGGGGGCGGCTTCTACTGTGGGCAGGTGGGGGGGGGGGGGGGGTGGTGGGGTGGGGGTGCTGCTTTCTGTGGGGCATGGTGCCCGATCAGGAGGGCCGCCTCCCCCAGCCCGCACGGTGGCTGCCAGGATAACTGGGCTGTCTCCTCAGCTGACAAAATACCTGTCCGCCTTTGGTAATATACCAGCGGCGGCAGGAGGAGGCCCTTAAGTGGCCTTAATTGGCCTGGGGTGGGCGGGCCATTTGTTACCGCCCCCACTGCTCGTAAAATTGCAGCGGGGTATGGGAAGGCGACAGGAACGCACCCCCTGTCTCCCACTCAATTTTACGTTCACCCCCCCCTCCTGTTCCCATGGGGTAAAGTTCCAGCTAAGGAATTGAGCAAATAATCTGAACAGTCAAATGCAGTACTGGGGAAATGCAATGTTATTAGAAGTACTGTCTTTTGGACGACATGTTAAAACGAGGCTGTGTCTTTTCTCTCAGGTGTATTTAAAAGAATCGGTGACACTATTCGAAGAAGAGAAAGTGAGCTCTTCCTGCCAAGATTTATCCTTCAGCCAACAGCAGTGGAATAATTCAGTTGGTCGTTTATCCCATTGCTCTTTATGAGGGCAATAACTGTGAACAAATTGGCAGCTATATTTTTTTTTACTTGTTCATGGGAAATGAGTGCAACTAGCGAGGCCAATATTGTTGCCCATCCCTAATTGCCCTTCAGAAGATGGTGGTGAGGTACCTTCTTGAACTGTTGCAGTCCGTCTGGTGTAGGGGCACCCACTGTGCTGTTGGGGGAGGTGGGGGAAGTTCCAGGTTTGATCCCGGGACAGTGAAGGAACGGTGATTATAGTTCCAAGTCAGGAGGCGATGAGACTTGGAGGGGAACTTGCAGGTGGTGGTGTTGCGATGCGTCTACTACACTTGGCCTAGTTGGTAGAGGCCACGGGTTTGGAAGGTGCTGTTTGAGGAGCCTTGGCCAGCTGCTGCAGTGCGTCTTGTAGATGGTGCACACTGCTGTCACTGTGCATTGGTGGTGGAAGGAGTGAATGTTTAAGGTGATGGATGGGGTGCCGATTAAGCAGGCTGCTTTGTCCTGGATGGTGTCAAGCTTCTCGAGTGATGTTGGAGCTGCACTCATCCATGCAAGTGGAAAGTATTCCAACACACTCTGTGCCTTGTAGATGGTGGACGGGCTTTGGGGAGTCAGGAGCTGAATTACTCGCTGCAGGATTCCTAGCCTCTGACCTGCTCTTGTAGCCACGGTATTTATATGGCTGGTCCAGTTAACCTTCTGGTCAATGGTAACCCCCAGAATGATGATGATGGAGGATTCTGCGATGGTAATGCCATTGAATGTCAAGGGGAGATGGTAAGATTCTCTTGTTGGAGATAGTCATTGCCTGGCACTTGTGTGGCATGAATGTCACTTGCCACTTAGCCAAAGCCTGAATGCTGTCCAGGTCTTGCTGCATGCGGACATGGACTTTTCAACATCTGGAGAGCTGCGAATGGTACTGAACACTGTGCAACCAACGAGCATCCCCACTTCTGATCTTATGTTGGAGGGTAGGTCATTAATGAAGTAACTGAAAATAGTTGGACTTCGGAAACAACCCCGAGGAGCTCCTGCGGTGATGTCCTGGGGCTGAGATGATTGACCTCCAACAGCCACAGCCATTTTCCTTCGTGTTAGATATGACTCCAACCAGTGGAGAGTTTTCCTGATTCCCATTGACTTCAATTTTGTTCAGGCTCCACACTCTGTCAAATGCTGCCTTGATGCGAAGGGCCGTCACTTCCACCTCCCCTGTGGAATTCAGCTCTCTTGTCCATATTTAGACCAAGGCTGTAATGAGGTCTGGAACTGAATGACCCTGGTAGAGCCAAAGCTGAGCATTGGTGAGCAGGTTATTGCTCATAAGTGCTGCTTGATAGCAATGTCAGTTACACCTTTCAACACATTGCTGATGATTGAGAGTAGACTAACTGGTTTAAATGGCTGGATTGGATTTGACCAGTTTTATGTGGACAGGGCAGACCTGGGCAATTTTCCACAATGTTTGTTAGAGGCCAGTGCTGTAGCTGTACTGGTCCAGCTTGCCTGAGGATGCGGCTGGTTCTGGAGTATAAGTCTTCGTACTACTGCCAGGATGTTGTCAGGGACCATAGTGTTTGCTGTATCCAGTGCCTTCAGGTGTTTCTTGATATCACGTGGAGTGAATCAAATTGACTGAAGACTGGCATCTGTGATGGGGACCTCAGGAAAAGGCTGAGTTGGATCATCCACTCAGCATTTTTGGCTGAAGATGGCTGCAAATGTTTAAGCCTTGTCTTTTGCACTGACAGTCTCCCCATCATTGAGGATGTTTATCGAGCCGCCTCCTCCAGTAAGCTGTTAAATTGGTCTCCATCATTCACAGCTGGATGTGGCAGGACTGCAGAGCTTTGATCTGATCTGTTGATTATGGGATCAATTTGTTTTTTCTATTGCATGCTGTTTCTGCTGTTTAGCATGCATGTCCTGTGTTGCAGCTTCACCAGGTTGGCACCTCATTTTTAGGTATGCCTGCTGCTACTGGCATGATCTCCTGCACCCTTCATTGAACCAGGGTTGGTCCCCTGGCATGATGGTAGATTGAGGGCATGAGGTTACAGATAGTGGTTGAATAAAATTCTGCTGCAGCTGATGGCCCACAGCTCCTCACTGATGCTCAGTGTTGAGCTACTAGATCTGTGCTGAATTTATCCCATTTAGCACGGTGGTAGTGCCACACAACATGATGTAGGTTATCCTCAGTGTGAAGACGGGCCTTTATATTCAAAAAGACTGTGCGCTGGTCACCCCTACCAATACTGTGACAGATAGATTAATGAGGGTGACGACAAGTAGCTTTTCTCCTCTTGCTTCTCTCACCACCTGCCACAGGCCCAGCCTGGCAGATAGTTCCTTCAGGACTCGGCCAGCTCGGTCAGTATTGGTGCTACAAAGCCACTCCTGGTGATAGACATTGACGTTCCCCACCCAGGGTACATTCTGTGCCCTTGCTACCTTCAGTGCTGCTTCTAAGTGGTGTTCAACATGGTGAAATACTGATTCACACAAAAATGCTAACTTGTCTTTCTCTTTACAGATATTGACTCACCTGTTTTATTTACAGCATTTTCTGTTTCTAATAAAACCAGATATTGTATGGGTAATTTGGTAGAATCAGATGAAGCAACCAAGGAGTACAAAAGGCATTAAACTAAGTCTGTAAAAGGGTAGCACAGTGGCAGATAATATTTATTGAAGGTAATGGGAAAGATTGGATAAATGAACTGTTACGTCTTCAAGAGGGGCAACTGAGGGGACCATTTATAGAAGTGACCTGAATGTTAAACAGTATAGAAAAGTTAAATACTGAACATAGTTTTAGATTAGCTAAGCTAAGCTGATAGAAAAAAATGTGTAGTGTAAAACTGATGAAAGCACAATTTAGCTCTGCTATCAGGAAAGGTACAAGCATTCATTTTAGCTCATAAGTATTTTTAGAAACAGCCATCTTTCTATTAAGAATGAAGTCTCATGCAAGGGCAGATAGTTTGAGGTGCTATAGTCAGAAGAAAAAAGGAGTCAGGCGGAATATGTAGGTTTGGAGGAAGTTCTAAAGATGGGGTGGGACAATATATTGGATCAATGAGCCTGTGAAGGCTTAGTACAAGACAGAATGTGAGTAGTTGAGTTTTGGATAAGTTGTAGTTTATAGAGGGTAGACAAAGGACAATGACCAAGGAGAGCACCGGAGTAACAAACAAACGGATAAGGATTTCAGCAGCAGAGAGGCTGTGATAGGGTGGAGGTAGCCAATTTGTATCTATGGAACTAAGTAGTCTTCGTTGATCAATTGGCAGATATCCATTCATCAGAATGAGGAAGTAGGAGACAGTCTGTGATCCACAACTGTTTTATTATCAATCCACAGTTGAGTACTATTACCAGTTTCCACTCTTCCCTTCTGGACTAACTCCCTGTCCAGAAGTAACTAACTGGGGCAAAACCCATCTCTTAAATACAAGCTGTAATGAGCATCACCTGCTTTCTATTAACTCTGAAGTAAGTTCTGGTTAATTCAAGGGACCAGCATTTTCAAATTGTCATTCGTGATGAAGTGGATGTGGGATTTGAAGCTTAGCTCAGGATCAAGCGGGACTTTAATTCAAATGTATTTTTGTCTTAGATGTTAGAGTGGGCACAATACAAACATTTTGTTATAGAAATTCCTTGCATTTATCCCTTAGATGTTCAGCATATACTTTTGAAATCTTCCTTTTAAAATGAGTAAAATAGCAAGCCTAAAATGTACTTTTGAATACTTATCTTTAACAGAATCTTCTGGAAAAATCTGCGGAAAGAGAAACACATCAGGAATATGCACTTGCAATGATTCAGTGCAAAGTCCTTAAACAGCTGGAGAACCTTGAACAGCAGAAATATGATGATGAAGACATTGCTGATGACATCAAGTTCCTCTTGGAAAAGCTTGGCGAGAGTGTCCAAGATCTTAGGTTAGTTGTGATAGTGCTTGCTGTTTATCTGACCAATGATCTGATGCAATGTAGTTATTACTAAAAGTAGTTAAATCAGTCATGTAATTATCACTTTTTGTTGTATGTCTTCATTTGTGCCTAACATATTTAAATGCTTTCTTGAATGTTCATGCAAATGTTATCCCTACTTACCTATTCAGCCTGTCATACCAGGGTTGGTACTACTACATAGTATAAATGGAGAAACTGCTAAATTAAGGAACATAACACCTTTCCATTTTAAGTAATGCCATGGATGTCTTTATTTTAAAAACTTCAATTAGCTCACTTCAATAATTGCACCTAAACAGAGCAATTTCTTAAACCTTTCCTTATAAGCTAGGAACTAGAATTCTGGGCTTAATATAGAGGCACAGCGTGCAAAAGCAAGGAAGTTATGATGAATATTTATAAAACTCTGGTTCGGCCTCAACCGAAGTATTGTATCCAATTGTGGGCACTGCACTTTAGGAAAGGTGTGAAAGTTTTAGAAAGGGTGCAGAAAAGATTTATGAGAATGGTTCCAGGGATGAGGGACTTCAGTTATGTGGATAGATTGGAGAAGCTGGGGTTGTTCTCTTTGAGAGAAGATTGAGAGTAGATTTGGTAGAAGTACTCAAAATCATGAGGGGTCCAGACAGAGTAGATTGGGAAAAGTTTGTCTGAAAGATTGAGAACCACAGGACTCCAATTTAAGGTGATTGTCAAAAGAACCAGCAGCGACATGAGGAAAAGTTTTTAATGAAGTGAGTGGTTATGATCTGGAATGCACTGACAGAGTGTGGTGGAGGGAGATACAATCAGGATAATCACCTAAAAAAAACATTTGCAGGGCTACATGGAAAGATGAGTGGAGTAGGATTAGCTGAGTTGCTCTTGCAGAGAGCTGACACGGAGACAACAGGCCAAATGGCCTCCTCCCATGCTGTAACCATTCTATGTGGCTACTGCGGAGAAGAAGCCCTATAAAGGCTCTCATTTAGCCCCTGCATAGCGAGTTTCTTATATGTATTTTCTCAGTTTCTCCTGCTAGAATAGTTCATTTACATGATTCAGATTTGTGACGGGGGGGAAATAATTCTTATGATGCCTTATTGGCAAAGCAAGAGCCTAATCTCCAATCTTCTGGACCACCCGGACTGTGTACAAAGTGACCACAGTGCATGGATAGATTTGACACCATGACCCGCAGAGTTTCAGACTGTTGCAGCTCTTAAGGCTGGTTTGGAGGAATAGAGTTTTTGTTTGTCAGTTGTGCTATTACAAGCATTCAGGCGAACCTTTACTCTGAAGACTGACAAATGGAAGTAATTTCTCAGTGCTACCACAATTGAACTATGCTCTTAATTTTTACTTTTTAGTTACAGATTTTAACAACTGTTTAAAGTTTTTTTTTAATAGCAAGTAGGTGGGTAACTGACTTGTACAATTTGTTTAAATCACTGGTGACGTAAGGGCTAATTGAACAGTTTCTAAACAATTCGAATCTCGCCTGAGAAGTATTTTGTCATATTTTTCATCTTGCTTGGTTATCAATTAGTCATCAGGCTCTAATTGGAGAAACTGGAAAAGTCTAATGTTTGAAGATCACTCATCTGCCATGTAAATGCTTAAAAGGTTTTCAGCTGAAAACATTAGAAATATTAGCTATTTTATATTTTGCAATAGTTTTTGAATGTGGTTTTCCTTACCTTTAAGGTAACCATATTGATGCCAGGGAATATATCCTCTTTTTGAAACTTATGTTAGCTTTCTTGGCATACTTGAAGCAATCATGTTAGGATTTACACATTGTTCTAGCAGTGCAGTTATCATGGGAGCGCAGCCTCTCTTGCACCAATACGCTATTTCCATTTTCCACTCCGTATGTCTTTCTAGCATTGTTAATTTTGTATAATTTAGAGGTAGAATTATGAACAATTTTGTGCTTTTAGCCTATATAGAGCTGAAATAAAATTGCCCTACTTAAACTGAAGACTATTTTGCCCTCATAGCGGAGACTAATACTATGATTGAAGCCCCAGCTCATTTACAATACATTATGCTACCCAGTTGTTTTACAAGCTTTTAAAGACTTTTGTTGGCTGTGGTCTCAATTGAAATTGCATTAAAGTCTGGACAAGTAGCCAAATCTTCAATGGGTAGACCACTGATTAAAACTAATCTCAAAAATGTTAAGGTATTATTTAATATAGAAATGCTTAAATTTGTCATAAAAATTCGTTTATTTTCTTGCAATTTCTTATTTAGTACAACCTGACAAAATACCCTGCCAATTTTCCACCCAAATCATTATATTAAATGTGAATGTGTACAGGAGGAGATTTGAAATGCACAACTTCAAAGTATTGTACTACATTCTATGTGAGTTTAATTTATGCATTCCACCCCGTTTGCTTTATGCCCAGGAAATAAGCATTCCTCAAGTGCATAATGTTGACTCCAATAAGTTCTGAAATATGGCCTTATTGCAAAGTTTGAGAGAAGTGTGACATAGCTTTGGATGGAGAACTATAGCGTAATGCAGTCTAGTTTGTGACAGCATTCTGTCATTAGTAAATGCACCCAGAACCCTTTGTCCAACATTTGCTCGGTTTTTGGTCGATCTTGTTTGAATGTTAGTTAGCCGATAAATTATGCAGACCCGGTCACTGATGCTGCAGATATTAAATAGTTAAAATACTCATCGAAAGAAAACTTATGGATGCTTTCACAGATTTTTAGTTACATATATCAGAATAATTCAGCAGAGGAGGAGGCCATTCTGACCATCACATCTGTGCTGGCTCTTTCAAGGCTAATCCAGTTAGTTCCACTCCCGGGCCCTTTTCCCACATATCCCTGCAGTTTTTTCTCCAAGTATTTATCTAATACCCTTCTGAAAGCTACTATTAAATCTTTCTACCACCCTATCAGGCATTCTGAAGCTACCTGTCATATATGAATCCTTTTTATTAAAATGGGTGATTATCGCAGGCACACCTTCGTTTATAGAAATGCAGGTTGATAAGGTCATTTAAAACAAAACAAACCAAGCACTAAGATTTATTTCTAGAGGGATGGTATTGAAAGTAGAGAAGTTATGTTAAACTTGTATCGAACCTTGGTTAGGTACCAGAAATGCGATATTTTATCCATCAGGAAAGAACGAACAGGCTGGGTCCCTTTTTTCCTCTTGAAAGAAGGCTGAATGGTGACCTAACTGAGATCTTTAAATTTATGAAATGTTTTGAGAGAGTAGATACAGAGATAGTGCTTCCACCACGTGGAACAGCAAAACTAGAGGCTGTCAATATAAGATTGTTACCAAGAAATCAAATAGGGAATTCAACAACAATTTTTATTTATATTGCACCTTTAATGTAATAAAACACCCAAAGCACATCACAGAAGTGCTATAAAGCAAAATTTGATACTGAACCATATAAGGAGATATTAGGTCAGATGACCAAAAGCTTAGTAAAAAGGTAGGTTTTGCGGAGTATCTTAAAGGAGGAAAGAGGGTTAGGGAGGCGGGGATGTTTAGGGAAGTAGTTCCAGAGCCTAGGGCCTAGGCAGCTGAGGGCACGGCCACTAATGTTGGAGTGCATTGGAATAGGCAAGTCTAGAGGTAACAAAGGCAGTGATGAGAGTTTTAGCAGCAGATGAGCTGAGGCAGGGACAGAGTTGGGCTATGTTACAGAAGTGGAAATAGTTGGTCTTAATGATTGCATGGATATATGGATGGAAACTCATCTCTGGGCTAAAAAGACACTAAGGTTGCAAAAAATCTAGTTCAGCCTCAGGTAGTTGCCAGAGAGAGGGATGGAGTTGGTATGTAGGAAACTAACTTTGTAGAGCAGATTTCTGATATAGCACTGGATCTCCGACAAGCAGTCTAATTTAAAGACAGTGGAGGAGTTGAGAGAGGTGGTGGTGATGTAGAACTGGGTGTCGTCATCAACATGTATACATAGTCATTTACAGCACAGAGGGAGGCCATTCGGCCCATTGAGTCCATGCTGCTCTCTATGGAGCCATGCAGTCAATCCCACTCCCTGGCTTGATCCCCATAGCCCTGCTAGTCTATTTCCCTCAGTTGGTCATCCAACTTCCTTTTGAAGTCATTGATTGTCTCCACTTCCACCATCCTTGTAGGCAGTGAGTTTCAGGTCATTACCACCCACTGCGTAAAAAAAAGTGCTTCCTCATATTCCCCCTGCATCTCTTGGCCACAACTTTCAATCTGTGTCCTCTTGTCCTTGTACCATTTGTTAATGGGAACAGGTTTTCCTTGTCTAATTTATCTAAGCCTGTCATAATCTTCTACACTTCTATTAAATCTCTCGTCGATCTCTTTTGTTCTAAGGGGAACAAACCCAGCTTTTTCCAGCCTAACTTTGTAACTAAAATCCTCCGTCCCTGGAACCATTCTGGTAAATTTCCTTTGCACCCTCTCAAGGACCTTCACATCCTTCATGAAGTGTGGTGACCAGAACTGCATGTGAGAACTGATGCTGTGTTTTTGGATGATGGCACTGAGAGGCAGCAGGTAGATAAAGAAATAGGAGAGACTCAAGGATAGATCCTTGGGGGGGGGATACATCTTCCCACTACTGCGGTACTACCTCAGATGCCGTTGCAGCTGATTCTCTGGCCATGATTAGATAGATAAGAATAGAATCAAATGAGTGCAGTCCCATTCAGCTAGATGATGGTGGAGAGACGTTGGAGGAGGATGATGTGATTAACCCTGTCAGAGGGGCACAGACAGGTAGAGAAAGACGAGGAGGAATAGTTTACCTTTGTCACAATCACATAAGATGTCACTTGTGACTGAGAATCATTTTGGTACTGTGGCAGGGGCAGAAACTTAATTGGAGTTCTGGGATAGATGGGCAGGGATTTGGAAGGCAACAACACATTCAAGGACTTACGAGAGGCAAGGGAGGTCCATCACCAAGAGTGGTTCGGTAGCACCACTGCTGGCCAAGCCTGAAGAACGTATCTACCAGACTGGGCCTGCGGCAGGTAGTGAGAGAACTAACATGAGGGAAAATCCTACTTTACCTCGTTCTCACAAATCTACTTGTTGCGGATGCATCTATCCATGACCGTATTGGTAGGAGTAACCACCAGACGGTTCTTGTGAAGACAAAGTCCTGTTTTCATACTGAGGACACCCTCCATCGTGTGGTATGGCACCACCACCTTATTAAATGTGATAGACTCGGAACAGATCTCGCAGCTGAAACTGGGCATGCGTGCGTTGCTGTAGGTCAACAGCAGTAGGAGAACATTATTTAACCACAACCTGTAACCTCATGGCCCAACATATCCTTTACTTGTTCATTACCATCAGCAAGAGGACCAACCCTGGTTCAATGGGGAATGTAGGAGAGCATGCCAAGAACAGCATCAAGCATACCTAAAAATGAGGTGCCAATCTGGTGAAGCCTCAACACAGGACAACATGCATGTTAAACAGCAGAAGCAGTATGCTATAATCAGAGTTAAGCAATCCCAAAACCAACGGATCAGATCAAAGCGCTGCAGTCCTGCCACATCCAGTCGTGAATGGTGATGGACAATTAAACAACTAACCGGAGGAGACTCCAAAGACATACCCATCCTCAATGATGGGGGAGCCCAGCACGTTAATGCAAAGGACAAGGTTGAAGCATTTTTAGCCATCTTCGGCTAAAAGTGCTGAATAGATGATTCATCTTGGCCTTCTCCTCCACCATTATAGATGCCAGTCTTCAATTTGATTCACTCCACGTGATATCAAGAAATGGCTGAAGGCATTGGATACAGCAAAGGCTATGGGCCCTGACAACATCCCAGCTATAGCACTGACAACTTGTACTCTAGAATTAGCAGGGTCCTTAATCAAGCTGTTCCATTACAGCTACAACAGTCATCTAACCGATAATATGGAAAATTGCCCAGGTCTGTTCTATCCACAAGAAGCAGAGCAAATCCAATCCAACCAATTAACGCCCCATTAGTCAACTCTCGATCTTCAGAGTGATGGAAGTTGCCGCTGACAGTGCTATCAAGCGGCACTTACTCAGCAAAACCTGCTCACCAATGCTCAGCTTGAGTTCTGCCAGGACCACTCTGTTCCGGACCTCATTACATCCTTGGCCCAAAATACATGTTAAAACTGAATTCCAGAGGTGAAAGTGATTGCTCTTGACATCAAGGCAGCATTTGACCGAGTACGGCATCAAGGCGCCCTAGCATAAATGAGGTCAATGGGAATCGGCTGGGGGGTTCTCTCCACTGGTTGGAGTTATACTTAGCGCAAAGGAAGATAGTTGTGGTTGTTGGAGACCAATCATCTCAATCTCAGGACATGGCTACAGGGGTTCCTCAGTAAAGTGTCCTAAGCCCAACTAGAGGCCTGCTCAGGTCGGGGAAAAAAGAACCCGAGCCCGACCTGGCCCAAGCCCCTCCGATTTTGCCCCGACTCGACCCGACCTGAGCCCGACCAACCATCCCTTTACTTCCCTTCTGACTGGGAAGCTCCACAAAGCTGCAGCGCATGCACGATGACGTCAGTGATGTCAGTCGCTCACTGCGCAGACTCCGTTTCGTCCCGGACTCCCAGCTCAGGTAAGTTTTTAAAAAAAAAATGTTAATTCTTAGCAGCGGAGTACTTACCGTGTGTGCCCGGCCCGACTCAACCTGGACTCGGCCTGACCCGACCCGAGCCCGAAAGCCATACTCTGAAGATGGACCCGACCCAACCCAAATCAGGCACATGTTGTCGGGTTTGGGTCGGTTAGCAGGGCTTTAGGCCCAACCACTTTCAGCTGATTGTTTAATGGCCTTCCCTCCATCATGAGGTCAGAAGTGGGGATGTTCGCTGATGATTGCACAATGTTCAGTACCGTTCACAACATCACGATACTGAAGCACACCATGCCTGCATACAGCAAGGCCAAGACATCATTTCAGGCTTGGGCTGATAAGTGACAAGTGACATTCAAGCCAGATAAGTGCCAGGCAATGACCATCTCAAACAAGAGAGAATTTAACCATCTCCCCTTGACGTTCAACAGCATTACCATCGCTGAATCCCCCACCATCAGCATTCTGGGGTTACCATTGACCAGGAACTGAACTAGACCAGCCAAATAAGTACTGTGGCTACAAGAGCAGGTCAGAAGCTGGGAATTCTGCGGCAAGTAACTCACCTCTTGTCTCTCCAAAACCTGTTCACCATCTACAAGGCACAAGTCAGGAGTGTGATGGAATACTCTCCACTTGCCTAGATGAATGTTGCTCCAGCAGCACTCAAGAAACTCGACACCATCCAGGACAAGCAGTCCATTTGATTCACACCCCATCCACCACCTTAAACATTCACTTCCTCTACCACTGGTGCGAAGTGGCAGCAGTGTGTACCATTTAAAAGATGAACTGCAGCAACGTGCCAAGTCTCCTTTGACTGAGCCATTCAAACCTGCAACCTCTATGGCCTAGAAGGACAAGGGCAGCAGACGCATAGGTACACCACTTGCAAGTTCCTCTGCAAGCCATACGCCATCCTGACTTGGAACTATATCGCCGTTCCTTCACTGTCGCTGGGTCAAAATCCTGGAACTCCCTAACAGCACAGCGGGTGTATCCACACCAGATGGACTGCAGCGGTTCAAAAAGGCAGCTCACCACCACCTTTTCGAAGGCAGTTAAGGATGGGCAATAAATGCTGGCCTTGCCAATGATTCCCAGATCCCAAGAATGAATATTTTAAACAAAATGGAGTCATTAGTTTGCAGGGGCAACGGGTTAAGGGTTGGTCCTTTGAAGAGAGGGGTGATGACAGTTGAAGGAGAGGGGGCCAACACCTGGGGAGAGAAAACTTTCTATCAGCTAACATGGGATTAGGAAGGGAAGTTGGGTTGTCAGTAGTTTAATGACAATAGGATCAGAAGAAACTTCTTTACCCAGCGAATGTGGAACTTGCTGGACAGCGGTGGAGACAAATAGTATAGTTGCATTTAAGGGCAGGCTGGATAAGTCTACGAGGCAGAAGTGAATCGAGGATTATGGTGGTAGAGTTAGTTGAGGAAGGATGGGAGGAATCTTGAGAGGAGCATAATTGTTAACATGGGCTGGTTGGATCAAATGCTCTGTTTCTGTTATATATTCCTTGTACTATGTAAATTTTTGTTCCTGAAAATTCATTTTGTTTCTTTATATGTATGCTGCACTGTTTTTTTTTCCCCACCACCCACTTCCAGTTCTTTTGACGAGTACAGTTCAGAACTGAAGTCAGGTCGCCTGGAGTGGAGCCCTGTTCACAAATCAGAAAAATTCTGGCGTGAAAATGCTGCAAGGTTGAATGAAAAAAACTGTGAACTGCTTAAGTAAGTTTCATTTCAATTTTTGTTCCATTCAGATACATTGGTGTTCAAGCCTAGTTACTACCTACCTGCCTTTCACTTGTGCATACTCGAATTAGTAGATCCCAGTGGTATTTAAAATATGTTGTTTAAAGGGGATTTTTGTCATCAGTTTGTGTTCTATTGTAGTCATTGAAAATTTAATAAAATGACAGTAAATTTAAATAAATTTTGCTTGTCTATTAGATTATTCATTGATGACAGCAGACTGTAGGGATACTTGAGCAGTGCATAAGCATGAAGAATGTAAAGCAGATAATAATCCTTTGGTGCCCTAATAATGTTTTCAAGATGCTACCCAGCAGCTTCTTTCCCTTACTGGATTACCTTGGTTAACATTATTTATCGTCTGTTGATACCAATTTTACATAAAACGTTAATAATGCATTAAAACAAATTAGAATCGACTTTAGAAGAATTTAAGCAAAATCAATTCTTAATGATTGGAATGTGGAAGAAATGCATGCTAACCTCATTACTTTACATTTATATTCTCTTGAGAAGGATTCTGACCAGGCTTTTGGAAGTCTCTGATGACCCTCAAGTGTTGGCTGTCGCTGCACATGATATTGGTGAATATGTGCGTCACTACCCTCGGGGAAAACGGTAAGGTCTTCTCGGTAAATACGATTTACAGAAAAAGGTAATTACATATGATCACTTTCTGGATACTTACCATTAAAATGGAAAGGTAATTTATTCCAGTGATAATTTAGGAAATCAGCAACAACAAATACCTGCAATCCTTTATTACAAGCCATGTACTTGAGGTCATCCAAAATTCTGCTGCCTATGTTCCCGCTCACACCAAGTCCCATTCACCCATCACCCCTGTGCTTGTTGACCTATATTAGCTCCCTCTCGAGCAGCGTCTTGATTTTAAAATTCTCATCCTTGTGTTCAAATCTGTCCGTGACCTTACCCTTCCATATCTCTGTAATTTGCTCCAGCCCCACAACCCTCCAAGATATCTGCCCTCCTCTAATTGTGGCCTCTTGTGCATCCTTGTTTTAATTGCTTCACCATTGATTCAGCTGCCTAGGCCCTAAGCTCTGAAATTCTTTATCGCCCCCGCCCCCCCACCAAACCCTTCTGCCTCGCTACCTCTCTTTCCACCTTTTTAAAAAGCTCCTTAAAACCTACCTCTTTGACCAGGTTTTTTGTCATCTGCCCTAATATTGCCTTAAGTGGCTCATTGTCAAATTTTGCTTTACAACATTCCTGGGAAGTGTTTCATTATATTAAAGACACTATATAAATACAAGATGTTGTTATACAGGGAAAGTTCAGTGTTTTACAGGACAACTAGCGTACACGAAAGCATTTTTTAAAATTCTCCGTTTTGCTGTGAAAATTTCTTCCTATGCTGCATTTAAATATTAGTTTTGATTGACTTGCTGCAATGATCAAGGCAGGGGAAGTTAGCTGTGGAGTTGAAAACTTTTTCTTGCTTGTGCAATCAGTGTCAGCATCAATGCTTCCAGGTCATCTGTAAAATGAAATGCGTTCTACTCTTAAAATCAGAAATAATAAAAGTAAGCTGTAACAGTAGGAATAGGAGTAGGCCACTCAGCTCTTCAAGCCTGTTCTGCCATTCCATTAGATTATTGCTGATCTGCATTTTAGCTCCATCTATCCAGGTTGGTTCTGTAATTCTTGATACTCCTGTCTTTTTGTGAAAAGTATCATTTGACCTCAAGCCTCAGCATCTTTTTGGAGGAGAGTTCCAGATTTGTTGTGAATAGTGCTTCCTGACATCACCTCTTAAAGGCCTAGTTCTAACATTCAGGTTGTGCCTCTTGTTCTGGACTTGCCCCAGCAGAGGCAATAGTCATCTTAAACATTTCAGTTAAATCGCACCTTCTCTAGAGCCTAGGCTAATGCTCTGGGGGCATGGGTTTGAATCCCACTATGGCAGATAGTGAAATTTGAATTCAATTAATAAAAAAATCTGGAATTTAAAGCTAATCTAATGGTGAACATGAAACCATTGTCAATTGTTGTAATAACCCATCTGGTTCACAAATGTCCTTTAGGGAAGGAAATCTGTCGTCCTTACTGCTATGGCCTTCATGTGACTCCAGACCCACAGCCGTGTGATTGACTCTTAAATGCCCTTTCAAATGGCCAAGCAAGCTGCTCAGTTCAAAGGCACTTAGGGATGGGCAATGCTGGCCTAGCCAGTGACACCCACATCCCACAAACGAATTTAAAAAAAGGATGCCAAGCATAGTCTGTGCAGCATGTCCTTATTTTATCATTTTAACCCCAGTATCATTTTGACAAATCTGCACTGCATCCAATTTAAAGCCAATATGTCCTTTCTGGGTACGGTGCCCAGAAGTGTCACTCCCCCATCTTATGATGGGAGGTACCTCTAGAACAGAAAGATTCTCGCGGTCTGCTTTTGCAGTTCCATCAGCAGGGTCAAAAATTGAAAAGCCTTGACCCCCAATAAGCAGGCAGGATCTGAATTCCCTGTAAGCATGCTAAAAGAGAAGACATTTAGACCAATCAAAGCTCACCTGACATGTTAGCTGGTCTTGCACCTCCCAACCTGTACTAACCTGTAATGATTAAAGTTCCTGGGAGGCAGAAAAACAAAATTCTGGTCAATTTTAGGAAAATCTCTGGAAATTTCCTGCTGACGTCTAAGGTTCTACTGTTGGAACAGCTAGACCACAGAAAGAGAGAAAAAAGTTCTCTCAGTTTTCTCTCTGCCTCTTCTGTCGGTACTGTTCAAAATTGGATTCCAGGCTCCATCCAAATAACTGTTCTTTACATACAAGACAGTATTAACAAGCTATTCGACTGTGGTAGAGGTATTGCACTCGAGGCTAATGGCATTCTCACCCGACCTCCACACGTGAAGCTTATAATGTGGGTTACTGTAAGTAAACAACTCTGGGAAGCCTTGCTGACTTTTCTGCCTCTGCCTCAAAAAACAGAATCAGATGAAAGAGCCCTTGGCTACTATCTCCTAAATTCCTATGCTCACATTTACAATGCAAACATTCAGAATCACAAGTTCAGTTTAAAAGGATAGGGAAATTGGGGGAAAAAACGGCAGTAGCAATATAGTTAAAAGATACAATTACTGGGTTTTCAATCAGGATGATTAGGCAATGAAAACACTATGTATAGAGTTAAGGAACAACAAAGAATTCAAGACTCTAATGGGAGTTGTCTGCAGGCCTAATAACAATGATGTAGTGGGGGATATATAAATAGAGATCAGGATAGCAAAAGAATGTGGTTATGATCAGAAGCTGTCATTTTCGCTCAGACTGGGAGAAGCAGAGTAACTCATGTAGTAAAAGTAATGGATTTTAGAATATATCCAGGCCAGTTTTCTAGAACGACACGTTTTAGAACCAACAAGGGAACAGGTCATACTGAATTTAGTGATGAGTTAACAAATCAGAGTTCATTAACAATCTGAGTGTAAGGGAGCATTTTGTAAATATTAGTCATAATATGATTGAATTTGATATTGGGTTTGAGAGGGATAAGGAAGAGTCACCGAGCAAGATTTTAATTTGTAGTAGGCTAACTTTGTAGGGATGAGAAATTAATTGCCTACAGTAAATTTGGGCTGAACTGTGAATGGGTAAACCTATAGAGATTGAAAAGTATTTAAAGTATTTGGTAAGGTTCAAAACTAGTATATAACCTCTAAGGCAAATACTGAACTTCTGTAATTAAACATCAATGAACAAAAAATGAGGTAAGAGACAGTATCAAGCTAAAATAAAAAGCTTGCACAAATACAAGGGAAAGTAGAATTCCAGCAGACGGGGGAAACAATAAAAGAGATCCAAAGAAAAAGTAATAAGTGCAAAGAGGGATATGAAAAATGCTTGCAAGGGACATTAAAGCGAGCAACGAAAGTTTTTATAAACATATTGAAAGAAAGGAAGCGGTAAAAGAGAATGTGAGTCTACTAAAGATATAGACAAGACTATAATGCGTAATAAGGAAATAGCAGACTTGGCAAATGAGTTTGTGAAAGAAGAGGACGGAATGTCCGTGGCACACTTGCACAGAATAGAAGTCATGCCCGGGGTATTTAAATACCTGGCCTTGACTCTTCATCCTATTCCTACCCTTCCTTCCCCACCCCTTCACTGCCTACTTCTTCGTCCCTGCTTCTCATAACGCAGGTTCTCATGAAGCATTGAAAAACTTTACAAAAGACAGCAGAAATGAACTTTCAAGAGAATCTCCAAGATTGACATTCCATTTGAAATATTTTCTTTCAGTGTGCTCTATTGAAGAACGTGAAATGATTTTGAATCTTACAATAGCCCAATTCAAGTATCTGACTCACGCAATGTCCAACTCTCAAAAACTGCTGGCTGATCTTCAATTTTACATCTTTTGAACTGCCAACTACGCATCAACTTCAATAGGCTTTAATAAATTTGTCTGAACAGATGGTTGTTTTTTACTGAAGCAACACACTGCAGTCTAGAAATTTGCTGAGCGATTACTGTGCCTGAACAAGTAAGCCCAAGGCGCACCTGTTATTGGACTTTACACCTTATTTAAGTAAGACTGGCAATCTGTGGACACCTGGGCATCCCCAAGCAACTCATGGGCAAAGAAGCTTTGTATTTTGGGTCGCTGTGTCATTGACGACAACTGAGACTGGAGGCCCGACAGGACAGGGCCCAATAGGGAAATGGGGTGATCTGGGGAGGGTGGTGGAGGGGTTGAGGCAGTGGTCAGGTGTGGAGGGGAGTGGGGTTTGTGGTGCTTGTCAGCAGTGGTTCATAGTTTTAATGTGTTAAGAGGAGTACTGTTCTTTCCTGCTCCACATTCAGATTAACATTCTCTTTACAAATTTATCTTATGGGCAAAGGGGTTAACACCTGTTTCCTATTCGACTTCCTCTCCAGAAAACATTTGGTAGGGACTGTACCTTGTTTTATATGTTGGATTTTTGGCAATGAGTCTGTCATATTCTTCAACCGCATAGGGCATCGCAGTCCTGTCCCAACATCCACCAAGGCACATTCAACAGGGGCTGCGAGATCAAGCAGTGGAACTCGTTACTCCGCCCTAACGTAGGAGTATCGAAGTCAAATTTAATGAGCCTAGAGGACTCACCAGGACTCATACTTTGGGTCATCCTAGCCTGAATGGCTCAGCTACTGATTAGATAAAGTTGCTGAACTTTCAAGGGAAAATTACATGTGTATAAATAGAATGCTGCATTTTAAGTTTGTTTAAATGTAATGTTTATTGGACTGTGACTGAGATTTTTATCCTTGTAGAAGGAAGATTACACCTCTAGTCTGGCTCTGCTGCATCAATATAAATCACATTGTTTTGTGATTTCTTATTCACACAAAGTGCAGTTCTTTGGAGTGCAGAAGAGAACTGAGTCAATATCAACTTGCCTCAAGGGTAGAGCTCTTGTTTCTGAGCCACAAAATTGTGAATTCAAGCCCAATCCTCAACTTGAGTAACTAAATCTACAGTGACACTTCATGTCGTCTTGAGGTGTTGTTGCATTATTGGAGGTGCTGTCTTTCAATTGAGTCATCATGGCACTTTTTTTTTGTAAAGAACAGAAGTTCACCCTGTCAAACAGTCATCCTCAACTGATGCCACCAAAGCAGATTAACTGGTCATTTACCTCATTGCTGTTTGTCAGACCTTGTTCTGCCCAAATTAGCTGTTTTCTACTTATAAAACAACAGTGATTACATGGCAAAAGTGATTCATTGGCTATATGTGCTTTGGAGTTCTTGAGAAGGCAAAAGGCTCTATGTAAACACATTCATTCCTTCTTTCCTATAGAAAGCACCCAGGTCATTCATGCACGTGTGTGTATCCCCAAACTCCTAATACTAACATTCAAATAATGAATATTTAATTCATTTGTTTTCTAAAACATTTCAAAAATAAATCATGAAAATTTAATATTCATTGTGACTGGTTCATTTTCAGTGTAATTGAACAGCTCGGAGGCAAACAGCTCGTAATGAACCATATGCATCATGAAGATCAGCAAGTGCGCTACAATGCTCTTTTGGCAGTTCAGAAACTGATGGTGCACAACTGGTATGTACTATCTATATTACAGTAAATTCGGTGCGTGTGTTGTGTGCTCCATATATAAGTCCTCTTGCTACTTCCTGCAGAAAATCCCATATTATAATGTCCCTTTACTGTGACAGCACTAGGGAATGTTGTAATACATGATTCACTATTGAATATTGAGTTGAGAAATTACATCTTGTAAAGTCACACTCTAGGGTCTACAGGGTGCTCGTATCTATCTTCTCCCTATAAATCAGTCAAAAATTGCCATCTTTTTCTCAGTAATTTAAATTTCTAATGTCCTAAATAAGATTTTAAACAAAATATAACATTCAAAAATATTGCTTCAAATTGAGATAAAATTTGATATTGGCATTGTCTTTTCTGTCTTTTAATGCCTTCATTAAATTTTTTACTTGAGGACCTGTGCATTTTCAAAAAGCAGGGGTTAGACTCGATAATTTTGCTCACAGTTCACAGTTGTACTTTTACTGGCTGAATCCAAATTGTGCAGTCTGAACATATGCAGTGGATCTAATTTCCCAGAATGCATTAGCACTATTAAATTAACTTAAACTGGTGGAATATTTTTCTAAAACTGAACAGAAACTGCAGGAAGCTTTTCAAAATTATTGGGGAAAAAGTGAGACAAATTTTAAAAACTTTATTCAGGTAAAGTTTAATGGAGTTGACAGGTAAGTGGGATCATATTTTCTGACATAGTGTGCAATGCCATCAGATCACCACTATCATTTTAGTATCTCTGCAGAAAGTTTCTTTGGGTACACAGACTTTTTTTTTAAAAGCTTGATTTTTAATTTTGTGAGAATTTAGAACAAGCCAAGCTGATTTCTAGTTTCATGGGCCGAACACCCATATTTGTTACAATATGTTTTTGTGTGAAAATTCAGATGGCAAATTGATGGAGTGGTATTTGGGAATTGACCGTGCAGCAATTTTTTCTTTCGTGAATAGAAAGATTATTGATCTTTATATTCTACTTTGCTCATTCAATCTTTCAAACCCAAAAATTGGTGACAATAGATTTAAGATTGACACTCTGAAAATTCGAGACAGCTAGCGTCGTAAAAGGTCATAATCACTCGTACAAACATTATGTAAGACTGAAGAGCATTTCATGACAGTTGGCTTTTTATCTTCTCCAATGATTTTTAAAAAAATAGGGTGAATCATATACTCATCTGGTTTCTGTGCAGTGTTTATAAAGAAGTTTCTACTGGAAGTTCCTACAGTAGGTATTAGAGATGTTTATTTTAAGATGTACCAAAAAAAGCATTTTTTTTATTTTCAGTGGTGTCAAATTCCCAAGAACTATTTATCTCTTTGCGTGGATTTTTGTCATTTTTGACACATGTTCTCTGCAAACATTTATAAGACTTCTAATTCCTTTTTCTTTGCTCAACCCGAGTGCTGTCTTTAATGTCCTCTGAACCAGTCTTCTATGGTACTAAACCTACTTGCATTTGCATCACCTCACACTTAACTAACTTTTTAGCCTATTTTCCCATCTTATAATCCCTTTGCAGCTTTCTGTTTAAAAAAAATTGAAGTATTTTTCCATGCTTTGTCAACTTTCAGATTTTGGATATCTTCAGTTTTTAAAAACATATCTTTCCCATTTCTTTGGCATGATTTATAAGCTGCTTATAGAATAATAACATGAATGTGTAGATACTTGTAAGTTTGTCATGAAATTACCTTACTGTTACGACCAGGTGAGAAAGATGTCTAGGGGTCCCCCTCAGTCTTCACCTGGTCTTACCGTAACGGGGATTAATTTTAGACACGTGTTTTGAGCTCCCCCTTGGTGAATCCTTGTTCACCACTTTCTAATTATAAGGCAAAGAAACAAGCACAAACAGTCTTTCTTAGGTTTAAAGAAGAAAAGTGAAATTTATTAAAACTTTAACTCTAATTTGGTTAAAGAGTACGGATACATGACGCGCCCACGCTGGCATGCATACATGATACACACGAGCAGGTAGGGGCAGAAAAGAGCAGAAAAAAAAATAGAGTGGAAAAGTTTGAAGCAATCTCTGAGGAAGGTTTTTTGCTAACTTTGCTTCGAGCTCACTGTAGAGTCCTTTATTGAAGATATGGTCTTGCTTTTCATTGGGGCCAGTATTCTTCTTAAACCTTGTTCGCTGTAGGAGACTTTTCTCTCTCCTGGGGTTCATGTGTCTTCAGTGAATTTTGGAGTTCCATGAGAAAGAGATGGGAGCAGACAGGAGGAGAGGAGGTCTTTTTCAGTCCAGGAGCAAAGAGTTTTCTGCTAGTTCAAATGCTGTTTTTACAATTTAAAACTCCCCAAGTTGGCCAGCAGGGTAGTCACATGACTGATATAACCACTTCTGGCTTTGTGTATTGGATGGGTCAGGGAATGGTCCTTTGTTCCAAGCAAAAATGTCTTTCCAGCCAGGGGCTTGGCAACCCCTTGTAGCAGGCCTTCTCTTCCCTGCCACAATTTTTTAAATTTAATCTCCATGTGGCAAAATTAATATGCCCCATTCTTGGCAGGTGGGGGCCTGCGTGACACTTAGGATGTGATGAACCATTCTTCTGGTAATGGAGATCAGAAACTAATTTTTTTTTTAGTACCAGCCTTCATTTTTCACGCATTGATATGAACTCTATATATTAGCCAAGTCACTTAAAAGTTAGTGAGACATTTCTTTTCTCTGAGGGTTGAGAGTCTTTGGAACTCTTCCTCAAAAGGCAGTGGAACCAGAGTCTTTAAATATTTTCAAAGCAGAGGTAGATAGATTCTTGATAAGCAAGGAGGTGAAAAGTTATCGGGGGAGGTGGGAATGTGGAGTTGAGGTTACGATCAGATCAGCCATGATCTTATTGAATGGTGGCGCAGGCTCAAGGGGCTAAGTGGCCTACTCCTGTTCCTAATTTGTATGTTCATATGTACCTTATATGGTTGATCCTAAGAGCCCAAAATATGAAATGACAAAGGCCATTTAGCTCTTCAAACATGCTGTTTCCACAGACTATTGTTACGACCGAGGCAGGAGGAGTGTACTGTTAATTCAGTCCCACTTCTCCACGGGTCACAGCATAATAAAAAATTTTCCCACTTACCCAAAAACAGCCAATTACATACTCTCTTTGTCCCCCATAATAAAGCACACCAACCAAGTTTCTTTAATCATTAACAACATTAACTATTTATTATAAGAACAAGTCTTAATCAATAATGAGAACTCTATTTACAAAAAGCTCCTTATTTCCCTAGCCCTCATGCACACATGCATGCATTCCAAAAAAATTACTGGTTAACCGCGGAAAAGAATTTTGGTTTACAGCTGTTTCATAGGAATAGAACGAATAATAAAATAACTTAGTTTGTCACGTTCTGTTTGGAAGTCTTTTGGTTTAGTGAGGTGTCCCAGAGTCGAATAGTTGGATGCCACTCGAAGTCTCCAGGCGAGGTTGATGAACAGTCTGAGATGGGTAGGTGTTCAAGGCAATTCAACTGCAGCAGGCTTCACATAGGTCTTTCATCAGGGGTGTAGCAACAAGTGGTCTTAGGTTTTACAGCAGTGGTATTGCAGTAGAAGATTTCTTCAGATTTCAGGATTTCTTAAAATACAGGAGGCAACAGGAACCACACTTGATGCAGGGATTCTTCAGAGACAGGCGGCAATAGGAATCTGCCACCTTTCAAATACAGGATTTCTTCTTGAGATGCAGGATTCCTTTACAGAGAGAGGTAACACTTTTTCTGGGTCTTCCTCTCTGATCTCCAGGCAGGTCAAAGTCAAATTTCAAATGCATGCTCTTTGTCCAACTCATTGGCTATTTAAAGGGTTCAAAGTGAAAGCAAAATCTTCCTGAACAGGTCACATGTCCAGACATAGAGTCTCCCTTGTCATTCAAAGAGCTGCTCTGAGGAGGTCAAATCCCTTTGCTGGTTTCCTTGAAATTGCCTGCTTTCATGTCCTTGTATACAAAGTCAGCTTCCTTTCAAAACATCCAAACATTTCAGCTATTTGCAGGTGTCAATGTCCACTGAAAAATCCTTTATCAGTTTCTTAAA
Source organism: Heterodontus francisci (assembly GCF_036365525.1). NCBI lineage: Eukaryota > Metazoa > Chordata > Chondrichthyes > Heterodontiformes > Heterodontidae > Heterodontus > Heterodontus francisci. The sequence continues at coordinate 101,489,797 of NC_090375.1, read as the reverse complement.
ACACACAGCATTCTAAGGTTTTAATACAAAAACAAAAATCTTGTAACACTGCACAGTTTGTCAGTCGGAAGAGGAGAGAGATTGTTTGTGGGATGGGGTAAGGAGTGAAAAAGTACATGCAGTGAGTATGTGCGTGAGGGGGAAAGGATTGGGGAAGTTTGCGTGTGTAGGCAGAGGTGCGGTGGAATGTATGTATTGGAGAGTGTGCGCGCCAGCATCAGTGCACTATCAAAAAAAATTCTTGCGCCTGCACACACAGCAATGAGCAATGGGGAGGCGGTGGCGTACTGGTATTGTCACTGGACTAGTAACCTAGAGACCCAGGTATTGCTCTGGGGACATGGGTTCAAATCCCACCACAGCAGAAGGTGGAATTTGAATTCAATTAATAAATCTGGAATTTAAAAAAGCTAATTTAATGATGGCCATGAAACCATTGTCGATTGTTGTAAAAGCCCATCTGGTTCACTAATGTCATTTAGGGAAGGAAATCTGCTGTCCTTACCTGGTCTGGCCTACATGTGACTCCAGATCCACAGCAATGTGGTTGACTCTTGCATGCCCTCGAAATGGCCTAGCAAGCCACGCAGTTCAAGGGCAATTAGGGATGGGCAATAAATGCTGGCCTGGCCTGCGACGCCCACATCCCATGAAAGAATAAATTAAGAAAAACACACTGTCCACCAAACTTCATTGCTTTGTCATGCTTCTGTGTCAACTTTATCCATTATAAATTTTTATGTAGACTTTTGTATTGGCAACTAGCTACATAAACCTGACAAGGTAATTACACCCTCCTGCATGATAGTCCCTCAGTTTTGTCACCTATCTTCTCAGCCTGTATTGCAGCAAAACTCATAGCCTGCAATCATCTTTGCTTATCAAAATACTGTAAGTTTTGCTATTTAACTATAAAGAAGAGAAAATTAAAGTATTACACAGAAATCATGTAGCACTTTAAAATGGGGACTGAATTATTTTTATGCACTCAGTTAGTCCCTGTCCTCTAACCCCACCTCATCAGAAGACTACACTTGGCCTTAACTCCTTGAGAAAAGGAAAATGTAGTTATGAATAGTCAGCATGGATTTCAATAGGGAAAATCTTGCTTGGCCAACCTTTATTGCATGTTTTGAAGAGGTAACAGAGAGAGACAATGGTAATACAGTAGATGTAGTTTATCTGGATTTTCAAAAAGGCCTTTAGTAAGGTGTCCCATAACAGACTAATGAATAAGGTCAGAGAATGCGGAATCAGCAGACAATTGGTGGAATGAATTGCTAGCTGGCTTCAAGACAAAGCAGAGAGTGGGAGTAAAGGGTAGTTATTCAGTGTGGTAGAAGGTGGGAAGTGGTGTTACGCAAAGATCATTGCTGGAACCACTGCTGTTCACAATATACTTTAACGATTTGGACTTTGGAATCAAAACACAATTTCTAAATTTGCGGATGGCACCAAATTGGTGGGGGTGGAAGATGGGTAGTCAGTACTGAGGAGAACTCAGCAAATTACAGGAGGACATTAATGAACTTGCAGAATGGGGAAATAATTGGCAACACAGATAAATGTGAGGTACATTTTGGTAGGAAGTGTAGGGAGGTCACATTACTTGGAAGGAGTGAGTCTGGGTGGACTAGAGGAACAAAGGGATCTCGGAGTACAAATAAACCAGTCATGAAAAATTACACCATAGGTTAGCAAGGCCGTAAAAAATGTAAACCAAGCACTAGGCTTTATTTCTAGAGGGATAGAATTGAAAATTAGGGAAGCTATGCGACACCTGTATCGAACCTTGGTTAGACTACACTTGAGTACTGTGTGCCATTCTGGTTACCATATAAGGATATAGAGGCACCGGATAGGATGCAGAGAAGATTTACAAGGATGGTACCAGAAATGCATGGGTGTAGATATCAGGAAAGGATGAACAGGCTGGGTCTCTTTTCTCTTAAAGAAAGAAGGCCGAGGGGTGATCTAATAGAGGTCTTTACCAAAATCTTTCATAATTTTTGAGTGGATACAGAGCGAATATTTCCATTTGTGGGCAAGTGCATAACTAGTGGCCATCAATATGAGATAGTTATCAAGAAATCCAGTAGGGAATTTAGAAGAAATTACTTTACCCAAAGAGTGGTGACAATGTGGAATGGGGAGAGGTGATATAGTGGTGATGCCAGTGATCTAGTAATCCAGAGGCCTAGGCTAATGCCCTAGGTTCAAATCCCACCACGGCAGCTGGTGGAATTTAAGTTCAATTAATTAATAAAATTGAAAGCTAGAGTCAGTAATGGTGCCGTGAAACTATCATCGATTGTCATAAAACCCCATCCTTTAGGGAAGGAAATCTGCTGTCCTTACCTGGTCTGACCTACATGTGACTCCAGACCCACAGCGATGTGGTTGACTCCTAACTGCCCTCTGAAATGACCTAGCAAGCCACTCAGTTATCAAGGGCAAATAGGGATGGGCAGTGAGTGCTGGCCTTGCCAGTGATGCCCACATCCCATGAAAAAAAAACGAGTGGTTGAAGCAAATAGTATCGATGCATTTAAGGGGAAGCTAAACAAGCATGTGATGGAGAAGGGAATAAGAAGTTATGAAGGTAGATTTAGATGAGGAAAGGTGGGAGAAGGCTCGTGGAGCATAAAGGCTGGCATAGTCTTGTTAGGCTGAATGGCCTGTTTCTGTGCTGTATATCCTATGTAATCCTTGTGTGGGAGACATGGGAGGTGGACTAGAATGTTATATTTAACAAAATCACAATGTCTGTCTCCTGTTCCATTGTAAAAATCCTATGTAAACATAGATAATATGGACATTCTCGTGTTAAAATTGTGCACACTTGCTTACTTGTATCCATTCACGATTCCATTGAGTGGTGTTTTCCAGTGATCACTGGCTTGTAATTGTACTTGTAATTCCAGAATACCATTGAAAAAATGCCTTTGAAACTTGAATGTGCAGATTTTGGACTCCCAACACTGATCATGCAGTGGTGAAAGTTGCCAGGTCCATTTTTGCTGCATCTCTTAAATTCTTTTAAATAAGTTAATTTTTTAAATATTGAAATTAGTTGATTTTGGCATTTAACATAGCTGTGGGTGCTGTTTGGCTTTGTACCTGACTCTGTCCTGTTTCCATTGGAAAAATCAGACATCTTTAGCCTGCACATGCTGCTTTTGTCGCCCATGTCTGCTGTGTCCTGCTCCAACGATCACCCCACTGTCAGTCTGTTCCGTGATGCTTCTGTCTTCAGTGGAAAACTGGCAATCTCACGTGCACCAGTCTAAATAATAATATAAATACGAGGCACTTGGAGCTACTCTACTGGCACTAACCTTTGCATCATCTTCACCTTCACCTCCTTTCTAAATTTATTTTTAATTTTAATAAATACATAATAGAGCCCCACTGCCTCGGTCAGCTCTGGCACAGCTCGACCGCTTCCACCCTGCAGTTTGTATCTCTAGTTCCTGGTCTGATTGCCCAGCTGATATCTATCACCCCTCCTCTTTTTTTTTTTAGAGATACAGCACTGAAACAGGCCCTTCGGCCCACCGAGTCTGTGCCGAACATCAACCACCCATTTATACTAATCCTGCACTAATTCCATATTCCTACCACATCCCCACCTGTCCCTATTTTTCCCTACCACCTACCTATACTAGGGGCAATTTATAATGGCCAATTAACCTATCAACCAGCAAGTCTTTGGCATGTGGGAGGAAACCGGAGCACCTGGAGGAAACCCACGCAGACACAGGGAGAACTTGCAAACTCCACACAGGCAGTACCCAGAATTGAACCCGGGTCGCTGGAGCTGTGAACCTGCGGTGCTAACCACTGCGCCACTGTGCCGCCCATTACATTTGATTGGTTCGAGCCCATAATACATTTACCTCAACTAAGTCACAAGTTCAGTCTTGCATGTTTGCTGTCAGTGCAAAGTGTGTCAATTAGAAATTGAGTTGTTGACTAAGTAATAACTTGTCTAGCTTCGGGTAACCTTGGCTTTCCATTATCTAATAAATAGTAGTGGACAATCTTGAGGGAGACACTTCTATAAGTCTACTATATAAAGTACGTTTATGATCATCAAAATACTTTGAGTCATAGCTAGGCTTTTACATCTTTAAATACCTCAGTAAAATCTGATGGAGCATCCTTTTTTAATGATTAAAATATGAATATGGTGATAGGTAATGAAAATGAAAGTGTCACTTTTACATACTAGACAATCAAAAACCTTTACATAAATTCTGTTGTAAACGATTATGCCAGACCTTGTATATAACATTGGTATTGAGCCTAAATTACTAAACAGAGGCAACTGAGCAGGGTACAAACACGCATAATAGCCTTAACATCCCTTCCCACCTCTTCACCCAAAATAGGTCTATTAGAAGTCACATTGAGGTGCTGAAACTATTGAAGCAGGCTTGAATTGTCCGTTGCTACTTTGCAGCTTTATACTGAGTCTGCTGCTATAAGGTAGCAGCCGGTCCTACAGAGGCATAAAACCACATATAAAAACTGTAGCCAAATTTTACAGTAAGAGTAACTGAGGCTATCAGCGTCATCTTTATTAAAGAGTAAATCGGACAGCAACTTCTAACGACTACACATGCTCAGTTAATCGTAGAAATCAGGGAGTTGTTGTCTGAGTTCGCCTGCTGCTCCCAGAAACTTCACCATACCAATATCTTTCCCAGGGACTAGCCATTGTAATACATGGAATGTATTAAGTTGCTGTACTTAACTACTAGATACACACAGAACTCCCCAGAAAAGGTTGGGGCTTGCAAATGGGCTTTAATAGCATAATAAGTCTTATAATTACTGCCAAACTATTTCTCTGGCACTAAAAACAAATTTTTACAAGTGTGAAATCTCATTCCTTCAGATTTCAAACATTAGATACTTTTTTTTTTAAAATTGTCACTTATGGGGAGGCGGTGGCATAGTGGTAATGTCACTGGACTAGTAACCTGGGTTTGAATCCCACCATGGCAGATGGTGAAATTTGAATTCAATTAAAAAGCTATAAAGATGGTGACCATGGAACCATTGTCGATTGTTGTAAAAACCCATTTGGTTCACCACTGTTCTTTAGGAGATCTGCTGTCCTTGCCTGGTCTGGCCCACATGTGACCCACAGGAATGCAGTTGACTCTTAAAATGACCTGGCAAGCCACTCAGTTCAAGGGCAATTAGGGATGGGCAATAAACGCTGGCCTAGCCAGCGATGCCCCCATCCCACAAACAAATTTTTAAAAACTCTCAATCTCTCTTTTTATTTTGCTTTCTGTGAATGAATGGTTTTGAACTAAATATTGTAACTTACACTTCCTGGTTCAGACTGCTGCTCATTAAGAGTTCTTCAATCTGATTGATTAAGAAGATGCGCAGTTGTTTGCCCTGTTCAGGCATGCCCCAGATCCTCTTTAGAGCTGCAGCATGGAAATGGCTTTCTAATTACTGCAAAAGCACATAGAAAGTCTGTCTGCAAATAGAAGTATAATGAATGGCTTGCTGGTGCCGTTCATTCGCCACTGACGACACAATTTGGGACATAGTGAATTTTGTTCTCGACCCTCAGAAGTATTTGTTCATAACTCAGATTATTAGCAAACTTATAAAGATTCATATGCTATTTAATATGACTGTTTTTACAGTATAAATGTCACTGTGAACAATAGACAGAAAATGCCTTGGTGTATGATGCAGACTATTTTGGCTTCGAAAATTGGTTATTGACTAATGTTGCATATATTGTCAATTTCTCTATTTTTTGAGCTAAATTTAGAGTACCTGGCCATTGCGCATTCCAGAGGGTTGGTATGGCTAAGATTTTTATGGATGTCTTCATACCAAAGTGGGTAATTTCACATTTCTCCACATTATACTTCATCTGCCACCTTCTTGCCTAATGACTTAACTGGTCTATAATCCCTTTGCTGCCTTTTCACATATTCCTCGCAACTTACTTTCCCACCTAGCTTTGTATCGTCAACAAACTTGGATATATTACACTTAATCCCTTCCCGCTAAGTCTTCAATAGAGATTATAAATAGCTGAGGCCCAAGCACTGATCCTTGCGGCTCGCCAAGTTGTAACCTACCAACCTGAAAATGACCCTTTATTCCTAATCTTGTTTTTCTATTCATTAACCAACTCTCAATCCATGCTAATAATATTATTCCCAATCCTACCCCTTTTGTAACATTTTACTAAATGCTGTCTGAAAATCTAAATATACTACATTCACTGGTTTCCACCTTATCTACCCCAATCTCATCATAATCTAATGCTTGGAGCTCTGTTTACATCCTGTTGAATCTGTGCTGTTCTCCTTCCAAGACGAAGACATGATTTATTAGCGTACATGATTTTTCACTTTTTATAAGTGCTAAATTTTCTTCCATTTTGGAAGCATTCAGATACCTTGTCTGTTAGACAAACCTTAAAATACTGAATTCAGACAGTATTAAGCCAGGGAAAACAGTGATAGTACAAGACTTTAAAAGAATTGCCCCTAGTGTAGGTAGGTGGTAGGGAATATGAGATTACTGCAGGGTTAGTATAAATGGGTGGTTGTTGGTCGGCATAGACTCGGTGGGCCGAAGGGCCTGTTTCAGTGCTGTATCTCTAAATAAATAAATAAAAAATAAATCCGTATTATGAAAAATTTGTAGAAATCACTATTAATTATGAAGTTGATCATCAGAGCTGAGCTCAAATTTTGTTTGAAATTAGAATCCTAACTTGGGAAATAATTGGATTCTTAATGACGCCAGTTGCAAGTTTTGAGTTTGGGAGAGTGAAAACTAAGAAGAAAGTGGCTGAAACTGTGCTGAGATTCGCAGTCTCTCCTTTTCAAACGGTGGTGGAAGTAAGGTCTTTGAATATTTTTAAGGTAGAGGTAGACAGATTCTTGATAAGAAGGGGGGTAAACGCTTATTGGGGGCAGACAGGAATATGGAGTTGAAGTTACAATCAGATCAGCCATGATCTTATTGAATGGCAGAGCAGGCTCGAGGGGCCGAGTGGCCTACTCCTGCTCCTAATTTGTATGTTCAGTCCCAGCTCAGTTACAGTTTCCACTATGCACATTGTTCTGTTTATCTCAGACAGCCACCTATGTCAGACAAATGGCACCATTTGCCATCATTGTAGATGTCGATTATAAAGGTTCGACTGAAACCAAGTTAAAGAGGCTGTCTATTTCAGGCAGTTAAAGCATGATTATCGATCATTTAGCTCCTAACCACCTCCACCCAGCCCAAACCCAGTGGCCTCTTGAGCTCCTGCCACTGCTGTGAGCCCTTCTTGCTGAGCTGGATATATTCCGGTTCCATTTTAAAATTTGGCTATATAGGCTTTTTTTTCCTTAATGGAAAATATCAGGTTTAAGTATAATCTAATTTATAATTAATAAAGAACTGAGGTGGTACATTCTGGTTCCATTTTAAGATGCATGTGTATATGGCCCATTTAACACCCTTCTACAGGGCTCACCCTGTTTCAGGGATTAAATCTCAGCAATTGACAGATGCTTCTGTTGTCAGGGCAGGCTTCTGATCACCCTCTATGTGCTGAACAGAGTTATCCTGAGTTCTTTTATGCCTCCACTAATGCACACCATCATTTGGTTGTTAGATAGGTCACTACATATAGTGGACAAATTACGATTACATGCTCAATATAAGCAGTGGGGACTACTGTAATTAATGGAACTGCTATTTTGAAAAGTAATGTCAAGCTACATTTACTGCTGTTTGACATTTTCTGTCAAATGTGTAAGCTGATTCTACCTTTTCTTAAAAATAATTTATTTCAACAGGGTAAGTTTTAAATGTCCATAACTTGGATGAAACACATTTGATGGATGCACTGTGTTTCACCTGTATTGATTTAATTTCATAACTGCATTTTCAGCTTGTTTTGCTTTCTTTAATTTATTTTGCCACACTTTAAGTTGTATGGACCTCTGCTATGTCAGTTTATTGCTCCATCTAGACTATTCATAATCCGTTCATCCTTTTTGTATGTATGCATTATTTAACCGATTTTTGTTGAACACCTTGCAATCATTAGACCCCGAATGTCCTCTCTAACTGGTGTGTCTGTTGATTCTCTCATTGCACTTTTTTTCTTCATTTATTTTAACCTTACTAAGATATTTGCTTATCTTTGCCTTCAGTTCTGATGAAGGGTACTATTACAATCAGGTGAGGAGGGGTCACAAGGCTCCCCTCTTGTCCTTCCTCCTCTTTGACCGCAGTAGAGTTTATTCCTTTTTTTAAAAATGTGGTTGTGCTCACCACTTCAGTGAATATGTTACCTTTTACCTTTTGGTGATCATAAAAGAACCAATCAGACAGTTTTTCTTGAGTTTAAACAAGAAAGAGATGAATTTATTATACTTAACAATCTAAACCCGATCTAAGTAAAATAACAAAATACGCAACGCATTCATGCACATACTCACATGAGAACCACACACATAGAGGGGTAGATTTGTTGTTGGATTAGAGTCCAGAAAAAATAAAAATTGATACACAGTCTGTGGGGTTGGATGATTCCATTGTCTTCTGGTTGAAGTTGTGTTCTTGAAGTCCTTGGCTAGTAAATGTGCAGTTTGTGCCTGGCCCACCTGGTTCAGGCTTTTCTTGTAGGCAGAATTGTAGGTGGCTTTCTTCCCCTGATGTCTTTGTCTTGGATCCAGCAAACAGCAGCTAGGTTTCACACGAGGTCTTCTGGAGAGAGAGAGGGCACCCTTCTGGCTTCTGCATGGAATGAGTCACTGGCTTGACTGCCCTGTGGAAGGGAAAACCCAGTTTTCACAGAAATGGACAGATGGTCACACAACTGCCTCAGTGTATTGTCTGGAAACTTCTAATGAAATTCAAGTTTAGGAGTTTCAGTCCCTTAGGCCTCAGGATGTTAACCTGGAAGGGTTGGCTCTTTCAAGGTTAATGTGCCACGATGGCTTTGAATGCCCTGCTAATGAATGCAATCTCCTGTGGTTTACTCAGTAAAGAAAGCCCTTGTCTTGGGTACAGGCTCAACAGACGTGTGTCTCTTCTTTGAGGTCTTGGAATGTTTTGGGTGTTCAGATGCAAATTGCAGTGGCCATCTTGGCTGCCAGCTTTTTTAAAGTTATTTGTAGAGTTCCAGCTCTTTCTGTTTCATTAAAGTTTGATGTAGGTTTCCAATCGGCGCCCACTTTGGCGTAGCAAGTTTTCTTTACAGTGCACACTCACAACGTCATAACCGATCTTTTCATTTTACAGATAGAAGTTGTCTTTACGTTTAGAATTGGTTATAAATTCCAATGCCCATATGTATAATGGAAATTGCCAGCGTGAACTTGGCATATTGTAAGTCCACCTTAATGACAGTTGTGATGCTGTTGCACCTCCACTGGTAGGGGTAGCAATTACAGCATGACACGATTACATAGGCAGTTGCCATTGTAAATATGTATATAAGGGCTTATATAATGGAAACATTTAAAATGTGTGCATAACTATTAATTCTTGATATACAAATATGGTAGAAATAACTCAAAGGCTTGAAATGGGAAGAATAAAAAGTTACTTGCAGCCTCAGCATGTTGAGTAGTATATTTTTGTGTCAGCCATAGTAAGTAATGTATTGCAGCAGTAAATTTGTTTTCTTACAGCATGGAAAAGTTGACAGGCTGCTACAGCATTAGAGTAAACATCAGAAACTGGTTCCCAGGTTGTTTTGCAGGTGTCTCACTATTTGTGACAATGCTATTGGAGATCTCCTAATAAATAAACTTTTTAAAAGGGATTTTCCTGTATGGGATTTGAATCTAGTTTTGAACTAATTAATGTTGGATCCTTTTGAATTTGTAGATTCTTGAGCTGAATGTGCAGCATGTGTTTGTGAACCTATTTTGTCGCATGCAAATAGGGCACCTCGCAAGACTGTATGCAAGGTTGTTTTAGTCATCTTAGGAAATCACAGTTGCTAGAGTTTTACCCAAAATACTATATTTCTTCCTTACTAACATACATATAGACCCTCTGGTCTGTCAAAACACCTCATCAAGATAAGGTGCAGTCATGTACTCCACTGACCCATCACCCACCCCATCACACAGTCACTATCACAATCATTCTATTTAATTTTTAAACTGTTCCCTGGCTCCTCTTTCAATTTGTAACCTTTAGTGGATATTCCTGAGTGGTATAAAAGTGGCTGTGATTTCCCAAACCCAAGTGCATTATGGTGCACTCAGCCACATTGTTGGATGTGTGCCACAAAGCCCAGTCGTCTAATTACATAAATTCCCTTAACCTTTCTAATGTCAGATGTGGGCAAGCTCTTACAATTCATCATTTGAGATAAAAGTCATGAACATTTAGGAATATATGGGTTAATCAAAGACGAGCTGTATGGGTTTGTTAAAGGCAAGTCATATTTAACAAATTCAATACGAGTTTTTGTTGCTGACCAGTTGAAAAAAAAATGCTAATTTAGAGGTAGTGCATATGGTTCTTCAGAAGGCACTTGCTAAGGGCTCTTACAAGAGGGTTGTTGGAAAAAATCAGGGACGTAGTGTAATAAAAAAATTGTTGACAGACAAAACATTTCCAAGTTTGCAGACAACACAAAGCTGGGGAGGAATGTGAGCTGTGAGGAGGAGGCAGAGAGGCTCCAATGTGATTTGGACAAGTTGGCTGAGTGGGCAAATGCATGGCAGATGCAGTACAACGTGGATAAATGTGAGGTTATCCACTTTGGTTGTAAAAGCAGAAAGGCAGATTAATATCTGAATGGTGATATATTGGGAAAGGGGGAGGTGCAGCGAGACCTGGGTGTCCTTGTACACCAGTTGCTGAAAGCAAGCATTCAGGTGCAGCAAGCAGTTGCGAAGGCGAATGGTATGTTGGCTTTCATTGCAAGAGAATTTGAGTGCAGGAGCAAGGATGTCTTACTGCAGTTATACAGGACTTTGGTGAGACCACATCTGGAGTATTGTGTGCAGTTTTGGTCTCCTTATCTGACGAAGGATGCTCTTGCCAGAGAGGGAGTGCAAAGAATATTTACTAGGCTGATTCCTGGGATGGCAGGATTGACATATGAGGAGAAATTGGGTTGACTAGGCCTATATTCACTAGAGTTTAGAAGAATGAGAGGGGATCTCATAGAAACCTATAAAATTCTAACAGGACTGGACAGGCTAGATGCAGGGAGGATGTTCCTGATGGCCGGGGAGTCCAGAACCAGGGGTCACAGTCTCAGGATGCGGGGTATGCCATTTAGAACCGAGATGAGGAGAAATCTCTTCACTCAGAGGGTGGTGAACCTGTGGAATTCTCTACCGCAGAAGGCAGTGGAGGCCAAGTCATTAAATATATTCAAGAAGGAGATTGATATATTAATGTCAAAGGGATCAAGGGATATGGGGAGAAAGCGGGAACAGGGTACTGAATTAGACAATCAGCCATGATCTTTTTTGAATGGCGGAGCAGGACCGAATGGCCTACTCCTGCTCCTATTTTCTATGTATCTAAACAGAGTTGGATAAAGTGTTTAGATTGGAGAAGGGTTGGAAGTGGTGTACTGAAGGGGTTCATGCTGAATCTAGTTATTGATTTAGTCTAAATTTCTAACTCTTGGGCAAACTTGTGCACCATTCCATTATTGCCCTTATCTAGATAAGTTTTAATTTTGACTGCAGTGACCCAAATGCAGAGTTCTGGACAATCCCTTCTTGGTCCCCATGTTAGCTGATATAGTTAACAGTTCTCTATCTTCATGTACTGTCCCTCTTGCCTTTTAAATCTGCCATCATCACCCTTCTCAAAACAAAACCCTTCACCCCACCATCCATGCAAACAAGTGTCCCATCTTCAACCTCCCTTTCTTGTCCAGAGTACTTTAATGTGCTGGTGCCTCCCAAGTCCATGCCCATCTTTCCCAGAAATCCATGTTTGAATCTCACCAATCCCTTCCTTCTTGACCTGCCTGCATTGTTTAAAAGGGTTGATCATACCATCTCCTTCAACGCCTCTCCACTGTCGCCCAGCTGGATAGGACTTCTCTATCTAATCGTACCTAAAGTATCACTTAAAATGGCTTCTCTTCCTGCTCTTGCCCCTTACCTCTAGTGTCCCCCAAGGATCTATCTTGGCCCCCTCCTATTTCTCATCTACATGCTACCCCTCGGCGACATCATCCAAAAACATAGCATTAGTTTTCACATGTACGACGACGACACCCAGCTTTACCTCATAAGCACCTCTCAAATCCTGTACTTTTGCTAAATTATCAGCTTGCTTGTCTGACATTCAGTACTGGATGAGTAGAAATTTCTTCCAATTAAATATTAGGAAGATTGAAGCCATTGTCTTCAGCCTACGCCACAAATTTCATTTCCTAGCTACTGACTCCATCTCTCCATGGTAACAGTCTGAGGCTGAACCAGATTGTTCGCAACCTTGATATCCTATTTTACCCAGAGATGACCTTCCAACGACACATCTGCACCATTACTAAGACTGCCTATTTCAATCTCCATAACATTGCCTGACTCTATCCCTGTCTCAGCTCATCTGTCAAAATCCTCTTCCCTGTCTACTTCTCGACTTGACTATTCTAATAGACTCACAGCCGCCGTCCCATATTCTACCCTCTGTACGATTGGATCATCCAAAACTCTGCTGCCCATGCCCTTACTCATACCAAGTTCTGTTCACCCATCACCCTTATGCTAGCTGATCTAAGTTGGCTCCTAGTCAGACAACAAATTAATTTTAAAAGTCTCATCCTTGTTTTCAAATGTCTCCACGTGGCCTTGCATCTCCCTTTCTTTGTAATCTCCTTCAGCCCCACAACCCTCCAAGATATCTGTGCTCCTTTAATTCTGGCCTCTTGTGCATCCCCGATTGTTAGCTGTGCCTTCAGCTGCCTAGGCCCCAAGCTCTGGGATTCCATTCCAAAACCCCTTCACCTCTCTACTTCTCTTCCCTCCTTTAAGACACTCCTTAAAACTAGCCTCTTTGACTAAGCATTTGGTCATCTACCCTAATATTGTCTTATGTGGCTTGGTGGTGTTATGACCAGATTCCCTCTCGGCTGTCACCTGGTCTTACCGTAACAGAGTTTAATTTTCAACACACCATTTTTTTTTAGCTCCGCCTCAGTGAATCCTTGTTCACTGCTCCAATTGTAAGACAAAGAAACCAGCCCACAGGTTTTCTTAGGTTTAAAGAAGAAAGGTTGAATTTTCTTAAAACTCTAATTCGGTAACGCCTACGGATACGCGATGCGCCGGGCTAGCATGCATACGCGATACACACATACAGATAGAGACAGAAAAGGGCAGAAGAAAATAAAGTAGAAAAGTTTGAGGCACTATCTGAAGATGGTTTTAGTTACTGTTCTTCAAGCTCGCTGTAGAGTCCTTGATTATAGGTAGGTCTTGCTTTTTGTTGGGGCCTAGTATTCTTCTTAAACCTTGTTTGATCTAGGAAACTTTTCTCTCTTGAGGTTCTTGTGTCCTCAGTGGATTCAGAGGCTGGTGAGAAAGAGATGGGAGCTGACAGGAGAGAGATCTTCAGTCCAGGAGCAAACAATCTTTGAGTTCAAAAACTCTGGCTAGTTCAAAAAACCCCTGGACTAGCCAGTTAGTCATGTGACCAGCTGGTTTAACCAGTCCTGGCTTTTGTGGATTGTATCACCTTGGCAAACTCTGGAATGCTCTTCCTTACACCTTCAATGTCTGGTGAACCAAGATAAGGAGAAATTTCTTCACTCAAAGGGTTGTGAATCCTTGGAATTCTCTACCCCAAAGAGCTGTGAATGCTCATTCGTTGAGTATATTTAAGACATAGCTTGATAAACTTTTGGTTACTAAGGGAAATAAGCAATATGGGGGATAGTGCGGGAAGGTGGAGTTGAGGTAGAAGATTAGCCATGATGTTGTTGAATGACGAAGAAGGTTCAAAGAGCCAAATGGCCTACTCCAGCTCCTTTGGAAATCAAGTTAGTTATGTGTACAAGGCTAGCCTTTTATATAGTTGCGATCAATGATTCTTCTCAACCTAGATTTTTTAATACCCAAGGAATGAGATTTTAAGTAACCTTGCTATTATGTTACATTTTATATATGTTTTTAAAAGATAAAATCGTGGAATTCATCTCTTTGTGCAACCCAATGTCAAAGCAGGGCCCATCAGCGAAGGTTAGCCCAAAATAAAATGATGGGTTTCACCTGAAGGTGTTTCAAAGATAATGATCTGGAGGAGTTTGAATACTTTGGAGGAGTTAACATTCTTGAGAGCTCTGGATAATTTATTTTTGGTCAGCTGGTGAACCAGATGAGAAATCCACTTTATTCGCATTTCAACTTGCTTGATTGAGTTTACACTGTAGGGGCACGCCCCATTAACCTAAGATAAATGAAGTTGTGCACAGGTTATCAAAGCCCAAGGCATGGAGTCAAATCTACATAGGGATATTGATGGAGTTTAACCAGTTAGAACCATGCATCCTACCAGAATAGTGCACTGGTCAACTGCCACTGCTTGTTCACCCAAGCCTTTTGGGGCAGTGAATGTCACATTCTCGCAATCCTTCTTGTAACATTTCAGTAATATGTCTGCAACTGCCTCCAGCCTTGTATCCCCTCCATTCTTCAATCCTACCACTCTGGCCTTTAGTCCAGTTGTCCCATTATTGATGACAGAACCTTCAGCCCCTACTCTCTGGAATGTGCTCTTTCTCTCTCTATCTCCAACTGTTTTCACCTTCAAAATCTTGGCAAAACTCATAGTTTTGAACAAGTCTTCAATCATGTCCCAATTCTTCTTGCATGGATCAGCTTCATTATATTTTTTTATCTCCCTCTATAAAATATCTTGGGATAGTTCCTATATTAGAAACTATTTAAATGCAGTTCTTGTTTCATTTGTCTTTTGAGTGACATGGAGCTGGTGTAAACATTAGAGTAAAAATGTAAAATTCAGCCATGTACTCCCGTGGCTGCTTGTTGGGCTCTGAGGCTTGCAAGAGATAGTTAAAAGCTTTTGTCTTGCAGGTCCCACCTACCAAGAATGAGGCACATAATTTCGCCACATGGACATTAATCTTAAAATTGTTGCTGGGAAGTAAAGAGGGTCTATCATAAGGAATTGCCAAGCCCCTTGCCGGAAAGACCTTTTTTGCATACTAGCAGACAGTGTTGGAACAAAGGAACCAGTCCCTGCTTCCCCAATGCACAGAAGACGTGGTCAGACCAGTTTAGTCATATGACTAACTGGTTGTTGGAGGGTTTTTTTAATTTGAACTTGCCACAGAGCATTTGAATGCAGAAAGCTGTTTGCTCCTGAACTGGAAAGGAACTCTCTCCTGTCTGCTCATCTCTTTTTCACCAGCTTTGGAATCCATTGAAGACACAGGAACCCCAAGAGAGAAAAGTTTCCTGCAGTGAACAAGGTTTAAGAAAAATACTGGGCCCCAATGAAAAGCAAGAAATACCCACAAAAGGACTACAGCGAGCTCAAAGCACAGTAACAAGAAACTCTTCTGATGTTGCCTCAAACCTCTCTACTTTATTTTTTCTCCTCTTTCCTGTCTCTGTATGCATGTGCGTACCGCGTATGCATGCTAGCGTGGGGTGCAGCGTGTATCCGCAGGCGTTAACTGAATTAAAGTTTAAGTTTTAATAAATTTCACTTTTCTTCTTTAAACCTAGGAAGGCCTGTTTGTGCTCATTTCTTTGCTTAAAAATTGGAGAGTGGTGAACAAGGATTCACCAAGGGGGAGCTCAAAACATGGTGTGTTTAAAAACATAAAATTCTTGTAACGACCAGGTGAGAAGTGTGTCTAGGGGTCTTTTGCTGTCTTTACCTGGTCTTATTGTAACAGGGTTTTATTTTTAAACAGTGTTTTGAGCTCCCCCCCCCCCCCCTCCTTTTTGCGAATCCTTGTTCACAGCTTTTCAATTATAAGGCAAAGGAACCAACACACCAGGTTTTCTAAGGTTTAAAGAAGAAAAGTGAAGTTTATTAAAACTTAAACTCTAATACAGTTCACACCGACGGATATACGACGCGCTCATGCTAGCATGCACACGCGATACGCATATGCAAATGGAGCAGAAAAGAGGAGAGGAAAATATAGTAGAGAGGGGTTTGAGGCAATATCAGAAGAGTTTCTTGTTTACTGTGCTTCAAGCTCACTTGATTGTAGGTAGTCTTGCTGTTCGTCGGGGCCCAGTGTTATTCTTTACCTTGTTCATGTAGGAGACTTTTCTCTCTTTGAGGTTCGCGTGTTTTCACAAGATTCAGTTCCGTGGGAAAGAGATGGAGTCAGCAGGACTACAGAGGTTCTGCTTCAGTTCCAGGAGCACACTGTTTTCCGAGTTCAAATTCCTTGTTGGAAGTTCAAATCTCAACAGGCAGCTAGTCTGGTCTGACCACTTCTTCTGTGTTTGTGGATTCTGCTATTTTAGCTGTCAACCTGAAATGCTGGCTTCCCCCACTTTCAATGTCAGGTAATCAAAAGTCCATTGTTGGTTGACTGAGTCAGGGCATGGCCCTTTGTCCCCTGTTCCAACACTGTCTGTTCCCATGCAAACGTCTTTCAGTCAGGGGCTTGCAATTTTAAGTTTTAATGTTAGTCATAGAGTCAAACAGCATAGAAACAGGCCCTTTGGCCCACCATGTCCATGCCGACCATAATACCTATCTATACTAATCCCACCTGCCTGCATTAAGTCCATATCCCTCGATGCCTTGCTCATTCAAGTATCTGTCCAGGTGCCTCTTAAATGTTGCTACTGTTCCTGCCTCCACCACTACCTCTGGCAGCTCATTCCAGATACCCACTATTCTTTGTGTGAAAAATTTACCCCTTTGATTCCCTTTAAACCTCCTCCCTTTCACCCTTAAATCTATGCCCTCTAGTTTTAGTCACCCCTACCATGGGAAACAGACTCTGGCTATCTACCCGATCTATGCCTCTCATAATTTTATATACCTCTATCATGTCCCCTCTCAGCCTCCTTCGCTTCAGGGAAAACAGACCCAGCCTATCCAATCTCTCTTTATAACTCCAGCCCTCCAAGCCAGGCAACACCGTTGTGAATCTTTTCTGCACCCTCTCTAGCTTAATCACATCTTTCCTGTAGTGCGGTGACCAGCACTGCACACATTACTCCAAATGCAGCCTAACCAACGTTATGTACAACGATAACATGACATCCCAACTCTTGTACTCAATGCCTTGGCCGATGAAGGTAATCATGCCATACGCCGCCTTCACCACCCTGTCTACCTGTGTTGCCACTTTCAGGGAACTATGTACTTGCACCCCAAGGTCTCTCTGCTCAACAACACTCCCCAGGGCCCTGCCATTCACTGTATATGTCCTGCCCTGGTTTAACTTCCCAAAATGCATCACTTCACACTTGTCTGCATTAAATTTCACTTGCCACTCCCTTGCCCACTTTCCTAGTTGATCTATATCCTGTTGTAACCTTAGACAATCTTCTTCACTGTCCACTATACCACCAATTTTGGTGTCATCTGCAAACTTACTAATCATGCCCCCTACGTTCACATCCAAGTCATTAATATATATGACTAACAACAGAGGGCCCAGCACCGATCCCTGCGGCACACCACTGGTCACCGGCCTCCAATCTGAAAAACAACCCTCCACTACCACCCTCTGCCTCCTATCACCAAGCCAATTTTGTATCCAATTTGCTAGCTCACCCTGGATCCCATGTGTTTGAACCTTCTGGACCAGCCTACCATGCGGGACCTTGTCAAAGGCCTTGCTAAAGTCATGTAGACAACGTCCATCGCCCTACTCTCGTCAATCCTCTTGGCCACCTCCTCGAAAAACTCAAATCAAATTCGTGAGACATGATTTCCCACGCACAAAGCCATGCTGACTATCCCTTATCAGACCATGCCTTTCCAAATGCATATAAATCCTGTCTCTCAGAATCCCTTCCAGTAACTTTCCCACCACTGATGTAAGGCTCACCGGCCTGTAGTTCCCTGGCTTATCCCTGCTGCCCTTCTTAAATAAAGGCACAACATTAGCTGTCCTCCAGTCTTCCAGTACCTCACCCGTGGCTAATGATACAAAAGTTTCTGCTGGGGCCCCAGCAATCTCGTCCCTTGCTTCCCATAGCATCCAAGGATACACCTGGTCAGACCCTGGGGATTTATCCACCTTAATGTGCTTCAAAACCACCAACACCTCCTCCTTTGTAATGTTGATATGCTCCAGGATATCGCTCTTCCCTCCCTTGAGCTCACTAACTTCCATGACCTTCTCCACGGTAAATACGGACGAGAAATATTCATTTAAGACCTCGTCCATTTCCTGTGGCTCCATACATAGATTGCCACACTGGTCCTTAAGGGGACCTACTCTCTCCCTAGCTACCCTTTTACTCTTAATATAATCTTTTAGGATTCTCCTTTATCTTATCTGCCAGGGAAATCTCATGGCCCCTTTTCGCCCTCCTAATTTCCTTAAGTGTAGTCCTACATCCCCTATACTCGAGGGACTCGCTTGATCCCAGCTGTCTATATCTGACATATGCCTCCTTCTTTGTCCTGACCAAACCCTCCAATATCCCTCGTCAACCAAGGTTCCCTAAACTTGCCAGCCTTGCCCTTCCATCTAATAGGAACATACCGGCCCTGAACTCTTCCTATCTCACTTTTAAAAGCCTCCCACTTGCCAGACGTCCCTTTATCTGTAAACAGCCTCTGCCATTCAACTTTTGAGAGTTCCTGTCTGATGCCATTAAAATTAGCCTTCCCCCAATTTAGGACTTCAACCTGAGGACCAGTCCTATCCTTTTCTACAACTATCTTGAAGCTAATAGAGTTATGGTCACTGGTCCCAAAGTGCTCCCCCACTGACACATCAACCACCTGCCCATCCTCATTTCCTAAGAGGAGGTCGAGTGTAGCCCCTTCTCTAGTAGTATCCACATACTGCTTCAGAAAACTATCCTGGACACACTTAACAAATTCTTCCCCATCTGATCCCTTAGCACTAAGGCGGTCCCAGTCAATATTAGGGAAGTTAAAATCACCTACTATTACAACCCTATAATTCCTACACCTATCTGTGATTTCCCTACATATATGCTCCTCCACTTCCCTCTGACTATTGGGGGGCCTATAGTATAATCCCATCAAAGTGATCACCCCTTTCTTATTTCTAAGTTCTACCCATATAGCCTCGCTCGACATTCCCCCCCCGGGATGTTCATGTGGTGAAATAATGTGTGCCTCAGTCTTGGTAGGTGGGGGCTTGCCTGAAAGAGACCCTTATACACCTTTCTCACCTGGTCATAACAAATACCAGTGAAAGCAACATAAGCCTTGTGGTATTCTGCTTTCTCATATAAAACCAGAACTTGCCCTTTCCTGATTACACTACAAACCTCCGTCTTATGCAAAATATGTGCCACCAAAACCAAGTGTGGCAGCTTAACAATCACTGATGTCAGCAAGATTCCTGTAGTTTTCAATACACTGAGATCCCTTGTTAGTAGATAGAAGCCACAATTGCATTATAGAACATCAAGCATATGCCTACCTCAAAGAATTATGTTCCCCTGTCTCAGAAAGACCGCTACTGAGGAGGATGGTGATTCTTGCCACAATTGTCAAGTTTTAACTCCGGAGAACTTTGTGTTACTAGGTTAGAACACTTTTTAATTTGTTTCATGGGATGTGGGCGTCACTGGCAAGGCCAGCATTTCTTGCTCATCCCTAATTGCCCTTGAAAAAGTGGTAACCTTCTTAAACTTCTACAGTCCATCTGGTGCAGGGACACCCATGGTGCTGTTAAGGAGGGAGTTCCAGGATTTTGATCCAGTAACAGTGAAGGAATGGCGATATATTTCCAAGTCGGGATGGTGTGTGGCTTGGAGGGGAACTTGCAGATGGTGTTTCCCTAGTCCTTCCAATTGGATGACATCATGGGTTTATAAGGTGTTGTTGAAGGAGGCATGGTGAGTTGCTGCAGTGCATCTTGTATATGGTACGTACTGCTGTCACTCTGCGTTGGTGGTAGAGGGAGTGAATATTTAAGGTGGTAAATGGGGTGCCGATCAAGTGGGCTGCTTTGTCCTAGCTGGATGGTGTTGAGCTTCCTGAGTGTTGTTGGAGCTGCACCCATCCAGGCAAGTGGAGAGTATTCCATCGCACTCCTGACATGTGCCTTGTAGATGGCGGACAGACTTTGGGGAGTCAGGAGGTGAGTTACTCGCCACAGAATTCCCAGCTTCTGACCTGCTCTTGTCGGCACAGCATTTGTGGCTGCTCCAGTTCAGTTTTTGGTCAGTGGTAACCCATCGGATGTTGATAGGCATGGACAGAAGAAATTAATTTACTCCTGACAGTTTTGAGGAAGAATTTTAGGTTACCTGTCATCGATATGATTTCTTTAATTCTTTTGAAGGTGTTCAAATTCCACTTCTATACATTGATCTGAAAGCTACCTGCGAGGGTGCACTCTAGAATGAGGCTTTCCATACACAGAATAGTAACAATTACTGGACCTCTTATATATGTTGTGTGCTCGAAGGACCTGCTCTATATTATTACTCTATGCTACGTTACATATGACATTTTGGATTGTTAATAGAAGATAATTTGAAGTCAGGGGACAAGTAGCAGCTTGCTACAATACAGGAGACAGTCAGGGTTGAATATAGTTATTCAGACTGGCAAAACCTGGAACGTGGTGTTCCGCAAGGATCAGTACTGAAACCATTGTTGTTCACCATTTACTAAAAGAGTTTGGACTCTGGAATCGGAAGTACAATTTCAAAATTTGCGGACACCAGATTGGGAGATGTAGTTAATACAGAGGAGAATGACAACAAAATTCACAAATGCCAATAAACTTGCAGAATGAGTATATAATAAGAAAACTGAGCTTCAATATAGAAAAGTGAGGTTGAACACTCTGGTAGGAAGAATATGAAAAGCCACATACTTGTTCAAAAATAAGTGTATAAATGGGGCAGAGAAGCATCGGATTCTGCATACAGCTAAATCACTAAAAATAGTGTCACGGGTTAATGAGGCCATAAAAAAAGAGCAATCAATGCACTGGGGTTGATTTCGAGAGGGATAGAATTGAAAAGCAGAAAAATTATGTTACGCTGGGTCGAGCACACTTGGAGTGATGTGAACAGTTCTGGTCTCCACATTATAAAAAGGGATATAGAAACACTGGATAGGATGCAAAGAAGATTTACTAGAATGATAAAACCATAAAATGGTAACAGCACAGGAGGAGGCTATTTGGCCCATCGTGTCCATACCGCCTCTCCAAGAACAATTCAACGAGTTCCATTCCCCTGCCCTTTCCCTGTAGCTCTGCAAATGTTTTTCTCTACAGGTGCATCCAGTTCCCTTTGAAAGCCACAATTGAATCTGCCTACACCCCACAGTGTGTAAAAATGTTTTTCCTCATGTCTCCATTGGTGGTTCTCCCAATCACCTAACATTGGTATTCTCTGGTTCTCAACCCTTCTGCCAATGGGAACAATTTCCCCTTATCTATTCTGGCTAGCCCCTCATCATTTTGAACACCTCTATCAAACCTCCTCTCAACCTTCTCTTTTTAAAAAAAAAAACAGCCCAGCTTCGCCAATCTTTCCACATAACTGAAGTCCCTCATCTCCCAAACCATTCTTGTAAATTTTTTCTGCACGCTCTCTAAAGCTTTCACATCCTTTCTAAAGGAGCCCAAATTTGGACACAATGCTAAAGTTAAGGCTGAACCAGTGTTTTATAGCTGTTCATTGCCTCCTTGTTTTTGTACTCTCTGCCTCTGTTTATAAGGGGTCATGAGGGGTCTAGACAGAGTAGATAGAGAGAAACTGTTCCCACTCATGAAAGGATCAAAAACAAGAGGGCACAGATTTAAAGTATTTGGTAAGAGAAGCAAAAGTGGCATGAGAAAAAGCCTTTTCACGCAGCGAGTGGTTAAGGTCTGGAATACGCTGCCTGAGAATGTGGCGGCAGGTTCCATTGAAGCATGCAAAAGGGAATTAGACAGTTATATGAAAAGGAAGACTGCAGGGTTATGGGGAGAAGGCAGGGGAATGGAACTGAGGGAATTGCTCTTTCAGAGAGCCAGTGCGGACACAATGGGCCGAATGGCCTCCTGCGCTGTAACAATTCTGTGATTCTGTAAAGCCCAGGACCTTTTTAACCACTTTCAACATGCCCTGCCACCTTTAATGATTTGTGCACATACACCCCCAGGTTTATCTGTTTCTGCACCCCATTTGGAATATATTTTATTTTATATTGCCTTTCGTTCTTCCTACCAAAGTCACTTCACACTTTTCTGCATTAAATTTCATTTGCCACGTGTCTGCCCATTCCACCAGCCTTTCTACGTCCTCTTGAAGTCTATCACTGTCCTCTGTTCACAATATTTCCAAGTTTTGTCATCTGCAAATTTTGAAATTGTGCCCTGCACACCCAAATGTAGGTCATTAATACAGATTAGGAAAAGCAATGGATCCTAGCACTGACCCTTGGGGAACCCCAGTATATACCTTCATTCTGAAAGACAACCATTCATCACTACTCTGTTTCCTGTCATTCAGCCATTTTTATATCCACTGTCCCCTTTATTCCATGGGCTTCAATTTTGCTGACAGATCTGTTATGTGACACTTTATCAAATGCCTTATGGAAGTCCATGTACACCACATCACCACATTCCCCTCATCAACCCTCTCTGTTACCTCACCATAAAACTCAATTAAGTTAGTTAAACATGATTTGCCTTTAACAAAACTAAGCTTGCTCTTCTTAATTTACATTTATCTGTGATAATTTTGTCCCAGATTATCATTTCTAAAAGCTTTCCCACCACTTTAACCAGAGGTTAAACTGATAGGCCTGTAGTTGCTGGTCTTATCCTTGCCTTTTTTGAACAAGGATGTCACATTTGCAGTTCTACAGTCCTCTGGCACCATCCACATATCTAAGGAGGATGCGAAGATTATAGTCAGTGCCGCTTCAGTTTCCACCATTATTTCCCTCAGTATCCCTGGATGCATCCCATACAGGCCTGGTGACTTATCAACTTTAACTACAGTCTGCCTCTCTAATACTACCGCTTTATCAATTTTTAGCACATCCAGGATCTCAACTGCCTCCTCTTTCACTATGACTTGTGTAGTAGCATCTTCCTTGGTAAAGACAGATGCAAGTTACCCATTTAGTACCTCAGCCATGACCTCTACCTCCATGCATATTTCCCCTTTTTGGTCCCTAATTAGTCCCACTCCTCCTCTACTGTCCTTTTATCATTTATATGCCCATAAAAGACCTTTGGGATCTCTTTTATGTTAACTACCATTCTCTTCTCATACTCTCTTTTGCCTCTTTTTTTCCATTTCCCTTCCGAACTGTCTATAATAGGCCTGGTTCTCACCTGTACTATCAACCTGCTATCTGTCTTATACACCCTTTTTCTGCTTCATCTTACTCTCTACCTTTGTCGTCATCCAGGATTTGGTTGTCCTGCCTTTCCCCTGATTGGGAATGTATCTCGATTGTACCTGAACCATCTCCTCTTTACAGATTTGCCTGCCAGTCTCTGTTTCCAATTTGCCTGGGACAGGTCCGCTCTCATTCCACTGAAATTAGCCGTCTTCCAATTAAGTATTTTTACTCTAGATTGCTCTTTGTCCTATTCCATAACTAATCCAAACTTTGATACTATGATCACTTTCCCCTAAATGTTCCCCGGCTTACACTTGAATCACTTGACCCATCTCATTCCCCGATCACAGATCCAGCAATGCCTCCTTCCTCGTTGAGCTGAAAACATACTGACCAAGAAAATGTTCCTGAACACACTTAAGAAACTCTCTTTTCTCCCCCGCCCCCGCCCCCCCCTTTCTGCCCTTTATACTATTACTACCCCAGTCTGTATTCGGGTAGTTAAACTCCCGACTCTATTACTATCACTATTTTTGCACCTCTCTGTCATTTCCCACAAATTTGCTCCTCTATATTTTCCCACTATTTGGCCTATAGAATGCACCCAGTAGTATAGTAGTACTTCTATTGTTTGTGAACTTGAAACAAATAGATTCTGTCCTTGACCACTCCAGGAAGTGTTCTCTCTCCAACACTATAATATTCTTCTTAATATTTTCCTAATCTTTCCTGAACACCTTGTATCGAGGAATTTTTCATACCCAGTTCTGCCCTTTTCTGATCCAGGTCTCCATTATAGCCACAGAATCATATTCATTGGTACCAATATGGATCTCGACCTCTGGCCATTCATTCTCCCTGCTAAGCATGCCTTGGACTTGGCTCTGGCTGTACTCCGTCGAGGAACCATCACTCAGTATTCAAAACTAAAAACAGGTTGGAGAGCGAGATGCACCTGGGACTCTTACACTACCTGCTTGGTCCTGCTCAACAGTCTGGCGATTGCTCACCCTGTCTCTCCCTCCACACCCTTAAGTTGCAGAGTGACCACTTCTAGAGACATGTTATCCTTGTACTCTCAGCCTCACTGATGCGCCGCAGTGACTCCAGTTGCTGCTCAAGCTCCAAAACCCAGAACTCGAGCTCCTCCAGCTGGCAAAACTTCTTGCACATGTGGGTGTCCAGGACACAAGAAGTGTCCTGGAGCAGCACCAGGCATACCTAAAAATGAGGCGTCAACCTGATGAAGCTACAAACAGCAGAAGCAGCATGAAATAGACAGTTAAGCGATCCCACAACCAACAGATCAGATCAAAGCTCTGCAGTCCTGCCACATCCAGTTGTGAATGGTCGTGGACAATTAAACAACCAGCAGGAGGAGGAGGCACCACAAATATTTCCATCCTCAGTGTTGGAAGAGCCCAGCACGTCCAGTGCAAAAGAAAAGCTGAAGCATTAGTTAGAAACAGGAGAGGTGAGGTCACCCTGTTGGGAGTCTTTTATAGACCTCCGAATAGTTCCAGAGATGTAGAGGAAAGGATAGCGAAGATGATTCTCGACAGGGGCGAGAGTAACAGGGTAGTTGTTATGGGGGACTTTAACTTTCCAAATATCGACTGGAAATACTATAGTTCGAGTACCTTAGATGGGTCAGTTTTTGTCCAGTGTGTGCAGGAGGGTTTTCTGACACAGTATGTAGACAGGCCAACCAGGGGCGATGCCACATTGGATTTGGTACTGGGAAATGAACCCGGCCAGGTGTTAGATTTAGATGTAGGTGAGCACTTTGGTGATAGTGATCACAATTCGGTTAGGTTTACCTTAGCGATGGGCAGGGACAGGTATATACCGCAGGGCAAAAATTATAGCTGGGGGAAAGGAAATTATGATGCGATTAGGCAAGATTTAGGATGCGTAGGATGGGGAAGGAAACTGCAGGGGATGGGAACAATCGAAATGTGGAGCTTATTCAAGGAGCAGCTACTGCGTGTCCTTGATAAGTATGTACCTGTGAAGCAGGGAGGAAGTTGTCGAGCGAGGGAGCTGTGGTTTACTAAAGAAGTTGAAGCGCTTGTCAAGAGGAAGAAGAAGGCTTATGTTAGGATGAGACGTGAAGGCTCAGTTAGGGCTCTTGAGAGTTACAAGCTAGCCAGGAAGGATCTAAAGGGAGAGCTAAGAAGAGCAAGGAGAGGACACGAGAAGTCATTGGCGGATAGGATCAGGGAAAACCCTAAGGCTTTCTATAGGTATATCAGGAATAAAAGAATGACGAGAGTTAGATTAGGGCCAATCAAGGATAGTAGTGGGAAGTTGTGTGTGGAATCAGAGGAGATAGGGGAAGCGTTAAATGAATATTTTGCGTCAGTATTTACAGTAGAGAAACAAAATGTTGTCGAGGAGAATACTGAGATTCAGGCTACTAGGCTAGATGGGATTGAGGTTCACAAGGAGGAGGTGTTAGCAATTTTGGAAAGTGTGAAAATAGATAAGTCCCCTGGGCCAGATGGGATTTATCCTAGGATTCTCTGGGAAGCTAGGGAGGAGATTGCAGAGCCTTTGTCCTTGATCATTATGTCGTCATTGTCGACAGGAATAGTGCCGGAAGACTGGAGGATAGCAAATGTTGTCCCCTTGTTCAAGAAGGGGAGTACAGGCAGCCCTGGTAATTATAGACCTGTGAGCCTTACTTCGGTTGTGGGTAAAATGTTGGAAAAGGTTATAAGAGACAGGATTTATAATCATCTTGAAAAGAATAAGTTCATTAGCGATAGTCAGCACGGTTTTGTGAAGGGTAGGTCGTGCCTCACAAACCTTATTGAGTTTTTCGAGAAGGTGACCAAACAGGTGGATGAGGGTAAAGCAGTGGATGTGGTGTATATGTATTTCAGTAAGGCGTTTGATAAGGTTCCCCAAGGTAGGCTATTGCAGAAAATACGGAAGTATGGGGTTGAAGGTGATTTAGAGCTTTGGATCAGAAATTGGCTAGCTGAAAGAAGACAGAGGGTGGTGGTTGATGGCAAATGTTCATCCTGGAGTTTAGTTACTAGTGGTGTACCGCAAGGATCTGTTTTGGGGCCACTGCTGTTTGTCATTTTTATAAATGACCTGGAAGAGGGTGTAGAAGGGTGGGTTCGTAAATTTGCGGATGACACTAGGGTCGGTGGAGTTGTGGATAGTGCTGAAGGATGTTGTCGGGTACAGAGGGACATAGATAGGCTGCAGAGCTGGGCTGAGAGATGGCAAATGGAGTTTAATGCGGAAAAGTGCGAGGTGATTCACTTTGGAAGGAGTAACAGGAATGCAGAGTACTGGGCTAATGGGAAGATTCTTTGTAGTGTAGATGAACAGAGAGATCTTGGTGTCCAGGTGCATAAATCCCTGAAGGTTGCTACCCAGGTTAATAGGGCTGTTAAGAAGGCATATGGTGTGTTAGCTTTTATTAGTAGGGGGATCGAGTTTCAGAGCCACGAGGTCATGCTGCAGCTGTACAAAACTCTGGTGAGACCGCACCTGGAGTATTGCGTGCAGTTCTGGTCACCGCATTATAGGAAGGATGTGGAAGCTATGGAAAGGGTGCAGAGGCGATTTACTAGGATGTTGCCTGGTATGGAGGGAAGGTCTTACGAGGAAAGGCTGAGGGACTTGAGGTTGTTTTCGTTGGAGAGAAGGAGGAGGAGAGGTGACTTAATAGAGAGATATAAGATAATCAGAGGGTTAGATAGGGTGGATAGTGAGAGTCTTTTTCCTCGGATGGTGATGGCAAACACGAGGGGACATAGCTTTAAGTTGAGGGGTGATAGATATAGGACAGATGTTAGAGGTAGTTTCTTTACTCAGAGAGTAGTAGGGGCGTGGACCGCCCTGCCTGCAACAGTAGTAGACTCGCCAACTTTAAGGGCATTTAAGTGGTCATTGGATAGACATATGGATGAAAATGGAATAGTGTGGGCCAGATGGTTTCACAGGTCAGCGCAACATCGAGGGCCGAAGGGCCTGTACTGCGCTGTAATGTTCTAATTCTAATTCCTTTGTGACCGTCTTCAGCCAGAAGTGCCGAGTGGATGATTCATCTCGGCCTCTGCCTGAGGTCCCCATCATCACAGATGCTAGTCTTCAGCCAATTTGATTCACTCCATGTGATATCAAGAAAAGGCTGAAGGCACTAAATATTGCAAAGGCTATGATTCCTGACAATATCCCGGCTGTAGAACTGAAGACTTGTGCTGCAGAACTAGCCAGACCCCTAGCCAAAATGTTCCAGTGCAGCTATAACATTGGCATCTACCCAGCAATGTGGAAAATTGCCCAAGTATGTCCTGTTCACAAAAAGCAGGACCAATCCAATCTGGCCAATTACCGCCCCCATCAGTCTACTCTCGATCATCAGCAAAGTGATGGAAGATGTTGTCGACAGTGCTATTGAGTGCCACTTAAGCAGCAGCAACCTTCTCAGTGATGCTCAGTTTGGGTTCTGCCAGGGTCACTCAGCTCCAGACCTCATTGGAGCATTGGTCCAAACATGAACAAAAGAGCTGAACTCAAGAAGTGAGGTGAGAGTTATTGCTCTGGATATCAAGACAGCATTTGACTGAGTGTAGCCTCAAGGAGCCCTAGCCAAATTGAAGTCATACTGGTTGGAGTCATGCCTAGTACAAAGGCAAATGGTTATGATTGTTGGAGGTCAATCACCTCAGACCCAGGACATTGCTGCAGGAATTCCTCAGGGTAGTGTCCTGGGCCCAACCATCTTCAGCTGCTTCATCAATGACCTTCCCTCCATCATAAGGTCAGAAGTGGGATGTTTGCTGATGATTGCACAATGTTCACCATTCGCAACTCCTCATGCTGCATGTGCACACAGACTGCTTCAGTAAGACCTGGGAAACATTCAGGTTTGAGCTGATAAGTGGCAAGTAACATTCGCGCCACACAATTGCAAGGCAATGTCGACCTCCGCTAAGAGAGAATCTAACCATCTTCCATTGACATTCAATGGCATTACCATCGCTGAAACCCCAACTATCAACATCCAGGGGTTACCATTGACAAGAAACTGAAGCCAACCAACCACATAAATACTATGGCTCTAAGAGAACGTCCGAGGCTGGAAATTCTGCAGCGAGTAACCTACCTCCTGACTCCCAAAGCCTGTCCACCTTCTACGAGCCGCAAGTCAGGAGAAGATGGAATATTCTCCACTTGCCGGATAAGTGTTCATCAACACTCAAAGCTGAACACCATCCAGAACAGTGGCCCGTTTGATCACCTCATCTACCACCTTAAACCATCTACAACATGCACTGCAGCAACGCACCAAGGCTGCTCAGGTAGCACCTTCCAAACCTGTAACCTCTACCACCTAAAAGGACAAGGGCAGCACATACATGGAAACACCACCACCTGCAAGTTGCCCTCCAAGCCAAACACCATCCTGACTTCGAGCTATATCGCTGTTCCTTCGCTGTCATTAGGTCAAAATCCTGGAACTCCCTTCCTAAAAGTACTGTGAGTGTATCTACCCCATGTGGACTGCCACGGTTCAAGAAAGCAGCTCACCACCACCTTCTCATGGGCAGTTCGGGATGGGCAATAAATGCTGGCCTGGCCAGCGACGCCCACATCCCACGAAACAAAAAAAAAAATTCCCTGGTCTTGCCCTTTATGCTGATACGAGAATTGACTGTTTATACTTATCAAGAAAGACTGGGGCTCTTTTTGCTAGAAGAGAGCAGACTGAGGGGTGACCTGATAGAATAAGATTTTGAAAGGTCTTGATAATGTAGACAGGTAGATGATGGTTCCACTCGCTGGTCAGACGAGAACTCGGGCCTATAGATGTAGATTTTGAAAGGTCTTGATAGTGTAGGCAGGTAGATGATGGTTCCACTCGCTGGGCAGACGAGAACTCGGGCCTATAAATGTAAGATAGCCACTAATAACCCAAATAGGGAATTCAGGGGAAACTTCTTTATCCAGGTGTTGGTTAGAATGTCCCTCACTTCCACAAGGGGTAGTTAAGGCGACTAGCATAGATGCATTTATGAGAAAGCTAGCTACGCGCTTGAGGGAGAAAGGGATAGAAGGATATAGTGATGTTGTTAGATGAAGGGTGGGAGGAGGCTCATGTAGAGCATAAACTTTGGCATAGGCCAGTTGGGCTGAATGGCCTGTTTCTGTGCTTTAAATATTATGTAATACTTGGTACTATATCAAGTGCACGTGACGTGCAATGATTGAAATTCAGAACCTAAAGAGTTATAAAAATTGACTTTTCCTTTTAAAAAATGGACAGTCTGCTGCAAAATGGTTGCCAAAGGTCAGACTGTATATTCAAAATGTCTTACTGTCTGGTAAGGACAAAAGGATACATTCCAAGCTGAGAGGTGTCAATTACACTCATCCTGAAGCCATCGAGAGACATTTTTGAATTGAATGGGTTCTTCTGAAGCAAAGAAGGTGTGAAGTAGCCAGATCCTGGGCCATTGTTGGTCACCACAGGGAGGGAGAAGCGTGTCCCAATAGAGGCAACGTGGGGAATTTTTGACCTTAAAATGTAGTTGTCTGGGAGAGAGAGGGAGATCAGGAAAGAACATCACAAAAGCGTGCCCAGCTGGAAGCTCGGAGAGATCTAGCAAAAGCCGAAACAGGTGCACTGCTGTGAATTCTACACTTCAATTTGTGCATCAGAGAACCGAAAGTGATTCCCCGTCTTCAAATTGAAGTCTCAACCTACCTCATTTCAAACCACTTACCCCTTTTCCTCTTTATCTTTTTGTGTGTGTGTGTCCATGCGCAAGAATGAATATTGCTCAATAAATAGATAATCTTCTGTTTTTAAACCTACAAGAAAACTTGTATGGCTCGTTAAGCTTTTTCTCTTATCAGCAGAGAGTTAGTTCCTCTGACAGAAAAACTAAAACAGCAATTCTAAATGCATATGAGTTAATACCCAAAGCCTATCAACAGAAATTCAGATACACTAGGAAAAGACCCGCCCAGACTGGCCTTGAATTTGAAAGAATTAAACATATGGCTTTCAATTGCTGGATCAGATCCCTCAAGCTAGAACGCTCATATGAAAATTTGAGAGAAGTGATGTCGCTGGAAAAATTTAAAAATAGCATCCCAGTTAATATAAGGACCTATATTGAAGAGCAAGAAGTTACAAGGGTAAGGGAAGCAGCAGAAATGGCTGATGGCTATGTGTTAATACACACACCCCTAACTCAAAATAAATTTGGGTCTAGTAACTGTTACAGGATAGGGAGAGATAGCAGATGAAGGATAAATGGGTTCGAGAGAAAAGGACAGTAGGGAAAGAAAACCAAATCAGTCTCCAACTTTTAAAAGAAGGAACCAAATGATAAACCAGTAGGGGCACACCCGATTGTGTTTCCAGTGTGGAAAGTTTGGGCATGTCAAGGCAAGTTGTTGGTGTTCCAAAAAACCAATAGGGCGCTTTGCAGTCAGGCCAGTTTCTATAGCTGTGAAAGTAGTGAGCATGTGCTGCAGTATCACCCAAGAACAACACCTGAACTTTTTACAAAAAGGAAAATGACTCCTTTTGTATCCTAGACACCAGGCAAAGAGATAACCAGTTTCAGGAATACTGGTTGTTTTCAAACACTACTGGCAGAAAAGTTTACAGGAATGCCACCTGAAAGCAGAACAATTACTACAGTATTGGTAAAAGGACTTATTAGCAAATGCTTGAAGGTTCCAATAGTTAAAGTTTACTTGCAGAGAAAGTCGGTCACCAGGGTAGTGACAGTTGGGGTCATTTCGAGATTGCCAATGCAGGTGGTCAACCTATTGCTGAGCAATGACTTGGCAGGAAGCACAGTATTGTATCCAGAGAGTACAGAGCAGTCCACGGAGACTAGAGAAATGGAGGGGAACAAATAAAACTCTGCACAGTTGCAGAAAGCTGAGGAAGTCCCAAAAACCCCGAAGGGGCGTTAAGGCCAATGGAGATTAAAGAAGCTAAAGGAAAGCCAGTAGAATTTAAAGAGACCAAGATAAAGCCAGCGGAATTTAAAGGAGCAGAGATAAAAGAAGCAAAGGTTGAAGGAAAAGCACCAGAAGAATCCTTCTCTAAAGATTTAAATAGGGACAAAGAAAGTTTCCAAACAGGCAAGCCAAGAGTGAGGGAGATGCCTCACTTAGCTGAAGTGCCACAGGGGAGTGCAGCAGAAGCTGAACAACCACTGTGAGCAATAGTGTCCCAGAGACATGGGGCAAAAAAAAAATCCTGAAGTGGAAGGAAAAGGGAAGGTAAAATGCCCTAATGTGAAAGCCACAAGAAAACTAAAAGTGAAGTCAGTGTAGACGTGCCCTCTGAATATCATAAGATCAGGTTCTAAATCCAAAGCTAACCCAACCCAGCAAAAAAGATTCAGAACACGCAAAGAACTAAATGCAGGAGGAGAACCCAGATGCCTCAAAGGACTTAAAATTTATCACCCACTTCCACCCTAGAGATAAGAATTATCAATCTGCCAGAACAGGAACTATTAAATCCATGTGTTGTGGAAGTAGCAGTTGAGGCATAAAGCCTGTACAGAAATTTGCCAACAGCCAGGAACAATGTAGTAATGGAAATCTGTGTATGACAAGCCTTGGAACAGAAAAAGCTGTCAAACAAGTAAATAAAACACCAAACTTTCTAAACAGAAGCTTTCCTGGGGCAAAACTTAAACACCTAAAAAAGGAAATTCAATTATAATTGTGCCTCATTAAAAAGGATGATGTGAAACTCAAACTTGAAAAAGAAATGGCTGTTACAGACGATGTCAGCTGTAGGAGTTGCAAGATTGAGGTGTGGGTGTCAAGCGTGCAGTGGTGTGACCCCTATTCTTTCTCAACGAAAAAACATCAAACACAAAAATGAAATCCAAGGAATTTCATTTTTACCCCTTTTGAGGAAGGTGTCACACTCACGTGACGTGCAGCGATTGAAATACAGAACTGAACTACAGTGTTATAAAAATTGACTTTTCCTTTTAAAAAGTGGACAATATGCTGCAAAATAGCTGTTGAAGGTCAGACTGTATATTCAAAATATCTTGCTGTCTGGTAGGAACAAAAAGATACATTCCAAGCTAAGTGGTGTCAATTGCATCCATCCTGAAGCCATCAAGAGACATTTTTGAATTGAACAGGTTCTTCTGAAACAAAGAAGGTGTGAAGTAGCCAGATCCTGGGCCATTGTTGGTCAGCACATGGAGGGAATCTACCTCTCCAAGCAGAGGCAACATGTGAGGAATATTTGACCTTAAAATATAGTGCTCTGGCGAGGGAGAGAGGGAAATCAGAAAAAAAAATCACAAAAGCCTGTCCAGCTGAGAACTGGGAGAAATCCAGCAAAGGCCAAAGCAGGTGTCCTGCTGTGAATTCTACACCTCAATTGGTACAGCAGAGAACTGAAGGTGTTGCCCCCATCTCCAGATTGAAGTCTCAGCTACTGGAGAAATAGACAAACAACCTAGACCTGCAACCTTAGAAGAGAAATTGAACTCCAAGAAGATTCAACAAGTTTACCATAAACCCTGAAAACCTACCTCACTTCAAACCACTTGCCCCTTTTCCCTCTATTTTTTCGTATGTGTGCATGCAAGTACATGTGAGAGTGCGAATGCATGTGTGGGTGTGGTTGCGACAATTTCGGGAATGAATATTGCTCAATAAATATTCAGCCCCGGAATATTATGGGCCCCCCCAACAAGCAGGCTGGGTGGTGGGGGGTGGGGTTGGTGGAGGAGGGACATAAAATTGAGTGGGAGGCGGGGGGCCATTCCAGACCACCTCCCAACCCCGTTGCAATTTTATGCGGGGTGGCGGCAGCGAGAAACGGCTTGCCCACTCCAGGTCAATCAAGGCCATTAGATGGCCTATTAACTGCCACTTAAGGGCCTTCTCCCACCGCTGCGGGTATTTTACCCTCGGTAAAACCAGGTGACCGCTTTGCGAGGCGGGGGAGAGCCCTCCTGATCAGGCACACTGGCCCCCATGGAGGGCTGCCCCCGAAGCCCCAACTGCCCCCAATGCACAACACTCACCCCCCCCCCCACCCTCCGACCAACCCCACTTCCTTCACCAGGGCCCAGCCAGTTGTCCTTGGTGAGTTCCGGGGCCGTCCTTCCTGTTGCTGTGGTGGCTGGGTGTCGTCCCAGCAGTGGCCACCGCCCCCAGTGGTTCTGCTGGGACTAATGAGCCAGCAGCTCCATTAGCTGGGACTTCCTGCCTCAAAGAGGTGGCCTAATACCAATTAATGACCTGGGACCGAAAAATCCTGGCCTAGCTCCCCAGGCCCGGCGGAGGCAGGCTCACCACCAACTTTTCAGGCGCTGGGCGGGACCTCCCGCCCAACGTAAAATTCCGGCTTAATCTTCTGTTTTAAACCTACAAGAAAACCTGTTGCTGTCTGTTTATTTGACAAAACATAAAGGGGTTAAAAACACTTGCAGTCAGTTGGGAGTTAAACATTGGGAGCGACCCACACCCCTTACCACCTGGCTGTAACAACTATGTAATTTAAGGCAACATGATCTTAAAGGGCTTGGTGCGAAATATGTATTTGAAAATTTGAAATTGAGTTCAGAATTAGTACTTTAAGTCATCTGGTTTTGCTTATCTCTATTGACACACTTACTGGGAATGAGTTTGTGACTATTAAAGCTAATTTACCAAGAAAGGCAATTTCCAGTCATCATTTTGGCTTGGATTCAGATTTAACAAATAGTGAAGCAGGCAGTGTTCTATTTTTCAGTGAGGGTTTATAAGTCAACAATGATGCAAAACAATAACAGCGCTCAAGGTAATTTTATAAGCCTGGTGCAATGATTCCATCTCCCAACACACTATTTTCTGTCCACTAATTTGGTGAAAAATCATGTAAACTTGATTTCCTGAGATACATGCAAAGCTCTCTGCCACAAGTGGGAATTCATAAAATTAGCCCTTCTATCCCTGAATTGGCACCACAGTACATCTGCTGGAAACAACTCCATTTAAGCATATTCATAGGAATCTATGTCCATATATTCAGAAATTGATATTTTCTAATTGGAGGTCATGCCAGTTAATGTGGGCCTAGATGGAGAATGTGTCTAGACATAGTTCGTGTTTGACCTTTGGAAAATCACCTCAGTCCAGACTGCTGAATTATCAAATGTAGTTTCTGTGAAGATTTTCTCTTAAGTATGTTGTAACTGCTTCCATCTATATATTATGCTTATCAGTCACTAATATGTCTGAGTTTTACAATGTTTTTTTAAGTTAAATGTTTAAAAATATTGAGGGCCAGATTTTTTCTGGAAAACAGAGTTTGAACAAAGTCAATATTGAGCGAATCGACCAGCAAATTCTAACAAGGAAGATATCTTGTGAATTGTGTATTGCCACAAGTTGCTGCCTGAGTTGTGCCATGCTTCATTTTGCTTCACAAACAACATCTCTCTTTTAACCTTCATGAAGTTACTGCATTTTCACATATTAATTGCCCATTGAAACCACCACAGAAAGCTAATTTTAGTAATTAACACTGTAAGTACCCTTTCAACCAAGTTACAATTGTTAATGACTGCCAATCAACCTTTCATACCCAGGAAGTAAACAGTTTTAATTGTGGAGCCTCATTCGTTAATGATAATTGTTTTAAGAAACTTACAAAATGTCAATTTAAGAACTTACTTTTCGTTGGTAGTATGGAACTTGAGTATTGCTGAAGTTAGAGACATTATGTCGAAGCTTTTTGTCTTGCACTGATCAGGACAATCCACAAGAATACCAATGTAAGGGAAAACAACAAATTTATACTGTATAGAGAATAGAGTTCTGCTGTTTGCAACGGGCAAGATACAGGCCATACCCAACCAGCCCATGCTTGCAAAACTCAAAACAGTGTCCAACATTAGATGTGATTCCGCGATTGGACAGCATTTGCTAAATAATCCTGTGTGCTAAGAATTACGCTGACAACCAGTTTAAGACTGTCATTCGGGCTCGCATTGTGGCGCATTTGCGCCTACTGGAAACTACATATATTAATACACAGGGCCCTGTTCTTTGAAGACTGAAAGAATATGCGCAAACATTGCGCGTATTTTAGCTCAACAAAATAAGTGGCAGCCATTCACTGGTTCATTCCTCAGGGCAATGCCTTGACCAATCAGAGTCAAGCTGCCTGGTTTGAATTTCAGACAAAGTTTGGCAGTTAACTGTCAGTCACCGTTAACTGGTGCATTCTCCATGGCAACACTTCCAGCAATCAGAGTTCACTTGCCAACCAATCAGTACTCTCTTCTCGTACGGTACAAATTTGTTGTTGACCCTTACATTGGTATTCTTTCAGATTGTCCTGATGAGTGCAAGACGAAAAGCTTTGACATAATGTCTCTAATTTCAGCAATACTCAACTTAGTTTTTCTTTTTTCTCTTTCTCTCTCTTTCTTGATCTATTCTTTCTTTCACTTGCTTTCTGTTCTGACTTGACATTGAATTTACCCATTCATTCGCCTTCCTTCTCAATCCTTCCTCTCCTTATTTCTCAATCCTTAAATACTATTTGTTACACTGTTTCTCCAATTCACTAAAGTTCCAGATGTTCCATTGCCCTTGCTACACCATTATCAGCTCGCATTTCCAACAACTTTGTGGGCAAAGAATGTTAAAACATTAACTTGCATGAATAAGCTTAATTAATGGAGGGTGCCCCAGCAAATTCATAATGTTCAAACCATAATGTTTAAAATTAAATCTTAAAATATTGCTTTCTGTATTTTGAATCTTATGTCTGCCTCAAATGGTTGCACACGGATGGCAGTGAATCAAGTTGTACATTTTAACAGAAAAAGATGAAAATGTTCAATTATGCATTTCAAAGACTAAATGTCCAATATTTCTTGAGTGATCAGGCTGAACTTGTTTTCATTTCTGAAGTGTCACAGGAATTCTCTCCTTTCATGTGCAATTATAATTTAGGAAGCTCTTAAAAATACCACCACAAAATAAGTCAACCATGACTTTTGGACTTTTCATTAAATATAACATTTTTAGGAAGAATTAACTCTACAGGTATTGTAGATTTTTATTCATTTGATATAGCGATGAAAAAGGGTTTGTCACAGTTTTCTTTTTCAAAAATATATTACTGGAACTAGAGTTTATTATCGAGTTGCCTTATCCAAGAGTCATTTTGGATTGCATGATATTGGATATAGGTTTTATGGTAAGAATTTTAAATCTTTCAGTAATTCTAGTTGTAGAATTCTAGTTCTAATTATCATGTCGCTTATGTTAATTGAGGACAGTCATGTTTGCAATTTTGAAACTTGTAGACAGCTTTAAGAATCTGTAAAGCTAATAAAAGTTTACATATTTATAGTCTAGATGAGGTGAGGAGTGATTGCCTTTGACATGAAGGCAGCATTTGCGCATCAAGGAGCCCTAGCAAAACTGGAGTCAGTGGGAATCGGGGGAAACTCTCCACTGGTTGAAGCCATACCTAGCACAAAGGAAGCTGGTTGTGGTTGTTTGAGGTCAATTATCTCGTTCCCAGGACATCATTGCAGGAGTTCCTCAGGGTAGTGTCCTAGGCCCAACCATTTTCAGCTGCTTCATCAATGGCCTTCCCTCCATCATAAGGTCAGAAGTGGGGATGTTCGCTGATGATTGCACAATGTTCAGCAGCATTCGCAACTCCTCAGATACAGAAGCAGTCCGTGTCCAGATGCTGCAAGACCTGGACAACATCCAGGCTTGGGCTAATAAGTGGAAAGTAACATTTGCGCCACACAAGTGCCAGGCAATGACTATCTCAAACAAGAGAATCTAACCATCTCCCGTTGATGTTTAATGGCATTACCATCGCTGAATCCTCCACTATCAACATCCTGGGGGTTACCATTGATCAGAAACTGAACTGGACCAGCCACACACATACTGTGGCTACAAGTGCATGTCAGAGGCTGGGAATTCTGTGGTGAGTAACTCACCTCCCGACTCCTAAAAGTCTGTCCATCATCTACAAGGTCCAAGTCAGGAGTGTGATGGAATACTCTCCACTTGCCTGGATGGGTGCAGCTCCAACAACACTCAAGAAGCACAACACCATCCAGGACAAAGCAGCCTGCTTGATTGGCACCCTATCCACCACCTTCAACATCCATTCCCTTCACCACCGACGCACAGTGGCAGCAGTGTGTACCATCTACAAGATGCACTGCAGCAACTCACCAAGGCTCCTTCGACAGCACCTTTCAAACCCATGACCTCTACCACTTAGAAGGGCAAGGGCAGCAGATGCATGGGAACACCACCATCTGCAAGTTCCCCTCCCAGCTGCACACCATCCTGACTTGGAACTATATCGCTGTTCCTTCACAGTCGCTGGGTCAAAATCCTGGAACTCCCTTCCTAACAGCATTGTTGGTGTACCTACACCACAAGGACTACAGCAGTGCAAAAATGCAGTTCACCACCACCTTCTCGAGGGCAATTTGGGATGGGCCATCAATGCTGGCATAGCCAGTGATGTCCACATCCCATGAACGAATAAAAACAGAACTTAAAACTATTCATTAATGTTTGTTTTCAGAAATTTATATAACATCGAATTTAAAACTTTTCCTTTTCTCTCTTTCTTGATCCAATCTTTCTTTCTCTCACTTTCTGTTCCCGATGTGGCATTGCATTCACCCATTCATTTGCCTTCCTTCTCAATCCTTCTTCTCTTAGTATGCCATGCAGGAATATATCTACAGTAATGTTATTTCCTAGAAAGCCGAAGTAGCATTTTGATCTAGCGCAAAAATGTGGAACAACATCTTGCGTTTGTATAGCATCTTTCACAAAGGGAAGCTTGTGAAGGCACGTAATCAGATAAAAATTTGCCACTAAGCAGAAGATATTATGAGGAGTAACTAAAAACATTTTCTCATTCATGACTTCCCAATTCCTTTTCAGTGAATATAACTCTGAGATCTGTTGAGAAAATTTCCATCCCTCAGATAATTTATGCAGATCACTTCACCACTACGCACACCTAAGTATAAAGATGCAGTCCAATGCCCAGGACTTACTCAGTTCCTAGGTCACCCTCATATGGGTTTTTGCGTACTATCCTGTCAACGAATTTTGAATCATTAACAATGGGAGCTCCCTCTTTTCCACATGATGTTAAGAGTTTTGGTTTCTCCTATTCCATCTTGGCTATGGATGTTTCCCAGTATGTTTAAGCTCCAGTGTTCTGCATCCACATGATTAAATATGGTTTCTGTCCCCATGTTTGCCACAGTTTTGTTTTTCAGTTTCTACTGTCAATGTCAAAAGGATGAAAATAATTGGGTGAATCGACCTATATTGCACTCAAGTACCTGGTTAGGTAGTTAATGAACAACATTGGTGTGCACATGGGAGAAAGATGGCAACCTATCTTTTTGGTGATGAAAACTTACAAAAGGAGGAAAGTAAAACATAATTGCAAAAAAACCTGAAGTCAAAGACTAACTTCAAGCAAACATGCATAGTTTAGAGATTCATTTCAACCTGAATTGAACTAACAGATATTATCAAACCCAGTGAAATTTTATTTCTAAAAATCCCACTTGAGCCACTTAAATGGCTTGCACCATATCTGTTAGAACGCCTCTGTCTTTAATGAAGTTTTCAGAGAGTCTAATCCCATACTATTGATTTTAACAAGTCATCTTTACTTTCCCTGCCCCTTTCAAAAAAAAAAGGCCATTCGACAACGGTATGTTGCATTTTATTAATAATCTCCTTAAATTTGATTTCCTGTCAAGACAACTTACTATTAATTTACTCCAGATTTCACAAATTGACATTTCAAGCTTCTCTTAGCGGATGTTGCCATAGGGCAGTACTGATTTGCTTCTTCCAAATTATAATGCAGGTTCCGAGCTGTACTGTTTCATTCGTCTTGCGGTAGGAATGCGTTGAGCATTATTGATCCCTTTGGATAATCTTCACCCATATACACTAACTCTTTTCTAAGACAGATACTGAACTCCGTGTTGATAGTGACCCTCTAACATTTTTCATATTTGTGGGAGCAGACATTTTTTGGATGAAGAATAACTTATGTTGCATAATTAAAAATAATTAGGCTATGTCATTTTAAGTAAACACATAAAATTTTAGCCTCGGTGTAAAAATACAATTTAAGAAATTTGAATGGGACTAGTACTTTAGTCCAGATTGACACACTCTTGATATTTACTCTTGCAGAGATCCTTGAGTCTATTTTTAATAAATTATATA
Organism: Heterodontus francisci; assembly: GCF_036365525.1. NCBI lineage: Eukaryota > Metazoa > Chordata > Chondrichthyes > Heterodontiformes > Heterodontidae > Heterodontus > Heterodontus francisci. The sequence continues at coordinate 101,450,014 of NC_090375.1, read as the reverse complement.
CAATTTTTGAAAACTAATGCAAATAGACAATCCCTAGTTAAAAAATATTTATCTTTTATAGTATTTTGTTGTAAAAAAAGAATCATTGTTTACTATGCTACTGAAAAGTCCAAATTCAGTTCTTCTGTGCTGCTGAGTTGTTGAGTTCTTTTTTTAAGAAAAGGGCGTTGTCCCTAAACCCCTTCATGTACCTTATCACAGCCATTAAGCAGTATTGGTGGATGTCTAAAACTAGATATCTCTCCCTTGGTTGCAGGCTTGGGGAACTGAACTGGTGAGAAAAATATATATGATTAAATTTTCATAGACCTGCCACATTTCATTGAAAAGTGTAATGCAGCCATTTTCTTATGATGGTAACACTGGATTAATAGGATTTATAAATGGAATATGACTGTCAATGATGAAGTGATGTTGCAGTTCTGTGTTCTGGCTACGAAGTGGTGGTACAATGCAAGATTTTTTCTCATTCGCTCTGACTCTGCCATATTGGTAAGAATTCAGTTTTTCCTTTTTTTAAAGAGTGAAGTATTTAATGCATACTGATTTATTTTAAGTTTCAATTTTATGGACCTGGTACTGCTCTGTACTCACACTTTCAGGATGAAATATGTAATACATTTTGGTGTGCAATAAAAACAACTTTTCATTTTTTGATCTTTTAAAACAAACATGGTAACCCTGATGCTGTTATTTTCAGGGAGTACCTTGGGAAACAGCTTCAGTCAGAACAGCCACCAACTGTCACCACCAGAAGCTGAATTGTCGTACTACTGTTGTAGTCTGTGCTAAAATGCAATGGTTGATTGTTCCTAGAGTGCAAAAAAGTGTGTTTCTGAATATATTGAAGTAAGAATATAGCTTGATGGATAATGATGTTTTTCATATGTCCACACACTGCATTTCTTTATGGTGTAATGTATTTAGCAAAATAGAAAATAAATGTTGATTTAAATAAAGAAGCTTATGATATTTGGCACAAAAGTATGTACATAATGAATATCCTGAAAGATCCATTATTTGACCTAGTCAGTTATTTGTGTTAGTCCAATATGATTTCACAGTAATGTTTCTATTAAAAAATGAGCATACTGTAAAGTAGTTATCTGCTGTGTAATGCCAATATAGTGATAAATTATTAATAAAACAACTTCCTCTGTGGACCTGAACTCATTAGATTATCAACATTTAACCTTATGGCTTTGTCAAATCAATTTTTGAAGCACTGCAACATATTACAGATTGGTTGAATGTTGCTTGTTGTGGAGGCATTATTCATGATTTTTTTTTAAAACAGAAGTCTTCCTATTGGAACCATTAAGTAAATTATATTTTACAATTAAACTGGAAAGTCAAATTCCTTTACACTTACAATTTTCATACAGTTGAGTATGAAGAAACTTTTTAGTGTGCATTTTACATTTGAGGGGGAAAAAAAAGCTGGGGGAATGTAGCTTACTTATGGCCTGAAATAGATTGTTGATGATATACAGGGACTGCATATTGACATTATGGTTGCAAGTTGATGATTTGCTATCAATATTGATGATTGCATAGCGAGGTGTAAAGATAATAAAACATGTTGCTGTATTGTGTTGCATCTCCTCCTGCCTGCAGAATGGTCCATTGTGGAGTTCATTTCCCCTTGATTGTTTTGTGTCTTGGTTGCTGGGGATCACAGGAACACAGTAGCTGCTGTTGGTGCACTTTAGGTTCTATATCAATCCAAAAAGCTATCCCCAAATAACAGGGGTTAAGCTTTACTATTTTTGCCTCTAAAACTTTTGTTCAGATGCTATTTTTGGCTGCAAATCAGTCCCTTAAATACAGATCAAAATTTTGAACCACTTACTGAACTAGGAACAAGTATGCATCACCAAGATTAAATTTGAGGGGTCTGCCTCCAATTAGATCATACTGATAGACAATTTCATACATGTCAGGCATTCCTGGCATCTAGTATTACTATGGTACAAATGATGCAAAATATCTTGAGGGATGTATTTCCATTGTTTGCATCTGTTTATAATATAGCCACCTGTATATTAGGCATACCTGGATCCTACCTGCAAGAATTCATGGGCACATAACAATGGGCAGACACCTGATGGAATGGTAAGGAGTAGTTTGAATTACTTCCCTAATATAGACAATACTTCATAAAATGAATCAATGGAAGCTATTGTCATCTTGATGTTGATGACAGATTAAAATTTTCTGTAATGCTTTGAGATTTCAGCTGGGATAGGGAAGAATGGAATATTACTGCACTTTTTCACATTTATCCCTCAACCCAAAAAAAACATATTAACTTGTCATTTATTGTAGTTTTCTGTTTGAGTCTGCGCTTTGCAAATGGGCACCTGCATTTGCCTCCATGACCACAATTGCAATTCAAGAAGTATTCATTAAGGTCCTAGGATGTGCACCCAAGTACTGAAATGTGTACCAGCTATAATGGCTTGGCTTTTTTGATGCGTTTACACTTTTTGCCTTCAATGTTCATGTTGAATGGGCATAAGGCAATGTTTTTGAATGATGCAGCTCTTGGAGGGAAACAGTATATTTACATGCTTGTATTGTAACATCTGCAATTTGTTTAGTTTGCGATTTATATATATATATAGAATGATTTTTGGAAGACAATTTACTTAATAGATGTTAGAAATTGGAAATATACTTAGAATATACATATTCTATCAGCTTGAAATAGGTAAAAGAATGGAGTGCTGTAAGTTTAGTTTTACAGGAAACTGCTCAAAGTTTCGATTCTCTAGAAATAGAGCTAGTGGAATAACTATTCTTTGGTGATGACAGCTAGCTTGAAAAATAGGCCATGGACAGATGAGGCCTCTGCAGTAGTTGGAGAGCAACATGATATATATTTAAAACAAATAACCATACTTCAAAGCTGTTAGGATTTTTGGTTAACCTTGCTTAATTAAAATGCTTGCTGAACTGTGTAAGTTAACTCGTGTGTGGAAATAGAAGTTGCTTTTGTGTATCATGCTCCCTGGTTCAATAGTCTGATAAGGAATTAGAACAGTTTATTAGCAAACCTTATGAGCAGCTTTGAGTATAACAACTGATTACAAACAAATGAGGCCCGTGAAAGTGGGCTTGGAGGGCAAGGCTAATATTCAAGTGAGTTGTGGAACTGATTATTGGAAACAGCACAGTATGAGATAGGTGAAGATGCTGTAAAGCTATAATTGATCAAGGGCAGAAACTGCATGCAATTGGCGATAGAGACCTCTAAAATGTGGGAAATAAGGTAAGAGTGGGCTTTTACTTCATGGTTTAAAAATAATTCAATACTCCATTGGACACTATATTAAGAATTTTTACAGGACAATTAAGTTCTATAACACCCAGGTCCACCCCTGAAAATGGGTATAAGGGGTAAGATATTGAAGGAAGCCATTGCAGTAGATGGTAGAGAGAAACTCCTGAGGGTAGATCTATGCTCTATTTCTCTTGGGTAGTTTGAGAAGTTGTGAAGATATGAGGCACCGAGAAGAAGAGAGCAAGAACTGTTTGTGCATGCCAGCCCTCCAGCCCCAACTGGGCTGATGTTTGTTGCTTGTCACAGTTGTGTGTTTTTGCTGTATGATTAGTATGTTATATTCTGTCTTAAACTCATACTAAACTCAATATATCCAACATATTGATTGTAGTCAATCCTGATTGGTTAACAGCAACAAGTTGTGCTGAAATTAAAATAAATTGGTGATTATAAATCATGCCACAGGAAAGTTTGTTTTTCTAGTACAGTTTATTATTAACCACCAATGACTAACTGAAGCACTGAAAGCACTCCAGAATATACATAAATAAAAAGGACGATACCTGAAAAATAATTATCTGAATATCAGCATTCACAGAAGCTAAGGTGGCTACAAGCCATCAAGGTGTAAGTTGCAGAGTCCTATGGTCTTCACAAACTCAGATACTTTTTATTCTCATTCCTGAGATATGAGCATCGCTGGCAAGGCCAGCATTTGTTGCCCATCCCTAATTACCCTTGAGAAAATGGTGCATGGGGATCAATAGAGGGGAGGCGGTGGCATAGTGGTAATGGCACTGGACTAGTAGCCCAGAGGCCCAGGCTAATGCTCTGGCGACATGGGTTCCAATCCCACCATGGCAGATGGTGAAATTTGAATTCAATTAATAAATCTGGAATTAAAAAGCTTGTCTAATGGTGACAACATTGTCAATTGTTGTAAAAAAAATTATCTGGTTCACTAACGTCCTTTAGGGAAGGAAATCTGCTGTTCTTACCTGGTCTGGCATACATGTGACTCCAGATCCACAACAATGTGGTTGACTCTTAAATGCCCTCTGAGATGGCATTGCAAGCCACTCAGTTCAAGGACAATTAGGGACAGGCAATAAATGCTGGCCTAACCAGCAATGCCCACATCCCATGAATGGGAACCTGATGCCCGGAGCATTTCTGGGTGCAACTGACCCATAGGAACATAAGGCTTAGAAGCAGGAGGAGGCCCTTTGAGCCTGCTCTGCCACTCGATAAGATCATGGCTGATCTGGTTATGATCTCAACTCTACTTTCCTGTGTGTGTCCACCCCCCGCCCCACCACCAAAAAAAAAATCCTTGACGCCGTTGTCTATCAAAAATCTATCTTACTCAGCCTTGAATAAATTCAATGACCCAGCCTCTACTGCTTTCTGGCAAGAGAATTCCACAGTTGAGCAGCCATTGAGAAAAAAAAAATTCCCCTCATCTCCAACTTAAAAGGGAGACCTCTTATTCTTAGACTTTGTCTAGTTCTAGTCTCCCACACAAGAGGAACCATCTTCCTGGTATCCTATCAAGTGCCCTCAGGATCTTATGTTTCAATACAATCACCTCTCATTCTTTTAAACTCCAATGGGTATAGACTCAACCTGGTCAACCTTTCTTCATAAGATAAGCCCTTCATCCCTGGAATTAATCATAGACACAATGCTATTTTCAAATGAAAAGGGCCTAATTGGCCTGGGGTGGAGAGGGTGCTTGGTGCCCAATTAAAGGCGTTGGGAATGGCCCAGAGGTGGAACCTGGAAACCGAAGGCGATTTTAAAAGGAAAACAGTAGCCATGACTGGGCTTGTTATTGCCAGGAGGTCTGGAGAAGCAGGGAGCTCAGAGGGCCAGTGCAAGCATAGGTATATGTCTCCCTTGAGGCATTAACAGATGCAGTGGCAGACAAGAGAGAAGTCCTTATCCTGACTTCCTGAAGGAGATTTCCTCTGAGAGAGACCAAGAGGGCGTAGTTAAAGGTGGCCATGGAGGTCAACAGCCAGGGACTCACCAGAAGGACATGGGTCCAGTGCAGGAAGAGATTCAATAACCTGATATGGTCTGGTAAGATGTGTCCAGTAGCACTGTAGATCACCCACTCTAAACAACAGCATGCATACGAGCTGACCTCACAATGTCCATACTTTTCCGAAAACATTGTCAGATCAAGTGTCTGGTCGTATCACTGAGATGGCAGCCACCCTGACATGGGACACTATTCAGAAGGGGACATCACTGAGGGGCACAGCAGTTCAGAAAAGAGGAAGGAGGGCAGCCTAGTTATGAATTATTCTCTCATCCTGCAGAAGAGAGTCCACAACGCTTGGAAAATGGCCAGAATGGGTAGTGGTGTGGCCCAACTCCATACTCTGACGCCGATGGAGATCACTAGTCAGTCGGGGGATAGTGAGATTAGAGGCTTTGAACAGCATGGTCATTTGATTGCTGTATATTGAGGTGAAGGGCATGGAGGCTCCTGCCCAATGCTTCATGTGGCTGTTCTGCCACTATCATCTAAGGGGATGGTGGTGCTGGGGAAATGGTTGAGTTGACCGTGTTCTCATTTCCACTTTCTTGTGTTTCCCACAGGGCCATTTGCAGAGGGAGAGGAGAGTGCACAAGCACAATCGGCACCACCCTCCTCGGCAGGGGGAGACTCACCGGAACCAGCACCATCACATCATACCTTAGCACCAACACAGACACACTCACCTTGGTTGGGCCCCAGATTAACATAGAAAGGGAAGCACTGGGTGAACCTCACGTGACATGTGAGCAGGAGGAGGAGGGTGAGACAGAGTTAGCCAAGGGCAGATCGCCTCGGAGGATGGAGGACAGACATAGTGATGCTCTGTTGGTTGGGTGTCACAGACAAGGAGGGTTTTCCTTAAGAACCAGAGATAGATAAGTTCTTGTTTGTCGGAGTTCCCTGAGGCCTTGAGGAGCCATGGGCAAGCAATGAAGGAGTCCATGCAGCGCATGTGCTCTGTCATGACTTCGATCGCATGAGCTTCTCCATTGAGAGGTTGGGCAACCTCTTGGAGAGCCATATGCAGCACCACTCTCTGAATAGATGCAGGTTCAGCACGCTGATATGCACAGAAAGAGTGAACATTTAGTGTCGCTGATGACGCTGAGATGCTCGGAGTGGATGCCAGTTGCATCCCAATTGGTGGTCTCATCCAGCATCCATAGGGGGCAGGAAAGGGCTGAGACGCTTGAAGCGGCAGATGAAGGGGTCACCCCTCAGAAGGTACAGGCGTCACTCTTCAGCCCCTCAAATTATATGTGTGCCAAGGCCCTGTGACAGAGTCAGCCCTTGCAATGACGCAGGCACAGCAGCCTGATTTCACTTAATGGGTCACCTGAGTGCTGTTCTCCACATCTGTATGCTCTTTTGTTTTATTGCAATATCACATGTTTATGTTATCAATCTGATATGTGTGTTATTGATGTTTCATGTCAAAAGCGGGATAGAGTCTTGTGGAGGGAAGGGGGGTGCGTAGGGCTTTGTGATGTTGGAGAGTGTTGGTGGCCGAAACCTCATTCTCCATGCTCATGGCTGGCAATGGGACTTCATAGATGTAGGTCTTCCAAGAATGATAGCTGTCCACGCTGGAAGGTGAGTTCACATTTCTTCAGTCGTAAGGGCTCAGAAGAAGCTTACTGCTGAATCAGTGTGGCCCTTGTAGCCATGCCAGCCTGCAGTTCACCCAGAGGTCTGGGATGGGATCGCTGGGCATCCTCTGCTGCCTCGTCGCCGGCCACCTCTTAAGCAAACCCTACCTCCACCTGTTCAATGTCTTCTTCCTCCTCCCAGTCCTCCTCCGAGGTGGAGTGGCATTCCAGGTACTCCTTTTCATCCACCTCCAAGCCTCTTTCCAGCATCATGTTGGGCAGGGTGCAGCAGACGACCACAATATGGGACACTGGCTAGCTCATATTGGAGGGCACTACCTGAACGGTCACGGCAACGGAATCGCATCTTCAAGATGCCAATAGTCTGTTCGATGCAGGTCTGTGTTAGCAGATGGCTTTGGTTATAGCACCTCTCCATCTGTGCCTGGGTAGCAGACAGGTATCTGGAGCCATCTCTTTAGGTGATAACTCATCCCCTAGCAGCTACCCAGGGAGTCTGGATGTGAACCTGAAAAGGAGTCATGGCAGCTGCCTTGGAACCGGGCGCCAACCTGCAGGATTCACAGACTGTTTGGACATTCAATGAGTGGTAGCCCTTTAGGTTGAGGAGTCTGACTGGCTGGTCTGTCAGTGCCTTGATAGCTACTTTTGGTGGAATCGAGGATCCCCTAGACCTGAGGGAATCCATTAATGGCAGCAAAGCCCAATGCACTCTGTGCCTGTGCAGGTCCATCTGTCTCAAAATGGATGTAGACCCCGTCCTCCTGAATATAACATCCATGACCTGCCTGATGGCATGATGAGCTGCCGACTGCGAAATGCCACGTAGGTCACCAGCTGATCTCTGGAACGACCCGATTGCATAGAAACTGAGGGCAATGATGACCTTGACTGTTGCAGGTAAGGGATTGTCATGGGGACCACGAGGCCTCAGGTTATTGTGCATCAGAGCACAACTGTCCAAGACCATCTGCCTGGGTAGACACAGCCTCTTACTTCACTAGCGCTCTGTCATTTGCATGTAGCTGAGTCTTGGGCAATAGACCTGATGTCTAGGATAGCACCTTCTTCCCCTTGCAGCCTCCCGCCATGCTCCTCTGGCTTCCTTCTGTCCAGGAGGTTGCATCCACTAAATCTCATCCTGGCTGCTCTGTCCAATGTCAGAGTAGCCTTTTTGCAAGTGACCTCCCTCAGCTGGCGCAAGTTCACTTACGAGGCCTTCCCCTGCCAACCCCTGCTGCCCAAGAGATGCCATCAGCCTCACATCCCTCTTCAGAATCCAAGCACTCACCACTGCCAAATGCAAGTCTTACAGCTCCAACAATGGCTTCTCTGTGGCACTTTTCAGGCAGCTGAGCTTTATTCTAGGCTTCTACAGTATGTTAGCCCTTCCAATAGCTCTCTTGCCACACCCCACCCCTCCCCCCAACCCCGCGCAGTGTGCACAACTTCTGCACCCTGCTGTGTTCCAAACATAACAGGCTGAATTTTACCAGCCCCTCGACCTTGGGGGGGGAGGGGGGGGGGGTCCATGAAATGCTGCCGGGAGAGGCCCACCTTGACTCCCGACATTGAGAAGGCCTCACTACATTTTACCAGTGAGTGTGTCCGCTTCAGGATGGACCCGAACAGCCAGGCCCAGAGGGCGAACATTTTTGGCACCATTGCTGGATAACCAAAGGTACAAGGGGTCATAGACTGCACCCATATGACCATCAGGCCTCCCGCCAGGCTACCAGCTGCAGACTTTACCATTAAGTGATTCCTCTCAATCTTGGTACAGCTGGTATGTGATTACCAGAGACGCTTCAGGCAACTCCATGCCGGCTTCTCAGGCAGCTGCCATGATGCCTGGATCCTGTTCCTGTCCCAGCTCCCACTGCTGTTCACTAAACTAGCTCTGATGGAGGGGTGGCTTCTTGGAGACAAGGGATACCCCTTGCAGATATGGCTCCTGACACCAGTGAGAGACCCCAACACTGCTGCAGAGGAGAGATACAACGTCAGCCATGGAGGTACAAGAGCCGCCACTGAGCAGGAGATCAGCATGCTGAAAATGCGCTCCCACTGCCTGGATAGATCGGGCGGTGCCCTGTACGATGAGCCGCAAAACACTGCTGCTTTCTTTGCTGCTCGCTGTGCTCTGCACAACTACACACCCAATAGGGGCAGGCCTGGCATGATGAGGAGAGACGTCAGCAGGATTCCTCTTTGGACTATGAGGATTCTGAGGACCTAGGCTCTGCACGCAGGGCTAGCAGGGAGCTAGGGATGCATGGCAGTGGCTTATGAGACAAAGGCTCTCCACTCCATAGGAACTGACAGCCCTGCAAACCACACAGCACCCACACCCTCGCTCACCTGCTGTGCAGCAGTCCACATCTGCAACATCTTTATCTAAACCATTAGAGGCAGCAGCAGACTGAGCCATTGTCCATGTCACTGCATTCTTGGAGACGCTCATGAGTAATGGTGGCAGGGCAATGATGGTATTGCATATATTGGCATTCCTGAAAGGCCAATGATGAAAAGGGATGAGACATTAGCGGAAAATGCTGGCACACGTCATTCACACAGAAAAAAGGACACATGTTGGTGAAGAACATTTAGAGAAAAACGTATTTACATTGCAGTGACACCCGTGCATTCCCATTTGCGTCAGTGTGTTTTCTTTAAACGCTTGCAAGTGCCCCTTATCAGTGCAACCTCAGCTCCAGCAGCCTGACTGGAGGAAGGCTGCTGATCAGATTGCTCCTTGGCTTTGGATAACTTCAGCGGTCGTCCTCTGCGCGCACGAGGCCTGGAGGGCCCCGCTGGCTGGGGGAATCCTGCGTCATCACAGAATTGTCCTCAGCTGTCGCGGCTGCTGGAGCTTGACTCACCGGCAGAAGGGCCGGTGTCCACATTGGGATCACCTTGAGGGGGACCCGAGGTATGGTGAGCTGGCTCACCTCCTCCATATCAGGGTTCAAATGAACCCCTCTGCTCTCCTGGGAAGGACCAGGGACAGGGACAGTCTCCATGCCCCTGGTCCCTCTCTCGCCTAGCCATTGCTGAATGGATGTCACGGCAGCGGCAAGGGATTGCAGGTCAGAGAGTAATAATTGATTCTGACTCACCATGAGGGCCGCCACCGCCTCAATGGATGACACCAGGCGCTCATATGCCTGGGACATAGCAACTATCATGGCCTGGATGGACTCCCCCTTCGTCCATTTAAGGCTGCTCATGGCCTCTGGCATCTCTGCCTGCTATTGCCTTTACTTATTCATTAGCTCCAGCATGTGCCGTGCTGCCAACAGCTGAGGGTTATCAGTAGCCTGGGGCTCAGCATGGGCCTGGCCACTCACAGCCCTCCGACTGTCAGGGGCCTCAGCTGTCTCAGCCTCAGTCAGCTGCTCGGGCGCGTGTGCAATGATCTCACCAGATTGTGATTCACACTCTAAAGCCGAACAGATACCCACCGAGGTGATTGTATCTGCGCTGGTGGAAGGTGCGTTAGTGTCATGGAGCGCTGTTTCCTCGGAGGATGGCTCTTCCTCCGAGGTGTGGGAGGCCACCCACACAGCCGGGTTTGGTTCATAGCTTGCACCTAGAAGACAGAAGGGAAGAGGACATTGTCCTGTTCTTGATCTAAAGCATTTCACAATTAGAACAGCACTGCATCATAGAACCGAAATTCAACATTGATCATCGTTCATATCATTTGGAAGTTGGTTCACCATGGACCCCAATGTCCAATTGACCAAATGAGCAGGGCAACTGGCTTGCTGCTAACTCAGGGCCTCCTCCTTAGCATCTGTGAGCCTTTGGAGGTCAGCTGGACCTCCACCGGTGCAGGTAGCCTCCCTCGAATTGTGGGCCCTCTTCGCCTAGAGGAGCAAGGAGGCAGATATTATGAATGGCATTTCAACAGCACAACACATGTAAAAAGAGGGGTGCTGACCACAAACGTGGGGGCTGCTCCGTGTGCACTACGGAGTGAACCACTCATGTAGATGCTGTTCCCTGAGCTCCCTGAGCAGATAAAACAGGATCTGGCCAGATTGGACTGGGAACAGCTACTTGTAGGGAAGTCGACATCAGACCAGTGGGAGTCATTCAAATAGGAAATAGTGAGAGTTCAGGGCCAACATGTTCCCGTAAAGGTGATGTCAAGGGATATAGAGGATTGAATAAAGAAAAAAAAGGAGGCTTATGGCAGATTCAGAGTGCTGAAAACAGCGGAGGCCCTAGAGGAGTATAGAAAGTGTAGGGGGGTATTTTAAAAAGCGAAGGGGGACATGAAAAAACACTGGCGGGCAAGATAAAGGAAAATCCCAAGGCATTTTATAAGTATATTAAGGGTGCGAAGATAACCAGGGAAAGAGTAGGGCCCATTAGGGACCTGTGTGTGGAGCCGGAGGACATAGGTGAGGTTTTAAATGGTTACTTTTCATCTGTGTTCACAATGGAGAAGGACGATGTAGGTGTGGAGATCAGGGAGGGGGATTGTGATATACTTGAACAACTTAGTGTTGAAAGGGAGGAACTATTAACTGTTTTAGCGGGCTTAAAAGTGGATAAATCCCCAGGCCCAGATGAGATGTATCCCAGGCTGTTATGTGAGGCAAGAGAGGAGATAGCAGGGGCTCTGATACAAATTTTCAAATCCTCTCTGGCCACAGGAGAGGTACCAGAGGACTGGAGGACAGCAAATGTGGTACCATTATTCAAGAAGGGTAGCAGGGATAAACCAGGTAATTACCGGCCAGTGAGTCTAACATCAGTGGTAGGGAAACTATTGGAAAAATCTGAGGGACAGGATTAATCTCCACATGGAGAGGCAGGGATTAATCAGGGATAGCATAGATTTGTCAGGGAGAGATCGTGTCTAACAAACTTGATTGAATTTTTCGAGGAGGTGACTAGATGTGTAGATAAGGGTAAGGCAGTTGATGTAGTCTACATGGAGTTCAGTAAGGCTTTTGATAAGATCCCGCATGGGAGATTGGTTAAGGTGGTAAGAGCCCATGCGATCCAGGGCAATTTGGCAAATTGGATCCAAAATTGGTTTCGTGACAGGAGGCAGAGGGTAATGGTCAAGGGTTGTTTTTGTGAGTGCAAGCCTGTGTCCAGTGGTGTATCGCAAGGATCGGTGCTGGGACCCTTGTTGTTTGTAGTGTACATTAATGATTTAGACGTGAATATAGGAGGTGTAATCAATAAGTTCACAGATGACACGAAAATTGGCGGTGTTGTAAATAGTGAGGAGGAAAGCCTTAGATTACAGGATGATATAGATGGGCTGGGAAGATGGGTAGAGCAGTGGCAAATGGAATTTAATCCTGAGAAGTGTGAGGTGATGCATTTTGGGAGGACTAACAAGGCAAGGGAATATACAATGGATGGTAGGATCCTAGGAAGTACAGAGGGACCTTGGTGTACTTGTCCATAGATCATTGAAGGCAGCAGCACAGGTAGATAAGGTAGTTAGGAAGGCATATGGGATACTTGCCTTTATTAGCCGAGGCAGGGAGGTTATGATGGAGCTATATAAAACACTAGTTAGGCCACTGATGGAGTACTGTGTACAGTTCTGGTCACCACACTATAGGAAGGATGTGATTGCACTGGAGGGTGCTGAGGAGATTCACCAGGATGTTGCCTGGGCTGGAGCATTTCAGCTATGAAGAGAGATTGGATAGGCTAGGGTTGTTTTCCTTAGAGCAGAGAAAGCTGAGGGTATACAAAATTATGAGGGCATTGATAGGATAGATAGGAAGAAACCTTTTCCTTTAGCAGAGGGGTCAATAACCAAGGGGCATAGATTTAAGGTAACGGGCGGGAGGTTTAGAGATTTGAGGAAAAAAAATTTCACCCAGACGGTGGTTGGAATCTGGAACACACTACTTGAAGGGGTGATAGAGGCAGGAACCCACGCACCATTTAAGAAGTATTTAGATGTGCACTTGAAATGCCATAGCATACAAGGCTACGGGCCAAGTGCTGAAAAATGGGATTAGAATGGATAGGTGCTTGATGGCTGGCACAGTCACAATGGTCCGAAGGGCCTGTTTCTGTGCTGTAAAGCTCTATGGCTCTATGATTCTATGACCAGACAAGGGTAAGTTCTGTCATGCACTGCACCATTCATGTCACTTCTTTCCTCCCTGCCCAACCTCCCTTCCTTCGGCATGGCAGTGTCACAAATGTCTGTGTGGGTACACCCAGTTTGAGTGGAGCCCTGATGTGAATTGGCACTTACCCGTGTGGTTCTTAGTAGGTCGTTCATTCTTTTATGGCACTGCACCCTGTCGTGGCAGATGGCCCCATGGCTACTGACCTCTTCTGCCACCTCCAGCCAGGCTGCCTTGTTCAAGCGGAAGGGCCTCTTCCTATTATTGCTGGGGAAGAGGACCTCCTACCTTGCCCACACAGCCTGGAGGAGAGCGGTCAGGGAGGCATCACTGAACCGTGGTGCCACCCTATCACGCCTCTCGGTTTCCATGCAGGTAAATTCCTCTTTTCACTGATGGAGTGATCTCTGCAGTTGAACTGCTGCTTGGTTCTGTCTCCTCTGTAGGTGCAGGCATAGCTGATGTGCTGGCTGCCCTTTAAATAGGGCCCCAGCACATGACCATCAGCTGTGCCAGCGTCCATCACGGCGCCAGATGTCCTGCACCACCCTCCCCCCACATAATGGGGGTGCCACGTGTTGCCATCATGTTAATGAGCCCCCGTGCGTAATATAGGGGGGGGGCAGTGGTGGCCGATGCTCACGGGCACGCCACGAGATCCAAGCATGCTGCTGCGAAGTGCAGGGTGCTCATAAAATTCAGCCCAACGTTTTTCCCATGCACTCCTATTGAAACTTACAAACTGCTCCTGACAAGTCTTTCAGTAAGCTCCACAATGAGCTCAACTGTCAATTAACTGGAGGCGTCTGTACTTCCCATTCCCTCCCTCGCAGCATCCCTTTAAAAATTGCTTCGCGTTCCGGAGGCAGTGGGAGCCTGTGCTGACCTCTGAGAATTCAATTTTAAAATCACGCATGCCACTCCCTCCCACACCCACTGGGATTTCAAAATTCAGCCCAGGTTTTGGATATGTCTCAAATATAGTCTTTCATGTTTGAACTGCTACAAAATGAAAGAAGATATGTACCTGGATGCCAATGGTTCCAGGTCTCTATATTTGTATTATGTGCCTTCTTGTGATACAAATTATAGAAGTATTTACACAGTAATAGACATCCGAGATTGCAGATTGGAGAAAGGCCAATTTTTTTTATTCATTCATGAGATGTGGGCATCGCTGGCTAGGCCAGCATTTATTGCCCATCCTTAATTGCCCTTGGGAAGGTGATGGTGAGATGCCTTCTTGAACTGCTGCAGTCCTTGGGATGAAGGTACACCCGCAGTGCTGTTAGGAAGGGAGTTCCAGGACTTTGACCTGTCAACAGTGAAGGAATGGCAATATAGTTCCAAGTCAGAATAGTGTATGGCTTGGAGAGGAACTTGCAGGTGGTGGTGTTCCCATGCATCTGCTTCCCTTGTCCTTCTAGGTGGTAGAGGTCATGGGTTTGGAAGGTGTTGCCTAAGGAGCCTTGGTGCATTGCTGCAGTGCATTTTGTAGATGGTGCACACTGTTGCCACTGTACATCGGTGATGGAGGGAGTGAATGTTTGTCGATGGGGTGCCAATCAAGCGAGCTGCTTTGTCCTGGATCGTGTCGAGCTTCTTGAGTGTTGTTGGAGTTGCACTCATCCAGGCAAGTGGAGAGTATTCCATCACATTCCTGACTTATGCCTTGGAGATGGTGGACAGGCTTTGGGGAGTCAGGAGGTGAGTTACTCACAGCAGGATTCCTAGCCTCTGGCCTGCGCTTGTAGCAACGTTATTTATATGGCTCCTCCAGTTCAGTTTCTGATCAGTGGTAACCCCCAGGATGTTGATAGTGGGGGATTCAGCAATCATAATGCCATTGAATGTCAAAGGTAGATGGTTAGATTCTCTCTTGTTGGAGATGGTCATTGCCTGGCACTTGTGTGGCGCAAATATTACTTGCCATTTATCAGCCCAAGCCTGGATATTGTTCAGGTCTTGCTGCATTTCTACATGGGCGGTTTCAGTATCTGAGGAGTCGCGAATGGTGCTGAACATTGTGCAATCATCAGCGAATATCCCCACTTCTGACCTTATGATTGAAGGAAGGTCATTGATGACACAGCTGATGATGGTTGGGCCGAGGATGCTACCCTGAGGAACTCCTGCATTGATGTCCTGGAGCTGAGGTGATTGACCTGCAACAACCTCAACCATCTTCCTTTGCGCTAGGTACAACTCAGAATTTTTCCCCCGACTCCCATTGACTCCAGTTTTGGTAGGGCTGCTTGATGCCACACTTGGTCAAATGCTGCCTTGATGTCAAGGGCAGTCACTCTCATCTCACCTCTTGAGTTCAGCTCTTTTACTTAGCTGAGATGTGATTTGGCTAAGGTATCAGAGCAGTGGGAGGCATTTAAAGAGAAGTTAAAGAGGGTTTAGAACAAGCATGTTTCCACAAAGAAAAAAAGTGAGACCCCCAAATGTAGATCCAGCCCCCAGGATATCAAAGAGAATACAGAGATGAATAAGGCAAAAAAAAAAGGTTCCGTCCACTAAAGTTAAAAAGCTAAAAGTTCAATATTGCAGAAAGCCAAGAACAGGAGAAAGTGCAAGGGTCAAATTAAAAAGGAAATTAGGAAAGCATAGGGAGGGCATGAAAATATATTTCCAAATATAATCATTGAAAATCGAAAGGTGGTTAAGAAATACATAAAGAGCAAGAGCATAACTATGCAAAGAGCAGGGTCAAAAGAGACCAAAAAGGTAACTTCTATGTGGAGGTGGAAGACATGGGCATGGTTCTTAATGAATATTTGCATCTATTTTCACAAAAGAGAGGGATGAAGCAGACATTGTAGTGAAAGTGGTGGAGTGTGAAATATTGGATGGGATAAATATAGTAAGGAAGCGAATATTAAGGTGTTTAGCATCTTTGAAAGTGGATAGATCATCAGGGCCAGATGAAATGTATCTCAGGCTGGTAAGACAAGCAAGGAAAGAAATTTTGGAATCTCTGACCATCATTTTCCAGTCCTCTCTGGCTCCAGGCATGGTGCCAGAGGACTGCGAACATTGTGCTATTGCTTTAAATGGAAGAAAGGTATAGCCTAAGTAATTGAAGGCCAGTCAGCCTGACCTCGGTGTGGGAAAATTATTGGAAAAATTTTAAGAGACAGTTTAAATAGTCATTTCAAAGGCATGGATCAATCAAGGACAGTCAGCATGGATTTGTTCAGGAAGGTCATGTCTGACTAACTTGATTGAATTCTTTGAGGAGGTAACAAGAAGGGCCGATGAGGGTAGCACATTTGACGTCGTCTACATGTATTTTAACAAGGTCTTTGACTACGTCCCACATGGTGTACTGGTCAGAAAATTGAAAGCTCATGGGATCCAAGGCAAAGTGGCAAGTTGGGTCCAAAATTGTCTCAGTAACAGGAAGTAATGTGTTATGGTCGATGGGTGTTTTTGTGACTGGAAGGCTGTTTCCAGTGGGGCTCTGCAGGGCTCAGACTGGGTTCCTTGCTACTTGTGGTATATACCAATGATTTAGACTTAAATGTAGAGGGCATGATTAAGAAGTTTGCAGATGATACGAAAATTGAACACGTAGTTGATAATGAGGAAGAAAGCTGTAGACTGCAAAATGTCAAATAGAATTCAATCCAGAGAAGTGCAAAGCAATGCATTTGTGGAGGACAAACAAGGTAAGGGAATACACAGTAAATGGTAGGACACTGAAAGGTGTAGAGGAACAGAGGGATCTTGGAGTGCATGTCTACAGATCCCTGCAAGTAGCAGAACAGATAGATAATATGGTCAAGAAAGCACATGGGATACATTTATTGGCCAAGGCCTGGAGTATAAAAGGAGGAAGGTAAGACTGTAACAGAATAAAAATCGAGTTAGACTGCAGCTCGTGTACTGCAAAGATAAAGACATTTGATAATTTCAATAAATTAATAAAAGAAACTAGCTGAGAGCATCAAGAGAGAAAAGTTGGAAAAGAGGACTGCACAATATTGTGTTCGCTGGAATTTAGAAGATTAAGGGGTGATTTGATCAAAGTTTTCAAAATATTAAGGGGAATTGATAGGCTAGATAGAAACTATTTCCACTGGCTGGAGAGTCTAAGACTAGGGGCACAGCCTAAAAATTGGAGCCAGGCCTTCCAGGAGGAGTGAAGGATCCAAAGGATGGTAGAAGTTTGGAGCTCTCTCCCACAAACAGGAGTTGTTTCTCGGTCAATTGTTATTTTTAAATCTGAGATTGATTTTTGTTAACTGAAGAGATATGGGATAAAGGCCATATGGGATATGGAGTTAGGCCACAGATCAGCCATGATCTCATTGAATGGTGGAACAGGCTCATAGGGCCAAATGCTCCAAAGTCAGAAGATAGGCATTATGTTTAAACCCTATTTTTAACTGGAAGTTTCAAGTCTTTTTTTAATATATTTTAGTAGCAAATTTTATAAACACATAAAAAGTGTAGTTAAAGAAAGGATGGGGCTTATTAAAAATGAAAAAGGAAATCTTTTTAATGAGGCATGATGGAATGTCAGAGAAACTAAATGAATACTTTGCCTCCGTTTTAAAGAGGGATAGTGGGAATGAAAGGATGTGTTGGAATGAAAGGATACAAGAGGAAGTGATGCACCAATTAGATAATAACTATAGCTAAGAATGTAGTGCTGAAAAGAATGGTGGAAATCAATGTGGAAAAGGTACTGGTTCAGATGACACATCATAGAATGCTGAGGGAAGTCAACAATGATGTAGCAGAAGCGTTGACCACAATATTTCATAGATCCTTAGATACAGAAGTTGCTGGAGGGTGCTTCTTGCACACCTCCATGCATCAGCACCTTAAGTTTAGCAGTCTCATCTCCATATATAAAAACAGAAAATGTTGGAAATACTCAGCAGGTCTGGCAGCATTCGTGGAGAGAAAAACAGAGTTAAAGTTTCAGGTCTGTGACCTTTCATCACAACTGTCAAAAGTTTTAAATGTAGGCTTTGAGCAAGTGAGACATAACTTGGTATCGTTAGTAAATATTATTTTAGATTAGATTAGAGATACAGCACTGAAACAGGCCCTTCGGCCCACTGAGTCTGTGCCGAACATCAACCACCCATTTATACTAATCCTACACTAATCCCATATTCCTACCAAACATCCCCACCTGTCCCTATATTTCCCTACCACCTACCTATACTAGTGACAATTTATAATGGCCAATTTACCTATCAACCTGCAAGTCTTTTGGCTTGTGGGAGGAAACCGGAGCACCCGGAGAAAACCCACGCAGACACAGGGAGAACTTGCAAACTCCACACAGGCAGTACCCGGAATCGAACCCGGGTCCCTGGAGCTGTGAGGCTGCGGTGCTAACCACTGTGCCACTGTGCCGCCCTGTCTTCCAGACCGTTTATGTATCGTGAGCAAAGGATCAGCACAGATCCTTGTAAACCTGCATGAGGTAGATTTTTCCATTGTGCCTTGTACCACATAAGGGCACATCGAAAATTTTGATGCATTCTCATGGTATGCAAGATACAAGGTCTTGGAAAGCCTACCCTCAGTAACTGCTGACTCCAAAACAGATCTTTTTCCATTTACCACCAGGTTTCCCACTCAGGATGACAAAATGACTGCTCCACCGCCACCCACTCAAATAGCCATCGTGCACAAAAGGAAACAGGGTCAGAATGCCCCGGCACCAGCTGAGATATCACTGTATCCATTTGCCCCCACAAAACCCCAATCTGCTAAAGGTCACCAATCCCCAGCATCACAAGAACCCTAATCTGAGCATCAACAGGTGCCCACAATCCCTGCTGACACCACTGAAGGAGCACCTTGTAAAAGCAGTAGACTAGTTAAGAGAACTCTTAAGGAGAGCACAATGGGGTAATAGTAGGGTGAAATAATTCTCTAATGACGATATGTGAAGTGATTAAAAATTATAATGGCTGAACGTTGCTTGTTGGTTGGGTTTTAATGAGGTATTCCGCCATCGATGGCAAGTGCTCAGAGTGTGGTTTTTTCTTGCAATTTGGAGGGTTAAGATGGATTGGTGTTGAAGGTCTCTTACTGAAGGGCTGATTTAAAGGCATTGGTCCTTGAGCTGTTGCCAGGTGGCTGCCCAGGCCAAGGACCCGAGGAAAATGGCACCTGCTGCACTATGACAGAAACAGGGCCATGTATTTCCCTACAATTTTCAAGGCAATTCCACCCCATTTCCACTGGATGTGAGGCCTTAAAATTGCCCTTCAAGTGCATTTTTATAGTTGTCAAGAAGAGAAGCATAATTAGATTACTCATAGCTCCAAATGAAGTGCTACAACAAAACAAACACGATTTCACCTGGTCAACCTTTTAATTATTGTGCTTGACAGTTGTCCCTGTGAAATAAGAAAGTAGGAGAAATCACAATTAATTTTAACGTGAACTTTCTGCTTTCATAAGACCACACTGTGATACAGACAAAAAGAAATCCATGGTAACCTGGTAATATTTAAGCTTTTTAAAGTCTTTTGTGGGGTTATTTTTTAACCTGATTCAGCCACAAGGAACCAGAATTCACATCAATCAAAAATTTAAATTTGATCCAGTCAATACAACAATATTACAATGAATATAGAAATTGCACAATTTATTCATGTTGCCGTCAATCTATTTTATTTTTATTTGTATTTTAATATTCTTTCTTGCACATTAATCTCAGAATGTGGGCTACTGTTATACCACAATATTGAACTTTTTGATACTGCTCCAATAATCTTGCTTTCAAATGTTAATTAAACACAGAAAATATGCACTATTGCAATATTTGGTCATCGTAATCTTTAGTATCAGCCCGGCATAAAACAAAACCAAGCATTAAAACTGATTCTAGCATACTAAAGCCCACAATTTAACCATATAGTAACACAATCCTAGCACTCCTGCAGTTTAAAAGGAGCAACATTGCAACATTTAATATTCTTACCTCTGATAATAGTAAATTGTTGCCAGAATTTTCATGAGTAGTTAGCAGTCTTTGGACATACACTAACTATGCTCAGGTGGATAAAGACAATCCTATCAAGCTGAACAACAGGAGAAGGCATTACAGGACGTTAGTGGCTTCAACCATGTCAAAGGCTGCAGAAAGATCAAGGAGAATGAGGAGCAACATTCCCTCTAAGCTGCATGGGTGTACAGCCATGTAGCCATCCAGAACTTAAGAGGAGGTAAAACAGGCTGTGCAAACAGGCCAAATGTACAGCTGCACAGAAGTCTTAAAGGGATTGCTCAGTGCAACAAACAGGGTGCAGACAGCGAAGGAAAATTAAAGGGAACATTAATGAGGCAGGCCCCCCTTTTTATTTTTAGTTATTTTTTATTTTTTATTTGTTTATTTTATTTTACTTTGTTTCATCATGGGCCAGGGCTGTTCATTTTTCTGTCAATTAACACTCTCTGCACTATCGCTTTGTCTTTCAGCACACCATTAGCATACCATTTTCCTTTGCTCCATAATCTTCTGGTCAGTTATCCTCTATGACCCTGTCCTATCAACACCTTCCCCTTTGTTATCTCTTGCCCCACCCCCGCTTTATTTGCTTAAAACCGATTACATTTCTAACCTTTGCCAGTTCTGATAAAAGGTCACTGACCTGAAACGTTAACTCTGCTTCTCTCTCCACAGATGCTGCCAGACCTGCTGAGTATTTCCAGCATTTCTTGTTTTTATTTCAGATTTCCAGCATCCGCAGTATTTTGCTTTTATATTATTATATTGATGAGGAGGGATTATGTACCATGATTGTGCACCATGGTCACGTCACAGAGAATGTATTTTGCAAGATTAGTTAGGCCTATTTCAACTCTGTGGGAGGGGTGAATCCTGATTGAAGGAATTAAAAGGGAGTTATGGAAAATATGTGTACGGATTTGGACAGCAACATTCAAGGACATTGGAGAGCAAAAGGAAGTTGGTGATGGGATAGTACTTGCAAGGGCAGAGGAGGCGACTCTAAGCACATCTACCCAAAGCAGAACAGCAATCAACAAAAACTAATATTATTGGGTGGAGGGCAGGACAGATTAAATGAGAAAAGATTTCATGGTATAAAGGCAAAGGGAGTTCTAATAGGATAAATAAAGAAACAAAGGGCTGGATTTTATGACGGGCGAACGGGAGCTGGCCACTGACGTAAAAGTTGGTGGTGAACCCGCATCTGCCCAGCCCGGGGATCCGACCCGCATTTTACGGGTCCATGGGTTTGATTGTTCAGAGGTGGGAAGTCCTGCCTCATTGAGCTGCCAGCCAATCATCAAGCTGGCAGCTCTCAGTCCCAGCAGTGCCACTGGGAGTAGTGGCCACTGCTGGGATTGCATCCCAGCCGAGGCCACAGAGCCAGGACCTGGCTCGCTGGGCAGATTGGTCGTGGCCTGGCGAGGCACAGGTGGTCGTTTGGGGGAAAGGGCAATGTCTCGGGTCCTGGGGGTGGTTGGGGAAGCAGAGGCGTCCCTCAATCGGGCACAAGCGGCCCGTTTTTTGCCCCCCCCCCCCCCCCCTGCAGCCCATGTAAAGTGGGGCAGAGGCGGGAGCAGGCCAGGAAGGCCTCCTGGAGCCTCCTGCTCCATTTTATGCCACTTGCCCCGCCAGCATCCAGCTCGCTGGGGTAGCATAAAACTCCGGCCAAAAGATGTGTCTAGATGAGATGTGAATGGTAGGATAGCAGCTATCCCAACACAAAGTAAAAGGATTAAGAAATAAATGAGAAATAAAAATGAACTGGCAGAAAAAGGAATAACATGGGGGCAGAGATTATGATCTAAAATTGTTGAATTCAATTTTCAGTCAGAAGGCTGTAAAGTGGCCCAGTCGAGAAATGAGGTGCTGTGCCTTGAGTTTGCATTGAGCTTCATTGGAACATTGTAGCAGTCCAAGGACAGAAAAACCAGAATGGGAGCAAGGTAGAGAATTGAAGTGACAGGCGACAGGAAGCTCAAGGTCATGCTTGCGGACTGAAAGGATGTGTTGCGCAAAGCAGTCAACCAGCCTGCGTTTGGTCTCCCCAGTGTAGAGGAGACCACATTGTGAGCAGAAAATACAGTATACTAAATTGAAAGAAGTACAAGTAAATCACTGTTTCATTTGGAAGGAGTGTTTGGGGCCTTTGGCAGTGAAAGGGAGGAGGTAAAAGGGCAGGTTTAGCATGTCCTGCATTTGCACGGAAAGATGCCATAGGAAAGGGAGGGGGTGTTGGGGGTAACTGAGGAGAGTACCAGGGTGTTGCAGAGGGAACGGTCCCTTTGGAATGCTGAAAGGGAAGGAGAGGGGAAGATATGCTGGGGTAACAGAAATGGCCGAGGATGATCCGTCGAATATGGAGGCTGGTGGGGTGGAAAGTGAGAATAAGGGGAACCCTGTCATGCTTCTGGAAGGGAGGGGAGGGGGGTGAGAACAGAAGTGCATGAAGTAGAACGGACACAATCGAGTGCCCTGTCACAACGGCGCAGGGGAATCCTCTGTTGAGGATAAAGGAAGACTTATTGGAAGCACTAGCATGGAAGGTTGCATCATCTGAACAGATGCGACAGAGAGACAGAGAAACTGGGGGAATGGAATAGAGTCCTTACAGGAAGCGGGGTGTGAGGAAGTGCAGTCAAGGTAGCTATGGGAGCCAGTGGACTTATAATGAATATTGTTTGACAGTCTTTCCCCAGAAATGGAGACAGAGAAGTCAAGGAAGGGAAGGGAAGAGTCAGAGATGGACCATGTGAAGGTGAGAAGGGTATTAATTGGAAGCAAAGTCAATGAACTTTTCCAGTTCAGGACGAGAGCAGGAAGCGGCACCAATACAGTCATCAATGTACCAGAAAAAAAGGTGAGGGAAGGGGCCAATGTAAGACTGGAACAAGGAATGTTCCACATATCCTGCGAAAAGGTAGGCATAGCTAGAACCCATTTTCGAGGAAGTGAGTGGAGTTGAAGAAGAAGTTGGTCAAGGTGAGAAGAAGTTCAGCCAGGCAGAGGAGGGTGGCGGTGGATGGGAACTAAAATAAAAGCAAAATACTGCAGATGCTGAAAATCTGAAATAAATAACAAGAAATGCTGGAAATACTAAGCAGGTCTGGCAGTATCTGTGGAGAGAGAAGCAGAGTTAACATTTCAGGTCAGTACTAGTTGGGCCTCCATTCGAGGAAGAAGTAGAGAGCTCTCAGACCATGCTGGAGGGGGATGGAGGTGTAGAAAGATTGGACTTCCATGGTAAAAAGATGGTTAGGGCCAGGAAACTGGAAACTGCCCAAGTGACAGAGGGCATCAGAAGAGTCATGGATGTAGGTGGGAAGAGACTGAACAAGGAAGGAAAAAATGTAGTTGAGATAGGACGTAATCAATTCAGGCTAAAACAGTGGGTCTACCAGGGCAGTCCTTGTTTGTGGATCTTGGGAAGGAGGTAGAAGAGGGCTGTTGGAGTTTGGGGGACTGTGAAGTTGGAGGCCATGGAGGGAAGATCTCCAGAGGAGATCAGGTTAGTTACAGTCCTGGATACAATGGCTTGGTGTTTGTTGGTGGGGTCATAGTTCAGGGGAGGCTAGGAGCAAGTGTTGGAGAATTGGCGTTCGGCCTCTACTAGGTAAAGGTTGGTTCATCAAACAACAACGGCACCACCATATCAGCAGGTTTGATGACAATGCTAGGGTTGGACCTGAGAGAACAGAGTGCTGCAGGCTCAGACGGCGATAGGTTGGAGTGTGTGAGGGGAGCAGAAAAATTGAGACAGCCAATGTCATGCCAGCAGTTGTCAATGAAGAGATTAAGAGAGGGTAAGAGGCCAGAGGGAGGGGTCAGGTGGAAGGAGAATCCTGGAGATGCGTAAAAGGCTCCACTGTGCAGGGGTAAGATTCCTGGCCAAAGAAGTGGGCACGGAGGCAGAGTCAACAGTAGAAGAGCTCAGTGTCATGCTCAACTCAAAATGCATTGAAGTGGGGGAATAAGGGGATAAAGCTGAGGCCTTTGCTGAGGACAGATCATTGAGAGTCAGAGAGGGGAAAATCAGAGGGTATCATGAATACACAGCAAGATTCGAAGAAGGGATGGAGTCAGAGGGAAGGGAAGGGAATGAAGAATCCAGAGGGGTGTTAGTACCAATGAGTTGTTCAAGCTTGTGATTCTTCACACCAAAAAGGAAGAGAAAAGGTTTTGTTAAATAACCAGATAAGGCAAAGGATGAAATGTAACTGTGGACCAGGACAGCTTTGAGATAGAGTGAGTTGGTGCTGTTTAGGAGAGAGGTTGAGAGTGTGCATGTGGTGGCACATCACATTGAGAGTGGATCTTACAAGTGTCATTTCAATTCTCTACCTTGCTCCCACCCTGACCTTTCTGTCCTTGGCCTGTTACATGTTCCAATGAAGCTCCACGCAAGCTCGAGGAACAACACCTCACCTTCTGACTGGGCAGATCCGTCCTTCAGACGAAATGGTGGCAACAATTAATTACATCCACTTCAGCCTTTACGGTGACCAGAAAGAACACTAATGATATTATCATTGATTCATCCCGCGGTTCCGGTCAATTTCAGATTTCTTCTTGTGAAGGCTAGGCTGTAGAGATTATCCCTGAAGGATGTGTTTCACAGTGTCAGGCTGCCTCACTGTCAAATCACCCGAAGGACCTTATCTTACCAGGAATTGGGGCAGCATTGGTTGGAACGGTGACCTCAATGCGACTTCTAATCAACCAACAATGACAGGTGGGAAATTAATTAATTATTTCTCAATCTTACAACTTACTCATCTTTAAAATGAATTTAAAATTAATGGGAAAATATCAAACATGTTTCACTTAAATGATTCTTAATTCTCAATTTGACAGTTGGAGACTTGTTGCTTCATTATTGCGGCTTTTAAATTCAACAGTAGTTATTCCCTGTGGATCAGTGGATGTCTTGGCTTCATGTGGAAGACTAGGTACCAGCAACATCTGTTTCAATACAGCCACAGGCAATATTTAATTTATTGTAAATTCACACCTCAATGCTCTTCCCGTCCAACAGACTCTGCTCTCACTCTCCTGCCTCAGCATCTGGACATCAGTTTGTCGCTGCACCAATTGCACCTAACTAGCAGCAACCCTGATTGCTTCATCCTACTCTCTGGCTTTTAGATAGGTATATGGATAAAGGAGAATGATGGGGTATAGATTAAATTGTCCTTGACAGAGGACAAAGGATTGGCACAACATCGTGGGCCGAAGGGCCTGTTCTGTGCTGTATTTTCTATGTTCTATGTTCTCTACTAGCCCTTCCTTCCCTGTGCGCCAGCCAGGGGATAATCAAGCCAACCTCTTTCCCTGTCATCCATCCCAGCTCTGGCCCTTTGCACTCTGTCAGTGGATCGGCTATCATTGCCTTTCTCCGCGTGTCCCTCCTGAATGTACGTTCACTTGTAAACAAGGCATCCATGAGCTTATTGTAGATGGTCACATTGACATCAGGGTCTTGTCAGAGAGGCTGAAGGGTGATGACACCTTTCCCCTTTGTGAAGCTGCTATACTTTCCAGCACTTGGCCTGCTCAAAGCACTGGGGTAGCGGTCTAACTCTTATCTCTAAATCACAGCATAGACTACTTCCCTATTCTTCTGGCAATTTGTCCTCCTTTGAACATCTCATCTTGTTCCACCCCTCACACCTCTCATTTAAAATCCTTGTTCTTTACCGCCCACCCTAGTATCACACCAAGTTTCTCAGTGAGATACCTTCTTTGCTTTCCTCCCTCAGCCTCTGCACCAACTGACTTCTTATCCTTGACCTCCATCTCAGCTCTTCTTGCCCTCTCTCTTCTGAGTTCACTATCCACTTTTCCTAAATCTCTCCTTCCATATAAACATCAGCTGACTTGACTCTGCCTCAGCTCATCTGCTGCTGAAACTCTCAGCCATGCCGTTCTTACTGCTAGACTTGACTATTCCAATGCTTTTCTGGTCAGCCTCCCATCTTCCTACATAAACTGGTGCTCATCCAAAACTCTGCTGCCCGTATCTTAACTTGCCTCAAATCTCATTCACCCATCACCCCTATGCTTGCTATCTACACTAACTCCCGGTCCAACAGTTTTAAAACCCTCATCCTTGTTTTCAAGTCCCTCTATGGTCTTGACCCACCTGATCTTTGTAACCTTCTTCAGCCCTACAGGCCCTTGAGATCTCTCAGCCCCTCCATTTCTGACCCCTTGTGCATACCTGATTTTAATCGCTGCCTCTTTACCTCTGTCTGTCCCTTTAACATACTCCTTAAAACCTAAAATAAAAGCAAAATACTGCGGATGCTGGAAATCTGAAATAAAAACAAGAAATGCTGGAAATACTCTGCAGGTCTGGCAGCATCTGTGGAGAGAGAAGCAGAGTTAACGTTTCAGGTCAGTGAACCTTCTACAGAACTGGCAAATATTAGAAATGTGAAAGGTTCTTCTTCTTTGGCCTCCTTGTCTCGAGAGACAATGGGTAAGCGCCTGGAGGTGGTCAGTGGTTTGTGGAGCAGCACCTGGAGTGGCTATAAAGGCCAATTCTAGAGTGATAGACACTTCCACAGGTGCTGCAGAAAAATTTGTTTGTCGGGGCTGTTACACAGTTGGCTCTCCCCTTGCGCTTCTGTCTTTTTTCCTGCCAACTGCTAAGTCTCTTCGACTCGCCACACTTTAGCCCCGCCTTTATGACTGCCCGCCAGCTCTGGCGATCGCTGGCAACTGACTCCCACGACTTGTGATCAATGTCACAGGACTTCATGTCGCGTTTGCAGACGTCTTTAAAGCGGAGACATATAAGCAAGTAAAGCGGGGGTGGGGCAAGAAATAACAAAGGAGAAGGTGTAGATAAGACAAGAATAGCTGACCAGAAGGTCATGGAGCAAAGGCAAACAATATGTTAATGGTGTGTTGAAAGACAAAGCATTATTACAGATAGGGTGTTAACGGACTGAAAATTGAACAGCCGCAAGTACAAACATGAAAAAAAAAGTGGGTAAGCAAACTGAACAAACTAAGATGAAATAAAATAAAACAAACAAAAAAAAAAGAAAAAAGAACTAAAAATAAAAGTAAAATGGGGGAGGACCCATCATGCTCTGAAATGATTGAACTCAATGTTCAGTCCGGCAGGCTGTAGTGTGCCTAATCGGTAAATGAGATGCTGTTCCTTGAGCTTGCGTTGATGTTCACTGGAACACTGCAGCAATACCAGGACAGAGATGTGAGCATAAAAGCAGGGGGGAGTGTTGAAATGGCAAATTGAAATGAAGT
Organism: Heterodontus francisci; assembly: GCF_036365525.1. Classification (NCBI taxonomy): domain Eukaryota; kingdom Metazoa; phylum Chordata; class Chondrichthyes; order Heterodontiformes; family Heterodontidae; genus Heterodontus; species Heterodontus francisci. Next base: position 101,422,680 of record NC_090375.1, on the reverse strand, counting down.
TCGGGGTCATGCTTTCGGACTGAGTGGAGGTGTTCCGCAAATCGGTCACCCAGTCTGCGTTTGGTCTCCCCAATGTAGAGAAGACCACATTGTGAGCAGCGAATACAGTATACTACATTGAAAGAAATACAAGTAAATCGCTGCTTCACCTGAAAGGAGTGTTTGGGGCCTGGGATAGTGAGGAGAGAGGAGGTAAATGGGCGGCACAGTGGCGCAGTGGTTAGCACCGCAGCCTCACAGCTCCAGGGACCTGGGTTCGATTCCGGGTACTGCCTGTGTGGAGTTTGCAAGTTCTCCCTGTGTCTGCGTGGGTTTTCTCCGGGTGCTCCGGTTTCCTCCCACAAGCCAAAAGACTTGCAGGTTGATAGGTAAATTGGCCATTATAAATTGTCACTAGTATAGGTAGGTGGTAGGGAAATGTAGGGACAGGTGGGGATGTGGTAGGAATATGGGATTAGTGTAGGATTAGTATAAATGGGTGGTTGATGTTCGGCACAGACTCGGTGGGCCGAAGGGCCTGTTTCAGTGCTGTATCTCTAATCTAAAAAAAAACCTCCTGCGATTGCAGGGGAAGGTGCCGTGGGAAGGGGACGAGGTGATGGAGGTAATGAAGGAGTGGACCAGGGTGTCGCGGAGGGAACGATCCCTTCGGAATGCTGACAGTGGAAGGGAGGGGAAGATGCATTTGGTAGTGACATCATGCTGGAGGTGGCGGAAATGGCGGAGGATGATCCTTTGGATATGGAGGCTGGTGGGGTGGAAAGTGAGGACAAGGGGAACCCTGTCACAGTTGTGGGAGGGAGGGGAAGGGGTGAGGGTAGAGGTGCGGGAAATGGGCCGTACATGGTTCAGGGCCCTGTGAACCACAGTGGGGAGAAATCCTTGCTTGAGGAAAAAGGAAGACATATCAGAAGCGCTGTCATGGAAGGTTGCATCATCAGAGCAGATGCGCGGAGACAGAGAAACTGGGAGAATGGAATGGAGTCCTTACAGAAGGCAGGGTGTGAAGAAGTGTAGTCGAAGTAGCTGTGGGAGTCGGTGGGCTTATAATGAATATTAGTCGACAGCCTATCCCCAGAGATGGAGACAGAGAAGTCTTAAAACCTACCTCTTTGACCAAGCTTTTGGTTATCTGTCCAGATATCCTGGTGTCAGAAATGTTTTCATTGGTATCGCTCTTGTTAAGCACCTTGGGGAGTTTTATTGCATTAAGGTGCTATATAAATGCAAGTTGTTGTTATTGAATAGACTTGAACTTTTCAGTCTGAAAAGGAAACATTTGAGAAGTTATGTTGCAGAGGTATCTAAGATTTCTAATAAACTTCTGGGTAATGTAATGGAGACAAAAATCTTGGAATCATTTCAAAAAAAGTCAGGTGTTACACTGGGGGAAAGAATCTCTGGATAGATATATTAGGTTGGGTAATCTGGCCTTCCTCATTTATAATTCTCTTGTGACCACTTGAAAATTATCCGTACTTTAGTATTCTAGTATCCTTCACACACTGTAGCAACTTGTCTAATTTAGATTGATTCTGGGAATTCACAATTTGTTGGCTTAGCATCATTGGAGCCATTTCCTCTTTCGTCCCCTGCTCCCAGTTTTGAGAAGATTCTCTAAGTTCCCAGAGTTGATTTTTTTTTTACTTTCAAAGCCAAGTCTTGCAGATTTTAGCAGAAATATAGCGACACAATTGTAGGCTTAGTTATTTTTTAAAAAATCCGTTTCTCTTCTTTTGATTCCTTATATGGCAGCACGGCAGGGACTATGTTCTTCTTACCATAATTCCAGGACACTAGTCTGTTTAGCCAATCAGGAAATCGATCATTTTGAGTCCAAAATCTACTGTTTTCTATTTGTTAGAGTGTGATGCTCCTGCATATTCAGCTGGAATTATCTATAATAAGTACTTGAGAGTCGCCTGCAAATAAATGGTTTGTTGTGCCAATAATATCTTCAAAAAATTAGTTTTTCTTTTAACATAAACATAATCAGCCTAGTGGTGAGCATTTTTCCTCAAGAACTAAATACAGTAGTTCTTCTGTTTGGACCCAGCACTTATAGTTTTTCACACTTCCAACTCATTTTTTTAGTGATCATGGCAAAATATTGTTGCCACAGGGAGACTCCGATGACCTATAATCTAAAATTCACAGCATGAGGTCTATTTAGACATTTGGGTAGCGGACTGGTGGAGTGCACTTGTCAGTTGCCCATTCTGGCAGTAAGGAGGCACCTGCGATTTTGAGGCTCCAGTCTCATTTAAATTTGGTAGGTGTCCCAGTGCAGCTTGCCAGAATGTGGCCTCAAAATCAAGCAGCAGTGGTTGCCAGCAAGTAAGTTGTAGGGGTTGTGGGGGGAGCAGGGGGAATCATACAGGTGGAGGGTGAGGTCTCTTGGATGGCAGTGGCCCACAGTCCATTTGTTGGCACCGGAAGAGCACTCCTGAACCTCTGAATACCACAAAAATAATTCAGCACTTAACTCTGTTGAGCCTCTTTGGTCCCATCACCAGTAGAACAGGTTAGAGTTTGCACTATGCAGTTTAATCTTAAAATGGCAATTGGGGTAGTATTTGAGTCATAGATCCCTGATCTCCAGATTAAAAAGGAACCTATCACCTTAAAGTAGATGGGTGTTTGGGCACCTAGCAGTGGGCCCATTTCAAAATGGAACTGGCCATATTGCTAGTGTTAACAGGATGGTAAGGCTGTTGAACACTATTTTGAAGTCAATAATGCTCCATTGACACCAGGTGAAGGCTGTCAAAATCAAGCCCAATGAATGGGATTAGCATATCATAGACTTAACAATTATCCTCTCTGAAAGATGGGAGACAATGGCCAATATTTTGTCTTGACGTCGTAGGTCTCGATCACATTGCCTCCTCTGGGAAAGGCCCAGCAAATCAAGTGCCAATTGGGTACTTAAATGGACAGTGGTGGGCCTTCCCAAAGATCAAGGATCCCAGTGACAGAAGTCCTGCCTGCTGAGAGCTGTCAGCCAATCAGAGGCCAGCAGCTCTTTAACTGAGCAGCGCCACTGCGGAGACGGTGGCTGCTGCCGGTACTGGACTCACCCGAGGGCCTAGAACTCGGCCACAGATAAGTCACAGCCGGAGGGGTTTTGCGGGGTGGGTGTTGCGGGAGAGGGCTGTGTAGGATTTGCTTGGCATGCTCCCGGTGCGATGATAGGCCTGCCTGCCACTGGGCTAATTCTGGAGATAGTGAGATGAGGCCCATAATTGGGCATTAATTGCCTTCCCACCCTGGACTTAATTTGGGTGGAGGTGGGAAGATGGCGGGATTGGCAAACCCAACCCTCCAAATCCAGCAAGGGAAGAACATAAAATTCCCCCCATTGTATGAATCTCCTGGGACTTCAAGGCACAATGGCCCAGAAATTCGGGCATTTGTGGGGTAAACAGGGTTTGTTTCTTGCGGTTGAATTGCAAGGCCCAAGGCTCCCAAGGTATTTTGCCTCAGGCCTCGTTATAAGGCTAATATGAGCAGAGAACCCACTGTTGAAGAATACTGTAAAATTATTTAGTCACCCTGCTGCTCTCAGTTAATTGGTTCAGGTTGTGTCAGGCCAGGAATAATGAGGAACAGGGATCAGAGACCTGGAATGCGGGGATCAGAGGGCTCGGGATTTAAGGTCAGAGAATTTGGGGTCCTGCTTCCAGGCATTATTAGGCAAGGGATTGGGGGTATGGGATGGGGGGAAGAAAGGTCACGGTGGAGAAAATAGGTGTTAGGGCTGGCATCAGCAGAGACAGGGTTCAGGCTTGGCAGCAGAGACGATCGGAGGGAGTGGTGGTGATTAGTTCCTTTAATGTGGGGTTGTGAGGAGCAGTCCAGCTCGTCTCAGTTCTATATTTAGATAAGTTACTTCCTGGTTGGACCTAGCAAGTGATTCCTAGGATTTGCTGCTGAAAACCTCACCTTTGCCTTTGTTACTTCTAGACTTGAGTATTCCAACGCATGCCTGGCTGCTCTCCCATTTTCTGCTCTACACAAATTTAAGCTCATCTAGAACTTTGCTGTCCGAAACGCCGTCCACCGACTGAAAAGTCAGTGCGAACCCACTTCCGCCTGGCCTGGGGTTCCGACCCATATTTTGCAGGTCCCCGGCCTTTAACTGTTCTCAGGCGGGACTTCCACCCGCTTGAGGCAGCAAGTCCCACCTAATAGAGCTGCCGGCCAATCAGCCCCATATCTCAGTATGCAAACGGTATTCATTTTATTCATAATTAGCTTTAGTACATTGTTAGCAAGACAGATGAACCACCCACTTTTGTACATCCAGTTTAAGTTTGCTGTTTATCTCCAGGCACATCACAGATGACTTGAGGCATTTTCCCCTGAGAGACTGCTAGAGAGAGAACGAACAAGAAAGATGACATGAATGTCTGCAGGAGCTGTATTGAAATTTCATGCTGGAATGAGCCATAAACATCTGGTGCAAAAGATTACATACTATTAGCTTTTGAATAAGCAGATAACAGCTTGTGAGGAGGAGTAGGTTCACAACTGTACATGATTTTTTTGCAACACAGCAGACCACTAAAGAGCATACGGTAACTCCAGTGAGATCTTCAGCCAAACATTTCATGTTAGAGGACCTAAAGCCCAGTAGTTGTTGTGGGATGACTTAAGACTGGACCACCTTAAGAACTGCAAGAGAAGGTCACCAGAGGAAGTGATGTCAAGTCACATGTGACCAGTCAGTTGTGGATGGAGCCCAGGATAGTAAGATGCATTTAGATCTGCTCGTGCAATAGCTTATATATATGATACAGTTCAGTTATAATAAAACCTGACTTTATTTTGGATGTTAATTTTAGTCCTGTGACTCTTAACAACAGACCAAGGGTGTCTAAACTAAGGAAGAGGAAGGCAACATATGATAGTCAAGCTGCACCAGAATTAACTCAAATGCAGGTCGGGCAGAAGGTCAGAGACCTCAACTATACATCAGGAACTTGGTGTCCTGCTAGGTTGCTAGGATATGCGACCAGCCCAGGTCATGCGAGGTTCAGACACCCAGTGGTGTGCTTGTCAGAAGAAACTGGAGTCAGCTCAGAGAGATATACGACAATATTACATGTGACAAGCCTGTGGCGTCACAGACGCATTCAAAACAAAATTTGGAGATGAACGCATGGAGGATACAAACACTGAAAAAGAACATGCTCACCAGAGTTCTGAGTCATGAGAATCTCAGGGAGTCACCAAGACAAGCTCAACTCTGGGAAGAGACTCACAACAACCAGATACGGATGAAAAAGCAAACCTCCTCTACGTTTTAGAGAACGTTAAATTTGCTTATCTGTAAATAACATTTTGTTCAATCGTGTATAGTTAGTCCAAACCAAAATATTGCTGTTTCTTGTTTTTATCTTTGGGAAAAAAGGGGGTTGTTGTGTGACGACCTTAAAACCGGACTACCTTAAGAACTGCAGGTGAAGGTCACCGGCGGAAGTGATGTCGAGACGCGCATGGCCAGTCAGTTGTGGGTGAACCCTGAGAAAGTAAGACATGTTTAGATGGTTCATACAGTAACTCTTTATATGTTTATATGTTCCAGTTCTGTTATAATTAACCCCGTGTTTATTTTGGATATTGTAGTCCTGTGACTCTTAATAACAGATCATACACCAACAGACAAGTAATAATACAGTAGTGTTTCTCTCAGGCACAGATTGCTGCCATGGGGCCTGGTGTCCTGATGAGCACTTCATCCACTTTTGACATTTTTGGGGACTGGCTAGAGACAGCACATAGCAAGATTTGACTGGTATCATTGGTCCCTTTAGTTGTGCCCTCTTACAAATCAGCAGCTATTGTGAGGTTGGGCCTAGCAACAGAGCACACCAGGAATGGGAATGGATGATGGTACTGTCTCTCAGGATAGCAATACAGCTGTCCCCCTATCAGCCCCCTCTGATGACTGGAAGTGTCAGCAAGTTTGCAGGCTGAAATAAAGTTACAAAATTGGGGCAGTATGCAGCCAAACCACCACATAGCTCAGTTGCAGAGAAGCATAGGTCACTTCAATCCCAAAAGCTCCCTAGGATGCAAAACAACAAGCTACCCCATGTGCTCCTGTCACTCAGACAACATTTAGACAAAGCACAAGGCTAGTTTTAAAGCACATATGTTATCCACAGCCACCAGTGAGAAGCACCACTGAAGTGAAGAGTAAGCACTCAAACATATAACATGGGTTGAGATTAAAGATCTTGTGTAGAATTTCCATGGAGGTTCTCTCAGAGTTTCCACAATCTTATGGGAATATCATGAGATTTCCCCATGAAAATCCCTGGTGCTAATTGTATTGAGGTTCTTTGTGCAGAGACTCTTCCTGCAAACAATGGGAGGATCTCTCATCAGGTTTAATCAATCAGATCTTCTTGAATTGCATGCAAAAATGCCTGTTTGCTTATATGATATTGGCCCCAGGTTTAACCCTCTCTGCCTAACAGAAACTGAGTGAATGAACAGTTATAAACAGAGGTATCCACTTACCGCCACATTCCTGTCCTGAAGTTACCCATCCCAATGTTAACAGCCCATTCAGTGGGCAATACGTCGGTGAGATTATAATGAGACCAAGGAGCTAAAATACCCCCGGTCTGTTTTTGGCTGAATCGGATGAGTTTCAACTGAAATTAAACTCACCCACCCAAAACTGACCAAGATTTAAAATTGGGGCCATAGTCTTACAAGAAGAGACTCCTATCACAGCTGTGCAACGACAGAGTGTGAAATAAAAACATGAGGCATCACATATGCTGGGTTTGCAATATTAATCCACCACACAGACAAGTTGTTCTCAGCCATGTCGATGCTGCGAGGTGCAAAGCTGATGCAATCTCAGAGGGAAAGAGAAATCGATTGTATTCTCCAAGCTGGTCTCCTATGCTACCTGGCAGCTGGCTCATAACATTAACAAAAGCCTAGGAGAGGTTGTCTATCTCCTCTTTCAACCACAGATTATGAATGGCTTGATGATAGCAGAGTGACTGAAGGACTGGAGGCAGAACACAAAGGATTTGTTTTCTTATAAAAATGTTAAATCTGAAAGCATTCAATAAATGGAAAAAAGCCTCAGTGTGTTTTATATTTGTGTTTAGTAGCAAGAGAAGAATTGGCAGTGTCTTTTCAGAGAAAAAGTACACCACAGTACTTACTCCAATATCAAAATCATCAAAAAATTAGTAACCTGTTGCCTTTTAAAATTAATTCTTAGGATGTGAACATTGCTGGCAAGGCCATCATTTATTGCCTATCCCTAGCTGTTCCGACATTGTGGTGGTGAGCTTTGTTAAACTGCTGCAATCCATTATAGCCGTTTGATACAACTGAGTGGCTTGCTCGGCCACTTCAAAGGGCATCTCATTGGTCTAGGACTGGAGATATAGGCCAAACTTTGTAAGGACAGCAGGTTTTATTGAGCAGACTAGGCCTATATTCACTAGAGATTGGAAGAATGAGAGGTGATCTCATTGAAGCATATACAATTCTTCAGGGGCTTGACAGGTTACCTTTTGGGAGGATGTTTTCCCTGGCTTGGGGAATCTAGATCTAACCTCAGAATAATGGCTCAGCCATTTAGGACTGAGATGAGAAATTTATTCACTCAGAGGGTTGTGAATCTTTGGAATTCTCTACCCCATATGGCTATGGTTACACAGTTGTTGAGTATATTCAAGACAGTGGTTGAGACATTCTTGGGTACTAAGGGAATCAAGGGATATGAGGACAGTGCTGGAAGGAGGAGCTGAGGTAGAAAATCAGCCATGATCTTATTGAATGGTGGAGCAGGCACAAAGGGACAAATGATCTACTTGAGCTTATATTTCTTATGCTCTTAATGCAATGGACACATTACAAAGTTAAAAAGGACCAAGATTCCCTCTGCCTGAAATTGGGCAGGATCTCAATGGAGAATTAAAGAAAATGTCAGTCATGTCAAGAGCCAAACAGCCTCTTGTGGTGTAGGATTGTTGCGCTGGGCAATGGTGACTCCCTCTTTCCAGTGGGAATCCTGCCAGGAGTTTACTGTTTAAGGGTGATGAGTAGGCAGAATTAATGCCCTGTCAGAGGACTGCCACTGGGAGGATAATCCTGGCCAATGTTTCCTATATTAGAGTATTCTTTTGGGCCTCCTTATCTCGAGAGACAATGGATACGCGCCTGGAGGTGGTCAGTGGTTTGTGAAGCAGCACCTGGAGTGGCTATAAAGGCCAATTCTGGAGTGACAGGCTCTTCCACAGGTGCTGCAGAGAAATTTGTTGTTGGGGCTGTTGCACAGTTGGCTCTCCCCTTGCGCCTGTCTTTTTTCCTGCCAACTACTAAGTCTCTTCGACTCGCCACAATTTAGCCCTGTCTTTATGGCTGCCCGCCAGCTCTGGCGAATGCTGGCAACTGACTCCCATGACTTGTGATCAATGTCACACAATTTCATGTCGCGTTTGCAGACGTCTTTATAGCGGAGACATGGACGGCCGGTGGGTCTGATACCAGTGGCGAGCTCGCTGTACAATGTGTCTTTGGGGATCCTGCCATCTTCCATGCGGCTCACATGGCCAAGCCATCTCAAGCGCCGCTGACTCAGTAGTGTGTATAAGCTGGGGGTGTTGGTCGCTTCAAGGACTTCTGTGTTGGAGATATAGTCCTGCCACCTGATGCCAAGTATTCTCCGGAGGCAGCGAAGATGGAATGAATTGAGACGTCGCTCTTGGCTGGCATACGTTGTCCAGGCCTCGCTGCCATAGAGCAAGGTACTGAGGACACAGGCCTGATACACTCGGACTTTTGTGTTCCGTGTCAGTGCGCCATTTTCCCACACTCTCTTGGCCAGTCTGGACATAGCAGTGGAAGCCTTACCCATGCGCTTGTTGATTTCTGCATCTAGAGACAGGTTACTGGTGATAGTTGAGCCTAGGTAGGTGAACTCTTGAACCACTTCCAGAGCGTGGTCGCCAATATTGATGGATGGAGCATTTCTGACGTCCTGCCCCATGATGTTCGTTTTCTTGAGGCTGATGGTTAGGCGAAATTCATTGCAGGCAGCCGCAAACCTGTCGATGAGACTCTGCAGGCACTCTTCAGTGTGAGATGTTAAAGCAGCATCGTCAGCAAAGAGGAGTTCTCTGATGAGGACTTTCCGTACTTTGGACTTCGCTCTTAGATGGGCAAGGTTGAACAACCTGCCCCCTGATCTTGTGTGGAGGAAAATTCCTTCTTCAGAGGATTTGAACGCATGTGAAAGCAGCAGGGAGAAGAAAATCCCAAAAAGTGTGGGTGCGAGAACACAGCCCTGTTTCACACCACTCAGGATAGGAAAGGGCTCTGATGAGGAGCCACCATGTTGAATTGTGCCTTTCATATTGTCATGGAATGAGGTGATGATACCTAGTAGCTTTGGTGGGCATCAAATCTTTTCTAGTAGTCTGAAGAGACCACATCTGCTGACGAGGTCAAAGGCTTTGGTGAGATCAATGAAAGCAATGTAGAGGGGTATCTGTTGTTCACGGCATTTCTCCTGTATCTGACGAAGGGAGAACAGCATGTCAATGGTCGATCTCTCTGCACGAAAGCCACACTGTGCCTCAGGGTAGACGCGCTCGGCCAGCTTCTGGAGCCTGTTCAGAGCGACTCGAGCAAAGTATACATAACGACAATCAGCATCAGTTTCTGGTTATAGATTCCTTCCGCTTCTCTTCGTGGTCATTTGACACGTTTGGGAGATTTTCTTTTCTAGGCCGTCCCCGATGCTTATCTCTTTTTAGGGTGAAATTGTACAGCAAGTATTATAGTACCATCATCCTTGAAACCATGGCTAGAATGTATTGTAGGATGCTTGAAGTTCTATACAGGAGTACAGCATCAAATTGCCACTTTAGGAAAGATGTGAGGGTCCTTGAGAGGGTGCAGAGAAGATTTACCGGATGGTTCCAGGGATGGGGGACTTTAGTTACAAGGGGTTGGATTTTAAGAGCCCGCCGCCGATCTCCGTGGTGAGCTCAAAAAATGGCGGGACACACGCCAATCTTGCGTGCTACCATCGTGATGGTAGTATAATATTTGCTTATTAGCATGCCCGGGTCGGCCCGTCCCCCCTGCCCAAATCACGTGGAGGGGGCGGTCTGTACGACACTGTGAACAGCGTTAGCGGACAAGTCAGCAGGTGCTGGCACCATATTTAAATGGAAGCCAGCCCTGCATGCAACCTCTTTCACTGTTAAACCTTGCAGCTCGAGCAGACCAGCCAGCAGTTAGGTCTGAAGAGCCCTAGCTGCCAAAGAACTACCCTGCCAAGCACAGGAGATGGCAGAGGTGCGAGGAAAGGTGGCCCCACAGTTCAGAGATGCCTTCCTGCTCTCTCTCCTCCAGGCTGGACAGGCAAGGCGGGAGGTCCTTTTCCCCAGCGATGGTAAGAAGTGGTCCTCCCATCTGACCAAGCAAGCCTAGACGGAGATTGCAGAGGAGGAAAGCTACCCATGGGGTCATCCACCAAGACTGGGTCCAGTGCCGCGGGAGGGTGAACGATCTCATGCACTTGGCAAAGCTAAGTGGCACTTTGTTATACGGCTCCATTTGACTTAGATGTCTCCACACAGAGTGGCACATGGGTGCCACTGCCATGTCAAAGACATGCAACTCGGGTGGGGAGAATTGATGCCACATGAGTGGCTGAATGTGTGAAAGAACTCACCCTCATTTGCACCTCAGAGCATGGCACCTCCATGACAGGCTGAGTCCATATTAAAGACTGAGTTTCCCCCACATATTGTTTTTAGATTAGATTAGAGATACAGCACTGAAACAGGCCCTTCGACCCACCGAGTCTGTGCCGAACATCAACCACCCATTTATACTAATCCTACACTAATCCCATATTCCCAACAAACATCCCCACCTGTCCCTATATTTCCCTACCACCTACCTATACTGGTGACAATTTATAATGGCCAATTTACCTATCAACCTGCAAGTCTTTTGGCTTGTGGGAGGAAACCGGAGCACCCGGAGAAAACCCACGCAGACACAGGGAGAACTTGCAAACTCCACACAGGCAGTACCCGGAATCGAACCCGGGTCCCTGGAGCTGTGAGGCTGCGGTGCTAACCACTGCGCCACTGTGCCGCCCTTAATGATGATGGAACCAGCAGTTTATCTCTTTAACCAATGAGATTTAAAGATTGAGAAAGAAAAATAGGAACAACAATGAAATAATGTGAATTAGAGTCAAATCAGGTAGAGAAAGAGAAAGAAGACCCAACCGCCATATTGGTGAAGGCAGAAACAGAGGCTTTCAGGGCCTACATTTCAAAGAGGTATTATTCTCCTTGCATATACAAGTAGGATCTGAATGCCCATTTGAGGACCCCTATGCCAAATGGACTGCCTGGGAATCAGCCGGCTGTGTTCCAAAATACATTGTCCATGTGCTGCCTAACTAACAGTTCTTAAAGGGACTGGTACAGGTCACTACCAAAAAGGAGACTTTTGTTAAAAGAAAGTTACCTGAATGTGGAGCTGGGAGGTGCATGATTTCTCCTGTCAGCACCACTGCAGTGCCAAAGACCCATGCCAGCCCCTAATTAACCCCTTCAGCATTGCTTCCTTCCTTTCCTGGTCATTCCCTCCCTTCTTTCCCTCACTCAGGGTCCTACTTGAGGGTTATTGCAGGTGGTGCAGCAGGCACAAATTTAAATCCTCTTCACTGGTGAACTGTCTGAGTACACCCTGTTGGTGCCTGCATTTTTCCAGTCTCATTTGAGTAAAGCCAAGGCCCAGTATCAGGTAGGCCAGGCCTACCTGCTCTGATGCAGGGATCGTTCTAGCCCAATATCTGATTAGAGAATTTGACAAGAGAATGAAAATATTGGGGGGAATTTTATGCAGTCCGCCACAGCAGATTTGGTAGCACATGAGGAAATATAATTAGGCGGGAGTTTCGGATTCCCGCCAGCAGGATATTTAACGTGTTGGAGAGTTTGTGGCGTTCCGGGGGGGTCCCCCAGCGCAGTGGTGGACTACAGCTTTGCATGCATTTCAGGACTGTGCTCGTCTCTTTTTAACTCATCCACTAAACTAACGGCAGCATTGGAATGGACATTTGCCTCCAGGCTCGGCATCAGCAAGGGTGAATCATCTCAGCGGATGGTGGCGACGACATGGGTGGGTGCTGCATGGAGCAGCAGGGGAGGGTAGTCGAGGAGGGTAGTCGGGGAGGGAAGGGTGGGGTTGATCGGGTGTATCAAGGAGCAGGGGAGGGTGGAGTAGAGCATTCAGGTTGTTGAATGGTTGATGTCGGTGGTGAAGATACATTTTGTCAGCTGTGGAGGTGGTGGTGGCTTAGATCAGTACTGTGTCAAGATACTTGGCAAGGATCTAAAGGGAGAGATGAGTGCAGTCAACATCGGGAAGCTGTGGTGCAAACTGTGGGTACTGGCTGACATCGGACTCACTTTTGCTGCAGGGAAAATAAATGATGCGAAGTTGTTAGTGACTTTCACAAAATAAGGGAGGCAAAAACATTTTGATTCAAGTGAAAGCTTCAACTAAGTAATTCTGAAGATACTTGCGTGAAAGGAAGGCTGCTGCTGCTTGCAGCAGAATGTTTTATATCTATGACGATCATGGTGCTTGGGGGCAGTGAAGGCGGATTCCACCAATGAAAGGCTGCCCCTGCTGCATGATCCCACATATCCCCCGTGCCCGTCGCCACAGGGCTAATTTAAATACAAAATCACATGGGAAATGGGATATCATGATGGGAGTGGAAGTTACGACAACTTCTGGTCCCGCCATCTGGAACGCCGTGGCACTCATAAGATTCCAGTGCCTCTGTTGTGACATACGTCATGCTGTTGTTTGGCAATGTTCAACATCTGCATCCTTGCTCTTCCAGGCGAAGAGGGCCCACAATGCGAGGGAGGCCTCCAGGACCAGTGGACAGGTGCCAGACATTAGACCACTAACACAGGCTGAGGAGGAGGCCCTGAAGCTAGCTGGCAGCCAGGGAGGACGTGCCATTTCAGATGTGGAGCTTGGGGTCCCGGGTGGACATACAGTTCTTTGAGAAACACAATGATTACTCAAACATTTCATTTTTGGACACAATGCTGTCATATTCATGACATGTGCACCATAAAACCTGAAAGTGTGCTCTTCACATTGTATCTTGCAGGGCGACACTCAGAGTTGGCAGTGGAGTCCCTGCAGACTTCCAGCACCTCTGAGGAAGAGACAACCTCAGAGGACGCAGCATCCCATGACATTCCTGCACCTTCCATGAGCGCAAATACACTAACTTCGGTGGGAATCCCTCTGGCTTTAGAGTCTGGGTCACAAGCTGGTGAGAGCACCACACACGCACCTGAACAGCTGGCTGAGGCTGAGAAAGGCAATCCCTCTGGCCATCGGAGAACTGTGGGTGGCCAGGCCCTTGCTGAGCCCCAGGCAGATGATTTTTATTTATTTTTTATTTAGAGATACAGCACTGAAACAGGCCCTTCGGCCCACCGAGTCTGTGCCGACCAACAACCACCCATTTATACTAACCCGACAGTAATCCCATATTCCCTATCACCTCCCTACACTAGGGGCAATTTACAACGGCCAATTTACCTATCACCTGCAAGTCTTTGGATGTGGGAGGAAACCGGAGCACCCGGCAAAAACCCACGCAGACACAGGGAGAACTTGCAAACTCCACACAGGCAGTACCCAGAATTGAACCCGGGTCGCTGGAGCTGTGAGGCTGCGGTGCTAACCACTGCGCCACTGTGCCACCCTCTGGTGTCAATAGCATAGGACATATTGGAGTTGCAGGGAGAGGCAAGGCAACATCTGGTGGAGATGCCACAGGCTAAGCGCAGTCTTGAGCAGACAATGGAGCAGCCCATCCAGGCCATGACAGCTGCCATGTCCCAGGCATTTAAGCACATGGCGACCTCCATGGAGAGATTGGCAACCTTTGTGGAGAACCACATTCTACAGATGTGCGCAGACCTACTAACTCTCGCCTTGACCATGAGCTGGACGTAGCAGTGGCAAAGCGAGAGAATGACCAGGGGCCTGGAGAATGTCTCTGCTCGTGGTCCTTCTCAGGAGAGCAACAAGGTTCCTATGAGCCTTGAGAGGGAGGAGGTGAGCCAACGCTCCACATCAGCAGTCTCCCCTCATGGTGATTCCAATGTGGACACCGGCTCCTCAGGCCCTCCGTTGGTGAGTCCAGCTCCAGCAGACACGACGTCTGAGGAGAGCCCTGCACTGGTGCAGGAGGTCCTCAGGCAGCCGGGGCCCTCCAGGCCTCAGACGCCCAGAGGACGACCATCCAAATCCTCTAAAGCCAAAGGGCGACCTGATCAGCAGCCTGCCTCCAGTCAAGCTGCTGGCACAGAAGTAGCACCACAAAGGAACACATGCAAATGTTTCAAAAAGACACCATGACACATATGTGTTTTCACGGATGACACGTCTATGTATTAATTCCTTCTCAGTAAATGTGCTTTTCCAACATGTGTCTCCTTTTTACTGTGTGAATGACACATGCCAGCATGTACCAATTATGTGTCCTCCCATTACATCCTTGACCTGACAAAACTGCCAATATATGGAACAACATAATTGCCATGCCAGTATGCGTGATGTGGCACTGCACTGATGAAGTCACATGGGCAATGGCTCAGTCATCTGCTGCCAGTAATGGTGGAGACACAAATGTCACAGATGCAGAAGACTGCCTACCAGATGAAGCATGGTGATGTGTGAATTGGGGTGCATTGGTACACTTGGGGAATGATTAAGCACTCAGCAATAAGGCGTCGTGCGTCCCTTGCTCACTGCTCGTCATGTATGCGCTGCATCGATGCTCCCCATCCTCCCATGCGCATATGTTGCTGCAAGCCCTCTGTGTCCTCACCATCCAAGGATGTCTCCTAATCCCGTCTCTCATCATCCTGCAAGGCTTCCTCCCTCTGTAGTGCAACGTTGTGCAGAGCACAGCTTACAGCAATGGTACACGCAACCTTTCTGGCTCCCACTTGATCTATCCAGGCAGCGGAAGTGCATCTTCAGCTTGCCGATGGCCTGCTAGATGGTAGCCCGTGTCGAGCCCTGGCAGGCATTGTATCTCTTCTCTGCACCACTGGTGGGATTTCTCACCAGCGTCAGAAGCCATGTCTGCAAGGGATAGCCCTTGTCTCCAAGAGTACACCCTTGGATCTGAGCTGGTGCAGTGAAGAGCAGTGGCACCTGAGACTGGCGCAGGATGAAGAGGTCATGACAGCTGTCTGGAAAGTGGGCACACACTTGCATGAAGCACTTCCTGTGATCACAAACTAGTTGCATGTTGAGGGTGTAGAAGCCCTTTCTCTTGAGGTATGTGGCTGGTTGTCCGGCTTGAGCCTTGATGGCCATATGCACACAGTCTATGACCCCTTGCACCTGTGGGAATCTTGCAATGGACCCAAATCCGAGGGTCCTTTGGGCCTGGCTCTAAGGGTCCCTCCTGAAGTGAACATAGTCACTGGCTCTCTTGTACAAGGCATCGGTGACCTCCCTTATACAGCGGTGCACTGCTGGCTGTGAAAACCCACTCAGGTCGCCGATGGATCCTTGGAATGATGCAGAAGTGTAGAAGTTGAGAGCCTCAGTCACTTTGATGGTCACAGGCACAGGGTGTCCAGCAAAGCCCATCGGCTGCTGGTCATCATTCAGCAGTGCACAGAGATGTGTCACCGCCTCTTTGGATATCCACAGTTGTCTCTGACACTGGCACTCCGACATCTGCAGGTATGTCACGCAGGGCTGCAGACCCGCTGTCTTCTCGGGCCTCGAATCTTCTTGGCGACTGCTACTGCTTGCGTCTGGGAGCTTCCACATGGGCTACACCTGCCTCTTGTTTCTGCCTCTGGCGGATATGGCTCCTCACAGCACGTGGATTCAGAAAGACAGGGTGGACCAATCTCGTCTGTATACTGGAGGTGAACTCGGTTCCTTCAGTAGGTCAATGGCACCTATCAGGGCAGAGAGTGTTGTGAATTGGTCTTTCAGCTGCCTTCCAGCATCACCAATATGGTATGGCATGATATTGCCCGTCTTAGCTTTAAATAAGAGCGGGGCAGCATGACCACAGTCATATTATTGCAGTTGCCTGGATTGGACCACCGGAAACATGATCTTAAACCGGCTACCATTGTGGCCCCCACCCCACATGAAGAAGTCTGGACTGCCATTGTTTTCCCCCTTCCCCCAAACATCATTGTCCGACTACATGGTTAGCCCCCTTCCCCCTGCTCCCCAAAAGTTAACGGACACAGAGTAGCCCCCTTTACAGAAGGGTAGGGGGTTCCTTCCTTCATGAATGCAGAGTTGAGACCCCCTTCACAACAGCCACCCACCTACCTCCCTTCATGAATGCAGAGTTGAGACCTGCTTCACAACAATCACCCACCCATCTTCACAGGCGCCGAGGACTGATGCCTCGGTACCACCGGCTCTTCTCGGTCGTGAAATTGAAGGCACGTGAGTGCCACACGTCCAGCTGAAGATCGTGACCTGATGGCTGAATTGCAACTGCATGCATTGTAATGTATGGTAAGCAGCTATTTACATATTCAAATCCGGGTCCCGTCACTGAGTGGCAGGGGGGCGGGGGCGGGGGGTGGGTGGCGTGCAGTCACGGAGCCTTGCCGCCACTGGGAGAATCTCTTCCGGACCCAACTCCTGCCACCCACCGCGCCCCCTCCCTCCCCCCGCCATGGATCACAACATCGGGGGGCTTGGTAAAATCCAGCTCAAGATTATGTTGGAGAAGCTGGGTTTGTTCTCCCTAGAACAAAGGAAATTGAGGGAAGATTTAATAGAAGTGTACAAGATTATGACAGGCTTAGTTAAGTTAAGGAAAAACTGTTCCCAATAACTAATAGTACAAGGACTAAGGTACACAGATTGAAGGTTTTGGGCAAGAGATGCAGGGGGAATGTGAGGAAGAACTTTCTTATGCAGTGGATGGTAATGACCTGGAACTCACTGCCCACAAGGGTGGTGACAAGCAAAGACTTCAAAAGGAAATTGGATGGCCACTTGAAGGAAATAAACTTGCAGGGCTATGGGGATTCAGCAGGGGAATGGGACTGCCTGGATAGCTCCATGAAGAGCTGGCATGGACTCAATGGGCCGAATGGCCTCCTTCTACACTGTAAGTGACTCTATGACGCTATGGTGTGCTTAATGAGTACCCTGTTGAGTGCATACTCCTCATTAAACTCATGCTCAGCTCATGCTATGGAATACCACAAAGATATTATGAACCATAACTACATAGCAGAGCCCTAATTACCGAGGAGCTATTCTAGTGCTTGCTTTGTAAGTCAAATATTAGTAGTACAGCAGACAAATTAAAATGAAGGCATTGTCTCAGGTGCTTGGGAATCAAGCATTGACTTGAATAATCCTGTGCAGATGGTACAAACTGAAGATTCAGGGACTGGGATTCTTTTCCGTTACTGTAGGTAGTGACATTATGCAAGGGAGTACATAGGCCATAAGGGCCAGTGTCCAGTAAATCTGGATACTCACTTGTTGTGGGTGGGAAAATTAAACAGTGCAGTATGGATGGAAATAATGGATAACATCTATAAGGTCTTACTGAAATTTCATATCACAACTCAAAATGTGTGTGAGATGCTAAATGGGCAGCGATCCAGTATTATGCCCAAAAATCAAACATAACTAAAAAAGAAAATCCAGGTTAGTCTGTTTTGGAAGTGGTATCCTCATTACTGTTATTATGAAGGTTAACTGGTTCCGCTATTTCCATGGTGATGGAAGAGACTTTTCACAATATAAGTGTAGGATTTTTGCTGTCTCCACTGATTGTACGCCACTGTTGGCAGCATTTTTGTAGCACAGCAGCAAATAAAAAAGAAAAAGGACTGAATGACATATTAGATATAATAAAAAGGCAGTGGAGAAAGGCAATGTTTAAAAATGATTTGAAAAATGAACCAGTAGAAGGAAGAAAAGAGAAACAGAAAAACCATGTAAAAGACACCAATTACAGAAAAATGATAAAAGCATTTTTAAAGGAAATCATATGTAGCAGCAGGGGCTTTAGCAGATGATTGGATGAGAAGAATATTGTTGTTAGATACTTTGTGCTATTTAATTATAAGCAGTTTTTCTTTTCAACTGTCCATCTATATCACCATGACATTTTCATTTCTTATGCCAGGCTTCCTTGTGTCTTTATATGACTCAGGCACTTTAGTGGAAAATTGAGAGAGCCCCATCTCATTTTACATTGCATTTTTACAGCTGTCAGAAAGAGGGTTTTAACTTCTCATTATTTCAACGGTCCCATACATAAAAGAACAGCATTTCAATCCATTCGGTTCCTAGGAGTTCCCGTTCTATAAAGGAGCCATGCTTAAGGACAGCAGTGGTTCTTGAGTGGACACTAGCTAGGAAAGCAACAATTCATTTTCCCTTTTACTCTATTGCCTGCCTTGTCTATCTATTTGAACAAATAACATGTGTTCTGATGGGTGAAAGACAATCTAAGTCTTGTGATTTCAAATCACCAGGAGCAACAGCAAAAGAGACATCTCAGACCATTTGTGTGTAAATGTAGGCACAGTGGGGTGAATTTCTGTGGAACAGTGGAAATCCCAGACAAATAGTGTCAATGGGGGTCTGTGATTGCTAAGCCATTTGAAAAGGTGTTTTACAACCAAAAATGTTTGAGAACCACGAACATAAGATCACTAAGGAGACAGGCCAGATGCCAGTCATGTGCTGCTGTTTTGATAAATGGATGTCTTATGCAGGTTGATTCTTGCTAGCACCATCTTACTTTTCCCTAGGTGCTATGTATCTACAGATTGGTTTGATGGTAGATCTAATGTTGCAATCAAACTCTGAAAGCACTTAGAGACTGTGGGTCTGTGTCTCAGCTCGAAAAAGCATGATTAAAATATTCTTTAGCACAAGTATTATATAGTATTATAATTTTGATTATGCCTTTCACCTTCTCAGGACATCCCAAAGCACTTCACAACCAATGAAGTGCTTTAGAAGTGTAGCCACCATCATAATATAGGGAAACATGGCAGTCAATTTGCGTACATCCATGTCCCACAAACAGCAATGAGATAAATGACCATATAATCTGTTTTTTCAGTGTTATTGGTTGAGAAATAAAACTTAGCCAGGACTCAAGCAGTACAATGCAGCTTTTCTTTAAATATTCCTTTGCAATGTTATAGATCCATCCAAGTGGGCAGATGCGACCTGGGTTTAACATAGACCCGATGGGCCAAATAGCCTCCTTCTGTTTGTAACTATTCTATGATTCTATTCTATGATTTTATAATCCAGGCAGACACTTCAGTACAGTTAGTATTGAGGAACCGTTGCACTTCTGGATGTTTCAACAATAAGCTGTTAAACCCAGGTCCCATCGTGTCCTTGCTGGTTTTCTGTAAGAGCTATGCAGCTAGTCCCACTCACCCGCCCTATCCCTGTAGCCCTGCAGATAATTATCCAATTCCCTTTTGAAAGTGAGGGCAGTTATGCCTGTCTTTTTGTGAGATATGTCGAATATTTCTTGTTCCAGTCCTACTCAGGCCCCCTCCCCCAACTCTTTTTCCGGTGCACTGATGACTATATTGGTGCCGTTTCCTGCTCCTGCCCTGAACTGGAAAACTTCATCAACTTTACTTCCAATTTCCAGCCTTCTCTCACCTTTACATGGTCCAACTTCCCTTCCCTTCCTCGACTTCTCTGTCTCCATCTCTTGCGATAGACTGTCCACTAATATTCATTATAAGCCTACCAACTCCCATAGCTACCTCAACTACACCCTGCTTCCTGTAAGGACTGCATTCCATTTCCCAGTTTTTCCATCTCCGTGCATCTGTTGTGATGATGCTACCTTCCATGACAGCACTTCTGATATGTCTTCCTTTTTCCCCAACTGAGGATTCCCCTCCACTACGGTTGACAGGGCCCTTACCATCACCCCTTCCCCTTCCCCTCCCTCCCAGAACCGCAACAGGGTTCCCCTTATCCTCACTTTCCACCCCAGAGCTTCCACATCCAAAGGATCAGCCTGCGCTATTTCCGCCACATCCAGCATGATGCCACCAGCAAACTCATCTTTCTCTCCCCTCCCTGTCAGCACTTCAAAGGGATCATTCCCTCCGTGATACCCTGGTCCACTCCTCCATTCCCCCAACACCTCATCCCCTTCCCACGACACCTTCCCATGCAATCGCAGGAGGTGTAATACTTACCCTTTTACCTCTTCTATGCTCACCATCCAAGGCCCCAAACACTCCTTTCAGGCGAAGCAGCGATTTCCTTGTACTTCTTTCAATTTAGTATATTGTATTCACCGCTCACAATGTGATCGCCACTACACTGGGGAGACCAAACGCAGATTGGGTGACCACTTTGTGGAACACCTCCACTCAATCCGCAAGCATGACCCCAAGCTTCCGGTTGCTTGCTATTTCAATTCACCCCCCTGCACTCATGCCCACATTTCTGTCCTTGGCCTGCTGCAGTGTTCCAGTGAATAGCAACGCAAGCTCGAGGAACAGCACCTCATTTTCCAATTAGGCACTCTACAGCCTTCCGGACTGAACATTGAGTTCAATAATTTCAGAGCATGACTGGCCCTTTTTTATTATTTTATTTTATTTTGTTTTATCATTTTTTACCATGTGCCTGCCTTAAACTTGTTTTTTTATGGCTGTGCTTTTGGACAGAGCTGTTCATTATTCTGTCATTAACACTCTCTGCAGTAATGCTTTGTTTTTTACCACACCATTAGCACTCCTTTTGCCTTGGCCCCATGACCTCTTTGTCAGTTAATCTCTCCTGCCCTTTGCCTATCACACATCTTCCTTTTTGTTCGCTTTACCCTCCACCCCTGCTTCACTTGCTTAAAACCTCTTACATTTCTAACCTTTGCCAGTTCTGATGAAAGGTCACAGACCTGAAACGTTAACTCTGCTTCTCTCTCCATAGATGCTGCCAGACCTACTGAGTATTTCCAGCAGTTTCTGCTTTTATTTCAGATTTCCAGCATCTGCAGTATTTTGCTTTTATTTTAGTGTTTAACTCACTGCCCGTCCTCTTCCAGGAATGCCTACCTTGAAGAGTTTTGCTCTTCTGTCCGATAGGATTTCTGTTTGTCTCTTCTATCTTGTTCATCTTCATTGCTTTCTATTTCCCTTCTGATGTTTGATAAGGTGTCCACCAAAACTCGTTTGTACAGCCACATCTCCTTCCTCAGAGACTGTCTCTGGCTCTAACTTATTCCACGTGAATTCCAACTGAAGTTCCATCCTTCATGTTTTGAATACACCCAGGATTACAGGTATCGCCGAGAAATACAACGTTCCTCGAACTGCTGTTCCTGCTGCATCCTGAGATCCACACTCAGTGCCATGCACTGCCATATGTACACACTTGACCTGTCTCTCCAGAAGCACCAATTCACTTTATCTCAAAGCTGTTCTGCTCTGCAATTTCATTTCATCCTTTGTCTTATCCAACGCATTAACAAAAAACTTTTTCTCTTCCTTTCAGGTGTTAAGGAATGCAAGCTCCAGCAGCTGATGGGGAATAACACCCTTCCAGATCCTTCTTTCCCTTCACTTCTCCTAATTTGACCCCTTGCCGTGTGTTCACTATACCCTCTGACCTTCCCATCTCTGACGCTGAACGATTTGTACTCAACAAAGGATTCAGTTTTATACCCTTATGCCCCCACCTCAATGAATTTCATGCTTGGCATGACGTTGAGCTCTTCTTCCATCGCCTTAGCCTCCAGGCTCACATCTTTGACCACGAGACCTGCCCCCGAACAGCGGACCCATTCTCAGACCTCCTGCTGTTCTTACAGTGCTCTGTCTAAGTCTCTGGGAGAGGTCTTGAACCTATGAAATTCTGAGTCAGAAGCAACAGTCCTTCCACTGAGCCAAGAGTGATACCTTATGTAACTTAAGCAACTTCACTGAATTTGAGAAACCACTTTATTTTGTACAGGAGCATGAAGAGCAGCCCATACATGTAAAGATAATGCATCCTTTTGTATTTTTCATCAAACTTTTGCCCAATTTGAAAGTCAACACTCTAGGTTTTCATTTCAAAGTGATCTTCAGTATTCCCAGAACCATTTGCTTCCAACATATTGCATTCTTAGAAACTTCACAAAATTCAATTAGCAATAAAACATTCAGAGATGTTTATGTTTCATAAATATGCTACTTATATCTATTATGAATAACATAAGATAAAAATGCTCTGCTTTTCTTTTTGCTGCTCCTCAACATCAATTGGGATCTGTCATGGTGCTGTGTATTGGTACACTAGGAGAGAGCTGTTACAGTTACAGTTTTACTGAAGTTTCAGAATGAACTTTATGCTTAGTGTTTGTGTGTATCCAAATTAGGAACCAAGGCATAATTTAGAACTTTACAGCAACTTTGGGCGGCACAGTGGCGCAGTGGTTAGCACCGCAGCCTCACAGCTCCAGCGACCCGGGTTCAATTCTGGGTACTGCCTGTGTGCAGTTTGCAAGTTCTCCCTGTGTCTGCGTGGGTTTCCTCCGGGTGCTCCGGTTTCCTCCCACATGCCAAAGACTTGCAGGTTGATAGGTAAATTGGCCATTATAAATTGCCCCTAGTATAGGTAGGTGGTAGGGAAATATAGGGACAGGTGGGGATGTGGCAGGAATATGGAATTAGTGTAGTATTAGTATAAATGGGTGGTTGATGGTCGGCACAGACTCGGTGGGCCGAAGGGCCTGTTTCAGTGCTGTATCTCTAAACTAAACTAAGTAAGCCATTCTGTCCATTGCACCTGTGCTGGCTCACTGAAACTGCTATCAATTTAGCCCCATTATCTTACCCTTACCCCAAATCATTTAAAAATGTTCTTTTTCCATACTTATCCACTTGCCTTTTAAAAGTTTTTATGAATTCTCCTTCCACCATTGTTTCTGGTAGGATATTCTGGAGATGATCTTTGGTTTCGGGCCAAAAGAAACACAAAATCAGCCAAACCGCTGTGCTGCATGCCTGCCCAAGAACAGTTTGGGAGGCCTGAAGCATTGACCTGTTGGGCCTCGCTTAAGTGCTGCCAGTGAACTGCAGGTGCTGAATGGGTGCCCTGCTGCAGCTTGCTTGTTACGTCATGCCTGGAAGGTGGTGAGAGGAGAGGCCATCCTCTGGGGCCTCATATGGCTAGCAGTGGACTGTATAATTTTGGGGTGCCCAGGAGGTACATTCTTGCTCTGCCTGGCCCCACAAAAATAAATATTAATATTTTCTTAGGCTGTTTTTGAAGGGCCTCCAGTGGTCCCTTTAAGTATCACTGGTTAGGCCAATTCAACACCTCATACTAACATGCACCCTCCACTGATTTATATCTGAAAATTGCAATTGGGATTTTAGGATCCCATTTTCATATTTAAGCAGCTTCTCACCAGAAACAGGCACACATGCTCTCACTCATTTGCTCGCACCTTTCAGGCCCACCTGAAAAGTACATTAGGTGGACCATTAGTCAATGGGGTGAATGTAGGCCCCCACCACAGACCTCCACTCCACTACCCTGTATCTCAACTGCTCAGCCACCCATTTATCAAAAAGACATGGGTGGTCAGCCATTGAAAATTGTTCTTCCACATGTTAATAATCCACTGTGTAAAAAGAAATACTCCTAATTTTTCACTTCATTCTTTTGGTGGTGGCATTAAATTTATGGACCTACTTTATTGACTCATTAACTTGTGGGAATAATTTTTCATGATCCACCTTATCAAGACTTAAGTGATTTAAGTGATGAACTTTCCAATAACTTCTTGTTGACAATGATATTTCCAATGATCATAAGCAGGGCAAATAAGATGATTGGCCACAAATGCTTTTTGGTGATATTGGTTCAAGGACGAATGTTGGGAAGGACCATGGGAAAATTTCCTGACCTGAATTGACAGACAGGACCTTGATTTAATGGCTGATCCAAAAGACAGCACTTTTGACACTGCAGCATTCCCTCAGTAACGCAATGTAATGTCAGCCTGGAGTATGTGCTCAAGTCTTAGAGTGGGGCATAGGTGAACAAACAGGAATCTAGGCTACAAAGCTGTTGCTCTATCCCAACGTGTCCCTTGGGATCACAGAATCACTCGAGTAATTTTAACTAAAAATTTAAAAGATTGAACACACTAGCCCCAATATTTACTGGGTAGGTTTTCCAAGGGAGGGTGGGAGGAGGGGAGGAGTTCTTGTTGCTGTAGAGTTTTTTTACCGCACAGCGTACATGTTTTTTTTTTTAGCAGGTTTCTCTCCCAAAAGGCAGCCTGGTGGCAACCAACTTCCTGTTGGGTAGGGAATGCTATAGAAGAGGCTGCAGCCCTGGGAGCAGGTAGGTTTCCTTCTGCTTGGGCTAGAGATCACGAGGAGTGTATGTACAGTGTGGTTTGGGGGTTGGTTGGAAGGGGTCGGAGACATATTGATGGTAGAGATGGGGGGTTGGTTGGGATGGTTGTTGATCCATGGAGTTCCATAATTGTGGGGAGGATCGGTGATCATGGGGAAGTGTGACGCAGGTAGAAATCTGATCACTGGGATGGAAACAGGTTACCTTCAGGGCCAGGAGGGTGAGAAGGGAAAGCACTCCTGCACTACCTGGCCCACAAACGGTGCTGAAAAGGTACTTAATTTTTATTTTATTTAGAGATACAGCACTGAAACAGGCCCTTCGGCCCACCGAGTCTGTGCTGACCATTAACCACCCATTTATACTAATCCTAGCGAGAACAGGCCCTTAATTTGCCATTAGTAGGCCACTTAAGGGCCTCAATTGGCCTCTGGGTGGGAAGGCTGTCATTGACCCATCCTGCCCCTGGGAAGAGCGCTTTGTGACAGGGAGGTGATGGGTCCGCTGTCCCCCGCAACCCGTCACGATACTCCATGCTCCCATCCCCCCTCAAGTTCCCTCCCCACCCCCGCCTTCGACCTTGCCTCGGGGGCCCAGAAAATACCGGCCAAGGTTTGAAAATACAGGCTTGTCATTACAGCAGAGTGAAGTGCAATGGAAGGAGATTGCTGCAATAGAGCTTGCATCAAATGTTTACAACAAAGCGAGGGCTCAGGGAAAAGCAACAATAGGAATTAGCAGTATGGAGTGAACAGGCCTCGTATCTCTGTTTGGTAATCAGTTTGACCAACTGAGTGTTCATAAAACATCAGATAGCATTGCATCCATTAGGAAGGAGACCCTAAAGAAATGGTATAAAGAGATGCCAGGTTTTTACTTAGTTAGCAAGAAAGAGACTGTTGCTCTCTTTGAGACCTGATAGTGTAAATAGGCTTGGAAAAGCCATCTTCATGGGCCCTCATTAAATCTCAACACACGGGTTTTGGACACAGGGCTAATGTGCGCTAATCTGTATGGGTGTTTAAGATTAATGCTTTGTCAATAAAAATTAAGTGAATTATGAAGCATATTAATCTTTATGAATCTTTTTAAAGGGTAAAGAACTTATCCAACAAGCTGGTCACCTAGTCATTTATATATATGCTGTCAGCATATTTGCATAAATTACTGTATGCACCCATTCCATTGTATTCATTAAGAGCCACCTCTATTCATTCACATCCTCACCTCCACCTTAATGCCCTTGACCCTAGTAGAGCAGTTTAGTTTTTTAGTTTTAGAGATACAGCACTGAAACAGGCCCTTCGGCCCACCGAGTCTGTGCCGACCATCAACCACCCATTTATACTAATCCTACACTAATTCCATATTCCTACCACATCCCCACCTGTCCCTATATTTCCCTACCACCTACCTATACTAGGGGCAATTACTAATGGGCAATTACTAATGGCCAATTTACCTATCAACCTGCAAGTCATGTGGGAGGAAACCGGAGCACCCGGAGGAAACCCACGCATACACAGGGAGAACTTGCAAACTCCACACAGGCAGTACCCAGAATTGAACCCGGGTCGCTGGAGCTGTGAGGCTGCGGTGCTAACCACTGCTCACCCTGTTGCTCCCCTTGGCATGATCACCATCTTTGCTCTTCTAAGTCCAAGAGTTCAGAGTTTTTAAAATTTGTTCGGGGAATGTGGACATCGTTGGCTATGACAGCACTTATTGCCCATCTCTGATTGCCCTTGAGAAGGTGGTGGTGAGCTTCCTTCTTGACCCGCTGCAGTGCTTGGGGTGCAGGTACACCAACAGTGCTGTTAGAGAGTGAGTTCGAGGATTTTGACCCAGCGACAGTGAAGGAACGGCGAGAAAGTTCCAAGTCAGGATGGTGTGTGGCTTGGAGAGGACCTTGTGGGTAGTGGTATTCTCATGCATCAGCTGCCCTTGTCCTTCCAGGTGGTAGAGGTCACAGGTTTGGAAGGTACTTTCTAAGGAGCTTTGTTGAGTTGCTGCAGTGCATCTTGTAGATGGTACACACTGTTGTCACTGTGCGTCGGTGGTGGAGGGAGTGAATGTTGAAGGTGGTAAATGGGTTCCTATCAAGCGGGCTGCTTTATCCTGGATGGTGTTGAGTTTCTTGAGTGTTGTTGGAGCTGCACCCATCCAGGCAAGTGGAGAGTATTCCATCACACTCCTGACCTGTGCCTTGTAGATGGAGGACAGGTATTGGGGAGTCAGGAAGTGAGTTACTCGCCACAAAATCCCCAGCCTCTGACCTGCTCCTGTAGCCACAGCATTTATGGAATCCCCAGGATGTTGATAGTGGGGGATTCAGCAATGGTAGTGCCATGCAACGTCAAGGAGAGATTGTTAGATTCTCTCTTGTTTTAGATGGTCATTGCCTGGTATGGCACGAATGTTATTTGCTTCTTATCAGCCCAAGCCTGGATGTTGTCCCAGTCTTGCTGCATATGGACACGGGCTGAGGAGTCACGAATGGTGCTGAACATTGTGCAATCATCAGTAAACATGCCCACGTCTGACGTTATGGTGGAAAGAAGGTAATTGATGAAGCAGCTGAAGATGGTTGGGCCTGGGACACTACCCTGAGGAACTACTGCAGTGATGTCCTGGAGCTGAGATGATTGACCTCCAACAACCACAACAATCTTCCTTTATGCTACATTTGAATATTTATGGCACACAATTAGTTTAGCCACTCATTGCCTAATTTAGCTTGACAGAATCAAACACTATCGGGCCCTGCTCTCCTTTGCAAAAACTGTTTGCTACTTCAGGATCATCCTGGAACACAAAGGTAGCCCCTGGCTTCTTTTCTCCACCACCAATCATCTCCTTAATTCCCTCTGCCCTGGTCCCTCAACTCTCACCTCTAATAACAAGTGTGAGGAGCTCATGGACTACTTTGTCCCTTTGTTCAGTTCAATCTGCCTCATCCAGCCATTCCCTTGGCCCACCAACCCAAAATTCCCCTAAAGTTCTTCCCTGCCCTAGCCCTAAATCCAAACCTTTCTCTAGTTTCTCTCTTATCTCCCCTCATTTCCTCTCCAAACTCATCTTCTCCATGGCACCCATCTCCTGCTCTCTTGACCCTATTCCCATTGAATTTCTGAACACCCATCTTCCTTCATGGATGCTCCCATGCTAGCTGATACTGTGAACAGTTTTCTCTCCTCAGGTACTACTCCATCTCTTTAAGATCTGCTGTCACCACCTACCTACTCCCTTGACCCCCACTATCATTGCAAAATACTGTCCAACCTCCAACCGTCCTCTCCTTGCCAAAGATCTTCAATATGAGTGATAGGAAACAAAGAGTCATGGTTAATGGATATTTTTTGGGCTGAAGGAAGGCTTGTAATGGAGTTTCCCAGGGGTCAGTGTTGGGATTACTGCTTTTCCTGATATATGTTAATGACCTAGACCTTGTTGTTGTATGTGCATATGTCATTGAAAGTGGCAGGACAGGTTGAGAGAGCAGTTAATGAAGCATACAAGTATCGTGGGCTTTATTAATAGGGGCATAGAGTACAAAAGTAAGGAAGTTATATAGAACTCATATACGACACTAGTTTGGCCTCAGCTGGAGTATTACGTCCAGTTCTGGGCGCCGCATTTTAAGACGATAGTCATAGAGTCATAGAGTTATACAGCACAAAAACAGGCCCTTTGGCCCACCATGCCCATGCCGGCCATCAAGCTTATCTATTCTAATCCCATTTCCCACCACTTGGCCCATAGCCTTGTATGCTATGGTGTTTCAAGTGCTCATCTAAATACTTCTTAAATGTCGTGACGATTCCTGCCTCTACCACCCCTTCAGGCAGCGTGTTCCAGATTCCAACCACCCTCTGGGTGAAAATTTATTTCCTCAAATCCCCTCTAAACCTCCTGCCCCTTACCTTAAATCTATGCCCTCTGGTCATTGACAGCTCCACTAAGGAAAAGGGTTTCTTCGTATCTACCTTAACTATGCCCCTCATAATTTTGTATACCTCAATCAGGTCCCCCCTCAGCCTTCTCTGCTCTAAAGAAAATAACCCTGGCCTATTCATAGCTGAAGTGCTCCAGCCCAGGCAACATCCTGATGAATTTCCTCTGCAACTTCTCTAGTGGAATCGCATCCTTCCAATAGTGTGGCGACCAGAACTATACACAGTACTCCAGCTGTGGCCTAACTAGCGTTTTATACAGCTCCATCATAACCTCCCTGCTCTTATATTCTATGCCTCAGCTAAAAAAGGCAAGTATCCCATATGCCTTCCTAACCACCTTATCTACCTGTGCTGCTGCCCTCAGTGACCTATGGACAAGTACACCAAGGTCCCTCTGACCCTTTGTACTTCCCATGGTCCTATCATCCATTGTATATTCCCTTGACTTGTTAGTCCTCCCAAAATGCATCACCTCACACATCTCAGAATTAAATTCCATTTGCCGTTGGTCTGCCCATCTTACCAGCCCATCTATATCGTCCTGTAATCTAAGGCTTTCCTTCTCACTATTTACGACATTACCAATTTTCATGTCATCTGTGAACTTATTGATCATACCTCCTATATTCAAGTCTAAATCATTAATATACACTACAAACAGCAACGGTCCCAGCACCGATCCCTGCGGTACACCACTGGTCACAGGCTTCCACTCTCAGAAACAACCCTCGACCATCACCCTCTGCCTCCTGCCACTAAGCCAATTTTGGATCCAATTTGCCAAATTGCCCTGGATCTCATGGGCTCTTACCTTCTTACCCAATCTCCCATGCGAGACCTTATCAAAAGCCTTACTGAAGTCCATGTAGACTACAAAACTGCTTTACCCTCATCTACACACCTATTCACCTCCTCGAAAAATTCAATCAAATTGGTTAGACATGATCTCCCCCCATCCGACAAAGCCATGCTGACTATCCTTGATTAGTCCCTGCCTCTCCAAGTGGAGATTAATTCCTGTCCCTCAGAATGTTTTCCAATAGTTGCCCTACCACTGATGTTTGACTTACTGGCCTGTAATTACCTGATTTATCCCTACTACCCTTCTTGAATAATGGTACCACATTCGCTGTCCTCCAGTCCTCTTGCACTTCTCCTGTGGCCAGAGAGGATTTGAAAATTTTTGTCAGAGCCTCTGCAATCTCCTCCCTTCCCTCACATAACAGCCTGGGATACATCTCATCTGGGCCTGGGGATTTATCCACTTTTAAGCCCGCTAAAAGAGCTAATACCTCCTCCCTTTCGATGCTAATTTATTCAAGTATATCGCAATCCCCCTCCCTGATCTCTACACCCACATCGTTCTTCTCCATAGTAAACACAGATTAAAATAATTTAAAACCTCACCTACCTCCTCTGGCTCACCACTTTGGTCCTTAATGAGCCCTACTCTTTCCCTGGTTATCCTCTTGCCCTTAATGTGCTTATAAAACGCCTTGGGATTTTCCTTTCTCTTGCCCGCCAGTGTTTTTTCATGCCCCCTCTTTGTTCTCCTAATTACTTTTTAAAGTATGCCCCTACACTTTCTATACTCCTGTCGGGCCTCCGCTGTTTTCAGCCCTCTGAACCTGCCATAAGCCTCCTTTATTTTCCTGATCCAATCCTCTATATCCCTTGACATCTAGGTTTCACTGGACTTGTTGGTCCTACCTTTCACCTTTACGGGAACACGTTGGCCCTGAACTCTCACTATTTCCTTTTTGAATGACTCCCACTGGTCTGATGTAGAGTTCCCTACAAGTAGCTGCTCCCAGTCCACTTTGGCCAGATCCTGTTTTATCATATTGCAATCGGCCTTCCCCCAATTCAGTACCTTTATTTCTGGTCCATCTTTGTCCTTTTCCATAACTACCTTAAACCTGACAGAGTTATGGTCACTATCCCTGAAATGCTCCCCCACTGATGCTTCCACCGCTTGTCCAGCTTCATTCCCTAAGACTAGTCCAGTACCGCCCCCTCTTTTGTAGGACTCTCCACACGCTGGCTCAAAAAGCTCTCCTGGTTGCACCTTAAGAATTCTGCCTCCTTTAAGCCCTTTGCACTAAGACTATCCCAGTTGATATTGGGGAAGTTGAAATCCGCTACTATTATTACCCTATTATTTTAAGACGTCTCTGAGATTTGCCGACATATCTGCTCCTCGATCTCTCTCTGACTGTTTGGAGGCCTGTAGTACACTCCCAGCCAAGTGATTGCTCCCTTTTTGTTTTTATGTTCTACCCATATGGCCTCATTTGAGGAACCTTTTAAGACATCATCCCTCCTTACTGCAGTAATTGACTCCTTGATCAATAGTGCAATTCCACCTCCTTTTTTACACCCCCCTCTGTCACGCCTGAAGATTCTGTACCCTGGAATATTAAGCTGCCAGTCCTGCCTTTCCCTGAACCATGTCTCTGTGATAGCAATAATATCATATTCTCATGTGTTAATCAACATCCTCAATTCATCTGCCTTACTTGTAAGACTCCTAGAGTTAAAATAGATGCAATCCAGCCTTGCGCTATTTGCTTGTGCCTTAACAGGTCTGTGTTTGCTCTGCCTTCCAGACTGACTTAATTTCTCTTCTCTATTTGGCTGTGCATCACCCCCTACTATACCTCCATTCTGTATCCCATCCCCCTGTCAAATTAGTTTAAAGACCCCACAACAGCACGAGCAAACCTCCCTGCAAGGAACTTGCAAACACTACGTCCAACTTGTACAGGGCCTACCTTTGCCAGAAACAGACCCAGTGATCCAGGAAACTAAAGCCCTCCCTCCTGCACCATCGCTACAGCCACACATTCATCTGCTCTATCCTCCTATTCCTATACTCATTAGCACATGGCACTAGGGGTAATTCAGAGATTACTTCGGATCATTCGGGAGGCGGAGGGGATTATTGACAGGAGTTATAGGGAGGCAGTCACACCTCAGGTAAAAGAAGTAGGTAGATGGGTTACCGTCAGGGGAAGGAAAGGGAACCAGCAGGCAGTGCAGGGATCCCCTGTGGCCGTTTCCCTCAACAACAGGTATACCGTTTTGGATACTGTTGGGGGGGACGACTTACCAGGGGTAAGCAATGGGGTGCAGGTCTCTGGCACAGAGTCTGTCCCTGTTGCTCAGAAGGGAAAGGGGAAGAGGAGCAGAGCATTAGTCATTGGGGACTCCATAGTTAGGGGAACAGATAGGAGGTTCTGTGGGAACGAGAGAGACTCACGGTTGGTGTGTTGCCTCCCAGGTGCCAGGGTACGTGATGTCTCGGATCGTGTTTTTGGGATCCTTAAGGGGGAGGGGGAGCACCCCCAAGTCGTGGTCCACATAGGCACCAACGACATAGGTAGGAAGAGAGATGGGGATTTAAGGCAGAAATTCAGGGAGCTAGGGTGGAAGCTTAGAGCGAGAACAACCAGAGTTGTTATCTCTGGGTTGTTGCCTGTGCCACGTGCTAGCGAAGAGAGGAATAGGGAGAGAGAGGAGTTGAACACGTGGCTGCAGGGATGGTGTAGGAGGGAGGGTTTTGGTTTCCTGGATAATTGGGGCTCTTTCTGGGGTAGGTGGGACCTCTACAAACAGGATGGTCTTCACCTGAACCAGAGGGGTACCAATATCCTGGGGGGGAGATTTGTTAGTGCTCTTCGGGGGGGTTTAAACTAAATCAGCAGGGGAATGGGAACCTAAATTGTAGTTCCAGTGTACAGGCTGTTGAGAGTAGTGAGGTAGGGGATAAGGTTACAGGGACGCAAGAGGGCACTGGCAAGCAAGAACTTGGTTTAAAGTGTGTCTACTTCAACGCCAGGAGCATCCGGAATAAGGTGGGTGAGCTTGCAGCATGGGTTGGTACCTGGGATCCTGATGTTGTGGCCATTTCAGAGACATGGGTAGAGCAGGGGCAGGAATGGATGTTGCAGGTTCCGGGATTTAGATGTTTCAGTAAGAACAGAGAAGAGGGTAAAAGAGGGGGGGGTGTGGCATTGTTAATCAAGGAAAGTACTACAGCGGCAGAAAGGACGTTTGAGGACTCGTCTACTGAGGTAGTATGGGCCGAGGTTAGAAACAGGAGAGGAGAGGTCACCCTGTTGGGAGTTTTCTATAGACCTCCGAATAGTTCCAGAGATGTAGAGGAAAGGATAGCGAAGATGATTCTCGACAGGAGCGAGAGTAACAGGGTAGTGGTTATGGGGGACTTTAACTTTCCAAATATTGACTGGAAATACTATAGTTCGAGTACTTTAGATGGGTCTGTTTTTGTCCAGTGTGTGCAGGAGGGTTTTCTGACACAGTATGTGGACAGGCCAACCAGGGGCGATGCCACATTGGATTTGGTACTGGGTAATGAACCCGGCCAGGTGTTAGATTTAGATGTAGGTGAGCACTTTGGCGATAGTGATCACAATTCGGTTAGGTTTACCTTAGCGATGGGCAGGGACAGGTATATACCGCAGGGCAAGAATTATAGCTGGGGGAAAGGAAATTATGAAGCGATTAGGCAAGATTTAGGATGTGTAGGATGGGGAAGGAAACTGCAGGGGATGGGCACAAACGAAATGTGGAGCTTATTCAAGGAGCAGCTAATGCGTGTCCTTGATAAGTATGTACCTGTCAGGCAGGGAGGAAGTTGTCGAGCGAGGGAGCCGTGGTTTACTCAAGAAGTTGAAGCGCTTGTCAAGAGGAAGAGGGCGGCTTATGTTAGGATGAGACGTGAAGGCTCAGTTAGGGCGCTTGAGAGTTACAAGCTAGCCAGGAAGGATCTAAAGGGAGGGCTAAGAAGAGCAAGGAGAGGACACGAGAAGTCATTGGCGGATAGGATCAAAGAAAACCCTAAGGCTTTCTATAGGTATATCAGGAATAAACGAATGATAAGAGTTAGAACAGGGCCAATCAAGGATAGTAGTGGGAAGTTGTGTGCGGAATCAGAGGAGATAGGGGAAGCGTTAAATAAATATTTTTCGTCAGTATTTACAGTAGAAAAAGAAAATGTTGCCGAGGAGATTACTGAGATACAGCCTACTAGGCTAGATGGGATTGAGATTCACAAGGAGGAGGTGTTAGCAATTTTGGAAAGAGTGAAAATAGATAAGTCCCCTGGGTCAGATGGGATTTATCCTAGGATTCTCTGGGAAGCCAGGGAGGAGATTGCAGAGCCGTTGTTGTTGATCTTTATGTCGTCATTGTCGACAGGAGTAGTGCCGGAGGACTGGAGGATAGCAAATGTTGTCCCCTTGTTCAAGAAGGGGAGTAGAGACAGCCCTGGTAATTATAGACCTGTGAGCCTTACTTCGGTTGTGGGTAAAATGTTGGAAAAGGTTATAAGAGACAGGATTTATAATCATCTTGAAAAGAATAAGTTCATTTGCGATAGTCAGCACAGTTTTGTGAAAGGTAGGTCGTGCCTCACAAACCTTATTGAGTTTTTCGAGAAGGTGACCAAACAGGTGGATGAGGGTAAAGCCGTGGATGTGGTGTATATGGATTTCAGTAAGGCGTTTGATAAGGTTCCCCACGGTAGGCTATTGCAGAAAATACGGAAGTATGGGGTTGAAGGTGATTTAGAGCTTTGGATCAGAAATTGGCTAGCTGAAAGAAGACAGAGGGTGGTGGTTGATGGCAAATGTTCATCCTGGAGTTTAGTTACTAGTGGTGTACCGCAAGGTTCTGTTTTGGGGCCACTGCTGTTTGTCATTTTTATAAACGACCTGGATGAGGGTGTAGAAGGGTGGGTTAGTAAATTTGCGGATGACACGAAGGTCGGTGGAGTTGTGGATAGTGTCGAAGGGTGTTGCAGGGTACAGAGGGACATAGATAGGCTGCAGAGCTGGGCTGAGAGATGGCAAATGGAGTTTAATGTGGAGAAGTGTGAGGTGATTCACTTTGGAAGGAGTAACAGCAATGCAGAGTACTGGGCTAATGGGAAGATTCTTGGTAGTGTAGATGAGCAGAGAGATCTTGGTATCCAGGTACATAAATCCCTGAAAGTTGCTACCCAGGTTAATAGGGCTGTTAAGAAGGCATATGGTGTGTTAGCCTTTATTAGTAGGGGGATCGAGTTTCGGAGCCACGAGGTCATGATGCAGCTGTACAAAACTCTGGTGAGGCCGCACCTTGAGTATTGCGTGCAGTTCTGGTCACCGCATTATAGGAAGGATGTGGAAGCTTTGGAAAGGGTGCAGAGGAGATTTACTAGGATGTTGCCTGGTATGGAAGGAAGGTCTTACGAGGAAAGGCTGAGGGATTTGGGGTTGTTTTCGTTAGAGAGAAGGAGGAGGAGAGGTGACTTAATAGAGACATACAAGATAATCAG
The DNA here is from genome assembly GCF_036365525.1 of Heterodontus francisci. Taxonomy (NCBI): domain Eukaryota; kingdom Metazoa; phylum Chordata; class Chondrichthyes; order Heterodontiformes; family Heterodontidae; genus Heterodontus; species Heterodontus francisci. Next base: position 101,387,898 of record NC_090375.1, on the reverse strand, counting down.
AGGGTTAGATAGGGTGGATAGTGAGAGTCTTTTTCCTCGGATGAGGATGGCAAACACGAGGGGACATAGCTTTAAGTTGAGGGGTGAAAGATATAGGACAGATGTCAGAGGTAGTTTCTTTACGCAGAGAGTAGTAGGGGCGTGGAACGCCCTGCCTGCAACAGTAGTAGACTCGCCAACTTTAAGGGCATTTAAGTGGTCATTGGATAGACATATGGATGTAAATGGAATAGTGTAGGTGAGATGATCGGCGCAACATCGAGGGCCGAAGGGCCTGTACTGTGCTGTAATATTCTAATTCTAATTCTAAAAAAAAAATACTTCAATCTGCTCTTTAATCTTCTATCTAGTTCCCTAAATTCTTATTGCAGGACCTCATCCCTCTTTCAGCCTATGTAGTTGGTACCAATGTGAACCACGACCTCTGACTGTTCATACTCCCCCTTCAGAATGTCCCGCAGCTGCTCCGTGACATCCTTGACCTGAGCACCAGCGAGGCAACATACCATTCTGGAGTCACATTTGCGGCCACAGAAACGCCTATCTGTACACCTGACAATAGAACTCCCTATCACTATAGCTCTCCCACTCTTCTTTCTCCCCTCCTGTGCAGCTGAGCCACCCGTGGTGCCACAGACTTGGCTCTTGCTGCATTCTCCTGAGATTCTATCTCCCCCAACAATTTTCAAAGCAGAATTGAAGCAATCTGTTAGAGAGGGGGATGGACCCAGGGGACTCCTGCACTACCTGCCTAGTTCTTCTACTCTGCCTTTCTCTTTCTGCCTGAGCAGACTTTACCTGCAGGGTGAGGGCATTGGAGAGAGTACAGAAAAGATTCACGAGAATGGTTCCAGGGATGAGGAACTTCAGTTATGAAGATAGATTGGAGAAGTTAGGACTGTTTTCCTTAGAGAAGAAAAGGCTGAAAGGAGATATGATAGAGGTATTCAATATCATTAGGGGACTGGGCAGAGTAGATAGGAAGAAACAGTTCCCACTCGTGAACGGATCGAGAACGAGAGGGCACATATCTAAAGTAATGGGTAAGAGAAGCAAAAGCGATATGAGGAAAAACATTTTCACGCAGCAAGTGGTTAAGATCTGGAATGTGCTGCCTGAGAACATGGCGGAGGCAGGATCAATTGAAGCATTCATAAGGGAATTAGACTGTTATATGGAAAGGAAGAATGTGCACGGTTATGGGGAGCAGACAGGGGAATGACACTAAGTGAATTGCTCTTTCGGAGAGGCCGTGCAAATTGTCATGCTAGGTCCCCACCTGCCAAGAATAAGGCACATTAATTTTGTGATGAACATTGATTTTAAACTGTTACTGGAGTGAAGAACTGATTTGTTAACAGATCAGCCGTGGCTGGAAAAGATGGTGATTGGAAGGACAAAGGACAATTCCCTGACACATTCAACCCACAATGGACCTTGATCACCAGGTATTGTGTGTAAGAGGAGCATTCCAGAAACTGTTAAGGTGATACAATCCAAGACGTGGTCAGACCAGTTCATCACATGACAAACCTGCTTGGCAACCTGGGTTTTTCTGAATTGTACAAACAGTTTGAACTGACAGGGTCTGTTTGCTCCTGGACTATGAAGATCTCTCCAGTCTGCTCCCATCTCTTTCTCACAAGCCTCTGAATCCACTGAAGACACATGAACCCCAAGAGAGAAAAGTCTCCTACAGTGAACAAGGTTTAAGAAGAATACTGGGCCCCAATGAAAAGCAAGATCTAACTACAATCAAGGACTCTACAGTGAGCTCGAAGAACCGTAACAAAACTCTTCAGATTTGCCTCAAACTTTTCCACTTTATTTTTCTTCTGCTCTTTTCTGTCTCTATTTGCATGCGTGTATCGCGTATGCATGCTAGTGTGGGTGCATCGTGTATCCGTAGGCGTCAACCGAATTAGAGCTAAAGTTCAAGTTTAATCAATTTCAACTTTTCTTCTTTAAACCTAAGAAAGCCTGTTTGTGCTCATTTCTTTGCCTTAGAATTTCCCGAGAAAAACTGAGGTCAATGGGAATCAGGCAAAAATCCCTCCGCTGGCTGGAGTCATACCTAGCGCAAAGGAAGATGGTTGTGGCTGTTGGAGGTCAATCATCTGAGCTCCAGGACGTCATTGCAGGAGTTCCTCAGGGTAGTGTCCTAGGCCCAACCATCTTCAGCTGCTTCATCAATGACCTTCCTTCAATCATAAGGTCAGAAGTGCGGATGTTCGCTGATGATTGCATAATGTTCAGAACCATTCGTGACTCCTCAGACACTGAAGCAGTCCATGTTGAAATGCAGCAAGACCTGGTCAATATCCAGGCTTGTGCTGAGAAGTGGCAAGTAGCATTCGCGCCACAGAAGTGCCAGGCAATGACCATCTCCAACAAGAGAGAATCTAATCATCTCCCCTTGACATTCAATGGCATTACCATGGCTGAATCCCCCACTATCAACATCCTAGTGGCTACCACTGACCAGAAACTGAACTGGAGTGACCATATAAATACCGTGGCTACAAGAGCAGGTCAGGGGCTAGGAATCCTGAGGCAAGTAACTCCTGACTCCCCAAAGCCTGTCCACCATCTCCAAGGCACAAGTCAGGAGTGTGATGGAATACTCTCCACTTGCCTGGATGGGTGCAGCTCCAACAACACTCAAGAAGCTCGACACCATCCAGGACAAAGTAGCCCGCTTGTTTGGCACCCCATCTACAAACATTCACTCCCTCCACCACCGACGCACAGTGGCAGCAGTGTGTACCATCTACAAGATGCACTGCAGCAATGCACCAAGGCTCCTTAGACAGCACCTTCCAAACCCATGACCTCCACCAACTAGAAGGACAAGGGCAGCAAATACATGGGAACACCACCACCTGCAAGTTCTCCTCCAAGTCACACACCATCCTTACTTGGAACTATATCGCCGTTGTTCACTGTCGCTGGGTCAAAATCCTGGAAATCCCTTCCAAACAGCACTGTGGGTATACCTACCCCAAATGGACTGCAGCGGTTCAAGATGGCAGCTCACCACCACCTTCTCAAGGGCAATTAGGGATGGGCAATAAATGCTGGCCTGGCCAGTGACGCCCACATCCCATGAATGAATTAAAAAAAAATTATAATTGGAAAGTGCTGAACAAGGATTCACCAAGGGGGAGCTAAAAACACAGTGTGTTTAAAATTAAACCCTGTTATGGGAAGACCAGGTGAAGGCTGAGAATGACCCCCAGGCACCCTTCTCACCTGGTCGTAACAAGACTCATGGGCTGAATGGTCTCCTTCTGTGCTGTAACAATTTTGTGATTCTGTGATTCGATGTGAGTCCCAAATATTATTACAAATCCAAAACATCTGATGTTAAACAGCACTTCAGTCAATAAACCTAAATCACTTAAATCAATAATACAATCCAACACAAAAGTTCAACAATGCCAATTATTTTATTTATCAATGTCACTGTGACTGTTTGGTGTGGGGAACATAGATAGATCTGTTTGCTATCCAAAAATAGAGAAGGCATTTCCAAAACTTCAGGTAGGACCCTTCATCAAAACCTGCTGTGTTTCCAGCATTTTGCTGTCTCATTAGAGAATAAACTACTTGAGTCCACCATCTAGAAAGCACAAGTCAGGAATGTGATGGAATTCTCTCCAATTGCCTGGATGGGTGCAGCTCCAACAACACTCAAGAAGCTCGACACCATCCAGGACAAAGCAGCCCGCTTGATTGGCATTCCATCTACAAACATTCACTCCCTCCATCACTGACGCACAGTGGCAGCAGTGTGTACCATCTACAAGATGCACTGCAACAACGCACCAAGGCTCCTTAGACAGCAACTTCAAAACCCGCGACCTCTACCAACTAGAAGGACAAGGGCAGAAAATGCACAGGAACACCACCACCTGCAAGTTCCCCTCCAAGCCACCCACTGTCCTGACTTGGAACTATATCACAGTTCCTTCACTGTCACTGGGTCAAAATCCTGGAACTCCCTTCCTAACAGCACTGTGGGTGTATCTACACCACATGGAGTGCAGCGGTTCAAGAAGGCAGCTCACCACCACCTTCTCAAGGGCAATGAAGGATGGACAATAATGCTGTCCTGGCCAGCAACGTCCACATCCCATGAAAGAATAAAAAAAGATCTTGATCCGTATAGTCACTACTTATGAATTTTTCAGAGGGATTTATAGAACAAGAAAGTTAACATAAAAACATAAGCCTAGGGATTAGTCTGGGCTTGTTTTCTGGCCCAGACTTGGCACTGCATGAACAGCACTTGCCCGAGCAGAGGGAGAGACGAGAGTAAATACAAATTGGTCCTTGGGCCTCATCAATATACAAAGAGCTGGCACTGGTTGCAACTCCCTAGGCAGCTTGCCTAAATGAAAATGATAATGTTGCGCTGTCTGCATCATCAACAGCATTCCTCAGTTAAGCCCAGTAGTGGGGTTCAGAGTGGTTTAAGGGGTTGGGGAATCCAAAGACAACTCCTGTGGAGATAAGAGAGAAGTCCTGCGCCTCCTGGCTCCACAGGATGGCAGTGAGGGAGGAAGTGCTGTTCTGGTTTTTTACAAGACAAGGAAGGGTCTGAGTGAGGAATTGGGAGACAGTAAGTTCTGGTGAGTAGCTGGTAAATGTTTGTAGATAATAGTCTAGAAAGTAAGAGATTGGCAGGAAACCTCAGCCCAATGGAATGCACACCCTGTGCCATGCAGGAAATCCTGGAAGCTTCTTGTGGCCTGTTGTGCAGCAAGTGATACCAGCTACAACCCAGGACTATCTGCGTGCCAAACTTCGTAAGCAGCATGCTCTAGACAGAGCTAGGCGATCCCACAACCAATGGATCAGATCTAAGCTCTGCAGTTCTGCCACATCCAGTCGTGAATTGTGGTGGACAATTAAACAACTAACTGGAGGAGGTGGCTCCACAAATATCCCCATCCTCAATGATGGAGGAGCCGAGCACATCAGTGCGAAAGATAAGGCAGAAGCATTTGTAGCAATCTTCAGCCAGAAGTGCCGAGTCGATGATCCATCTCTGACTCCTCCTGAAGTCCCCAGCATCACAGATGCCAGACTTCAGCTAATTCGATTCACTCTGCGTGATATCAAGAAACAACTGAAGGCACTGGATACTGCAAAGGTTATGGGCCCTGACAATATTCCGGCAGTACTGATGATCTGTGCTCCAGAACTTGCCGCGTCCCTAGCCAAGCTGTTCCAGTACAGCTACAAAATTGGCATCTACCCTGCAATGTGGAAAATTGCCCAGGTATGTCCTGTACACAAAAAGCAGGACAAGTCCAACCCAGCCAATTACCACCCTATCAGTCTGCTCTCAATCATCAGTAAAGTGATGGAAGGTGTCATCAACAGTGCCATCATACGACACTTGCTTAGCAATAACCTGCTCAGTGACGCTCAGTTTGGGTTCTGCCAGGGCCACTCAGCTCCTGACCTCATTACAGCCTTGGTTCAAACATGGACAAAAGAGCTGACCTCAAGAGGTGAGGTGGGAGTTACTCCCCTTGACATCAAGGCAGCATTTGACCGAGTATGACACCCAGGAGCCCTAGCAAAACTGGAGTCATTGGGAATCAGGGGGAAAATTTTATGCTGGTTGGAGTCATACCTAGAATAAAGGAAGATGGTTGTGGTTGTTGGAGGTCAATCAGCTGAGCTCCAGGACATCACTGCAGGAGTTCCTCAGGGTAGTGTCCCAGGTTCAACCATCTTCAGCTGCTCCATCAATGACCTTCCTTCAATCAGAAGGGGGGATGTTCACTGATGTTTGCACAATGTTCAGCACCATTCGTGACTCCTCAGATACTGAAGCAGTCCGTGTCAAAATGCAGCAAGACCTGGACAATATCCAGGCTTGGGCTGATAAGTGACAAGTAACATTCGCGCCACACAAGTGCCAGGCAATGACCATCTCCAACAAGAGAGAATCTAACCATCTCCCTTTGACATTCAATGGCATTACCATGGCTGAATCCCCCCCTATCAACATCCTAGGAGCTACCATTGACCAGAAACTGAACTGGAGTAGCCATATAAATACCGTGGCTACAAGAGCAGGTCAGAGGCTAGAAATCTGTGGCGAGTAACTCACCGTCTGACTCCCCTATGCCTGTCCACCATCTACAAGGCACAAGTCAGGAGTGTGATGGAATACTCTCCACTGTCCTGGATGGGTGCAGCTCCAACAACACTCAAGAAGCTCGACACCATCCAGGATAAAGCAGCCCGCTTGATTGGCACCCCATCCACAAACATTCACTCCCTCCACCACCGACGCACAGTGGCAGCAGTGTGTACCATCTACAAGATGCACTGCAGCAACGCACCAAGGCTCATTAGCACCTTCCAAACCCGCGACCTCGACCAACTAGAAGGACAAGGGCAGCAAATGCATGGGAACACCACCACCTGCAAGTTCCCCTCCAAGTCACACACCATCCTTACTTGGAACTGTATCGCCATTCCTTCACTGTCGCTGTGTCAAAAGCCTAGAACTCCCTTCCTAACAGCACTGTGGGTGTACCTACCCCACATGGACTGCAGCGGTTCAGGAAGGCAGCACACCACCACCTTCTCAAGGGCAATTAGGGATGGGCAATAAATGCTGTCCTGGCCAGCGACGCCCACATCCCATGAATGAATAAAAGAAAAAGTGACTGCATTAACACAGCTTGCAGAATCCTGTGAATTTGCACAACTAAAAGATGATCAAATTAAAGACGGGATTGTATTAGGCATAAGAGATCCTGCAGTGAGCGCATGTCTACTGAGAGAGGAGAAACTGACTCTCAGAAAAGCGATTGGCATGAGCAGAAATGCTGAGGTTGTAAATCAGCAGCGACACCATATTCATGGCAAAGCGGACCAGGCATTGCATTATGCTGATCAACATTCCAGGCCGAAAGGGCAGAAAGATCACAGACAAAGGGCAGGATGCAAGTACTGCGGAAGACATTACTCACGGGAAAAGAAGGCATGTCCAGAGTGGGGAGAGCATTGTTCTCACTGCAAGAAGCTGAATCATTTTGCATGCAAGTGCTTGGCTGGAAGGAAGCACAACAAGCAGGTACAGATGGCCACTGGAGAGACATCATCTGAAGATTCTGATGAATCACTATACAACATACAATGGGTTGGTTCAGTCAGGTCGATTGGTAATAAATGGTTTGTGACTGTTGGAAAGATGATTGCAGAAGGAGAACATCAAGTCAACATAAAGTGCCAGACACCAATGCATCATGCAACATAATGACCTTCACTGACCTGTGCAAAGTGGCTCAACATGGCGATCCAAAAATGAAGTCCTCAAAAGTAAGGTTGAGGCCAAATGATGGCACCATACTAGTGCCAAGAGGATAAGTTACTCTGAGAGCCCATTGCAGTGACAAGAACGAAGATATGGAGTTCCAAATCATAGACGGCAAGCAAAGGCCACTCATCTCAGCTGAAGCAAGTCTAAAGCTTGGACTGGTAACCCTCTGCATGCAAAAAGAGAAAACCCAGGAGATGGCCAACAAGAGTGGGCGCCGGTGCTGGAACGAGAACGCCTTTGCCAGTCGCAAGGTAATGCGAGTCATACAGGCGGCAAGGAAGAGGAAGATCTGGCAGTCATCTGCTCAGGCGTCCGAGGTGGAGGCTGTGGTGAAGGAATACTCAGATTCCGCAGAGCGGGCAGACAAAATCAAGCTGAAATCGCAGAAAGTCAAATTTCATTTTGACAAAACTGCCAAACCATTGCCAGAATTGAGCATTGGAGAGCCAGTCAGAGTACAAACCTTCAATGTGCTCAACAAGAGTCAGCCCAAGTGACAACTTGGGACCTGCATAAAGCAGTTGTCCCCTCGATTGTATACGGTGGAAGTGAAGGACCAGAGATACGTCACAACTGCAGGCACATACACACAACTGGAGAAGCCATTCCTTCACGACAGGCAGCAAATCAGGAAGATGAGAACTCACCAACTACACAGAGCACAGAACAACCATCAGCCCCAGTGGTCCACAGCACCCAACAATGGAAATGGAACAACAACAGTTTACACGGCAACAAGTGACAAGGGAACCTTAGATAACGCGGGATATTGTGAGCCTAGTCAAAAAGAATTCGTAAGGGCTTCTTTTGGGCCTCCTTATCTCGAGAGACAATGGATACGCGCCTGGAGGTGGTCAGTGGTTTGTGAAGCAGCGCCTGGAGTGGCTATAAAGGCCAATTCTGGAGTGACAGGCTCTTCCACAGGTGCTGCAGAGAAATTTGTTTGTTGGGGCTGTTGCACAGTTGGCTCTCCCCTTGCGCCTCTGTCTTTTTTCCTGCCAACTACTAAGTCTCTTCGACTCGCCACAATTTAGCCCTGTCTTTATGGCTGCCCGCCAGCTCTGGCGAATGCTGGCAACTGACTCCCACGACTTGTGATCAATGTCACACGATTTCATGTCGCGTTTGCAGACGTCTTTATAACGGAGACATGGACGGCCGGTGGGTCTGATACCAGTGGCGAGCTCGCTGTACAATGTGTCTTTGGGGATCCTGCCATCTTCCATGCGGCTCACATGGCCAAGCCATCTCAAGCGCCGCTGACTCAGTAGTGTGTATAAGCTGGGGATGTTGGCCGCTTCAAGGACTTCTGTGTTGGAGATATAGTCCTGCCACCTGATGCCAAGTATTCTCCGAAGGCAGCGAAGATGGAATGAATTGAGACGTCGCTCTTGGCTGGCATACGTTGTCCAGGCCTCGCTGCCGTAGAGCAAGGTACTGAGGACACAGGCCTGATACACTCGGACTTTTGTGTTCCGTGTCAGTGCGCCATTTTCCCACACTCTCTTGGCCAGTCTGAACATAGCAGTGGAAGCCTTACCCATGCGCTTGTTGATTTCTGCATCTAGAGACAGGTTACTGGTGATAGTTGAGCCTAGGTAGGTGAACTCTTGAACCACTTCCAGAGCGTGGTCGCCAATATTGATGGATGGAGCATTTCTGACATCCTGCCCCATGATGTTCGTTTTCTTGAGGCTGATGGTTAGGCCAAATTCATTGCAGGCAGATGCAAACCTGTCGATGAGACTCTGCAGGCATTCTTCAGTGTGAGATGTTAAAGCAGCATCGTCAGCAAAGAGGAGTTCTCTGATGAGGACTTTCCGTACTTTGGACTTCGCTCTTAGACGGGCAAGGTTGAACAACCTGCCCCCTGATCTTGTGTGGAGGAAAATTCCTTCTTCAGAGGATTTGAACGCATGTGAAAGCAGCAGGGAGAAGAAAATCCCAAAAAGTGTGGGTGCGAGAACACAGCCCTGTTTCACACCACTCAGGATAGGAAAGGGCTCTGATGAGGAGCCACCATGTTGAATTGTGCCTTTCATATTGTCATGGAATGAGGTGATGATACTTAGTAGCTTTGGTGGACATCCGATCTTTTCTAGTAGTCTGAAGAGACCACGTCTGCTGACGAGGTCAAAGGCTTTGGTGAGATCAATGAAAGCAATGTAGAGGGGCATCTGTTGTTCACGGCATTTCTCCTGTATCTGACGAAGGGAGAACAGCATGTCAATAGTCGATCTCTCTGCACGAAAGCCACACTGTGCCTCAGGGTAGACGCGCTCGGCCAGCTTCTGGAGCCTGTTCAGAGCGACTCGAGCAAAGACTTTCCCCACTATGCTGAGCAGGGAGATTCCACGGTAGTTGTTGCAGTCACCGCGGTCACCTTTGTTTTTATAGAGGGTGATGATGTTGGCATCGCGCATGTCCTGGGGTACTGCTCCCTCGTCCCAGCACAGGCATAGCAGTTCATGTAGTGCTGAGAGTATAGCAGGCTTGGCACTCTTGATTATTTCAGGGGTAATGCTGTCCTTCCCAGGGGCTTTTCCGCTGGCTAGGGAATCAATGGCATCACTGAGTTCCGATTTGGTTGGCTGTATGTCCAGCTCATCCATGACTGGTAGAGGCTGGGCTGCATTGAGGGCAGTCTCAGTGACAGCATTCTCCCTGGAGTACAGTTCTAGGTAGTGCTCAACCCAGCGGTCCATCTGTTTGCGTTGGTCAGTGATTATGTCCCCCGATTTAGATTTGAGGGGGGTGATCTTCTTGATGGTTGGCCCAAGAGCTCTCTTCATGCCATCATACTTTCCTCTGATGTTTCCGGTGTCTGAGGCCAGCTGAATATGACTGCATAGGTGTTGCCAGTAGTCGTTTGCGCAACGCCTGGCTGTTCTTTGTGCAGTACTTCTGGCTGCTTTAAGTGCTGCGGATGTTAAATCGCTGGGGGCTTTCTTGTAGTTCAAAAGTGCAATGCGCTTAGCGGCTATGACAGGTTCCAGCTCTTCATTATGAGATTGAAACCAGTCTGCATTTCTCTTCGCACTTTTGCCGTAGGTGGTCAAAGCTGACTCATAGATGGCGTCTCTGATGTGGGCCCACTTGGTCTCAGCATCCCCTGTGGGAGTGTTTTGAAGGGCTGTTACAAGTGAATTTAGAAATTTTTGTAACAGCTGTGGGTGAGAAATTCTGCTCGTGTTGATGCGCGGGTGGCCCTTCTGCTTGGAATGATGCAACTTCTTTGGTCTGAGTCTAACCTTGCTGCACACCAGGGAGTGGTTGGTGTCGCAGTCCGCACTGTGGAAGCTGCGTGTGATTTGAACACTGTTTAAGGCGGCTCGCCTTGTGACAATGAGGTCTAGCTGGTGCCAACGATGTGATCTTGGGTGCCTCCATGAAACCTGGTGACAGGGTTTAGTGTGAAAGAACGAGTTGGTGATGCAGAGGTTATGATAGGTACACAACTCAAGCAGTCTCTGCCCGTTCTCATTCATCCTTCCAACGCCATAGCGCCCAAGGCAGGAGGGCCATGAGTCATGGTCGGCCCCAACCCTGGCATTAAAGTCCCCCAGCAGGAATAGGTGTTCGGTGTTGGGGATGCTGCTAATGATGTTATGGAGTTGTTCATAGAACTGGTCTTTAGCTTCAGGTGCGGAGCAGAGTGTTGGAGCATAGATGCTGAGTAGGTGTACGTAAGGGCTGGAAGGCTAGGAACAGACGAATCCCTTGAGGAATATAAAGACAGTAGAAAGGAACTTAAGCAAGGAGTCAGGAGGGCGAAAAGGGGTCATGAAAAGTCATTGGCAAACAGGATTAAGGATAATCCCAAGGCTTTTTATACGTATATATAAAGAGCAAGAGGGTAACTAGGGAAAGGGTTGGCCCACTCAAGGACAGAGAAGGGAATCTATGTGTGCAGCCAGAGGAAATGGGCGAGGTACTAAATGAGTACTTTGCATCAGTATTCACCAAAGAGAAGGACTTGGTGGATGATGAGCCTAGAGAAGGGAGTGTAGATAGTCTCAGTCATCTCATTATCAAAAAGGAGGAGGTGTTGGGTGTCTTGCAAAGCATTAAGGTAGATAAGTCCCCAGGGCCTGATGGGATCTACCCCAGAATACTAAGGGAGGCAAGGGAAGAAATTGGTGGGGCCGTGACAGAAATCTTTGTATCCTCATTGGCTACAGGTGAGGTCCCAGAGGACTGGAGAATAGCCAATGTTGTTCCTTTGTTTAAGAAGGGTAGCAAGGATAATCCAGGAAATTATAGGCCGGTGAGCCTTACGTCAGTGGTCGGGAAATTATTAGAGAGGATTCTTTGGGACAGGAATTACTCCCATTTGGAAACAAACAAACTTATTAGCGAGAGGCAGCATGGTTTTGTGAAGGGGAGGTCGTGTCTCACTAATTTGATTGAGTTTTCTGAGGAAGTGACAAAGATGATTGATGAAGGAAGGGCAGTGGATGTTATCTATATGGACTTCAGTAAAGCCTTTGACAAGGTCCCTTGTGGCAGACTGGCACAAAAGATGAAGTCACACGGGATCAGAGGTGAGCTGGCAAGATGGATACAGAACTGGCTCAGTCATAGAAGACAGAGGGTAGCAGTAGAAGGGTGCTTTTCTGAATGGAGGGATGTGACTAGTGGTGTTCCGCAGGGATCAGTGCTGGGACCTTTGCTCTTTGTAGTAATGATAAATGATTTGGAGGAAAATGTAGCTGGTCTGATTAGTAAGTTTGCGGACGACACAAAGGTTGCTGGAGTTGCGGATATTGATGAGGATTGTCAGAGGATACAACAGGATATAGATCGGTTGGAGACTTGGGCGGAGAAATGGCAGATGGAGTTTAATCCGGACAAATGTGAGGTAATGCATTTTGGAAGGTCTAATGCAGGTGGGAAGTATACAGTAAATGGCAGAACCCTTAGGAGTATTGACAGGCAGAGAGATCTGGGCGTACAGGTCCACAGGTCACTGAAAGTGGCAACACAGGTGGATAAGGTAGTCAAGAAGGCATACGGCATGCTTGCCTTCATCAGTCGGGGCATAGAGTATAAAAATTGGCAAGTCATGCTGCAGCTGTACAGAACTTTAGTCAGGCCACACTTATGATATTGCGTGCAATTCTGGTCACCACACTACCAGAAGGACGTGGAGGCTTTGGAGAGGGTACAGAAGAGGTTTACCAGGATGTTGCCTGGTCTGGAGGGCATTAGCTATGAGGGGAGGTTGGATAAACTCGGATTGTTTTCACTGGAATGACGGAGGTGGAGGAGTGACATGATCGAGGTTTACAAAGTTATGAGCGGCATGGACAGAGTGGATAGTCAGAAGCTTTTTCCCAAGGTAGAAGAGTCAGTTACTAGGGGACATAGGTTTAAGGTGAGAGGGGCAAAGTTTAGAGGGGATGTGCGAGACAAGTTCTTTGCACAGAGGGTGGTGAGTGCCTGGAACTTGCTGCCGGGGGAGATGGTGGAAGCAGGTACGATAATGACGTTTCAGAGGCATCTTGACAAATACATGAATAGGATGGGAATAGAGGGATACAGTCCCCGGAAGTGCAGAAGGTTTTAGTTACGGCGGGCATCAAGATCAGCGCAGGCTTGGAGGGCCGAATGGCCTGTTCCTGTGCTGTACTGTTCTTTGTTCTTTGGAACGACACTCGCCGGCGAAGGAAAATCAACCAGGTGAACAATCAACGACAATGCGCACGTGCACCATTAAGAGACCGGCATGATTTCATGACTATGTGTGCAATGCATGTGCAGAGACTGACGAGAATGACGAATTACTCATGCGTAAGAACAGTTGCGTGCATAGGAACATAGGAGCAGGAGTAGGCCATTCAGCCCATCAAACCTGCCCCGCCATTTAATACGATAATGGCAGATCATCTACTTTAATGCCTTTTACCCACACTATCCTCATATCCCCGTATGTCATTGGTATTTATAAATCTGTCAATCTCTGCTTTAAACATACTCAATTACTGAACTTCCACAGTCCTCTGGGGTAGAGAATTCCAAAGACTCACAACCCTCTGAGTAAAGAAATTTCTCCTCATCTCGGTCCTAAGTGGCTTCCCCCTTATTTTGAAATTGTGTCCCCTGGTTCTAGACTCCCCAACCAGGGGAAACATCTTACCTGCATCTACCCTGTCTATCCCTTTACGTATTTTGTAGGTTTCAATGAGATCACCTCTCATTCTTCTAAACTCTGGAGAACGCAGGCCCAGTGTCCCCAATCTCTCTTCATCGGACAGTCCCGCCATCCTAGGAACAAGTCTGGTGAACCTTCATTGCAGTTCCTCTGTGGCAATAATATCCTTCCTAAGATAAGGGGACCAAAACTGCACACAATACTCCAGGTGTGGTCTAACTAAGGTTCTATACAATTGAAGCAAGATTTCACTACTTCTGTACTCAAATCCTCTTGCGATAAAGGCTAACATACCATTAGCCTTCTCAATTGCTTGCTGCACCTGTATGCTAGCTTTCAATGATGTATTGACAAGGACATCCAGGTCCCTTTGTACATCTACACTTTCTGATCTCTTACCATTTAAGAAATACTCTGCGCATCTATTCCTCCTACCAAAGTGGATAAGCTCACATTTTTCCACATTATATTCCATCTGCCACGTTCTTGCCCACTCACTAAGTCTGTCCAAGTCCCCTTGAAGCCACTTTGCATCTTCCTCACAACACACATTCCCACCTAGTTTTATATCATCTGCGAACTTGGAAATACTACATTTGGTCCCCACATCCAAATCATTGACATATATTGTGAACGGCTGGGACTCAAGTACTGATCCGTGTGGTACCCCACTAGTCACAGCCTGCCAATGCGAGAATGAGTCGTTTATTCCTACTCTCTGCTTTCTGCCTGTTAACCAATCCTTAATCCATGCCAGGATATTACCTCCTATCCCATGTGCTTTACATTTGCTAACCAACCTCCTGTGGGGGACTTTATCAAAACCCTTCTGAAAATTCAAGTATACCACGTCCACTGACTCCCCTTTATCAATTCTGTTGGTAACATCCTCAAAAAGCTCCAACAGGTCCATTAAATATGATTTCCCACTCATAAATACATGTTGACTATGCCCAATCAGATCGTTATTATCCAAGTGTCCATTATCACATCCTTCAGAATCTTCTTCTTCTTTGGCCTCCTCGTCTCGAGAGACAATGGGTAAGCATCTGGAGGTGGTCAGTGGTTTGTGAAGCAGCGCCTGGAGTGGCTATAAAGGCCAATTCTAAAGTTGCAGACTCTTCCACAGGTGCTGCAGATAAAATTGGTTGTCGGGGCTGTTACACAGTTGGCTCTCCCCTTGTGCTTCTGTCTTTTTTCCTGCCAACGACTAAGTCTCTTCGACTCACCACACTTTAGCCCCGCCTTTATGGCTGTCCGCCAGCTCTGGTGAACACTGGCAACTGACTCCCACGACTTGTGATCAATGTCACAGGACTTCATGTCGCGTTTGCAGACATGGCCAAGCCATCTCAAGTGCCGCTGGCTCAGTAGGGTATATATGCTGGGGATGTTGGTCGCCTCGAGGACTTCTGTGTTGGAGATACGGTCCTGCCACCTGATGCCAAGGATTCTCCGGAGACAGCGAAGATGGAATGAATTGAGACGTCGCTCTTGGCTGACATACGTTGTCTAGGCCTCGCTGCCGTAGAGCAAGGTACTAAGGACACAGGCTTGATACACTCGGACTTTTGTGTTCCGTGTCAGTGCGCCATTTTCCCACACTCTCTTGGCCAGTCTGGACATAGCAGTGGAAGCCTTTCCCATGCGCTTATTTATTTCTGCATCGAGAGACAGGTTGCAGGTGATAGTTGAGCCGAGGTAGGTGAACTCTTGAACCACTTCCAGAGCGTGGTCACTGATATTGATGGATGGAGCATTTCTGACGTCTTGTCCCATGATGTTTGTTTTCTTGAGACTGATGGTTTGGCCAAATTCATTGCAGGCAGCCGCAAACCTGTCGATGAGACGCTGCAGACACTCTTCAGTGTGAGATGTTAATGCAGCATCGTTAGCAAAGAGGAGTTCCCTGATGAGGACTTTCCGTACTTTGGTCTTCGCTCTTAGACGGGCAAGGTTGAACAACCTGCTACCTGATCCTGTGTGGAGGAAAATTCCTTCTTCTGAAGACTTAAACGCATGTGAGAGCAGGAGGAGAAGAAGATGATCCCAAACAGTGTAGGTGCGAGAACACAGCCCTGTTTCACACCACTCAGGATAGGAAAGGGGTCTGATGAGGCGCCGCTATGCTGAATCGTGCTTTTCATAATAGTCCTTCAGAATAGATTCTAGCATTTTCCCAATGAATAATGTAAGGCTAACAGGTCTGTAATTCCCTGTTTTCTCTCTCCCTCCCTTCTTAAATAGTGGGGTGACATTTGCTACCTTCCAATCTGCAGGAACCGCACCAGAATCTATAGAATTTTGGAAGATGATCACCAATGCATCCATCATCTCTATAACTACCTCTTTCAACACTCTGGGATGCAGAAAATCAGGTCCTGGGGACTTATCAACCTTCAGCCCCATTAATTTCGCCAATGCAAACTTCTTACTAATACTAATTTCCTTCAATTCCTCATTCCCCCTCAACCCTAGGATGTCTAATTCTGGGAAATTTCTCGTATCTTCCTCAGTGAAGACAGACACAAAGTAATCATTTAACTTCTCTACCACTTCTCTATTCCCCATTATAAATTCTCCTAACTCTGCCTGTAATGGACCCACATTTGTCTAAGCCAAACATTTCCTTTTTATGTACCTATAGAAGCTTTTCACTTCATTTTTATATTTTTTGCTCGCTTACATTCATATTATATTCTCCCTTTCTTTATCAGTTTCTTCATCCTCCTTTGCTGTATTCTAAAATCCTCCCAATCTTCAGGTTTACTCCTATTTCTGGCAACCTTATAGGCCTTTTCTTTTAATCTTATACAATCTTAACTTATTTTGTTATCCATGGTTAACTGCCTTTACTTTGGGGGTTTTTGTGCCTTGAAGCAATGTATAGTTGCTCTAAACTATGTAATATTTCTTTAAAGTCTATCCATTGCCTATTTACTGTCATACCTTTTAATGTATTTTCCCAATCCACCTCAGCCAATTTGCCCCTCACACCTTCAAAATTTTCTTTGTTCAAATTTTACACCCTGACTTTAGATTGAACTCACTTACTTTCAAACATATTGCAAAATTCTATCGTGGGCAACTTGGCCAACTCACAGTGTAAATGATAATGCATGCAATTTTTTTTTATGAAAAGGGGGATGTTTGGGATAGAAATGCAATACTGTACCAATGTGCTTCCTGGCTGGCCGTAGTCATGTGACCTCTACCATGAGGCATTCTGACTGCCGGCAGCGATTACAGTCAGTTTCAATAAAGACAGAGTACACACCAGACTGGTGGCCTGTGAGCTTGTGACAACATACACGCTTTGCCAGCTTTTTGTAAGATCTATGCATATCATCACAACCCTCTCTCCTTTCTTGAAACCTTTTAACATTTTCCTTTTCAAACACCTCTTCACCAGGGATCGACACCAACATGTTGCACCATGGACATTTGACAGAATTATTGACTTAGCCACAGACATGGGGACAATTAATCTGCATATAAAGTGTATAGCCAACCTAATGCCATTAAAACACAGTCTGATTTAAAACACATTTCTCCCTATTTCGTGAGATACCTGCCATTGTTTTTGCTTGCACAAGTAATCAATGTCTGCCTACATCACTTGATGTAGTGATGCGGAGAATTTGGATAGATGTCCATCTGTCAGGAGTGATCTTGATCTCTTTCTCTCCTCTCTCTCTCATCTCTGAGTCCATCCCTCTCTCTCTGTTGTATATTGCTGGAAGCATGCTAGACACTTGGTTGGTCTGCCTTGCATAGATTTCTGAGGTTTGGTTAGTTTAAACAATAACGCATTTATGACATTATAGGAACTATACACACTTTCACTTAAGCATGTCTAACCCTATGCTGACACGATGCTTCTTCTCTCTCTCAAGGCTGTTATACATGTGATCTCTGACATCATCACAGTGGGAGATGTTGCTCACACTATCCCAAACATTAACCCTTTCAAACCCTTATACTACACTCTCCCTCTCTGTATCCATCTCTTTCCCTCCTCTGTCTCCCCCTCTCTCTCCACTCTCTGTGTCCCTCTCTCTCTCCTCTTCTGTGTCCCCCCTCTATGCCGGCCTTTGTTCTGCTTTTTACCCACTCTGTGTCCCTCTTGCTGCCCCTCTCTGTCTCCCCCTCTGTGCCCACCTCCTCCCTTCACCTACCATGCACCAGAAACAGAAACACTTTGCTGCTCGCCACTGACCCACACTCTGAGAGAAACCAGGGCCTTTGGAGACCTGAGAACGTGGACTGTCTGCCTAAAAGAAAAGCTTGCTCTGGCTCAAAAAAGTCTTCCTTTTCCAGTTCTATCATTGCTTTCCTGTGTGTTAGCCTATCTGTTCTACTCACACCAACATACTCCAGGGTCGATTCTGCAGGTTGGACACGAGCAGTGAACACTTGCCAAGAAATCACAGACCCCAGTGCCTCACAAAATTTATAAGATCTATAAGATTTTGGAAAAAATTGGCTGTCCACTGAAGCTCCTCAGTCTCATCCACTCCTGCCATGACAACATGCCCTGCACTGTACAGTTTGATGGCTCCACTTCCAACAGTTTCGGAGTGAAGAATGGAGTGAAATAGGGTTGTGTCCTCGCCCCCACTCTGTTTGGCATCTTCTTCTCCATGCTCCTAACCTTTGCCTTCCCTGCAGATATGGAAAGAGTCTACTTGCACATTAGGTCAGACGGCAAGCTCTGCAATCTATCAAGGCTGAAATCAAAGACAAAAACACATCACGTCCTGACCAGAGAACTCCTCTACACTGATGATGCTGCGTTAGTAGCTCACACAGAAACTCAACTACAAAGACTCATGGACTGTCTTTCCCGTGCTTGTAACATGTTCTCCTTGACTATAAGCGTCAAGAAAACACTGTGGTCATGGGACAAGGTGTTGCATCTCTGCCCCTGATCACACTAAATAACACCTCACTGGAAGTAGTTAGCAAATTCTGCTACCTTGAGTCCACAGTGGCAGACAATCTGTCCCTTGATGCAGAGCTTGACACACACATAGGGAAAACAGCTACGACCTTTGGCTGACTTGCAAAATGCACAAGGAATAACACCAAGCTGACCCTTAGGACCAAGCTCATGGTTGAAAAGGCCTATGTTCTCAGCACCTTGCTGTATGATTGTGAAATATGGGCAACTTACAGCTACCGGGAAATGAAGCTCAATAATTTCAACCATCCCTGTCTGCGGTGCATTATGGGTATATCCTGGCAGGACAAAATCACAAATGTGGCAGTCCTCTCAAAGGCAGAGCTCCCAAGTGTGTTGGCACTAATCAAACAGAAGCAGCTTCGGTGGATAGGACACGTCTGCAGGATGGAAGATGGTCGGATACCCAAGGACTTTCTGTAAGGTGAGGTAGCTGGTGTCAGATTACCAGTGGGGCATCCAAAGCTCCGCTTCAAGGATGCTTGCAAGCATGACATGAGGGCCCTAAATGTCGACTATCGAACATGCAAATCATTAGCTGGTGAAAGAAGGGAATACCGACACATCCTGTGGACTGGTGTGCATTACCACAACCAGTTGCTACAGCAGCTTGGCAACAGGCACCAACATCAAAAACAACAACTCACTGTGTCACATGGCAGCTTCATGTGGCAGAACCTGCCTCTCAAGGATTGGCCTTCACAGTCATCAGCAAAGGTGCAACAAGAGAAGACACCCCACTTAAATGGATTGTTTGCTGCGTGTCCATCATCTTTCGTAGATGGAAGGATGCCAACCAGTGCCTGACACTTCATCAATTTAACTGCATGAACAGAAGATCATGCAGGCTGGCGATGTCTCAAGCAGCTCACCCTGCAAGTGCTCTTCTGCACTGGGAGCGCCCGACCACAGAGTTAGTCTGACAATCACCTCCCTCCATGGCTCTGCCAGCACTGCCCCCAGCCCCGCTCCCATTGGTCAGCACCTCCTGATTGGCGACACCGGCCTTCCCAGTGCGTCCCGCCTACCCTGCGCTCCTATTCAACGGAGGTCCATATATAGGCAAACCATTTGTGCTTTTGATTGGTGGATTGGCGGGCCGGATACAAACCTTTGCCGGGCCGGATTCTGGCCCGTGGGCTGCAGGGCCGAGCCCAGTGCCCCGTGATTTCGATCCTTTCTAATTAATTTCACTCCTGGTAAGTTTTAAATGTCTTGCTCCAAGCCTTTAAACTTGTGTTTCTCCAGCATCTCTTGCAGCAAGACCTCCAAAGCTGCATCCTGGTCTTGCTACAGCCATTTCTACTCCTCAGTTGGAGTACAGCTTTAAGGTGGGTTAAAATCCTGGAACTCTGTGCTGAACAGAACTGTGAGTGTACCTACTTCACAGGGACTGCAGTGGTTCAAGTAGACGGCTCACCACCAGTTTCTCAAGGACAATTAGCGATCAGCAGCGAATGCTGACCTTGCCAGCAATGCTCACATCCCATCAACGAGTTTAAAAAAATCATTTGCTTTATCTGCTTTGTGTCAGGATCACTGCGATACTGTGCAAAGGAACTAATCTTATATTAAAGCATGAGGTCCACTAATATAATGCATTACTAACCAGAGTCTGAATACAGTGACAGACGATAAATGAACCTAATTTCAAGGAAGCGATTGCATTCAGTTTGAGATATATGGCTCTATCTGTGGGGATTGGTGATCGCTGCATTTTGTATTTTCAATGTCCATGCTGATGAGCTAATAATTGTGCTGAAAGCATCCACATCTTATTATTGCAGAGTAATATAGTTATACTGATAATAAATCTGTGAAAAATGACTGAGGCCACAATCTAATCGAACTTTATTTTTCTCATATTATGTCCAGTGAGGTAAATTTGACAAGCTATACTTTGGGAAATTTCATTACATTCTCAGTCAGCACTTCATTTGTAATTTAAATTTGTAGAATTTTTCAGTACAGAGACAGGCCATTCAGCCCATCAAGGCTACAACAAAATGCTGCAGATGTTGGATATCTGAAATTAAACCGGAAAATGCTGGAAAAACTCAGCAGGCTTAACAATCGCTGTGAAAAGGAAGGTAGAGTTAATGTGCAGGTCAATGATCTTTAATCTGAACGACCAGATGTTACAGATCAATAGTTTATAAGTTTGGAACAGAACCAGGGAAAAGGGAGTGGGGTGAGAAAAAAGGGAAATGTCTATGAATAAGTGGAGGACAATTCTTTTTGGGCCTCCTTATCTCAAGAGACAATGGATACGCGCCTGGAGGTGGTCAGTGGTTTGTGAAGCAGTGCCTGGAGTGGCTATAAAAGCCAATTCTAGAGTGACAGGCTCTTCCACAGGTGCTGCAGAGAAATTTGTTTGTCGGGGCTGTTACACAGTTGGCTCTCCCCTTGCACCTCTGTCTTTTTTCCTGCCAACTACTAAGTCTCTTCGACTCGCCACATTTTAGCCCCGTCTTTATGGCTGCCCGCCAGCTCTGGCGAACACTGGCAACTGACTCCCACGACTTGTGATCAATGTCACAGGATTTCATGTCGCGTTTGCAGACGTCTTTAAAGCGGAGACATGGACGGCCGGTGGGTCTGATACCAGTGACGAGCTCGCTGTACAATGTGTCTTTGGGGATCCTGCCATCTTTCATGCGGCTCACATGGCCAAGCCATCTCAAGCACCGCTGACTCAGTAGTGTGTACAAGCTGGGGATGTTGGCTGCCTCGAGGACTTCTGTGTTGGAGATACAGTCCTGCCACCTGATGCCAAGTATTCACCGGAGGCAGCGAAGATGCCGCTCTTGGCTGACATACGTTGTCCAGGCCTCGCTGCCATAGAGCAAGGTACTGAGGACACAGGCCTGATACACTCGGACTTTTGTGTTCCGTGTCAGTGCACCATTTTCCCACACTCTCTTGGCCAGTCTGGACATAGCAGTGGAAGCCTTTCCCATGCGCTTGTTGATTTCTGCATCTAGAGACAGGTTACTGGTGATAGTTGAGCCTAGGTAGGTGAACTCTTGAACCACTTCCAGAGCGTGGTCACCAATATTGATGGATGGAGCATTTCTGACATCCTGCCCCATGATGTTCGTTTTCTTGAGGCTGATGGTTAGGCCAAATTCATTGCAGGCAGCCGCAAACCTGTCGATGAGACTCTGCAGGCACTTTTCAGTGTGAGATCTTAAAGCAGCATCGTCAGCAAAGAGGAGTTCCCTGATGAGGACTTTCCGTACTTTGGACTTCGCTCTTAGATGGGCAAGGTTGAACAACCTGCCCCCTGATCTTGTGTGGAGGAAAATTCCTTCTTCTGAGGACTTGAATGAGATAAATAAAAGGTGTATCTGAGATCCAGAGGATGCATAAATATTTGCAGCAGAATAGCAGGGTGTCATGGGGAAGAGAAGCATGAACGATCTGGCAAGGTAGAGACGGGTCCAGTAGCCTGAGAGTATGGTGGAAGAAAAAGGCCGGTGACACCTGGGATGCAGACCACCCTGCCAGCAGTAGGATTCCCTTCCCAAGCACCTATCCACAACCTTCCTTATTCCCAGAAGTGTTGGTGCTTGCATTCCCAACGCTTGCAACTGAGAGAAATTTGGAGCTGTGATTAAGGTCTGAAGTTGTTAAAGTCAATATTAAGGCCCGAGGGCTGTAAAGTACCTAGTAGAAAACTCGGGTGTTGTTCCTTGAACTAGCATTGATCTTTATTGAAACAGAGCAGAATACTGAGGACAAAGAGGTCAGCGTGGATGTGGGACAGACAATTAAGTGGCAAGTGACCAGAAACTCAGGGTTGCACCTGTGGACAGAACAGACATGTTCAGCAAAGAGATCACTCAAACTGCTCCTGATCTTCCTAATGTAACGACCACCACATCGTGAGTAGTGAATACATTACATTAGGTTGGAGGACGTACATGTAAATTGCTGTCTTACCCGTGTGAAAATCCTGGGAAATTTCTACTTCGGGTTTACTTGCTAATTAACGAGAGCTAACTTAAATACTATGACTGACTGATTGTAAATTAGAGTTTTCACTAGTTGTGATATGGTAATGCTTATACTGAACTATTTTTTTAACCCTACTAGTGATATGCCCAGGTTACAAGTGGCTGAGAGATACATGGTGGGAAACTATGGCCTGGGTCGTCATTGATCAAATGTTTCATTGACTCCATGCTTAAAAGGGACCGAATAGTCAAAAGGCAAACTTCAGCAGAAATTCAAGCAGCATTTGAAAAGAAACAAACTGTGTGAATGAAACCCAAAAGATAACACCTTTCAGAGACCCATATAAAAGGGCAGAGAAAACAATAGTGCCCGTATTGATACCATTTCCTGTTTGTGGTAACATAATACTCTTCGTCCCCTACATAGGCTACCTGAGTAGGCTTAAAGATAGTTTTCATTCTCTGCATGGTACAATTTACTTTCATGATATTAAACCCACAGGTCAACTCAACATGACCTTCCATCCTGTAGGGACAAACTACTTTACCCCTTTAAGTGTTACAACCCTCCAGATGGGTTCCTATCATATACTCTACCAACCAGGAGCCATACATAACACAGTCATCATTCTTGGCAGCCTCATCAGAGGCATTCCTAACCCCCCAGGTGACTTATTGATAGTTCTAGCATGATTCTCCAATTATTCCACCACCCTTTTCAGGGGAACAGTCATAATTTGGCATCTTTTAGCTCAGAATCCTAGTTGGTATTCCTTTTGGTCAAAATGTTCCTCACTTTCTCCTTTAGTTTTTGCATCCCTACCTCCAGAGAGGCCAAATCCAGACTATTCACCAATGATGTACCCGTGTTAAATACCATGGCAGCATAATTGGCTAAATCCTTTTGTTTCCTTGATTTAATCCCATTCCCCGCAGACACTATTTGCATCTCAGAGCCAATGGCTTGGTCCAGCACATGTTCCAACAGTCGCTCATACAGACTTCTTGGGCTGAATTTTATGAGCCCCTCGACGCCATGGGTCACGGTGAAGGTGGGGTCCTTAAAATTCTGAGGAGAGAGGCTCACCTCGAGCCCCAACCTCGAGAAGGGCGTGCCGCATATTACCGGCAGCGGGGGAACCTCGGTGCAGGCCCCTCGCTGCTTGGAGGCAGGGCCTTCATCTACATATTCAAATCAACCTAAATTATATGTAAATGCTCTTACCTGCAGGCAGCGGCTGTCCCACGCCGATTTTACGGCTGCCGTTCATACCTCATGCACCTTCGGAACTCCATACGGAGTTCTGAGGCGAGAACCTGGTGGGGAGGGGGGAGGAATAAAATTTTCAGAGCAGGAGGGGTGGAGGAGTGGGGAAAACAATTTTTATTGGTTGTGGAGATGGTGGGAAGGGGTTGAAGGGCAAAGAGTGCAAAGTTTGGGGTTGAAAGGTCGGGACTGTCAAAAATGTTTTCACTGGGGGAGAGGGAAATAAATTTATTGTTTCATCAAAGGGGGGAGGTTGGAAGTGGCACTTTTCTGTTCAATTTAATGTTTTTATTGAAATTTACAGTGCTGGTCCCTTTAAAATTTTACCATCAGCTGTCAGGGCTTGAAGCCCTTTAAAAATGGCGCCAGCGCCGGCGCTGGCTCAGTGGCACCAGACGCTATTGCCAGGGATGCAGCAGCCACCCCCCATACATCATCAGGGCGGCCTCTCTGCCCCCTCTATTTAAATCAGCCCCCGTGCATAATATAGCAGGGGCTGTGTGGCGGCACTTCCATGTCGGAAGGCCACCGAGTTCAAAGCGCACCGCTGCACAAATAAAATCCAGCCCCTTGTCTTTTACCACAACAATCTGGTAATCCGATCCCCGTTAAGATCAACAACACAGGTACAACCTCATGGTGTACATCATGGTGCAATATTTTCCCAGTAAGACACTAACACTAGACCATTCTGTGGGCCAGGCATGTGTTTGGGACACTCCACTGCCCGACTTTCATTGCGGCTAGGAGGTGGCTGCTTATGTCTGGGGGGGGGGGGGGGCCGGTGACAAGGGCAGCACCTCAGGCAATACCACCCTTATTCCTAGCAATGACCCCCAAATGCACCAGCCTTGGATAGGAGCACACATGTACACACCCGGCTCTCCCTTCATTTCGTTCCAACAAATGGTAATGGCCTTACTATTGCTGTACTGCACCCAATCAGATATTCCTTTCAGTTCTCTCTTATTACCCACATCAAAGTCATTACCCTTGGCTTGGGCCGAGGGCACATAATACAGCACTGCACTCCAAGCCCCACCTCCACCATCGTTAATTAACGTGTGCCCTTAATTTATTCTGTCCCGGAACCAGACAGTTCAAGTCTGAGCTAGCAGAATGATGAACTTCAACCGCTTCCTCATTTGTACCCTTGGTGTGGCCTCCCATCCATATCATCCCAGGTTCCCCCTGCTACACACTAACCCTTACTGGCTTCCCTTACTCTAGTCTAATAGCTTTACCATCCAATGCAATGTTCTCATCTATTTCCAAAAAGACATCAAATATTCCCATTTGATTCCAGGCAACAATATATTTTGCTATAAAAACAAGAAATGCTGGAACCACTCAGCAGGTCTGGCAGCATCTGTGGAAAGAGAAGCAGAGTTTACGTTTCGGTGACGGTGACTTCCATGACGGTGCTTCTGATGACCTCCTTTTTCCTCAACCGAGGATTTCCCCCAACTGTGGTTGACAGGGCCCTCAACCGTGTCCGACCCATTCTCCGCACCTCTACCCTCACCCCTTCCCCTCCCTCCCAGAACCGTGACAGGGTTCTCCTTGTCCTCACTTTTCACCCCACCAGCCTCTATATCCAAAGGATCATCCTCCGCCATTTCCGCCACCTCCAGCGTGATGCCACTACCAGTCGCATCTTCCCCTCCCTTCCCCTGTCAGCATTCCGAAGGGATCATTCCCTCCGCGACACCCTGGTCCACTCCTCCATTACCCCCACCACCTCGTCCCCGTCCCAGGGCACCTTCCCCTGCAATTGCAGGAGGTGTAATACCTGCCCATTTACCTCCTCTCTCCTCACTATCGCAGGCCCCAAACACTCCTTTCAGGTGAAGCAGCGATTTACTTGTACTTCTTTCAATGTAGTATACTGTATTCGCTGCTCACAATGTGGTCTCCTCTACACTGGGGAGACCAAGCGCAGACTGGGTGACCGCTTTGCGGAACATCTCCGCTCAGTCCGCAAGCAGGACCCTGAGCTTCCGGTTGCTTGCCATTTCAACACTCCCCCCTGCTCTCATGCCCACATCTCTGTCCTGGGATTGCTGCAGTGTTCCAGTGAACATCAACGCAAGCTCGAGGAACAGCATCTCATTTACCGATTAGGCACACTACAGCCTGCCGGACTGAACATTGAGTTCAATAATTTCAGAGCATGACAGCCCCCCATTTTACTTTCATTTTTAGTTATTTTTTCTTCCTTTTTTTTTAACATTTTTTACAATTTTTTTTTTGCATTTATTTCATTTCATCTTAGTTTGTTCAGTTTGCTTATCCATTGTTTTTTTTCAGGTTTGCACTTGCTGCTGTTGAATATTCAGTGTATTTAAACCTAATCTGTACTAATGCTTTGTCTTCCAACACACCATTAACATATTGTTTGCCTTTGCTCCGTGACCTTTTGGTCAGCTATGTGGCCTGGTCCAATCTAGACCTCCTTTGTTATCTCTTGCCCCACCCCCACCTCACTTGCTTATAACCTGTGATTTTTCTAATATTTGTCAGTTCCGATGAAGGATCGCTGACCTGAAGCGTTAACTCTGCTTCTCTTTCCACAGATGCTGCCAGACCTGCTGAGTGGTTCCAGCATTTCTTGTTTTTATTTCAGATTTCCAGCATCAACAGTATTTTGCTTTTATAATATATTTTGCTAGTTTGCTCCTTCTTTCAGATGACTCTTTACTTAAGAATAGACTACTGAGTCATTCCGATATTTTCTACAAAATTATCCCAAATTCGAATAAGTGATGTTGGGCTCACAGGTGTGTTCCATTTATTTCTTCCTAAAAGAAACTTTTAGAAAAAAATAAATACTCACATAAACTACCTAGACTATTTCTTTTTAATTTTTTGAAAATCCCTTTAAATTTCCAGTAAATTTTCCTTTAAATGATCAGAATACCAACTTATATGAATCCAATTCATCAATTCCATTTTACTTGTGCCCAGGCTTGGTGGTTTTGAAATGTCTGATACTCATTGGTTAGTGTGCTTACATCAGATCTCCTGTTCTCAAGCACTTTGTTTCGGGAAATAACAAATGGCCTGAAAGGCTATTTCCTTTTAAAAAGGCAAAACCTTTAGTCCATGATTGTGCTGTGAAATTGAAAATCTGCAGACAAACTCTTGAATTAATGAAGCTGTTGGAAATTTTGTTGCACTTACCTGAGGAGAAGAAAACACAAAAGATCCATTCTGTTTGGAGCTGAATGGGTTAATTCGTCCAGATATATCTAACAATACAAGAACTTAAAATTTCATAATGCCCAATATATATAAATTTCCATTCAGCAAACTAACAGTGTGGTGAGCTAAACTGCTAGCAGAAAGGATTACAGTTTGAGTTCAAAACACCCGGGACTGTTCCAGGCTCAAACTGTTTGTTTTCAAGTTCCAATTAGCAGTATCCAATCTCGAGAATTTCCCTTTTTTGTGAGCAAAATTCCCAAATGTTTAGAATAATATGTTTGAGTTGTAACTCTGGCCAGCAATCACAACTCAAACTTTCATCACTTGAAACATTTACTTTATTAATTACACCTCCCTGTTCATCCATGCTCACAACTCTCATAGTTGATGTTTTTTCTTAAACTTGAAGTGCTGAAACTACTACTGCAAAATCACAATTTCAGGAAGAAAAACACATTAAAGCTTGAAGCACACAAAAATCATTCACACAAATCCTTTTTATTCCACACGCAAGCAGGAGCTCCTTATGTTGCACACTTTACATTCTCCGGCAGACCGCCCATCGCAGAGCTGCTGTGATATTCAGTGCAGTGGCTCACTTAAATGGCTGGGGTAGACCGCTCCACCGATGACATGGAGGGGGTGGGTGGTCAGTCCCCAGCAATAGCGCCAGGTGCCATTGCGCAGGCACTGAAGCCATTTTTAAAGGACTTTGAGGCCCGCTTCAATTTATTTTAAATATTTATTTAAATTTTATTAAAAGAAATTAGCTTAATGCTTCCAGCCCCTCTCCCATCCCCCCAATAACCATAAAGTTCATTCTTGCCCTCTCCTCCCCCTAAAATACTCATGAACTTTTCACTTCAAACCCTTCCCACCAACCCCGACATTAATCAGATTGCTTTGACACTGACCCCACCGCCTCCAGCACTGAAATATGTACCTGCTCCCCCCCTCCCTACCAGTGTCTTGCATCAGATCTCCAGACAGAGATCCGAAGGCTGGGATTGCCGACTACCAGCATGAATATTGCACCAGGACCGACTGCAGGTGCGGGTAAGTATTTAATTCATTATTTTAATTAAATTAACCTATTTAAATTTTGATGCCTCCGAGCAGTGGGGGAGCTGCCACGAGGCCTAGCTGCCACTGGCAATGTGGGGCCGGGCCTTCCCGGTGTTGAAGCCCATGGGGGTCTCTCCCAGAAACATTTCCCGCCACCCACTGCCGCCCCCACCCCCCCTCACCACCATGATTCCTGACATCGGGGCATCTGTAAAATTTGCCGCTCAGTTTTGCTTTAAATACAACCTTAACAACTTACAACCTAAATGAAACCAATATATCAACTAAACACAGCGTAAAATAGCACGTCCTTTTTAAAAAGCGAGAAAAAAATCACGTCATTTGGCTTCTTTCTTCAGGTACCTTTCAAAAGCCTGTAACCAAAAACTAAACAAAAAATTAATTCTCACAAATAAACAAAAAGCAACATTCATTCTCACAAAAGAAAATCGCACAGCAGTACCAAGCATTCACAAATTACATAGCAGAGTTTCACAGCCTGTAAACTTTCCACAGCAACAGATAGTTTCACCATAAATTAACTTATCGGGCTGAAATTTATGTTGTCACCACCAGGGTCGGCGCTGGTCGTAAACAATGGCGGCTGCACGCGTGGGCTGAGCTTCGCGGAGCAGCCGCGATATTAAACACAGCGGCTCATTTAAATGGCAGGGGCGGACCACCCCCCCCCCCCCAAAGACATGGAGAGGGCGGGTGGTCCGATCCTGGCAACAGCGTTAGGTGCCACTGCGAAGGCACCGATGTCATTTTAAAGGGCTTCGAGCCCTACATTACAGTTCAAATTTTTAAAGATACAGTGTTTGTAAAAATTTAAATAAATTTATCCTGACCCTCTCCCATGGTCCCCCCCCAATAACCATGGAAATAAAAACACGCCCTCTTCCCCCACAAAACACTTACTTTGTGCCCCCAAACACCCCCCGCCAAAGTTCATCAACTTTAAAATTTACCGCTTCACGCCCCCCCCATAGACCATTAGTTTTGCCCCCCCACACCCCGAACAGAGAAACTTCCCTACTCCCCTCTCCCCACCAGTGTTCCGCCTTGGGGATCTGAAGGTGCGGGTATGCCGGCACTAATGTGGCACCGGAATGGACGGTGGGAGCGGGCAAGTCATTTATTCATTAATTTACATTAATTTAAATATTTAGATTTGGCTCCTGTCGTCGAGCGGCGGAGGGGCCGCTACAAGGCCTTGCCGCTGCCGGCATTATCGGGCCAGGCCTTCCCGATGTTGAGGCCCATGGCGGGCCTCTGTCGAAGGCATTTTCTTGCCCTCCCCGCCTGATGACCCTGATGTCGGGGTGGGGCTGGTAAAATCCAGCCCATCCTGTTTCCCACTTAAACCAACTTCCAATTCCTGGGGCTGAATTTTTCCAGCTTGCCACGAGCTTCAGAAATGGTGGAGTGCATGCACGTGATTTACTCACAGTGGCTCATTT
Source organism: Heterodontus francisci (assembly GCF_036365525.1). Taxonomy (NCBI): domain Eukaryota; kingdom Metazoa; phylum Chordata; class Chondrichthyes; order Heterodontiformes; family Heterodontidae; genus Heterodontus; species Heterodontus francisci. The sequence goes on along the minus strand of NC_090375.1, from coordinate 101,358,469 downwards.
ACATGGCTGGGGTGGGCCACACCACCCCCCCCCCCCCCCCAATGGCATGAGAGGGGGCAGACGGTCCATCCCCGGCAACGGCGTCCAGTGCCACTACACAGGCGCCGGCGCCATTTTTAAAGGGCTTCTAGCCTTTCAGTGTAATTTAAATTTTTTAAGTTACAGGACCTATGAAATTAAAGTGAAAAATTTAATAAAAATTTCAATCACCTCTGTCACTCCCCCAATGACTAAACAATTTAGTAATTGCCCTCTCCCCCAAAAAACGTACCTTGCGATCCTGACCTTCCTCTCCAAAGTTTACAACCTTTGATCTTCAACAACTTCCCACCATCCCTTCCACCAATCACAATAGTTTTCCCCGCTCCACCCCCGAAAACTTACCTGCTCCCCCCTCCCAACCAGTGTTCCACCTCAGTTCTCTGAACGGAGATTCGAAGGCGCGTGAGTTCCGGCAACAGAATATCGCAGCAGGACGACCGTCAGCAGCAGGTAAGTGATTAATTCATTAATTATAATATTGATACGAACAGGTGAGAAAGAGGTCTAGGGGTCCCTCTCAGCCTTCACCTGGTCTTACTGTAACAGGGTTTAATTTTAAACACACCATGTTTTTAGCTCCCCCTTGGTGAATTCTTGTTCACCGCTTTCCAACTATAAGGCAGAAAAACCCAGCAAAAACAGGTTTTCTTAGGTTTAAAGAATAAAAGCTGAAATTTATTAAACTTAAACACTAATTCGGTTGATGCCTATGGATGCACAAGACGCCGACCCTAGCATGGATACACGATACACACATACAAATGGAGACAGAAAAGAGCAGAAGAAAAATAAAGTGGAAAAGTTTGAGGCAATATCTGAAGAGTTTTTGTTATGGTTGTTTGAGCTCACTGTAGAGGCCTTTTTTGTAGGTAGATCTTGCTTTTTGTTGGGGCCTAGTATTCTTTTAGAGATGGGAGCAGGCAGACAAGAGAGGCTGTGGCGAACTAGCCAGGAGAGATCTTCTCAGTCCAGGAACATTCTGCTTTCTGCCCAAACTGTTTGTACAAATTCAAAAAACTCAGGTTGTCCAGCAGCTAAGTCATGTGACTATCAAGTTTGAACAGTTCTGTTTGTGTATTCGGCCATCTTAGCAGTCAATCTCGAATGCAAGCTCCCCACCTTCAACATCTGGTGATCAAAAGTCCATTGTGCGTTGAATGTGTCAGGGAATGGTCCTTTGTCCTTCCAAACACTGTCTGTTAATATGCAAATATCTTTCCAGTCAAGATGTGGCAACTTTTTAAAGAAAGTCCTTTCTTCACTTCAATGACAGTTTGAAATGTAATGTCCATGTGGCAAAATTAATATGCCTCATGCTTGGCAGATGGGGTCTGCATGACAATATATTAAGATATGTAAATTGTGATGCCGCTGCCGACTGGTGGGGGGCGGGGGGCAGCTACCAGGTTCTGCAGTCACTGGTAATATGGGGCGGGGCCTTCCTGGTGTCGAGGTCGATGGTGGGCCTCTCCCAGAGGTATTTTCAGGGTCCCCCAGCACGAGCCCCAACTTTGGGGGCCTGGTATAATTCTGTCCCTGATGTTAACTGCATTATACATTCTGTAATGATTCAAAATCTCAAACTCATTCTCACCCAAACACATTGGGCTGCATTTTACTAACCCCCCGACATCAGGTCGATGTGAATGGGGCCAAAAAATGCCTCTGGGAGAGGCTCTCCATAGGCCTCGATGCCGGGAAGGCCCCGCCCCATATTGCTGGCGGCAGCGAGGCCTCGTGGCGGCCCCCTCACCACTTGTCGATGTGAGCAGGATGTAAGTATTTAAACGAATGTAAATTAGTGAATTAATGACCTACCTACTCCATCCGGAGATCCGAGGCGGAACACTGGTGGGGACGGGGGTGGGGAGGTAGGTTTTCAGGCTGGGAGGCGGGGGGAGCGGGGTGAAACCTTTTTGATTGGTCTAGGGGGTGATGGGAAGGGGTAGAGCTCATAGTTCATAAACATTGGGGGTGGGGAAGGTTGGGATCGCAAGGTAAGTCGTTTTGTGGGGGAGAGGGCAAGTAATAAATTGTTTAGTCATTACAGGGGGTGGGAGAGGGGCTTGAAACTTTTAATAAAGTTTTACTTTAAATTTCTAATGCATCTCACTTTAAAAGGCTTGAAGCCCTTTAAAGATGACATCGGCGCCTGTGCAGTGGCGCCGGACACTGTTGCAGGGAACAGAGCGCCCGCCTCCTCTGATGTCATTGGGGGTAACGGGCCGCTCCAGCCATGTAAATGAGCCACCGCGTATAATATTGCGGTGGCTTCGGGGAGTAAAGCCCGCGCGAGAGGACCACCATCTTGGTAAGCGAGCTAGTAAAATACAGCCTTTTTAATTTATTTAATTTTAATTTTATTTATTTTATATTAATTTTATTTAATAAATAAATAAAATTCTCTTCTGTTATCTGGGAGAGATGTGACAATACATTAAAATCCCAACTCGAATTCCACATCCTTTTAAATTTACAATTCTCACATTTAACTTGTCATTGAGTTCCCACAGATCCACAGTTAAACTTTACATAATGTGAAATTGACATAGGCACACGCACTAACTACATTCACACCTTCATATTTCCATGCAGCCCAGAATTATGACCTCCTATAATAAGTTATAAACTCAAAGTGCCACATGTATCTCCAGAACGCGAGCTCCAGGGGCAATAAAAACAAATTAAAGTTTGAACCAGTTTAAAATCTCAACCATAATACGAATGTACAAACACATTAAACCTAGAATTTAAAACAAAACCCAGGTTAAATAGCTTGTAATTCAGTGACACACAAGAAAACAAGAGTTACTTTTTGTTTACTCTTTCTCTCAGCACTGAACTAATCTCCTGGTGGGCTATTTTAATTTCTTTTTCTTACGTCTTCTGCCCAGACACCTTTTCACTACTGGTATCAATTTTCCTATCTTATCCAAACACTGATCTTCCAAACCCAGGTTCACAACACATCACCTTCCTCCCTGTTATAATTTACTCTATCCCTCTGCCAACCTTCCTGTTTTTCCTGTAATTCTTTCAGAAGTCATTTGTCACGGACTCTCTTGCAATACTTTCTTGCTTTTTTTTCTCCTCTATCCACTATACTCAACCCTATTTTCTCATATTCATTGTTCTTCTCCTTCCACAGCTATACCAATAACCAGATAGACCTCATTAATTTAAACTTCTGAGTGGATCCTTGCATCCATAACTCAACTTCTACCAATGGATTATCCCCTTCCAGGATGACCCGTATCCACCCCTCTCCAAGGGGTGGATAGCTTTGCTGCCACACACTAATCCATCCATAGTATGTTCTGCCATTTCTTTACCTTTACGGCTCCAGCCTGGCTTACCAAATTGTGTAAGATCCTCTGTCTGGTCTAAATGTTCTGGTCTTTACTCTGGATATCAAAGGCACAACTTGGATATTATTCCATTAGATCTGATACACCTTTATTAAACTCAGCGAGCGGGAAACAGCGAGAGTAGAGCCGGAGTATAAAGGGACTGGGAGACAGAGCGAGAGTTCACTCAGTGAGCGGGACACAGCGAGAGCGGAGCTGGAGTATAAAGAGACTGGGAGAGAGAGAGAGAGAGAGTTCACTCAGCGAGCGGGACACAGCGAGAGCGGAGCTGGAGTATAAAGAGACTGGGAGAGAGAGAGAGAGAGAGTTCACTCAGCGAGCGGGACACAGCGAGAGCGGAGCTGGGGTATAAAGAGACTGGGAGAGAGAGAGCGAGAGAGAGTTCACTCAGCGAGCGGGACACAGCGAAAGCGGAGCCGGAGTAGAAAGAGACCGGGAGAGAGAGTTCACTCAGCGAGCCGGCTTACCTTCCCGGAGCAGTCCAGGCGCGCCGGAGTTTTGAAAAAAAAAAGTCAACAGTGACATCACAGGAAAGCTGCAAGGTGATTGGTTGGTGAGTAGCAGCTGTTAGGGAATAACTCTAAATAGTTGGTTTCGTAACTAAAGTAAAGAGAAAGGTCTACAGTTTATTTTAATATAGTAGTGTTTTTTTTTGGGAGGGGAATCAAGGTACCTAGTGTAAATCTATTTTTTGGGTAATTTAAGGGAGTAAAAACGGAGTGAAAAATAAAACAAAGTGTGTCATCACAGGAAAATCGTAAGTTCATTGGTTGGTAAATAACTGCTAATTTGAATTACCTATTCTAAGTTGATTTCAAATTAAAGGTGAATGGGAGAAATATTTTACAGATTAAAAACTAAAGACCAGTCGGAAATTTAAAAAACAAATTAAAATCTAATTAAATAAAATAGAGATGCAGGGCCAGGCGATGTGTTGTAGCTGCATGATGTGGGAGCTGGTGGACCCCATTGTGGTTCCTAGTGACCACATCTATAGCAAGTGTTGGCTGCTCAAGGAACTCCGGCTCAGAGTTGATGAGCTGGAATCTGAGCTTCGGACACTGCGACACATCAGGGAGGGGGAGAGTTACCTGGACACTGTGTTTCAGGAGGCAGTCACACCCCTTAGATTAACTACCGTGAATTCGGCCAGTGGTCAGGGACAGGAGGGTGTGACTATGAGTGAGGCAGGTAGAGGGATCCAGGAGGTAGTGCTGCAGGAGCCTCAGCCATTGTCCTTGTCCAACAGGCTTGAGATTCTTACTCCCTGTGTGGACGAGAGCAGAGACTGTAGGGAGGATGAGCAAACTGACCACAACACTGTGGTACAGGGAGCCATTCAAGTGGGGGGAGAAAAGAGAAATGTAGTCATAATCAGGGATAGTATAGTTAGGGGCATAGACACTGTTCTGTGGCCAGGATCGAGAGTCCCGAAGGCTCTGTTGCCTACCTGGCGCCAGGGTTCGGGATATCTCATCTGGGCTGCATAGGAACTTGGAGTGGGAGGGGAAAGATCCAGTTTTTTTTTACTTTTTTTTATTTTGAGAGATACAGCACTGAAACAGGCCCTTTGGCCCACCGAGTCTGTGCCGACCATCAACCACCCATTTTATACTAATCCTACATTAATCCCATATTCCTACCACATCCCCACCACCTACCTATATATACTAGGGGCAATTTATAATGGCCAATTTACCTATTAACCTGCAAGTCTTTGGCTGTGGGAGGAAACCAGAGCACCTGACGAAAACCCACGTGGTCACAGGGAGAACTTGCAAACTCCGCACAGGTAGTATCCAGAATTGAACCCGGGTCACTGGACCTGTGAGGCTGCGGTGCTAACCACTGTGCCACTGTGCCACCCACTGTGCCACCACTGTGCCATTGTGTCGTGGTCCACGTAGGTACCGACGATATAGGTAGAATGAGGTTAAAGGTTCTGCTGACGGAATATGAGCAGCTAGGGGCTAAATTAAAAAGCAGAACCAAAAAGGTAATAATCTCTGGATTACTGCCTGAGCCACGAGCAAATGGCAAAGGGTCAATAAGATTAAAGAGGTAAATGCGTGGCTCAAAGATTGGTGTGGGAGAAATGGGTTCGAATTCGTGGGACATTGACACCAGTACTGGGGAAGGAGGGAGCTGTTCCGATGCGACGGGCTCCACCTGAATCATGCTGGAACCAGAGTCCTGGCGAATCATATAACTAGGGCTGTAGATAGGTTTTAAACTAAATAGTGGGGGGGAGGGTTCAGTTGCATGGAAAAACAGGAAGTTAAAGGAGAAGGTAGGAGTGCAGGTTAGTGGTGAGGCTGATTGTTACCGAACTGCAAGAAGTATACTGGTTAAACCAGAAGAGAGAAATAATAAACAGGCGAATAAAGCATCAGTGCTGAGGGACAAGTCAGGGAGTATAGCCCAAATAAGAGTTCTCTATACAAATGCACAGAGTGTAAGAAATAAACTAGATGAACTGCAGGCGCAAATTCACATGGAAGATGATGATGTGGTGGCCATTGCGGAGACGTGGCTGCAGGATGGTCGGGACTGGGAACTAAATATACCTGATTATAAAGTTTACAGGAGGGACAGGGAAAATGGCAGAGGAAGTGGAGTAGTCTTACTGATTAGAAATAATATCACCTCATTGGTGAGGGAGGATATAATGAGGGGAAAGCATCCAGTGGAGACCTTTTGGGTGGAATTGAGGAACAGAAAAGGATCTAAAACTGTAATAGGTGTTGTGTATAGACCCCCTGGTAGCATTTCTGAGGTGTTAGATTGTATAAATGCACAAATTAGGCAAGTGTGTAACAAAGGCAGAGTCGTATTAACGGGGGATTTTAACTTACATATAGATTGGGAGAGGCAGACTAGCACCTGTCAGAAAGGTAGTGAATTTCTGGAATGTGTCCGGGATAGTTTCCTACAGCAATATGTCCGAGATGTAACAAGGGGACAGGCAATATTAGATTTAGTTATGAGTAATGAGCCAAATTTAATTAGTAGCCTAACTGTGCGTGAACATTTATCAAATAGTGATCACAACATGATCGAATTCAAGGTAGCGTTTGAAAGTGAAAAGCACGAATCAGCTACTAGAATTTTAGACTTGGGTAAGACTGACTTTACCGGGATGAGACAGAGACTGTCCATGGTAAACTGGGTAGATCTGTTAATGGGTCAAACGGCTGACGAACAGTGGAGAATATTTAAACAAACATTTAACAAAATACAGAGTCAGTATATACCCCTGAGAGGAAAAAGTTCCACTTCACAGAAAAAACAACAATGGACAACTAAAGAGGTTAGGGATAGCATAAAACAAAAAGAAATGGCTTACAAAAATGCAGAACGCAGCACAGATCCGGCTGAATGGGATCGATACAAAGACCAGCAAAGGGTCACAAAGCAGCTTATAAGAGCTAATAAAAGAGATTATGAAAGGAAACTTGCAAGGGACATCAAAATCAATAAGAAGAAATTTTATAGTTACATAAAGGGAAAGTGGGTGGTCAAGAGCAATGTAGGCCCACTAAAAGCTGAAAATGGAGATATTGTCATTGATAATGGGAAAATGGCAGACATGTTGAGCAATTACTTTGCCTTAGTATTTACAGTTGAAAAGGAGGATAACTGGCCGGAAGTCCCGAAAAAATTAATAGCCGATAGGGGACAGGGACTTAATACAATTAACATAAATAAAACATCAGTAACAAGGAAATTAATGGAACTAAAGAGTGAGGAATCCCCAGGACCTGACGGTTTCCATCCGAGGGTGTTAAAGGAAGTAAGGGAGCACATTGTAGATGCCCTAACTATAGTCTTTCAGAGTTCCCTAGATTCAGGAGTGGTCCCTTTGGATTGGAAAGTTGCACTTTTTAAGAAGGGTGAAAGGGGAACCAAGGAACTTACAGACCAGTTAGCCTGACATCTGTAGTGGGCAAGTTGCTGGAGTCTATAATCAAGGATAGGATGACTGAACACCTCGAAAAATTTCAGTTAATCAGGGACAGCCAGCATGGATTCATGACAGGAAGGTCAGGCCTGACAAATCTCATTGAATTTTTTGAAAAGGTGACAAAGGTAGTGGACAGGGGAATGTCCAATGATGTTTTCAGTCCATTAACACCCTATCTGTACTAATGCTTTGTCTTTCAGCACACTATTGTTTGCCTTTGCTGCACGACCTTCTGGTCAGCTATTCCGTGACCTTCTCCTATCTTTACCTTCTCCTTTGTTATCTCTTGCCCCACCCTCGCTTTACTTGCTTATAACTTTTTACATTTCTAATATTTGCTAGTTCTGAAGAAGGGTCACTGACCCAAAACGTCAACTCTGCTTCTCTCTCCACAGATGCTGCCAGACCTGCTGAGAATTTTCAGCATTTCCTGTTTTTATTTCAGATTTCCAGCATCTGCAGTATTTTGCTTTTATTATATAGAGGGATATGGAATTAATGCAGGTAGGTAGGATTAGTATAGATAGGCATTATGGTTGGCATGGACGCGGTGGGCTGAAGGGCCTGTTTCTATGCTGTACGACTCTATGACTCTATTGTTGGGGAAGTGTATCTCTCTGCGGTTCCTCACAGCATCCAGCAGTACTACAAGGGAGGCATCATTAAAACAGGGCACAAGCTTTGTTCATTCTGAGTCCATTGTCAATGTTGTTCTTCTCTTGAATCCAACTCACACTGACAAATTTCATGTTTGGATTGGCCCTTTAAGTACTGGCATTGAGATTGTGTCATGTGGGTCCTCATCATGCTCACTGTTGCACATTTGATGGAAAACCCAGAAGTAAAATGGTAATGAAGTGTCTGCCTTAAAATGCCAGAGACAGACCCTCTGAACTTACTTCCAGTTATCCCACCCCATCTCAGCTTCCAACAAGCCTCAGCGTTAATATCAGGATCAAAGTCTATGATGTAAATTAGATACATCACTGATCCCAATACTGAGTTTTGGGACACCCCACTCAATTCTTCCCATCCTGACATTACCCCTTTAATCAATACCCATTGTTTTCTAACTTTCCGTAACATTCATATCCATACCCAAGTTTTCCCCTGAATACCCATTTGGTCTTAATTGGTTACATTTTTGCATAAAACCTTTTGGAAGATGAAGTACATTAAATTACATAGAATCTGCCGCACAGAAACATACCATTCTGCCCAGTTGGTCTGAGTTGGTGTTTATGCTCCACAAAAGCCACCGCCCACCATATTGTATCTCACCCTATCAAGGTATCCTTCTATTCCTTTCTCCCTCATGTACTTATCTATCTTCCCCTTAAACATATCTATACTATTCACTTCAGCCACTCCAAGTTGCACCATTTTAACCACTGTCCAGGTAAAAAAGTTTTTCCTGATTCCTTATTGGATTTGTTAGTACACATCATAGGGTTTACCACAGTTTACTTGGGTTGGCACTGCCTCGAATCAATCAAGAATGTTATCCAAGCACGATCTTCACTGTCTAAAACTGTGTTAACTGCTGGTAGGGTATTTTTGCACAGATAATCTTCACATTTGCTCCGAATAATTGATTTTCATATTTTAACAGAGTTGAAGTAAGACTTTATCATCCTTTTTGAACATGAATATCACATTAGCCTGTTTCCAATCTACTGGTACCTCTTCATAGGAACACCGGAAATAGAAACATAGGAAATAGAAGCAGGAGTAGGCCATTTGGCCCCTCGAGCCTGCTCCACCAGACAATTAGATCATGGTTGATCTACTACCTCAACGCCATTTTTCCACACTGTCCCCAGATCCCTTGATATCTTTACTATCTAGAAATTTATCAGGTGTCTTGATGTATGTTTTGAACATACTCAGTGATGGAGCTTCCACTGTCCTCTGGGATAGAGAATTCCAAAGATTCACTGCTCTCTGAGTGAAGAAATTTCTCCTCATTTCAGTCCTAAATGGCCTACCTCTTATTCTGAGACTGTGTCCCCTGGTTCTAGATGCCCCAGCCAGGAGAAATATCCTTCCTGCATCAACCCTGTCAAGCCCTGTAAGTATTTTGCATACTTCAATGAGATCACCTCTCATTCTTCTAAACTCTAGAGAATACAGGCCCAGTCTCCTCAATCTTTCCTCATGGGACAACCCCGTCGTCCCAGGAATCAAACTGGTGAACCTTCATTGCAATCCCTCTATGGCAAGTATATCCTTCTTTAGGTAAGGGAACCAAAATTGTACACAGTACTCCAGGTACAGTCTCACCAAGGCTCTATACAATTGCAGCAAGACTTCTTTACTCCTGTACTCAAATCCTCTTGCAATAAAGGACAACATACCATTTGACTTCCTAATTGCTTGCTGCACCTGCATGCTTGCTTTCAGTGACTTATGAATAAGAACACCCAGGCACCTTTGAACGTCAACACTTGTCAATCTCTCACCATTTAAGAAATACTCTGAATTTCTGTTTTTCCTACCAAAGTGCATAACTTCACATTTTTCCAGATTGTATTCCATCTGCCATGTTCTTGCTCATTGACTTAGCCTGTCTAAATCTCCTGGAAGCCTCTTTACATCCTCTTCAAAACTGGCATTCGCACTTAGTTTTGTGTCATTAGCAAACTTGGAAATATTCCTTTTGGCCCCGCATCCAAATCATTGATATGGATTGTGAATAGCTAGGGCCCAAGCACTGATCCTTGTGGTACCCCACTAGTCACATCTTACCAACCTGAAAATGACCCATTTATTCCTACTCTCTGTTGTCTGTCCATTAACCAATTCTCAGTCCATGCCAGTATATTACCCCCAATCCCATGTGCTCTAATTTTGCTTACTAGCCGCTTGTGTGGGACCTTATCAAAAACCTTCTGAAAATCCAAATACACCACATCCACTGGTTCCTCCTTATCTATTTTGCTAGTTTCATCCTCAAAAAACTCCATCAGATCTGTTATACATGGTTTCCCTTTCATAGTGCCATGTTGACTCTGCCCAATCCTACCATTACTTTCTAAGTGTCCATTTATCACATCCTTTATAATAGATTATAGTATTTTCTCTACTATTGATCTCAGTCTTCATTGACTCTCTTTTAAGGATTGTTAGTGTCTCACACACAAACTCATTCATTTCCCTCAACACTGGGAATAAGCTGACATGGGGCGAACATGAAAGAAGGCACATTTTGTGAATGTTATTCTGCAACGTAAACAGAGAGAAGGTGATTTTTGTCTTCTGGCATAAATCAGCTCTACAAACATAGTCATATAGGAACAAGTAGGTAATTTAGCCCCTTGAGCCTGTTCTATCATTCAATGAGATCAGGGCAAATCTATGACCTAACTCCATATACCTGCCTTCGTCCCATCTTCCTTAATACATTTGGCTAACAAAAATCTAAGAATCTCAGATTTAAAATTAACAATTGATCGAACATCAATTGTCATTTGTAGGAGAGAGTTCCAAACTTCTACCACCCATTGCATGTAGAAATGTTTCCTAATTTCATTCCTGAAAGGTCTGGCTTTAATTTTTAGACTATGCCCCTAGTCCTAGACTGTCAAACCAGCTGAAATATTTTCTCTTTATGTACCCTATCAGTTCCCCTTAATATCTTGAAGACTTCAATCAAATTATCCCTTTACCTTCTAAATTCCAGCGAATACAACCCTAGTTTGTGTAATCTCTGCTTGGGGTCTAGGTATCATTCTGGTAAGTCTACACTGCACTTCCTCCAATACCAATATATGCTTCCGAAGGTGTGGTGCCCAGAACTGCTCACAGTCCTCCAGCTGTGATCTAACTAGGACTTTGTTTGGTTAAGCATGATTGCTACCCCCTTGTATTCTAATCCTCTAGATGCAAAGGCCAGTATTCCATTAACATTTTGATTATTTTCTGTACCTGTTCATGACATTTTGATGATCTACGTACCTGCAACCCTAAGTCTCTTTGGACTTCCACTGTTTCTAGCTTTTCACACTTAGAAAGTACCCTGTTCTATCTTTTTAGGTGGAATATGGATGACCTCACATTTGCCTACATTTAACTCCATTTGCCATAGTTCTGCCCAATATCACTTTGTAATTTTATGCTTCCATCTACATTGCTTATAATGTCACCTATCTTTGTGTCATCAGAAAATTTGAAGATGTAGCTTTCTCTTTCATCATCTAATTCATTAATAAATACAGTGAATAGTTGAGGCCCCGACACAGATTATAACGGGCCACCACTAGTTGCATCCTGTGAATTAGAGTACCAGCATCCCTACTCTGTCTCCCTGCACTCAGCCAATTTTCTAACCAGGGGTCAAAAATTTACCTTCAATTCCATGAACTTCTAATTTAATTTGCACTGCTTTAAGACCCTTTGAAATCTAAATATTGATAGCACTCAACTTTCCTGTCTACCATCATTTGCATAATTACTCATAGCTGCAGGTGCAAATTCAGGTGAGTCTACAGATGACACCACATGCTGGAGAGGAAGATTGTGTATGTCAAATTTAAAAAGGTAGGGATAATTGAACTGTAGTGTCACAAGGAGAGGGTCAATATTTTAGAAAGCTTCGGGAGAGCAATAAAACGCATGTGAAGCCATCACCAAGCTTTAACAACCCATTTCCCTTCCTCTTCATCTTCCTCGTTATTATTCTCTGGCTGCTGTGAAATCACCTCCTGAATGTATGCTTTGAGAATGCTTTCTCTTTCTTTCCATATAGTGCAGTTTCTCCAATTGTCTCCAAATTAGTAAATGAAATCATCCTAATGGAATATATTATGAAAAAATCTCTTTAAGTAGATTTATTTAAAGTAGCTGCTAACTTTAGCTTTTGACCTAAAACAAAATAAGGCATTACTTAGCAATAATGAAAAGATAATTATTTTTAGTTGAGATCATTAGTTATATCAAAAATCTTACGTCAAATTCTATTTGCCTAATTATTGAGGTTTGAGGTCCACACCCACCTTTCTTACTCACTTCAGGCTGCCAGAAAAACATATTAAATAGATTTTTTTGCTTAATTCTATGTACGCAGAAGCCACATATATAATACTTGATAAGCAACACATAGAAGACAAATGACAAGTGGTAGATGGAATTTAATATAGACAAGTGTGAAGTGATGCATTTGGTAGAAGGGATAGGGAGAGACGATATAGACTTAATGGCACAGTTCCAAAGAGTGCTAAGGGATAGAGGGACCCGGGGGTTCGTGAGCATAAATCTTTGAATGTGGCAGGAAATATTGAGAAAGTAGTTAACAAAGCATATGGGATCTTGGGCTTCATAAATAGAAGTACTTAGTTCAAAAGCAGGGAAATTATGCTGAACCTTTATAAAGATCATAAGATCATAAGAACTAGGAGCAGGAGTAGGCCGTCTGGCCCCTCGAGCCTGCTCTGCCATTCAATAAGATCATGGCTGATCTTTTCATGGACTCAGATCCACTTACCCGCGCTCCCACAGTATCCCTTAATTCCTTTATTGTTCAAAAAGATATCTACCTTAGCTTTAAAGACGTTTACTGAAGAAGCGTCAACTACTTCACTGGGCAAGGAATTCCATAGATTAACAACCCTCTGGGTGAAGAAGTTCCTTCTTAATTCAGTCCTAAGTCTGCTCCCTCTAATCTTGAGGCTATGCCCTCTTGTCCTAGCTTCACCTGCCAGTGGAAACATCCTCTCTACTTGTATCTTATCTATTCCCTTCATGATTTTATATGTTTCTATAAGATCCCCCCTCATTCTTCTGAACTCCAATGAATATAATCCCAATCTACTCAGTCTCTCCTCATAAACCAACCCCCTCAACTCCGGAATCAACCTAGTGAACCTCCTCTGCACCCTCTCCAGTGCCAGTATATCCTTTCTCAAGTGAGGAGACCAAAACTGCACACAGTACTCCAGGTGCGGCCTCACCAGTACCTTATACAGCTGCAACATAACCTCTTTGCTTTTAAGCTCAATCCCTTTAGCAATGAAGGACAAAATTCCATTTGCCTTCCTAATTACTTGCTGTACCTGCAGACCAACCTTCTGCGATTCATGCACAAGGACACCTAGGTCCCTCTGCATAGCAGCATGCTGCAACTTTTTACCATTCAAGGAATAATCCTTTTTCCTGTTACTCCTACCGAAATGAATGACATCACATTTCCTAACATTGTATTCCATCTGCCAGACCTTTTCCCACTCACTCAATGTATCTACGTTCCTCTGCAAAGTTTCACAGTCATCTGCACACTTTGCTCTGCCACTCATCTTAGTGTCATCTGCAAACTTTGACACCCTACACGTGGTCCCCAACTCCAAATCATCTATATAAATTGTAAATAATTGCGGTCCCAACACCGATCCCTGAGGCACACCACTAGTGACTGATTGCCAACCAGAATAGCACTCATTTATCCCCACTCTCTGCTTCCTGTTCGTCAACCAATCCTCTATCCATGCTAAAACTTTACCCCTGACGCCATGCATCCTTATCTTATGCAGCAGCCTCTTGTGCGGCACTTTGTCGAAGGCCTTTTGGAAATCTAGGTACACCACATCCACTGGGTCCCCATTGTCTACCTTGCTCGTAATGTCATCATAGAATTCCAAAAGATTTGTCAAGCATGACCTGCCCTTCATGAACCCATGCTGCGTCTGCCCAACGGGACAATTTCTATCGAGATGCCCTGCTATTTCTTCCTTGATGATAGACTCAAGCATCTTCCCCACTACAGAGGTTAAGCTAATCGGTCTATAATTCCCCATCTTTTGTCTACCTCCCTTTTTAAACAGTGGCGTCACATCTGCTGTTTTCCAATCTGCTGGGACTACCCCAGAGTCCAGCGAATTTTGGAAAATTACCATCAGTGCACCTGCTATTTCTCCCGCCATCTCTTTTAGAACCCTGGGATGCATTCTATCAGGGCCAGGAGACTTATCAATCCTGAGCTCCATTAGCTTGCCCAACACTATCTCTTCCGTAATAATGATTGTTCCCAGGTCCTCACCTACGTTCGTCTCTTTGTCAATTACTGGCATGTTATTAATGTCCTCCACTGAGAAGACCGATACAAAATACCTGTTCAATGCCTCGGCTATTTCATCATATCCCATAACTAAATTCCCCTTCTCATCCTCTAAAGGACCAACGTTTACTTTAGCCACTCTTTTTCGTTTTATATATTTACAGAAACTTTTGCTATCTGTCTTTATATTCTGTGCTAGCTTTTTCTCATGTTCCATCTTACTTTTCTTTATGGCTCTTTTTGTAGCTTTCTGCTGACCTTTAAAGTTTTCCCAATCTTCTAGTTTCATGCTGCTTTTGGCCACTTTGTATGCCTTCTTTTTCAATTTGATAGCCTCCCTTTTCCCCTTTTCTTCCAGTCCTTCCTTTTCACTGGAATATACTTTTGCTGAGCACTTTGAAAAATTGCTTTGAAAGTCCTCCACTGCTCGTCAACTGTCCCACCATAAAATCTTTGTTTCCAGTCCACTTTAGCCAAGTCCTCCCTCATTCTATTGTAGTCCCCCTTGTTCAAGCACAGGACCCTGGTATTGGATTTTATCTTCACATTCTCCATCTGTATTCTAAATTCAACCATACTGTGATCACTCCTTCCAAGAGGATCCCTAACCATGACAAGCTCTGGTTAGGCCACAAAAGGGATATTGCGTCAGTTCTGGTCATCACACTTTAGGAAGGATGTAAAGGTCCTTTCACGGGTGCAATAGTTCCAGGGATGAGGGAATTTTGTTACAAGGTTAGGTTGTTCTCCTTGGAGCACAGGAGGCTGAGGGGAAATCTAATAGTGATGTAGAAGATTATGACAGGTTTAGATAAAGTAGGCAAAGAAAAGCTGTTCCCATTAGCTGGGCAAGAGATACAGTGGAGATGTGAGGAAGAATATTTTACTCAGTGAGTGGTAATAACCTGAAACTTACTGCATATGAGGGAAGTGGAGACGATCAATGATTTCAAAAGGAAATTGGATAGGCAATGAGGGAAATAAACTTGCAGGGCGACAGGGATAGAGCAAGGGAATGGGACTGACTGGATTGCTGTACAGAGAAGGGGCATGAATGGGAATGGCCAAATGTCCTCTTTCAGTACCATCATAACTCTATGATTCTATAATTTGTACTGTCTAATAAAGCTAACACTTATAAATGGATAGTGGAGCTTCTGTGGGACCCACTCAGTCCACATCCAGCCTTTGACTTAGCCTCCCCTCCCGCTCCTTGCCTCCTCACTGCCTCAAGCCTGCTCAGCCCTGACTCTTTGTTGCTTTGTTGCTCCAGATCCTGCGCACTACGTTCAGCACTTATGTGACCAGACAGAGTGAGAGAGATAGGCTGTGGTTCCTCGCTGTGTCCAGCATCCCTTCTTGCTTCCAACTCCCAATTCCTTCAAATTCCATCTTTGGCTTGGCCCTTTACATCTTTTGTTTTCTTCTTTGGCCTCCTTGTCTCGAGAGACGATGGAGGTGGTCAGTGGTTTGTGAAGTAGTGCCTGGAGTGGCTATAAAGGCCAATTCTAGAGTGACAGACTCTTCCACAGGTGCTGCAGATAAAATTGGTTGTCGGGGCTGTTACACAGTTGGCTCTCTCCTTGCGCTTCTGTCTTTTTTCCTGCCAACTGCTAAGTCTCTTCGACTCGCCACACTTTAGCCCTGCCTTTATGGCTGCCCGCCATCTCTGACGATCGCTGGCAACTGACTCCCACAACATCTGATCAATGTCACAGGACTTCATGTCGCGTTTGCAGATGTCTTTAAAGCAGAGACATGGACGGCTGGTGGGTCTGATACGAGTGACAAGCTCGCTGTACAATGTGTCCTTGGGGATCCTGCCACCTTCCATGTGGCTCACATGGCCAAGCCATCTCAAGCGCCGCTGGCTCAGTAGGGTCTATATGCTGGGGATGTTGGCCGCCTCGAGGACTTCTGTGTTGGAGATACGATCCTGCCACCTGATGCTAAGTATTCTCCGGAGGCAGCGAAGATGGAATGAATTGAGACGTCGCTCTTGGTTGTTCAGGCCTCGCTGCCGTAGAGCAAGGTACTGAGGAATCAGGCACGATACACTCGGTCTTTTGTGTTCCGTGTCAGTGTGCCATTTTTCCACACTCTCTTGGCCAGTCTGGGCATAGCAGTGGAAGCCTTTCCCATGCGCCTGTTGATTTCTGCATCGAGAGACAGGTTACAGGTAATAGTTGAGCCTAGGTAGGTGAACTCTTAAACCACTTCCAGAGTGTGGTCGCCGATAATGATGGATGGAGCATTTCTGACGTCCTGTCCCATGATGTTCGTTTTCTTGAGGCTGATGGTTAGGCCAAATTCATTGCAGGCAGCTGCAATCCTGTCGATGAGTCTCTGCTGACACTCTTCAGTGTGAGATGTTAATGCAGCATCGTCAGCAAAGAGGAGTTCCCTGATGAGGACTTTCCGTACTTTGGACTTCGCTCTTAGACGGGCAAGGTTAAACAACCTGCCCCCTGATCTTGTGTGGAGGAAAATTCCTTCTTCTTAAGACTTGAACGCATGAGAGAGTAGCAGGGAGAGGATCTCAAACAGTGTGGGTGCGAGAACACAGCCCTGTTTCACGCCACTCAGGATAGGAAAGGGGTCTGATGAGGCGCCGCTATGCTGAATTGTGCCTTTCATATTGTCATGGAATGAGGTGATGATACTTAGTAGCTTTGGTGGACATCTGATCTTTTCAAGTAGTCTGGAGACCACGTCTGCTGAAGGCTTTGGTGAGATCAATGAAAGCAACATAGAGGGGCATCTGTTGTTCACGGCATTTCTCCTGTAGCTGGCCTTTACATGCTAGAGTTGAAATTGCATTATGCAGGCCCACTGCCAAGCAACCTAGAAGTAAAATAGAGAGGTTGATATAGATGGAACTAGATTGATGTGGAGTGGAGAGCATATATAGACATGGCAAGTTGGACAATATAGTGTTTTAGCAGAAACGGAGTGTTTATGTCGTATAAGGGATAACACCAAGGTTGCTGATTTACAGAGATTCAATTGGCCAAATTCCATTTTCCATTGCGTTCTGGAATTTCTACTGGTACTAAGGGAAATGAATTCCAAGATGCTATCCATTAACTGTAAAAAATATAAACGAGTGACCTTTCTTCCCATAAATTTAAGTTTTACCAATTTTTCAAGCTGCAAACACAAAATGACATACCAACTGGAGCTAGCTCCTGGGGGCCAAAATTCCAAAGGCCTTCATGCTAATGGAATAATTGTAAACCTATTGAAGTCTGACCTCTTCTCAAGTTGTATGGATGGGGTCTTTCACATTGTTGGGGCAGTGCCATTGCCTGTGAGGGGTCGTGAGTGGTGTCAGGCAATGAGGCCCACAGTTACTTCCCAGGAAATGACCTTCGACACTTCCTAGACCAAGGCAAAAGGAGAGTTTAAGCAGTCTCTAGGTACAAAAGCAGCTAATTGCCAATGAAACAAAAATAATTAATTCCCTCCAGGATCAATTATCTTTGTTTGGGAGACTTTTGGAACCATTTTTGGTGTTTCCACAGAACTCTTGCCAATTCTCACCAGTGAATTTGATTAAAGCCTACAGAGAGTATATGGATAGAATTTTCAAAGTAGCTCTGGAACTGCAAGCACCTTTAACTTAGGCTAGGCGGACAGAAGCTTCAGTCGAACAACAGAATTTCTCTTCAGGCTATGTTCCATCCCATTTCTGGTCTTCTGACTCCCCTTATCCGTTCTACTTAGGCCTCTGCCCAAATTGAATTTCAGGATGCTAATATTTAGCAATATTGGGTAGGATAGAGTTGAGTTTAGTTTGACTAGGAGTGGGTTGCACTTTGGGATCCTGAGATCTGACAGCACTAGGAAACTGAAGCTTGACAGACCATGGAGAGGGAACATATTGATACAGCTGGGTTTTCCTGTAGGTTTTGGCCCACTGTTGGATTTCTGAGAACCTTTGAGCAGTGAGGGGAGAGGATGGCTTGGGCTTGACAACTTTGTGAGGGGGTGCTCCAGGTCCAGTCGCACTGGCTAGTAACTAAGAGATCTCTGCAAGCATAAATTTAGTATTTTGTGATTAATTTCTGTAAGTATCTGCCTCGCTCTCTCTTTCTCTGTCTGCCTCATAGGTGTCAGTAATTCGAATGTTTATATTTTCTCTCAACAAAACACTGAGAGTAACTATAATTAGTTCATTACATGCAAAATTCAACTTTAGGAAGGGAAAAGGATGCTTGTATGTGAGCTTAATATGCTTGCTGATATTTACTCATTGTCATAGCACTCCATCTCTGTCAGAAGATCGTGTGTACAAGCCCCAGTCCAGAGCCTTGAGCACAAACTCTAGTACTGTGGGAGAGCTGCACTGTCAGAGGTGCTGTCTTTTGGATGAGTTGTTAAACTGAGGCACCTATCTACTCTCTTAGTTTGACAGAAAAGATCTCAAGACATCATTTTGAAGAAGAGCAGAGGAGTTACCCCTGGTCAACATTTACTTCTCAAACGACAGATTATCTAGCCATATATCTCATTGCTGCTTGTGGGACCTTGCTGTGCTCAAATTAGCTGCAATGTTTCCTAAATTACAACAGTGGCTGCACTTCACAAGTATTATATTGGCTGTAAAATGCTTTGGGACATCCTGAGGTCTTAAAATTTGCTATATAAATGCATGTCTTTCTTTCAATATACCTTCAGAAGAATATCAGTCAGCATCTTTGTTTTAAAAATATATTAAACAATCTGAATAAGGCTTTCAAAATTTATCTTCTGACTTTTCTTCAAATATTTTTTAAGAGTATCAACCAAATAGATTTAATTACAGATTGATGGATAAATATTCTATCATTTAGCTTGATATATGTTACTGATCCATGCCAGGAAGTTGTGCCCATTGCACTGTTCAAACAGCAGGATCTGTCTTTAGCTAACCATGCCATTGCTCTGTGGAAAAATATTGGGGGTGAAAATTTATATGCCCAACATCATTTTGAGAGGCTAGACAATGGGTGTTTTGAGAACAACTTCACTTGATGTAGTGCTTGATGCTAACATGATGGAGGTTTAATTGGTCTTGCTTGAAAATGCAAAATGGGCAATAATGAATTGGCAGCCCATTTTACACCCAGACAGATTTTCTTTTCCATTTGAATTTATTGGAAAAGAGAATCGTGTGCAGTGTACAACGAGCTGCCAATTCACTATTGCCTGTTTCACACTGTCACTGAAGATCAATGCCATCTTCTGTGTGCCTGAAATGGGAAGAGTTCCCAGTACTGACATCTGTCACCCCAATGAGCTCAAAAATCATGTGCTCACATTTCTTCATTACTACACTTACGAGCATTTATTGGATCTATTCCATAAATGCACCTTTGCTCTGCTTTTTCTTTTTCTTTCCAGCATTCATAGCAATAATAAACACAGACTATTTGCATATTTTACTTTCCGTTGGTAGTCACAATTCCTCACCTATGCCTATTTTTTCATTAAAGTTATTGAGCACCTAACTATTGGTCCCTATGTTTTATGACATATATAAAGTTTGCTGAAATTTTCTCACGAAGTGTCAAACTTAATTTTCAGAATCTGAAGTTACATGATTTTGTTTGAAAGTGTCTCCCTGTGCACCTGTGCCATACTATTCCCAGTTCTTCACATAGTTGGTGTCATATTCTGCTGTTGCAGTGTCTTAAATGTAACATATGGTCATTTAACAAACTGAAATGCTCTGCATGATGCCCAAATTCAAAATGGATTTCGTGCCTTGGCAACTGCAGTAACTTTGGAAAAAGGTCAGCTTGACTAAACTTGGACAAATGTTTAGTTTAGCTGTCAGGTTCATTTTATCATTCAGATTTCTATGTCCTTGAATTCGGTCAATGGAAACTGAGTCCAAGTGCAGTGCACTTTCTTCTTGCAATAATAGGATTGTTACGGTTATGGTCAGCAACCAACACTTGTGTGCATATTTTTGGAGAAGCTATTATCCGTTAATGTGGAAGAATCTTTTCATCGTTATTTACCATTTACCATGCAGTATCTGGAGCAGTAAATTTCTTGCATTTGTTTCATGTAAGTAGAATGATGTAGCCCATTGACCCTCTTAAGAACACAAGAAATAGGAGCAGAAGTAGACTATATGGCCCATTGAGCCTGCTCCGCCATTCAATACGATCATGGCTTATCTTGGGCTTCAATTCCACTTTCCTGGCCGCTCCCCATATCCTTTCGTTCCCTGTGAGACCAAATATCTATCTATCCCAGCTTTAAAAGAATTCAATGATGAAGCATCCACAACCCTCTGGGGTAGAGAATTCCAAAGATTCACAACCCTTTGAGTGAAGTAATTTCTCCTCATCTCAGTCCTGAATGATTGGCCCCTTATCCTGAGACTGTGTCCCTGTGTTCTAGATTCCATGACCAGTGGAAACAATCTCTCAGCTTCTACCCTATCAAGCCCTTTCAGAATCTTGTATATCTCAATTAGATCGCCTCTCATTCTTCTAAACTCCAGAGAATATAGGCCCAATTTACTGAGCCTCTCATCATAGGACAACCCCCTCATCCCAGGGACCAATTTAGTAAATCTTTGCTGCACCACCTCCAGTGCAAGTATATCCTTTCTTAAATGTGGAGACCAAAACTGCACTCAGTATTCCAGGTGCGGTCTCACCAAAGCCCTATGCATTTTCAGTCAGACTTCTTTATTCCTGTACTGCATTCCCCTTGTAATAAAGGCCAATATGCCATTTGCCTTCCTAATAGCCTGCTACACCTGCATGTTAACTTTGTGCATTCCTTGTATGAGTATCCACAAGTCTCTCTGAACATCAACAATTACCAGTTTCACACCTTTTAAAAAAATATTCTACTTTCCTATTTTTACGACCATAGTGAACAACTTCTCACTTCCCTACCTTACACTCCATTTGCCATCTTGTTGCCCACTCACTTAACCTGTCTATATCTATTTGCAGCCTCTCTAAGCCCACCCCACAGCTTATCTTTCCACCAAGCTTCGTATCATCAGCAAACTTAGATACATTATCCTCTGTCTCTTCATCTAAGCCATGAATATAGAATGTAAATAGCTGAGGCCCTAGCACTGATCCTTGTGGCACCCCACTATTCACTGCTTGCTAACTTAAAAATGCCCCATTTAGGCCCACGCTCTGCTTCCTGTCTGTTAACCAATCCTCTATCCACGTTAATATATTACACTCAACATCATGAACCCTTAAACAAAAACAAGAAATGCTGGAATCACTCAGCAGGTCTGGCAGTATCTGTGGAAAGAGAAGCAGAGTTAATGTTTCGGGTCAATGACCCGAAACGTTAACTCTGCTTCTCTTTCCACAGATGCTGCCAGACCTGCTGAGTGATTCCAGCATTTCTTGTTTTTGTTTCAGATTTCCAGCATCCGCAGTATTTTGCTTTTATTACCATGAACCCTTATCTTGCCTATTAATCGTTTATGTGGCATTTTATCAAATGTTTTTTGGAAGTCCAGGTATACTGCATCTACTGATTCCTCTTTATCTACCCTACTAGTTCTTCTTCTTCTTTGGTCTCCTTGTCTCGAGAGACAAAGGGTAAGCACCTAGAGGTGGTCAGTTACATCCTCAAGAACTCTAATAAATTTGTGAAACAGGATCTCCCTTTAGTAAAACCATGCTGACTTCACAGAATCACAGATCACAGAATAATACAGTGCAGAAGAGGCCCTTCAGCCCATCGAGTCTGCACCGATGCATTAAAACACCTGACCTGTCTACCTAATCCCATTTGCCAGCACTTGGCCCATAGCCTTGGATGTTATGATGTGCCAAGTGCTCATCCAGGTTCATTTTAAAGGATGTGAGGAAACCTGCCTCTACCACCCTCCCAGGCAGGGCATTCCAGACCACCACCCTCTGGGTAAAAAAGTTCTTCCTCAAATCCCCCTTAAACCTCCTGCCCCTCACCTTAAACTTGTGACCCCTCGTAACTGACCCTTCAACTAAGGGGAACAGCTGCTCCCTTTCCACCCTGTCCATGCCCCTCATAAACTTGTACACCTCGATCAGGTCACCCCTCAGTCTTCTCTGCTCCAGTGAAAACAACCCAAGCCTATCCAACCTCTCTTCATAGCTTAAATGTTCCATCCCAGGCAACATCCTGGTGAATCGCCTCTGCACCCCCTCCAATGCAATCACATCCTTCCTATAATGTGGCGACCAGAATTGCACACAGTACTCCAGCTGTGGCCTTACCAAAGCTCTGTACAACTCCAACATGACCTCCCTGCTTTTGTAATCTATGCCTCGATTGATAAAGGCAAGTGTCCCATATGCCTTTTTCACCACTCTATTAACCTGCCCTTCTGCCTTCAGAAATCTATGGACAAACACGCCAAGGTCCCTTTGTTCCTCAGAACTTCCCAGTGTCAGGCCATTCATTGAATACTTCTGTGTCACATTACTCCTTCCAAAGTGTATCACCTCACACTTTTCAGCGTTAAATTCCATCTGCCACTTTTCTGCCCATTTGACCATCCCGTCTATATCTTCCTGTAACTTAAGACACTCCACCTCACTGTTAACCACTCGGCCAATCTTTGTGTCATCCACAAACTTACTGATCCTACCCCCCACATAGCGTCGTTTATATAAATGGAAAACAATAGGGGACCCAGCACAGATCCCTGTGGTACGACACTGGCTTCCAGTCACTAAAACAGCCATCTGTCATCACTCTCTGTCTCCTACAGCTAAGCCAATTTTGAATCCACCTTATAAAGTTACCTTGTATCCCATGTGCATTTGCTTTCTTGATAAGTCTCCCATGTGGGGCCTTGTCAAAGGCTTTGCTGAAATCCATGTAAACTGCATTACCCTCATCTACACACCTGGTCACATGCTCAAAAAATGCAATCAAATTTGTTAGGCATGACCTCCCTCTGACAAAGCCACGCTGACTATTCCTAATCAAATTTTGCCTCTCCAAGTGGTGATAGATTCTCTCCTTCAGAATTTTCTCCAATAGTTTCCCTACCACTGACGCGAGACTCACTGGTCTGTAGTTCCTTGGCTTATCTCTACAACCTTTCTTAAATAATGGGACCACATTAGCTGTTCTCCAGTCCTCTGGCACCTCCCCCGTGGCCAGAGAGGAATTAAAAATTAGGGTCAGAGCCCCTGCAATCTCCACCCTCGCCTCCCACAGCATCCTGGGACACAAATCGTCCGGACCTGGAGATTTGTCCAGTTTTAAGCCTTCCAAAACCTCCCAATACCTTGTCACTCCCTATTACAATTTGCTCAAGAACCTCACAGTCTCTCTCTCTAAGTTCCATATCTACATCCTCTTTCTCTTGGGTGAAGACAGATGTGAAGTATTCGTTCATCACCCTATCAATATCCTTTGGCTCTACCCGGAAATTTCTCCCTTGGTCCCTAATGGGTCCTACTCTTTCCCTGGTTATCAACCATTTGTCCGGCTTCATTCCCCAGAATTAGGTCCAGCACTGCACCCTCCCTTGTTGGATCCTCTACATATTGAGCTAAAAAGTTTTCCTGTATACATTTTAAGAACTCCGCTCCATCTAAGCTCTTAACACGATGACTATCCCAATTAATGTTGGGAAAGTTGAAATCACCTAATATAATTACCCGATTATTTTACACCTCTGCAAATTGCGCACATATTTGCTCCTCAATTTCCCGCTGACTATCTGGGGGTCCATAATAAACACCTAGCAATGTGGCTGTCCCTTTTTTTATTCCTAAACTCTACCCATAAAGCTTCATTTGATGCCCCCTCCAAGAAATCATCTCTCCTTACTGCAGTAACTGACTCCTTAACTAATGCCCCCTCCTCTTTTACCCCCTCCTCTGTCTCGCCTGAAGATTCTATATCCAGGGATATTGAGCTGCCAATTCTGCCCCTCCCTCAACCATGTCTCTGTGATGGATACTATATCACAATTCCACGTGTTAATCATTGCCCTTAACTCATCCGTTTTAACTGCAATACTCCTGGCATTAAAGTAGAGGCCTTCCATCCTGGTCTTACTCCCTTGAAACTTACTTCCGCTGTATTCCCTCTGACTTGTTCGCTTTCCTGTGTTTAGACTTGTTCTAATCATGCTATGCTTTTTCAAGTGCAATGTTAAGATTTCTTTCATAATAGTTTCCAGCATCTCCCCAATGACTGATGTTAGGCTAACTGGCCTGTAATTCCCTGTTTTCTCTCTACTCCTTTCTTGAAAATCAGTGTAACATTTGCCAACTTCCAATCTGACAGGACCATTCCTGAATCTAAGGAATTCTGGAAAATCATTGACAGAGCTTCCACTATCTTTTCAGCTATCTCTTTTAGAAGCCTAGGGTGTAGGCCATCTGGTCCTGGGGACTTAACAGATTTTAGTCCCTCAAGTTTCTCCAATACTTTTTCTTGGTTGATATCAATATCCTTAATTTCATCACTCTTTTTAGCCCCTAGATTACTGCCTATTTCTGGTATGGAACCAGTGTCTTCTTACTGTGAAGACAGACACAAAATATTTGTTCAATGCCTCTGCCATTTCCTCATTTCCCAGGATGATTTCTCCTGTTTCTGCCTCGAAGGGACCAACATCTACTTTAGCTACTCTTTTCCTTTTTATGTACTTATAAAAGCTCTTACAATTTCTCATAGCTGACCACTGCATCTCAGATAAGCCAATTTTGTCTATGGACTTCAGAGGACTGTCATTGCATAACTAACATTCTTGCCTAATTCTACATTGTATTAACCATATGTGTTATAAATTTGGCTACAGTTTTTTTGAAATGTCAATATTCATTAAAAGAGGAAGTAATTACAAAGAGAAAACCATTCTGAAATGCTAGTTCTTTCTATTTTAAAAGGTGATCATGGAAAATGAAAGGGAGCAGCAAGCAACAATATTTTAATTCAGTAGTTAACTTGAAAATAATCAAAGATCAACTGGATAAGATGTATATAATCAAGTGATCCTGGGGAAGGTTTCCAAGAGCATGCACCACACATGGAGTCTCATTTGCAGATAGCATGGGTCATATAAAAAAAAAGGTTGTAAAATTAAGAGAGTGATCTGCACCACCTGTATCTTCAGTTCTACTAGTGATATGGGCTCTCCAAACATTTAACTTGGCAGGATTGGACCCAACAGAGCTGAATGAGGTATTTAAAAAGGAAAAGAGTAAGTAAAGTGAGTGTTGGTCCTCTAGAGAGTGAGAATGAGGAGCTAATAGTAGATAATAAGGAAATGACGGATGTACTGAACAAATATTTTGTTTCTGTCTTCAGTATAGAGGATACTAAAAACATTCCGGCAATAGCTGTAAATCAGGAGGTGGAAGGAAGAGGGGAACTTGGTGAAATTACAATCACCAGGGAAGTGGTACTGACCAATCTGATGGAGCTGTGGGCTGACAAGTCCCCGGATACTGATGGACTTCATCCTAGGTTCTTAAAAGAGGTGGCGAATGAGGTAGTAGATGCGTTGGTGTTAATTTTTCAAAATTCGCTAGATTTTGGAAAGCTTCCATCAGACTGGAAAGTAGCAAATATAACCCCTCTATTCAAGAAGTGGGGGGGGGGGGGTAGGCAGAAAACAGGTAACTATAGGCCAGTTAGCTTGACATCTGTCGTGGGGAAGGTGTTAGAATCAACCATTAAGGAGGTTGTAGCTGAGCACTTGGAAAAACTCAAGCTAATTAGGAGTAGTTAGCATGGTTTTGTGAAAGGGCAATCATGTTTAACCAATTTTATTTTATTTAGAGATACAGCACTGAAACAGGCCCTTCAGCCCACCAAGTCTGTGCTGACCATCAACCACCCATTTATACTAATCCTACATTAATCCCATTACCCTCTCACATTCCCACCTTCCCTCACCTATATTTATAATGGCCAATTTACCTATCAACCAGCAAGTCTTTGGCTGTGGGAGGAAACCAGAGCACCCGGCAGAAACCCACACGGTCACAGGGAGAACTTGCAAACCACACAGGCAGTACCCAGAAACGAACCCTGTGAGGCTGCGGTGCTAACCACTGCGCCACCCCACTGTGCCACTCTTTATGTTGGATTCTTTGAAGGAGTAACATGGGCTGTGGATAAAGGGGAGCTCCGTTGATGTACTGTACTTGGATTTCAAGAAGGCATTTGACAAGGTGCCACATAAAAGGTTATTGTGCAAAGTAGGAGCTCATGGTGTAGGGGTAACATATTAGCATGGATAGAAGATTGGCTGGCTGGCAGAAAGCATGCCTAAATGGGTCCTTTTCTGATTGGCAGGCTGTGACGAGTGGAGTCCCGCAGGGGTCTGTGCTTGGACCTCAAATTTTTACAATTTATATAAATGACTTAGATGAGGGGAGCGATGGCATGGTAGCTAAATTTGCAGTTGACACAAAGAAAGGTAGGAAAGTATGTTGTGAAGAGGATATAAGGAGGTTGCAGACTGATATAGATAGGTTGAGTGAATGGGCAAAAATCTGGCAGATGGAGTATAATGTGGGTATTTGGCAGGAAGAATAAAAAAGGAGAGTATTACTTAAACGGAGAACAACTGCAGAATTCCAAGGTGCAGAGGGATCTAGGTGTTCTAGTGCAGGAGTCACAAGAAGTTAGTATGCAGGTACAGCAGATAATAAAGAAGGCTAATGGAATGCTCTCCTCTATTACGAGAAGAATTGAAAATAAGAGTGGGGATGTTATGCTTCAGTTATACAGGGCATTGGTGAGACCACATTTCAACTACTATGTGCAGTTTTGGCCTCCTTATTTAACGAAGGATGTAAATGTTTTGGAGGCGGTTCAGAGGAGGTTTTCTGGATTGATACCTGGAATGGGCGGGTTGTCTTATGAGGAAAGGTTGGACAGACTGGGCTTGTTTTCACTGGAGTTTAGAAGAGTGAGGGGAGACTTGATTGAAGTTTATAAGATAATGAACGATCTTGACAAGGTGGATGTGGTGAGGATATTTCCTCTTGTGGGTGAGTTCAGAACGAGGGGGCACTGTTTTAAAATTAGATGATGCCCTTTTAGGACAGAGATGAGAAGAATTTTTTTTTGTCAGAGGGTTGTGTAACTTTGGAACTCTGCATCAGAAGGTGATGGAGGTGGGGACATTGAATATTTTTAAGGCAGAGATAGATAGATTCTTGTTAGGCAATGGAATCAAGGGTTATTGGGAGTAGATGGGAGTATGGAATTTGAAACACAAGCAGATCAGCCATGATCTTATTGAATGGCAGAGCAGGTTCGAGGGGCCAAATGGCTTACTTCTGCTCCTAATTCATATGTTTGTATATTCGTATGTACAAGGACAGGGAATTTGGACAGAGATCTGTCCTGCTGGACCTCTGCGCTGCCTCTCAAGACAGTGCCACATCTGTCGCCTCCTGCTAACTTTCTTAGATGTCCGCAGGTATCAAGTAAACAGCTATGGCCAGGATGCCCTTACAGCAGCAAGTGAGATGTAGCCTACAGCACATTCATCTGGGCCGCAGCTGCTCCGAAATTCTGCCCATCCCAATCCTAACAGGTTCCTGCAGGAAAACAGCAACGAGTCACCTTATATCCTTCTTCCTCTGAGGCAACAGTGAGAAGTAACGGAATAAGAATATGAGTATTGCTGAATATAGAGACATTTTGTCAAAGCTTTTCGTCTTGCACTCATCAGGACAATGCACAAGAATACCAATGTAAGGGAAAGTAACAAATTTATACTGTATGAAAAGAGAGTGCTGATTGGTTGGCAAGTGGGCTCTGATTGTGAGAGGCATTGCCACAGAGAATGTACCAGTTCATGGCGACTGACAGTTAACTGCCAAGCTTTGCTTGAAATTTAAATCAGGCAGCTTGACTTTGATTGGTCAAGACATTGCCCTGAGCAATGAACCAGAAAATGGCTATCACTTATTTTGTTTAGCTGAATCAGGCACAATGTGTATACATGTTCTTTCTATCTGCAAAGATCAGTGCTCTGTGAATTCATATATGTAGCTTCAAGCACTTGCAAATATGCCTTACTGCGAGCCTGACTGACAATCTTAATCTGGTTGTCCGCGTAATTCCTAGCACACTGAGGATTATTTAGCAAATGTTGTCCACTTGCAGAATCACATCAAATGTTGGACACTGTGTTTTGAGTTTTGCAAGCTGGTTGGGTATGGCCTGTACCTTGCCCATTGTGAACAGCGGAAGGGACATGTTGTTTGGTACGATCCGCCTGTCTTTGGGGCAAACGGCCTATATACCTAGTATCACACTGTCATTGAAATTCTTTGCAGACAGAAAGAACATGCACATACATTGCACCCCTGTTTCAGCTAAACAAAATAAGTGGCAGCCATTTGCTGGTTAATTCCTCAGGGCAATGCCTTGACCAATCAGAATCAAGCTGCCAGGTTTAAATTTCAAACAAAGCTTGGCAGTTAACTGTCAGTCACCTTAAACTGGTGCATTCTCCATGACAACGCCTCTGCCAATCAAAGTCCACTTGCCAATCAATCAACACTCTCTTCTCATACAGTATAAATTTGTTGCTTTCCCCTTTACATCAGTATTCTTGCAGATTGTCCTGAAGAGTGCAAGACGAAAAGCTTCAACAAAATATCTCTATTTTCAGCAATACTCAAGTTCTGTACTACCAAATGACTATTTAGAATAGGAATAAAAGGATGCATAATTGTAGGCACCAAGGGGAAGCATGGTTCAAAGAAAAAGAAGTGTGGCGCATCGATCTTTTTGCATGAAAATATGGTTACATTACAATGATATGTGCAGTGTTTTTGGAGAATAACAGTGAGGCTATCAGCACTCATCATTAATAAAGTGTAAATTGAACAGCAACTGCCAGCACAGATGCAGTTATTCACAGAGATCAGGAGGTTACCGTCCAAGTTGCTCTGTTCCCCAGAAGATTTATTACATCTATATCTTAATTACTGCCAAACAACCTCTCAGGCGTTGAAAATTATTCTTTTCAGGTTTGGAGTCTCATTCCTTCAGAATAGGAATAAAAGGGAACACAAATTTAATTATTGTTGGAAATCTTGAAAAATTAATACATTTAAATAACTTTTGAAAGTTTTTTCATTCTGTCTCTTTAATCTCTCTCCCTTAACCCCATTTTATTTCCCTCTCTTTATTTTGATTCTTGTACATGATTTGGCATTGAATGAACTATTTTAACTTGCACTCCCTGGTTCAGACTCTGCATGCCTGAATAAGGATTTTTCAATCTTGACTGGTTAAGGAGAGACATAGTAGCTCGCAGCTGTCCACACACACGCCTGTACTGAAATAACTTTCTAATCAGGCAAATTCTAGTGCAAAAGCCTGTAGAAAGTTTGTGGGCAATGTAAGTGTAATGAACAGCTGGTGCCGTTCGTTGACCACAAAATATGAACCATTTTATCAGAAATGGTGGAGCTGGTATTTGTTTCTGATTGTCAAGTATTGTTTTTGTAAAGGGGGAATATGGAGTTAGGGCTGATCTTGCCGGGAGCCATTTAGAAAGATGTCTTGGATTAACTGTCTTCCAGTTGGCAAAAGGTTTCCATCTGAACGTCCTTCTTGCAGCAGGCCTTCATCTGCCTGGTCACCTTACTTCTTTCTTTCTTTCTTTTGGGCCTCCTTATCTCGAGAGACAATGGATACGCGCCTGGAGGTGGTCAGTGGTTTGTGAAGCAGCGCCTGGAGTGGCTATAAAGGCCAATTCGAGAGTGACAGGCTCTTCCACAGGTGCTGCAGAGAAATTTGTTTGTCGGGGCTGTTGCACAGTTGGCTCTCCCCTTGCGCCTCTGTCTTTTTTCCTGCCAACTACTAACTCTCTTCGACTCACCACATTTTAGCCCT
Organism: Heterodontus francisci; assembly: GCF_036365525.1. Taxonomy (NCBI): domain Eukaryota; kingdom Metazoa; phylum Chordata; class Chondrichthyes; order Heterodontiformes; family Heterodontidae; genus Heterodontus; species Heterodontus francisci. Next base: position 101,328,189 of record NC_090375.1, on the reverse strand, counting down.
GTCTTTATGGCTGCCCGCCAGCTCTGGCGAACGCTGGCAACTGACTCCCACGACTTGTGATCAATGTCACAGGATTTCATGTCGCGTTTGCAGACGTCTTTATAGCGGAGACATGGACGGCCGGTCGATCTGATACTAGTGGCGAGCTCGCTGTACAATGTGTCTTTGGGGATCCTGCCATCTTCCATGCGGCTCACATGGCCAAGCCATCTCAAGCGCCGCTGACTCAGTAGTGTGTACAAGCTGGGGATGTTGGCCACTTCGAGGACTTCTGTGTTGGAGATACGGTCCTGCCACCTGATGCCAAGTATTCTCCGGAGGCAGCGAAGATGGAATGAATTGAGACGTCGCTCTTGGTTGGCATACGTTGTCCAGGCCTCGCTGCCATAGAGCAAGATACTGAGGACACAGGCCTGATACACTCGGACTTTTGTGTTCCGTGTCAGTGCGCCATTTTCCCACACTCTCTTGGCCAGTCTGGACATAGCAGTGGAAGCCTTACCCATGCGCTTGTTGATTTCTGCATCTAGAGACAGGTTACTGGTGATAGTTGAGCCTAGGTAGGTGAACTCTTGAACCACTTCCAGAGCATGGTCGCCAATATTGATGGATGGAGCATTTCTGACGTCCTGCCCCATGATGTTCGTTTTCTTGAGGCTGATGGTTAGGCCAAATTCATTGCAGGCAGCTGCAAACCTGTCGATGAGATGCTGCAGGCACTCTTTAGTGTGAGATGTTAAAGCAGCATCGTCAGCAAAGAAGAGTTCCCTGATGAGGACTTTCCGTACTTTGGACTTCGCTCTTAGACGGGCAAGGTTGAACAACCTGCCCCCTGATCTTGTGTGGAGGAAACTTCCTTCTTCAGAGGACTTGAACGCATGTGAAAGCAGCAGGGAGAAGAAAATCCCAAAAAGTGTGGGTGCGAGAACACAGCCCTGTTTCACACCACTCAGGATAGGAAAGGGGTCTGATGAGGAGCCACCATGTTGAATTGTGCCTTTCATATTGTCATGGAATGAGGTGATGATACTTAGTCGCTTTGGTGGGCATCCAATCTTTTCTAGTAGTCTGAAAAGACCACGTCTACTGACGAGGTCAAAGGCTTTGGTCACCCTACTGCCCTCATGATATTTCCTATTGTACCTCCAAGGTGTGCATGAAGAGTTATCTTTGAACATTATGCATTATGGCGCACACTGCCATGATCTTAGACACCCTGAAAAGGCTATTATTGCAATACTCTTCCTGATTGTTTGAGGTACCCGAAGTGTTCCTTCAGGATGCTTTCTCAATTATTATTCTGGTGGCATCATGGATCTCATTGCAACAGTGTTTCGCTGGTGTTATGGAAAACTGAACCAGTGTCATCAGCCTCTGCTGCAAAGGGTTGACCAGGATCCATTGTTATGAAAAGGCTTCTTTTTTTTTGAGGACTTGTGTTTGAAGACTGTAGAGGTGGATTCCTTTGGAGGACTGGAGTGATTCCATAGATGCTGGACTTTGTTTTTTTTAAAAATATCACTCGAAAGACTTTGTTTAAAAACACTTACTGGAAGTCACATGTCTTCAGCTAAGTAAACAGCAGGTGCCTTCTGACTATGGTAGTTGTTTACAGAGAAGTGAGATGTCAAGATTTATGGTGGTCAAGAGTTGGTTTCATTTTGTTTTGAGTCAGTTAGGGGTCAGCCTGCTAAAACACACCAGTTCATTTTTCTCCACCTCTGAGAAACCCTGACTATCCAGTGTATGATAGCTGAAATTCCTGATACCTCATTTCTCCTGGAAAGCCTGCCAGATTAATCCTCGATGCCGCCTGAAAAGAACTGCTCCAGAAAATCCCAGTGACAGCTGTCTACACATATTTGGGATGCCAGAATAAGGGGATAACTGATATCATTCCATATCTTTTCCTTTTCCTTCAGGAATTAACAAGTATTTGGCCAAAGTATTCTTTTTGTCTTTTTTATTTGTAAAAAGATCTCTGCTGAGAAAACTTCTTTATTTTTTTCTTTAACCGGTATGTGTGGATGTGTGTTGGGCTAAGTTAGAAGGGAACTTTTATATTTCAATCTGTGTTAATGCTTTGCATCTTTACTGAATACACCTTGTTTTGTCATAAATTAGTAATTTTGTTATTTATTAAAGAAACCTGAATGGTGGACTTTATTCTGAAATAAAAATAGAGTATTTCATTGGCTGTATCAGTAACTAGGTAAACATTTAAATATATGTTGTGACCTGTGGAGAAGTGAGACTAGAGAAAGACAGTGTACTCCTCCCACCTCGGTCGTAACACCATCCAGACACTTGTCTTACTGCAGCAATAGAGGTGTTATGGTGGACTGTCTTAAAATGAATTAATTGCGATAGTTTACAAGGAAAAAAGCATTTCAATGAACTATTTGGTAATTGTGGTCCGAAGCTGCCTGCACATTCAGTGAATGGAACCCAAGGAGTTGATAGCATTGTGAAACAGGGCACATATGGGAAAGCTGCAACACAGTAAAAGTGCAGGTCCCTGTTACATTGAAGATGAATATGTATGGAGGAGATAATGTATTGAGCAGCTCCAGCAAACAAGGTACTGTACTTGTCACTTGCTTGATGCATCTGTGTACAGCTATATGGCTAATATTGCAATTGACTCTGGAGGCAGCCTGTCATGATCCTGTTGGGTAGAAGTTGAAAGCAGTGATGACCTTTCCATTCACTGACAGTGCAGTGACTGTGCTGAAGGTGATCTCTAGGTCTCGAATGAGCATGTGGCATAATTCTTGTATTACTTCAAAGTGAAGTGCAGTTTCAGGAAATCATTAACACAAAAGCAAAATACTGAAGATTCTGGAAATCTGAAACAAAAGCAAAATACTGGAAACAATCAGCAGATCTGGCAGCATCTGTGGAGAGAGAAACGTAATTAATTTTTCAGGTCTGTGATCTTTCACCCTCTCTGCCCTAGCCCTGAATTTGCATCTTTCTCTAGTCTCTCTCTTATTTCCCCCATACCCTGTCCAAGCTCATCTTGTCTCTGAGACACAGCTCCTGCTCACTTGACCCTATTCTGAAGGAAGTGCTGACTATTCAACTTCCCTTCCTGGTTCCCATATTAACTGATATTGTTAATGGTTCTCTCTCTTCAGATACTGTCGCCCTTTTCTTCAATTCTGCCGTCATCACCATTCTCCCCAAAAATAGAACCCTTGATCCCTACACCCTTGCAAACCATCAGCCCATTGTAACCTTCCTTTCCTCTCCAAAGTTCTTGAAAGTGCTATTGCCTTCCAAATCTGTATCCATCTTTCCTGGAACTGTGTGAATCCCTTCAATCAGGCTTCTGCCCCGCCACAAGTGGCTCATATCAAAGTCACTAATAACATCCTATGTGACTGTGACAATGGTAAACTATCCCTTCTTACTCTCCTTGACCTGTCTGCAGCCTTTGACAACGTTGAACACCTATCCTCCTCCAACTCCTCTCCACCATTGACTAGCTGGGTGGGACTGCGCTGGCCAGGGTCTATTCTTATCTATTCTGTTGTAACTTGCATTGGCTCTCTTTTCACTTCAGCACTTTTACATCTGGTGCCCCCAAAGATCAATACTTGGCCCTCTCCCATTTCTCATCTAAATGTTGCCCCTTGGCAACATCATCCAAATACACCATGTCAGTTTTCACATGTATGCTGACAACTCTCAGCTCTACGTCACCACCACCTCCCTTTAAATGGTGAGACTGCTTGTTTGACAACCAGCACTCGTTGAGCAGAAATTCCCTCCAGCTAAATATTGGGAACATCGAAGCCATTGTCTTCAGGCCCGCCACAAACTACATTCACTAGCCACCAACTCCATCCCTTTTCCAGGCAACTGTCTGAGGCTGACCCAGACTGGTTGCAAACTTGGTGTCACATTTGACCCTGAGATGAGCCTCCAACCACATGTCCACACAATCACTAAGATGGCCTATTCCCGCTTCTGTAACATTGCCAATTCTGACTCAGTTCATCTGCTGCTGAAACCCTCATCCATGCCTTTGTTGCCACTAAATCTGACAATACCAATGCACTTGTGGCCAGCCTCCCATATTCTACCCTTCATAAACTTGTCATCTAAAACTCTGCCGTCCATGTCCTAACTCACATCAAGTTCCTTTCACCCATCACCCCTGTGCTCGCTATTCTATATTGCATTCTAGTTGAACAATGCCTCAATTTTAAAGTTCCCATTTTCATTTCAAATCCCTCCATGGCCCTGCTCCTCCCTATCCCTGTAATCTCCTTCAGCTCTATAACCCTCCGAGTTATCTGTGCTCCTCCAATTCAGAACTCTTGAGCATCCCCGAATTTAATCACACCACCATTCGCAGCCATGCCTTCAGCTGACAACATCCTAAAGTTCTGGAATTCCTTCCCTAAACCTCTCCACCTCTCTTTCTCTCTTTCCTCCTTTCAGATGCTCCTTAAAATCGACCTCCTTCTTAAGCTTTCGGTCTTCTGTCCTAACATGTCCTTATGTAGTTCAGTGTCAAATTTTGTTTGATAATGCTCCAGTGACATGTCTTGGGACATTTTACTACTTTAGAGGCACTATATAAATATAAATTGTTGTTTTTGTAAACACACATCACAGTTTGTGCACCGGACAATCTGGAAATTAACAAAAAGCAAAGCACCACTTGCTGTGATCAAGCAAGAACCTTTCTGTCAACACTCTAAATGGCCTCCTGAGAGTTGTTCTTCACTTTAAATTAATGTAACATGATACATTCATATTCTATGCAGTGCGATGGATGGATTCAATGAACAGTTTCCTTTGGAAAAGATTCACAGAAGGGAAAATGTAACAATATTTTTAGGTGTGGAAACTGAAACAGAATAGATCAGATAAATCAATTTTGCACATGCCTCCTTTTTATGATGACTGCAAACTTGAACATTCATTTTTGAAACATGTTTTTCACCTTTGGAAACAAATAGGATGAAGTAATAAACTGCTATGTGCAGACAGGAGCCTGCAAATTAATAGAAAGATCACCAAAGTGGTGAAGGATAAGCCAATGAGTTGACTGAAACAAGTGCATAATATTTCATCAAGAAATAAGTATTTTAAGTGCATAAATTTAAATAGTTCTGTGGGTGCTTGCTAGATTCAAGGTAGCTCATTTGATGTAATCTATATAGATTTTAGCAAGGTTTGTGACAAGGTCCCAGATGGCAGACTGATCCAAGAGAAAGTCGCAAGTTGGATCCAAAAGTGGCTCAGTGTTTCCAGTGGGGTTCCAAAAGGCTCAATACTAGGTTCCTTGCTTTTAATGGTATATAACAATGATTTAGACTTAAATGTAGGTGTCATGATTAAAAGCTTTGTTGATGATACAACCATTAGCTGTATGGTTGACAGTGAGGAAAAAAGCTTTAGACTGCAGGTAGATTTCAATGGATTGGTTTGGTGACAGAAAAGTGGCAAATGGAATTCAATCTGGAGAAATGTGAGGTAATGCATTTGGGAGGACAAACAGGGCAAGGGAATATGCAATTAATGGTAGGATACTGAGAAGTGTGGAAGAACAGAGGGTCCTTGGAGAGCATGTCCACAGATCCTGGAAGGTAGAAGGACAGGCAGATAAGGTGGTTAAGAAGGCTTACAGGATATTTTTCTTTATTAGCTGAGGTTATGCTAGGAAAGATACAGTAATATTATTTTAATAAGAATTTGTGGTTGAGACTTGAGAGGCTATCCAACCCAGGAACATCAATAGTCTAAATGAAATACAGGAAGCTCTGCTGTATTCAGGTGAACAAAAAACTGACTGAATCTGATCAACATGCATTACGAAGGCCAAAAGGGCTTTTCAAATGAAAGTAACCTGTGAACAGCTGCAAACTGTTTTCATTACAGATAAACAGAGTCGCTGGTAAAGAAAACACTTTAAGGCTATGGAATGTTTAGCAAAATGCAGAAAAGTCATAAAAATAAGTCAGAATCAATAAACAGACATACTTCAAAGCTACTTTTTACTTTGATGCCAAGTTAGAGCTTTGGGGAAGCTTCATACACATAAAAACATGGAGTCATGGTGTCTGAAAACACAAAGATGAGATTGGCATGTTTTTAAAGATGCTAATTTAGCTGGCCTAAGTGGCCCAATCTGTTTCGAAAAGCTGCGAGAGAGCAACACAAACTGATGCTGATTGATGACATCAGAGTTTGCCTTCTTTTGAAATGCAATGTAACTAGAAATTCTCCAGGCAACAATTTGTGAGAAGTCAGTAATTTATTGTCCTGTGGTTTTACAATGTGTATGTGACCAGGAAAGGATGCTGCTATTATATTTACTGATAAAGATCTTGAAGTCATCTGCAACATCCACCAATGGTGATGAAACTCCTGAAGGAAATGTAAAGATATGCTTATTGTCAAGGCAGTCTCTAATATCATTGTTTAAACAAAGAATTAAATGCTCCATGGGGCAATTGCAGCTTAAGGCAGATTTTGATAGGACAGTATGAAGCTGTCAATGGAACATCCTGCTCACCTTGAAAAGAAAGATATAAAAATCATTGTAAAGGGTGATTTGGTGCTTAAGCCAAGCAACTTGGTCAGTTGCTGAAGAGTGCGATCAATAGGAAATCACTGGTGATCATATGCACAACCCCTTGTAATGTATTTGTGACGAACGGGCATATTACATTGCTAACTGGCATTCCTACTAAACCTAGTAAAGACATTAGTGTTTAATTTGAGCTTTGCGTGCTGTCTAATTATTTCTTGTAATTCTCGTATTTGAACAGTAACTTGTCAAAGGATAGAAGGTTATGTCTTACAGCTAGAACTGTTTAAAACACTAGTTAGGCCACAGCTAAAGTACTGTGTACAGTTCTGGACACTACATTACAGATGTGATCACATTACAGAGGATGCAGAGGAGATTTGTTGCCAAGACTGAAAATGTTTAGCAATGAGGAAGGACTGGACAGGCTGGGGTTATTTTCTTTGGAACAGAGGAGGCTGAGGGGAGATTTAATTGATGTATATAAAATTGAGGGGGTCTAGATAGAATGGATAGGAAGGCCCTATTTCCTTAGCAGAGAGATCAATAACCAGGGAGCATAGATTAAAAATATTTGGTAGAAGGACTGTAGGCGAGTTGAGAAGTTTTTCCACCCAGAGGGTGTTGGAGGTCTACAAGTTGCTGCTTGAAATGGTATTAAAGGTAGAAACCCTCATTGCATTGAGAAAGTACTTGGATAGGCACTAAAATGCAACCCACAAGGTTATGAACCAAGAGGTAGAAAATTAGACTAAAGTGGACCGCTCTTTTTTGCGTGGGGCGGGTGCACAGACACGATGGGCCGAATGGCCTCCTTCTGTGCCGTAAATTTCTATGATTTTGTGATTTAGGACAGCTCCAGTCCCTTAGTATAAGATTGCTATGGTGAACTCTGAAAAGTGGCAGTCAACCAGGTGCCGGTTCGGTTTTACAGAAGATGTACCAAATTCTCCGATCGCCAATGAACGGCTCCAACCGAGCTGCGTCCATTCAGAAGCGTCATCGAGTTGATGTCACGTTAGACTTCAACTGCTGCATCCCAGTAGCAGCAGGGAAACGGAGAGATTGTACCGGGAACACACTGCCACTTGTCAGATCCTGCAGCAAGGATCTCTCGCCCTACATACCTCACCGTGCAAACATCAAAAGTTGAACAGTGAGAAGGTGAGGTTTCTCCTTGCACCGTTAAACAGAAGCTTTCAATCTCGTCTCTTCAATAACCCTGGGTAAGAGTTGGTAATCGGACAAGGCTTTGTTTAATGTCCCTAATAATAATTCTGTATCCTTATCCTTTTTGTCCAGTATTTTCAGTTTTCCTCCGAAGATTGTTATTATTTGTGTATAGATTTCTGCTTGCTTTTATTTTAATTACTTTTACTCTAATTATCCTGCGTTTTTTTCTGTTAAAACAACTGTTATATCTGTAATGAGAAGCTCTATCTTTTCTTGTTTGTCTTTGCTTTTATTTTTGTAGATGCGGCTATGGGTACCCCAGTGGTAATTACTAGGGAAGACATGGGTTCTGAGTGTATGCTGCACTCCTCTGATGAATGTAGCCGTGGCGTTGTCCCAAACAACACTTACCCACCAATTTCTTACTATTGGGAAAACAGCACTGACTTCCTTGACTCTCATAGAAACGGCGCCGTGGGCACCCTTATCCCCATCAGCATCACCGCTGTCTACTCGCTCATTTTTGTAGTAGGTTCGGTGGGCAACTGTCTGGTTATGTATGTGATCGTCAGGTAAGAGGCTTCAGTTCGTTTGTCCCTTTGATTTCCTGAGTAGAATGTTGAAGTTAAAGTTTCGGAAGAATCAAAGGGCGCAGGGAAAATCTAGCGACTGCGTTAAGTGTTAAAGTAAATAGTGACAGGAAAGTAAATTGGTACAAATGTCTCAATGTAAATCAATTACATAGGTGCAACCTTTGTGATGTGGGATTAAAATGGTTCATAGCAGGATGTAGATTAGTAGTCCTTACAGGCACTGCTGTTACAGAGAATTCAGGTTCAATGCAACTTCTGTACTCATTTTATTACTTACCAAAAGGACCAAAGATTTTTGAAAATGACTCAACCAGATTTAATCTCCCTTGTTATCCACTGTTAATGGCTATATTGAAATAACACACATTTAACATAATTAGACGAACATCGATAAACCCTTAAATATGTTAAATGGGACAAAACGACTCGTTTTAGAATTGCAACGCCCCCAGATGGGAGCAATCAGTAGTGTTTCTGGACCGACAGATTAATCCAAGTCCTTGCACAATGATCTGTCTTAAATGCAACTGTAAAAATACATATACATTAGTTAGAGGCTGATGTTGAAACCGTGTTAACAATTTTATGCCGAGAGAGATTCAGGTGTGTTTACAAAAAATACTGCATATGCCGGAAATCTGAAATGAAAGCAGAAAATGCTGGAAACACAGCAGGTGAGGCAGCATCTGACGAAAGGTCATCGACCTGAAATGTTAACCCGACCTTTGTTTTGCCAGCAGTGCTGCCTGACTTGCTGAATGCTTCCAGCTTTTTCTATTTTAATTAAAGATGTATTAATTTGTGTAACGAGTTGGTATGTGAGGCATATCTATTTTATGTTGCACATAAGAGCTGGTATTGTAAAAAGAGATTGCCAATGATGCATGTAATCATACATAAATATGCTCCCCCCTCAATAAACACTAACTTCTCCATTATGTAGAAAGTGGTTCCTTAGAGTGTGCTGTACCCCACTGTCCTAACAATCCAAATCCCAGCTGAAGTTAATCAGCTACTAACGTTGGCTCCAAAATTAATAATGGGGGGTTGAGGGGGTTGGGGGGGGTGGGGGTGGGGGTGGGGAGAGAGAATTTTCAGCTGCTGGCCACCCTTATTCTTGTCTGAAAAATAGGAGATCAGCAGTTGAAAATTGAGGTGGGGGTGGGGCGCTACACCCGAGTGAAGCCCAAAGGCCGCACAGTGCAATTTTCAGATAGGACTGCAAATGGGCAAGCATTATACCTGCCTGTTTGAGGTGAGAAGATGCTTAGATATGTAATTCAGGATCCTTGTTTACAATTTTCTGGCTCACCACCATCTTCTCAAGAACAACTACGGACGGGCAATAAATGCTGGCCTTGCCAATGATGCCCACATCCCATTAACAGCTAAAAAAAGGTCATGCTCTGCCCATTTGTAGCAGGCTCAACAAAAATACTGCAGCCCGCTACTGACCCATGCTCACCATCTTTCCTCCCATTCCAAACTCCACCCTGGGATTGGCTCCTCCCTATTTGGCCTGACCTGCCGGCAGGCTCAGTTTAAGATTGGCTCATTTTCTGCCCTCCCACAACTGGCGAGCTGTAGTGGAGTGGCCCTTTGGTGCCTGCAGCTCTGTCATTACATTCAAATAAGAACTGAACCTCAAAATAGTTTTTGTCTCTCTTTGTGCGGGCTGATTGACCACTCTGCCGACTTTTGGCAGAAGTCAAAACTATTCCTCCCAAGAATGTCCACTGTGAAGTCAATGCGCAGCATTTTCTTTGGATTTTACTATGTTGATTGAATTGAATGATATACCCACACTATGCCAACTGTTCGCTCAATAACAGAACACTTTGCATCTTATAGGGAGGGATATGCTGGGTTTTTTATTCATGAAAGGGATGTGGACATTATTGCAAGGCCAGCAATTATTGTTCATCCCTAATAAAAACAAGAAACACTGGAAATACTCAGCAGGTCTGGCAGCATCTGTGGAGAGAGAGGCAGAGTTAACGTTTCAGGTCAGTGACCCTTCTTCAGAACTGAGTGACTTGCTAGGCCACTTCAGAGGGCAGTTAAGAGTCAACCACATTGCTGTGGATCTGGAGTCACATATAGTCCAGGCCAGGTAAGGACAGAAAATTTGCTTCCCTATGGGACATTAATGAGCCAGACGGGTCTTTGCAACAATCTGGTAGTTTCATGGTGACCATTACTGAAACTAGTTTTTTATTCCAGCCTTATTTAATTAACTGAATTTAAGTTCCTCAGCTGGCATGGTGGGATTTGAACCCATGTCTCCAGATTATTATTCCAGGTCTCTGGAGTCCTAGTCCAGTAAGATAACCACCGCGTTATCGTACAAAAGGTCATACAATCTATACATCCATATGGCCAGGTGTATTTTCCTTTTGATACTAGATAGACCTGGATGATGAATTGCAAGAATGGATATAGCAATGGATATTTGGTGATTATGGCAACAGAGTGGAGTGCACTGAAATTTATTAGAAATTTAAACTTGTGAATATTTGTTTGAATGCATTGAGTTAGCCTTGTATTCCTTGAACAAAAATACCTTGACATTACGTTGTGATATTAGCATGTAAATACTTAGGAGGCAAAATTCAATAGACCCTGAAAACAGGTGCAGGGATCATGATGTGTGACTAATGCACTAAATTCACTGGCACCCAAGATTGTGTGAGGCTGGTTCCAGTTAAAGCTGGCCTGCACTACTTAAAGCCAGCCTGCATCTCTTAAAAAGGAAATGCATTCTGACTGCAGCAGGAACTTTTGTGGAAGAGAGTCTGAGCAGGAAGAAGAGTGAATTATGGTGCAACTAGCGAAAGAGAATGTTCCAAGATTCTTGGATGGTGCACTGGAGTCCTTTGTGGAGGAGGTGGGGAGGAGGAGAGGAGGATTTGTGCTCCCACTGCCACGCTACCAGAGACCTTGCTGTTCCCTGTTAGCCAGCCATCCATGGTTGCTGTCATCCATAGTGAGGTGGAGCAGTCCAAAGCTGGCCTTCTAATGCCAGAGCTGCTTGAAGTTGTCCTTAAGGCCATCTGCAGTCTCCTCCATTGAAAGTCAGTAGCCTTTTCACCAGCTATGCTGCAGCCACTGGGATAGCACTACATAGGAGCATTAGGACAGGCAAAGATACACAGAAGGAATGCATGATTTGTCGACTTTCGCATGCAATATGGCAATGTTTGATTTATAAACTTGGTTTGGAAAGTTTGTTTTGTGGTGGTTTTTATTTCAGTGCTTTAGCCAAGCTGATGCTGTGGTGATCAGTAACAGAGGGAAGGTAAGATATGGGACTGTTGGTGAGTGGGGAATTGGGGTTACATTCACTGGTACCATGTTCAGATTGCACACTGGAGTCATGAGTCGTGTGGTCAGCAATAGCCCTTGTCCACCACTATCTAACCTCTGGTTTGTTGTGGTGGCTGAAATGCAGATGGTGTAATGGACTGTCACAGAATGAAGGCATTTTGATTGCTGCCAGGATACCCACCATTGACCAGCGATACACTGAGTATGGTCACACATCAGCTGGATGTTGAGGGAAGTTGAATGCATTGCTGTTGCAGTCCATCTCAGAATTGACATGTGTGAGGCGTCATTGACTCCCCGTACCATGGGGAAGCCATCAATCCTTGTGAAGTTGGGTACTCACTCGCTTCTCTCTGGCAAGAGAATGAAATGTATTCAGCTCTCTTTGCATAAAGAGCCTCAGTGACCACCCTTATCCAACCATTCACAGTGGACTGGGAAATGTTGCAAAAATTGCTTGTTCCAGCCTGGAAGGAGCCAGACACATAAAAGTTCTTGGCCACAGTCACCTTCACAGCCATTGGAAATACTGTCCTCACCCTCATAGCAGTTTTCTGTGAGCAACTTCTTAGTGAAGCAGAGATGTCTGGCACACTGTTCCTCGCTGAGGTTCAGGTAGGAGAATTCCTCCCTGAATATGCTAGGCAGATATGGCCTCCTTCTAAGAGCTCTTCTCTTTTTCCAGAAGCTTGTCCTGCTCTTTATCACCTAGCTCATTCTATCTGGCATGCTATATTCCAAGGGGAATGCATACTACTGCACTCATGTCTGGGAGCAAGTAGTTTGTGCAGAATCCCTTAAGTCAGAACGAATTTCTTCATGTGCTACACCACTCCCTACAGACTTCAGCAACTTTGAAAAACTCTATAAACTACCAAACGTTTGTACAATTGCAGAAAGAGCCAGTAGAAATAAATGATCAACCAACCTGAAAATAGTTGATAATCCCCTTAAACAGCACTGGTAGGAGGCCCATCCTACTGCTGAATATGTGTTCAGTTGTGCGAGGTTGAGAGAGGGTTTTAGCTGAAGTCTTGAGCTCCAAAATGACAGCGCCATATCATACCAGTGCTACACGCTGATTGACATCATGATCGGTCTACTCTGCATACTTCTGATGAACGATCCCTGTGCGCGTGCTAACGCCCTTACCAATATGGCATTTGGCACAGACAGCTCCAGAAGTGCGTGGTGCATGTGCTGTAGACACCACTTTGGAGGCAAAACAATATCCATCACACAGTTTCAGGTCAGTGACCCTTCTTCAGAACTATCAGTGCAATAAAAACCTACCTTAATGCAGACCTGCTGTTATCTCATTCAGCTTACACTCCATCACCCTTTGCCCAGGTTCACAGCACACAGACAAAGGTGAGGAGCTGCCCAATCCCAACACTAACAGCACATTGAGGGAGCAAGGCTGGACATGACATCTGATTAGGCAGCAAGAAATGAACGGATGACTAAGAACAATAAGTATTATTGCAGAAAGGCTTTATACGTGCAAATTCTAAACATCTGTGAACCCCAAGTGCGTCTAGGTGCTCTTCTTAACAAGCTTATATGTGCTCCGACAAGGTGTGACCCCTGCGCTTGCAGCTGGAATGGAGACAGGCTGATGAGCAGATTGCCCCATAGCCTGGGTTGACCTTGGTGGCTGTTGGCCTCCAGCATTCTGAGGGGGTGCAGGATCCTCCTCTGTTGCCGCAGCTACTGGAGCTGGGGTCACTGGCAGGGAGGCTGAGGAGCTGCTGTCCACACTTGGAGCGCCCTGAGAGAGACTCCCAGAAGGGGAATACAACCGCTGCACCTCTCTTGTGAGGCACCTCCCTGCTGACCTGAGGAGGATGGTGGAGACTCCAGGTGCCTTGTCCCCTCTCGCCTTGCCTCTGCTACATAGAGTTCATGGACAAGTCAATGGCATGCATGTCTGAGCACATCACTGGCATCCACTGACTGGTCTGCTGGAGCTGGCTCTCTATGATCATTGCCAATCTCTCGAAGGAGGAATCCATGCACACATACGCCCGAGACATGGTTTGGACGGACTCCTCCATTGTCGGCTCATGGCTATGCATAGCCACTGTCATCGCTACTAGATTTCTCTTAACTTTTGCTACAACTATAGTATCCCCTGTGTTGCTGACAACTCCAGAGGCTCGCTATCAGCCTGGGGCTCAGCATGAGCCTGGCCTTCCACAGTCCTCCGACTGTCCGTGAACTCGGCTGTCACAGCCTCTGTCAGCTACTCGGGCATGTCTGTGATGTGCTCACCAGCTTGTGACCCTGAAGCTACTTGCGAATACATACCCACCAGTGAGAGTATCTGTGCTGGTGGAGGGTGCAGGGGAATGATGTGAGGGTGCACCCTCTGAGGATCCCCCCTCCTCCTCACAGGTAGAATAACGACATCCCTGGTCTTCGTGGCAAAGCGTCGTTCAGGAATACTGAGACCTGCATGAAAGAACACAAACATTTAGGGGTTAAGGGTTTCACATCTCCTCATCCCAACCATATCTGATATAGAGCTCCATATGTCCAGTGATGGATACATGAGCACTATGCTTCATGTGTCGACCAGATGCACCCTTGCGCCCCTACAATCATTCACTCACTCTCTTGGGTTGACACTCCTGTCTCGCCATCAACAATTGCTTGGCCGCCCTGTGACCCAGACAGTTCCAGGGCCTTCTCCTCTACCAGGGTCAGAGCACGTATGTCTGGGGTGCCACCATCAGTCTTGGCCCATTCCTTGTTATTGTGTGCCTGTTTCTCCTGCAAACAAAAGGAGGAACACTGCTGGTTTTCCCACGAAGACTGGCACAATAACTTATGCAGTTGGCAGCCCCTCGGCCCATGATGGCGGCTTCCAAATGCCTCCTCCATGCATCCGCTCTCAAGGGATGTGGTGGGGGTCAGCAAAGACAGCTGTGGCCGAGATGCCACCATGCATTTGATAGGACATGCTGCTGCCACACCCACTTGCCTCAGCCTGGGTGCTTACTCCCTCCCCATCTAGCGCACCATCCCGCAATGCCCATGCAAGCCCCAAAGAGGGGAGCGGCATGGAGGACTCAGCCTTGTGGAGCCTTGACCCGTTTGCGGTGCTGCACCCATTTCGGGGGTGATCCTTGGCTGCTGACTTTCTCTGCACTCTCTGTCCAGGCTTACATGGTTAGGTGGGATACTCTCTTCCTTCCATCCCTTGGGAACAAACCTCCCATCTTGCCATTGCAGCCTGGTGGAGAAACTGCAGGGAGCATGACTAAATCGTGACGCCACCCAGTGTTTTCCCTTTGCTATGGTGGCAGCAGGCTCCTGGTTCGCCCATTGCATCTTCTCTTCAGAAGCAGGAGTGCAGGGGTTTTTACTTCAGGCACAGTGCTGCAGGAATCATCATTTGAGGCACAGGGGTGCAGTGGGGTTCAGTTCTGCCACAGGGCTCTTCAGCACTCCTTCAGCAACAAGGAACAACTGCAAGCAGAGCTGGCAGTTCTTTAAAGATGGCGCCAGCACCTGCTGTTCAGGCAGGTGACTGCACTATCGGTGCCTCATTGCTTGCCCCTGGTCGTCAATTGGACAGGCCCCTCACCTCATTAATTGGTCGGCTGCTGCGTGATAGTGTTCGGCTGGCCGCATGTGGCTCGTGCAGCAGTGGCACCCGCTTCCAGTGCTGCCGCCATTACCCATGCTGTCCAAATAAAATTCTGCCCACCAACTCCAGTTCTGCTAAATGGCAGATTCTGCCTCCACTACACTGTCTAACCACAGCACTCCACTCCAGTTCTGCCTAACTCCAGAACGCTCCTCTAGTCGAAAACGAGACTCGCGAATGATATGTTGCCTCCCAGGTGCACGGGTCAGGGATGTCTCAGATCGGCTGCAGAATATTCTGAAGGGGGAGGGTGAACAGCCAGTTGTCGTTGTGCACATAGGCACCAATGATATAGGTAAAAAACGGGATGAGGTCCTACAAGCAGAACTTAGGGAGTTAGGAGCCAAGTTAAAAAGTAGGACCTCAGAGGTAGTAATCTCAGGATTGCTACCAGTGCCACGTGATAGTCAGAGTAGAAATGAAAGAATAGTCAGGATGAATGCGTGGCTTGAGAGATGGTGCAGGAGGGAGAGGTTCAGATTTTTGGGACATTGGGACCGGTTCTGGGGGAGGTGGGACTATTACAAATTGGATGGTCTACACCTGGGCCGGACTGGAACCAATGTCCTTGGGGGTGCTTTTGCTAACGCTGTTGGGGAGGGTTTAAACTAATGTGGCAGGGGGATGGGAACCAAATGAGGTCAGTGGAGAGTAAGGATGTAGTAACTAAAACCTGTCAGGAACTAGATAATGAAGTCAGCGTGACTAAGGGAAAGAGTAGGCAGGGAGCAGATGATGAAAGCAAAGGGACTGGTGGTCTGAGGTGTATTTGTTTTAATGCAAGAAGTGTAATAGGTAAGGCAGATGAACTTAGGGCTTGGATTAGTACCTGGGAGTATGATGTTATTGCTATTACTGAGACTTGGTGAAGGGAAGGGCATGATTGGCAACTAAATATCCCAGGATACCGATGCTTCAGGCGGGATAGAGAGGGAGGTAAAAGGGGTGGAGGAGTTGCATTACTGGTCAAAGAGGATATTACAGCTGTGCTGAAGGAAGGCACTATGGAGGACTCGAGCTGTGAGGCAATATGGGCAGAACTCAGAAATAGGAAGGGTGTGGTAACAATGTTGGGGCTGTACTACAGGCCTCCCAACAGTGAGCATGAGATAGAGGTACAAATATGTAAACAGATTATGGAAAGCTGTAGGAGCAACAGGGTGGTGGTGATAGGAGATTTTAATTTTCCCAACATTGACTGGGATTCACTTAGTGTTAGAGGTCTAGATGGAGCAGAATTTGTAAGGAGCATCCAGCAGGGTTTTCTAGAGCAGTATGTAAATAGTCCAACTCGGGAAGGGGCCATACTGGACCTGGTGTTGGGGAATGAGCCGGGCCAGGTGGTTGACGTTTCAGTCGGGGACTACTTTGGGAATAGTGATCACAATTCCGTAAGTTTTAGAATACTCATGGACAAAGACGAGAGTGGTCCTAAAGGAAGAGTGCTAAATTGGGGGAAGGCCAACTATACCAAAATTCGGCAGGAGCTGGGGAATGTAGATTGGGAGCAGCTGTTTGAAGGTAAATCCACATTTGATATGTGGGAGGCTTTTAAAGAGAGGTTGATTAGCGTGCAGGAGAGACATGTTCCTGTGAAAATGAGGGGTAGAAATGGCAAGATTAGGGAACCATGGATGACTGGTGAAATTGTGAGACTAGCTAAGAGGAAAAAGGAAGCATACATAAGGTCTAGGCGGCTGAAGAAAGACGAAGCTTTGAAAGAATATCGGGATTGTAGGCGCAATCTGAAACGAGGAATTAAGAGGGCTAAAAGGAGTCATGAAATATCTTTAGCAAACAGGGTTAAGGAAAATCCCAAAGCCTTTTATTCATATATAAGGAGCAAGAGGGTAACTAGAGAAAGGATTGGCCCACTCAAGGACAAAGGAGGAAAGTTATGCGTGGAGTCAGAGAAAATGGGTGAGATTCTAAATGAGTACTTTGCATCGGGATTCACCGAGGAGAGGGACATGACGGATGTTGAGGTTAGGGACAGATGTTTGATTACTCTAGGTCAAGTCAGCATAAGGAGGGAGGAAGTGTTGGGTATTCTAAAAGGCATTAAGGTGGACAAGTCCCCAGGTCCGGATGGGATCTATCCCAGGTTACTGTGGGAAGCAAGAGAGGAAATAGTTGGGGCCTTAACAGATATCTTTGCAACATCCTTAAACACGGGTGAGGTCCCGGAGGACTGGAGAATTGCTAATGTTGTCCCCTTGTTTAAGAAGGGTAGCAGGGATAATCCAGGTAATTATAGACTGGTGAGCCTGACGTCAGTGGTAGGGAAGCTGCTGGAGAAGATACTGAGGGATAGGATCTATTCCCATCTGGAAGAAAATGGGCTTATCAGTGATAGGCAACATGGTTTTGTGCAGGGAAGGTCATGTCTTACCAACTTAATAGAATTCTTTGAGGAAATGACAAAGTTGATTGATGAGGGAAGGGCTGTAGATGTCGTATACATGGACTTCAGTAAGGCGTTTGATAAGGTTCCCCATGGTAGGCTGATGGAGAAAGTGAAAGCGCATGGGGTCCAAGGTGTACTAGCTAGATGGATAAAGAACTGGCTGGGCAACAGGAGACAGAGAGTAGTAGTGGAAGGGAGTTTCTCAAAATGGAGACATGTGACCAGTGGTGTTCCACAGGGATCCGTGCTGGGACCACTGTTGTTTGTGATATACATAAATGATTTGGAGGAAAGTATAGGTGGTCTGATTAGCAAGTTTGCAGACGACACTAAGATTGGTGGAGTAGCAGATAGTGAAGGGGACTGTCAGAGAATACAGCAGAATATAGATAGACTGGAGAGTTGGGCAGAGAAATGGCAGATGGAGTTCAATCAGGGCAAATGCGAGGTGATGCATTTTGGAAGATCCAATTCAAGAGTGAACTATACAGTAAATGGAAAAGTCCTGGGGAAAATTGATGTACAGAGAGATTTGGGTGTTCAGGTCCATTGTTCCCTGAAGGTGGCAACGCAGGTCAATAGAGTGGTCAAGAAGGCATACGGCATGCTTTCCTTCATCGGACGGGGTATTGAGTACAAGAGTTGGCAGGTCATGTTACAGTTGTATAGGACTTTTTTTCGGCCACATTTGGAATACTGCGTGCAGTTCTGGTTGCCACATTACCAAAAGGATGTGGATGCTTTGGAGACGGTGCAGAGGAGGTTCACCAGGATGTTGCCTGGTATGGAGGGTGCTAACTATGAAGAGAGGTTGAGTAGATTAGGACTATTTTCATTAGAAAGACGGAGGTTGAGGGGGGACCTGATTGAGGTGTACAAAATCATGAGAGGTATAGACAGGGTGGATAGCAAGAGGCTTTTTCCCAGAGTGGGGGATTCAATTACAAGGGGACACGAGTTCAAAGTGAAAGGGGAAAAGTTTAGGGGGGATATGCGTGGAAAGTTCTTTACGCAGAGGGTGGTGGGTGCCTGGAACGCTTTGCCAGCGGAGGTGGTAGACGCGGCATGATAGCGTCTTTTAAGATGTATCTAGACAGATACATGAATGGGCAGGAAGTAAAGAGATACAGACCCTTAGAAAATAGGCGACAGGTTTAGATAGAGGATCTGGATCGGCGCAGGCTTGGAGGGCCGAAGGGCCTGTTCCTGTGCTGTAATTTTCTTTGTTCTTT
The DNA here is from genome assembly GCF_036365525.1 of Heterodontus francisci. NCBI lineage: Eukaryota > Metazoa > Chordata > Chondrichthyes > Heterodontiformes > Heterodontidae > Heterodontus > Heterodontus francisci. The sequence goes on along the minus strand of NC_090375.1, from coordinate 101,309,252 downwards.
GTTCAAAGCCCAAGACAGCTGAACCTCATGAACTCTCTCTCCCCAGTAATGCTCAACATCAGGGAGGAAAGATTGAATTTGGCCTGATATTAGGCATGGGGATCACGGTGTATGATTGCCGTGTGTCTGGTCTCATTGAGGCAGGCAGCATGCAAAGTTTGTGCTGCCTGCTCATCTAAATGATTACAGTGTGCAGCCCAGCACGAAATGCACTGCTGCCTGGCTGTACACTCAGCAGGGGGCCCAGATGCGTGTGTGGCTAGCATGACACACAGCTCGTCTGGACCTCCTAAAGACAGCCTGTCCCTCTTGAAGGCGACCTGCACTCATGCAACAGAAGCTGCTGCAACTGGCTCAAGAAGGCTTGGCTGGAAGGTACAGGACAGCAAAAAAAGGCAACAGGCCAGAGAGTTGGCTCCCAAGTTTCTTGATGCATTGCTAGAGGCCTCAGTGATGGAAATCAAAAGATTCCACAGGGAGCCAGGAGGCCCTCAAGGCAAACCCTGAGAAGAGAATGGGAGCAGTTGACCAAGGGAGTCAATTCCCAGAGTCTGGCCCCAAGGACCTGGCTGCAGTGCCAGAAAAGGTTCAGTGACTTCAAGGTCAGTTGACTGCATCTTCAGATGACATCTCCGACCCACCTCACCACCAACCAGTCAAGCTGCTCAATGTACTACACCCCCATAACTCACACATCAGCAATTGGGATTCATGCCTAACATCCAGATGCTCCACCACACTTGCACACACTTACCAATGCTGCCAGCCTCACACCCACCTCTTTCTGCTTTCTCAAAACTTGAGCTATTCAGCTATGGCAGCCACATCCCCCAAACACACAGTAACACACTCACTGACATTCTTCCCTCTCTCATGCAGGACAAGGTTGCATATAACTGCCGGGGGGAGCAGAGAACTGGCGGGAAACAGGCATGCCTGCATCTCCTGAGCCATCAGGAAGAGATGGTACACCACATCATGGGCATGGCTGAGACTGAGGACATTGCATCTAGTGTCACCAAGAACATTTACGACAATGGTATGTTTCTGCATCAAGCACCTTCTCAAATCCATTTCACCCTCACCCTGCTATCTGGCATGAAGTACAAGCTGCAGATGATGTGACCATGGACCTCTTGTTTTCCACCCCACACCCCCACTCCCCCACCCACCATCCCCCCCCCCCCCCCCCCCACTCCACAACTTCCTCACCTCAACTCTCTCCTTCTGCATTTCTGCTTTCAGATACACAAGATTTGCCACCTGGCCAGACAGTGCAGCCTCTTCATGGAAAACAAGTGCTAATCCAGACCTTTGATGAAGAAGCACCGTCACTTGATCTGACACTTACAGCCACCAGCTCAAATACTGGCACTGCACATACATTAGAGGGTAGTATAGAGTCAGGATCAGCATGTGGGGAGCCCGACACAAGTGAGCTGCAGCCAGACCATGGGGTAGGGGCAGTTCATGTGTCAGTTCACCAGAGGATAAGGTTGCAGATGAGTTCTGTGCAGAGGATGCTGCAATGGTGCATAGCAGACTGATTGAAAGGTGAACTCTTGTGGGGGAACTGTGATATGGGACTCACATCTCAAGAGAACCAGTGTCTGAGTATCTGCTTGTGGATAGCCCATCCAGAGTCAAGTGGTCCCGGATGCCTCTTCCCTTCCTCCTCTTCCTCGTTCTCCTCCCTCTCTTCCTCCTCTTCTTTCTCCTGATGTACCCTCTGGATGGCTGGTGGTTAGGGCTATACCCTCATTATAACAAGATTGTGGAGGACACAGCAGACCACCATGAATGTGGAGACATGCTCTGGTGAGTACTGGATAGCTCACCCTGAGCAGTCCAGGAGGTGGGACCATTGTTTCAATTTGCTGATGGTTTGCTTCATGATGTTACTGGTGGCTGTATGGCAGTCATTGTAGGGGTGCTGTCCTCAATTGCTTGGGTGGCAGAGGGGGGTCATGAGCCAGATGTATAACAGGTTACCCAGTTACCCAGTTACCTAGCAAACACTCTCTGGATCTTCCTGGTGGGCTAAAGATGGCAGGTGTGGCTGCCTGTCGCAGGATGCGGCTGCCAAGATAGCGGGCATTCACCAACAGGGACTTCTGATCATATCCACACACCAACTGCTCATTAATGGAGTGATAGCCCTTGCGGTTGTGGGACATTTTCCCACTAACATATGGGGCCCGCAGAGCCCTATGTGTGCGGTCGATGGCACCCAGCACCATTGGGAATCCTACTCTCCAGTCATTGAGAACACAATGAAGTCCCCTTTCCTTTTATACAGAGCAGCTACAACTTCCTTGATGTAGCGATGCACAGAGAACTGTGAGATGTTACTAATGTTGCCTGCTCCTGCCTGGAAGGATCTGTTGGTGTAGAAATATAGGGCAACGGTGATCTTGAAGGCGAATAGAAGCACTGTCCTCGCCCTACTGTGCGGCTGCAATTGGGGTTGTAGGCGGCGATCCTGTTCAGTGACCACCTCCTTGGTGAAGCACAGGCACCTCTCACATTGCTTTTCGGCTGAGGTAGAGGTAGGAGAAGTGCTCCCTAAAGAACCCCCCCCCCCCCCCAACTCTAGGCTTCCCCTCTCTGCTGCTTTTACTCCAATGCCAAGTCATTCTGCAACTCAAGAGGTGCTGAAACTATAGCCCTCATTACTGAAGCAGGCTTTCTCCTGACAGGCTTTGCAACTGCTCTGCACTCCTTAACAAAATCCAACAATACTCTCTTGTAAATGCAAGAAGTCTGCAAAACTCCTCCAATTACACAACACAGTACTTTCACTAACTCTGTACCAGCAAAAGAAAGTCAAAATACCTCATCTGGGAGTCCCATAGTTAGCCCTTTAAATAGCACTAGTTGTGGGGGGTGGATGGGTCCCTCGTACAGCTGAACACATGTTCAGCTGTGAGGGATTAGAGCAGGGCATTAACTGGACCTGCGAAATCCAAAATAGCTGCTGGTGCGCCAAAACAGCATTAGAGACTTGTTTAATGTCACAATCTGCCTACTCTGCAGGGTTCCAGTGCACAGATGGCAGGCCTGCACTAGCTTCCATACAGTCAGGGTGCACCGCATGGGCCGTGCTGGAAATGGCCGGAAACATTCCAGCTGGCATTTTTTGGGTTTCGAGCTTCTGTAGCAATGGCACCAGCAGCACTATGGAACCCGATTTCACAGCCCAGCTGCCTATCTCTCATATGGTATTCTTGCCTACTGTTTTTAAGGAATAATGGAGAAAGTCACAAATTTTAATTCTCAAGGCATCAGTAAAAATCTCAGAATACGTAGTATTAAAAATGGAATTTAATTTATTCTATCACTATAAAGCACTGGTACTGATAACACGTAGGGTTACATTCCACAACACCTTTAGTATTATAAAACAGCTATCCTCTAATTCACCTTGAGCAATGGCATGGATCAATCTGCTAGTATTTGTATATTTATTGTATCAGAGAGAAAGCAATCTAATTTTGGGATGATGCAGTTTGACATTTAGGAGTAGAAATTAGACCCCACTGCACTCATTTTCTGGGCAGGAAACAAGGACGAAAATACCAATTATGTGGGGCATTTTCCTCCCCCATTGGGACTTACCTGAGGGCTATAGCTGACAATGCAAGTGGTCCAAAATTTATGCCTTGAAAATTGATAAGCAAGGATGCCTGAAATATGTTCAATCGCATATTTGGTCAGGCGATATTTCAGGGTCCCTGATGGTTCCCTAAAACAGGAGTTAGGCCCCTTGCATAAGTTAATGAGAGGCTGAATGCCTTTGTTAGGATTCATCTGCCTAATTGGGCTGTCCTGAGCTCTACTGTGGTTTTCCTGTCATGGATGTGACTAAAAGGTATGTAAACATGTTTTTACAGCTTGATGTGGGACCGTGAATGCTCTTTCCAGGTCCACAGAGTACCCGAGAGACACTGCTAGCCCACAATTGGCTCATTTCCATTTTCCTCCCCATTCCGGAATTTATTTGAGGGCTGTTGCTGGTGAGGCAGGTGACCAGAAATTGATCCCTTGGAAATTGACTGCCTTCGGAGGCATGACTTGCGCTGACAGTTTGCCCAAAGTATTCACTTAAGACCCAATGCCCAATTTAGGATAAGCCTCAGGCCTCCCAGTTCATGCATATACTGTCTGCGTGTCACTGACTATGCACCCAAAAAAATGACCATCATCACTTTCTACCCATTAATTACATTACTGGCCGGTAATTATTCCCAAACATCCATTTTTAATGCATTTGTTGAAATAAGCACAAGAATCCATTATATATTAAAAATAATGAGTTCTCTCAAAATTCTCATGCTATTTCAGCTACACATTCGTGCTCTCAATATTTTAATGATATTGCAGCTATGCAGTAAACATACCAATTGAATACAAGGTGGATGCCCGTAACATTGAATGGCAGCCTCTCACTAAAATCATGCTATTCATAAGATCATAAGAAATAGGAGCAAAAGTAAGCCATTCGGCCCCTTGAGCCTGCTCCACGATTCAATAAGATTATGGCTGATCTGATTGTGGCCTTAACTCCACTTTCCTGCTTGCCTCCTGTAACCTTTGACACCCTATGTAGATCAAAAATCTGTCTAACTCAGGCTTGAATATATTCATTGACCCAGCGTCCACTGCTCTCTGAGGTAGAGAGTTTCAAAGATTAATGACCCTCTGAGAGAAGAAATTCCTCCTCATCTCTGTTAAACTGTTCCCTCCCAGTTCTAGATTCCTCCACGAGGGAAATATTCAGCATCTACCCTGTCAAGCCCGCTCAGAATCTTATATGTCTCAATAAGATCATCTCTCATTCTTCTAAATTCCAATGAATATAGGCCCAACCTGCTCAACCTTTGCTCATAAGACAACCCCTTCATCCCAGGAATCTGCCTAATGAACCTTGCCTGAACTTGTTCCAATGCAAATATATCCCTCCCTAAGTACGGTAACCAAAACTGTACACAGTACTCTAGGTACAGTCTCACCAATGCCCCTGTATAGTTGTAGCAAGACTGTCATGTGATGATCACTCTTGCCTAGAGGATCCTTTACTATGAGGTCATGTATTAATCCTGTCTCATTACACATTACTAGGTCTAAAATAGCCTGCACCTGGGTTGGTTCCAGAACGTATTGTTCTAAGAAACTGTCCCTATTACACTCTATGAATTCATCCTTCAGGCTAGCTTTGCCAGTCATACCAGCAGTATGTTTCCCTTAAAGATCATTATGCCCATTGCAAATAGGACCATTTTCAACATTAATAATAAAAGTACTTTCTTCTAAAGTTTCCTTCAGATTCAGACCTCATGAGTAGCAGGTAGAAGCAGTTTGTTATTTTTATTGCTGCATGTATATTTTCTATTTTACAGAACAGAGGTTCTGACCTGTTCATTGTGCTTATTGGCAGCAAATTGCCAAAATTACTAAAACATTGACATTTCTAATATATCCAACCTCAACCTAATGAGGACAGAAGCAATTTGAGGATTATGAACACCATTGTTGCACTCCAGAAGCAAAATAGTTGACTCAGATGTAGGCTTTAATCTCTGTATTGTACAGATTACAATAGAGCCTTATTTAAATCCAACAGTGTTAGAGAAAGATGTAATCATATTTCCTACACAAAAGGCAAGCATTAGAAATGCAAAAATTAAAATCATGCAAGAAAAAAATTTCTATCCACAGTTGGTTCAATGCACCTAGCTGTGCTGTTCTTTAAGCCAGATCTGTGATCTGTAATTAAACTGTTCATACAAGCACACACATTACCAATTATGCTAAACTACCTCGGTGCTTTATCGAGAAATAGGTTTTCTAGCTAAAAATTAAATCAGAAATATTAAAAATAATAACAAAATTGTTAACTGTAGTTTTGTTTGAGGTGCAATGAAAATTTGGCACAGTGGCGCAGTGGTTAGCACCGCAGCCTCACAGCTCCAGCGACCTGGGTTCAATTCTGGGTACTGCCTGTGTGGAGTTTGCAAGTTCTCCCTGTGTCTGCGTGGGTTTCCTCAGGGTGCTCTGGTTTCCTCCCACATGCCAAAGACTTGCAGGTTGATAGGGAAAATTGGCCATTAGCAATTGCCCCTAGTATAGGTAGGTGGTAGGGAAATATAGGGGCAGGTGGGGATGTGGTAGGAATTTGGGATTAGTATAAATGGGTGATTGATGGTCGGCACAGACTCGGTGGGCCGAAGGGCCTGTTTCAGTGCTGTATCTCTAAACTAAACTAAACTAAACTACGTTAAAAAAATGTAGTTAAAGCAATGCACAACAGCACAATATATGTCTGTGTAAGCTTCTACACTTTGAGAAGGCATCGGAACGTATGTAGTAGAGAGTCAGTTGCATCTCTATGCTAACAGAGTGACAGAGTCAACCTGTAAAGGGATAGCATTGAATAGCTCCCCAACACCAGAATTACTTTAGTTTGAGAAATCATTTAGGCTTTGATTTTAAGTTCTGTCTCAAATTTTGAACTATTAAAAAAAAATGTGTCCTAATTTTAATTTACTTAACATAGAACTACAGTAATTTTAGTTGATATCTATTTCCTCCTACTTTTAGTTGACTAAAGTAACACTGGAAGCACCTAAGCGTAAATGGGGGATAAAGAGTAATTTCTTAAAGATTATCAGATAATACAGGGTAGAAATTCTGATCAACAAAGTTCATGTCTTTTAGCACTGACTGCAAAGTTCACACACATTCTGGCTGCCATAAGAACTGATAATATCAATCTGTGTAATGAGGTCTTTGCCCACTGATTATCATTCATAGAGGGTTCCAATAAATTAAACGTCATGTCCTTTTATCAAAGAAGTTAGAAATAGCCATCATTCAAAGTCACAATCCCCAGGTTGAGACATATCTTTTGACATGTGATAAGGGGCCTTAAAAGTCTGCCAGGTTGTGCTTCATGCTGTGTGAATGGAATAGTGCGACACAAGGGGCTGGATTTTTCCAGCTTTCCAGTGGCTCATGTACATGGATGGGGCAGAACACTTGCCCCTGAAGACGTAGAGGGGACGAGCACCAGGCAACGGTGTCTGGCGCCACCGCACAGGTGCCGGTGCCATTTTTAAAGGGCTTCAGGCCCTTCCGAAGCATTTAAATTTTTAAAGTGACAGTTTTTTAAAAAATTAAACTTTTATTCAAAGTTCCAGTCCCCTCCCCCACACCCCCAATGACTAATCAGTTTATTAATTGCACTTTGCCCCTCCCAAATTTCTTTTCCGATCCCGAGCTTTCCCCCCGATCTTTATTAACTATGACCTTCAACCCCTTCTCACCATCCCCTCAACCAATAGCAAGAGATTTCGCCGCTTCCTCCCTGTCCCACCCTGAAAACTTTACTCCTCCCCCCTCCCCACCAGTGCTCCGGCTCGGTCTCTGACCCCCGACTTTGGGGGGCTGGTAAAATCCAGCCCTACCTCTAACAAGACTCGATGATGCTTGGAATTGTAAATCACACTCTCCTGGAATAATTAGCTAATTAATATTTCAAACCTCCACTGTGTGGGCCAAAACACATTTACAACATGAACAATAGGCCATTTGAAGCTGATAGTTTTCTGTTGAAAAGAATATATTGTTACCTAGGGATTTAACCCTAAATGTGTAAAAAAAAATGCAAAGCATCTTGGAATGTTTTATAATGCTAAAGGCTCTATATAAATACAAGTTGTTGTTAATTAGTCTAGAATTACAGGAATGTATGTAAAAGAAAAACATCAATAAATACAAAAATCCATTTTTCCCAACCCTTTTCTCTCTAAACTCCTCAAATGTGTTCACCATACCCATCTCTCCCATTACTCTTTGATTTCCTTTTATGTGTTTTCCACCCTTCTCAAAACCTTCAGACTTTCCTTGCCAAAGTTTCCAATGACATTCTTTATACCTTTGAGCACAATGTGTTATTCCTGCTTGTCCTTCTTGACCTCTCTAACATTTGAGCCCATAATTTCTCCTTTGTGGTCTACCTTCTTCCCACTGCCCTTGCCTCCACTCTTCCCTCTCCGAGATGGCCAAAACATCTCCTGTAATAGTCATATGTCTAACCCCCATCCCATCCCGCCAAAATAGGCATATCTAGTGTGTCCCAGGCTCCATCCTTGCTCCCCCTTCTTTTCCTTGTGCATATGTTGCCCTTTGGTGATATAGTTCATGACAATGGCCCATCTTTCACATGTATGCTGGCAACACTTAGCTCTCACTCTACCACCACTCTTGATTCCTCAACCACCACTGCGCTGCCCAATGGTTAAGATGATGTTATATACTAGATAAGCAACAATTTCCTTCCATTCAATATCAACAAGATCAGAGCTATCCAGGCAGAAATCAATTTTGGCCTGACACAATAGATAGCATTGCAAGTATCATTAAAAGAGGCATTTCAATTTCTTGTTATTATACTATTATTAGAAACTTAGCTATTAGAAACCTCTTATAAATTTTACCGTCTGAGAAGAAGACTGCATTCATTTACCAGAATTTCTTGATAAGAAATACTTTGTTAATTATGAGTTTGTTTCATTAGCTATAGTGAATAGTAATTAACTAATGGAATCATCAGCAACTGATTGCACCACATACTGGAAAAAAGCTGACATTCCTTATATTTTGTTTGGTATGGCTTTTACATTTTCCAGTGTTAAATGCTTTTCATAAATTCTATGAATTGCACACATTTTATGTCCACCATAGCAAGCAAAATGGTATGTGAGAGCAGGACACAATGACCAGAATTTTCCCAGCCCCATGGAGGCAGCTCTGGAGACGGGGAGAGGGGTGAGGGTGCAGAGTATTGGGGGGGGGGGGTGCTGGTTGGTGGGGCATGGAATGTTAGAAATGAAAGCACAGGCCTGCTCCCTGATGTGTTTCTGCCTCTTTGCACTTTTCTTGGGGCAGAAATGTGCGAGCAACAGCAATGTGTCCAGCAGCTGGCAGTTAAGCAAATTAATGAGGTACTTAGCAGGCATTTTGTGAGCAGACTGCAATCTTGCCAGTGTCACATGGACCCCCTGCTGATCACACAAGTAGGAGGAGACAGCTACACAGCTAGAGGTGGAGGCTGCATTACATATGATTGAGATTTAACTGATACAGACAGACAACGGCAAGGATGCTGCCTTCCCATCTCACAACCTTGCCATTGAGTGTGGAATTCGTGGAGATGGCTATCTCTGATCCCCATGAGCCTCATGATGTCTCATCATTCCCTGATGATCATGGCAGCTGCAATGTTTCCCTGCCGTTCCTGCTGCTTGGGTCTCAGCAGTGCTCCCACTGGTCACATAGTGGGGCTGCAGGCATCCGATGTAGTGGGCCATGCTATCCTGAGCTCCCACCTGTGGAACCCATCCACCTTCCTAATTGGATGGTGAAGACGATGGTGGCCTGTTGATTTGCCACCTCCCAGAAAATTAGGCTCCCGGGTGTGCTAACTAAATGCACGGGGTCAGCTCCCAGAAATGGTCCCGCCATTGGGTTCCAGACGCCTACCAGAAAATTCAGCCAAATGTGTTGGTGTAGGAGAATTAATATTTAATTACCTAGCATCTAAGAAAGGTAGAGCAAATGTATAAAGAGTACATCTATTGAACAAATAGCCCATAACTTCTGAATGATATGTATACCAGTGCTCGGTTTATTTTGCTTGTACTTGTCATTTTTGTATGGGCTACGAATGGTTGCAGCAATGAACTAAGACAGCTTTATGTTTTTCTTTTTAGACACACCAAGATGAAGACAGCTACCAATATCTATATTTTCAATCTTGCTGCAGCAGATGCTCTAGCAACAAGCACAATGCCTTTCCAGAGTGCTGACTATTTAATGGGGTCCTGGCCGTTTGGAGATATGTTGTGTAAAATAGTGGTCTCCATTGATTATTACAACATGTTTACCAGCATTTTCACATTGACAATGATGAGTGTTGATCGCTATATTGCTGTGTGCCATCCAGTGAAGGCACTGGACTTCCGTACTCCGTTAAAGGCAAAAGTAATAAATGTTTGCATCTGGCTTCTTGCCTCAGTTATTGGCATACCTGTTATTGTGCTGGGGGGCACTGGAGCAAGGGATGGTGAGTATTGATGCTGCATCAAAATCAACTTCTTTCGTCTGATTTTTATTCTAATGTATTTAATTTTTGCATATGTTACATTTTTTGCTGAATCTTGTCCACCCTTTGTTCCCACTGATGAGTTTTAATGAAGTGTAAAGCATTGAATATCCAAAAAAAAGTTTTGCAGCAAATTAAAAGCAAATGAAGCAGCCTATATGACATTTCTCTGTAGAGGTGAGGTGAGAGTGACGGCCTTTGACATCAAGGCAGCATTTGACCGAGTATGGCAACAAGGAGCCCTAGCAAAGCTGAAGTCAATGGGAAACAGGGGGAAAACTTTCCGCTGGTTGGAATCATACCTAGCACAAAGGAAGATGGTTGTGGTTGTTGGAGGTCAATCTTCTGAGCTCCAGGACATCACTGCAGGAGTTCCTCAGGGCAGTGTCCTAGGCCCAACCATCTTCAGCAGCTTCATCAATGACCTTCCTTCAATTTTAAGGTCAGAAGTGGTGATGTTCGCTGATGATTGCACAATGTTCAGCACCATTCGCGACTCCTCAGATATTGAAGCAGTCCATGTAGAAATGCAGCAAGACCTGGACAATATCCAGGCTTGGGCTGATAAGTGGCAAGTAACATTTGTGCCACACAAGTGCCAGGCAATGACCATCTCCAACAAGAGAGAATCTAACCATCTCCCCTTGACATTCAATGGCATTATGATTGCTGAATCCCCCACTATCAACATCCTAGGGGCTACCATTGACCAGAAACTGAACTGGAGTAGCTATATAAATACCGTGGCTACAAGAGCAGGTCAGAGGCTAGGAATCCTGTGGTGAGTAACTCACCTCCTGAATCCCCAAAGCCTGTCCACCATCTACAAGGCACAAGTCAGGAGTGTGATTTTTATTTATTCATTCATGGGATGTGGGCGTCGCAGGCCAGGCCAGCATTTATTGCCCATCCCTAATTGCCCTTGAACTGAGTGGCTTGCTAGGCCATTTCGAGGGCATGTAAGAGTCAACCACATTGCTGTGGATCTGGAGTCACATGTAGGCCAGACCAGGTAAGGACAGCAGATTTCCTTCCCTAAAGCATATTAGTGAAGCAGATGGGTTTTTCCAACAATCGACAATGGTTTCATGGCCATCATTAGACTAGCTTTAAATTAAATGGAATACTCTCCACTTGCCTGGATGGATGCAGCTCCAACAACACTCAAGAAGCTCGACACCATCCAGGACAAAGCAGCTCACTTGATTGGCACCCCATCCACAAACATTCACTCCCTCCACCACCGACGCACAGTGGCAGCAGTGTGTACCATCTGCAAGATGCACTACAGCAACGCACCAAGGCTCCTTAGACAGCACCTTCCAAACCCGTGACCTCTGCCAACTAGAAGCACAGGGCAGCAAATGCATGGGAACACCACCACCTGCAAGTTCCCCTCCAAGTCACTCACCATCCTGACTTGGCACTATATCGCTGTTCCTTCACTGTCACATGGGCCAAAATCCTGGAACTCCCTTCCTAACAACACAATGGGTTTCCCACCTCACATGGACTGCAGCGGTTCAAGAAGGCAGCTCACCACCACCTTCTCAAGGGCAATGAGGGATGGGCAATAAATTCTGGCTTAGCCAGCGACGCCCACATACTATGAATTAATAAAAAAAATTAAAGAAAGAACTTGGGAAGTTTAAAACCTTTCCACATAACTGTGTCTTTAAGAGCAGGTTCTGTTAGGAGCTGTTGAGCAAATAGTAGATATGTTTTATAAATCTTAACAACAACAATTAGCATTTAGATAACACCTTTAAGGTAGTGAATGTTGCGTTGTTGGGTTTGTATTAGTAACGTTGTAGGGCGTTCTAGAGAAAGTCTTAGACTCTGGTAAAGGTTAACTAAGAACTCTATTATTTACGGTTACTATATACAATCTCCGCAAGCGACCTAAACTAGCATCCTTCGTGTTTCTATACCACCTTCTTCTCAAGCATAACTTGTATGACTTTTACATCATCTCTCGTACAGTGGGAAAAGTCTCGCTCACTGTCTTCAGCATTAACCCTTTACATCCTTATACTGCATCACCCCCCAAGACTTTATCCAACATTTTTCCAAAGATATACATTTATGACTTCTCTACTATTTTTCACACCACACCTCCCCCCTACCAAGTCTGTCACTTTACAGATTCAGTCTCATCGGAGGTTTGACAACTCTCCCCGATCTGGTTGTAATCTGTCTGGGATGATCAGTAGTCTTCGTAGGAAGTCTGGGTTGCTGACTTGGTTATTTGTTTCTACGAGTTGTAGTATTTTGTTTGGTTTGGGTTTGTTCACCTTCATCTGGATCTTGCAGATGGATTATTGACTGTTGCTTTTGCGGATTAGGAATGATATTCCTCCGATTCCTTTGTATGTTCCATTCATTCGTTTGTATAACATACAATCACTGATAGTCCTCATATTTATGGATTACTGTACCTTCTCATTCCAGGTCAACTATTCAAACTTTTTGACCATTGTTTAATTTGGGTAAGCTTCTCGCTTGAAATCTCCTGTTGCAATTCCTGGTTTGTTTCCTTCTGCAGGAGTTTTATCTTTCTCATAGTCTTCAGTCTTTACCTTTGCTTGACTTCAGCTACCTCTTTGATCAACTGCAGTTCCAGCATGCATTCCTGCTCAGTAAAGAAAGTTCTTAATTGTATAAGACGTATAAGGTTTCTACCAGTTGTCTGCCTCTACGCTGAAGAATTGCTTGGAGTTTGCCTTTTATTTATTTAGAGATACAGCACTGAAACAGGCCCTACGGCCCACCGAGTCTGTGCCAACCATCAACCACCCATTTTATACTAATCCTACATTAATCCCATATTCCTACCACATCCCCACCTTCCCTCAATTCCCCTACCTATACTAGGGGCAATTTATAATGGCCAATTTACCTATCAACCTGCAAGTCTTTGGCTGTGGGAGGAAATCGGAATACTGGGCGAAAACCCACACAGTCACAGGGAGAACTTGCAAACTCCGCACAGGCACTACCCAGAATTGAACCCGAGTTGCTGGAGCTGTGAGGCTGCAGTGCTAACCATTGCGCCACTGTGACTCACAGTTGTCGCCCGCCTGGACCATGCAACTGTATACCTGTCGGTTACAGGTAATGTCTCTTCACCCAAGGCTCTTAGTTAGACAATACCATGACATTAGCCCCCATGTCAAGCTTAAAATTCATGAGGTGAACATTCACGTAGATGTCTGCTGTCCAGAAATCTTGGTCTGGATTACTGATTTCTCTCAAGAACTCTCCTGGTTCTTTCTCTTGTGGATATTGCTGTACTTGATTCACTGCTCTTTGCGTGAAGGACTTCTGCTTTGTACCTTTAAGCGCAGAAATTTTGCTGTGGCACATCATTCCATCGTGCCCAGTTTTTCCACACTTAAAACACTCAGCTTTACTTGCCGGGCAGTGCTCTCATCTGTGGGTCTTCTTGGCTCCACAACATTGGCAAAGTTTTCCTATTTCATGCATCTTCTCACCTGTATGTTTTTTCTGTTCCATAAAGTGCTTCCCTGGCTTTGGCTTAACCAGTTGTATGGGCATTGGACTCCTTCTCATCCACAGCTTGTCTTCAGCTCGTAGGATTTCCCTACTTTGTTTGCGAACTTCAGCCTGTCGTACAATTTAAATGGCCTTTCCAGTGTAAGGGCTTCCTTGGATTGCAACTGTTCTGACAAAGATACATCTGCTATCCCGACAACTATCCTGTCTCTTATTAGTTCTGTCTTTAATTCGCCATATTCACAACCTTCTGCCAATCTATAAAGGTCATTAATATAGGAGTCTACAGATTCGCCAATTATCTGCACCTGCTTATTAAATTTGGCTCTTTCCAAGATTTTATTGGTACAGAGATTAAAATATTTATCGAAGGCTTGGAGTACCTCTTTGAATTTATCAGTAGCCTTGTGGATCCCTTGTCGGACAATTAAGTTGTCCACAATCACTCCTACTGAATACAGGAGGATGTTCACTTTCTCCACTTCAGATTTGGTATGGAATTGAGAAGGAATTCTGAACCTTAAGCACTTTTTTCTCCATACAAGCCAGTTTTAGATCTGATTGTGACTTTCTTGATCGTGGAAACTCTCAGGCATACCTAATTTTGGATCCTTTTGTTTGCTAGGTTTTGTTAGGGGCATACCCTTTAATTTTAACATTTTCAGGCTTGGCTTGAGGTGTTTGCATGCTGTTCAGGGCTTTCCTGTGCTCCCTGACCTTTTCCCTGCTTTCCGACGATTACCACGCTTTTTCTCCTCAGCAAGGCTGAGCAATGGCTGCCGACTGTACTCGTCTCTCCAGTCGCTGATTCGACCGAGTTTGTTTTCTGCAGCTGATTTTTTCCCCCTGGTGCGCTGTTCTAATAAATGGTCAGTTTCACTGTCTCACCGATCCTGGATTGTCATCCAGCATGAAGACTCAGACCCGACCTCTGGATGTGCTGGAAATATTGATACAGAGTCCCACGCTGCTGTGGTGTGGTCTGTGAGGCTGCACAGCTCTTCACAGCCTCTCCTGCCAGTAAGCAATTTTCTTACCGTACCAGGCCAGTATTTTCTTTAAATTTCTCTGTTGTTCCCATGGTGTTTCTTCCAAAGTAAGGAGATCTTCAAATTCTCCTGGTCACTTTCACTGTTGTCACCATGTAGTGTTGTTGGGTTTGAATTAGTAGCATTGTAGTGCATTCTTGAGAAATTCTTAGGCTGGAATTTTGTGCTAGTCAGACGGGAGCCGTCCACCGACCGAAATGTCAGTGGCGATCCCGCCTCCGCCGGGTCTGGGGATCCAGTCCGAATTTTACGGTCCTCAGGCCCTTAATTTGTCTTAGGCGGGTCTTCAACTTCATTGAGGCAGGAAGTCCCACCTAATGGAGCTGCCGACCAATCAGTGGGCCGGCAGCGCTGAGTCTCAGCAGCACCACCGGGAGCATTGGCCACTGCTGGGACTGCAACCCAGCTTCGTGATCAAGATGACGGAGAGGACGGAAAAGAAGTACGTGTTTGGGCCTCTCTGGGGATGATCGGTCGGGCCCCTGCAAGTTAAGGGTATTTTTTTGGGGGGACGGGGTGGGCGGGCGTGTTGGGTGTTGGGGGTGGTTGGGGCATTGGGGGAGCGGCCCTCCATTGAGCACATGGTGCCTGATCAGGAGCACCCCCCGCCCCGCCCAGGCCAGCTGAACGCCCCTACCTTTTACAGGCGGTGTTTCTTGGGCCTGGGCCGCCCACCTGCCAATGCTACAATCCCCATGGCGGTCGGGGATGGAGGCCCTTAAGTGGCCCTTAACTGGCCACTTAAGGGCCTTGATTGGCCTGGGGCAGGCGGGCTGTTTCCCTCCGCTGTCGCTGGCATTAATGGGCGACTGAGGTGGGAGCGTGTCGTGAGGGGCGTCCCGAGCCTCCCACTCCATCTTACACTCCCCCCCCCACCGACCACCATCACCAGCCCTCTCTTTGGGGTGGGGGGGGCATAATATTTCGGCCTTAGACTCCAGTAAAGGATAACTAACAACTCTATTATTTCCAGTTACTATTTACACTCTCAGTAAGCCACTTCAGTAGCATCCTTTGTGCTGCTATACCTTCTTCTCAAACCTATCTCATGTGACTATTACATCATCGCTGATACAGTGGGAGGGGTCTCCTTCACTGTCTTCAGTATTAACCCTTTACATCCTTATATTCCAGTGAACCATCCCAAGGAGGTTCATAGAAGCGCCAATAGACAAAATTTGACAGCAAGTGATTTAGGGACATATTAGGACTCATGGCCAAAAACTTTGTCAAAGAGGTAGGTGTTGAGCTTCTTAAAGGAGGAGAGAAAGGTACTGAGGCAGAAAGGTTTATGGAGGAAATTTCAAAACTTAGGGTTTAGATAGCTGAAGGCACGGCTGCCAATGACGGAGCAATTAAAATGGGAGATGCGCAAGAGGCCAGAATTTGAGGAATCAGAGTTCATAAAATCATAGAATGATACATCAGAGAAGGAGGTCACCTTGTCGTTTCCCTCCCACCCCCCCCCCCCCCCACACACTAGAAATGCAGAGTTGACCCCATCTACACTAAAAATACTAAGCTCTTCCCTTCCCACCTCAGTGGTGCCAGCTTTCCTTGGACGGCAAAATGAAGGCGCATGAGTGCCACTTATCTCACGGAAGATCCTGGACCGTCAGTAAAATCACGGGGAATTGCAGGGAAATGTATTCATGAGGTTTATTTAAATATTTAAAGTCGGGTCTAATCGCCGAGTGTTGGGGGGGTGGGGGGTGGTGCGATGGCTGCCACGTAGCCTCGCCGCAGCTGGGAAGCTCAGGCCGGCAATCCCAGTGTTGGGCTCCGTGGTGGGCCACTGCTGCTGCAATCTCCCAACCCTCCCCGCCATGGAGCCCGATGTCAGGAGCTCAACAAAATCAGCCCAACATCTCTAAACATCCGATGTCAGAAGCTTTCACTTGACATTATCAAGCACATACTTAAATCAAAAATAAAATCAGATCTAGTCTTAATTGTGTGACAACCTGATACGAGTATAGCACTTGTTCACTTCAGATCAGATGAACAGACATCATCTTTCTGCAGTTTTTATGCCTTCATCCCCATATCTCCCTGCAGCATTGATGGTTATTACATAACATCTTTTTTCTTATGGTGCTCAGCATTGCTTTTTTTTTGTCCCTTAAAATTTAGTTACCATGAAAACTGATTTTCCTAAGAAATTGCAGTGTGCAGAATTATTAATTTCCAGTCTAAATTGTAATGATCCTAAACTCAACTCACAAGAGGAAGTGCAAAATATGCAGCTATAATTGACTTAAGCAAGATGTTTAATCCATCTTTGGCTAGCTTGGTTTAAAGTATTGGACCCGTTATGCTCATGTTAATCTGTAGCACTGCCATAGTTGTACTAGATATGTAGCATGAGCTTAGAAATTGTGCTTTGTGATACTGTTGTATGAACACTTAAGGGTTAATTTTTAAAAAATTAATTCCCCTTACAGAGCCTTGTCCACCAGCATTGCATATTGAGAATTTGGGCACATGCTCCCCACCATCTAATTAATGGTCCAAAATATATTACAAAATGTTATATTTTCCTCTATTTGCGAATTGTGATGAAAATCTAGATTATGGTTACAAAGTGGAAAACAGTGCTATACTCACAGCTATATTTTCTTTTGATTAGTGAACAGATCAAGACCTACTCCTAAATCAGTAGCTGGTAGAGGTAAACAGGAAAATGAAAACTGTCTTAATTTATTGGAGAGGTAAACCGGAAAACAAAAACTATTTTTAATCCTTGTGAAAATATAAAACTTATGAGTCACCCTTTAAGTGAGAGTGACAGTGAGATTATAAACAGCGAGAATTGGACACCTGAGACTTTACAAGCACTGGCCTTCAATGTATATGAGTATTCCAGTGTTCCCATGGCAACAGGAACTGAAATACAATATTTTGAAATTGACTTGTTGAGAAACCATAGGTAGGTAGCACAATTTCAATATATATTATTTGCATATTAACAAGTATCAATCATCTATTTGAAAAAAAATGAAGTAGGAAAAAGACACCAAAACTAGTTTTCATATTGCCACATCCATACTTCATGTTGTTTCTGGAGGTAATTTTCTAAATGTGTACACTTTACATCTGCTCACCAAAAATCCACTGAAGTTGGTTTTCAGCTGACTAACCTGCATGTCAATTGGTGTCCAAATCATTTTCATCTGGTTACATGTTGCAACAGTTGAATCTTGTCATGAAAAGCTGAAGGCCGAGGAGAAATATTATATTAACTATTTGCATATAGTCAATTATCAAGCCTGACTCATGGAACCAGGTCTCTGTTACATACCCATTAGCTAACAGGAAACAGAGAAT
The DNA here is from genome assembly GCF_036365525.1 of Heterodontus francisci. Lineage (NCBI taxonomy): Eukaryota > Metazoa > Chordata > Chondrichthyes > Heterodontiformes > Heterodontidae > Heterodontus > Heterodontus francisci. Next base: position 101,291,195 of record NC_090375.1, on the reverse strand, counting down.
AGGTATAAATGTTTCATTTTCTGGTTGGCAAGATATAACGGGTGATGTGCTACAGGGATCAGTGCTGGGGCCTCAACTTTTTACAATTAATATAAATGACTTGGATGAAGGGGCCGAAGGTATGGTTGCTGAATTTGCTGATGACACACAAAGATAGGTAGGAAAGTAAGTTGTGAAGAGGACATAAGGAGGCTGCAAAGGGATATGGATAGGTTAAGTGAGTCAGCAAAAACCTGGCAAATGGAGTATCATGTGGGAAAATGTGAAATTGTCCATTTTGGCAGGAAGAATAAAAAAGAAGCAAATTATCTAAATGGTGAGAGATGGCAGAGCTCTGAGATGTAGAGGGATCTGCGTGTCCTAGTGCGTGAATCACAAAAGGTTAGTATGCAGGTTCAGCAAGTAATTAGGAAAGCTAATAGAGTGTTATCATTTAAGGGGAATTGAATATAAAAGTAGGGAGGTTATGCTTCAGTTATACAGGGCATTGGTGAGTCCACATCTGGAGTACTGTGTACAATACTGGTCTCCTTATTTTAGGAAGGATGTAAATGCGTTGGAAGCAGTTCAGAGAAGGTTTACTAGACTAATACCTGGAATGGACGGGTTGTCTTATGAGGAAAGGTTGGACAGGCTAGGCTTGTATCCGCTGGAGTTTAGAAGAGGACGAGGCAACTTGATTGAAACATACAAGATCCTGAGGGGTCTTGACAGGGTGGATGTGGAAAGGATGTTTCCGCCTGTGGGAGAATCTAGAACTAGGGGTCACTGTTTAAAAATAAGGGGTCACCCGTTTAAGACAGCGATGAGGAGAAATTTTTGCTTTCAGAGGGTTGTCAGTCTTTGGAAATCTTTTCCTCAAAAGGCGGTGGCAGCAGAGTCTTTGAATATTTTTAAGGCAGAGGTAGATAGATTCTTGATAAGCAAGGGGGTGAAAGGTTATCGGGAGTAGGCAGGAATGTGGAGTCAAGGTTTTACAATCCGATCAGGCATGATCTTATTGAATGACGGAGCAGGCTCGAGGGGCTGAGTAGCCGACTCCTGCTCTTAATTCATATGTTCGTAACACACATCGGTTCATTTTTTTAGTTTAGTTTAGTTTAGTTTAGAGATACAGCACTGAAACAGGCCCTTCGGCCCACCGAGTCTGTGCCGACCATCAACCACCCATTTATACTAATCCTACACTAATCCCATATTCCTATCACATCCCCACCTGTCCCTATATATTTCCCTACCACCTACCTATACTAGGGGCAATTTATAATGGCCAATTAACCTATCAACCTGCAAGTCTTTGGCATGTGGGAGGAAACCGGAGCACCCGGAGGAAACCCACGCAGACACAGGGAGAACTTGCAAACTCCGCACAGGCAGTACCCGGAATCAAACCCGGGTCCCTGGAGCTGTGAAGCTGCAGTGCTAACCACTGCGCCACTGTGCCGCCCAGGTTTCTAATTTAATTCAATATAATATGTAAAGAGGCTGCTAAAATTGATTTACTTTCTTCTTGCAGGATCTGTCTTATTGATACTCCAGTTTGTTAATTAGGACAAGGTTAATTGAGCATTCAGTTACGTGGATATTGTGTTTGGTACAACTTTATTCCACTGAATTCCCAGTAAAATTATTTATACTTGCCTAAAGATTGTCTTAAAAAACAAATAAAATGATCCCAATCTCAGTTAACAAGGTTTAGCTTAGTTTTGACTGTAGATTTCATCATAACTGCTGACTTTTGTTTCTGCTTCTTTAACAGGTATTGTCGAATGTGCATTGCAATTCCCACATCCCTACTGGTACTGGGACACCGTGCTGAAAATCTGTGTTTTTGTCTTTGCCTTTATTGTACCAGTTCTCATCATCTCTGTATGCTACAGCTTGATGATTTTGCGTTTGAAGAGCGTGAGACTGCTGTCTGGTTCAAGGGAGAAAGACAGAAACTTACGCCGAATAACAAGAATGGTCCTCATTGTTGTAGCAGTTTTCATCATTTGTTGGACTCCCATTCACATTTTTGTATTAGTCAAAGCTTTGGTAAATGTGCCAGAAACCGCAGCAGTATCTGCCTGCTATTATTTCTCAGTTGCTCTTGGTTATACCAACAGCAGCCTTAACCCCATCCTCTATGCTTTTCTCGATGAAAATTTTAAAAGGTGCTTCAAAGATGTTTGCTGTTCCTCAGGGTTGAAGCTGGAGTTGCAGACCAGCAACAGAGTAAGAAATACCACACAGAATGCTACATTGTTTCGCAGTAGTGTAGGGAATGCAAACCGGCCAGTATGACTAGCAGTGGAAATGTCATCTTTCTCGCCACAAGCGAGAGATGACTTTCAGGATTTAGGTCTGACTCAAATTACTTCTGCAGTTTAATTCTTATGCAGCTGACCAAGAAAATGCATATATTTAACATTATAACAAATGCAATGATTTGGCCTGCCTGTGTTCGACAATAAGACATCAAATGATCAGTATGCATGGGAAAGTGTGTTTCATTTTAATATTCTTATCTTTAGCACAAAATAGCAGATCTATGTCATTTTAGCATCAAAGCTGGATAATTGGCGTTGATTCTGAAAAAGTAGTGCACTTACATTCCCATTTCATTGGGAAATGGAGCATATCACAAAGACTATGCTGCAATGGATACATTTGGAGTCTTTGCTTATATGATTCCAATGCGTTCTTTGTATATTAGCAACAAACAGCTGAAATTTTGTGATATAAGACAATTTCAAATCTTGTGAGATTCTTAAGTCAGATCAAAAGAAGAAGCCATCCGCAATCCATCATACACAAAAGTATACATGTCATTTAATGCGTTGTTACCAATATATCAATGTTGATATTTGGTGATTCAGCTGGCTTCTAGCTGAATTTGGTGGTCCTGAGGCTTTTAGATTGAAGAGGTAGATGACTGGTTCCGTGGGTCTCTTGGAGACAGTGATGCGGATGATTTCCTCCAACAAGGTTTCTGATTGTCGCCAGAATATGCAAAGGTGGTCAGTCAACAGGCAGGATTTGAAAGCTTTCAAGCTGGAATGGAGAGAGAGAGAGAGAGAGAGAGGGACCTCCACTTGGGTCTGCACGTGTCCACGTCCTGAAGCTTCACTTTTCGGCTACAGAGAAACACCAGCTTAAAACCACAGATGGGGAGGGGCTTGTCACATGACAGTCACTCAGTGATTCAAACATAGAAATTAACAGTATTCTTGCTAAAAGAAAAAAACACGCAGTTCCCTTAAACTTCTTGGGTCTTGGTTCTTGCTGGGGAATGAGCCGACATTTCATCTTCCTCAGAGGCCTTGCAGTGTAGGATCCAGTGTTGCAAATTTGGTGGCCATCCTAAGCTGCCAGCAAAGTCATCCTTCATCTGTTCGCTCTTAAATGTCTTCAAAAAATATACATTCAGATCTCCAGTCAGTGGATTAAATAAATTATCATTCAACGAGGCAAGTTGGCGTGACACTTGTAAAAAAAAAAATTGTTGCATTCTAAGTTTTAATACCAAAAGACTTTGATCATGAGCCTCAGTTTGGATGTAACGATCCATTTACTGAACATATGGCTCAAACATAGTGCGAATGTCAATGACTATTCTAGAACTGAGTTTCATGTAACAAAGTGGGCTTTGGAAAAAGCAATCAAGTCTGGATCAGCCAAACAAAAGCCCTTATTTTGTAAAATAACATGAAACAGGGTTTCTGTACAGAAAATGTACAGAAAATTTACTGGAACCAATTTTACAAACATGCACTCACGGCGAGGAACTTCACTTACCTGTCAGGATGGAAAGCGCAATTTTCTGTCCATTATGTTAAATAGAATCTTTATCTCACTCTGAAATATTGGTCTTTATTATAACGTTTTAACTCTGGGTGTTTCCGGAAGTGACTGTAAATTTAAAAGAAGCTTAAAAAATGTTTAAGTATTTTATCGTTACTATTAATATATGGTAACATGTTCATATAGTAAAATATTTCTCACTCAATTGAAGTAAAAGAATCAACTTGTGATATATAATGTGACTGGCAATGTTTTTGCTGTTTATGAGTGCTCTGAATTGTGGGTGTGCTTTATTTAAATCTGTTTGATTTCTTTTTCTCTGTTGGTTACAAACTGTTGGTCATTTTGATGTCTAAATATTTGGAGGTACTTTTACAGCCATGTACAAACTGTGTCGTCTTGATTTGGAATATGTTTGTGAAATCGTTATGAAATAAAAATTAGAGTTCTAAATAATTGTAGCTTTTCCCTGGAATTCATGATTTTGAGACTTATTTTGGAGCAGCATTAGAGCAAAGAGAACCATACAGATTTTTTTTAACCAGAGACAGGGCAAAAAAGCCAGAGGTTTCTGAACAATCGGGATTGCAAAATCTCTTAGGATTCATATTCTCAGTGTAACTTTACTTGGAAAAAAAAAACTAAATCATATATTTTTCATACAAATTCTTTGTAGCCAATTACAGTACTAGGACTCACTGCTAAAAACCAAATAGTATGTTTGCTTTTCGTCACCTCAGTGAATTCACCAACACCCCCTCACGCAAGTGGAGCAATGCCCTGATGGGCCAGACTGTATTCTCATTCATTTTCCATGCTTTCAATTCTCTGGCTACTCAGAGCAGGAATCATATTGTATATGTCTGCACTACTATTTAAGGCAATTTTGTTTATGTGATTGCCAGAATGCATTTTAAACTATTTTTGTAGCAATTTACAAAACATTTAATCTACAAATAAATTAAAATTATTCAGTGCATTCCAAGAATATTGTAAATTAAGAAATGCTTTGGCACAGTTTAATGGCCTGGATTTGGCATTTCACCATCAGAATATGGATTACAATAAATGTAATTCCTCGTGATAAAATTTAACTTATTGAAAGCTCCTGCAATGGCCAAACATGTGGTGTGGTATTGAATCTTACAAACCAGAAAGGTCTTCAATTTGATTCTTGTTCAGATCCCTGGTCTTTGCAAAATTAGCTGTTCTCAGTTAGAGTTGGGCTAATGGAAGTAATGTAGCACCCTCAGGAGCTGGTGGGAGGCGGGTACTGGCGTGCCAGTCAGAATCTCTGCTCCTGACAGGTAGTTAATGGCCTCTGCCAGAAGTAAATCTGTACAATGATCAGGTGAGGATAAGATCTGCATCAGCTACAATGGCACTCACATTTGAATAGTTGACCACGTTCACTGGGCTTACAAATGAAGAATAACCATTTGGATGATGTATCAGTGGTTGTTATCAGTGGAACTGTACCCCAGCATGATTAGTTGCCTTCACAAATAGTTACAATAAGGGAACAACATTGGAGCAAGGTGGTAGAAATATCCTCTGGCCCAAAATCATTCTCAGATTCCTCTTTCTAAAATTCATCCTTAAAAATTTGTGGAAAATATTTTAAACCAATTAGGACAGATAAATGTATCTTGGTAGATACACTGTTCAAAGAGTTAAGGTTTGAGTTTCTTTCTCAAGAATATCATTAGCAGTCAGCACCGTTATGTAGGTGTAACTTATTAGAAATGCCAAAACAGTTTGCAGCACTTGATGATTAATTACATTTCCAGCACAGTTTCAAGTGCTTTGCAAACAGCTTTCTGAAATAAATACTTTGGCTTTTGATGCAAACATACTGGTGCAGTTGCTGCGTCACTATTGACCATCTGCTTTTAACCAACCAGTTGATTTTCTCAGTGGAATCAGATGAGACCATTTCAAGACTTGAATGCTGCTTCTGTATCTGGAGAGGTTTTGTAGCAACTCTCCCACACCCTTGGATAGGATACATGAAAGGTTGACTTATCTGAAGGGAATCATTCTCTCACATTCTGGGTTGACTTTTCCTTCGGCTGAGGAGCTGGGACTGGAGGTGAGTGAGGCTGCAATTTCATGTCCCCAAGTAGCATGCTGACTTTCTGATGTGGTCCTGTCTCCCCACGGTTTTGGAAGAGGCGATGGGTCATATACCGGCCACCTGTCCAAACATGGTGCGTAACCAATTAAGCCCCTTGAGAGCTACCTTGAGGTCTTAATTAAAGGACACTCTCCTGACCCTGACTGGATTTTCAGTCTAGCACATGGGGTACCTGTCGCATCAGGAGGCCATCTGTGAAAACCATGGTGGCCTCTCAGCAGAGAGGGTAGACATCGGAGCTGGAGGCTCCAATCTATTTGGAAAGCACCACTCTGAAAATTGGCCGCAACAATGACAGTGCTTGTTACTATGGAGACTTTCCCCCCTAATGTCCAAAGGCCCCAACCCTCCTGGCCCTTTTACTTACTTAATTTGTTGCCAGCGACTGGGAATGGAGGTGCTTTTGCACCTCCCTAGCTATTTCAGTTGTGTCCACCTCTGACAGTGGAGCTGACGATCTATGACTGTTGGACACCTCCTGTTAGCCCTCTAGAGTCAGGAGCCTGCCTGCCATCCTTAATTGGGCAGGGGTCCAGGAGGTGGCCACTTAATTGGCCGCCTCCTTCAAAATAGCCCTCTGGGTCCCGCTACTGGCATTTGTGGGTTCGCGACCCACATTTCATCCTGACGGTGGGATTGGGACTGGTAACGAAAATTCAGCTCTCTGCCTCTAACATTTTCCTCCTTCACAGAAACATTGATGTTTCTCTCTATTGATATGTCTAAGGTGATTGTTTCCCTGAACTTATCTCTCGTGTTCCACCCAGATTCGTAGGCCTAGAAATTTGATGGTGGCACACTTGTTTCTTCAGGTGCAAAATGGCAGAGGTGTACACATTCTCTATGCATAGAAGGTGCAGCACCTGCCACCTGTAAATTGCAGGAAAAGAGGCGTCTAGTATCCATTCCTGAAACATGTATTAGGCTCTTTTCTTAGGCAAATAGGGGTTTAATATCTGTTGACGATCCCCTTTGCAAAATTGGTCTGCCTGATCTCAACTGGAAATGAAAACATGGTCTACAGTACTTCTTAAAGTGACAGCTTTTAAAAGAAATCTTAACCTGAATGTAGAATGGAGAGGAGAAGGAATGCTTCTTCCAACCCCAGATTAAAAGAACATGGGCCACTGCCACACTAGCTAGTGATTCCTCCATCGCCCCCTCCCCATCCCCAACCAGTTACCGATACGCCCATCCCTCCACCTCCGCTCGGCTACCAATTCCTGCCCACTGGTCCCTCCCGATCTCGTTGGCTCCTCTTCCTCACCTACCTACGGGCTGCTGCTAGTGGCCCATTCTTCAGATGAGCTGCCAGGTGAGCTGCATCTTATTCTCTGCAGCTTGCCCTCTTCATAGAAATGTGGCCTAACGTCCAATATTGGGGGCACCTCGGGCCTCAACGTTCAGACCCAGGGCTCATACCGTGCACCCCTTGTGCACCCAAAAATAAATGCATCCAAATATCTAGGCCTGAGTCTCCTATCTCCTCTAGCAGGGCTTTGAGATTTGCATCACTGATGTTCTTTGCATTTCTCCTGGATGGAGCCCTGCTCTGCTGCACTGTGGGCACAGATGGCACTTCAGTGGCTGTAGTTCTGTCCAAGTACAATTCAAATCTTGATAAGACATGTAGAAAGTAATTTGAGAGAAATATGAGAGCAAAGTACTATTTCTGTCATACCTGCTGGCCCTGTTCCTTAACTCTAACCAAATAGATTCATCTTTTACATCATCCCATATATCATCCACATGTTTCAGTACTGTAAAATAATCTTTGATTAATACTTTTATCTCTCTTCCATTTTTCCTACTTCATCCCTCCTATGTATTTTGCAACTAGACGTGTTCAGCTTACAGTAATGATCCAGCCTAAGCCTGAGTTAATACTATTATTCCCTACTCCCTCCCAAAAAGCATTTAGTGCCTTTGGCTCAACAATCTTTTTCACAATATGTTGTGCTGTTAATTATCTCATTCTGACTGTTGGCAACCTTATTTATTTTACTCAATCTTCATTTTAATCTGTTTTTCCCTTTTATCTTTCCTACATTCCTTGTCCCTTTGGCTCTCCATTCTATTTTCTCAATGTATTTTTCTCCCTTCCCTGCTACGTTAGTTTAAACCCTGCTGCATTGCACAAACTACTCTTTGAAATTTAGCTTTGTTCAGATGAAGTAAAGAGGCACAGGGTATAAAAGCAGGGAGCTTATGCTGGAACCGTATAGAACACTAGATGGACCGTAGCTAGAGTACTGCACACAATTCTGATCACACATTACTGGATGGACGTGATCGCTCTAGAGAGGATACAGAGGAGATATACAAGGATATTGCCAGAATTGGAGAATTTTAGCTATGAGGAAAGATCGGATAAGCTGGGGTTGCTTTCTTTGGAACAGAGGAGGCTGAGGGGAAATGTAATTGAGGTATACAAAATTATTTGGGGCTGTGATAGAGTGGATTGGAAGGACTTTTTCCATTAGTGGAGATATCAATAACCATGGGGTATATATATAAAGTAATTGGTAGAAGGATTAGATGTAAGTTGAGGAGTGATTCTTTTCACCCAGAAGATGGTAGGGGTCTGGAACTCACTGTCTAAAAGGTTGATAGAGGCAGAAGCTCTCATCACATTTAAAAAAAACACATGGATATACATTTGAAGTGCTATAACCTACAGGACGATGGACCAAGAGCTGGAAGGTGGGATTAGGCTGGATAAGTTTTTTTTTCGCATTGGAACTATGGGCCAAATAGCCTCCTTCTGTGCTGTAACCTCTTCTATGTTTTTTATGTTTCTATGAAGTCAGTCCATCCTGTGCATGGTACTCCTGCCCTAGAACTGGTCCTAATCTCTTAGGAACCAGAACCCATTCCTCCTATGCTATCTCACCAGCCTTACATTTAATTCCCTCATTTTACTATTCCTATGCTAACTAGTATGTGACACCAAGAGTAATCCCCCTCATTATTCTATCTCGCATTTGTTGAAACTACCTTTGTAGAATCACAATTCTATTTCTTCCTATATCATTAGTTCCATATAGAGCCAAGATTTTTGGCTTTTCTCCTTCTTTCTTCAAAATATTTTTTCACCACGTCAGTGATATCCTTCACCTTGGCACATGGGATTGCAACATGAAGGTGGAAATTCTTGTCTATTCCGTTATTATGGAATTTGCTCTTACTGCTGCATTTCCGGACTTTGGTCCACATTCTTTGGCAAGCATTTATTCCATGCTGCGATGGTGTTAGTTGTGGCTGTTCTGCTCTGAATTGTAATCATTGTCGAAGGTACACAGTACTGAGTACTTAGTTGGCAATACAACACTCTAAGGAGATCTCTGTACAGTCTCCTGCCTACTCTCCCTACTCCAATAGATGATCATCCACTTCCCTTGTTCATTCTGCCTCCTGAAATATGCAATCAAAAAACTCCTTAGGCTCCTGAATGAGATAGAGTGTCATAGGCTGGTCCTCAAGCTCAGAAAATTTGAACTGGAACACAAGTAGTTGGAACCACTTATTGTATTAGCAGGAGAGACTTGCTGCACATGTAGTCATTTCAGGCACAAGAAACTTCCAGGACTTCCTATATTGTGGAGGTACTGCACATCATGGGCATCAGCTACCTCCCCTCGCCCATCACCCACACTAAACTCAGCTGTTTCCTTTTAAAAGTTTAGTTAAAACAAACAAAATAGCTTATTGGTGTAACAAATCAAATATAGTTTTAGGCCAACCGAATTCTAATTATGTGATCCTGCATGTTGTTCCTAATCTTGCATCTGTACTATGTTAAAGTCAAGCCATCTCCTACTGTAACTCTTTGTTGCCCTGAACTTCATGACTGCAATTTTTACTTCCCTTCATCCTACAACTTATCTGCTTTTAAAACGCAACTGTAGTATTACGAAACCATTGCTTGCTGATGTAGCTCCTCTTCTACTCTTTACAGTTTTGATGGTGCCCTGTATTATGGACCTTTAATCTTCCTCCAGATTTCTCAATATAAAAAAACATTTTGTGCCCCCAAAAGGGCAAGAAATTGGGCTCATTAGTGCCTGTTTTTTGGGTGCTATGAGTGCCCTTAGATGGGATCTGCAGCACATACGCACACTTGTGGGGATAATCATGCCAGATGCCATATGTTTTCTTATTCGTTCATGGGATGCTGGCGTCGCTGGCCAGGCCAGCATTTATTGCCCATCCCTAATTGCCCTTGAGAAGGTGGTGGTGAGCTGCCTTCGTGAACCGCTGCAGTCCAGGTGGGATAGGTACACCCACAGTGCTGTTAAGAAGGGAGTTCCAGGATTTTGACCCAGCAACAGTGATATAGTTTCAAGTCAGGATGGTGTGTGGTGTGGAGGGGAACTTGCAGGTGGTAGTGTTCCCATGCATTTGCTGCCCTTGTCCTTCTAGGTGGTAGAGGTCATGGATTGGGAATGTGCTGTCTAAGGAGCCTTGATGTGTTGCTGCAATGCATCTTGTAGATGGTACACACTGCTGTCACTGTGCATCAGTGGTGGAGGGAGTGAATGTTTGTGGATTGGGTACCAATCAAGCAGGCTGCTTTGTCCTGGATGGTGTCGAGCTTCTTGAGTGTTTTTAAGTTTTTTAAATTTAGAGATACAGCACTGAAAAAGGCCCTTCAGCTCACCGAGTCTGTGCCGACCAACAACCACCCATTTATACTACCCCTACAGTAATCCCATATTCCCTACCACCTAACTACACTAGGGGCAATTTACAATGGCCAATTTACTTATCAACCTGCAAGTCTTTGGCTGTGGGAGGAAACCGGAGCACCCGGCGAAAACCCACATGGTCACAGGGAGAACTTGCAAACTCCACACAGGCAGTACCCAGAATCGAACCCGGGTCCCTGAAGCTGTGGTGCTAGCCACTGTGCCACTGTGCCGTGTTGTTGGAGCTGCACCCATCCAGGCAAGTGGAGAGTATTCCATCACACTCCTGACTTGTGCCTTGTAGACGGAGGGCAGGCTTTGGGGAGTCAGGAGGTGAGTTACTCGCCACAGGATTCCTAGCCTCTGACCTGCTCTTGTAGCCATGGTATTTATATGGCTCCTCTAGTTCAGTTTCTGGTCAATGGTATCCCTCAGGATGTTGATAGTGGAGGATTCAGCAATCATAATGCCATTGAATGTCAAGGGGCGATGATTAGATTCTCTCTTGTTGGAGATGGTCTTTGCCTGGCACTTGTGTGGCATGAATGTTACTTGCCACTTAATAGCCCAAGTCTGGATATTGCCCAGGTCTTGCTGCATTTCTACATGGACTGCTTCAGTATCTGAGGAGTCACAAATGGTGCGGAACATTGTGCAATCATCAGCGAACATCCCCGCTTCTGATCTTATGATTGAAGGAAGGTCATTGATGAAGCAGTTGAAGAGGTTGGGCCTAGGACACTATCCTGAGGAACTCCTGCAGTGATGTCCTGGAGCTCAGATGATTGACCTCCAACAACCATAACCACCTTCCTTTGCGCTAGGTATGATTCCAACCAGTGGAGAGTTTTCCTCCTGATTCCCATTGACTCCAGTTTTGCTAGGGCTCCTTGATGCCATACTCAGTTAACTTCTGCCTTGATGTCAAGGGCAGTCACTCTCACCTCACCTCTTAAGTTTAGCTCTTTTGTCCATGTTTGAACCAAGGCTGGAATGAGGTCAGGTACTGAGTGGTCCTGGCGGAACCCAAACTGAGTGTCACTGAGCAGGTTATTGCTAAGCAAGTGCCGCTTGATAGCACTGTCAACGACACCTTCCATCACTTTACTGATGATCGAAAGTAGACTGATGGGGTGGTAAGTGGCCGGATTGGATTTGTCCTGCTTTTTGTGTATTGGACACACCTGGGCAATTTACCACATTGCCGGGTAGATGCCAGTGTTGTAGCTGTACTGGAACAGCTTGGCCAGGGACACGGCAAGTTCTGGAGCACAGGTCTTCAGTACTATTGCTGGAATGCTGGAATGTTGTCAGGACCCACAGCCTTTACAGTATCCAGAGCCTTCAGTCATTTATTGATATCACGCGGAGTGAATCAAATTGGCTGAAGACTGGCATCTGGCATATTGGTGCAGGTATAGCATGCAGGCAGTAAACATCCACTGGAAATATGCAGAACAGGCAGATCATGAAGTCAATCAGTGTGCGTTGTTGATTTGATGCCCAGCGTTGCAATTGTGGAACTCAATGCTCCAACAAAAGCCCTCTTTTAACCTTGCATGGCTGAACATGTGTTCAGAAGTATGAAGTAACCCTCCAACAGCCCTATTTAAAGAGATCATCAACTACTGACAGGTTAGTTGCTTGTTGATTTCTTCTGGCTAATGCAGCAATTTCACAAGCATTTAGTGCTTTCCATAGTTGTCATGGTCATTTATAGCACAGAAGGAGGTCATTCAGCCCATCGAGTCCATGCCAGCTGTCCACGTAGCAATCCAGTCTGTCCCACTCCTCCACTCGATCGCCATAGTCTTGCAAGTTTAATTCCTTCCAATAGCCATCCAATTTCCTTTTGAAATTATTGATTGTCCCTGGTTCCACTACCCTCATAGGCAGCGGGTTCCAGGTCATTACCACCCATTGCATAAAAATGTTCTTCCTCACATCCCCCCTGCCTCTCTTGCCCGTAACCTTCAATCTGTGTCCCCTAGTCCTTGTACCATTAGTTAATGGGAATAATTTTTCCTTGCCTAACATATCTAAGCCTGTCATAATCTTGTACACCTCAATTAAATCACCCCTCAATCTTCTTTGCTCTAAGGAGAACAACACCAGCTTTTACAACCTAACCTTGTAACTAAAATCCTCCATCCCTAGAACCATTCTGGTAAATCTCCTCTGCCTCCTCTCAAGGACTCTCATATCCTTCCTGAAGTGTGGTGACCAGAACTGGATGCAATACTCTAGTTGGGGCCTGACCAGAGCTGTATAAAGGTTCAGCATAACTTCCCTGCTTTTGGACTCAATGCCTCCATTTATGAAGTTCAAGATCCCATATGCTTCACTAACCACTCTCTCAATATATTGTAACAAGATAGATGAGTTGATGGCAAAAAGAGAAATTAATGTGCATGACTTGATAGCTATCACAGATACGTGGTTGCAGGGTGACCAAGACTGGGAACTCAATATTCAATTGTGGTCGACGTTCCGAAAAAATAAGCAAAAAGGAAAATGAGGTGGGGTAGCTTTGTTAATAAAGGAAGGTATCAGTGCGGTGGTGCGTAGTGATATAGGTGCAATAGGTTGTGACGTGGAATCAGTTTGGGTGGAAATAAAGAATAGCAAGGGGAGGAAGTCACAGGTGGGAGTCATCTATAGGCCCCCAAAGAGTTGCCTCACTGGGACAAAGTATAATTCGGGAAATAATGGAGGCATGTAAGAAGGGCGCTACAATTGTCATGGGTGATTTTAATCTGCATATTGACTGGATATATCAGATTGGCAGAGGTAACATGGAAGATGAATTTGTAGAGTGCATCATGGATTGTTACTTAGAGCAACGCATTGCAGAACCTACCAGAGAACAGGCTATTTTAGATCTAGTAATGTGTAGTGAGGTAGGATTAATAAGAGATATCATAGTTAAGGATCTTAAAGAGGGTAGCGATCACCACATGGTAGAATTTCAAATTCAGTTTGAGGGCGAGCATCCTTTCCTAAATATGGGGACCAAAACTCCCTTCCCCCTGCAGAATATTCTGCTCCCTTTCCACAACATCCTTTACCCTGGCACCAGAGAGGTAACACACCATGTGGGACTCACGATAATGATTACAGTAAGGCCTGTCTGTCCCCTGACTATGGAATCACCTATAACAACTGCATTTCTGCACTTTGCTGCTCCCTCCTGTACAGTCCCATGCCCGTGGGCGCCATGGTCTGGACTGCACTTCTTCAAGGTGTCATCATTCCCAGCAGTCTTCAAAGCTGAGTACTGGTTTGAGAGTGGCACACCCTGAAGACTCCTGCAGTTCCTGCCTCTTCCTACTCTTCTAGATGACCACCCACTTACTATCCTGAACTCCTACTGCCTGTGGGGTGACCAAGTTGGAAAGGTCTACAGGGAGTGGTGCAGCAGGTGATGAAGGACTTTTTGCTAACTTCAAGACTTTTGCACAAACCATTTGCTCCTAAGCATGGGTGCACGAGTGGGCATACCCCTTGGAATACAGCATGACTGGGAGTATGAGCAGGGGGCATGCAAGCTGCATGCAAACCACATCCGGTGGTCATGAATAAACAGTGAATGAACAGTTCTGATGAAAGGTCACAAACCTGAAATATTAACTGTTTCTCTCCACAGATGCTACCAGACTTGCTGAGTATTTCCACCATTTTCTGTTTTTAGTTCAGATTTCTAGCATCTACAGTATTTTGCTTTTATTTTAAAGTTTAATCACTGCCATCAATATTGGTCTGGGTTGAATACAAAGAACAAAGAACAAAGAAAATTACAGCACAGGACCAGGCCCTTTGGCCCTCCAAGCCTGCGCCGATCCAGATCCTCTATCTAAACCTGTCGCCTATCTTCTAAGGGTCTGTATCTCTTTGCTTCCTGCCCATTCATGTATCTGTCTAGATACATCTTAAAAGACGCTATCGTTCCCGCGTCTACCACCTCCGCTGGCAACGCGTTCCAGGTACCCACCACCCTCTGCGTAAAGAACTTTCCACGCATATCCCCCCTAAACTTTTCCCCTTTCACTTTGAACTCGTGTCCCCTTGTAATTGAATCCCCCACTCTGGGAAAAAGCTTCTTGCTGTCCACCCTATCTATACCTCTCATGATTTTGTACACCTCAATCAGGTCCCTCCTCAACCTCCATCTTTCTAATGAAAATAATCCTAATCTACTCAACCTCTCTTCATAGCTACCGCCCTCCATACCAGGCAACATCCTGGTGAACCTCCTCTGCACCCTCTCCAAAGCATTTACATCCTTTTGGTAATGTGGCGACCAGAACTGCACGCAGTATTCCAAATGTGGCCGAACCAAAGTCCTATACAACTGTAACATGACCTGCCAACTCTTGTACTCAATACCCCGTCCGATGAAGGAAAGCATGCCGTATGCCTTCTTGACCACTCTATTGACCTGCGTTAATCATTAGCTATAAAGAATATATCAAAAAGAATATATAAGAATACCTCTGAATACCAACATTTTCCAGCCTCTCACCATTTAAAAATATTCTACTATTCTATTTTCTTCCAAAGTGGATAACTTTCACTTCCCCACGTTATATTCTATCTGCCATGTTCTTGCCCACTCACTTAACCTGCCTACTTCCCTTTGCAGCGTCTTTGTATCCTCCTCACAACTTACTTTCCCACTTTGTATCATCAGGAAACTTGGATACGTTACACTTGATCCCCTGATCTAAGTAATTGATATGGAGTGCAAATAGCTGAGGCCCAAGCATTGGTCCTTGTGGTACCTGACCAGTTACAGCCTGCCAAGCCAAAAATAACCCCTTTATCCCCACTTTGCTTTCTGTCTGTTAAACAATCCTCAATCCATATTACCCCCAATCCCATGAGACCTACTTTCATGCAATAACTTCCTGTATGGCAACTTATTGAATGCATTTTGAAAATCCAAATACACTACATTCACTGGTTCCCCCTCACATACTTTGCTAGTTACAACCTCAAAAAGCTCTGACAGATTTGTCAAACATGATTTCCCTTTCGTAAATCTGTAATCAAATGGGATTCTCTAAGTTCTCTGTTATCACATTCCTAATAATAGATTCCAGCATTTCCCTACCCGTGATGTCAGGCTAACTGGCCGAGAGTTCTCTGTTTTCTCTCTCCCTCATTTCCTGTATAGCAGGATTACATTTTCAACCTTCTAATCTACCAGGACTGTTCTAGAATCTAGGGAATCCTGGAAGATCAAAACCAATCTGTCCATTATCTCTGTAACTACTTTTTAAAAAACCGTCAGATGCAGCCCATCAGGCTCAGGGTATTTGGCAACTTTTATATCCCATTACGATCTCCAGTACTATTTCCTTATTCATAATAATATCCCTAAGTTCTTCATTTTCACTGGCTCTTGGTTCACCACTGGAATATTGTTTCTGCCTTCTACTGTGAAGACAGATACAAAGTATTCTATTAATGCTTCTGCAATTTCCTTATTCCCCATAATAATTTCTTCTGGCTTTTCCTCTAAGGGACCCATGTTTACACTCACTAATCTCTTCCTTTTTACATACCTGCAGAAGCTTTTACAATCTGTTTTTATTTCTATTGTTAGTTTACTTTCATATGCTCTTTTCCCTTTATTGTTTTCTTGGTCATTCTTCGCTAGTTTCTAAACCTCTCCTATTCCTCAGGTGTCCTACATTTTTTGGACAATGTTGTAAGCCTCTTCCTCTAATCTAATACTATATTTAATTTCTTTTGGCAGTCACAAATGGGCCTCTTTTCCTGTGGGGATTTTATTCCTTAAGCGAATATATGTTTGCTGTAAATTATGAATTAATTCTTTAAACGTTTGCCATTGCTTAACTCTGATAACTTTTAATCTCGTTTTCCAAACTACCTTAGCCAACTCATCCTTATACCTAGGTAGTTTACTTTGTTCAGAATTAAAAACTTAGTTTTGAACTTAAGTAAGACACTCTCAAACTCAATCTAAAATTCAATGATATTAAGACCACTATTCCCGAGAGTCTTCTTTACTACAATTACTAAGATTATTACTTAAATCTTTCTCATTGCACAATAATAGATCTAAAATATACTGTTTCCTAGTAGGTTCTTCGAAATGCTGATCTAGAAAACTATCTTGTATACATTCCATAAACACGGCCTTCACACTAATGCAAATTTGGTTTGCCTAATTTATATGAAAATTAAAGTCCCCTATGATTCCTGTATTACTCTTGTTATATGCATTATATGCACTTCTAATTTCTTGATTTTTACTCTGCCCGACACTACAACTACTTTTCAGGAGACCTGTAAATGTCTTCCACCAGTGTTTTCTGCCCTTGTTTCTTAGCTCCACCCAAACTGATTCTGCATTTTGATTTTACAAGCTAAGATCCTTTCTCTCTCCTACCTTTATCCCATCCTTTATTATCAAGACTTCCCGCATCCGTCCCCTTATTTTCCATATGTCATATTGCACACAAAATTCACCTAATCACCCTTGTGCATTCCCTTAGTGCTTGTCATAGTGCTGCTATGCAGTGCTACAGCAGTGGTTGCAGCATGGCTGGAGCAAGACTGCTGACTTTCAGTGGAGGAAACAGGAGATGGACTTGGAGGACAACCTCGAGCAGCTCTGGGCCTACATTGCCTAGCTGCAGAGTACACTAAATCAGTACGGGCAACAACAGTCTGGCCTAATTGGCCGTCAGGCAACAGCAAGGCCACAGGTGGAGCGGCAGGAGTGGGAGGGTGAATGATATCTTCCTGACAGAGGGCCAGCAAGTTTGTGATGCATGGAGTCACAGCCACTCTCCTGGGGTGGAGCCTCAGCAATCTTAGTAATCTGTTGTAGGACAGATTTCTGGACAATGGTGATAATTGCAAACTCCTTTGTCCACTGTAATTCACAGCCATGATAGCAGCAGTCTGAGCATGCATGGTAGCAAACTGACTTTCCATGATAACAGTCTGAACTTCCGCTGCAGCACTCAGACATTGGGTGGCTGCTGCTTGTTGCAACATTGACCATTAAATACTGCATCTTGGCTGAGCCCGCAAGTGTGTGAATTAATTTGGCCACCACTTCCATGCTGGAAAGAATGGTCTCTAATCTGTACACAAAGCCCTGTGACAAATTGGTGCTGAAATTTTCCATGCTCCTTGACATTGACGGCAGGTTTTCTGGGAGTGTGGTGATTTGAGCAGTGGCTGAGGCTACTGGTGCAAACATTTTGTTGTCCATAGCTATCTGCCTTCTTCTGTAGGCTACCCAACTAAGTGCTCATCTTAGTCCTCTGCAGTGGAGCCTACATGCAACCTTGCCCTCTCTGCGAGCTGGCACCTGTGCTATCCTCGCCCTCGGCCACTGCCCCACTCATGCCCAGTGTCTCACTATGTGCAGCTCCCGCCTCTATCTATTGTTTCAAATATGCGCAATGTCAGTATCTAAGCTGGCTGCTGTGAGTTTGAAATCAAGGGATGTACTTTGTCTTTATTATCACTGTCTTCCTGGTGTTTCATGGAGAGGCAATATAGACTTAATGGCACAGTTCTAAAGCGTGTGCATGGACAAAGGAACCTTGGGGATTTATGTGTATGGATCTTTGAAAGTGGCAGGACATATTGAGAAAGTAGTTAGCAAAGCACATGCGATCTTGAGCTTCATAAATAGAGGTATTGAGCACAAATGCAAATGCTGAACCTTTATAAAGCTCTGGTTAAGCCCCATCCAGTTCTGGTCACCATACTTTAGGAAAGATGTGAGGGTCCTTGAGAGGGTGCAGAGGAGATTTACCAGAATAGTTCCAGGGATGGGGGATTTTAGTTGCAAGGTTAGGTTGGAGAAGCTGGGGTTGCTCTTCTTGCAGCAATGGAGATTGAGGGGCGATTTGATAGAGGTGTACAAGATTATGACAGGTTTGGATAAGGTAGACAATGAAAAGTTGTTCCCATTACCTGATGGTACAAGAATTAGGGGACATGGATTGAAGATTTTGGGCAAGAGATGCAGGGGGGACGTGAAGAAGAACTTTTCTTATACAACAAGTAGCAATGTCCTGGTACTTGCTGCTTATGAGGGTGGTGGAGGAAAAGACAGTCAATGATTTGAAAAAGAAATTGGATGGGCACTTGAGAGAAATAGTCTTGCAGGGCTACAGGGATATAGTGGGATTGCTTTAACAGGGAGCCGGCACAAACTCAAGGGGCCAAATGGCCTCCTTCGGTGTCGAAATGTAAGAGAGGGGAAGAAATCAGGAGGGATGGAGGAGGGCACTGTGAAGGGGGCTGAGCGGGAGCCAGCAATCGTCTTCGACATTGCAGTGGCGCAGCTAGGAGAGCACCTTCCCATCTGGCCTCTGCATTCAAGTAAGTATTTAGTAACAAATATTACCTGTTTGGTGGCAGGCTCCAGTGGTGCCTTTAAAGATTGCTAGTTTTACCACAGGTGAATCAAATTTTCTTGAATGATGCAGGCATTCAGGACAGCCTAAGTTTGTCTAATTTCCGCATTTACCAACATGGCACGCAATGTGCGCCTGCATATTGGATGCACTAGCTCCAACTTATGCCTGTAAATAGACCACTGGAGGTTGCGACCAAAACAATACTTTTTTTAGAAAATACTTACAACAGTAGTCTAAGAGACAATTGCCGACATGTATTCAGTCCCTTCTAGATCACGTCTCTCCCTCACGATTGGGAGGCGAGCCAAGCGTGTCGGCAATGGTCTTCAGGACTGCTGTGTAGTCATTTAGGTAAATACTTAAGTAAAAATGTACCTTTTTGGTGGCAGCTTCCAGTGATCTCTTTGAGGACTACTAGTAAGGCTGCATTGAAGCATAGTTATCATGACTGCAGTAGCCTTGGTGCTGGCTGCATTCAGGGCAACCTAATTTTGGGAATCAGGTCTCAAACAGGCATTAGGCAAAGGCTTAATGTCTGTGGCAGGCACAGGCCCTGAATCCCTACACTGGAGGCTTTATTAATATAGCAGATTTGCAGGCTTACACCATCAAGCTTATTGGATACTTAGGCACACGTTTTATGCCTTTATCTGCAAATCTCAAATAATGATTCAGATGCTTGGACAGGCCTAGTGACCTCTTGTAATACATCCCAGAAGGAGTGCTCGATACAACAGTGGCTTGCTGTATGCTTCTCTGCAAAAGCAACAGGCAAAACATGGAGTCACCTTTTGACAAGTGCCTTCAGCATGATAAGGGATAGAACACTGATAGACAGAATGATAAGGAAGCGAGAGGGCACCATCATCAACCTGCAGACAGAGCTCTTCAGTAACAGCCACAGAAGAGCACTTCAGCTGAATAATCCCTGCTCCCTTACATTAGCAGTCATAGTAAACATCTCTTTCACTCCTTCCACGCTCAAATAAACTGCATCTGCCCAAAGACCAACATTGATATTCATGTTAACTGAAATTCAGGGTCACCAGCTACTATAGGAACACTCTTCACATAAAATTTTCAAAAAGTATTATCACAAATGACCGTGCACTAATTATCACCCTGGTGTGAGACTCTGGTGGACAGCTCAAGTGCTCTCTTAGCTATTCTGGTACTCCTATGAGGTGCTCCTCAGTAGCTGTAGCACAGGTGATGCCTCAGTCAAAGTCTCATGAGTTACCATGGTGCTGAGAGGGCCCAGTTGCAGACTGCAGCAACTTGACATCTACTGGAGAAGTCTAACCTAGGAGCTTTCTGGAGCTAGTGCAGGTATTGGCTCAGGGGTAGTAAGGTCAAGACATGCTGTCTTCCTTCCAGATACCAATATTGTCCATTCATTTTGCATAATTGCTGCTGATCATCCATGATCTAATTGAAGGCCTTATCCACTTGCTTTCCCAGTCGAGACAAAGTGGAGGAGATGGTTGCATTCAGACCCTGTACAGACCCATAGGAACATCTTTGAGAGATACTATTAGTTGTGCCACAAATTCCTGCATGGAAAGCCAAGCTTCATTGTCATTGAGATAATTGCATGCTTATGGTTGCCTGTATAGTATTATTGGGGATATAGTAGCTCCAGGGAGGTGGTGGCGTAATGGTAATGTCACTGGACTGGTATCCTAGAGGCCTAGGCAAATGCTCTGGGGACATGGGGTTTGAATCCCACCATGGCAGATGGTGAAATTTGAATTTAATTAATAAATCTGGAGTTAAAAATCTAGTCTAGTGTGACTATGAAGCCATTGTTGATTGTTGTAAAACCCAACTGGTTCACAAATGTCCTTTAGGGAAGGAAATCTGCTGTCCTTACCTGGTCTGGCCTGCATGTGACTCCAGATCTACAGCAATGCAGTTGACTCTTAAACTGCCCTCTGAAATGGCCACTCAGTTCAAGGACAAATAGGGATGGGCAATAAATGCTGGCCTAGCCAGTGATGCCCACATCCCATGAACAAATAAAAAAAAAGCAGGCACTAAAACCACATGCAAGTTGGTAGTGGTTGCTTCCACACTGTCCAACATGTTATGGAAGCTCCCTGGCAGGCCATCTAATAAATTCAGGAATTGCTGGTGCACAAAAATCATCTTTCTTTTAAAGGCTAGGCCCTAAAAGTCTGCATTTCTATCCTTTTCAGTGGAGCTAAGATACAAGATGGGCTTGTGAAGCAATAGAGTTGACCTGCAGAACAACATTACTCTAACTGACTGGCAGAGTAGGCCCGAAAGGCTGAATGATCTATTTCTATTCCATATATTTAAATACTGGGAACAGGAGCATAGTGGTATGCTACTGGACCAGGAATCCAGAGACCTTGATTAATGATCTGGAGAAATGAATTCAAATTCTAGCATAGCAGCTGGGGAATTTAAATTCAATTAATTAAATAAATCTGGAATAAAAAGCTAGTATGAGTACCAGTGACCATGAAACTACTGAATTGTGGTAAAAACCCATCTGGTTCACTAATTGCTCTTTAGGGAAGAAAATCTGCTGTCCTCACCCGGTCTGGCCTATATAAGGGTGGCAGAGTGGCGCAGTGGCTAGCACTGTAGCCTCACAGCTCCAGTGACCTGGGTTCGATTCCGGGTACTGCCTGTGTGGAGTTTGCAAGTTCTCCCTGTGACCGCGTGGGTTTCCGCCGGGTGCTCCGGTTTCCTCCCACAGCCAAAGACTTGCAGGTTGATAGGTGAATTGGCCATTGTAAATTGCCCCTAGTGTAGGTAGGTGATAGGAAAATTGTGGGGATGTAGTAGGGAATATGGGATTAATGTAGGATTAGTATAAAATGGGTGGTTGATGGTCAGCACAGACTCGGTGGGCTGAAGGGCCTGTTTCAGTGCTGTATCTCTAAATAAATAAATAAGACTCCAGATCCACAGCAATGTGGTTGACTCTTAACTGCCCTCTGAAGTCACCTAGCAAACTGCTCAGTTGTATCAAACCACTATGAAAAAGTCTAACAAAAATAAAAGCGAACAGACCACCCAGGACTATTGCCAAACATGACAATGGCACACCCAGTCCAATCAATCCTGCAAAGTCCTCTTCACTAACATTGATGGACATATGCTAAAATTGGGATAGTTGTCCCACAGACTAGTCTTGCAGCAGCCTGACATAGTCATACTCATAGAATCATACCCTACAGCCAATCTCCCAGACACTTCCATTAACATCTCAATTAGCAGAGGTGGTGGCACAGTGATAGACAGTCAGGAGGGAATGGCCCTGGCATTCACCCCAGACCCCATGAAGTCTCATTGCATCAGGCAAAATATGGGCAAGGAAAGCTCCTGCTGATTACCAGCTACCTGCCCTCTCTCAGCTGATGGATCAGTACTCCACCATGTTGAACATCTCTTGGAAGTAGGACTGAGGATAGAAAGGGCACAGAATGCACTCTGTCTGGGGGACTTCAATGTCCATCAGCAAGAGTGGCTTGGTACTACCACTACTGACCGAACCGGCCAAGTCCTGAAGGACATTGCTACCAGAGTGGGTCTGTCGCAGGTGGTGAGAGAACCAACAGGAGAGAAAAACCTACTTGACCTTATCCTCACCAATCTACCTGTCTCAAATGCATCTGTTCATGGCACTATTGGGAGGAGTGACCACTGGACAATCCTTCCCACTGAGGACACATTAATCATGTTGCGTGGCATTACCATTGTGTTAAATTCAGAACAGATCTAGCAGCTCAAAACTTGACATTCATGAGGTGCTGTGGGCCATCAGCAACAGCAGAATTGGATTCGACCACAGTCTGGAACCTCATGGCCCTGCCTATCCCTCACTCTGCCAATACCATCAAGCTAGGAGACCAACCTTGGTTAAATGAGAAGTGTAGGCGAGCATGCCAGGAGCAGCACCAGCCATACCTAAAAATAAAATGCCAACCTGGCAAAGCTATAACACAGGACTACATGCATACTAAACAGCAGAATCAGCATGGTCTAGACAGAGCTAAGTGATCCCACAGCCAACAGATCAAATCAAAGCTCTGCAGTCCTGCCACATCCAGTCGCAAATGGTGGTGGACAATCAAACAACTAACTGGAGGAGGAACCTCCATAAACAACCTAATCCTCAATGATGGGGAAGCCTCCTGAGTGCAAAAGGCAAGGCTGATGCACTTGCAACTATCTTCAGCCAGAAGTGCTGAGTGGATGATCTATCTCGGCCTCCTCCTGAGGTCTCTGCCATCATAGATGTCAGTCTTTAGCCAATCCGGCTCACTTCATATGATGTCAAGAAATGGCTGTGCACTGGATACATCAAAGGCTATGGGCCTTGACAATGTTCCAGCTGTAGTATTGAAGACCTGTGCTCCAGAACTAGCCCCGCCCCAAGCCAACTGTTCCAGTGCAGTTACAACACTGGCACCTACCAGACAAAATGGAAATTTGCCCAGGTATGTCCTGCCCACAAAAAACAGGACAAATCCAATCCAGCCAATTACCGCCCCATCAGTTCACTCTCAATCTCAGGAAAATGATGGAAGGTGTTGTGGACAGTGCAATCAAGCAGGACTTAGTTATCAGTAACCTGCTTACTAATGTTCAGTTTGGGTTCTGCCGGACTACTCAACTCCAGATTCAAGCATGGAAAAAAGCTATGAATTCCAGAGGTGAGGTGAGAGTGGAAACCTTTGACATCAAGGCAGCATTTGACTGAGTGTGGCATCAAGGAGCCCTTGTAAAAGTCAATGGGAATTGGGAGAAACTTCTCCACTGGCTGGAGTCATACCTACCCCGAAAGAAGGTGGTTGTGGTTGTTGGAGGCCAATGATCTCAGCCTCAGGATATTGTTGCAGGAGTTCCTCAGGGGAGTTTCCTAGACCCAACCATTTTCAGCTGCTTCATCAATGATTTTCTGTCCATCATAAGGTCAGAAGTGGGAATATTTGCTGATGATTACACAATGTTCAATTCCATTTGCAAATCCTCAGATAATGAGGCAGTCCATGCCTGCGTGTCCCTGGTCAGCATTCAGGCTTGGACTGATATGTGACAAGTAACCTTTGCATCACACAAGTGCCAGGCAATGACCATATCCAACAAGAGCGAATCTAACCACCTCCCCTTGACATTCAACAGCATTACGATCGCTGATCCCCCACCACCAATACCCTTGTGGTCACCATTGACCAAATGTGTGAGCCACATAAATACTGTGGCTACAAGAGCAGATCAGAGGCTGGGAATTCTGCAGCGAGTAATTCACCTCCTGACTCCCCAAAGCCTTTTCACAATCTACAAGGCACAGGTCAGGAGTGTGATGGAATGCTCTCCACTTGCCTGGATGGGTGCAACTCCAAAAACACTCAAGAAGCTCAACACCATCCAGGACAAGCAGCCCACTTGATTGGCACCCCATGCACCACCTTTAACATTCACTCCCTCCACCACTGATGCACAGTGGCAGCAGTGTGTAACATATACAAGATGCACAGCAGCTACTCACCAAGCCACCTTCAACTGCACCTGCCAGACCCGCGACCTCCACCACCTAGAAGGACAAGGGTAGCAGACGGATAGGAACACCACCGCCTGCAAGTTCCCCTCCAAGTCACACACCATCCTGACTTAGAACTATATCACTGCTCCTTCATTGGCATGGGTCAAAATCCTGGGATTCCCTAATTAACAGCACTGTGAGTGTATCTACACGACACGGACTGCAGCAGTTCAAAGGATGGTTCACCACCAGCTTCTCAAGGGCAACTAGAGATGGGCAATAAATTCTGGCCTTGCCGTCAATGCTGTTATGACCAGGTGCAAAAGGTGTCTAGGGTTCTCTTACTATCTTCACCTGTTCTTATTGTAACAGGGTTTAATTTTTAACACACTGTGTTTGAAACTCCCCTTTTTGTGAATTTTTGTTCAGTTGTCCAATTATAAGACAAAGATACTAATTCACACAGGCTTTCTGAGGTTTGAAGAAGATGAAACTTTATTAAAACTTAAACTCTAATATGGCTCACGACTACGGATATATGATGCGCCCATGCTAGCATGCACATGTGATACACACATGCAAATAGGGACAGAAAAGAACAAATGAAAAGATAAGTAGAACAGTTTGAGGCAATATCTTGTTACTGTTTCTCGAGCTCGCTGTAGTCCTTGGTTGAAGATATGGTCTTGCGTTTCGTCAGGGCCCAATAGTCTTCTTAAAACCTTGTTCACTTAGGAATCTTTTCTCTCTTTGAGTTTCACATGTTTTCACAAGATCCGTAGGAAGGAGATGGAAGCAGGCAGACAGGAGAGGCTGTAATTCTTGCTTCAGTTCCAGGAGGGATCTTTACTCCATGTGCATACAGCTTTGTCCATTCAAAAAATCTGTTTTTCCAGTTTAAAACTCCCCTAGTTGATCAGCAGGTGGTCACGTGACTGACTGGTTTGACCAGGTGTCTTCTGTGTATTGGGGCAGGGACTGTTTCAACATTGTCTGGTACTATGCAAATGTCTTTTCAATCAGTCGCATGCAATTTATTTTTAAGTTTTAATGTTCATGTGGCGAAATAGTGTGGCAGATGGGGGGTTTGCCTGACAATGCTCACATCTCATAAACAAACAATAAAAAAAAATTTGCGCTGCCTAAAGGGAGCTTGTTTCAATCTGGCGGTTTGCCGATTTAATTTCGAACAAAAATGACACAGGCATCATGTCAATTTCTTTGGGTGAGTACAGCACTCGTCTCACTCATTACCCATCCAATGTACACTGGAGATGAAAACTGGCCCCAGTGCATGCTTCCTTAAATGGAAGTGCTGAACAGCAAAGACATGGAAGGAACTTTAGTCATTGTCTGATAGAAAATTGCTTCCCTCCCACTTCAGCTGAAAATTTTTTGTTGCATAGGCAAGGTGGGGGGAAAAAAGTCCTGGTGAGATAAGATAATGAAAAATTGCAAACTTGATTTAAAAAATGGGTTAAAATATTTCAGAAATTTGCAAAGTTACTTGACCAGGGTCTTCGGCAATGAATTGAAAATGTCCATCCCAGTGGTTGGAATCTAATGAAGCTATAGCTGTGTCATGTAATCTGTGGAGACAGAAAAGTGTTCTGCATTTATTTGAATTCCTCATAAAATTTTGCCTGCTAAAAGCATAGTTGAAGTTTTCTGTTGTGAATGTAAACCTTGATGTAAATTCCCATGGAATCACGTTGAAGTCATTCTGCCAATAGATCAGCTGGTCTTACCTTTCAAGCAGCATTTTGCTGACTTATTTGCCCTCAAAAGTTCAATTTGACAGGGTAAAAGAAACAGCTTTTGTAGAAAAAAATGCAACAATAGTATTTGAACAAAAGATTAAATGAAGCCATTGTATGATTCTGCTGGAGTAACCTTCACTCAGAGCACCATTGCTTTCCAATTGTTCTTTCTCATCAATCTGCAAAGCAACAAATGAATATTTGAATTAAAACCAAAAAATCAATTTGATGATTTTTTTGCAAAAAATAGGCTGGCTAGAAATTGTTTGATGTTGCACCCATTTTACTGACATTTTGCACCTCCCTCCCACCTCCATCTCGATCACTTCCCCTCTCTTCGGACCAACCCCTTCCCAATCGCCTCTCTCCTTCCCAATCAGCTGGGCCCACTCTTAGGGCCTACATGAGGGCTGCTGCTCAGGAGATAATTTTCTCCTCACGGAACTGGCGAGCTGCCTCTGGAAGCCCGATCAGTCACTGCAGATCACTGGCAATACACTGATGAAGCCTAATGCCCAAATTTGGGTGAGCCTTGGACCTCCAGCTTCTGGTGCACATTTCCACCTATTTTAGGCCAAAAACAAATCTCCACTGCTACTTGTTTTCAGCCTTAGTTCAGTCTGAGGCCTAAATAAAATCAAACTTCACATCTTTGTACCCCTTTTAGTCTTGGCTCTCTTCTATTCTCTTTTGGTGCTCCAACAGCTGCCCCATTGAAGCACCCCTGTATGTTGTTCCTTAGCAGATGCAGGAGACTGTCCTGCATGGAAAAAAACACCAGACTCAGGTCTGGATCATGGCAGTGTCAAGGCGACAGGAAAAATTACTGTCTTGACCTTCCACAGATGTGAAGAAGGAAATCCAGGCCATAACATATCAGCATCTTCCTGCCATCACCTAGGCTGCCTATTTCCACTTCAATAACATGGCCCGACTTTGCCCCGCCTGAGCTCATCTGCTGCTGAAAATCTCATTCATACCTTTGTTACATCTAGCTTTGGCTATTCCAATGCACTACATTCTACCCTCTGTAAACTTGAGGTCATCCAAAATTCTGTTGCCCATGTCCTTACTTGCACCAAGTCCCATTCACCTATCACCTCTGAATGCAGAATGAATCAATGATTGTGTAGCACTGTATATGGGTGATGTGCCTACCAGAGCAGAATGGCTGGAGGCATGTGGAAGTATCGGGAGAAAGATGTTAGGCCGGCATCATTGGACTTTACGCGGGGGTGAGGTAGAGTATCTAGATGTTAGGCATGAATCCTGAGTGCCAGGACTGTTGATGGTTGAGTGATGGGGCTGTGGTGCATTGAGAAGAGTGAAAGGTTGGTGGTGTGACGGGGAGGACATGTCATGTGAAGATGCATTCACTGATGTTGACCACCTGCATGCAGTCATTAGACTTCCCTGTGGCATCGCTGCCAAGTCCTTGGGTCATGATGCCATGAATTGACCTTGCGAGCCACTTGCTCCCTTCTGTGGTTCATGAGGGCCTCCTGAGCCCCCAACCCCCCCAACATGGAAGCATGGCCTCTCTCTTCCTGTCTATCTCCACCACCAAGGCCTGCAGCATTGCGTCCATGAAGCTGGAACCCTCTCTCTGCCCTGGTGTTCCATTTTCCTTGTTTACAATTGCAGAAATAACATTCAGCAACAGCCTCGTGTAATTTAGTACAGCTCCCCTTTAAGAGGGAAAGACTGCCTTTAAGAAGAGAAGGTTGTCTGCACCACATGCTATCAGCTCATGCTACTAGGCTCCCTGCTCCACTTGGCCCAAAGCTGCAATCAGTCAAATGAGGAGGCAGAAATAAATTTACGTGCTGCCTCTTTCCACCTCAACAGGCGAGGGCAGGTTACAAATCATGATCCCTGCGCCCAAAAAATGTTGTTGGCCAATATTTAGCCCAATATTCCCATTCTCCCAAAAAGAATGGAACCAGAATGTATTTCAATATCAACATATGTTCTTATTCTTTTTTAACATTCATTCTCAATCATAAATATCTCCAGCTTATTTGAAGAGTTAATTCACATTTCTCATTTGTTGAAAAGCCATGCCCCCTGATGTCTGTGCAGTTTTCCTAAACAATTAATTGCAATTAAAATAATAATCTGCCTTGAGAATAATTTTGCTTCTGCTCACATAAAAGAACAAATTACAGCATACCAATCATACAACCTGAATAATCTATACAAAATTTCAGGAAAAGAGTTGTACTCCTGATACGGGATTGGTTTTAATTTACTTATTCAATGGTTTCTCATTGGCATAAACATTTCCAGTCACACTTTTCAATGAAGATTAACACATCTTCACTAATACTCTAATTCTTCCCACACAGCAGTTACTAGGCAACAATCCCTAATCAGCACTTTTGCTTGTAGTATTACTTCGGAAACAACCCACATTCCAATTATCATACAGTCTGAAAAAGGACAAATTCTCATTGGAAATATTTCTAGTTTAATGTCCTGGCAAAGGTGAATAATTACAGTTAAAAGATGAAAAATTGAGAAGGTTCTGATGAAGCCTTCAGGATATTAGCCAATGATATTTTACATTTGTATGTGAGGAAGGTGCTTCATTAAAAATTCAAAAGTACCTGCAGTACTTGTTCTTCCGCCTAGCTGAATTTGTTCTCACATTGAATAACTTCTCCTTTAACTCCACGCACTTCCTCCCAATAAATTATGTTGCTATAGGTACCCACATGGATCCGAGCTATTTTTGCCTTTTTGTGGATATGTGGAACATTCCTTGTTCCAGTCCTATTCAGGCCTCCTCCCTCACCTCTTCTTCCAGTACATTGATGACTGCTGTATCGATGCCGCTAACTGTTTGCGCCCTGAACTGAAAAATTTCATCAACTTTGTTTCCAATTTCTACTCTTCTCTCACCTTCGCATGGTCCATCTCCAACTCTTCCCTTCCCTTCCCTTCCTCAACTTTTCTGTCTCCATTTCTGGAGATAGGCTATCAACCAATATTTACTATAAGACCACTGGCTCCCACAGCTACCTGGACTACACTTCCACACACCCCACTTCCTGCAAGGACTCTATTCCATTCTCCCAGTTTCTCCATTTCTGTCACATCCCGGGGAGGTGGTGGTGCAGTGGTAATATCACTGGACTAGAAATCCAGAACCCAGGCTAATGGGTTTGAATCCCACCATGGCAGATGCTGAAGTTTGAATTCAATTAATAAATCTGGAATTAAAAACTAGTCTAATGATGACCATGAAACCGTTGTCAATTGTTGTAAAAACCCATCTGGTTCACTAATGTCCTTACATGTGATTCCAGAGCCACAGCAATGTGGTTGACATGTGACTCCAGATCCACAGCAATGCCCTCTGAAATGGCCTGGTAAGCCACTCAGTTCAAGAGTAATTCGGGATAGACAATAAATGCTGGCTTTACCAGTGATGCCCACATCCCTTAAAAAACTATCTGTTCAGATGATGCAACCTTCCATACTAGCGCTTCCGTTATGTCTTCCCTTTTCCTCAACCGAGGATTCCCGCCCACCATGGTTGACAGGGCTCTCAAATGTATCCAGTCTATTTCACGCAGAAGTGATCATACTCTGCCGTTTCCGCCACCTCCAGCGTAATGCCACCGTCAAACACATCTTCCCCTTTCAGCATTCCGAAGGGACTATTACCTACGCAACACTCTGGTCCACTCCTCATTTACCCCCAACACCTCCCCCCTTTTCCTATGGCACCTTTCCTTGCAAGCACAGGAGATGCCACACCTGTCATTTTACCTCCTCCCTTCTCACCGTCCAGGGCCCCAAACACTCCTCCTCAGTGAAACAGCAATTTCCTTGTACTTCTTTCAATTTAGTATACTGTATTCACTGCTTACAATGTGGTCTGCACTACACTGGGGAGACTAAACGCAGACTGGGTGACCACTTTGTGAAACACATCCACGCAGTCTGCAAGCGTGAGCCCAAGCTTCCTGATGCTTGTCATTTCCATTTTCCACCTTGCTCCTATTCTGAAATTTATGTCCTTGGTCTGCTACAATGTTCCAATGAAGCTCAATGCAATCTCGAGGAACAGTTTTCGACAGGGCACTTTACAGCCTTCTGGATTCAACACTGAGTTCAATAATTTTAGATCATAACCTCTGCCCCATTTTTTTCTTTATTCATTTTTATTCTGGTTCATTCACCTGCCTTCCACTGTTTCTTTCTTTGGTCGGAATTTTATGCACCCCCGGGAGCAGGCTGGAAGTGGGAGGGCGTAAAATTGAGTGGGAGGTTGGGGGGTGCTGTTCGTGTCACCTATCCACCCCGCTGCCATTTTACCAGCAGGGAGGTGGCCAATGGCCTGCCCGCCCCAGGCCAATTGAAGCCAAGTTATTGCCACTTAAGGGCCTCCTCCCAATGCCGCTGGTATATTACCAGCAGCAGATGTGCAGTTAGCCTTTTAGGAAACTGCCCAGTAAAACCTTGTGATCTCCTTGCGGGCTGGGGGAGGAGCCTCCTGATCAGGCATTCTGTGCCCCATGGACGGCCCCCCCAGTGGTGCAAGCCGCACCTCCCCCACTGCATCAGCTCCCCCCGCTCTCTTGATCGACCCCCACCCCTCTCGCTGGGGCCCAGTCAATTGTCCCCAGGGAGCCCCGAAACCCCACTCACCTTTCTTAGGGCCCACATTCCTTGTGCACCTCTCGCTGGGTGCAGTCCTATCAGTGGCCACTGGTTCTGGTGGTGCTGATGGGAGTGAGGAGCTGCCAGCCATCTGATTGGCCAGCAGCTCTTGGAGGTGGGACTTCTTGCCTCAGAGAGGCGGAAGCCCCGAGCAACGTCAAATAAGGGCCTGGGCCATGCAAAATTACTGTGTGGCTCAGGCATGGTGGAGGCAGGCTCACTCCCCACTTTTCAGTTGGTGGGCAGGGCTACGACTGCAACATAAAATTCCGGCCTATACCCCTTAACTTTGTGTTTGCCTGGTTGCTATTCTGCCATTTACACCTCATCCAGACACATCTTGTGTTCCTTCACCTGGCTTTGTACCATGAAAGCTTTTGTCATTTAATCTCTCCTGCTCGCCACCCTATCACACACCTTCCATTTTGTTCTTCTTCCCCCTTCCCCCTTTCAATTATTCAAAACCTATTACATTTCTAACTTTAAATAAAAGCAAAATACTGCAGATGCTGGAAATCTGAAACACAAACAAGAAATGCGAGAAATACTCAGCAGGTCTGGCAGCATCTGTGGAGACAGAAGCAGAGTTAACGTTTCAGGTCAGTGACCCTTCATCAGAATTATCTAACTTTTACCTGTAATGTTACCTCTGTTTCTCTCTCACCAGAATGCTGCCTGACCTTTCTCTGCATTTTCTGTTTTTGTTTCTGATTTCCAACATCCGCAGTATTTTGCTTTTGTTGCAGTATTTGTTACTCTTGTAGGTGCTACTGTGAAGATCTCATGCAGTGTGACACACAGTAACTTCTACTTAACAGTGAGATCAGTTATTAACCAATCTGGCCAAAAGGTGTTCAAATTGCAGCCCTGCTTTCAGTGCTAATGGCTTCTATGCTAAAGGTGAGAAATGGAACTGGGGAAAAGAGGGGTCCAGTCTGCTTTGATCTTGATCGGGGCCCAAACTGTTGGCTTTCAGTGTGGAATGCATACTTAAGAGCAAATAACTACTATGTTATAGAACACTGTCATATGTCTCTGTGAGTATGGTTAGCAACAACAACTAAAGGACAGCTGGCAATAGAGACCTTGAAGCAAACTGAACTGAAGAAAAAAGAAAAGAAAGACTTGCGTTTATTTATTTGTTTTCATAATATCAGGACATCCTAAAGCATTTTACAGCCAATTAAGGACCCTTGAAGTGTAGTCGCTGTTGTACTATAGGAAATACAGCAGCTCTCACAAATAGCAATGTGATAATGATCAGATAATCCAGCTTTGGTGTTGTTGATTGAGAGATAAGTGTCAGCCAAGACACTGGGGAGAAATCCCCTGCTCTTCTTCAAAATAATGCCACAGGATCTTGTACATCTAGCTAAGGGGACAAATAGGGTCTTGTTTTAATGTCTCACCCAAAGGACAGCACCTCAAACAGTGCAGCACTCTCTCAGGACTGCATTGGAGTGTTAACCTAGATTTCTGTGCTCAAGTCTCCTGAATGAGACTATGAGCCCACAATCCTCAGATTCAGAGGCATGAGAGCTATCGATAACACTATAATCTAAACCTTTGAATTTAGTATTTTTGCCAAGAGCAGAGAAACTCCAGCTGTAGAAAATGGATCAATGAAGTGTTCAAATTGCTCAAATCAAAAGGCTGCTGCTTCTGACCTAGAAATAACAAAAATATGGTGGTGTAAACAATCATTAGATTCAAACTAATACAGTTGACTAATTGGATCTAAGAAAACATAATTACCTGTAAGATTGTTAAATTTATATCAATCCAGAAACTGAGCTTGCAACATGATCATATACGCCATTCTCACTTCAGAATTTCAATGATATCGGCAACAGCTCAAACAACAGCTATTATATTGCATTTATATAACATTTTTAATGCAAGAACATGTTGATGCATTTCACAAAACTGAATGGAAAATGATAATTGGAGAGTTAGCAGAGACAATTGAAAACATGGGAAGGGCTCAGAACGGAGTTGCAGAGAGTTGGGCTGACCACTGATATGTGTTGCCCTAGCAATAGGACTCAGGCAGACAAGCCAGATCAAACAGAAAAAAATGTAATTCAACCAAATGGTTGTAATCGATTTCCTGTAGTTTCTATTGAACACACTCCAGGATTCATTTTGAATTTAAATTACATTTAATTCCTCACTGGTACATTATATCAGCAGTGGTTATTTATAGTCTGAAGTATAGTGGTAATGTTACTTGACTAGTAATTCAAAAGCCCTGACTAATGACTGGAGACATGAGCTCAAATTCCACCATAGCAGCTGGGTAAATTAAATTTAATTAATTAATCAATCTGGAATAAAATGCTAATCACATTAATAATGATCATGAAACTACCAGATTGTTATCTGGTTCACTAATGTCCTTCAGGAAGGAAATCTGCCTTCCTAACCTGGTCTGCTTACATGTGATGCCAGATCCACAGCAATGTGGTTGACTCTTAACTGCCCTCTGAAATGGCGGAACAAGCCATTCAGTTTTATTTTAGTTCGTTCATGGGCTGTGGGCATCGCTGGCAAGGCCAGCATTTATTGCCCATCCTTAATTGCACTTGAGAAGGTGGTGGTGCGCTGCCTTCTTGAGTCGTTGCAATCCTTGGAGTGCAGGTTCAACAGCAGTGCTGTAAGGCAGGGAGTTCCAGGATATTGACCCAGCAACAGTGCGGGAATGGCGTTATAGTTCCAAGTCAGGATGGTGTGTGGCTTGGAGGGGAACTTGCAGATGGTGGTGTTTCCATGCATCTGCTGCCTTTGTTCTTCTAGGTGGTAGAGGCCACAGGCTTGGAAGGTGCTGTCGAAGGAGCCTTTGTGAGTTGCTGCAGTGCATCTTGTAGATGGTACACACTGCTGCCACTGTGCATTGGTGGTGCAGGGAGTGAATGTTGAAGGTGGTGGATGGGGTGCCAATCAAGTGGGCTGCTTTATCCTGGAAGATGCCAAGCTTTTTGAGTGTTGTTGGAGCTGCACCCATCCAGGCAAGTGGAGAATATTCCATCACACTTGTGAATTGTGCCTTGTAGACGGTGGACAGGCATTGGGGAGACAGGAGGGGAGTTACTTGCCACAGAATTCCCAGCCTCTCATTGGGTCTTGTAGCCACAGTATTTATGTGGCTGGTTCAGTTAAGTTTCTGGTCAATGGTAGCCCCCAGGATGTTGATAGTAGGGGATTCCCAATAATGGTAATGCCATTGAACATCAAGGGGAGATGGTTAGATTCTCTCTTGTTTGAGATGGTCATTGCCTCGCACTTGTGTGGCGCAAATGTGACTTGCCACTTATCAGCCCAAGCCTGAATGTTGTCCAGGTCTTGCTGCATCTGAACAAGGGCTGCTTCAGTATCTCAGGAGTCATGAATGGTGCTGAACATTGTGCAATCATCAGCGAACATCCAAACTTCTGACCTTATGATGGAGGGAAGGTCATTGATGAAGCAGCTGAAGATGGTTGGGCCTAGGACACTACCCTGAGGTACTCCTGCAGTGATGTCCCGGGACTGGGATGATTGATCTCTAACAATCACAACCATCTTCCTTTGTGCCAAGTATGACTCCAACCAGTGGAGAGTTTTCCCCCGTTTCCCATTGAATTCAATTTTGCTAGGGCTCCTTGATGCAACACTCAGTCAAATGCTGCCTTAATATCCAGGGCAATCATTCTCATCACACCCATTGAGTTCAGCTCTTTTGCCCATGTTTGAACCAAGGCTACAATGAGGTCAGGAGTCGAGTGGCCCTGGCAGAACCCAAACTGAGTGCTGTGAATAGGTTATTGCTGAATAAGTGCCACTTGATAGCACTGTTGACGACCCCTTCCATCACTTTGCTGATGATTGAGAGTAGACTGATGGGGGGGGCGGTAATCGGCCAGGTTGGATTTTTCCTGCTTTTTGTGCACATGTCATACCTGGGCAATTTTCCACATTTCCGGGTAGATGCCAGTGTTCTAGCTGAACTGGAACAGTTTGGCTAGGGGTGCGGCTAGTTCTGGAGCACAGGTCTTCAGTACGATTGCTGGAATGTTGTCAGTGCCCGTAGCCTTTGCAGTATCCAGTGCCTTCAGTCATTTCTTGATATCATGTGAGGTGAATCAGATTGGCTGAAGACTGGAATCTGTGATGCTGGGGACCTCAGGAGAAGGCCGAGATGGATCATCCACTCGGCACTTCTGGCTGAAGATGGATGCAAATGCTTTAGCCTTGTATTTTCCACTAATCATTGAGAATGGGGATATTTGTGGAGCCTCCTGCTCCTGTTAGTTGTTTAATTGTCCGCCACCATTCACGACTGGACATGGCAGGACTGCAGAACTTAGATCTGATCCATTGGTTGTGGGATCGCTTAGCTCTGTCTATTCAATGATGTTTCCACTGTTTGGCATGCAAATAGTCCAGTGTTGGAGCTTCACCAGGCTGACACCTCATTTTTATGTATGCCTAGTGCTGCTTCTGGCATGCCCTCCTACACTATTCTGAAGTGATTTATGACTTTATAGGGACTAAACCAAATCAGGAGTACATCCCTATAAATCTCCTTTGATCAAGTTCAAACCAGTCAAATTCTCAGACACTTATTTGGGTCCAAAGAATTGTACCAGCCGTCCCTCAACGAAAGAAAACCAACAGAGAATATTACCATCTTTCGGATCGCCTATTTTTAATTATGGCTAAGTCATAAATATCCCAGATATTATAAGGGTCTGGGAAACTTTCTTCAATATGTATCTCTCCACATAAAGAGACACAGAGCAGGATTTCTTGTAGTTGTATACAGAATACTACATGAGACGATTTATTAACTTATAAATATTTATTAAATAATTTAACATGCAATAAACTTCTTAAGTAGATAAGTATATCACAATATCAAATATTACTGTGGGATGTAACAGACATTCTTATTTCTAACATAGAATCCAAAAGTTTAACCTTGCTAATGTTAAAGCAAAATTATCTTAGAATATCCAGAATATCCATCAAAATTTAAAGTAAACTTTTACCTTAATTCCCCCAAGAAAGGCATGGGATAAGAAGTGTTGTCTGAGGATACAACACCCCTAAACTTTGCTTTCAAAACCTATCATTTTTATACTATTTCTCAGGTGTCATCTGACTTCCAGCATTTATGTGATCTTCTCAGCAGGTCTGGCAGCATCTGTGGAAAGAGAAGCAGAGTTAACGTTTCGGGTCAGTGACCCTTCTTCGGAACTGACAAATATTAGAAAAGTCACAGATTATAAACAAGTGAGGTGGGGGTTGGGCAAGAGATAACAAAGGAGAAGGTGCAGATTGGACCAGGCCACATAGCTGACCAAAAGGTCACGGAGCAAAGGCAAACAATATGTTAATGGTGTGTTGAAAGACAAAGCATTAGTACAGATTAGGTGTGAATATACTGAATATTGAACAGCAGCAAGTGCAAACCTGAAGAAAAACAACCTGAAAAAAAAATTGTACAGGTGAGTGCATCAGTTTGGATTAAATACAACAAGGTCATGAATAATGTAACAAAAGCAAAATACTGTGGATGCTGGAAGTCTGAAATAAAAGCAGAAAATGCTGGAAATACCCAGCAACATCTGTGGAGAGAGAAATAGAGTTTACCAGGTTTGCACTTGCTGCTGTTCAATATTCAGTATATTCACACCTAATCTGTACTAATGCTTTGTCTTTCAACACTGTGAAACAACCTCTGGTGGGTCTGTCCTGCCAGGACAGGACATACCCAGAGATGGTGATGGTGCTGTCTGGGACATTGTCTTTAAGGTATGATTCCGTAAGTATGACTATGTCAGGCTGCTGCTTGACTAGTTTGTGTGACAGCACAACTTACCAGGTGTTAGTAAGGAGGACTTTGCAGAGTTGACAGGGCTGGGTTTGCTGTTGTCGTTTCCAATGCCTTGCTCGATGCCATCCAGTTTCATTCCTTTTCTAGGACTTTGTAGTGAATTGATAATCTGAGTGGCTTGTTTGGCCATTTCAGAGGGCATTTATGAGTCAACCACATTACTCTGGGTCTGGAGTCACATGTAGGCCAGACAGGTAAGGACAGCAGATTTCCTTCTCTAAAGGACGTGAGTGAACCAGATGAATTTTTACAACAATTGACAATGGTTTCATGGTCATCGTTAGACTAGATTTTAATTCCAGATTTTTATTACTTGATTTCAAATTTCACCATCTATCCTGGTGGAATTCGAACCCATGTCCCCAGAGCATCCCCAGAGCATTAGCCTGGCCCTCTGGGTTACTAGTCCACTGATATTATCATTATGCCACAGCCTCCCCCCATCAAACTAGTACAGAAAAAAGCACTGTGGATGTACCTACAAGACATGGACCGCAGTGGTTCAAGAAACAGCTCGCCACCACCATCTCAAGGGGAATTTGGGATGGGCAATAAATGCCAGCGATGCCCACATCATATGAATGGATCAAAATAATTTTCAACAGGAATTCTGGATGTAATTCTATAACATGGTAGCTCCATTCCTTTGTCAATAGTATTTTCACTTACAAATAACAGATTCTTCCTTTAGCAAAGGCTCTTCAATAAAGCAGAATAAAAAAATTACTTATGACATACAGCATGCAAACTTCTCCTGACTTAATAAAACTGTCACTCATTTTGTGACATCCAAAATAGCTTAAATGTAAAAGCAGATCGCTGAGGCTTAATCTTAGGCAGTTTTGCAATTCACATAGGAATTCAGCCGTTTGAGAGTATAGTCACACAGAATAAGAAGGCGTTCCAGGCTTGT
Organism: Heterodontus francisci; assembly: GCF_036365525.1. NCBI lineage: Eukaryota > Metazoa > Chordata > Chondrichthyes > Heterodontiformes > Heterodontidae > Heterodontus > Heterodontus francisci. The sequence goes on along the minus strand of NC_090375.1, from coordinate 101,253,427 downwards.
TACAAGCTCCAGAATGAAAGTTGAAGGTAATAATGCATGCCAGGCTCTGTTATAAGTTTTACAACTGTAGCTTGTTATAAAATGTAGAGGATAATAATGGGAACCTGGGAGTAAAGGAAGATGTTAAGATATTCCAGGGTGAGCTAGTCAATTGGATACAAATTTGGCTTGGTGATAGGAGGCAGAGGGTGGTAGTGGAGGGTTATTTTTCAGATTGGAGGCCGGTGACCAGTGGTGTGCCGCAGGGATCGGTGCTGGGCCCTCTGTTGTTTGTCATATATATTAATGACTTGGATGTGAATGTAAGGGGCATGATTAGTAAGTTTGCAGATGACACCAAAATTGGTGGTATAGTGGGCAGTGAAGAAGGTTGTCTAAGGTTACAACAGGATATAGATCAACTGGGAAAATGGGCAAGGGAGTGGCAAATGGAATTTAACGCAGCCAAGTGTGAAGCGATGCATTTTGGGAAAATGACTATGACTATTAAGATATAGAGAGTAGGTTTAGTTAAGGGAACTAATTTCCTTCAGTTGTACATACATTTAGCAGGTCTTCAATCCATAACTAACAAGGGGGTTAAATCCTTATCATAAAGACAATCACCCTTCTTTTTCTTCTTTGGCCTCCTTGTCTCGAGAGACAATGGGTAAGCGCCTGGAGGTGATCAGTGGTTTGTGCAGCAGCGCCTGGAGTTGCTATAAAGGCCAATACTAGAGTGACAGATTCTTCTACAGGTGCTGCAGATAAAATTGGTTGTCGGGGCTGTTACACAGTTGGTCCTCTCCTTGCGCTTCTGTCTTTTTTCCTGCCAACTGCTAAGTCTCTTCGACGCGCCATGCTTTAGCCCCGCCTTTATGGTTGCCCGCCAGCTCTGGCAATCGCTGGCAACTGACTCCCACGACTTGTGATCAATGTCACAGGACTTCATGTCGCGTCTGCAGACGTCTTTAAAGCGGAGCCATGGACGGCCGGTGGGTCTGGTACCAGTGACGAGCTCGCAATACAATGTGTCCTTGGGGATTCTGCCATCTTCCATGCGGCTCATATTATCATAAAGACAATCACCCTAATTTTAATCTAACACCCAATTGGAACAGGGCAGGTTCAGGTTAGACGCCCATTTACACACCACCAGATGTTACTCTCCATTGAGGCCATTCTTGTTGGACAGGTTAGGTTAAGATCAGGGCTAATGCATTAACATTTTTTCCCTTTATTACGCATATTTGTATCAGTGCAGAACTTGGCACACACTTTGTAAGTGTAAGTGTGTTTGGATGTGAACAACTGAGAGAGGCCAGTCCAAAAGAACCTACAAGAAAGCTGCTTAACTAGCAACACAGCTGCCCTAAATATTATGCTTTCGATCAATGCAGATCCAGACTCCTCAATTTCTGGGAGAAATAGAGGGACGCGGTTCACAGCTGATAGCAGGATTTACAGATAAAGATCATAGGCAATGGTGGAAGGGCATGTAGAACTGCTCTGTTCAGCACAGAATGCAAACCATTAATAGCCAGAGGATCAAGTACACATTGAAGGCTATCACCCTGCCACGAACATTGGATCTTGTACTCACACCAGCTAAAGGATATTGTTGGTATTTTTTTTAAATGCCAAGGTTAAAAATGCGATAATTATAAAAATTGTAGGCCAACATATATGCAGGTATCCACAGATGGCAACCAAAGAAAAATTACAGTTGCCAGGCAACATTGTTCATTAATAATACAAACAGAAAACACTAGAAATATTCAGCAGGTCTGGCAGCATCTGTGGAGAGAGAAACAGAGTTAATGGGCTGGATTTGTAAATCTGTTTGGGGTCCAGATTGGAGGCTGACAGGTGCGCATTTTGACACTGCCGGCCTCCATGCCTTTTCGCAGCCACAATCCCGTCCCAAGCCATTCTGAATGAGAGCGGCTCAGGCAAAGCGGCGGGCAGCCAATTAAGGCCAATTATTGCCAATTAGGCCCTGTCCCACATGTATTGGAACGTCCAGGCCAACATGATGGGCTCAGGGTAGGAGGTGGGGGTGAGGTGATCAATCACCCCCTTGGACCAATACTGGCTGCCGGGCCACAGCTGCGGCCATTGGCCATCCACTAGAGGGGTTGCCTTCAGGATCAGGGCCAGGCAGCTGTGGCTTTTTCAAACAATAAAACAAACTTACCTGGCCTTCTCCCTCGCAGTCTCCAACTTCAGATTGGTAGCTCCCATCTTGGCCGGTGGGGCTGCTGATGACTGAATGCTGGAGGGTCTCCCATTGGCCCTCCAGTGTCGGAAGGCTGCCCACCATCCCTCATTGGATGGCGAGCCCAATCCAAGGCCCTTCATTGGCTGAGGGTTTGAAAATTCCAGAGGAGATGATTAAAGCATACAGTGCAGAGTCGGAACCCAGAAGCAGGCCCCATTTCCAGTTGCTAACCCCTGTTTCAAAATCCAGCCCAACATTTCAAGTCAATGAACTTTCATCAGAACTTGGTAAACTCTGTTTCTCTCTCCACAGATGTTGCTGGGTATTTCCAGCATTTTCTGCTTTTATTTCAGACTTCCAGCATCCACAGTATTTTGCTTTTGTTACATTATTCATGACCTTGTTGTATTTAATCCAAACTGATGCACTCACCTGTACAATTATAACCTAAAAGGAATGAAAATTGTTTGTAATTAATACAACAAGCCAATTACATAATCTAGAAAGATTATTGTTATTCATGCATGCTGACAATTTCAATGCAGTCAAACAGATCTTAAACTTTTTCAGATATTCATTAAGCAAGCTACTTTACTATGTGTGAAGCTATCAGATTATGCTGCAACTATCAAAAGAAAAGCACAAATTATTTGTTCATTCCAAGCACATGTTTCCTCTTCCAGGAGAATGAGGAGAATAGAAAGCACTGAGCACTGAAGAGCTGAAGCTCTCAGCAGGCCAAACCCCTTGAAGAGGTGGTAGCAGAGATTTTGGATAGGAGACAGTACCTGCTACATCACTGTTGAATGGGGGTCCATTGTCGCTTCTCACAGTTTGACGGACTCCAAACAAAGTGAATAACTGGTCAAGCTTTGGGGGAGATGTCTGATTTGCTGAGGTAGACGTAATATTTCTATGACTGGGAATCTGCTATAGTCATCAGTGACAACAAGCAAGTGCTCGTCAGTGGACAAGTCTGTGAAGCCTATGCTAACTTCAGTCCATGGGTTGACAGGTAGCTCAGACATATTAAGCAGATCACGAAGATTTGACATTATGGTTGCTTGACATGGCAAACAATGATTGATTTTGTGCTCCACCATGCGGTCAATTCCCAGGAAGTATACCCTTTCCCGAAGAAGCTGCTTGGTTTTGACAATTCTCTGGTGACCCTCCTGTGCTATTTCTAAAACACATTCTCTCAATGACTGAAAAATGACAATGTAGTTGTCGTGCAACATGAGATCAGAAGTGATTGCAACTGTGAGCTTATTTCAAACATTGTGAAGACTTTGTAGCATCTGAGAGATTTCCTTTGTTTACACTCTTTCCAGTTTTGTGATTTCATACATAGCTGTCATACATAGCTGCAACACTTCATCTTGTTTTGTTGCCACTTGATGTCAGTTAATTTTAGCGACTTTGGCACCATGTTTGCATTCATGTAGTTGAGATGTTGTTCGGCAGTCTGTTCTTCGCGACTAGTAGGACTATCGGCAAAGGATGGCACAGAAGGTAGTCTGCTGGGTTAAGCTTGCCTAGCTGATACTTAACACGGGACTCATAGTTTTGAAGTTTGAGTATCCAGTGCTATATTCATGTAGGTAGCTTGCTATGCAGATTGCTGAACTAGCTCACTTGTGACCTCTGATTGGTTATCACTTCAAACTTGCTTTCACACAAGTAGAGATGAAATTTTCAGATGCTCCATGTGACTGAGAGTGCTTCTCCATTTGTTTGCAAGTATCATTGTTCTATGGGTGTTAATGATCTGCTTCTCTTTGTGATGATTGATGATGACCTGCTTTGTCCTTCTGCATGAGAACTGCACCGAAGCCAACTGAGCTAACATCCACAGATAGCTGGGGTTGAAGTAGGAATTTGTGCAACTTCCTGAAACCATTGTTTGATCTGGTGTACAGATTGTTTGTGTAATTTAATTCACTCCCACTTGGTGGTCTCTTTTGTCAGACAGCGTAGCGAGGTCTGGAATGAAACGAATACAATATGTGATGACCTCAAGCAGTCTCCGGACTTCATGCACAATTGTAGGATCTACAATATTTGCAGTGGCTTCGACTTTCCATGGATCAGGCGATACTCCTTTACCGCTGAATACACGACTGAAGAATTCAATTCTGTTTTCATTGAACAGGCACTTGTTTTTGTTCAGTGTTGAGCCTCTTGTAGTGAAAAAGCCCGATATAAGTGGAGAATACTGCAAGATACTTCGATTCTTCAGCAAGCTCGATTTGATGGTAGCCTGCATTGAAGTCAAGTTTAGCGAAACATTTGGCACCATTCACTTTCTCTATGATGTCATCAATTATTGGCATCAAATGTCTTTTTCGTTGTTTTGCTTGATTTAGTGACTGCATGTCAACGCAGATTCTGATCTTATTCTTGCTCTTGGGTTTCTTGACAACTTGTATGTGTGAAACCCAAGGGCTGGGCTCATCCCTAATGTTCTCAATGATGTTAAGGTCAAGCAAGCGCTGACGTTCCTTCTCTGTCTGCTTTCTGACATGGCACACTATTCGTTTATGTTGACGCACGACTGGACGAACCTTGGAATTTACATGAAGCTTGCATATAGCACCCTTCAGTTTGCCGATACCCATGAAATGGTCAGCATACAGTTCAGGAACGCATAGGAACTGCATATGTGACTGTAATCATGAGCAGATCTGTTGCTATGTGGAAACTGCGGAGCATGTCACTTTCTCCATATGTTATTGTGGGACCACCTTAAGAGGCTATACGTGAAGGCCACTGGAGAAAGTAATGTTGCATCACACATGACCAGGGAGTTGTGGGTGTGGCTCGACAGGGTAAGATGTGTCTTAGTGTGATCATGTAATAACTGTATGTATATATGTTCCAGTTAAGTTATAATAAAATATATTCTTAGTATATTACTTGTAGTCCTGTGAATCTTAAAATAGTTCACACACCAAAGGATCAAATAATATTACAGATGTGACATAGAAAACAATTCGTTCTGATTGTCTTTGAATGTGACTGACATTTCAGAAGTCCTAAGAACTTTCAGTCATTTGTTACTGTTGTAGGAGAAGATTTTTGTATTCCCTGGTTCGCAAAGGATGGGGCAGTCCTGAATGTTTTATTTCCCATGATGTTGACAGATGCTCCTGTATCTATGAGAGCATCTACTTTCGAGCAGCTAATGGTCACTGTCACACATGGCTGGTTGCTGCAGTGGAAGAGAGCACAAAAGTACATTCAGGATCATCTATCTCTATATTGGCTACATTCTCTCGCCTTTTTGGTGTGGCACATATACATGGCACCCTTTTGGTAGTATTGCTCTTAAAATACGAGCAAAATGGTTGAATTTCCCACAAGCTTTACATTGCTTGTCAGCAGCGGGGCATACTGTCTGGTGTGCATAAGTACCGCTGCAGTGGAAGCATTGCTTGGACAATTCATGATCCTGTTTGCGAGATTGTCATTTTTGCTTTGCAGGGGTGGTTGCCTGGTACATGAGTGGTGAACACCGTTTACAGGAGTTGAGCTGGAAGTGCGGCATTTGCTGTTGGCAGCCTCAACTTCAGCTGCTCTGGACTCTGAAAGGGATACCGATCTTGATAACCCCAGCAGCTCTGACAACTTTATATCTTTCTCAGGTGCTTTTCTGCTTATTTGATTAGACAGGCAACATTCAATTATTTGTGTTTTGATTTCCCATTCGACATGTTCAATGTCATCAAAGTCATATTTGGTTGCCAGTTGTCTCAATCATGTGCAATATTATCAATTATCTCTTTTGCTTCTTGCTCAGTTCATCGGAAAATAATTGTTTCATATATTGCATTCTTTTTCGACGTGAAATAACTTGTTGGTGCATTTTCTTCTGAGTCGTAGTCATCTTGCGCAGGCCTAAGTGTCTCAAAAATATCTTCTAGTTCTTCACCTCACTAGTGGAGACGTAAAGTATTTTTTCTCATCATCAGTGATTCCAAAGCCCGTCGTTGCGCCCTTGAATCATCGCAGTCACTTCTACTAATGTGGGAACACAGATGAGGGCTCAGAGTGCATGTGAAAATGTGATAGGTTGGGTATAGTTGTTGCCATCTTGATCAACAGTGCAATGATAGTGCATGATCAAGGATCCAGTATAGCGTTCTACAGGCACAATCACACAGACGTCATTAAAGGTAATAAGGTTTAAGCAAAGCAAACTACTCTTGCATTGGTGGATGAGACAAAATGACTGCTGCATTAGCTGCACAATGATCCAAGGCCTGCTGTGTGCAAACCCCAACACTGTTCATATTTGACAATCTGCATTACCTGGAGTTCATGACTGAAAGCACAGCGAATTATACCTGGCTATATAGTAAATGTGGATTCCATCCTCGTAGCTACTGTAAGAACTCACATTGTAGATCTGCTTTTGTAAATCTCTGGAAGAAACACACAGCACTTCCTTCTGGAATGCTGCTGTAAACTGACACTTTATTATCAACTCCCTCTAGTGGCACACTGTGCATGCTACACCAAGCATGTATAGAAGCCTCAAATGCACAATACACCACATATCAAATGAACAATAAATGAACAATACATTGGGGAATTTGCAGGTGGTGGTGTTCCCATGTGCCTGCTACCTTGTCCTTCTAAGTGGTAGAGGTCACTGCTTTGTAAGGTGCTGTCAAAGGAGCCTTGGTGAGTTGCGGCAGTGCATCTTATAGATAGGACACCCGTTGATTGTGTGTGTAGCATGACACATTACATGCACATGGACTGATCATGTACATTTCTCCTTCCTGTTACAATTATGCTGCAATCAAAGCAAGCGAGGTACTCTCATCAATCAGCCTCATCAGAGCACACGGCACCCTTACAATTTGAAGCTCTGCCAGATTTATAGAAAATAACACAGGGTAAATCTTCATGGGGGTGTGCAAAAGGCTGAGTTGGTGGCTGAAGAAAGACTGGCTGTTGCTGAGCAGTGACCTAATATTGCTATGATCCCTGTTGAGCTATGAATAATTCTAGACATTTGGGCCAACTATAAAATGGAAGAACGCGATTAGACTCACCATTTATTTTTCGCCTTGCAGAGCATAATGCAAGCAGTTGCTACATAGTTGGAAATTATCATGCAGCATATTCACTCCCTGCAGATTGTCCTTAAATAGTATACAGCATCAATGGCATCAATGATTTCAGAGACTCAGAAAGTGAGCAAAGTCAGTATCTCTCATGGGTGCTCTCACTGATGTAGCTGAGGTGTTAGCTTCCAAAATATAAGATGCTATAACTGTCACTTCCATGATCTTGGAAACAGGTTACAGTGAGCCACCAGTGAGAGACCCCTATGGCAGTGGAATGTTTAGTGCTTGAGCAGATCAATGGCAGATGTGACTTCCAGCAGGAATATGTGGGTAGATGCACAGGAACGGATATTAAAGCATTACCAGTGCTTTGTTCATAGGGGTGTTAGTTTCTCCAGGGAGCTTTTTCTTCTCATCTGTGGTAACTTCAGTGAACGAGCCATCACATTTTAAAAAAAATATTTGTTCATGGGATGTGGGCATCACTCGCAGCATTTATTACCCATTCCTAATTGTCCTTGATAAGGTGGTGCTGAGCTGCCTTCTTGAACCGCTGCAGTCCCAGTGGTGTAGGCACACCTACTGTGATATTAAGATGGAGTTCCAGGATTTTCACCCAGTGACAATAAAGGAATGGCTATATATTTTCAAGTTAGGATAGTTTGAGACTTAGAGGGTATCTTGGAGGCAGTAGTGTTCCCATGCACCCTGCTGCCTTGTTCTTCTAGTCTGTAGAGGTGGCGGGCTTGGAAGGTGCATGTTGAAGCAGCCTGTGTGACTTGCTGCAGTGCACCTTGTAGATGGTACACACTGCAGCCACGGTGTGCACGTGCTGAAGAGAGTGAATGCTTAAGGTGGTGGATGGGAGGTGAATCAAGTGGGCTGCTTTGTCCTGCATAATGTTAAGCTTCCTGAGTGTTGTTGGAGCTGCAGTCATCCAGACAAGCAGAGAGTATTCCATCACACTTCTGACGTGTGCCTTGTAAATAATAGACAGGCTTTGGCGAGTCAGGAGCTGAGTTATTTGCTGAAGAACACCCAGCCTCAGACCTACTCATGTAGGCACAGTATTTATGTGGTTATGTTTTAGCTTCTGGTCAATGTTGACCCCTAGGATGTTGATGGTGGGATATTCAGTGATGCTAATCCCATTGAAAGCCAAGTGGAGGTGGTTACACTCTCTCTTGATGGAGATGGTCATTGTCCACTTGTGTGGTGCAACTGTTACTTGTCACTTATCAGCCCAAGCCTGAATGTTGACCAAGCCCATGTGGCCATGGACTGCCTCACTATCTGATGGGTTGCGAATGAAACTGAACACGATGGGTGGAATTTTATGCCCTCCCCCGCGATGGGCTTGGAGGCGGGGAGAGCTTAAATTGGTTGGGATTGTTCTGGGGATTCCTGCCAACATCCCGCCTCTGCCGAAATTTAGTCTGGGGCGGTGAACGGCCATCCTGCCTCTGCCACCAATTGAGGCCCTTAACTGTATAATTAACCCCTAATTAAGGGTCTCTTCCCACCGCAGCAACAAATATCTGTGTGACAGGTGGCCGTGTAGCACCTGGGAAGAATGGCATGATAAGCCATGCAGACTGCTTCCCGGCTGCGAGTGGTGGGCAGGGATCCCTCATTCGAAGGCACTTAGTGCCTGAATGAGGGACCCATCACTGGGAAGGGGTATGGGGGGGTGGCACTGAGGACCACCCCCTGCCCTTGCTGCCGACCCCCTCCCCCCGCGACACCCACCCTGCAAGACCCCTCCCGTCCTGACATGACTTGAGCCGCTCCTTGGTATCTGATGACTGCAGCTACAACAGCAGCCACTGCCTCTGCAGTGGCCCTGCAGCTACCAGCCTCTGATTGGCTGGCAGCTCTACAAGACGGGACTTCTGGCGGTTAGGTCCTAAATCCTACGGAAGTCCCGCCACTGTCCAGTTAAGTGCCTGATTGGTGCTAAATTTGGCAGGTCGTCCATACAAGTGCTGACGCAGGGATTTCAATGTCGGTTTTCTCTCTACGTTGCGACCCCACTGCCAGCACAAAATTCCACCCTATGAGTCATCAGCAAACATCCCCACCTTTGACCTGATGATGGAGACAAGATCATTGATGAAGATGATTAGGCCTAGGACCCTGCCCTGAGGAACTCCTGCAGTGATATTTTGAGGCTGAGATGATTTATCTCCAACAACTACAACCATCTTACTTTGTGCTAGATATGACTCTAGCCATTGGACAGTTTTCCTGTTGATTCCCATTGATTTCAATTTTAGTAGGGCTCTTAGATGTTACACTCTCACATCACCTCTGAAATTCAGCTCTTTTGTTCATGTTTGAAACAACGCTGTAATGAAGTCTGGAGTGGACTGGTCCTGGTGGAATCTAAACTGAGCATCGGTGAGCACATTATTGGTGAGTAAGTGCCATTTGATAGCATGGTCAATGACACTTTCCATCACTTTGCTGATGATCAAGAATAGACTGATGGGGCAACAATTGGCTGGATTGGATTTGTTCTACATTTTGTGAACAGGACATATCTGGTCAATTTTCCACTTTGTCAGGTAGCTGCCAGTGTTGTAGCTGTACTGGAACAGTTGGCTAGATGTGTAACAATTCTGGAGCATAAATTTTCAGCACTAAAGCCGGGATGTTGACAGGGCCAATAGTTTTTGCTGCATCAAGTGCATTCAACCATTTCTTGAGATCTTGTGGAGTGAATTTAAATGGCTGAAGTCTGGGCTTTGTGATGGTGGGGACTCAGGAGCAGGCCGATATGGATCATTCACTCAGCATCCCAGCTGAAGATGGTTGCAAATACTTTTGCCTTGTCTTTTATACTCATCTGCTGGGCTCCACATTATTGAGGATGAGAAAGTTTATAGGGTCTCCTCCTCTCAATAATTGTTTTATAGTTCACCACCATTCACAACTGGATGTGGCAGAACTGCAGCATTTTGATCTGATCTTTTGGTTGTGGGATTGCTTAGTTCTCTCTATAGCATTCTACTTCTGCAGTTTAGCAAGCATACATGCCATTTTTCCAAGGTTTCCACAGCTCTTGCATTGAAGTTACAATGGAAGATTGGGAGAACCCCCATGGAAATGTGCCACGTATGTACCTATGATTAGTAACAGAAGAAACCTTCTTAAGCAAAGAGATCCATGCAGCCAAGAAAGGACAGTTGATTTCAGGCACCAAGGAAGAACTGTCATACAGTGATAAATGGGCAGTTCAATCAGACACATATTCTCAGCAGGCCTCTCAGGAAGCATTCACACCCATACCTTGCAGTAGTGCAAGGATGTTACATTCAAACGAACACATGCACTCATACATGCAGATCATTGTTATTAACAATGACGTATTTAAATAGCATCATTAATATAGTAAATGTTGCAAGACACTTAACAGAAGAGATATAATTTATTTTCAACGAAGGTGCACAGAAGGCACAGCACATCAATCACCTTAATGTTTGCAGTCATTCCATTTTTAAAAAATCTTTGTTTTCCACATAAATAATAAAAAATAAAAAAGCTTGTAAAAGTAGCTTAAAACAACAGCCCATGAACTTAAAAGCATGAGTAAACTCCTCAATAAAAACTTGGTAAATCAATTCCTCTCTTTGTCCTGTATGCCACTTTTCATGGCTCTATTGTATTGTACACCACACCATGAACAGAAGGCACCTCCCACCCTCCTTGGTCAGGTCCAAACATCAGAACTGTTAGGTGCAAACTTTCATTCATCAGGAATGGAAAACTGGGAATAATGGGTCAATGAAAAGGAAAACTGGGCAGGCTGTGTAATGGGCAGCTTCTGCCATCAGTATCTTGGAGGATGAACTGGATCAGCCATATCAATAATGTGGGTACAAGAGTAGAGCAGAGGCTGGGCATTCTGTGACAAGAATTCCTTGAGGTAAGCGTCTAGTGGAATATTCACCAGTTGTCTGGATTAAAGCAGCTTCTACAATACTCAAGTACTTGATGCCATCCCCTGCACAGAGCAGTCCTCTTGATGGGCACTGCTACCACTGGGTAATATCTCCCCCATCAACTACTGAGGTACCATGGACTGCAGCAATTCACTAAATTTACTTCAACAGTACCTCAACGCAGCCTCCAAGCTCTATGACATCTACTACAAAGATTGTGGAGACACTAGAACCTCAGGATTCCCCACCACCTACTGGAAGATTAATGTGAGTAATGAATTTAGTAATGCTTATGACGTGAGCTACAACTCAGATAAACTATTGTAACCGCTATCTAATTTAGAAAGGGAACTGAGACCAAATATTATGAAGCTTCTAATTATTTTACAAGTGTGGCAGTAAACAATTTTAAAATCTGGGCAGAGCTTTCAAGTTTGGTTTCAGTGTAAAATAGGTGATAATAGACCATCCGCGCAGTATACACCCTGCCAGATTTCCCTTTCATTCAGGTTTTATGCCCCTGGTGAGGATAAAAGGTTTGCGTATCTTTTAGTTCAACTGAATTTAAATGGAGATTTCTATTCAATCAAGTAAATTTGCCTTTCCTTTAATATATTGACCCAGATTTTCCTCTAATTGGTGAAGGAACAGCTTTTGCTGTTCACTTCCAGTACAGTTACCCACAGACATTTTTGCAGGCTTATCGGCAGAGATTTCTACTAACCTGTTATCTGTTTCATTGCAGCACCCTCTACAGAGGATCTGTGGTGTCTGAACAGGTAAAGCAGTAGCAAGGCTTTTCAAGCATTCAGTTTGAAGTATACACACTGAGAAGTGCAGACTACAAACCAGGAAGTAAAACGCAGGAAATATAAATTAAATTTAACTCATTGCACAGGAAGCAAAATAAAAATTAAGACATAAATGTGAGACTAATGGAGAGAGATAAAAGAAATTAAAACAGAAAACTAAAAGAAAATCCATAATATTAACTTTCTTCTAAGGGAATGAAACTCCAATTGTAAAATTAATTTTTCATGGCCATAGAGGATATTAATCAGTAAATTTGACTTAGTACACTGTTAAGAGCAAGACATCACTACAGGTGTTCCTCAGGATAGTGTCATAGACCCAAACAGCTTCAGCTACTTCATCATGGCCTACCCTCCATCATAAGGTCAGAAGTGGGAATGTTTGCTGATGATTGTACAGTGCTCATTAGCATTCACTGCTCCTCAGAAAATGAAGCAGTCCGTGCCCACTTGCAGTAAGACCTGGACAGCATTAAGGCTTAGGCTAATGAGTGACAAGTAACATTTGTGTCACACAAGTGCCAGGCAATGACCATCTCCAGCAAAAGAGAATGTAACCATCGCCCTTGACCTTCAATGGTGTTACCATCACTGAATCCCCCACCATCAACATCCTGGTGATTACCATTGACCAGAAACTTAACTGGACTAGCCATGTAAATACTGTGGCTACAAAAGCAGGTCAGAGGCTGGGAATTCTGTGCTGAGTAACTCACCTCCTGACTCCCCAAAACCTGTCCACCAACTACAAGACACAAGTCAGGAGTGTGATGGAATACTCTCTGCTTGCCTGATGGGTGCAGCTCCAAGAACACTCAGGAAGCTCGACACCATCCAGGACAAAGAAGCCTGTTTAATCGGCACCCCATCCACCATCTTCAACATTCACTCTTTCCATCACCACCCCAGTGGCAGCATTGTGTCCCATCTGCAAGATGCAGTGCAGCAACTTGTCAAGCCTCCTTTGACAGCATCTTCCAAATCCGTGAACTCTACCACCTAGAAGAACAAGGGCAGCAGATGCGTAGGAACACCACCACCTGCAAGTTCCCCTCCAAGTTGCACACCATTCTGACTTGGAACTATTTCACTGTTCCTTCACTGTCACTGGATCAAAATCCTGCAACCCCCTCCCTAATAGCACAATAGGTGTACCTAAACCATGTGGACTGCAGCGGTTCAAGAATGCGGCTCTGCACAGCCTTCTCAAGGGCAATTAAGGATGGACCAACACAACCTTGCCAGCGACAGGCACATTCCAAGAACGAATAAAAAAAAAATTACTCCTCTGAGTGCACCGGCCATAACTTTTTCAGCCATTTGTTAATGCTGGACAAATGAGCACGTTTACACCATTCCATTGATTTCTATGCAGGTTCCATCCATGAAAATTGCAACAGTGCAGCCTGTGGAGGGACTGGGTTTCACTGACAGAAACTTTGGATTTCCACATTTAACTGCGCATATGAGGACACCAGAGTTGCAGTACCGTGTAATAACGATGAACACTGATAGCTTTGCCGTTATTATTACAGCAAAATCTGCGTCATTGAGTTGACTGCTACTCTTCACCCTCAAGGAGGAATTATCTAATGTGCCATAAGGTTAGTCCCTTCAAAAATTGACAATTTTGAAAATTTGCATGTAAGATGTATACACTTTTATTTAATTAAGATAGAAAGCATAAATAATTAATTTGTCTTTACTTTATTCCAGATTTTAAAATCATTTTAGTAAATAGGTGATTGCATAACCGAATCCCAAAGAATAATATGGTGCAGATTGGCTGCAGTATTTGCCTAATAAGTAACAGTGACTGCAATTCAAAACTAATTCATTGGCTGCAATACGGTTCAAGACGTCCTGAAGCCAAGAAAGGCATTATGTAAATGCAATTCATTCTTTTTAGGTAGTCATAATTATTTATTCATAATTAATTTTTTGATTGATATTCATTTGGTGTGCTGTCTAAATTTGTGTTCAAGACCTGTATTATGCAAAAGTAACAGAATATAAAATAAACACAGTCATTTCTGATGTGTCAGCTGCCTTTGAATGAAAAGCAGTAACAAAAATTGCTGTTGTGCTAGCACAATAAATCCACATGCATTTTAATGAATTCCCACTTGTCTGGTATGAAGGAACATAAACACAAATGTTTAGCAAGATATGACACACCATAGCTTTTTGACATAACTAAGAAACAAATGTAAATTAAAATATTTAAATTTTTGCATTGGCAGCATACCTACTATGCACATTACAAATTAAAAATGTATGATATATTTACTAGCTGTGATGTATGACTAATTTCAAAAAAATCAAAATATGACACAAAATTTGGAAGTATTGTGCACTATGAGGAGGATAGTAATAGACTTCAAGAGGATACAGTCAGGCTGGTGGAATGGCAGACAAGTGGCAGACAATATTTAATGCAGAGAAGTGTGAAGTGGTGCAATTTGGTGGAAAGAACGAGGAGAGGCAATATAAGATAAAGGGAGCCATTCTAAAGGGAGCAGAAACAGAAAGACCTTGAAGTATATGTGCACAAATCATTGAAGGTGACAGGGCAGGTTGAGAAAGCGGTTAAAAAGCCAACTGAGACTATCGGCTTTATCAATAGAGGCATAGAGTACAAAAACAAGGAAACTATGATGAACCTTTATAAAACTTTGGTCGGCCTGAGTTGGAGTATGCTTCTCAATTCTGGGTGCTGCACATTTGGAAGGATGTGAAGGCATTAGAGAGGGTGCAGAAAAGATTAACGTCAATAGTTCCAAGTAAGTGGCACTTCAGTTAACTGGATAGATTGGAGAAGCTGGTATTGCTCTCCTTAGAGAAGAGAAGGTTGAGAGGAAATTTGGTAGAAGTGTTCAAAATCATGAGGGGTCTAGACAGAGTAGATAGCGAGAAAATGATCCCATTGGCAGAAGGGTTTATAGAATCGGGGCTTTCAAAAGGAAATTGATAAGCAACTAAGGGAAAAAATTTGTCGGGCTACAGGGAAAGGGCGGGGGAGCAGGACTAGCTGAGTTGTTCTTGCAGACAGCCAGCACAGACACGATAGGCTAAATGGCCTCCTTCTGCACTGTAACCATTCTTTGATTTTATGATAACATTATAACATGTTTGACGCCCCCCATCAAAGCGATTTTGCATTCTGTTTCTCGTAAAAGCTAAACCGCAAAAAGGTTTTGAAACTTTAGCTGGAGAAAGTTTAAATCCAACATGTATAACGCTTTGAAAATCTCAAAATCTATCCCATTATATCTTAAGAAAAGGACAAACAGCTGGTGATGCAATATTATCTTCTACAGACATCCATTCTTTAGCTGATTTACTTATATGCTTCCAATTTAAAAAAAAAACATAAATTTCTTATCATACTTGTATATTCTGCAACAGATGCATTATCAAGGGTAGAGATGAATGTTTGGGTAAATGCAAAGAAAATTGGGTTCTCTGGTCTCATGCTATTTGAAATTTTAAAACATGTTTGCAAATGGGTGAATGCATAACTGAATCCCAAACTAAACTTTGATGCAAGTGCTGAACAATTTCCAAGATGGAACCTGTTGTATGATTGCCTTTAAGCGTGATGTCCCTTTAAGATCTTAGTATGCTAATGAGCTAAGTACCAGGACATAGTCATGTGACTCAAAGCCAGAGTCACTCTGCAATTGTAACACATAGAGGAAGGTTCTGTAAATAGTTTGCTCTGTACTGTATATAATAGTTTAGTTGTAATAAACCTGTTTGAGATCTTCAGCATAACTGGACTCCACGCATCTCATTTATGTCACATCAGACAACATAAAGAACTTATTACATGGTGGCAGCTGTAGTGAAAAGACAAAATCTACATTTGAAGATCACAGGTAAAACAGCTTTGAAAACGATCCTTCCTACAGCCAAAAAAGAGAAAATTCAACAGAAATACTGGCCCAAAAAGTGAACAGAAAAAAGAACTTACCTCCAGCTGTAAAAGACAGCGCTCAGAACGACAGGCTGCAAGTAAACTGGGTGAGTCATTGTGCCGATGGCCAAGGGATACTGGTTTTTAGAAAACAGCTTTGAAGTGCTTAAAAGATTGTTTTTTTACCCCCCCCAAAGACTCCGTAAAAGAAATGGGGAAGACCCAACTCTCCTACCAGGCTGATCAAGGTCAGCGCCATTGCCGCAGGCATCCAATAGCAAAAAGCGGGGGAAACCTCCGATCACTGCAGAGTCCCCATTCACACAGGCAAAGTTAAAAAATCAATAAATCACTCGAGCATGAAGAAGAGTTTCCATTCACACAGCTGCAGTTATAAAAAAAAGCACTCAAGATTGAACAACATAAACAAACAAACTCTAGCAAAAAAAGCAATTGAAATGCCTATTGAACAGCTGTGTAAACAGACAAACTTGAATGCTGCAAGCAAGATAAACACTGTCAAACACCTGCTCCTCACAATCCAAGCAGCTAGTCTAAATAACAAAGATTTTCTGAAAGGGGTAACATTGTAGAGTCATAGAGCGAATCTTAAAGTAATCTCTAAGCAAAAGAACAGCAGAAAGATAGATACCGAATTTCTCAGCATGAACTGGAAGGCCACGGATATCTTATCTGAGTTCCAAATTTTCTAACAAAGAATGCAGTTATGGTTCACAGACCAAGCGATTGCAAAACCAGAAAAAACAGGCTGTAAATATACTAATTGCAGTTGGAAATGAGGGATAATGCAGTATCAATACCTCTGGCTTGTCTGAAGACGACAGCAAGATCCCGCCAATATATGGAACGTGCTAGAAGATCAGCTCTGACTAAGAGTGAATTTTAGAATTCACTGTCTGGAATTGATGGTCTACAGGCAACAACCACAGGAATCAATAGATCAGTTCATCGGTAGATGCTGTAGTAAGGGCAACGAATGCGATTTTTCCCAAGCTGAGCTGTCAGAGCGACTAATGGAGCTGGTGATTGTCTCAACACCCATTGAAGCATTTCAGAAAGACTCATGGGGAAAAAGAAAGGACACAGCATTAATGAGCTGCTGGAAGATGGCAGGAAATATGAAGCCATTGTAGCTGGACAACAGCATCTGCAAGCACTAGGTGCAGCCAGCAGTATTGGCACCATAACCATGTTGAAAAGAGCAAGCAAGCTGTGGTTGGTCCCACATACCGTAAAGTTTTCCTGCATTTCAAGATGTGTGCAAGGTATGCGATGCAAAAGGACACTGGGCCCTCCTGTGCAAAAAATCTGGCTCTAAAGACGCAGCCAGAAGTCATGGTAGACAAAAACAAATTGAAAATAGAGCAACAGCAGCAAGGGGAGTGCCTGAGTAAACGTAAGCCGCTACATGAAGTCCACAATGGAACAGACCTGAGACAAGACTTAGAGCAGATCAATTCTTAGTCAGAAGACGAGCCAACATTCCACATTGTGAACCTACACATCATGTTGATGAAGTCAAACAAGTGGAAGCTTTTGCCACTGTTGAAATCATGTGTCCAAAGAAAGTTGGCAAACATACACTCAGGGTTAAGATTGACACTGGAGCTAGTGCAAATATCCCACCAGTCCAAATCCTGAAGGAGATGTACTTTTTTTTTAGAACATTACAGCGCAGTACAGGCCCTTCGGCCCTCGATGTTGCGCTGACCTGTGAAACCATCTGACCTACACTATTCCATTTTCATCCATATGTCTGTCCAACGGCCACTTAAATGCCCTTAAAGTTGGCAAGTCTACTACTGTTGCAGGCAGGGCGTTCCACGCCCCTACTACTCTCTGAGTAAAGAAACTACCTCTGACATCTGTCCTATATCTATCACCCCTCAACTTAAAGCTATGTCCCCTCGTGTTTGCCATCACCATCCGAGGAAAAAGACTCTCACTATCCACCCTATCTAACCCTCTGATTATCTTATATGTCTCTATTAAGTCACCTCTCCTCCTCCTTCTCTCCAACGAAAACAACCTCAAGTCCCTCAGCCTTTCCTCGTAAGACCTTCCCTCCATACCAGGCAACATCCAAGTAAATCTCCTCTGCACCCTTTCCAAAGCTTCCACATCCTTCCTATAATGCGGTGACCAGAACTGCACGCAATACTCCAGGTGCGGCCTCACCAGAGTTTTGTACAGCTGCAGCATGACCCCGTGGCTCCGAAACTCAATCCCCCTACTAATAAAAGCTAACACACCATGTGCCTTCTTAACAGCCCTATTAACCTGGGTAGCAACTTTCAGGGATTTATGTACCTGGACACCAAGATCTCTCTGCTCATCTACACTACCAAGAATCTGCAGTACTCTGCATTCCTGTTACTCCTTCCAAAGTGAATCACCTCACACTTTTCCGCATTAAACTCCATTTGCCATCTCTCAGCCCAGCTCTGCAGCCTATCTATGTCCCTCTGTACCCTACAACATCGTTCGGCACTATCCACAACTCCACCGACCTTCGTGTCATCCGCAAATTTATTAACCCACCCTTCTACACCCTCATCCAGGTCATTTATAAAAATGACAAACAGCAGTGGCCCCAAAACAGATCCTTGCGGTACACCACTAGTAACTAAACTCCAGGATGAACATTTGCCATCAACCACCACCCTCTGTCTTCTTTCAGCTAGCCAATTTCTAATCCAAAGCTCTAAATCACCTTCAACCCCATACTTCCATATTTTCTGCAATAGCCTACCATGGGGAACCTTATCAAACGCCTTACTGAAATCCATATACACCACATCCACTGCTTTACCCTCATCCGCCTGTTTGGTCACCTTCTCGAAAAACTCAATAAGGTTTGTGAGGCACGACCTACCCTTCACAAAACCGTGCTGACTGTCGCTAATGAACTTATTCTTTTCAAGATGATTATAAATCCTATCTCTTATAACCTTTTCCAACATTTTACCCACAACCGAAGTAAGGCTCACAGGTCTATAATTCCCAGGGCTGTCTCTACTCCCCTTCTTGAACAAGGGGACAACATTTGCTATCCTCCAGTCTTCCGGCACTATTTCTGTCGACAATGACGACATAAAGATCAAGGACAAAGGCTCTGCAATCTCCTCCCTGGCTTCCCAGAGAATCCTAGGATAAATCCCATCTGGCCCAGGGGACTTATCTATTTTCACACTTTCCAAAATTGCTAACACCTCCTCCTTGTGAACCTCAATCCCATCTAGTAGACTGAATCTCAGTATTCTCCTCGACAACATTTTCTTTCTCTACTGTAAATTGGTGTCATTGGAAATCAATAATACAACCAACAACTGCCAAGTTATCTGCATCCCTTGCAATGGCACACTAACAATGCAATGCAGGCATGGAAACCGCAAATATTTTACCTGGTAGACACATGCGGACCAGCGGCGGCAGGACTACCAGCGTGTAAGGACCAAAACATCATAACTATCCACAAGGTCACCAAGGTACCCATTACAACAGAAGGGATCAAGGGTACCTGCATTGAGTCACAGGTCCTCCACGATCTCAGTGGCTCTGGTTTGGAGAGTATCAGATCCAAACTCAGGTGGTGAAAGCTCTTTGTCAACAGGCAGTGTTTCCTTGCACTCCAGCAATTCAGAAGAAGAGATTGATGTTGTCAGTACTGAGAAGCAAAGGCTGGCAATGGGGAACATTGCCAAGGGGAAATCTCCAAGGACCAGAACCCGATTGCAGACTCTGGTCAGCATCAAACGGTGCAGTCTGGAAATCCAGCAACAGCACAACTAGGCTGTGTCTTCATTTCTGTTCTCTAGAGAACCGCCAGCAACACAACAAGCTAGAATGGACAGATACCTCCATGAGGCAAAGTAATCCTCCCCTAACAAGTCCTTGACCTTGAGCCCCAGGCCTTCAGACGGGGAGGATGTGGAGAGGCGAAGGACATGGAAGAGGCTGAGAAGGAATGAGTTGAAGCATTATCTATTGGCTCTTCGAGATGAGATGCCGGAAGTTTCCAAGAATGACAGGGCCTCAAAAGTTGTCATCTTGAGAAAAGCAACAGAGCATTTTAGCAGGCTGAAGGCAGAGCAACAGAAACGAAATGCAGAGAGGGAGAAAACTTCAGAAAAAAACAGCAACAGCTGAGAGGCAAGTTCTCCGAGCAAGAATTGTCAAACCACCAAAATGATATGTGGAGTCTTAAGCTTCTGCATGTTTAAATTTCGTAATCGCTATCCATATGTAAATAATTTTGATGTTATCTAATGTTATGTGTTTTACTTGCAGCATACGAGACTTATCTTTGGAAAGAAAGGGGACATTGTATGATTGCCTTTAAGAGTGATGTCCCTTTAACATCTTAGTATGCTAATGAGCTAAGTACCAGGACGTAGTCACGTGACTTGAAGCCAAAGTCACTCTGCAACTGTAACACCCAGAGGAGGTTTGTCCAACATTTGGCCCACGGACCAGGATCCGGCCCATCAAAGGTTTCCATCCGACCTGCAGATGTCAACTGTACCTGGGCCGTTTTTGATCCTCACCATGGGTCCGTGACTGCAGAGGAGACATTTTCCACTGGCTTCATCTTGCAGAATGGCTTTTAAAAAATAGTAGGTGACAGGTGTCAATTGGGAACAGCAGATTCTGAACTTTGGACAGATTCCGATGGGTTCCGGCTTTTTAAAAAATCCGTCAGGATCTGTCTGAAGTTCAGAAACTGCTGTTCCCAATCCACACCAGTCAGCTGTGAAAGAGACAGCACGATGAGTTTTTAAAAAAAAATTGACCAACCATCTGCTGAGCATTCCCACTCTCTGCAACTGTCAGAGAGAGAGAGAGAGAGAGGGGGGTAACAGAAAGGGGGGAGAGCAGAGAGAGAGAGACAGTGGGGACTGAGAGAGAAAGGGAGGGACAGAGAGAGAGAGAAAGGGAGGACAGAAAGAGAGAGGGGGCAGAGAGAGAGGGAGCGACACTGAGAGAGGGGAGACAGAGAGGAAGGGGGAGACACAGAGAAGAGAGGCACTGGGAGAGAAAGAGACAGAGAAAGAGACGGAGAGAGAGTGATCAAGATCACCCCTGACAGATGGACATCTATCCAGAATACTCTGCATTGCTACATCAAGTGTGTGGAAAAAGACTGACCACTTATGCAAGCAAAAATAATGCCAGGTATGTCACTAAATTAGTTTTCAATATAGTGACGAGAAAGTGACAAGTGCACATTTATTGTTGTTTTTATTAGTAAGATAAATTTTTAATGCCTTTATCTTTCGAAATTTGCTCACCGGCCCCTTGGGCCGAGCAAAATTCATAAAGCGGCCCTCTGCTTGAAAAGGTTGGACAACACTGACCTAGAGGACGGTTCTGTAAATAGTTTGCTTTGTACTGTATATTATACTTTAGCTGTAATAAACCTGTTTGAGATCTTCAGCATAACTGGACCCCACACATTTCATTTATGTTTCATCAGACAACGCAAAGAACTCATTACAAAACCCATTCCAGTTTCTACTTTTCGAAACAATCAACAGTCTTGCCTGCTCTTGACGTTGTGTTTGATAGTGTGCCAGCCAGTGTGCAACAGTTGAGCTCTTAATAATGAATTCCTGGTCTTTGACTCTGTATAACAGCACATCAGTGAGCTACCCAAACAGGTCTTGATTCAGATACACTATATTGATGAGTTATCTGCTGTAGCTTGAGCACAAATATAGTCAGAAAAATCAAACAAAAATTAATGAAGACTACCTAGAAAAAAAGAAGTTTCATTTACCTAATGCCTTTCATGACACCAGGACCTCTCAAAGTGCTTTACAGCCAACTAATTAATTTTGAAGTGTAGTCACTTGTTTCTCAGGCAAATGCATCAGCCAATCTGCCCACAACAAGGTGCACAAACAGCAATGAGATAAATAATCAGTTCATCTGTTCTTTTTTGTGATGTTGGTTAATGGATAAATGTTGGCTTGGGACTGGAGTGAGGTCAGACCGAGTTTAATATAAGATGTGAGGCTTAGACTGAGGCAGCATGATGAGACAGCAGCAGTTTTTTGAACATAAAAGCTTCTTCTTTATTCTGTGTTTAGTTTCACTTTCCCTTTTCTAGTATGTGTGTTCTACAGCAGCCTCCAGAGTAAACAATGCACAATGCAATTGCAATTTCAAAGCACAAAACACCACAGCCAGGACATTGGAAAACACTCTGCTCCATTTTGAAATTATGGATGGGATTTTTATTATCCATCTGAGAAGGAAAATAGTGTCATATTTTAACATTACACCCAAAAGACCACGGGAATTAAATTTGATAGCCTCCGAAAGAGGCAGAGGGATCACGATGTCTGTTCATTGTAATGCAGGCAGCCCACTAATTTCGTGCTGCCTGCTCATTATAACGATTTCTGTGTGCAGCCAGCAGTAACCAAGCAGTTCGTTGGCTGCCCAATATAGTTACTTCCTTGCACTACTTAAAATTAGCCTGCACTACTTAAAGCTAGCTTGCATCTCTTAAAGGATAGATGCATGGTGGCTGCTGGAGGTGCTGAGGTCATTGGGAATAATGCTGTGCCACAATCAATAATGGCTGACCATGGGAGAGAGTAAGCACCAGTATTTTTGGACACTGCACTGCAGATTTTGGTGGAGGAGGTGGAATGGAGGAGAGATGTCCTGTAGCGCCAGGGTGCAGGAGGCCTTTCAGACACACAATGAGAAGGCAGGGATGGTAGTGGGAACAGATAGCCGCAGAAGTCAATGCCAGGAATTTAGCTCTAAGAATGTGGATGCTGCGCCACGAGAAGTTTAATAGCCTCACATGAGTGGTTAATCCATCTTCAAATGCTCTACCTTGCTTAATGCACCAATGGCCTCATCACCTGCTCAATTCACCATTCCCCCATCACTCACTGACGAATAATGTCTACCAATCAGGCTTCATACCTAAAATTAATTTGTTCTTGGCTGCCTGCAGGGAGCCGCACACCCTGGTTTTACATCCAACTGCCACTTCTCATGCAGGGCTCGGAGGAGAATGGAGCTGCACTCAACACAAATGTACCTCTGCTGCCTTAACTCCTCTCAGGGCAACAAATCCCACAAACAGCCTCGGGCTTAGCTAGGGCTGCCAGATCTGGTTATGTGTATTCCTGGAGGTTTCATCACATTACCCCAGCCATGTGATTGCCCCTGCTCCCTGCTTTGGTCGCACAAGTCCATCCTTACAGACTCTTCATTAGCTGATTGGAGGATTCTTGACTGACAGTCAAACAGCCTGTTTTTTTCCCATCACTAACATTTTTATTGCTATAAAACAAAAGTGTTGAAAGCATATTATTATTTTAATACTCCTTTGATTTTTCTCCTGCATTGTTCCCAGCAATGTCATGGATTCCAATTTTTAATTCCTGGAGACTCCAGGGAAACCTTAGGTTCAGTTCCCCTGACTCAGTTGTTGGCTTTTTGCTTAGCATCCCACAGCTGAAGCTCAAGCCTGAACTTTAATCAGTGAACAACTGAAAGATGAGCTGTCCTGGTGGTGACGATTATTTTGGTAACTATTTTTGAGTAACATATTTGTAATAATTTTCTGAAGAGTGTCTCATTTCTTCATGAAGTTTTTTGTTTTTAAATATTTGAAATGATGGTATGGCGGACTGACTATGTTATTCAAAAATGTAACGTGGTGAATGGATTTGTTTTTTACGATGGTGGGGTAGATTTTACCAAAACACATGAAGTTGGGCTCTGTGGCTGGGGGGAGGGGGGGGCGTGGAGATTGTTCTCGCAGATGCTCGCCACGGAGGCTGACGCCACGAGGGCCTGGCCCGATCCTCCTGGCGGCAGCGAGGCTCCATGGTGGACCCCCCCCCCCACCACTGCTGGGCGACGAGACCTGAATTACAATATTTAAATGGATGGGATGAATAAATTTAAATAAACATACCTTTAATTTTCCGGGTCCGCCGCAATCCTCAGTGCGTCGGCTGGCACTCTCGCGCCTTCAATTCCCTGTCTGGGGAAAGCCGGCGTAATACTGGTGGGGAGGGGGGAGGAGTTAAGATTTTCAGTGCGGTGGGAGAAGTTGGGGTCAAATAAATGGGTGTAGGGGTTGGTGGGAAGGGGTGAACTTTAAACTTTGTGCAGTCTGGAGGAGGAAGGGGCAATAGTTAATGTAATTGTCATTGGAGGGGGGTGGGAAAGGGACGTTAGAAATTTATTTGATAAATTTTGTGGGATGTATCTTTAAAAATGTAAATATGCTGGCAGGGCTGGCTGTCATTTAAAAATGGCACCAGCGCCTGCACACAGGCAGCTAATGCCATTGCCGGCGATGGATAGCTTGCCCCCTCCACATGATGGTGGGGGTTGGGTCGCCCCGACTATTTAAATGAACTGCCGCCCGGGAGATTGCGGTGGCTCTTTGGTGTGCGGCCCGTGCTTGTGGGCCATCATTCTTTGAGCTCTTAAAGTCCAGCCTGTGTGTTTCAATTCTGCTTAGAAAATCAGTTTGTTACTTTGTTGGATCCAGATGTAAATTGTTTTGAAGTAGATAATAAAAAATATGGATTTTGCAGTACAGTTAAGTAGCAGCATATTGTACAGTGTGTTAAATAGTGGTACACTGTACTCCTAGACACTTCGCTTTTTTGCTTGATTTGCAGGAGTAAGAAAAGGAAATGATGGGTGGAATTTTACTGGTCCCATGACAATGGGCTTGGAGATGGGGTGGCATGCAGTAAAATGGTGGGAGAGTGCCTTGGAGAGGATTCTTGACGTCTTCCCACCACTGGGCAAGTTTTGCAGTTGCAGTCAGGAAACGGGTTAGGGAACGCGCAGGATGGTGGCAGGCAGACAATTGAGCCTGTTAAGCAGCCTATTGAGAACAATATTGAAGTGGCTTTTAAATTTTTCATCGGGTGCACAGGTTCCGTGGAGCATCCACTGTTTGCCTGCTCAAAGGAGGTGCGCGCTTAGCAGGCAGGCTAAGGCTAAGGCTAGGGTTTATACATTTGAAAGGATTGGAAGATTGTCTCTCAGACCCACTGAAGCGATTGCAGCCAGCACTAGAAGATTGAGAGGCATTGCATCATGAAAGCTCCAAATCTCAGTGGGTGCTCTCCACTCAGGTTTGACTCCTCCGGTGGGGAGGAAAGTGAAAGATAGATACTGAATCAGCCACGTAGAGCTGCAGCAGCCAGAGGAGTACCGGTGTCGGAAGGTGTGATGGGATGCAGATGAGGAGGGCATAAAGGGGCAATAATGCAGGCTAATGTTCGCAGAAGGCACTACCCAGTTAAAAGCGTTTACAGACAAAGGATTAGCTTCACAGAGATGTCGAAGCATCAGTGTCTCTGAAGAGTGTGGCTGTCCAGGCAGCTGGTAGAGGACCTGTGTGGAATGCTGGAGGAGAAGTTGAGGCCATTCGGATGTGATGTCCACCTGTGGTGGTGATGGTAACTGTGGCGCTCAACTTTTTCATCTCAAGCTTGTTCCGGGGATTGTCTGGAGACATCGGTGGGATTTGTCAGTCAGCAGCCCATCGCTGCATCAAGCAGGTGATGGATGCCATATACCAGATGGCAGGGCAATACATCAGGTATCAGACCAGTCAGGGTGAGAGGGTGATCGGATTCAGAGCCATCACTGGATTCCCTCAGGTGCAGGGAGTAAATGGAGTGCATACATGTGGCCATCAAGGCTCCAGCACCTTCATAAACAGGAAGGGGTTCCACTCGCTGAATGTGCAAATATTTTGTGACCACCGTAAAAGAATCCTGCAAGTGTGTGCATGCTTCCTGTGAAGTTGCCATGACTCGTACATCCAGAGACAGTCACAGGTGTCTCATCTCTTCAGGTCACCCGAACACCTTCATGGATGGATCCTGGGTGACAAGCATTGCAGACATGGCTACTTATACCTGTGTGAAAGCCCAACACAGAGCCAGAGAACACCTGCAACTACTGCCATGTCACTACAATAGCAACAAGCCTTCTGAAAATGAGGTTCAGATGCCTAGATAGATCTGGGAAAGCCCTGCAATATGTCTCATCGAGGGTCTTGCATACTGTGATGGTATACTGCACTCTGCACAACCTGGCAAGCGAGAGGGAAGTTGCATTAGAGATGGATGATCACATTGTGCGTGTCACCTCCTCCTCTGAGGAGGATGAGTTGGAGGAGCTTCTAGACCAGGCGGACAATGGAAATGCATCCGTAGGCCCAATGTCAATGGGCACTGACATGCGTGCCAGGGAGACATGTGACTCACTCATTGGCACATGTTTCTCCTGATATACTGTTGAAAGCCCCGAGAAACAAATCAGTCTTCTCCCTGAGGCAGCCATGATAGCCTTTCATTAATCGCCCTTACCATCTCATTGGCCCCTCATTACATGATTGCAAAGTCTACATTCATCATTTCCCTCATTCTGTGCAACCTTTTCATGCCCTCCACCTCAAGTGCTCATCTGGTGACACCCCACTGCTGCAGAAATTAACAGGCGATCAGTTAAAGTATGCATTACAAGAACTTTAAACTTGCACAAACATCTAACGCTTTGGCATTCAGAAAAAAATCAGCCAGTGAAACCCCAAGTGCTAATAGGTGGATTTGTGTGAACGCTTCCAGGTACTCCTACATTGTGTTCTCCCAAGGCCAGGCTGCTGCCTTTTCTGCTCCACTGCATTAGATGGCCGCAGCAGATGTCCTCTTGGTGCCTGAGCCCCTGAGCAGCACAGCACAGTCGTGTCCACCTGCATCTGTGCAGGGGCCACCTCTGTCATCGGGGCTGCATGCAAAGTTAGTGTCACCATTAAAGAGCTGAGGATCAGCTGTCAATGCAAGGAGTGCCTTGAGAAGTGCCCTCATAGGCTTCAGGAATCTGCTTTTTGACCATTTCAAGGCCCAGTTCTCCTTCCCTGTTTGCCTGGAGTTGTTCAAGACCTGGCAATGTATCTTGGGGCCATTTCACCTAGCCATGGCTCAACACAGCTCATGGATGAATCCATACATGGAGTTCATTGTGCACATCCTGCATCCAGTTGGTGGTCTGCTCTCCATGATGGCTGCCACTCTCTCAACTGAGGAGACAATATGCACACATGCCAGATTCATGGCACTGTTCATGGCATGGATGGATCCCTGAATCGCTTGTGCATGGGAAGGAACAGCTTCTGGGAACTCTGATAGGTTCACACATTTCACGCTGCCGCTCCAGCATCTGCCACTTTGCTGATAACTCCAGAGGCTCACCATATGTGAGAAGATGAGCATCGCTGGGCCTTTCCTCAATTCTCCAGTGGGGTGACCGCAGCCCGCACTGCCTCCGGTATTGGCTCGTGCAAGTCTCTGTATGCTGGCCATTTGGTGTTTCCTTTACAAACGTGTATCAATGCCCACTGTTATGGTACGACCGCTCAAGACAAAGCCTCCAGTCAATATATATATATAATTCTGACTGCAGTGGGAGAAATGAACTGTCAATTCAGTCCCGCCGCTCTACAGCTCGCATCATACATATCTTAAAGCTTTTCAAAGCAAAGAAAGCCACAGCCGAATTGAAACGATCTAGTAACCCCCAAATGAGGCAGACCAAACCAGGTATCTTTCAATATCAATAAATTAATTGTTTATTTAAAAATAATCTTAAACACTACTAAGAATCTAACTCACGCATTTGCACACATATACCCAAACTATCAGTAGTTTAGTGTTTAATTAGCTACCCAAAAAATTGAAATAACAATAAAGTCTTTGCAGATTTACATTCCTGACAAAATGGAATCTTCAATGTAAAAACAGTCCAAGGTTGCTTGAAGTCTTCGCAGTTGTCTGATGGGAAAAAAAAACAAGTTCTTCAACAACAGGAAATTCAGCAGTCCAGTTCAACAGTTGAAATGTTACTCTCTTTTTCAGCAATGAACACAATAGATCAACAATTGCTATTATTTTTTAAAGAATGAATCTGTCTTGACGTTTCAGAATTTTGAGAGATAATTAAACAAACTAACTTCTCTTCCTTCAGTTTAAATTTGCCTGAGAGCTTTCCTTTCAGGTGCTAGCTTGCAGCTATCTGTCTATCTCTGAACAAAACAGTTTTTTTGCCAGCCAGTTTCAAAGTCAAATAGCAATATTGTATGTCCTGTTCTCCCTCTCTGTATGTTTGTATCCAAGCAACCAAGATGCACTTTCACTCAGTAACTTATGAAGCTGGTTGCTTTAAAGAAGTACCGATCTTTTGCTGCCTTAAAGAAGCACCACAATATTTCCCAAGGGAAAAGAAAAGAAAAGGATCATGACACCTCCTCCCCTGGCGAAATGAAATGCCATTCCCAAAATGCGTTTTATTACAATGTAAAAAATGGAAATTGAGAAACACTAACATGTTTTCCTGATATTTAGATATACAATTTTCTAAAATGTTAGGGCTACAGCAACAAGTTCCATCAGAATATTTTCGGCTTTAAATTTTTCAAAGATTGTCCCAATTAATGCATTTCAAATTTCCAAGCATTGTCCCCCAGTTGTTTCATGTTTTCCTTCCAAGTGTCCCTATTGACCATCACCTCATCCAGGTGAACTGCACAGCTAGGAGCACTGACCACTACTGGGTTCACTATTCTCTGAGAAGTTTCTCGAGTACCTCTTAACCTATGTGGCATCACTTGATACTGGAAAACCCTGTCCGGTGTTGCAGAAGTTGATTTTTCCTTATCTTGGGGTGTCAAAGGAATTTGATAGTATCCCCACAACACCTCTGTCTCTTTAAGACACATAGTGTTGCCCACGCTGTCCATACAGTCCTTTAAATGAGAATTCGGGTAGGAGTCTGCCTTCCTTACTACAGTGACATTTCTAGAGTCTATGCAAGTTTGAGCCGACCCACCAGGTTTAGGCATCAAAACCACCGGCGAATTCCAACTATCCTGACTAGGTTCAACTAAGCTGCCCTTCAGCATGCATTGGACCCTGCTTCCATTTGGGCCTGTCTGTCTGGACCGAAGCAGCAAGGATGTTGTTTTAAAGGAATGGTTCCCCCTATACCCACATCATGTGTGGCTAAGATTGTACATCACGGCTTATCCCTACAAACTCTTTTAAAACTTGTGAAAAGCCTGGTTAGGTCTTCATGCTGTTTTGCCTCTAAGTGCGAAAGTATAGTGCCTTATTTTCCTAGCCATTCTGTATTCGCTAATCTGATAGTTGGAGATTCAATCTGAGAAGTTCCTAGGCCTACTTCTGCCTCATCCTCACTATCCTTTTCCTTCTCAACAGTCCCGATTACCTGACATACCTGTACTGGCTTATCCTCCTCCCTGTAATAATATTGCTACAGCATATTGAGGTGACACAACCGGTTTTTCTTCCAGCGATCGGGGGTGTCAATCAAGTAATCTACCTGACCCACTCTTTTGATCACTCTATATGAGCCACTGAACCGTGCTTTTAACGGTTCTCCCTGTAACGGTAACAGCACTAATACTTCATCCCTCGGTTGAAAATCACGGGCTTTTGAATTCTTGCCTGCCCACATTTTCATATTGGCTTGGGATGGTTTAAGGTGTTCCTGAGCTACACTGCAAGCTTTTGGGAGCCTTTCCCGGAACACAGATACATAGTCTAGTATTGAAGATTCATTCTTTTGTTCCAAGAATCTGTCTTTTATAAGTTTTAGAGGA
This sequence comes from Heterodontus francisci, assembly GCF_036365525.1. Taxonomy (NCBI): domain Eukaryota; kingdom Metazoa; phylum Chordata; class Chondrichthyes; order Heterodontiformes; family Heterodontidae; genus Heterodontus; species Heterodontus francisci. The sequence continues at coordinate 101,223,766 of NC_090375.1, read as the reverse complement.
CCTCTTACTGCACGTCTGTAAACTAATTCGAAAGGACTGATTCCTGTACACTCATTTGCTGAGTCCCTGTTCGCAAATAAAAGAAAGTCTAGTCCTTTATCCCAGTCATGTGGATATTCTTGACAGTATGTTCTAATCATTGTTTTGAGAGTTGGTGAAATCTCTCTAAAGCTGCCTGTGACTGTGGGTGATATGCTGAAGATTTCAACTATCTAATCCCCAAATTGCCCTTGACTTCTTGAAATATCCTAGACATGAAATTAGAATCTTGATCTGATTGAACTTCAAATGGCTACCCATATGTTGGGTTAGCTTTTCTACTACTAGTCTTGCAGTAATTGTCCTCAAAGGAATGGCCTCTGGAAATCGAGTAGCCATATCCATGATAGTAAGTATGTACTGATGCCCCACTTTTGTTTTTGGCAAGGGTCCTACGCAGTCTACTAATACCCTGCTAAATGGTTCCTCAATCACTGGTATGGGAACTAGTGGTGCTGGTTTTATGGTAGGTTGTGGTTTTCCCACCATTTGATAGGTATGGCATGTCCTACAAAATTGTGTCACATCCTTTGTAAGACCTGGCCAGTAATAATGTTTGCTTATGCATGATTTGGTCTTCTGAATTCCGTTATGTCCTGCAAAAGGAATGTTGTGTGCTAACCTTAATAATCCTTGGCGATATTTAGGTGGTACCACTATCTGTTCAACAACTCTCCAGTCTTCATCGGCAGGTCTATGAGGCGGTCTCCATTTCCTCCTCAAAACCCCATTTGCCATATAATAGCCTTCCGGAACTCCTTTTGCCTCAGCTTCTGACAGAGCCGTCTGTGCTATTCGGTATATCTCTGGATCAGCTTGCTGTGCTGCAATGATAGACGATCTGTTAAACATCTCATTTGGATTATCTAAATCCCCAAATAAGGTTTCAGATACTTGGCTATCTATCTGTGGTGCTCCTTTTACCTCTGACAATGGATCCTGTTTAGCCATTGCTCGAGTAGCACACATGCAGGAAATATTCCTGGAATCTGTTCTTGTAATTGCTCTGTTTCCTTAATTTCACTTGGTTCCTCTGTAATTATAAGAGAAACTGATACTTTTGATCGAGCCAAATCATTTTCTAGGAGTAGATCAATTCCCTCTACTGACAAACTGTGGACAACTCCTACAGTTACTATCCCAGATATTAAGTCTCTCTCTCGGCGTACTTTATACAAAGGTACGGATATATACTCCCCGCCAATTCCATTAACTAAAACTTTAGCATTCAAGGCGCTCTCTGGTGGAAACGTTATATCTTTCCCCAGCAACAGTGTTTGGGTTGCTCCTGAATCCCTGAGTATAATGATAGATTTTCTTGCCTCACTTACAGGATATGGAGTTACTTTCCACTTTGACAAAAATTCATTATAACTCTCAGGTATTTTATTCTTAGCCCCTACACTCCATTTAGTTTTAGTATCTGGTTTTATAGCTGTCGTTAAAGTTATAGGCTGGTCAGCTATACTCTCAGTCAGAGTCTTTTCCTCTGCACTAGTTTTGTGTACACCAACAAGTCCTATGGGTTTACCTCACAATTTCCAGCACTCTGAATGAAGATGACCCCTTTTCTGGCAATGATTTAAACTTAGGCTTGCAAACCTCACTTCTATCCTCAGCACCTTCCTTTCTGACCTCAGGAGTTGATCCTGGGGCATTCCCAGCTGTTCCTTCTTTTCCCCGGCTACATGCCTTCCTTTTACTCTCCCACTTTCTATCCTTCTTGGGTTTATGAGGGTGATGGAAAAAAGAGTTTGGCTTATTCACAAGCTCAAAATCATCAGCAATTTCCGCTGCTTGCCTACCTTACAAAATTTCAGGTTATCTATATGAGTTCTCACTACTGAAGGAATGGAATTTTTAAACTCTTCTAAGAGAATCAGTTCTCTAAGGTTCTCATATGTGGTTTCTATCTTTAATCTCCATATCCAATGGTCAAAGTTAATTTGCTTCATCCTCTCAAATTCTAAGTATGTCTTCCCAGTCAATCTCTGTAAGTTCCTAAAATTCTGATGGTAAGCTTCAGGGTCCAACTCATACACAGCAAGAATAGCCTTTTTTGCCATCTCATAATCTGCAGAAGCCTCTTCAGGAAGCATGGCAAATACCTTGTAAGCTCTGCCTACCAACTTGCTTTGCATAAGCAGTGTCCAACTTTCTTTTGGCCATTTCATCTGTTTGGCTATTTTTTTCAAAAGATATGAAAAATGCCTCTATGTCCCTTTCCTTTAACTTAGGAAGAGCTTGAATAAATTTAAACAGATTTTCACTGGCTCCTGAGCTAAATTCAGATTCTTCCTGACCTGGATTTAAGACTACCCATTTGTCTTGGTTCTATCTCTTCTGGCCTAAATTCCTTCTCTTCTCTTTCACTTACCCTCTGAACTTCAAGTTTTCTTATTGCTATTACTGTTTCTTTTTCTGTTTCAAGTTTTTTCATTTCTAACTGAATCCTAGCCAATACTGGGGCATTCTGCATCACTCTCTGACCTACTACTTTCTTGTTTCTGATCTTTTTTTCTTCTTCTTCTAAGTACAGATGTTGAGCTAATATGTCAGTTATCTCTGCTTTTTTGGCACCTAATTTCAATTCTAACCCCAATTTTGCTGCCAATTCTTTTAATTTGTTCTTAGTTAAAGTTATCAAGCCACTTGCTTTCCCCAAAACTCTGCTTAACTGCTAATGCCGTTACTATGGTTTAGACTGTACCTTATTATAAAGATACCTGGTTCCTTTTATTTCTTTGTAATTGGTGCTAGATTTAGATCCCAACAATCAAGTTTTTGATTGATATGTCAATTAATATCATGCCCGATGCAAATTTCTATGTTATCCCAGAAATGAGCAAGTAATATGATTTCAAATGCGAGCCCTCCAAATTAGTCTGATTCTGATCCCAGATGCGAGCTCCCAATTAATATGTTATGGTGCGATCACTCAAGACAAAGCCCCCAATCAATATATATATATAATTCTGACTGCAGTGTGAGCAATGCACTGTCAATTCAGTCCCACCACTCCACAGCTCGCATCATACATATCTTAAAGCTTTTCAAATCAAAGAAAGCCACAGCCAAATTGAAACAATCTAGCAACCACCGAATAAGGTGAACCAAGCCAGGTATCTTTAGATATCGACAAATTAACTGTTTATTAAAAAAACTAAAATCTTAAACCAATATCTAAAGACTTATTTAAAGAATCTAACTCCTGCATTTGCACACATATACCCAAACTATCAGTAGTTTGGTGTTTAATTAGCTGCCTGAAAAATAGAAATAACAATAAAGTCTTTGCAGATTTACACTCCTGGTGAAATGGAATCTTCAATGTAGAAACAGTCCAAGGTTGTTTGAAGTTTTCGCAGTTGTCCGATGGGAAAAAAAAACAAGTTCTTCAATGATAGGAAATTCAGCAGTCCAGTTCAGCAGTTGAAGTGTTACTCTTCTTTTTCCAGTGATGAACACAACAGATCAGCAATTGCTATTATTTTTTAAAGAATGAATCTGGCTTGACTTTTCAGAATTTTGAGAGATAGTTAAACAAACTAACTTCTGTTCCTTCAGTTTAAATTTGCCTGAGAGCTCTCCTTTCAGGTGCTAGCATGCAGCTGTCTATCTCTGAACAAAACAGTTTTTTGCCAGCCAGTTTCAAAGTCAAATGGCCGCATTGTATGTCCCGTTCTCCCTCTCTGTATGGTTGTATCCAGGCAACCAAGATTCTCTTTCACTCAGTAACTTATGAAGCTGGCTGCTTTAAAGAAGTACTGATCTTTTGGTGCCTTAGAGATGCACCACAATATTTCCTGAGGAATAAAACAGAATCATGACACCCACCAACGTGTGAGTATCTGCACTGATGGAGGATGTGCTGGATTGACGTGACGCTGTCTCCTTAGTTGGTGGATCATTCTCTGAGGTCTCATGTAGTCCTGGAGCCATCATTGATCCCTCATCTACTACTGGACCCACCATGGATTTGTTTCTCGGTCAGAAACCCACCTCTGGGGGGAAACCGATTAAAGTTAAGATTTTCAAAAGTGGGTAAGCCCTTAATTGGCATGGAGGCAGCTTTCATGTCCAATTAAAGGTGGTGGGTGGGCTCTCAATACTTGAGGGCCAGTCAGAGGCCTTCCAACTTTAGAGGTGCACCTAGCTGCAGTACAAGGTATGTAACCGGGAGGGTGCTTCAACAAGAAGGTGCCCTCTCAGGCATTTAAAAAAAATACAAAATGCAGAAAGGCCTCCACTGCGGTGGAGGGGGTGTGGGGGTGGGAGGGGAAACCTTCTACAGGGTTGTCTTGGCTGCAACCCCACCCAACCCCACTGGCTCCAGTCAATTGATCTGCCTCCCCCATCACGTCTGGAAACTGGAGGCCGATTGGAAAATCCTAATTGCCTGCCTGCCTCCCAGGGGTGTGTGGAATTCCCAGGCCCTGAACTCATCTCCTGTAAAATGTCTGATGTCAGGAACAGCATCCTGCAACTGACAGTGTTTGCACTGGTATTTCTGGGCCCCCGCCTCCGTTCCCATATTTGGGGGCCTTGAAAATTGAGCTCCAGAGTGCTGTTAATGAGTTGTGATTTCAACCAACTCCTGCTGCCTGCCCTGATCTGGAGCTTCCTGTGTTCATCAAGGCACACAGAGGCACCACATGTAATACTTGTCAGATGTTTTGATGCCTCCTTCCGTCACATTACTCACTCGTTACAGGTTCCACACCCGCCTCGCCCTCACCTCAGGCTGCTTTCCTGCATTGCATCCGATCTCCACTACCTCCTTCGCCATCAGTGTTACTACATCTATGAATCACACACCACCTCCTGTTCTTCTCCCCTCCCTGGCATTGTGAGTGAACTTTTCATGGAACCACAAAACACACACATACACAGTGTCACTCTTGTCTCTGAGCCCAGCTCTGCTTGTCAGTCTGTGCCAGTTTACAGGTTCAGCATCGTGCCACTGGGAGGCTTGCTGCAAGTGCCCATTCAGTTTTGTCAATGTAGCGATCACCTCTGACTGACCATCAGTTTCCGGTGTGTGGCAACTCTGTGTCCAAACATGATGTTGCTGCCTGGTCATGCCCAATGCTTGGGTCGGCCACTTCGCCTCACATGCCTTGGGTGCCATTTAAGATGTGCAGGGCTGTGAGCTTGCAATTATGAATGTTATTCATCTTGCCAGACTGCACCAGGTCATTGAAAAGCTTCCGGCACTGCACCCATGTTCGTGGAACTACTCGGCAGCTGCTGACCTTCTCAGCCACCTCCAGCCATTCCTTCAGCATGATGATTGTTTGCCTTCTTCTGTCCTCTGGGACCAGCACCTCTGTCTGTTCTCTCGTCAGCTGCAGGACCACCTCCAGGGAGGCATCGCTGAACTGTGGAACCACCCTTCCTCTGACTCCAGCCATTCCTGCACAGCTTCACCTGTTCTGTAACCCCTCCAATGCCCTCTGTGTGCAACCTATATGAAGGCGACAGATCGGTCTTTAAATTTGGTGCCTTCCTTTGACCTGCTGGAACCTCCTCCCACCTGCCACCTATTTTTGGCCTGCTCCCCCATCTGACAGATGCTAATTGGTTGCCATTGGGAAGATCGTTGAGGAAGCTCCCCACCTGCCCTTGCGGCCATGCGACCCACATTTGACACCGACATTGCAACTTCTACTGATTTGGCAAAATCCAGCCCATTGAATTTGTAAAGTAAGATCATCCAGAACAGGTTGAGCTAAAGTTACTTGGGGGCAGTAGCTTAATAAGACCACTGTTTGAGACAGCAAGAGAGATGGAAGCAGAAACCTCAACAAATAAATCATATCCAGAATGCTAGAGTTGCATGGTTTGTGTACAACTACATAATTATTATGACGACACAACTTTAAGGATCGCTGGTTAGATCGTTATAGAACTTGAAAAACTAGTCAGAGCTTGCACAGTACAAGCTTCACCTGGTTTTCACACAATTTGCATGATCCTCCTTTGCTTATTTAAATTGATTCAATGCTGATTTCAGGTGGCTGCCAAGGATACTTAAAAAGAATGAGAACCAATGGTGACAGCAATGCCGCCTGAGTAAATCAAGAGCATCCACAGAGAAGACTTGGAGGGCGGAGTTCCGGACCGGTAAGTATAAAAAACTTACCTCAGGGATTCGAGGCCTTCATTCAGGGAGAAGACTCAGAGGGCGGAGTTCCGGACCGGTAAGGATAAAAAACTTACCTCGAGGATTCGCGGCCAGAGCAGTAGGACAGCAGGTGAAATAAATGAGGGGGAACTAGTAAATAAGGCCAGTAAGACTAAGAGGAAGATGTTGCTGAGCACAGCGGGACTGGTGGTCTGAAGTGCATTTGTTTCAATGCGAGAAGTATAACAGGTAAGGCAGATGAACTTAGAACTTGGATTAGTACTTGGAAATATGATGTTGTTGCTATTACAGAGACTTGGTTGAGGGAAGGACAAGATTGGCAGCTAAATGTTCCAGGATTTAGAAGCTTCAGGTGGGATAGAGGGGGATGTAAAAGGGGTGGGGGAGTTGCATTACTGGTTAAAGAGAATATCACAGCTATACAGCGGGAGGACACCTCGGAGGGGTCGTGCAGCGAGGCAATATGGGTGGAGCTCAGGAATAGGAAGGGTGCAGTCACGATGTTGGGGGTTTACTAAGGCCTCCCAACAGCCAGCGTGAGGTAGAGGAGCAGATATGTAGACAGATTTTGGAAAGATGTAATGGTAACAGGGTTGTAGTGGTGGGTGATTTTAACTTCCCCTATATTGACTGGACTCACTTAGTGCCAGGGGCTTGGATGGGGCAGAATTTGTAACGAGCATCCAGGAGGGCTTCTTGAAACAATATGTAGATAATCCAACTAGGGATGGGGCCGTACTGGACCTGGTATTGGGGAATGAGCCCGGCCAGGTGGTCGAAGTTTCAGTAAATAAGCATTTCGGGAACAGTGACCATAGTTCCATAAGTTTTAAGGTACTTGGAGATAAGGACAAGAGTAGACCTCAGGTGAAGGTGCTAAATTGGGGGAAGGCTAATTCTAACAATATTAGGCAGGAACTGAAGAATTTAGATTGGGGGCAGCTGTTTGAGGGTAAATCAATATCTGACATGTGGGAGTCATTCAAATGTCAGTTGATTAGAATCCAGGACCAGCATGTTCCTGTGAGGAAGAAGGATAAGTTTGGCAAGTTTCGGGAACCTTGGATAACGCGGGATATTGTGAGCCTAGTCAAGTGGCGCAGTGGTTAGCACCGCAGCCTCACAGCTCCAGCGACCCGGGTTCAATTCTGGGTACTGCCTGTGCGGAGTTTGCAAGTTCTCCCTGTGTCTGCGTGGGTTTCCTCTGGGTGCTCCGGTTTCCTCCCACATGCCAAAAGACTTGCAGGTTGATAGGTAAATTGGCCATTATAAATTGCCCCTAGTATAGGTAGGTGGTAGGGAAATATAGGGAGAGGTGGGGATGTGGTAGGAATATGGAATTAGTGTAGGATTAGTATAAATGGGTGGTTGATGGTCGGCACAGACTCGGTGGGCTGGAGTGCCTGCTTCAGTGCTGTATCTCTAAAATAAAAAAAAAAATAAAATAAAAAGAAAGCATTCGTAAGGGCTGGAAGGCTAGGAACAGACAAAGCCCTTGAGGAATATAAAGACAGTAGGAAGGAACTTAAGCAAGGAGTCAGGATGGCTAAAAGGGGTCATGAAAAGTCATTGGAAAACAGGATTAAGGAAAATACCAAGGCTTTTTATACGTATATAAAGAGCAAGAGGGTAACCAGGGAAAGGGTTGGCCCACTCAAGGACAGAGAAGGGAATCTATGTGTGGAGCCAGAGGAAATGGGCGAGGTGCTAAATGAGTACTTTGCATCAGTATTCACCAAAGAGAAGGAATTGGTGGATGATGAGCCTAGGGAAGGGAGTGTAGATAGTCTCAGTCATCTCAGTATCAAAAAGGAGGAGGTGTTGGGTGTCTTGCAAAGCATTAAGGTAGATAAGTCCCCAGGGCCTGATGGGATCTACCCCAGAATACTGAGGGAGGCAAGGGAAGAAATTGCTGGGGCCTTGACAGAAATCTTTGCATCCTAATTAGCTACAGGTGAGGTCCCAGAGGACTGGAGAATAGCCAATGTTGTTCCTTTGTTTAAGGGTAGCAAGGATAATCCAGGAAATTATAGGCCGGTGAGCCTTACGTCAGTGGTTGGGAAATTATTAGAGAGGATTCTTCGTGACAAGATTTACTCCCATTTGGAAACAAACAAACTTATTAGCGAGAGACAGCATGGTTTTGTGAAGGGGAGGTCGTGTCTCACTAACTTGAATGAGTTTTTTGAAGAAATAACGAAGATGATTGATGAAGGAAGGGCAGTGGATGTTATCTATATGGACTTCAGTAAAGCCTTTAACAAGGTCCCTCATGGCAGACTGGTACAAAAGGTGAAGTCACACGGGATCAGAGGTGAGCTGGCAAGATGGATACTGAACTGGCTCGGTCATAGAAGACAGAGGGTAGCAGTGGAAGGGTGCTTTTCTGAATGGAGGGCTATGACTAGTGGTGTTCCGCAGGGATCAGTGCTGGGACCTTTGCTGTTTGTAGTATATATAAATGATTTGGAGGAAAATGTAGCTGGTTTGATTAGTAAGGTTGCAGACGACACAAAGGTTGGTGGAGTTGCGGATAGTGATGAGGATTGTCAGAGGATACAGCAGGATATAGATCGGTTGGAGACTTGGGCGGAGAAATGGCCGATGGAGTTTAATCCGGACAAATGTGAGGTAATGCATTTTGGAAGGTCTAATGCACGTGGGACGTATACAGTAAATGGCAGAACCCTTAGGAGTATTGACAGGCAGAGAGATCTGGGCGTACAGGTCCACAGGTCACTGAAAGTGGCAACTCAGGTGGATAAGGCAGTCAAGAAGGCATACGGCATGCTTGCCTTCATCGGTCAGGGCATAGAGTATAAAAATTGGCAAGTCATGTTGCAGCTGTACAGTATTTTAGTTAGGCCACACTTAGAATATTGCATGCAATTCTGGTCGCCACACCAACAGAAGGACGTGGAGGCTTTGGAGAGGGTACAGAAGAGGTTTACCAGGATGTTGCCTGGTCTGGAGGGCATTAGCTATGAGGAGAAGTTGGATAAACTCGGATTGTTTTCACTGGAACGATGGAGGTGGAGGGGCGACATGATAGAGGTTTACAAAGTTATGAGTGGCATGGACAGAGTGGATAGTCAGAAGCTTTTTCCCAGGGTGGAAGAGTCAGTTACAAGGGGACATAGGTTTAAGGTGAGAGGGGCAAAGTTTTGAGGGGATGTACGAGGCAAGTTCTTTACACAGAGGGTGGTGAGTGCCTGAAACTTGCTGCCCGAAGCAGGTACGATAGCGACGTTTAAGAGGCATCTTGACAAATAAATAAATAGGAAGGGAATAGAAGGATACGGTCCCCGGAAGTGCAGAAGGTTTTAGTTTAGGCAGGCAAGATCGGCGCAGGCTTGGAGGGCCGAATGGCCTGTTCCTGTGCTGTACTGTTGTTTGTTCTTTGTTCTTTGATCTCATGACAAGATATTATATATATATATTGTGTCCATTTTTATGTCAGAAAAAATGGGCAAAATGCATAACAGTTTCTACCTCAGTGTGTCCAAATGACTTTTGCTGAATGTGGCCCACACTAAGTGCCAAGAGGTCAGATTAGACCCAGCACATAAATTGAATATGACACCGCTGCTCTAGATTATATACTGAAGTCTTGGAGCAGGGCTTCATTCCACAACCATCTGACTGGCAGATGAGAGTGCTGTCATGGAGTCATGTTGACTGCATAATTTATAGTAAAAACAAGATTTGACTATGTCTGTTACTGATACATTAATTTTCCTTGATATTTTTGATTAATCCTAATATATTGCAAAACTCAGATTCTGGGGGTGAAATGGTTTCTGGCAGAAGTCAAAGGAAAAGAAAATAGAAGAGGATGTAGAGTGGGATGATGGTAGGTTATCATCCATTTTTGTGATGTCTCTTGGGACTGGAGTGAGGTTTAGACGAGTTTAGTATATGTGAGGCAAAGACTGAGACAGCAGCAGCAGACTGTTGAACATAAAGGTTTCTTCTATATTCCGTTTTACTTTCACTTTCCCTTTGCTAGCATGTAGGTTCTACAGCAGCCCCTAGAGTACACAATGCACAATGAAATTTCAAAACACTGCAACACGATATCCCTCCCCTTCTTAGTAAATGAGAGACATAGCATGTTTCAATAGTTTGTTTCCAAAACTGTAAATAATAAATTTAAACATAGTTCGTTTCACAACATAGTCACTTAAGTATGGTGGGCATTTTCTCTCATGTGCAGGGTATCATCTGACAGCAGATATTGTCTCATTTGACTCATGTTATTCATGTGAGGTGTCGATGTTGGAATCAGATTCAATGCTTACGAGTGGTGTTTTCAATGCTTTGAAGAATGACGCATTTCTTGTGATGATTTCATAGCATCATAGAATCATAGAAGGTTTACGGCACAGAAAGAGGCCACTTGGCCAATCGTGCCTATGCTGGCCAAAAAACAATCCACACAGTCTAATTCCACCTTCCAGCATTTGGTCTGTAGCTCTGCAGATTATGGTACTTGAGGTGCATATCTGGATTCTTTTTGAATAAGTTGAAGGTTTCTGCCTCTACTACCCTTTAAGGCAGTGAGTTCCAGACCCCCACCACCCTCTGGATGAAAAGATTTTTCCTCCTCTCCCCACTAATTATTCTACCAATCACTTTAAATCTATGCCCCCGAGTCACTGACCTCTCTGCTAAGGTAAATAGGCCCTTCACCTCCACTCTATCCACGCCCCTCAAAATTTTGTACATTTCAATCAGATCTCCCCTCAGCCTTCTCGGTTCCAAGGAGAACAACCACAGCCTATCCAATCTTTCCTCATAGCTGCATTTTTTCTAGTCCTGACAACATCCTCATAAATCTCCTCTGTACTCTCTCGAGTGCAATTACATCCTTTCTGTAATGAGGTGACCAGAACTGCAAGCGGTACTCAAGTTGTGGCTGAACCAATGATCTATACAGTTCCAGCATAATCTCCTGCTCTTATATTCTATACCTCAGCTAATCCTTCTTCTTCCTTCTTTGGCCTCCTTGTCTCGAGAGACAATGGGTAAGTGCCTAGAGGTGGTCTGTGGTTTGTGAAGCAGCACCTGGAGTGGCTATAAAGGCCAATTCTAGAGTGACAGACTCTTCCACAGGTGCTGCAGATAAAATTGGTTGTCGGGGCTGTTACACAGTTGGCTCTCTCCTTGCACTTCTGTCTTTTTTCCTGCCAACAGCTAAGTATCTTCGACTTGCCACACTTTAGCCCTGCCTTTATGGCTGTCCGCCAGCTCTGGCGGTCACTGGCAACTGACTCCCACAACTTGTGATCAATGTCACAGGACTTCATGTCGCGTTTGCAGACGTCTTTAAAACGGCGACATGGACGGCTGGTGGGTCTGATACCAGTGACGAGCTCACTGTACAATGCATCCTTGGGGATCCTGCCATCTTCCATGCGGCTCACATGGCCAAGCCATCTCAAGCACCGCTGGCTCAGTAGGGTGTATATGCTGGGGATGTTGGCCACCTCAAGGACTTCTGTGTTGGAGATACGGTCCTGCCACCTGATGCCAAGGATTCTCCAGAGGCAGCAAAGATGGAATGAATTGAGATTTCGCTCTTGGCTGACATATGTTGTCCAGGCCTCGCTGCTGTAGAACAAGGCACTGAGGACACAGGTTTCATACACTCGGACTTTTGTGTTCTGTGTCAGTGCGCCATTTTCCCACACTCTCTTGGCCAGTCTGGACATAGCAGCAGACGCCTTTCCCATGCACTTGTTGATTTCTGCATCGAGAGACAGGTTACTGGTGATAGTTGAGTCTAGATAGGTGAACTCTTGAACCACTTCCAGAGCGTGGTCACTGATATTGAGGGATGGAGCATTTCTGACATTCTGTCCCATGATGTACATTTTCTTGAGGCTGATGGTTAGGCCAAATTCATTGCAGGCAGCTGCAATACTGTCGATGAGTCTCTGCAGCCACTCTTCTGTGTGGGATGTTAATGCAGCATCGTCAGCAAAGAGGAGTTCCCTGATGAGGACCTTCCGTACTTTGGTCTTCGCTCTTAGACGGGCAAGGTTGAACAACCTGCCATCTGATCTCGTGTGGAGGAAAATTCCTTCTTCTGAAGACTTGAACGCATGTGAGAGCAACAGGGAGAAGAAGATCCCAAACAGTGTAGGTGCGAGAACACAGCCCTGTTTCACGCCACTCAGGATAGGAAAGGGGTCTGATGAGGCACCGTTATGCTAAATTGTGCCTTTCATATTTTCATGGAATGAGATCTGCTGACGAGGTCAAAGGCTTTGGTGAGATCTATGAAAGCAACGTAGAGGGGCATCTGTTGTTCATGGCATTTCTCCTGTAGCTGGCGAAGGGAGAACAGCATGTCAATGTCAATAAAGGAAAGGATTCCATATGTCTTCTTAACCACCTTATCAACCTATCCTGCCTGCTTCAGGGATCTCTTGACATTCACTCCAAGGTCCCTCTTCCTCTACACTTCTCAGTATTTTCCCACTAATCGTTGTATTCCTTTGCCTTGTTTGACCTCCCCAGATGAATCACCTCACACTTCTCTGGGTCGAATTCCATTTGCCACTTTTCTGCCCACCTGACCATATCATCAATATCTTCCTTCAGCCTACAGCTATCTTCCTCGCTATCTACCATATGACCAATCTTTGTGTCATCTGCAAATTTCTTGATCATGCCCCCTACATTTATGTCCAAATCATTAATATATACCACTAAAAGCAGGGGACCCAGTACTGAGCCTTGTGGAGCACCACTGGAAACAGCCCTCCAGTCGCTAAAACTGCCATCAACAATTACCCTTTGTTTCCTGCCACTGAGCCAATTTTGTATCCACCTTGCTGCATTTCCCTGGATCCCATGGGATTTTATTTTTTTAGCTAGTCTGCCATGATCTGTGAACTGCACTTAGCAGTGATCATTGATCCTTTTTGTTGGTTACAATAAATGGCTGGATATCATAAAGGGTTGTTTGCTTCCCAACATGACCATCACATTTCAGAAGAACTTTATCTCCTGGCTGAAATGCTGGAGCTCTAAGTTTCATGTTTCGCTCTGCATTTACTTTCATTCAATCCTTCTGTTCTTGATCGTATTTGCGTACATGTTAATCATTGGCTCCGTATGGTAATCCAGGAAGACGTGCACATAGGATCTGCAAAGATGAGGGTAGTTGGAGGTTTTCCAGTAGTTGAATGAGGAGTCGCTCTATAACTATGAAGAAATTGATACCGCTCTTGCTTCCATGGCTTGTTCTCAGCTGTAGCTGTGCGTATCACTATTTTCAAGGTTCTCATAAATCTTTTGACTTCATCATTAGCTCTTGGCCAACAGGGTGTGATTTTCCTCTTAGCGAAGCCTAGGTAGTTTGCATATTTGCTGAACTCAACGCTGTTGAATGGGGGTCCATTGTCACTTCTTATGGTTTGAGGGATTCCAAACAAAGTGAAGATCTGGTCAAGCTTTGGGATGACTGCTTTCGTTGAAGGTGATATCGCCAATTCCATGATTGGGAATCTGCTGTAGTCATCAGTGCCAACCAGTAGGTGTTCACTTGTGAGCGAATCTGTGAAGTCAGCGCTAATTCATTCCATGGTCCAAGAGTTCTTTTGGACATCATGAGAGGATCATGAAGATTTGACATTATGGTTGTTTGACATGGCAAACACTGATTGATTTTGTGCTCTACCATGTGGTCAATTCCTGGGTACCATACTTTTTCCCTCAGGAGTTGTTTGGTCTTGACTATTCCATGCTGTCCTTCATGTGCTATATCGACAACTGAATATTCAAGGATATTCGACATTTAGAAAGGACAGACAAAAAGGAAAAGAAGGTGGTGCACTGATAATAAGGGATAGGATCAGTACTTTAGTAAGGGAGAATCTCAGATCAGAAGAACAAAATGTGGAATCTGTTTGGGTGGAGCTAAGAAACAGCAAAGGGCAGCAACATTGGTCGGAGTTATTTATAGGCCACCAAACTGTAGTAGTAGTGTGGGGCATGGTATTAATCAGGAGATTAGAGAAGCATGTAGCATGGGTAATACAGTAATCATGGGTGACTTAAATCTACAGATAGACTGGGTAAACCTAATAAACAATAATGCTATGGAAGACGAGTTTCTGGAGTGTGTTAGGGATGGTTTTCTAGAGCAGTATGTTGAGTAACATACGAGTGAACAAGGTATTTTAGATCTAGTATTATGTAATGAGAAAGGGCTAATTAATAATCTTGTTGTAAAACAACCTTTAGGGATGAATGACTGTAATATGATAGAATTTTACATTATGTTTGAAAGTGAGGTTGTTCAATCTGAAGCCAGAGTGTTAAATTTGAACAAAGGAAATTATGAAGATATGAGGGGCCAATTGGCTGAGGTGGATTGGGAAAATACATTAAAAAGTATGACAGTACATAGGCAATGGATAGCCTTTAAAGAAATATGGCATAGTTTACAGCAACTATACATTCCTTCAAGGCACAAAAACTTCAAAAGTAAAGGCAGTAAACCGTAGATAACAAAGGAAGTTAAGGATTGTATAAGATTAAAAGAAAAGCCATATAAAGTTTCCAGAAATAGTAGTAAACCTGAGGATTGGGAGGATTTTAGAATATAGCAAAGGAGGACAAAGAAACTGATAAAGAAAGGGAGAATCGAATATAAATGTAAGATAGCAAAAAGCATAACAATGGACTGTAAAAGCATCTATAGGTATGTCAAAAGGAAACAAAACAAGAAGTGCTGGAAATTCTCAGCAGGTCTGGCAGCATCTATGGAGAAAGAAGCAAAGTTAACGTTTCAGGTCTGTGACCTTTCATCAGAACTGGCAAAGGTTAGAAAAGAATTAGGCTTGAAGCAAGTGAAGGGGAGGGGAGTGGGGGTGAGAGAGAACAAAGGGGAAGGTATTTGATAGGACAGAGGGAGATTAAGTAACAAAGCTGTCCTGGGACTAAGGCAAAGCTTATGGTGAAGGACAAAGCATTAGCCCAGAGAAAGTGTTAATAGTGGAATAATGCCCAGCTCTGCTAACATGGAAAACAGGCACATGGTTAAAAAATAAAATATTTTAAAAAGGCCAGTCATGCTCTGAAGTTATTGATCTCAATGTTCAGTCTGCAACTCTGGAGAGTGCCTAATCGAAAGATCAGGTGCTGCTCCTCGAGCTTGCATTAATGTTCTCTGGAACACTAGAGCAGGCCAAAGACAGAAAGGCATGAGAGCAGGGGTGAGTCTTGAAATGGCAAGCAACCAGAAGCTTGGGGTCAGGCTTTCGGACTGAATGGAGGTGTTCCGCAAAGCGGTCACCCAATCTGTGCTTGGTCTCCCCAATGTAGAGGAGACTGCATTGTGAGCAGCGAATACAGTATACTAAATTGGAAAAAGTACAAGTAAATCACTGCTTCACTGGGGCCTTGGATAGTGAGGAGAGAGGAGTTAAAAGGGTAGGTATTACACCTCCTGCAATTGCGTGGAAAGGTGTCGCAGGAAGGGGACGAGGTGTCGGGGTAACGGAGGAGTGGACCAGGGTGTCACGGAGGGAATGATACCTTCGGAATGTTGACTGGGGAGGGGAGGGGAAGATATGTTTGGTGGTGGCATCATGCTGGAGGTGGCGGAAATGTCGGAGAATGATCCACTGGATGTGGAGGCTGGTGGGGTGGAATGTGAGGGAAAGGGGAACCCTGTCGCAGTTCTGGGAGGAGGGGAAGGCGTGAGGGCAGAAGTGCGGGAAATGGGCCAGACACGGTTGAAGGCCCTGTCAACCACAGTGGGGGGGGGAATCCTCGGTTGAGGAAAAAGGAAAACATATCAGAGGCACTGTTGTGGAAGGTTGCTTCATCAGAGCAGATGTGTCAGAGATGGAGAAACTTGGAGAATGGAATGGAGCCCTTAAAGGAAGCAGGGTGTGAGGAAGTGTAGTCGAGGTAGCTGTGGGAGTCGGTGGGCATATAATGAATATTAGTGGACAGCCTATCCCCAGAGATGGAGACAGCGATGTCGAGGAAGGGAAGGGAAGGGAAGTGTCGGAGATAGACCATGAAAATTTGAGAGAAGGATGGAAATTGGAAGCAAAGTTGATAAAGTTTTCCAGTTCGGGGTGGGAGCAGGAAACGGCACTGATACAGTCATCAATGTAAAAAGGAAATGTTTGGCTAAGAAAAATGTAGGTTGATTACAGGCAGAGTCAGGAGAATTTATAATAGGGAATAGAGAAATGGCAGAGAAGAATACTTTGTGTCTGTCTTCACTGAGGATGATACAAGAAATCTCCCAGAATTAGAGATCCAAGGGATTAGAGGCAATGAGGAATTGAAGGAAATTAGTATTAGTAAGAAGGTTGTATTGGAGAAATTAATAGGGCTGAAGGTTGATAAGTTCCCAGGACCTGATATTCTAAATCCCAGAGTGTTGAAAGAGGTAGCTATAGAGATAATGGATGCAAAATTCTATAGATTCTGGAATGGTTCCTGCAGATTGGAAGGTAGCAAATGTCACCCCACTATTTAAGAAGGGAAGGAGAGATAAAACAGGGAATTGCAGACCTGTTAGCCTTACATCAGTCATTGGGAAAATGCTAGAATCTATTCTAAAGGAGGTGATAAATGGACACGGATAATAATGATCTGATTGGGCATGGATTGATGAATGGGAAATCATGTTTAGCAAACCTGTTGGAGTTTTTTGAGGATGTTACTAACAGAATTGATAAAGGGAAGTCAGTGGATGTGGTATACTTGGATTTTCAGAAGGCTTTCGATAAAGTCCCCCACAGGAGGTTGGTTAGCAAAATTAAAACATGGGCTAGGAAGTAATATCCTGGCATGGATTAAGGATGGGTTAACAGGCCCCAGCCATTCACAATGTATATCAATGATTTGGATGTGGAGACCAATGGTAATACTTGCAAGTGCACGGATGACACAAAATCGGGTGGTAATGTGTGTTGTGAGGAAGATGCAAAGCGGCTTCAAGGGGATTTAGACAGACTTAGTGAGTGGGCAAGAACATGGCAGATGGAATATAATGTGGAAAAATGTGAAGTTATCCATTTTGGTAGGAGGAACAGATGTGCAGAGTATTTCTTAAATGGTAAGAAATTAGAAAGTGTAGATGTACAAAGGGACCTGGATATCATTGTCAATAAGTCACTGAAAGCTAACATACAGGTGCAGCAAGCAATTGAGAAGGCTAATGGTATGTTAGCCTTTATCGCAAGAGGATTTGAGTACAGGAGTAGTGAAGTCTTGCTTCAATTGTATAGAACCTTGGTTAGACCGCACCTGGACCACTGTGTGCAGTTTTGGTCCCCTTATCTTAGGAAGGGTATTATTGCCATAGAGAGAGTGCAATGAAGGTTCGCCAGACTTGTTTCTGGGATGGCAGGACTGTCCTATGAAGAGAGATTGGGAAAACTGGGCCTATATTCTCTAGAGTTACGAAGAATGAGAGGTGATCGCATTGAAACCTACAAAATACTTAAAGAGATAGACAGGGTAGATGCAGGTAAGATGTTTTCCCTGGTTGGGCAGTCTAGAACGAGGGAACACAATTTCAGAATAAGGGGGAAGCCACATAGGATTGAGATGAGGAGAAATTTCTTTACTCAGAGGGTTGTGAATCTTTGTAATTCTCTACCCCAGAAGGCTGTCGAAGCTCAGTCATTGAATGTGGTTAAAGCAGAGATTGACAGATTTCTAAATACCAATGACATAAAGGGATGTGGGGATAGTGTGGAAAAAAGGTATTGAAGTGGATGATCAGCCATGATAATTTTGAATGGCGGGGCAGGCTCAATGGGCTGAATGGCCTACTCCTGCTCCTATGTTCCTAACACATTCCTTCAATATCTATGGAATGACAAATAATGGGTCATTTTCTGGTTGGCAAGATGTAACAAGTGGTGTGCCACAGGGATCAGTGCTGGAGCCTCAACTTTTTGCAATTTATATAAATGACTTGGATGAAACGACTGAAGGTATGGTTGCTAAATTCGCAGATGATAGGTAGGAAAGTAACTTGTGAAGAGTACATAAGGAGGCTACAAAGGGATATAGATAGGTTAAGTGAGTGGACAAAGATCTGTCAAATGGAGTATAATGTGGGAAAATGTGAAATTGTCCATTTTGGCAGGAAGAATAAAAAGAAGCATATTATCTAAATGGTGAAAGATTGCAGAGCTCTGAGATGCAGAGGGATCTGGATGTCCTAGTGCATGAATCACATAAGGTTAGTATGCAGGTACAGCAAGTAACTAGGAAAGCTAATAGAATGTTATTGATTATTGTGAAGGGAATTGAATACAAAAGTAGGGAGGTTATGCTTCAGTTATACAGGGCATTGGTGAGACCACATCAGGAGTACTGTGTACAGTATTGGTCTCCTTATTTAAGGAAGGATGTAAATGCATTGGAAGCTGTTCAGAAAAGGTTTACTCGATTAATACCTGGAATGGGTGGGTTCTCTTTTGAGGAAAACATAGATAGGCTAGGCTTGTATCCACTACAGTTTAGAAAAGTAAGAGGCAACTTGATTGAATCATATAGGGATCTTGACTGTGTGGATGTGGAAAGGATGTTTCCTCTTGTGTTAGAATCTAGAACTAAGGGTCATTATTTAAAAATAAGTGGTTACCCATTTAAGACAGAGTTGAGGAGAAATTTTCTCTCACAGAGGGTTGTGCGTCTTTTGAACTCTCTTCCTTAAAAAGCGGTAAAAACAGAGTCTTTGAATATTTTTAAGGCAGAGATAGATAGATTCTTGATGAGCAAAGGTGTGAGAGGTTATCGGGGTAGAAGGGAATGTGGAGTAATCAGTTCAGCCATGAACAGGCGGAGCAGGGTCGAGGGGCCAAGTGGCCTACTCTTGCTTCTAATTTATATGTTCCTATGTTCCTATACAGTTGTTGCATAATATGAGATCAGCTGTGGTTGTAACGGTGAGCTCATTTTGAATATTGTGAAGATCTTGTAGTGTTGAACAATTTTGTTTGTAGATGCTGTCTGATGACTTCCTTCCAGTTTTGTGATTCCATAGCTTTCTGTTCTGATCAGGTGAGGAGGGGTCTTTTCCCTCTCTTTATTTGACCGCAATACGGTTTAATTTTTTCTTAAAGTGGACGTACTTGCCAATTCAGTGAGTGTTCGACTACGTATGTGCTGTGATGATAAAAGAACCAAATGGACAGGTTTTCTTGAGTTTAGCAAAGACTTTAGCTTTGTTGTACCTGAACTGATCTAAGTAAAATAATAAACTATGCTCCAACTTTCACACTCGCACATACTTGAGGGTCACACGCACCAAATAGGTTATAGAGTGGGGAAGGATAGATTGGTCAGATTAGAGTCTGCAGCAATAAAAAGGGTATACAGTCTGTGGAGTTGGGTAACTCAGTTGTCTTCTGGATGAATTTGTTGGTCCTGAGGCTTCCAGCTTGTAGATGTCGCCAGGAGTATCGGTGGTCCTCCTGAAAAACAGCGATGTGGATGAGTTCCTTCACGGGGTTGCCGTCTGCCGCAGTGATGGGCTTAGGTGGTTATGGCCAGCAGGCAGCATTTGAAACTTGTCAGGTGGATGGGGAGAGAGAGAGTGAGAGAGAGAGAGTGAGAGGGACCCTCACTTGGGTCTCTTCTGATCTGTGTCCAGTTGCTTGTCTGCTGCAGAGAGAAAAAAGCCAGCTTAAAACACACAGATAGTGGGCCTGTCACATGATGGCTCAATCTGTATTTTCTCTTGCAATTTAATAGTTCATGTCTAGGACTTCCCTTCTCTTCATCAGGATCCCATTGTTCAAGGGATTACCTTTGAGTGGTCTGTGTCCACTAGTTTAATGTCCCAGGATTACCTTTAATGGGGACTAGCCAGGTGAGGCACTCCAAACTTCCCAAGTTATTGTTCTGGCCAAACAATTTGACTCCCTCTTGATGCATTGGAATGTAGGGGATTTTGATGCGAATTTCAGTGGCCATTTCAGCTGCTAGCAGTCACTTAAAAAAAAAGAATTAATTCAGATTTCCAGCCAATGGATTAAAGAAATCATTTGGCATAGCACAGGTTCATGATACTGTCACAAAAGCTTTATTTTTTTTAAATTGAAAGCTGAGAGTTCTGTGTACTTTTAAAAAGACTGAGAAAAAAGGACGTACTGTAAACAGTGAATACTAATGCTTGTGTTTGAAGAGTACAGACTGCAAGACCTGTTTCCAAGAAACCAAGAAAATCTATTACTCTCTTGTGACTTGACTGTTGAAAGTTTTTAGTTTCATTTTGGGATTGGAAAAGACCAGTGAACTCTACAAGGAGCAGGCTTTAAAATCTTTGCTTTGCCCTGCCTGGAAAGAGAGAAAAACCCAGAAAAGTGTTGCCACTCTCTAAAAAGAATCTTTGCATCTCTTAGAAAGAAATTCTACATTTAAAGTGTGGTTTTGACCTGCCTGAAGAGAGGGAAAGACCCAGAAAAAAGAAGGGTTTCTACACTCTGTGGAGAAACACTGGTTTGGAGAGAGGAAGCCTTGTGTTTCAGCTGTGGCAGATTACTATTGCCTCCAGTCTCTCAAGAATCCCTGCCTCAAGAGTGACTCTTGTTATTCCTGTGTTTTTAGGAGATCCTGAAATTTCAAGAAAGATTCTACTGTTAGACTGCTACTTCAAAATTCAAGTAGTCCTGTTGCTACACCCTTTTTCTGAAAGATCTGTGTGACTCCTGCTGCAGACAAATTGCCTTGAATGCCTACCCATCATAGAATGTTCATTAATCTCACCTGGAGAGATTTTGAATGGCATCCAACTGTTCAACTCTGGGACACCTCACCAATCTGGAAATATTCCACCAGACCGTGACAACCAATCATTTTATTATTCCCAAGAAACAGTTGTTATTCGAAATATCCTTTTAAAACCGGTTAACTGTTGGTTTTTTTGAATGTATGTGTCTGTGCATGAGGGTTAGGAAGAATAAGAAGATATAAAATCTTTTCATACATATAGATTTATCTCCTTATTGTTTAAAACTTAATTTATTAATAAATAGTTAATTTTGTCGTTGTGTCAAGAAACCTGATTTGGTATGCTTTATTCTGGGGGTTAAATAAAGTGTTTAATTTAGCTATTTTTTGGTAGTAGGAGAATCTTTACTAATATGCTGTGACCTGAGGAGTAGTGGGACTGAATTAACAGTGCATTACTCCCACCTTGGTCATAGCAACACCTTCATACATAATTGCAAAGCATCATCTTATTTTGTTGCTGCTTTGATGTCAGATTGTTATAGCGACTTTGGCACTGCATTTAGGCTTATGTAATTAAGATGTTGTTCAGCAATCATTTCCTCACAACTAGTAGGACTGGCTGTCGGCAACGGATGTCATGAAAGATTGTCACTGGGTTGAGCTTGCCTGGCTGATACTCAACTTGGAACTTATACTCTTGTAATTTGAGTATCCAACATTCTATTTGAGTGGATGGTTTGCTATGTGGATTGTTGAACATGCTTACTGTCTATGATTGATTATTACTCACTTCCATATAAATAGAGATGAAAGTGTAAAATATCCCATGTGATTGAGAGTGCTTCTCTCTCTGTGAATATTGCTGAAAATAGAGACAAGTTGTCAAAGCTTTTCATCTTACACTCATCAGGACAATCACACGAATAACCATTATTCTTGCAATTGTCCAGATGATTGCAAGACAAAAAGCTTCGACAAATGTCTCTATTTTCAGCAATACTCAAGTTCTGTACTACTAAACGACTGTTTGTGAATAACGTTGCTCTACAGGTGTTAGTGATCTGCTCGCCATTGCAACGATCAATAGATTACCTGTCGTGTCTTTCTGTATGAGAACCGTACCTAATCCAACCAGGCTTGCATCCATGACTAGCTAGTGGTTTTCTCAGGGTTGAAATAGGTATTGTGGAGCTTGATCTGGTGTACCGCCTGTTTGTGTGATTTAGTCCATTCCAAATTGGTGGTCTCTTTTGTCAAATCGCGTAGGGGGGCAGCTAACATAATGAGGTCAGAAATAAAGTGACTGCAGTACTTGACGAGTCCTAGCAGACACCAGACTTCTTGCACCTTTGTAGGATCTGCACCTTTGTAGGTTTGCATTGACTTCAACTTTCCATGGATCTGGTGATGCTCCTTCACCACTGAACATATGACTGAAGAATTCAATTTTGCTCTCATTGAGCAAGCACTTGTCTTTGTTCAAGGTGAGGTTACATTCTCTGAGACGTTGTAGGCATGCATGTAGGCATGTCTCGAGTTCCCTTTCAGTGCAAACATGGATGAGAATGTCATCACTGATGTTCAGCGTGCCTTCAAGTCCTTGAAGTGCAGATTGAATCAAATGCTGAAATACCTCAGCTGCTGAATTGACTCCAAAGTTAAACCTCTTTTATTGGAAATGTCCGATGTGAGTAGAGAATACAATAAGATATCTCGATTCTTCTCTAGCTCGATTTGATGATAGCCTGATTTGGGGTCAAGTTTATCGAAGTGTTTAGCTCCATTCACTTTCACTCTGTCATCGATTGTCGATGTCAAGTGTCTTTCTTGTTGTATGGCTTTGTTTGGTGATTGCATATCAACACAGATTCTAATCTGCTTCTCACTCTTGGGTTTCTAGACAACTTATATGGGTGAGACCCAAAGAGTAGGCTCACTCCCAACTTTCTCAATAATGTCAAGTAGGCGTTTGAAGTTCTTTCTCTGTCTGTTTCCTGACATGAAATGGTATTCGTTGTCTTTGATGTGCAACTAGGGGCACATTAGGGTCAGCATGCAGCTTGTATGTAACACCTTTCAATTTTCCAATACGAGGGAAGCGATCAGCATACAATTCAAGAATGTTTTTGTTATTATGCGTAGGAATTGCATATGTGACTGCAATCATGTGCAGATGTGTTGCGTGTGGAAACATTCTTCAGATATGATGTCGAATACTGCTTTTGTTCTAGTGCCTTTGAAGGAGACTGGCGTTTCAAAAGTTCCAAGGATTTTCAGCAATTTGTCACTGTTGCAAGGGAAAGTTTCCGAGTTCCGAAGAAGGGTCACTAACCTGAAATGTTAACTCTGCTTCTCTTTCCACAGATGCTGCCAGACCTGCTGAGTGATTCCAGCATTTCTTGTTTTGGTTTCAGATTTCCAGCATCCGCAGTATTTTGCTTTTATTTCCGTGTTCCCTGGTTTGCAGAAAATGGGGCTATCCTGAAGTTGTTTGAACGTTTTATCTCCCATGACATTGACAGATGCTCCTGTACCTATGAGAGCATCTATGTCCAAGCAGCCAATGCTCACTGTCACACGTGGCTGATTGCTGTGTCTGAGAGAGAGGATTCAGCATGGATTTGTTAAGGGAAGATTTTGTTTCACCGACTTGATTGAATTTTCTGAAGAAGTAACAAGGAAGATAGATGAGGGTAGCGCAGTTGATGTGGTCTGCGTGGATTTTAGCAAGGCTTTTGACAAGGTCCCACATGGCAGAATGGTTAAAAAAAATAAAATCCCATGGGATCCAGAGAAATGCAGCAAGGTGGATACAATATTGGCTCAGTGGCAGGAAACAAAGGGTAATTGTTGACGGCAGTTTTAGAGACTGGAGGGCTGTTTCCAGTGGCTTTCCACAGGGCTCAGTACTGGGTCCCCTGCATTTTGTGGTATATATTAACTATTTGGATGTAAATGTAGGGGCCATGATCAAGAAGTTTGCAGATGACATAAAGATTGGCCATGTGGTAGATCGCGAGGAGGATAGCTGTAGGCAATAGGAAGATAATGATGGTCTGGTCAGATGGGCAGAAAAGTGGCAAATGGAATTCAACTTGGAGAAGTGTGAGGTGATGCATTTGGGAAAGTCAAACTAGGCAAAGGAATACACGATTAATGGGAAAACACTGAGAAGTGTAGAGGTAGTGAGGGACCTTGGAGTGAATGTCCACAGATCCCTGAAGGTAGCAGGACAGATCGATAAGGTGGTAAATAAGGCATATAGAATCCTTTCCTTTATTAGCTGAGGTATAGAATACAAGAGCAAGGAGGTTATGCTGGAACTGTATAACTCATTGGTTAGGCTTCAACTTGAGAACTGTGTGCAGTTCTTGTCACCTCATTACAGAAAGGAAGTAATTGCACTAGAGAGGGTACAGAGGGGATTTACAAGGATGTTGCCAGCACTAGAAAAATACAGTTATGAGGAAAGATTGGATCAGCTGTGGTTGTTCTCCTTGGAACAGAGAAGGATGATCTGAAATGTACAAAATTTTGAGGGGCCTGGATAGAGTGGCGGTAAAAGGTCTATTAACCTTAGCAGAGAGGTCAGTGACGAGTCAGCATAGATTTAAAGTGTAATGACCAGGTGAGAAAGGTGTCTAAGGGTCCCTTTTAGCCTTCACCTGGTCTTATTGTAACAGGGTTTATGTTTTTAAACACACTGTGTTTTGAGCTCCCCCTTGGTGAATCCTTGTTCACCTCTTTCCAATTATAAGGCAAAGAAACCAGCACATCAGGTTTTCTCAGGTTTAAAGAAGAAAAGTGAAATTTATTAAAACTTGAACACTATGTCTTCAATGCTTTCCAAAGCTGGTGAGAACGAGATGAGAGCATACAGGAGAGAGGTCTTTTCCAGTCCAGGAGCAAACAGCTTTCTAAGTTCAAATTCTCTGTGCCACATTCAAATTCAAAAAACTTCAACACCCAGTTAGCCATGTGACTAAACTGGTCTGTCCACGTCTTTTTGTGTATTCGGCCATTTTAGCAGTTAACCTGGAATGCGACCTTCTTGCATTTCAACGTCTGGTAATCAAAAGTCCATTGTGGATTAAATTGGAGCAGGGAGTGGCCGCTTTGTCCTTTCCAAGTACTGTCTGTTACTATGCAAATGTCTTTCCAGTCAGGGGCTTGGCAACCCTTTGTAATACGCCATCTTTTCTTCCCAGCAACAATTTTTAAATTTATTGTCCATGTGGTGAAATATATGTGCCTCATTCTGGCAGGTGGGAGCCTGCATGACACCTCCACACCCAAGGGAATGAAATGTTGTTTGAAAAGAAAGCGGCACATTTTATTAAAAGGTTTGAGAGAAATGTAAGATACAGAAAGAAAAACCATGCATTTCTCTCATTCAGTTCCATTCATTCATAACTCTTAAAGCTTATTAAAATTGTCTTTTCTGGGTGCCAGTACTGCTTTAACTTCCCCTTTTTTGGCATCCCAGTAACCATGTGGTTCTTTGTGGAAGCTTTTCTTCGGTTTGCCCATTGCCATGACTGCCTAGGGTTTAGTTGCTGTTGAGGTAATGTTTTTCCAGGACAGTGAGTAGTGGGTGGGTCTACCCTAAACTCTTTTTCAGAGCTTTGGCTTCAGGGGATGGGTGGTTCCGTTTTCCTCCGACTGCAGGGGAGAATTCTTTGTTAATCTCCCCTTTGTTCTCTGGGACACTCCTATCTGCAGGTATTTGTGCAAACTTGACTGCCCTCTCCTGTGACACTTCGACCAGGTGAGGCATCACCCTCATGGTTTCTGTGCCCTCTACCGGTCTCTCTTTGTCTCTGCAGGTTCCTGTAAATGCTGTTAGCAACTCTGGTGGGGTGCTTCTGGAGTCTGAATTTACGTAGGAAGATGTGGGGTCCAACTTTTCACATTTTCCAGGGTTGGCTAACCAGACAGTAGGGGTTTTCATCTGGGATTCCTCCCGGACTTTCTTTAACCTGCTTCTTTCTAAGCTTTTGTCAGTCGTGTGCCTGCCTGTCCCCTTTTGTTCTTGGCGGGGATCCCTTACAGTTCACTAGCCCTCTGCTGGAGGGTCCTCCTAATACCGGTACAGGACTTAGGGGTGCAGGTTTCACTGTAGGTTGAGGTTTCCCTCAACCTGGCACATGTGGCAACTCCTACAGTACTCCACCACATCTTTGTGGAGTTTTGACCAGTCAAACTGCTATCTTATGTGGGCTGTGGTCTTTCATATACTGGCATGTACAGCCACTGTAGTCTCGTGGGCCCTTCTTAATATTTCTCCCCAATACATCTGTGGCACCACTAACTGGTGAACTACTGTCCACTCCTTGCTCTCAGGTCTGTGAGGAGAACTCCATTTCCTCATCAGTACCTCATTCTTTAAATAGTAGCAATCAGGGCCTCCCTCTGCTTTACTTTTAGACTGGGTCTGCTCGCTGAGCCTCAGCTAGGGAAAATCCATTTAATTCATTCCCTGGGTTTTCTAACTTTTCAGAGAAAGTCTTGGGCAGGCAGACCTCATGGTCATCTGCCTGCAATGCCAATGCAGTCTCCTCTGGGGAAGCTGGTTTGATCATGGCTTGATCCATGACACATTCAGAGAAACTGCAGGGAACCAACATTGACTGGGATTCACTTAATGTTAGAGGTCTAGAAGGAGCAGAATTTGTAAGGAGCATCCAGGAGGGTTTTCTAGAGCAGTATGTAAATAGTCCAACTCGGGAAGGGGCCATACTGGACCTGGTGTTGGGAAATGAGCCGGGCCAGGTGGTTGACGTTTCAGTAGGGGACTACTTTGGGAATAGTGATCACAATTCCGTAAGTTTTAAAATACTCATGGACAAAGACGAGAGTGGTCCTAAAGGAAGAGTGCTAAATTGGGGGAAGGCCAACTATACCAAAATTCGGCAGGAGCTGGGGAATGTAGATTGGGAGCAGCTGTTTGAAGGTAAATCCACTTTTGATATGTGGGAGGCTTTTAAAGAGAGGTTGATTAGCGTGCAGGAGAGACATGTTCCTGTGAAAATGAGGGGTAGAAATGGCAAGATTAGGGAACCATGGATGACTGGTGAAATTGTGAGACTAGCTAAGAGGAAAAAGGAAGCATACATAAGGTCTAGGCGGCTGAAGAAAGACGAAGCTTTGAAAGAATATCGGGATTGTAGGTGCAATCTGAAACGAGGAATTATGAGGGCTAAAAGGGGTCATGAAATATCTTTAGCAAACAGGGTTAAGGAAAATCCCAAAGCCTTTTATTCATATATAAGGAGCAAGAGGGTAACTAGAGAAAGGATTGGCCCACTCAAGGACAAAGGAGGAAAGCTATGCGTGGAGTCAGAGAAAATGGGTGAGATTCTAAACGAGTACTTTGCATCGGTATTCACCGAGGAGAGGGACATGACGGATGTTGAGGTTAGGGACAGATGCTTGATTACTCTAGGTCAAGTCGGCATAAGGAGGGAGGAAGTGTTGGGTATTCTAAAAGGCATTAAGGTGGACAAGTCCCCAGGTCCAGATGGGATCTATCCCAGGTTACTGTGGGAAGCGAGAGAGGAAATAGTTGGGGCCTTAACAGATATCTTTGCAACATCCTTAAACACGGGTGAGGTCCCGGAGGACTGGAGAATTGCTAATGTTGTCTCCTTGCTTAAGAAGGGTAGCAGGGAAAATCCAGGTAATTATAGACTGGTGAGCCTGACGTCAGTGGTAGGGAAGCTGCTGGAGAAGATACTGAGGGATAGGATCTATTCCCATCTGGAAGAAAATGGGCTTATCAGTGATAGGCAACATGGTTTTGTGCAGGGAAGGTCATGTCTTACCAACTTAATAGAATTCTTTGAGGAAGTGACAAAGTTGATTGATGAGGGAAGGGCTGTAGATGTCATATACATGGACTTCAGTAAGGCGTTTGATAAGGTTCCCCATGTAGGCTGATGGAGAAAGTGAAGGTGCATGGGGTCCAAGGTGTACTAGCTAGATGGATAAAGAACTGGCTGGGCAACAGGAGACAGAGAGTAGTAGTGGAAGGGAGTTTCTCAAAATGGAGACATGTGACCAGTGGTGTTCCACAGGGATCCGTGCTGGGACCACTGTTGTTTGTGATATACATAAATGATTTGGAGGAAAGTATAGGTGGTCTGATTAGCAAGTTTGCAGACGACACTAAGATTGGTGGAGTAGCAGATAGTGAAGGGGACTGTCAGAGAATACAGCAGAATATAGATAGACTGGAGAGTTGGGCAGAGAAATGGCAGATGGAGTTCAATCAGGGCAAATGCGAGGTGATGCATTTTGGAAGATCCAATTCAAGAGTGAACTATACAGTAAATGGAAAAGTCCTGGGGAAAATTGATGTACAGAGAGATTTGGGTGTTCAGGTCCATTGTTCCCTGAAGGTGGCAACGCAGGTCAATAGAGTGGTCAAGAAGGCATACGGCATGCTTTCCTTCATCGGACGGGGTATTGAGTACAAGAGTTGGCAGGTCATGTTACAGTTGCATAGGACTTTGGTTCGGCCACATTTGGAATACTGCGTGCAGTTCTGGTCGCCACATTACCAGGAATGCCTACGTTGAAGAAGTTCTGCTCTTCTCTCCGACGGGATTTTCGTTTGTCTCTTTTACCTTGTTCACCTTCATTGCTTTCTATTTCCCTCCTGGTGTTTGACCTTTTGGTCAGCTATGTGGCCTGGTCCAATCTGCACCTTCTCCTTTGTTATCTCTTGCCCAACCCCCACCTCACTTGTTTATAATCTGTGACTTTTCTAATATTTGTCAGTTCCGAAGAAGGGTCACTGACCCGAAACGTTAACTCTGCTTCTCTTTCCACAGATGCTGCCAGACCTGCTGAGTGAATCCAGCATTTCTTGTTTTTGTTTCAGATTTCCAGCATCCGCAGTATTTTGCTTTTATTTTAGTGTTTAATTCACTGCCACTTCTCTTCCAGGAATGCCTACCTTGAAGAAGTTCTGCTCTTCTCTCCGACGGGATTTTCGTTTGTCTCTTTTACCTTGTTCACCTTCATTGCTTTCTATTTCCCTCCTGGTGTTTGACCTTTTGGTCAGCTATGTGGCCTGGTCCAATCTGCACCTTCTCCTTTGTTATCTCTTGCCCAACCCCCACCTCACTTGTTTATAATCTGTGACTTTTCTAATATTTGTCAGTTCCGAAGAAGGGTCACTGACCCGAAACGTTAACTCTGCTTCTCTTTCCACAGATGCTGCCAGACCTGCTGAGTGAATCCAGCATTTCTTGTTTTTGTACCAAAAGGATGTGGATGCTTTGGAGAGGGTGCAGAGGAGGTTCACCAGGATGTTGCCTGGTATGGAGGGCGCTAGCTATGAAGAGAGGTTGAGTAGATTAGGATTATTTTCATTAGAAAGACAGAGGTTGAGGGGGACCTGATTGAGGTGTACAAAATCATGAGAGGTATAAACAGGGTGGATAGCAAGAAGCTTTTTGCCAGAGTGGGGGATTCAATTACGAGTTCAAAGTGAAAGGAGAAAAGTTTAGGGGGGATATGCGTGGAATGTTCTTTACGCAGATGGTGGTGGGTGCATGCAACGCACTACCAGCGGAGGTGGTAGACGCGGGCACGATAGCGTCTTTTAAGATGTATCTAGACAGATACATGAATGGGCAGGAAGTAAAGGGATACAGACCCTTAGAAAATAGGCGACAGGTTTAGATAGAGGATTTGGATCGGCATAGGCTTGGAGGGCCGAAGGGCCTGTTCCTGTGCTGTAATTTTCTTTGTTCTTTGTTCTTTGTTCTTTGGAACCGTCTCCAGCCACGGCCTTGTCTCTTTGACCTCCTGCAGTCTTTCTTTCACTACTGGGGGGCAGAGGGGGTGCTACCATCTTCACCCCTGCCAGATCATTACCTAGGAGCAGGTCAATCCCATCCACAGGCAAACTAGGGACAATGCCTACGGTCACCAGTCCCAAAACTAGGTCGCATTCCAGGTGCACCTGGTGTACAGGTTCAGACATACACTGCCCTCCAATACCAATCACCGCCATTTTGGTGTTCACTGCACTCTCTGGGGGAAAGATCATGCCTTTTCCCAGTAAAAGTGATCTAGTGGCCCCTGTGTTCCTGAGAATTACTATGGG
Source organism: Heterodontus francisci (assembly GCF_036365525.1). NCBI lineage: Eukaryota > Metazoa > Chordata > Chondrichthyes > Heterodontiformes > Heterodontidae > Heterodontus > Heterodontus francisci. Next base: position 101,193,731 of record NC_090375.1, on the reverse strand, counting down.
CTTGCTTGCCCCACTCGAGGGGTATGGGGTTACTTTCCCTTCCGATGCGAAACCCTGATAACGTTCAGGAATCCTATTAACTTTTCCTGCACTGGCCGTAGTAAGCTTCCTGGGTTGCATTCTTACTGCAGTTAAAGCCACAGCTTGCTCTGCTTTTCATCAGGGTCCCGTCTTCACTGTGCAGGTGTGCTCTGATTAACCCTGATTCCCTTTAGTTTCCAGCAGTCAGTCTTTAAATGCCCTGCCTTATTACAATCAAAGCACACAGGTCTCTGGGTCTCACTCTTGCTCACAGTACCTTCCTTTTTGGCTGGAGGAGAGCCCTCTGTGTCTCCTGCTTTCCTTTCTCTCCCAGGACTGCCTGTGCAGAGATCACCTTCCCCCCCTTTGTCCTTTTCAGATATGTGGGGGTGATTAGGAAAGGTTCTTCCCTGGGAAACCGACTTATAAATTAAAGCAAACTCATCAGCCAGAACAGCCACTTGCTGGCTCCCTGAACCCGCTGCTCCTCTACATGGGTCTTTATTGAGAGTGGGAGAGAGTTTTTAAATTCCTCGAACAGAATTACTTCTCTGAGGGTCTCATAGCTGAGAGTTCATTCTCCTGTCTTTCTCTCTCTCTCTCTCTCTCTCTCTCCTGCCTTTCATTTTCTTCATGTTCATTTTGGAAGGCTCTCTCTTTCTCCCTCTCTCTTTCTTCAAATTCAAGTTTCCTCTGTTCCAATTGTATCTTTGCTAACAATACCCTGTCGGAGTCTATTTCTAAAACAGCTTCTGCCTCTTCAGATTCAAGAGAAAAATGGTTGGCCACTACCCTCAGGAGTTCAGATCTCCTAGCCTTGCCATGTACGGTGATTCCACACTGCTCAGCTATTTTTCTCAACTCCTCCATAGACAGTGATTTTAACTTATCCCAAGTTACTTCACCCTGGCTTGGAAAGCTACTCACTTCAGTTGCAGACATGTTAGTATTCAATCACACACAACCACAAGAAAACCTGTATTAATCTTGCTCTTTTTTGATTAGGAACAATTTGGCTTTCCACTTCCAATTTTTCTCATTTGTCTGTGGATAAAAACCGGACGCTATCACCCAAATTTCTGTTGCGATCAGGTGAGAAAGGTGTCTCGGGGTCCCTTTTAGCCTTCACCTGGTCTGATTGTAACAGGGTTTATGTTTTTAAACACACTGTGTTTTGAGCTCCACCTTGGTTAATCCTTGTTCACCGCTTTCCAATTATAAGGCAAAGAAACCAGCACACCAGATTTTCTCAGGTTTAAAGAAGAAAAGTGAAATTTATTACAACTCTAATTCAGTTAACACCTACGGATACACGCCCTGCCCCATGCTAGCATGCACACGTGTTATGCACATGCAAATAGAGAGAGAAAAGAGCAGAAGAAAAATATAGTGAAAATATTTGAGGCAATCTCTGAAGAGGGGTTTTTGTTACTGTGCTTCGAGCTCACTGTAGTCCTTGCTTGTAGGCAGATCTTGCTTTTCTCTGGGGCCCAGTATTCTTCTTAAACCTTGTTCACTGTAGGAGACGTTTCCCTCTTGGGGTTCATATATCTTCAATGTTTTCCAAAGCTGGTGAGAACGAGATGAGAGCAGAAAGGAGAGAGGTCTTTTCCAGTCCAGGAGCAAACAGTTTTCTGAGTTCAAATTCTCTGTGGCAAGTTCAACTTCAAAACACTCTAACAGACAGTTAGTCATGTGACTAAACTGGTCTGACCACGTTTGTTTGCGTATTCGCCCATCTTGGCAGTTACCCTGGAATGCGAGCTTTTCGCATTTCAACGTCTGGTAATCAAAAGTCCATTGTGGATTAAATTGGAAAGGGAGTGGCCCCTTTGTCCTTTCCAAGTACTGTCTGTTACTATGAAAATGTCTTCCGAGTTGGGGGCTTGGCAACCCCTTGCAATAGGCCTTTTCTTCCCAGCAACAATTTTAAAATTCAACATCCATGTGGCAAAATAAATGTGCCTCATTCTTGGTAGGTGGGGGCCTACATGACAAAAGTGATTGGTAAAAAAATTAGAGGGGAGATGAGGAAAACTTTTTTCACCCAGAGGATGGTGGGGGTCTGGAACTCGCTGCCAGAAAGGGTAGTTGAGGCAGAGACCCTCAACTCATTCCAAGGGAGTCTGGATATGCACCTCAAGTGCCATAATCTGCACAGCTATGGACCAAATGCTCGGAGGTGGAGTCTATGAGGGATGGTTTTCTGAACCAATACTTTGAGGAACCAATTAGAGAACAGGCCATCCCATACTGGGTATTGTGTAATGAGAGAGGAATAATTCACAATTTAGTGCTGTGAGACCCCTTGGGGACGAGCAACCATAATATGATAGAATTCTTCATCAAGATGGACTGTGACATAGTTGATTCTGAGACTAGAGTCCTGAACCTTAGTAAAGGAAACGACGAAGGTATGAGGCGCAAGTTGGCCATGGCGGATTGGGAAATGTTACTTAAAGGGATGACGGTGGATAGGCAATGATAAACATTTAAAGAGCTCATGGATGAACTGCAACAATTGTTTATCCTTGTCTGGCGCAAAAGTAAAACGGGAAAGGTAGCCAAATCATGGCTTACAAGGGAAATTAGAGATAGCATTAGATCCAAGGAAGAGGCATATACATTTGCCAGGAATAACAACAGACCTGAGGATTGGGAGCAGTTTAGAATTCAGCAAAGGAGGACCAAGGGATTGATTAAGAAGGGAAAAATAGAGTACGAGAGCAAGCTTGCAGGGAACACAAAAACTGACTGTAAAAGTTTCTATAGGTATGTGAAGAGAAAAAGATTGGTGAAGACAAATGTAGGCCCCTTACAGTCAGAAACAGGGGAATTTATTATAGGGAACAAAGAAATGGCTGACCAAATAAATGCATACTTTGGTTCTGTCTTCACAAAGGAGGACACAAATATCATACCAGCAATTTTGGGGAACACAGGGCTTAGCGAGAGAGAGGAACTGAAGGAAATCAGTATTAGCAGAGAAATGGTTTTGGGGAAATTTTTGGGATTGAAGGTCGATAAATCCCCAGGGCCTGACGGTATGCATCCCAGAGTACTTAAGGAAGTGGCCCTAGAAATAGTGGATGCATTAGTGGACATTCCAAGATTCTATAGACTCTGGAACAGTTTCTACAGATTAGAGGGTAGATAATGTAACCCCACTATTTAAAAAGGGAGGTAGAGAGAAAGCAGGGAATTATAGACCAGTCAGCCTGATGTTGGTAGTGGGGAAAATTCTAGAGTCCATTATCAAAATTTTATAGCGGAGCACTTAGAGAACAGTGGTAGAATCGGGCAGAGTCAGCATGGATTTACGAAAGGGAAATCATGCTTGACAAATCTACTAGAATTCTTTGAGGATGTAACTAGTTGAGTTGATGAGGGAGAGCCAGTGGATGTGGTTTATTTGGACTTTCAGAAGGCTTTCGACAAAGTCCCACATTAGAGATTAGCATGTAACATTAAAGATTGGGGGTAGTGTACTGTGATGGATAGAAAATTGGTTGGCGGACAGGAAACAAAGAGTAGGGATATATGGGTCTTTTTCTGAATGGCAGGCAGTGACTAGTGGGGTACCGCAGGGATCGGTGCTAGGACCCCAGCTATTCACAATATACATGAATGATTTAGATGAGGGAACTAAATGTAATATCTCCAAATTTGCAGATGACACAAAACTGGGTGGGAGGGTGAGTTGTGAGGAGGATGCAGAGAGGCTTCAGGGTGATTTGGACAAGTTGAGTGAGTGGGCAAATGCAGGGCAGATGCAGTATAATGTGGGTAAATGTGAGGTTATCCACATTGGTAGCAAAAACAGGAAGGCAGATTATTATCTGAACGGCTATAAACTGAGAGAGGGGAATATGCAGCGAGACCTGGGTGTTCTCGTACACCAGTCGCTGAAGGTAAGCATGCAGGTGCAACAGGCGGTAAAAATGGCAAATGGTATGTTGGCCTTCATAGCGAGAGGATTCGAGTACAGAAACAGGGATGTCTTGCTGCAATTATACAGGGACTTGGTGAGGCCACACCTAGAATATTGTGTGCAGTTTTGGTCTCCTTATGTGAGGAAGGATGTTCTTGCTATAGAGGGAGTGCAGCGAAGGTTTACCAGACTGATTCCTGGGATGGCGGGACTGACGTTTGAGGAGAGATTGAGTCGGTTAGGATTATATTCGCTGGAGTTCAGAAGAGTGAGGGGGGATCTCATAGAAACCTATAAAATTCTAACAGGACTTGACAGGGTAGATGCAGGAAGGGTGTTCCCGATGGTGGGGGTGTCCAGAACCAGGGGTCATAGTCTAAGGTTACGGGGTAAACCTTTCAGGACTGAGATGAGGAGAAATTTCTTCACCCAGAGAGTGGTGAGCCTGTGGAATTCATTACCACAGAAAGCAGTTGAGGCCAAAACATTGTATGTTTTCAAGAAGGAGTTAGATATAGCTCTTGGGTCTAAAGGGATCAAAGGTATGGGGCGAAAGCGGGAACAGGTTACTGAGTTGGATGATCAGCCTTGATCATAATGAAAGGCGGAGTAGGCTTGAAGGGCCGAAGGCCTATTCCTACTCCTATTTTCTATGTTTCTATTAGAATAGGTGGATCATTTTTCGGCTAGCACAGACACAATGAGCTAAGTGACCTCTTTCTGTGCCTTAAACTTTCTATGATTCTATGACAAAAGTATGCTCAGGGTCATCTGCCTCTACTTTCTCTTGTCTTTTTGATGTGATACGCATACATGACACCCTTCTGTTGGTATTGGTCTTAGTCATTGATTTTGCTGATGAGTGACCAACACTAGCAAAGTGTTTGAGTTTTCCACAGGCTTTACACTGTTTACCAGTAGCAGGACACTCTGTCATCCGGTGTGGGTAAGAACCACCACAGTGGAAACATTCTCTGGATAAGTCGCAATTCTGTTTGTGAGATCGCTGTTGTTGCTTTGCAGGTGGTTTCCTGACGTGTGAATAAACTGTGACCACAGGAGTTGAAATTGGAGTGTGCCTCAACTTCAATAGCTCTGTATTCTGAGAGTGATAGTGATCTTGCTAACTCCAGCAACTCTGATAGCTTTCTGTCTTTCTCGAGTACTTTTTGGCATAGTTGACTACAGATTATTTGTGTTTTGATTTCCCATTTGACATGTTCAACATCACCAAAGTCACATTAGCTTGCTAGTTGCCTCAATCGTATGCAATATTGGTCAGTTATCTTGTTTGCTTCTTGCTTAGTTCGTTGGAAGTTAATGGTTTTCTATATGGTAATTTTCTTGGGTGTAAAGTAGTTCATCAGTGCATTTTTGAGGGGTTGTCATCATTTCTCTCAGGTGTAAGTGTCTCAAATATATCTTCTAATTCTTCACCTCCATAGTGTAGATGTAAGGCCCTTTTCCTTGTGTCATCGTTGACTGTGAAATCGGCCATTGCACATTCAAAATGTCGCAGCCGCTTTTGCCAACATGGGCATGTAGATGATGGCTCAGAATGCACATCAAAAGTTGGTAGCTTGGGCATAGACAATGCCATAGTTGTCAGCAATGCAGTGATATAGGATCTGGGATCGCGTTCCTTTTCAGAGAATGTGTCTCTGCAATGAACCGAGATTAGAAATACAATTTTGTTTGATTGGATGGTTATTTTGGAGAGATCAGTTTGTGTGTGTATACACTGTACAAGTTTCCTGTGTGTCACTCTAACACAATCTGCTACTTAAAATGCTTTCTGTAAAAGTAGACAAAAGCCTTCCAAAATATTCATACTTGAAAGTACTGTTTCTGGTTTTTCACTATCCTTTTTCTGTTTATCTCATCATTGTGATGTCTCTCGGGACTGGAGTGAGGTTTAACTGAGTTTAGTATAAGATATACTGAGATACGAGTCGAAGAGACTTAGTAGTTGGCAGGAAAAAAGACAGAGGCGCAAGGGGAGAGCCAACTGTGCAACAGCCCCAACAAACAAATTTCTCTGCAGCACCTGTGGAAGAGCCTGTCACTCCAGAATTGGCCTTTATAGCCACTCCAGGCGCTGCTTCACAAACCACTGACCACCTCCAGGCGCGTATCCATTGTCTCTCGAGATAAGGAGGCCCAAAAGAATACTGAGACAGTAGCAGCAGGCTGTTAAACATTATGGCTTCTTCTTTATTCTGTTTGACTTTCACTTTCCTTTTGCTAGCATACATGTTCTACAGCAGCCCCTAGAGTACACAATGGACAATGCAATTACAACTTCAAAACACTACAACACTACAGTTTTGTGCTACTGCAAAAGCCCTCTCACCCTGTGTTTTTGTGCGTTAACACTTCTCAAGTAAACCTCAACTTTCTGATCTTCAGCAGCTGGTTGCCATCCCTATGGACTGGATTTTGTTCTCCCCCAGGAGTTGGGTTCCATGGCAGAAGGGGCCTGAGGATGGTTCCAGATGAGGCCCACCACGGACCTCGATGCTGGCAGGGGCCAGCCCGATCCTCCTGGCAGTGGCAAAGCTCCATGGTGGCCTCCCCCCCACCCCCACCACTAGGCAACAGGACCACAATTTAAATATTCATATCAATAAAATTAATAAATTTAAGTAGACTTACTTGTGATCTTGAGGGCCTACCGTGATCTTTGGCGTGGCGGTCGGCCCTCCCGTGTCTTCAGATACCCGTCCGGGGAAACAAGGCATGACACTGGTGGGGAGGGGGGAGGAGATAAGTTTATCAGTGCCGGGGGGTGGTGGGTTACAGGGTCAAAAACACGTAATTGGTGTTGGGGATGGTGTGAAGGGTTGAATCTTCAACATTGTGCAGTTTGCGGGTGGGGGGGGGGGGTGCAAGGGCAAATAGTTATTGTAATTGTTATTGGGGAGGGTGGGAAAGGAGCATTAGAAATTCATTTTTTTAATTTTTGGATGGTTTCTGTCTTTAAACATTTAAATTGGGTGGAGCAGGGCTGGCTGCCCTTTAAAGATGGCACCACTGCCTGCACACAGGCAGCTGATGCCATTGCTGGGGACGGATAGCCCGCCCCCTCCACGAGATTGCAGAAGATCGTGGCGACTCTTTGGTGTGCGGCCTGCACAGACTGGCTGCCATTTGTTTCAGCTCGCCACCTATATCGACGGTGGGCTCTTGAAATCCAGCCCCAAATCTCAGTTTGGTGGTGATGATGGCTTTGGGAAATAATTTTGAAGAGGCAATAGTGAACCAGCAGCTGTCTTACATGTTGCCTGATAATCTTTCCCATTGACCAAGTAATGTCATAACACCTTTTATGTCCACTTGAACAGACAGACAGGCCCTTCATTGAAGATCTCATCCAAAGGATAGCCATGCACTGAAGTGTCAGAGTAGATCGAATCATGGACTGCAACTTAAAATCCATAATTTTAAGCCTCAAAGTGCTGCCAACTGAATAAAACTAATACAAAATTTCAGTAAAAGTTAACCATGTGTTTGCTAAACCAATATGTTACTTGAAAATGGGAGCTTTTTCACTGAATAAAATAATGACCAACTAGGAATTATCTCAGGTGCGAAATTGCAGTTTGTTTAACCAAATAGCAATAGGAGTCGGCATCAGCAATGAATGATGCATGGCCTTTTGAAAAATGGGTCAAGTGTCCCTTTCAGGCTACCTTGATGTGCATCACTGATGGAAATGGAAAGCAGATCAGAGCAAAAACTTCATCAAATATTAATCTACAGAACACAAGCTGCCCAGGGAGCAGGTTTGATGAGAGAGGTGTAGCTACCATGACATTGTGGAGGACCAATTTATGATGTATGGATTTAGAATGGCAGCTGTGCCTATGTTGTAACATCTCAGCTTAAGCTACACCATAAGTCAGGAGATACAGTAAGAGCACCTGCCCTACTTTTAGTACCCTCACCCCAGCAGCGTGTACACCAACATGTGACCAATCTTTCAACATAATTGACACCTATGCCTGGGAGCTGGCCTGCTCATGGTTAAGAAATGAGGTGGTGCTGCAAGGTTTAAAGTTTCCAGCTACTTATATGGGCATGCATAATGATTTGTAGACCTGCAGGGCATTGTTAGGAAAACAATGGAGCTGGAGTTCCTGGACTTGGAGAGGGAGGAAATCAAAATATGCACCTAAGGCAAGATGGATCAGGAATTTGGTGTGGAGCCTGTATCCACTTGGTTTCCAGCACCTCCTCAGGGTCGGTGCCTCTGTAGAGATTTTACAATAGCAGGCTTCCCACTCTGAACATTAACATTACACTACCATGGGATTTTGAACAAATTTCACAACCTTTCCAAATGAAATTCGGAAAATAGCAACACAGTCACTAACAACCCTGGATGCCCATTTCAACTGAGCATAAACATGAAACAACACAATGCAATTTGGCCATTTTGACATCACTTGCACAAATCCATCTACAAACTGGCAGTGTACCAGCATAATGGATTTCTATGTTAATTTGTATCTGTTTATTGGGAAAAAACGATTGGAAAATCTAGGCTCTAATATGTAAAGGCTTGCAAGGCCAATCAAATGTTCACATAGCATTTCCCCTGACAATGAAGATCATCACTATCCTCAAAATATATGTAAAAGGAAGTTTCCAAGTACCTACAAGGCACGTGAATAGTATCAGCTTCTATATCATCTATTGCTGCATTAAGAAGGCCACAGTTGCACTGCGCTTGCTTCGCCCACAAGTGTATTATGTTTGGCAGGATTAGGTTGAAAGACAGTAGCAAATGTTTTTTTTAATTGCTGATTTTCCCAAAGTGCATATCATCATTGATTGCACCTATTCTACTTCATAGACATATGGAAAGTATTTTCTCCACATGAGTTTAATCCCATGTGTCTGCTCATTCACAGTACCCTTTAATCTATCTAATTCTTAAAAATATCTAGAACTCTACTACAATACCTGTTCGTGGTGGACGATGCCACATTCTAAAGTAGCTCACTTGGAATTTTCACAAGGGTCCCACAGTAAGAAATGAATGGAGCCAGTGAAAATAAAAAGACATAAATCAAGAACAACAACTGCCGAAGCCATTTCTTTAGTGATACTGCTGATCACCCATTGAAATTACAGCAAGAGATCATGGAACCTGGACAGGTCCACTCTATGTAGAGACATTTTCTATACTCTCCTCTTCTAACTTTTGTTGTGATCTAAAATCTATGCCGCCTTGTTACTGCCCCACAGACCAGTGGCAACAATCTATCACTATTTACTTGATTAGAACCCATTGTAGTCTTGAGTGCCTGTGCTAGGTCACCCCTTAACCTTCTCTAATCTGGAAGAAAAAATATCTAATTTCTCAAGTTTCTCTTCTGAACTTTAATTTTCCTACCCTGGTAACATTTTGGTGAATCAATACAGTAGTGAATCATTTGCATTCCTTTCGTATCCTTCTCAAAATAGGTTACCCATGTTATAGTCCAGAAAGCCAGTTGGTGAAGAATGTAACTGAGGCCAATCATTACACACGTACATAAGAATTTATTTACACAGTTACAGATTAAAAGCAAGCACCTTCTAACCCAGCAGCCAGTTTATTGTACTGCACCGCCATGTGCAACACCATCTAAGCCAAATCCCTGATGGACAAAGGGGGGACTCCCGAGTCGAAACCCTCCCACCAGGGACCCTCCCCCACCCTCTCTGGATGTCAGGATGGAACGCAGGGATAGGCACCAACATGTTGCACCATGGACATTTGACAAAATTATTGGCTCAGCCAAGGACATGGGGCCAATTAATCTATATATAAAGTGCATAGCCAACTGGGCAGCACAGTGGTGTAGTGGTTAGCACTGCTGGCTCACAACTCCAGCGACCTGGGTTCAGTTCCGGGTACTGCCTGTGTGGAGTTTGCAAGTTCTCCCTATAACCGCGTGGCTTTCCGCTGGGTGCTCCGGTTTCCTCCCACAGCCAAAGTCTTGCAGGTTGATAGGTAAATTGGCCATTATAAATTGCCCTTTGTGTAGGTAGGTGGTAGGAGAATGGTGGGGATGTGCTAGGGAATAAGGGGTTAATGTAGGATTTGTATAAATGGGTGATTGTTGGTTGGCACAGACTTGGTGGGCTGAAGGGCCTGTTTCAGTGCTGTATCTCTTAAAAATAAATAATGCCATCAGAAAGCAGTCTGATTTAAAACACATTTCTCCCTATTTAGTGAGATACCTGGTATTGATTTTGCTTGCACAAATAGTCAATGTTTGCCCGCATACTTGCTGAGCGATGCAGAGAATTCGTATGGATGTCCACCTGGCAGGAGTGATCTTGATCATGTTCTCTTTTGTTCTCTCTCCATCCCTCTCCCCTCTCCATCTCTCCCCCCTCTGTGTCCATCTCCCCCCCCCTTCTGTGTCCCCCTCCCTTTCCCTCCGCCTCCTCTCTCCCCTCTGTGACCCCCTCTCTCCCCTTTGTGTCCCCCTTTCTCTCCTCCACTTTCCCCATCTCCCCTCTTCCCCTCCCTGCCCCCTCTCCCTCTCCCCCTTTATCCCTCTCCCCTCTCCTCCCTGCACCTCTCCCTCTCTCCCTTCTGTCCCCCTCCCTCTCCGCTTCCCTCTCTCTCCTCTCTCTCCCCCCCTCTCTCTTCCTCTCTCCATTCTCTTTCCCCTCTCTCTTCCCCCCTCTCTCTCTCCATCCTCTCATTCTTCTCTCCCCCCTCTGTCCCCTCTCTCCCTGCACACCCATGCACCAGGAGCGAAAACACATTGCCGTTCAGTACCGGCCCAACACTTCGAGAGAAACCAGGGCCTTTGGAGAGCTGAGAACGTAGACTGTCTGCCTAAAATAAAAGCTTGCTCTGGCTCAAATCAGTCTTCCCTTTCCAGTTCTTTCATTTGTTCCTGTGTGCTATTCTATCTGTTCAGACACGGGCAGGGAGCAGCTGATTGATGGCTCCAGTCTTCCCAGCGAATCCTGCCTCCCCCATGCTCCGATTGGTTGGAGGTCCACATGCAGGCAAACCATTCGCACTTCGGAATGGCGGGCCGGATACAAAGCTTTGGTGGGCTGTAGGAACTAGCCTGATGCTCTGTTGCCCCAATCCTTCGTAATTACTTCTGCTCTTGATAATTATAAATGTCTTACTCCAAGCCTTTAAACATATGTTTTAAAACATAAGTTTAAAAGCTTGGAGCAAGACATTTAAATTACCACGGACCTCAAATTTTTTACCACGGACACTGGTGTCTGTGGATGGACGGGTTGCCGATCCCTGATGAAATGTCATAGCATTTCCAGATGGCCAATGAGGGTGAGGAATTGGAGGGTGTGCAAGAGCAGCCTGTACAGTGTCCTTTTACAGGGGTGCAAGTGAATCCCCAGTTATTGCCCATCACCTGCCTATAATTAAAAGCAATTAATATCCAATTAACAACCCAAACCTGTACACAATATCCAATTGCAGCCTAACTAAGGTTTTCAACAAGCCAAAATTACCCCCTACTTTTCTGTTCCCTGTCTCTGATTACAAAACCAAGGATACTATTTAATTTTTTATGGCCTTATTTATTAACGTGTGTATTTGCACATTAATGTCCGTCTGCTCTTTTACTCCATTTAAAGTCTTACTATTTAAGATGTATTCCCTTTCCTTACCCCTATTTTTGCTTCAAAAATGTATTACTTTCCATCTTTCTACTCTGAACTGTATCTACCATGTATGATCCGCAGTCTTCCTTTGCATACTTTCTCAAACCCTCCAATTTGGTGCCATACACAAATTTTGAAAGTCTTCTCTTAACTTTTTCATCAATACTAGCTATTATCAAGAAAACCCTCTATGCCAAATGAGAAATATTAATTTCATCAGATGGAAACTTACACTAAATTTTTAATGGAGAAAATCTTGCAGTTAACTTTTTAAAAAAGCTAGCACCCAAGGTGGCGACCACAATTTGCATCTGAAACACCTTTCCATATTCAAAAGATCCATCCGGAGCCAGAGGTTTGAGCAGCATGGACCCAGCACAATGGCTTGCTTTGAGTGATTGAATTACCTAAAATGGCTTCATTAGCACAACAGTCAAGGCAATCCTAATAAATTGACTTGGAAAGAGCAAATCTCCTCCAAGTGTAAATTGGCATTCTGGGGCCTGTGGAGCCAATTGCTACATTGAATTTCATTAGAAGGTTCCAGAAAACCTGAGGCAGCCATGTGACCTTCTGTCCATCTCAGCGTAAGCTGTTTTTTTTCCCTTGGACAAAGAGACAAGCAATAACTCAGACTGTGCAGCAGAAAAAGGCAGCGTGCCTCCCTTTCTCTCTCTCTCTCCCCAGATAACACAAGTTTGAAAACTGTCTGCGACTGTGAATCCCTCCAAGCCTACAGATTGCTACAGACAGAGACAAGGGGAAGAGAACCAATTACAAGTCTGCCTCCAAGAAAGCCTTGAGCAAAGCAGGCCAACCACAAAGTGCACTTTGACCAGCCGAGGGCTTCAAGATCACAGCTTCAGCCGCGAACTACTGGATCATCCACTTCACAGACTGTGTATTTAAGTTCCATTTATTATGGACACTAATCCAAATCCATTTTTCCCACTGTAATCTATATGTGTGTGTGTGATTCTCATGTGAATGTGTGCATGAATGTGCAGTGTATTTTTTTATTATTTTTGAATCGGGTTAGATTGTTAAGTATAATAAACTTACCTCTTTCTTGTTTAAACTAAAGAAAACCTGTCTGATTGGTTCTTTCACAATCACAGTAAAGGAAAAAGGTAAAGCACTCACTGTTTAAAAGGAATAAACCCTGTTGTGGACAAATAAGAGGAAGGACAAGAGGGGCACCTGTGACCCCCCTCCTTACTTGGCTGTAATACTATTTATACATGTATGAGCAGCTCCAGCATAGACGTCTGTGGAAAACTACAATATCATCTCCTTTGGAGCAATGTAACTATTGCACTATTAACCATGTCTGTGCAGAGTTCCCACCTGTGAAGAACCTATTCTTCGGAAAGTCTCCAGAACAATGGGCTACACCAGGCATGTTTCCCAGAGAATCAGGGTCTTTTCTTTGAATGTTCCACTCCCTGTTGTTTTCCTGCCTTGTGATTTGTAGCAATGTGCTACAACCTGTGATGAATAGAACATTAATGATTTATATACACAATTAGATATTGATTACAGTTCTGGAATTTCTACTACAACATTATGATTCGAGTGATCGGATAGCAGGTCCCAGGCTACTACTTGCTCACCATGTGTTATTGATCCTCCATTTCCAAATAATGCTTCAAGAAAGAGAAATATTCATTTTAATAGTTCTACCACTAGTTTCTAAGCAAGTAATCAATTGGATCCACAAACTATATATTTGATTGATGTTCATATGTACAGTCAGTGTTGCTTTTGTTTGCCTCTTGATGCATTATTCTGGGGCATGAAACATTGCAACTAAAAGTAAGGTATTATCAACAACCATATAAGAGCATAAGAACTAGGAGCAGGGGTAGGCAATTCAGCCCCTCAAGCCTGCTCCGCCATTCAATACGATCATGGCTGATCTCAACTCGGCCTCAACTACACTTTCCTGCCCATTCTCCATAACCCTTCAACCCATTACTAATTAAAACTCTGTCTATCTCCTTCTTAAATTTACTCAATGTCCTGGCATTCAGCGCACTCTGGGGTAGTGAATTCCACAGACACACGACCCTTTGAGAGAAGTAATTTCTCCTCATCTCTGTTCTAAATCTGCTGCCCCTTATCCTAAAACTATGACTTCTTGTTCTAGATTGCCCCACCAGAGGAAACATCCTCTCTGCGTCTATTTTGTCAATCCCCTTAATCATCTTATATACCTCAATTAGATCTCCTCTCATTCTTCTAAACTCTAAAGAGTAAAGGCCTAAATTGCTCAATCTCTCTTCATAAGACAAACCCCTCATCTCTGGAATCAATCTAGTGAACCTCCTCTGAACTGCCTCCAATGCAACTACATTCCTCTTCAAGTAAGGGGCTCAAAACTGTACGCAATACTCCAGGTGCAGACTCACTAATGCCTTGCACAGTTGCAGCAACACTTCCCTACTTTTATACTCTATTCCTTCAGCAATAAATGCCAAAATTCCATTTGCCTTCCGTATCACTTGCTGCACCTGCATACTAGTTTTCTGCAATTCATGCATGAGAACACCCAGATCCATCTGCACCGAAGCACTCTGAAGTTCCTCTCTATTTAGATAATAATTTGCCTTTCTATTCTTCCGACCAAAATCGATAACCTCACACTTATCCACGTTTAACTCCATCTGCCAAATTTTGGTCCATTCACCTAAACTATCCATATCCATTTGTAAATTTCTTATTTCTTTATTGCAACTTACTATCCCACCTACTTTAGTGTCATCTACAAATTTGGCTGTAGTACCTTCTATCCCTGCATCCAAGTCATTAATATAGATTGTAAATAGTTGGAGCCTGAGGACCGAACCCTGTGGCACCCCACTAGTTACATCTTGCCAACCAGAAAAGGACCCATTTATCCCGACTCTCTGTTTTCTGTTGGTTAGCCAATCCTCTATCCAAGCTAATAAATTGCCCCTAACCCCATGTGATCTTACCTTGTGTATTAACCTTTTGTGCAGCACCTCATCAAATGCCTTCTGGAAGCCCAGATATACTACATCTACAGGATCCCCATTATCCACTTTGCTTGTTACATCTTTGAAGAACTCTAGCAAATTAGTCAAACACGATTTACCCTTCATAAAACCATGCGTAAAACTGATGGATTGCGTATATGAATATACGGATTCAAACAGCATTTGCAGAACATCAGTTGGCAGTTAAGTAGTAAAAATATTTCCTTTAGATGAACATATATGGGCAATTCATCACGCTTATAGCGTGTTCCTGTTGTCTTATCTTTGGTTGAGCTTATATGCTCCTGCACAATGTCTGAGTGGATGAAACAGAGTTCATCAGATGAGCTATCCTTCTTTCAAGTCGTCTTTCAACAGACTGAGGTTAAGGGTAACCCATACTGTGCCAGAAAGAACATTCCTCCGAACCAGCATAAATGAGTTGTTACTTGGCCCAATCAATAAAGCATATTTTGCAACTAACATTGCTGAGCCAACCTTCCAATGGAATTATGAACACCACATGTATCTTCTGCCCTGTCATTATCGTAATTAATTAGCCAGAAAAACACTTTTGATGTGCTAAAATGAGCGGGTGGGCTGGATTTTACCTGCCCTCTAGGGATGGGCAGTCAGGTGGGGGAGAGGGCCCAGAATATAGTGAGGGAAGGGGGAGGTGGGTGGAGTGTCTGCTGCCTTCCCGTCGCTGTGACATTTTACCAGCGGTCGGGAAGGTGGAGGATGGCTCTCCCAGCCAGATGCTAATTGATCCACTTAAGTGGCCAATTAAGGGCCTCTTCCCCTCCACTGCATGGGGAGACCGCCTCGTGAACTCTGGTGGTCTTCCAGTGGGCTCGGGGGGCTGGCCTTCTTAATCAGGCAGTCTGCGACCCATGGAGGGTCCCCTCCAACAGCAATGGCAACCACCACAGCAACCCCCACCCCCCCAAGGCCAACCTGACTGGCTCCAGTGACCCCAAACCGCACTCACCTCGATGCGAGGGCAGCATCCATCGTTCCCTCCTCTTAGCTGGGTTCAGTCCCAGCCATGGCCACCGCTCACTGTGGTGCAGCTGAGACTGAAGAGTTGCCGGCCCTCCGATTGGAGTGGGGGGGGGGGGGGTGCTCTCATTCTTTAAAGGGACGGGAGCTCCAACGGCAACTAATTAATTGCCAAATGGGCCAAAAATGCGGTGGGCGTGGTGGGGTCGGGTGGGAATCTACAAACAGCCGAGGTGAGGTTGCCCCCAGCTTTCATTGTCATTTCCTGTCATTGGGGCCCTCGCCACCCTGACTAAATTCAGCGCAGTATGTCAGAATTGGGAACTATTGTGAAGTAAAACTAGAGCATTTGATTCCATGGACTCAGAAAGAGGCAGATAAAAGATAAAATAATGTAAAAAGAAAGTTTGGGGTATTTCTGCAAACAAAAAACACGGCCAATTAGATTATTTTGTTTTTTTTAATCATTCCTGAATATGTAGAGATCTTCAGGAGTCTATCTTTCATTAAACAGATTCATCTAGTTACACAGCAGTGGAATAAATGGATTGATTTTTGCCTCCAGCCTGTAATAAAAAGCATTTGGTCACTGATTATGTTAAGTTGCATCTCAATTTCGCCAGCTGCCTAAAACTGTGGTGGTGCACGTTACTAAGGTGACATTGATTAAAGAAAGAAAGTGGCTCTGTTAGAATTATATGATGCCTCTCAAAGTAGAACAAATTTTTTAAAAACTTGCTGCAAAGAAAAAAGAGAAAAACAGTTCTTACCCACTTTGCAGCAAATGTTGACTACCTCTTAATTTGGGCTGATGGTCCGATGATCTGTGAACATTAAGGCACCTAGGGGTTAGCATATCATTCACGACATTCAGTTCTGCCAAACCATTACAACTGAAAGGGAACGAATAGAGCAATAGAACCAATTACAGAAAGAAAATTGTGACAAAGTGAATAGATCTTTCAGAGACCAGTACGGGCATGATGCACCAAATGGCCTCCTTTTGTGCTGGCAGGTTCTATGATTCTATGTTAAAAGATAATCTTAAGTGATTTTATTTCAATGCACAGAGCATTAGGAATAAAAAAAAATGGAATTAAGGTTGTAAAAATCTAATTATTGCTAGTGTAAACACTCAAGGCGTTGTTAATAGGATTATGTAAGATTAATCAATTTGCAGAAGTTTGATATGATTCAAGGCCATTTTTTTCTTTTTATGCTGCTTTTGCATTTCACAACAAACACTGACTCATATCAATGTAAAATAAAACGAAATGTGCTTAATGTCTGCGTAATGTTAGGCATGGTACAAAATACAATTAGAAACAGAAAATCTAGAAGGGTCTCGCTCTCTTCTAATATAGTTGCTGCTGAAATAATGTACACTTTCCTTTGCACCAGTTGCAAGATACCACTCCATGGTCTCTGTGGCTATCTTTCCACTTCCCCTGCTGAATACATCAATACCATACAGGAAGTCCTCCATTAAACTTTGCTGTTTGGTACTCTTGATGAAATTACTTTTTATCGTCTCAAATCTTTTTGGTATTTCCTCCATTTTTATTATCCCCTAAAGTTAGTTTTCACATACCTACTGTTACGACCGAGGCAGGAAGAGTGCACTGTTTATTCTTGTTCCTTTTCTCCATAGATCACAACGTAGATTTAATATTTTTCCCATTTACCGAAACAATCATAGACTCTATTTTTATCCCAGAATAAAACACATCAACCAGGTTTCTTCAATAAACAATAAAATTATCAGTTTATTATAAAACAAGTCTTAACCAGTTATGAAGCAAAGCATAAACACAGAAATCGAAATATAAAAGTTCCCTTTTTACCTTAGCTCCTCACACACACACACATATACACTGGTTAACCAAAAAAAAAGAGATTTATTCTTTAGAGCTCTAGCACAAAAACAGCAACAAAAGAATACATTGGCCAAAATACTTGCAAAAGATGTCAGAAGTCTTTTTCTGGTATGGTGTCCCAAATACGTGGAGATGGCTGTCACTGAGATCTTAGAGTCATAGAGTCATAGATTCGTACAGCATAGAAACAGGCCCTTCGGCCCACCGCGTACATGCTGACCGTAATGCCTATCTATACTAATCCCACCTGTCTGCATTAATTCCATATCCCTCTATGCCTTGCTCATTCAAGTACCTGTCCAGATGCCTCTTAAATGTCGCTACTGTTCCTGCCTCCACCGCCTCCTCAGGCAGCTCATTCCAGATACCCACTATTCTTTGTGTGAAAAATGTACCCCTTTGATCCCCTTTAAACCTCCTCCCTCTCACCTTAAATCTATGCCCTCTAGTTTTAGTCACATGGGAAACAGACTCTGGCTATCTACCTTATCTATGCCTCTCATAATTTTATATACCTCCATCATGTCCGCTCTCAGCCTCGTTTGATCCAGGGAAAACAGACCCAGCATATCCAATCTCTCTTTATAAACTCAACTTTATAACTTTAGGGCGGCACAGTGGCGCAGTGGTTAGCACCGCAGCCTCACAGATCCAGGGATCCGGGTTCGATTCCGGGTACTGCCTGTGTGGAGTTTGCAAGTTCTCCCTGTGTCTTCGTGGGTTTTCTCCGGGTGCTCCGGTTTCCTCCCACAAGCCAAAAGACTTGCAGGTTGATAGGTAAATTGGCCATTATAAATTGTCACTAGTATAGGTAGGTGGTAGGGAAATATAGGGACAGGTGGGGATGTTTGGTAGGAATATGGGATTAGTGTAGGATTAGTATAAATGGGTGGTTGATGTTCGGCACAGACTCGGTGGGCCGAAGGGCCTGTTTCAGTGCTGTATCTCTAATCTAATCTAAAAAAAAGCCCTCCAAACCAGGCAACATCCTTGTGAATCTTTTCTGCACCCTCTCTAGCTTAACCACATCTTTCCTGTAGTGCGGCGACCAGAACTGCACACAGTACTCCAAATGCGGCCTAACCAACATTGGGTACAACTGTAACATGACGTCCCAAATCTTGTACTCAATGCCTCGGCCGATGAAGGTAAGCATGCCATACGCCTTCTTCACCATCCTGTCTACCTGTGTTGCCACTTTCAGGGAACTATCTACTTGCACCCCAAGGTCTCTCTGCTCAACAACACTCCCCAGGGCCCTGCCATTCACGGTATATGTCCTGCCCTGGTTTAACTTCCCAAAATGCATCACTTCACGCTTGTCTGCGTTAAATTCCATTTGCCACTCGCTTGTCCACTTTCCCAATTGATCTATATCCTATTGTAACCTTAGACAACCTTCTTCACTGTCCACGATACCACCAATTTTGGTGTCATCTGCAAACTTACTAATCATGCCCCTTACATTCACATCCAAGTCATTAATATATATGACAAACAGCAGAGGGCCCAGCACCGATCCCTGCGGCACACCACTGGTCACCGGCCTCCAATCTGAAAAACAACCCTCCACTACCACCCTCTGCCTCCTATCACCAAGCCAATTTTGTATCCAATTTGCTAGCTCATCCTGGATCCCATGTGTTTGAACCTTCTGGACCAGCCTACCATGCGGGACCTTGTCAAAGGCCTTGCTAAAGTCCATGTAGACAACGTCCATCGCCCTACTCTCGTCAATCCTCTTGGTCACCTCCTCAAAAAACTCAAGCAAATTCGTGAGACATGATTTCCCACGCACAAAGCCATGCTGACTCTCCCTAATCAGACCATGCCTTTCCAGATGCATATAAATCCTGTCTCTCAGAATCCCTTCCAATAACTTTCCCACCACTGATGTAAGGCTCACTGGCCTGTAGTTCCCTGGCTTATCCCTGCTGCCCTTCTTAAATAAAGGCACAACTTTAGCTATCCTCCAGTCTTCCGGTACCTCACCCGTGGCTAACAATGATACAAAAATCTCTGCCAGGGCCCCAGCAATCTCCTGCCTTGCTTCCCAAAGCAACCTAGGATACATCTGATCAGGCCCTGGGGATTTATCCACCTTAATGCGCTTCAAAACTTCCAACACATCCTCCTTTGTAATGTTGATATGCTCCAGGGTATCACTGTTTCCTCCCTTGAACTCATTAGCTTCCATGACCTTCTCCACGGTAAATACGGACGAGAAATATTCATTTAAGACCACGCCCATTTCCCGTGGCTCCATACATAGATTGCCACAGTGATCCTTAAGGGGATCTACTCTCTCCCTAGCTACCCTTTTACTCTTAATATACTTATAGAATCTTTTAGGATTCTCCTTTATCTTATCTGCCAGGAAAATCTCATGGTCCCTTTTCGCCCTCCTAATTTCCTTCTTAAGCGTAGTCTTACATCTCCTATACTCCTCGAGGGACTCGCTTGATCCCAGCTGCCTATACCTGACACATGCCTCCTTCTTTGTCCTGACCAGACCCTCAATATCCCTCGTCAATCAAGGTTCCCTAAACTTGCCAGCCTTGCCCTTCCATCTAACAGGAATATGCCGGCCCTGAGCTCTTCCTATCTCACTTTTAAAAGCCTCCCACTTGCCAGACATCCCTTTACCTGTAAACAGCCTCTCCCATTCAACTTTTGAGAGTTCCTGTCTGATGCCATCGAAATTAGCCTTCCCCCAATTTAGGACTTCAACCTGAGGACCAGTCCTATCCTTTTCCATAACTATCTTGAAGCTAATAGAGTTACGGTCACTGGTCCCAAAGTGCTCCCCCACTGACACATCAACCAGCTGCCCATCTTCATTTCCTAAGAGGAGGTCGAGTGTAGCCCCTTCTCTAGTAGGGCCAACCACATACTGCTTCAGAAAACTATCCTGGACACACTTCACAAATTCTTCCCCATCTGATCCCTTCGCACTAAAGTAATCCCAGTCAATATTAGGGAAGTTAAAATCACCTACTATTGCAACCCTATAATTCCTACAACTATCTGCGATTTCCCTACATATCTGCTCCTCCAATTCCCTCTGACTATTGGGGGGCCTGTAGTATAATCCCATCAAAGTGATCACCCCTTTCTTATTTCTAAGTTTTACCCATATGGCCTCGCTGGACATTCCCCCCAGGATATCCTCTCTAAGTACTGCCGTGATGTCCTCCCTAATCAATAGTGCAACTCCCCCTCCTCTCTTACCTCCACCTCTGTCATGCCAGAAGGATCGGTACCCCGGAACATTGAGCTGCCAGTTCTGCCCATCCCTCAGCCACGTTTCTGTAAAAGCTATAATATCACAATCCAATGCACCGATCCATGCTCTGAGTTCATCTGCCTTAGCTGTAAGGCTTCTTGCATTAAAGTAAATGCAGTTTAGCCTACCAGACCTTCCATACTCCCTGTCCTGTCCCTGCCCGGCCTGCCTACTGGAGTTGCTTGCTTTAACCTCTACATTTGCCTCAACTATCTCATCTGAGAAACTAGTACTTTGGGTCCCACCCCCCTGCAAGACTAGTTTAAACCCTCCCGAGTAGTACTAGCAAACCTCCCCACAAGGATATTGGTCCAGCTCCAGTTTAGATGCAACCCATCCTTCTTGTACAGGTCACCTTTGCACCAGAAGAGATCCCAATGATCCAAGTAGCTGAAGCCCTCCCGCCTACACGTGCTCTTCAGCCACGCAATCATTTGCCTAATCCTCCTATTCTTACCCTCAGTAGCAGGTGGCGCAGGGAGCAATCCTGAGATTACAACCCTCGAGCTCCTGCTTTTTAACCTTCTGCCTAACTCCCTATATTCACTTTGCAGGATCTCATCTCTCTTCCTGCCTATGTCGTTAGTACCAGTATGGACCATGACCTCTGGCTGCTTACCCTCCCCTTTCAAAATGTCCTGCAGCCGCTCCGAGACATCCTTGACCCGAGCACCAGGGAGGCAACATACCATCCTGGAGTCTCGTTTGTGGCCACAGAAACACCTATCTGCACCCCTTACGATAGAATTCCCTATCACTATAGCTCTTCCAACCCTTTTCCTCCCCTGCTGTGCAGCAGAGCCCTCCGTGGTGCCACGAACCTGGCTGTTGCTGCTTTCCCCTGGGAGGTCATCCCCCCCAACAGTATCCAAAGTGGTATACCTGTTTGAGAGGGGATGGCTGCAGGGGACTCCTGCACTACCTGCCTGCACCTACCATTCCGTCTGGTGGTCACCCATCCCTTTTCTGCCTGTGCAGCCATTACCTGCGGTGTGACCACTTCACTAAACATGCTATCCATGAGATCCTCAGCATCGCGGATGCTCCACAGTGAAACAACCCGCAGCTCTAGCTCTGTAATGAGGGTAGCCAGTAGCTGCAGCTGGATACATTTCCTGCACACATGGTCGTCAGGGACACTGGAAGCGTCCCTGATTTCCCACATAATGCAGGAGGAGCATATCATGGGGCTGAGCTCTCCTGCCATGACACACCCTTAGGTTAATTAGTTACTCCCTTAATTAAAAAATACTAATTATACTGGGGGCTGTTCTCCCCACTTCAATCTAAAGTCCTTAAAAAAAACACTTTAGTAGTACTCAGCTTATCACCAGAGATTTTTTTTCCATCACAAAAAAGCACCTTTCCCCTTATTTTTTTAAGATAGTCTAACAGCTGCTACTCACCAGCCAATCATCTTGCAGCTCTCCTCTGACGTCACTGTTTGCCTTTTTTTTCAAAACTCCGGCACGTTGGAAGAGCTCGTCGCCACTCCGGGAAGGTAAGAGACAGGGCCTTGATCCTTGGGGTCGATTTAAAGGCTCTGCTCCCAGTGTACTTCCCACAGGTCCACTCTGGTCTGTTCCACTCTGCTCCCGGAAGGTAAGAGAAACAGTTCTTGTCAGGCGACATTGATGATCAGTTCGGGCAGGCTTTCCAGGGAAAATACGGTAACAGGGGTTTTCGGCAGTTTCTTAAACTTGCTTCTCAGCTTCTCAAGAGATGGAAAACTGTCAGGCTTTTTCAAAGAGCTGGAACAGACTGAGCTGGCTGTTGCTTCCTTAACAAGTTTTCTTCAACTGTCTTTTCAAACCATTGTCCATATCCCAACTCACTGTCCAGAATAAAACCAAAACCAATGTCACAAGAATCAAGCCTCCTGACCCCTATAAATCTTGAACTGTCACTTCTTTGTAAACATCTTTCCACAAGTCAAAAAACAACCCCTGCTGGCTAATTATTTGAAAGCAGGTGCCTTCCAGTAACTGTTTACAATCCAGAACTCTCAGTGACCCTTGTAAAAAAAATCCATGGTCTCCTTTTCAGTTTTAAAACACAAATCTTCAAAATTTAACAAAAAAATGGAAGCACTCGTAAAACGACTATTCTTTTTAGTTTAGAGTATAAAACTACTGTTACAAGATTGCTTCCATTTCTTTTGTAAAATATGTTTCAAGGACTTATGGTTGAATTATGGACACTGATTCATCTGAAATTCGAAGGGATGCCAAACTTTGTGTTTTTTTTAAAGAAGTCACCAGAAGGTACCTGGATTTGACTTGTAAACAAGTCTTATTGGAAGGCACCTGTCTGTGGATAATCACCTAGCAGGGGTTGCTTTTGACTTGGGGAGATGTTTACAAAGAAGTGACGGGCAAAGATATATAGATGTCAGGAGGCTTGACTTCTGGAATGTTTTGAGTTTCACTTTGAATCATAACAACAGACAGTTGGCTTTTGCCTGCCAAAAGACCCAGCTCATCTCTCTCTCTTGAAAGAAATCTTGTATTTCCAGTGTGTCAAATTCGCATTCCCTTCTGTACTTGAAGAAGCCCTGCATATTTGAAGAAACCCTGCATAACGAATGTGTGGGAACCGAAACCCTTTATTTTTATTTATTTTTTTATTTAGAGATACAGCACTGAAACAGGCCCTTCGGCCCACCGAGTCTGTGCCGACCAACAACCACCCATTTATACTAACCCTACAGTAATCCTATATTCCCTACCACCTCCCTACATTAGGGGCAATTTACAACGGCCAATTTACCTATCACCTGCAAGTCTTTGGATGTGGGAGGAAACCGGAGCACCCAGCAAAAACCCACGCAGACACAGGGAGAACTTGCAAACTCCACACAGGCAGTACCCAGAATCGAACCCGGGTCCCTGGAGCTGTGAGGCTGCGGTGCTAACCACTGCGCCACTGTGCCGCCTACATTTGCCTCATTTCTACCATAAGACCTATCTGAAGCCTCTGTAGCTGCATTTCTTGAAAGCCTACCCAAACTAATCTTCAACATCGCCTAGAAAGAGCTGCTCTCGGAAGAGCCCAGTCAGAACTGCCTATACGCATTTGGGATGCCAAACCAAAAGCGAGGACAAGTATTCCAGCTAAGTGTTTTGTTTTTGTTTTCTTTGTAATAGTGCTACAAACAAAAGTCCCTTTTATTTTTCTGGTTAACTGGTGTGTATTTATGTGTCCGTGTATGAGGGGCTGAGACAAATAAGGGGCTTTAATATTTCAATTTGTCTGTGTATGTTTTACTTCATAATTGGTTTAGACATGTTTTATAATAAACAGATAATTTTGTTGTTTATTAAAGAAAGCTAGTTGGTGTGTTTTATTCTGGGGAAAAATAAGAGTATATGATTAATCATATCGTTAATTGGAAAAATTTAAATATATGTTGTGACCTGTGGAGAAAGCCATCTACATCACTGTCTACAAGAAAAGCCTGAACCAGGTGGCCACATCTACCAACCAAGAACTTCAGGACCACAAATTCAGCCAGAAGACAAATGAATTACCAGACTTCACAGACTGTATATTATTTTATTTGTTCTGGACTCTAATTCAACTGTTCAAGCCATTGTTCTGGATGAGGCTTGGTCAGACATACGTTTCCACCTCGATACCATGGAATGTGAGGTAATTCAATGCAAATTGTGGTGGCCATCATAACTGCTGTCTTTTTAAAAGTTGAATTAAAAGTTGGATTCCAGCTTATCTTCAAATGTAGGTTTCCATCTGATGAATTGAAAATCATCATTCAGCATAGCACATTTTCAGGACAGCTATGATAAAGTAGCCATATCATCTCCCCTTCAAAACTGGGCAATAAGATTATATTTAATAAAATGATAGGCCCCAATTCTGCAACCCCACTTACCATGCTTGTTGATGTGTGCTTCTCTGCCAGTTCAGGAGCGTGATAACACACAGAAGGTGCATTGTCACATCATTTCCCCGCACTATCCACCAATACAGATACTCTCACATCAGTGGGTAGTCGCATGCGTTTAGGTATGGGCATACAACCTGATGAGCACAGCACAGGCACACCAGGACAGCTGACAGAGGCTGTCACAGTCCAGGCCACTGGCAGTTTGGAGGACTGTGGGAGGTCAGCCCCATGCTGAGGCCCAGGCTGATGATGTGCCTCTTGTGTCAGCGACAACATGAGAAATGCTGCAGCTGCAGTGAAAGGCAAGGCAACATCTGGCAGAGATGCAAGAGGCTTTGCGTATCCAAGTGCGGATGATGGAGGAGTCCAGCCAGGCCTTGGGTGAGGCACTGTCTCTGCCAATTGCACATCTAGCTTTCTCCATTGAGAAATTGGCAACTCACAGGGAGAGCCACCACCCAGCAGACCAATCTGTGGCTGCCGGAGATGTGCGCAGACCTGCACACCATTGCTATGTCCAGGAGCTCCATGCAGAAGTAGCAAGGCGAGAGGAGAATGGGGCACCTGGAGTCTCCACCAGGTCCACATCCCTCTCAGGTCAGCAGAGAGGTACAAGTGTTCCTTATTAGGGGGGAGAAGCGGCTGCCTGCTGCATCTGGGTGTTCCTCTTAGGATACTCCTGGTGCAGAAAATGCCTCCAAAGCCCCTCTGCTAGTGACCCCAGTGCCTCCATTATTCCTGCAGACTGAGGTTGTCCCTGCACCTTTTCAGGAGGCCGTCAGTGTGTTGGGGCCCTCCAGGCCTCAGGCAGCCAGAGGACGGACACCAAGGTCATCCCAAGCCAGGGGACAGCAAGGTCAGCAGCCTGTCTCCACCTTTGCTGAAAGCGCAGGGGGAACACCAGGAAAAGATGCAAAAAGAGCACCTAGATGCACTTAGGAGATCACGGGTGAAGATGCAGTAGAAATGGGTATTTGTGCGTTCGTTGTGACGCAGAATAAAATAATGATGTTCACTCACCACGTTTCCTTTCTTTTGTTAATGACCTTTGGAAATATCATTTAAACCCTTCCTCCTAAGGGCTGGAAGTGAAGGGCCAAGCCCAGCCTTGTCGCTGTGCAAAGTGCACTTGGGTGCTGCAGTACAGAAGGAAGGCAACCGCAACAGAGCTGCTTAAATGTAAGGTTTTATTGTGGCGGTTCCAGAAGGTGGTAAGCTCAAAGGAAGCGTGAATGTATAAGGGTGTCGTGTGCCCCCCTTGGGTGTAGCTCATGGCACCTTTCCTGCTGTGCCTGGGGCCCTTCATCTGGCACTATTTGGGCATCCTCCTCCTCTGCATCTTCATCATCAGCGGACAGCTACCTTCACGATATGCTCACTGGTCAATGTCTTGCCCCTCTGTAGTGCCTGGTTGTGTAGTGCACGGCAGACAATGACAATACATGAGACACATACCGAACAGCTCCACCAGATCAACCTAGGCATCTAAATCTCATTTTCAGCAGACCAATGGCCTGCTCAATAGTCACTCGGGTTTTTTTAAAATTCGTTTTTGTAGGATGTGGGTATCGCTGGCATTTATTACCCATCCCTCAGTGGCTTGCGAGCCCATTTCAGAGGGCATTTAAGAGTAAACCACTGTGGGTCTGGAGTCACATGTAGACAAGACCAGAGAAGGACAGCAGATTTCCTTCCCTAAAGGGTATTAGTGAAACAGATAGGTTTTTACAACAATTGACAATGGTTTCATGGTTACCATTAGACTAGCTTTTTTAATTCCAGATTTATTAATTGAATTCAAATTTCACCATTTGCCATGGTGGAATTCAAACCCATGTCCCCAGAGCATTATCCTGGGCTCTGGCTTACTAGTCCAGTGACATTACCACTATACTACCACGTCCCCATGATCGTGGTATGTGTATCTCTCCTCTGTGTGGTTTCATCACAGACGTCAGTAGCTGTGTTTGCCAGAAGATGTGCGGGGGCACGGAAGAGGTCTGGCAGCTTGGTCAGCCTTAGTATGTAGGCGTCATGGCTGCTTCCCAGGAATTGTGCACACATCTGTAAATTCCATTTGCGGGGTCGCAGACCAGTTGTACATTGAGCAAGTGGTAACCTTTCTGGTCGATGAAGGCTGCAGGCTGGTCCATGGGAACCTTGACCACTACATGCTTGCAGTTGATGACCCCCTGCACCTGGGGGAATACAGCGATGACCCCGAATCCTATAGCCCTTTCAGTTTGACTGTTCGGATTGGTGTGGAAGTGCACATAGCCACCTGCCCTCCCGAACATGGCATTGGTGACCTCCTTGTTGTAGCAATGCATTGCAGATATGTCTCCAGTGGATCCCTGGAATAATCCAGTGGCGTAGACGTATAGTGCCACGATGAGCTTCAGCACCACTGGCATTAGGCACCCATCGAGTCATATGGGCCTCAGCGCATCCTCTATCATGGCACATAGGTCACTGCTGGCCTCACTGGAGAGGTGCAGTCATCTGCAGGTAGTTGAACCACAGCTGGTTGTTCAAAACTGGGAATAAAATTGCAGTGTATTGGGTTATTAAGTACCTTAATTGGCCTCCTGTCTTGTGAATGTGCAAAGCCCGCCCTCCAGGTTGGCTGCCGACAGTAAAATCTAGAAGGGACGTCATGACATCGGACTTCCTTTCTGATGTCTTCCATCCCAATTTTATGTCTCCACGCCCACGCACCCCCTCCCCGTCCCACCCCGCCCCTGTTGCAGTCTCAAATGGCCCAATAAAATTCAGCCCTGAAAATCAAACTTGGGACCATCTCTATACATCTACACTGTTACTAAGCTATTGCCTGTACTATTATATCAAGTATAATTATAAAATTAAAACAAAGGCAGGGCAACTTGCCCTCAAGAAAAATCTTCAATATGAATGTCAGCGATTTAGACTTTTT
The DNA here is from genome assembly GCF_036365525.1 of Heterodontus francisci. Classification (NCBI taxonomy): domain Eukaryota; kingdom Metazoa; phylum Chordata; class Chondrichthyes; order Heterodontiformes; family Heterodontidae; genus Heterodontus; species Heterodontus francisci. The sequence continues at coordinate 101,166,120 of NC_090375.1, read as the reverse complement.
CTAGCTGAATGTTCAATGTTCTGTCTTTGTAGGCTTCCTGCTTTTCACCTTCCTTTCATATCATATACTAAAAAGCAAGTGTTGAAAAAGAAATCAAAATACGTATTCAGTCGATGTAGCCATGGTTACATTTCATTGATTTCCATTCGCCTACCTCTTGTTACCTTGAAAAAAGAATAGTCTTTGTTTTCCAACCTTGCTTGCTATCAATGCTATTGAATAGTGAGCTTTATGGGAAATTCCTGTGTGAAACATTAAGTGATTGCCCCAAACTGTCATTAAATGAAAATGTTGCTTTTCTTAACAGAACATGGAACATTGCAATTTTGTTTGATGAACAAATTAAGGGATCTATTTCGTTCTTTTTGTCCATTTTAGCTCAGTTCAGATGCTGAATTTACCTTAACTAAAACAGAAAAGCTGGAGACACTCAGCACATCTGGCAGCATCTGTGGAGAGAGAAGCAGAGTGTTTCAGCTCGATGACACTTTGTCAGAACTGGGAGTACTTCGAGATGTAATAGCTTTTAAGGAAGGCAGGGGAAGGGAGTGGGGAGAAAAGGATGAAAGGGAAGGTCTGTGATAGGGTGGAAAGCAGGAGAAATTAAATGACAAAGGCAAAAGGAGATGATATGCGACAAGTAAAGAAACAAAAGGTGGGCCGAGAGGAGACATAAATATGAAAAGTAGAATCATCACCAACAGCTGCTGTTCAAAAAACAAAATGGGGGCAGAGGTTACTATCTGAAATTGTTGAATTCATTGTTGTGTTCAGATGGCTGTAATGTGCCTAGTCGAAAGATGAGGTGCTGTTCCTCGCGCTTACATTGAGTTTCATTGGAACTGTGTCGGAGGCCGAGCACAGAAAAGTCAGAGTGGGAACAAGGTGGAGAATTAAAATGACAGGTGACTGGAAGCTCTGGGTCTTGCTTGCAGACTGAACGGAGATATTCCGCAAAGCAGTCACCCAAATTGTGCTTAATCTCCCCAGTGTAGAGAAGACCGCATAGTGAGCAGTGAACATAATATATTAAGTTGAAAGAAGTACAAGTAAATTGCTTTTTCACCTGGAAGAAGTGTTTGGGGGCTTGGATGGTGAGAAATTAGCAGCTGAAAGGGCAGGTGTTGTGTCTCCTACGCTTGCGTGGGAAGGTGCTTTGGGAAAGGGAGGGAGTGTTGTGGTTGATTGAGGAGTGGACCAGGGTGTCATGGAGCGAATGGTCCTTTCAGAAGGCTGAAAGGAGAGGGGAGGGAAAGATGTGTTTGGTGATGGCATCATGTTTGGAGGTGGCAGAAATGGCAGAGGATGAATGTGGCAGCTGGTGGAATGGAAGGTGAGTACACGAGGAAGCCTATTATGCTTCTGTGTGTGGAATGGGGTGAGAGTAGAAGTATGGGAAATGGAATGGACACAGTTGTGGGCCCTGTCAACCATGGTGGGGGGGAGGGGGGTGGAAATCTTTGGTTGAGGAAAAAGGAAGGCATATTGGATACACTGGTATGGAAGGTAGCATTGCCAGAACAGATGTAACGGGACGGAGAAACTGGGGGGAATGGAATAGAGTGCTTACAGGAAGCTGGACGTGATGAAGTGTAGTCAAGGTAACTGTGGGAGTTTGTGAGCTTATAGTGAATACTTGTCAAGAAAGAACTGTAAACAATATCAGCTAACATGGGAACCAGGAATGGAAGTTGTGTAGTCAGCAGTTTAGTGGAAATATGGTCGAGGGAGCAAGAGGTGGGTCTCATGGACAAGATGGGCGCAGAGAAGGCATGAGGGAAGATAGGAGAGAAACTAGGAAATAGTGTGATTTCAGGGCTAGGACAGTGAGGAACCTGAGAGGGAGTTTGGTCAGGTGGGCTAGTACAAAGGAGGGACTTGGTAGAGGCAACTGATTCAATGGTCTCAATATTAGTGGCAAAGAAGTTCATGAGCTCCTCTCAGTTATTGTTGGAGGTGAGGGTGGAGGAGACAGGGGAGAGGGATTTAAGAAGATGGTTTGCAGTAGAGAAAAGAAGCAGGGATGGGGACGGCCTCAACCAAAACCCTGTCATTAAACCCTGTCATCCAATCTACACCTTCTCCTTTGTTATCTCTTGCCCCACCCCCGCCTCACTTGCTTATAACCTGTGACATTTTTAATATTTGTCAGTTCCAAAGAAGGGTCACTGACCCGAAACGTTAACTCTGCTTCTCTTTCCACAGATGCTGCCAGACCTGCTGAATGGTTCCAGCATTTCTTGTTTTTATTTCAGATTTCCAGCATCCACAATATTTTGCTTTTATTTTAATGCTCTCCATGAACTTGCTGCCATGAATACTGAGGACTCCCCTGGAGCAGCAAGCATGTTCCCTTTGTTTTTTGTTGTCTTGCTGGTTTTCTGAGGCTGTAGGACAACATTAACAGCACCCATATGGGTCTGTGAGCTCCAACAGAAAGAAGTGATAACATGAATCATAAAGGGTACTATTCAATCAGTGTCCAAACAATTTGTGGTCTTGAGCACAATGTAATTCAGTGCATTGATATTATTCACTCCTATACTAACATTTAATTTTAAATTCTCTTTAGTCAGGGTAAAAGGAATTCCCAAATGAATGACTGTACTATTCACCAGGTACTTTGGTTAAGTCAAATTCTTGTGAATAGCAGAGGCATGAGAGTTAACCTCAAACAAAAAAGGTGAACAAATTAAAGTTGCCATCGGAAATAAACTATTTTGCAATGTGAAGAAACATAAAAAGGCTCAAAAGAAGGTCTCTTATATGACTGAAAAAGGTCAAGAAGGAGAGAATGAAGGATACTTCTGGTGGCTGTGTGCTTCCTGGAGTGTGCTGTGTTCCAGTTTTACAGGTGACAACATCGACATTGCACCAATGACATGAGATATCACAATTTTTGAGGCAGCAAAAACATTGGCTGATTACGCCCTCAGTATTTGTTAACAGAATTAGTGCCCCTAATATGGATTGCCCCCACAGAACCTCCTGCTCCCTCAGCCTAGGCCCAGCAGAAAGTCTGGGACAGGGCCTCTGCCCCCAGTTTTCTCTCCCTTTCTGCACCATGTGCACCTGCTTCCCCAACATATGAGAGTAACATTTCAGCTCCCAAATCCTGTTACTTTTAGGTTGCAAATATACTATTCATTTTATGGTCAAAAGGTGTCACCAGAGTTCTGTTTATGATTCAGTTTGCATTTTGGTTTACTGCAGTGAGATTCCTCATTTTTTTTTATTAACACTTGGACTCAACAAGCTTCTAACATAAAGGCAAGAATGCTATCACTGAGCCAAGACTGACCCCTGGGCCCTGATTTTCATTCCAGGATTGGGAAACTGACATCAGGACTGTTTTGGGGTCCTGACACCACTTTGGGGCGGGGGGGGGGGGGGGGGAGGGAGTGGCAGGGTGGGTGGGGGTTACAGTCTCAGACCCTGATTTTCACAGGAAAAGACTGTTAATTAGCTGAAGGGATTGGAGGCCAATTAGTGGCCACGAGGGCAGAAAAGGAAGTGGAACTGAAAGAGTGCGGGCCTGATTTAAACAGGCCACAGTAGCCATTACTGTGGCTACTGTTTTACTGATTCAATTGCTGTATTACTCATGGAGCAGCAAAGGCAGAGAGCTGGAACCCAGGACAGGGTTGGCCCTTACTTTGCAAATGCAGACCTGGAGGTCCTCCTTGAGGCAGTGAGGGAGAGGAGGGAGGTCCTCTTTCCAGTGGGTGGCAGGAGAAGGCCACCGTCCCAAACCAAGCAGGCATGGATAGAGATGGCTGAGGGCTGAGACCATCAGCAGATGGAGTGTGGTCAGCAGGAACTAGGTGCAGTGCAGGAAAAAGTTCAATGATCTTATTCGTTTTTACAAGGTGAGTATAATGCCAGACCCTCATGACAACCTCCAGCAGACACACCAGCTGAGGAACCTAAGGCTGCATGCTGCTCCTGAACATGGGAGGAGAATGTGCTCAGGACACTTACTGACTGCTCAGCAAGGCTCAGAGCCAAAGTGCTGATGAGGATCTGCCGGCACTGATACATGCAGCTTCCTATCTCAATGAGCCCTGGTCATTGGTCATAGAGGCCAGCAACGCCTTATCTTTCCCTCTTTGTCCTTGCAGGAGAAACAGGCACATAATTCCCATGAAAGGGCACAGACGAGGAGGTGTTCCCATCTATACGTGGTTACTGCTATGGAAGAGGAAGTAATGGAGATTTCTTGTGGCTCCCTAAATAAACTGAAAATGGCAATCGGTGTAGGGGCAATGGCTTCCCTCGTTGTATCATGTAGTTGTTGAATTATCAGAAATATAGTGCGTCACTCAAACAAAGTCATCACTACAAACACTAAATAGGTCTGTAGCAATTCTGGTCCACGGGTGTGTTGGAATCTCATGAGGTATCAATGGCTTCTTGTGCAGGCTTGGCTTGTATACCTGCTATGCTTTGTACATTCTCACAGTCTTCTCTATATCACTGCTGATCCCTGACCAGTATAAGGTTTCTCGCGCCAGACTCAATCCCTCAATAGTGTGCTCAATGCCCGTGTGTGTCTAGTGTAATTATGTCAGAATGTCTGGTCGGACTGACTCAGATTTTAGAATCTGTCCAACCTTGAATATTATGCCTCTGGATATTCCTAATTCTTCTCAGTAGGCCCAAAATGGTCATAAGGTTTCCTGGGCTTCTTGTATTGCATCAGGCCAACCTCGATTATGCTTTTCAATAGTGCCTGGAATATTGGGTCTTTGTATGTATCTTCTTGCAATTTTGACATTTGTGTTGCCCAAAATTCATCAAATCGACTTGTAACGCATCTTCGACTTCTATAGTGAACTGACGTGCAGATCCAATGAAACATCTGCATTCTTTATTGGATTTGGCAACCTGCTCAAGGTGTCTGAAGTAACCATCAAGCTGCCTGGTGTGTAGCGAGCATCACAATTGTGTGCCTGAATTTTGATCAACAATTGTTGCAACCTAGACAGTGCACTCACCAATAGTTTTCACCATATCATTTCAAGGGGTTTGTGATCTGTTTCCACAATGCATCTCTTTCCAAACAAATATGAAGGAAATCTTGTTATGCCAAATACAAGAGTTAATGTCTCCTGCTCTATATTTCGCTTGCGCTGGACATAAGTTCTTCGATCTGAACGCAATGGGTTTTCCATCCTGCAAAATGAAAGCTCTGAGCCCCTTCTGCGATGCATCTGCCTCCAAGGTGGTTTCTTTCCTTGGATCGTAAAACTGGATTGAAGGCCTTTCCTCTGAAAGTAACTTTTTTAGCACCTCAAATTTGTGCTGATGGTCCTCTTGCCACATGAATGGTACTTCCTCTTGTGGGGCGACCTTAAGAAGGGATTACCTTAAAAGCAGAACACCTTAAGAACTGTATGTGAACATCATCAATGGAAGTGATGCCATGTCGCACATGACCAGGACGTTGTGGGTGGAGTCCAGCAGAGTGAGAGATGTTCAAATCTAGCTGATGCAGTAACTATTTATATATGTATATGTTCTAGTTCAGTTATAATGAGCTGGATTTTAACAGCCCACCACTGATTTCGGCTGCAACCTCGAAAGATGGTGGCCCTACTGTGTGGGCTGCATGCCAAAGAGCCACTGCAATCTCAAGCACAGCATCTCATTTAAATAGCCAGGGCGGCCCGCCCTCCGTCAATCTTGTGGAGGGGGCGGGCTCTCCTTCCCCGGCAATGGTGTTAGCTGCCTGTGCGCAGGGGCTGGTGCCATTTCTAGAGGACAGCCAGCTCTGCTGCCCAATTTATATTTTTAAAGTTTTACCCCCCAGAATTAAACAAATAAATTTCTAATGCCTTTTTCCCACCACCCCTCCCATAACAATGACAATAACTATTTGCTCTTCCCCCCACAAAACACTTACCTTTTACATCTGACCTCTCCCTCCCAAACTGCACAAAGTTTAAGGTTCAGCCCTTCCCACCATCCCCAACACCCATTACATATACTTGACCCCGTCCCCCACCTCCTGCACTGGCAAACGTATCTCCTCTCCGCTCCCCACTAGTGTGGGGCCGCATTTCACCGGATGGGAATCAGAAGATGTGGGAGTGCTGGCCGCTAGGCCGAAGATCGTGGCGGGCTCTCAAGATCGCAGGCAAGTCCAATTAAATTTAATAATTTTATTCATTTGAATATTTAAATTGTGGTCCCCTCGCCCAGTGGCAGGGGAGCTGCTATGGAGCCTCGCCGCTGGTGGGAGGATCAGGCCAGGCCCTTCTGGCGTCACGGTACATGGCAGGCATCATCCAGAGCCATCTTCAGGCCCCTCCCGCCATAGAACCCGATGCCTGGAGCAGAACAAAATCCAGCCCAATAAAACACACATTTATTTTGGACATTACTTGTAGTCCTGTGAGTCTTAAAACAGATCACATATCAAAGGGACATTTTCTTCCTCAATAGCTCCCTGAGCGAAGATACCTTCTGAGCAAAGTTGGAAATATATGGTACGAGGAAGTTGAACAATGCCAGACAATGCTGTAGATCCTCCCTGTGCTCTGGAGTAGGCATGGAGTGTATGTCCTCCAATTTGCTTGGATCCAGATGAATACTGTCGCCTGAATATATAGAACAGAGAAAGTTAATATGACGCATATTCACCTCGCATTTTTGACTATTGAAGCCAAGGCCTTCACAACATGCTGTGTCCATTAAAAGGTGTAAATTGAGGTTGTGTTCTTCCTTTGTCATGCTAAGCACAGAAATATCATCGGTGATGCAAATGCATCCTAGCTCCTCTCCAGTGATTTAGTCCACGTGTCATTGGAACAAGTCCTGGCTGATTGATAATCCAATAGGTAATCTTCAAAAACAGTACCTTCCGAATGGTATCCAAAATGTTGTGAACGCCTGTGAGCCTTCCACCAGATGGGCAGACCAGTAACCATTTTTAGCATCTAACCTGGAGAAGAATTTCACACTGGTGAACTTTGGATTCAACTCCTACAACATTGGAATCTTGTGTGGGCATCTTTTCAATGCTCAGTTAAGACATCTCAGGTTTAGACATACCCTAATCGTTCCATCCTTCTTGACTATGCATGTAATCGAACTGCACCAGTCCATGTGGTGTTGTACTTTAAGGATAATACCATCCTAATCCATTTTGTCCAGTTCGACTTTTAATTTGCTTTGGATATGGATGCAACATTTTCTCAGAAGGTCTGTTGATAGAATTGCATCCTCTCGTAGGTGTAAGATTGCATCCCATTTAAAACAGCCGATTATATCGATACAGTCTGGGCATTTAGATTTCAGGTTGAGACTGATTCAATGGGGCTGTTCTTGATATCTGGCGTTCCCATTGGTACCTTGTTGATCCATGAATAGTAATGAGCTCAAGATCTCTGCATGCCTGTTATAGCTGGACCTTGTGTATCAACAAGATAAAAGACTTGTGACGACTATGCTGATTGACTGTAGCCGCACTTCAGTGTTATCATACTGCAATAAATTGCTGATCTTTATATGCAGTTAACTTAGCTGTACCTAATTAACTAACTAACCTGCTGCTCTCACACGCATTCAAGTTCTCAGAAGAAGGAATTTTCCTCCACACAAGATCAGGTGGCAGGTTGTTCAACCTTGCCCGTCTAAAAGCGAAGACCAAAGTACAGAAAGTCCTCATCAGGGAACTCTTCTTTGCTGACGATGCTGCATTAACATCTCACACTGAAGAGTGTCTGCAGAGACTCATCGACAGGTTTGCGGCTGCCTGCAATGAATTTGGCCTAACCATCAGCCTCAAGAAAACGAACATCATGGGACAGGACGTCAGAAATGCCCCATCTATCAATATCGGCGACCACACTCTGGAAGTGGTTCAAGAGTTCACCTACCTAGGCTCTACTATCACCAGTAACCTGTCTCTCGATGCAGAATTAAACAAGCGGATGGGAAAGGCTTCCTCTGCTATGTCCAGACTGGCCAAGAGAGTGTGGGAAAATGGCGCACTGACACGGAACACAAATGTCCGCGTGTATCAAGCCTGTGTCCTCAGTACCTTGCTCTATGGCAGCGAGGCCTGGACAACGTACGTCAGCCAAGAGCGACGTGTCAATTCATTCCATCTTTGCTGCCTCCGGAAAATCCTTGGCATCAGGTGGCAGGACCGTATCTCCAACACAGAAGTCCTCGAGGCGGCCAAAATCCCCAGCATATACACCCTACTAAGACAGCGGCGCCTGAGATGGCTTGGCCATGTGAGCCGCATAGCAGATGGCAGGATCCCCAAGGACACATTGTACAGCGAGCTCGTCACTGGTACCAGACCCACCGGCCGTCCATGGCTCCGCTTTAAAGACGTTTGCAAACGTGACATGAAGTCCTGTGACATTGATCACAAGTCGTGGGAGTCAGTTGCTAGCGATCACCAGAGCTGGCGGGCAACCAAAAAGGCGGGGCTAAAGCATGGCGAGTCGAAGAGACTTAGCAGTTGGCAGGAAAAAAGACAGAAGCGCAAGGAGAGAGCCAACTGTGTAACAGCCCCGACAACCAATTTTATCTGCAGCACCTGTGGAAGAGTCTGTCACTCTAGAATTGGCCTTTATAGCCACTCCAGGTGCTGCTACACAAACCACTGACCACCTCCAGGCGCTTATCCATTGTCTCCCGAGACAAGGAGGCCAAAGAAGAAGAATAGAATATAGAATAGCCATTGCCTCCCAAAGTTGGAGGTACATATGTTATGGTCTAGTGAGGAGGGGTTCAAGGGCTTCCCTCTTTTCCCTCTACTTGTTTGACACAACAGGTTTAATTCTTTCTTAAAGTAGATCTACTGGCCAATTCAGTAGGTGTTTGATTATTTACTTGCTATGATCATAACAAGAATCAATCAGACAGGTTTTCTTGGGTTAACGAAGAAAGAGGTTATCTTTATTGTACCTAAACAGAACTAATAACATAATAAACAATGTGCCAATTTTCGCTTGCACACACACTAGAGGTTTACACACACACAAATAGGTTACAGAAGGGGGAAAGGTCGATTGGTTGAGTTAGAGACCATAGAAAAAAGGGGTATACAGTCTATGACGTTTGGTGATTCGGCTGGCTTCTAGCAGAATTCGGTGGTCCTGAGGCTTTTAGTTTGAAGAGGTCGATGACTGGTTTGGTAGGTCTCTTGGTGACGGCGATGTGTATGATTTCCTGCAATGGGGTTTCTGATTATCGCCGGAGTATGCAAAGGTGATCAGTCAACAAGCAGGATTTGAAAACTTTCAAGCTGGAATGGAGAGAGAGAGAGAGAGGGACTCCCACTTAGGGTCTGCTCCTGTCAGAGTCTATAAGCTTTTCCTTTGCTGCAGAGGAAAACACCAGCTTAAAACAACAGATGGGGAGGGGCTTGTCACATGACAGTCATTCTGTGATTCAAACATAGCAGTTAGCAGTGTTTCTCTGCTTGCTGTGAGAACAGGTAGTTCCTTTAAATTTCCTGGGTCTTGATTCTTACTGGGAAATGCACAGACATTTTGTCTCCCTTCTCACAGTCCTTTGCAATGTAGGATACAGTGTAGCAAACTAGGTAGTCGTCCTATTTTAAATGTCCTTTAAAAATGTAATTTAAACAAATATAAATTCAGATCTCCAGCCAGTGGATCAAAGAAAACTGTCATTCAACAAAACGCATTGGCATAAAAATATTCTTCAGTATCCTTAGAGGAAGGACAGTGGCGCCCGCCCTGATGTTAATTTTGGCCCTCAATGTGTACTTTGCAATTTTCTGAGGACGCACAATATTAATGATTGAAAATGCTTCCAGTGGTGTGATTGCATCTATAGACCTGGTAATGTTTACACTGTAGAGCACTTGCATGGTCTACTTTGTAAAAGCTTGGCCATCATCGTCTTTCATGCTGTCTCCTGTATTGGAGACGTCGTGTATGCACTCACATCTATGCCTGACACGCTCTATATTGCTGTCAGTGTGCGGCATATGTTTTCTACTTGGTTGTGGCTTGCGCTGACATCTTGCCACAGTTTCTGAACTGGGTTTTTTACATTGGCGTACCCCATGCCCTTTAATACCGTATGCCTTACAGTAATCCTGGTATGCTGGACACCTTCTTAGTGGATGAAGAAGTCCACATCTTCCGCACAGCCTGATCGGTTTCATATCTTGGCTACTGTGCCAATAGTTGAAGCTGCACCTCGTGCTTACAAACTCTGCCGGCCTGCAAGGATAGCTTCGTATTTACACCAGCCTTTTAATAAAGCTTCAATGTCAAGGCCATTTGGCTTTTCTAGGAGGTCCTTGTGAAAAGCTTCAATTGGTGTTGACATTATTACCAGCTCTGCAATTCTTTCAGATAATTTAGCTTCGGAAAAGTTGCAGTCCATGCCTTTGTCCCTGCAGTGACTGACAAACTGGTCAATTGACTCTTTTGGTTGCTGCCTATTTCACATAAATTCCAACCGATGTCTCCTGAAATTTACTTTCATAAGTAATTGCTCTTCTAGTGTGGTCCATATTTTCTTAGGGTCTTTCTAATCATCTGATAAGCCTGAGGTATTTAGACTATGAAGTCCTTCATTTCCGATAGCTATCTTATATTGTGACTGCTTGTAATCTGGTTCTGATAGAGCCAAATCAAGGAACTACAGCTCAATTCTTTGTTTGAAAAGTTTGACTTCAGAAAGAATATACGCTGCTTTCCAATTCATACACGGGAATATTACTGACATCTTGTTGACATTCCCTGGGTTTTCCATGATTTCCTAGCTTTCCTGCTTTCCTCCACAGGAAGGTTTCGATGTGTTGCAGATCTGGCTGCCTGCAGTACTTTTACTTGCCACACCCTGTTTCTGAACTACGGCATTGTAAGTCTGTGGCGCTGTTGCTCCCCTTCACGTGCTTTTTCTGGCCCTGCCCACAAAGCAGCGTTTTGGCACAAATGGCACCATGACGCCCCAACTAACTGTACTGGCTTTATTCAGCCTTTTTTAAACCTGCCTTTGAATTGACCTACACTGGCCCAATCCAAATCGACTGATCACACCCCTTTGCTACAGATCTGGTGGCCCCTTTGTACTGTTACTTACTCTTCCCAATGAAGTGCTGATAGTGCTTCACCTCTCAGAGCTCTGTTGGTAGCTTCTGCTTCCCTCGCAGATGGCCAGGATTGTAAAGTAATATATGGTAATGATTGCTCCACTTCTGCACACTTGATTTAGGTAGATGTAACAATCAGGTCCATAATCACTGCTTTTATTCATCTGACATTAGAACTGATTGAAAAAAAATCAAGGGAAACATAGGGTGAGTTCTGGGGAACGTGAGTGCTGAGGTTATATGGCCTAAATATTTGAGATCAAAGCACTTAAAATTATGTTTTCTGATTGCTAACTTTGATGGTGATGGTGCAAAATGGTCAGTGGGGAAGAGGTCAGAAAATTAGGCTGAGAACCCAATCACTGGACGTCAAGCCATAATGCTCCACATGCACATGAGGTGAGGATGGATGAAGCTTTCACTGAAGATAGGTGAGAGCTTCAGTGCAATGTTAGAATTAATATTAATGATATACGGATAATTGCAGGTGCCATTTCCTACAATTCTTTCCAGGAATACATTGTACATTTATTTTGCTTTGTTAAATCAGGTCCTGCATCTCATCTACCAATTGGGCACACTACAGCCTGCCGGACTGAACATTGAGTTCAATAATTTCAGAGCATGACAGCCCCCCACTTTACTTTCATTTTTAGTCATTTTTAGTTATTTTTTCTTCCTTTTTACATTTTTTACAATCTTTTTTTGCATTTATTTCATTTCATCTTAGTTTGTTCAGTTTGCTTACCCACTGTTTTTTTCAGGTTGTTTTTCTTCAGGTTTGCACTTGCTGCTGTTCAATATTCAGTATATTCACACCTAATCTGTACTAATGCTTTGTCTTTCAACACACCATTAACATATTGTTTGCCTTTGCTCCGTGACCTTTTGGTCAGCTATGTGGCCTGGTCCAATCTGCACCTTCTCCTTTGTTATCTCTTGCCCAACACCCACCTCACTTGTTTATAATCTGTGACTTTTCTAATATTTGTCAGTTCCGAAGAAGGGTCACTGACCCGAAACGTTAACTCTGCTTCTCTTTCCACAGATGCTGCCAGACCTGCTGAGTGAATCCAGCATTTCTTGTTTTTGTTTCAGATTTCCAGCATCCGCAGTATTTTGCTTTTATTTTAGTGTTTAATTCACTGCCACTTCTCTTCCAGGAATGCCTACCTTGAAGAAGTTCTGCTCTTCTCTCCGACGGGATTTTCGTTTGTCTCTTTTACCTTGTTCACCTTCATTGCTTTCTATTTCCCTCCTGGTGTTTGATAAGGTATCTACCAAAACTCGTTTTCACAGCCACATCTCCTTCCTCAGTGACTGTCTCCGGCTCCGACTGATTCCACGTGGATTCCAACTGCAGTTTCACCCATCATGCTTTGAAACCACCCAGGATCACAGGTATCTCCGTGAAATACAACGTTCCTCGGACTGCTACTCTCGCCGCATCCTGAGATCCACACTCAGTGCTATGCGCCGCCATATGCACACACTGGACCTCTCTCTCCAGCAGCACCGTCTTACCTTATCTCAAATCTGTTCTACTCCTCAGTTTCATCTCATCTTACGTCTCATCCGACGCATTAACAAAAAACTTTTTCTTTCAGGTGTTAAGGAACGCAAGCTCCAGCAGCTGATGGGGATTAATGCCCCTCCAGATCCTCCTTCCGCTTCACTTCCCTCTGACCCCACCCCTTCTGATCTGACCCCTTGCCGTGTATTCACTATACCCTCTGACCTCCCCCTCTCTGATGCTGAGCGTTCTGTACTCAGCAAAGGTCTCAGTTTTATCCCCTTACGCCCCCACCTCAATGAATTTCGCGCTCGGCATGACGTTGAGCTCTTCATCCGTCACCTCCGCCTCCGGGCTCACTTCTTCGACCAGGAGTCCTCCCCCCGACCAGCAGACCCATTCACCCGCCTCCAGCATTCTCCCTCTACCTGGACCCCTCCCCCTGGCCTCTTACCCGCTCTTGATCTCTTCATTGAAAACTGTCGGCGAGACATTGGTCGTCTCAATTTCTCTGCCCCCCTCACTCACTCTAACCTGTCCCCCTCTGAACTTGAGGCACTCCGTTCTCTCAGGTCTAACCCCGACATGGTCATCAAACCTGCAGACAAGGGTGGTGCTGTTGTTGTATGGCGTACCGACCTCTACCTTGCAGAAGCTCAACGCCAACTCACAGACACCTCTTCCTACCTCCCTCTGGACCATGACCCCACCCCCGAACATCAAGCCACCGTCCAAAGGACTGTCACTGACCTCATCTCCTCTGGAGATCTTCCCTCTACAGCTTCCAACCTCATAGTCCCGCAACCCCGGACAGCACGCTTCTACCTCCTTCCCAAAATCCACAAACGGGACTGTCCCGGCAGACACATTGTGTCAGCCTGCTCCTGCCCCACTGAACTTATTTCTTCCTATCTAGACTCTATCTTTTCTCCGCTGGTCCAGTCTCTTCCCACCTACATCCGTGACTCTTCTGACGCCCTACGTCATTTTGACAATTTCCAGTTTCCTGGTCCCAACCGCCTCCTCTTCACAATGGACGTCCAATCGCTCTACACCTCCATCCCCCACCAGGATGGTTTGAGGGCTCTCCGCTTCTTCCTGGAACAGAGGCCCAACCAGTCCCCATCCACCAACACCCTCCTCCGCCTGGCTGAACTTGTTCTCACATTGAACAACTTCTCCTTCAACTCCATGCATTTCCTTCAAGTAAAAGGTGTCGCTATGGGTACCCGCATGGGTCCTAGTTATGCCTGTCTTTTTGTGGGATATGTCGAGCATTCTTTGTTCCAGTCCTACTCAGGCCCCCTCCCCCAACTCTTTTTCCGGTACATTGATGACTGTATCGGTGCCGTTTCCTGCTCCCGCCCCGAACTAGAAAACTTTATCAACTTTGCTTCCAATTTCCACCCTTCTCTCACCTTTACATGGTCCATCTCTGACACTTCCCTTCCCTTCCTCGACTTCTCTGTCTCCATCTCTGGGGATAGGTTGTCTACCAATATCCATTATAAGCCCACTGACTCCCACAGATACCTCGACTACACTTCTTCACACCCTACCTCCTGTAAGGACTCCATTCCATTCTCCCAGTTTCTCCGTCTCCGACGCATCTGCTCTGATGATGCTACCTTCCATGACGGTGCTTCTGATATGACCTCCTTTTTCCTCAACCGAGGATTTCCCCCCACTGTGGTTGACAGGGCCCTCAACTGTGTCCGACCCATTCCCCGCACCTCTACCCTCACCCCTTCCCCTCCCTCCCAGAACCGTGACAGGGTTCCCCTTGTCCTCACTTTTCATCCCACCAGCCTCCATATCCAAAGGATCATCCTCCGCCATTTTCGCCACCTCCAGAGTGATGCCACTACCAGTCGCATCTTCCCCTCCCTTCCCCTGTCAGCATTCCGAAGGGATCGTTCCATCCGCGACACCCTGGTCCACTCCTCCATTACCCCCACCACCTCGTCCCCGTCCCAGGGCACCTTCCCTTGCAATCGCAGGAGGTGTAATACCTGCCCATTTAGCTCCTCTCTCCTCACTATCCCAGGCCCCAAACACTCCTTTCAGGTGAAGCAGCGATTTACTTGTACTTCTTTCAATGTTTGAGTGCTGGAATTTGAAGCCAGGAGGTTTGATTGAGATAATTTGTTTTCATGATCTATAATTTACAGCAGAGACTATCCAATGAGAATCCTATTATTTTATATTAGTTGGAGGAAGAAAAGGTGAAAAGGAGCGGATGAATGACAAGTGAGCCGCTGATACTCAGAAACCTACAGAAAATAGTATACTAACCTCGTAAGATCTAAGAAAAAACGGACTTTATAGGCTGTACTTCACTTGAGACAGAGTGGCAAAGTAGTGTTGTCTCCAGGAAACTGACCTCCCACATCTGGCATTGGATACCAAGCTTACTGCAACCCTGAACTTTTAACACTCAGAATCATACCAAGCTGCCACAGATGACATCACCATACTCAGTAAACAGAATCACCAAGCAGGTGACTTATTTGCAGTTTGCTGAGATAAACAATTTCATCATTTTCTCCGGGAGCAACAAAAAGCAGGATAAGTATTTCCTTTGGATGGCAGGGCTCTTTATAATTATAGAACATCATTATACCCTTGGGGTTTCTGCTTATAACTCCATTACCTTCATGAACTGCAAGGATTTCCAATCCAGCAATTTGCAGCCTCCAACGTGTTTACTCCAGGTATGCCTCTGCTGCTCGACACAACTTCACTACGTCCAGTGTTTTCATGGGAGAAGACCTTTAGGCAGCAATGAGGAATGTGAAGCCCTGTGCAATAGCTCATTCCATCAGATTGCCCATGTGTTGAAGCCAGGGGAGATTGGAGCCCAGCCTCCATAGTCCCAGTGTGAGCAGTCGCAAGAGACTCCCACTGTGTGAAGGACATTTGATGACCACTGCAGATCTCCTTGGATTTGCCACACACTCCATGGTGGGGTGCAGTTGAGATAGGCAGTCATGCACAGTGCTGCAGATGGAATTTGAGCCATTTGCCTTGTTCACGGAAGAAGCAGCAGAGGAGCCAAGTGAAGGCTGACATTGGTCTACAGCACTCCTGCTCTTCTCTGCTCCACATCGAGGTAAGTATAAAAAAAACTTACATTTTTGCTGGTGGCCTCCAATGATCCCTTTAAGAACTGCTTGGTAGGCCATGTGTAGACCAGATGATGCTGAATGAAGCTGGCTCAGCAACTGTTTCACTCTGGGAAAATAAATTTGGTGGATGGAACCTAGTAGATGCTCCAGATGATCACCTTGACAAAGAAAGGGCGATCAGAGGAATTCAATATGGCTTCTGCCAAAGAAGTTCATGTCTTACTAATTTAGTTTAATTTTTTGAATAAGT
Organism: Heterodontus francisci; assembly: GCF_036365525.1. Lineage (NCBI taxonomy): Eukaryota > Metazoa > Chordata > Chondrichthyes > Heterodontiformes > Heterodontidae > Heterodontus > Heterodontus francisci. Next base: position 101,150,134 of record NC_090375.1, on the reverse strand, counting down.
CACTAGATTGTTGGATAAGGTAAGCATTTTCTTTCTGGTTTTTCATAATGTATTTAATAAGGTAATTCGCAATAGCCAAGCTACACAATAGAATCTTGTGGTATGAGTGGGATGATGCTACAGTAGGAAATTGCTCTTCGCTATCCATATTAATGACCTAGATGAAAGTGCTGGAGGAATAATCCTCAAGTATGTGGATAATATAAAGAATTGTTAGAATGTCAGGCGGCCTAAGAACTGAAAGCAGATCTCAATGTACAGGGGCAATGGGCCCATGTTTGGCAAATGGTATTTAGAGAAGAGCAGTGTTATGCACGTGGGCATGAGCAAAGCTAAGCCCGGTTACACCTAACAAAGAACAGAACTGATGAACCCTCTTTTGTGGCTTTGCTGCCTCTGGACTTGATTATTCCAACACACTCCTGGCCAGCCTTCCTAAACTTGAGGTCATCCAAAACTCTGCTGCCTGCGTCCTAACTCGGATCATGTCCCCTTCACCCTTCACACCTGTGCTCACTGACCTACACTGGCTCCTGGTTAAGCAACACCTTGATTTTAAAATTCTAATTCTTGTTTTCAATTCCCTCCATGGCCTTCCCCTCCCTATCTCTGTAATCTCCTCCAGCTCTACAACTGTCTGAAATATTTGCGCTCATCTAATTCTGGCCTCTTGAGTATCTCCGATTTTAATTGCTTTATCATCAGTGGCCATGTCTTCAGCTGTCTGGGCCCTAAACTCTGGAATTCTCTCCCTAAACCTTTCTGCTTCGCTTTCCTCCTTTAAGGCATTTCTTAAAACCAACCACTTTGACCAAGCTTTTGGTCATTTGCCTTAATATATCCTTATGTGGCTTGGTGTCATATTTTGCTCTCCTACGCAGTGACTTGGGATATTTTATTACATTATACAACAACAAGTTTTGTAGTACTGAACATAAGAACATGAGAAATAGAAGCATGAGTGGGCCATATGGTGCCTTGAGTCTGCTCCACCATTCAATAAGATTACGGCTGATCTTTGACCTCAACTCCACTTCCTTACATAATTCCCATATCCCTTGATTCCCTTAAAGTTCAAAAATCTAACAATCTCTGCCTTGAATATACTCCATGACTGAGTATTCACAACCTTCTGGGGTAAAGAATTCCAAAAATTTACAACCCTCTGAGTGAAGAAGTTTCTCCTCATCTCAGTCTGAAATGGTCATCCCCTTATCCTGAAGGTATGTCCTCTATTTCTTGACTGTCAATCCAGGGGAAACAGCCTCTCAGCACCTACACCATCAAGCCCTCTCAGAATCATATATAATATATGTTTCATTGAGATCACCTCTCATTCTTCCTTAGGTACAGAGATGAAAACTATACATGGTACTCCAGATCTGGTGTCACAAAAGCCTTGTACAATTGTAGTAAGTCTTCCTTACTCCTGCACTCCAACAATAAAGGCCAAAATATCATTTGCCTTCCTAATTACTTGCTGTACCTGCAGGCTAACTTTCTGTGTTTCGTGTACAAGAACATGCAGGTCCCTCTGAACACTAACATTTAATAGTTTCTCACCATTTGAAAAGCATTCTATTTTTCTATTCTTCCTACCAAAGAGAGTAACCTCACATTTCCTCACATTATATTGGTGACTTGCTGCAGTGCATCTTGTAGATGGTGCACATTGTTGCCACTGTGTGCCAGTGGTGCAGCGAATAATTGGTAAAGGTGGTGAGTAGGGTGCCAAAGAAGCAAGCAGCTTTGTACTAGACCGTATCGAGCTTCTTGAGTATGGTTGGAACTGCATTCATCCAGGCAAGTGGAGAGTATTCCATCACTCTCCTGACTTGTGCCTTACAGATGTTGGGCAGGCTTTGGGGAGACAGGAGGTGAGTTACTCACCGCAAAATTCCCACCTTCTGACCTGCTCTTGTAGTATCGTATGTATGTGGCTGGTCCAGTTATTTTCAGGTCAATGGTAATCCCCAGGATGTTGATGTTGGAGTTTCAGCAAGGTAATGCTGTTGAACATCTAGAGGAGATGGTTAAATTTTCTCTAGTTTGAGATTGTCATTGCCTGACACTTGTGTGACACGAATGTTATTTGCCACATATCAGCCCAAGCCTGAATGTTCGGCCTTGCTGCATGCAATCACGGACTGCTTCATTATCTGAGGAATTGCAAATGAATCTGGACACTATGCAATCATCAGCGAGCATCCCCACTTCTGACCTTATGATGGAGGGACAGCCCTTGATGAAGCAGATGAGGATGGTTGGGCCTAAGTCACTACCTTGAGGAACTCCTGCAGCAATGTCCTGAGGTTGAGATGAACCACAACTATCTTCCATTGTGCTAGATATGACTCTATCATTGGAGCGTTTTCCCCTGATTTCCATTAACTTCAATTTCGTGAGGGCTATTTGATGCCACACTCGGTTGGTGCTGAGCAAGTGCTGCTTGATAGCACTGTTGACAACACCTTCCATCACTTTGCTGATGATTGAGAGAAGACTGATGAGGAAGTAGTTGGTTGGATTGGATTTGTTCTGCTTTTTGTGGGCAGAGCAAAGCTGGGGAATTTTCCACATTGTCAGGTAAATGCTAGTGTTGTAGTTGTATTGGAACAGCTTGACAAGGGGCGTGGCTAGTTCTGGAGCACGTCTTCAGTACTATTGCCGGAATGTTGTTAGGGCTCATAGCCTTTGCTGTATCCAATGGTTCAGCTGTTTCTTGATATCACATGGAGTGAATTGATTTGGCTGAAATCTGGCATCTGCAATGCTGGGGACCTCAGGAGGAGGCTGAGATGGATCATCCACTCTGCACTTCTGGCTGAAGATGGTTGCAAATGTTTCAGCCTTGTCTTTTACACTGATGTGCTGGGCTTTGTCATCATGAAGCATGGGGATGTTTGTGGAGCCTTTTCCCCAAGGTAGTTGTTTATTTTCCCATCACCATTCATGACTGGATGTGGCAGGACTGCAGATCTTTATCTGATCTGTTGGTTGTGAGATCGCTTCAATCTTCCTGTTGCATGCTGCTTCCACTGTTTTGCATGCATTTATCTGAAAACAGATGCCTTCCAGTAACTGTTGTTTATAAGCCAAGTCCAAAAGACCTTCTGATGACCTCTTTTTAAAAAAAAACACAAATAATTTAACATAATTTAACAAAGAAAATGTAAGCACTCGTAACACCATCCCTGAGTATGTTCTGTCCCACTGGCAGGACAAACCCACCAGAGGTATGTAGTCAAGATGGAGTTGCCCTGGGTGTCCTCAAGATTGACTCCGGACCCCATGAAGTCTCATGGTATCAGGTCAAACATGGAAAAGGAAACCTCCTGCTGATTACCACCAACCGCACCTTCCCCCCCTCAGCTGATGAATCGGTACTCCGTCATGTTGAACACCAGTTGCAAGAAGCACTGAGGGTGGCAAGGGCACAGAATGTACTCTGGGTGGGGGACTCCAATGTCCATCACCAAGAGTGGCTTGGTAGCAGCACTACTGACCGAGATGGACGAGTCCTAAAGGACATAGCTGCTAGACTGGGTCTGCGGCAGGTGGTGAGGGAACAAATAAGAGGAAAAAACATAGTTAACTTCGTCCTCACCAATCTACCTGTCGCAGATGCATCTGTCTATGACAGTATTGGTAGGAGCGTCCACCGCACAGTCCTTGTGGAAACTAAGTCCCTTCTTCACACTGAAGATACCCATCATTGTGTTGTGCGGCACTACCACTGTGCTAAATGGGATAGATTTCAAACAGATCCAGCAACTAAAAACTGGGCATCCATGAGGCACTGTGGGCCATTAACAGCAGCAAAATTGTATTCAACCACAATCTGTAACCTAATGGCCTGACATATCCCCCACTCTACCATTACCATCAAGCCAGGGGACCAACCGTGGTTCAATGAAGAGTGCAGGAGGGCATGCCAGGATACCAGGCGCAGCACCACGGCATACCTCAAAATGAGGTGTCAGCCTGGTGAAGTGACAACACAGGACTACTTGCATGCCAAACAGTGGATGCAGCATGCAATAGACAGGGCTAAGCGATCCCACAACCAACGGATCAGATCTAAGCTCTGCAGTCCTGCCTCATCTAGTCGTGAACAGTGGTGGACAATTAAACAAGTAACTGAAGGAGGTGGCTCCACAAACATCCCCATCCTCAACAATGGGGGAACCCAGCACATCAGTGCAAAAGACAATGCTGAAGCATTTGCATCCATCGTCAGCCAGAAGTGCCAAGTGGATGATCCATCTCAGCCTCCTCCTGAGGTCCCAGCATCACAGCTGCCAGTTTTCAGGCAATCTGATTCACTCCACATAATGTCAAGAAATGGCTGAAGGCACTGGACACTGCAAAGGCTATGGGCCCTGACAACGTTCTGGCAATAATACTGAAGACTTGTGCTCCAAAACTTGCCGCACCCCTCGTCAAGCTGTTCCAGTACAGCAGAAACACTGGCATCTACCCGGCAATGTAGAAAGTTGCCCAGGTATGTCTGTGCACAAAAAACAGGACAAATCCGACCCAGCCAATTATCGCCCTATCAATCTACTCTCAATCATCAGTAAAGTGATGGAAGGTGTCATCGACAGTGCTATCGAGCGGCACTTACTCAATAATCTGCTCACTGATGCTCAGTTTGGGTTCTGCCATGGCCACTCAGTTATGAGCAGATTACAGCCTTTGTTCAAACATGGACAAAAGAGCTGAACTCCACACATCAAGGCAGCATTTGACCAAGTATGGCATCAAGGAGCCCTAGCAAAACTGGAGTCAATATGAATCAGGCAGAAAACTCTCAGCTGGTTGGAGTCATACCTAGCACAAAGGAAGATGGTTATGGTTGTTGGAGGTCAACCATCTCAGTCCCAGGACATCACTGCAGGAGTTTCTCAGGATATTGTCCTAGGCTCAACCATCTTCAGCTTCTTCATCAATGACCTTCGCTCTATCACAAGATCAGGTGGGGAAGTATGCTGGTAATTGCACAATGTTCAGCACCATTCATGACTCCTCAGATACTGAAGCAGCCTGTGTCCATATGCAGCAAGACCTGTACAACATTCAGGCTTGGGCTGATAAGTGGCAAGTAACATTTGCACCATACAAGTGCCAGGCAATGACCATCTCAAAAAATGGAGTATCTAACCATCTCCCCTTGGCATTCAATGACATTACCATAGCTGTATCCCCTGCCATCAACACCCAGGGGGTTACCATTGACCAGAAACTGAACTGGACCAGCCACATAAATGCTGTTGCTACAGGATCAGGTCAGAGGCTGGGAATTCTGTGGCTGACTCCTCAATGCCTGTCCACCATTCTTTACACTAAAAGGAAAATATGTTGAGCAATTATGTTCAGAATAACAATTGTCGCAACAGCAGGATTTTGCCAGGACTCCAGTTCAAGTGCTGCAGTATTTTCTCAAAAGTACAGCATCATTTTTTATTTTCTGAAAGTACCAGTAATTGATGAATAATAAAATAATATTTTATTGCAGGTGCAACATATTTGAATACTAACCTTTCATTTCTGAGATCTGAATTTATACCTAATTAGGACTGATGGATAACTCTTCACTCACTATAAGGGTTCTAATTGAAATATTTGGCTCATCTCAATGCAATTCTTAATGGAACAGATGGAGAGACAAAATTGTCCACAATAATTCAGCACTAAATACCAGTTTCAGTCAAAGCTCTAACAAAGATGAGTTATGTAAGGAAGGGAAGGTTACTATAATATGAAGCTTCCATACTACGACATCTTACCAAGACTTCCCAGGAGATGCCTACTGTATCATGCAGTCTGTAAAGAACACATGCATCAGGGAAGTGAAAGCATTTTCTTTGCAAAGGGCAGCACTTCCATTTTTCCTGCGGAAAGGTAGCATAAGCTGGATAGTTCTCATTAGGTGGCAAGGCTACCTTGAGTGTGAACAGTGCACATGGTACATATTTGGGGATCAGGGATCTTCATATCAAGACCATGGTTTTGAAGTGGAAGCGTTTCCACTCAATTACTGTTTACAGTATCACCATTTTACTTCTCAGTATCTGCTGCTCAAGAAATAACCATGATACCCCATTGTGTGGCATCCCATACCGCCTGTATTATTTGAAGGAGAAGTGCTGAGTGGATGGCATTTAGGAGAACAGACCTACCTTCTTTGCACGAAAGAAAGACTTGCAAAGTTGGATTTTCTTTTCATTCAAGCAACACAGATTGCAGGGTTATAAAATAGAGATTTCATCAAGCTATTGTTACCCAACTACAATGGCTCTGGATAAGCAAACAGATTCATTCAGCAATCTCCTTCAAGCAGTCATGCATGATTTTACTGGACTGTACTCGTCAGCCCCAGTAGAGTCACACTGCCTTGGTGCACCTCCTGTAGTGGGACAGTCAACACTTCAGCATCAAATAGAGCAGTATTGCCGACATGTCTTTGATGTATCATTGCAAACAATCAAACCCTTTTTCTACCACTACATTTTCCCTTTATATGATAATACAATGTCTTTTAGATCGGTTGCCTCAGATGTGCTCAACAAATATGTGAATTATCAACCAAGTTCTCTGTGCAGGCTTCTCCTGTGTAGTGTTTGAAAATAGGAGGTGGCCTTTATAGTATAAAGTTTGGCCAGCCTGGACTCTAAGCTGCTGCTACTGAATGCCTGCACATTGGATCCCCACAACACCATCTTTGTGAGTCTTACAAAATTGGTGCTTAACTGGCCTAAACAATATAGAAGAACAAAGAACAAAGAAAATTACAGCACAGGAACAGGCCCTTCGGCCCTCTAAGCCTGCGCCGATCCAGATCCTATCAAATGACCAAATATCAGTTCATAAAAGCGGTGATGCTACCCAACCAGCAGCAGAAACAAAGTCAGTGGCATCCTAGTGTTATTGCCACAAATGGAAAAGGTCAAATCTGTGGCTTGACCAGTAATGATTCTGATCTTCATTTTGGTAATCAGTAAGAAATCTTTACGCATTGTCTTCCAATGCTACCTTACCACAGGAGTAATCAAAGAGAATAGCATTTTACCCACATTCTGTCCACATTTGAGATGAGAACATGTGCAATGACTCCTGTGGCTTATGTGTCCCTTTATAAAGCATGTAATTGTGCAAAGATGGGTGGCAGGTCAGAAGATCGGACAGATTATAAAAAGCAGCAAAGAACAACCAAAATAATGAGGTAAAGATTAGAGTATGAGAGAAAGCTGGCAAGAAATATAAAGACAGATAGTAAGAGTTTCACTAGCTATTTAAAAAAGAAAAGAGTTAACAAAGTGAGTGTTGGCCCTATAGAAAGTGAGTCTGGGGAATTATTAATGGAAAAAAAGGAGAAGGCAGATGAATTGAACATGTACTTTGCATTGGTATTCACCATAGAGGATACAAGTAACATCCCAGAAATAGCTATAAAACAGGAAATGGAAGAGAGGGAGGGAGGAACTCAAGAAAATTACAATCACCAGGGAAGTGGTACTGAACAAATTGTTGGAGCTAATGGCCGACAAGTCCCGGAGTCCAGATGGACTTCATCCTAGGGCCTTAAATGAAGTAGCTAGTGAGATAGTTGATGCATTGGCTTTGATTTTCCAAAATTCCATAGATTCGGGCATGGTTCGATTAGATTGGAAAATAGTCAATGTAATTCCTTTATTCAAAAAGGGAGGGAAACATAAAGCAGGAAACTATAGGCCAATTAGTTTAACATCTCTCATAGGGGTAATATTGGAAGCTATTATTAATGGCGTGATGGCAGGGCATTTAGAAAAAATCAAGGTAATCAGGCAGAGTCAACATGGCTTTGTGAAAGGGAAATCATGTCTAACCAATTTATTGGATTTCTTTGAAGAAGTAACATGTGTTGTGGATAAAGGGGTGGATGTACCGTACTTAGATTTCCAGAAGGCATTTGATAAGGAGCCACATCAAAGGTTATTGTGGAAAATAAAAGCTCATGGTGTAGGGGGTAATATTTTGGCATGGAAAGAAGATTGGCGAGCTAATAGGAAACAGAGAGTAGGCATAAATGGGTCATTTTCTGGTTGGCAAGATGTAACGAGTGGAGTGCCACAGGGATCAGTGCTGGGGCCTCAACTTTCTACAATTTATATAAATGACTTGGATGAAGGGACCGAAGTTATGGTTGCTAAATTTGCTGATGACAGAAAGATAAAGTAAGTTGTGAAGAGGACAGAAGGAGGCTACAAAGAGATATAGATAGGTTAAGTGAGTGGACAAAGATCTGGCAAATGGAGTGTAATGTGGGAAAATGTGAAATTGTCCATTCTGGCAGGAAGAATAAAAAAGAAGCATATTGTCTAAATTGTGAGAGATTGCAGAGCTCTGAGATGCAGAGTGGATGTATTGTACTTAGATTTCCAGAAGGCATTTGATAAGGTGCCACATCAAAGGTTATTGTGGAAAATAAAAGGTGAATCACAAAAGGTTAGTATGCAGGTACAGCAAGTAATTAGAAAAGCTAATAGAATGTTATAGTTTATTGTGAGGGGAATTGAATACAAAAGTAGGGAAGTTATACTTCAGTTATACAGGGCATTAGTGAGACCACATCTGGAGTACTGTATACAGTATTGTCTCCTTATTTAAGGAAGAATGTAAATGCATTGAAAGCAGTTCAAAGAGGGTTTACTAGACTAATACCTGGATTGGGCACGTTGTGTTATAAGGAACGGTTGGACAGGCTAGGCTTGTATCCGCTGGAGTTTAGAAGAGTAACAGGCGACTTGATTGAAACATATGAGATTCAGAGGGGTCTTGACAGGGTGTATGTGGAAAGGATGTTTCCTCTTGTGGGAGAATTTAGAACTAGGGGTCACTGTTTAAAAATAAGGAGTTGCATATTTAAGACAGAGATGCGGGAAAAAAAATTTCTTTCATAGGGTCGTGGGTCTTTGGAACTCTCTTCCTCAAAAGGTGGTGGAAGCAGAGTCTTTAAATATTTTTAAGGCAGAGCTAGATAGATTCTTGATAAGCAAGAGGATGAAAGGTTACTGGGGGTAGGTGGTAATGTGGAGTTGAGGTTACAATCAGATCAGTCATGATCTTATTGAATGGCAGAGCAGGCTTGAGGGGCTGAGTGGTCCACTGCTGCTCCTAGTTCATATGTGAGTGTGTTTGTTCATATATTTTCTTAGTCAAAGTAAGGCCAGCAGGTTCATTCAATTGTTTGATGAATTATGTTTCATGGGGGCAATGATATTTTACTGTGCCAGTGATTTTTCTCACTCTAACTCATCTTTTACCAGATCCTCTTCACTATTGCTGTCTGACAAGGTAATGGCACCTGATAAATCAGCCATGGTTTGGGAGACAAATGAATCAAATAAGTAAATACAAAAGTCTAATTTATGAAAGTAAAACTTTAGACTCTGCATCATCTGAGGACGCTTTTATAAAATCAAACAAATGTTGCTTAAATAATTGAATCAGATTTTGTTTACAAAAATTAGTGGAATGCCAATCAAAAGTGGAGCATGAGCGTTATTGCTGTTTGCTTTGAATTCATGCATGGTATATGGTATTATTGTAGGATGCCAGTTTATCCGCACCTTAATTGCTGCAGTTACTTCTGTGTCATGTACTATAAATAGATAAAAGCAATTGTATGTATGTATTCCTTCCTGGATAGTTTCAGAGGCAGGAGAATTTCCTGGAGCATGCCTATGTTGTAGAACATGTTTTTTGGCACAAAGGAAGGAGAAAATTAAGGTGTAGGTATGCTGCACCATAATTTCCTGGAACTTTCATACCCTCTGCCATTAATTTCACTGGACAGGAAAAGTTAATTATCATAGCTCCACCCTCTACTACAATGAATGGTGCTCACAAATTTCCTTAATCTATGCCTTTTTTTTCTTTTCACTGCCATTTAGATTGAAAAATAATGGCGATCAGACATGAGGCAGTAGCGTGATTTATGAGTTTATATGATCTGTTAGCAGTTCAATTTGCATATAAGTAACCTCTCTATGGTCCTGTCGTTTGCAGTGAATGTGTCTTGGATTTGTTGTTTAGGACAGCACTAATATTGCCATTCATTCATGTACAGAGGCAGATTTCTTGCTGCTCATGCTATCAGATAATTAAAGAAGATATTATAGAGGGAAATATTGCTCCTTGGACCCGGAGGCAGGAATCCATCTGATCAAGTAGAACAAATTCATTTCTGGAATCAATTAGTGCTAAAAGGACATCACTGTATCACGTATGAACCATATCTTATACAAGTATGAACTGAAATGAGGAGAAATTATGCAGATTCAAGAGATCACAGTGCTGGTAAACATGAATATTTTGATAAATGTAGGCCTTGTCAAAGGAAATATGATACAGGCAAATTATAAATGCTTTTGTGTGGGTTGCAGGGGACACTTTGCTGTGTCTGCAAATCAGATAAATCAAAATAAACATTGTTGGCCTTGTCATCATTATGGGACGCGCACCCCGACGCTGGGGCATTACCAGCAGCGGCGAGGCCTCGTGGCAGCACCCCCCCCACTCCCGCTTGGTGACGGGACCCCTAATTGAATGTTTAAATTACTTAAAATGATTGATTTAATTAAGCTCACATCTCTGCCTAATGTCCCGCTGCAATCTTCGGCCCGGTGGCTGGAATTCCCGGGCCTTCGGATCCCTGTCCAGGGAAACGAGGTGCAACACTGGTGGGGAGGATGGGAGGTAAGTTTCTCAGTGCAGGTGGAGAGAGGAACGGGGTTAAATTAACTTCATATGTGTAGGGATGGTGGGAAAGGTTGTAGTTGAAAGTTTGTGCAGTTTGGGGGGGTGGGGGGAAGGTCAGATGGTAAAGGTAAGTGTTTTGCAGGGGAGAGGGCAAATAATTAATTTAATTGTTAGTGGGGGTGGGAGAGGGGCAAAAGAGATGTATTTATTTATTTGAACTCAATTTACCTTTAAATATTTAAGTTAGCTGGTAGGGGTGACAGCCGTTTAAAAATGGTTAACAAAGCGTTTGCGCACAGGCAGCTGACACCATTGCCGGCGATGGACCGCCGACTCCCTCCATGTGATCGGGGGTGGGGGGGGGGGGGGACGGGGCAGCATGCCCCAGGGATGCAAATGAGCTGACACATGGAAGGTTACAGCGGTGAGATTATAAAATCAAGCACTATATCTCCTTTTCTCATTGTATAAAAACATACATTATATTCCTCTGTTGTTCCCGTCCAGCAATATTGTTGCTATTCTATACCATGACAGACTTGAGCACCAATGCAATATGATGAGGAGGAATAAAAACACAACACAGCTGTTAGGGGCAACCGGGAATGTGAATGAACTAATGTTGTTGAAATTGACCCAACATACAGCTTGCCATTGTTTTTAGTTCAGAGAATAAGAAGTAAGATGCTACATTATCTATTTCATCAAACAAAAAGCCTGCTGTTGAGGCTTCAGGGCACAGCACCTTCTCTCTGAAGTGACACCAGCTTCTAACAAAATTTTGGGATTAAAGACAGCTGTGTATAAGTATGTTCTAATGCTATATTAAAACAGTACCAGCCACAGTCAAGGACCATTCCTTCAATATCAGCATCCTGTTAAATTCTATATATAAATCTGTGTTTTTTATAGATTTAAAGTGAATCTTTACATTTTTACATTTTCACATGCTTATTTTGCAGTGTGAAACTGATGCATCCCAATTATTCTAAACTATGTATTTGAATGCTTTACAGATTGAAAGCGCTTGGCAGCAAATATTATATTGTTATGTCCAGGAAAGACATATCGTATTCCTAACTTTTAAGATGCAAACTTTACCCAATGTGGACTCTTTGAAATTGAATTTTCCTTTTAAAAAGTGGACAATGTATTGCAAAGATGGCTGCTTAAAGTCAGCTAACCTGGCCTGTGTAGTCAAAAACTGCCTCACTGTCAGAGAGGTGTCAACTACACCCATCCTACAACCATCAAGAGGCATTCCTGAATTGAATGGTTTTTTTCTGAGACAAAAAAGGTGATTGTCTTAACCACCCCTCACCGCAGGACGAATGTCTTACAACAAAACCGGGATGACAGAATAAATAGGTGTGAAGTAGTCACATTATAATAGAATGGTACCCATCCAGACATTAATAGCTAGCTATGCATTCCATATCCTGGTCTATTGTGTGGTCATACCAGGGGAGAAGGCCATATACCAACTAACAGAAACTCTAATGTGATGGATTTTGACCTTTACAGATAGTCCTCTGGAGAGAGAGGGGAGATCAAGCCAAGACTTCAGAGAAAGCAGTCCAGCCAAAGGCTGTGAGACTGGACCAGCACAAAGAAGTCCTGCTGCTAATTCTATACTTCAACTTGCTTCAGCAGGGAGCCAAAAGTGATCACCACCTCCAGTCTGAAGTTTTAACTACCAGAAAATTTACAGCACCTCAACAAGTTCAAGAGTACAAATACCCAGGCCTGCATCTTTAAACGAGACTATCCTCCTGAGAAAATTCAACAGGTTTACCATAAGCCATGTACACCTACTTCACTTTAAGCCACTTACCTTTTTATCTATCTATTCTTGTGTATGCATGTGTGAGTTAATGTGTGCATGGGTGAGGTTGCAAGCATTTTAGGAATTTTGCAAAAATACTTATCTATTTTTTAACCTACAAGAAAACCTATCATTTGTCTATTTATTTGACCCTAAAAAAATTCAGGGACTAACTCATCATTTTGAATAGAACACAATTGCGGTCTGTTGGGAGATGAACAGTGGAAACCACCCACACCCCTTACCACCTGTCTGTAACAGTATGTATATAATAGTAACAGTAAAATAATGGCTTTTTTATTGTAGCAGTTCTGGAGAGTACAGCACTAATATCACCATTACAAAAAATAATCACACTGTTAACATTATGGGACCAATAGATTGGCCATTGATTGTACTGCTTCTGATTCATCGCTATGCTCGCTGTGGCATATTCTAATTAGAAAACCAGTAAATTTTGGAGTAAGTGTTAAAAATAGTGAGGATTATGAATATATGTCTTTGAATTATGTATCATTATGCCGTTATCTTTATTTTTTGCGAATGTTGGTGTTCTGGAAAATTGAATACTTTCTCATTGTCAGCATCAAGCATTTTTAGGTCCCAGCCAGCAGAAGAATAAAACTCTTACCACTCCTCAACTAATTGTATTCTGGATCTGAAGCTACTTCAGGGACAGGATTGTCTGGTTTATGGGGCAAACATTCCTTTCTTTATTGATGTAAGTAAAAAATGTGAACAAATAATGATATATGTGGAGTAGAATTGAGCATAAAACAGCATATACCAATTTCTGGGACCAAGGCTGTGCATCTGCTTTGTATTGGTAGCATGGCCAACGCCATATTTTAGGTGTCTCTTGCAACTGCCTGAAATCAATGTTGGATCAATTTGAATATGCAAGAATCATTACTGCTGTGAGGACTCCTACCTCTCCACAAACATATGACTGAATTTTAGAAAATGAAATAAAAACAAGTACTCATTAAGGTATGATTATGGTCACTTATAAAGAATTGGTCAACTTTAATCAGCAGGGTCAATTGAAAGGTGAGTACCTTGTTCCAAAATCACATCTAAGATTAATAAACATAACAAATTGAATATTTCCAAGTATAAACATAGCAGTGAGACAAGTGAATAGTGCATATGATTTTTTTTATCAGCAATAATTGTGTAGCTACCCTTGGCAGGTATATCACAATGAAACAGGAAGACTAAACTCCAGGACAGTGGAGGGTAAAAGATGTGCACAAGATGCAGCAGCTGTTTTCCAAGGCTTCTGAGGTATTTGCTGAATTATTTTTACTATCCCTTTGTCAATAGTTTTTTTTGCAAAGGTAACATTGAATCATCTGAACGCATGTCCAGTGCTGCTCATTTACAGTAATAATCATGCTTTACAAGCTCATGTGGCGGATCCGATTCACTGAACTGCTTCAAGAGAGATATAGACCTGTTTCTGGCTGGGGCAGAGATCACATTGTACAAAAGACATGAAACGCATGACATTATCAGGGCCAAAGTGATCTGTTGGACTTGTTTTGATTGTAATAGGGTGTCGGAGAGGAATTTCCCAGGTTTGTTTTCCCAAATTGGCCAAATTAATATAGATGCTCACCTCCCTCAGGCGATCACAAGGTTTTGGATGGGGTGAGGAGTGTGTATATTTTTAAGACTTTAGGGGTTTATGTCCCCTTCAAAGGCAGGAACAGACTTGGCAGGAAAGCTTTGTTGTGAATTGACTTTATTGAAACAAGTTAATTAAATTTTCAAATAAACTAAGGTCACAAACTCAGGCAGTGATTAACAACCTAACGTGGATTATATTACCTGTGTCAGGAACTGGACGGTAGAATGCACGACTGGTTTCTCTTTCAGATTTTGGTCTTCAAGCTTTTCTCTCTCTCATCTTGTTTGTTTGAAGATTCTCTCAGCCGTATAGAGACAAAGTCAAGGCATCTTTTATCCTGGCTGCTTTCCAATTAACCCCTCCCTTTCCCCAATCATCTTTAGCCTGTGTTAAAGCATGCTTTCCTTAACCAACCAAAAATGATTTTGTGGCTGTTGCTAAACTTACAAATTTATGTAAGTAATGCCCTTTGTATTCACTACTGTATCTCCATGCTTTTACATTCTGCGGTTCCTTATCTCATTGGAAGACACAGCTACATACTGTTCTCATACAAGCTGCTTCTCACTAACTGCCTTCAAGGTCTCGCCCTTTTTGCAGTAAGCATTTTAAAACTTGACATAATTTCCCAGAATCCCTCAATCTTGACATCTTGTCTATACTCTGCCCCATTTCCTAAGTTTTCCCACTTTATCATACTACAAAGAAGGGTTCTAATAAAGTTAAATGTTGTTTATCATAATAAGTTAGTTGTTAGCTTATAATAGCTAGATTTTAACAATCTGGTTAGTAGCCTAATCATCTTACAATTGTGATGTACAGGGCATCAGATTTTTTGGGACAGGCTGGATGGACCAGAGGGCCTTTTCCTGTCTGTCATTGTTTGTATATTTGTACCTTTTGTGCTCCACTTTAGGTTTTGCAACTTCCTGCTCACTTCGATCCAGCTTCTTGCATTTGACAGAGACTTCACTGTTCCCATCACATATTCCTACACTTCTTTGTTTGTTTACATATATGGCAGCTGCCTTCTCACTCTCCAGAAAATGTCCTTGTGGTAGAACATAATAGCTTTCACTGTGATTATCAGGGCCAGGTTGACAAAATATGAAAGATTTCCTATTATTATTGCACACTAAACAGCAGGATTAACAAATATCTCTGGCATTTATAATTGTTAATAAATGCAATCTTGTTAGATGCTGGAGAAGCAGGAAAGGATCATTGTAGCAGGTATGACACAATTGGCAATTTTTTTATTGCTGCAAACAAAACAACATTTGATGGAATCATAGATTTCAAGAACATTATTTCCAAGGATATTATTGGTGCTCTAATACTTTCCAAAAGAAGCCATACAGACCAATTTTCAACAACAAAAAAACCTACTCAGCTATTTATATATATGTATATGTATATATATATATATATATATATGTCCTCTTCACTATTTAATGCAAAATATCTAACAACAAAGTCCAAGGCACCAGATGGAACTTAGCCATTTCATTTCTATGAATAGATCAGTTTTAAAATAATAAAAATGTCCTTAATTATCCTCTGGAATCTATTTAGAAACTAGCTTCTTTTGACAAAAGATAGGCATGACATAATATTTTATAGTAAAGCGATTAAATTAATCAATCTAATATTACTGATATTGTTATTACTAGGATTGCTAGTTCTATGCAATATATAAGGTGGAATTTTACTGGGCAGTTGGAGGCAGAATTGGTGTCAGCTGGGCTGGCAAAATCACGGAAATGGACGTTGGGCCAATAACACATCTTCCCGCCCCCCCTCTGGATTTCCCAGGGGCAGGTTGACATTGCGATCGGGAAGCCTATTGAGACAATTAAAACACCAATAAAGAACCATTTTATGGGTGCACTGGCTCTTTCTCAATAGCGCACTGGTGGCATGCCATGCTGGCAATCCGGCAAGGTAAGGAAGGCGAGGGCACAGCAGGAAAGCACTGACACATCAAGTCACCATCGTTGCAACACTATAAAGCAGCAGGAAATTTGCCAACATGCGTTCAAGTCTTCAGAAGAAGGAATTTTCCTCCACACACAATCAGGTGGCAGGTTGTTCAACCTTGCCCATCTAAGAGCGAAGACCAAAGTACGGAAAGTTCTCATCAGGGAACTGCTCTTTGCTGACGATGCTGCATTAACATTTCACACTGAAGAGTGTCTGCAGAGACTCATCAACAGGATTGCGGCTGCCTGCAATGAATTTGGCCTAACTATCAGCCTCAAGAAAAAGAACATCATGGAACAGGACGTCAGAAATGCTCCACCCATCAATATCGGCGACCACACTCTGGAAGTGGTTCAAGAGTTCACCTACCTAGGCTCAACTATCACTAGTAACCTGTCTTTCGAGCAGAAATCAACAAGTGCATGGGAAAGGCTTCCACTGCTATGTCCAGACTGGCCAAGAGAGTGTGGGAAAATGGCGCACTGACACGGAACACAAAAGTCCGCGTGTATCAAGCCTGTGTCCTCAGTACCTTGCTCTACGGCAGCGAGGCCTGGACAACATATGTCAGCCAAGAGCGATGTCTCAGTTCATTCCATCTTTGCTGCCTCCGGACAATCCTTGGCATCAGGTGGCAGGACCGTATCTACAACACAGAAGTCCTCGAGGCGGCCAATATCCCCAGCATATACACCCTACTGAGCCAGCGGCGCTTGAGATGGCTTGGCCATGTGAGCCGCATGGAAGATGGCAGGATCCCCAAGGACACATTGTACAGCGAGCTCATCACTGGTATCAGACCCACCGGCCGTCCATGTCTCCGCTTTAAAGATGTCTGCAAATGCGACATGAAGTCCTGTGACATTGGTCACAAGTCGTGCGAGTCAGTTGCCAGTGATCGCCAGAGCTGGCGGGCAGCCATAAAGGCGGGGCTAAAGTGTGGCGAGTCGAAGAGACTTAGCAGTTGGCAGGAAAAAAGACAGAAGCACAAGGGGAGAGCCAACCGTGTAACAGCCCCAACAACCAATTTTATCTGCAGCACCTGTGGAAGAGTCTGTCACTCTAGAATTGGCCTTTATAGCCACTCCAGGCGCTGCTTCACAAACCACTGACCACCTCCAGGCACTTACCCATTGTCTCTCGAGATAAGGAGGCCAAAGAAGAAGAAGAAGAAAAAAGCAGCAGGAAATTTGCCAATCACAATGCAAGGCCACCACTGACGGGACCAACTCCTTGAAACAGTTATTTTGTATATTTTGCAGTGAGAGGGACTTGATTTCTTAGCGCTGAGGCCATTTGGAGGGATAAACGGCAGCAGTGACATTTAAAGATGTGTCTATATGGGGACATGGGTTCCACGTTCTCTGAGGTGGGGTGGTTCACTGTGGAGGAGCTGCAGTGCTCTGCAGTTCAGCACCCACAGCTGCAGGGGCAGCAACTCAGCAGAAGCACCAACTGGAGCATCTAATACAGGGAGTAGCATCTGGACACAGCAGACGGGATGGCCGAAAGACTGCACCTACAAGAAGGCGTTATCTATGTACAGGATCTATAGGCCAAGGGTCACCTTCCTCAACCTGTCAGAGCAACAGTGCCTCCGAAGGCTGTCACGTCATCTGGTCACTGAATTGCACGCCCTGATGGAGGACAACCTGATGCCATTAGGAGCAGGTGGCCACCCATTGTCCGTGGCAGTGAAGATGACCATTGCCTTGAACTTTTATGTATCGAGTTCATTTTAGGACTCAGCCACAGACATCTGTCAAGTTTCACAATCAGCAGCCCAGAAATGTATTAGCCAAGTGACGGAGGACTTGTCCCCAAATGAATACAGCCACTCAAGCTCAGAGAACTATAGACTTTGCCTCGAAGGCTGACTTTTCTCAGGTCCAAGCCATCATCAACTGCCCCTATGTGGCAGTCCAGGTTCCATTGGACAGGCCAGGTGTATTTGTTAATTTTAATGCCTTCCACTCATTCAATGTGCAGCTGGTATGTGACCACCGCAAGAGGATCCTGCAGGTGTGTGCGAAGTTTCCAAGGAGTTGCTATGATGCTTCTATCCTCCAGCAGTCTCCGGTGCCTCAGCTCTTCACACCCCCACACAAAGCCTCAGTGGATGGCTCCTGGGTGACGAAGGGGACACGCTGACGACCTGGCTGCTGACACCATTACGCCACCCTATCACAGAGGCACATGAGAGGTTCAATAGGTGCCTTCTAACTGCCAGGGTCACAATAGAGCAAATCATTGGCTTACTCAAAATGCAGTTCAGGTGGCTTGACCACTCTGGGAGCCCCATTCAATATGGGCTGACAAGGGGTTCATGCATAGTGGTGGTGGGCTGCACACTGCATAGCTCTTCAAAGAAGAATGAAGCTGGCACCAGAGGATGTTGGAGATAGACACGCTTCCTCGGAGGAGGCGGATGGCAAGCAGGATGTGCCAGTGGAGTATGAACATTCAGATTCATGTAGGATGCATCCCAGCGTGGACCTACGTGCCAGAGAAGCCTGCGACACCCTCATCCAGGCACGCTTCAACTGAGGGCAGTGCAAGTATAATTATCCTCATGCTAGCTATTGCTTGGCACTCAGAAAGCATCCTCACACACAACCTCCTTCCCACAAAGGTCTCTGTAATGAAAAGATGCCCCCACATTATGTCCTTCACGCTGCATTGAGAAGCAACAGTCTCATGGCACTCCCATGCTTTAACCTACCCATGGTCATTGTGGGATTGGAAATGAGGTAGGCAATGTCATATGCCAGGGAATATCAAGATATGGCTCTTTGAAATAAAAATTTATCATTCAATACTAACATTAGAAGCTGCACTGAGCATACAACTAAGACTTTTTCAGCATCCTCTTTCTCTTACTTACATAGAAATAAGAGAAAGAGGACCCTACTCCTGTGGCTACAGCAGAGCTGGAGGCAGCATGCTCACTTTCAGGCTCTGACACTCTAAATGCCCATGGCAGGCGTCCTCTGGATGGTGGAGCTGCTGATGACCCCTCCAAAGACTATCCCACCTGGACCTGTGCGGAGGCAACCTCGGTCATTGTGTTGGGAGTCAGCTGCTGTACCTCTGTCAGAGGGGCTGCTAGAAATGGCCTTGACCTGGGTACGTCTTGAAGAGATCCCCCAATGCCATTATCTCTGTCTTCCTCTTCCCTCTCAAGGCCGACCTGCACCTCCCTGCTCACCAAATGTGTGTGTGCACTTGGATGCATTTTGATGTAGTGTTCAGCCATCAAGGCGAATGTTTTTAAGGTAGCCAAAACAATTTCGTCTCTGCAAGGACAGCGCTTAGGAGGGCTACTGATCAGCTGGCATGGGTCTCATATACCCCAGCTTTGTGGACCCTTGTGACATGCAGCAGTGGCTCAGATGGAAGGAGTGCCAGGATGCAGCTGCACCCACCCATGAAGCTCCAAATGGAGAGTGTTAGCAGCTAGGCACATACGTCAACAGTCTCAGGTCCCCCCGCTTACCTTCAGGGATGGATTCTCAGGGACAAGGGCTACCCATTGAAGACATGGCTACTGACGCCTCTGAGCAGCCCTCGCACTGCAGCAGAGGAGAGATACAACACTTGTTATGGGTCTACCTGAGCTGAGATTCTGGTGCCTCGATCGATCTGGTGGAGTCCTGTAATAGGCCCCAGCAAGGATCTCACTTATCATGGTGGTCTGCTGTGCTCTGCACAATCTAGCACTGCATGAAGAAGACATGATTGATTACCAGTCCTCATCCGACAAGGAGGTCGTGGAGAAGGCTAATGAATAGGCATCACTGGATCTTGAACCCCTTGCACCGGAGGCCAGGGTCATTGAGAGACGCACAAGGGAGGCAAGAGACAATCTCATACATGCCCGGTTCCTTCCACCATGATGGCCTCTCAAAGTGAACTTAATAAAGACTCACCTCACTGAATTTCGCCTGTCGCTTTCTTTCTATCTCGATTCAGTGCCTAGCGCCCAGCTTCACCACGCGTTTCGCACGTAGAGTCATAGAGTTATACAGCACAGAAATAGGCCCTTCGGCCCAATGTGTCTGTGCCAGCCATCAAGCACCTAACTATTCTAATCCCATTTTTCAGCACTTGGCCCGTAGCCTTGTATCCTATGGCGTTTCAAGTGCTCATCTAAATACTTAAATGTTGTGAGGATTCCTGCCAGTACCACCTCTTCAGGCAGTGCATTCCAGATTCCAACCACCCTCTGGGTGAAATTTTTTTTCCTCAAATCCCCTCTAAACGTCCTGCACCTTACCTTAAACCCCCCCTAGTTATTGACCACTCCGCTAAGGGAAAAAGGTTCTTCCTATCTAACCTAGCAATGCCCCTCATAATTTTGTATACCTCAATCATATCTCCCCTCAGCCTTCTTTACTCTAAGGAAAACAACCCTAACCTATCCAGTCTCTCTTCATAGCTGAAATGCTCCAGCCCAGGCAACATCCTGGTGAATCTCCTCTGCACCCTCTCCAGTGCAATCACATCCTCCCTATAGTGTGGTGCCCAGAACTGTACACAGTACTCCAGCTGTGACCTAACTAGCATTTTATACAGCTCCATCATAGCCTCCCTGCTCTTATATTTTATGTCTCGGCTAATAAAGGCAAGTATCCCATATGCCTTCCTAACCACCTTATCTACCTGTGCTGCTGCCTTCAGTGATCTATGGACAAGTACACCAAGGTCCATCTGACCCTCTGTACTTCCTAGGGTCCTACCATCCATTGTATATTCCCTTGACTTGTTAGTCCTCCCAAAATGCATCACCTCACACTTCTCAAGATTAACTTCCATTTGCCACAGTTCTGCCCATCTTACCAGCCCATCTATATCGTCCTGTAATCTAAGGCTTTCCTTCTTACTATTTACGACACCACCAATTTTCGTGTCATCTGCGAACTTACTGACCTCCTATTTTCACATCTAAATCATTAATGTACACTACAAACAGCAAGGGTCCCAGCACCGATCCCTGTGGTACACCACCAGTCACAGGCTTCCACTCGCAAAAACAACCCTCGACTATTACCCTCTGCCTCCTGCCACTAAGCCAATTTTGAATACATCTGAGATGCTAACTAAAGGCGGCTTGTCCCTACACTGGCAGCCCAATGAGAGTGCAAGGGTGAAGGCAGCAGCTCACAGTTCAGCCATGGAAAAACATTTCACAATGAATGTTAATTCTATTTATGAAAAAGGGCAGAAAACAATATAAAGGCCAAAGGCAAAAACAGCCATGAATCCCCAAGTGCGTCTAGTTGCTCTTCTTTATACACTTATGAATGATTCTATGAGTTGCGGCCTCTGTGCTAGCAGCTAGGATGGAGACAGGCTGCTGATCAGGCTGCCCCTTGGCCTGGGATGACTTTGGCAAATGTTCTCTGGGTGCCTGAGGCCTGGAAGGCCCCGGCTGGCTGAGGGTTTCCTGCACAGATGCAGGACTCTCCTCTGTTGTTGCGGTTACTGGAGCTGGGCTCACTGGCAAAGGGGCTGAGGAGCTGCTGTCCACACTCGGAGCACCCTGATGGGAGCCCCCAGATGTGGAGGGTGGCCTCTCCTTCTCTCTTTCAATGCTCACATGAACCTACCTGCTGACCAGAGAAAAACAAGGACCTGGAGAAGACTTGTTGAGCTGCCTTGAGCTCATGGTCAAGGTGATGGTGTGCAAATCGGCGCGCATCTGGCTCTCCATGAGGGCCGCTAACCTCTCGATGGAGGAAGCCATGCACTCACATGCCTGACACATGGCAGCACTCATAGCATGGATGGACGCCTCCATCGTCTGCTCATGGCCGCACATTGCCTCTGGCTGCTCCAACAGATATTGCTTTACCTCTCTCTGCAGCTGCAGCATGCCCTGTGCTGCCAACCCAGAGGCACCTCATCAGCCTGGGACTCAGCATGGGCCTGGCCACCCACAGTCCTCGGACTGTCAGAGGCCTCAGCTGACAGACTCTGACAGACTCTGTCAGCTGCTCGGACGTGTCTGTGGTGCTCTCACCAGCTTGTGAGCCTGAATCTAAGCCCCAATGCATACCCACCAAGGTGAAAGTATCTGTGCTGGGGGAAGGTGCAAGAGAATGATGTGACAGTGCATCCTCACACTGCTCCTCCTCCTCTGAGGTCACCAGCTGTCCCCCTGTCACAATGTCAGTGTTAGCCTATTGCAGATGACAACTTGCATGAGAGAAAACAAACATTTGTGGGTTAGGCTGTGCAGATCTCCTCATGCCAAGTGTGCTGGAGGTGACATGAATACAGTCCTCACTCTCTGGTGCAAAGACTCCTGTCTCACCATCTGCTATTGAATGGGCGCCTGGGCCCTCGTTAACTCCACTGCCTCCACATCAGCCTATGACAGAGGCTGAAGATCTATGATGCCTCTGCCAGTCCTTGAGGTCTCCCTCGTGTTATGGATCCTCTTGTCCTGCAAATAGAAAGAGGGACATTTAAGACTTTGCAGGAAGAGCAACAGAACAGTTATGCTCGTGGCAGCCCCATGTCCCCTGATAGGGTTTTCTACATGGTTGCTCCCCATGTTCGCTCTCAGGGTAAGTAACAGGGGTGAAATGAGCAAGAAGGTGGCCTGTCACCGAGATGCAGCCATGCATCTGTCAGGACGTGGTGATGCCTAAACCCCTTGCCAGCATCTTTATGATCACTCCCACCCTATATCACGCTCCCTCCCACGTAGCCACATGCAAGCCTCATAGAGGAGAGAGGTATGGAGAACTCACCTTACTGGAACGAAGGAGGTAATTGACTCTCTTGTAACACCGGACCCAGTTCCATTGGATGACCCCATGGCTGCTGACAGACTCTGTGATCTCCATCCAGGCTTGCTTGGTGAGGTAGGAGGATCTTTTCTTGCCATCCCTTGAAAAGAGGATCTCCCACCTTTCCCTTGCAGACTGGAGGAGGAGCTCCAGGGAGGCATCGCTAAACCGTAGGGCCACCCTGTGTCTTGCCTCGGACATGGTGCTAGGTCGCTCCCGCTCCATCCCAATGGTTGTTAGTCCTTGTGTGGGGTGGGGGGGAGGAGGGAGGGGTCCAGGTGTTCCAACACCTCTTCAGCGGGATCCAGAAGCACTTCAGCTTCACTGCCTCACTGAAAGGCAGCAGTACAAGCAGGGCTGGCAGCGCATTAAATATAGTGCCAACACCTGCATTGGAGTCAGCTAACGCTGCAATGACCACCTTGGAGCCCAACCCCATCAAGTAATTGGACGGGCCCTGCGCTTCCATTTTGGCAAGTGGCTGCCCCCGCGTGATCGCAATTGGCTGGCCGCATGCATCACAGGAGGCAACTGCACCCGCTTTCAGGTCCACCACCAGGACCCACAACGGGGTTACAAAATTCAGCCTCATGAAGTTCAAATTCCTCCATGGCAGTTGGGGAATTTAAATAATTTAAATTCATTTAATTAAATAAATATGGAATAAAAAGCTAGCATCGGTAATGGTGACCACAAAACTATTGAATTGTTGTAAAAATCCATCTGGGTCACTAATGCCCTTTAGGGAATTAAATCTGATGCTCTTATCTGGTCTAGCCTATATGTGACTCCAGACCCATAGCTATGTGGTTGACTGTTAATTGGCCTCTGAAATGGCCTAGCAAGCTACTCAATTGAATTAAAAACTGCTTTGAAAAGCTATAATGCAGCCCTGTGTGAGGAACGTCAGTACACAGTCTGCAGCAATTCAAGAAGACACATTATTACCAATTTCTCAAGCGCAATTAGGCTTGGGAAATTGCCAGCATCACCCACATCCTGCGAGCCATCATTTGTACTAAATTCAGAAAGCTGCAAAGGGAAAGAATTGTAAATATCTGAAATAAGTAAGAAAATGGCGAGCAATGCATTTTTGGCACAGCCCACATGGCACCCCATGCTAGGAAGGCACCAGCACAAGTGTCCCGTGTGTGCATTGGAAGCATCAGGAGTGGTCAGATTGTGAAGTTCCAGCTGATTTCTGGAACTTAGAGCATTAAGGATCAGGGTACATCTGAGCTAATCACCCTTAGCTGAACATGTGTTCAGCTGCACAAGGGAACACCACACTGGCATTAATTAAAGGGCCAGGCATTCAACTTGGAGCTGAGGTGCTTTTTACTTACTTCTACCATAGCAAAGTTTGTGGAAGTACTGTGAATTGTTTTAGGTGGTGTTATGATTTGTTAATCTATCCATTCAGGAAGGGCAGAGGATTTTGTCACCTGTTTACAGCATGTCTGGAAGAGGTATGGGGGCTGTAGTTGCAGTATGAGTCTGCAACACGGCTGTGACATAGAGCAGCGGCTGGAAGCTTTGTGCAGTGGGAGGAGGAGGCTTGCCATAGCAGGCCCTACCCACCAATGGTTTTCAGAGAGCATTTCTCCTACCTTCATCACCCAGGAGCAATACCAGAACTGTGCCACCTGCTTCAACAGGACCTGCAGACTCTCAACAGGGAAAGGGCAGTATTGCCAGTGGCCGTCAATGTAACCGTGGCCCTCAATTTCTACGCCTCAGGATCATCCCTAGTGGTATCGGGCGACATAATGAGCATCTCACAGTACGCCGCTCATCGCTGTAACCAAGAGGTGATGGAGGCCCTGTGCACAAGGAGAAACAAGTTCATTGTTTTCTCTCTAAACAGAGAGAAGCAGAATGAGTGGGCACATATATTTCCCAGGAAAGTGAGTATCAATGGTCCAGGGAGCCATTGACTGCACACTTGTGGCTCTGCAGGCCCCAATTGTCAAAGGGAAGAGGTACAGGAACCACAAGGGCTACCACACCATTAATGTGCAGTTGGCGTGCAACCATGAAAAAACCATCGTGTTGGGGAATGTCCCCTACCTGGCAGCAGCTGTGATGCCTTCATCCTGCAGCAGTCTACTGTTCCCACCGTCTTCAGGGCACCAAGAGGAGCCAGAGCGTGGCTGCTCGAAGACAAGGGATAGCCCCCATACACATAGCTTCTAACCCCCTCTTCACCACCAAATCACTCGAGGACAATAGACTGACAATGGAAGCCACGCTGCCACCAGAAACATCATGGAGCAGATCATTTGCATGCTTGGGCAGCGGTTCCTATGCCTGTTCCACTCAGGGAGTGCGGGGGTTGTGGGGGGTGGGGGGGGCCTTACAGTAATCTCCAGAGTGTGTATCAAAATTTGTCATGGTCTGCTGTATCCTGCACAACATTGTTATCATAAGGGCACAACCATTGCCACCACACATCTGATGGCCACCTCAGGAGGAGGCAGGCAGAAAGAGGAAGTGGAGGAGGAGGAAGAGGAAGTGGTAGGGAGGAGGCAGCTGGGACTCATTTGCTCAGGACGTGCTGTCCGGGAATGTCTACTCTGACTCTGCTTCCCTTAGGAGATCATCCCTTCACCAACATGGTTCCACTATGCCTCACTTTCCCATCCATCTGGGATGTTCTATCACAGCATCCTTGATCTAGATCCTGCAATAAAAAACACCATCATAACCCTTTCCATATTTGCATAACAAATTTATCTAACAAGACATCCAATTATACAAGAAAAAATGAACTATTCACCCTTGTGCATTCCCTTAGTGCCTGTCTTGCAGGTGCCTTTGACTGGCCTAGGGCTCCTGCACAGTGCTACCCCAATGGCTGCAGTATGACTGGTGGAAGGTTGCTGACTTTCACTGGGGATGACTGCAGTTAGCCTTGGAGGACACCCTCGAGCAGCTTTGGGCCTTGAGGGCCCATTACGCACTGCTCCACCTCGGCATGGATGGCAGCAGTCTGGGCTGGCTGGCTGAAAGGCAACAGTAAGGTATGGGAGGGGTGGCACTGGTGGGAGCATGAATGCTGTCATCCTGAGAGAGGACAGTAGGTTTCTGCTCAATGGAGCCATTGTCATTCTGCTGGGATGGCACCTCAGCAATCTTAGTAATCTGCTGGAAGACTGATTGCGGGACTACTGCAAGAGCCTGCATGCTCCTTTTTGCACTGAGACCTGCAGCTATGATATCGACAGTCTATGCCTACATGACAGTCAGCATGGATGGCATGACCTCGCTCTGAGCTTCCAGTGCAACACTGAGACATTGGGTGGCTTCCACCTGTGCTGCAGTGGAAGCTGAAGAAGCGGCCATCGGACACCATATCATGACTGGGTTTGCAAGGGTATTCATGGAATTGACCACCACTTCCATGGTGGGAAGGATAAGCTCCAAACTTTGCATGATGCCCTCTGCCACATTGCAGCTGTCCATGCTCCTTGACGATGACAAGAGGCTCTGTAGTAGGCCTACCATTGCGTCAAGCATCTCAGTGTGCCTGCCCATCAGTGTTCTCCTCTATGCCACCCATTGAAGTCCTCATCTGAATCCTCTACAGCAGTAGTCATCTGTGACCACAACCTCTGGGGAGCTGGCACACAAACTATCCTTTCTCACCGCCTGGTCATTTCCCGCTCATACCTGGTGACTCACCACATGCAGATTCCAACTCTATACTAGCCTCTAAAATTTGCGCAGTGCCAGTATCTGAACAGGTGGTTGTGATTGTCAGAACAAGTAATGATTTTTCTTCATCAGTGCTGTGATGTTGCTCTTGCTTTTCCCCCTGAAGCTGCTATGGCTGGCCAGGCAGAAGTTCTTGGGTAACTAAAGACAGAAATGCGAAGGGGAGTTTTGGGTGAGGGAATGGGGGAGAGGGTGGGTGGAAAGCAAGAGGTCAATGATCACACCATCATCAGCTTGTACTTCATGCCAGATGGCAGGATGAGAGTGAGCTGGTATTTGAGAAAGGGCATAATCAGGAATATACCATCATTCTCAATCTCCTCAGTGACACGAATACAATGGGCTGTGTCGCAGCTGGCCCCATGATGCAGAGCACCATCTCCTCCATAGAGCTTAGGTGATGCAGACCCCTTTGTCTCTCACCGGTTCTGATTTGCTCTCTTCTATTGTGTGTGACCTGTTCTACAAGAGAGAGGGAAAAATCTCAGCAGCTGTGTCATGTTATGTTTGAGTGATGAGCTTGCCATAGCTGAATAGCTGGAGGTATGTGGAGGTTGTGAAAGATGGGTGTGAGGCTGGTAGGATTGGTAGGTGTTTGAGGGTAAGGTGGAGCATCTGAATGTTAGCCCTGAGTTCTGACTGGTAGGGACTGCTGATGGGTGAATGATGGAGGTGTGGGGTATTGAGCAGTGTGAGAGGTTGGTGGTGCGCTGTGTAGAGGATGTAATGTGCAGATGCATTCCCCAACATTGACTAGCCGCGTGAGGTCATTGAACTTTTTCTGGCACTGCTGCTAGGTCCTTGGGGTCAGACTCCTTCCATTGACCTCTCTGGCCACTTGCTGCTTGAGGTGTTCCTTGAGGCCTCCTGGCTCCCTGCAAAACATGGTCTCGCTCCTTCTTTTGATCTCTATCACTAAGCCCTCTGGCAGCACAACTGTGAACCTAGGAGTTCTCTCTCTTCTTTAGTGCTCTATTTGTTTCTTCCTTCTTGCAGCCAGTTACAGCATTGATGTCAACAGCAGCTTCCTTTCAGTCAATGCAGCTCCTCTTTAAGAGGGGCAAACTGCCTTTAAGAGCTGGAAGCTTGCTGGTTCACAGGCTAGTCTCGCAAGCGGTTATGTCCCTTGCTGAACATGCAGCCAGCCAGCAGCGCAAATGAAGAGGCAGCAGAGTTTGCTTGCTGCCCCCTTCAATGGAACTGGGCCTGGACAGATCACAAATCATGATCCCCATACCCAAAAAAGGGTGCAGATGAATTTTTACTCCTTAGAGGAAGAACAAAACACATCATTGTGCTATATTATGTCAGTGTTATTTAGCTTTTAATAGCATACAGCAGGTGGCTCCAAAGAATTGCACATGAGAATGCCACATGGCTCATTACTAACTACAAAAATACGTGCAAAAGATTTCCAAGTGAATAATACTATAAATCTGTAGATAATCCACAAGGGTATTTATCTCTATATTTTGCAATGTAGATTACGGGAATAAAGGTCTTCAATAATTTAAAATACCTGAAAAGTATTTTTTATGTTTTTTTCACCTAAATGCAACATAATTTTCATAAAGATGAATGATAAATACTCAACTTACCATGCACAAAACATTATCCTGGAGAAAAATGATCCCATGTGAAAGACGTGTGAAAGTTTCCATTTGAACTCAGCAATTCGATGAGAAAAATTACATTACTGAAAATAGAACTTTGTGTTCACGTCTCATGAGAATTATTATGGAGGAGGTATGTGAAAACCCATTAAAAAGGTACATACATAGAAAAAAGAACAAGCGTACTCCTGTTTTGAGGGGAACCTTTAGATATGTAAGGAGAAAATTAATTTTGCACTCGAACAAGCAGTTGCATTCAGACTTCAGGGAATTAAAGAGAAAAATCAAAGCAAAGCTCCAGAAATGTTGCTCTGAAAATGTATCTCAACTTCAGTCACAAAAAACATCTTTTGTTCCACCAGCACCTTCACCTACACCTTCCAGGCTTCTTACAGACAGACAAACTGAAGGGTCAATTTTTGCATTTTTGTGTAACACTACCTTTTACCAATTGTCGAGGGCAGGATACTGTCATCCCCTTTATCTTCAATTTGAATCTGAAATGTAAAGACTATTCTAAAAAACCGCCACCCATCTAATATTTATATTTATTAAACAGAAATGTTTTAATTTTTAATTAGTTTGTATGATTTACTCAAGCATAACTAATTGAAAAAATGGTTTAATTTCTGTGTATTTGTTACAGGTCATTAGAAACTACATTAAGGGCAAACCTCTGTGGTCAGCTATGAAGGAACTAATGTTAAATGAAAGGTGAAACATGATTACATTGGGAAATGTCCTATTTTCTAATAGTGATTAGAGAATCCCCTTAGTGTATAAAACAGCAGCTAAAATGATGAAGAAGAAATATTTGCTAAAGATCTTATTATCAAAGAGAATACAAATTATGTCATTGACTATCCATTGATTTGTAATTGAACATTTAAAAATTATTTCTGAAAAAAGATATTTAACTGAGTATACATCATTTTAAAATATGCTCAATTTATGCCTTGGCCAGAAAGTTTTGATCTTAAGTCTGTAGTAAAAGTTTTTGAATGAAAAAGCATTATTATTGCAAAAGTACATAGGAGAATGCCTACTTTAACAAACATGGGGGGGGATTTTTTTCTGACATCTAAATTGCTATTGCAGTATACAATAACGTTAAGTAAGGTCCTATACATAACTGTTATCAATGCACTTATCAATGTTATATATCAATGTGCCAATACAGCATAGAATATAATGCAACAACAATGCAAATCATTCACATCAACTTTATCCTGGTCTTCAAGTTAAATACAAGTAATATTTAATAGCATGCACATTTTACGAATACATACATGTCACACTATAGAAATGCTAGAGACAATTTAGAGCTTTACTTAACAAGGAAACACCGTTTTATTCCCCGGATATAATCATCTCATTAAAAGTCTTTTGACCGTAACGAATAAATATTTCTGGAGATATTTGCAGCGTGACGCATTTGAAGTAGATGATAGTTTAGAAAAACATGCAACATTCAGTAATTGGACAGATTCGTCAAAGACTCTTAACATTAGGGTGCTGTTCTGCATTCCAGCAGTTTCCGAAAGCTTCTTCTGAAACTATCATCTAGGAAGGCATAAAGGAAAGGATTAAGACAACTATTAGCATAGCTTAGACTGGTGATAAAGTAGGAGATTCCAATGATCAGTGTGGTCTGTTGAATATCTGTTGTTAATGCTACTATCGTGCTCAAATGGTAGGGTGTCCAGCAGAAAAGGCAGACTGCAAGGATAACCATCACCATTAAAGTCACCTTCTTCTTCGCTTTGTCCAGGGCCTTGGCGTTGGTGTTCAAGCGCATGTTTCTCAACCTGAATAGCATCATTGTGTACAAGATGCAGATTGTGGACACTGGGATGGTGAATCCCATTAGGAGAGTGTAAATCCGACTAGCTTTCCACCACAGAATCTCAGGAGGTGGGAACACGTAGACACACTGCAGCCTGCCCTCGTCATCGTGGATCTGGCCAAAAATTGTAAAGGGCAAAATAATGATGGTGACGAAAAGCCAAACGCAGATACTGACGATCTTAGCCGCTCTGTAAGTGCGATAGGACATTTTCTTAGACCTCGCGGTGGCAAGGACCACCAAGTAGCGATCAATGCTCATAACAGTCAAAAAATAAATGCTGGAGAAGGTGTTGTATTGATCAATGGAAATGATTAATTTACACATCAGCTCGCCAAAGGGCCATTGAAGCAGGAGGTAGTCAGCGATGTTTATGGGCAAAACCAGCGTGAAAAGTTCATCCGCGATGGCTAAATTCAGTATGAACATATTAGTCACTGTTTTCATTTTCGGGGCTTTGAGTATAACATAGATCACGGCTGTATTGCCCGTTAAACCGGCAGCACATATGACAGAGTATATGATGGGGATGGCGATGTAAAAGTCAGGGTACGGACCTGGCCATGTCGAATTGGTCCCGTTGCCACTTGCAGGCAAACAACTTGCCTCCTTATTCTTGCAGGAGATGTTCGGAGATGCTGGATTCGAAGAGAGATTTTCCATGTTTTCAATGCTAGGGCGGCAGAATCAGTCGCAGTTTGGTTTAGCGTAAAGATTATGCAAAAGAAAAACTGTACACCTTAGAATCATTGGACTGGCTTGCAAACCCCATTTAGAACATCTAACATTTTAATATTTCATTGGCAATTTAATTAGATAAAGGCATTTTTTTAAACTGAACATAGAATTCAAAGTTTCACTGTAAAGCTAAATCAGTGACAGAATACTGCAGGAAATCCGATGAACTCTAGTTATACTTTGAGGTTAAATGAAACGATTGGAGAAAAGAAACTCTAATATGTCGTTTTACTTCTCGGAGTAAACAGCTGTCCTTCATTTTCTTCAGTGATTGGGGGATGTTTATGATCTATCAATATATATATATATATATATGCAATCCTTCGGCTCTCCATTTGAAATTGCAGAGATCTGTTGCAGCCTCGGGCGTGTTACGACTTTATCAGGATTTTCTAATTTTATTCCAAATTACTGCGAAGTCATAGCCATCTCTCTTAGAAGTCATCAACAGATGGACGTTTACTAAATAGATCAAGAAAAAGAATTGCAGGCATTTAACACCTAACGACTTTCTGTCAAACGCAATTTAACAGAAACAACCAATTAAATTTGATCTTGCACTACCTCTCTACTCGGATTGCAATTTGTCACAAATGCCTAACAGAATTATTTTCTAGCTCACTTAAGCGTGCAATATACAGATTGCGACTCAAATTAAACTGACATACCTTGCCGTTTAGATGTAACCAGAACTCGCTGCAGACAGATAATCCGTTGTTTGAACTAACTTGCATTGCCGATGCTGAGATGATACTGAGGGAGAAATTTCTGATCTCAGAGTCAGATTTGTCCAGCTGTCTTGTGATTCTCTGTGGATTTGAGCACAGACGCAAATCAGTGGACGCTAAGACCTTTCACCATAGGAACCAGAGATCAGGTCCATTACACTCCCAACACATGCAGCTCTTTATTCTCTTTATTTCAGCTTTTAAGCGGAGGGGGGACAAAACTTAATTTCAGCCAGGAGCTAGAAAGCCGTAGGACTTTCTCTTGATGTCAACAGCTGAATCTAATAATCCATGATAGGTATAATATTGCAATATTTGATACTTCAGCTTCGCAATTTTGTGGGTGGTTGGCTTGAAAGCCAGAACCGTGCTGCTGAGAATTGATGCATGTTTCTTTCCGTTTGATTTTAGGGTCTGGAGTAAATACATTATATGATTTGGAAGTGGTAACGCACTGCAAACTGGATTTGATGTCAATTAATAGTGGGCACATATCACAATAAACAGATACTTTTACTCGATAGAAATCTAGCATTAGAAGAAGCGCTGATTCTTCAGGGGATGGTGCCAGCGAGATTAAAATGAGCACACAATTAAAATACTGGACGGGTGGAAATCAGAAATAAAAACAGAAAACGCTGAAAACACTCAGCAGATCAGACAGCATTTGCGCTGAGAGAAATAGTTAACATTTCAGATTGATGCTCTTTCATGGTGAGGTGAGAGTGACTGCCCTTGACATCAAGGCAGCATTTGACCAAGTTTGGCATCAAGGAGCCCTAGCAAAACTGCAGTCAGTGGGAATCAGGGAGCAAACTCTCCGCTGGTTGGAGTCATGCCTAGAACAAAGGAAGATGGTTGTTGGAGGTCAATCATCTCAGCTCCAGGACATCACTGCAGGAGTCACTCAGGGTAGTGTCCTAGGTCCAAGCATCTTCAGCTGCTTCATCAATGACCTCCCTTCAATCATAAGGTCAGAAGTGAGGATGTTCACTCATGATTGAACAGTGTTCAGCACCATTCGCGACTCCTCAGATACTGAAGCAGTCCGTGTAGAAATACAGCAAGACCTGGACAATATCCGGGCTTGGGCTGATAAGTGACAAATAACATTCACACCACAAAAGTGCCAGGCAACAAGAGAGAATGTAACCATCTCCCCTTGACATTCAATGGCATTATGATAGCTGAATCCCCCACTATCAACATCCTAAGGGCTACCATTGACCAGAAACTGAACTGGAATAACCATGGCTACAAGAGCAGGTCAGAGTCTAGGAATCCTGCAATGAGTAACTCACCTCCTGACTCCCCAGTGCCTGTCCATCATCTACAAGGTACAAGTCAGGAGTGTGATGGAATACTCCCCACTTGCCTTGATGACGACAGCTCCAACAACACTCAAGAAGCTCGACACCATCCAAGACAAAGCAGCCCACTTGATTGGCACCCCATCCACAAACATTCACTCCCTGCAGCACCGACGCACAGTGGCAGCAGTGTGTACCTTCTAGAGGATGCACTGCAGCAATGCACCAAGGCTCCTTCAACAGCACCTTCTAAACCCCTGACCTCTACCACCTAGAAGGACAAGGGCTGCAGTTACATGGGAACACCACCACTGGCAAGTTCCTCTCCAAACCACACATGATCCTGACTTGGAACTATATCGTCGTTCCTTCACTGTCCCTGGATCAAAATCCTGTAACACCCTTTTTAACAGCATTGTAGGTGTACCAACCCCAGGTGGACTGCAGCAGTTCAAGAAAGGAGGTCCCCACCAACTTCTCAAGGGCAATTATGGATGGGCAATAAATGCTGTTTATGCTTTTAGCGTGTATATAATTCATAGGGCCGCAGAATTACAATTTTAGGAGACTTCATTATTTCACTAAATGATATTAATTGTGAACAATGACACCACCACCACCTCCCCTCCACAACACAAACACACCCTGCCACTCCCTTAATTCACCTGGAGTGCTTATGCTGAGAATTATATAGTGCCTTCCACAATGCACTATACTTATGTCACCATGAAAGGACAAGCTTCCTTTTCAGAAATATGGGCTGAATTTTAATAGCCCTATGACATCAGGGATTGTGATGGAGGGGGCCCGGAAAATTCTTCTGGGAGAGGCCCGCCATGACCCCAATGTCGGGAAGACCCTGCCACATTGTACTGAAGGCGGCGAGGCCTTGGTGCGGCCTCCCCGCTACCGAGTGGCGGAGCCTTCAATTTAATATGCAAATGATATTGAAAGTAACAAGTTATTACTTATCTGGTAGTGATGGCCGTCCCACGCCGATATCCTGGCTGTGGCTAGACTCCTGCGCCTTCGGAACTCCATTGGCAGTTCTGAGGCATGCCAGTGGTGGGGAGGGGGGAAGGAGTGAAATTTTCAAAGTGGGTGTTACTGGGGAGAACTGTTGTAATTGGTTGGGGGGATGATGGGAAGGGGTTGAGGGTCAAATATTCTGGCATTAGGGGGGAAAGTTTAAGAAATCAAAAGGTACTTTTTTGGGGGGATATGTCACAGTAATAAATGAGGACACATTGTTGGGGGGCAGGGTGGAAGAGGGGAACCTTATTAGGAATAACATTTTTCAGCAGGTTGCAGTGAAGTGGGACCTTTAGAATTTGAAATGAGAATGAAGGGCCTGAAGCCCTTTAAGAATAGTGCCAGCGCCCACACGGTGACGCCAGATGCTGTTGCCAGGGATGGAACAGCCACCCACTCTCCGTAATCAGGGGCGGCTGCTCCTCTACCTCCATTTAAATGAACACCTGAGTGAAATATCGCGGGGGCTCAGCGACGCTGGATCTGCACTGGCGGCATACCGAGATCAGAGTGCGCCGCTGCGAGTTGCAGCCTGTTCATAAAATTCAGTCCATGTCATGTCATTTGGGAGGCAGGAAGGCTGGCAAAATGGCGCAGGAACACATGGGCGGGGGTGGTGGTGAGCCCAAAGTCTTCGCACTGCAACGCCATTGTGCCAGTAGCAGCAAAGTTGGCAGATTGGCCGGCCCAGTGAAACCTGGCAGCCACCCAGCGGGCTCTGGCATTCCCTTCTTTTTTGGATGCTCCACGGTCCATAGAGGGGGCCCCCTCCAGCGGCAATGATTTCCCCCATGGCAACAGCGCTGCCTGTGTACTGTGAAACCCATTTCCAACCCCCCCCCCCCCAATCACTGGGGCCTGCCTGCCTGTCCCCAGCATCTCCCAACACCAATTATCCCTCTTCAAGGGCGCTTGGCTATTAAGGCATTCTCTCCTTGTAGCTGCAGACTCGGCAATGGCCACTGTTAGAGGTGGTGCTCCTGAGGCTGCTGAACTGCTGGCCCTCTGATTGGGCCGGCAGCTCTTGGGAATGGGCTGCCATCCTTACATGGGATGGCAGCCCTGGTGGCGGCCACTGCTGGGAATATACCTGCCAGAGTTTCACTGCATACCGAAGCAGGGTTGTTTCCCGCTTCGACTCCGGTGGTGGGACCTCTGCCACCTGCACAAAATCCAGACCTCAGATTCCAAATATTGGGCCGGATTGTGCTCTCAGTGGCGAATGAAGAGCATGAGGCATTCATTACACCTACATTTCCATACAGACTTTCTACGGGATTTTGCATTGGAACTTACTGCAATCAAAGAGCCAAAAATCACTGAGCCTTGTATAATCAAGGTAAAAAATTGCGTATCTCCTTAACCAATCAGATTTTAACATTTATGAGCAGTGCAGAGTATGACCAGGAAGTGTAAGTTCAATGCCAAATGGTGTGCAGAAAGCAAAACAAAGAGAGGGAAAGATAAATGAAATTAAGACAGAGATAAAAGAGACAGAAATTATACTTTTTAAAATCTCCAACTATAATTAAAATTTCAAGGAATGAGACTCCACACTTGTAAAAGTTCATTTTCAGTGTCAGAGAGGTTGTTTGGCAGTAATTAAGGCTTACCATACCATTAAAAGGGTATGTACACTGAAATGGACAAGTCCTAACTTTTTCTAGTGAGTTTCCTAGGTATCAAGAAAGTACAACAACTTCATGTCATTCTATGTATTTGATTGGTGAGTCTCTCAGCAAAATACTGATATCATGCAGCTTTTAGAGGAGCAGGGCATCCAGGACAGCAACTTCTTAATTTCTGCATTTTATTGCATATGTGCATATTGCAGACATTGCTGTCTGATTTCCACATGAATGACAATGAGTGCTGTTAGTCTCACCACTATCTCTGTCACAATATCCAGCCCATTAAGCTTGTACAGATTTCAGTCTGGGGACATAGATTAAGGCCTGGTCTGCGAGTGACTTAGAACTCCAATAATGTAAACTATATGACTGGAATTTGCATTTTTACTAAAAGTATTTAGATCCATGCGACATTCCTCAATAATTGAATGAATTGCAGTTTTAATCCACTAGTGTAAAAGATTTATTGCTGTGGTAAACATATATTAGAATTTGCATACCAGCATTACTGCTGCCAAATATGATTAATGCTTAGATCAGCATTTTTCACACAGTGAATGAGTGTAAAACTTACAATTAGTTGGGAAAAACATGTCATGTTGTCCTAGTTCTTGTATGTATGGTTATGCATTAAGAAACAAACCAAAACATTTAAATTAACTTCTAGACATATAAATTGAAGTTCAGGCCTTGAACTTCTTTCTGACAGTCCCTAGCAGCATTGTGATCATTTGACAGGAGCTATCACTAGAATAAGAAAGTTAGACTATCTCAATTCTCTTCCCTCAAAGACAAACATTGCAACATTTTTCTACACGAGCTTTGTATGAACTTTTGACTCTTCAGCTATTAATGCATCTTGATGGGTTGTCGGTTCTTTTTGTTACAGCAAATTTTCCTTTCTTGCAACAAATTCATCATGAAGTGTCATAACAGCCATTAAATCTAATGAATAGAATATCACGGGAACGCATGCTTGAGCACCTGATATACGGTGGAAAGTTGTGAACAAATTCTCAACATATGTTCCCAGTGGGTAAAGCTTTGTGCCATTTGTAAAATTTACCAAAGCAAACCCAATTAACAGGTTTACATTTTAAAATACCTGCAGCATCAGGGATAGCTCCATTACCAGCTGGCCAGGGGAAGTCACAATCAAAAATTGAAAGCCTCACCCATGCAAAAATCACATTTCCTGGGCACTTCTGCTGAAATTACAGGGGTCCATCAGGAAAAGCTCCATGGAAATTCACTCCCATTAAGTATAGAGGGGATTGAAAGAGGATATTTCAGCCCATTTAATTACTTGCTCATTGTACATTGTTTCCTTTATGGCATATATGATGTGAGTTATATAATCCTGCCAATTTCACTTGTACAACTCTACTCAGAATACGTTTCCTCTCTGTGTCAGTACAGCATTTATACATATATCTTTAACAACAGCAGCCTTTCCATAGGTCTTTCAGAAAAGATGTTAAACCAAGCCCAATTTACTCCTCTCAGGTGGATGTAAAAGATTCCATGGCACTATTTAAAGAAAAGCATGGGAGTTCTCCAGGTGTCCTGGCCAATAATTTCCCTCAACCAATATTACTAAAGAAAATAGATTATCTGGTTAGTGCTTTTGTGGAACTGTGCAAATTGTGCAAACTGACTGCAGCATATTAACAGTAACTACACTTCAGAAGTGCTCAATTGGCTGTGAAGCACTTTGAGATGTCTTGAGTTTTGAAAGATTCTTTCAATATGTATCACATGCTGATATGTTGCAGAAATATTCACACCTTACATTTGGGTTTTTCCGTAAATTGTGTTACTGTTTCCAGACCTCCTGTAAGGTTCTCTTAGTCAGTGGCAAATTGCTATACTTATTTAGAAAATTTCAGGACCATTTTTCACCACAATTCATTATGCTTCATTGTAGCAGGTACAGTTACTGCTGTCATCTGCTCTGAAAATTAGGCTTTTCAGAATCTTTGTTGCGCCAATCTCCATAAATATTACACACTCCACAGCTCAATGAACATACTTTGACAATATGGCAATAGAAGTGGTTACACTGCTTGTGAAGTGTTAAAAAGTCATTATTGTAAGATTTACCATGATTGGCTACCAGTTGTTTATTCCAGTGAACTGGCTGGGAAATTGTCCATTTCAAAACCGCATGTTCCTGCAATTTTGCTAGTGGGTCATAAATTACCAATAAAATGTATATCTGTACCATTGTTTAAAAAAAGGAAGATATATACAAGATCCCAGCACAAAATGGTTGGACTTCATGCTCAATCATGTGAGGGAAAGGCACAAAATTGGTACTCATGTCTTAGTAGATGAAGGTTGGCAAGTTGACAGTGCTACTTGTGCTGGTTATTGACAGTTCATTGATTGTGAGTGTGAGAAATCAGGTGTAAGCTATGCCATTTATAGGTAGCCTGCACATCTTAAAGGGGAGGTGCACTTGACTGCTTTCAGTTGAACAGTGGAAATGGCAGGCAGAGTTGGTGCAGGATGCCTCCCCCTACCTGCACCACCACCCCCACCCCCCCACCATCACCATCACCATCACCATCACCATCACCATCACCATCACCATCACCACCACCACCACACCCTCCCTTCAGATTTTCAAACGCTGCTCTGGAGGTGTGCATGGCAAATCCTCCAGCACACTGGTGAAGTGACACTGCTTTATGCTGTGACTAACTGCTAACCCTTGCCACTTTATTTCCCTTCCAGGTCCAGCAGAAGGTAAGAGTCCGGTTGGAGCAGAGGAAGAGGAGACAATCTCTCCTGAACACTTACCATCACTCAACCTTCTCAGGTCCAATCAGTGGAGGTTCAGCAACTTTCTACCTGCCATATTGTAGCTCTTGGGGAAGCAATTCATTGGAGCATCAGAGTATACAAAGCAGGCACTAGGATAATTTTTAAGTATCAAGCTAAAAACATAGTTTTAAAACTGTATTCAATCTTTAAATGAACTGTTATGAGCCACTTTGCTGTTGTGCTCAGTTTCTTTGCATTGGTGTTTGTTGCAACATTGCCTACTGATGTCTGGGCTACACTGAAGAATGTGTACAATTTTAGCATATGCATCTGGTGAGTTTAAGGACTGGGTGTGATATTAGGAGGGACTCTGGGTGCATGGGTAAGAAGGATAATTCAAAAAATTGTTTGTTTAGGATGGAGGGCATGTGTGACCAGCCTTACGTAGCAATGGATGGCAAATTGTCTACAGCGGATCACAACCTGCCTTTTCTTCATATCCTTTGATATGCTTACCTAACTGAAATTCTACTGATGTAAATGTTGAAAATTTCAGTAAAAGGAATGTATATTCAGAATCATCATCACCTTGTGCATGCCTTGGTGCTAGGCTGCAGTTGATGCAGCAACAGGTGACATAGCTCCGTCACAGCGTCCTTTGTGCAGTGGAGCCTCCAGAACACTGCCCTTCAGTTAAGTTGAGATAAGATGTTCGATTCCAGAAAGCCTGTATGGTTCGCCAGTGTGCCGGAGGATTTGCCACGCACACCTCCAGAGCAGCGTTTGAAAATCCGAAGGGAGGGTGTGGTGGTGGGAGTGCGGGGTGTAGGGGGAGGCATCTAGCACCAACTCTGCCTGCCATTTCCACTGTCCTGTAAGCATGCCCCTCCTTTGCTCACTTTTCCCTCCTTCCTTCCATACTGCTATTCCACTTCCTCTTCCTCCAGCCCCAACAACAGACCAAATAACACAACTATAATTTCATATAATTGCACAGAGATAGTGCTGCACCTCCAAAAGGTTACTTTATAAAAGTTTTCCAAGCAGCCAGGAAAGCTCCAAAAAATGGCCTATCAGCCCGCTAAAAAAACTAACT
This sequence comes from Heterodontus francisci, assembly GCF_036365525.1. NCBI lineage: Eukaryota > Metazoa > Chordata > Chondrichthyes > Heterodontiformes > Heterodontidae > Heterodontus > Heterodontus francisci. The sequence continues at coordinate 101,110,673 of NC_090375.1, read as the reverse complement.
AGAGGTTCACCTGATTGCATGTGAGGATCCTTTAGACAATAGTCCTGCAGTTTTCCTCCTGACTGGTGTTGCCAAGAATTACTGCATCTGTTTAAGAAACAACAAATCTGGCATGCCCACAGTTCAATTTCCAAAAGGTATAGGACCCGTATTTTAATATTTCATTTAGGCAACCCGGGATGACCAAAGATCGCTGACATTTTCAGTGAGAATCAGACACGGGACGTTGTGACCCAAAAACCCATGGCGGCTTGCTAGTGTTATTTGGGAGGGTTTAAACTAACTTGGCAGGGGTTTAGGAACCAGGAGGTAACATTAGAGTGGAAAAGCAAGGTGCATAAAGAATTGAGAGAGACAGATAGTGCTAGAGTAGGAAATAGTATTGTATTAGGTGGGGTCAGAGTGAAAGGGAATGTAATAAGGCTCAAATGAGATTTACTGTGCATGTATGTGAATGTGCAGAGTGTGGTAAATAAGGTTGGTGAGCTGCAGGTGCAGATAGCCACGTGGGAATATGATCTTGTGGTGATAACGGTGACCTGGCTCAGAAAAGGGCAGGACTTGGTACAAAATATTTCTGGATACAAGGTGTTCAGGAACAATAGGGAAGGAAAGAAAGGAGGAGGGTAGCAGGATTGTAGTACTGAAAGATGTCCTAGAGGGGTCAAAGACAGAATCTATTTGGTTAGAGGTAACAAACAATAGAGGTATCATTAAACTACTGGGTCTATTCCAGCAACTAGAGGGAAAGATACAGAGGAACAAATTTGCAAGGAAATTACAGAAAGGTGCAAGAATTATAAAATAGTTATAATGGGGTCTTTTATTATCCTAATGTAGACTCGGACAGTAATAGCGTGAAGGGCAGAGAGAGCGAAAGGTTTCTAAAGAGTGTTCAGAAAAATTTTCTAGATGAGTATGTCTCTGGGCCAATGAGGAAGGAAGCATTGCTGGATCTGGTTCTGGGGAATGAGGTGGGTCAAATGGATCAAATGTCAGTAGGCGAACATTTAGGGGACAGTGATCATGGTATCATAAGGTTTAGATTAGGCATGGAAAAGGACAAGAAGCAATCCAGAGTAAAATAATTAACTGGGGAGGGCCAACTTCAATGGGGTGAGAATGGATCTGGCCTTGGTGAATTGGAATCAAAGATTGACAGGCAAAACCTGTAACAGAACAATGGGCTGCCTTTAAGGAGGAGATAGTTTGGGTAGAGTCGAGGTACAGTTCCACAAATGAGAAAGTTAGGGCAAACAAAGCCACACCTCCCTGGATGACAAAAGAGATAGAGAGTAAGATGAAGCAGAAAGATGTAAGATGGGTAATGTGATTGAGAACCTGGTTGAACATAAAAAGTTCAGAGGGGAAATCATAAAAGAAATAAGAGAAGCAAAGAGAGGGTATGAGAAAAGACTGGCAGCTAACATAAATGGGAACCCAAAAGTCTTCTATGGGCATATAATTAGTAAAAGGGTGGTAAAAGGAGCAGTGGGGTCAATTAAAGATCAAAAAGGGGTGGGGTGGGGTGGGGGAAGAGGGCATGGCTGAGTTATTAAATGGGTACGTTGCATCTGCGTGTACTAGGAAGAAGATGCTACTCAAATCATAGTGAAAGAAGAGGTAGTTGAGTCACTGGAAGGGCTAAAAATTGATAAAGAGGGAGCATTAGATAGGTTGGTTGTATTTAAAGTTGATGAGTACCAGAATCGAATGAGATGCATCCAAGAATACTGAGTGAAGTAAGGGTGAAAATTTGCAGGGGCAATGGCCATAATCATCCAATCCTCCTTAGATATAGGGGTGGTGCCAGAGGTCTGGGGAATTGCAAACATTATACTCTTGTTCAAAAAAAAGGTGTAAGGATGAGCCCAGCAACTACAGGCCAGTCAGTTTAGCCTTGATGGTGGGATTGCTTTTAGAAATGATAACCCAGGACAAAATTAACAGTCACTTGGACAAATGTGGATTAATTAAGGAAAGCCAGCAGAGATTTGTTAAAGGCAAATCGTGCTTAACTAACTTGATTGAGTTTTTTGATGGGGTAACAGAGAAGGTTGATGAGGGTAATGCAGTTGTTGTGTATATGGACTTCCAAAAGGCATTTGATAAAGTAACAGGCTTGTCAGCAAAGTTAAAGCCCATGGAATAAAAGGGACAGTGGCAGCTCGGATGCGAAATTGGTTGAGTGACAAGAAACAGAAATATGTGGTGAATGGTTGTTTTTTGGACAGGAGGTTTTCAAAGAGTCGGTGTTAGGACCATTGCTTTACTTGATTTACATTACTGACCTAGACTTGGGTGTGCAGGGCACAATTTCAAAATTTGTGGATTACACAAAATTTGGAGGTATTGTGAACTGTGGGGAGAATAGTGATAAACTTTTAGAAGACATAGACTGGTGGAATAAGCAGACACTTGGCAGACGAAATTTAATACAGGGAAGTGTGAAGTGATTCATTTTGGTAGGAAGAATGATGAGAGGCAATATAAAATAAAAGATATAATTCTAAAGGGGATGCAGGAGTAGAGGGACCTAGAAGTATATGTGCACAAATCGTTGAAGGTGGCAGAGCAGGTTGAGAATAAAGCATACGAGATCCTGGGCTTTATAAAATGGGGGGGGGGGGGCATAGAGTACAAAAGCAAGAAGGCTGTGATGAACCTCTATAAAAAACGGGTTCTGCCACAACTAGAGTATTGTGTCCAGTTCTGGGCATCACACTTTCGGAAGGATGTTAAGGCATTCAAGAGGATGCAGCAAAGAATAATGAGAATGGTTCCAGGGATGAGGAACTTCAGTTACATGGATAGGTTGGAGAAGCTGGGGCTGTTCACCTTAGAGAAGAGAGGATTAAAAGGAGATTTGATAGAGGTGTTCAGAATCATGAGGGTTCTGAACAGAGTAATTAGAGAGAAATTGTTCTCATTGGCGGAAGGGTCGAGAACCAAAGAACACCAATTAAGGTGCTTGGCAAAAGAACTAATGGTGACAAGAGAAAAACGTTATTATGCAGTGAGTGGTTAGGATCTGGAATGTACTGCCTGAAATTGTGGTGGAGACAAATTCAATAGAGGTTTTCAAAAGGGAATTGAATAATTATCTGAAGAGAAAAGATTTCAGGGCTTCGAGGAAAAGGCAGGGTGTGGGACTAACTGAGTTGCTCTTGCAGAGAGCTGGCACGGACATGAGGGTTAAATGGTCTCCTTCTGTGCTGTATCCATTCAATGATTCTATGACAATTTGCCTCCTTAACATCAATTTTAAGTCAAAGGAAAAAGGCAACACCAAACTGAGTTTCATCCCCCATAGATTATGCACTTTTTCATAATTTAAATTTACCAATTTTTCTTATTTAGTATTTTAGAAAGATTACATCTCTCAACCTTTAACATTTGTGATTTACCCAGGCTGTTGCATTCAACAATTTGCATCTTTAACATAGTAAAACAACCCAAAGCACTTCACAGGAGCCTTATCAAACAAAAATTGACACTGAGCCACATAAAGTGATATTAGGATAGGTGACCAAAACTTGGTCAGAAAAGTAGTTTTTAAGAACCTTCTTAAAGGAGGAGAGAGATGCAGAGATGTGGAGAGGTTTTGGAAGGTAATTTCAGAGTTTAGGGTCTTGGTAGCTAAAGGGACAGGGGCCAATAGTGGAGCGATGGAAATTGGGGATGTGTAAGAGACCAGAATTGGAGGAGCATAGAGATTTTGGAGGGTTGTAGGGTCAGAAGTCATCACGGTGATAGGGAGAGGCAATGCCTTGGAGGGATTGCAAACAATCTGGTTTAGCCTCAGACAGTTGCCGTGCTGGGGGATGAAGTCGATGATTCGGGAATGGAATTTGTGGCAGTGACCAAAGACAATAGTTTCAGTGTACCCAACGTTTAATTGAAGGAAATTTCTGCTCATCCAATATTGGATGTCACACAAGCAGTGCAACGTATCTGAGGTAGTGGAGATGTCAGAGAGGTGATGGTGAGATAGAGCTGGGTGTCTGCTTACATGTGGAATGTAATATTGTTGGTTTGAATGATGCTGCTGAGCGGCAGCACATAGATGTGAAATAGGAGTGCAGAGAAATAAGTTCATGCTAATAGCAATGCTATTTGGCAACAATCATCAGAAGAGAAAAAATTAGCAATTTGGTGGAACATTCTATTTAGTTATTATTAGTACAGTAAATGCAAATGATAATGAATCTGACTCTAGGTTTAGTATCTCCCACTGTGATCCTGAAGATGAAATAATTTTTTTTTTATCAAATGCTTTTCATTAACATTTATGAAATACAATTTTCTGTTAATGAAGTTTGTTTCCTGAAAGGTCACTTGAAAACGTAATCAGAGTTAAGCAGTAGTTGTTCTGTTGCTATCACTGGTTTTGAATTATTTTCAAGTCAAAAGCTATTTCCTTAGATTTTCGACTAGATTCAAAGCATTTGACTATGTAATTTATACATAAAGGGAATATTTCCCGTTTTCTATCATTACATATCATTCTTAATCATAACAAGAGTAATTACAGCGTAAGTGGGCACATTACATGTTCAAGCTGTTCTCTGATTATAGTGCAGTACTGTAGTAATGATGGAAAAAATAAGATTGTGAATTCATTTTAAAAAATGCAGGACAGTATAATAACAGACCCATGTCTCAAATAATGCTTAATATTTCCCAAAACTATCTATATTAAAGATTTAACTATTAAAACACGTCTTGGATGGAACTCATCAATAAATGGGCTGATCTTTCTGTTTATTTTGAAGTACCTGGGCCCAAGACAGCTGGGGCTTCTTAAACCTGGGACATTTTAACTTTATTTGCACAGATTTGGGGAAATATGATTGTCGCATTGTTTAAACAGAATATATTCAGTAGAAATGAGTTCAGCATAGTTCAAGGTAATTAGAACTCTCCTGTCACTGCCATTATAGATGAAAAAGCATTGTGTATCACAGATTGGAAAGCAGTCGGGGCTGCAATACAATTTAATTACTAATTATTAATTATTTTTGCCAGTAGTATTAGCTTTTGCATGTCCCCAAATATGCATTTTGTGATTTTGTGAGCTTGCAAAAACATTAGTGCTCCATTATGATTGTAGTACTGGAACCATCTAAATATACTGCAATTTTTCTCCAGGAAATGCTGTTGATCCACTACTTAGAACTTCAATTCCTTCTTGAAAAATCTTTTTTTTAACTTCCTCATTGCTTTACTGAAAGCAATTATAGGCTTCTTGGTAAATAATAATAGAATCATAGAATTCTTGATACAGAAGGAGGCCATTCGGTCCATTGGGCTGGCGGCAAGCTCAGAAAATGGCGGTCAGTGTGCTGCCGTGATCTCAAGTGCAGTGGCTCATTTAAATAGTCAGGGCGACCCAACCACCCCCCACACCCCCTGCACCCCACCCCCTCCCCAATCACATGGAGGGAGTGGGCTGTCTGTCCCCGGCAATGCCTGTGTGCCGGCTTATTTAAATATTTAAAGAAATATACAGCAATATTAAATAAATACATTTCTTTTGCCCCTTTCCCATCCCTCAATAACAATTATGAAAGCTATTTGCCCTTTACCGCCGAAACACTTACCTTTTACATATGACCTTCTGCCCCCAGCCAAACTGCACAAAGTGTAAGGTTCAACTCTTCCCACCAGCCCCTGCACCCATTATGTATATTTGACCCCATCCTCCCCGCCTCCCGCACTGACAAATGAACCTCCTCCCCCCTCCCAACTAATGTGGTGCCTTGTTTCCTTGGACGGGGATCTGAAGGCACGGGAGTGCCGGCCGCTGCGCCATTAAGATCTAAGGTAAGTGCGTGTAAATTTGGTAATTTTATTGATTTGAACATTCAAATTGTGATCCCGTCGCCCAGCCGTGGGGGTGCCACCTCGGAGCCTCGCTGCCACCATCAGGATCGGGCCAGGCCCTGCAGGCATCGAGGTCCATGGTGGGCCTCATCAGGAGCCATCTTCAGGCCTCCCCCACCCCCCCCCAACTCCCACCATGGATCACGATGTCGAGGGCTTCTTAAAATCCAGCCCATTGTATCTGTGCGAGCCTAAAAATAGTTCTCCAGCTGAACACCATTTTCCAGATCTTGTTCCGTAGCCTTGTCGGTTAAGACAGTTCAAGTACATATCCAAGTATTTTTTAAATGCGATGAGTGTTTCTGCCTCTAGCACCCTTTTAGGTAGTGAGTTCCAGATCCGCACCACCCTCTAGAAGAAAACATTTCTTGTCAACTCCCCTCTAATCTTTCTACCAATTATTTTAATCTGGTTATAAACCTTTCTGCTAAGTGAAATAAGTCCTTCCCATCCACTCTGCCTAGGCTGCTCATAATTTTATAAATCCTAATTAAATCTCCCCTCAGCCTCCACTGTTTCAAAGAAAACAACCCCAGCCTATCCAACTTTCTTCAAAGCTAAAATTTTCCATTCCTGGTAACATTCTCGTAAATCCCCTCTGTATCCTTTCTATAGCAATCACAACCTTGCTGTAATTGGTGACCAGAATTGGATGCAGTACTCTAGTTGTTTTAATTAGTGTTTTATACAGTTTTAGCATAACCTTCCTGCTCTTAAACTCTATGCTTTGGCCATTAAAGGAAAGTATTCCATATGCCTTCTTATCCACCTTATTTACCTGTACTGCTATCTTCAGGGATCTGTAAACATGTACTCTGAGATCCATCTGCTTCTCTATACATGTCAGTATCCCAGTATTGTGTATTCCCTTGCCTTGTTTACCCTCTCCAAAAGTATTACCTCACACTTCTCTGGATTTAATTCCATTTTTCACTTTTCTGTCCACTTGACCAGTGCATTAATACATTAATATCTTCCTCTTGTCTACAGCTTTCTTCCTCACTATCAACCACATGGCCAATTTTCGTATCATCTGCAAACTTCATAATCATGCACCATGCATTTATATCTGAACCATTGATGTATACCACATCAATGTGGCTATGGAGCCAGTGCTGAGCCCCTTGGAACCCCATTGGAAACAGCCTTCCAGTCCCAAAAACACTAGTTGACCCATTACACTTTGTTTCCATTTTTGGATCCAACTTACCACTTTCTCTTGGATTCCATGGGTTTTTACTTTTCTGGCCATACTGGCATGTAGGTCCTTATAAAAGCCATGTCGACGACATCAAACATGCTACCCTCTTAGACCCTCTTTTTTATCACCTCAAAAATTCAATCAAGTTAGTCAGACACAAACTTCCCTTAACAAATCTATGCTGACTGCCCTTGATTTATTTCTGCCTTTCTAAATGATGATTAATACTAACCCTCAGAATATTTTCCAATAATTTGCCAACCACCGAGGTTACGCTGACTGGCCTATAATTACTTGGACTATCCATTTCTCCCTTTGTAAACAATGATACAACATTAAGAGGCTTCCAGTCCTCTGGCACTTCGCCTGTAGCCAAAGAGGATTAGAAAATGTTGGTAAGAGCCTCTGCTATTCCCTTGCTTGCTTCTGTTTAGAGCCTGGGTACATTTCATCCAGGCCTGCTAATTTATCTACTTTCAAAGATGCCTAACTTCTTAATATTTCCTCTGTCACTATGCTTATCCCATTCAATAGTTCACACTCCTCTTTAACAAAAATGTCTGCAACCTTCCCCCTCTTTATGTGGAAACAAACAAAAAGTATTCATTAAGAACCGTGTCCATGTCTCCTGCCTCCACACACAGATTACTTTTTGGTCTCTAATAGACCCTAATCTTTTTTAGCTATTCTCTTGCTCTTTATGTATTTATAAAACATCTTTGTGTTTTCCTTGATCTTACTTGTCAATAGTGTTTCATACCCTCTCTTTGATTTCCTAATTTCCTTTTAAATTTAATTTCACCCCTTCACTTTCTCTATGCTTTCTTCAGTAGTGAGCGCTCGGTAGCTGACATAAGCTTCTCTTTTTTTCCTTAACCTGCCCTGAATACTCCTTGATATCCAAGGGGTTCCAAAGTTGGGTGTCCACCCTTCTTCTTTGTAGAAACAATTTTGTCCTGAACACACTCTATCTCCTCCTTGAATGCCTCCCATTGTTCTAATACTGATTTACCTTCAAGTAGCTGTTTCCAGTCCACTTTTGCTAAATCACATCTCAACTTCGTAAAATTGGCCTTTCACCAACTGAGAACTTTTTCACCTGTCTGTGTTTGTCCTTTTCTATAACTACGTTAAACCTAACTGAATTATAATCACTACCGGAGTAGTGCTCTCCCACTGAAACCCCCTCCACATGGCTAACTTATTCACTAAAAATAAAGCCAGAATTTTACATTGAGGCGGTGGCCCTGGCCATTGGCTGAAAAGTCAGAGGCAAGCCTGCCTCCGCTGGGCCTGGAAGCCATGCTGCAATTTTGCCTAGCCCAGGTCCTTAATTGGCTTCAGCCAGGACTTCTGCCCACTGAGGCTGGAAGTCCCACCTCCAAGAGCTGCCGACCAATTAGAGGGCCAGCAGCTCCTCGGTCCCAGCAGCACCACTGGGAGCGGTGGCCACTGCTGGGACTGCACCCAGCCAGAAAAGGACAATGACCCTACCCTTCAGGAAGGTAAGTGGGAACCGGACCTCACTGGGGGCAATTGGCTGGGCCCCAGCGAGGGGTGGAGGGGAGTCAGACTGTAGGGTAGGAGGCCTAGTTTTAGCAGGGGTGGCCTGTGCTGCTGGGGAGGGGGGCCCTCCATGGGGCACAGGGTGCCCGATCAGGTATTACTGGGTGGCCTCCTCAAGGTGCTGAAGTGCCCATCCACTGCTGGTAAAATACCAATGGCTGTGGGAGGAGGCCCTTAAGTGGCAATTAATTGGCCACTTAAGGGCGCACTTGGCCATTTGCCACCTCCCCTGCCAGTGGTAAAATAGCAGGGGAGACAGGTAGGAGATGGGAACGCCCCCCACCCCCCCCCCCCCCCCCCCCACTCGATTTTATGCCCCCCTGCCTCCCAGCCCGCTCCCAGGGTGCGGTTTAAAATTCTGGCCAAAGTCGAGAACTGCCCCACCTCTTGTTGGGCTTGCTACGTACTGGCTAGAAAAGATCTCCTGAATGCATTTTAGGAAATCTGTACCCTCTATACCTTTTACACTGACTGCATCCCAGTTAATATTAGAATTGTTGAAGTTCTCTGCCATTACTGCCCTATTGTTTTTGCACTTCTCAGAAATTTGCTGACATATTTGCTCTTATATCTTCCTCTGACTGTTTGGTGGGGGTGGGGGTGGAGGGAGTCTATAGTCCACTCCCAGCAGTCATTAACTCTTTTATTCCTTCAGGTGAACCCATGGGGCCTCATTTGATGATCCTTCTAGTATTTCGCTCCTCCTCCCAGGCGTAATGATTTCTTTAACCAATATTGTGAAACTCCTTTTTTTATCTCCCTTCTCTATCCCATCTGGAAAGTGTGTAATCAGGAATGTTATCTGTCACTCTTGCCCTTCTTTAAGCTAGGTTTTAGTAATAGCTATGACAGCATACTTCCAAGTGTCTATCTGTGCCCTCAGCTCATCTGCTTTAATCACTAGAACCCTTGTATTGATATACCATTTAAGCATTGCCAAACTCCCTTGTTATCTATATTCTAACCTTTGTTTCCTCTGCCTTCCACACTTGCTTACTAATTTTCTGCCTTCCGTTGCCAGGTTTGTTTCACTTCCTTCTGAATCTATGCTCTGCTTCCCATTCCCCTGCCAAGCTAGGTTAAACCCTTCCCAACAGCACTAGCAAGCCTCCCCACAACGATATTGGTCTCAGCCCTATTGAAGTGCAATCCTTCTGGCTTGTACAGGTCCCAACACTCCTAGATCTCCACCTCCCCACTTCTGCATCTGAGCCACCCATTGTGCCCTGGACTTGGTTCTGGCTATACTCCCCAGAGGAATCATTGCCCTCTCCGGTATTCAGAACTGAATATTGAGTAGATAGTAAGATGCACTAAGGAGAGTCCTGCACTACCTGCCTGGTCCACCTTGTCTGTCTGGCGGTTACCCATTCTCTCTCTGCCTGCACACACTTAAGCTGCGGGGTGACCACCTCCTGAAATGTGCTATTCAGGTAGCTCTCAACCTTACGGGTGCACTGCAGTGATGCCAGCTCCAAAACCTGAAGTTCGAGCTCCTCCAGCTGACAACAATTCCTGCACATGGGGTTATCCAGAACACGAGAAGCATCCTGTAGTTCACATGTGGCAGAGGGTGTGCATTCGATGGGATTGAGGTGCCCTGTGATGCTTCTTATTTGTTCGACTTCCAGCTAAACTTACCAGAAATAAACTCACAACTCTCAGGTCCACACTTCCTTACCTCTAGGATCTTCAATATTTTCTTGGAACCTGATCTCTGAAAGACTGAGATATATTCTCGCTGACTCTCTGCCATTGTTTTGATCTGTTGACCTCTCACACAGTTTCCCCTTATGCCTTTGTGGATTTTGAATTCCATTGGGAAAATTATTTGGAGCTATATTTGACAAGAATATGCCCCTCAAACTTAAAGTTGCCTTATCTAAATCCGAGCCATGCACTAACTACCCTATGAGTTTCAATTAAGATACATCTTAGACATAAACTTTTAACCCATTTTGTTCTACTCTGTGGAAGTAATACCACAAAGCTTCAATACCAGAAGGAGCTTTGCCAGCTGAAAGTACAAATTTGGGTGCACACTGCCTGCAATGTTTTAACAATACATTTTAATTATTGGTAAATTGTGGGCAGTGTCCAAATTTCTGACAAGTGTTTCAGAGGCAAGAGTCCCATCCAGCAGCTCCATATGAAGAGTGAGTTTATTGAGGAGGTAGCAACTGAGCTTGGTCTCCTCCTGCTGTCCTGCATAAAGTGAGAAATGATGAGTTGCTCAAACTGGTGTATCAAAAACAGCTGGTGTGTTACATCATTTATCAGTGATACAGTGTAATGGGCGATCAAGGGTAGACTTTCCAGTTGAATTATTGTGGCTAGCTGCTGTAATTCAAGCGGACCTGAAATGAAAATTAGCCAGCAAGCTGCTCTAGCAATTATACCCCCCTCCCCCACACTTCTGGGACTTCCTGCCACAAGTGCTGGGATTTAGAAGCATTCCACTGTAATACAGGAAGGTGTATTCAATTTGCACACAGATGATGAGAATGCAGAGTAACATTATTTCCTATCAGGAAATGCTGGAACCACTCATCAGGTCTGGCCGTATCTGTGGAAAGAAAAGCAGAGTTAACGTTTCGGGTCAGTGACCCTTCTTCGGAACCGACCCGAAACATCTCTTTCTACAGATGCTGCCAGACCTGCTGAGTGGTTCCAGAATTTCTTGATTTTATTTCAGATATCCAGCATCCGCAGTATTTTGCTTTTATTATTTCCTATCATTTGTGTCTGAAAGAAAGCTGGGTGTTATGAACATGAGTGTGTTAGAGTCATAGAGAGATACAGAACTGAAACAGGCCCTTTGGCCCACCAAGTCTGTGCTGACCAACAGCCACCCATTTATACTAATCCTATATTAACCCCATATTCCCTACCACATCCCCACTATCTACCTACACTAGGGGCAATTTAAAATGGCCAATTTACCTATCAACCTGCAAGTCATTGGCTGTGGGAGGAAACTGGAGCACCCGGCAGAAACCTACACAGTCACAGGGAGAACTTGAAAACTCCCCGCAGGCAGTACCTAGAACTGAACCCAGGTTGCTGGAGCTATGAGGCTGTGGTGCTAACCACTGCACCACTGTGCCGCCCGTGGTTCGTAGTGGTGGTGGAATGCTCAAAATTTAATTGCCACCTTAGCCTCTGCAATTGTTCTTAGGGTGATGAATTGGATTGGTCAAGGTGGTATTTTTTTAAATTAAGAAAATAAAGCTTTGATTAGCCCCAGAGGCTCTTGCTGTTCAAGCTCCGCTGTGGTTAATTTACAGAGAGGAAAGTCCTGACCTAAATTTCTCAACCGCAAAAGCTTTTTTATTTTTCTCCCTCAAGTAACATAGCAAAACTAATTTTGCAAAAAATTGCTAGCTTAAAATATTTTTTGCTCCAGTTTTTCACCATTTGTTGAATGTCAAATGCAATCAAAACTTCAGAGTTAACTTATTTGGAGCCAATTACTCAGAATCATTTTTTTGTCTCAGGCTATATCTGCACTTTTCTGCCCTTTCCTTCAGTTTCATTCCAGGCCAGTACCTTCTATTAGCTCACTCCATGGTCTGTCTCACTTTGTAAGAATTGTTTGCCTAATTCTGGGAGTGTTAATCTTACTACAAAATAATCAAATGGAAATTAAATTTAAATTATGTCACATCTAGGAAAACATTGTTGCAGTACACCGACATAAGGACATGTGAAATGAGTAGAAGCTATTTAGTCTATCAAGCTTATTCCACCCAGTGGATCATGTACAATTTTGTACTCTCCCACCATCAGCACCTCTCCCCCCACTCCCCATCCAAAGCCCTTGACTGACAGAAGAAACAGCGAAGGAACAAATCTGCTGCTTTGGTGAGAGCTATTCATGGGCACAGTAAAGGTGATTGATCCTTGTTTTCTGTGATTCTTGTTTTCTGAAAACCTGCAGCATCTCCAATACTTCAACAGAATTCTCACCAGCTCTCAACTGGAAAGGTGATGGATTTTTGGTCCCAGGCTGTCTAGGGAATATATGGTATGTGTAGTTCTTATATTAGCATAACATCATATGTGTATGTGATAGTTCCTGATTCAGGAGAGAAACAGAAGAAAAGAACATTCTTTCATGATAATATCAGGTAACCCTTAAGAAAGCAAAAGGAAAATCTCATACTTGAAATAAAATGGCTAGGCACCAAATTAAGAAGCAGAACCTCAAAGGTAATAATCTCTGGATTATTACCTTAGCCACGTACAAATTGGCAAAGGGCAAATAAGATTAGAGAAATTATTGCATGGCTCAAAGACTGGTGTGGTAAAAGTAGGTTCCAGTTCGTGGGGCACTGGCACTAGTACTGGGGAAAGTGGTGGCTGTACCGTTGGGACGGTCTACACCTGAACCATGCTGGGGCTGGTGTTCTAGCGAGCCACATAACTAGGGAAGTAGAGAGTGTTTTAAACTGAATAGTGGGAGAAAGCCATCAAATTTGGGAAGATATTCAAGAAAGAGTTAGCTATAGTTCTTAGGGCTAAAGGAATCAAGGGATACGAGGAGAAAACGGGAACAGGGTACTGAACTTGGACGGTCAGCTATGATTGTATTGAATGGCGGTGCAGGCTCGAAGGGCCAAATAGCCTACTCCTGCTCCTATTTTCGATGTTTCTATATGGTAAATCAAGGAGTAGAGACAAGGCAAGAGAGAAAGGTATTAATATGGGAAATGATAGACTGTGACAAGAAGGGACAGAGCAGACAAATCTAACAGTAAATCAACAGATAAGGCTAGAGATTACAAAAATAATAAAAGGACAAAACTAAAGGCTCTGTATCTGAATGCACACAGCATTCGAAACAAAACAGATGAACTGAGAGCACAAATACAAATAAATAAGTACGATCTGATAGCCATTCCAGAGACATGGCTGCAGGATGACATAGATTGGGACCTGAATATTGAAGGGTACATGGCATTTAGGAAGGACAGGAAGCTAGGAAAAGGTGGAGGGGTAGCTCTGTTAATTAATGATGGTATTAGCACAATAGAGAGGGATGACCTAAGTTCAGGAGACCAGGATGTAGAAGCAGTTAGGGTAGAGATGAGAAATCAGAAGTCACAAAAAGCAAGAAGTCATTTGTGGGAGTGGTGTACAGGCCACCTAACATTAGCCACATTGTAGGACGGGATATAAAGGAAGAAATAATGACAGCTTGTCAGAAAGGTACAACGATAATTATGGGGGATTTTAACCTACATATAGATTGAAAAAATCAGATGGGCAGAGGCAGCCTAGATGAGGAGTATATAGAATATTTTCAGGATAATTTCTTGGAACAATACATTCTGGAGCCAACCAGACAGCAGGCTATACCAGAGCTGGTATTGTGCAACGAGATAGGATTAATTAATGACATCATAATTAAGGCGCCCCTAGGTCGCAGCGATCATAATTTGATTGAATTTTACATTCTGTTTGAGGGAGAGAAGAGTGGATCCAAGACTAGCATTTTAAACTTAAATAAGGGCAATTATGAGAGCATGAAAGCAGAGCTAGCTAAAGTGAACTGGCAAATCAGGTTAAGGGATAGGTCAATACAGATGCAGTGGCAGACATTAAAGGGGATATTTCAGAATAAACAGAACAGTTACATTTCAACGAGAAAGAAAAATTCCAAGGGTGGGACCCACCATCCATAGTTAACTAAAACAATTAAAGATAGTATCAAACTTAAAGAAAAAGCCTATAATTGCGTAAAGATGGGAGGCAGGTCAGAAGATTGGACAGAATATAAAAAACAGCAAAGACTGACTAAAAGATTGATAAGGAAGGTAAAATTAGAGTACAAGAGAAAGCTAGCAAGAAATATAAAGACAGATAGTAAGAGTTTCTATAGATATTTAAAAAAGAAAAGAGTTAGCAAAGTGAGCGTTGGTCCTATAGAATGTGAGTCTGGGGAATTAATAATGGATAATGAGATGGCAGATGAATTGAACAGATATTTTGCATCAGTCTTCACTATTGAGGATACAAGTAACATCCCAGTATTAGCTGTAAATCAAGAAATGGAAGGGAGGGAAGAACTCAAGAAAATTACAATCACCAGGAATGTGGTTCCGAACAAATTGTTGGAGCTGCGGCCTGACAAATCCCTGGGTCCTGATGGACTTCATCCTAGGGTGTTAAAGGAAGTGGCTAGTGAGATAGTTGATGCGTTAGTTTTAATTTTCCAAAATTCCCTAAATTCGGGGAAGGTTCCGTTAGATTGGAAAATAACGAATGCAACTCCTTTATTTAAAAAGGGAGGGAGACTGAAAGCAGGAAGCTACAGGCCAGTTAGCTTAACATCTGTCTTAGGGAAAATGTTAGAAGCTATTATTAAAGATGTTATAGCAGGGCATTTAGAAAAATTCAAGATAATCAGGCAGAGTCAGCATGGTTTTGTGAAAGGGAAATCATGTATAACCAATTTATCAGAGTTCTTTGAGTGAGTTACATGTGCTGTGGATAAAGGGGAACTAGTAGATGCATTGTACTTAGATTTCCAGAAAGCATTTGATAAGGTGCCACATCAAAGGTTATTACAGAAAATAAAAGCTCATGGTGTAGGGGGTAACATTTTGGCATGGATAGAAGATTGGCTAGCTAACAGGAAGCAGAGAGTAGGCATAAATGGGTCATTTTCTGGTTGGTAAGATGTTGCGAGTTATGTGCCACTGGGATCTGTGCTGAGGCCTCAACTTTTTACAATTTATATAAATGACTTGAATGAAGGGACCAAATGTATGGTTGCTAAATTTGCTGATGACACAAAGATAGGTAAGAAAGTAACTTGTGAACAGTACATAAGGGGGCTACAAAGGGATATAGATAGGTGAGTGGGCAAAGACCTGGCTAATGGAGTATAATCTGGGAAAGTGTGAAATTGTCCATTTTGGCAGGAAGAATAAAAAAGAAACATATTATCTAAATGGTGAGAGATTGCAGAGCTCTGAGATGCAGAAAGATCTGGGTGTCCCAGTGCATGAATCACAAAAGGTTAGTTTGCAGGTACAGCAAGAATTAGGAAAGCTAATAGAATGTTATCATTTTGCGAGGAGAATTGAATACAAAAGGTTATGCTTCAGTTATACAGGACATTAGTGAGACCAAATCTGGAGTACTGTGTACAGTACTGGTCTCCTTATTTAAGGAAGGATGTAAATGCATTGGAGGCAGTGCAGAGAAGGTTTACTAGACTAATACCTGGAATGGGCGGGTTGCCTTACGAGGAAAGGTTGGACAGGCTAGGCTTGTATCTACTGGAATTTAGAAGAGTAAGAGGCGACTTGATTGAAACATATCAGATCCTGAGGGGTCTTGACAGGGTGGATGTGGAAAGGATGTTGCCCCTTGTGGGTGAATCTAGAACTAGGGGTCACTGTTAAAAAATAAGTGGTTGCCCAGTTAAGACAGAGATGAGGAGAAATGTTCTTCTCTCAGAGGGTTGTGAGTCTTTGGAATTCTCTTCCTCAAAAGGCAGTGGAAGCAGAGTCTTTGAATATTTTTAAGGCAGAGGTAGATAGATTTGTGATAAGCAACGGGATAGAAGGTTATCGGGGAGAGGTGGAAATATGTTTAGTTTAGTTTAGAGATACAGCACTGAAACAGGCCCTTCGGCCCACCGAGTCTGTGCCGACCATCAACCACCCGTTTATACTAATCCTACACTAATTCCATATTCCTACCACATCCCCACCTGTCCCTATATTTCCCTACCACCTACCTATACTAGGGGCAATTTATAATGGCCAATTTACCTATCAACCTGCAAGTCTTTTGGCATGTGGGAGGAAACCGGAGCACCCGGAGGAAACCCACGCAGACACAAGCAGAACTTGCAAACTCCACACAGGCAGTACCCGGAATTGAACCCGGGTCGCTGGAGCTGTGAGGCTGCGGTGCTAACCACTGCCCCACTGTGCCGCCCATATGGAGTAATCAGTTCAGCCATGAATTTATTGAATGGCGGAGCAGGCCTGAAGGGCCGAGTGGCCTACTCCTGCTCCTAATTCGTATGTTCGTATGTATAAAAGTTTAAATTATTTGACACCTCTGTCACTATTGCAGCCTGATTGGTCTGTCTCAAATGTATCAGCAGGATATATAATAAATGACTGGTAAACTGTAACAAAGAGCTGCAAATTCCTTTTTCCTGTCCTTTCCCGCTGAACATATAAAAAGAAAGGTTTCCATCAGGCTAATAAGAGAGCACCCCGTCCATTAGAGGATGCCACTTTGTGCACATCTGTCCAATGGCCCAGAACCTGAAGGGCACAGACTTCATATTTTATCAAGCACAATCAACATCAACCACAAAGGTTCCTTGTACTGGAGCTATCCTGTACACAATGACTAATTTGATTAATGACTGATACAAGTGTAGCTATGGTGGATTAGTGCTAGACTAACAGTACTGTGTAATTCTGTAGTGTAAGTGACATAAAGCACTCAGAGTTGGATGTATTTATTGCATGCAGGTTAACTACCCAAGACGAGACAACTAGTTCATCCCTGATGGGCTGACAAGTGCTGAAGTTTCTGTCTGCTATCGGCAGGAACGTGCTGGAAATGCACCCAAAGTGGTACTTATTCACACCTGTTTCCATAGTAATGAGATGCTCTGCCACTGGCGGACACAATCCTGTGAATTTTCTGTCCTCTGTGTTTGTACATCCGCTTCCATTTCTGTACAAGTTTTAAGCATCAATCAAACCCAGCACTGCTCAATGATTGCACCTCTTAGAGAATCTTCTCTCACAATAGCACTAATTTATTAAGAATCTATCTACATTTCCACTACTTTGTAAGGGAGGAGGGAGAAGGCAAAATATTTTCTAATTTTTAGTTTTGTTTTAAGCTTGTCAATTTTGTGCTCATGTCTTCTAATCCTATGATAACTGTTTAAATATTCTTCATAAAACTACAGGTAGCAAAATCCCAGTGGGGACGCCCTTCCACCAGCTGGTGATGTGCGCCAGAATCCATGATATCAGCTTATCACCATATTCTGGTATGCAACCCGTATGCAACATTGGAGTAAATCACTGCGTGGGTGGGAAAAGAAACTTATTAGCCCATGATTTAAAAACCCACAGTAACTTCAGGTAGAAGTAGATTCTGGAATCAAAGCGGGTAAATGGAATGTTTCTTCTCATTGTTGATGACCATCTCATCCCATGTGCCATTAATGTCCTCACACTCTCCCTTGATTTGATCCCCTTTGTCAGCTGTCTCTTCTGTGCCACACACCAGCTCTGAGACAGCCAGTTTGAGGAAGCAAGCTAGTGAGAATGAGAATATTGTACTAGGGGAGTCAGAGAACATGAGGAACCGGGGTAGCAGAGAGGATGAGATTCGCCATTCCCCAGCGGAGATAGCTTCCATTTACTGATGAGGCTGCAGACTTGGATATTCATACTTCCTGCTGTGATAAAAATGCTGTTTGATGAAGATCACACTTATCTGCAGGCTCTGAGGACTCTTTCTCAGAATGTTCGGCAGATGACAAGCATCATGTTTGTGTCCACTGGTCTTATGCACAGCAACATTAGGCAAGATTTCTCCTTGCTGCAAATATCAATCGAATAGGTGGCAGCTTCATTGGAGTCTGTCACAATTCCTCTACCTCACACTAATGCATGAAACAAGTCACACCTCCCCCTTCAGTAGAATCATAGACTGCAACCTGGAGGACTAGAGGATATTTTCATGGGTCGAGATTAGGGCATTAGTGGAGGGAAGGGGTCCTGCTCTACTAGAATTCTGCCCTGAAGAGGATAATGCTGACCCTAGAGTCATTGTTCTTGCTTTTCTGAGAATTCTTTGTAATGCAGTATTATTTTAATGATGAAGTAATCAAAATTGCACATGATTGGGTCTTTTTATCAATTTGCATTCACGGTAAGGAACTTTCACCACCAAAAGCAAATATTGGGAAATCAGGCACATGACTTCACAACTTTACATCCAATAACAATGATGGGGCAATTTTTGAAATTATCATAAATATCCCATTTAAAGAAGTATGAATCAAGCTGACGTGGTTCACCTCAGTAACAGCCTTGCATTCTCTGGACACTTTCAGTGAACGTAAAGCAAAATTGACAAATTCCACAATGCTTGGATGAAGTTATAATCATAAACCACAATGTTTACTGAACAATGTTTTATATCAATGTAAATCTGAAAACTGCCATTTGATATTTAGAGTCTTTGAAATGTTCAGTTTCAAAGACCATTTATTTCCATTTACTGAGTCACCTTCCTCCAGAAATTACAACCAATCTGTAATTTCAAAGCAGAGAAATCAAAGATACACAATTTGCTACTAAATCATTGATGAGTCTCACATGAAAAATTGTGGCAATTTTCATTGGACAACAGGACATAATTTTCCAAAGACTCTGAGGATTCTATGAATTTAATTGTAGTTTTGACAGTTTTGCCAAATAAATTGTGTGCATTATTCTTCTCATACAAGCATAAGATATATGTGGCTCAGTGTCAAATCTTGTTTGATAACACTCCTGCAAAACACCTTGGGAGGTTTTACTAGATTAAAGGCACTATATAAATGCAAGTTGTTGCTGTTGTTGTTGCAGGGATATACTTGCAGAGTTCCTCCTGATGGCATTTTTATCATTGAAGACACCGAGCAATCCTTGCAGCACAATGGGGGTGGATATCTGACATAACACCAATTCCCCAAGTTCAGGGCAGAGGAAAATCTTTGTAAGTTTTGACACCTTGACTTAATTTTATTATATGATATATATATTAAATAATTCAAAAGCCAGTCTTAATCCTTCATGAGTTGCTATAAAGTCTATGATTACAACTGCAAAGGTGATGACTGACTTTTAAAATGATCCATAATTTCATTCTGATTATTGAATATTTTAGAAAATTTAAACTATAGCCCCTCACAGCAGGCCAATGTCATCTCACACCAGGGTACCTCAACAGCATATCTATAGATAGAGCAGTTCCACCTTCCAGTTGTCCCCAGAGTAATGCTTGTGGAAGCTTTGTTTTACAAACAAAGCCGAGGCTAAGTTATGTTGCGTGCAGACTGTGTCTGTAGTACCGATGGCTATGAAGGTCATAATCACTCTGCATTTCTATGCCCTAGGATCAGTCTAGGCTGCCACTTGGGACATCATTAAAATCTGCCAATTAACTGTGTATACTTGTATTACTGAAGGCATGAAAGTATTCTGTACAAGCAATCTCATTCGCTTTCGCATAGCCAATCCACATTTGCATGACAGGTGCTGTCCAAGGTCAAAGAGTTATAGATTGGCTAAGCATGATCCCTTGTTTGATGCACCACATACGTCAACAGGAAAGGATTCCATTTTCTAAATGCACAGTTTGACACTAGCAGCACCATATCATGCCGATGAATATATCAGAATTCCCTGGCATGTACCACAATGTATTCATTTCATGAGCAATCCATCATACAAACATATGAACATACAAATTAAGAGCAGGAGCAGGCTACTCTACCCTTCAAGCCTTCTCCGTCATCCAACAAGACCATGGCTGATCTGATTGTAACTTCAACTCCACATACCTGCCTACCCCCGATAGCCTTTCACTCCCTTGCTTATCAAGAATCTATATACCTCTGCCTTAAAAATATTTAAAGACTCTGCTTCCACTGCCTTTTGAGGAAGAGAGTTCCAAAGACTCACAACACTCTGAGAGAAATAACTTCTTTTCATCTTTGTCTTAAATTGGGCAACCTCTTATTTTTAAACAGTGACCCCTAGTTCTAGATTCTCCCACAAGGGGAAACATCCTTTCCACATCCACCCTGTCAAGATCCCTCAGGATCAATCAAGTTGCCTCTTACTCTAAACTCCAGCGGATACAAGTCTAGCCTGTCCAAACTTTCCTCATAAGACAACCCGTCCATTCCAGGTATTAGTCTAATAAACCTTCTCTGAACCTTCTCATGTCAGAACTCTTCAACGTTGAAAGAGAAGTCTCAGGATGGTTACTGGGAGATCAATGCTATCCTCTTCTATATGGCTGTCCAGACTTCCATGACAAGAGTCTGGGAATCCATGGAGGAAGTGCATATTACTCCATGGGGGTTTCTGCAATGGATGTCTCCAGAGCAAATATCCCTGGAGCTACTATACAGTCCATGGTAGCTTGCAGTGTTGTTAATGTCCTCCAATGGATACTCAACTTGTTTCTCACATATTGCTTGTGGACTCCTCCACTTGAGCTATCATCTGCAGCACACTATCTGATATGGCCCACACCAAAGTTTGATCCTCTACCAGAATCATTTTTGTTTTAAGTGCAGGATCTGAGGGCTTAAGGATTCCATGTTCTTCAGTTAAAAGGTGAGAATCTTGGCCTACCAACCTGAAATATTTTCCCTCTCATATGTCACCATTAAGTGTTCCTGCTCACTTGTGTTTTATGGGTTACTCAGTGCACTCTGAGTGGATGTCTGACAGGAATAGTGTGAATGATGCTGCTTGCTGTGAAAAGCTGCCATTGTTGGTGGTTTCCATAAAAGAAGAGGTCAAATGTCACATTCATGTGGCAATTTCCTTATACTGCGCACTGCCATTTAGTACAGGAGACAGTAGGAAAAGAAAGAAAAGAAACACATATCATGGTGAATCCTCAGCTGGTATGGGCTTCTAACTTTTCCATCTCTGACAAACACTATGGCTTCCCTCCCCAGCATTTGCAATGCTTT
Source organism: Heterodontus francisci (assembly GCF_036365525.1). Lineage (NCBI taxonomy): Eukaryota > Metazoa > Chordata > Chondrichthyes > Heterodontiformes > Heterodontidae > Heterodontus > Heterodontus francisci. Next base: position 101,089,263 of record NC_090375.1, on the reverse strand, counting down.
ATCCTCATAAGGCATTAGAGGTCTGAGTTTATGGAACATTCTCCTCTGGCAGCTCTCTCTCTTGACCAATATGGGACTTCTTGTCCATGAAAAAGAATACAAGAAGCAATAATTACTTCTATATTCTGTGATAGCACAAAACTCAGATGTCAGTATATAAATCAAAATGGGTGTGATGACTAATGCATGCAGCAAGCAATTACATTCCATGCAAAGCATTTGTAGGATCATTGCCTGAAAGAAAATGAGTGAAGGAATGCAGGTGAAAGCTGAGGTGTAATAGGCATTACATGGGCATTGATTACAAGCAATTCCAGCATAGTGTGAGAGAAATGTTATGTTAAGGGGCATATATTTAATCTTGGAAGAAGTGGCTGATTCCTGTTAGCTTGTCTGACCTGGTAAGGCCATTGGATTGTTACTGAGGGCAGAATTTTAACTGCCAAGGGCAGGCGGGTTCGGGTGTAGATGGTGGTTAAATCCTTAAAAAATTGTGGCAGTTTGGAAACCCAGCATGATCCCGTCCACTTCCTGGTTCTACTGGAGCACAATCCCGGGCAATTGGAAAACCCCCGTGAGCTGTCGGGTCAGTCATTTAAATACTCAAGCAAGTAATTAATTATGGCTTTAACTCAGGATTCTGGCTTTAACAGCAAGCACATGGGTTTCCTGAGCTGTGTAGAAATCACCAGGATCACTAGGCAAGCAAGCAGTGGGGAGTCATTGACCAATGAAACTGACAGGCTTGGAAGCCATTAAACAGTGAAGCTGCATAGCTGCTGACCTGCCTGTGTGAAAGACTTGTGCTCACAGCACTTGTTCTGAATGTGTACTTTCAGCACTTTACAAGGTTTTCAACTTGTTGGAAATCATTTCATCTGTCTTGGACTTTATTCAGCTTGATCTGATTTTCCCTGCTGTCAGCCTTCACTGCAGCATTGGAGGAGCTTATGCAGCTCTACCTTGGACCGCTGATGAAAAACAAAAGGAGTAGCACCAGGAGCAACAGGAACAACACCAACAGCACCAGCTGCTTTCTCCTCAGCCACATGTTGCTCCATAGGGCAGACTGGATGGACACAGAAGGCCCAAATTTAACACTATGCAAGTGGATGGGTTTTGAGTGGGTTGAAATCTCACCTAGAAATTTAGCTCAAAGGAGGTGATATATCTCCAACACAGGGTCTACAGGCAGAGGATTAGCTTTCTCGACATGATTGAGCACCAGTGACTCAGGAGGCACAGGCTTCCATGGCAGGTCTTTGCTGACATCTGCAGCCTTCTGGAACAAGACCTCCTTCCCAGTGGATCAGGTGGGCATGCATTGCCAGTGGCTGTCAAGGAGGCTGTCACTGGAGAGTATCTCGACCACCGAGTCCACCTCCCTCCCCCCCGCCCCCTCCACTACCCCCAGTTCTCTGCCTCTCCCTGCTACAAGGAGAGGAAGCAGAGAGTTATGAGTCTGATAAATGGAATGTGTGGAGAGGAGGAAATTACATCAATTGTCGAGGGTGACTTTGAAGCATGGGTATAAGATGGCACAAAGATGAGAGTAAATGCCACATTTGGCTGTTCAGGTGGGGATGTGAGATGCCTGCAGAGAGAGGAAAGAGTGGAGCTGCAAGTTGTATTTGTCTGAAGAGTGCTGTGCTGTGGGGCGGCACAGTGGCGCAGTGGTTAGCACTGCAGCCTCACAGCTCCAGGGACCCGGGTTCGATTCTGGGTACTGCCTGTGTGGAGTTTGCAAGTTCTCCCTGTGTCTGCGTGGGTTTTCTCCGGGTGCTCCGGTTTCCTCCCACAAGCCAAAAGACTTGCAGGTTGATAGGTAAATTGGCCATTATAAATTGTCACTAGTATAGGTAGGTGGTAGGGAAATATAGGGACAGGTGGGGATGTTTGGTAGGAATATGGGATTAGTGTAGGATTAGTATAAATGGGTGGTTGATGGTCGGCACAGACTCGGTGGGCCGAAGGGCCTGTTTCAGTGCTGTATCTCTAAAAAAAAAAGAATGCTGGGAAGGTCAGTGTTTGGGGCTTGGCACCTGAAAGTGTTATGTCACTCACCTTTTCAGCCCTCATGAGGTCCTTAAACCTCTTGGAGCACTGTATCCAGGCTCAAGGGGCCACACTCCTACTGCTGACTTCCTTGGCCATGGCCATCCACCCCAGCTTGGATGAAGAGGCTGGACTCTGCCTCCCTTCCTTGGGAAAGATCATCTCACTTCAGTCCCTCAGATCCCACAGCAGGGAAGAGTCAGAGATCTTGGGGCAGCCTTCCCAGGTCTCCTTTCCATTCCGGTAGTTGCTGAAGCCTCAGGAAGTAATGTCGAAATCAACCACTCTGACCCCTGCCAGGATCCCTTTGACTGGAAATCCTTCCTTTGACGGATTCGTGTTGTCATTACACCTGCACTCTGTGAATGGTCAGGAAACCTGGAAGTGGGGTGCTAATGCCATGGCTGAGTTAAAGAGCCATGGCAAAGCCAGCTTCACTGAAAATGTGGGTTCCTGACCTGCTGCCAGACCCTCTGCTCTGTGCAGGTCCGCTATTTTTAAATTTTACCCAGAGAATCATGGATGAGTGTTCGAACTGGTATTGATTGCCTTTGCTAGCTCCTTCCATTGACCTTGAGCAGATCTCTTCTGGGCCCTGTGTCTCTTTGTTCCAATGAGTGTCTTCATCTTCTGCCTAACCTTCAGCAGCAGTTCTTCCATGTAACATCATTACCTTGCTATTTATGGTTCCAATTCTGCAAAGTCTAATTTAAATAAGCTGTTTACATCTACTTCATCCATAACAATCATCATTATGAAAACTTGAATCTTGTCTTTTCTCTGCATGAAAACATTTTCGGTCTTTGAGACTCTATTTCAAACTCAACTCAAAAATTGCAGAAAATATTCTAAATGTGGTCTGACAAATAAATTGTCAGGATTAAAATGTATAATTAAATCTCTCAATCCCAGCAACTAACTGCATCTTTGAGATTCATCAAAAATAAGGCTAGATTATATTATTCAGCCCTGCCAATAATAGCTTTACTTGATCTTTTTAGTGACTAGTGAATAATTCCAGCCAAATACCTTTCCTTTTGAAACTATGCTAATGGCCAGAATAATGATCAGCTTGGTTTTTAATTCAGTTGTATAATAATGAAGTCCCTTTTGCACTGGGCTGAATAATAGTTGAGCTTTGCTTTTACCAAACGAAATAGATAAGAGTTAAAAATTGTGCTGTACAGTACAAATTCACATAGGGAGGTACTGAAGGAGTCTTATTCTTCCAGAAATATTTAATTGAGCCTATACATAAAACCATTCCTTCAGACTTGTGTTGAATTCAGTGTGGGTTTTAGGCAGATGCAAGTTTTACTGTAGAATCAGCCAATCAGCCAAATTTGCGCCGCCATATTACTTTTCTCAGAGGTTCGGAATATCTGTATTCAAACAGGACCTTTGGGAGGTAAACATAAGACTATTTTTTGAATGAAGTGCAAGCTTGACCCATTCAAGCACAGTAGGGGTGGATCTTTCAACCTTGGCGATGGATAGGAAAATTGGGCTGGGTGTATGACAGGCGGTCAATCCAATACCAGCAGTTTTATGTCCTGACGATGATGAAAGATCCATCCAAGAATCTCTTGATTTGCCAGCAGGCTAACACAGTAGGTGGCCAAATTCTACAAGCTGAGAAAGTGTCAGTGTCAATCCCTCGTCTGTGCTGAGTTAGCTGATCCCAGCCAGAGCAATGACAGCTTAGGGGAGGGAAAAATATCAACCAGTGTCCCTGCTCCTGATTGCGAACTAACAACTCCTGTTGCAAGTGTCTTGGGAGAGAATGGGAGCAAATTGGTAGTGAAAAGTTGATAAGAATGGGAAAGAAAAATAAAGGACATGAGAAAATCTCTGTCATTAATTCTTGATAGTTCAATTGTTAAAAAGTAGAAAGAATGTTATAATGCAATTGCTTTATGCATGTTCAAATTCTTCTCTTTCTGCTATTCTAATGAAGGTTGTAACAAAAATGAAGGCCACAAAATTCCAATGATTTGTCAGAAAGGAAACCCAATACAATGAATGGAACTTAAAGTACCGAAAATTAAACAAGAAAAAAAACTGAAAATATTATCTAATGTTAAACAATGGTGCCACCTGTTCAAGTAGTGAACAACATAAACAGAATTCCTTTTATTTTGAGTTAGTATTTTCCCTTTGTTTTTCCATGAATATTCTTCCCTGTCTATCTCCTCTCACAAGTGCATTGACTCCTGTTTGAGTGTGAAACCTTAGGTACCAGACTCCCTTTTAGAACCTCAACACTGACCATTATTTATGTGCCAGTGTAGACAGTACATGTCAGCAGTTTATTCAATCAAAGGTGTATACTGTGCCTAGCCCAGCTCTGTCCTCACCTAATACCCACATAGGCACTTCCAAATTGGTTGGTGTAGAGTGCCTAAGAATAGGAATCAGGGAAAATGTTCCCTTTCTTAACTTCTGAGCATTGACAACAATTCTAGCAATCTTACTGCTGTTACTGCATGCTTCCAGAAACTATGTTGAAAGTTTATACTGGGTTTAGAAGGAGGCTTGTGTGTAAAAGACTTTCTATAGTTTGTGGAAGGAGCAGCATGCAGTTTCAAAAATCTTTCAACTTGGGACAGTCATGTTGTAAGAACTGTGTTACTTTGTATTTATTTAATTGTTAACATCACTGTAAATAAACCTATTAAGATGATGTGAAGCCTGAAATAAACTCAATGGTATAATATGGAATTTCTCCTCTGCCATATACTATTTCGAACAAAGCAAAGGTGCAGAGGGTGTTGTATTCTAACACTGGAGTAATTCCGAATAGTGTAAAGGGGAGGATTTTCTTCAATGGCAGTATTGTAGCCAAAATGGACTGGAGGAAGACATCTACCCCCGCCCTCCATGATCCAATTCCTCCAACACAAACAATAGTGGCACGTCTGGGATCAGCAGCAGAAAGTAATCTAAGAGATGAATTAAGGGGCTTGGGTATAGGCGGTAGCAATAGGTCAGAGATAATAGGTTGCTAGTTTGTAAGGTGTTTGCACAATTGGATTGTGGGAAGAGGCAGGAGGTAATATGGGGGTTGGAGGGAGAGGAGGCAGTGGTACCCGTATATGTGAGGGTGTAAGGGGTCAGCACCTTGGACGGTCGAATGGAAATGCATATCCAGCCAGAATTGGACATGGAGATGATGGAGGAAAAAGAAGAGGATGGGGAAAAGGGTTGGTGTAAGTGGAAGGAGGAAGGAAGAGAAGGGGGAGAGGATGAGAGGTAAAGGTGTGGAGAGCGAGGAGAGAAAAATAGACAGAGATGGAAAGAAGAAGGATGATGGATGAGGAAGAGGGTGGAGAAGGTGGATGGGGGGGTTGGATAATGGGTCAGAAGAGCATGGAAGATTTGAATGATTTAGTTGTTGGGGGAGGGGGGGGGAGGTAGTTTTCTGAAGGCCCATTTTGATGCTTATTGGTGGAGGCAAGACATTATTTTAGAGACAATTTCCCTGGTCAGTTTGAGCTGCAATAATCTGTGGCTGTCTTAAACTGTTTGTGTCTGGCATGTGGCCTAAGGGGCTTAATTTCAAAACTTTAATTATCTTTGCAGAAACGAGGTGAAGTTTGAATTTGAACTGCTTAATTCTTGTAGGAGACTGCAAAACAACTCATTTTAAATCATTCTGCATCTATTTTAAATGTGCACAGTTACCTACATTAACCCTGTAAATGAGGAAAATTACATTCTGAAATATATGGCACAACTGAAGGTCAGATGTGCTTCTTTGACTGTTTATAAATGTGCAAACATTGTAAATTGTAAACGACAACCAAAAATAAAAAGCGCCAAATTCAAACTTGCTTCTTTTATCTAGAGAGAAAAACAGAACTTATGAAGTGAAGGCAGGTACAAATACATTTTAGTGGGATTCCATTAGACAAGAGGTTTCTAATACCTCTGCTGGAATAGTGTTCTATCAACAAAAACAGAATAAATCTAACCAGGCCAACAAAACGATGGAAGGAGTCATCAATAGTACATCAAGTGATACTTACTCACCAATAAGTGCTTACCAATTCTCAGTTCAGGTTCTTCCAGAAGCACTTGTCTCCGCATCTCATAGCCTGAATTCAGATACACATTCTGAATGTCAGAAGGGAGCTGACAGTAGCTGCCCTTGCCATTAAGACAACATACAGCTGAGTATAGCACCAAGGAACTCGAACAAAATTGAAACCATTGAGGGGTCAAGGTGAAAACCTCCAGTAAATTAAACACTGCAACATGTTTATGGTTCTTGGAAGCCAATCATTGCAGCTCAGGACGTTGCTGCAGGAATTGCTCAGGGTCACATTATCAAAGCAACTCATCTTCAGCTGCTTTATTAATCACCTTCCCTCCATCATAAGGTCAGGAATGGGTTCTTTGCTGATGTTTGCACAGTGTTCCGCTCCATTCACAACATATATAGTGGGTAATTATAACTATTATCGTGTTGGAAAAAAACAAGTGATAGCGAATTGGCAACCTGTTTTGCATCTTGCCCGATTTTCTTTCCCATTGACATCGGGATAGTTGTAAAGTCAAATCAAGGTGACTGACTTACCAATCTGCTTCCGATATACCACCAATTTTCCTGGTCTTCATGCAGGAGCCTTGTTAAGCTATGCAAATCAGGTCCCATGATTTTTACAAGACCCCGATGCAGTTCTGAGGGCTTACTGAGCAGAGTGAATGCCATAAATGTTCCACTCAGCAAAACCTGGCAGTCAAGAGAAAGAAGCCCAAAAAAGTATGTGAGAAATTAACTCATGGGGCCAAGACAAGCAGGAATTCTCCTTTAGGCTCCATAAGAATCATGTGGGCTGCTGCCATTCTGGGCGAAATATAAAAGTTATTCCTGTGCCTGCAGAGGGTGTCGCCAAAGGGCAGTGTGGAGATGTATGGAGAAAGGGGCCAAGCATAGCGCATAGAGTTCTGATGAAAGTCACAGACCTGAAACATTAACTTTGCTTCTCTCGCCACAGATGCTGCCAGACCTGCGGAGTATTTCCAGCACTTTTTATTTTTATGCCAAGCAAAGAGCCTTGGGTATTCCTGAGGGGATGGTTTGTGGGTGGGAAAGTAAGCTGAAGGCTGAAAACCAGACTGAAAAACATTGAGTAGGAAATTTGGGCAAGATCAATGTGGAGCTGGGTGCTAATAACATGTTTGAGAATCTTAGAGAGGAAAGGGTATTGGGAAATGAGGCAGTACTAGAAGAGGACAGGGAGGTTAAGGGAAGTTTATGAGGAGAGGCTGATATAATGGTTTTAAATGGAAGGGAGAGATAATACCAGAGGAAAGGGGGTCTTTGACTATGTCAGCTAGCATGGGGGTCAGGAGTTAAGTGGGAAGAGGAATGTGGTGTTTTTTTCTGGAGCTTAGAGGGTCATGGGAGGAGATGAGCAAGAAACTCAAAAAAGGCATGTGTCCTGACCGGGCTAGAGTGTATAAGAGACAATGGAAGAGGTTGAAGGCTGAGAAAGTGGAGGAAGCAGCAGAGATAGCTGCGCAAATGGTTCTTGCTTTCAGAGACAAAGTAATCCATGAGGTGAGATGAGGGTGGAGAGGGAGGAAGAAGAGGTTGGTCATTGATAAAGAAAGAGCCCTTCAGAATGGTCTTGGAGCAATAGCTGGTGTTGGCTGAAGAGACTGAAGAATGATGAAGCTTGACATGTTCAAACCAGACTTGTTAATTGATTTTGAGGCTACTTGTGTATCAATGTGTTCAAGTCTGTGTCACTTTTACTTGCCAACAACAATAACAACTTCTATTTTTATATTACCTTTAACATATTAAAGCTTGTTAGAGTGAAGATGGGAGCTGTACCAGATATGGGAGATGATGATTAATTTGCTGCAAACATGGACATCGAGGGCCGAGACGAGGGAATATTTAAGAGGTGTTGTATCATGTGAAGGGAAAAAATGAGGGAGTTGTCAATTTTGGATGAGTTTGTAAGTGAGTTTTTTTCCATGGGCTAATGGTGTAGGGTTTGTCTACAACATTCAAGCACCAGGCCCTACAAAGGCCTTACAAAGGATTGATGAACTCTGAATGGTAACTTAGGAAAAGTGCTACACAAACAAATTATTTTAAATAGCTGTTATTTAAATGATTGACACAAGTTCATACAAACTTTCTGAAATATGGTGTGGTCTTTGAGTTCTACCAGGTGATCAGTCCTTCACTCTCAAGGATTTTGCGTCTTCTTTGATATTGTTTTCCTTCTTCAGGCGAGTTCCTATTGCTATACCCTCTGATTGCAGTGCTCTCTGTTATTCTTCGATGTCCTTTTCTTGTACATTCTTCTCAGTTGGAGCATAAATTCCATTTGCTAGGCCTCAATGATTGTTAGTTAAGGCTTCAGCCATGAGCTTACCTTAAATGATTGACAAGTTAGTGAACTGAGGATAGGTTTGCCAGTCTCATGTGACTCATCAGACTTGTATGTCCTGCTTGTGTTTCACAATTCTCTTGCCCAATAATTCTGCTTAACCAAAAACAAAATATTGCAGATGCTGGAAATCTGAAATAAAAACAGAAAATGCGGCACACTCAGCAGGTCTGGCAGCATCTGGGGAGAGAGAAGCAAAGTTAATGTTTCAGGTCAATGATCTTTCATCGGAAGAGAAAATAGAGGTGTAACACGTGTTAAGCAAATACAGATGAAGGGAAAGAGGAGGAGGAAAGAAAACAACAAAAGGGAAGCTCTGTGATAGGGTGGAAGACAGTAAAGATTAAATTGTTCACATATTCATATTATTCATTAACGACTTGGATGATGGCATAGTAAGCCATATCCAAATTTGCTGATGATACAAAGTTAGGCGGCATTGTAGACAGTCTAGATGATTGCATAAAATTGCAAAGAGATATTGACAGACTAGATGAGTGGGCAAAACTGTGGCAGATGGATTTCAATGCGGGCAAGTGTGAGATTATCAATTTTGCAACAAAAAAGGATAAAGCAGGGTACTTTCTAAATGGGAAGAGGTTAAGTACAGTGGATGTCCAAAGAGGCTTGGGGGTTCAGGTGCATAGATCTTTAAAATGCCACGAGCAAGTGCAGAAAATAATCAAAAAGTCTAATGGAATGCTAGCCTTTATATCTAGAGGATTGGAGTATAAAGCCACAGAGGTTATGCTGCAGCTGTACAAAACCCTGGTAAGACCCCACTTGGAGTACTGTGAGCAGTTCTGGGCACCACAATTTAGGAAGGATATATTGGCCTTGGAGGGAGTACAACAAAGGTTTACAAGAATGATACCTGGACTACAGGGGTTAAGTTACGAGGAGAGATTACACAAATTAGGCCTGTTTTTGCTAGAATTTTGAAGGTTAAGGGGTGATCTGATGGAAGTCTTCAAGATATTAACAGGAAAAGACAGGCTAGATAAAGATAAACTATTTTCACTGGTTGGAGTTTCTAAAACTAGGGGGCATAGTCTAAAAATTAGGACCAGACCATTCAGAAGAGATATTAGGAAGCACTTCTTCACGCAAAGGGTGGTAGAGGTTTGGAACTCTCCCCCACAAACAGCAGTTGAAGCTAGAACAGTTGTTAATTTTAAATCTGAGATAGATTTTTGTTAAGCAAAGATATTAAGGGATTTGGGCCAATGGCAGGTATATGGAGTTAGGCCGCGGATCAGCCATGATCTCATTGAATGGTGGGACTGGCTCACGGGGCTGAATGGCCTACTCCTGCTCCTATCTTTCTATGTTCCTATAATGCCAAAAGGGTTTATGGTACAATGCAAAAGGAGATGTTTGTGGGACAAGTAAATAAACAAAATATGGGTCTAGAGGATGTGTAAATGGAAATAACAGAATCATTGCTAATAGCTGCCATCCAAAAACAAAAAAAACCACAAAAACAGAAATAAAAATGAGAGCAGAGGATATGATCTGAAATTGTCGAACTCAATGTTGAGTCCGGAAGATGATACGCGTGACTAGTCAAAAGATGAGCTGATGTTCCTCGAGCTTATGCAAGGTTCATTGCAACATGTAGGAGAGCAAGGCTAGGGAGGTCAGAGTGAAAGTGGGTGGAGAATTAAAGTGACAGGCATCTGGAAGCTCAAGGTCATAGTTGCGCATTGAATGGAGGTGTTCGACAAAGTGCTCACCCAATCTGTGTTTGATCTCCCCTATGGAGAGATGTGATGTGCAGCAGATACAATAATACTAAATTTAAAGAAGCACGAGCAAATCGCTGTTTCACCTGGAAGGAGTGCTTGGGGCCCTGGATGGTGCGAAGCAAGGAGGCAAAGGGTAGGTGTTACATCACCTGTGCTTGCATATGAAGGTGCCATGTGATAGGAAGGTGGGGGTTGACGATGGTTGAGGGGCGGACCCAGGTGTCTTGAAGGAAAGGGTCCCTTCAGAAGGCTGAAAGAGAAGAGGAGGGGAGAAGAATATGTGTTTGGTGGCGGCATCATGCTCAAAAAAGTGGAAATGGTGGAGGATAAGCCGTTGAAAGCGGAAGCTGGTGGGGTGGAAGCTAAGGACAAGGGGAACCCTATCGTGGTTCTAAGGGGGGCAGCAGCTGCGAGCAGACGTGTGAAAAATGGGATGGGCATGGTTGAGGGTCCTGTCAACCATGATGGGAGGGTATCCTCAGTTTTGGAAAAAGTAAGACACAATGGAAGCTTGCATCAGCAGAACAGATCAGATGGAGATGGAGGAGCTAGGAGAATGGAATAGAGCTCTTACAAGAAGCGGGGTGGAAGGAAGTGTAGTCTCGGTAGCTGTGGGAGTCAGTGGCCATTTAGTGAAAGTTGGTTGATCAACATTTCCAGCATTTTCTGTTTTAATTTCCGATTCCCCTCAATCACCTTGTTTATTGACATACTCCACTATCTCCGTGGGCTTTTCATTGTCACAGCGTCACATGTTGGACTCAATCACATTGCCTATTCTCTGATTTAACTGACCCTACAATCTCTTAAATGCTTTAATAAAAACAGAAAATGCTGGAAATGCTCTGCAGATCTATCAGCATCTGTAGAGAAAGAAACAGAGATAACATTTCAGGTCAAATGACCATTCACCATAGCAAGCACTTTGTCTGATGGCCCTTTTGATGACAACACCAAAATCTGTTAGGGAACTTCTGGTAGTTTCTGCTAGCAGTGTTGAATCAATTGGAGACCTTCAGCATGTCTCATTTCAACAGCATTATCTGGTTTTGAGATGTTTGTTCCTTTGTTCAATCTCTGAACCATACAATCAGTCTGCATGCAGGCCAATGATCATTCTGTAAGCTGCAGCAGTTTGCACCTCGGGTTGATCTTGATCATTCTGTAATCACATCAACTTTTGCAATGGTGACTTTCATTTATTAGCACCTTTCATGACCACAGGATGTCCCAAACTGCTTTACAGCCAATGATGTGCTTTTGAAGCATAGTCGTTGTTGTAATGTAGGAAACATGGCAGTCAATTTGCACACAGCAAGCTCCCACAAACATCAATGTGATAACGACCAGATAATCTGATGTAGTGATATTGATTGAGGGATAAATATTAGGTCGGACAGCTTCTCTTCTCTTCAAAATAGCACCATGTGATTATTTATATCTACCAAAGAGGTCAGATAGAGCATCAGTTTAACATCTCATTTGAAAGACAGCACCTCCAAGAGTGCAACATTCTCTCAATACTGCACTGGAGCATTAACCTTGACATTTGTACTTAAGTTATACAGTGTGGCTTAAACCTAATATCTCCTGACTCAGTGGCAAGAGTGCTACCAACCAAACCACAGCTGACACCTAGGACTTGAGGATTGTACCAGAAAAAAAGGGGGATAAGGATTGCCTTGGCAATGAATGAGATTTAATGTTGAACAACTCGAATTAATATTTTGCTAAATATGCTATGTTATATTTTATGTGCTATCAATAGGATCCTGTTTAATTTAAATGTTGTACTAACAATTAACTTCAGTACCTCTGTGAGAAAATCATTAAGGTCTGGAAATTTGTTTATGGTGGACCTGTTTTGCAAAAGGGGCACCTAAGCATCCAATATGCATGTTCCACACCCAGCATGCTGCCTGTTTCAGTGCTGAAAATGGGTAGAAAACAATTTTCCATCTCTAAAAGTGAGGAAACAGGGAAAATACCAATGTTATGTAATCTTTCTCTTTTATGTAACAAAATAACACAGAAGCAGCTATCATCTAAGATATCTCTCCAGCTGTGAGGCTCATCAAAAATCTCACAGATGATAAGATTTTGAATGCATTATGGCGAACTAAGAGGTTTATCATAACTTACTCTTTGCCATGCTACATTAAAAAAAAATCAACTAGAAAAGAAAATGCACTACAAGTATCGTGGAATATATTAACATTCTACTCATGCCCTTTGCATATAAAGTGGGTGGTATTTAAAAATAAAATATAACATGCTAATTACAAAATCTTTGCCGATACATTTTCCAATTCAAAGATTTTAATAGCTTTGAATGGGTTCATTGGTAATTAAGCTTATATGTGGTAATGCATACTATTACTTTAAAAGAATGCATAGTTGAACAGTTGATTCAATTCTGTAGAATTATGTGTCATTACCTGCATATAAAAAGAGAAAAGAAAAGAAAGAAGTACTTACATTTATATAGCAATTTTCATGACCACCAGCCATCTCAAAATGCTTTAAAGCCAAGAAAATAGATTTGAACAGTTGTCACTGTTGCAATGTTGGAAACACAGCAGTCAATTTGCACACAGCAAGCTCCCAGCAACAGCAATGTAATAATGACCAGATAAACTGTTTTTGTGACTTTGATTGAGGGATGCATATTGGCCAGGACACTGGGGATAACTCTCCTGCTTTTCTTCAAGATAATTTCATTGGATCTTTTACATCCACCTGAGAGGGCAGGTGGAGCCTCAGTTTAACATCCCATCCAAAAGTCAGCATCTCCAACAGTGCAGCACTTCTTCAGTACTGCACTGGAGTGATCAAGCCTTGGAGTGGAACTTGAACTCAGAACCTAGCAACTTAGAGGCATAAGTGCTACTGACTGCACCACAGCTGCCATACACAAGCCAACTTTTAACTTTATAATCTATGGATAAGGAGAAGCTGCAAATTAAATCAACAATCAGAACTCATCCATATTTTTGGGAGATCAATCAATCCATGCTGCATATGTAGTTTTGTGAACTCAGTTCGGATTTGGTTGAATTTTACCCTTAGCATTTTCTGAATGTAATGTGCTGCTTGTTTATTTAGAATATGACTCAAATGTTACATAAGAACATAAACTGAAGCAGGAGTAAGCCACTCAGCCCCTCGAGCCTTCACTGCCATTCAATAAGATCATGGCTGATCTTCTACCTCAAATCTACTTTTACGCCTTGTGCTCATATCCCTTAATTTTTATTGTGGCTAACAGTTTCGTGCATTAAGTATGAAATTTACCAGCTGATGCACTGTCTTTTGTAAATTAAGGTGTTTAGTAGTTATGAATTAATTGTGGACTGAAAAAAGGAAAGCCTTTATGTTGCAGTATTTTGAATATACACTTGTTCCTTCAGCAGACTTCTGATTTGCCTGGAAGCTCTTCATTCTGCACTTCCGACGAAAACACATGCTGTGGAATCAAACTTACTATTGTTTGCTAAATTGCCTCAACACACAAATGCTCTAACCACAGCTCAGGAAAATCCATTTTTTGATTAACTTTCGGGGCAATATGCCTAACAATTCTGATTTATTTGAATTGTCATATGAGTATGATTTCTCACTCACGACCAAATATTACACTTCTTTAAAAGCAAAAATTTCCCTTTGCTAGATTTCAAATAAGAATTCCATTTTATTTATGAAAATGTAACAACCTACACTTAGGGACAATTCTGTCATTCCCATCAGTTCATTGGTGTGGAATAATTTACCTCGGAGCTGCCTATTGTCCCTTGATGTCCAGGTGTTTATCACAGTAGGTTCAGCTAACATTGGTGCATTGCTTGCATTTTGTAAACAGCAGAATCTGCTTCTGTAAATCTGGTTTCAAATGAAATAATGAACTGTTTGTGACAATAATTGTCACATTTCAGGATTCTTTGACTGCTTTTTCATAGAAAAGGTTGTAAAAAGTACATTTAAGGCTTGTGTTTTGAAGCAAAGTATGTTCATACCTTTTTTTTAAAAAGCCACTTACGTGAAATGTAATGAGTTATACTGAAGTTGTTTTCCCCAAATATCACATCCCTCCATGGCCTCATGACTCCTTGAGCTGGATTTTCAAAGCCCGCTGTGCACGAGCACGGAGGTGAGCATGCTTTGAATATTTCATTCTCAGAGGTTGGCACTGGGACCGCTGCCTCTGGAACATGATGCCATTTTTAAAGGGACACTGATAGTGAGGGAATGGGTTGGGCACACGTTTCCAAGTAAGTGCCTGTTGAGCCCATTGAGGAGCTTTTTAACAAGCTTGTCAGCAGCAGCTTTTAATGTTTAAAGGCTGGGAATGTGGAGGATGCCATGTGGGGAACACGACAGGGTGTTCAAGATGTGGAGACAGCAGGTGGCCATGAGGGCTATTGGAAGGGCTGATTAAAAGACTGCAGAGGCCCAAAAAAAGCTCAGCTGCTTCAAAGGTGCCACAGAGTGGCTTTTGCTGCAGCTTTAAGACTTCCTTTTCTCCGTGGTGAGTGGCAGGAATCCGGAGAGGAACATGAGGCTGCTGGCATCATTGGGGTGCCTGGGGTTGGCAGGGGAAGGCTTGGTGAATGCACAAAGCCCAGCTGAGAGAGTTGATATGGGAACAGGCTACTCTGACATTGAACAGAGCAGCCAGGATGAGCTTCAGCTGATGCAACCACCTGGACAGAAAGAGGTCCGAGGAGCATAACTGGGGGCTGCAAGGAGATGAAGGCACTACCCAAGACATTGTGTGCATAGCTCAAGAGTCAGCTACCTGCAAATGACAGAGCGCCAGTGCCGTATGAGTCCGCACCCATGAAGGCAGATGGCCTCGGTCCTGTGTGCTCTGATCCATAAGGCCCCCATGGCAGACCCTACCTGAAGCTGTCAAGGTCTCTGTCATCCTAAATTTCTATGCAAATTGGTCATTCCAGGAATTAGCTGTGGACCCAGTTGGCATCTCACAGTCGGCAGCTCATCACACCATCAGGCAGGTCACGGATGCCATTTTCAGGAGTGCACAGAATTCCATCCAATTTGACACAGATGGGCCTGCGATGGCAAAGAGGGCATTGGGTTCAGCCTCCATCGCTGGATTACCCCAGGTGCAGGGCATCATTGCTTGTGCCCATGTGGCCATCAAGTCACCCAGCAACCAGTCAGTGAGATCCATCAACAGGAAGAGCTTCCACTCCCTCGACGTCCAACTGGTCTGCGACCACAAGAGCTTTCTCTATGTGTGCACTCGCTTTCCTGGCAGCTGCCATGACTCCTTCATTCCTCAACCAGTCCAGGATGCCTCGCTACTTCACTCCATCCCCCAAAGTGTGAAAATGGATCCAAGGGGACAAGGGAAATCCCTTGAAAAGCTGGCTACTGTCTCCTCTAAGAGAGCCACAGACAAAAGCGCAAAGGTGAAAGAACCAAAGGCGAAAGAGGCAGACAGTCCAACCATTGAGCAGGCCACCGGTTTTTGAGGATGTCATTCTGATGCCTGGACCAGTCGGGTGGAACCCTCCAATACTTTCCTGGGAAGGTCCCAGTCATTGTGGTAGTCTGCTGCGCTCTCGATAACATGGCCCTCTAGAGAGGTGTTGAACTTGAGGACAATGAGGCCCTGGAAGGAGACAGCTCATCGTGGGAGGAGCAGGAGGTAATAGAGGAGGAGAAAGAGGGGGCAGCAGAGGATGACACTGAACAGAGAGGTGCACCTGCTGCACGATGAGGTGGCTTCTTCCTGCCACCCTCTGGGAAGAGGATGTCCATCCTCTCCCTCACAGCCTCCAGCATTAGATCCAGGTGGGCATCAATGAAGTGAGAATCTGCCTTGCCCATTTTGCCAGACCTCCAGCTCCCCTGTTAAATCTGACTTCCCTCTGGTGCTGTGGAAGGCGGATCTCTTCCTTAGGACAACAAGCAGCTTCAGTGATGGCTGCCGTGGAAGTCCACATGAACCCCACACTTGATCTGATCCACTGTCATTTTCAATCCCACTGGCTCTAAGAGGACAAGAAACCCAGCTCCACATCAATTAAGGGCTTATCCACTTGAAAATTGCAATCTGAATCAGCTTCCTTCAGGAGGCAGGTTTCTGACCCAAAACCAGACCCAATTTTTGTTCCTCTCCTTTATTATGAAAATCCAGCCCCATATCTCTGTAAACATCTCCAGCCCTCTGAGGGCTCCGTGTTCTTTCAACTCTGGCCTCTTGTGATTCTCGCATTCCTTTCGGCCCAACATTGGCTGTCATGCCTTCAGTGTCTGGGCCATAAGCTCTGAAATTCCCCTCCTAAACCTTTCCGCTTCTCCACCTCTCTCTTCTCCTTTAAAATGCTTCTTAAAACTTACTTCTTTGATGAAGCTTTTAGTCATCTGTCCTAATATTTCCACCTTTGGCTGATCAATTTCTGTCTGATTATGCTCCTGTGAAACACCATGGGATGTATTATTATGATAAACGTGTTATATAAATGCAATAAAAATAAGAAATGCTGGAAATTCTCAGCAGGTCTGGCAGCATCTGTGGAGAGAGAAGCCGAGTTAACGTTTCAGGTCAGTGACCCTTCATCAGAACTGGCAAAGGTTAGAAATGTATTTGGTTTTAAGCAAGTACAGCAGGGGTGGGGCAAGAGATAACCAAGGAGAAGGTGTTGATAGGACAAGGTCACAGAGAATAACTGACCAGAAGGTCATAGAGCAAAGGCAAACGGTATGTTAATGGTGTGGTGAAAGACACAGTGTTAGTACAGAGACGGTGTTAATTGACAGAAAACTGAACAGCCTGGCACCAAGCACAATAGGAGTATACTGGAATAGCAGCAGATTTCTGGTCTGTTGCATTCCACCTTTATAAAATTGAGGCACTAGCAACAGGACCACCACACCTTTTGTGCATGTTCCAAGTAGTGTTGTGAAATTAGATCATTAAATCAAAGGCCTGTAATTATTTGTCTGCTGATCTGGAGCAAACAAGCAGTTGTTCTGAACATATGGGCCTAGATATGTGATTGTGTTGCAACCTTTTACTGGGGGTGGGGGGGGGGGGGGCGGTGGTGGGGGGAGGTGGAATGGGTGCCTAAGGGTCTAATGTGGTAGATGGTGTGTGTACACTCATCCCGCACAGGAACTGAACCACCTACCATATTAGATCAGGCAGTTCTGTAGGCGGCCAGGTTGCCCATTGGAGGAATTCAACAAGCTAATTATAATATTTAAATAAGAGTCCTACATCACTTATAAGGCCTTCAAGGCTGCCTTGGAAAACCTGGGTGCCCTCTGGACATTTTGCAACCACTTTTCACCTTTCTGAACCTTTACGTCTCCACCTCAATACCTTGGAATGTGAGTTATTTTTCAATGCAAATTGCAGTGGCCATCTTAGCTGCTTTCTTATTAAAAGTTTAATTTAGGTTTCCAACCAATGGATTAAAAAAAAATCATTCGGCATAGCATGTTTCATGACAGCAGCCATAGAGTACCTTCCTTTCAGGAGGTGCAGATTACCATGAAGTGCTATACGAGAACATGAAGAGCATTAACTGAGAGAAAGCTTTTAGCTCTTTAAACTTCCTTCTTCCACAATTAGGTGTGAAACTCACCTTGGGTGGTAGTGCGCAATGGGCAATAGTGGTCTGCATTTTGTGCTGGAGCTGGGGCTTATGGTGTCAGGCCAAAAAGGGAGGGAGGAGCCCCACCTCGGCCTTTACACGCCCCCGGAGCAATCCTCTAGTCTTTTTCAATCAAAGTTTCAGGAGTCAGACTCCCTATCCCTTTAAAGATGGGGGATCCCGCCTCTAAGAATTGCTATCCAATCAAAGGGCCACCAGGAGCGGTGGCCACTGCCAGTTCTGCAGAGGCCTTGAACCCAGATCTAGCGCCAGAACCCTGGACCATAGGTGGGTGTGGCGGGTGACTGCGGCCAGTCCAGAAGGCCCTGGCGACAGGGTGCTGGGGGATTGTCCTGCAGTCCAGGGGGAGGGGGGTCCCGGGGGAGGTAAACTGGTTCCTGGTGGGGGTCCTCTGTTGGCCACTAATTGCCCGTGAAGGAGGGACCCCCTCCAAGCCCACCAGGAGGGCGCCTTATTTTACAAGGCACCCTCCCCGTCTGACTAAGGCACTCCTCACTGCTGGTAAGATCCCAGCAGCAGTGGGAAGATTACCTCAATTGACCTCTGGGAGGGAAGGCCGTTGTCAGCCTATCCTGCCCTGGGAAGATTGCCTGGCAATGGGGAGACAATGGACCTTCCGCCCTCCCATTCCCCCCTCCCCCCGCCCCGCCCCCCCCCCACCCCCGTCATAATACTCCATGCCCCCCATGCCTCTGACCCTGCCTCAGTGGGCTACACAAAATCCTGGCCAGTGAGTCAGCAACCCATTTTACACTACTGCCCAACGGAAAAGAAAATTGAACGGAGTGCAATTGCCCATTTTGTGTTACCGTACAAGACAAATTGCAGCCCCATTATATTACATTTACCCTGTTATGGACACAACCTTATATATTTAATCACTGCTGGAAAGCTCTGTGTAAATATTTGGTGAACCAAATAACCAAATATTAACCAAATATCCACACCAGAATATTTATCCATCTTCACATTGAGCCTTCGCCTACTGCTCTCCAAAGGCAATAACCTTGTCTCTTGCTCCAGTAACAGAGGAGCATCACGTCCAGTGCCGCATTTGTTTGGTGGAGACTACACATATTCCTATAACCTGCAATTCCAATCCCACGTAGATATTTACTCAGCAAAAGATGAAAAAACTTACTTATTCTGGACAACAGAAATAAATCAGAAAAGTTTAGATTTTCCACTTGTCACCTAGGCCTAAAGCTGACAATGTGGATCAGCTGCTTGTTGCAAAAACTGTCCAATGCTCACTTCCTTTGAAATCAGTAGTGTTACGACTAGGTGAGGAAAGGGCCTCAGGCTCACCTTTCACCCCTTCTCTGGTTTGGCCACAATATCGTTTATCTTTTTTAACACATTGATTTAACTTACCAGCTCAGTGAGCACTTGCTCCTGTTCCTCTAATATAATTGCAAATAGGAACAGAGGAGCAGGAGTAGGCCATTCAGCCCCTCAAGCCTGCCCTGCCATTCAATATGATCATCCACATCTTGTGCTTGGGGCCAGGCTGCTCAGTTTTCAGTCCATTAACACCCGATCTGTACTAATGCTTTGTCTTTCAGCACACCATTAACATGCCGTTTGCCTTTGCTGCATGACCTTCTGGTCAGTTATTCTCTGTGACCTTGTCCTATCAACACCTCTTTTGTTATCTCTTGCCACGCCCCACTTTACTTGCGTAAAACATTTCACATTTCTAATATTTGTCAGTTCTGATGAAGGGTCACTGACCTGAAACGTTAACTCTGCTTCTCTCTCCACAGAAGCTGCCAGAACTGCTGAGTATTTCCAGAATTTCTTGTTTGTGTTTCAGATTTCCAGCATCTGCTGTATTTTGCTTTTATCTATACAATTGAAGCAAGACTTCACTATTCCTGTACTCAAATCCTCTTGCAATAAAGGCTAACATACCATTAGCCTTCCTAATTGCTTGCTGCACCTGCATGTTAGCTTTCAGTGACTTATTGACAAGGACACCCAGGTCCCTTTGTACATTTACACTTTATAATCTCTTACCATTTAAGAAATACTCTGCACATCTATTACTCCTACCAAAGTGGCTAACCTCACATTTTTCCACATTATATTTCATCTGCCATGTTCTTGCCCATTCATTAAGTCTGTCCAAATCCCCTTGAAGCCGCTTTGCATCTTACTCAGATTCTCACCTAATTTTGTGTCATCCGTGAACTTGGAAATACTACAGTTGGTCGCCACATCCAAATCATTGATATATATTGTGAGCAGCTGGAGGCCCAAGCACTGATCCCTGTGGTACCCCACTAGTCACAGCCTGCCAATGTGAGAATGACCTGTTTATTCCTACTCTCTGCTTTCTGCTTGTTAACCAATCCTTAATCCATGCCAAGATATTACCTCCTATCCCATGTGCTTTAATTTTGCTAACCAATCTTCTGTGGGGGATTTTATCAAAAGCCTTCTGAAAATCCAAGTATACTACAACCACCAACTCCCCTTTATTAATTCTGTTAGTAGCATCCTCAAAAAACTCCAACAGGTTTATCAAACATGATTTCCCATTCATAAATCCATGTTGACTCTGCCCAATCAGATCATTATTATCCAAGTGTCCATTTATCACATCCTTTACAATAGATTTTTAGCATTTTCCCAATGACTGATGTAAGGCTAACAGCTCAGTAATTCCCTATTTTCTCTCTCCCTCCCTTCTTAAATAGTGGGGTGACATTTGCAACCTCCCAATCTGCAGGAACCGCTCCAGAATCTATCGAATTTTGGAAGATGATCACTATGCATCCACTATCTCCATAGCTACCTCTTTCAACACTCTTGGATATAGAATATCAGGTCCTGGGACTTATCAACCTTCAGCCCCATTAATTCTCCAAAACAACCTTCTTACTAATACTAATTCCCTTCAATTCGTCATTCCCCCTAATCCTTTGGATCTCTAATTCTGAGAGATTTCTTGTATCTTCCTCAGTGAAGACGGACACAAAGTAATCATTTACTTTTCTGCCATTTTTCTATTTCCCATTATAAATTCTCCTGACTCTGCCTGTAATGGACCCACATTTGTCTTAGCCAAACCTTTCCTTTTTACGTACCTATAGATGCTTTTACAGTCCGTTTTTATGTTTTTTGCCAGCTTACCTTCATATTCTATTCTCCCTTTCTTTATCAGTTTCTTGGTCCGCCTTTGCTGTAATCTAAAATCCTCCCAATCCTCAGGTTTACTCCTATTTCTTGCAACTTTATAGGCCTTTTCTTTTAATCTTATATAATTCTTAACTTCCTGTGTTATCCACGGTTGACTGCCTTTACTTTTGGGAGTATTGTGCCTTGAAGGAATGTATAGTTTCTGTTAGACTATGTAATATTACTTTAAAGACTATCCATTGCCTCTGTAGTGTCTTACCTCCCTGAACCAGTCAGACAGGTTTTCTTGACTTTAAACAAGAAAGATGTAAGTTTATTAACTTTATCACTCTAAACCGGTTAAAATGACTAAAATATACTATGCATCCACGCCCCACATTCACATAAGAGCTACACACACTCACAAATAGATTACAGAAGGAAAAGCAGAGTTGGGAGGTTGGAGTAGAGTCTGTAATAAATGGAATTTAAATATTGAATCTCAGTTCCAGAGTTCTTAGTTGAAATTGCAGTCCTGAAGTCCTCGCTGGGCCACATGCACAATTTGGGCTTGCTTCTCAGGTTCCAGAAGGCAGAAGAGGGGCTTCATCCATGTATCCTGGTTGCTGGCTGTGCTGGGCTGTCAGTTTGAGACTTAGTAGTTGCAGCAGAGGCTTCTCTGGGACTTTACTGGAGAGAGGGAGAGAGGAGAGAGATGTTTCCTTGCTGATTTCAGTTACAGTCTGCATTCTGAGTCACCATTCACAAATCTCCAGAGTGGCCCAAGCAGTCACATGATATGACCACTTCTTTGTGTTTGAATGAGAATCTTCTGGAATGGTTTCTGAAATTCAAGGCTCTCTCCTCAGGCTGCTCACACATACTTGGTGGGGGGGATGATGATTGGCTCTTTCAAAGTCAATGATAACCAACGTTGACAAGGCCCCCTCAGATAAATGAATCACAGAGCACCCCATTGTTCTGGCTAGACTGAGTTAATCACATCTGTCTCCAGCCTAATCCTTTGTTTTTTTCATATACAAATTGTGCATGGTCATCTTGGCTGCTAGCTGTTCAGTTTTTAAAAGTTATTTGTAACAAGTTCCAGTAAAAGGCTCAGGCAAAATTCCACACAGTGAAATTAATATTTCCATTTGGCACGTGGGGTTTCCATCACAATAAAATAAAAATGGTGCAGTTTCTGGAAAGGGTGATCCACATTGTCAGTTTTACATTCAGATGGCAAGTTGATAATCTATCTCAAAATGCTGGAAATAATTGGCAGATCCATCAGCATCAGAGAATAGATTGGTTGACATTTTGAATATAGTTGGGTATCAGTGATGAAGGACTTCAGTTATGAGGATAGACTGGAAAAGCTGGGGTTGTTCTCCTTAGAGCAGGGAAAGTTAAGAGGAGATTTGATACACATGTTCAAAATCATGAATTGTCTTGATAGAGTAAATAGGGAGAAACTGTTTCCAATGGCAGAAGGATTGGTAACCAGAGGGCACAGATTTAAAGTGATTGGGAAAAGAACCAGAGGATCTGGAATACACTATCTGAAAAGGTAGTGGAAGCAGATTCAATAGAAACATTCAAGAGAGGATTGGATTAATACTTGAAGGAAAATGTTTGCAGGGCTATGCAGAAAGAGCAAGAGATTGGAAAAAATTAGATAGCTCTATGAAAGAGCTGGCACAGGCACATTGGGCCAAATGGCCCCCTTCTTTGTATCTTTTGTGATTCTATGACTTCCAGCATTTTATTTTAATTTCTGATTTAGACAGCCTAGTTTTGAAGGAATTATGCAATGCAGTTATGAATGCTTTTGCTGAGAGACAGCTCCACACATTCCTAATGCTTGTTCATTCAAACCTATGTCACTTAGATTAACAAAAAACCTCAATTTCAAATAGTCTGATTACATCTACATCTGTTCTTCTTGGCATTTGAAAGACCTGGATCATGCCCTCTCTTAATTTCCTAAACCTAGAAGTTACTGTGGATAATAATAGGTTACAGTTGCTAAAGTAATGGGGAGAGAAATGTATTATGGGTTCATCTGCTAATATCACCAGCAGTAATTTCTGAGCTAGGAAAATACTTGGGGGACATGATCCAGATCTTTAAAATGTAATTCATTGTGCTGTGTGTTAACAAGTAAAATTTCAGCTTTTGAAGGTGGAGCCCCTTTAAGACAATGGGCATAAATTGTTAACTAGGAACATTGATTCAGACCCTACAACCCTCAATGTGTTGGATCAGTGCTTGAGGTAGAATTACAATAACCTGCAGATCCAACAAATCAACTGCTTTGTCACCTTGGGAATGTTCAGCAGTACTGCTACATTTTATAATGTCGGGATATCCCAATTAAAATTTTACAGCTGAGGATTATGCATGGGGTAGCATAACATAAAACCTAATAGTAATGCACTTGAAAAACATACAAATCAGTTAATGCAAAAGACAGTACTGTGAAATTAAATGAATGTCATTTCCAACATCTGGAAATTCATTGCCATAGATTTGTAGCGATATAGGTGATGCTAGAAGTACACAATGGGCCCAACACGGTTTGTAAGAAGAAAAAGTTCATGTTTTGCAGGTGGATCTATCATAGACTTGTGGAAGATAACATATATAATGTACTGCCAGGATTAATACATTTTCTCTGAATATAAACTAAAAACAAACTGATACTTTATAACTGCTGTGGCTTGTACTGTTGTGAATGTTATAGCTTCAGTGAATGATATTAAGAATAATACTGCTACATTCTGATTCATAACATTTAATTTGAAACAAATTGTGACAGAAAAGGAGAATCCCATCAGATCATTTATTGTTTAACTGTAAGATATCCTATGTATCCAGTGAAAAAGCCTAATTAAAAACTGAAATTTAGACAAATTCCTTATGTAACAGTTCTCTCTATCCTTTTATTGTTGATTCTTGCACATTTATAAGATTTCAATTTCTATATGTTTTTTTGTGTTCTGACAGCACATATGGAACATATGGCCCCAGTTAGGTCTTGTAGAAAATAATGACATATGGGCAGTAGGTTATGATGAAATGCAAGCTATTAGGTTGCATAAGGGATTCAATTTCTTCACAATTGTCACACAACTGAAGTTAGTGCTGGGTTTAACATTCTGGCGGAAACAATAAGATTCAACAAAACACAAAGCAAAATACTGCATATGCTGGAAATCTGAAATAAAAGCAGAAAATGCTGGAAACACTCAGCAGGTTTGGCAGTATCTGTGGAGAAAGAAACAGACTGGAGTATAGCATCACTCTGGACACAGGCTGGGAAGCAGGGTGGTGGGGTGCAGTGGCTGTAAAATGGCAAGGGAAGGCAGGGGTTGGCATGCCCGTTGATATCCTATTTTACCAGCAGTGGGGAAGGTGGAGAATGTTCTGATATCACTTTACCAATGTAGTTACTCCACACAGCATCACAGGAAGTGATGTCATTCAGCATGTGATCAGTTGGTTGGAGTTGAGCAAGACACCTAGTCACACATGTAAGACAGACCTCTCTGATAAATGTGTTACTCTACAAATAAAGAACTCACAGTTTTATAACCACGAGCTGTGAGACTGTGGTGCTAGCCACTGCGCCACTGTGCTGCCCGAATCGTCAAAGACAAGACTCATCATGTACAATGGTACACCGATCAACTGCATAGATACTCTAGAGTCTGGTCACAGCAGGTTTTCTACATTGTCGACACTGATGGTCCAGCAGTTGCAAGCCTGCTGGCATGCAGCGAGCTTCAAATCGTAGTGACCCATGGGATCAGTGGAAGCCAAAGACACATGGTCAGGTTCAACCCTGCCAAGTCCATCCAAGATTTACAAAGAATGTACCCAGAGAGCTTTGACGGAGTGGGAAGCTTCAAAAGAGAAGTTGCGATGGATGACATGGTTCCTTCTATAGATCCATCAAGGAAATGTACCATCCATGTCATTGGCAAACTGAAAACAGATCTGGGTATTATGGAGAGGCAAGGAATCATCAGGTGTGTTCAACAGCACACATATTGGTGCAGCTTGATAACAGCTGCTTGGACCCCAGAAGGCTAAACAAGGCATTGAAATGTTGTTCCCACAAAATCCCTACATTAGAAGAGCTGAATCTGAAATTCGCAAAGGCCAAGTTCTTTTCGAAACTAGGTGCGAAGCATGGGTACTGGTCAGTGCATCTCTCCAAAAGTTCACAAGAGTTGAGAACTTTCAGGACTCCGTTAGTGCAATATTTCTTCTTGCATCTACCACTTGACTTATCAGTCAGCCAGGATTTATTTCAGCAGCTTATGGATCACATTGCAGAGAATGCGTCAGGGTGTATATGCATCGCTGATGATATCGCAGTTGTGGGCACCACAAAAAAAGAACATGACAGTGTCAAGAAAACCCTATACACCAAATGGGAAATATTAATTTCATTGGTTGGAAACTTACATTAAAATTTTAATGGCAAAAATCCTACAGTAACTTTTAAAAAACTAGCAGCCAAGATGACCACCGCAATTTACATCTGAAATACTAGGAGATTGAACTGGAGACAAAAGGTCTAACAAGAAGTCCAGCCAGGAAGATGGCTTGCTCTAAGTGATTGAATTACCTACAATGGCTTCAATAGCATGGCAGTCACGGCAATCCTCACATATTGACCTTGAAAGAGCCAACCCCATCCAAGTGTGAACTGGCATCCTGGGGCATGTGGAACCTCAAATTTCATTCGAAGTTTCCAGAAAACCTCATGAGAAACAAAGGGGATTGAGAGAACTATGTGACCATTTGTTCATCTCTGAAGGAATTGGGAGTTGTTACATAGACAAGAAGACAGGCAATAACTGAGTGTGCAGCAGCAGAGGAGACTGCATGCTTCTCTTTCTCTCTTTCTTTCTCCCCAGAAAACATCAAATTTGAAAACCATCTGCAACTGGGGTCCTTCCAAGCCTACAGCCTGCTACAGCCAGTGAGAGAGCCAAATATGCATTCTGCCTTCAGGAAACCCCTGAGCAAAGTAAGCCAACCAAAATACACTGACCAACCAAGAACTTCAAGAGTACAACTTCAGCTGGACAATCACTGAATCATCCAACCTCAATCTGTGTATTTAAATTTATTTATTCTGGACTTTAATCCAACCACCAAATCTATTTTTCCCTGTGTAATATATTTATGTGTGTGTGATTCTCGTGTGAATGTGTGGGTGAATGTGTAGCATATTTTTTAGTATTTGTAAATCAGGTTAGAGTGTTAAGTATAATAAACTTACCTTTTTCTTGTTTAAACTCAAGAAAACCTGTCTGATTGATTCTTTCAAAATCAGAGTAAAGGAAAAAGGTAAAACATTCACGGAGGTGGTAAGCACAACCACTGTTTGAAAAGGAATTATCCCTGTTACGGTCAAATAAGAGGATGGACAAGAAAGGGAAGCCTGAGACCCCCTCCTCACCTGGCCGCAACAACAGGAATTTATACATCCCAATGGAAAGAGCCAGGAAAGAGGGCCTCATATTTAACAGTAAGAAATGTTCCATAAGCATGAGAAACATTGAGCTGAATTTTACACCATCCCCCCAAAGAGCAGAAGGCGGTGGTGGGGGTAGGAGGGGTTTGTGGCATGAAATGGAGTGGGAGGCTTGGAGGGCCCTTCCCAACCTTCTCCTGCCTCTGCCTCCACTGTACAAGGCGGCGGCGAAAACCAGCCCGCCCGCCCCAGGCCAATCAAGGCCCTTAAGTGGCCAGTTAACAGCCACTTAAGGGCCTTCACCCGCCGCCAACGGGATCTTGCCCTTAGCCATTTGGGCGGCTGAGTCCTGAGAAAAGCCGCCTGACAAAAGCGGGCGGCTTTCTGACAGCCTGGGAGGGGGCCGCCCCCAATACCCCAACCACACCCAACACGCTCTCCCCCGTCCCCCTAATTGAACACCCTTGCCTCGCCGGGGCCCGACCAATCACCCCAAAAACCTACCTTCCTTCCTGGGCCATCCTTCATATTCCTTCCGATGGTTCGGTTGCAGTCCCAGCAGTGGCCACCCCTCCCAGTGGCACTGCTGGAACTAAGAACTGCCGGCCAGATCCTCAGGCCAGGCAGAGGTGGGTTCGCTACCGACTTTTCAGTCGGTGGACGGCTCCCGTCCGCCGAGGGTAAAATTCAACCCATTGACTTCTTTGGCTCCATTTATTCAGACACAGGCAAGATAGAGGATATTCAGTCCGTGCCAAGCCCTCAAAACAAAGAAGAATTGCAAAGATATCTTGGTCTCTTCAATTTCTTAGCTCCTTACATTTCAAATTTCTCCAAGAAGTCTTTGATTCTACAGGAACTGCTCAGAAAGGAAACACCATTTCTGAGGCATGAGGACCACCAGTATGCACTCGATTTGCTGAAGCAATCATTATCAATGGATGCATGTTTGCTGGTAGGGAATTTTTTTTTACTGAATTTGAAAATAAAACATTGATAAAAATTGATTAAAACACTAATTAACTAATTAATAAATAGAGTAACTAAACCAGAGGGAGGAGATTACTGTATTTAGTTAGCATTTAATATTTATAGTAGGAATCCAGCACTAGGGACCATATAGTTAATTATAACAATTTAGTAAGGATTTAATAAGTATTTATTTATTTTAAATTAATTTATTAATTAGTGCTTGAAATGTCAGTTAGAGGGGTGAAGTGCTTCACCTGTGAGATGTGGGAGGTCCGTGACGCTTCCATCGTTCCGGGCGACAACATCTGCAGGACGTGTACCCAGTTGCAGCTCCTCACAGACCGCATGAATCGGTTGGAGCGGCAACTGGATGCACTTAGGAGCATGCAGGTGGCAGAAAGCGTCATAGACAGGAGTTTTAGAGAAGTGGTTACACACAAGGTGCAGGCAGATAGATGGGTGACCGCTAGAAGGGGCAGGCAGTCAAGTGCAGGAATCCCCTGTGGCTATCCCCCTCTCTAACAAGTATACCGTTTTGGATACTGTTGGAGGGGATGGCCTATCAGGGGAAAACAGCAGCAGCCAGAGCAGTGGCACCACGGCTGGCACTGTTGTTCAGCAGGGATGGACAAAGCGCAGAAGAGCAATAGTTATAGGGGACTCTATAGTCAGGGGCACAGATAGGCGCTTCTGTGGACGTGAAAGAGACTCCAGGATGATATGTTGCCTCCCTGGTGCCAGGGTCAAGGATGTCTCTGAACGGACAGGGGGCATTCTGAAGGGGAAGGGTGAACAGCCAGAGGTTGTGGTACACTTTGGTACCAATGACATAGGCAGGAAGAGTGACGAGGTCCTGCAGGGGGAGTTTAGGGAGTTAGGTAGAAAGTTAAAAGACAGGACCTCTAGGGTTGTAATCTCGGGATTACTCCCTGTGCCACGTGCCAGTGAGACTAGAAGTAGGAAGATAGTGCAGCTAAACACGTGGCTGAACAGCTGGTATAGAAGGGAGGGTTTCAGATATTTGGACCATTGGAATCTCTTCAGGGACAGATGGGACCTGTACAAGAAGGACGGGTTGCATCTGAACTGGAGGGACACAAATATCCTGGCTGCAAGGTTTGCTGGCGTCACTCGGGAGGGTTTAAACTAGTGTGGCAGGGGGGTGGGATCCAGAGCAGTAGGACAGCAAGTGAAATAAATGAGGGAGAACTAGTAAATAAGGCCGTTAAGACTAAGAGGAAGAGGAGGCAGGGAGATGTTGCAGAGCACAGCGGGACTGGTGGTCTGAAGTGCATTTGTTTCAATGCGAGAAGTATAACAGGTAAGGCAGATGAACTTAGAGATAAAAACAAGAAATGCTGGAACCACTCAGCAGGTCTGGCAGCATCTGTGGAAAGAGAAGCAGAGTTAACGTTTCGGGTCAGTGACCCTTCTTCGGAACTGACAAATATGAAAAATGTCACAGGTTATAAGCAAGTGAGGCGGGGGTGGTGCAAGAGATAACAAAGGAGAAGGTGTAGATTGGACAAGACCACATAGCTGACCAAAAGGTCATGGAGCAAAGGCAAACAATATGTTAATGGTGTGTTGAAAGACAAAGCATTAGTACAGAAAAGATGTTAACGGACTGAATATTGAACAGCAGCAAGTGCAAACATGAAAAAAAAACAGTGGGTAAGCAAACTGAACAAACTAAGATGAAATGAAATAAATGCAAAAAAAGGTTGTAAAAAATGTAAAAAAGAAAAAAAGAAAAAAGAAAAAACAACTAAAAATGAAAGTAAAATGGGGGGCTGTCATGCTCTGAAATTATTGAACTCAATGTTCAGTCCGGCAGGCTGTAGTGTGCCTAATCGGTAGATGAGATGCTGTTGCTCGAGCTTGCGTTGATATTCACTGGAACACTGCAGCAATCCCAGGACAGAGATGTGAGCATGAGAGCAGGGGAGAGTGTTGAAATGGCAATCAACCGGAAGCTCAGGCTCCTGCTTGCGGACTGAGCGGAGGTGTTCCGCAAAGCGGTCACCCAGTCGCAGAAGGTTTTAGTTTAGGCAGGCATAAAGATTGGCTCAGGCTTGGAGGGCCAAATGGCCTGTTCCTGTGCTGTACTGTTCTTTGTTATTTGTACTATGACTCAAACAAGGATACCGTTCTCAAAGTAGATGCTTCACAAAAAGGTCTGGCAGCATGCTTGTTGCAGGATGGATGTCCAATAATTTTTGGTTCTAAAACCTAACCCCCAAACAGGCCAACTATTCCAACATAGAAAGGGAAACACTAGCACTGCTGTTCAGAATCACAAGGTTTCACACTTATCTCTTCGGGAAACACTTTGTAGTCAAAAAAGATCATAAACCATTAGTGATGATCTGGCAGACGATGCTCACAAGCACGCCTCCCTTACTGAAAAGACTGTTGATAAAAGTGCAAGAATATGATTGTGAGGTCAAATACAAGCCAGGGAATCTCATGTTGACCTCTGATGCTACAGGACGTATACCAGATCAATTTGATGTGTTTCAGGCAGAAGAAGCATGAAGAATTACAGGAAGAAACCTCAAAAGACCCAGTCTTAAAGATGCTATGGCAACTCATTAAAGAATGGCCTGACAATGTATAAGTAATTTCTGCAGAGCTCTGAACTTTCTGGCCATACTGGGATGAGTTGGACACTTCTAGCGGTGTTATTTTCAAAGACAGACAGGTAATAATTCCACAGATGCTTCGCCCTGACATCCTCTCACAGTTACATATCATTCATATGGGTGTTGAAGTCTATAAGACTTGCACACAAGACCGTCTACTGTCTGGGTATGTACAGTGACATTGAGCGAGTGGCAAAGTTATGTGATGCCAGCAGCTCTAACCATGCCAGCATAAAGAACCACTCCTTCCTCACAACATCACCTCACATCCATGGTGACGGATAGCCACCGATCTCTTCACAATCAAAGGTGACGATTGCATTTTGTTCATTGATTACTACTTTAAATTTCCGGTGATGTGTCAGTTAAAGGACACTTCGAGCACATCAGTTGCCAAAACCATCAGTGCAATTTTCAGCTTGTTTGGTCCCTGGGAAGAGACAGTATCAGACAATGGCCTGCAATATGTTGCCAAGCCATTCCAAGACATGCGCAGTAGATGGGGTGTAAACCATGTTACTTCTTCAACGCATTATCCTAAGTTGAATGGCCTAGCAGAGAGAATGGTACGTACAGCCAAATAGTTGAATGTAAAGTGTTGTGAAACAAAGCTCGACCTACACATAGCCATGTTGCACCTGAGGACGACACCAATCAACACAGGGCTGCCATCCCCTGTGGAAATCATATTTGGAAGACAAGTTAAGACAACACTTCCAAGTCCCCATCTCATGAAATCCTCCTCAATGCAAGATTTTTTTTTTTGTATTCATTCATGGGATGTGGGCGTCACTGGCCAGGCCAGCATTTATTGCCCATCCCGAACTGCCCTTGAGAAGGTGGTGGTGAGCTGCCTTCTTGAACCGCTGCAGTCCATTTGGGGTAGGTATACTCACAGTGCTGTTAGGAAGGGAGTTCCAGGATTTTGACCCAGCGACAGTGAAGGAACGGCGATATAGTTCCAAGTCAGGATGGTGTGTGACTTGGAGGGGAACTTGCAGGTGGTGGTGTTCACATGCATTTCCTTCCCTTGTCCTTCTAGTTGGTAGAGGTCACCGGTTTGGAAGGTGCTGTCTGAGGAGCCTTGGTGCATTGCTGCAGTGCATCTTGTAGATGGTACACACTGCTGCCACTGTGTGTCGGTGATGGAGGGAGTGAATGTTTGTAGATGGGGTGCCAATCAAGCGGGTTGCTTTGTCCTGGATGGTGTCGAGCTTCTTGAGTGTTGTTGGAGCTGCACCCATCCAGGCAAGTGAAGAGTATTCCATCACACTCCTGACTTGTGCCTTGTAGATGGTGGACAGGCTTTGGGGAGTCAGGAGGTGAGTTACTCGCCTCAGGATTTCTAGTCTCTGACCTGCTCTTGTAGCCATGGTATTTATATGGCTACTCCAGTTCAGTTTCTGGTCAATGATAGGACCTAGGATGTTGATAGTGGGGGATTCAGCGATGGTAATGCCATTGAATGTCAAAGGGAGATGGTTAGATTCTCTCTTGTTGGAGATGGTCATTGCCTGGCACTTGTGTGGCCCAGCCTGGATATTGTCCAGGTCTTGCTGCATTTCTACACGGAGTGCTTCAGTATCTGAGGAGTCACAAATGGTGCTGAACATTGTGCAATCATCAGCGAACATCCCCACTTCTGACCTAATGATTGAAGGAAGGTCATTGATGAAGCAGCTGAAGATGGTTGGGCCTAGGACACTACCCTGAGGAACTCCTGCAGTGATGTCCTGGAGCTCAGATGATTGACCTCCAACAACCACAACCAACCATCTTCCTTTGCACTAGGTATGACTCCAGTCAGCGGAGGGTTTTCCCCCTGATTCCCATTGACCTCAGTTTTGCTAGGGCTCCTTGATGTCATACTCGGTCAAATGCTGCCTTGATGTCAAAGGCAGTCACTCTCACCTCACCTCTTGAGTTCAGTTCTTTTGTCCATGTTTGAACCAAGGCTGTAATGAGGTCAGGAGCTGAGTGGCCCTGGTGGAACCCAAACTGAGCGTCACTGAGCAGGTTATTGCTAAGCAAGTGCCGCTTGATGGCACTGTTGATGACACCTCCCATCACTTTACTGATGATTGAGAGTAGGCTGATGGGGCGGTAATTGGCTGGGTTGGATTTGTCCTGCTTTGTTTTGTGTACAGAACATACCTGGGCAATTTTCCACATTGCAGGGTACATGCCAGTGTTGTAGCTGTACTGGAACAGCTTGGCTATGGGCGCAGCAAGTTCTGGAGCACAGGTCTTCAGTGCCGGAATATTGCTGGAATATTGTCAGGGCCCATAACTTTTGCAGTACGCAGTGTCTTCAGTCGTTTCTTGATATCACGCGGAGTGAATCGAATTGGCTGAAGTCTGGCATCTGTGATGCTGGGAACTTCAGGAGGGGGTCGAGATGGATCATCAACTCGGCACTTCTGGCTGAAGATTGTTGCAAATCCATCAGCCTTATCTTTCGCACTGATGTGCTGGGCTTCCCCATCATTGAGGATGGGGATATTTGTGGAGCCACCTCCTCCAGTTAGTTGTTTAATTGTCCACCACCATTCACGGCTGGATATGGCAGGACTGCAGAGCTTAGATCTGATCCATTGGTTATGGGATCACTTAGCTCTGTCTATTGCATGCTGATTACGCAGTTTGGCACACAAGTAGTCCTGGGTTGCAGCTTCACCAGATAGACACCTCATTTTGAGGTATGCCTGGTGCTGCGCCTGGCATGCTCTCCTGCACTCTTCATTGAACCAGGGTTGGTCTCCTGGCTTGATGGTAATGGTAGAATGGGGGATATTCCGGGCCATGAGGTTACAGATTGTGGTTGAGTACAATTCTGCTGCTGCTGATGGCCCACAGCGCCTCATGGATGCCCAGTTTTGCATTGCTAGATCTGTTCGAAATCTATCCCATTTAGCACGGTGATAATGTGAAGGCGGGACTTAGTCTCCACAAAGACTGTGCGGTGGTCACTCCTACTAATACAGTCTTGGACAGAAGCATCTGCGGCAGGCAGATTGGTGAGGACGAGGTCAAGTATGTTTTTCCCTCGTGTTGCTTCCTCCACCACCTGCTGCAGACCCAGTCTAGCAGATATGTCCTTTAGGACTCGGCCAGCTCGGTCAGTAGTGGTGCTACTGAGCCACTCTTGGTGATGGACATTGAAGTCCCCCACCCAGAGTACATTTTGTGCCCTTGCCACCCTCAGTGCTTCCTCCAAGTGGTGTTCAACATGGAGGATTACTGACTCATCAGCTGAGGGAGGGTGGTAGGTGGTAATCAGTAGGAGGTTACCTTGTCCATGTTTGACCTGATGCCATGAGACTTCATGGGGTTCGGAGTCAATGTTGAGGACTCCCAGGGCAACTCCCTCCCTATTGTATACTTCTGTGCCACCACCTCTCGTGGGTCTGTCCTGCCGGTGGGTCAGGACATACCTGGGGATGGTGATGGCAGTGTCTGGGACATTGTCTGTCAGGTATGATTCCGTGAGTATGACTATGTCAGGCTGTTGCTTGACTAGTCTGTGGGAGAGCTCTCCCAACTTTGGCACAAGCCCCCAGATGTTAGTAAGGAGGCCTTTGCAGGGTCGACAGGGCTGGATTTGCCGTTGTTGTTTCCGGTGCCTAGGTCGATGCCGGGTGGTCCGTCCGGTTTCATTCCTTTTTATTGACTTCGTAGCAGTTAGATACAACTGAGTGGCTTGCTAGGCCATTTCAGAGGGCATGTAGGAGTTAACCACATTGCTGTGGGTCTGGAGTCACATGTAGACCAGACCAGGTAAGGACAGCTGATTTCTTTCCCTGAAGGACATTAGTGAACCAGATGGGGTTTTACAACAATCAACAATGGTTTCATGGCCATCATTAGACTAGCTTTTAATTCCAGATTAAATTCAAATTCCACCTTCTGCTGTGGTGGGATTCGAACCCATGTCCCCAGAGAAATACCCTGGGTCTCTTGGTTACTAGTCCAGTGGTAATACCACTACGCCACTGCCTACCCTGATAGATTCCTCGCAAAACAAGAAAAGATGAAGATGATGCACGATAAGCACGTGGGTGTGGAATTACCACCATTACAGACAGGGCAGAAAGTCAGTGTAATTCATCCACAAGAAAAGTGTGGTTCCCTGCAGAAGTGTCCAAAGTCTGCAATGAACCAAGATCTTATGAAGTAACCACCCCTAATGGAACAGTGCTAAGATAAAGTTAGCTGAGAACTAGCTAACAACACTGCCTGACATCCCTAGTGCATCGAGAACATGGTCAAACTCAGATCTGCAGAAGGTAGCAGGAGAAAATGACCAGTGTGAAGATTGAGCACAGGATGACTGTCAGAAGTCAAAGCAAGAAAACCGGTAAGTCTGGTTCTCCATCAAGTTACACGGTGACAAATTCAGTTCGGTCAGTGGACTGCCTGTACGGTTCAGAGACACTTGACTAAAGAACATTAGATTCAATGCATGTGTCAATATTTCTCAAAGTCATTGCATTCTGTTATGCATATTGTTTATCTTCTGTGCATTTCCATTTTAGGAAAGGGGAAGTTGTGATATTGCTTTAATACTGTAAGTATTCCACACAGCATCACAGGAAGTGCTGTCATTCAGCATGTGATCAGTTGGTTGGAGTTGAGCAAGACACCTTGTCATACATGTAAGACAAAGCTCTCTTGTAAATGTGTTACTCTACAAATAAAGAACCCACAGTTTTATAACCACTCAACTTAATATTGTTTGGTTCTTCATTGCTACATAAAAGCAACAACACAACAGAGGACACCCTCCTGCCCGGAGGCCATTAGAGCCACTTAAATGGCTAAATAAGGGTCTCTTCCCACTGCAGCTGGCATTTTGCCAGTAGCGGGTAGGCCCCTCTGTCGTATGGGGAGACCGCCTGGTGAACCCTGGCAGCCTCCCTGCGGGCTCGGTGAGGGCTCTCCTACTTGGGAACTTTGGCCCATGGAGACCCACGGCAACTCCCCCCACCGCTCTCACCAATGCCCACTCTCCCCGCCCCAAGACCCCACTTAGCTGGTTGGAAGGGTTATCTGCTCCCATGGCATACTCTCTTCCAAACACATTCCCATCAGTGGCCACCTCTCCTGCTGGTGCTGCTGAGACTGCTGAGATGTTGGCCCTCCAATTGGCCGCCAGCTCCTGGAGGCGGACGCCTATCCTTAAAAGGGACACAAGTCCCGATGGCAGCTCATTAGTTGTCGGATGGCTGAAAAATGTGGCTGGTGTCCTACAAACAGCCAAGGCGGAGTTGCCGCTTCCCGGCTTTCAGGCCTGTCGTGGGGAACCCGCCACGCTGACAAAATTCCGGCCAACGTTTCAGTTTGTGACCCTTTATCAGAACTGAGAAAAGTAAGAAAAGTTAGTAATAGGTTTTATGCAAGTGGAAGGGGGGAGGGTGGGAAGTAGAAAATTAGGGAAGATCTGCTATAAATTGGAGGGCAGCACAGATTAAATGACAAAAGCTTTCATGGTACAAAACCAAAGGGAGTGGTAATGGAACAAGAAAAAAAACAAAAGATATGTCTAGATGAGGTGTGAATGACAGGATAGTAAAGGAATTAAGAAAGAGACGAGAGAAGAGACCACATCAGCAAATAAACACGAAACAAAATGGGGCAAAGGTTATAATTTAAAATTGTTGAACTCAATGTTGAATCCAGAAGGCTGTAAAGTGCCCAGTCAAAAGATGAGGTGCTGTTTCTCGAGCTTGTGTTGAGTTTCATTGGAACACTGTTGCAGGTCAAGGACAGAAAGGTCAGAGTGGGAGTGAGGCACAGAACTGAAATGACAGGTAGCAGCATGCTCAGGGCCAAGCTCACAGACTGAATGGAGGTGTTCTGCAAAGTGGTCACCCACTCTGCATTTGGTCTCCCCAATATAGAGGAGACCACATTGTGAGCAGAGAATACAGTATACTAAATTGAAGAAGTAAGATTAAATATTTCTCTTATAGCCAATGAAGAAAAGGAATTAAACAATGTTTTAATCTTGCTTTGCATTGACAATATATTTTGTTTTTATGCACACTACATGTGAAAATTTTCCCATCAATTGTTTTAGTCATTTACTCTGCTTCATGTGCAGTACAGAATGAACCACTACAACAAATCGTTATATTCATTACATCCTATGAAGTTTCATATTAAATCATTGTTACAGCAAATCATTTGTTGTGTTAAATGACTTGTTATCACTCAGTTCTGCTAAGAAATTAGCGTTTCACTGCCTTCAGGAACATTATGCAAAATTGCAGCACACAGGCAGAAAATCACATGGCAACTGTAGAAGTTCATGGAGGAATTTGTCACAGGATGTCATTTCATGCCAAACCACTTGCCATCATAACTGTATAGCGCACACAATTTCTAACACATCCAATTCTCAGAGTCATGATAATTTCCCTCTGTAGTTTTCCAATGTTTATGTGACACTTTTTATGCTCAAACTGCTGAGAATTATTTTTTATTATGTTGACTAATTCTCTGTTCATTTACTTGCAGGAACTGCTCCCATTCTGTCTCTTTATGTAACATCAATCAACACAAGAGAATCTTAACTGAAAACAAAGCCATCAAAACCCAAAAGTGTTTTATAAATACATAAAGAGCAAAAGGATAACTAAGGAAAGAATAGGGAAAATTACAAACTAAAAAAGTAAGCTGTGCATGGAGATGGAAGACATGGGCATGGTTCTTGTTGAATACTTTGAGTCTGTCTTCACAAAAGAGGGGCCGATACAGCCATTGTAGTTAAAGAAGAGTGTGAAGTATTGGAGGGAGTAAACATAGTTAAAGAGGACAGATTAAGTGGTTAAGCATCTTAGAATGTAGATAAATGGCCAGGCCCCTGCACCAGGCTCTGATCTTAGAAAGTGGGATTAGGCTGGAAAGATTTTTTTTGGCCAACACGGACACAATGGGCTGAATGGCTTCCTTCTGTACTGTAAATGTTTATGATTCTGTGAAGTCTCTGTCACTGACTTGGCAGTGAATCACTAATCTATGCTCCATTTAAATGGTTAAACATGTGACATCTCTCTCAAATACCTGGGATAGCAACAATAATGTTTACATTTTGATATCATTAAATATACATATAAAAATCTGATCACTTTAGTTATTGAGTTTGAATGCTTCTAAGTACGACATTTGTGGAAACCAGGTGATTGTTCTGCAATCCTTATCACCAGCAACCTTACTAACACCATCCAATTGTCTTCCTTCAGTCCAGTGTTATTGGTCTTGGCCTCACTTTATTTATAAATAAAAACACCAATACCAAATCCAGAACAAATATCACATTTATCAAATCAACTCAATTTCAATATGTGTCTAATAGTTAAAAGAAATAATTCGGAATCACCCTTGTGCAAGCTCTTAGTGCCTGTCTTCTGTGCTTGTTTAATTATCCTAGAACTTTTAAGAAGTATTTCCCTAAAGGCTACAGGGTAGGAGGTGGAAGGCTGCTGAGCTTCCATTGAGGACACCAGATAGCTGTGGTAGGCGGCCTCTGGCTGTATGCATCAGAGAATGTTTGACATTGAATGTAAATGTACAATGTAAATATAACCTGTAACAGCCAGTGTCGTCAGGCACTTCATGTACTTCATTAAAATCCTGAATTGAAAGAAACTGATCTGTATTGCACTTCATGTAATGTCAAATTTGAACTGTCATGTAATGTATTTTTACAAATTTTATGAAAAAAAGCCTCAGGGAGATGTGGGCCTTGAGGCCAGTGCAGTTAGTACTTTTTGGTACATGCCCATCAGCCTTCTTTGTTATCTTGGGTCCTGAAAGTCTGCATCTGCAGCAGAGCTAGTATGCAATCTTGCCCTGTCAAGCTGGAACCCATGGTGTCCTATTGCCCTGTCCTAACTCCTGCACAGTTGTGCCCAATGATTCACCATGTGACATCCTGTCCTCCAGCCCAACCTCCAAAATGTGGTGTTTGCAAGGGTGAGACATTGCAATAATGACAGGATGGCTGGCATCCTCTTTCTGAACTACCAAAGGTATCTTTCAATTTTCGCAGCTGAAATGAAGGTGAGATATATGGGTTAGCATTTAGTGTGAATGGAGAGAAAGGATCCTGCTGATAACAGCTAGTTTGTTATGCAGAGTGTGTAGGGTGAGATAGAAGTAGGAAAGGAAAAAAGAGATACAATATGAAGAAACCCTGTGCAATATCTTCTCCCAGCATTGCCACTCACCACAGCCATCACGCTCCCTCTGCCCAAGGTGGTCAGCACGTTTTCTTCCATCGGGGAAAGGGTATGCAGACTGATTCCACCTCCTCCAGTTACAGCATCCTGTCTCAGGTTGTGCGTGACCTTCCTTTGCAAGAGAGAAGGGAGGGTGTTAATGATAATCTTGGGATATGCTTAGTGAATCTGCCTGTCCTGCTGGAGTAGCGGGGGTGCAACAGATGTGAGGTGTGGGGAAATGAGGGTTGCAATAGTGGCGAGGGTGTGAGTAGGAGAAAAAGCAGGTGGAGTGAAATGTAGTTCACAGTGAACAGAAGCTGGGGAGGAGACTATTATGAATAGTGTGGCTGGAGGTGGTAGAGATGTGAGCAGGGAGTAATATCCTTACCTTTAGCCAACTGTTCATACATTACAGTGTTACGACCATGTGAGGCAGGGGTCTAGGGCTCCCCTCTCAGCCTTTTCCTGGTTTGGCCGTACATGGTTTAATTTTAAAAAATCATGTTTTTAGCTTCCCTTCAGTGAGTCCTTGCTCACTTCTCTCGAATTGTGATTGCAAAGAAATCATCCAGACAGGTTTTCTCAGATTTAAACAAGAAAGGTGTACGTTTATTAACCTTGCTATGACCAGGTGCGAGAGGGGTCTAGGCGTTCCCTCTCAGCCTTTGCCTGGTTTACCCGTAACAGGATTTAATTTTAAAACACTGTTTTTAGCTCCCCCTCAGTGAATCCTTGTTCACTGCTTTCCAATTGACAGGCAAAGAAATCAAATCAGACAGGTTTTCTTAGATTTAACCAAGAAAGGTGGAAGTTTATTAATCTTAAACTCTGATTCAGTTAACGACTACGAATACGCGACGCGACCACGCTAGCATGCATACACAAGAAACGCACATGCAGATAGAGACAGAAAAAGTAGAAAGAATAAAGGGGAAAAGTTTGAGGCAATAGCTGGGTGTATTTACAGTCCTTTGGTTGCTGTTAAAATTTGCTGTTCATTGGGGCCCAGTGCACGCTTTAACTTGTTTCGATGTAGGAGTCTTTTCTCTCTTGTGGTTTAAGCATCTTCAGTGGGTCCGGAGGCTTGTGACAAAGTGAGAGGGAACCAGTCAGGAGAGAGGCTCTCTTCCAGGTTCAGTTGCAATCTGCTGTCTGTCTTCAAACTGTCGTGTGTCTAGTTCAAAAAGCTTGGACCAGCAGGTTAGTCATGTGACTTAACTTCAATCAAAGACTTTACATCCAAACCACTCGTGCGTTTGTGGATTCTCCATCTTAGAAAATACTGGAATGTGAGCTTTCTTACACATTCAGTGTCTGGTGATCAAAATCCACTTGGGTTAATTGGACCAGGGAGTAGTTCTTTATCTCTCCAAACACTGTCTCTCAGTATGCAAATGTCTCCAGCCAAATGTCTGGTGATCTCTTCAAACAAGTAATTTCTTCACTCCAGCAACTGTTTAAATTTAATATTCATATGACAAAATTAATATGCCTCATTCTTGGCAGGTGGGGGTCTTTATAACAACCTTAAAACTCTAATTCAGTTAAAGCTACTAAAAATACGCGATGAGACCATGCTAGCAAGTGCACACGATAAACACACATGCAATAGGAGACAGAGGAGGAAAAAGAAGGGGAAAGATTTGAAGCAATAGCTGGAGTTCAGTTACTGGTTTTGGATTGGATGTAAAGTCTTTGATTGAAGTTAAGTTTTGCAGTTCTTGTTGGGGCCCAGTGCACACTTTCAAACTTGTTTCACTGGTCTTCTGACTTGAGGCTTAAGTTACTTCCGTGGGTCCCTGGAACTTTGCATGAGTGAGAGAGAGAGAGCGAGGTCCTCTCTTCTTGAAGTTCACTTTCTGTCTCTACTAAAACTGTTCTGTGTCAGGCACAATTCAAAAAACTCCAGGATGGCCAGCAGGTTGGTCATGTGGCTAGCTCCTTGTTTAGAGCAGCCTCGCCTGTGAGATTTGTGGATTTCTTCAAGCTTACCAGACACTCTCAGTAGGGGGGGGGGGGGTGCAGGGGTAGGGGAATGCTGGCTCAATGACTCTCAATGTCTCTTGATCATCACCACTGAAAAAAACCATTTGGCTAATTGAATCAGGGAGTCCTCCCATTCTCTTCTTCATGCAACTGATTTTTAGAATGCAAATATGCAGCCATGTTTTGGTCTTTTTAAACAAGTTATTTCAAGTCCAGTAACAGTTAAAAAATAATGTTCCATTTAACAAAATTAATATGTCTCATTTTGGCAGGTGTGGTTTCCGTCACACATCCACTTCCAATGGAATGAAATGTGATAATAGGAGAGCATTTCATTTTAAAAATAGAAACAAGAGAAAGTACAAAAAACACACATGCATTTCTCTCAATCATTCAGAAATCCTAAAATTGTTACAGCCTGTCTTTCCTTTGTAGCAGTGCTGCTTTAAACTGCCCCTTTTCCCTTGAGATGGGTCTGAGATAGTTATATGTTGCCCAAAGGGGTTTGTAGTTTCTTTACCATCAGCCTGCAATACATTGGGAATGGGCATCCCAATAAACCTGTGATTTTTGAGGGGGGGGTGGGGGTTGCAGGTTTCACATTTCCATAACTTCCTGGGATGCCTTTGTTCCTGTTGAGGTCTGAAGGGGGAGGGTTAGATTTAATTAGCTCTGGTTTGGAGTTCTGCTCATCAGAGTCGGCAGTGGGTGGATCCACTCTGATCTCTCTTTCAGTGTTCAGATGAATCATGCTGGGGCTTTTCACTTTAGGGTATCATTAGTTCCCTTCTCTCCTGACTGTGGGGGTGGATTCTTTGCTAATCTGCCCTTTGTCCTCTGGGACACTCCAGCTTGCAGGTATTTGTCCAGATTCTGGACAGGGGTCTCTTACAATTCACCAGCCCTCTGCTGGAGGGTCCTCCAAACACTGGTACAGGACTTAGGGGTACAGAGTTCACTGTAGGTTGGAGTTTCCTCTCAACCAGGCACATGTGGCACTACTACAGTATTCGATCACATCTTTGTGGAGTTTTGGCCAGTCAAACCGTTGTCTTATGCAGGCTTTGGTTTTTCGTATACCGACATGTACAGCCATTGTAATCTCATGGGCCATTCTTAATATTTCTCTCTGGTACCTCTGCGGCACCACTAACTGGTGAACCACTGTCCACTCTTTGTCCTCAGGTCTGTGAGGAGAATTCCATTTCCTCTGGTCCTGATGAAGGGTCACTGACTTGAAACATTAACTCTGCTTCTCTCTCCACAGATGCTGCCAGATCTGCTGAGTATTTGCAGCATTTCTTGATTTTATTCCATTTCCTTACCAGTACCACATTCTTTAAATTGTAGCTTCAATTTCAGACTGGGCAGCCTGTGCTAACTTTCTGAATGCTGGGTCGGCTCGCTGGGCCTCAGTTAGGGAAGATCCATTTAATCCATTCCCTTGGTCCTCTAACTTGCAGACAGACAGACCTCACGGTCATCCACCGGCAGTGCCAATTCTGTTTGCTCTTGGAGAAATGGTTTGGTCATGGCCTGATTCACTACACATTCTGGGGAACTACAGGGGACCATCTCCTACCATTGCCCTGTCTCTCTGACCTCCTGCTGTCTCTCTTTCACTACCGGGGAAGCTACCACCTTCGTTCCTGCCATATCATTATTTAGGAGCAGGTCAACTCCATCCACAGGCAAACTAGGGACAATTCCTCCGGTCACCGGTCCCGAAACTAGGTCGCACTACAAGTGCACCCAGTGTAAAGGTACAGGTGTACACTGCCCTCCAATACCATTCACACCATTCTGGTATTTAATGCACTCTGTGGGGGAAAGGTCATGCCTTTTCCCAGTAAAAGGGATCTAGTGGCCCCTGTGTCCCTGAGGATTACTTTGGGCTTGCTTGCCCCACTGGAGGGATTACTCTGCCTTCAGGCACAAAATTCAGGCAGGGGATGGGCACAATCGAAATGTGGAGCTTATTCAAGGAGCAGCTACTGCGTGTCCTTGATAAGTATGTACCTGTCAGGCAGGGAGGAAGTTGTCGAGCGAGGGAGCCGTGGTTTACTAAAGAAGTTGAAGCGCTTGTCAAGAGGAAGAAGAAGGCTTATGTTAGGATGAGACGTGAAGGCTCAGTTAGGGCACTTGAGAGTTACAAGCTAGCCAGGAAGGATCTAAAGGGAGAGCTAAGAAGAGCAAGGAGAGGACACGAGAAGTCATTGGCGGATAGGATCAAGGAAAACCCTAAGGCTTTCAATAGGTATATCAGGAATAAAAGAATGACTAGAGTTAGATTAGGGCCAATCAAGGATAGTAGTGGGAAGTTGTGTGTGGAATCAGAGGAGATAGGGGAAGCGTTAAATGAATATTTTTCGTCAGTATTTACAGTAGAGAAAGAAAATGTTGTCGAGGAGAATACTGAGATTCAGACTACTAGGCTAGATGGGATTGAGGTTCACAAGGAGGAGGTGTTAGCAATTTTGGAAAGTGTGAAAATAGATAAGTCCCCTGGGCCAGATGGGATTTATCCTAAGATTCTCTGGGAAGCTAGGGAGGAGATTGCAGAGCCTTTGTCCTTGATCTTTATGTCGTCATTGTCGACAGGAATAGTGCCGGAAGACTGGAGGATAGCAAATGTTGTCCCCTTGTTCAAGAAGGGGAGTAGAGACAGCCCTGGTAATTATAGACCTGTGAGCCTTACTTCGGTTGTGGGTAAAATGTTGGAAAAGGTTATAAGAGATAGGATTTATAATCATCTTGAAAAGAATAAGTTCATTAGCGATAGTCAGCACGGTTTTGTGAATGGGAGGTCGTGCCTCACAAACCTTATTGAGTTTTTCGAGAAGGTGACCAAACAGGTGGATGAGGGTAAAGCAGTGGATGTGGTGTATACGGATTTCAGTAAGGCGTTTGATAAGGTTCCCCACGGTAGGCTGTTGCAGAAAATACGGAAGTATGGGGTTGAAGGTGATTTAGAGCTTTGGATCAGAAATTGGCTAGCTGAAAGAAGACAGAGGGTGGTGGTTGATGGCAAATGTTCATCCTGGAGTTTAGTTACTAGTGGTGTACCGCAAGGATCTGTTTTGGGGCCACTGCTGTTTGTCATTTTTATAAATGACCTGGATGAGGGTGTAGAAGGGTGGATTAGTAAATTTGCGGATGACACGAAGGTCGGTGGAGCTGTGGATAGTGCCGAAGGATGTTGTAGGGTACAGAGGGACATAGATAGGCTGCAGAGCTGGGCGGGGAGATGGCAAATGGAGTTTAATGCGGAAAAGTGTGAGGTGATTCACTTTGGAAGGAGTAACAGGAATGCAGAGTACTGGGCTAATGGGAAGATTCTTGGTAGTGTAGATGAACAGAGAGATCTTGGTGTCCAGGTACATAAATCCCTGAAAGTTGCTACCCAGGTTAATAGGGCTGTTAAGAAGGCATATGGTGTGTTAGCTTTTATTAGTAGGGGGATCGAGTTTCAGCGCCACGAG
The DNA here is from genome assembly GCF_036365525.1 of Heterodontus francisci. Classification (NCBI taxonomy): domain Eukaryota; kingdom Metazoa; phylum Chordata; class Chondrichthyes; order Heterodontiformes; family Heterodontidae; genus Heterodontus; species Heterodontus francisci. The sequence continues at coordinate 101,045,471 of NC_090375.1, read as the reverse complement.
GTCATGCTGCAGCTGTACAAAACTCTGGTGAGGCCGCACCTGGAGTATTGCGTGCAGTTCTGGTCACCGCATTATAGGAAGGATGTGGAAGCTTTGGAAAGGGTGCAGAGGAGATTTACTAGGATGTTGCCTGGTATGGAGGGAAGGTCTTACGAGGAAAGGCTGAGGGACTTGAGGTTGTTTTCGTTGGAGAGAAGGAGGAGGAGGTGACTTAATAGAGACATATAAGATAATCAGAGGGTTAGATAGGGTGGATAGTGAGAGTCTTTTTCCTCGGATGGTGATGGCAAACACGAGGAGACATAGCTTTAAGTTGAGGGGTGATAGATATAGGACAGATGTTAGAGGTAGTTTCTTTACTCAGAGAGTAGTAGGGGCGTGGAACGCCCTGCCTGCAACAGTAGTAGACTCGCCAACTTTAAGGGCATTTAAGTGGTCATTGGATAGACATATGGATGAAAATGGAATAGCGTAGGTCAGATGGTTTCACAGGTTGGCGCAACATCGAGGGCCGAAGGGCCTGTACTGCGCTGTAATGTAATGTTGTAATGTTCTAAAAAAAATCCTGATAACCTTCAGGAATCCTATTGAATTTTCCTGCACCCACAGCAGTATGTTTTCTGGGCCTTACTACAGCTGCAGTTAAAGCCATAGCCTGTTCAGCTGTGCTTTCCATCAGGGTACCTTCTCCTTCACTGAGCGGGTATGCCCTGATTAACCCTACAGGCTTTCCCTGTAGTTTCCAGCAGTCAGCTATTCGATGGCCTGCTTTATTACAATGGAAGCACACAGGTCTACGGGTCTCATTCCAATTTAGAGCACCTTCCTTTTTGGCTGGAGGAGGACCCCCTGTGACTCCTGCTTTTCTCTCTCTCCCAGGACTGCTTGGGCTCCTATCACCTTCCCACCCTTTGTTCTTTTCGGATTTGTGGGGGGTGACTCGGAAATATTTCCCCCGGGAACCTACTTGTATATTAAAGCAAACTTATCAGCCAGAACTCTTGCTTGTCTTGCTCTATGAACGTTTTGTTCCTCCACATGAGTCTTTATGGAGAGTGGGAGAGAGTTTTTAAATTCCTCTAGCAGAAATACCTCTCTGTGGTTTTCATAGCTGTGCTGCACTTTAAGAACCCTCAACCACTGGTCAAAAGCCAGCTGCTTACTCCTCTCAAACTCCAAGTAAGTTTGATCAGCTTGCTTCCTGAGGGTTCGAAACTTCTGGCGGTATGCTTCCAGTACTAGCTCATATGCCCCGAGGATAGCACAATATACATTAATGATTTAGATGAGGGAACTAAATGTAATATCTCCAAATTTGCAGATGACACAAAACTGGGTGGGAGGGTGAGTTGTGAGGAGGATGCAGAGAGGTTTCAGGGTGATTTGGACAAGTTGAGTGAGTGGGCTAATGCACGGCAGATGCAGTATCATGTGGATAAATGTGAGGTTATCCACTTTGGTAGCAAAAACAGGAAGGCAGATTATTATCTGAATGGCTCTAAACTGAGAGAGAGGAATATGCAGTGAGACCTGGGTGTTCTCATACATCCGTCGCTGAAGGTAAGCATGCAGGTGCAACAGGCGGTAAAAATGGCAAATGGTATGTTGGCCTTCATAGTGAGACGATTCGAGTACAGAAACAGGGATGTCTTGCTGCAATTATACAGGGCCTTGGTGAGGCCACACCTGGAATATTGTGTGCAGTTTTGGTCTCCTTATCTGAGGAAGGATGTTCTTGCTCTAGAGGGAGTGCAGTGAAGGTTTACCAGACTGATTCCTGGGATGGCGGGACTGACATTTATTTATTTATTTAGAGATACAGCACTGAAACAGGCCCTTCGGCCCACCGAGTCCGTGCCGACCATCAATCACCCATTTACACTAATCCTACATTAATCCCATTACCCTCTCACATCCTCACCTTCCCTCAATTCCCCATACCACCTACCTATACTAGGGGCAATTTATAATGGCCAATTTACCTATCAACCTGCAAGTCTTTGGCTCTGGGAGGAAACTGGAGCACTCGGCGAAAACCCACGCGGTCACAGGGAGAACTTGCAAACTCTGCGCAGGCAGTACCCAGAATCAAACCCGGGTCACTGGAGCTGTGAGGCTGCGGTGCTAACCACTGCGCCACTGTGCCGCCCACTGAGATTGAGTCGGTTAGGATTATATTCGCTGGAGTTCAGAACAGTGAGAGGGGATCTCATAGAAACCTATAAAATTCTAACAGGACTTGACAGGGTAGATGCAGGAAGGATGTTCCCGATAGTGGGGGAGTCCAGAACCAGGGGTCATAGTCTAAGGATACAGGGTAAACCTTTCAGGACTGTGTTGAGGAGAAATTTCTTCACCCAGAGAGTGGTGAGCCTGTGGAATTTGCTACCACAGAAAGCAGTTGAGGCCAAAACATTGAATGTTTTCAAAAAGGAGTTAGATATAGCTCTTGGGTCTAAAGGGATCAAAGGGTATGGGACAAAAGTCGGAACAGGCTACCGAGTTGGATGATCAGCCATGATCATAATGAATGGCGGAGCAGGCTCGAAGGGCCAAATGGCCTACTCCTGCTCCTATTTTCTACGTTTCTATTTCTTGTCAGTTCATAATTTGAAGAACTTTCATCTGGCAACAGGGAATAAACCTCACGGGCTTTTCCTGTTACTTTGCAACAGAAGTGTCCAGTTCTCAGCTGACCATTTTAAATGACTTGCCAGTTTCTCAAAAGATATAAAAATGCTTCCATGTCTCCCTCATTGAATTTTGGAATCAATTCGAAAAATTTTTAAAACTCAGTGCACAGCCCCGAATTACTATTCTCCATATTGGCCAAGCTTTCACTTGGGGTTAGTCTGTCACCCCCTAGTTAACTCAAGCTGCCTCAGCTCTCTTTCCTCCCGCTCCTTCTGGAAGTTTCTTTCTTTCCCTCTCTCTCTTCTAACTCAAGTTTCCTCTGTTCCAGTTGTATCTTTGCTAGCAATACCCAGTCAGAGTATATTTCTAACCCTGTTCCTGTTTCTTCATATTTGAGGGAAAAATGGTTGGCCACTAGTCTTAGGCATTCCAATTTCCTAGCTTTGGCCCGGAAAGTGATCCCACACTGCTCAACCATATTTCTCAACTCTTCCATAGACAGTGCCTTTAACTTATCCCAAGTTACTTCACCCTGGCTTGGGGAGTTACTGGCTTCAGTCAACACAACAATCAATACAGAAAACCTGTATTGAAATCAATTTCTCTTTTAGATTGGGATCAACTTGACTTCCCACTTCTAATTTCTCGTTTGTCTGTGGGTCCAATCTGGGATGCTAGCCCTCTAATTTCTGTTCTGACCAGGTGAGGCAGGGGTCTGGGGCTTCCCCTCAGCCTATTCTTGGTTTGGCTGTAACATAGTTTTGTTTTTAAAACACTATGTTTTAGCTTCCCCTGAATGAGTCCTTGCTCACCGCTCTCTAATTGTGATTGCAAAGAAATCAACCAGACAGGTTTCCTCAGATTTAAACATGAAAGGTGTAAGTTTATTAGCCTTTAAACTCTAATTCAGTTTAAACTACTAAAAATATGCTACGCAACCATGCTAGCATGCATACACGACAAACACACACGCAGATAGAGACAGAGGAGGAGAACGAAGGAAAAAGGTTTGAAGTAATAGCTGGAGTTCAGTTACTAGTTTTGGATTGGATGTAAAGTCTTTGATTGAAGTTAAGTCTTGCAGTTCTCGTTGGGGCCCAGTGCACACTTTCAAACTTGTTTCCATGGTCTTCTGTCTCGAGGCTTAAGTTACTTCCATGGGACCCTGAAACTTGCATGTGAGAGCAAGAGAGAGAGAGAGAGAGAGATGTTCTCTTCTAAAAGTTTAGTTGCAGTCTCTACCAAAACTGTTCTGTGTCAGGCACAATTCAAAAAACCCCAGGTTGGCCAGCAGATTAGTCATATGACTAGCTCCTTGTTTAGAGCAGCCTCGCCTGTGAGATTTGTGTATTCCTTCAAGCTTACCAGGCACTCTCAGTGGGGGGGGGGGGGGGGGGGTGGGGGAGGAGGGTGGAATGCTGGCTCAATGACTCTCAATGTCTCTTGATTGTCAATATTGATAAAACCCATTTGGCTAATTGAATCAGGGAGTACTCCCATTGTCTTCTTCATGCAACTGTCTTTTGGAGTGCAAATGTGCAGCCATGTTTTCAGCCACTGTTGTGGTCTTTTTAAACAAGTTATTTCAAGTCCAGTAACAGTTCAAAAATAGTGTTCTTGATAACAAAATTAACATGTGGTATGGTTTCCATCACAGCAGAAACAGGTCATTTGGCCCAACTGGTCTATGCTGGCATTTATGCTCCTCCAACCTTACTTCATCTAAACCTATCAAAATATTCTTATATTCCTTTCTCCCTCATGCGTTTATCTAGCTTCCCCTTAAATGCATCTGTACTATTCTTCTCAACTGCTCCCTTTGGTAGTAAATTCCACAATCTCACCGTTCTCTGGGTAAAGAAATTTTTCCTGAATTCCTTATTCAATTTATTAATGAACATTTTATATTGATGACCCCTACCTCTGGTCCCACCTTATGTTCTTATGTTCTAACATCTTCCCTACGTCCACCCTATCAAACTCCATCATAACAACTGTTGACTTGCTGCTCCAGTTCAAATACAGGTGAAACAGAGGACTGCAGAATGAAAGAAATATGATTGCCACAGGATAACATGACGCACAGTAGCTACATTGAGGGCGTGGAATCCTTCTTTGTTGATAATAATGGCTGAGTTCAAATGGGGGACATGCAAGACAATGTGTGTGCAGTCAATGGCACCCTGCACAATGGGAAAGCCTGCAATCCATACAAACCCTTGTGCCCACAGCAACTGCTTGTCTCTAGCAAGAGGGAATGAGATTAAACGGTCTCTCTGCGTATAGAGAGTCTCAGTGACTTCCCTTATGCAGCAGTGTACTGCAAACTGTGAAATCCTACATATATTTCCACAACAGCATGTAAGGAACCGGACCCATAAAAGTTAAGAGTCACCATCACTTTGGACAGCCACAGGCAATGTTGTACTTTCCCTGCTTTGAGGTTTCAGTTATCATTGAAGCAGTTTGCAGATTTCAGTCACGATCTCTTTTGTGAAGTAAAGACATCTCAAGCATTGGTCTTCACTGACGTTGAGGTCAGAGAATTGCTCCCTGAAAAACCTCGACGGATCTGGCCTCATGCTGAAAGCTGTTTTCCCCTCCTCCTTCTTCCTCTTCTAGCAGCGTGCCCTGCTCTGTATAACCTCTTTTCATTCTCCCAGTCATGTTCCATTCCCAGAAGAAGTCCTAACAGGCCATCGTTGTTTGGAAGCAACTATTTTTGGCACAAAATATTTTAAATGAATCAAAAAGTACTGCAAAATCAACCCTGTAGAGTACTTACTCAAACTTTAGCGAAATATAGGAAACATCCAAAAAAAAGTCTACAATTGCACCAGCAGCAGCTAGAAGCAATATTCCAGTAACTATTCTGAAAGTACTTCACGATACCTTTAAAAAGCACTCGTGTAGCTCCTTCATGCCTTTTAACATTGTTTAATTTTTCCATATTAATTCATTTAATGTACTTAGTCATAGTTTACTTTTTAACAATAAACAATTTTCAGTTACTGCAGCACACATGCATCCCACTTAAAATTATTATATAATTTATATGATTCAAATTGTGGTGATAGGTTTCTTTTGCATTGTGAAAATATTATTTTTACAACTGATTTAAATATTATACAATACACAGTTAAAATTAGACTGAAGCTCCTCATTACGCTTTATGTATTATTGATGTTGTGCTTTATGCTTTATGACTGGAATACTTCAAAGACTTCTAAGCTTATTAATTTTGACATTAAAAGTCCAACTTCCCAAATTCACTTGCTGAAAAATGCATCACATATTTCCTACATTAATTATGCTTCTTATACTTTACCTATTTTGAATACCAATAAAAAATTAAAACTAGGGAGAATGTAAACAGAAATCAGTTGATATATATGTATGATTCACTGAAGGCTCTTTCCAATTCACTCCATATCATACAGAAGTAGTATTGTTACAACTGTCTTCAAGACAGCAACAATAATAGTAGGAAGAACAAAGTCTGCACCAACTGAGAATAGTCTGACCATAGATGACACTAAAATGAAAAAGAATTTTGAAAAGGAAAGGCAAAACAAAAATACTTTCCATTGCTGCATATGGTAGTTGGCAGTGAGCATTTGGATGATCAATTACCCCCGCTCAGTGGTCCAGATAAAACTGCAAAATATAGAGTAGATTTTCATTGTAACCAGCTGCATGCCCTTTATAGAACCCATCCATTCTTTTTATTTCATTGATATTAATCGGTAATCATGTAATGCCTTTCAAGTAGTGGCTTGAGATGATCAAGCTAATTTCTTTTAGTGCACTCAAAATAATGTTCTCCACTTCTGATATTTAAGAGTGTGGCAAGATGTATTTCCTTTATGATACTTCCATCAACCTGGAACAGATAGGCAGTTCTTCATTTATTGTCATCCTGACCTGCAAATTGACATACTGGAGAAAGTGCAGAAAAGGTATAAAAGGACATCAGCAAAATTTAAACGGCATGTTTAAAATTGGCAGTCATCTATATTGGCCAGAAAGTGATAGCCATTATCTATTTACATAAATGTCAATTTGAAAGTTGCCAGTTATTGCATCTTAAATGCTCTGTTTATTTCAGATAGAATCAATTGTGTTTCCTCACAAGTTCAAACCTCATTAATTTATGCTGAATGCAAGAACAAATATACTGAATTGTCATGAAAAATGTAGTGAAAGAGCCTTATTAAAGAGAGCTATTTTACCTTTCCAATAAATTTGTGCTTACAGTTCATAAGCTGTAATAAATGTCCCAGATTTGAAGGCTGTCCATTAAATAGACCTCTGGTATTCTTTGTAACATGTGACATTTATATGTCCAAGTACTGTAAAATTACAATTGAAATTAAGCTGTTTCTAAATTGAGAATATATATTAGGGCGGCACAGTGACGCAGTGGTTAGCACCGCAGCCTCACAGCTCCAGGGACCTGGGTTCAATTCTGGGTACTGCCTGTGCGGAGTTTGCAAGTTCTCCCTGTGTCTGCGTGGGTTTCCTCCGGGTGCTCCGGTTTCCTCCCACATGCCAAAGACTTGCAGGTTGATAGGTTAATTGGCCGTTATAAATTGCCCCTAGTATAGGTAGGTGGTAGGGAAATATATAGGGACAGGTGGGGATGTGGTAGGAATATGGGATTAGTGTAGGATTGGTATAAATGGGTGGTTGATGGTCGGCACAGACTCGGTGGGCCGAAGGGCCTGTTTCAGTGCTGTATCTCTAAATTAAGAGCATGAAAGCACTTTAACACCTTAAATGAAACAAATTAATTCATTGATATTTCAGCTATAGCACATGCACCCAATGGCTATTTAACCAAAAATGCACCTCTGCTGCAATGGCAAGTCTTATGAAGATAGCACGGGGCCTCTTCACATCGCCCACCACCTCCAGGATTTTGGCCATCACGTTACACCAGCCAATGTATGGAGCAGGGAAATCACGTTTGCACGAGTGTGCTCGCTATAAGTGACGGGAAGGGTTGAGCAGGTTGGGGCTCCTTTCTCTGGGAAAGACAAAACTAAGAGGAGTCCTGATAGAGTATTTAAAATTATGAAGGTGCTCAACAGTTCAATTGTGGAGGAGCAGTTTCCACTTGTCGGTGAGTCCACAACAAGAGGCATAAATATAAGAAAGTTGATGACAGATCAAAGAGAGAATTTAGGAAAAATGTTTTATACAAAGAGTAGTGAGAATGTGACACATTTAAGGGGAGGCTTGATGCATACACAAGAGAGAAAGGAAAGGAGGGACATTGGGGCAGGGAAGAAAGAGGTAATTAGAATGGGATTAGGCTTGTATGGAGTATAAACAACAGCATACACCAATTGGGAGGGGAAGGAGAGTGTTGTAATTTTTATTTTAAACAGCTCCTCCAAAGTGAATGTTAGTGCTGCATCAATTAGATTGTTTCAAAGTAAGATACCTGCCCCTAAACAGCACAAAATATTTAAATATATCCATAAATGAATTATGATAAGTTATAATCACATGCAGCAACAAAATGTTAACAAAAAAACATCATTTCCTAAACACTATTATTGTAAAATGCTGATGGTTTGGTAAGGTATAAACATGTCAGATTTAGCTCTGGGAGCAAAAAATTGGGACTTAAAGAGAGGATCTGTTGTTTTTTGCTGCATCATTCAAGCTATGCCTTATAATCTGTTTCTCTAATATAAAACAGGTATACTGTAGAACTGTAGCAAGAAGCTGGTGCTGGAATCTATAGGTTAATTGCAGTGCTTTGTTGTGCTGTTATATAATGATTCATTACATTTGGTTGGTCTTCTGTCAAAAAAAAAATTTGCTCTTTATTTTTGAAACTCAAAGCTTCACTTAGAAGTCTCCTTCAAGACTGGTTCTTGTCAGGGGAATTTCCCTAAAATGAAGAGACAGCAGCAAAATATGGATCTGCATAAGAACTCCTCTGTTAATGATTATTTATTGAGGGAGGAAAAGGAGGAGGAACAGCAGGCAACCAAGAAAGCCATGCTCATAAGGCTACATTGCAGAAAATTCAGTCTCTTCTACAGGCACCAAACTACCAGGGTGCAATTTTCCAGAGAAGGTTATTCCTCAATAGAGTCATCAACTGTGTCAGACAGCTTCTTTGTTCTTTTAGGTGTTTCTGCAGCTTCCAATTGATCTGGGATGCCCTGCTTTTTGTTTTATAGCAGCCCTCTTTGAAAGTTTTGCAAAGGATGGCATTAGACTCTGTGGCCATCAACCCGATCATCTGCCACCCCTCCACAGAGAATCAGTGCAGTACCATCATATGGTTCTGATGCTTTGCAATTATGTTCCTTGCCATGGCAGGACCCCAAGATTATCATCTGAATGCTGACCACTTAGGGCTGAATTTTAAGCAGTGGTAGGGGTCCCAACATTGGGCCAAAAAGGTCAGGGGAATCCCACCTTGGCTGTTTGGGGACCCTCAGCTGCATCTCATGGTGCTTGGGCAATTATCTGATTGTCAAGAGCTCAGCAGTTCCAGCAGCACCATCAGGACCGGTGGCCACTGCTGGAACCTCAACAGTCATCGGACCAGGAGCAGCCATGGAGTCCCGGACCGCAGGTCAGTGGGGGGCGAGCTTGCCAGTCAGACAGGCTCCAATGTGGAGTGGGGTGGATGGGATGTAGAGGGCAGGGGGGTGAGGGGTAGCGAAGGGGCGCCCAATGCTGCCGGGGGCCCTCTGTTGGCCACAGATTACCCAAGAAAGAGGGCCCCACCCCCAACAATCCACATGGAGGCTGCTTGGTATTACGGGGCGGCATCTGCACGTGGTAAAATGCCAGCTGTGGTGTGATGAGCCCCTTAAGTGGCCATTATTTGGCTGATTATGGGCCTCAATTGGCCTCTGGGTATGAAGACCGTCCTCGACCTTTTCTATCCCTGACAAAATTCAATGGCATCAGGAAGGCAGCGGGCATTCCACCACCACCCACCCTCCCCTTCCTGCCTTCCCTGGCAATTTTCTGGGCCCCCACATCACCCTGCCTGTCCCTAGAGGGCTAATAAAATTCAGGCCTTAGAGTCTGATGTTTCCTCAGCTTTCACTCAGACATGCCATGCATTTGTTAGAAGTGATTGGTTGTGTTCCAAACTTACACATATTTGGAGGTGAAAGCTATCTGTAACATTATATAAATTCACACTGTTCTACAAGGTTGAAACTCTCTTGTCAAAAACATTTTACAAGGTACTGTTAATTTTGATGTCCAGCATGAACTGGGCAGAGTCAGGCTGTGTAGTGATGGTGTGCACCAGAGCATAGCTATGCTGAACCCCTCCCTTACTGGTTCCTTCACCAAGCTTTTGGGTTAACTTAATTAAGATATTATAAGCAAGCTCCCAGCCTGAATAATGCCTGCCACTGGAATGCTGCCATTGGATTTAAAGGACTTAGAGGACAGAACATTTTCTCCTGGAAAAATTTAATTGTACGAGCTTCTGGCCGAGTGAAATATGTTTGGAACATCCTGTACATCATGGATGTAGCTGTAGAAATATTACAAGAACAAGTACACCAGGGGAGGTGCATCCTCAATGGAACTGAAGGTCACTATGTCCACAGATGAGCTGTACAGAATGCATGGAAGAATGCAGCAATGGCTGAGTGAACATTGTACTATTCAATAGACTTTGAAGAAATGTTTACAAAAGCTTAATGACCTCAGCAGATCAGTTAAGATAGTATTATCAGCATTAACTTAAATCATGTCCCAAACATGCATGGCAAGTAAGATGACATATCACAAGACTTGTGCCTCTGACAGCGCATCACATGCAATGAGCAGCTTATTAAAAATTGCCGGTGCATGGCACATGATTTTACATCTTTTTATTTAAATGGATTGAAAACCATTAGTGATGTATTTGGGATTTTCTGATAAGCTTTCCGCAGTATGCAAGGTCATACTGGCAGTACAGGGCCGTGGAAAATTTTGCCTGTCAAGTTATCTTCCTCTCAAACTACCTCAAAGCACTTTGAATGCTTATGATGAAGCACAGTCACAATGGGCTACATTACATATAACCATACCCACTCTTCCTATATGGATACCCATTGCCCCAATATTACGACATTTATTCTATGCATGTGGGAATTGTTGGCAAGGCCACCATTTATTGCCCATCCATTGTTGTCCTTGAAAAGGTGGTAATGGACTTCTCGAAATGCTGAAGTGTGTATGGTGAAGATACTTCTACAGTGCTGTTAGGTAGGGAATTCCAGGATTTTTACACAGCGACGATGAATGAACATTAAAATATGGCCAAGTCAGGGTGATGTGTGACTTGGAAGGGAACGTGGAGGTGTTGGTATTGTAATACACCTGCTTCCCATTTTCTTCTAGGTGGTCCACGTCATGGATTTTGGATGTGGTGTCAAATATGTCTTGGAAAGTGGCTGCAATGCATCTTGCAGATCTTATACAATGCAGCTGTGACATCCAGTGAGGGAGGGGTGGATATTGAGGCTGCTGGATGAATTTCCAATCAAGGTGATCGCTTTGTTTTCAATGCTTTTGAGCTGCCTTGCAGCTTCACCCATCCAGGCAAGTGAAGATTATTCCCTCACACTCCTGACTTGTGCCTTGTAGGTGGTGGAGAAATTTTGGGGAGTCAGGAAGTGAGCCACTTGCAAAGAATACCCAGCCTTTGATCTAATCTAGCATTTATGTAGCTGGTCCAAGTTGAGTTTTTGGGGAATGGCGATCACCAGAATGTTGGTAATGGGGGATTCGACAATGGTAATGTCACTAAATGATAAGGGGAGATGGTTAGATTATCTCTTGTTGGAGATGGTCATTATCCAGCACTTGTGTGCCGTGAATGTTACTTATCACTCATTAACCCAAGATTGGATGTTGTCCACGTCTTGCTGCATGCAGTCACGGACTGCTTCATTATCTGAGGAATTGCAAATGAAATTGGACATTGTGCAAACATTCCTACTTCTGACCTTAAGTTGGAGGGAAGGTCAGCGATGAAGCAACTGAAGATAGTTGGGCCTAGGACGGTACCCTGAGGAACTCCCGCAGTGATGTTCTGGAGCTGAAAAGCTGAGATGATTGGCCTCCAGCAACCACAACCATCTTGTGTTGTGCTAGGTATGACTCTAACTAGTTGAGAGTTTTCCCATTGACTCCAGTTTTACTAGGGTGTGTTGGTGGCAGATATGGTTGAATGTTGTCTTGGTGTCAAGAGCAGCTACTCTTACTTTTCCTCTGATATTCAGCTCTTGAGTTCACATTTGAATTAAGTTTGCAATGAGGTCTGGAGGTGTATGTTTAAGGTGGAATCCAAACTTACCAGCATTGAACAGGTTTTGGTTTAACCTGATAGCACAGTTGAGAACTCCTTCCTTTACTTTGCTGATGGTTGTGGGTAGGCTGATAGAGAGGAACTGGCAAGGTTAGTTTTATGTTAATAGGACATTCATGAGCAGTTTATCACTTAGTCATATAGATGCCAATATTTTAACTGTACTGAAATAGCTTGGCTAGAAACACAGCCATTTCTGGAGCACAGAACTTAAGTGCGACAGATGGATTGTTGTTGGGGCCCATAGCATTTTCAGTCAGCTGTTTCTTGATTTCTAGGGGTAAAAGAAGGAATAGTTAATCTAAAACCCACTGTATGTTACCTTTTCAGTAACCAAGTAGGAAAAACAAATTGTCAAAAATCCCTGCAGCAAAGCATTTCACAAACAACCTACAAAGTTATTGGGCAGATTTTCCTAGCCCAGTGGAGGCAGATTTGGGAGCAGGGTGTGGAGGGAGTGGGACACAAAGTCCCAGAAAAGGGCATCAGATCAGGATCCCGATGTGTGCTCCCCCCCCCCCCCACCCCCACCTTCTTCTGGCTTTCACTGGGGTGTCTTCCGAGTCCACCAGAGAGCCCCATATTTCTGGCAGGAAGTCTATTATGCTAGTTTAAAAGGCAATTAGAGCCTTTTTAAGCATGATTTTTTTTCCCAAAAATATAATCTATTCATAAAATTTGTAAAAACACATTACATAACAGTTCAAATTTGACATTACATAAAGTGCCATACAGATCAGTTTCTTTCAATACAGTACATGAGGTGCCTCGCTACACTTGCCATGTCAAATGTTCTCTGGTGCTTATGGCCCGAGGGGTTTTACATGCATCCCAACCCCTCAGTATCCTCAGGCAGGAGGGCCTTACACAGTGGCCTTTCCCCATTTAACCTTTGTGGTGGCTGTCCCAAGCCTTAGTGCATCCCTCAGCATGTAGTTCTGGACCTTGGAATGTGCCAGTCTGTAACACTCAGTCATCGACAGCTATTTGCACTGGAAGACCAGCAGGTTTCAGGCGGACCAAAGAGCAGCTTTCACCAAGTTGACTGTCCTCCAGCAGCAGTTGATGTTTATCTCGGCATGCATCCCTGGGAACAGCCCATAGAGCACAGAGTCCTGTGTTACAGAGCTGCTCGGGATGAACCTCAACTGCATCTCTTTCCAGACTCACTTTGCAAAGGCACATTCCAGAAGGAGGTGGGTGGGAGTCTCTTCCCACCTTGAGGGAGGGTGCCCTTCTCACGAAATGAGTTTGACAGTCTGCTTGGGGAACCATCCAACAGATTCCACCATCTCCTTTTCCCGCAGGGCCTCGCGACATTACGTGTGGACCACTGCCCAATGGACTTGTGGTCAAAGGTGTTTTACTGCACAAACTTTTCCGTGAGGGACAAGTGTATGGCATGGTCTAATCCAATGGAGCGTTCCGTGGCAACGTGACTAGACCCACCCTTTGCAACACTGGGGACAGATAGAACCAAAGCATGTTGTGATACTTGGGCCAGAGTTTTATGCTCCCCACAGAAATGTGGGAGGCAGGGGGTGGTGCAGTTCCTGTCACCTTCCCGTGACCACTGCAATTTTACGAGCAGCGGCGGGGAGTGGCCTGCCCGCCCCAGACCAAGTAAGACCTTTAAGTGGCCAATTAACTGTCACTTAAGAGCCTCCTTCTGCTGCTGCTGGTATATTTCCACTCCCTTTGTCCTTGTACCATGAAATCTTTTGTTATTTAATCTCTCCTGCTCTCAAAGCTATCACAGACCTTCCCTTTTGTTCTTCTTTCCAACCTCCCTCCTTTCACTTGCTTAGAACCTGTTATATTTCTAACTTTTCACAGTTCTGATGAAAAGTCACAGACCTGAAATGTTAACCTGTTTCTCTTACCACAGATGCTGCCAGACCTGCTGAGTATTTCCAGCATTTTCTGTTTTCATTTTATACTGTGATTGATGCTCTGTAAACTAGCAGCCGTAGTATGCAGACCATTGGTGTGGGCCAGCATACACTCGTTGGCCTGTCACATCTGACTGGCCACTCTTTCAATGGAGGTGGTCATCAGCACATATGTGTAAGACACCATGGCACTCATGCTAGAGATGGACTCCTCCATATTCTGTGCAAGGGTTCACACTGCTTCTGGAAATTCTGGCAGAAGCACATGCATTTCCTGTTGCTGCTCCACAAGTACCTGTTTAGTGCATGATTCGCCCAGGCTCAGCATCTGTATCCAGCTGAGCAGAGCTTCAGCACCTTACCGCCCAGCAAGTCACTCAGTTGTCAAGAGCAATTAGGGATGGGCAACAAATGCTAGCCTAGCCAGTGATACCCACATCCCATGAAAGAATAAAAAAAGACCTTCTCACAGGCTATCTCCATTGCTGTCCCTACCTCCAGCAACTGCTCCTGCTCACATGCGATGTGCTCCACACCATGTGCCACCCTATCTAACTGAGAAGCAGTACCCATTGAGGTGTATGTATCGGCGCTGGTGGAGGGTGCACAGAGTCATGTGACAGTGGATTCTCAGAGTGCTGGTCCTCCAGTGAGGATTCCTCAGCTCCTCCCTCATCTCCTCTACCAGGTAATGCACCCGTGGGAGATGAAAGACATGAGTTAGTGCTGAAAGGAGGCAAAATAGGATTCCAAGTTAGCATAGTGCCGATCATGAAATCTCGTGTATCGGTGATATCAAATCAACATGATTGACAGTTAAGTGCCAGTTGGTAGTGTGATATCTAGTGCTGTCACCAGGTCTCTGGGCCACACCCATTTCTCCATCGGCAATGGTCTGTAAGGTTATCACCCTGCTGATCTCCAGGGCCTCCTCCTCCATCGCAGTCAGGGCGGCAATGGGTGCAGGTCCATCTCTAGTTCTCAACCTCCCCCTGGAGTTGTGGCCTCTCTTCTGCAATGAGAATGGCAGAGAGTTAGGAGTGTGAGAAGTGAATTGATTGCTGAGGATGGAGGGTGAACATTTGAGAAGGGTGACTGTGAGGAATGGGTGTGAGAGGGCAAAACACTGAGGGTGAGTGTGAGTGTTGCTTGTTGAGATGGAGATTTGAGGAGGAGGCTGGAGAGAAAGGAATGTGTGTGGCAGCAAGGTGTGTCAGTCAGAGGAGCGCTGTACTGGAGAATGCTCGGGAAGTGAGAGAGTGATGGCTGCCAACTGAGACTTACAGAACACTCACCTTTGAGGTCATTGAACCTTTTCCTACAATGAATCGAGATCCTTGGCTTCAGCGACTGACAGCCTCAGCAACTTGAAGCCATACCTACTCGGTGAAGCTGGCTAGCCTCCTCCTGCCATCCTCAGGGAACAGGACTTCTCTCCATGCCCTCACTGCCAGAATCATCATCGCCAGGGACAAGTCTATAAAACAGGGGGAAGCCTTTCCATCTCTGGCATCCATTTTGTAGCTCTTTCCTCATTCAGTGGATTTTCCTCTCTAAACACTGCTGCCATTGTGAGTCCTGCAGGAGTCATTTTAAATAGAGATCCTTCACTGCAGCAGTAGGCGCAGAAAGGGGAGATGGTGGTATAGTGGTAATGTCACTGAACAAGCAATCCAGAGGCCCAGGCTAATGCCCTGGAGACATGGGTTCAAATCCCACCACAGCAGCTGGAATTGTTATTCCAGAATAACAAAAATCTGGAATTGAAAGCTGGTCTCAGTAATGGTGCCATGAAACTATCATCATAAAACATGTCGTAAAAACTCATCTGGCATTAATAATGCCCTTAGGGAATGAAATCTGCTATCTTTACCTGGTCTGGCCTGCACATGACTACAGACCCATAGCAATGTGGTTGACTCTTAACTGTCCTCTGAAATGGCCTAGTAAGCCACAGTTCAAGGGCAATTAGGGATGGGCAACAAATGCTGGCCTGGCCAGTGATGTACACATCTCATGGAAGAATAAAATAAAATGAAATCCTCCCCACCCTCCCTGATTAGTCGGTGAACCTGGAGGCAAGATGCTAATTGGTTTGCTCTGGGTGAAAGAACCACAAGCTATGCAAATTGGAGAGTTGGGTTCCTCATCTGAAAATGATCCTGTTCTTCCCGTAGGGATATAAGTGATAAGATCCTGCCCATTGATTCTACTTGTCATCTGTGCCTTTAATTGTCTCAAGTTTCCAACACAAAATAGAGCAAATCAATACATATATTTAATCAGGACAAAATTTACGAGGACTGCATTTCCGGCAACTGAAGCTGCTTCCTACTGTCCCCACATTTACAGATGCCAATCTTTAGACAATTCGATTCACTCCATCAAGAAATGGCTGAACAAACTGGATGCAGCAAAGGCTATGGGCCCTGACAACATCTCGTCTGTAGTAATGAAGACTTGAGCTCCAGCATTAGTCACCCCCTTATCAAGTTGTTCCAGTACACTACAACACAGGCATCTACCCAACAATGTGGAAAATTGCCCAGGTATGGCCTGTCCCTAAAAAGCAGGACAAATCTGATCTGGCTAATTACCGCCCAATCAGTCTTTCAATCATCAGCAAAGTGATGGAAGGTGTTGTTGACAGTGCTATCAAGCGGCAGTTACTCAGTAATAACTTGCTCACCGATGCTCAGTTTGGGTTCCGCCAGGACCACTTGCCTCCAGACCTCATTACAGCTTGAGCCTGAGGTACTGGTATTCACACATGTTGAGAAAGTTGATTCTCTGCCTGTAGACGTTGTGCTGGTAGCCTAGCCTCCTAAAAGCTGGATCTCTATGTCCATCCCCTTTGCCCTGTGGAGTGGCAAGTGGCTGAGGAGAAGGCTGCTGCTGTTGTTTCTGCTGCTCCTGGTACTGTTGCTGTTGCTGCTCCTCTTGTTCCTCATCAGAGGTGCAAGATAAAGCTGGATAAGCTGCTCCCTTGCTGCAGTAAAGGCCGACAGCAGGTAAGTGCAGATTAAGGTGAGTGAAGTGTAACTCAGGTGAACTGGTTTCCAAGATGTTGGAGAATACCTGTCAAGCAGTAAGGGCTCGCAGCAACCTCTCACCTAGGCATGGCTACAGCTATTCAGTTTCACTCTTTGCAGGCCTCCCAGTCTGTCAGTTTCACTGAAGAAGCACTCCCTGCTGTGCTCTCCCCTCATTGACCCTCGCAGATTCTACACAGCTCAAGAAACCTGTTCGCTGTCTGTTAAAGCCTGAATGATGGGTTGAATCCTGAGTATTTATTTTATTATTTAGCGAATGCTAATCCCCGGAGCCAAGTGATAGCCACCTCATTTGCTGAATTTTAGGTGATTAGTCTGCCATTTAGTCTGTAGAGGTGACACTCCTCGGTAATGTGCAGCATTGGTTGTGTCTCTCCACAAATACATAAGGGGTTTGTACTGAGGCCCCAGCGGTGGAGGTTAGCTGCACAGGGGCACTGGCTTGTCCTGAACCTGTTTAGCAAGGAGTACACTTGCCATGGTAGTTCAAAGCCTGCCATTCGACAGATGGGGCTTGTCACAAGGAACTTGTTAGTGACTTCACATGTTTCCCTTTGCTTGGTCGAAAGGATGTCTGCTGGTAGATCTTGCCTAGAAAGGTTGCTTCATATGGGGTGCCGAGATGGAAGGCTGGCAGTAGGTGGATTGATCATGTTTTTATGGAGTGGTAAGTGAGGTGCAGCACGGATGGTTTCAACCAGCTTGTGGGTTTTTGTCAGTCGGCAGATGTATGGGGGTGTGATGTTTGTGAAGTCAGGAAGCCAGGGGAGGGGTGTTGAATGGAGAGTTCCAGTTATGATGCACATTGTTGTATTCAATTGAGTATCAACAAGATGTGTGTGTGATGACCTATGCCAGACAGTACTCTGCTGCTGAGTATGATAGGGCAAGTGCTGATGTCCGGAGTGTTGTGGCAGTAGCACCCCACTTAGATCCAACAAGTTTAGTTAATAGGTTGTTTCTGGTTTTGACCTTTGCTGCTGTTTTCTTTAGATGCTCTCGGAAGGACAAAGTCCTATCCTGAGTCATTCCCAAGACTGTTGGTTTGGGATCATGCTTTAGTCTTTGACCATCCATGTAGATAAGCAATTCTTTTTTGGCACTGACATTGTGGAGGCGAGTTGTGGAGGGATTCTGAGTTAATTACCTCTTTGCATATCTTAATGACTTATCAGAGAGCTGGAAAAGAGTTTCCTGCTTGCCTGCAAAATTGCCTGGGTTAAACCCTGAAATGGACGGAATCATGTTGAGTTTCTGACCTAAAGCCACTTTTCATCTCTTTAACCGCCCCGCCTGTTCAAGTTGGCACCGCCACACCCACGGCAGTTAAAATTATGCCCTATGACTCTACTGATATTTTATTTTATTTTTGTTCAGTGAAAATATAAAATAGGATAACATTTTTTAAAAATCTGTCAGTGATGAAAAAACAGAAAATATGGTACAGCAGGGCAGTCAGCATCTGAAAAAAAAGACTGTTTATCAGAAAACCCTTAATTAAATTGGCACAGTCAGGGTAAGAAGCCACTTTTATGGGGATAAGCAGAAGTCAGAACATGTCCAAGGAATGAAGTGAGGAGGAATGAAAAGAACATTAATATCCAGATACAGAGATGAGGAGAAATCTTTTCTCTCAGAGAGTCATGAGTCTTTGGAACTCTCTTCCTCAAAAGGCAGTGGAAGCAGAGTCTTTAAATATTTTTAAGGCAGAGGTAGATAGATTCTTGATAAACAAGGGGTGAAAGGTTATCTAGGTCGGCGGGAATCTGGAGTCGAGATTATAATCAAATCAGCCATTATCTTACTGAATGGTGGAGCAGGCTCGAGGGGCCGAGTGGCCTACTCCTGCTCCTAATTCGTATGTTTGTATGCTAGTTCAAATATGCTGATTACATTCAAAAAACACTAATGGATTTAATAGCATCTTATTTGATTTTGAAATTCTGGCGTACTCCACGCTGCAAAGCTCATCTAATACAGGGTTGCAGGCATGACAAAGGCAAGAAAGACAAAAAGATAAATTAAGCATAGAAACATAGAAAAATAGGAGCAGGGGTAGGCCATTCGGCCCTTTGACCTGTACCACTATTCAATACGATCACGGCAGATCATCCAAACTCAGTACCCTGTTCCCGCTTTCTCCCCGTATCCCTTGATCCCTTTAGCCCGAAGAACTATATCTAACTCTTTCTTGAATATATTTAATGATTTGGCCTCAACTGCTTTCTGTGGTAGAGAAGTCCAGAAGTTCACCGCTTTCTGGGTGAAGAAATCCCTCCTCATCTCAGTCCTAAATGGCTTACTCCTTATCCTTAGACTGTGACCCCTGGTCCTGGTCTCCCCTGCCATCGGCAACATCCTTCCTGCATCTAGTCTGTCCAATTCTGTTAGAATTTTGTAGATTTCTATGAGATCCCCTCTCATTGTTCTAAACTCTAGCGAATACAAGCCTAATCAACTCAATCTCTCTTCATACGTCAGTCCTGCCATCCCAGGAATCAGTCTGGTGAACCTTCCCTCCATAGCAAGAACATACTTCCTCAGATAAGGAGACCAAAACTGCACACAATACTCCAGATGTGATCTCACCAAGGCCTTGTATAATTGCAGCAAGACATCCTTGTTCCTTAACTCGAATCCTGTTGCTATGAAGGCCAACACACCATTTTCCTTCTTAACTGCCTGCTGCACCTGCATGCTTACTTTCAGTGACTGGTGCACAAGGACACCCAGGTCTCGCTGTACCTCCCCCTTTCCCAATCTATCACCGTTCAGATAATAATCTGCCTTTCTGTTTTTGTCACATTTATCCACATTGTACTGCATCTGCCATGTATTTGCCCACTCACTCAACCTGTTCAAATCACACTGGAGCTTCTCTGCATCCTCCTCACAGCTCACACTCCCACCCAGCTTTGTGTTGTCTGCAAACTTGGATATATTACATTTAATTCCCTCATCTATATCATTAATATATATTGTGAAACAATGGCTCAAAGTGGAAGAAAAGCAGTAAATTATCTAACAATTGTGATAATACTGCAGATGCTGCAAAATAAAATCAGAAACAGCTGGATGTTCACAGCAGCTCCATAGCAGCTGAAAATAGAAAGGCTAATGTTTCAGATTACTAGATTGAAATCCATGGTCATTACCACATTGCTGTTGGTGGGACTTTGCTGTGCGCAAATTGGCTGCTGCGTTTTCTACATTACAACAGTGACTACACTTCAAAAAGTACTTCATTGTCTGTAAAGCACTTTGAGACATCTGGTGATCGTGAAAAGCACTATATAAAGGGACAGCGGTAGCATGGATACAAAATCGTTAAGGAACAGAAAGCAGAGAATAGCAGTGATCATTTGTTTTTCATACTGGAGGGAAATATACAGTAATGACCCACTGCTCTTTTTGATATATATTAATGACCTGGACTTGGGTGTATAGGGCATAATTTCAAGGTTTGCAGCTGATACAAAACTAGGAAATGTAGCAAACAATGAAGAGGCTGGTAACAGACTCCAGGACGACATCAACGGACTGGTGAAATGGAGAGACACCTGACAAATAAAAATTAACAGAGAAGTATGAATAATACATTTTGATAGAAAGAATGAAGGGAGGCAATATATTATAAGGTGTACAGGAACAGAGAGAGGGGGTGCAGTCCTCAAATTATTGAAGGTGGCAGAGCCCATTCAGAAAGCTGTTAAAAAGCATATGGGGTTCCTTGGCTTTATTAATTAAGACATAGAGTAGAAATGCAAGAAAATTATGCTGAATCTTTATAAAACACTGGTTAGGCCTCAGCTTGTGTATTGTGTTCAATTCTGGGCACTTTAGGAAGGATGCCAAGCCCTTAGGGAGGGTACAGGGGAGGTTTACCAGAATGATTAATGCGATGAGGGGCTTCAGTTATGTTTAAAGACTGGAGAAACTTAGAACAGAGAAGGCTGAGAGATGTTCAAAATCATGAACTGTTTTGATAGTGTAAATAAGGAGAACATGTTTCCAGTGACAGAAGAGTCAGTAACCAGAGAACACGGATTTAAGGTGATTGACATTGGATTCTATTTGAAGGAAATAAATGATGCATTTCTAATTGAAAGTCATCATACATACTGTAGCAAAAGCAGAGGAGCAGCAGTTAGCTACTAAACAGCGCTTTCACATATTAACAGCTTTTCCACTAAATACTTGTCACTGAATGCAGACATAAGAGCTATACCCTCTAGCGACAGTATCTTTTGTGTATCTGAATAAGAGACAATTGCATTTCATGAATATGCAGACAGACTGCAATGTTCAGAACATTATTAGACTGATTCATTTTTTTCTCCTTTAATTCACTGTGCCCACGATACCTGAGAGAGATAACAGGCTAAATGGATGACTATTGGGAGATTAAGAAAATATAATTAAATCAGCTAATTGCCCCACTACACAATCCACAAAATCCTGAAATATAATAAATGTAACAAAATGCCTAAAGCTACATGTTTAGTTATTGAAAGAAAATTGTGCATTTTTGCTGCCTACGATGCAAAATGGTCATAGAGGATTGAATCCCATTGGACCTACTTGAGAACAAATTCTAATCCTTAGCCATGGAAGATACACAGCTACAACATCTTGCTTATGTAGGCGATACTGTTACAGTAACCTGATGAAAAATAAAGACCATACATATCCACCTGAACAGGAATTTTCTTTAAAAGACATGTATCTTGTTGTCAACTTAATGTTAAAACTATACATTCATTTTGCAAATACCGCCAATATAACCATTAAAGGAAATACCTTGATACTACTCTGATGAGTTCGGATGATGGTCATCAATCTGAAATGTCAACTGTTTCTCTCTCTGCAGATGCTGCCAGACCTACTGAGCATTTCCAGCATTTTCTGTTTTTATTATCTTGATCCTTCCTACATTGTGGTGATCTTGCACCAATTTATGTTTCTATAGAAATAAAGTGCAGTACTGAGGGTGTGTAGTACTGAGGGCGTGTTACACTGTTGCAGGTGCCGTCCTCTGAATGAGATGTTAAACCGAGATGCCATCTGCCTTCTTGAGTGGATGTAAAAGATCCCATGGCACTATTTTGAAGAGGAGCAGGGGAGTTATCCCCAGTATCCTGGCCAATATTTATCCCTCAATCAATATCACAAAAAACAGATTATCTGGTCATTACCACATTGCTGTTGGTGGGACTTTGCTGTGCACAAATTGGCTGCTGCGTTTCCTACATTACAACACTTCAAAATGTACTTCATTGTCCATAAAGCACTTTGAGACATCTGGTGATCGTGAAAAGCGCTATATAAATGCAAGTATTTCTTTTCTTTCTTTTATTTTGCACATTTGCACTCTTGTTGCAGAACTGTGCCCATCTAGAGAAAAATCAAAAATGCAGGTCAGTGGATTTCACAGGATTTTCCAGCCATTATGCAAGGCCTTCTGATCTCAGTGTTCAACTTCCTGATACTTGTTTCCCTGGGAAATATTCTGTTCAAATGATCTGGATTTGTAAAATTTCGCCCAAATATTTAAATATAATTAAAATATAACTGAAACACAGTAATACTGATTTACAAATATTGTGGGTGATGTGCCCTATTTAATGCATTTAGACATTTTACTCTGTGGTAACCATGTAGTCACATCCAATGTTTTCTCAGATAGTTATAATTACCCTTTTGTACGATTAGTGGAAGTAACAGACACATCAACATCCCATCAAGTGTGATTAAACCTGGAGAAATAGCTACTTATTAATCAACTTTACGTAAATTTATACTTTCTGTTGTCTCATTAGAGGGGATGGTTCTTTCTGTCACCAGTGTCAACTTAAAGACATACATTGGTCCATAATTTGGTGTAGGAGTGTATCTCATGATGTCTGCAGTTAGTTAGACTTTCCCTTGTGGGTTTAGGTTTTTACATTTTTTTGTGTGGAAAGTTGCCAGAAGTGCAAGCTGACGATGGTGCAGTGAGGGAAATGGAGAATCTGGGATCTCAGTGAATGAGACAAGCAACTACGTATCTCCTTAACCAATCAAAATGAAGGATTGTGAAACTAACACCTGAAGGACTGAGGAAGAAGTGTAAGTTAGAGTGGGTCAACTCAATACAAAATCAGGTACAAAAAGAGAAATAAAGGGTAGGATAAAAAGCTTGGATTAAGAGAGGAAAGGGAAGGGAAAAGTAAAACGATTTAAAATTAAACATTTTATATTGTTTAAAACTTCAACAATTAAAACTTGAAGAAATGAGACTCCACATTTATAATAATTAATTTTCAGTGCCAGAGAGGTTTTGATTGGTGGTAATTAACACTTACCACATGGTTAAGAGGGTACTTAGGCTAAAATGGCCAAGACTTAATTTTCTGTGGCAAGTTTAGCTCTTATCCACCACATAAGTACAGGAACTTCACACCATTCAATGCATTTCAATGGTGAGGCATTTTTGAATTATTTGAGTCAAATTCACCATTAGGATTAGAGCCTGTGAAATCTAGTCCTTATTTATATCATCTGCCAGACATGTCTGTATTTCCAGGATCAGATACTGAAATGCTCCCTGCTAGAGCAGATCCAAAGGACCTATGTTCAGAATATCGGGCAAGGAGCCAGGAATCCAGCAGAGAGGTCTGCAGCATGATTGCTGACTGTGGCGCCTTCAAGCTGTTGCCCAGAAAGGTTACTGTGGCAGCTGGTGCTAATGTTTAGTGTGTTTCCTTTGTAAGGAGGTGATTCAGGACATTTTTGTTCAAAGTATTGAGCCTTTCCTTTTTGCCATATTTTTGTAGCTCTCCTTTGACTAAATATTTTGCTCTATATCACTCCATCTTGTTGTTTAGTATTAAATTGGAGAGTGTGCCTGTGTGGTTATCCTAAAAAAAATTCTCCCGGTTGATCGTTGGTGAATACTTATCATTTTTTGATTGGGCCATTTTCTGCACCCACATTGTTTGTATACAGAAAGGATGCTCTGCTTGTCACTAGATCAGTGGGATATAATACTGACTGTTGTAAGAAGAAAGCCAAAGTTTATGTTTGCATTTGGGTTGATTGAAGTTACTGGATTTTCTTCATCTGCAATGCTGCTTTAACATTGCATTTTCTGCTGGAATTGACCGTCCAAACATCAGTGAGTGTATTCAAATTAAATTGCAATGACAGAGTGAGTTCATGAGAGTAATTTTTACTTAACCTGCCCTTGAAGAAACTGACAGCTGTTGTACAACCGGACCAATTTTACTTTCCATTGACTGCCTGACCTCAATCCCATCAGTTTCCTACTAGGTTTGTTGAGTTAAAATTACCAGCCACTTTCTCTCCCCCAACTATTTGTCAGTTCCCATTATTAGTGGCATTAGCAATGCTGGACATAAGAGCTCCTGTTTACAGCAGGCATCTTGGGTTGCTAAGATTTGCAGAATGGCTCCAAATTGTCAAATGAAGGGCAGGATAACTGGAGTATTGTAGCGCGATGGAAGGGCAAATCTACATTGGTAGATTTTGCTATTTCATCACTGGACATCTTCCATTTTTAGATCACCCAGGACATAGTGGTGAGCTCCTGAGTGCAGGCAGGAATCCTGCTGGGAGATCATTCCAAAGATTTGAATTAGGCTGACCCTAGGAGATTTGTTGGGATTAGTGGTGTGTCAGTCAAGCAAATATGGGACTTCTAAATTTAGGGATGGGCAATAAATGCTGATCTTGCCAGCAACACCCATGTCCCATGAATGATTATAAAAAAGTAAAGCAAGTGAACTAGCTGGAGGAAAACTTCAGCTGGTGTACCAGAAGAAATGCATTGAGTATTTTTTTCAACTTCCTGTAGCACACACCAGTTGTAAAGATGAGCATATCCAGAAGAAATACAAACTGGTACTCTCTTCAATTTAGTCTCAGATTACTCTCCCACTGCTTTGGGATTTCATTTGTGCAGACAGCAGGGAACATAATACATTATTTTAATCTGACACTTGGGGTTAGAAATTATTCTGCACTTGTTTTTGTGCACAGGGGTCATAATTCGTGATCTGCCTTTGCCCATTGACATGAAATCAGGCAGCACCCAAATTTCCTGTTGCCTGACTGTATACACAACAGGGTGCCTAATAACGTGCTGGGCTAGCACATGTTCCAGTCTCTTCTTCTTAAAGGGAAGCTGTACTGGATCACAGGAAGCTGCCTCTGAATTCTATAGTTAGACCAGGGCAGAAAGAGGACTCCCATGTTTACCGATAGAGTGTTGGAGGCAGTAGTGATGGAGGTGAACAGAAGGACAGAGGCCATGTTTCCCCAGGGAACCAGGAGGCCCTCAAGGCAGACCCTCTGAAGGGAGTGAGAGCTGGTGGCAAGGTATGTCAACACCCAGAGTCTGGTGGCAAGGACCTGCAACAGCGTCAGAAAAAGTTCAATAACCTCACACATGTGGTCAAGATCAATCATTGCACGTTCACATGACACCTCATACCAACCAAACCACTAGTCTCCCAGATAATAATAAAAACAAGAAATGCTGGAAATACTCAGCAGGTCTGGCAGCATCTGTGGAGAGAAAAGCAGAGTTAACATTTCAGGCCAGTGACCCTTCTTCAGAACTGGCAAATATTAGAAATGTGAAAGGTTATAAGCAAGTAAAGCGTGGGTGGGGCAAGAGATAACAAAGGAGAAGATGTAGATAGGACAAGGTCACCAAATAGCTGACCAGAAGGTCATGGAGCAAAGGCAAATAATATGTTGATGGTGTGTTGAAAGACAAAGCATTAGTACAGATAGGGTGTTAACAGACTGAAGATTGGACAGCCGCAAGTACAAACATGAAAAAAAACAATGGGTAAGCAAACTGAACAAACTAAGATGAAATAAAATAAAATAAACACAAAAATAAAATTTAAAAAAGGAAAAAGAAAAAAATAACAAAAAATAAAAGTAAAATGGGGGTCCTGTCATGCTCTGAAATTATTGAACTCAATGTTCAGTCCGGCAGGCTGTAGTGTGCCTAATCGGTAAATGAGATGCTGTTCCTCGAGCTTGCATTGATGTTCGCTGGAACACTGCAGCAATCGCAGGACAGAGATGTGAGCATGAGAGCAGGGGGAGTGTTGAAATGGCAAGCAACCGGAAGCTCGGGGTCCTGCTTGCGGACTGAGCGGAGGTTTTCCGCAAAGCATTTTGCTTACCCACTGTTTTTTTCATGTTTGTACTTGCGGCTGTTCAATTTGCAGCCCGTTAACACCCTATCTGTACTAATGCTTTGTCTTTCAATACACCATTAACATATTGTTTGCCTTTGCTCCATGCCCTTCTGGTCGGTTATTTGGTGACCTTGTCCTATCTACATTTTCTCCTTTGTTATTTTTTTTAGATTTAGGGATACAGCACTGAAACAGGCCCTTCGGCCCACCACGTCTGTGCCGACCATTAACCACCCATTTATACTAATCCTACACTAATCCCATATTCCTACCACATCCTCACCTGTTCCTATATTCCCCTACCACCTACCTATACTAGGGGCAATTTATAATGGCCAATTTACCTATCAACCTGCAAGTCTTTGGCTGTGGGAGAAAACTGGAGAACCCGGAGGAAACCCACGCAGACACAGGGAGAACTTGCAAACTCCACACAGGCAGTACCCAGAATTGAACCCGGGTCGCTGGAGCTGTGAGGCTGCGGTGCTAACCACTGCGCCACTGTGCCACCCCCACTTTACTTGCTTATCACCTTTTACATTTCTAATATTTACCAGTTCTGAAGAAGGGTCGCTGACCTGAAACGCTAACTCTGCTTCTCTCTCCACAGATGCTGCCAGACCTGCTGAGTATTTCCAGCATTTCTTGTTTTTTTTTCAATTTCCAGCGTCTGCAGTATTTTGCTTTTACACTAGTCTCCCAGGCTGCTCAATGCACCCCACCTCCTTCACTCACCCCGCAGCAGTCCCCAGACTATAGACTCATGCCTAACATTTACATATTCCACCTCACCTTGACACACTTTCCAATGATGCCAGCTTCAAACCCATCTCTTGCTGCCTTCACATACCTCCAGTTATTCAGCTATAGCAGGCATGTCACCTACACACAGTGTAATACACTCACTAACATTCTTCCCTCTCTCTTGCAGAACAGGGTCCTCCAATAACAGGAGGGAGCAGCAGAGAATTGGCAGGGGGCTGTCACACCTTCATCCATTTGGCCCAATAGAGGAGATGGTGCTCTGCACCATGGGGTGAGCTGCCACATAGCCATAGCATCTGACATCGCTGAGACCATCCCGGATGACAGTATGTTACTGCCTCATACCCCTTCCAACTCCCTACTCACCCTGCTATCTGGCATGAAATGAAAGCTGCAGATGGCATGATCACAGATCTTTTGCTTTCAAATATCCAAGAACTGCCACCTGGCCAGCCACAACATCTAGGAGGAAGAGGGAGAGCAACCTTACACCAGTGATGAGAAAACAAGCACTATAATTTGGTCTGACACTCACAGCCTCCAGCTCAGATATTGGCACTGTGTGTACCTTACAGGGTTGTATAGAGTCAAAGTTTGCACATGGTGAGTCACTGGGCATGAATGGAATGTAGCAAGGCCGGAAGAAAAGAGTAGTTCATGTGCTATCTCCACGAAGAATGAGGTTCTGCTACAGGGGACTCAAATGAGGACTTTGATGGGACAGCATATAGGAAAACACTGATGAACATTCACACCAAGATACTTGGTGTATTGGCAGGCCTGCCAGACAGCCTCCGAGCACGGTGAAGGAGCGTGGAGGAGTCCAGCTGCAACATGGCACAGGGCATCGAGCAGAACCTAGAGCCCATGCTTTCCACCATGGATGTGGTGGCCAACTCCATAACAGCACTAGCAAACCCAGGTGGAAGCCATCCAACGTCTTAATACTGCAGTGGAAGCATGGAAGTCTTGAGATCCATGCTGGCTGTCATGCAGGTTCAGGCTGCTGCTGTCATGGCTGCGGATCATAGTGCTCAAAGGGGCAGGCTCTGGCAGCAATCCAGCAATCTGTCCAACAACAGATTCCCAGGATTGCAGAGATGCCACCCTGTGGGAGTGGTAGTGGAACCCTAGAACACAAACTGGCTGCCCTCTTTCATGATGACAACATTGTGCTTTTATCATTGCCATTCCACAAGTGCCCTTGACATTGCCTCTTAACCAGCAAACCCAGACTGCTGCTGCCCAAAGTCCAGACTTTGAAATCAGAGTCTGAGAATCGCTCTCTGATTTCCCATCTGGAAGGGGTCCAGGATGATCTTCCCTGCCTCCTCTTCTTCCTCCTCTGCTTCTTCCTCCTCCTGTCCCTCCTCCTCTCCTCCTCCTCTCCTCCTCCTCCTGAGGTGGCCTTGGACTCCTGGAGGCAATGGCTGTGCCCTCAGTGTAGCAATGTTATGGAGGGTGCAGCAGACCATCACAAACTTTGAAATCTGCTCCAGCATGTACTGGAGTGCTCCACCTAAGCAGTCAAGGCAACAGAACCATTACTTTAGCAGGTCGATTGTCTGCTCCAAAAGGTTTCTGTGGTTCTGTGGCTCTCATATGCCCGCTGTCCTCACCTGCTCAGTTTGCAGAGGGGTGAGGGGACATCAGCCATGTGCACAGAGAGCAGCTTTTGCCTCTAAGAAGCCAACCTCTGGTTTTCCATCGAGGCACAATGACAGTAAGCATGGCTGACTGGCACATGATGAATGCATTGTGATGACTACCAGGATAGTGGGCAATCATGTACATGATGTTGGTGGCATCGTCACACATCAACTGCACATTTATAGAAACGTAGCCCTTGTGGTTCCTGTACCACTCTCCATTGTCACGGAAGGTGGGTGGGGTGTGGGGGCTGGGGCCTGCAGAGCCACATGCAGTCGATGGTGCTATGCACCATCAGGAATCTCACTATCTTGGTGAAGTCACGTGTCCATTCGTTCTGTTTGTGCCTTTCTTTTTCTATTCGTCCATAAGATGTGGATGTTGCTGGCAAGGCCAGCATTTATTGCCCTTCCTTAATTGCCCTTGAGAAGGCGATGGTGAGCTGCCTTCTTGACCCACTGTAGTCCTTGTACTGAAGGTACACCCACAGTGCTGTTAGGAAAGGAGTTGCAGGATTTTGACCCAGCGACAGTGAAGGGACAACAATATAGTTCCAAGTCAGGATGGTGTGTGACTTGGAGGGGAACTTGCAGGTGGTGATATTCCATGCGCCTGCTGCTCTTGGTTTTCTGGGTGATAGAGGTCACGTGTTTGGAAGGTGCTGTCAAAGGAGGCTTGGCAAGTTGCTGCAGTGCATCTTATAGATGGTACATACTGTTGCCACTGTGCGCCGGTGGTGGAAGGAAGGAATCAAGCAGGCTGCTTTGTCCTGGATGGTGTCAAGCTTCTTAACTGTTGTTGGAGCTGCACTCATGCAGGCAAATGAAGAGTATTCCATCACACTCCTGACATGTGCCTTGTAGATGGTGGTCAGGCATTGGGGAGTTAGGAGGTGAGTTACTCACTGCAGAATTCCCAGCCTCTGACCTGATGTTGTAGCCACGGTATTCTTGTGGCTGGTCCAGTTCAGTTTCTGGTCAATGGTAACCCCCGTGATGGAATATAGGTATAATAGGCTTAATTAGGTAGAATTTGGATATAGTTAATATATTATACCTTTTAGAATTCGAGATTGAATAAATGGTCAGTTTTCAAGACTCACTGACATTTCCCTTTAAGAAGGTAGAGTTAAAAATGTCAAGGTCTTTCAAGGTCCCTGTTACAATAGAATGTGAACCAGAAACAAGTTGGGAAATCCATTTCAAGGTTTCTGTTGCCAGGGAATTGGAGGATAAACACACATTGAATTGTCCTGTGTGACATCAGTAAAAGATAGCCATAAATTTACTTAATTGATAATGTCAGTTGGTGATGCAGACAGATCAGCTCAAAAGGTTGCTTACAAGGTACCAAAAAAAACACAATTATAGATAATAAAACAATAAAATGGAATAGTACTTACAGGAACAAGAGGTCAAGTAAACACAATTAAAAACATTTTGTCCAGATAAATGCTCACAACGTCAAGAGCCGGGGAATTCCAGCAAAATATTAAGTGGGGATGATAGTTAATGATATTCCCATATATGGATCTTGAAAGCAAGAAACACACACACAGAAAGGTAACACTTACATGCTAAAAGGTCAAATGATACCTTAAAAACATGAAGGTATCTGAAGCAAAAATTAGAAATGTTGACTTCCTCAAACTATACTTCTCACCCTAGAGTTTACTCAGGGAATTTAAGGTAAAAGTTTACTTTAAATTTTGATGGATATTCTAAGATATTTTGCTGTAACATTAGCAAGGTTAAACTTTTGGATTCTATGTTAGAAATAAGACTATGTGTTATATCTTTTAGTAACATTTGATATTGTAATATACTTATCCACTTAAAAGTGTATTACATGTTAAAATCTTTAATAAATATATAAAGTTAATAAATCGTCTCATGTCGTATTCTGTATACAACCTTCTCTGTCTCTTTAAGTGGAGAGATACATATCGAAGAAAGTTTCGAAGGCCTTTATAATATCTGGGATATTTATGATTTAGCCATAATGATTAAAAATAGGCTATCAGAAAAATGGTAATATTCTCTGTTAGTTTTCTTTCTTTGAGGAAAAACTAGTTCAATTTTTTGGACCCAAATAAGTGTCTATAAGAATTTATCTGGTTTGAACTTAACTAAAGGAGATTCATAGGGATATATGCATGATTTGGTTTAGTCCCTATAAGGGTTTAAAATCATAAATCACTTCACCCCCATAATGTTGATGGCGGGGGATTCAGCGATGGTAATGCCATTGAACATCAAGGGGAGATAGTTAGATTCTCTCTTGTTTGAGATGGTCATTGCCTGTCACTTGTGTGGCATGAATATTACTTGACACTTACAGCCCAAGTCTGAATGTTGTTCAGTTCTTGCTGCATGTGGGCACAGACTACTTCATTATATGAGGAGTTGCAAACTGAATTGAATGGTGGCATTGTGGCATGGTGACTGGACTAATCATTCAGAAGCCTGAACTAATGCTCCGCAGACATGAATTCAAATTCCATCATATCATTGATGAAGCAGTTGAAGATGGTTGTTTGCTTGCCCCTGCTGAGGGCGAAGATGATGTTCTCTTCTCTTCTGGAGTAGATGGCCACCATGACTACTTAGATGCTCTGATAAATGATGCACTGCTATACGTACATAGAGACATAGAAAGTTTATGACACAGAAGGTGGCCATTTGGCACATCCTATCTATGCCAGCTGAGAAAGAGTAATCCAGCCTAATCCTAATTTTCAGCTCTTGGTCCATAGCCTTGTAAATTATATCACTTCAAGTGCAGATTCTAGTAGTTTAACTGATGGAAAACTCTCCACTTGCCCGGATGGGTGCAACTCCAACAACACTCAAGAAACTTGACACCATCCAGGACAAAGCAGCCTGCTTGATTGGCACCCCATCCACAACTTTTAACAATCACTCCCTTCACCACCGACAAACAGTGGCAGCAGTGTGTACTACATGCAAGATGTAGTACTGCAACTCACCAAGAGTCCTTCGGCAGCACCTTCCAAACCCACAACATCTACCACCTGGAAGGAGAAGGACAGCAGATGCACCTGCAAGTTCCCCTCCAAGCCACATCCCATCCTGACTTGGAACTATAACGTCGTCCCCTCACTGTTGCTGGATCAAAATCCTGGAAATCCTTTCCTAACAGCACTGTTGGTGTACCTACACCTCCAGGAGTGCAGTGGTTCAAGAAGGCAGCTCACCACTTTCTCAAGGGCAATTAGGGATAGCAATAAATGCTGGCCTAGCCAACAATGCCCACAGCATATGAACGAATAAAAAAAGTTTTTAAATGTGATGAGGGTTTCTGCCTCTACTACCCTTTCAGGCAGTGATTTCCAGACCCCCACAATGCTCTCGGTGAAAAACTTTCTCCTCAATTCCGCTCTAATTCTCTTCCAATTGCTATAAATCTATGTCCCCTGGTTATTAACCTCTCAGCTAAGGGGAATAGGTCCTTTGTATCCACTGTATCTCAGTCCCTCATAATTTTATACACCTCAATTAAATCTCCCCTCAGCCAACCACTGTTCCAAAGAATTCAAATCCAAAAGCAAAATACGAAGGATCAAAGTCCCCTCTAATTTTTTTTTGGGAGTAAGTGAGCAGCCCTCTTAAATTATTTTGCATTCCTGCACATGCCCAGTAACTTAAAGGGGCCAACTTGTGCACGGCCTCTGCTACTTAAAGGCAACATTGCTGTGGATGCTGGAAATCTGAAAAGTCATCGACCTTAAATGTTAACTCTATTTCTCTATCCACAGTTGCTGTCAGACCTGCTGAGCCTATACAATCTTTCCTCATATCTAAGCTTCTCTGTTCCTGGCAACATCCTTGTAAATCTCCTCTCCAGTACAAAACCATTTTTCCTATAATGTGGTGACCCAAACTACACAAAGTAATCTAGCTGTGACCTGACTTGTGTTTTATATAGTTCTAGCATAGGTGTAATTTGAATTCAATAAATATGGAATTAAAAGCCAGTCTAATGGTGACCGTGAAACCATTGTCGATTGTTGTAAAAACCCATCTGGTTCACTAATGTCTTTTAGCGAAGGAAATCTGCTGTCCTTACCCGGTCTGGCCTACATGTGACTCCAGACCCACAGCAAGGTAATGCCCTCTGAGTTGGCCCAGCAAGACACTCAGTTGTATCTAACCACTACAAAGTCAACAAGGAATGAAACCAGATAGACCACACAGCACCGACCAAGGTACAGGAAACGACAATGGCAAACCCAGCCCTGTCGACCCTGCAAAGAACCTCCTTATTAACATCTGCGGGCCTGTGCCAAAGTTGGGAGAGTTGTCCCACAGACTAGTCAAGCAGCAGCCTGACATAGTCATACTCACGGAATCATATCTTAGAGACAATGTCCCAGACACCACCATCACCATCCCTGGGCATGTCCTGTCCCACCGGCAGGACAGACCCAGCAGAGGTGGTGGCACAGTGGCATACAGTCGGGAGGGAGTTTCCCTGGGAGTGCTCAACATAGACTCCAGATCCCACGAAGTCTCATGGCATCAGCTCACACATGGGCAAGGAAACTTCCTGCTGATTACCACCCATCCCCACCCCTCAGATGATGAATCAGTACTCCTCCATGTTGAACACCACTTGGAGGAAGCACTGAGGGTGGCATGGTCACACACCAACTGCACATTTATAGAAAAGTAACCCTTGTGGTTCCTGTACCACTCCCTATTGTCACGGGAGGTGGGTGGGGTGCGGGGGGGCTGTGGCCTGCAGAGCTTGCAGTCGATGGTGCTCTGCACCTGTAAATTTGACTTTAGTTGCAGGAACCTGTCTGGGTCTATCATAGACCTTGCTGCCTTGGTCTAAATTTTGGTGAAGGCAGGATGATGGCAGAAACCACCTGGCCACAATCTCACCTGATTTAATGCTCTCCCCACCTTCAATCCAACCCAGGGGAGAGCATAAAATTCCACCCAGATAGACAGGTTCCTGCAACAGGCAGCACAGTGGCGCAGTGGTTAGCACTGCAGCCTCACAGCTCCAGGAACCCAGGTTCAATTCTGGGTACTGCCTGTGCGGAGTTTACAAGTTCTCCCTGTGAGTGCGTGGGTTTTCGTCGGGTGCTCCGGTTTCCTCCCACTGCCAAAAACTTGCAGGTGATAGGTAAATTGGCCATTGTAAATTTCCCCTAGTGTAGGTAGGTGGTAGGGAATATGGGATTACTGTAGGGTTAGTATAAATGGGTGGTTCTTGGTCAGCACAGACTCGGTGGGCCGAAGGGCCTGTTTCAGTGCTGTATCTCTAAATAAAATAAAATTTACAGAATCACAGAATTGTTAGAGCACTGAAGGAGGCCATTTGGCCCATCGTCTCTGCATCGGCTCTCCAAATGAGCAATTCACCTAGTGCCACTCCCCCGCCTTCTCTCGTAACCGTGCACATTATTCCTTTTCATATAACTATCTAATTCCCTCTTGAATGCCTCAATTGAACCTGCCTCCTCCACACTCTCAGGCAGTGCATTCCAGACCTTAACCATACGCTGCGTGAAAAAGTTTTTCCTCATGTCGCTTTTGTTTCTTTTACCAGTTACTTTAAATCTGTGTCCAAGCGTCTTGATCCTTTCACAATTGGGAACAGTTTCTCCCTATCTACTCTGTCCAGATCCCTCATGATTTTGAATACTTCTATCAAATCACCTCTCAGCCTTCTCTTCTCCACGGAAAACAGTCCTAACTTCTCCAATCTATCTTACTAACCAAGTTTCTTATCCCTGGAGCCATTCTCATGAATCTTTTCTGTACTCCCTCCAATGCCCTCACGTCTTCCCTGAAGGGCAGCACCCAGAACTGGATGCAATACTCCAGCTGAGGCCTAACTAGTGTCTTATACAAGTTCAACATAACCTCCTTGCTCTTGTACCTTATGCCCCTATTAATAAAACCCAGGATATAGCGCAGCCCGCCCCCCCCCCAGCACCATCTTCACCCCGCACCCCCTTCCCCTGCAACCCCCCCCCACCCCCCTACAGCCCCCTTCCCTGCTCCCCCTCTTCCCACCCCCTCCCTCTACCCCTCCCCCTTGCATCCCCTCCTCCCACCGGCACCATCCTACACCTGTGTAGGGGCCCCAACAACCCCACTGCCTTGTGGGCGTCTCGGGAGAGACCAAGGCTAAGGGAGTAAACCCTAACAGATAATCCGGAGCGGAACCCCGTAGGCGGTCATGTGTCACCTTTGGCATGTTTCCGGCAGTTCCTGCAGCCATACTGGTGCCAAACGTCGTGTCCTGCACTCCTTTGGACCCCACCAGAAAGGCCGAGAGGGGGGGTTTGACGACTGGGCAACTCTCAACCTCCATAAATTTTCCCAGGCATGCGCCATGGAGAGGTCACTCCATAGTTGCCTCACAGCGACTGACACAACACAGAAGGCAGCAGTTACGGGTTATAAGTCCAGATAAATTGGCGTAGAAACTGGGCGCCACGGGTTGCCTTTGT
Source organism: Heterodontus francisci (assembly GCF_036365525.1). NCBI lineage: Eukaryota > Metazoa > Chordata > Chondrichthyes > Heterodontiformes > Heterodontidae > Heterodontus > Heterodontus francisci. The sequence goes on along the minus strand of NC_090375.1, from coordinate 101,010,414 downwards.
CGGTGGGAGAGGTCATTGCACCTCACTGGACAGCTACCGCCCGCCTCAAACCGGGCAGCCCCCGGTCAATAAGGTTCTGTCCCGCCACAGTCTGCCTGCTTCAATGGGTGCTTGGAGCTCAGGGTCATTGCCTGAAAGGTGGACTGATACACCGCACCAAACAACATGAAAAAAGGAAAGAAGGTACCAGCCCTTCGCTTTGCAAGCTGGAACGTCAGAACTATGTGTCCTGGCCTGTCGGAAGACCTTACACAAATCAACGATTCTCGGAAGACCGCCATCATTAACAACGAGCTCAGTAGACTCAATGGAGACATTGCAGCACTTCAGGAGACTCGCCTCCCCACGAGTGGCTCTCTAGCAGAGCAAGACTACACCTTCTTCTGGCAGGGCAGGGATCCTGAAGAACCAAGACAGCATGGAGTGGGCTTCGCCATCAGAAACTCCTTGCTCAGCATGATAGAGCCTCCCTCAAATGGCTCGGAACGCATACTGTCCATCCGACTGCTCACCACCTCTGGTCCAGTACACCTACTCAGCATCTATGCTCCAACACTCTGATCCTCACCTGAAGCTAAAGACCAGTTCTATGAACAACTCCATAACATCATTAGCAGCATCCCCAACACCGAACACCTATTCCTGCTGGGGGACTTTAATGCCAGGGTTGGGGCCGACCATGACTCATGGCCCTCCTGCCTTGGGTGCTATGGCGTTGGAAGGATGAATGAGAACGGGCAGAGACTGCTTGAGTTGTGTACCTATCATAACCTCTGCATCACCAACTCGTTCTTTCACACTAAACCCTGTCACCAGGTTTCATGGAGGCACCCAAGATCGCGTCATTGGCACCAGCTAGACCTCATTGTCACAAGGCGAGCCGCCTCAAACAGTGTTCAAATCACACGCAGCTTCCACAGTGCGGACTGCGACACCGACCACTCCCTGGTGTGCAGCAAGGTTAGACTCAGACCAAAGAAGTTGCATCATTCCAAGCAGAAGGGCCACCCGCGCATCAACACGAGCAGAATTTCTCACCCACAGCTGTTACAAAAATTTCTAAATTCACTTGTAACAGCCCTTCAAAACACTCCCACAGGGGATGCTGAGACCAAGTGGGCCCACATCAGAGACGCCATCTATGAGTCAGCTTTGACCACCTACGGCAAAAGTGCGAAGAGAAATGCAGACTGGTTTCAATCTCATAATGAAGAGCTGGAACCTGTCATAGCCGCTAAGCGCATTGCACTGTTGAACTACAAGAAAGCCCCCAGCGATTTAACATCCGCAGCACTTAAAGCAGCCAGAAGTACTGCACAAAGAACAGCTAGGCGTTGCGCAAACGACTACTGGCAACACCTATGCAGTCATATTCAGCGGGCCTCAGACACCGGAAACATCAGAGGAATGTATGATGGCATGAAGAGAGCTCTTGGGCCAACCATCAGGAAGATTGCCCCCCTCAAATCTAAATCGGGGGACATAATCACTGACCAACGCAAACAAATGGACCGCTGGGTTGAGCACTACCTAGAACTGTACTCCAGGGAGAATGCTGTCACTGAGACTGCCCTCAATGCAGCCCAGCCTTGATCAGTCATGGATGAGCTGGACATACAGCCAACCAAATCGGAACTCAGTGATGCCATTGATTCCCTAGCCAGCGGAAAAGCCCCTGGGAAGGACAGCATTACCCCTGAAATAATCAAGAGTGCCAAGCCTGCTATACTCTCAGCACTACATGAACTGCTATGCCTGTGCTGGGACGAGGGAGCAGTACCCCAGGACATGCGCGATGCCAATATCATCACCCTCTATAAAAACAAAGGTGACCGCGGTGACTGCAACAACTACCGTGGAATCTCCCTGCTCAGCATAGTGGGGAAAGTCTTTGCTCGAGTCGCTCTGAACAGGCTCCAGAAGCTGGCCGAGCGCGTCTACCCTGAGGCACAGTGTGGCTTTCGTGCAGAGAGATCGACCATTGACATGCTGTTCTCCCTTCGTCAGATACAGGAGAAATGCCGTGAACAACAGATGCCCCTCTACATTGCTTTCATTGATCTCACCAAAGCCTTTGAACTTGTCAGCAGACATGGTCTCTTCAGACTACTAGAAAAGATTGGATGTCCACCAAAGCTACTAAGTATCATCACCTCATTCCATGACAATATGAAAGGCACAATTCAACATGGTGGCTCCTCATCAGAGCCCTTTCCTATCCTGAGTGGTGTGAAACAGGGCTGTGTTCTCGCACCCACACTTTTTGGGATTTTCTTCTCCCTGCTGCTTTCACATGCATTCAAATCCTCTGAAGAAGGAATTTTCCTCCACACAAGATCAGGGGGCAGGTTGTTCAACCTTGCCCGTCTAAGAGCGAAGTCCAAAGTACGGAAAGTCCTCATCAGAGAACTCCTCTTTGCTGACGATGCTGCATTAACATCTCACACTGAAGAGTGCCTGCAGAGTCTCATCGACAGGTTTGCGGCTGCCTGCAATGAATTTGGCCTAACCATCAGCCTCAAGAAAACGAACATCATGGGGCAGGACGTCAGAAATGCTCCATCCATCAATATTGGCGACCACGCTCTGGAAGTGGTTCAAGAGTTCACCTACCTAGGCTCAACTATCACCAGTAACCTGTCTCTAGATGCAGAAATCAACAAGCGCATGGGTAAGGCTTCCACTGCTTTGTCCAGACTGGCCAAGAGAGTGTGGGAAAATGGCGCACTGACACGGAACACAAAAGTCCGAGTGTATCAGGCCTGTGTCCTCAGTACCTTGCTCTATGGCAGCGAGGCCTGGACAACGTATGCCAGCCAAGAGCGACGTCTCAATTCATTCCATCTTCGCTGCCTCTGGAGAATACTTGGCATCAGGTGGCAGGACCATATCTCCAACACAGAAGTCCTTGAAGTGGCCAACACTCCCAGCTTATACACACTACTGAGTCAGCGGCGCTTGAGATGGCTTGGCCATGTGAGCCGCATGGAAGATGGCAGGATCCCCAAAGACACATTGTACAGTGAGCTCGCCACTGGTATCAGACCCACCGGCCGTCCATGTCTCCGCTATAAAGACGTCTGCAAACGCGACATGAAATCGTGTGACATTGATCACAAGTCGTGGGAGTCAGTTGCCAGCATTCGCCAGAGCTGGCGGGCAGCCATAAAGACAGGGCTAAATTGTGGCGAGTCGAAGAGACTTAGTAGTTGGCAGGAAAAAAGACAGAGGCGCAAGGGGAGAGCCAACTGTGCAACAAACAAATTTCTCTGCAGCACCTGTGGAAGAGCCTGTCACTCCAGAATTGGCCTTTATAGCCACTCCAGGCGCTGCTTCACAAACCACTGACCACCTCCAGGCGCGTATCCATTGTCTCTCGAGATAAGGAGGCCCAAAAGGATTAACCGCTCTCTCAACCTGTCCTGCCACCTTCAATAACTTATGCACATATACAAAACCAAGTCCCTCTGCTCCTGCACCCCCTTTAGAATTGTACCCTTTATTCTATATTGTCTCTCCTTGTTCTTCCTACTTCACATTTCTCTGCATTGAACTTCATCTGCCACCTGTCCGCCCATTCCACCAACTTGTCTATGTCCTTTTGAAGTTTTACACTATCCTCCTCACAGTTCACAATACTTCCCAAGTTTCGTATCATCTGCAAACTTTGAAATTGTGCCCTGTACACCAAGGTCCAGGTCATTAATATATATCAGGAAAAGCAAGGGTCCCAACACTGACCTCTGGGGAACTCTACTACAAACCTTCCTTCAGCCCAAAAAAACATTCATTGACCACTACTCTTTGATTCCTGTCACTCAGCCAATTCCGTATCCATGTTGTTACTGTCCCGTTTATTCCATGAGTTATAACTTTGCTCACAAGTCTGTTGTGTGGCACTGTATCAAATGCTTTTTGGAAGTCCATGTACACCACATCAACAGCATTGCTCTCATCAACCTCTCTTACAAAGAACAAAGAACAAAGAACAGTACAGCACAGGAACAGGCCATTTGGCCCTCCAAGCCTGCCTAAACTAAAACCTTCTGCACTTCCGGGGACCGTATCCCTCTATTCCCATCCTATTCATGTATTTGTCAAGATGCCTCTTAAACGTCGCTATCGTACCTGCTTCCACCACCACCCCCGGCAGCAAGTTCCAGGCACTCACCACCCTCTGTGAAAAGAACTTGCCTCGTACATCCCCTCTAAACTTTGCCCCTCTCACCTTAAACCTCTGTCCCCTAGTAACTGACTCTTCCACCCTGGTAAAAAGCTTCTGACTATTCACTCTGTCCATGCCGCTCATAACTTTGTAAACCTCTATCATGTCGCCCCTCCACCTCCGTCGTTCCAATGAAAACAATCCGAATTTATCCAACCTCTCCTCATAGCTAATGCCCTCCAGACCAGGCAACATCCTGGTAAACCTCTTCTGTACCCTCTCCAAAGCCTCCACGTCCTTCTGATAGTGTGGCGACCAGAATTGCACGCAATATCATAAGTGTGGCCGAACTAAAGTTCTGTACAACTGCAGCATGACTTGCCAATTTTTATACTCTATGCCCCGACCGATGAAGGCAAGCATGCCGTATGCCTTCTTGACTACCTTATCCACCTGTGTTGCCACTTTCAGTGACCTGTAGACCTGTACACCCAGATCTCTCTGCCAGTCAATACTCCTAAGGGTTCTGCCGTTTACTGTCTACTTCCCACCTGCATTAGACCTTCCAAAATGCATTACCTCACATTTGTCTGGATTAAACCCCATCTGCCATTTCTCCGCCCAAGTCTCCAACCGATCTATATCCTGCTGTATCCTCTGACAATCCTCATCACTATCCGCAACTCCACCCACCTTTGTGTCGTCCGCAAACTTACTAATCAAACCAGCTACATTTTCCTCCAAATCATTTATATATACTACAAAGAGCAAATGTCCCAGCACTGATCCCTGCGGAACATTACTAGTCACAGCCCTCCATTCAGAAAAGCACCCTTCCACTGCTCCCCTCTGTCTTCTATGACCGAGCCAGTTCTGTATCCATCTTGCCAGCTCACTTCTGATCTTACATCTTCAAAAAACTCCAGCAAGCTAGTTAAACATGATTTTCCCTTAAGAAATCCATGCCGGCTTTCTTTAATTAGCCTGCATTTGTCCATGTGACTATTAATTTTATTCTAAATTATTCTTTCTAGAATTTTCCCCATCACAGAAGTTAAAGTGACTGGTCTATAGTTTCTGGGCTTATCTTTACAACCTTTTTTGAACAAGGGTGTAATATTTCCAATTCTCCAGTCCTCTGGCATCACCCCCAAGTCTAAGGAAGACTGAAAAATTATGGTCAGTGCCTCCGCAATTTCTATTCTCACTTCCTTCAGTATCCTTGGATGCATCTCATCCTGTCCACTTTAAGTACAGACTGCTTATCCAATACCTCCCCCTTATCACTTTTAAACCCTTCGAGTGTTTGAATTACCTCCTCTTTCACCATTGCCTGGGTTGCATCTTCTTCCTTAGTAAACACATATGAAGTATTCATTTAGTACCTCAGCTGCACCCTCTGCCTCCATGTGCAAGTCCCTTTTTCAGTCCATAATAGGGCCCACTCTTCCTTTTACTACCCTTTTATTATTTACATGTCTATAGAACCATAGAACCACATGTCTATAGAAAACTTTGGGATTCCCTTTTCTATCAACTGCCAGTCTCTTTTCATACTCTTTCTTTGCTTCTCATAAGTTATTTTCCTGTTTCTCTCTGAACCTTTTATATTCAGCCTGGTTCTCAATAGTATTTTCTATTTGGCATTGTTTCTTCTTTATCTTAATCTCTATCTCTTTTGTCATCCAGTGAGTTCTGGATTTGTTTCTCCTACCTTTCCCCTTCACGGGAACACACCTTGACATGACCAAACTATCTCTTCTTTGAATGTAGTCAATTGTTCAGGTACAGTTTTTCCTGCCAACCTTTGACTCCAATTTATTTGTCCCAGATCTGTTCTTAACCATTGAAGTTGGCTTTCCCCCATTTAACAGATTTTACTCTGGATCGTTCTGTGTCCTTTTCCATCGTCAACCTAAACCTTATGATACAATGATCACTATCCCCTAAATGTTCTCCTACTGACACTTGATCCACTTGCCCCAACTCATTCCCAAGAACCAGGTGTAGCAGTCCCTCCTTTCTCATTGGACTAGAAACATATTGCTGCAGAAAATTTTCCTGAACACACTCTAGAAACTTTTGCTTCTCACTGCCCTTTTCACCACTGCTATCCCAGTCTATGTTTGAATAATTAAACTCCCCCATTATAGCTACCCTATAACTTTTGCACTTTTCAGTAATTTCCTTGCAAATTTGTTCCTCTACATCCTTCCCACAAGTTGGTGGCCTATAGATAACACTGAGCAATGTAACTGCACCTTTTTTGTCCCTTTTGTCTCTCCAGGCATAGAGGTTCTGTCCTCGACCCCTCTGGGGCATCCTTTTTCTCCAGCACTGCAATGCTCTCCTTATTCAATACCACCACCCCTCCCTCTTATTTCCCTTTCCTATCTTTCCTGAACACCTTGTATCCAGGAATATTTAGCACCCAGTCCTGCCTTTCTTTGAGCCAGGTCTCCGTTATAGCCAAAACATCATATTTCCACATGGCAATTTGCATCTGTAACTCACCAATGTTATTAGTAACGCTCCTTGCATTTACATACATAGCTGGAATGGCTATTTATCGTCATGATAGCGCCAGTCCTAACGCACACACGACACACCCGCATGAGCGCCTTTCCCAGCATGGTGCTCCATGTAGGCCACGCTGGAAGTGCCTGGAAGCTCAGGCAGCACTATTTTCTTGCCTCAGTGCTTCCATAGCACTGGCACTAGTGGTGTTACAGAGTCTGATTTCAGCCCTTCAGTTTTTTGCAGGTGAAAAGAAAAGCTGAGGTTAAGTAGGTTTTCTTTCCAAATGGAAAGCAATAAAAAGTGACCCAGACAAATGAGTTTTTAAAAAGTTACAAAAGTTAAAAGTTAGGAGAGCTATAATGAATATTGAAGCTTCAGCATTAAATAAATAATATAAATAAATTAAATAATACAACTATTGTAAAAGTGCAAACAACAATTCAGACCTTAGCTACATTGCCAATTTGATTACGTTGCCCAAACTATAGAAATACTAATACGAGGAAACTCATAGAAAGGCAGAGATGTGTAGTGTAGTTAAAGATCCCAGAGAAGCTATTAATGTTTATCTTGGTTGTCTTGACATATCCATTGCTGAATAAAAGAAAGCATTTGTACCTGTCATTGGAAATGGATCATTTTACAGAACAGACAAATCCTTTTTTCTCCTGAGGGTGCACATTTACTGGCTTCTGGTATACACACTGTTGAAGCAGAAAATTAGAAATGCAGTGTGGATTCGTGCTTGGAATGATCCTTCTGAATATATTAATCAAGAAGTGATTTATGATGTATGAATCTCATTATATGTGGAAATCATGCAAATGATGGTCACCAGAGTGAATATCACATAAGCAATTCTGTTTCTCCCCCAGGAACCTAATTCAACTTCTTAGTGCATATGTGCACAATGCATATGTAAACCTTTCATGTCTGTATCGTTTTAAGAATGACTGTCTTATTTTAGTTAAAACTGTAACATTATGATAACACTGAATGTGTGCAGGGCATTGTGCGAGGAGAAAGGGAACAGTCAGAAGTCATGGTCCATTTTGGAACTAATGACATAGGTAAGAAAAAGGTTCAGGTCCTACAGACAGAGTTTCAGGAGTTAGGAAAATGATTAAAGAACAGGACCTCAAAGGTGATAATTTCTGGATTACTCCCAGTGGCGTGTGCTAGTGATTACAGAAACACAAAGGTAGTGCAGATGAAATGTGCTGTAGCAGAAGGGAGGCCTTCAGATTCTTGGGCTATTGGGACGAATTCTGGGACAGGAAGGACCTGTACAAGACTGACAGGTTGCACCTGAACAGAGCTTGGGACCAATGTACTCACGGGAGATTGAGGTTAACTAGTGCTTTGGGGGAGGGTTTAAACCAATTTGGCAGGGGGAACAGAACCAGTATGTAGCAGCAATGAGGAGAGACAAGTTGCATCAAAAATTAGGAGGGACGGACATCAACAGAATAAGGACTAGTGTAGAAATAACAGGAATTTGATGGAGGAAGAAAAGAAAAGGAGACTAGTATGATGTTGGAATGCATGTGTGGTAATGCAAGACATGTTAAAAGTAAGGCCGATGAGCTACAGGCACAAGTTGCCGCATGGGGCTATGATATAGTGACTATAACAGAGACCTGGCTTTAAAAGTGGGCAGGAATGGAAACTAAAAATTCCTGGCTGGAATATATTCAGGAGGGATTGAGAAAGAAGAAAAGAAAGGGTGGGTGGGGGTGGGAGTTGGTTGCGTGGGTGGCAGTATTGATCAGGGATAATATTACAGTTTTACAGAGGGACAATATATGAGAGAATTCAAAAACTAATCTATTTAGGTAGAGTTAAGAAACAGTAAAGCAGCTGTTACATTGCTGGGCGTTTAATACAGACCCTCAAATAGTAAGAAGGCAATAGAGCAGAAAGTCGATAGGCAAATTTCAGAGAAATGAAAAAGTAATAGTAGAGAACTTCAATTATCTGAATATGGATGATGATAAAAGTTTAAAAGGTGAGGAGGAAGAAGAATTCCTAACATGTGTACAGGACAACTTTCTGAATCAGTATGTTTCTAATTCAATGAGGAAGCACGCAGTGCTGGATCTAGTTCTAGTGAATGAAATAAGGCAAGTAAAGTGGGTTTCAGTGGGAGAACATCTGGGTATTAGTGATCATAATATAATTAGGTTTAAGGTAGTTACTGATAGGGACAAAAAGAAAAAATCAAACATGAAATACACAACTGGAAGAGAGACAATTTCAATGATTTGAGAAAGGGTCTAACACAGCTGGACTGGAAAAAAAAGGTTGGCCAAGAAAACAATAAAGGAGCAATGGCAAGCCTTCTCATTATGTTCAAACTTAGCATATTCCCATAAGGAGGAAAGAAAGGGCATCCAAAGCTAGAGCTCCCTGGATGACAAAGGAAATTGTGATTAAAATAAAACAGGAAAGGAGTTTTATTGCAAATGTCAGGCACAGAATACAGGAGAAAATCAAGCAGAATATAGAGGACAGAATTTTATTTGACCGTTTAAAACGGGAATGGTGGCATGGGGAATGCAGAATTGTGGCGGAATTGCCCACGTCGTGACGCAATTTCTGGATTTTGTCAGCGGTAGGCAAACACCAAGATGGCAGTGCCGTGATGACATAACAGGAAGCTGATTTAAAATGCTGAGCAGACGATTGTAATACATTTGCATCTAATCCACCTCAATTTAATTGTGGGAATTTAATTGTGGGCTTGAGATTTAGTGAATGGCAGGTGGCACTCACATACCTTTAACATGGCTGTTAAAACCTGGTGACACCAAGGCAAAAGGCACCAGTGCTGCGACAGGTAGGCAGCCATGAACATTGCTGCATAGGGGTAGAGGGGAGTGCAGAAGCCATTGTCAGACTGTGTTGCTGTGTGCTCTGCTGGGGGTGTCATGTTGTCGGGTCTCTGATGGGGAGCTGTGTTGTCAGGGTCTCTGACGGGAAGGTCGTGTTGTTGGGGTCTCTGACAGGGAGGGCCATTTTGTTGGGGTCTCTGATGGGGGGTTGCCTTCTTGGTGTCTGACGGGGAGGTCGTGTTGTCGGTGTCTTTGCCGAGGGGGGTGTGGGGGTCGTGTTGTCTAGGTCTCTGACAAGGGGGGGATCGTGTTTTTGGGCTTTCTGAGGGGGAGATTGTGTTGTTGGGGTCGCTGACAAGCCACCGTGTTGTTGGGGTTTCTGATGGTGGGGGTGGGGGGTCGTGTTGTCGGGGCTTCTGATGGGTGGTTGTGTTGTCCGGGTCTCTGGTGGATGTAGTTGGTGTCTTTGCCAGGGTGGGTCGTGTTGTGGGGGTCTCTGACAAGGTGGGGGTCGTGTTGTTGGGGTTTCTGATGGGGGGGGTTGTGTTGTCGGGGTTTCTGATGGGGGGGGGTTGTGTTGTCGGGGTTTCTGACGGGGGTTGTGTGTTGTCAGTGTCTTTTCTGGGGGTGGGGAGGGTCATGTTGCTGGGGGCTCAGCAAGGTGGGGGACTTGGGTTTGGCTGGATGTATTAGGTGACCAAACTGCTGTGTGAGATCTCTGGTGGTCCAGACTGCTGGCTAAGAGCAGTCGGCTATCAGCATGGGTGGGCAGTGAGGGCCATCAGTAATTCTGCAGGGAAAAGTGTCAAAAATGCAGTTGCCAAGGCAGGGTCTTCTCTGCAGTGGGAGTTCTCCGAAGGCTCACTGATCACCTGATATGGATCTCATACAACCTGTCTTTTTGGACTCCTGTGGCATGATGCAGGGTCTGCGAGGGAGGGAGGTTCAGGAAGCAGCTGCGCCTTCCTGTGGAGCTCCACAACAAGAGGATCAGCAGGCGACCATGTCAAGAAGAGCCCTCCAGCATCAGAGAGTGCACTGGACTCGAATTAGTTACCTCCAAATGTCTGAGCGGCATTGTCTGAAGATTATGGCTCTCCAGGGAGGCTATCACCAAATTATGTGCCCTGCTACCGGATGAGTTGCTGCCTATGAGATTTGGGGGTCACCTATGCTAGTGGCCCTAAAGATCACAGTGGCACTCAACTTCTACGCATCTGTGTTGTTTCAAGGATCCACCGAGGACATATGTGGGGTCTCACAAGCAGCAGCCTAACACTGCGTTAAGGAGGTGACCAATGCCCTGTTCAGGAGGGCAGGCGACTATGTGCACTACCAGATCGACCCTGACAGTCAGGCTGAGAGGGCCATCATATTCAGGTCCTTTGCTGGAATTCCCCGGGTGCAAGGTGTGATAGATTGCATGCATGTGGCCATCATGACTCCCACGACCAGACAGCTGCCTTCATCAACAGGAAGGGCTTCCATTCAATAAATGTTCAAATTGTCCGCAACCATCAAAAGCGTTTCCTGCAGGTGTGTGCCCACTTCCCGGGAAGCAGCCACGATGCCTACGTATTTCGTCAGTCGCAGGTGTAACAGCTTTTCAGGCCCCCACTCGCTTTCAGGAATGGATTCTGGGGGACAAGGGCTGCCCATTGAAGACATTGATACTCACATTTTTCACCTGCTTCAGGCCTTCCTGATGCCCACTTACAGAGAAACCAATAAAAACTCACCTCAATGCATGTAGTCTGTCGCCTCCTTCCCATTTGTATTCCCTGACTTGCACCCAACTGCAAAATGCGCTAGTGCTCATGGGAGATGAACTGTTAATGAGGGCTATGGTTACTATGGCATTTCACTAAGGGAGAAGGGTCAAGTCAGCAGCTCACAATTAGGGCATAATGAATAATGACAGTTACACAGTGATCACAGTGATTGAACAATTAACTAAATCATTACATGTCAGATGTCAGACACCCGTAATTTCCCAAGTGTGGCGAGGTAGTTTTCTTAAAACATTTGTATGTGCTCCTATGTGGTGTTATACCAGCAACAGCAACTGGGCTGGAGGCAAGCTGCTGATCAGGCTGTCCCTTAGCCTTTTGGCCACCTTTTGGCTAGTGCAGGACTTTTCTCAGGCATTGCACCTCCTGGAGCCGGGCTCACCAGCGGAGAGGCTGAGGAACTGCTGTCCATGCTCACAGCGCCCTGAGGGGATCCCCTAGTGGAGACCAGCCTCTCCTCATGTCTTTTGAGTCTTGCTTGAACACCTCTGCTGACCAGAGAAGGACAAGAGGCGGGAGAGACTCCAGGCTCCTTGTCCTGCTCTCGCCTTGCTACTGCTGCATCGAGCTCATGGCCAAGGCGATGGTGTGCAGGTCTGTGCACATCTGTGGAATCTGGCTGTTCATGAGGGTCACCAACCCCTTGATGAAGGAAGCCATGCTCTGACATGCATGAGTCACGGCATGGATTGACTTCTCCACTTCCCACCTATGGCTGCACATGACCTCTGGCATCTGCAACAGATATTGCCTTACCTCTCTGAAATTCCAGCATGTGCTGTGCTGTCGACACCAGAGGCTCAACATCATCCTGGAGCTCCGCATGGGCCTGGACAACCACAGTCCTCCGACTGTCAGAAGCCTCGGCTACCTCAGCATCAGCCCACTGCTTGGGTGCGTATGCAGTGCTGTCACCAGCTTGTGACCCTGATTCTACAGCCGAGCAGAAACCTACTGAGGTAAAAGTATCTGCGTTGGAGGTGCAAGAGAGTCATGGGATGGTTTATCCTCTAACTGCTGATCCTCTTGAGAGGTGGAATTTTGATCCCCTTCCACTGGAGTCTCTTGTGGACGCTGACCTGCATGCGAGAACAAAAACATGTGTGGGTTAGGACGAGCAGATCCCATCATTCCGACCGTGCGTGATATGGGTCTCCGGAGTTAAAATGTATGTTGAGGAGACTCCAGTCGCACCATCTGCTATGGAGCATCCACCCTGCATCTCCACCAGTTCCAGAGCCTCCTTTCGAGCCAGGAGAGAGGCCTAATGTGGGGAACCACTCCGCCAGACTATGATATCTCCCTCGTGTTGTGGGTCCTCTTGATCTGAAAGTAGAAAGAGGGAGATAGTCATGCCTTGCTGAGATATCAATATGACAGATCTGGCAGCCCCTCAAACCTTACTGGGGGTTCCATGTAGTTAATGGGGATGAGATGTGAAAGAGGATGGCCTGTGGCTGAGGTACATCCGCCAGGAGGAGGTGATGCTTAGCCCCCTTTGTCAGTGTCTTTCTGGTGCCTCCCTCCCAATGTCTCACTTTCTACTGCGTCGCCTCATGCAAACCCTCAAAAGGAGAGAGGTAAGGAACAATCACCTTGACGAACGAAAGAGGTAATTGACCCTTTTGCAGCACTGCACCCATGTCTGGGTGTGACCCCACAGCTGATGACCTCCTCAATGATCTCCATCCAGGTTTGCATGGTCAAGTGGGAGGGCCTCATCTCGCCATCGCTGGAGAAAAGGACCTCCCGCCTTTCCCTTGCAGCCTGGAGGAGGATCTTGAGGGAGACATCGCTAAACCGTGAGGTCACCTGGTGGCTTCCTTCTGCCATGGTTGAAACAGGGTTGGTTGAAGGGGTCCTGTGGCATCAGTGGCAGTTGAAGGGGTCCTGCGGAACCAGTGGCAGTTGAAGGGGTCCTGGGGCACCAGTGGTAGTTGAAGGGTTCCTGGGGTACCAGTGGCAGTTGAAGGGGTCCTGCTGAACCAGTGGCAGTTGAAGGGGTCCTGGGGCACCAGTGGTAGTTGAAGGGTTCCTGGGGCACCAGTGGCAGTTGAAGGGGTCCTGGGGCACCAGCGGCAGTTGAAGGGGTCCTGGGGCACCAGCGGCAGTTGAAGGGGTCCTGGGGCACCAGTGGCAGTTGAAAGGGTCCTGCTGAAACCAGTGGTTTCACTATGTAAAACAGCCACCTGCTGCATTATTGCGGTGAGGCGGCTGTCCACATGACAATCAGGAATGGAGCCCATTTCAGGGCCTGCCGCGGGGACCGGTGTACAGCTCACATAATTCAGTCCAGAAAGTGCAGAGGGAAATTGAAAAAGGAATTGAAAAAACACACTGGCCATATGTTAAACAAGCAAGACCTTCAAAATGGGCAGGTGAGCTGTCCAGATTATGAGATCATAGTTGGGCCCCTCCACTGGCTGATAACCTAAACACAGCTCAGGGTGAGTGAATCTAGCCCACTGTGTTTTATATATGTCTTTGATTTCCCTTATAATGTCTTCTTTTGTGTTATGCTGGTATCACTTCTGCCATTTAAACATCTCCTGTAAGCACTTTATAGATCATTCTATTTATTTTCCTGTATGTGGTCACTCCTTCCCTCTTTCTCTATTGTCTGTTCTTTTTTAAAATGCTGCTCTTCTGTAATATCTTCCCTTTCGAAGGAAGGATTTATACTTTAAATATCAAGGTCTGTTATCGCCATAGATGCTGTCTGACCTGCTGACTATTTCCAGCATTTCTCTTCTATTTTATACAATATACACACCATTTATAGGTAAATTGTGCAAGATGTGAAATGCTTGATTATTAAGAAACTAGGGGCCTTCACTGCAGCACCTGGATACTGGCTTATTCATTCTTGTTTAGACTGGTAAATAGAAGCCAAATCAATGAATGGAATGCTTCAGCTCTCACTTATCAATAGGACCTCCTGTTCTAAACTAAGCTCAAATGAAGTTAGTTCCTAATTGAATCATTTGCAAGGAGACTGGTACAGAAGCAGAAGGGTGGGAAGGTATATTGCTGGCAGCAGTCACATTCAGTTGCAAATACAAATTTGTGCTAATTGCTGAAGCAATTAGTAGTTACTGATATTCACTGATAAGTGGTCCCTAATTTTGAATTCCATGTTCCTCTGTTGTCTCTGTTGCATCTGTTTGGACACTGCAACCTTCCATATTCCTTCTTCTTTGGCCTCCTTGTCTCGAGAGACAATGGGTAAGCGCCTGGAGGTGGTCAGTGGTTTGTGAAGCTGCGCCTGGAGTGGCTATAAAGGCCAATTCTAGAGTGACAGACTCTTCCACAGGCGCAGTAGATAAATTTGGTTGTCGGGGCTGTTACACAGTTGGCTCTCGCCTTGCGCTTGTGTCTTTTTTCCTGCCAACTGCTAAGTCTCTTTGACTCGCCACACTTTAGCCCCGCCTTTATGGCTGTCCGCCAGCTCTGGTGATCACTGGCAACTGACTCCCACGACTTGTGATCAATGTCACAGGACTTTATGTCGCGTTTGCAGACGTCTTTAAAGCGGAGACATGGATGGCCGGTGGGTCTGATACCAGTGACGAGCTCACTGTACAATGTGTCCTTGGGGATCCTGCCATCTTCCATGCGGCTCACATGGCCAAGCCATCTCAAGCGCCGCTGGCTCAGTAGGGTGTATATGCTGGGGATGTTGGCCGCCTCGAGGACTTCTGTGTTGGAGATACGGTCCTGCCACCTGATGCCAAGGATTCTCCGGAGGCAGCGAAGATGGAATGACTTGAGATGTCGCTTTTAGCTGACATACGTTGTCCAGGCCTCGCTGCCATAGAGCAAGGTACTGAAGACACAGGCTTGATACACTTGGACCTTTGTGTTCCGTGTCAGTGCGCCATTTTCCCACACTCTCTTGGCCAGTCTGGACATAGCAGTGGAAGCCTTTCCCATGCGCTTGTTGATTTCTGCATCGAGAGATAGGTTACTGGTGATAGTTGAGCCTAGGTAGGTGAACTCTTGAACCACTTCCAGAGCATGGTCACCGATATTGATGGATGGAGCATTTCTGACGTCCTGTCCCATAATGTTTGTTTTCTTGAGGCTGATGGTTAGGCCAAATTCATTGCAGGCAGCCGCAAACCTGTCGATGAGTCTCTGCAGACACTCTTCAGTGTGAGATGTTAATGCAGCATCGTCAGCAAAGAGGAGTTCCCTGATGAGGACTTTCCGTACTTTGGTCTTCACTCTTAGACGGGCAAGGTTGAAGAACCTGCTATCTGATCTGGTGTGGAGGAAAATTCCTTCTTCTGAAGACTTGAATGCATGTGAGAGCAGCAGGGAGAAGAAGATCCCAAAAAGTGTAGGTGTGAGAACTAGTGCTTCCGATATATCTTCCTTTGTCCTCAACCAAGGATTCTTCTCTCCACCATGGTTGACAGGGCTCTCAACTGTGTCCGATCTATTTCAATCACTTCTGCTCTCATTCCTTTCCCCTCCTTCCAGAACTACGATAGCGTTCCCCTTGTCCTCATCTTCCACCCTGCAGCTTCCGTATTCAACGGGTCATCCACAGATTGTTCACGGAGGAGGGTAATTTGGTAAATTGGATCCAAAATTGGCTTAGTGGCAGGAGGCAAAGGGTGATGGTCGAGGGTTGTTTTTGCGAGTGGAAGCCTGTGAGCAGTGGTGTACCACAAGGATCGGTGCTGTTTGTAGTGTACATTAATGATTTAGACATGAATATAGGAGGTATGATCAGTAAGTTTGCAGATATCACGAAAACTGGTGGTGTCGTAAATAGTAAGGAGGAAAGCCTTAGATTACAGGATGATATTGATGGGCTGATAAGATGTGCGGAGCTGTGGCAAATGGAATTTAATCCTGAGAAATGTGAGGTGATGCATTTTGGGAGGACTAACAAGGCAAGGGACTATACAATGGATGGTAGGACCCGAGGAAGAACAGAGGGTCAGAGGGACCTTGGTGTACTGGTCCATAGATCACTGAAGGCAGCAGCACATATAGAAAAGGTGGTTAGGAAGGCATATGGGACACTTTCCTTTATTAGCCAAGGCATAGAATGTAAGGGCAGGGAGGTTATGATGGAGCTGTATAAAACTCTAGTTTGGCCACAGCTGGAATACTGTGTACAGTTCTGGGCACCACACCATAGGATGGATGTGATTGCACCAGTGAGGTTGCAGAGGAGATTCACAAGGATGTTGCCTGGGCTGGAGCACTTCAGCCATGAAGAGAAACTGGATAAGCTAGGGTTGTTTTCCTTAGTGCAGAGAAGGCTGAGGGGGCACCTGATTGAGGTATATAAAATTATGAGGGGCATTGATAAGATAGATAGCAAGAAACATTTTCCCTTAGCAGAGGGATCAATAACCAGGGGGTATAGATTTAAGGTAAGGGGCAGGAGGTTTCGAGGGGATTTGAGGAAAACGTTTTTCACCCAGTGGGTGGTTGGAATCTGCAACACACTGCCTGAGGGAGTGGTAGAGGCAGGATCCCTCACAACATTTAAGAACCTTCACAACATTTATGAGCACTTGAAACGCCATAGCATACAAAGCTTCGGGCCAAGTGCTGGAAAATGGGATTAGAATAGATAGGTGCTTGATGGCTGGCACAGACACGATGGGCCAAAGGGCCTGTTTCTGTGCTGTATAACTCTATGACTCTTATGACTCTATGAGGGAGCCCCTCCCAATTCTGCAGGGAGGGTACCTTGTATTACAGGGCGCCCTCCCCATGTGGCAGAGGCCCCCCTACCCGCACCCCCCCCCCCCTCTTCCGACAGCTATTTAAATCCCAGCTGTGGCAGGAAGATGCCCTTAAGTGGTCACTTCAATGCCTCAATTGGCCTTTGGTCGGGAAGGCCATCATCAGCCTATCCTGCCCTGGACAACATTGCATAGCAACGTGGAGGAGACAAGCACTCTGCCCCTACCTCCAATCACAATTCTAGGGCACACCTGCCTCCGACCCCATTTCAGGGGGGCCCATAAAATTCATCCCTTTGTGTCTATCTTCACAGTAGAAAACACAAATTTCATACCAGTAATAGAGGATAACCAAGGGGCTAGCAAGACTGAGGAACTTAAGGTAATTAATATCAGCAGAGAAAAAGTATTGGAGGAACTTAAGGGACTAAAGGTTGACAAATCCATAGGACCTGATGGCCTACGTCTAGTGTTCTGAAAGAGGTAGCTACAGAGGTAGTGGATGCACTGGCTATGATTTTCCAAAATTCCCTAGATTCTAGAACAGTCCCAGTGGATTGGAAGTTAGCAAAGGTAACACCACTATTCAAGAAAGGAGGGAGAGAGAAAACAGGAGACTACAGGTCAGTTAGCCTGATATCGGTCATCAGGAAAATGCTGGAATCTATTATTAAGGAAGTGTCAACAATGCATTTAGACAATCGTAGTATGATCAGACAAAGTCAGTATGGTTTTCCGAAAGGGAAATTGTGTTTGACAACTTTATTAGAGTTTCTTGAGGATGTAACTAGTAGGGTAGATAAAGGAGAACCAGTAGATATAGTATACTTGGATTTCCAACAGGCATTCGATAAGTGCCACACAAAAGGTTAATATGCAAGATAAGGGCTCATGGAGTTGGGGGTAACATGTAAGCACAGACAGATGATTGGTTAATGGACAAGAAGTAAACAGTAGGGATAAAAGGATTGTCTTCAAGTTGACAGGCTCTAAATACTGCAGTGCCGCAAGGATCAGTGCTGGGGCCTTAGCTATTTACAACCTATATTAATGACTTAGACAAAGAGACCAAGAGTAATGTATCTAAGCTTCCTGATGATATAAAACTAAGTGGAAATGTAAGTTATGAGGAGGGCACAAAGAGGCTGCAAAGAGATGTTGGGAGGTGAAGTGAATGGTAACAAGGTGGCAGATGGAGTATAATGTGGGGATGTGTGTATTATTCACTTTGGTAGTAAGTATAGAAAAACAGAACATTTTTTCAAAGGCATGAAACTTCCAAATGTTGATATTCAGAGGGACGTTGATGTACTTAATCAAAGATCACAGTAAGTTAACATGCAGGTACAGAAAGCAATTAGGAAGACAAATGGCATATTGGCCTTTATTGCAACGGAGTTGGAGTATAAGAATAAGGAAGTCTTGCTACAATTGTATAGGTCTTTGGTGAGACCACACATGGAGAACTGTGCACATTTTTGATCTCCATATCTAAGGAAGAATATACTTACGTGGAGGTGGTACTGTGAAGGTTCACTAGATTAGTTCCTGAAATGAGAGGGTTATCCTATGATGAGAGGCTGCGAAAATTGGGCCTATACTGTCTGGAATTTAGAAGAATGAGATATGATCTCATTGAAACACAAAGGATTCTGAAGGGGCTAGACAGATAAGACACTGAGAAGTTGTTTCCCCTGGCTGGGGAATCAGGAACATGGGGGCACAGTCTCAGGATAAGGGGCCAGTCATTTAGGACTGAGATGAGGAGACATCTCTTTATTCAAAGGGTTGTGAATCTTTGGAATTCTCTAACCCAGAGGGTTGTGGATACTCCATCGTTGAATATATTCGAGGCTGAGATAGAAGGATTTTTGGTTTCTCAGGTAATCAATGGATATAGGGAGCATGTGAGAAGATGGAATTGAGGCAGACAATCAGCCATGATTGCATTGAATGGCGGCAGAACAGGTTTGAGGAATTGTATAATCTACTCCTGTTCCTATGAGTCAGGAGACGTTACTGGCCGCAGAATTCCCAGATTCCCAGCTCTTGTAGTTACTGTATTTATATGGCTGGTCCAGTTAAGTTTCTGGTCAATGGTCACCACCCCCCGCACTCCACCCCCTGACCCAGGATATTGTTAGTGGGGGATTCAATGATAGTAATGCCATTGAACATCAAGGGTAGATCATTAGATTGTCTCTTGTTGGAGATGGTCATTGCCTGGAACTTGTGTGGCGCGCATGTTACTTGCCACTTATCAGCCCAAGACTGAATGTTGTCTAGATTTTGCTGTTTGAGAACACAGTCTGCTTCAGTGTCTGAGGAGTTGTGAATGATACTGAACACTGTGCAATCGTCAGTGATCGTCCCCACTTCTGACCTTATGTTGGACAGAGGGTCATTGATGAAGCAGCTGAAGATGGTTGGGCCTAGGACACTACCCTGAGGAACTCCTGCAGTGATGTAAAAACAGAAAGTGCTGGAAATACTCAGCAGGTCTGGCAGCATCTGTGGAGAGAAAAGCAGAATTAAAAGAAGAGGTCAGTGACCTTTCATCAGAACTGGCAAAGGTTAGAAATGTAATAGGTTTAAGCAAATAAAGTGGGGGTGGGGGAAAAGCGAACAAAAGTGAACGTGTGTAATAGGACAGAGGGCTGGAGAGATTAACTGACAAGGAAGTCATGGGATAAAGACAAAGAGAGTGTGCTTATGGTGTGTTGAAAGACAAAGCATTAGTGCAGAGTGAGTGTTAATGACAGAATAATGAGCAGCCCTAGCCAAAAGCACAAACATGAAAAAACTAGTAGGCAGGCACATGGTGAAAAAACAAAAACAAAGATGGAACAAAATAAAATAAAAATAAAAAAGGGCCAGCCATGCTCTGAAATTATTGAACTCAATGTTCAAGCAGTAGCGTTCCTAATCGGAAAATTAGGTGCTGTTCCTCGAGCTTGCATTGATGTTCACCGGAACATGGCAGCAGGCCCAGGACAGAGAAATGGGCATGAGGGCAAGGGGGTGAGTTGAAATGGCAAGCGAGTGGAAGCTCTTGGTCATTTTTCCAGACTGAGCAGAGGTGTTCCGCAAGCGGTCACCCAATATGCGTTTGGTCTCCCCAGTGTAGAGGAGACTGCATTGTGAGCAGCGAATACAGTATACTAAATTGAAAGAAGTACAAGTAAATTGCTGCTTCACTGAAAGGAGTGTTTGGGGTCTTGGATGGTGGGGGAGAGAGGAGGTAAAAGGGCAAGTATTACACCTCCTGTGATTGCATGGGAAGGTGCCGTGGGAAGGAGATGAGGTGCCGGGGATGATCACTGGACATGGTGATACACGTGGTAAAGTACAATGTAGAACATTATAAAAAAGTTTTTGATATCTTTCCCAATAGGGTCATTTGGCAACTATGATAATTTAAGAAGAACATCTTGGTACCAAAATTTCCGTAATATGCCT
The DNA here is from genome assembly GCF_036365525.1 of Heterodontus francisci. Classification (NCBI taxonomy): domain Eukaryota; kingdom Metazoa; phylum Chordata; class Chondrichthyes; order Heterodontiformes; family Heterodontidae; genus Heterodontus; species Heterodontus francisci. Next base: position 100,989,935 of record NC_090375.1, on the reverse strand, counting down.
AAGTCCTTATGAGATGTTGCAAGTTTAGAGAATAAATACAGTGATGCCCAAGTATGCATCATACAGCCCATCGCTTGTAATAGTGAATGAACCTACAACTGGGCTGTCGTGTAAGAATGTAAAACTCCTTTAAGATTTCAATTGTAATTTGCAGCTTGCATTTGTGCTCTGCTGCAATGTGACCATGCATTGTAACATTCAAAGGGCTGTAAGATTGTGTGAGTATTTTGGAAGGGACAGCAGTAAGGAGAAATGCTTTGTGACATTCATATAGGAGTAAACTACTTGTAAAGGAAACAATCTGTCAGCTATCTCCTCAAGGCCTATCTCTTCTGGCCAGAGTGCCCTTTATTGCCAAAAAGAAGAACCCTCCTTTCCTTTGACTCATCCAGCATGACTCAAATGCGGTACCTATGAATCTGGGCTGACTTAGATGAAGAACCCCATTTTCCAGAAACTTTCGTGCTTTCAATCCTTTCCATTACGTTGTGGACAGAATTCTGCCCTCCAAATTGCCAGCTAAGGCTTTTAAGTTCCTGTCAACTCGGTTCAATATACAAGCATGCCCTCAGGTAAGAAAAATAAAGTAGAAAAAAATATATACTAACGACATTTGGTGTCTCCTGAGCCTGTCTGATGGATGCAACTTACTGCTTTTAATTATTTATGCTTTTTGGCATTTTCAATGCTTCAGGTACAAAGCTCATGAATAAAAATCTCACACCTTGGACTTTGCCTAATGTTGTCAGCTCTGTGATCATCTTGTTCCAAACAGTAGTCAGTGTTCTTGAAAATAACCAGTGAGATAACTTTCCATCTTCTCACTCACAAAGCAAAGTTTCAACTGCTAGGAATGCATATTATAAAATTGGGTGTGTAATGCCCTTGATTTTCAGCCCATTCCTTTAACATTTACCCTGATATTAATTTCAGGCAGAATCACTTTCAAGCAGTGAATTTATAATGACCTTTATACTCTCACCTCTTAAACAACAGTTTTGTGTTGCAGTCAACAGTGTACATTGTGCTGTTCAGCCCACTAAATTCATTTGAATGGATGGAAAATCAAGAGATGCATACCTGTGATTTTCAATTTGTGTTCTTAGAGGCTGTGTGTCAAAGTTGGCATTCAACAAATCACGTCAACATAGGAAGAGGGGTAAGCCATTCAGCCCCTCAGCCCTACATTCTCTATTTTAACATCCATGGGTACCTTGTGTATTTCTGTGGGGGGTTTGGTTGGTCTGTGGTGCCTTATGAGGACCAGGTTGAATATAGAAAGTTCAGAAGAGAAGTGAAAAGGGAAATAAGAGGGGCAAAGTGAGTGTATGAGAATAGACTAGCAGCTAACATAAAAGGTTTCAAACACAGAAATCCATCTGTCCCGCGGAATGGGAGGATCTCCCAGCATTGACAGGAAAGGCTCTGGGGCTGGTAAATTTAAATTACCCGCCATCTTCGGCACCAGATGTTATGTTTCATACCCCAAGCATGAAGAAACTAGACTCAGGATTTCTCTGTGTGTTGGCTTTATTCAGATGGCTGCCTGGATCTGTCTTAATTTCACTTTTGGACATGCCTTCTCAGGGTTGACTGACAGCATAGTGAGCAGTCTTACAAACACAGCACAGAGCAATCAATCACTGAGCAATCAAGCACAACACTAACATAACTCCCCCGAGGATATTGGTCCCAGCCTTGCTGAGGTGCAAACCATCTGGCTTGTACAGGCCTCACCTCCCTCGGAAGCGGTCCCTATGCCTCAGGAATCTAAAGCCTTCCCTCCTGCACTGTGTCTCCAGCCACATATCCATCAGCTGTATCTTCCTATTTCTGTATTCACTAGCATATGGCACCAGGAGTAATCTGGAAATTGCTACCTTTGAGGTCCTGCTTTTCAATGTCGTTCCAAGCTCCCTAAACTCTGCCTTGAGGACCTCATTCCTCTTTCTGCCTGTGTCATTGGTGTCGACCTGCAGCCTGACCGCAAGCTCTTTGCCCTCCCCCCTCAGAATGTCCTGCAAGTCTTCAGTGACATAATTGATCCTGGCACCAGGGAGGCAACATATCATCTTGGACTCACGTCTGCAGCCTCAGAAGCACCTGTTTGTTTCCCTCACTATTGAATTCACTACCATTGTTCCTCTTCCACTCTTCTTCCTCCCGTGTTGTGCAGCTGTCCCATGGACTTGGTGCTCCCTTAGATTAGATTAGATTAGATTAGAGATACAGCACTGAAACAGGCCCTTCGGCCCACCGAGTCTGTGCCGACCAGCAACCACCCATTTATACTAATCCTACACTAATCCCACATTCCTACCAAACATCCCCATCTGTCCCTATATTTCCCTACCACCTACCTATACTAGTGACAATTTATAATGGCCAATTTAGCTACCAACCTGCAAGTCTTTTGGCTTGTGGGAGGAAACCGGAGCACCCGGAGAAAACCCACGCAGACACAGGGAGAACTTGCAAACTCCACACAGGCAGTGCCCAGAATCGAACCCGGGTCCCTGGAGCTGTGAGGCTGCAGTGCTAACCACTGCGCCACTGTGCCGCCCTTGAGGAACCATCACTCCAGTAATAAGAACTGAATACTGGTTGGAGAGCGAGATGCACTCATGGGATTCCTGCCCTGCCTGCCTGGTTCTCCTTGTACTTCTGGCAATCATGCATTCCCTCTATGCCTGCATGTTATTAAGCTGTGGGGTAAACACCTCCAGAAAAGTGTTATTCATGATGCTGTCAGGCTCACAGATTCCCCGTAGTGACTCCAGCTGCTGCTCAAGCTCTGAAACCTGGAGCTGGAACTGCTCTAGCTGGTGACATTTCCAGGAACTTTCTGAAGCAAACACAAATAATCCTGATAAATCCTGATGCACTTAACATAATTGGTACTTAAAATCATTATTCAATGATAAAACTAGTAGCAGACAGATGAAAATACTGAAATGTTGCACACAAATATTCTCAATACTCACAATGGTGGAATCCTTGAAACAAATTTAAATGAAAATTAATCTGTTGAATTTGTTCAAAATTATGTTGATCCTAAAACTGTAGGAAACACAATTTGTATGATTAAAATTATGCTATATATGTGTGATATGTTTAGAAAACTGTTACTAGAGGATGAAGTAATCCATGCTGCAAACAGTTCTTTGGCTACTGATAATATTATTGGATTAGCTTTAATCTTACTATTTAAATGCCTTTAGATAAGTTTTGAATTTCCCTTTATGCTATTTGCCAGTTTCTTCTCATGCTCTCAATTTGCCTCTCATTTTCTTTTTCATTGCCCCTCTGAACTTCAGGGTGGCAGTGAAAAAGGAAATAGGAGAGGCAAAGAAAATTATTGGCCAGGATTTTGCAGCCCCTTTGTGGATGGTCTCGGAGGCAGAAGATGGGGGAGGTAATAACATTCAGGCTTGGGCTGATAATTGACAAGTAACATTCGCACCACACAAGTGCCAGGCAATATATATCTCCAACAAGGGGTTGCCATTGACCAGAAACTTAAATGAACCAACCACATAAATATTGTGACTACAAGAAACGGTCAGAAGCTGGGAATTCCCTAGCAAGTAACTCACCTCCTGACTCCCCAAAGCCTGTCCACCATCGACAAGGCACCAGTCAGGAGTATGATGGAATATTCTCCATTTAGTTGGATGAGTGCAGCTCCAACAGCACTCAAGAAACTCAGCACCATCCAGGACAAAGCAGTCCGCTTGATCAGCACCTCATCCACCACCTTCAACATTCACTCCCTCCACCATCGGCACACAGTGGCGGAGTGTGTACCATTTACAAGATGCACTGCAGCAACTCACCAAAACTCTTTTGAGAGCACCTTCCAAAGCCATTGCTTCTACCACCTAGGAGGACAAGGGCAGCAGATGCATGGAAACACCACCACATGCATGTACCCCTCCCAGCCACACACCATCCTGACGAACCTACATTGCTGTTCCTTCACTTTTTCTGAGTCAAAATCCTTGAACTCCCTTCTGAACAGCACTGTTGGTGTAACTACACCAGCTGGCCTGCAGTGGTTGAAAAATGCAGCTCGCCACCACCTTCTCAAGGCGATGCTCACATCCCATGAAGAATTTTTAAAAATCGTTCCAGAGTTTACGAATAAACAGCTCGGTGAGATGAGATGGTGCACACATCCGACAAAAAGTAATTAAGGCTCTTAAAGTGCCAACAGGCTGTGATTTTATGGGCCTGTTTCAATTTTACGCAAAGTGCATAGGGGCCATGCGGCATCAGAGTCCTGGCAGGTATATGAAGATGGCAAAGAGGCAGCAGGTCAGTTTCAGGCTTCATTCAGCTGCAGTGTGCCTTGACAGGAAGGTTAGAGCAACATGGCCATTACATTTCATTGCAAGGAGTGGGGGTTCAGATGCCAGGTCTTTGGGGGCGTGCTGCCGGAGTGCCATCTGACTACTGGCACTTGGGTGGATTGAAAGGAGCTGGGGTAGGGTGGTTGAAGGAAACATTTGGGAGAGAGGCCCTTGAGGTCAGGAGTGCCAAGCTGCCATGGGCATCGTGCACTCAGGAGGCGAGCCTCAAGTGAGGAGGAGCACAGGAGAAGGTCGCAGATGGGACCATGAGCAGGCTGCAGTGTGAAGAAGAAGGTTCCTTGTAGCAAGGGTCTACGGACAGAGGATGACTTGCCTCCAAATGTCGGAGCGGCAGTTTCGTCAAAGACTGCGCCTCTCCAAAGAGGTTGTCACAGACTTTGCACTATGATGATGGATGAGCTGAGCCCCAATGGTGTTGGTGGTCACCCGATGCCAGTGGCAGCGAAAGTCACCATCGCCCTTAACTTCTACGCCTACAGTTCATTTCAGAGACCCACTGGAGACATGTATGGGACATCATTGAATCAAGGTGGCAACCGATGCTGTCTTCAGGAGGACCAGCCAATACATCCACTATTGCGCTGATCAGGACAGTCAGTCTGAGAGAGCCGGAGGATTCAAGGCTATCACTGGATTCCCCCAGGTGCAAGGTGTGATAGACTGCACGCATGTGGCCATGAAGGCTCCCACAGGGCAGCCAGTGGCATTTATCAACAGGAAAGTATTCCACTCCATCAATATGCAACTGGTCTGTGACCACCAGCAATGGATCACACAGGTGTGATCTAGGTACCCTGGAAGCAGCCATGATGCCTCCATACTCAGGCACTCCCAGGTGTCTGATTTTTTCACTCCACCCTTTTGCCTTCAAGGTAGGATTCTTGGCGACAAGGGCTACCCACTAAATAGATGGCTATTGACTCCAGTGAGGAATCGAAAGAACGGAAGCAGAGGAGAAATACCACATTTGCCATGTGGTGACCCTGACCAATGAGGATATAATGGAGTGTAATGCTTCCTCAGATGAGAAGGGTGATGAGAAACCTGATGACCAGCTGCTGCATCCTGAAAGGCATCGGGGAGTGCATGCAAGGCGCAATGACATAGATGCTAGGGAGGTACAGGACGCGCTTATATATACATGTTTCAGATGACCCTTGCTATCTAATCCTTCAAATCAAATAAAATCATATAAAAATACTTACCTACAGGGGAGAAGTGGAATTGGACCTGCAAGGGAGCACCTAGAATCAAAAGAGGATAAATACAGCGCCAGGCTCGGGGCCTTCACTTACCTTCAGGAGCTGAAAATATTGGAATCTGCAAAGGAGCATCTCTTCAGGAGTCAGTGGCCCTGACTGAATTTGAAAAAAGTTCAGTGACATCACAGAAAAGTTGTAAGGTCATTGGTTGGTGAGTAACTGCTGTTAGGGAGTATCTGAAGTAGCTAGGTTAGTACACTAGTTAGGGTGTATCTGTTCATAGCTAGAAATTAGAAAAAAAAACTAAAAATTAAAATTTGTGTAACTACCTTATAATTAATTAAGGCACACAAGCAGAAGGGACGTAAGAAGCTGGTGAGTCTACTGTTCTGTTTTATTTTTAAGGAGTAAGGTTTATTGCATTACCAAGGTTTAAATTGGTGTAGTAAGTGCTGGTAAGGAGTGCCATTAACTAATACATTAATCAAGTAAATAATTAATTAGTTATTTAAAACACAATAAGGATGATACGGCAGGTGATGTGTTGCAGCTGCTGTAAATGGGAGCTTGTGGGCATCAGTGTTTTCCACGGCAACCACATCTGCAATAAGTGTCTGCGGCTCGAGGAACATCAGCTCAGAGTTAATGAGCTGGAGTCCAAGCTGCAGGCAATGCAACACATCAGGGAGGGAGAAAGTTACCTGGACACTTTGTATCAGGAGGTGATCACACCCCTTAAGATATGGTCTTCTCATTTGGTCCATGGTCAGGGACAGGAGGGTGTGTTGGTGAGTAAGGCAGGTATGGGGAACCAGAACGTAGAAGCAGAGGAGCCTCAGCCATTGAATTTTCTAACAAGCTGTATGGATGAAAGCGGGGGCTGCAAGGTGGATGAGAGAAATGAGCATGGCACCATGGTACAGGAAGCCATTCAAGGAGGGGCAATAAATAGGAATGTAGCAGTAGTAGGGAACTGTATAGTCAGGGGGATAGACACAGTTCTCTTCAGCCGAGAGCAAGAGTACAGACGGCTGTGTTGCCTGCCAGGGTTTGGGATATCTGCTCTGGGTTGGAGAGGAATTTGTAGTGGGAGAGGGAGGATCCAGTGGTCATGGTCCATGTAAGTACCAACAACATAGGTAGAACTAGGAAAGAGGTTCTGCTGAGGGAGTCTGAGCAGCTCGGGTCTAAATTAAAAAGCAGAACCTCAAAGGTAACAATCTCTGGATCATTACCTGAGCCACATGCAAATTAGCATAGGGCAAATAAGATTAGAGAAATGTATGCATGGCTCAAAGACTGGTGTGGTAGAAGTGGGTTATGGCTCGTCGGGCACTAGCATCAGCACTGGGAAAAGTGAGGCTGTACCATTGGGACAGTATATACCTGAACTGTGCTGGAACCAATGTTCTAGTGAGCCACATAATGAGGGAAGTTGAGATGGTTTTAAACAACATAGTGGGGGCAAGGGATCAAATTTGGGAAGAGGAGGTAAATGAAAAAGTAGAGATAAGTCAAGAGAGAAAGGTATTAATATGGGAAATGATAAACAGACCGTGACAGGAAGGGACAGAGAGTACAAATCTAAGAGTAAATTAACAGGTAAGGCTAGAGGTTACAAAAATAATAAATGGACAAAACTAATCGCTCTGTATCTGAATGCATGTAGCATTCGAAACAAAACAGATGAACTGATAGCGCAAACAGAAATAAGTACGATCTGATAGCCATACAGAGTCATGGCTGCAGGATGACATAGATTGGGACCTGAATATTGAAGGTCACAAGACATTTAGGAAGGACAGGAAGCTAGGAAAAGGTGGAGGGGTAGCTCTGTTAATTAATTATGCTATTAGCACAATAGAGAGGGATGACCCAAGTTCGGGAAACCAGGATATAGAAGTAGTTTAGGGAGAGATGAGAAATGATAAAGGCAAGAAATCACTTACAGGAGTGATGTATAGGCGCCCTAACTGTAACCACGTCTTAGGACGGAGTATAAAGAAAGTAATAGTAGGAGCTGGTCAGAAAGGTATGGCAATAATCATGGGGGATTTTAATCTACATATACTGGAAAAATCAGATGGGCAAAGGTAGCCTAGAGTTCATAGAATGTTTTCGGGATAGTTTCTTAGAACAGCACATTTGGGAGCCAACCAGAGAAACGGCTACATCAGACCTGGTAGTGTGCAACGAGATAGGATTAATTAATGATCTTATAGTGAAGGTGCCCCTAGGCAGCAGTGATCATAGTACGATTGAATTTTACATTCAGTTTGAGGGAGAGAAGAGTGGGTCTAAGACTAGTGTTATGGCCAAGTGACGAGGGGGTCACATTCACCCCCTTGCCCTTCCTCTTATTTGACTGCAACAGGGTATATTCCTTTTAAACAGTGGTTGTGCTTACCACCTCAATGAGTGTTTTACCTTTTTCCTTTAATGTGATCATGAAAGAACCAATAGGACAGGTTTTCTTGAGTTTAAACGAGAAAGAGGTAAGTTTATTATACTTAACAATCTAAACCCGATTTAAAAAATCATAAAAAATACGCTATGCATTTACACACACATTCACACAAATAGATTACAAAGTGGAAAGTAGATTTGTTGGTTGGATTAAAGGTCAGAATAAATAAAAGTTAAATACCCCACCGGTGGGGTTGGATGGTTCAGTGGTCTTCTGGCTGTAGTTGTATTCTTGAAGTCCTTGGTTGGTCGAAGTGCACTTTTTGGCTGGCCCGCTTGGCTCAAGGCTTTCTTGGAGGCAGACCTGTAGTTGGTTCTCTTCCCCTGCTCTCTGTCTGTAATGATTTGTAGGCTTGGAGGGATTCATAGTCGCAGACGGTTTTCAAACTTGTGTTATCTGGGAAAAGAGAGAGAGAGAAAGGAAGGCATGCAGCTTTTTCCTGCTGCACAGTCTGGTTTACTGCCTGTCTCTTTGTCCAAGGGGAAAAAAACAACTTTCCCCTGAGATGGACAGATGGTCACATGGCTGCTTCAGGTTTTCTGGAACCTTCTAATGAAATTCAAGTTAGGAATTCGCTGCACAGGCCCCAGGATGCCAATTTACACTTGGAGGGGGTTTGCTCTTTCAAAGTCAAGGTGTTAATTGCTAATGAAGCAATTTTAGGTAATTCAATCACTTAGAGAAAACTATTGTCCTGAGTCCATGCTGCTCAAACCTCTGGCTCCTGGTGGATCTTTTGAATATGAAACAGTATTTCAGATGCAAATTGTGGTGGCCATCTTGGCTGCCAGTTTTTTTTTAAAGTTAACTGCAGGGGTTTTCCCATTAAAAGTTCAATATAAGTTTTCCACCGATGAATCAAAAATTCCTCATTTGGCATATTGGGCTTTCTTGACGCTAGTATTTTAAACTTAAATAAGGGCAATTATGATGGCATGAAAGCAGAGCTAGCTAAAGTGAACTGGCAAACTAGGTAAAGAGACAGGTCAATAGAGATGCAGTGGCTGACATTTAAGGGGATATTTCAGAATACACAGAACATATACATTCCGACGAGAAAGAAAAATTCCAAGGGGAGTACCCATCATCTGTGGTTAATCAAAAAAGTTAAAGATAGTATCAAACTTAAAGAAAAAGCATATAATTGCTCAAAGATGGGTGGCAGGTCAGAAAATTGGACAGAATATATAAAAAGCAAAAAATGACTAAAAAATTAATAATGAGGGAAAATTAGAGTACAAGAGAAAGCTAGCTAGAAATATAAAAACAGTGAGCAAGAGTTTCTATAGATATTCAAAAAAGAAGAGTTAACAAAGTGAGCATTGGCCCTATAGAAAGTGAGTCTGGGGAATTAATAAGGGAACATAAGAAGATGGCAGGCGAATTGAACAGGTATTTTGCATCAGTCTGCACAATAGAAGATATAAGTAACATCCCAGTATTAACAGTAAATCAGGATATGGAAGGGAGGAAGGAACTCAAGAAAATTACAATCACTAGGGAAGTGGTACTGAAAAAATTGTCGGAGCTGCGGGCTGACAGGTCCTCGGGTCCTGTTGGACTTCATCCGAGGATCTTAAAAGAAGTGGTTAGTGAGATAGTTGATGCATTGGTTTTAATTTTCCAAAATTCCCCAGATTTGTGGAAGGGTCCATTAGATTGGAAAATAGCAAATGTAACTCCTTTATTCAAAGAGGGAGAGAGACAGAAAGCAGGAAACTACAGGCCACTTAGCTTAACATCTGTCATAGGGAAAATGTTAGAAGCTATTATTAATGATGTTATAGCAGGGTACTTCGAAAAATTCAAGGTAATCAGGCAGAGTCAGCATGGTTTTGTGAACGGGAAATCATGTTTAACCAATTTATTGGAATTCTTTGAGGGAGTTAGATGTGCTGTGGATAAAGGGGAACTGGTGGATGTATTGTACTTAGATTTCCAGAAGGCATTTGATAAGGTGCCACATCAAAGGTTATTGTGGAAAATAAAAGCTCGTTGTGTAGGGGGTAACATATTGGCATGGGTAGAAGATTGGCTAGCTAACAGGAAACAGAGAGTAGGCATAAATGGGTCATTTTCTGGTTGGCAAGATGTAACGAGTTACGTGCCAAAGGGATCAGTGCTGGGGCATCAATTTTTTACAATTTATATAAATAACTTAGATGAAGGGACTGAAGATATGGTTGCTAAATTTGCTGATGACACAAAGATAGATAGGAAAGTAACTTGTGAAGAGGACATAAGGGGGCTACAAAGGGATATAGATAGGTTAAGTGAGTGGGCAAAGACCTGGCAAGTGGAGTATAATGTGGGAAAGTGGGAAATTGTCCATCTTGGCATGAAGAATATAAAAGCAGCATATTACCTAAATGCTGAGAGATTGCAGAGCTCTGAGATGCAGAGGGATCTGGGTGTCCTAGTGCATGAATCACAAAAGATTGGTACGCAGTATAGCAAGTAATTCAGAAAACTAATAGAATGTTATTGTTTATTGTGAGAGGAACTGAAATAGGGAGGTTATGCTTCAGATATACAGGGTGTTGGTGAGAGGACATCTGGACTGCTGTGTACAATATTGGTCTCCTTATTTAAGAAAGGATGTAAATGGGTTGGAAGCAGTTCAGAGAAGGCTTATTAGACTAATACCTGGAATGGTTGAGTTGTCTTATGAGGAAAGGTCGGACAGGTTTGTATCTGCTGGATATTAGAAGAGTAAGAAGTGGCATGATTGCAACATATAAAATCCTAAGGGGTCTTGACAGGGTGGATGTGGAAAGGATGTTTTTCTTGTGGGAGAATCTAGAACTATTTAAAAATAAGGCGTCACTCATTTAAGACAGAGATGAGAAGAATTTATTTCTCTCAGAGGGTCATGAGTCTTTAGAACTCTCTTCCAGAAAATGTGGTGGAAGCAGAGTTTTGAATATTTTTAAGGCAGAGGTAGTTAGGTACTTTATAAGCAAGGGGGATGAAAAGTTATCAGGGTAGGAGAGAATGTGGAGTTGACATTACAATCATATCAGCCATGATCTTGTTGAAAGGTGGAGCAGGCTCAAGGGGTCGAGTGGCCTACTCCTGCTCCTAATTCATATGTTTGTATGTTCGTAAAGGTCCACCTTCATTCTGCACTGTTACTGTTTAACTCAGTTAAAAGCCCAGGGTCCTACACCTAGTGACACCTTGCTTTTTAACATGGGTAAAGCGATGACCACAGGAGCTAAGGTTCCTCCCAAATGGCCCTTGTGGTGAGCCAGGATACTCCCATACTTCCAGAGGGCTGCCAGTAATGGAAAGATATGTTGATATAGCACAATACACCTTTTGCAAACATAAATAGAGAGAAGCAGTAACTCCTCAACAATGTTTTCATCGGCGAACCTCAAGTGCATCTAGTGGGTTTTCTTAATTCTCCTATGAGTGCTCCAACATGGTGCTTCCCCTGCGCTGCTAGATGAGGTGGAGCCAGGCTGCAAACCCTGCTGCCGTATGGCTTGGGATGACCTTGGCGACCGTACTCTGGTCAACTGAGGTCTGGAAGGTCCCAGCATGCTGAGATGCAGGCATTTCCTCAATTTCACACAGGCAGGGCTGGACTGATTTCAATGACTCCAGTCAGGGCAGTGACTCCAGTCAGGGCAGTGGCTCCAGTCAGGGCAGTGGCTCCAGTCAGAGCAGTGACTCCAGTCAAGGTAGTGACTCCAGTCAAAGCAGTGACTCCAGTCAGGGCAGCAAATATCTTCAGAAAGTGCTGCAACTCTTTAAATATGGCGCTAACACCTCCAGCGGCATTACCTGATGGTTAATTGGCTGACTGGCGCGAGACTGCGTTCCACTGGGGGATCAATTTGCAAGTGGTGGCAGCACCCGCTTCCATACTGGCAGTGAGACATTGGGCCTACCTATAAAATTTTGGCTGTTGAACCTCAACTGGAATATTGTGTTCAATTCTGGGTTCCGCATTTTAGGAAGGATTTAAAGGCTTTAGAGAGGGTGGAGAAAAGATTTACGAGAATGTTTTTCTGGGATGAGGGACTTCAGTTACAAGGATAGATTGGAGAAGCTGGGATTGTTCTCCTTAGAGAAGGTTGAGAGGAGGCTTGATAGGAGTGTTAAAAATCATGAGAGTTCTAGACAAAGTAGATAGAGAGAAACTCTTCCCTTTGGAGGAGGAATCGAGAACCAGAGGACATATATTTAAGGTGATAGGGAGGGAGGGCGGGAGGGGCAATGGTGGAAATCAGGAGGGTGGTTTAATGTGATGTTGGAAGGAGGACTTGGGACGAACCAATGTTGGAACTGGGACTTCAAGCAGATGGCATGTCTCTCTATATGTAAAGGGGCTAACGCCTGCTTCAGTATGGTAAAGGATGCCTCTTGTTTGTTCTTCATAATATGGCATGTGATGCATTTCCTCCTATTTTTGTTTCTTTGCCTCTCATCTCCATGAAATACTGAGGCCACTGGGAAAGGTGAGATCCTTTGAATGATATTCTGGTGAATCTGAAAAATCTTATGAAACCATTAGAACAAAGGACAGTATACTGTCGCACTGCATCATTCAGTCCTCATTTCTCAACTATCTGTGACATTTGAAGTATTTGCAGCATGGAAAACATTTGCTGCAGATTGATGTTTCTTCATCATACTTGATTGTTACAGTGTTAACAATATTAAGTAACAGTTTGAATGTAACAGTTCAACTAATTAATTTTACTTGTATTTTACTGCCTGTGTCTATTTACACGATACGCTTTATTTTGCATCTTTAAATAAAAATAAGGGATCAACATTGCGATGGTTGATAGAATGTAAAAACCCACATCCTGTCTTATGATTTTACTTAATTGTTAAGACGTTTTCGAGATTGTACTGCCTGTGTGGAGTTTGCAAGTTCTACCTGTGTCTGTGTGGGTTTCCTCCGGGTGTTCCGGTTTCCTCCCACATGCCAAAGACTTGCAGGTTGGAAGGTAAATTGGCCATTATAAATTGCCCCTAGTATAGGTAGGTGGTAGGGAAATATAGGGACAAGTGGGGATGTGGTAGGAATATGGAATTAGTGTAGGATTAGTATAAGTGGGTGGTTGATGGTCGGCACAGACTCGGTGGGCCGAAGGGCCTGTTTCAGTGCTGTATCTCTAAACTAAACTAAATAATTGACTATTTGCCTTTACACTCTGTTCTTGTAGCAGCCTATGGGCAGAATTTTATCATCCCTGGGGTGGCAGCCTGGGAGGCAGGGAGTGCCAGTAAGGAACAGGGAGCCACATCAGGACGGCTCTCCGATGCATTCCCGCCACTAGGGAAGTTTCCCAGAGGCTGGCTGGGAGCAGTTCAGTTGCATGCCACATGGAGGCGGGCAGCAAATTTAAATCATTAGCGGCCATTTTTCCGGGCTGCCAACATTTTGCCGGTGGTGGGGTGCCCTGCCAATACTGCCACATGTTATGGAGGCCGCTAGCTTCCTGGATGCAGCCTCCCTGCGGTTTCCCGGGGGACCATTGGATCACGAGGTCCAACCCCTGAAGAGGGGATCGCAGTGAGGAAATGCACCCATGCAGTTCCAATGCTCCATCCAGAGGGGTTTCCCCTCATTCCCGCGGGGCCTTCCCCCTTGGTCATTTGGAATATTAAAACTAAAACATTCCCTTCCAAGAGCTTCTCCATTTTGCAGGGCCCTCGCAATCCCAGAGCAGCCTCAGCAGCACCCACCTCTGTCAGTAGGGCTGCCAAGGCTTCAGAGCTGCCGGCCCTCTGATTAGGCCGGCAGCATTGGGAGCCCACCTGCAAGCTTGGAGGCAGCCAATTAGGAGACCTCCTCAAGGAATATTACAGAGTCGGTCCTGCTGTCGGCAAGTGTGGGCTTGGGACCCCAATTTGGTCCCAATATTCAGGACATGAAGCCCATGGTAAAATCTAACCTATATGTACAGCTGTTTGTCTGCTATAGCCTGCATTGTACTTTTTCTGTTAATTTATCTGCCCTCTGTTTTATTACAATTTTTTTCTTTTCCCCTGTTTTAGAGCTTATTGTAGAATTGAAATGCAGTAAATAAAAACACTTTTACAAAAGTGACCAAGAATATTCAAATTATATCCTAACTTTCACAGCCTAGTCATCATATCAGGCTTTGGGATTATAAAATACTCAATGTTTTCAGTACATAGAGTCATAGAGTCATAGAGAGATACAGCACTGAAACAGGCCATTCGGCCCACTGAGTCTGTGCTGACCATCAACCACCCATTTATACTAATCCTACATTAATCCCATATTCCCTACCACATCCCCACCTTTCCTCAATTCTCCTACCACCTACCTACACTCGGGACAATTTACAATGGCCAATTTATCTATCAACCCACAAGCCTTTGGCTGTGGGAGGAAACTGGAGCACCCGGCAGAAACCCACACGGTCACAGGGAGAACTTGCAAACTCCGCACAGGCAGTACCCAGAACCAAACCCGGGTCGCTGGAGCTGTGCAGCTGCTCTAACCACATAGAGGCTATGAAGGATATATTTATTTCTAATCATCTACTAACTGTACGAAGACATACCTAAAAAAGACAACTGACCTGGAATTTTTCCAGTGCTGACTAGATTTAAAAGAGAATTTTCACCCAAATCACTTTCTTTATTTCCATTGACTTCAAGCTAGTCAAGATGTACCCTGGTGTGTTTCTGCACCCAATTAGGGCCTCAGCACCATCCCTTGCAATGCTCACTCTGCAACTTTACAATCTGACATCTCTTTTCTAAATTCGGATCTGCTGTTTCCTTTCTTTCAGCCAATCCTTTCTCCACAATTCTTAACCTAAGATTTCCACTGTCCTGAGTTTGTGCAGCAGGGAATTCATAAGGTATTTTACTGAATTTTTTGTAAGTATGTTGAACTTGAGAGAGTCCTAAGGATTGGAAAATAACTGACACAACTACCTGATTTAAAAAAGGTCAATGACTCAGCAGAGATCATTTAAATTATTTTGAGTGATCCAACAAAAATTTAGAAAACTTAGAAAACCCAGGGTTGGGAATTTCCTCACAGCTGCTTTGCCTCCTCTGCAATAACTTCACCAGAAGTATGATGCGTGCACATGGACTTCCTGCTACATTGCCAGTGAGGTTTTTGCAATGAAGCAGGAGTAGCTCTGAGGAAATTACCGGCCTTAGGGTTTTCTAAGTTTTTATCCATTTGGCCACACAAAATAATTTGTAATATCTTCTTGTCAAAGCTCAGTCAGTTAAAATTCAAGAAAGAGAGATCAAGACAGATTTTTCTCATCCCAGCATCCTGTGTATACTGGTTTTCAGGGCATTAAGATGAAGGCAAAGGCGATTTCTTCACATTTCTGGATATTTTGCATTTATGACCAGGAAGAAGCTCTGCTTTAAGCAGGAATGGGGCCTCAATATAACATTTAAATAATGCGGGAATGCTGTTTTGAGTTTAAAATAGTTGGCGTGGATGTAGGAAGTAAACAAATTAATACTGTATGAATGGAACAGTCACATCGAAGAAGAGCAAAGCAGTTCTCTTGATGTCTTGGTTAATATGTACCACTCAACAGTATCAGTAAAAGAGATTATCTTGCCATTTGTCAGGAGTAACTATGATTCTCTTAGATGGGAGTAAGTATGATTCTCATAACATTTTATGCGATTTAGTTACGGTAGCTGTGACCCTCTGTTGTCTTCTCAGTCATAGTGAGTCGTACACCATGTAGTGCCACCGGGCAACAACATGTTGAATGTTTTTTAACGAGCAACATGTCAAATGATGGCTAAACGACTGGTCAGAATGTTATGTTTCGTACCCCAAGCATGAAGAAACAAGACTCAGGATTTCTCTGTGTTGGCTTTATTCAGATGGCTGCCTGGATCTGTCTTAATTTAATTTTTGGAACCATGTCCCCTCAGGGTTGACTGACAGCATAGTGAGCAGTCTTACAAACACAGCACAGAGTAATCAATCTCTGAGCAATCAAATACAACATATTTTCTCCCTTTTAGCCTAAGGAGCTTATTTTGAATTAAACCTTCATAAACATCAAGCAGGTATATATTGACTCATTTTTTAGAGTCTGTTTGTTCCTCTAAGTACACAAATAATCTTTGAGATATGGAGGTCTCCCATAATGGCGCCAAGATCAATGAGGATACAGTTGCGAGCTCATTGCTTACACTGTAGTATGGGATCAGTTCTTCCTCTATTTCGCGAGGCCAGTCAGTTTTTAGGTACTGGTTCACTGACTGCTGTATGCTGTCTGCCGCCCACTCTGCCTTCAACTGCTCGCACATCACAAGATTTGTGGTCACTTGCAAAATCACCGTTACTGTGAGTCTTTGATGTCACAAGTCACTTCACTATCGCTAACGATGTCTGCAATAGCAGTGCGGTTAAGTATTTCAGCTACTCAGTTGCGTGAACCTTCAAGATACTCGACTTGATGTTGTACTGATGAAGGCGATCAGACCATTGTTAGATGCGTAGAGGTCAATGAACAGATCCTGATGTAGCTAACAATGTAATCAATGTTTGGTGATCAGTGCGGAGGTGAACTTCTTACGATAGAGATACATGTGCCAACGTTCACAAGCATAGATGCAGACTCATGCTTCCCGCTCTCCAGTGAAGTATTTGTGTTCAGTTTGGATGTGATGCATACGTGATCAGTTTTCTGCATCCTGCAATGTACTGTGAGAGTACAGCTCCTATTGCATTTCCTGACGAGTCTTTGTGATGTATGTTTCTGCATGTGGGCTGAAATACATGAGGACTGGAGGAGATGCTATCTTCACCTTTAGCAGGTCAAACGCTGTTTACTGTGCGATTGATTATTCCCATTGTGTATCTTTGCACAGTAGCTTTTGAAGAGGTTCCGCAATCTTCACATACAGGGGCAGAAATTTGTGGTAAAAATTGGTTGTGCCGAGGAACAATGCCAACTGTTTCGCATTAGATGGGGCCTGAAGCGCAGGAAGGGCTACAATATTGTCATATGTAGACTTTACTCCAGCCATTGTCACATTGTCCCCAAGAAAGTCAATCTCGGATGCCATAAATGTGCATTTGTCCTTGCTGGGTTTCAAATTGTGCTATGCGAGTCGAGCGAGCACCGCGGATAACTGCTGATAATGTTCTGCTTTGTCCCTTCCATGGATGATGACGCCATTGAGAAGGTTGAGCAACTCCTCGACATCTGACAAGACTAAAGAGAGAATCTTCTGGAACGCGCTAGGTGCTGAACTTAGTCCATAGGGCAATTTGAGGTACTGAAACACGCCGTTGTGTAACAAAGGCTGTAAGATGTTGGTTTTGCCCTGCTAGTGGTTTCTGAGGATAGCTCCGTTGCATGTCGAGCATAGTTGAAGTTCTCCATTTTTGCGTCCCACAATGACTAGGTTTGATATCCATGGGGACGAGTTGATTCACTCAATGTTACCATTGCTTCCAGTTGCTTTAGCTCCTGTGACACTTCAGTGCAAATTGTAAATGGCAACCATCTCAAATTTTGTGAAACAGGTGGAATTGATACATCAACAAGAGGAGCAAGGCAGTACCCCTTAATCCCCCCAGATCCGTTGAATAAGGAAGGATATTGTTATGCATAGACTGTATCAACGATCATATTAATGTGTGCTCCAGTGGGGTCTGCAAGTTTGAAGCTAAGCTTATCAAACAGGTCTACTCCCATAAGGCTATTGACAACATAAAATGTGAACTTGTCTAGGTTGCCATTTTTGTAGTGCTGGAACTGTGATCGTTCTGAAGACCTGGGATAATCGAGCCATCATAAGTTTGAAGAATGTCGCAGGAGTGAGAGAAAGTTGGGAAAAATAATGACCGTAGAGGTCTTCACTCAATATGGATACTTTTGCGACACTGAAATGCCCGCCATCATGACTTGCAATCCTTGAAGTGACCCTTGTACCCATGCGCTTTACTATCCATGTTCGTACACACATACCGTACTTTGCTCTCAGGACTAGGTTCCTGCATATCTCGAACTGACGAAGTCTTCTTTTTCAATGACCTGCATACCTTTGAGCACATCTTTGAGCATGAGTTGCACTTTTTCCCTCTTGCCAGACGTGGTGTTTTGAATCCATGGATACCCCCACAATTTGGCACATTTTTCAGTATGTCTGAGCATAATAGGACAAATGTTGATGAGCCAGCTGAGGTCTTTTTGTCTGTAACTCATACACTTGAGCGGATTGGGCAAGCTGTGTCTGTGACCCTAAGCCTGAAGATCAATTTTTGTGCAACACTTCAAATCTACATGGCAGATTCAATTTGGACAGCAAAAGTTGTGGCCTTTTCCAAAGTCAAACGACCATCCTCCATGAGTAGGCATTCTCTAATTCTTGGGATTGAAGTTTTTTCAATTAGTTGCTCACAAATTAGTTCATTAGTTAATGGGCCGAATTTGCATATAGAAGAAAACTGACACAATGCTGCCACATATTTTTTTATGGGCGTACCATTTCCCTGGCATTTCGAGCAGAATGTGTATCATACAATCATCACTTTTCTTCGGGCCAATGTATTTCTCAAGGGCACTTACCACCTTATCGAATGTAGGCATATCATATGTTAGCTGCTCGAATGTACGCTGTCCATCTGCTCTGAGGCAATGCATGAGAATCGCCTTCTTGTGGGTCGCTGCTACAAACGTACCATCCATACCGTTAGTGAACAAGTAGGTTTCAAACCCAGAAATCCATCTGTCCCACAGAATGGGAGAATATCCCAGCGATGACAAGGAAGGCACTGAGGCTGGTAAATTTATGTGACTTGCCATCTTCGTTGCAAGATGTTATGTTTCGTACCCAAAACATGAAGAAACTAGACTCATGATTTCTGTGTGTATAGGCTTTATTCAGATGGCTGCCTGGATCTGTATTAGTTTCACCTTTGGAACCACGCCCCCTCAGGGTTGACTGACAGCATAGGGAGTCTTACAAACACAGCACAGAGCAATACATCACTGAGCAATCATGCACAGCGTGCAGTACTCGAAAAAATGTCTGTGTCAATCATTCTTCCTGCAGGATGACAAAGAAAGCATCAAGAAAAATCATTTGTTTTGATTATGCAAATTGGGGAAGGTGTAGACAAAGCTTTCATTTGACCATCTCTTGTCAGGACTACTGTATGACATTCTGCCCAGGAAGACCAGGACGGAGAGAACAATGGAATAAGATCGCCCAAGGGTCCATCAGCCTACGAATTGGATAACTCCAGGTAGGAGGGGGTGGTTGCAACACCAAGTCACCAGAGATCATGAACAGGGTTTCTAGCTTGAGAAATCAAAATGAACGTCAAAGAGAAGTACCTCTTGACAGACGATCATAGAGACAATACTATCTAATAGTAATCTACTTCTGTAACATCACAGCCCCAATTGTTGGGAATGGAAATAATTGCTGATGCACCGGAGCCCCAGTGACTCTGTATAGTAGCCATACATTAATATGAGAGTTCCAGGACTAAAAGATTGTATAACCCCATTCATTGGGAGTGGGGGTTGTTTTTCCATTGAGGTGGGCAACGTGCCAGTATGGTGCTGCCACCTCATTTCCATGATTGTAGTATAGGGCTCAGCAACTGCTATGCCTCTGGCTGCCTCTGTGCTCTGCAGGGTGCTGAGCACTAACCTTTGCCAGTTCTGATGAAAGGTTGCAGATCTGAAACATTAACTCTGTTTCTCTCTCCACAGATGCTAACAGGCCTGCTAAGTATTTCCAGCACTTTCAGTTTTTACTTGCATTATTCTGGTTTTGTATCAGGCCTAATTGAGATGTACACTTTCACATCGATTATGCCTTCATCAGAACAGATGAAGGGTCACTGACCTGAAACGTTAACTCTGCTTCTCTCTCCACAGATGCTGCCAGACCTGCTGAGTATTTCCAGCATTTCTTGTTTTTATTTTGCATGTTAATGTACTGTTGATTTACCAACACCTTTGTACTAAAGTCTCTGTCATTTGAGTGATTGCTAGTGGCATAAATGCTGTACAGCCCTAGCTCCTCTTCGCTTAGGCACCCTGGATTCACTTCAAGATTGTGAACTCCACCCTTGTGACGTTGTTGTTTACAATACTACTGGAATTTCCTGCTTTGGCCTTCACTTGGCAAGCAGTTGCAATATGGCCTTTCTTTTGGCAATTAAAGCACTTGGCAGTTTCTGTACTGACATACTTGTGCCATGTGGTTGCCACTTACAACAATAACAAGACACTAAACATCAGCATTCCTCTGACTAGGTCTCTCCACTTTAGGCTTGGTGAAAGCCTTCTGACTGTGGATAGAAGCCACACTTGTCACTGGCGTTGGACGAAATTCCCGAGCATTCCTTAATGCTGTCTCCATAGAAAGAATAATTTTACACATGAGCTCAAATGTAAGATTTTGTGTGTTTAGTAACTTCAATTGGATTCTTTTGTCCACCAATCCACACATAAATCTGCCTCATAATAACATGGTCTAAGAATGTGCCAAAGTTGTAATGCAGTGATAAATTCTTCAGTTCCACAATGTACTCACCAACTGTTTCACTACTTTTCTGATTTCTGGTTCCAAATTTGTAGCTTTCCACTATCTTCAGTGGCTTAGGGCTGAAATGTTCCTCCAACTTGGCGGTGATTATTTTGAAGGGCACATCTTTTGCCTTGTTGGGAGCAGAATTGCTTTCTTGCACTCAAGAATTACCTTATTCTGAGTGTAATGAAAACCCCACATGCCAGGTGGAAAATATTAATTTCTTCATATGGAACTTTGTCTGAGACTTTTACTGGAAATTGTTACAAATAACTTTTAAAACAGAACAGCTGGAAGCCAAGATGGCCACAAACATTTGCATATGAAAAAAACCAAAGGATTAGACTGGAGACAGATATCATTGACTCAGCCTGGCCAGAACAATGGGGTGCTCTCTGATTCAATTTCTTGGATAGACTTGTCAATGTGTGATCGTCAACAGCCATCAACACCCATTGACTTTGAAAGAGCCAACATCCCCACCAAGTATATCTGGGCAGCCTGAGGGGAGAACCTTGAATTTCAGAGGAAATTCTAGACAAACTGCATTAAATGACAAAGAGGTGGTCATGTCATGTGACCACTTGTGCTACTCTGGGAGATTATGAATTGTGACCCAGAAGATAGACTGTAACTGAAATCCAGAAAGGGATCATCTCTCTCCTCTTTCCCTCTCTCCAGTAAAGTCCCATAGAAACCTCAACTGCAAATACTAAGCCTCAAACCTACAGCCAAGCACAGCCAGCAACTAGGGAACAAGGAAAAAGCCCCGCTTCTGCCTTCTGGAACCTGAGAAGCAAGCCCAAAACCTGCACATAGCCCAGCAAGGACTTCAGGGCTACAATTTCAACTAAGAACTCTGAAACTGAGATTCAGTATTTAAATTCCATTTATTACAGACTCTACTCCAACCTCCCAACTCTGTTTTCCCTTTTGTATTCTATTTGTGAGTATGTGTGGCTCTTGTGTGAATGTGGGGCATGGGTGTATAGTGTATTTTAGTAATTTTAACCGGTTTAGAGTGATAGGGTTAATAAATTTACATCCATCTTGTTTAAACTCAAGAAAAACTGTCTGATTGGGTCATTTGCAATTATATTAGAGGAACAGGAACAAGTGCTCACTGAGGTGATAAGTTACATCACTGTGTTAAAAAAGATAAACCCTGTTGCAGTCAAACCAGAGAAGGGGTGAAAGGAGAGCCCAAGGCCTGGTTGTAACATGAGTCTTTACCTCTTCACTGTCACCTTCAAATTCAAAAATGTTATTAGCTCTGAAAAACATGTCAATATTTTCAATATATGAACTGATTGGTTCTCAAGCCCTCTCATATGTTCCTAGCCTTCTGATGTATCCCATAAATGTAGCATTGTTGTCCTCTTTGCAAATTCACAGTAACCCAGTAAACCTTTTACTGCAGCTGTCCGTAATAGTGATACCTAAAACCAGTCTAGTTGGTGGTTGAAAATATTCTCACCCAAATTAACACTTTGAATCCAATGCACATTAGAACCCTGCAGCATCCCAGTTAACTGAGGAGACAGTTTGAGGCTCAGGCTTCACACAAAACAGCCAAAGTCTCTGCCATTTGAGCAGGTAGGTCATCAGAAGTTGGCTGATATTGTTCACTGTAGTTCCTGCTGCTGTTTGGTGTCTACATTGGAAAATCTTTATCCTATTCTCGTTGCCTTTTCTGTGATATATTTGGGTGGCACTAACAGACAAGATAGACACCAAGCACGGCCAGGTCAAGGAAGTGTTTATCTACATGATCATATCATTACCTCATCACATTATTAGCATATGATACAAATACATAACATTTATTAATCATAAATAATTGGTGTATGTTTAATCAATAAAGAACCAAGTATATCAAATGTGGCCATAGTAGGCAAGGCCAATGACCACATAAAAATAACAGAATTAAGCCACTGCTTTAGGGGTTGATTCCTTGCTGGGTGAATCCTGGATGCCCATCAGTATTCCTAACATCACAGGTTCCCCAGTCTTCCCACGATATGCAAGTACCCTCTGCTCTCCCTTGGCCTCTGATGAACCGCTGGATTTGTGAACAAACCATAGTAAGACACAAAATATGCACTCTGTAATGGACTTCAGTTCTGCAAAGTACACAAATTTGCTGTTGTCCTTCTTACTTTAAAAGTACTTGAAAAATACTTCATTGGTGGTAAAGCACTTTCGAACATCCTGAGGTTACAAAAGACACAGTATAAATGCAATAACTTACTTTCTCTCTTTCATTCTTTCTTTCTTTCTTTCTTTCTTTCTTTCTTTCCTTCTTTCTTTCTTTCTTTCTTTCTTTCTTTCTTTCTTTCTTTCTGTCTGTCTCAAAAGGACAAAAGGATACTTTCCGGACTAAGAGGTGTTGACTACACCCATCCTGAAACCCTCAAGAAACATTCCTGAATTGAATGGATTTCTTCAAAGAAAGTGTGAAGTAGACACACCATAACAGAATGAAACCCTTCCAGACATTAATGGATGGCAATTGATTCCACATCCTGGTCACACCAGGAGAGAAGCCCATGCACCACGTACAAGAAATGCTAATATGATGAATTGGGATCATAAAAAGTAACCCTCTGGCGAGAGAAGAGAAATCACCGCAACATCACTGGAAGACAGTCAAGTCAGGTACTGTGGAAAGATCCAGCCTAAACAAGAAGTCCAGTTGCTAATTCTACACTTCAACTTGGTGCAGCAGAGAACTGAAAATGACCTCCACCTCCAGCCTGAAATCTTAACCACAAGGAATCGACAACACCTCAACAAGTTGAAGACTACAAGCGCCCAGGCCTACATTTTTAAAAGAGACTCTCCTACTTAGAAGATTCAACAGGTTTACCATAAACTATGAATACTTAACACACCTTGGACTCTTACCCTTTACCTTCTATTTATCTTCTCTTGAGAGTACATGTGAGAGTGAATGCATGTGTGAGTGGTGTTGCAAACATTTTGGGGAAAGAATATTGTTCAATAAATAGATAATCTTCTGTTTCAAATCTACAAGAAAATCTGTCACTGTCTGTTTATTCGGAAACTAAAACCCTCAGGGGTTAACTCATCATTTTGAACAAAACACGATTGCGGTCAGTTGGGAGGTGAACAGTAGGAGTTTTTCCACCTGTCTGTAACAATAGTCTTTAATTAAGAGATAAACAGTGGGAAAAACAATGAGAGAACTTCTCAACTTGGAATAGTGCCACGTGATCTTTAATGTTAACCTGAATTACTGCAACAAGCCTCCAAGGCCTCAGTTTAAAATCTTGTCCAAAGCATGGCATCTTCAATGATATAGAATTCCGCAGTATTGCAAAAAATTTTCAATCGAGATTATATGCTGAAACCTTGGAGTTTATTTTAAACTAGCAATTTGGTAATTCAAGACAAGGGAGTTTTTCAATAAGCCAAGCTGACACTTAAGGCTTAATATTTAGGCCCCACTGGGGCCGAAGTCAGAGGTGGGCAGGCACTAAAAATAGTACCACTGGCCTGAGTGCCGGTTCTCTGGCTCCATCCCACCCTTGGGCCATTTTTGCTGAGGGAAGATGGGGTTCAGCAGGGCGACCAGCCTGCACGTAGTGGGTAGCCGACAGAGCTTGTTGAGGGCCCCTTAAGGCCAATTGTTGGAGACCGACTGGGATTTTCCAGTTGGCCTCCAGGTCCCCACAGGTGCTGGTGGCCAGTTTAGCTGCCTGGAAGTGGTCTTTTGCAGCAGACCGGGATGGGGGCGGGGTGCGGGGGGCAACACTCCGGGCAGGCCTAAAAGCCCTCCCTGGCTGCCTGGATGCTGTAGAGGGGCTCCCCTGCCCCCACAGTAATGGAACAGATGCAAAAGCCACTTTTTAATTTAAATTTTAACAAAGCTGGAGAGGGGGCACCTCCATTTTGAAGCATCCTCTCCCTTACTTAGCTTCGATTGCAGCCTTCTGCTCCTTTCAAGCTGGATGGCCACTGATTGGCAAAGGGGCGTGCAGGGTGTCACAGCAGTCCAGAAATCTGGCCTTAGACAGGGAACAAGGATTGCTGAGCTATCACCTCATAGGGGTGGAGTACATGGAGTACAAACCTGCTGTCCTCTCTTGGGATAACAGCATTTGTCTTTCCACCTCTGCCACTCTGCCAGTGCCCTTGTTATTGCCCGTCAGCCAGGCAGCCCAAACTGCTGCCACCCCTGCTGAAATGTAGCAGTCTACAGCCGGGTCTTCTAAACTCAGAACTGCCTGAATCATCCTCCAAGGCCATCTGCAGTCTCCTCCAGCAGCCACCAGACATTCTACTGATAGAGAGAAGCACTGTGTAGGAACACTTGGACAGGCAAAGACTTACAGAAGACACTAAGGGAACGCAAAAGATTAGTTTAAATTTGTATACAACATGGTATGATTATATTTATAAATTTGGTTTGGAATGTTTATTTTGTGGTAGTTTTTATTTTTGTATGGTGGCCAAGTGGATCCTGTGATGGTCAGTGACAGAGGGAAGGTAAAGTGTGGGACTGTTGGTGATTGGGGAATTGAGGATGCAGTTGCTGGTATCACAGTCAGATGAATTCTTCACAGACAACCCGGGCAGAAAGGGGTCATCTAGGTTGCCTGTTCCATTCATCTTCCTCTTCCTCATGCTACTGCCCCTCATCATATAGCTGGTGGCAAGGGTTGTTCCCTCATGGAGGTTATGCAGCATACAGCAGACCACCACAAACCTTGGCATCCACTCCTCCATAGCTGTGCAGGCAGCAGAACTGTTGTTTCAGCACAACAGTGGTTTGCTCTGTCATATTTGCATGGCTTTCAATGCATGCATGTGTGTATGGGTTGTATACCAGAGTTGTGAGCCATGTCATCGGTGGATAGTCCTTGTTGCCCAGTAGCCACTCTTTGGTTTGCCACAGTGTCTGAAATGCAGCTGGTACAGTGGACTGCTACAGGAAAGGCATCAAGATGGCTGCCAGGATACCAGGCATTGATTTACATGGTTCACTGCCTATATTCACACACCAACTGGATGTTGAGGGAGTGGAATCTCTTTCAGCCTCGGTATAGGGCAGAATTGATAGGCAGCACCTGCAAGACGATGTGCATGCAGTCAATGGTACCTTGGACTGCAAGGAAACCTGCAATCCTAGCAAAGCTGCATGCTTGTTCCACCTGCTACTCTTTGGCAAGAGGGAATGAAATGCAGCTATCTGGCAGCTCTCATTGAGTAGAATGCTCATTGGCCTCTCTCAGGCAGCAGTGGATGGCTAACTTGGAGATGTTGCAAATATCTCCAGCTTCAGCCTGGAAGGAGCCAGATGCATAAAAGTTCATTGCCACAGTCACCTTAACTGGCAATGTGTTCCTGCCCTGCTCTGAGGTTGCAGTTGTGGTTGCAGCAGGTGGAAGATTTCAATGAAGCATAGACATCTCACACATTGTTCCTCACTAAAGTTCAGGTAGGAGAAATACTCCCTGAACACATTGGGCACTGCTAAGAGCCCTTCTCCCTGTCGTCCTCCTCCCTCTTCCAGGAGCTTGTCCTGCTCTGCATGGCCTCTGTTCATTCTCCAAATCGTGCTGTATTCCTAGGGGAATGCCTACTCTTGCACTCATGTCTGGGAACAAATGGCTTGTGCTGAAGCCTTGTAGTCAGCAAAAGATAATTCAATACCTGCTGCACTATTTCTTGTAGACTTTTGCAGCTTTAAACAACTATTGAAAGCTGCAAACACTTGTAGAATTGAAGCAACCGCCAGAGGAAATCAGCCAGCAATTAACATGCAAGTATTTGATGATCACTTTAAATAGCCTGGGTGCGAGATCCTTCCTGTTGCTGAAAGGATTTCAGTTGTGTGAGTTTAAGAGAGGATGTGGGCTGGAGCATTGAGCTCCAAAATGGCACTGCTGGTGCCAAATCAATGTTGCTTGCATGCTTCCAGCGGATGTTCACTGCGTAAGCACTAACATTATGGGGTCTGACACGGTTCGCCCCACAGATATGCGTGCATGCTGCAAATGCCCTTTTGGAGCTTTAAGGACACTTGTGGCACCCAGAAAACTGGCGCGAACCATCCTAATTTCACACCCATCAAATTTTCACATTGGAGTCAAATATATCTATTTTATTTTGAATAAATCACAGCTCAGCATCAGAAATGAGATTTTAAGCTTTACTCGCAGCATTTTATTGTTGATCTCTTTTAGCTTTTTTTTTCAAACAGGCATATCCATAACTTGTGTTATTTATTTGCATCCATTTTGGTTCATAGCTGAAGGCCACTATGTGCAGAATGCAAATAGCTCTTTGTGATGGTTGTGATTTCCTTTTGCGAACATTGTTATTTCCCTTCAGAAGCCACAATTTGGAATCTCTTGCAGCAGGATTTGGATAGACTCTAGCTTGAATCATTCATGCCTGTTCAACTTATATTGTTCAGAGACATCATAGAATGGATCTTTGGATCGAGTGAGAATTGGGTGGTACATAATTGGCACAAACTCAACTATTAATTTGCTAGAATAATATATGCCAATGTTATCTGCTAATTCTGCCTGTATTTTTGGGGGTCAGTCTACAAGATTCTGTGAGTGAATGCTTCTGATTGAGTTTCCTTGTTTGTGGATGGAATATTTTATGCTGCTGGAGGTCTTCAACGCCTACAGCAGTTCATTTTTGTTGTGACTTGGGAAGTTGTTGGGGAGACTGTTGAGGCAGTGGATGGCTAAGCCTTAAGGAGAAGATGCTCTCAACAACAGCCTGGTGAATGACTCTTGCAGTGACTAAGATGCCACTATATTGTGGAATGCTCTAGATCAATCCAAGCACCGGAACCTCTGCTGGAAGGCAACCAACAAGAGGAAAAATCCTACTTGACCTCTCCCTTACCAATCTATCTGTCGTAGATGCATCTGTCCATGACAGTATCGGTAGGAGTGACCCACACAGTCCTTGTGGTGATGAAGACTTCACACTGAGTATACCCTCCATCGTGTTGTGTGCCACCACCGCAGTGCGAAATGGGATGGATAAAGAACAGATCTAGCAGCTCAAAACTGGGCTTCCATGAGGCGCTGTGGGCCATCAACAGCAGCAGAATTGTATTCAACCACAATCTGTAACCTCATGGCCTGGCATATCCCTCACTCTACCATCGACATCAAGCCAAGGGATCAACCCTGGCTCAATAAGGAGTGCAGGAGAGCATGCCAGGAGCAGCACCAGGCATACCTAAAAATGAGGTGTCAGCCTGGTGAAGCTACAACACAGGACTATATTCTTCTTTGGCCTCCTTATCTCGAGAGACAATGGATACGCGCCTGGAGGTGGTCAGTGGTTTGTGAAGCAGCGCCTGGAGTGGCTATAAAGGCCAATTCTAGAGTGACAGGCTCTTCCACAGGTGCTGCAGAGAAATTTGTTTGTCGGGGCTGTTGCACAGTTGGCTCTCCCCTTGCGCCTCTGTCTTTTTTCCTGCCAACTACTAAGTCTCTTCGACTTGCCACATTTTAGCCCCGTCTTTATGGCTGCCCGCCAGCTCTGGCGAACGCTGGCAACTGACTCCCATGACTTGTGATCAATGTCACAGGATTTCATGTCGCGTTTGCAGACGTCTTTAAAGCGGAGACATGGACGGCCGGTGGGTCTGATACCAGTGGCGAGCTCGCTGTACAATGTGTCTTTGGGGATCCTGCCATCTTCCATGCGGCTCACATGGCCAAGCCATCTCAAGCGCCGCTGACTCAGTAGCGTGTACAAGCTGGGGATGTTGGCTGCCTCGAGGACTTCTGTGTTGGAGATACGGTCCTGCCATCTGATGCCAAGTATTCTCCGGAGGCAGCGAAGATGGAATGAATTGAGACGTCGCTCTTGGCTGACATACGTTGTCCAGGCCTCTCTGCCACAGAGCAAAGTGAGGACACAGCCTTGATACACTCGGACTTTTGTGTTCCGTGTCAGTGCGCCATTTTCCCACACTCTCTTGGCCAGTCTGGACATAGCAGTGGAAGCCTTTACCATGCGCTTGTTGATTTCTGCATCGAGAGGCAGGTTACTGGTGATAGTTGAGCCTAGATAGGTGAACTCTTGAACCACTTCCAGAGCATGGTCGCCAATATTGATGGATGGAGCATTTCTGACGTCCTGCCCCATGATGTTCGTTTTCTTGAGGCTGATGGTTAGGCCAAATTCATTGCAGGCAGCCGCAAACCTGTCGATGAGACTCTGCAGGCACTCTTCAGTGTGAGATGTTAAAGCAGCATCGTCAGCAAAGAGGAGTTCTCTGATGAGGACTTTCCGTACTTTGGACTTCGCTCTTAGACGGGCAAGGTTGAACAACCTGCCCCCTGATCTTGTGTGGAGGAAAATTCCTTCTTCAGAGGACTTGAACGCATGTGAAAGCAGCAGGGAGAAGAAAATCCCAAAAAGTGTGGGTGCGAGAACACAGCCCTGTTTCACGCCACTCAGGATAGGAAAGGGGTCTGATGAGGAGCCACCATGTTGAATTGTGCCTTTCATATTGTCATGGAATGAGGTGATGATACTTAGTAGCTTTGGTGGGCATCCAATATTTTCTCGTAGTCTAAAGAGACCACATCTGCTGACGAGGTCAAAGGCTTTGGTGAGATCAATGAAAGCAATGTAGAGGGGCATCTGTTGTTCACGGCATTTCTCCTGTATCTGACGAAGGGAGAACAGCATGTCAACGGTCGATCTCTCTGCACGAAAGCCACACTGTGCCTCAAGGTAGACGCGCTCGGCCAGCTTCTAGAGCCTGTTCAGAGCGAATCGAGCAAAGACTTTCCCCACTATGCTGAGCAGGGAGATTCCACGGTAGTTGTTGCAGTCACCGCGGTCACCTTTGTTTTTATAGAGGGTGATGATATTGGCATCGCGCATGTCCTGGGGTACTGCTCCCTCGTCCCAGCAGTTCATGTAGTGCTGAGAGTATAGCAGGCTTGGTACTCTTGATTATTTCAGGGGTAATGCTGTCCTTCCCAGGGGCTTTTCCGCTGGCTAGAGAATCAATGGCATCACTGAGTTCCGATTTGGTTGGCTGTATGTCCAGCTCATCCATGACTGGTAGAGGCTGGGCTGCATTGAGGGCAGTCTCAGTGACAGCATTCTCCCTGGAGTACAGTTCTGGACTACATGCATGCTAAACAGCGGAAGCAGCATGTCACAGACAGAGCTAAGCGATTCCACAACCAACAGACCAGGTCAAAGCTCTGAAGTCCTGTCAGGTTGGATGCTGCTTATTCTGCCTTAGATTGGACCTCAGATGAGGAACAACTTCTGGCACAGGCCTGTAGCTCCACAGGAGAAAGGGAAGCAGCAGGGACAGCATAGATGGAGCTTTACTGTGTATCTAACCCATTCTCTACGATGTCCTGGGAGTGTTTGATGGGACAGTATACAGGGAGTGGTATTCTGTATCTAACCCAAGCTGTACCTGCCCTGGGAGTGTTTGATGGGACAGTGTCGAGGGAGTTTTACTCTGCAGCTAACCCGTGCTTTACTGGGAGTGTGTCATGGGACAGTGTGGAGCGAGCTTTACGCTGTATCCAACTCATACTCTACCTTGCATTTGCTGTTTCTATCAAGCTCCCTCTGCACTGTGCCATTAAACACTCTGGAAGCAGGCAAAGCACTGGTTAGATACAGAATAAGGCTGAAGTAAAACTCAGTTATAAGGCTGGATTTTAAGAGCCCGCAGTCGCTCCCAGCGACGAGCTCAAAAACTGGTGGCCCACTGGTGGCGCACTGAAGAGCCGCCGCGATCACCCGCTTGGCGGCTCATTTAAATAGACGAGGCGGCCCACTCCCCCAATCACATGGGGGGGGCGGGCTGATTGTCCCCGGCAGTGGTGTCAGCTGCCTGTGCACAGGTGCTGCCGCCATTTTTAAAGGGCAGCCAGCCTAATTTTAAATGTGAACCCCCTGCCCAAAATTTACAAAATAAAAATGTAATGCCCCTTTCCAATCCCCCAATAAAAATTACAGTAAATATTTGCCTTTTCCCCCCAAAACACTTACCTTTGAATTCTGACCATTCCTCCCTCCAGACTTCAGAAAGTTGAAAGTTCACCCTTTCCCATCATCCTCTACACTGATGCTTATTTGACCCCATCCCCCCTCCCCCCACCGTACTGAAAATCTTAACTCCCTGCACCCCCCGCCCCCCTCCGGACTGCTTTCTGCTTTCCCCAGACGGGGAATTGAAGGCACGGGAGTGCCAGCCGCCACGCTGAAGATTGCAGCGGCACTGGAAGTTTGCCGGTAAGTATATATAAATGAATGTGTCTTAATGATTTAAATATGGAAATTGAGGTCCCGTTGCTCAGTGATGGGAGGGCGACACGGACCCTCGCCGCCGCCGGGAAATCGGGCTGGGTCCTCCCGGCATTGGCTTCTGATGTGGGCCTCTGCTGGAACAATCTTCCGGTCCCCTCCCCCACCGCAAAGCCCAATGTCGTGGGCTTGGTAAAATCCAGCCCCTACTGACACAGACAGTAGACACCTGATTCCTATAGGAATCTTTCTAATTGCTTGGACCTATATTAGTGACTAGTTCAAGAACCTTTTCAAGGTGCACCCACGAATGGCTCAGTGTGTATACGTGTCACATGGTGTAGTAATGAATGATACAGATTAGGAAGGTCCCAGGTTTAATCCCTGCTCTGTGTTGTGTTGGTCATTCTTAGCCAGAATAGTATAAGGACTGTTAAATTAACTTTAGAATGTTTAGGTGAGGAAGAAATGAATAATTCTCTCGGGTACTGATTATTGGTTGGGATTGAGTGTTGTGTTGGAAGCATCTTTATGTACACACTGGATGACAATAGCATTGGACAAGATGTGACAGCCCCAGTGGACAATATTTCCTGATCTGGCTCATAAGAGTAATGAGTATACAGCTGAGGTACCAGAGAGCAGTTGCCACTGTTGAACTGCATTGCATTGACTTAGACTGTCTTCAGGTAAGTAAGTGTAAGAAGAGTGTTGTTTTTATTTTCTAACCTGTATGTGATTTTTGGGATCAGGGTGGAGGGGCCTGGGTAGAGGAGCCCAATATAAAGGGGCCCAGCACAGAGGGACCTAGTGTAGTGGGGCCAGAGCAGAACGAACCAGTGTGGAGGAGCCCAGAAAGACGGGTCCATTGCGGAGGAGCCAGTGCAGAGGAGCTCAGAGTAGAGGGGCTCAGTGCAGAGTGGCCAATGTGGAGGGGCCCAGTGCAGTGGGGCCCAGTACTGACAGGCCTGTACAGAGGGTCCAATGTGGAATGGTCAGTGCAGATGGGCCAGTGCAGATGGGCCAGTGCAGAGGGACCAGGGCAGGAGCCCTCAGGAAGAGGCCTCAGAGGGACACCACAGGAGAGCCAAAAAGAGCACCTCAGGCATGTGCTTGGACCCTTTTAATATGTGATTCCGGGTCTTCCAGGCTACAGAAGAGCCTGACCACCATTTTAGGACAATGCAGGGTGTTATGTGGGCCACAGTCCCCACCTTCCTTCTTCCAGCCCAGAGGTCTTCCCACAAGCCAGGGGGACCATCCCTGGATCAGTGAGGAATGTAGGAGAGCATGTCAGGAGCAGAACCAGGCATAGCTAAAAATGAGGTGCCAACCTGGTGAAGCTACAACACAGAACTACATGTATGCTAATAAGCAGAAGCAGCATGCAATAGACAGAGCTAAGCGAACGCACAACCAATGGATCAAAACTCCACAGTCATGTCACATCCAGTCACAGTGGCACAGTGGTTAGCACCGCAGCCTCACAGCTCCAGTGACCCAGGTTCAATTCTGGGTACTGCCTGTGTGGAGTTTGCAAGTTCTCCCTGTGTCTGCGTGGGTTTTCTCCGGGTGCTCCGGTTTCCTCCCACAAGCCAAAAGACTTGCAGGTTGATAGGTAAATTGGCCATTATAAATTGCCACTAGTATAGGTAGGTGGTAGGGAAATATAGAGACAGGTGGGGATGTGGTAGGAATATGGGATTAGTGTAGGATTAGTATAAATGGGTGGTTGATGGTTGGCACAGACTCGGTGGGCTGAAGGGCCTGTTTCAGCGCTGTATCTCTTAGAAAAAAAAGGGGCGGCACAGTGGCGCAGTGGTTAGCACCGCAGCCTCACAGCTCCAGGGACCCGGGTTCGATTCTGGGTACTGCCTGTGCGAAGTTTGCAAGTTCTCCCTGTGTCTGCGTGGGTTTCCTCCGGGTGCTCCGGTTTCCTCCCACATGCCAAAGACTTGCAGGTTGATAGGTTAATTGGCCATTATAAATTGCCCCTAGTATAGGTAGGTGGTAGGGAAATATATAGGGACAGGTGGGGATGTGGTAGGAATATGGGATTAGTGTAGGATTAGTATAAATGGGTGGTTGATGGTCGGCACAGACTCGGTGGGCCGAAGGGCCTGTTTCAGTGCTGTATCTCTAAAACTAAAACTAAACAGTCATGAATGGTGGTGGACAATTAATCAACTAACCAGAGGAGGAAGCTCCAAAAACCTTGCATCCTCAATGATGGGGGAGCCCAGCGACGGTCCCTTAGAGGATGAGACAGGAGAATTAATAATGGGAAACACAGAAATGGCAGAGACTTTGAGCAAGTATTTTATATCTGTCTTCACAGTAGAAGACACAAAAAGCATCCCAAGGATAGCAGAAAATCAAGAGGTAAAAGGAAGGGAGGAACTTAAAACAATCACTATCACTAGAGAAAAGGTACTAGGAAAACTAATGGGACTAAAGTTAACAAATCCTCTGGATGAGATGGCAGCATCTGAGAGTTTTAAAAGAAGTGGCTGCAGAGATAGTGGATGCATTGGTTGTAATCTTCCAAAATTCCCTTGATTCCGGATTGGAAAACCGCTAATGTCACACCTCTATTCAAGAAAGGAAGGAGACAGAAAGCAGGAACCTCTAGGCCAGTTAGCCTAACATCTGTCATTGGGAAACTCCTAGAATCCTTTATGAATTAAGTAATAGCAGGACATTTAGAAAATCATAATGCAATCAGGCAGAGTCAACATGGTTTTATGAAAGGGAAATGGTGTTTGGCAAATTTATTTGAGTGCTTTGAGGATGTAACAAGTGGGGTGGATAAAGGGGAACCAGTAGATGTAGTGTACTTGGATTTCCAAAAGGCCAGAGCACATGGTGTCAGGGGTCATACATTAGCATGGATAGAGGACTGGCTAACTAATGAGAAACAGAGTCGGGATAAATGGGGCATTTTCAGTTTTCCCAACTGTAACTAGTGGAGTGCTACAGGGATCAGTGTTTATTTACGATCTATATTAAAGACTTGGATGAAGGGAATGAGTGTACTGTAGCCAAATTTGCTGACGATATAAAGAATGATAGGAAAGCAAGTTGTAAGGAGGACATAAAGTGTCTCCAAAGAGATATAGATAGGTTAAATGAGTGGGCAAAAATTTGGCAGATGGAGTATAATGTGGGAAAATGTGAGGTTCTCCGCTTTGGCAGGAAGAATAGAAGAGCAGAATATTATTTTCATGGAGAGAGACTGCAGAATGCTGTAGTACAGAGGGATCTGGGTGCCCCTGTACATGAATTACAAAGTGTCAGCATGGAGGTACAGCAAGTAATTAGGAAGGCAAATAGAATGTTGGCATTTATTGCAAGGAGAATGGAGAATAAAAGTATGGAAGTCTTGCTACAACTGTACAGGGCGTTGGTGAGATCGCATCTAGAGTGCTGTGTACAGTTTTGGTCTCCTTCCTTAAGGAGGGATATACTTACATTTGAAGCAGTTCAGAGAAGGTTCACAAGGTTGATTCCTGGGATGAAGGGGTTTGTCTTATGAGGAAAGGTTGAGAGGTTAGGCCTATACTCATTGGAGTTTAGAAGATTGAGACAAGGGCGTAATTTTTTGTTGGGCAGGAGGCCCTGTCCACCAGCCGAAAAGTCGGTGGCGAGCTCGCCTCCGCCGAGCCTGGGGAGTCAGAGTGGGATTTTACGCTCCCCAGGCCTTTAATTGGTCTTGGGTGGGATTTCCACCTCCTTGAGGCAGGAAGTCCCACCTAAAGGAGCTGCCGGTCAATCAGCGGGTTGGCAGCTCCTAGTCTCAGCAGCACCACTGGGAGCAGTGGCCACTGCTGGGACTACACCCAGCCATCAGAAGAAGATGAAGGACAGCCCTGGAAAAAAGATGGGTTTTTAGGGCCTCACCGGGGACAATTGGTCAGGCCCTGGTGAGGTAATGGGAGGAGGTCGCTTGAGAGGGGGCGGGGGGAAGTGTTGTACATTGGGGGCGGTTGGGGCTTCAGGGACGGCCCTCCATCAGGCAAAGGGTGCCCTATCAGGAGGGCCCCCTCCCCCAGCCCACAAGAAGGCAGCCTGGTTTCAATAGATGGGCATTTGAAGCCTCAGCCGCCTGCCAGCCAAGGGTTAAATACCCGTGGCGTTGGGCAGAGGCCCTTAAGTGCCAGGATGTTTCCCTTCATGGGGGAATTTAAAACTTTGGGGCACAGTTTCAAAATCACGGGTCTCCATCTTAAGACGGAGATAAGGACTAAATTTTTCTCTCAAATTGTCGTTAATCTTTGGAATTCTCTTCCCCAGAGAGCAGTGGAGGGTGGGCCAATTAATATATTCAAGTCTGAGTTAGAGAGATTTTTGATCTACAAGGCAGTCAAGGATTATCGAGGGCAGGCAGGAAATTGGAGTTAAGGCAGATCAGTCATGATCTTATTGAATGGTGGAGCAGGTTGAAGGGGCCGAATGGCCTACTCCTGCTCCTAATACTTATAATCCTTTGGTCCACGAGGGATGTCACTGATTTCTCCAGATCCCGTTTTGTTTCCTTTGGGTGGGTATATTGTTTTTATGAACAGAACGTAGCTTCTCCTCCTATTCTAACTTCGACTCCTGTCATCCTTCCACAATCGTGTTGATGCATGGCAAAAATGCCTTTATTAGACTGGATAACAGCCGCATATCTTTCCAACACTGGATGTCAGTGTCTCCAAACCATAGGGACCTATCAGGGCTATAGCCCAGTCTTCCCCATGCCTCATTGGTATTACTACTACTTCTTCATTACTTTCTACTCTCCCCATAAACACTTGATGTTCATATACACTATCACATTATGACTTAACACCCAATCTGAGCCCAGAACTCCCAAGTCTGGCTGATTCCATTTCATTAATACACATTTCCATTTAGTCTGTAGTGTCCTACTTTAAAATTTAATGGTTTATACACCACCCCAGTTACTGAGTTGCCCGTAAATCCACTCAAAGCATACAGTTTTCCACTTGACCAAGGTGACATCATTGGAGAGGGGGAGTGTATCACTGTGCTAGATGCTCCAGTATCACCCAAACAGTTTCTTTTCTTTCTGTCTACAATGATGTCTACACAGGGTCTAACGTAACCATCATACCTAAGCGGACAAAGTTGCTCAGGCTGAGTGTGGCTCCTTCATACCTGTGTTGCTCCACAGTTTTCACTATGGCAACATGGTCCTTTCCTTCAGATTGCCTTTTCTACAACCTTCTCAAGCATTCCTGTACATCTTTGATTAATTTAACATTTTTTATGTCCTCCTTCTCCTCCTCCTTCGGGTGTGGGACCATTTCTTAGTTCGTTTTTATTCTTATGGGCCTTCTCGCAGTGCCAGGAAAAGTGGCTCTTTACACCCCAATTAAAACATATTGCTTCTCTTCTCATGGTGTAGCCATCCTATTTCCACCTACGAGGGACCTCACCCTTCATTTCACAGATCTTATCCTTTGGCTTGTTAATTGTCCCTGTATTTCTTTCATCAGCCTTTCAAAAACCAAGGTGAAGTCTCCTGAAGACTCTCTCCTCAGTATTATCTTTGGCTGCGGGGTCAAAATCCGACATCGCAGACCAAAGTTATGGCAGGCCATGGGCTTTCATGGTTCGCAGTCAGTGGTTTCTGCCTGCTCCCCAGAGGCCACCCCATTATCCTGACCCTCTCCCAATTGCTTCCTTATATGTGGGCTACAGTCTCTCAGCAAAAGTCATGGGTGGCTCATTAGGTTCCTGCTCTATTTTCACCATGGATCCCTTGTTATGCCCCCCCATTGCCTGGGTGATTCTTAACTTTAAATCTTCATATATGCCAGTCCCTAGTTTTGTCTCAGGTGGGAGTCTACCGTATACCTCAGCATTAAGGGTAAATAGTAACAGTTTTGTTTTCTCTCCCTTATCCATTTTATCTAGACTGGCTATTTTCTCGACCAAAAGGAAATGTCCTTGGGATTCACCTCCCTTTTCTAATTTTTTTATGTCAGACGCCATCGCTTTCAAACTCCTATAATTATAATTGACTAAGAATTCTCTCTCTAAATCTCGCTCACTCTCCTTCGTATCTTGACCCAGAGCAAGATACCTGTATGGTATATATGGTTCATTGGGTCCACCTTAGGTGGATCAGGTGCTATAGAGGATGGTCGACTACTTATTCCAGGAACGGGCCTTCTTCTCCCACTTCTTTTCCCTCACTCTCTGGAAATGTCTAGTTCGTGACGGGCCATTTTTCTGGGACTATCACACACACTATTCCCCTTTGTGCTCGTAACTTGTCTCCTAGCTCTTTGATTTTCTTTTTACACTCCGTGTGGTCCACCTCATTCTGCTACTTGTTTCTGCACCACTCTAATAGCAGTTTTCAAATCCTCATTAATTTTCTCCAACTTTTCTATTTACTGTAAGCTTTCGCTTTCAAAGCTTTACTTATGTCCCCTTGATTCATACACTGACTTTCCAAATATTGTTCTTTATTATATCACCTCACTTTCACTTTTTAAATTTTTCCTCTAACTTTTGCTTACTTTCCCGATCTTCTTCGAGTTCCTTTAATCGCCTATTCACTATGGCTTCCCGGTCACCTAATGCATTTTGTAATTCAGTCTTTTTGCATTCGTCATTTTTGAACTGCCTTTGATCTGCCATTAACCATACCACTTTCATCATTCTCGGGCAACAAATGGACCCTTGTGTCCACTGTACTGCTACATAGACTGGGTTGTCACTTCCCTTTCAGAGGCAGCTTTCCTGCAACATACTTAGTGATTAACTCATTCATTGCCTTGGTGTTTTTTACCCATTTTTGTGGTCCACTAATTCACACTCAAGTCCCTTCTCATGGTTGCCAATGAACAGTAAGTCCTTACTCTTGGGCCAGAATTTTATATCCGGGTGGAGGCCCTGCCCACCAGCTAAAAAGTCAAGGGCGAGCACGTCTCCGTCGGGCCTGGAAACTACGCCGAGATTTTACGTGGCCTAGGCCCTTTATTGGCGTCGGGTGGGACCTCCACCCTCTGAGGCAGGAAATCCCGCCTCCAAGAGCTACTGGCTAATCAGCAGGCTGGCAGCACAGAGAGTAGTGGCCACTGCTGGGACTGCACCCAGTGAGAGGATGAGCAATGGAGGAAGCCCGGAATAGGGAAAATCAGCTGAGCCCTGGCTAACCCCAGCCCACAATGAGGGTGCCAGGTTTAACTGACAGCCTTCTCAGTTGGCGAAGTGGCCATCCGCCGCTGGAAATATCCCAGTGTCAGCAGGAGGAGGCCCTTAAGTGGCAATTAATTGGCCACTCAATGGCCTTAATTGGCCTGGGCCCATGCTGCTTTTAAAATTGCAGCAGGGGCGGGAACACAGCGGGAACGGCACCCCCCACCACACCCCCGCTTCCCGCACAATACCCCCCCGCCCACTCTGCCTCCAGTCCACTCCTGGGGAAGGGACGTAAAATTCTGGCCCTGGAGTCAAAAGGTTTATGATTATTTTACTTGAGAGTCATGAGAAATTACTCAGGACACACAAGTCCTGTCTGTAAGATTTTACTGTATCTTTAAGATAGATTAAAAATTACTACTACCACCGTACTATCTAAACTTAGTTATAAAAACACTACAATACTGGTAGTACACTAATAATGTTACAAAAGATAACAATACATAGAACCACAAATGGATGATCAGTCCTTATTGATTGTAGGCCCTCCTGGTGAGATGATTGGCCAAATCAACTCCTTCTGATTGCAGTAATAAAGATCCTTTCACAATGTTTTTTGTAGCTCTTTTGAAAAAGTGGACAGGATGTTACACTGAAAGAATCTCATTGTCCAGTAAAAGTCTTTTGCAAGATAAATTATTTCCCAACAGAACATTGTGTTCGTCCTTTGAACCCATGGAGATCAAGCCCTGGCATTGTCCATCCTCCAGAAGCTTCTAGAACTTTCATACATGCCTTCTGTCTTTGACCAACCAAACTTTTACATTATCTTTCCTGATCTCATCCGAGGCTGTTTTCATAACTTTCTCGAAACATTTCATCTCTGATTTGACTGAAGCAGTCCTTGTCAAGATGCAGCAAGACCTGGACAATACCCAGGCTTGGGCTGATAAGTGGCAAGTAACATTTGCGCCACACAAGTGCCAGGCAATGACTATCTCCAACAAGAGAGAATCTGACCACCTTCCCATGACATTCAATGGCATTACCATCGCTGAATCCCCCACTATCAACATCCTGTAGTTACCACTGACCAGAAACAGAACTGGAGTAGCCATATAAACACAGTGGCTACAAGAGCAGGTCAGAGGCTAGGAATCCTGCAGCGAGTAACTCAGCTCCTGACTCCCCAAAGCCTGTCTGCCATCTACAAGGCACAAATCAGGAGTGTGATGGAATACTCTCCACCTGCCTGGATGGGTGCAGCTCCAACACTCAAGAAGCTTGACACCATCCAGGACAAAACAGCCTTCTCAATTGGCACTCTCATCCATAAACATTGACTCCCTCCACCACTGACGCACAGTGACAGCAGTGTGTACCATCTACTAGATGTACTGCAGCAATGCACCAAGGCTCCTTAGAAAGCACCTTCCAAACCCGCGACCTCTACCACCTAGAAGGACAAGGGCAGAAAATGGTTGGGAACACCATCACCTGCAAGTTCCCCTCTAAGCCACACAACATCCTGACTTGGAACTATATCACCGTTCCTTCGCTGTCGCCGGGTCAAAATCCTGGAACTCCCTTCCTAACAGCACTGTGGGTGCCCTTACCCCACATGGACTGCAGCAGTTCAAGAAGGCAGCTCATCATCACCTTCTCAAGGGCAATTAGGGGTGGGCAATAAATGTTGGCTTGGCCAGCGTCGCCCACATCACATGAATAAATAAAAAAAACTAACTTTCACAGCTTCCTCGTTTGTATTCACCTGTTGCCAGTCACTTATGCTCAGAGCTCAGTCCAAATGATCTTATCAGACTATTGAAAGCATACAATGGTTCTATACACTATTTAACTTTGTATTCCATCAGTCATAATACAGCTTTGAAGTATGGTTGTCTGTTGTGTATAATTCTCTTTTATGACAGTGGGCCTCAAAAGTGTTGTTTCCCATTATAGTCCAGTGGTTCTTGCTTATCTGTGGAACAGCAGCCTGTAGCTCTTAGCAGGTTCTTTCAAAAAATCTCTTATGG
This sequence comes from Heterodontus francisci, assembly GCF_036365525.1. Lineage (NCBI taxonomy): Eukaryota > Metazoa > Chordata > Chondrichthyes > Heterodontiformes > Heterodontidae > Heterodontus > Heterodontus francisci. The sequence goes on along the minus strand of NC_090375.1, from coordinate 100,949,857 downwards.
CCTTGCAAAATATGTTGGTAAATTTGGTCGTGTCTCTGTACAACCGGCTACAGTAAACAGCACTTCACATCTCATCTAAACTGTCGATGCCCCCAGAGAGCTTCCACAAATTTCAATCACAAGTTCTGAAGTTAGTTGAGAATATTACAGTTTTACAGTGCAAATGGACTCACTCATCTTCACCACTCGAGTGAGGTCATTAAACTGTTTTAGGCACTGCTGCCGTGTCCTGGGTGCCACACTCTGGTAATCAACCACGTGCTCCCATTCTCTGCGGAGCTCAATCTTGACGGCTTCCTGTCCTCCGGCTGAAACATAGCCTCCACCTCTGACTAGTGTATCCAGTGGGGTGTCACTAAAGCAGGCAGCCCTTTCCTTCCCCTAATGTGTCATCCTTCTTCTCTGTCAGTGCTCTATGTGATTATCCAGGAGACTGCAGTGCATTTATGCAACTTTACTTTTTTTAGGAACTGCGTCTTTAAAAAGGGAATACTGCCTGGAACACGTGGTTTCTTCATAACACTGCTCAGTCCCCTGCAGTGAGCAGAGGACATTGTCAGCACAATGGAGTCCAGCGCAGTGCAGGAACTGCTTATGGCCATGCTACGATCAGGGAAATGATGTGGGGAGACAAATATTGCATAGTGCCTGCTGCATTTCCTACTAGCTTGGGCAGATGGTGAATCGGGCCCCTTGTGCCCCAAAAGATTGGAGAGGGGTGCAGCCCTTGATCTGAATAGAGGCTATATAATGGAACATGTTTCACTGATCAGTGAGTGAAGTGGTCAAGTTCTGTACCCGTATTGGTGCTACATAATGGAGCATGTGTTATTGGTCAGTCCGTGGAGAGGTACAGACCTGTATTTGAATAGCTGCCAAGCACTTCTTGAGTGAAATCAGGAATCAATTTTTAACACATAGGTAAGTGGAAATCTAGAAGCCTCTCTTGTAAAAGGCCATAGATTTTAGGATAATTGGAGATTTCAAGACTGAGTTAGATAGATTTTTGTTAGAAAGGGTATAAAGGCATATGGAGAAAAGGTGGCTGAATGGAGTTGAGGTGTAGATCATGATCTAATTGAATGGCAGAAGAAACCTGAGAAGCTGAATAGCTTCCTTCTGTTCTGAATGTTCCTGTAAGAGAGAGTTTTTTGCAGGGGTGGATGCATATGGAAATGGATTGGAAGGCGGGTAGTGGATTATGGGTGATACAATGAATTGGTGAGAGATGGACTTGTCACTGTTTGAGACCATAGAAGTAGTGAGTGCAGAAGAGATTGCAAAGTAGAGGGGTTGGCCTAGAAGTGTTCAAAGCACAACAGGATGGCAGTAAAATTGGGGGAGAAAGGAAAATGGGAGTTGTGATGGAGATTGAAATGACTGGGGATGAGGAGTGACTGAGTGCAGAGGCTGAATGAGGAAGGCAGGGAAGATATGTGGGTGAGAAATCTGGGGTGGTCGGCAATAAAGAACAAGGATGCTAAAGGAGAAAAGAGAAGAAATGTCACAATGGACTGCTCTGATGTCCACATGGGTCACTCTAATGTCACAGCAGGTCGTTCTGATGTCACAGTAACTTTCTCATGACATCATCAAGCGGCTTTAGTCCCTGACACTTGAAAATAAGAACATAAGGTACCTCGGAATATCAATATTTCCCAGTCTCTCACCATTTAAAAAAATGGTACTTTTCTATTTTTCCTACCAAAGGGGATAACTTCACATTTCCTGACTTTATATTCTATCTACAATATTCTAGCCCACTCACTTAACCTGTATATATCCTTTTACAGCCTTTTATGTCCTCCTCACAGCTTACTTTACCAGTTAACATTGCATCCTCACCAAACTGGGACACATTGCATTCACTCCCCTCATCGAAGTCTCATCTAAAGTCCCCTCATCTAAATATGGATTGTTACAACTGATGCCCGAACACTGATCATTTCGGTACCCTGCTAGTTACAGCCTGTTGACCCAAAAATGACCCAGTTATTCCTATTATTTTTTCAATTAACCAGCCCTCAATCCATGCTAATATATTGCCCTCAATCCCATGAGCCCTAATTTTCTGTAATAACCTCTTGTGTGGCACATTTTCAAATGCTTTTTTGAAAATCCAAATACACTACATCTACTGGTTCCCCCTTATCTACCCTGAAACTTACAACCTCAGACAACTATATCAAATTTGCTAAACAAGATTTACCTTTCATAAATCCAGTTGACTCACCATAATCATATTATGTATTGTTGAAACTTTGCACAATCCGCAAGAATAACCAATGTAAGGGAAAGCAACAACTTATACTGCATGAGAAGAGAGTACTGATTGGTTGGCAAGTGAACTCTGATTGATAGATGTGTTGTCATGGCGAATGCACCAGTTTACGGTGACTGACAGTTAACTGCCAAGCTTTGTCTAAAATTTAAACCAGGCAGCTTGACTCTGATTCCCTGAGGAATGAACCAGCGAATGTCTGTCACTTATTTTGTTCAGCTGTTTGGCACGCAAGTAGTCCTGGGTTGTAGCTTCACCAGGTTGACACCTTATTTTTAGATATGCCTGGTGCTGCTCCTGGCATGCCCTCCTGCACTCTTCACTGAACCAGGGTTGATCCCCTGGCTTGATGGTAATGGTAGAGTGGGCGATATGCTGGGCCATGAGGTTACAGATTGTGGTTGAGTATAGTTCTGCTGCTGCTGATGGCTCACAGCAACTCATGGATGCCCAGTTTTGCATTGCTAGATCTGTTTGAAATCTATCCCATTTAGCACAGTGGTAGTGCCACACAACATGATGGAGGGTATCCTCAATGTGAAAATGTGACTTTGTCGCCACAGGACTGTGTAGTGGTCACTCCTGGCAATACTGTCATGGACAGATGCATCTATGATAGATAGATTGGTGAGGTCAAGTGTGTTTTTCCCTCTTATTGGTTCCTTCACCACCTGCAGCAGACCTAGTCTAGCAGCTATGTCCTTTAGGACTCGGCAACAGACACTGAAGTCCCCCACCCAGAGTACGTTCTGCACCCTTGCTGCCCTCAGGTGGTGTTCAACATGGAGGAGAACTGATTCATCAGCGGAGGGTGGGGGGGTGGGGGGTTTGGGGGGGGGTGCGGTGGTGGGGAGTGTTGGGAGTGGCGCAGTAGGTGGTAATCAGCAGGAGGTTTCCTTGCCCATGTTTGATCTGATGCCATGAGACTTCATGGGGTATGGAGTCAATGTTGAGGACTCTCAGGGCAACTCCCTCCTGACTGTATAGCACTATGCTGCTACCTCTGGTGGGTCTGTCCTGCCAGAGTGGGACAGGACATACCCGGGGCTGGTGCTGCCTGGCAGTGTCTGGGACATTGTAAGGTATGATTCGGCATGATTATGTCAGGCTGTTGTTAGACTAGTCTGTGGGACAGCTGTCCCAACTTTAGCACAAGCCCCCAGATGTTAGTAAGGAGGATTTTGCAGGGTCAACAGGGCTGGGTTTCCTGTTGTCGTTTCCGGTGCCTAGGTCGATGCCTGGTTTCATTCCTTATTGACTTTGTAGCAGTTTGACACAACTGAGTGGCTTGCTAGGCCATTTCAGAGGGCATTTAAGAGTCAACCACATTACTGTGGGTCTGGAGTCATATGTAGGCCAGACCAGCTAACGACAGCAGATTTTCTTCCCTAAAGGACATTAGTGAACCAGATGGATTTTTATTACAATCGACAATGTTTCATGGCCATCATTAGACTTGCTTTTAATTCCAGATTTAATAATTGAATTCAAATTCCACCTTCTGCTGTGTTGGGATTTGAACACATGTCCCCAGAGCAATACCCTGGGTCTCTGGGTTACTAGACCAGTGACAATATCACTACGCCATGACCTTTCCAATGTTACTTTGTCCCTATGGACTGTATCTCAGGCGTGGGCCTTAACCCCCCACGACCCATCTTCAATGGCCACAAACAGCTGTCAGGTCTTATATGGGCACATGATCCAGGGCCATATCACAACTGAAGGGTTATGTAACCTGCTCTCACAATGAGAACCATGACAACACAGAAACTGCAGGTTTGGAAAAAACACAGCAAAGTGGTGCAAACTATGCACTTGTGCATGAAGGAGCAATGAGGGAAGAGGTAAAGCCAACTGTATGAATCAAATCCATCTAAATATTCAAAGATCACTGGAAACACTGTTCAAAGAAGCAAACTATTAATTATTCCTGAGAAAGAAATCAAAGAGGAGTTGTCCAAGCAAAATCTGATTTCAGTTCGAGTGAACAAAGACAGTCTCGAGTTCCTCATTCATCATAGGAACTAATTTGTTAAAGTATGTATTCAGAGTATTAGAATTTGCAGTATAAATTAGCACAGCTTACTGAAGGAGCTGTAGTATTTTTGAATACTGTGAAAAGACTGTCAAAGTGGAGCTCACCATGGATTCCCAGCTGTCCTTGAGGAAATTGCTGAGAAAGATTCTCAGCACAAAATATCAAAAACCATCCATCGTATAGAAAAATGGATCATTTCAAGTGAAGATCATGAGTGATAGAGAGTCATGCACATGACCTTAGACTTCTGAAAGTTTACTTGAAGAAGCTCACTGTCAGTAAGGGAGTGTCTGGAACACTGATTGGATGACTGATCTCTGGCTATGTTGACTATTTACTTCCTGTTTGACACTGTGTACATTATCCTGTCCATTCAGTTATCATATGAAGGCACCAATCTGGATCAACAACAGGAGCAGCTGAAGGTTCTGAAAACACCCAGAGAATCGTTTGCCAACACTGATGTTTCAGTTCTCTTTCAAAAATGCCATCAGATCGCAGAGATCATTTCCAAGTGTAGGTGATTTTACCTCCTTAAATTCAGAGACTGACAATTATGATTGACACAATCTCACAGTAAATCAACACCTTTATCACTTAGGACTGATCTTTGACAAATCTTGCTGCTTGGTTCACCGGGACTCTTCCCATCGATAAATATCTTCTGTCATCTTCCTTGAGTGATGCCGTGGGGAGTTTTTCATGGGTTTACACACAGAATACAGTTTCTGAAAAGCTCATGCACATCCTCTTCTGGATGTCGATTGGTTAGTTGGCTGTTTGATCAGCTGTTGGTTAGTTCACATCTTCCCAAGTTGTCTTCCGTTGGCTTAGCCATGTACAGACATCTTTCCGTCCTGCTCTGATTACCTGTCTGGTTTCGATCAGTCTCTGTTCTATTCAATTCAAATTGTCCTATTTAGTGTAAATTGTTCTATTCAATGCAGCACGTATCACTGTACCACATCCATCCTGTTTCCACATAACAAGCACTGCTGAGCTCATAGCCAGTCTATTAACCCTTTCCTTACAAAGTATTTGCCCATTTTTTATTCATTTCATCGAATGATGACGTCGCTGGCAAGGCCAGCATTTATTGCCCATCCCTAATTGCCCTTGAGAAGGTGGTGGTGAGATGCCTTCTTGAACTGTTGGAGTTCATCTGGTGTGGGTACACCAACAATGTTGTTAGAGAGAGAGTTCCAGGATTTTAATCCAGCGACAGTGAAGGAACAGCGATATAGTTCCAAGTCAGGATGGTGTGTGACTTGGAGGGGAACTTGGTGGTGTTCCCATGCATCCGCTGCCCTTGTCCTTCTAGGTGGTAGAGGTCGTGGGTTTGGAAGATGCTGTTGAAGGAGCCTTGGTGAGTTGCTGCAGTGCATCTTGTAGATGGTACACACTGCTGCCACTGTGCGACGGTGATGAAGGGAGTGAATGTTTGTAGATGGGGTGCCAATTGAGTGGGCTGCTTTGTCCTGGATGGTGTCAAGCTTCTTGAGTGTTGTTGGAGCTGCACCCATCCAAGCAGGTGGAGAGTATTCCATCACACTCCTGTCTTGTGCCTTGTAGATGGTGGACAGGCTTTGGGGAATTAGGAGGTGAGTTACTCGCCGCAGGACTCCTAGCCTCTGACCTGCTCTTGTAGCCACAGCATTTATGTGGCTGGTCCAGTTCAGTTTCTGGTCAATGGTAACCACCTGGATGTTGTTTGTGGGGGATTCAGTGATGGTAATGCCGTTGAATGTCAAGGGCAGATGGTTAGATTCTCTTTTATTGGAGATCATCATTGCCTGGCACTTGTGTGGCGCGAATGTAACTTGTCACTTATCAGCCCAAGTCTGAATGTTGTCCAGGTCTTGCTGCGCCTGGATACGGACTGTTTCAGTATCAGAGGCGTTGTGAATGGTTCTGAACATTGTACAATCATCAGCAAACATCCCCACTTCTGACCTTATGATGGAGGGAAGGTCATAGATGAAGCAGTTGAAGACAGTTAGGTTTAGGACACTATCCTGAAGAACTCCTGCAGTAATGTCCTGGGGCTGAGATGATTGACCTCCAACAATGACAACCATCTTGATTTGTGCTAGGTATGACTCCAACCAGTGGAGAGTTTTCCCCCTGATTCCCATTGAATTCAATTTTGCTAGGGCTCCTTAATGCCACACTCAGTCAAATGCTGCCTTAATATCCAGGGCAATCATTCTCATCTCACCTCTTGAGTTCAGCTCTTTTGCCCATGTTTGAACCAAGACTGCAACGAGGTCAGGAGTCGAGTGGCCCTGGCAGAACCCAAACTGAGCATCTGTGAGCAGGTTATTGCTGTTTAACTGCCACTTGATAGCACTGTCGACAACATTTTCCAGCATTCTGCAGATGATTGAGAGTAGGCTGATGGGGCGGTAATTGGCCAGATTGGATTTGTCCTGCTTTCTGTGGACATGACATACATGAGCAATTTTCCACATTGTCAGTTAGATGTCAATGTTGCAGCAGGACTGGAACAGCTTGGCGAGGGGTGTAGCTAGTTCTGCAGCACAAGTCTTCAGTACTACAGCCAGGATGTTTTCAGGACCCACAGCCTTTACAGTATCCAATGCCTTCAGCTGTTTCTTGGTATCACATGGAGTGATTCAAATTGGCTGAAGACTGGCCTCTGTGTTGCTTGGGATCTCAGGAAGAGGCTGAGATGGATCATCCACTCGGCACTTCAGGCTGAAGATGGTCACAAATGCTTCAGCCTTTTCCTTTGCACTCATGTCCTGGGCTCCTCCATCATTGAGTATGGGGATGTTTGTGGATCCTCCTCTTCTGGTTAGTTGTTTAATTGTCCACCACCATTCACGACTGGATATGGCAGGACTGCAGAGCTTTGTTCGGATCCATTGGTTGTGGGATCACTTAGCTCTTTCTATTGCATGCTGCTTCTGCTGTTTAGCATGCATGTAGTTCTGTGTTGTAGCTTCACCAGGTTGACACCTCGTTTTTAGGTATGCTTGGTATTGCTCCTGGCATTCTCTCCTGCACTCTTTATTAAACCAGGGTTGATCCCTTGGCTTGATGGTAATGGTAGAATGAGGGGTATGTCGGGTTATAGATTGTGGTTGAATATAATTCTGCTGCTGATGATGGTCCACAGCACCTTATGGATGCCCAGTTTTGAGCTGCCAAATCTGTTCTGAATCTATCCCATTTACATGAACAGCGATATTGCCACAAAACACATCACCAGCTGCACAACCTGTTCTTCATGGTCTTCAAAGGACAGTCGGTCCAACAGCATAGCTGTTCCTGTGCAGCCGCTGTGCTCATGAAAATTATTAAAAGACGAGGCAGTGAACTTCGGGACAAGGTATCAGAAATACTTGACATGCTCAGGGTTCAGTTGCAATCAGTTCTTTATGAGGAGGTGAAGTGTTTGGTTCTATACAGTAACACCATTTGGGTCTCACACAATACAGCAACAGCTGTGTCCTGGCTCCTCACCTACCCTATCCCTTTGGACAAGTATGTCACAGACGTGTGGAGATCAATGACCAAGGATAAAAAATGTGCAGTGTGTACAATAAAATAGCTGTTGTACCCACCTGGGAAATGAACCTGTGCCGTTTTTGGGAACAGAACACAGTATTTGACCCCTGTACCCCTCGCTGATATCTGCGGGCTGCATGAGATTATCATTGAGCCCAAGTAGTCAGAGGAGGTATATGCGTTATTCCCACTAATATTCAGCGCCCTACTCATTTCTCTAACTAGCTGTGTTAATCTTTCTCTGCTCAATAGTTCTACCTCTGATACTGAATCACAATAGAGAGAATTTGCAGCGGAGTTTCAAACATCTAGAAGTAGCGATTTGTGTGAAAACTGTGTAAAGACACCAAAGGTCCAGCTAGATCAGACAACAAATAGAAATGTAGTAAAATACATGGAAAGAAATGGTGAATGACACCGGATGCCGCTGCAGATTGCAGACACTGTGGCAAACAATTTGTTGAGATATTTGCAGATAGCTTCTGCTGTTTGGCGGCGGAGGTGGCAGCTGTCCCTCAATTCAAGGATGACGTCTACTCAAGGTCACTAGTTTCTGCCATGGGTCTTCAGGAGACTGAACGGGCCGATTCTCGACCCACAGATTTTTAGACACATGGGGCAGGAACGTCCCATGCGATAGTGGGATCTGGAGTGCAGGATTTGCTTCCTTTTCTTTCCTTCTCTGCCACAGCTCTGCCTCATAATTAAGGTGTTTGGGCTCAGAGCATGATGCAACTTGATGGACAAGTTCTTGCTATTTCAAACAATTGGTAGCAAGCTTCTTCCAGTCATCAATATCAATGCTGCCATGCTTCAAAGAGAGCTTCATGGTGTCTTTGAAGTGTTTTCTTTATCCTCCCCTGGCCATTTGAGAGTTGAGAAAACAGGACCTGGCGGGGGAGATGGTTTTCAGCCATCCAGACACAGTGTCTAATCCATCGAAGTTCGTTTTGCAGGAGTTTTGCCTGAATACTTGTGGAGCTGGCTTCAAGAAAGACACTAGCGTTTGTTCAACAGTCTTCCCATTGAATCCGGAGGATGTGGCAGAGGCATTACTGGTGGAATTTCTCTAGCGCTCTTATGTGTCACTGATACACAGTCCAGGTCTCTCTGCAGTACAGGACTGTGGTGACAACTGTTATGTACACTAGAACCTTTGTTGACTTGTGGAGGTCTTTGTTGTCAACCACTCGCTGCCGTAGTTTGTAGAAGGCTGAGCTGACACAGCTGATCCGGTGTTGGATCTACTCATCAATGGTGGCCTTTTGAGAGAGGTGGCTGCCAAGGTATGGGAAGTGCTCAACACATTACAACTCCCCAGCTGCAAAAATGAAAGACTCGTGACACTTCACCTACAGCTCAGCCGTAATCAATATTCCACCGTCATCAGAGCTTATGCCCCCACCCTTGACTCCGATGAAGATGTTAAGGAAAAGTTCTATTTTGACCTTGATGCAGTCCTCACTGTCATCCCAAAAGAAGAGAAGATCATCCTTCTGGGGGACTTTAATGCCAGGATTGGCTGTGACTTCAATGTCTGGAGAGGAACCATTGAGAAAAACGGGGTCAGAAAAGCCAATGCAAACAGTGTCCTCCTGCTGACAAAGTGTACTCAGTATGGCATCATTATCACAAACACCCTCTTCCACCAGAAGGACAAATACAAAACCACATGGAGGCATCCTATATCAAAGCACTAGCACCTCCTGGATATGTCATTGTTCGAGTCAAAGATCTAAGTAATGTCTGTATCACTTGATCCATGCAGGGAACTGATGCCTGCTGGACAGATCATTGACTTGGTTGATCGCTGATGAATCCAAAAGTCCAAAAGGAAGACTATCAATGTCTCAGTCCTAAAGCAGCAGCCCGACCAAAGAGAGGAATTCCAAGTGCAACTCACAACTAATCTGAAAATTCTTCACGCATCCAACTCAATTTCAGAACAGTGGAACAAATAAAGTCAGCTGTATTCAGACTGTGTTCAGACCATTGGGTTCGAGCATCTTAGTCACCAGGACTGGTTCGATAAAAATGATGTTGAAATATGTGACCTCCTGGCACAGAAACGAGCAGCCTTCACTGGCAGAACAGCCCAAGGTCGCAAGTCAAGAAGGCAGTTCAAGGCTGACACCAAAATACAAGTCCGGAAGATAAAGGACAAGTGGTGGGAAGAGAAAGCCCAAGAGATCCAACAATATGCTGGCCATCATGATCTGCATGATATGCATGATGGGAGGAAAACAAACTCCCCTCCCCTCCCCCGACTTCAGGAATGCAACAATTGTTACTGTCTTCAAGAAGGGAGATAAATCATGCTGTGGAGACTATCAAGGTATTTACCTCTTGTCCATAGCAGGGAAAATCTTGACACACATTCTCTTAAATCACCTACATCCTATGGCTGATAAAATACTCCCAGAGACGTAGTGTGGCTTTGGACCTTCCAGAGGAACCTCCAATATGGTCTTTGTTGGCCGACAAATCCAGGAAAAATGTCAAGAACAACATTCATTGCATTCATCGACCTGACCAAAGCATTTGTGCTCCAAAGATTTGGATGTCCAAGAAACTTCATCAAATCCTGTATTTGCTCCATGATGATATGACTGCAACCGTCTTGAGTGGGAGATCTGAAACGGACACCTTCAAAATCCAGAACAGGGTCAAGCAAGGCTGTGTGATAGCCCCCATACTATTTACAATCTACCTGACTGTGGCTATTCACCTCGTGAAAGATCAGCTGCCCTCTGGTGTGAGTATTAAATACTGCCGAGATGGAAAACTCTCTAACCTCAGTCACCTCCATGCCAAAACTAAACTGACCACCATAGACATACATGATCTACAGTTCTTGGATGACTGCAGTGTTGCTGCCCACTCTGCACCAGATTTGCAAGCCGCTCTAGATCTCTTCAATTCTGCATACAAGAGACTCGGCCTGTCCTTGAATGTTGCCAAAACAAAACTCATATATCAACCCTCACCCGATCAGCCAAATATTCCACCTCCTACATATGTTCTCCTGTTACCCAGTTGTTGTGTGTCAGAGCACTGGGAAATATTAACTTTGGAGTTAAAAGACGGTTTTGGAGCATGATGGACACAACGATTATCCTGTTGGGGAATGAGCAGAACCCAGAGGTACTAAAGCTTGCAGTGCTGTCCTGTATGTGTAAGAACACAATTCAGTCAACAGCAAAGATCATTCATCCCTTTGTGGATTCAATCCTCATCAGAATTCAGGTACTTTTTAGGGCAGGGTGTGAGAAAGTGCGGGCGGAAGCATTCAGCACGTTGGGGAACTTGACCAAGTGCGAAATTGGAGGATCCAGATCTTTCTTCTACCAACAGGTCCATTCCAACCTGGTACACTTGTTGTTGTACTTGGATGGAAAGAATGAGGAAATCACCCAATCTTGTAGATTAACGCTGTGGATGATTTTTCCACTTATTGGACCTGCCAAGGGTTCTTCTTTTATTGAAAGATATCTAGGGGAGCCCAATTGGAGTTACATGGACTTCCTCATACATATATCACACCAATTGGTTCAAGATTTGCCCAACAGAATGTATTCACACACCAAGGATTGAGTCATTCTTCAACAACAACCTGGAGTAGCTGTGAGATCATGCATTGGCTTTTTCAACTTAATCCCTGAAGCAGCCAGAATCTTTCCAACTTGCCCGGTGTGTTACCTGGTGGAAGAGCTGCCTAATCAACTGCTGCTGCCCAGCACCAGAATGAACCCTACAGAAAACAGGCCCTAATTCTCCTCCACCTCCACCTCCTACTCTTCTTAACAGAAAACTGATCCTTCTTTTAACATGATTTGTACATTTGTAAATTTATGTATTGTAAATAAGGTAAATAAGTATTCTGTTGTAATGTAAATAAATTAATATTCTGTTGTACTGTTGAAACTATCTGCATCTTCAAATGGTGCAGGTTCTCTCGATGTACACACACACACATTGTCTCACGGACATGCCAACTCTCCCCAGTTTATCATAAGAGTTCCCCCTCACTCACAATCTCACGAGAGAGTTTTGAAATGTTGGGATTTTTGACATACGAACATATGAACAAACGAATTAGGAGCAGAAGTAGGCCATTCAGCCCCTCGAGCCTGCTCCACCATTCAATACGATCGTGGCTGATCTGATTGTAACCTTGACTCCACATTCCCACCTACCTCTGATAACCTCTCACCCCCTTGTTCATCAAGAATCTATCTACCTCTGCCTTAACAATATTCAAAGACTCTGCTTCCACTGAGGAAGAGAGTTCTAAAGATTCATGACCCCCTGTGAGAAAAAAATTCTGCCCATCTCTGTCTTAAATGGGTGACCCCTTATTTTTAAACAGTGACCCCTAGTTCTAGATTCTCCCACAAAGGGACACATCCTTTCCACACCCAACGGTCAAGACCCCTCAGGATCTTATATGTTTCAATCAAGTCACCTCTTACTCTTCTAAAGTCCAGCGGATACAAGCCTAGCCGGTTCAACCTTTCCTCATAAGACAACCCATTCCAGGTATTAGTCTAGTAAACCTTCTCTGAACTGCTTCCAATGCATTTACATCCTTCCTTAAATAAGGAGACCAATACTGTACTCCAGATGTGGTCTCACCAATGCCCTGTATAGCTGAAGTATGATCTCCCTACTTTTGTATTCAATTCCCTTTGCAATAAACTATAACATTCTATTAGCTTTCCTAATTACGTGCTGTACCTGCATACTAACCTTTTGCGATTCATGCACTAGGACACCCAGATCCCTTTGCATCTCAGACACAGTGGTGCAGTAGTTAGCACCGCTGCCTCACAGCTCCAGGGACCCGGGTTCAGTTCTGGGTACTGCCTGTGCGGAGTTTGCAAGTTCTCCCTGTGACCATGTGGGTTTTCGCCAGGTGCTCCAGTTTCCTCCCACAGCCAAAGACTTGTAGGTTGATAGGTAAATTAGTCGTTGTAAATTGCCCCTAGTGTAGGTAGGTGGTAGGGAATATGGGATTACTGTAGGGTTAGTATAAACTGTTGGTTGGCACAGACTCGGTGGGCTGAAGGGCCTGTTTCAGTGCTGTATCTCGAAATAAATAAAACTCTGCAATCTCTCACCATTTAGATAATATGCTTCCTTTTTATTCTTCCTGCCAAAATGGACAATTTCACATTTTCCCACATTATACTCCATTTGCCAGATCTTTGCCCACTCACTTAACCTATCTATATCCATTTGTAGCCTCCTTATGTGCTGTTCACAACTTACTTTCCTACCTATCTTTGTGTCATCAGAAAATTTAGCAACCATACTTTCGGCCCCTTCATCCAAGACATTTATATAACTTGTAAAAAGTTGAGGCCCCAGCACTGAACCCTACGGCACACCACTCGTTACATCCTGCAGAAAATGACCCATTTATGCCTACTCTCTGTTTCCTGTTAGCTAGACAATCTCCTATCCATGCCAATATGTTACCCCCTACACCATGACAGGCATTGAAAACGCACCCCTCTTAGGCTGCTGCATTCTGTTCGTCCCCCGATGGATCATGTGACCAGAAGGTCTGCTTGCCCCTTCAAATTAGGCGTAAAGCCTCCAGCAGACACAAGGGGAGCAGGCCACAGACTTGTCAGTGCGAAAGCTGGAACAACATTACAGTCGATGTCTGAGAGTTGCAATGTGAGTGACCAGGAGTTGGGAAGGTAGCAGCCTGAGGATTGGTGCTATATGGACTGGGATCTACTGGATTCTTGGTGTTTAAACACCTGGTAATCTGCTGCACACACAACATTAGTGCCAAATTTCTTTAAGAGGAATTAGAATTTGCAGCTTTCTCTCTGGGGTACATATGGGACACAATGACCACAATCCAATTAGAAATAAAAACAAAGTGCTAAAAATATTCAGCAGGACTGGCAGCATCTGTGGTGAAAGAAACAGAGTTGACATCCTGAGTTGGATATGACTTCTTCAGAACAATCCAATTAGATTTGATGCAAAAACTGAAAAGGAATGGGGACTGCCAATGAGAAATGTATATTACTGGGGCCAATTTCAACAAGTTAAAAATGTAAGTATCCCAGATCTATTGGAAAGAAAAGATGACAGATAAGACAGCGCACAAACCGTGGGAAATGATTAAACTGGAGATGATTGGGGAATGAAGCTTCACAGAACAATTTCAACTGACAGCTAGATGCACAATGACTGAGCAATAACATGTGCATAAATATATTGATATACAACATACAGACAGGTAAAATCAAATACTTATAAACTAATAAATACATATACACAAATGCATTTCTAAATAACACACAGATAAATATATTTATAATAATAATACTAGGTTTTTGCATGTCCAGACTGTTTGGAGTTTAAGGGGCGCACCTGTTAATAGGTTTATTTGGTGGGTGGTGCCTGACGCACGTGGAGGCACATGGGACATGTGGAGCACTGGAGCATGTGATGCACGTGTGGCTGGCCAAGGATCGGTGGCAGTGGTGCTGGTGAGGTGGGTTAGTGGGGGGAGTGTTGGCGGAGAACAAAAACAGCAGAAGGTAAGGGGACCCCAACAACCAAGTTACCCTGGCTGGAGAGATTGGTTCTGTGAGGGATGGGATGGGGTTGATGGGAGTGATGGGGTTGGCATGGGAAGGATGGAAGGAATGGGATGCGGATGGGATGGCATGAGAAAGGATGGCATAGGAAGGATAGAATGGCATGGGACAGAGATGGCATGAAGGAGGGGATGGCATGGGATGGGAATGGCATGGTGGATGAAATGATGGAATTGGTTAAGTGTAGCAAAATGGCTGGGACAATAATTTGATATAATTTATTCAAAAGCTATTTTTTGTGCTAAAAATGAAGATTCACAAGATTTGAATGAAAATGCTTTAGAAAAGCTGTCAGGTGAATTAAAAGTATACATCAGTGTTGATTCTATAGACGAAGAAGACAATAACAGTCTATTTGCTCCAGAGTTTCTACACTGTCTAACTCCAATGGGCATGCCAATGTTCAAACTTAAACTCAAGGAAGGAGCAATTATAATGTTGCTACAAAACATGAATCCTCAACCAGGACTTTGCCATGGAACAAGATTGAAAGTCAGGAAGATGATAGTTGCTGCAATTATAACAGGCAGAATTTAAGGAAATAAAGTGCTTATTCCTTGAATAATATTGAGCCCATCAGATGTAAACCTGGCTTTTCATCTCAGGAGATAACAGTTCCCAATTAGACTTTCATATTCTATGATTACAAACAAGTCATAAGGCCAGACTCTTGACAAAATTGTGTTTATATTCCTTGGCCTATTTTTGCACATGGACAGCTTTATGTAGCTTTATCCAGAGTGAGAAATGTTGAATCTGTTAAAGTCTTTGGTGAAAGAACAACTAGAAATCCTGTATTTAAAGAAGTACTGTTCCAATAATGATACTAATTTGACCACAAATGTTGTGTGGGTCTCTGCTAGTTGATAACTAATATAGAATTGCTCAGAAAGACATAAAAATTAATATTTACAGCCCAATTCATTGAAGCGCAAAAGACACACATTGGGTTGGATTTTAAATAGCCGGGGCGGCTTGCCCCAACCGCACCCCCACCCCAATCACATGGAGGGGGTGGGCTATCCATCGCCGACAATGGCGTCAGCTGCCTGTGTGCAGGCACTGCCAATCTTGTTCAGTGGTGAAGTCCTGGTTGAGGATTCATGTTTCATAGCAACATTATAATTGCTCCTTCCTTGAGTTTACATTTATATGGTGGTATGCCCATTGGAGCTAGACAGCGTAGAAACTCTGAAGGATATAGACTGCTATCGTCTTCTTCGTCGATAGAATCAACACCGATGTATCCTGCCGTTTGTATCCTGCCGGTCAATGGAATTTTTAAAGCAATATCCCCCAAAAGTTTATTGAATAAATTTCTAACGCCCCTTTCCCATCCCCCAATAACAATGACATTAACTATTTGCCCTTCGCCCCCCAAGACACTTACCTTTTAAATCTGACCTTGCGCATCCCCCACCCCCAACAAACTGCACAAAGTTTAAAGTTCACCCCTTCCCACCATCCCCCATACCCATTATGTTTATTTGACCCCGTTTCCCCACACCGCCATGAAAATCTTCACTCCTCACCCCTCCCCACCAGTGTCACACCAGTTTTCCCCGGATGGGGAATTGCTGGCGTGGGAGTACTGGCTGCTGTGCCGAAGATCGCAGCGGGCCCGGAAGGCTTCAGGTAAGTTTATTTAAATGTATTCTTGTTATTCATTTAAATATTGAAATTCTGTTCCTGTCACCCAGCCATGGCAAGGGCATCACGGAGCCTCGCTGTCGCCGGGAGGATCGGGCCAGGCCCTCCCGTCGTTGGCCTCCGTGGTAGGCCGCTGCTGGACCCATATTCTGGCTCCCCGTACCCCACCCCCGCCCCCGCCATGGAGCCTGACAACGTGGGCTTGGTAAAAGCTAACTCATTGATCTAACAGAATGATACACATCGATGCATTAATATGATGATGAACCTTCTCAACTTCCTGCCCAGCATCCAGCAACTGTCCTAGATCTTTTTCTGCCGGTTCATTGGTATTTGAGAAGAGAATGTGACATTGGATCCCACCAGCTAGGGATTTTTATAACATTTTTATAAAGCATTTTCAGATACTGTATTATAGTTTTTGTAAAGAACTCTGAGCTGTTGGTTGGTTTATAAACATCATTACTGGTTCATTTAATCACTGTCAACTGTAAGTAGGTTTGAGTAACTAGATTTTAGTTTAACTTGACCATTTTCACATTGTATCCTCTGTAATAACTAACAAGGTCAAGGAAGCTAATTTAATACTAACATGAGACCCAAATAAGTCATTTTGTGTCTTGTATTAACAACTGTATTAATCAAATTAATATATTAAGTAGTAACCCATCAAGAAGCAATGATTACAAAGCAATGACTTTGAATGAGGTGTAATTAATGAATTAATAATCATGCAGGAAAGAACGGGCTTTAGCTTGGAAGTATTAAGAAAGTTCAGTGTTAATAGAATTTTGTAACTCACTGTAATACAAAGTCAGCAGGAAAAAGTATTGTGATAACATTCAATAGTTTGGCTAACAAAGAATCAACTTCTGTACAAATTCATACTGTCCAAGGAGATAACAGCCATAATGAATTGAACTCTTCAAAGGTTTTCACAATTATTGGCAAGTATTTTATCGATTAAGCCTCAATTAGAGTAGGGTAGTAACCGACATCACAGGGCTGGACCAACCACCGAGCAAACCACAAGGTGGTCTGATGGCCAAACAGGGATCAACAACCAGGGTCCACAATGCTTCAACATCACTGAAGCAATAGGAAATCTCAGAAGTAGAAGCTCAGACAAGGGTCTAAGATTGAAAAGAGAGGACCATGGTCACCCTGCGACCAGCACTCATCCAGGAAGCGCATCTGTGAAAGCTGTAAAGTTACATTCCCAAGTTTGTTAAGTATATTCTATTTTCAATAAACTTTCTAATTTAATGATCAAGTATCCTGTCGCCTGAATTGGTTAAGTCTTGCCTGAATAAGTAGGATTTGGATCCACTACGGACTTTCACAATCTAAATTGGTTTATGTTTGGAAAAAATAGCAACCACTTCAGCAACAACTTATATTTATATAGCACCTCTAATGTAATAAAATTTCCCAAGGTGCCTCACAGTATAGATTAAATGACAAAAGGTTTCATGGTGCAAAGCAAAAGGGAGAGGTAATGGGACAAGTAAAGAAAAAAAAATGTTTCTAGAGGAGGTGTGAATGGCAGAATAACAACCATCCAACCACAAAGTAAAGGAATTAAGAAACAAGAGAAAAAACCCAACTAGCCAAAAAATGAGAAACAAAAACGGGGGCTGAGGTTATGATCTAAAATTGCTGAACTCAATGTTTAGTCCAGAAGGCTGTAAAGTGCTCAGTCAAAAGATGAAGTGTTGTTCCTCGAGCTTGCATTGAGCTTCATTGGAACACTGCAGCAGGCCAAGGGCAAAAAGGTCAGAGTGGGATGGAAGCAAGGTAGATAATTAAAATAACAGATGCCTGGAAGCTCAGGTTCATGCTTGCGGACTTATGGAGGCATTCCACAAGGCGGTCACCCAGTCTGCATTTGGTCTCCCCCATGTGGAGGACATCACTCTAGTAAATCTAGTAAATACATTCTGGTAAATCTCCTCTGCACACGCTCAAAGGTCTTGACATCCTTCCTGAAGTGTGGTGGCCAGAGTTGGACACAATACTCCATTGGGACCCTAACTAGTAAAAAGGTTTAAACTATAGAGGTTTAGCATAAATCTTTTTATAAATAAAAACATTTATAATTTATTCTCTGATTGTAAGTGGTGTAGGTGGAAAAGGATATCATCATACAGGAAGTCTGGATAGAGTGGGTTGGATGACCTGAAAGGTCTATTGTCACTGGTCAGTCTCTGTTATCCACCTACCTTCAATAACTTTAGATATCTTCTATTCTTAGCTCCCTTTGAAGTCCTGTAGCAAGTCTCAGCTTGTTATACATACTGCCAAAATATTCCAAAGGCCGATGATTCTGTACAAAAGAACTACTTACTAGTGTGTTACGACCGGGTGAGAAAGAGGTCTAGGGTTCCCTTTCAGCCTTCACCTGGTCTTACTGTATCAGGGTTTAATTTTAAACACACCGTGTTTTTAGCTCCCCCTTGGTGAATCCTTGTTCATTGCTTTCCAATTATAAGGCAAAGAAACCAGCATAGACAGGCTTTCTTAGGTTTAAAGAAGAAAAGTTGAAATTTATTAAACTTAAACTCTAATTCTGTTAATGCCTACAGATACACAACATGCCCACGCTAGCATGCATAGGCGATATACACATGCAAATAGAGACAGAAAAGAGCAGAAGAAAAATAAAGTGGAAAAGTTTGAAGCAATATTTGAAGAGTTTTTTTTATGGTTCTTCGAGCTCACTGTAGAGTCCTTGATTGTAGGTAGATCTTGCTTTTTGTTGGGGCCCAGTATTCTTCTTAAACCTTGTTCGGTGTAAGAGACTTCTCTCTCGTAGGGTTCATGTGTCTTCAGTGGATTCAGAGGCTTGTGAGAAAGAGATGGGAGCAGGCAGACAGGAGAGGCTGTGGTGAGCCAGCCAGGTGAGATCTTCTCAGTCCAGGAGCATTCTGCTTTTTGCCCAAACTGTTTGTGCAAATTCAAAAAAACTCAGGTTGCCCAGCAGGTTAGCCATGGGACTAGCTAGTTTGACCATGTCTGTTTGTGTATTCGGCCATCTTAGCAGTCAACCTGGAATGCGAGCTCCCCCACCTGCAATGTCTAGTGATCAAAAGTCCATTGTGGGTTGAATGTCAGGGAATGGCTACTTTGTCCTTCCAAACACTGTGTGTTAATATGCAAATGTCTTTTCCAGCCATGGCTGTTCTTTTTAACAAGTCCTTTCTTCACTCCAGTAACAGTTTAAAATCAATGTTCATGACAAAATTGATATGCCTCATTCTTGGCATGTGGGTGCCTAGCATGACAAGTGTCAAACCTAACTCCGTGTTTTTATCTTTACTGCTAATGTCCCTTAGCCCTCCTTTCCCTATCCAGCTGAAAAACATTGCCACCCAAACAGAATCTATTCCATTCATCATTTTAAAGATCTCAATCATATCTCCTTAAAGTCTACATTTCTGCAATTAATGAAAACCCAGTTCCCCAAGCATGTCCTAATCACTAAGACTTGGTATTATTTTATTATTCTGGCAGCTGTCTGGGCCTTTTCCAGGACCTCAAAATCATGTGTGGAGTCCAAAACAGGGAACAGCATCCTAGATACATCAGCACCAAAGCCAATACAAGTATTGTATTTCTAGTTTTGTATTTAACTGCCCTAACTATACTCTCTATCACCCTATTCACTTTCTCTATAGCCTTGTAACACTGGTCATCGAAGGTCAATGTCTCATGTATTACGGCCTCGAGGTCTGCCTCCTGTTCCACAGCTATAAGCAGGTAACCCTGCATGGTCTACAAATGCATGGAATTACCATGGTCCGAATCACGCTAAATTTGTCCACACTTGAGTATATTTTCTACAGCTGGGCCCATTCTCCTATATATCTAGATCAGCCTGCCGTCTATTTATTTAATCTAATATTCTAACTCTCACACCAATTTTTGTGTCACCAGCAAACATAAGAATTGATGCCTTCACCCAAATTATGGCTAAATGTGGCAAAGAGCAATGGTCCCTGTACAACTCCAATAATGACTGGGTCGCACACAGAGCTGCTATCGTTAATAACTGCTCTCTACCTATGCAAATACAATCAAATCTTTATTCTGCCTAATATCTGGCTGCAATCCGTCAAAATAAGATTTTACTTGACAGTTTTCTGTGTGACACTTTATCAAAGACTTTTTGAAAATCAAGATATGCAGAGCTACCACTGACTTTGTGATCTCTTCAGAAAATTGGTAAGTTTCAACCTTCATTTACAAAAAAAACTATTCTTTCCAAATAAGCACAGAGCAATTCTCTTAATATCACTTCTAGATATGTGTCTATAGCTGAAACCAAATTAACTAGCCTATAATTTCCCAGTTCTAATTGATTATTGTTCTTGAACATCGTCACCACATGGGATTCTTTCCATTCCATGGGAGTGCTCCCAGACCTCAACATACTGTTAACTATGTGAACCCTCAGCTGACTTAGTACAACCCCCATTTCCTTTAATATTCTAGAGTGAACACCATCAGGGTCAGCAGCTCAATCTGCTTTAAGAACCCTAATCTTAGCCAGGACACTTTCTACATTCGACAAATTCAATTTTAACATCATCTCAGTGATAATTACTTGTTGTTGGAGATTGGCAAACAACAATTATCTATCATTATAATCATATTAAGTAAAGCCTACTATTTTTCACTCGTGGCACTGTAAGACAGTGATGGATCACACTTCAGTTTGGAGGCAGGAAAAGATTATTATATGTTGTCAAATAGTGAAATTTAAAATTCCTGAATGAAGGGCTAATGAATAGGTCATTTTCTCATTATATGCCTTGACAGAAGTGAAACAGCAGTCAATTATGCAACAAAAACAAGAAATGCTGGGATCACTCAGCAGGTCTGGCAGCATCTGTGGAAAGAGAAGCAGAGTTAATGTTTCGGGTCAGTGACCCTTCTTCGGACCCTTTCCACAGATGCTGCCAGACCTGCTGAGTGATTCCAGCATTTCTTGTTTTTGTTTTAGATTTCCAGCATCCGCAGTATTTTGCTTTTATTTTAGTAGTCAATTATGCATGCTGATTGCAATGTTTGTCAAAGCAGAGTGAACCTGTGTTTGCTGGGAGTTAGAATGCATCAGTTATTGCCACTTATGATTCTTTTTCAAAAGCTGTACCTACAATAGAATGCTTCCATCTATGACAGATGATGGACCTGCAGAAAAAAATACATTTAGATGGGGTGTCTTCATATGGTGCACCTTTGCTGATGGCTGTGGAGGCCACTCCTTGAGAAGTAGGTTCTGCCTCAAGTGCCACACATTAAGCTGCCAGGTGACGATTTGAGTTGTTGCTTTTGGCTTTGGCACCTGTTGCCAAACTGCTGTAGCCACTGGTCATCGTGGTGATGCATGCCAGCCCACAAGATGTGTCGCCAATTCCCTCTTTCGCCAGCTAGTAACCCCCCCCCCCTCCCCGTGCAATAGTTGATGTTTGGGGTATTTACCAAATTTATGACAGATGAACAATTTACAGATTCTTATTGGAACTGTCCAGCCATAACTTTCCAGATTGAGTTTTGTAATTCTGTGTGTTCAGTACTTCAATCTCAAAACAAAGAACATAAGAAATAGGAGCAGAAGTAGGCCATTCAGCCCTTTGAGCCTGCTCTGCCATTCAATGAGATCATAGCTGATCTTCTACTTCAACACTATTTTCCTGCACTATCCCTGTATCTCTTGATGTTTTTAATATGTAGAAAGCTATCGATCTCAGTCTTGAACATACTCAATGACTGATCCTCCACAGCCCTCTGGGGTAGAGAATTCCAAAGATTCACAACCCTCTGAGTGAAGAAATTCCTCCTCATCTCAGTCCTAAATGGCCTGCCCCATTTTGTGAGACTGTGTCCCTGATTCTAGATTCCCCAGTCAGGGGAAACATCCTCTCATTCTTCTAAACTCCAGCGAATAAAGGCCCAGCCTCTTTAATCTTTCCTTATAGGACAATCCCTCCATCCCAGGAATTAGTTTGGTGAACCTTCGTTACACTCCCTCTGTGGCAAGTATATCTTTTCTTAGGTAAGGAGACCAAAACTGCACACAATACTTCAGGTGCGGTCTCTCCAAGGCGCTATGCAATTGCAGTAAGACATCTTTACTCCTATACTCAAATCCTCTTGTAATAAAGGCCAACACACCATTAGCCTTCTTAATTGCTTGCAGTACCTGCATGTTAGCTTCAGGGACTCGTGACATACAAGTCCCTATAAAGTTCAAAACTTCTCAGCCTGGCACCATTTAAGATACTCTGTATTAGTTTTTCTGTTTTTTGCCTAAGTGGATAACCTCACATTTCTCCACATTCTATTCCACCTGCTAAATTTTTGCCCACTTGCTTAGCCTCTCCAAATCCCCTTGAAGCGTCTTTGCATCCTCTTCACAACTCACACTTCCACCTAGTTTTGTGTCATCTGCAGACTTGGAAATATTACATTTAATTCCCACTTCCATTCATTGATATAGATTGTGAATAGCTGGGGCCCAAGCACTGATCCTTGTGGTATCCCACTAGTCACAGCCTACCAACCTGAAAATGACCCATTTATTCCGACTCTCTGTTTTCTGTCCATTAACCAGTTCTCAATCCATGACAGTATATTCCCCCCAATCACATGTGCTCTAATTTTGTTTACTAACCTCTTGTGTAGGACCTTATCAAAGGTTTTCTGAAAATCTAAATATACCACATCCACCAGTTCCCCCTTATCTATTCTGCTCGATACATCCTCAAAAAACTTCAACAGGTTTGTTAAACATGATTTTTCTTTCATAAATGCATGTTACTCGGCCCAATCCTACCATTATTTCCTAAGTGTCCTGTTATCACATCCTTTATTATAGATTCTAGCATTTTCTCTATGACTGATGTTAGACTGACAGGTCTGCAGTTCCCCGTTTTCTCTCTCCCTCCTTTCTTAAATAGTAGGGTTACAATTGCCACCTTCCAATCTGTAGGAACCATTCTAGAGTCTATGGCATTTTGAAATATGACCACCAATGCATATACTACCTCTACAACCATCTCTTTCAACACTCTGGGATGTAAATCATCAGGTCCAGGGAAACAAAAAACATTATTTTTTCCAACATAACCATAAAATATGCAGAGCTTGGCTAATGGAGAGTGAGAATTGGAGAATATTATACCCTTAGCTCTAGCCCACACTTGCCTGCCAAGGCTCCTCAGCGGAATCAGAACTTAACAATTTCAGCCCTTTACTTCTCCAAATAAAAAAGTAAAAGATTGATTTGAGGGGGAGAAAGTACTTGATGTGGCCAATGTTTCTATTTTGTAGGAACATTGATAAAGAACTTGATAATTAACTGACATGATTAGAAAGCATAAATTCATTGTACTGTGACTTTTAGAACAAGCATCGCACAATGAGAAAGAATGCTGTACTCATGTAAATAATTAATGTGAAGGTATTGTCAAATGTTTAATGATTTCATTAAAAGCATGTAAATGGATGAAACTACAAGGAATCTGGAAGTGTTAAATATTTAAATATTCAATATTTGTGTTGATGTCTAAGTTGTCTTTCAAATAGCCTGTCAAAAAGGCTTGGAAAATTGTACATTGCCAAAGACTGTTTGGAAGCAGACGTATGGGGAGAACTCCCCCTTTAGTTAACGACACCTTGCAAGTCCTGTTGCAGCAAAGACAGTGGCCAGCTACTGAAAGCAAAGGTGCAAGCTGACTGGATGAAAGACAGCAAAAAAGTAAATGTGCAAGAATTTTTCAGACATTTGGAGAAGTAGAAAGGTATATGAAGCCATACTTGGAGAGATTATTGCTATTAGTACTAAGAATTCATGGTATAACATGTAAGTCACATAAGTACCCTATTCGCGAATACATTTCCATGTAAGATTAGGATTTGGTTTAAATCCATATGATTTAGGTTTTTGCTTTCTTTTTAACTTGTGGATTTATACAGTAAATAGAAATAATTAAATAGTTAAACTGTTCATTCACAAGATACTTTAGGGTTTGATGTTTCAAGATACAATTTATCTGACGGTATTGCCTATTTTCTGTTGAGCTGCAGGATACGTGATTTATGCTGTTAACTTCTTTTTGTCAATACATTGGGAAACGAGATAGCTAAGATAGTGATAAGAAGTGGGACGATGGGCCTAGATGCTAAACAAGTTGGCATCTGGTGTTTAGACAGGAACTGCCTATTTCTGGGTCTCTTATTCATAATGAGTTTTATCAGGACAGAATGAAGTATCAAGGACAGTATGCGTGACCATAGGCTTATAAAGAGCTTGAGTTTTCTTTCACAATGTGAAGAGCGAGATGATACTGAAAAGTTTGATGAAGGTTATGTTTCTACTCAGAGGGAAAACCGGATAATTGTGTTCATTTCTCTGTATACTACTGCTTAGAGACATTGGGGTAATTTTAACCTCCGAAGGGTTTGGGTCATGTGAGATGTTAAAATGTAGAATCATAGAATCCATTAGAATCATAGAATGTCTGAGCACAGAAGGAGGCCATTTGCTCTGTCATATCAGTGCTGGTTCTCTGCAAGAGTGACTCAGCTAGCCCCACTCCCCAACACTTTAACCGTAGCCATGCAAAATCTTTCCCTTCCGATGCTTATCAAATTCCTTTTTGAAAGTGTGATTGAATCTGCCTGCACCACACTCTCAGGCAGTGCATTCCAGATCATAACCACTCATTGCGCAAAAAGGTTTTTCCTAATGTCGCTTTTGGTTCTTTTGCCAATCACCTTAAATTGGTTTCCTCTTGTTCTCTATCCTTCTGCCAATGGCAACAGTTGCTATCTATCTACTCTCTCTAGACCCATAATAATTTTGAACACCTGTATCAAATCTCCTCTCAAACTTCTCTTCTCTAAGGAGTACAATCCTAGCTCTGCCAAACTATGCACATAATTAAAGTCCCTCATCACTAGAATCATTCTTGTGTGCATCCTCTCTAAAGCCTTCACATCCTTCTTCAAGTGCGGTGCCAGGTATTGAACACAATACTCCACTTAAGGCTGAAGCAGTGTTTTATAAAGGCTCATCATAACTTCTTTGCTTCCATACTCTGTCCATCTATATATAAATCCCAGGATTCCGCTATTTTAAAAAGTTTATTCATGTGATGTGGGCGTCGCAGCTAGGCCAGCATTTGTTGCTCATCCCTAATTGCCCTTGAAAAGGTGGTGGTGAGCTGCCTTCTTGAACCGCTGCAGTCCGTGTGGGGTAGGTACACCCACAGTGTTGTTGGGAAGGGAGTTCCAGGATTTTGACCCAGCGACAGTGAAGGAATGGCAATATAGTTACAAGTCAGGATGGTGTGTGACTTGGAGGGGAATTTGCAGGTGGTGGTGTCCCCGTGCAGCTGCAGGCTTTGTCATTCCAGATGGTAAAGGTTACAAGTTTGGAAGGTGCTCTCAAAGGAGCCTTGGGACATTGCTACAGTGCATCTTGTAGATGGTACACACTGCTGCCACTGCTGGTGGAATGTTTGTGGATGGGGTGCCAATCAAGTGGGCTGCTTTGTCCTGGATGGTGTTGAGCTTCTTGAATGTTATTGGAGCTGCACCCATCCAGGCAAGTGGAGAGTATTCCATCACACTCCTGACTTGTTCCTTGTAGATGGTGGACAGGCTTTGGGGAGTCACGAGGTGAGTTACTCGCTGCAGGATTCCTAGCCTCTGACCTGCTCTTGTAGCCACAGTATTTCTATGGCTACTCCAGTTCATTTTCTGATCAATGGTAACCCCCAGGATGTTGATAGTGGGGGATTGAGCGATCATAATGTCATTGAATGTCAAGGGAAGATGGTTAGATTCTCTCTTGTTGGAGATGGTCATTGCCTGGCACTTGTTGGCACGAATGTTACTTGCCACTTGTCACCCCGAGCCTGGATATTGTCCAGGTCTTGCTGCATTTCTACACAGACTGCTTCAGTATCTGAGGAGTCATGAATGGTGCTGAACATTGTGCAATCATCAGCAAACAGCCCCTCTTCTTACCTTATGATTGATGGAAGGTCATTGATGAAGCAGCTGAAGATGGTTGGGCCTAGGACACTACGCTGAGGAACTCTTGCAGTGATGTCCTGCAGCTGAGATGGTTGTCCTCCAACAACCACAACCATCTTCCTTTGCACTAGGTATGACTCCAACCAGTGGAGAATTTTCCCCTGATTCCCATTGACTCCAGTTTTGCTAGGGCTTCTTGATGCCATATTCAGTCAAATACTGACTTGATATCAAGGGCAGTCATTCTTAACTCATCTCTTGAGTTCAGTCCCTTTGTCCATGTTTGAACCAAGGCTGTCATGAGGTTAGGAGCTGGGTGGAGTTGCATTGCTGGTTAAAGAGGAAATTAACGCAATAGTGAGGAAAGATATTAGCTCTGACGATGTGGAATCTGTACGGGTAGAGCTGAGAAAGACTAAGGGGCAAGAAACGTTAGTGAGGGTTGTACATAGACCCCCAAACTGTAGTGGTGATGTTGGGAATCGCATTAAACTGGAAATTAGAGATGCATGCGATAAAGGAACAGCTGTAATTATGGGTGACTTTAATCTGCATATAGATTGGGCAAATCAAATTAGTCACAATACCGTAGAGGAGGAATTCTTGGAGTGTATACAGGGATAGTTTTCTGGACCAATACGTTGAGAAACCAACTGGAGAACAGGCCATCCTAGCCTGGAGAATGATGTAGTTGATTCTAAGACAAGGGTCCTGAATCTTAGTAAAGGAAACTGCGAAGGTATGAGGCGCGAGTTGGCCATGACAGATTGGGAAACGTTACTTAAAGGGATGACAGTGGATAGGTAATGACAAGCATTTAAAGAGTGCATGGATGAACTGCAACAATTGTTTATCCCTGTCTGGCACAAAAGTAAAACGGGAAAGGTAGCCAAACCATGGCTCATAAGGGAAATTAGAGATAGCATTAGATCCAAGGAAGAGGCATATAAATTTTCCAGGAAAAACAACAGACCTGAGGATTGGGAGCAGTTTAGAATTCAGCAAAGGAGGACCAAGGGATTGATTAAGAAGGGGAAAATAGAGTACAAGAGCAAGCTTGCGGGGAACATAAAAACTGACTGTAAAAGTTTCTGTACGTATGTGAAGAGAAAATGTAGGTCCTTTACAGTCAGAAACAGGGGAATTTATTATGGGGAATAAATAAATGGCTGACCAACTAAATGCATACTTTGGTTCTGTCTTCACAAAGGAGGACACAAATATCATAGCAGAAATGTTGGGGAACACAGGGCTTAGTGAAAGAGAGAAACTGAAGGAAATCAGTAGAGAAATGGTGATGGAGAAATTGATGGAATTGAAGGCTGATAAATCCCCAGGGCCTGATGGTATGCATCCCAGAGTACTTAAGGAAGTGGCCCTAGAAATAGTGGATGCATTGGTGGTCATCTTCCAGGATTCTATAGACTCTGGAACAGTTCCTAGAGATTGGAGTGTAGCTAATGTAACCCCACTATTTAAAAAGGGAGGTAGAGAGAAAGCAGGGAATGATAAATCAGTCAGCCTGACGTCAGTAGTGGGGAAAATTCTAGAGTCCATTATCAAAGATTTTATAGCAGAGCACTTAGAGAACAGTGGTAGAATCGGGCTGGGTCAGTATGGATTTACAAAAGGGAAATCATGCTTGACAAATCTACTAGAATTCTTTGAGGATGTAACTAGTAGAGTTGATGAGGGGGAGCCAGTGGATGTGGTTTATTTGGACTTTCAGACGGCTTTCAACAAAGTCCCACATAAGAGATTGTTGAAAGCTGTCTGAAAGTTCAAATGTGCTAAAGACCCACATAAGAGATTAACATGTAAAATTATAGCACATGGAATTGGGGGTAGTGTATTGCGATGGATAGAAAATTGGTTGGCGGACAGGAAACAAAGAGTAGGGATATATGGGTCTTTTTCCTAATGGCAGGCAGTGATTAGTGGGGTACCGTAGGGATCGGTGCTAGGACCCCAGCTATTCACAATATACATTAATGATTTCGATGAGGGAATTAAATGTAATATCTCCAAATTTGCAGATGACACAAAACTGGATGGGAAGGTGAGTTGTGAGGAGGATGCAGAGAGGCTTCAGGGTGATTTGGACTAGTTGAGCGAGTGGGCTAATGCATGGCAGATGCAGTATAATGTGGATAAATGTGAGGTTATCCACTTTGGTAGCAAAAACAGGAAGGTAGATTATTATCTGAACGGCTGGAAACTGAGAGAGGAGAATATAGAGCGAGACCTGAGTGTTCTCGTACACCAGTCGCTGAAGGTAAGCATGCAAGTGCAACAGGCGGTAAAAAAAGGCAAATGGTATGTTGGCCTTCATAGCGAGAGGATTTGAGTACAGGAGCAGGGATGTCTTGCTGCAATTATACAGGGCCTTGGTGAGGCCACACTTGGAATATTCTGTGCAGTTTTGGTCTCCTTATCTGAGGAAGGATGTTCTTGCTATAGAGGGAGTGCAGCGAAGGTTTACCAGACTGATTTCTGGGATGGCGGGACTGACGTATGAGGAGAGATTGAGTCAGTTAGGATTATATTCGCAGGAGTTCAGAAAAGTGAGGGGGAAATCTCATAGAAACCTATAAAATTCTAACAGGACTTGACAGGGTAGATTCAGGAAGGATCTTCCTGATGGTGGGGGAGTCCAGAACCAGGGGTCATAGTCGAAGGATACGGGATAAACCTTTCAGGACTGAGATGAGGAGAAATTTCTTCACCCAGAGAGTGGTGAGCCTGTGGAATTCGCTGCCACAGAAAGCAGTTGAGGCCAAAACATTGTATGTTTTCAAAAAGGAGTTAGATATAGCTCTTGGGTCTAAAGGGATCAAAGGGTATGGAGCGAAAGCCGGAACAGGCTATTGAGTTGGATGATCAGCCATGATCATAATGAATGGCGGAGCAGGCTTGAAGGGCCGAATGGCCTACTCCTGCTCCTATTTTCTAAGTTTCTATGAGTGGCCACGGAGGAACCCAAACTGAGCATCACTGAGAAGGTTATTGCTAAGCAAGTGCCACTTCATAGCATGTCAATAACACATTCCATCACTTTACTGATAATTGAAAGTAGACTGATGGGGACGTAATTGGTCGGTTTGGACTTGTCCTGCTTTTGGTGTATAGAACATACCTGGGCAATTTTTCACATTGCGGGGTAGATACCAGTGTTGTAGCTTTACTGGAACAGCTTGGCTAGGGGTGCAGCAAGTTCTGGAGCATAGGTCTTCAGTACTATTGCCGGAATGTTGTCAGGGCCCATAGCCTTTGCAGTATCCAGTGCCTTCAGTCATTGCTTGATATCATGCCGAGTGAATCGAATTGGCTGGAGACTGGCATCTGTGATGGTGTAGACTTCTGGAGGAGGCCAAGACGAATCATCAATTCGGCATTTGTGGCTGAAGAATGTTGCAAATGCTTCAGCCTTATCTTTTGCATTGATGTGCTGGGCTCCCCATCATTGAGGATGGGGATATTTGTGGAGCCACCTCCTCCAGTTAGTTGTTTAATTGTCCACCACCATCCACGACTGGATGTGGCAGGACTGCAGAGCTTAGATCTGATCCGTTGGTCATGGGATCGCTTAGCTCTGACTATTGCATGCTGCGTACGCAGTTTGGCACGCAAGTAGTCCTAGCTTGTCGTTTCACCAGGTTTACACCCTCATTTTGGGGTATGCCTGGTGCTGCTCCTGGCACTCTTCCTTGAACCAGAATTGGTCTCCCGGCTTGATGGTAATGTTAGAGTGGGCGATATGCCGCACTAAGCCTTTATCCAAATAGATATTTACATACATTCACTTTTTCATTACATATTACCCCATTACCACCACCCCTCACCCCCTCCACCCCAAGTCTCTGATTTCATAGATTCAATCTGTCAGGAGGCTTCACAACTCTCCCTGATCTTGTTGTCATCAGATGTGGAAGATTGGTAATCTTTCTCTGAACTCTTGTGCCATGACTTGGACGGCCCTCATTGAGGTTTGTAGAATCCTGAGCTTTCTGAATCTGATTCATCTAAATGTATGACCGATTGACTTCTTTGATCTAAAGGAATAAGATTCCTTCTATTTCTTTATTTAGTACCCTGTGATGTTCTTAGTAAATAAGATCACTGTTGATTCTTCTCTGTCTGGAGAATTACTCCTTTTCTGTTTTGGTCTCGTACCCATACCTTGTTCCCTTCGGACAACTTCAGTTAATTCCTGGTACGGTATTTCCATTATAGTCATTGGTTTGTTTCTTCCGGTAAGACTTTTCTCTGTCTTGCCTCTCTGATAATCCTGAATTTATATCTTTGGAAGTAATTTCTTTGGTAAAATTGGAAATTGTGTCTTAAGTTTTCTTCCCATTAACATTTTGGATGATGCTAATCTGCATTACAATGGAATAGTTCTGTAGTTCAGAAGTGCTGATTGGAATTCTTGATTCTCCTTTAATAGTGCTTTCATAGTTTTGATGGCTAGCTCAGCTTCTCTATTAGGTTGTGGATACCTAGGGGAACTTGTTACACATACAAATCCACTGATTTCCACAAAGTTTTTGAAGTAATCATTTGCAAATTGTGGTCCATTATTGGACACTAACTGATCAGAAGATTTCTGTGAATCTTCTGGGAAGATTTCTTGTAACACTTGAATGACTGCTTCAGTTGTTGTTCTGTACATACGTTTAACCTCAATCCATTTTGAAAAATAATCTACTACAACCAGATAAGATTTTCCATCCAAGATGAATAGATCCATCGCCAAATGTTCCCATGGTCTGGTTGGGAATTGGGTCGAAATAAAAGGTTCTCTCTGATCCTGATGGTGAAATGCAAACACGTGACAATTTGAAATCATTTCTTCAATATCCATTGATATTCTTAGCCACCACATGGATGCCTGAGCCTGTGCTCTACATTTAGTTATGCGGATATGACCCTGTTGTATTTTCTCCAAGATCTCTATCCTGAGTGGCTCTGGAATCACCAATATCTCATCATATACCAGCAAATCATCCACTATGGTAAGGGCTGGGATTTTACATTCCCCAAAAGAGCAGGCAGGTGGTGATAGTGGAGGGGAGAGCGTAAAATGGAGCTGAGGGCTCAGAAAATGCACCTGATAAAAGTAGGCAGCCTTCTGGAGGGCTGGGGGAAGGCCTCCTGATCGGGCACCCTGTGCCCCATGGAGGGCTGCCCCAAAGCTCGAAACTCCCCCAGTGCACAACACGGCCCCTAACCAAAACCCCTTGCCTTGCTGGGGGCTGATCAATTGCCCCTGGCGAGGCAACAAAAAATTATCTCTTTTCCAAGGCTATCCTTCCTCTTCATCCTGAAGCTGGGTGTAATCCCAGCAGTGGCCACCACTGTGGCTGATTGGCTGGCAGCTCTATTAGGCAGGACTTCCTGCCTCAATGAGGTGGAGGTCCCGCCCAAGACCAATTAAGGGCCTGGGGACAGTAAAATCCTGTCTGGATCCCCAGGACCGGCAGAGGCGGGATCACCACCGACTTTTCAGCCGGTGGACGGGTCACCCCCTCCCACCGTAAATTCCAGCCTAAAGTGCCTAATGTGTTCGAAGAAAATTTTCATTCTCTTACCCCTAGGACTCTGTTGTGCCAAAATTGAGAGAGCTGTCCCACAGACTAGTCAAGCAACAGCCTGACAAAGTCATAGTCATGGAATCATAACTTGCAGACAAGGTCCCAGACACCACCATCAACATCCCCTGGGTATTTCCTCTCCCACCAGCAGGTCAGACCCACCAGAGGTGGTGGCACAGTGGTATACAGTTGGGAGGGAGCTGCCCTGAGAGTCCTCAACATTGACTCTGGAATCCATGAAGTCTCATGGCTTCAGATCAAACATGGGCAAGGAAACCTCTTGCTGATTACCACCAACTGCCCTTCCCCCGCCCTCGGCTGATGAATAATGGTAGAAAAGGCACAGAATGTACTCTGAGCAGGGGACTTAAATGTCGATTACCAAGAGTGGCTCGGTAGCAACACTACTGACCGAGCTGGCCGAGTCCTAAAGGACATAGCTGCTAGACTGGGTCTACGGCAGGTGGTGAAGAAATCAACAAGAGGGAAAAATCTTCTTGAACTCATCCTCACCAATCTACCTGCCACAGATGGATCTGTCCATGACAGTATTGGTAAGAGTGACCACCGCATAGTCCTTGTCTTCACATTGACGGTACCAGCCATCAATTTGTGTGGCACTTTCATTGTGTTAAATGGGATAGATTTCAAACAGATCTGGCAACCCAAACTGGGCATCCATGAGGTGCTGTGGGCCATCAGGAGCACCAGAATTGTATTCAACCACAATTTGTAACCTCGTGGCCTGGCATATCCCCCACACTACCATTACCATAAGCCGGGGGATCAACCCTGGTTCAATGAAGAGCACAGGAGAGAATGCCAGGAGCAGCACCAGGCATACCTCAAAATGTGGGTGAGCCTGGTGAAGCTACAACACAGGACTACTTGCATGCCAAACTGTGGAAGCAGCTTGAGATAGAGCTAAGTGTTCCCACAACCAACGGATCAGATCTAAGCTCTGCAGTCCTGCCACATCCAGTCGTGGATGGTGGTGGACAATTAAACAACTAACTGGAGGAGGTGGCTCCACAAATATCCGCATCCTCAATGATGGGGGAATCCAGCACGTCAGTGCAAAAGACAATGCTGAAGCATTTCCACCTTCAGCCAGAAGTGCTGAGTGGATAATCCATCTCGGCCTCCTCCTGAGGTCCCCAGCATCACAGATGCCAGTCATCAGCCAATCCGATTCACGCTGCGTGATATCAAGAAACGGCTGAAGGCACTGGATATTGCAAAGGCTATGGGTTCTGACAACATTCTGGAAATAGTACTGAAGGCCTGTGCTCCAGAACTAGCTGCACCCCAACCAAGCCGTTCCAGTACTGCTACAACACTGGCATCTACCCGTCAATGTGGAAAATTGCCCAGGTATGTCCTGTGCACCAAAAGCAGCACAAATCCAATTCGGCAAATTACTGCTCAATTATCAGCAAAGTAAATGGAAGGTGTCGTCTACAGTGCTATGAAGTGGCACTTGCTTAGCAATAACCTGCTCACTTACACTCTCGGTTTGGGTTCTGCCATGGCCACTCAGCTCCTGACCTCATTCCAGCCTTGGTTCAAACATGGACAAAAGAGCTGAACTCAAGAGGTGAGGTGAGACTACTCTTGACATTAAGGCAGCATTTGACTGAGTATGGCATCAAGGAGCCCTAGCAAAACTGGAGTCAATGGCAATCAGGCGGAAAGGTCTCCGCTGGTTGGAGCCATACCTAGCACAAAGGAAGATGGTTGTGGTTGTTGGAGGTCAATCATCTCAGTCCCAAGACATCACTGCAGGAGTTCCTCATGGTAGTGTCCTAGGCCCAACCATCTTCAGCTGCTGCATCAATGACCTTCCTTCCATTATAAGGTCAGAAGTGCGGATGTTCGCTGATGATTGCACAGTGTTCAGCACTCCTCAGATACTGAAGCAGTCTGTGTAGAAATGCAGCAAGACCTAGACAACATCCAGGCTGATAAGTGGCAAGTAATATTTGCACCACACAAGTGCCAGGCAATGACCATTTCAAGCAAGAGAGAATCTAACCATCTCTGCTTGACAATCAATGGCATTACCATCGTTGAATCCCCCATTAACAACATCCTGGAGGTCATCATTGACCAGAAACTGAACTGGACTAACCACATAAATGCTGTGGCTGCAAGAGCAGGTCACAGACTGGGAATTCTGTGGCGCGTAACTCACCTCCTGTCTCCCCAATGCCTGTCCATCATCTACAAGGCACAAATCAGGAGTGTGATGGTATACTCTCCACTTGCCTGGATGGGTACAGCTCCAACAACACTCAGAAGCTTGACAACATCCAGGACAAAGCAGCCCGCTTGATTGGTACCCCATCCACCACCTTCAACCTTCATTCCCTCCACCACCAATGCACAGTGACAGCAGTGCGTATCATATACAAGATGCAGTGCAGGAACTCACCAACCTTCCAAACTTGTAACCTCTACCACCTAGAATGAAAAAGGCAGCAGCTTCACGGGGATACCACCACCTGCACATTCTTCTCCAAGCCACACACCATCCTGACTTGGAACTATATCACCGTTCCTTCACTGCCGCTGGATCAAAATCCTGGAACTCCCTTCCTAACAGCACTGTTGGTGTACCTACACACAAGGACTGCAGCAGTTCAAGAAGGCAGCTCATCACCACCTTAGTACTGAAGACCTGTGCTCCAGAACGTGCCACGCCCTTAGCCAAGCTGTTCCAGTACAGCTACAATATTGGCATCTATCCGGCAATGTGGAAAATTGCCCAGGTATGTCCTGTACGCAAAAAGTCCAACCTGGCCAATTACCGCCCCATCAGTCTACTCTCAATCATCAGTAAAGTGATGGAAGTTGTCATCGACAGTGCTGTCAAGTGGCAATTGCTTAGCAATAACCTGCTCAGTGACACTCAGTTTGTGTTCCACCAGGGCCACTCAGCTCCTGACCTCATTACAGCCTTGGTTCAAACATGGACAAAAGAGCTGAACTCAAGAGGTGAGGTGAGAGTGACTGCCCTTGACATCAAAACAGCATTTGACTGAGTATGGTAACAAGGAGCCCTCGAAAAACTGAAGTCAATGGGAACCAGGGGAAAACTCTCCACTGGTTGGAGTCATACCTAACACAAAAGAAGATGGTTGTGGTTGTTGGAGGTCAATCATCTCGGCTCTGGGGCATCACTGCAGGAGTTCCTCAGGGTCGTGTCCTAGGCCCAACCAACTTCAGCTGCTTCATCAATGACCTTCCTTCAATCATAAGGTCATAAGTGGGGATGTTTTCTGATGATTGCACAATGTTCAGCACCATTCGTGACTGCTCAGATACTGAAGCAGTCCGTGTAGAAATGCAATAAGGCCTGGACAATATCCAGGCTCGGGCTGATAAGTGGCAAGTAACATTTGCGTCACACAAGTGCCCGGAAATGGTCATCTCCAACAAGAGAGAATATAACTATCTCCCCATGACATTCAATGGCATTACCATCACTCAATCCCCCACCATCAACACCCTGGGGATTACCATTGACCAGAAACTGAACTGGAGTAGCTATATAAATACTGTGGCTACAAGAACAGGATGAGGCAAGGAATCATGTGGCGATTAACTCACCTCCTGTCTCCCCAAAGCCTGTTCACCATCTACAAGGCACAAGTCAGGAGTGTAATGGAATACTCTCCACTTGCCTGGATGGGTGCAGCTCCAACAATTCTCAAGAAGCTCGACACCATCCAGGACAAAGCAGCCCGCTTGATTGGCACCCAGTTCACAAACATTTACTCCCTCCACCACCAACACACTGTGGCAGCAGTGTGTACTATCTACAAGATGCACTGCAACAATGTACCAAGGCTCCTTAGACAGCACCTTCCAAACTAGCAATCTCTATCAGCTAGAAGGGCAGCGAATGAATGAATAAAAAAAAACCTTCTGAAAGGGCAATAAGGGATGAGCAATAAATGCTGGCCTTGCCAGCGATGCCCATATCCCCTGAACAAATAAAAAAAAATTGATGTGGCACCTTATTAAATGCCTTCCGGAAATTTAAGTACAGTACTTCCACCAGTTTCCCTTTATCCACAGCACATGTCACTTCTTCAAAGAACTCAATATATTGGTTAAACATGATTTCCCTTTCACAAAACCATGTTGACTCTGCCTGATTACCTTGAATTTTTCAAAGTGCCCTGCAATAACATCTTTAATAATAGCTACTGAGACAGATGTTAAGCTAACTGGCGTGTAGTTTCCTGCTTTGTGTTTCGCTCCCTTTCTGAATAAGGGAATTATATTGGCTATTTTCCAATCCAAAGGAACCTTCCCCATATTGAAGGAATTTTGGTTAAATTGCTCTCACATATAGGGCAGTTGTTCATCATTCAGGGAAATTAACATTTCTCGATTCAGTGCTTGTTAGACTACTAATTCAAGTAGTTTGATTCTTTTTGATACCTGACTGTATCTGAAATTGCAATCTTGTCTGGGTGATTGAAATTTAAATAACATGTGAATTACCCTTTCTAAGTATATTGTCATGCAGGCCCCCACCTGCCAAGAATGAGGCACATTAATTTCACCACATGGACATTAAACTTCAAATTGTTGCTGGGAAGAAGAGAAGGCCTGTTACAAGGAATTGACAGGCCCTTGGCCGCAAAGACATTTTTGCAAAATCGCAGATAGTGTTGGAACAAAGTGGGTAACCCCTGTTCCCAATACACAGAACAGACCTGGTCAAACCAGTGCCAACATGGGGAGTTTTAAATTGTTGAGACAGTGCTTGAACTGGCAGGAAGCTCTTTGCTCCTGGACTGAAAAAGACCTCCTCTCCTCCTGTCTGCTCCCATCTCTTTCTCACTGAACTCCAAAACCCACTGAAGACACATGAACCCCAAGAGAGAGAAAAGTCTCCTCCAGTGAACAAGGTTTAAGAAGAATACTGGGCCCCAACAAAAAACAAGACCATATCTTCAATCAAGGACTCTACAGCGAGCTCGAAGCACAGTAACAAAAAACCCTCCTCAGAGATCGCCTCAAACCTTTCCACTTTGCTTTTTCTTCTGCTCTTTTCTGTCCCTATCTGCATGTGTGTATCACGTATGCATGCTCGTGTGGGTCCGTCATGCATCTGTAGGCATTAACCTAATTAGAGTTTAAGTTTAGGTTTTAATAAATTTCACTTTTCTTCTTTAAACCTAAGAAAGCCTGGTTGTGTTCATTTCTTTGCCTTATAATTGAAAAGGGGGAGCTCAAAACACAGTATGTTTAAAATTAAACTCTGTTACAGTAAGACCAGGTGAAGGCTGAAAGAGAACCCTAGACACATTTCTCACCTGATTGTAACAACATATAACAGGAACAGAAAATGCTGGAAATAGCAGTTGTTGAGAGAGAAAACCAGAGTTATGTTTCAGGTCAATGACCTTTCATTAGAATACTGTCTGACCTGCTGAATATTTCCAGTATTTTCTCTTTTTATTTCAGATTTCCAGCATCTGTAGTATCTTGCTTCTATACTTATGATTGGAATTAACTTGGCAAACAAAGGCTGCTTGGGGCTCAATTCCTCAGTGATCAATACAAGGCCTAAGGAAGCACTGGAGGCTGAATCTTAACTCCCAGAAATGGGTGGCTTGGAGCCAGTTAGAGATCAAAATTCAAAACATCTGAAAGGAACCCACCTGTCTCAAACCCACCCACTTCCTGTTTTAACAGCGGCACTTCAAGAGCCTCGATCATCGTCAAACATCCCCCTACCACCAACAGGATTCCCTGGCCTCTGTAATTGGACCACACCCAACCACCATCAGACCCCCCACTCCGTGATCAGAACTGCCACCCTCGGGGTCAGACATCCACCCCCCTCTGATCAGCCTCCTCCATCCAACCACCATTGAAACCCCTCCCACAAATGAACATCCCTCCAGAACACCATTAGACCACCTGTGACTGTCATAGGACTCCTGACCATCAAAGAACATTGAACCCCTCTATCTACCCCATTCCTGTGATCGGAACCCCCCCTTCCCCAAACAATTGTACCCCCCCAAGACTGTAACATTCCCCCTCACGATCAAACCCAAACACAACCTTGCAATTGGGCTGACTCCACACATCGCGCAATCAGGACCTCTGGAGATTGGGACCCCCAATCCAGCCCAATTTGAACCTCACACCGCGATTGGGATCCCCTTCACAATCTCTCCCACCAAACACCACCACAACCATACCCCCCCCACCACCCCAACTAGACCTAACTCAGCTGTGGCCTTGTGCTGTAGGCTTCCCCACCTGACAGGCCTTCAGCTTCAATCAGGCTGTCTGTCTGTGGGTGGGAAATTGATAGAAACAAATTTTACATGCACATGTTGCCTTCAGCACAATTGTGCTCCACTCTATAAAATATCACTTTGCAAATCATAAGAACTGTCAAATGTGAGCTGAGCACAATTTAAATGTAAAATTTTCAGCTGGGGAAAATTGTTCACAATTTTTAAAATGACATAATTTTTACTTTTTCCTATAATACAGCAACATTGGTTTATTTTATTTCTCTTTGGTGATTTTTTTGATTTTACAGTACTGCAAGTCAATTCATTTTATTGAATTGTAATGTAAAATTTAAATGTCATAAAGTAAATGTCAAACGGTAAGGGAATCAAAGCCAGGGCTCCTTGGATGACAAGGGAGATAGACAATATAATGAAACAAAAAAGGGTGTATGATGCATGTCAGGTGAATTCTTCAAGTGAGAACCAGGTCAAATAAAACTAGTTAAGAGGGGAAGTGAAGAGGAAAATAAGACTGGCAAAGAGAGACTATGAGAATAGCAAGAGAACATAAAAAGGGACCCAAAAATCTTTTACCCGAATGCAAATAGTAAGTGTGTAGTAAGTGGCGGAGTGGGTCCTATTAGTGATAAAGAGGGTGACATAGGCTTAGAGGCGCAGGGCAAGGCTAGAAGACTAAATAAGTATTTTGTATTGGTGTTTGCTAAGGAAGAGGATGCTGACAAACTATCGGTCAAAATGGAGATGGTAGAGGTAATGGATGGGGTGAAAACTGAGAGACAAGAGGTACTGAAAAGGCCAGCTATCATAAGAGTGGATAAATCGCCTGGTCCAGATGGCTTGCATCCCAGGTTGCTGAAGGAAGTGGGGGGTTAAGACAGTGGAAGGGCTTGCCATAATCTTCCAATCTGCCCCTATACTGGGGAGGTGCCAGAGGATTGAAGAGTGGCAAATGTGATACCTTTATTCAAGAAAGGGTACAAGGATTGTCCTAGCAACTACAGGCCAGTCAGTTTAACATCAGTGGAGGTAAGGTTTTTGAAAAAAATAAGCAGGGAAAAAAAATCAACAGGAGTTTGGAGAGATTTGAGTTAATTAAGGATAGTCAGCATGGATTTATAAAAGGCAGATCATGCTTGACTAATCTAATTGAATTTTTTGATGAAGTAACAGAGAGGATTGATGAAGGGGATGCAATTGATGTTGTCTATATGGATTTTAAGAAAGCATTTGACAAAGCATCACATAAAAGGCTGGTTAACAAAATTGAGGCTCATGAAATAAGAGGATCAGTGTCAGCTTGAATAAAAAATTGGCTTAAGGACAGAAAACACTAAGTAATGGTATATGGTTATTTTTCAGACGGGTAGATGGTAGACAGTGGTGTTCCCCAAGGGTCAGTGTCAGGGCCACTGTTTTTTATAACAGATATAAATGTCTTGGAATACAGAGTAAAATTTCAAAATTTGCCAATGATATCAAACTTGGAGGAGTGGCAAACAGTGAGGATGATACAAATCACCTGCAACAGGACATACAGTCTAGTGGAATGGGCAGAAAAGTGGCAAATGAAATTTAATACAAAGAAGTGTGAGGTGGTTCATTTTGGCAGAAGGGATAGGAAGAGGCAATATAGACTGAACGGCATATTTCTGAAGTGTGTGCAGGGACAGGCAGACCTGGGGGTACACTTGCATTTATCTTTGAATGTGGCAGGATATATTGAAAGAGTGGTTAGCAAAGCATATGGGATCTTGGGCTTCATAAATATAGGTATTGAGTACAAAAGCAGGGAAGTTATGCTCAACACTTATAAAACTCTGATTGGGCCACAACTAGAGTACTGCGCCCATTTCTGGTCACCACACTTTAGAAAAGACATGGAGGTTCTTGTGAGGGTGCAGAGGAGATTTACCAGAGTGATTCCAGGGATGAGGGATTTTAACTACAAGGTTGGGTTGAAGAAATGTTTTTTTTCTCCTTGGAGCAAAGCAGATTGAGGGGAGATCTGATAGAGGTGTACAAGATTAAGATAGGTTTAGATAAGGTTATCAAGAAAGAACTGTTCCCATTAACTGATGGTACAAGGACTAGGAAACACAGATATAAGGTTTTGGACATTGGATTCAGGGGGTGCTGTGAGGAAGAACTTTCTTATGCAGCGAATGGTAATGACCTGGAATTTTCTGTTTATGAGGGTGGTAGAAGCAGAGATGATCAATGATTTCAAAAGGAAATTGGATGGGCACTTGAAGGAAATAAACTCGCAAGGCTACGAGGGGATAGAGCAGAGCAATGGGACCAATTGGATGGCTCTAGGGACAGCCAGGAGAGACTCAATGGGCCAAATGACCTCCTTCTGTGCCGTAAATGACTCTATGACTCTAAGTAGGATATATGAACGTGTGCTTTACACTCACTCCTTTGTACTTCATTTTCAAGCAAATTGTTAGAGGCATTGCAGAAGCAGACAGTTTTGTATAGCAGCCATAAAACTGCTGCTACCTGCAATATGCAATACATACAGGCAGGGAGGAAGTTGTCGAGCGAGGGAGCCGTGGTTTACTCAAGAAGTTGAAGCGCTTGTCAAGAGGAAGAGGGCGGCTTATGTTAGGATGAGACGTGAAGGCTCAGTTAGGGCGCTTGAGAGTTACAAGCTAGCCAGGAAGGATCTAAAGGGAGGGCTAAGAAGAGCAAGGAGAGGACACGAGAAGTCATTGGCGGATAGGATCAAAGAAAACCCTAAGGCTTTCTATAGGTATATCAGGAATAAACGAATGATAAGAGTTAGAACAGGGCCAATCAAGGATAGTAGTGGGAAGTTGTGTGCGGAATCAGAGGAGATAGGGGAAGCGTTAAATGAATATTTTTCGTCAGTATTTACAGTAGAAAAAGAAAATGTTGCCGAGGAGATTACTGAGATACAGCCTACTAGGCTAGATGGGATTGAGATTCACAAGGAGGAGGTGTTAGCAATTTTGGAAAGAGTGAAAATAGATAAGTCCCCTGGGCCAGATGGGATTTATCCTAGGATTCTCTGGGAAGCCAGGGAGGAGATTGCAGAGCCGTTGTTGTTGATCTTTAAGTCGTCATTGTCGACAGGAGTAGTGCCGGAGGACTGGAGGATAGCAAATGTTGTCCCCTTGTTCAAGAAGGGGAGTAGAGACAGCCCTGGTAATTATAGACCTGTGAGCCTTACTTCGGTT
Source organism: Heterodontus francisci (assembly GCF_036365525.1). Lineage (NCBI taxonomy): Eukaryota > Metazoa > Chordata > Chondrichthyes > Heterodontiformes > Heterodontidae > Heterodontus > Heterodontus francisci. Next base: position 100,908,588 of record NC_090375.1, on the reverse strand, counting down.
GTGGGTAAAATGTTGGAAAAGGTTATAAGAGACAGGATTTATAATCATCTTGAAAAGAATAAGTTCATTTGCGATAGTCAGCACGGTTTTGTGAAAGGTAGGTCGTGCCTCACAAACCTTATTGAGTTTTTCGAGAAGGTGACCAAACAGGTGGATGAGGGTAAAGCCGTGGATGTGGTGTATATGGATTTCAGTAAGGCGTTTGATAAGGTTCCCCACGGTAGGCTATTGCAGAAAATATGGAAGTATGGGGTTGAAGGTGATTTAGAGCTTTGGATCAGAAATTGGCTAGCTGAAAGAAGACAGAGGGTGGTGGTTGATGGCAAATGTTCATCCTGGAGTTTAGTTACTAGTGGTGTACCGCAAGGTTCTGTTTTGGGGCCACTGCTGTTTGTCATTTTTATAAACGACCTGGATGAGGGTGTAGAAGGGTGGGTTAGTAAATTTGCGGATGACACGAAGGTCGGTGGAGTTGTGGATAGTGTCGAAGGGTGTTGTAGGGTACAGAGGGACATAGATAGGCTGCAGAGCTGGGCTGAGAGATGGCAAATGGAGTTTAATGCGGAGAAGTGTGAGGTGATTCACTTTGGAAGGAGTAACAGCAATGCAGAGTACTGGGCTAATGGGAAGATTCTTGGTAGTGTAGATGAGCAGAGAGATCTTGGTATCCAGGTACATAAATCCCTGAAAGTTGCTACCCAGGTTAATAGGGCTGTTAAGAAGGCATATGGTGTGTTAGCCTTTATTAGTAGGGGGATCGAGTTTCGGAGCCACGGGGTCATGATGCAGCTGTACAAAACTCTGACTCGTTAACTTTAAGGGCATTTAAGTGGTCATTGGCTAGACATATGGATGTAAATGGAATAGTGTAGGTCAGATGATCGGCGCAACATCGAGGGCCGAAGGGCCTGTACTGCGCTGTAATATTCTAAAAAAAATACACTTATTCAATATACATTGCTTTTCTTGCAGAAAAAGGCATTGAGCAGCAGGGTACAGCTATTGAAACCTCTCATTCTCTTCAGGAGGCCTTAATGGAGGCTATATCTGACATGGATGATGCACAAGAAGGAGGAAATGAACATACTTTTTGTTTATATGATTGTAGTCTCATAAGCAGACTGCCATGCACCATCAGTTATAGTTGCACAGAAGCCCTCGGGCATGTAGATGGCAAGCAAAGTTGGATCATCTCTGATATATGTTTTCATTGAAGTTCTTGTGACATTGAGATCCATGGACGAAGACATGATGAATAATTGTTTTGAAACACTTGGTAACCAACTCGGAATAGCCACTGAAAGAAAGAAAGAACTTTCATTTATATAGTGTCTTTCATGACCTCAGGACCTTGCAAAGTGCTTTACAGCCAATGAAGTAATTTTGCAGTGTAGTTATTGTTGTAAAATAAGGAAATATTGCAGATAATTTGTACACAGCAAGGTACCACAGACAACACAGAGGTAATGACCCGATAATCTGTTTTAGTAATGTTGGGTTGAGGGATAAATATTCACCAGAACACTGGGTAGATCTTTCATGTTCTTCTTGGAATAATTTCACAGAATCTTTTACTTCTGCTTGAGAGGGCAGACCTCCTTAGTTTTATGTCTCATCTAAAAGACGATGCCTACAACAGTACAGCACTCCCTTAGTACAGTACTGGAATGTTAACCTAGATTTTGTGCTGGAGTCCTGAATTTGGAGTGACCCCACAACCTTTCCGCTCAGAGACAAAAGTGCTACCACTGACCGTTGGCTAAAGAAGGATTCCGAGATCTTGCTGCAATAGAGTGGTCTCTACACTCAGAGATCAATGGTTGTCATTAAGACTCACACTTCAGCAGCTGCACAGAAACAGCCAAGTACTTCTCAAATTGTGTCAATTCCTTGTTTGCATCTCCTTCTAAATAAGAAGCAGGGGAAGAAACCCAAAACGTGCAGGCTACCAGCAGTAATAATACAGTCAATTTGCAACACAGAGGCAGGATTGTCTGGATTTGTACAATCTCAAAGCAAGGCGAATATGCAGCAAGACACCAGTCACTGAAGGTAAGCATGCAGGTGCAACAGGCGGTAAAAAAGGCAAATGGTAATTTGGCCTTCATAGCAAGAGGATCCGAGTACAGAAGCAGGGATGTCTTGCTGCAATTATATAGGGCCTTGGTGAGGCCACACCTGGAATATTGTGTGCAGTTTTGGTCTCCTTATCTGAGGAAGGGTGTTCTTGCTATAGAAGGAGTGCACCGAAGGTTTACCAGACTGATTCCTGGGATGGTAGGACTGACGTATGAGGAGAGATTGAGTTGGTTAGGATTATATTCGCTGGAGTTCAGAAGAGTGAGGGGGGATCTCATAGAAACCTATAAAATTCTAACAGGACTTGACAGGGTCAATGCAGGAAGGATGTTCCCGATGGTGGGAGAGTCCAGAACCAGGGATCATAGTCTAAGGATACAGGATAAACCTTTCAGGACTGAGATGTGGAGAAATTTCTTCACCCAGAGAGTGGTGAGCCTGTGGAATTCGCTACTACAGAAAGCAGTTGAGGCCAAAACATTGTATGTTTTCAAGAAGGAGTTAGATATAGCTCTTGGGTCTAAAGGGATCAAAGGGTATGGGGCGAAAGCCGGAACAGGCTACTGAGTTGGATGATCAGCCATAATCATAATGAATGGCGGAGCAGGCTCGAAGGGCCGAATGGTCTACTCCTGCTCCTATTTTCTATGTTTCTATATGCTTTCTGGCGAATAGAATTCCACAGACTAGCAACACTTTGAGAAAGAAAATTTCTTCTCATCTCCATCTTAAAAGGGAGACCTCTTATTCTTAAACTCTGTCCCCTAGTTCCAGTCTCCCCCACAAGAGGAAACATTCTCCCAGTGTCCACTCTATCAGGTACCCTCAGGATGTTTTCTGTTTCAATAAGATCACCTCTCATACTTCTAAACTCCAATAGGTATAGGCCCAAACTGTTCATCATTTCTTCATAATCCCTTCATCCCCGGAATTAGTTGAGTGAACTTTCTCTGTACTGCTTCTAACACAATTGTAACTTTTTCAAATAAAGAGACCAAAACTGTACACAGTACTCCAGATGTGGTCTCACCAAGGTCCTGTACAGCTGCAGTCAAACTTCCCTACTTTTATTCTCAAGTTCCCCTTGCAAAAAAAAAACAACATTCCATTTGCCTTCCTATCACTTGCTATATCTGCATACTAATCTTTTGTGATTCATGTACCAGGATGTCCAGATCCCTCTGTACAAACAAGTTCTGTAATCTCTCCCCATTTAAATAGTATACCGCTTTTCTATTCTTCCTGCCAAAGTGGACGAGTTCACATTTTCCCACATTATACTCCATCTGTCAAATTTTTGCCCACTTACTTAACCTATCTATATCCTTTTGAAGACTATTAACCTCCTCTTGACAGCTTACCTTCCTTCCTATCTTGGTGTCATTGGCAAATTTAGCTACTGTACATTCGGTCCCTTTATCCAAGTCATTGATATAAATTGTAAATATTTGAGGCCCCAGCACTGATCCTTGGAGCACTCGACAAGTTATAGCTTGCCAACCTGAAAAAGGCCCATTTATCTCTGCTCTCTGCTTCCTCTTAGCTAACCAGTCCTTTATCCATGCTAATATATTACCCCTACACCATGTGCTCTTACCTTGCGTTGTAACCTTTGATGTGGCACATATTCAAATGCCTTTTGGAAATCTAAGTCCACTACATCTACAGGTTCCCCTTTATTTATCTACCTTGCTTGTTACTTCCTTGAAGAACTCTAATAAATTAGTTAAACCTGATTTCCCTTTCACAAAACCGTGTTGACTCTGTCTGATCCCATTATTATTTTCTGAATATCTTGCTCTAATCTCCTTAATAATGGATTTCAGTAATTTCCTTATGACAGATGTTAGACCAACTGGCCAAAGTTTCCTGCTTTCTGTCTCCCTCCTTTCTTGAATAAAGGTGTTACATTTGCTTTTTTCCAATTCACTGAGACCCTCCAGAATCCAAGGAATTTTGGAAGATTAAATCCAAAGCCTCTATTATATCTGCAGTCACTTCTTTTAAGACCCTAGGATGCAGACCATCTGTTCCTGGGACTTGTCAGCCTTTAGGTCTAATAGTTTTCCCAACACCTTTTCCCTGGTGTTGGTGATTGTTTTAAGATCTTTCCTTCCTTTCACCTCTTGATTTTCGAGTATCTTTGGCAGGTTTTATAAGTCATCTACGGTGAAAACAGATACAGCATACCTGTTCAACACCTCTGCCATTTCCTTGTTTTCAATTATAAATTCCCCAGACTCACTCTCTAGAGGACCAACTCCAGCTTTAGTTACTCTTTTCCTATTTAAATACTTGTAGAAACTCTTGTTATCTGTTTATATTCATAGCTAGTTTTCTCTCATACTGTACTTTCTCCCTCTTGATTTCTTTTTTGTCATTCTTTGCTGGTTCTTAAAATCTGTCCAATCTTCTGACCTACCACTAATCTTTTCAAGTTTGTACAGAGTTTCTTTTAATTTGATACTAGCCTTAACTTCCTTATTTCGCTACGGATGATATATTCTTCTCAAAGAATCTTTCTTTCTCACTGGGATAAATCTTTGCTGAGAGTTATTAAATGTCTCCTTAAAAGTCTGCCAGTGCATCTGTACTGTTCTACCTTCTAACGTAATTTTCTAGTTTACTTCAACTAGCTCTGCCTTCATATCCTTGAAATTACCTTTGTTTAGGTTTCAAACACTAGTCTTAGACTCACACTTCTCCCTTTCAAACTGAACGTGAAATTTTATATGTTATGATCGCTGTCGCCTGGAGGCTCCTTCACCATGAGGTTATTGATTAATCCTGTCTCATTGCACATTACCAGGTCTAGAATAGTCCGCTTCCTAGTTGGCTCTAGAACATACTGCTCTCAGAAATTTTCTTGAATACACTCTATGAATTAATTTTCCAGGTGACCTTTGCCAATCTGATTTGCCTAATTACATGTAGATTAAATTCACCCATGACTATTTGCTTACACACACCATTTATTTCTTCCTGTATACTCTGTCCTGCAGTGTAGGAACTGTTAGGGAGCCTATAAACTACTCCCACAAATGCCCTGTTACCTTTTCTATTTCTTATCTCTACCCAAACTGATACTACATCTTACTCTTCCAAGCTGTCGTCTCTCATTACTGCACTAATGACATCCTTAATTAACAAGGCTACCCCACCACCTTTTCCTAGCTTCCTGTCTTTTCAAAATGTCGAATACCCACCAATATTCAGGTCCTCGCCTTGATCACCTTGCAACCATGCCTCTGTAATGGCTATCAGGTCATACATATTTATTTCTATCTGTGCTAACAATTCATCCATTTTGTTATGAATGCTGTGCACATTCAGATACAGAGCCTTGAACTCTGTCTTTTAAACATTTCTGCAATCTTTGGCCTTATCTGCTGGTGCACTGTTACGTTTGTACCCTCTGTGCCTTCCTGCCACACTCTGGTTATCTTTACCCAAATTGTTACACTTCTCTATTACCTTGTTGTTTCACTTTGATTTACCACATCTCCCCTTACATGATCCCTTCCCCCCATTATTTATTTTAAAGCCCTCTCCACCGCCCTAATTATATGACTCACCAGAACACTGGTCCCAGCATGGTTCAGGTGTAGACCATCCCAGTGGTACAGCTCCCGCTTTCCCCAGTACTGGTGCCAGTGCCCCATGAATCAAAACCCATTTCTACCACACCCGTCTTTGAGCCACGCATTCACCTCTCTAAGCTTATTTATCCTATACTAATTTGCTCGTGGCTCAGGTAATAATCCAGAAATTATTACCTTTGAGGTTCTGCTTTTTTAAAATTTAGCCCCTGGCTGCTCATACTCCATATGCAGAAATTCCTTCCTAGTCCTATCTATGTCATTGGTACCCATGTGGACCAAAACAACTGAACCCTTCCCGTCCCACTGCAAGTTCCTCTCCAGCGCTGAGCAGATGTCCCAAATCCTGGCACCGGGCAGGCAACACAGCAATTCTGAACTCTCGCTCTTGGCCACAGAGAACTGTGTCTATCCCCCTGACTATACTATCTCCTACTACCACTACATTCCTATTCACTCTCCCTACTTGAATGGCTTCCTGTACCTCAGTGCTTTGGTCAGTTTGCTCATCCACCCTGCAGCCCTTACTCTCATCCCTACAAGCTAAAAGGAGCTCAAACCTGTTGGAAAATTGCTAGGGCGAATGCTCCTCCACTTCTGCCTGCTCGATCCCCTTACCTGCCTCACTCGCAGTCATACCCTCCTGTCCCTGACCACTGACCAAATCTGAAGATGCTATCCTTTGGGTGTGACTGCCTTCTGGAACAAAGTGTCCAGGTAACTTTCCCCCCTCCCTGATGCACCAAAGTGTCTGTAGCTCTGTCTCCAGCTCATCTACTCTAAGCTGAAGCTCCGTGAGCCGTAGACACTTATTGCAGACACGGTTGCCATGGATCATATTGGTGTCCACAGGCTCCTACATATTGCAGCTGCAACACTGCATTTGCCCTGCCATCCTGATTGTGTTTTAAATAACTAATTAATTATTTTTTAAATTAATTTTTTTAATTAATGCCTCTCCTCAAAAGCACTTACTGTATTAATTTAAACCTTGGTGTTACGACCAGGTGAAAAAGGGGTCTAGGATTCCCTCTTAGCTTTCACCTGGTCTTACTGTAACAGGGTTTAATTTTAATCACACTGCTTTTTTAGCTCCCCCTTAATGAATCCTTGTTCACTGCTTTCCAATTATAAGGCAAAGAAACCAGCCAAACAGGTTTTCTTAGGTTTAAAGAATAAATGTTGAATTTTATTAAACTTAAACTCTAATTCAGTTAATGCCTACAGATACGCGACGTGCCCACACTACCATGCATATGCAATACACACATGCAGATAGGGACATAAAAGAGCAGAAGAAATAAAGTGGAACAGTTTGAGGCAATATCTGAAGATGGTTTTGGTTACTGTTCTTTGAGCTCACTGTAGAGTCCTTGATTGTAGGTAGGTCTTGCTTTTCATTGGGGCCCAGTATTCTTCTTAAACCTTTGTATGATGTAGGAGACTTTTCTCTCTTGAGGTTCACATGTCTTAAGTGGGTCCATAGGCTTGTGAGAAAGAGATGGGAGCAGACGGGAGAGGTCTTCTCATTCCAGGAGCAAACAATCTTTCTGAGTTCAAATTCTCTGTGGCTCGTTCAAAAAACCTGGACCAACCAGTTAGTCATGTGACCAGCTGGTTTAACCAGTCTTGCTTTTGAGGATTGTATCACCTTAGCAGTCTCTGGAATGCTCTTCCTTACACCTTCAATGTCTGGTGATCAAAGTCCATTATGGGTTGAATGTGTCAGGGAATGGTCCATTGTCTCCACAAACACTGTCTGTTAGTATGTAAATGTTTTTTTCCAGCCATGGATGATCTGTTTAACAAGTCATTTCCTCATTCCAACAACAGTTAAAAATCAATGTTCATATGACAAAATTAATATGCCCCATTCTTGGTAAGTGCGGGTCTGCATGACACCTCCACACCAATTGGAATGAAATGCAATTTGAGAAAAGCACATTTCACTAAAAAGGGTCGAGAGAGATAAAATAAGATACAGGAAAAAGGCAGGTATCTCTCTCTCATTCGTTCATAAATCCTAAAGCTTATTAAAATCAAAGCGATTCCTGACAATGCTGGCCGCCACTGACGTCATCAGGCTGTGCTGCAGTGCGCACATGCGCAGATGGGCTCCTGCTCTCTGCGCATGCGCTGCGTTCCGGCTTGCCAGGACTGATTAGCGCATGCGCCGATGACGTCATCGCGTGACGTGTGCATCTTCAGGCCTGGTCGGCCTCTGCGCATGCGCTTTACGCAACGCCAATGGGTATTCACGCATGCGTCAACCTTCGGATATTCACGCATGTGTCAAGCTTCGGCGCGAGTTTCGGAAAGTGGAAGGAGGAGAGGTTTCGTCGGGCATTTTATCGCAATTATTTAGTCGTTTTGGAGATATCAGTCTGCTTCATTTTTATTGGAAAGAGGAGATTGCTCCAAGATAAGTTGCTCTGCAAACATTTCCATTGTCTGGGGCACTACATCTGCTCCAGTCCCTGTTGTAAGTTGCTCTGAAAACATTTCCATTGTTTGGGGCACTGCATGTGCTCCAGTCCACTGCACTGCACTAAAATCCTTTCTATTGTCTGGGGCTGTGTGCAGGCAGTACATGTGCTGCAGTCCAGCGAACAGCTTTCCATCTAAACGGTCACTTTCATTTCTCTAAAGTTTCAATGGAGTGCATTCTGTATTTCTTATCTCATCTCATGTTTCCCGTGTTGTCCCTTAATAGCCTTCCTGAACTGCAAACGTCGATGATGGATACTTCAGTAGATTCCACAGAGCAGTTCCTTGCCACCTTCACAACCCAGGAGTTCGAGAGTTATGACGACTTCAGCAGTAAACTGGAGATGTTTCAACAGGTAGCATAGCCTGCAGGCACATCCTGTGATATGCCTTGTTATGTTTTACTGTGTTAACAATGCTGTTTAAATGTGATTTTCTGTTGTGCTTACAGGCAACGGGGAGTCTATTTAAAAAAGTGAGCACCCATGCACTTGAGAGGGAGAACAAGAGACGGCGAATCGAAATTCCCATCCGCTTTAAGTATGCGTCAGTGAGGCTGTGCTATGTACACTATGGGCAGCCACGTGTCCGTTATACGGGGGGGAGATGGAGTCATATCACGTGCCACAGTCCATGGATCCTGAGCGTTTCACCCCCTGGCCTAAAGAGCTGATGGACCATACATACGCCTGCCTGTTCACAGATCCACTTCCCCCACCTGTGGTACACTCTCCTTGCTGTTCAGTCACACTGGCAGAGCCAATCACCGTACCGATAGACACCGATATTCAGCCACCTGTTCCTGCACGCATCAGAGCAGTGCACATGGACACACAGCCATCTGTTTCTCCATCCACCCTTGAAACAACCATGCAGAGCCTTGTGAGACTCCGCAATTGCCAGCTGCTGCCTGTCAAGCAGAGAGGGCGTTCAAAGGGGTCAAGCGTTTGGGGAACATTCAGCAAGAAGAGACTGAGCACTAAAAGAAACAAGCATGCCGTGTCCAGTGGTAGCACAAATGTGAATGCTCTTGCTGCATACACAATGGCCACACCGTTCTCCATCCTCAATGTTGCTTGAGATAAGAGCGAAAGAAATGGAAGGTGATGCTGATAGCAGCAGGCAGGATTAAATGGGAGCAGATGGAAAGGCACAGGAGTAGCATAACCACTAGCAGGGAATAGCTGGGCTAAATGGCCTGCTTTATGTTCATAATCCAAAAGAAATGTGCTTTTTTTTCCAGCACCCTCACATCATTCATGTTTAACTCATTTCATGAGTTAAATTCAGAAGTGCCTAAAGAGAGGCATGCAAAAGACAGGGACCAGACATTTGCAATGCCTGAAGTACAGTTGAGAAGTAGGGGAGAAAGTGGCTGGATGGCAGATCTGCAGCTGGAGGGAACGGCTGGATGGAGGGGGTCGGAGGCGAGTCGCCGTAGAGAGCCGCGGGGAGCGAGCGATCGAAGACCTTGGTGTCGCCGGGTGCGTGGACCGGCCAGTACGTCTTTTGCTGTTGCAAAATTATGGCGCATGCGCAGAAAAACGCACTCCTCCACCCCTCCCCCTCTCTCTCTGGCCGCTCCGCTCCCCCCCGCTACTCTCTCCGGCCACTCTGCTCCCCCAAACCACCCCCCTCGCTGCTCTCTCTCCGGCCACTCTGCACCCCCCACCCCCCCAACTGCTATCTCCGACCGCTCCGCTGTCTCTGGCCGCTCCGCTCCCCCGTCCCCCCGGCTGGCCCTGGCCACGGCCCTAGCCCCGAACCCGGCCCCGGCCGCAGCTCTGACCCCAGCCCCGGCCCGCTCGCTCGCTCTCTCACTCCAGCCATTGTGTGCTGCCATGTGTTTGTTAAGTTGCCTCCGTATGATTATTTGAGCAGCGCCATCTTTAGTCCTGGCAGCTGCCTGAAGTCACAGACTGTGACGTTTTAGTGGCACATGCTGCATTTGCACATGTGCCACAGCGCGCCACCTAACGGTAGCGTTGTCAGCAAATGCGGCCTATTAATATTGCCTGTCTTTTCTTGGTGCCAGTGCTGCTTTAACTACCCCATTTTTGGCATCCCAATACACTGCCATCACCATCCCCGGGTATCTCCTGTCCCACCGGCAGGACAGACCCACCAGAGTTGGTGGCACAGTGGTATACAGTAGGGAGGGAGTTGCCCTGGGAGTCCTCAACATCGACTCCGGACCCCATGAAGTCTCATGGCATCAAGTCAAACATGGGCAAGGTAACCTCCTGCTGATTACCACCTACCGCCCTCCCTCAGCTGATGACTCAGTACTCCTCCATGTTGAACACCACTTGGAGGAAGCACTGAGGGTGGCAAGGGCACAAAATGTACTCTGGGTGGGGGACTTCAATGTCCATCACCAAGAGTGGCTTGGTAGCACCACTACTGACCGAGCTGGCCGAGTCCTAAAGAACATAGCTGCTAGACTGTGTCTGCGGCAGGTGGTGGGGGAACCAACACGAGGGAAAAACATACTCTACCTCGTCCTCATCAATCTGCCTGCCGCAGATGCTTCTGTCCATGACAGTATTGGTAGGAGTGACCACCACACAGTACTTGTGGAGACGAAGTCCGGCCTTCACATTGAGGATACCATCCATCGTGTTGTGTGGCACTATCACCATGCTAAATGGGATAGATTTCGAACAGATCTAGCAATGCAAAACTGGGCATCCATGAGACGCTGTGGGCCATCAGCAGCAGCAGAATTGTACTCATCCACAATCTGTAACCTCATGGCCTGGCATATCCCCCACCCTACCATTACTATCAAGCTAGGAGACTTGGTTCAATGAAGAGTGCAGGAGGGCATGCCAGGAGCAGCACCAGGCATACGTCAAAATGAGGTGTCAACCTGGTGAAACTACAACCCAGGACTACTTGCATGCCAAACTGCGTAAGCAGCACGCAATAGACAGAGCTAAGTGATCCCATAACCAATGGATCAGATCTAAGCTCTGCAGTCCTGCCACATCCAGCCGTGAATGGTGGTGGACAATTAAACAACTAACTGGAGGGGGTGGCTCCACAAATATCCCCATCCTCAATGATGGGGTAGCCCAACACATCAGTGTGAAAGATAAGGCTGAAGTATTTGCAACAATCTTCAGCCAGAAGTGCCGAGTTGATGATCCATCTCGGCCTCCTCCTGAAATCCCCAGCATCACAGATGCCAGACTTCAGCCAATTTGATTCACTCCGCGTGATATCAAGAAACGACTGAAGGCACTGAATACTGCAAAAGCTATGGGCCCTGACAATATTCCGGCAATAGTACTAAAGACCTATGCTCCAGAACTTGCCGCGCCCCTAGCCAAGCTGTTCCAGTCCAGGTACAACACTGGCATCTACCCTGCAATGTAGAAAATTACCCAGGTATGTCCTGTACACAAAAAGAAGGACAAGTCCAACCCGGCCAATTACCACCCCATCAGCCTACTCTCAATCATCAGTAAAGTGATGGAAAGTGTCATCAACAGTGCCATCAAGCGGCACTTGCTTAGCAATAACCTGCTCAGTGACGCTCAGTTTGGGTTCCGCGAGGGCCACTCAGCTACTGACCTCCTTACAGCCTTGGTTCAAACATGACAAAAGAGCTGAACTCAAGAGGTGAGGTGAGAGTGACTGCCCTTGACATCAAGGCAGCATTTGACCGAGTATGGCATCAAGGAGCCCTAGCAAAACTGGAGTCAATGGGAATCAGGGGGAAAACCCTCCGCTGGCTGGAGTCATACCTAGCGCAAAGGAAGATGGTTGTGGTTGTTGGAGGTCAATCATTTGAGCTCCAGGACATCACTGCAGGAGTTCCTCAGGGTAGTATCCCGGGCCCAACCATCTTCAGCTGCTTCATCAATGACCTTCCTTCAATCATAAGGTAATAAGTGGGGATGTTCACTGATGATTGCACAATGTTCAGCACCATTCGAGACTCCTCAGATACTGAAGCAGTCCGTGCAGAAATGCAGCAAGACCTGGACAATATCCAGGACTTGGGCTGATAAGTGGCAAGCAACATTCATGCCACACAAGTGCCAGGCAATGACCATCTCCAACAAGAGAGAATCTAACCATCTCCCCTTGACATTCAATGGCATTACCATCGCCGGATCCCCCACTATCAACATCCTCGGTCCTATCATTGACCAGAAACTGAACTGGAGAAGCCATATAAATACCGTGGCTACAAGAGCAGGTCAGAGGCTAGGAATCCTGAGGCGAGTAACTCATCTCCTGACTCCCCAAAGCCTGTCCACCATCTACAAGGCACAAGTCAGGAGTGTGATGGAATACTCTCCACATGCCTGGATGGGTGCAGCTCCAACAACACTCAAGAAGCTCGACACCATCCAGGACAACGCAGTCCGCTTGATTGGCACCCTATCTACAAACATTCACTCCCTCCACCACCGACGCACAGTAGCAGCAGTGTGTACCATCTCCAAGATGCACTGCAACAATGCACCAAGGCTCCTTAGACAGCACCTTCCAAACCCGCGACCTCTGCCAACTAGGAGGACAAGGGCAGCAAATACATGGGAACACCACCACCTGCAAGTTCCCCTCCAAGTTACACACCATCCTGACTTGGAACTATATCGCCGTTCCTTCACTGTTGCTGGGTCAAAATCCTGGAACTCCCTTCGTAACAGCACAGTGAGTCTACCTACCCCAAATGGACTGCAGCGGTTCAAGAAGGCAGCTCACCACCACCTTCTCAAGGGCAATTAGGGATCGGCAATAAATGCTGGCATAGCCAGTGACGCCCACATCCTTTGAATGAATAAAAAAAAAAATGTGGTTCTTTGGGGAGGTTTTTCTTCAGTTTGTCCATTTCCATGACTGCCTAGGGTTCCTGTTGAGGTCGGCAAAGGGAGCTGGGGGGATTAGATTTAATTAGTCCCAAGTTGGAATTTTTCCAGGAGAGTCAGTAGTGGGTGGGTCTAACCTGAACTCTCTTTCAGTGCTTTGCTGAGTCATGCAAAGACTTTTAACTTCAGGGGATAGGTGGTTCTCTTTTTTTCTGACTGTGGAGTAGGATTCTGTGCTAATCTCCCTTTTGACCTCTGGGACACTCCAGCCTGCAGATATTTGTGCAGAATCCACTGCACTCCCCTGCTGCACTTTGACTTGGTGAGGCATCACCCTCGTGGTTTTTCTGGCCCCTCGGGCTCTTTCTTTGTCTCTGTAGGTTCCTAAAAATATTGTTAGCAACTCTGGTGGGGTGCTTCTAGTGTCTGCATTTATGTAGGAGGATGTGGGGTATAACTTTTCAAAATTTTCAGGGTTGGCTGACCGGACAGTAAGGGTTTTCATCTGGGATTCTTCCTGGACTTCCTTTAACCTGAGTTCTGGTCACTGACCTGAAATGTTAACTCTGCTTCTCTCTCCACAGATGCTGCCAGACCTGCTGAGTATTTCCAGCATTTCTTGTTTTTATTTCAGATTTCCAGCATCTGCAGTATTTTGCTTTTATTCCTTTAACCTGCCCCTTAGTTACTTTTTCCCCTTCCCTTTCTAACATTTTTCCAGCCTTGTGCCTGCCTGTCCCCTTTTGTTCTCGGAGGGGGTCCCTTACAGTTCACCAGCCCTCTGCTGGAGGGTCCTCCTAACACCGATACAGGACTTAGGGGTGCAGGTTTGACTGTAGGTTGGTGTTTCCCCTCAACCTGGCACATGTGGCAACTCTTGCAGTACTCCATCACATCTTTCGGGAGTTTAGGCCAGTCAAACTGCTGTCTTATGCGAGCTTTGGTCTTTTGTATCCCGGCATGTATAGCCACTGTAGTCTCGTGAGCCCTTCTCCGGTCCCTCTGCGGCACTACTAACTGGTGAACTACTGTCCACTCCTTGCTCTCTGGTCTGTGAGGAGAACTCTATTTTCTCATCAGTACCTCATTCTTTAAATAGGAGCAATCGGGGACTCCCTCTGCTTCACTTTCAAACTGGGCAGCCTGTGCTAACTCTTGCAATACTGGGTCGGCTCACTGAGCCTCAGCTAGGGAAAATCCAATTAATTCATTCCCTGGATCCTCTAACTTTCCAAAGAAAGTCTCAGATAGACAGACCTAATCATCATCTGCCTGCAGTGCCAATTCAGTTTCTCTGGCAGAGCTGGTTTGATCATGACCTGATTCATTACACATTCAGGGAAACTGCAGGAGACTGTCTCCTGCCACTGCTCTGTCTCTCTGACCTCCTGCAGTCTTTCTTTCACTATTAGGGGGGCTACCACTTTCACCCCTGCCAGATCATTACCTCGGAGCAGGTCAACCCCGTCCACAGGCAAACTAGGGACAATTCAAACGGTCACCGGTCCCAAACCTAGGTCGCACTCCAAGTGCACCCGGTGTACAGGTACAGGCATCACTGCCCTCCAATACCATTCACCACCATTCTGGTGTTCACTGCACTGGGGAAAGGTCAGGCCTTTTCCCAGTAAAAGGGATCTAGTGGCCCCTGTGTCTCTGAGAATTCCTATGGGCTTGCTTGCCCCACTCGAGGAATATGGGGTTACTTTCCCTTCAAACACAAAACCCTGATAACCTTCAGGAATCCTGTTAACTTTTTCTGCACTTGCAGTAGTAAGTTTCCTGGGTTGCACTCTTACTGCAGTGAAAGCTACAGCTTGCTCTGTTGTGCTCTCCTCTAGTATTCCTTCTTCACTTAGCAGGTGTACCCTGATTAACCCTACAGGTTTTCCCTTTAGTTTCCAGCAGTCAGCTTTTAGATGACCTGCTTTATTACAATGGGTCGCCAACCTCTTGATGGAGGAAGCTATGTGCTCATACACCTGAGACATGGCAGCACTCATGGCATGGTTGGACCCCTCCATCATGCACTAATGGCTGCGCATTGCCTCTGGCAGCTGTTTTGTATTCGCCAGTTTGCTGGATATTTTATATATCTGTTGTATCTCAGAACAATGCAAAGATGACACTAGTTCAAAATAAACAACTGTTTAATTCCAGTACTTTAAAATATCTTAGCACTTACAAGATTTCAGTAAAATGTTTCTACTAAAACACTCTTGTGTTTAGCAGAACATTCCATCCTATCTCTTTAGTATCAGTTTCATAAACTCTTAAGCTCCACCCATAGGCTTAAGCAATAACGCACAGTGAACACTGATCAGTGAATAGACTAACACAATCAAAGACAGATTAATTAACCCATTGAACACTACAGCAACTGCACCAGATGTTGGCTTACCTCTCTCTGCAACTGCAGAATGTTCTGTGGCGATGACACCAGAGGCTCATCATCAGCGTGGGGCTCAGCATGGACCTGGCCACCCACAGCCCTCCGATTGTCAGTGGCCTCAGCTATCACAGACCCCAGGTGGCAAACAATGAAGAGAAATGGGTCATCCAGCAAAATGAATGAAGTATGAAGCTGGTTTCAAGCTAAAAGTTGCAGCATTTGCTAATTCGACAAATAACTGTGCAGCACCGAAGGAATTCAGTGTTAGTGAAAAACTGGTGCGAGAATGGAAGAAGTAGGAATCTGCCCTGAAGAAGATGCTCAAGAGCAAATGTGCCATGAGAACAGGGACCAGTCACTGGCCTGACCTTGAGAAGCATGTATCGGAATGGATCCTCGAAAATTATCAGAAAAGTTAGATCGTCACCCGAAATGCAATGTCTATTGTTACGACCGAGGTGGAAGGAGTGCACTGTCTTTTCGAGTTCCACTTCTCCACAGATCAGAACATATATTTAAATGTTTACCCAGTTACCGACGTGGTCAATCACACGCTCTACTCTTTATCCCAGAATAAACTGCACCAACCAGATTTCTTTAATGAACAACAAAGTTAACAGTTTGTTATAAAACATTAACCAGTATTGATGCAAAGCATTAACACACAGATTGAAATATGAAAATTCCCTTTTAAAATCCCCCACACACAAACTCATACACATACTGAAAAAAATACAGAAATTCTCTCTGCAGAAGTCTGTTACAAGAAAAAGACAAAACAAAATTGGCCAAACACTCGCTAATTCTTGAAGGAAAAAAAATATACGGAAGGAAGTCAGTAGTCCCTTTTGGCCTGGTGTCCGGGTATATGGTGACGGGTTCACTGGGATCTTTTCTGGAGCAGTTCTTTTCAGGGGGCATTGAGAATTAATCTGGCAGGTTTTTTCCAGCTTCTCAGGAGAAATGTGGCCATCAGCCACATAAGTGGGCCAAATCAAACCCTGAGGCCAGCAAAGATTTCAGAGCAACAGCTAGTTGGTGTATTAAAAGCAAAATACTGCAGATGCTGGAAATCTGAAATAAAAACAAGAAATGCTGGAAATATTCAGCAGGTCTAGCAGCATCTGTGGAGAGAGAAGCAGAGTTAACGTTTCAGGTCAGTGACGCTTCTTCAGAACTCCTAGTTGGTGTAGTTGTTTTATGGAATGAAAATATTTTGTGTTGTGGCAGAAGACCAAGATTGCTCAGAGACTACCAAATTATCTTGATGCCAAAATTATCAGTTTCCAGTGATTCATCATCAGAAAATCTGTACCTCCTTCCACCCTTTCCCCTTGAGTTGACTCTACTCCACTTAGTGATGCCTGGTAACTCAGAATGTGCTGATTCTGACTCTATACCACTTCCGAACTGTTTGAACTGGTGGCTGTGAACGCCAGATCAAATGACGGTGCTTCTTTGTCAGAGGACTGGTGTAATTCTTGCCTTTCATGATGAGGCTGCACTGTCTGGCCAGGTGGAAAATCTTATGTATCTGAAAGCAGAAATGCAGAAAGGAAGAGTTGAGGTGAGGGAAGGGTGGGCGTGGGGTGGAAAACAGAAGTCCATGGTCACATCATCTGCAGCTTGTACTTCATGCCAGATAGTAGGGTAAGGGTGAAATGGGATTTGAGAAGTGTGTTACAACCGGGTGAGAGGGGTCCAGGGGTTCCCTCTCAGCCTTTGCCTGGTTTAACCATAACAGGGTTTAATTTTGAAAAACACCATGTTTTAGCTCCCCCTTAGTGAATCCTTGTTCACTGCTTTCCAATTTTTTTTCTTTTATTTTAATTATTTATTTTAGAGATACAGCACTGAAACAGGCTCTTCAAGTCTGTGCTGACCAACAACCACCCATTTATACTAACCCTACAGTAATCCCATATTCTCTACCACCTACCTACACTAGGGGCAACTTACAATGGCCAATTTACCTATCACCTGCAAGTCTTTGGCGTGGGAGGAAACCCACGCAGTCACAGGGAGAACTTGCAAACTCCTCACAGGCAGTACCCAGAATTGAACCCGGGTCCCTGGAGTTGTGAGGCTGCGGTGCTAACCACTGCGCCACTGTGCCGCCCCTGGCAACGAAATCAATTTAGACAGGTTTTCTTAGATTTAAACAAGAAAGGTAGAAGTTTATTAATCTTAAACTCTAATCCAGTTAACGACAACAAATATGTGACACGACCACGCTAGCATGCATATGTGATAAACAGACACACAGATAGAGACAGAAAAGTAGAGAAGAATAAAGGGAAAACATTTGAGGCAATTTCTGATAGTTATTTACTGTCCTTTGAGTTCAATGTGGAGTCTTTGGTTACCTGTAAGTCCTGCTATTCGTTGGGGCCCAGTTCATGCTTCAACTTGTTTCAATGTCGGAGTCTTTTCTCTCTTGAGGTGTACGTGTCTTCTTTGGGTCTGGTGGCTTGCGAGAAAGCAAGAGAGAGACCGCCAAGGAGAGGGGCTTCCTTGTTCCAGCTTCAATTGCAAAACTGCCTTCTGCTCCTTTCTGTGTGGCACAATTCAAAAATAAATCCCAGGTTGTCCAGCAGGTTAGTCATGTGACTAGCTCCTTATTTGGAACAGTCTCTCCTGTGAGGTTTATGGATTGTATTACCTTAGCAGGCCCTGGAATGCGGTTCTTTACACCTTCAGTGTCTGGTGATCAAAATCCATTTGAGTTAATTGGATCAGGGAATAAGTCTTTTGTCTCTCCAAGCACTGTCTCTTCGTATGCAAATGGCCTTCCAGCCCAGTGTCTGGTGATCTTCAAACAAGTCATTTCTTTAATAAATAAAAACAAGAAATGCTGGAAATACTCAGCAGGTCTGGCAGCATCTGTGGAGAGAGAAGCAGAGTTAACATTTCAGGTCAGTGACCCTTCTTCAGAACTGGCAAATATTAGAAATGTAAAAGGTTATAAGCAAGTAAAGTGGGGGTGGGGCAAGAGATAACAAAGGAGAAGGTGTAGATAGGACAAGGTCACAGAATAGCTGACCAGAAGGACATGGAGCAAAGATATGTTAATGGTGTGTTGAAAGACAAAGCATTAGTACAGAAAGGTGCAGGACAGCAGATTTCCAGCATCCGCAGTATTTTGCTTTTAAGTCATTTCTTTACTCCAGCAACAGTTTAAAATCAATGTTCATAAGACAAAATTAATAAGCCTTATTCTTGGCAGGTGGGGGTCTGCATGACAAGTGGCATAAGGCAGGAACATAGCATCATCAGTGAATACATTGCAATGTGTTTGCGTGATGTGCCTGCCATAGCTGAATAGCTGGAGCTATGTAGAAGCTGTGAAAAGTGGGCATGAGTCTGGTGACATCGGACAGTGTGAGGCTGAGGTGGACTTTCTGAACGTTAGACATGAGTCCTGGTGGCTGATGTGTGAGTGATGGGGGTGTGGTGTATTGAGCAGCTGGACAGGTTGGTGGTTTGGTGAGTAGGAGACGTCATATGAGAACTGACCCTGACGAGATATGTGAGGCCATTGAACTTTTTCCTACACTGCAGCCAGGTTTTTAGGGCCAGGCTACAGGAATTGACTTCCCTGGTCATCTGCTCCCATTCCCTTTTCAGGGTGTGCCTTGAGGACCACCTGCCCCCCCGCCCCCCACCTCCCCTGCAGAAACATGGCCTCTCTCCTCCTTTGCACCTCCATAACAAATGCCTCTTGTTGGTCCATTTGCTGTCCTGCATCTTCCATCCAAGACTTCCTGAGACTGTTGCAGTAGCTGCTGTATCTTGTGCAGCTCCCCTTGAAAAGGGGCAGGCTGTCTTTAAGAGGACCAGGCTAGCTGTACATCGTGCTAGCTACAC
Source organism: Heterodontus francisci (assembly GCF_036365525.1). Lineage (NCBI taxonomy): Eukaryota > Metazoa > Chordata > Chondrichthyes > Heterodontiformes > Heterodontidae > Heterodontus > Heterodontus francisci. The sequence goes on along the minus strand of NC_090375.1, from coordinate 100,889,338 downwards.
GTGTTTCTGGATCCCCTGTGAGCGTGCAGTCAGTCTGGAGCATGATTTGCACTGGGCTGCATGATATAATCATATTGATGCGTAGGCAGCAAAAAGTTTGCGCGCTACCTGCCTCAATGGGACTGGGCACGCGATAATCGCGCATCGCATCAACAGTCCATTGCCGGTAGAAATCAAATAAATCATGGCACACATATCTTTTCATACCTATTCCTTGATGGCATCTTCCAAATCATTATCAATCAGGTAGGGTTAGAGTTCATCTGATCACAATGTCAAGTGAGGTCAAGACCTGCACACCAGCAGCACAATAACCAGAATGCTGAGCCGAGTCAGTGGATATTGGGCCAAGTTTATGAAGTTGCACTTCTGGATCACTGTTAATGCATATTGCGATAACCCACATGCACGTCCTACAATTTGTTACAGATTAATAACATAAAATTCTGGAGCATGTGCCTGCAATTTCCCAATATGCCGTAACCAGACTGCAGGCATGTATTTGCAAAATGATCTCTTAGAATTCTGAGGATGTCACGTTGAAGTTGTGTAATGTTCTGATTAAATTACAACTTGAGTATTGCATTTAGTTCTGGTCACTGGAGGACAAGAAACAGCCTTGGAGCAGCTGAGAAGAATAACAAGGCTAATTCTCGTGCCAGTGTACTTAGAAAAGCTTCAGTGTTGAAAGGAGGTGCATCGGTTGGGGGCGGCGGGGAGGGTGTTGGTTTCCTATGTAGAAGATATTAAGTAAAACATTAAACGTCGGCCTGGAGCAGTATTTGAAACTAAACCATCACTGTAGATGAAGGGGTCAGTACCAATTAGAACTGATCACTTCATCATGCAGGTAGTGATTAATACTTGGAATAGACTACCAGAAAGAATGATGGAGGCAAGAACATATAGTGCGTTACCAAAAAGGTGAGTTGAAAAAAAAACTTATCTGTAAGTGGAGCCAGACGGTGCAATCCTGCTCCTCCCGACTCCACTGTGGTCTCGAAGACTATTGCAGCGCCCCTTGGACTCCTCAAAATCACTTCCCACACCCTTCTTAGGACCTACTCGAGGGCTGGTGGAGGGAAGGCAGCCAGCCCAACTTAGCCTTCATGGAATAAAAACAGAAAGTGCTGGAAGTACATCTGATGCTGCCAGACCTGCTGAGTATTTCCAGCACTTTCTGTTTTTATTTCAGATTTCCAGCATCCGCAGTATGTTACTTTTATTTTAGCCTTCATGGAACTGGCAAGGACACTAAATTATCATCTGCAACTCGCTGGCAATGTGCTGATGAGGCCCAAGCCCAAATTTTGGGCGAGTTTTAGGTTTCCAGATTCTGGCAAGTGTGCTCAGTGTGCTGTCTATTTCAGGTATGAAAATGAATTTTGCACCCCATGGTTTCAGATCGGTTGCCTGTATTGCACCTTCCCCTATTTTTCTTTCCATTGAATGGTAAAGAAAATTGAACAGGATGTATTCCAATGGCTGATCTGATATCCCAGTTTTATGCCCCTATAAAATTTGTAAATTTCTCCTCTTATGTCTTATCTGTCACTAACTTGTAGGAATCAGAGTAAATCTTCTTCCCAAACAACAAAAACTGCTACATGAAGCTGCATAGAAGATGCCATTATGTGCTAATGGGAAATGAAAAATAGCATCAGAGTACTCCTGCCTGGAATGTAATATGATTCCCTTGTTAACCTTGAGGTGATTTGCAAGGGTAACAGCATCTTTTATTGAGCTGTGTAAAAATGACAAAGGCAATTGAGAAGTCTTCTCCTTTAAGGTGATATAAGCAGGTAAGCTGTATTCCAGGGCAACTTTATCCCTGAAATTTGAATAAAGCTATTTGGATTTGGAGAATCTGAAACAAGTCTAAAAATTGCTTGATTCTTTTTTATATTATTTTTGCTGGCTGAAGCCGATAATACAATAAAAAGGATTTCTGCCTTTTCTACTTTTAGTGAAAAAGTCCCATTTTTCAGTGTGAACGGGACAGTACAGAATTGAAAATTGTAATGAAAAAACATTGACATCGCGCCTCAGACCTGTCCAATGCGATTTACAAGCAGACAGCCAGAGCTTATGCAGGAGCCCCATTAATATATTTAAATCAGGGTCCTATGATGCTATTATGGTCTGTGTTATTATGGTCCAAAATTGTTACCATCTTGGTCTCTGTTAATGAGGCATCCACTCAGCATTAAACCTGCCCACTATTCATCGGCATGACAAGGCAGGAAACAGCCAGATTGAGTGTAGATCAAAGGGAGCTGTGGGGGATATTGGAAACAGGTCTGATAATTTCATGTTATTGCATTGGGAGGTTTGAGGCTGAAGACTTTGCTAACTTCAACTCCATGCTCCTTTTCCAAAGTTTCTCAGACTTTTAGAGTCCTCCATTAACTCCCTTGATTATTCTTATTATTCATTCATGGGATGTGAGCATCGCTGGCTAGGCCGCCATTTATTGCCCATTCTCAATTGCCCTCGAGAAGGTGGTGGTGAGCCATGTTCTTGAACTGCTGCGGTACATGCGGAGTTAGGGAGAGAGTTCTAGGATATTGACCCAGGGACAGTGAAGAAGTGATGATATAGTTCCATGTCAGAATGGAGTGTGACTTGTAGGGGAACTTCCAGGTGGTGGTGTTCCCATGAGTCTGCTGCCCTTGTCCTTCTAGGTGGTGGAGATCACAGGTTTGGAAGGTGCTGTTGAAGGAACCTTGGTGAGTTGCTGCAGTGTATCCTGTAGATAATACACACTGCTGCTACTGTGCACCAGTGGTGGAGGGAGTAAATGTTTAAGGTGGTGGATGTGATGCCAATCAAGCCCCCTAGGCTGCTTTGTCATAGAGAGCCATAGAGTCATAGAATCATAGAGAGATACAGCAGTGAAACAGGCCCATCGGCCCACCGAGTCTGTGCCGACCAACAACCACCCATTTATACTAATCCTACATTAATCCCATATTCCCTACCACATCCCCACCATTCTCCTACCACCTACCTACACTAGGGGCAATTTACAATGGCCAATTTACCTATCAACCTGCAAGCCTTTGGCTGTGGGAGGAAACCGGAGCACCCGGCGGAAACCCACGCAGTCACAGGGAGAACTTGTCCTGGAATTTGTCCTGGATGGTGTCCAACTTCTTGAGTGTTGTTGGAGCTGCACTCATCTAGTCAAGTAGAGAGTATTCCATCACACTCCTGACTTGTGCTTTGTATATGATGGACAGGCTTTGGGGAGTCAGGAGGTGAGATACTCGGCACAGAATTCCCAGCCTCTGACCTGCACTTGTAGCCACAGTATTTATATGGCTAGTCCAGTTCACTTTCTGGTCAATGGTAACCCTTGGATGCTGATTGTGGAGGAAATGCCATTGAATGCCAAAAAGAGATGGTTAGAATCTCTTTTGTTGGAGATGGTCATTGCTTGGCACTTGTATGGCGTGAATGTTACTGTTAATCTGTTTTGCCCTATTTTTTAAAGTGTTACTGCAGGCCAGTACTCAGTATCTGCCCTGCTGGATTTTCTGCCACTTAAACAGGTAACTCTTTATCAGTGCTTGAATTGCAAGTGCGGCTCTCCAATTAAATTTAAACGAGGCTCGACATTTAAAATACGTGAACCTCTTGCTGACAATAATGGGCAAGTGAGCATTTTGATTGCTTCATTCATCACCCACTCACTTGTCTCTAAAGACCAGAATCGGGGCTCAGAGGTTTAAGCAAGTAATGCCACTTTATATTCATGACATTTTTTCTCTAAAATTTGCAAAAGGAAGTTTAACTCCGAGATCTTTCCAATGTTTTGCTTTTCAGCAGAATATTATATAATTATCCAATTTTCCACGTAATTAGAACTTAATAATGTAATAGTCCTTCAGACATTTTATACTTGTGCATGAAAAATCTACTGTGGCTATAGAAAATAAAACTGATGTGATAGCTAGTTTTTATAACCAATTCATCTTTATCTTATTATATTCATCTCTCACTTGGCTATTGAAGATCCCATGGAATGACTTTGAAGAAGTGAAGTTATTCCCTCTGAAGTGTCCTGACCAATATTTAACCTTCAGCCAACAGCACTAAATCAAATTACCTCAATTTTACATATCTTTTTGAAGGGCCCATCAACTATCACACAAGATTCACTGTGGAACTCCCTGCCTTTCTAGAAGGTGTCATTTGAAGCAATGTACACAACCAATGCTTTTTTGTACACACTTTTGTCATCCCAAACTGCGTTAAATATTTTCTGAATGGTGGAGAGAATGACAACAACAACTTGTATTTTCATAGCACCTTATATATAGCAAAATGTCCCAAGGCACTTCACAGGACTGCTATCAAATAAAATGTGATGCCAAGCCACATAAGGAGATAATAGAGCAGATGACCAAAAGCTTGGACAAAGGGGTAGGTTTTAAGGAGCATAATGAAGGAGCAAAGAGAGGCAGAGAGGTTTAGAGAGAGAATTCCAAAGCTTAGCACCATGGCAGCTGAAGGCATGGCTGCCTCTTAACAATCTGCTGGTGTGTAACCACACACAGTGAATTATGCAGGTCAATGCCTGGTATCCTAGCAATAGTCATGATACCTTCATTCTCTGGCAGTCGACAGTACCCTCTGTATTTGAGCTACCACAACAAGCCAGAGGGAGGCTACTGGGCAGCAAGGGCTATCCACTAACGACATGGCTCATGACTCCGGTGTGCAACCCACACACATGTGGGCAAAATGCATACAATAAAAGCCATGTGATAGAGCAGACTATTGGCATGCTGAAACAATGCTTCCATTGCCTGGGCTCTCTGAAGGAGCCCTGCAGTACTTGGCAGAGTAAGTACCAAGATTCGTCATTGTCCGCTGCATGTGCACAACCTTGCCATCATGAGGGCACATCCCCTGCCACCAGCTATATGGTGACCAGCTGAAGAATAGGGGGAAGAGAAGGAAGAGGGAGAGAGGAAGGAGGCAACCAACACAGCCCCTTTCTGGCTGGGCTGCCCATGAACGATTCATCTGTGATACCAGTCAACCCAACCCCAATTCCCCATTTATCAACAGCCCATACCTTATCTTCTCTCTGTTTTTGACCATCGCAGCATCTATTTAGTCACAAAGCAATGGGGTCAACCACTGTCTCCTCCATTGGGGTAAGGAAATGCAGCCAGGTCTGCTCCTGCCGATTAACACCTGTTGTCTCCATTGAAGCAAAAATTTGTCCTGCACAAGAGAGGGAGGTGTGTCAGTGAGTGTGGTGATGTAAACCTCTATGGATATGGATCAAACATAAAGCTGTAAGTGAGAAAATGGGTAACAAAGGAGATCAGGATGGGCCGGTAACTAAAAGGGAAAATAAATAGGAAGAATATAAAAGGATATAGGGCATATATATAGGGCAAGAAACTGGGATTTGAGAAGGCCAATAAATTGTCCCTGTTCCAGCAGGCTGCTACTGTAAATTTGAAAGGAGTTCCATTGATTAACACCCAGATACACCAGATCCCAAGCATAGGAGGAAGTTTCTGTGATGAACTTGTAAAGATGTAACCTCTGGCCACCCCTACAAGGCCATCAACATATGAAAGAACCAAGGCCTGGGGCAGAGATTCCTTAAGTCAGGAGTTTTGGCACCCGGCCTAGTCAGGGCTGGTGTAGGGTCAGCACAGGTATACCTGACATAGGAACATCGGAAGATAGGAACAGGAGTCGGCCATTCAGCCCCTCGAGCCTGTCCCGCCATTCAATCAGAGTAAGGCTGATCCACGGCCTAACTCCATATACCTGCCTTTGGCCCAGATCCCTTAATATCTTTGCTTAACAAAAATCTATCTATCTCAGATTTAAAATTAACAACTGTTCTTGCTTCCACTGCTGTTTGTGGGAGAGAGTTCCAAACCTCTACCACCCTTTGCATGAAGAAGTGCTTCCTAACATCTCTCCTGAACGGTCTGGTCCTAATTTTTAGACTATGCCCCCTAATTTTAGAATCTCCAACCAGTGGAAATAGTTTATCTTTATCTAGCCTGTCTTTTCCTGTTAATATCTTGAAGACTTCCAACAGATCACCCCTTAACCTTCGAAATTCTAGCGAAAACAGGCCTAATTTGTGTAATCTCTCCTCGTAACTTAACCCCTGTATTCTAGGTATCATTCTTGTAAACCTACGTTGCACTCCCTCCAAGGCCAATATATCCTTCCGAAGGTGTGGTGCCCAGAACTGCTCACAGTACTCCAAGTGGGGTCTAACTAGGGTTTTGTACAGCTGCAGCATAGCCTCTGTGTCTTTATACTCCAATCCTCTAGATATAAAGACTAGCATTCCATTAGACTTTTTGATTATTTTCTGCACTTGCTCGTGGCATTTTAAAGATCTATGCACCTGAACCCCGAAGTCTCTTTGGACATTCACTGTACTTAACCTCTTCCCATTTAGAAAGTACCCTGCTCTATCCTTTTTTGGTCCAAAATAGATAATCTCACACTTGCCCGCATTGAAATCCATCTGCCACAGTTTTGCCCACTCACCTAGTCTGTCAATATCTCTTTGCAATTTTATGCTATCATCTAGATTGTCTACAATGCTGCCTAACTTTATATCATCAGCAAATTTGGATATATGACTTACTATGCCATCATCCAAGTCGTTAATGAATAATGTGAATAATTGAGGCCCCAACACAGATCCCTGGGGCACACCACTAGTCACACCCTGCCAATCGGAGTACTTACCCACTTTCCCCACTCTCTGTCACCTACCAGTCAACTAACTTCCTAACCATGCCAATAATTTGCCCTCAACTCCATGGGCTTCTACCTTAGTTAACAGTCTCTTATGTGGGACTTTAACAAATGCCTTCTGGAAGTCCATATAAATAACATCCATAGACATTCCCCTGTCCACTACTTTAGTCACCTCTTCAAAAAATTCAATGAGATTTGTCAGGCATGACCTTCCCGTCATGAATCCATGCTGGCTGTCCCTGATTAACTGAAATTTTTCTAGGTGTTCAGTCACCCTATCCTTGATTATAGACTCCAGCAACTTGCCCACCACAGATGTCAGGCTAACTGATCTGTAATTTCCTTGGTTCCCCCTTTCACCCTTCTTAAAAAGTGGAGTGACATGTGCAACTTTCCAATCCAGAGGGACCACTCCTGAATCTAGGGAATTCTGAAAGACTATAGTTAGGGCATCGACAATGTGCTCCCCAACTTCCTTTAACACCCTTGGATGGAAACCATCAGGTCCTGGGGATTTCTCACTCTTTATTTTTTTTTATTTTAGAGATACAGCACTGAAACAGGCCCTTCAGCCCACCGGGTCTGTGCCAACCATCAACCACCCATTTATACTAATTCTACATTATTTCCATAGTCCTACCACATCCCCATCTTCCCCTACCACCTACCTATACTAGGAGCAATTTATAATGGCCAATTTACCTATCAACCTGCAAGTCTTTGGCTGTGGGAGGAAACCAGAGCACCCAGCGAAAACCCACACAGTCACAGGGAGAACTTGCAAACTCTGCACAGGCAGTACACAGAATTGAACCCTGGTCGCTGGAGCTGTGAGGCTGCTGTGCTAACCACTGCGCCACTGTGCCACCCCATTTAGTTCCATTAATTTCCTTGTTACTGATGATTTACTTACGTTAATTGTACTAAGTCCCTGTCCCCTATCGGCTATTAATTTTTTCGGGACTTCCGGCAAATTATCCTCCTTTTCAACTGTAAATACTGAGGCAAAGTAATTGTTCAACATGTCTGCCATTTCCCTATTATCAATGACAATATCGCCATTTTCAGCCTTTAGTGGCCCTAAATTGCCCTTGACCACCCGCTTTCCCTTTATGTAACTATAAAATTTCTTCTTATTGATTTTGATGTCCCTTGCAAGTTTCCTTTCATAATCTCTTTTAGTAGCTCTTATAAGCTGCTTTGTGACCCTTTGCTGGTCTTTGTATCTATCCCATTCGGCCGGATCTGTGCTGCGTTTTGCATTTTTGTAAGCCCTTTCTTTTTGTTTTATGCTATCCCTAATCTCTTTAGTTGTCCATGGCTGTTTTTTTTCTGTGAAGTGGAGCTTTTTCCTCTCAGGGGTATATACTCGCTCTGTATTTCGTTAAATGTTTCTTTAAATATTCTCCACTGTTCTTCAGTCGTTTGACCCATTAACAGATCTACCCAGTTTACCGTGGACAGTCTCTGTCTCATTCCGGTAAAGTCAGTTTTACCCAAGTCTAAAATTCTAGTAGCTGATTCGTGCTTTTCATTTTCAAACGCTACCTTGAATTCAATCATGTTGTGATCACTATTTGATAAATGTTCACACACAGTTAGGCTACTAATTAAATTTGGCTCATTACTCATAATTAAATCTAATATTGCCTGTCCCCTTGTTACATCTGGGACATATTGCTGTAGGAAACTATCCCGGACACATTCCAGAAATTCACTACCTTTCTGACAGGTACTAGTCTGCCTCTCCCAATCTATGTGTAAGTTAAAATCCCCCGTTAATACTGCTCTGCCTTTGTTACACACTTGCCTAATTTGTGCATTTATACAATCTAACACCTCAGAACTGCTACCAGGGGGTCTATACACAACACCTATTACAGTTTTAGATCCTTTTCTGTTCCTCAATTCCACCCATAAGGTGGATGCTTTCCCCTCATTATATCCTCCCTCACCAATGAGGTGATATTATTTCTAATCAGTAAGACTACTCCACCCCCTCTGCCATTTTCCCTGTCCCTCCTGTAAACTTTATAACCAGGTATATTTAGTTCCCAGTCCCGACCATCCTGCAGCCACTTCTCCGCAATGGTCACCACATCATAATCTTCCATTTGAATTTGCGCCTGCAGCTCATCTAGTTTATTCCTTACACTCCATGCATTTGTATTTAGAACTCTTATTTGGGCTATACCCCCTAACCTGTCCCTCAGCACTGATGCTTTATTTGCCTGTTTATTATTTCTCTCTTCTGGTTTAACCAGTATACTTCCTGCAGTTTGGTAACAACCTCTGTCAAGACCAGTGAGCTTCAACTAGTATTTATGACCTCATCGGCGCAGGCACCACAAATGTGGCCACAAACTGTGACAGGACCGTTACATGCGCTTTTCCCCATGATGCTGTTCACTTCCACAGAGTCTGAGACAGAGACCTTGGGCAGATCTGCCTGCCTCTAAGCTGCCGATAAAGTATAAAGTATGTATACAGACTGTATATGAACTGTTGGCTGTGAGCGCAGGAGCGAGTGATGGTGTTAGTTCATCATCAGTGTCTTGCTCGTCCACCTGTTGCTCTACCACCACTGCCCCTCTTCCATGAATTTTCAGGGCCGATAGATCCAGTCGAAGAGCTAGCACCAGGACAGGTGAAATGGGCTGAATGGCCTTCTCAGTACTGTAATTTCTATGAAAAGCATTTGCTTTCTGATTTATATGAATTTTTCCAAATCATGAAACAAATCCTTTCTTTCAGTTTTGATCTTTTCTTCCTGTCTTTAAGTCATTTTTCCTTAACTATCGCCTTAAAAGAACTGACAGCATGTTTACTGTCAGTCCTTTTCCAATGTTATCACAAGGTAGCGGGTATATGATTTATCCCATATTTTCATGACTTGCTATTTGGAAGTCCTTGCTTTGCCTCCTCATGATGAGATCAGAAATCCGCCACAGGTGGAATCGCTGGTGTGAACTCACACACTACCACTTCAGGACAGCTCAATTCATGTTCACTTCCACCCTGAACAAGCAGCTTTAAACAATGTAATTATCTGAATACCGCAGTGAAACAGTGGAAATGCCAGATTCACTGTCTGGTTGCTCTGTGTGTGTTCTGATTTCATCGTGAGTTTTCCATTCTTTTCTACTCGGGAAATGGAGAAGAGAAATAAGAAAGGAAATGAGGATAGCTCGTTGCAAGCAGTAAGCCTCCTTCAAGATTCATCAACAATGAGCACTGAACCTTTCATACAAATAAAATGAACAGGAATCTTCAGCACTCATTACATATTCTATTTTTTCAATGACTATCCGCCTCCTGCTAGAACGCTGTGCATCTTTAAATTATTCAATTCTGTATGTTTAATTACTGTGACCTTTTCTCAGTTCATTCTTAATCTTATGAGTCACTTAGACTACCTGGGTTGCTATGACATCTTTTTTCTGTTGATAATTATGGTTTAACTGAGGGCCCAAAACTTTGATTCAAAAGCTGTCTGCTTCCTTCACAAAGCAGTTTCAATATTTAAATAAGAATGGTAGTATTGAACAGGTTTCTATACAGGAAATGCAAGTGAATGGTAATAAAGTTCTACCAGGTATAAAAATTTCATAGCAAGCAAGGTGTTTAGTATAGCGTGATCACAAGTGTAAAAATAACTGAAAAATTATAGATGTTTAACTAGAGCTTTAGCATTTGAATGATAAGTATGACTTTATTAATAGGCTTTACTCCAAACAAGTAGTTACCAGAGGGGCAAAAAAGCAGTTTCATAGCAGTTTGGCCCAGTGACATTTTGTTTTACTCATTCATGGGATGTGGGCGTCGCTGGCTAGGCCAGCATTTATTGCCCATCCCTAATTGCCCTTGAGAAGGTGATGATGAACTATCTTCTTGAACCACTGCAATCCATGTGTTGTAGGTACACCCACAGTGCTGTTAGCAAGGGAGTTCCAGGATTTTAACCCAGTGCAGTGAAGGAACGGCGATATAGTTCCAAGTCAGGATGGTGTGTGACTTGGAGGGGAATTTGCAGGTGGTGGTGTCCCCATGCATTTGCTGCCCTTGTCCTTCTGGGTTTGCAGATTTGGAAGGTGCTGTCGAAGAAGCCTTGGTGTGTTGCTGCAGTGCACCTTGTAGATGGTACACACTGCTGCCACTGTGCACCGGTGGTGGAGGGAGTGAATGTTTGTGAATGGGGTGCCAATCAAGCAGGCTGCTTTGTCCTGGATAGTGTTGAGCTACTTGAGTGTTGTTGGAGCTGCACCCATCCAGGCAAGTGGAGAATATTCCATCATACTTCTGACTTGTGCCTTGTAGATGGTGGACAGGCTTTGGGGAGTCAAGAGGTGAGTTACTCGCCGCAGGATTCCTAGCCTCTGACCTGCTCTTGTAGCCACGGTATTTATATGGCTACTGCAGTTCAGTTTCTGGTCAATGGTAACCCCTAGGATGTTGATAGTGGGGGACTGAGCGATCGCAATGCCATTGAATGTCAAGAGGAGATGGTTAGATTCTCTCTTGTTGGAGATGGTCATTGCCTGGCACTTGTGTGGCATGAATGTTACTTGCCATTTATCAGCCCAAGCTTGGATATTGTCCAGGTCTTGCTGCATTTCTACACAGACTGTTTCAGTATCTGAGGAGTCACGAATGGTGCTGGACATTGTGCAATCATCAGCGAGCAACCCTCCTTTTGACCTTATGATTGAAGGAAGGTCATTGATGAAGCAGCTGAAGATGGTTGGGTCTAGAACACTACCCTGAGAAACTCCTGCAGTGATGGCCTGGAACTGAAATGATTGACCAACAACCACAATCATCTTTCTTTGCATTAGGTAAGACTCCAACCAGCGGAGAGTTTTCCCCCTGAATCCCATTGACTTCAGGTTTGCTAGGGTTCCTTGATGCCATCCGGTATTTCAAATATTGCAGAAGCAAATACAATTGTTCCTTTTACTCCAATAAAATATTTACAGAGGTCAAATTTAGTGTAGCAAGAACTACCCACAAAAAATGTTTAAAATGTGCAGGGTACTGTGTAAATATAATTTTGTGTGCATATGATTAGATTAGCATGATCCTAGCAACCAGCACATCCTTACTTGGCTGATTAATATTCATGTTTTTTACAATATGCCCAGTAAAGGTCTTTCTTTATTAATTAGGTATAATCAAAACCATCTCAAATATGTCTCTTGGACATTCCCATTACTTGACAGAAAATAGAGAACAGTAAAGGAAAGAAAATCATAGAATTACACGGTTTAACTTGGAAGCAATTATTAATTTGTCATGAAAAGCTCACTCTGAAGAAAAGTTAAAATAAAATGAAGTGGTTTTATAGATTTAAGGTTGTAATTAGTTTAAAATGGACAGGTTATAAGGACTGGTTATAAAGTGACTTGGTATAAATTTGATTGATTATGTGGATTTAAATTTACATCAAGAATAATTTTGTGAAAACTATTTCAATACGCTGGGCTGAATTTTATCCGTTGGATGCAGGTCCCGACGTCGGCATCGGTAGCGGGTAGAGCTTCCATTGGGGCAATGTTTGGCCAGGAAAATGAATTCAAGTGGCAGCTGGCCAATTAAGATTCAGGAGGCGCAGGGACTGTCAGGTGAGAGGGCGGTGGTGGCAACGGAGGTGGTGAAGGCAGTGTCTGGTAATGGCTCGGAAACTAATGGCAGCATAATTTAAGAGCTGACAGGCCAGCACTCAGTATTGCCTATTGTTCCTGTGCCCCTGCCTGACTGTTGCCTGCTGTTCCAGATCCCCTGCCTGACTGTTGCCTGCTGTTCCAGATCCCCTGCCTGACTGCTGCCTGCTGTTCCAGATCCACTGCCTGACTGCTGCCTGCTATTCCAGATCCCCTGCCTGACTGTTGCCTGCCGTTCCAGATCCCCTGCCTGACTGCTGCTTGCTGTTCCAGATCCCCTGCCTGACTGTTGCCTGCTGTTCCAGATACTCTGCCTGACTGTTGCCTGCTGTTCCAGATCCCCTGCCTGACTGTTGCCTGCTGTTCCAGATCCCCTGCCTGACTGTTGCCTGCTGTTCCAGATCCCCTGCCTGACTGCTGCCTGCTGTTCCAGATCCTCTGCCTGACTGTTGCCTGCTGTTCCAGATCCCCTGCCTGACTGCTGCCTGCTGTTCCAGATCCCCTGCCTGACTGGTGCCTGCTGTTCCAGATCCCCTGCCTGACTGTGGCCTGCTGTTCCAGATCCCCTGCCTCACTGTTGCCAGGTGTTCTAGATCACCCGCTTGACTGTTGCCTGCTGTTCCAGATCCCCTGCCTGACTGTTGCCTGCTGTTCTAGATCACCCGCCTGACTGTTGCCTGCTGTTCCATATCCCCTGCCTGACTGCTGCCTGCTGTTCTAGATCACCTGCCTGACGTTTGACTGCTCTTCCAGATTCCCTGCCTGACTGTTGCCTGTTGTTCTAGTTTGCCTGCCTGACTGTTGCCTGCTGAACCAGAGACCCTGCCTGACTGCTGCCTGCTGTTCCAGATCCGCTGCCTGACTGTTGCCTGCTGTTCTAGATCGCCTGCCTGACTGTTGCCTGCTGTTCCAGATCCCCTGCCTGACTGTTGCCTGCTGTTCCAGATCCCCTGCCTGACTGGTGCCTGCTGTTCCAGATCCCCTGCCAGACTGGTGCCTGCTGTTCCAGATCCCCTGCCTGACTGTTGCCTGCTGTTCAAGATCCCCTGCCTGACTGGTGCCTGCTATTCCAGATACCCTGCCTGACTGGTGCCTGCTGTTCCAGATCCCCTGCCTGACTGGTGCCTGCTGTTCCACACATCACCTGCCTGACTGCTGCCTGCTGTTCCAGATCCCCTGCCTGACTGGTGCCTGCTATTCCAGATCCTCTGCCTGACTGTTGCCTGCTCTTCCAGATCTCCTGCCTGACTGGTGCCTGCTATTCCAGATCCTCTGCCTGACTGTTGCCTGCTGTTCCAGATCCTCCGTCTGACTGGTGCCTGCTGTTCCAAATCCCCTGCCTGACTGTGGCCTGCTGTTCCAGATCCCCTGCCTCACTGTTGCCAGGTGTTCTAGATCACCCGCTTGACTGTTGCCTGCTGTTCCAGATCCCCTGCCTGACTGTTGCCTGCTGTTCTAGATCACCCGCTTGACTGTTGCCTGCTGTTCCATATCCCCTGCCTGACTGCTGCCTGCTGTTCTAGATCACCTGCCTGACGTTTGACTGCTCTTCCAGATTCCCTGCCTGACTGTTGCCTGTTGTTCTAGTTTGCCTGCCTGACTGTTGCCTGCTGAACCAGAGACCCTGCCTGACTGCTGCCTGACTGTTGCCTGCTGTTCTAGATCGCCTGCTTGACTGTTGCCTGCTGTTCTAGATCACCTGCCTGACTGTTGCCTGCTGTTCTAGATCCCCAGCCTGACTGTTGCCTGCTGTTCCATATCCCCTGCCTGACTTCTGCCTGCTGTTCTAGATCCCCTGCCTGACGTTTGACTGCTCTTCCAGATTCCCTGCCTGACTGTTGCCTGTTGTTCTAGATCGCCTGCCTGACTGTTGCCTGCTGAACCAGATCCCCTGCCTGACTGCTGCCTGCTGTTCCAGATCCGCTGCCTGACTGCTGCCTGCTGTTCCAGATCCCCTGCCTGACTGCTGCCTGCTGTTCCAGATCCCCTGCCTGACTGCTGCCTGCTGTTCCAGATTCCCTGCCTGACTGTTGCCTGCTGTTCCAGATCCCCTGCCTGACTGTTGCCTGCAGTTCCAGATCCCCTGCCTGACTGTTGCCTGCTGTTCCAGATCCCCCGTCTGACTGTTGCCTGCTGTTCCAGATGTCCTGCCTGACTGTTGCCTGCAGTTCAAGATCCCCTGCCTGACTGTTGCCTGCTGTTCCAGATCCCCTGCCTGACTGCTGACTGCTGTTCCAGATCCCCTGCCTGACTGCTGCCTGCTGTTCCAGATCCCCTGCCTGACTGCTGCCTGCTGTTCCAGATCCCCTGCCTGACTGCTGCCTGCTGTTCCAGATTCCCTGCCTGACTGTTGCCTGCTGTTCCAGATCCCCTGCCTGACTGTTGCCTGCAGTTCCAGATCCCCTGCCTGACTGTTGCCTGCTGTTCCAGTTCCCCCGTCTGACTGTTGCCTGCTGTTCCAGATGCCCTGCCTGACTGTTGCCTGCAGTTCAAGATCCCCTGCCTGACTGTTGCCTGCTGTTCCAGATCCCCTGCCTGGCTGTTGCCTGCAGTTCAAGATCCCCTGCCTGACTGTTGCCTGCTGTTCCAGATCCCCCGCCTGACTGCTGCCTGCTGTTCCAGATCCCCTGCCTGACTGCTACCTGCTGTTCCAGATCCTCTGCCTGACTGCTGCCTGCTATTCCAAATCCTCTGCCTGACTGCTGCCTGCTGTTCCAGATCCTCTGCCTGACTGCTGCCTGCTGTTCCAGATCCCCTGCCTGACTGCTGCCTGCTGTTCCATATCCCCTGCCTGACTGCTGCCTGCTGTTCCAGATCCCCTGCCTGACTGCTGCCTGCTGTTACAGATCCGCTGCCTGACTGTTGCCTGCTGTTCTAGATCGCCTGCTTGACTGTTGCCTGCTGTTCTAGATCACCTGCCTGACTGTTGCCTGCTGTTCCAAATCCTCTGCCTGACTGCTGCCTGCTGTTCCAGATCCCCTGCCTGACTGTTGCGGTGGCTGTGTGCCTTATCTTCACGTTCTGAGTACAATGGAAGAGCAGGCGATGGAACTGACAAGGCAAATAGGCAGCCGCTCCATATCAGATGGTGAGATGGGATGCCCGCCCAAGAGGGTGAGTGTGGATGACCTGGGCACAAGGGTAAATGTGGCACAAACAAGCCATGGTGCTCATGTGTCCACCACTGGAGACATGGAACTCCACAGTAGGGGTGGTTGGGATGTCGTGATGGGAACCCCATAACCCTTCAATCTATCTGTTCTCGCATGCTGGTCATGCCCATGGACAGTAACAAAGAGCTGGAGAGACTGGGGGACACCTGGCTGCCTCTGAGGAGGAGAAGGGAGCCTCAGAGGGTGCACCATCACATCATTCCCCCATACCCTCCACCAGCACAGATGGTGGGTGTCCGGTTGCGGCTAAATTTGGCCACACAACCTGGTGAGCACATCATAGAGACACGCGAGCAGCAGACAGAGGCTGTGATAGCCGAGGCCACTGGCAGTCGGAGGACTGTGGGAGACCAGGCCTTTGCTGAGCCCCAGGCTGATAACGTGCCTGTCATCGGCAACACAGGAGATGCTACAGCTGCAGCGACAGGTAAGACAACATCTGGCAGAGATGCCAGAGATGATGCATGTCCAGGAGCAAATGGTGGAGGAGTCCATTCAGGCCTTGAGTGCTTCCTTGTCTCTGATGGGTGCATGTCTGACTTCCTCCATTGAGAGATTGGCGAATCTTCATGGAGAGCTGTCTGCAGCAGACCAATCAGTGACTGCCGGAGATGTGTACAGACCACACCATCACCTTGTCTATGAACTCAATGCAGCAGTGGCAAGGCGAGAGAGGGATGAGATACCTGGACTCTCCCCCAGGTCCTCGACCCTCTTAGGTCAGCAGAGAGATGCAAATGTGCCTTGCAAGGGAGGAGGAGTGACTACCTCCCTCATCTGTGGGCTCCTCTCAGGGTTCTCCTGGTGTTTCCAGCAGTTCCTCAGTCTGTTTGCTGGTGACTCCAATGATACCTCCTTCCCCAATGACAGAGGAGGGTCCAGCACCTGTGCAGGAGAATCTCAGTATGCCGGCGCCCACTAGGCCTCAGGCAGCCAGAGGAATGCCGCTATGGTCATCCCTTGCCGCGGGGCAGCAAGGTCAGCAGCCTGCCTCCACTTCAGCTGACAGCTCAGAGGGTGCACCATGCAGGAGCACCCAGAAAAAATTTAAAAAGAGCACCTGGATGCACTTAGGCGTTCACGGGTGAAGGTACATTCCAGAAGAAAGAGGTTGCATTTGGTGTCACGTGGAATAATAATATGCATTGTTCTCAGTTCGTCTTCTTCCTATTGTTGATGTCCATGGCAACTTCATATAGACCCTGCTTCTCAAGGTGTTGGATGCGAGTGCCCAAGGCACTGGTGCTCCATGCTTTGGCCTTGCCACTGTGCAGTGTGCACCTGGGCGCTGCAGTGCAGAAGGAAGGAGTCTACAACAGAGCTGCTTAAAGGTAAAGCTTTATTGGTGCAGTTCCAGAAGCTGGCAAGTGTATTAGGAAAAGTGAAAATATAAGGGCATCTCGGTTCTCTCTTGCATGTATCTCATGGTACCTTTCCTGATGTCCCTGGGGTCCTTCACCTGGCACAGCCTGGGCAGCATCCTCCTTTGCATCCTCTTCATTGGAAAAGGCATCACACTCCACGATATCCTCACTGGTCAGTGCCTCTCTCCCTCTGTAGCACCAGGCTGTGCACTGCACAGCAGACCACCACGATACATGAGACTCTCAATGGGGCACAGTGAAGGGCTCCACCAGATCAATCCAGGCAACGGAATCTCATCTTAAGCAGACCAATAGCCTGCTCGATAGCTGTTCGGGTTGATCTGTGGAATGTGTTGTACCTCTCCTCTGCATTCATGCGTGGATTCCTCACAGGTGTTAGTAGCCACACCCTCAGTAGGTAACCCTTGCTTCCTAGTATCCAACCCTGAAGGGGTATGGAGTTTGGGGGGACAGAAAAGTTCTGGCACCTGGAACTGGTGAAGTACGTAGGTATCGTGGCTACTACCTGGGAACATTGCACAGACCTGTAGGATCCTTCTGCTGTGGTTGCAGACCAGTTGTACATTGAGCGAGTGGAAGTCCTTCCTGTTGATGAAGGCCGCTGCCTGATCTGTGGGAGCCTTGATGGCCATATGCACGTAGTCGATGGCACCCTGCACCTGAGGGAAACAAGCATTGGCCCTGAAACCTATAGCCCTCTCAGCTTGAGTGTCTGGATCAGTGTGAAAGTGTACATAGTTGCCGGTCTTCCTGAACGAGGCTTTGGTGACCTCCTATATGCACCGATGCACCGCAGACTGTGAGATTCCACACACATCTCCAGTTGATCCCTGGAATGATCTAGTGCCATGGTAACCTTCAACGACACTGGCATAGCGTGCCCACCAACTTCCATGGGCCTAAGCTCATCCTGCATCATGGCGCATAGGTCAACGACGGCCTCGCTGAGAAGATGGAGTCTTCGGAGCCACTGCTGCTCGGGCATCTGCATGTAGTTGAGCCTTGGCTGGTAGACCCTCTCTGAAGGGTAGATTATTCTGTGTGCAGGAGGCTGTTGGCGTACCCCTCTGTATCCTTCTCCAACCTCCCGTTCCTGAGGCTGGCCCTCCTATGGACCCCCAAGTTGCTGATGTGGCCCTACTGATGCCTAAACCTCCCTCCCTCTATGCTGCCCCTTCTCCTCAACATAGACCCCGAAATAAGAGTGAATGAAGCCCATGACAGGCTGGCTCTCCCTAAGCTCAATGCCCTCCCAACATACAGCTCCTTCCCCTTCCCCTCACTTGACACATCTGCTGAGGTGGCACTGCCCTGATGGCACCCTGGTATGGCTCCTCTGCAGTGCTGACACCTTTACTCCCACTCCTGACGGCGATTCCCAATGCCCTCTCCCCTCACTGCCAAGTAACACTGCTGCACCCGATGGCTTCCCAGTGAATCGAACACTGAGCACCTGCCTCCTACTCACCTCCTTTAATCAGGCAGCCTCTGAAGTCTCATAGTTGCCATTCGCCATCAGTTAAATCGGACCCAGTGAGTAAAATTGCTGTCAAATGGGCTCTTAAACATCTCAATTGCCTTCCCGCCATGTGGATGTGCGAGTCCGCCCTCCATGTCGGCCACCGACAGTAAAATGCAGAAGAGATGTCAAGATGGCGGACTTCCCGTCTGATGCCCTTCATCCCAATTTTATGCCCCCTCCCCACCTCCATTTCTGTTTCCTACGGTAGCTTAAAATTCAGCCCTCTGTAGTTGGATGTATACTGATGTACTTGACACAACAACATAAATCTTATATTAGAAGTACAACAATTTTACCTCTCAACCCTCTGGCTCAATGGCCTGTGTGGTCTAGTCCTGCTTCTATTTCTTATTTCATATTTCTTACAGAAATCATAGAAAATTTAAAGCACAGAAAGAGGTCACTTGGCCCATCTTGACCACGCTGACTGAAAAACAATCCACCTATTCTAATCTCACTTTCCAGCATTTGATCTGTAGCCCTGCAGATTACAGCACTTGAAGTGCATATCCAGACTCCTTCTGAATGAGTTGAGAGTTTCTGCCTCAACTACCCTTTCAGGCAGAGAGCTCCAGACCTCCACCACCCTCTGAGTGAAAAAGTTTTTCCTCATCTCCCCTCTACCAATCCCTTACCAATTTTTCTACCAATCACTTTAAATCTATGCCCCCTCATCACTGACCTCTCTGCTAAGGTCAATAGACCTTTCACTTCCAGGCCCCTCAAAATTTTGTACATTTCAATCAGATCTCCCCTCAGCCTTCTCTGTTCCAAAGAGAACAACCCCAGCCTATCCAATCTTTCCTCATAGTTGCATTTTTCCAATTCTGGCAATGTCCTTGTAAATTTCCTCTGTACCCTCTCTAGAGTAATTACATCTTTTCTGTAATGAGGTGACCAGAACTGCACACAGTACTCAAGTTGTGGCCTAACCAATGAGTTATATAGTTCCAATCACCTTCCCACCCTTTGTCCTTTTTGGATTCGTGGGGGTGATTAGGAAAGGTTCTCCCCTGGGAAACTGACTTATAATTTAAAACAAACTCATCGGCCGGAACAGCCGTTTGCCGGGCTCTCTGGACCCACTGCTCCTCTACATGGGTCTTTATGGAGAGTCGAAGAGAGTGTTTAAATTCCTCTAACAGAATTACTTCTCTGAGATTCTCATAGCTGAGCTGTACTTTAAAAGCCCTCAGCCACTGGTCAAAAACCAGCTGCTTATTTCTTTCAAACTCCAGATAAGTTTGATCAGCTTGCTTCTTGAGGGTCCTAAACCTTTGTCAATAGGCTTCAGGTACTAATTCATATGCCCCGAGGATAGCATTTTTTATTAGTTCAAAATTTGACGAACTCTCATCTGGCAACAGGGAATAAACCTCATGGGCTTTTCTGGTTAGCTTGCCATTTTAGATGACTTGCCAGTTTCTCAAAAGACACAAAAAATGCTTCTACTGCTCCCTCATTGAATTTTGGAATTAGTTCAGATAGCTTTAATAATTCTGTACCCAGCCCTGAATTATGATCCTCCATATTTGCCATGCTTTCATTGGGCTTACTTTGTCGCCCCCACTTAACTCAAGCTGCCTTAGCTCTCTTTTCTCGCATACTTTCTGGAAGGTTCTTTCTCTCTGTTTCTCCTATCTCTCTCTTCCTCCTGTCTTTCTTTTTCTTCATGTTCCTTCTGAAAGGCTCTTTCTTTCTCTCTCTCCTCTAATTCAAGTTTCCTCTGCTCCAACTGTATCTTTGCTAGCAATACCCTGTCAGGGTTTACTTCTAACCCTGTTTCTGCTTCTTCAGATTCAAGGGAAAAATGGTTGGCCACTAGTCTTAGGAGTTCAGACTTCCTAACCTTGCCACGTACAGTGATCCTAAACTGCTCAGCCATTTTCCTCAACTCCTCCATAGACAGTTCATTCAACTTATCCCACGTTACTTCACCCTGGCTTGGGGAGCTACTAGCTTCAGTCACAGACATGTTAGTATTCAAGCAGACACAACCACAAGAAAACCTGTATTGAAATCTTGATCTTTTTTGATTGGGAACAATTTTGCTTCCCACTTCCAATTTCTCTTGTTTGTCTGTGGTCAAATCCAGGACGGTAGCCCCCAAATTTCTGTTAGGACCAGTGAGAAAGGAGTCTAAGGTTCCCTCTCAGCCTTCACCAAGTCTTACTGTAACAGGGTTTAATTTTAAACACACTGTGTTTTTTTGCTCCCCCTTTGTGGATTCTTGTTCACTGCTTTCCAATTATAAGGCAAAGAAACCAGCCAAACAGGATTTCTTAGGTTTAAAGAACAAAGGTAGAACTTTATTAAACTTAAACTCTCATTTCGTTAATGCCTATGGATACGTGACACACCCATGCTAGCATGCATACACGATACATACATGCAGATAGAGACAGAGAGCAGAAAAAATAAAGTGGAAAAGTTTGAGGCAATATCTGGAGATGGTTTTGGTTACTGTTCTTTGAGCTCGCTGTAGAATCCTTGATTGTAGGTAGGTCTTGCTTTTCATTGGGGCCCAGTATTCATCTTAAACCTTGTTTGATGTAGGAGACTTTTATCTCTTGAGGTTCATGTGTCCTCAGTGGGTCCAGGGGCTGGTGAGAAAGAGATGGGAGCAGACAGGAAAGGTCTTCTCAGTCCCAGAGTAAACAGTCTTCCGTTCAAACTCTCTGTGGGTTAGTTCAAAAAACCTTGGACCAGCCAGTTAGTTATGTGACGAGCTGGTCTAACCAGTCCTTGTCCCTTGTGGAGTGTATCACCTTAGCATGCCATGGAATGCACTTCCTTACCCCTTCACTGTCTGGTAATCAAAATCCGTTTGGATTAATTGGATCAGGGAATAGTCCTTTGTCTCCACAAGCACTATCTGTTAGAATGCAAATGTTTTTCAGCTGAGGGTCTGGCATCCCTTGTAACAGGCCTTCTCTTCTTCCCAGCAACAGTTTAAAATCAATGTTCATATGACAAAATTAATATGCATCATTCTTGGCAGATAGGAGCCTATATGGCAGAGACAGAGAAAGAGAAAGAATAAAGGGGATAAGTTTGAAGCACTAGCTGGAGTTCATTTACTGTCCTTTGAGTTCGATGTAGAGTCTTTGACTGCAGTAAAATCTTGCTGTTTCATTGGGGCCCAGTGCACACTTTCAAACTTGTTTCGATGTAGGAGTCTTCTCTCTTGAGGTTAAAGTGGTGTCAGTGGATCTAGAAATTCATGAGAGAGAGAGAGACAGCCAGGGAGAAGACCTTCCTTCTCTTTTGTCTTGTTATGCAGGCTCCCACCTGCCAAGAATGAGGAATACGTTATTTCGCCACATGAACATTAAAAACTTTAAAATGTTGCTGGGAAGAAAAGAGGACCCATCACAAGGAATTGCCAGGCCCCTCACTGGAAAGATATTTTTGCAGACTAGCAGACAGTGTTGGAACAAAGGACCCAGTCCCTGCTTCACTAATGCACAGAAGACCTGGTCAGACCAGTTTAGTCATATGGCTAACTGGCTGTTTGAATTTGAACTTGCCACAGAGTGTTTGAAACAGAGAAAGCTCTTTGCTCCTGGGAACACCTCGTTCCTGTCTACTCTCATCTCTTTCTCACAGAACTGAAGACACATTGAAAACACATGAACCCCAAGAGAGAAAAGTCGCCTACAGTGACAAAGTTTAAGAAGAATACTGGGCCCCAACGAAAAGCAATAGCTACCTACAAAAGGACTACAGTGAGCTCGAAGCACAGTAACAAGAAACTCTTCTGATGTTTCCTCAAACCTCTTCACTATTTTTCTTCTGTTCTTTTCAATCTCTATTTGCATGTGCGTATCATGTGTGCATACTAGTGTGGGGCGGGGCGTATATCCGTAGGCGTTAACAAAATTAGAGTTTAAGTTTAAGTTAATAAAATTTCACTTTTCTTCTTTAAACCTAAGAAAACCTGGTGTGCTGGTTTATTTGCCTTATAATTGGAAAGCGGTGAACAAGGATTCACCAAGGTGGAGCTCAAAACACAGTGTGTTTAAAAACAGAAACCCTGTTACAATAAGACCAGGTGAAGACAGTATAAGACCCCTGGACACCGTTCTCACCTGGTCGTAACAGTCTTCAAAGCAGTTTCTGTCTTTAAATTGTCTGTGAATTCAATTCAAAAATCCCTGGGCCAGCAGGTTGGTCAAGTGTCTAGCTTTTTCAACAAACTCTCCTGCAATTTTTGTGGATTCTCTATCTTAACAGACACCCTCAGTGGGGGTAGGGGGGTGGTGGGGGTGGATGGAATGCTGGCTTGTCAACATTCAATGTCTGGTGATCAAAATCTATTTGGGTTAATTGGATCAGGGAGCAGTTCTATTATCTCTCCAGGCAACCGTCTCTTAGTATGCAAATGTTTCCAGCACTGCTGATCTCTTTAAACAAGTCATCTTTTCAGTCCAGCAACAGTTTAAAATTAATGTTCATATGATGAAATTAATATGCCTCATTCTTGGCAGGTGGGGTCTTCATGACGACATGGATACCAAGTTGGCTGAGTGACTGGAAACCGAGATTAGTGTCCCCATTGGCGGAAAGGTGCAGAACGAGAGGACACAAATTTAAGGTGAAAGGCAAAAGAACCAACAGTGACATGAGGAAATAATTTTTTTATGTAGCAAGTGGTTAGGATCTGGAATACATTGCCTGAGAGTGTGGTTGAGGCAGATTCAATTGTGACTTTCACAAGGGAATTGGATAAGCACCTGAAGTGAAAACAATTTGCAGGGCTATAGGGAAAATGCAGGGGAGTAGGACTAGCTGTGTTGCTCTTGCAGAGAGCTGGCACAGACACGCAGACTCAATGGCCTCCTTCTGTACTGTAACCATTTTTTGATTCAATGATTCTATCATTCTTGCATACGCTTGCTTTCCATAGCAGCAATTAGGTCAGTCAAAAATGTATTCTTGCAATTTTTGATGGCTTCACTTTAAATCTGGTGTGTCAATCAAATTAAGTACTTATTGATAATCTTGTGAAAGGTTTACTCTTAAGTCTGCCTTCAGTTGCAATATGGGATAATTTCTGTTGTCATTGGCAACGTGACTGTTTGGTTTCTGGCTATGTGAATGTTGCTGTCACTGCTTTTAATAGATATGTTCTCAGAATCAAGGAAATTCACACTTGCCAAGATCCTTGGGCTGGCTACCCTAGGCATTGGGTTTACTGCCCAAGAGTCAGCTGCCTGCAAATGACACAGAACCAATGCCGTAGGAACCTGTGCCTATCCAGGCAGATGGCCTTGGTCCTGTGTGCTTTGATCCACAATAATTTGAGGCCTCAAGGCCACCCCTTACCTGCAGCTGTCAAGGTCACTGTTGCCCTGAATTTCTATGCAACCGGGTCGTACCAGTGATCAGTTGTGGACCTAGATTGTATCTCACAATTGGCAGCTCATCAGGCAGGTCACAGATGCCATATTCAGGGTAGCAACTTCTTCCACTTGTAGCCCTCTGCTATGCTCCTCTGGCCTCCTATTGTCCAGCAAGTTCCATCTGCTGAAGCTTATCCTGACTGTTCTGTCCAATTTCAGCATAGTCTGTTCCCATATCAACTCCCTCAGTTGAGGTTTGTGTGTTCACAAAGCCTTCTGCCAATCCCAGCTGCCCCAGTCCCTCTCTGGATTCCTCCCACTCATCCCTGAGAAAAGCAAGTCTTACAGCTCCAGCAATGGTTACTCTGTGGCACTTTTGGAGCAGATGTGCTTATTTTGGGCCTCTGCATTTAGTAAATCAGTCCTTCCCATAGCCCTCATGTTCATAACTTGAACACGCTGCTATGTTACAGACATAGCATTTTCATCACTCCCTTTGAAAATCATGTGTTTGTTCTAACCATAGTCCCAAAGGGCCACAGGCATCTCTCCCCATTAGAGAGAGACAGTTGGTGATGTATAGCTTGAGGGTCACCACTCCTTGAGTGTGGGCAAGGCAAAGAGACAGGCTTCCATGGACTACCACAGCCAGTATAGGGATTGAACCTGTGCTGTTGGTATTTTTCTACATTTCATGCTAGCTGGCTAGCCAACTGAGCTAACCAACCCCACTTTAAAAATTATAAACTGCTGCTGACAAGCCTGTTAATGAGCTCCACAATGAGCTCAACAGGCACTTAATTAGAGCTGTGTGAGGCTGCCAATCTCTCCCTTCCGGCATCCATTTAAAAGTGGCTTTGTGTTCCAAAGACGGTGGGACCCAATGCTGACATCTGAAATTGCAATCTTTAAATCGCGCACGCACCCACTCTTGCTCACACCAGGCTTTAAAAATCCAGCCCCAGGCTTCTGATTCCCGTCTCCATAACATAAAATCCAGCCCCTTATCACTATGATTCTTTTTATATAGCTAATTCCTAGGCTATTCTTTGCACTCTGAAATAAAATACTTTAAAAACATGTCTGTTAACTTTATTTTATGTCCATAGGAAGACCTTATCAAATCATTTGATTTTGTACTTTATTATTGAGGTATGATGTTACGGCCAGGTGAAAAGGGGGTCACAGTTGCCCTTCCTCTTATTTGACCACAACAGGATTTGTTCCTTTTTAAACAGTGGTTGTGCTTACCACCTCTGAGTTTTTTACCTTTAACCTTTACTGTGATCATGAAAGGACCGATTGAGCAGGTTTTCTTGAGTTTACACAAGAGGTAAGTATTATACTTAACAATCTAACCCGATTTAAAAATTATAAAACAAAATGCTGCACATTCACGCACACATTCACATGAGAATCACTCACACACAACTAGATTACAAAGTGGAAAGTAGGTTTTTTGGTTGGATTAAAGGTCAGAATAAATGGAAGTTAAATACACCATCGGTGGGGTTGGATGATTCAGCGGTCTTCCAGTTGAAGTTGTATTCTTGAAGTCCTTGGTTGTTGAAAGTGCACTTTATAGCTGGCCTGTTTTGCTCAGGGTTTTCTTGAAAGCAGACTGGTAGGTGCCTCTCTTCCCCTAGTCTCTGTCTGTAGCAGTCTGTAGGCTTGGAGGGTCCACAGTCGCTGATGGTTTTCAAACTTAATGTTTCTGGGGAGAGAGAGAGAGAGAACAAAGGGAGGCACACAACTTTCTCTGCTGCTGCTGCAGTCTCAGTTTCTGCTTGTCTCTTCTCTGTATAACAAAACTCCCAGTTTTTCCAGAGATAAATAGACGGTCACATGGTTTTCTCAATCCCCTTAGTTTTTAATGAGGTCCAAAGTCTAAAACCCAAAACCTCTCTCAGGTGATATTAGTAGTGTTTATCCACTGGAGGGACGTCTCCACTTATGAATGCCTCAAGATAGCTTTAAGTGTCCTGATGACGTCTTTTGTCTCCAGTTCGATCTCCTGGTATTTCAGATGCAAATTGTGGAGCCATCTTGGCTGCCAGTTTTTTAAAAAGTTCACTGTAGGATTTTTTCCATTAAAAGTCTAATGTAAATTTCCAACCAATGAATTAATCTCATTTGGCATATTGTGTTTGCCTGACAGTGATTAAAACACATGCACATAATACACTCTGGAAGTACGGTTCTGATAAGGGCATGAGAGCATTGTTCCCTGCACCACATTTTATGACCTCAATTTTAATCCAACCCACCCAGCTGGACTGGGATGGGTGAGCAGTTACAGGTAACATCTCCTACAATTCCCAGTCTGCAATAAACAGCTGCATCAAGCAGGTCACCACTGCCCTCTTTGCCAGAGCCAAACACTACATCTTTCCCATGGATTATTACAGTCAGAATGAGAGAACTCTGGCATTAACAAGGAACATCATAGAACACACTACAGGGATAATGAAGCAATTTTTCCATTGCCTTGATCAGAATGGAGGCTTCCTTTCATATGGCCCACACAAAGTCAGTCACATCATTGTAGTTTTCAGCATGTTGCACAACATGGCAATGCAAAGAGGATTGCACTTCGAGGAGACAGAGCACCAGGAAAAGTCATCAATAGGATGAGGAAGAATTGGATGAATGCAAGGGAGCAGTTGAAAGAACAGAACTTTCAGTTACCTACTCATTCCCCTTCCCTGAATAATTACACAAAGTTCCTTTGCATTAACAGTCCTTGTTACATTCTTCACCATTCCTTTAAATCTGCCTCAAAGAACATTGAAACCATTCAGCCAACTTTCATATCAAATACATACTAACAATGCAAACTCAAAAGCTGCTAAGATACTGCAACCAAAAACAATAATTGACTTCAATTTAATGAACAAGTAAAGTAAAGAGAAAGGTAAGGTGTACAGATTTATTATAAATGGTAAGCAGTGTTTTTTAGGAAATCAAGGTCCCTATTGTAAATAATCTCTAATTTTTGAGTAATTTAAGGGAGTAAATTAAGGGGAGGTCATGGCAGGGCAGCTCGGCAACGTGGAATGCTCCTCCTGTACAGTGTGGGAAGTCAGGGACACTTCCAGCATCCAGGGCGAACACATGTGCAGGAAGTGTCTCCAGTTGCAGCTACTCGAAATCCAAGTTTCAAATCTTCAGCAGCGGCTGGGGACACTGTAGAGCATCCGCAAGGCTGAATTCATCTTGGATAGCACATACAGGGAGGTGGTCACACTGAAGGGAAAGATTGCTCAGGCAGAAAGGGAATGGGTGACCACCAGGCAGAGTAGGAGAAGTAGGCAGGTAGTGCAGGAGTCCCCTGGGTTCATCTCCCTCTCTACCAGATTTTCCACTTGAATCCTGTTGGGGGAGCCAGATTCTCAGGGAAATGCAACAAGAGCCAAGTTTGTGGCACCACGGGTGGCTCAGCTGCACAGGAGGGGAGAAAAAAGAGTGGGAGAGTTATAGTTATAGGGGATTCTATCGTAAGGGGTACAGATAGGCATTTCTGTGGCCGTAAATGTGACTCCAGGATGGTATGTTGCTTCCCTGGTGCTAGGGTCAAGGATGTCACGGAGCAGCTGCAGGACATTCTGAAGGGGAAGGGTGAACAGTCAGAGGTCGTGGTTCATATTGGTACCAACGACATAGGTAGAAAGGGGGATGAGGTCCTGCAACAAGAATTTGGGGAGCTAGGTAGCAGATAAAAAAGCAGAACCTCAAAGGTTGTAATCTCTGGATTACTCCCGGTGCCACGTACTGGTGAGTATAGGAATAGGAGGATAGAGCAGATGAGTGGCTGAGGAGATGGTGCAGGATGGAGGGCTTTAGTTTCCTGGATCACTGGGTCTGTTTCTGGCAAAGGTGGAACCTGTACAAGTCGGATGGGTTGCACCTGAACTGGAATGGGACCAACATCCTTTTGCAGGGAGGTTTACTCGTGCTGTTGGGATTGGGGGGTGGGGTGCGGAATGGGGCGGTTAAACGAATTTGGCAGGGGGATGGGATACAGAGTGGAGGTACAGTAGGGGGTGATGCACAGCCAAATATAGAAGAGAAACAGAGTCAATCTGGAAGGCAGAGCAAATATAGACCTGGTAAGGCACAAGCGAATAATGCAAGGCTGGATTGTGTCTATTTTAACGCAAGGAGCCTTACAAGTAAGGCAGATGAATTGAGGGCATTGATTAACACATAGGAATATGATATTATTGCTATCACAGAGACATGGTTGAGGGAAGGGCAGGACTGGCAATTCAATATTGCAGGGTATAGAATCTTCAGGTGTGACAGTTTGGGGGGGTGGGGGCGGTGTAAAAGGCTTAAAGGGGGCAGAATTCTTAAAGTGCATACAGGAGAGATTTTTGAGCCAGCACATAGAAAGTCCAACAAGAGAAGGGGCGGTGCTGGACCTAATCTTAGGGAATGAAGCTGGACAAGTGGTAGAAGTGTCAGTGGGGGAGCATTTTAGGGATAATGACCATAACTTTGTAAGATTTAAGGTAGTTATGGAAAAGGACAAAGATGGACCGGAAATAAAGGTATTGAACTGGGGGAAGGCCAATTTCAATATGATAAAACTGGCCAAAGTGGACTGGGAGCAGCTACTTGTAGGAAAGTCTACATCAGACCAGTGGGAGTCATTCAAAAAGGAAATAGTGAGAGTTCAGGGCCAACGTGTTCCCGTAAAGGTGATGGGTCGGACCAATAATGTCAGTGAACCCTGGATGTCAAGGGATATAGAGGATTGGATCAGGAAAAAAAGGAGGCTTATGGCAGATTCAGAGGGCTGAAAACAGCGGAGGCCCGAGAGGAGTATATTCAGTGTAGTTTAGTTATACAGCACTGAAACAGGCCCTTCGGCCCACCGAGTCTGTGCCGACCATCAACCACCCATTTATACTAATCCTATATTCCTACCACATCCCCACCTGTCCCTATATTTCCCTACCACCTACCTATACTAGGGGCAATTTATAATGGCCAATTTACCTACCAACCTGCAAGTCTTTTGGCTTGTGGGAGGAAACTGGAGCACCCGAAGAAAACCCACGCAGACACAGGGAGAACTTGCAAACTCCACACAGACAGTACCCAGAATTGAACCCAGGTCGCTGGAGTTGTGAGGCTGCGGTGCTAACCACTGCGCCACTGTGCCGCCCTATGTAGGGGGGGATACTTAAAAAAGTAATTAGGAGAGCAAAGAGGGGGCATAAAAAAACACTGACGGGCAAGATAAAGTAAAATCCCAAGGCGTTTTATAAGTACATTAAGGGCAAGAGGATAACTAGGGAAAGGATAGAACCCATTAAGGACCAAAGTGGCAATCTGTGTGTGGAGCCGGAGGACGTAGGTAAGGTTTTAAATGATTACTTTTCATCTGTGTTCACTATGGAGAAGGACGATGTAGGTGTAGAGATCGCGGGGGTGGGGGGGGGCGGGGGGGGGGTGGGAATTGTGATATACTTGAACAAATTATCATTGAAAGGTAGGAGGTATTAGCAATTTTAGCAGGCTTAAAAGTGGATAAAGCCTGCTGGCCCAGATGAGATGTATCTCAGGCTGTTATGTGAGGCAAGGGAGGAGATTACAGGGGCTCTGACACATTTTCAATTCCTCTCTGGCCACAGAAGAGGTGCCAGAGGACTGGAGGGCAGCAAGTGCGGTACCATTATTCAAGAAGGAGAGTCGGTATAAAGCAGGTAATTACAGGCCAGTGAAACAACATCAGTGGTAGGGAAACTATTGGAAAAAATTCAGAGGGACAGGATTAATCAAGGATAGTCAGCATGGCTTTGTTAGGGGAGATCCTGTCAAACAAATTTGATTGAATTTTTCAAGGAGGTGACTAGGTGTGTAGATGAGGGTAAAGCAGTTGATGTAGTCTGCATGGACTTCAGTAAGGCTTTTGATAAGGTCCCGCATGGGAGATTGGTCAAGAAGGTAAGAGCCCATGGGATCCAGGGCAATTTGACAAATTGGATCCAAAATTGGCTTAGTGGCAGGAGCCACTGGTCGAGTGTTGTTTTTGCGATTGGAAGCCTGTGACCAGTGGTGCACTACACGGATCGGTGCTGGGACCCTTGCTGTTTGTAGTGTACATTAATGATTTAGACGTGAATATAGGAGGTATGATCAGCAAGTTTGTAGATGACACGAAAATTGGTGGCGTCATAAATAGTGAGGAGGAAAGCCTTAGATTACAGGATGATATAGATGGGCTGGTAAGATGGGCACAGCAGTGGCAAATGGAATTTAATCCTGAGAAGTGTGAGGTGATGCATTTTGGGAGGACTAACAAAGCAAGGGAATATATAATGGATGGTAGGACCATAGGAAGTACAGACGGTCAGAGGGAGCTTGGTGTACTTGTCCATAGATCACAGAAGGCAGCAGCACATGTAGATAAGTTGGTTAGGAAGGCATATGGGATACTTGTCGTTATTAGCCGAGGCATAGACTATAAGAGCAGGGAGGTTATGATGGAGCTGTATAAAATGCTAGTTAGGCCATAGCTGGAGTACGGTGTACAGTTCTGGTCACCACATTATAGGAAGGATGTGATTGCACTGGAGAGGGTGCCGAGGACATTCACCAGGATGTTGCCTGGGCTGAAGCATTTCAGCTATGAAGAGAGACTGGATAGACTAGGGTTGTTTTCCTTAGAGCAGAGAAGGCTGAGGGGGGACCTTATTGAGGTTGACAAAATTATGAGGGGCATAGATACGGTAGATAGGACAAATCCTTTTCCCTTAGTGGAGGTGTCAATAACCAGGGGGCATAGATTTAAGGTAAGGGATAGGAGGTTTAGAGGGGATTTAAGGAACAAATTTTTCACCCAGAGGGTGGTTGGAATCTGGAACACATTGTCTGAAGGGGTGGTAGAGGCAGTAACCTTCACAACATTTAAGAAGTGTTTAGATGAGCACTTGAAATGCCATAGCATACAAGGCTACGGGCCAAATGCTGGAAAATGGGATTAGAATAGAGAGGCTTGATAGTCAGCACGGACACGGTGGGCCGACGGGCCTGTTTCTGTGCTGCATAACTCTATGACTCTGACACCCAAGTGCTCGACACATGGTGCTTTATCCAAAAAGAAACAGGTTTATTTAATCTCCTATTTGTCCCTTAACCAACATCACTAAAACAATAGGTTATCTGGTCATTATCACATTGCTGTTTATGGGAGCTTTCTATGTGTAACGTGACTGTGAAGCCCTTGCATTATAACACTTCAACAGTGGCAACACTTCAAAACAAAATCTTAATTAGTTGTAAAGTGCTATGAGACGTCCTGAGGTCATGAAAGGTACTATACAAATGCAAGTATTATCTTTCTTTAGTCTTACGAGATGCTTCCCAATAAGTTCAGCCAAACTGATGAAGGATGCTAGAGCTCATTGGTGGCTAACGACTTCTGAGAGCTTTTGTCTGTAAAGGTCTGGCTGCAAACAAGCACTTTGGCTGCTGCCAGGACAGCCTGACCCAGCTGGTGTTTTGGCACCATTTTGGATATTGCTTGAGGGATTAGTAAGGGAGCATGAAGTGATTTATGACTTTAACCCCTTATAGGGACTAAACCAAATCAGGAGTATATCCATATGGATCTCCTTTAATCAAGTTAAAACCAGACAAATTCTCATAGACACTTAATTGAGTCCAAAGATTTGCACTAGCTTTCCCTCAAGGAAAGAAAACCAACAGGGAATATTACCAACTTTCGGTTAGCCTATTCTTAATAATTATGGCTAAGTCATAAATATCCCAGATATTATAAGGGTCTGGGAAACTCTGTTCAATATGTATCTCTCCACTTACAGAGACACAGAAAGGGGGTTCTTGTAGTTGTATACATGAGACAATTTATGAACTTTTATATATTTACTGAAGAATTTAACATGCAATACACTTCTTAAGTGGATAGGTATATCACAATATCAAATATTGCGAAGAGTTGTAACACATAAACTTATTTCTAGCATAAAATGCAAAAGTTTAACCCTGCTAATGTTACAGCAAAATATCTTAGAATATCCAGAATATCCAACAAAATTTAATGTAAACTTTTACCTTAAATCCCCCGAGTAAACCATGGGGTGAGAAGTATTGTTTGAGGAATTTAACACTGCTAATTTGTTGTTTCAGAACCTCTCATGTTTATACTGTTTCTAAGGTGTCATCTGGTTTTTTAGCATATAGATGCTACCTTTCTGTGTGTGTTTTTTCTTGCTTTTAAAATTCACTTAATGTTTTATTGGAAATCCCCTGTTCTTGAAGTTGTGAGCATTTATCTGGTCAAAATGTTTATAATTGTGTTTACTTGACCTCTTGTTCCTGTAAGTCCATTCCATTTATTGTTTTATCATCTATAATTGCCTTTTTATGGTACCATAAAGCAACCTTTTGAGCGGATCTGTCTGCATCAACAACCCCATAAACTAATTAAGTTTATTCCTACATCTTACTGATGTCACACAGGATATTTCAATGTGTGTGTTTATCTTCCAGTTCCCTGGCAACAGAAATTCTATTCTAACAGGGACCTTGACATTTTTAACTCTACCTTCTTAAAGGGGAATGTCAGTGAGTCTTGAAAACTAACCACTTATTCAATCTTTAATTCTAAGAGGTATAATATATTAACTATATCTAAATGCTACTTAGTTAAGCCTATTATACCTATATTCAATCACAAGCAGACATGCTGACATCCTGAAAGAGGGCAACTCATGTTGCTGCCATCACGTCATGGCACTGCAATAGCATTGGGGCTCATCACTTCCACTGATCTGCGGGAAAACAGACGGCAGAAGGTGAGTGACTCCTTGAAAACCCTCTAAATTACTTTCTAACACAGCTAGGGTGACAATCTCTGTGCTGGTGCAGGCCCACTGGATATTGTGCCTTGAAATTAGACGGGATTCCTGATTGGGAAAATAGATAGTCAAATCAAAATGCAGCCTGGGAGTTAAAATAGCCCAGATCACACATTTTCTGCACTAGCCCTGCCTGAAATAGTGTTGTCAACTCTGGTTAGTTGAACTCCTTTCATAACATGACTTACTGCCTCGAAACATACAGCACCCACACTTCCACCATTGATCCATCTTCAGACAGATCGCTTTCTCACACCAAATGAAAAGGGAACAGATGCTTTGAATTGAATTTTAATCACCCAAGGTGGACGAGAGTGGAATTTAGGCAGGTGACTCGCCTGCTCTCCAGAGGCGGGTCTTTTATTTAAATATGTTGATTATTTTCTCCCTAGCATGTGATCTTCTCCCTGGTTCTCTACAATGACACCCTCTTCCACCCACAATCTCTTCCTCATCATAATTCAGTTGGATATAGCATAGTTATGGAAAAGAACAAAGATAGGCCATGAGTAAACATTCTGAATTGGGGATAGGTCCATTTTAGTAAGCTGAGATGTGATTTGGCAAAAGTGGACTGGAAATAGCTACTTGAAGGTAAATCAGCATCAGAGCTGTGGAAGGCATTCAAGGAGGTGATAGAGAAGATCCAGAACAAATATCTTCCCACAAAGAAAAAGTGTTAGACTCCCAAATCTAGACCCTCCTTGGATGTCAAAAACCATACAAAGTAAGATAAAGCAAAGAAGGGAAGCTTATGCCAGATACTGAGAGCTCAATATTGCAGAAAGCCTAGAGGAGTATAGAGAGTGCATGGGTGAAATTAAAAAGGAAATTAGGAAAGCAAAGTGAGGGCGTGAAATAATATTGGCAAGTAAAATCAAGCAAAACACAAAGATGTTTTATAAATACATAGAGTGAAATCTTACCAGTCCCATGGAGGCAGTTTTAGTGGCATTGGGGGGGCGGGCATGGAAATTTGGAATGTTAGGAGTCGGGTCAGCTCGCGGACATATTCCTGCATCCAGGATATTTTCCCAGAGGTGGGCACCCTACAGCAGAGGCTGCCCACGTGGTAGTAGTGGGTTTTCAATCAATGCACTTAAAGGGCAATTAGCCCAAATTATTGGATGCAGCTGGAATCTTGCAAGCACTGCACGGGCCCCCCACATTGTTGGCCCCCTGGTGAGAGCAGGCAGCCTCATAGCAGGAGTTTGGAGCTTTGTTACTTTTGAGGTTACCAAAGAGCTCACTGGCAGCAAGTGGCAAAGCTGCTGTCTGCCCATATCGCAGCCTTGCCATTGAGTAAAGAAATAGTGGAGACAGATGTCTCCATGGCCATATGCAGTGAACCTTGCATCCATTCCACAGATGCTAATGGCGGCTCCAGTGCCTGTCTGCCGCTCCACCAATCCGGCCCTTAGCAGCACTCCCACTTGTCTCATTGTGGGGGCTGCCAGCTTTCATTGGAGTGGACTGTGATTTCACATGCTCATACCTGCTGTCCTTAATTGGATGGTGAACATGGAGGCGACCTCTTAATTGGCCACCTCCTGGAAGACTCACCCTGTCAGTCCATCTCTGACCCATGTGGGGTAGGGAACTGGAAATGGTCTGAAAGCGTGAAAATTTTTGGAAGAGAGGATTCTGCCCATAAAGAGCAAGAGAATAACTAAGGAAAAAGTAGGGCCAATTAGAGACCATAAAGGTAACTTGTGTGGAGAGGCAGAAGATGTGGGCATTGATCTTATTGAATACTTTAAGTTTCTCTTAACAAAAGAGGGGACAATGCAGACATTGTAATTAAGGAGGAGGAATGTGAAATATTGGATGGGATAAATGTAGTGAGAGGGGAAATATTAAAGAATTTAGCATCTTTGAAAGGGGATAAACACCAGGTCCGGATGCTAAGTGAAACAAGGGAGGAAATAACAGAGGCTTTGACCATTATTTTCCAATCTTCTCTGGCTACAGGCATGGTGCTGGAAGACTGCTAACATTGTACAGTTGTTTAAAAAGGAAGGGATAGACCGAGCAATTACTGGCCAGTCAGTCTAACTTCAGTGATGGGGCAAATTATTGTAAATAATTATGAAGCACAATATAAATCGCTATTTCGAAAGGCATGAATTAATCAAGGACAGTCATCATCCATTTATTAAGGCTAGGTCGTGTCTGACTAACTAGATTGACCTTTTTGAGGAGCTAACATGGAGGGTCAATGAGTGTAGCATGTTTGATGTAGCCTTCATGGATTTTAACAAAGCTTTTGACAAGGTCCCACATGGCAGAATGGTCATAAAATTAAAAGCTCATGGGATCCAAGGGAAAGTGACAATTTGGATCCAAAATTGACTCCGTGGCAGGAAGCAAAGGGTCATGGTCGATGGCTGTTTTTGTGACTGAAAAGCTACTTCCAGTACTAGATTCCTTGCCTTTTGTGATGCAAATTAATGATTTAGGCTTAAATGTAGGGGGCATGGTTAAGAAGTTTTCAGATGAAATTGGTCATGTTGTTGATAATGAAGAAGAAAGCTGTAGACTGAAGGAAACTATCAATGGACTGGTCAGGTGGGCCAAAAAGTGGCAAATGGAGGGGGGGTGGAACTCACTGACTGAAAACGTCATAGAGGCAGAAACCTCACTGCATTTAAAAAATACTTGGAAATGTGCTTGAAGTGCCATAACCTACAGGGCTATGGAGCAAGAGCTGGAAAGTGGGATTAGGCTCTTTTTCAGCTGGCATGGACATGATGGGCCAAATGGCCTTCATTGGTGCTGTAAATTTTCTACGTTTCTGTATTTTTCCCTCACTCCTCTCCACTCCCCAATTGTAGCCTTGTGCCGCTGGACTTCCTGCCTGACAGCAAGCCAGCCCTTCAGTTTGCTGGCTGGGAAATGGAGACAGAATATTTAAATGATGTCCAGCAGTATTTCCAGGTTACCCGCAGTTCCAGGTTTCTCTACCACCACGACCTCGTACCCATCTCTGCTCACTTCAAGCCTCCTGTGATTATCAGAGTTCTTGTAACCTAATTGGATCAATCTTGGCTGTTAGCAAAAGAGCTACTTTCCCATCTCAAATATTGTTAAAACTAATAAATTAACGTGTTCAAAGAAAATTTAAAAAAACACTTACAGCAATGTCCTAGAGATTAATTGTCAATTTCAAGGGATTCTAGGACAAACTTGGTGGATTGACAGCCCTAGCCCGAAACCTTCCAGAATTAAAATCGGGATCTATTTGCTTTACAACAGAATTGCACCTGACTTAAGTTAAGCCCATAGCAAAGAGGGGTAAGTTACCCTGCATGGCTTTTTAAACCAGCATGTAGTTGCTTTCAGAGGCTTTGAAGTGCACAAACTTTGCCTGAAATATTAGCTTTGAGTGGAGTGGTTAGTATAGTGGTATTGCCTTAACTGCTAGAGTACTATTTAATATACTGCTAAATATGTAAATAGTTCAGTATACATCATCAAAGGAAGTGATGCAAGCTAACACATGATATAATAGTTGGAGCTATGTTAGTCAACAGTCAGCGCTTGTATCTTAGAGCTCTCCTGTACTTTCATTATTCTGTAATAAAGAACCCTTCATTCAACTTACCATTCATCCTCAGAATGTTTGGTACATTTGTATTGAGCACTCAATAACACAACAGTTAGAAAAACCTTTTTTCAGCTATGGAACTAAAAAAAATTCTGCATGCTGCTTTCAACAGTTTCAGGAAGAGAAATCTATTGTTTCCCACCCTTCTGTCATAGACTTCTTACCACAGGGTTCACAATGGGCAGCCTTATAAATATCCTTTTAATGGAAGAAGCACAGAAGTGGATGAGGCATTGGCAGAGGTGCACTGTATAAGATTGTACCAAAGGAGGAGAAGCCAACTTAAAGGTAGCCTTCCAACTTGAATCTACAGACCATATTGGTTCCTTGATGATGTCTCAGAAGAGACCTGCTTAAGGAGTCAATATTTCAGTAAGAAGGCAGAGAAGGAACTGTTCTGAAAGCTGACCTCCTAATATTCTGTCAAACACAGAACACAGAAATAGACTTATTTTAGAGCACTGGACTTTGATGTTACAAAATGGATTCACTGTGCACATATATATTTATAGCATGCTCCTTACTACTTTAATATCTACTTTAGTGTTTCTTTGTGTTTTTATCTTTATCGTGGTGCAGTGCTGAGGAGAAACCTCAGGTCCAGGGATGCCTGTGCTGCTTTGCTGAGCTGTGCATCATGAGCCTCTTGGCACTGGGGTGACTCTTGCCTGGGGCTTCTGAGTCCAGGGAGGACTCTTCAATTGGCTTTGGCATCACTGTAGGTTTGTGAGCAGCCTGGTCCTGTATTCTGACTCCTACATGAGCAAGAATCTGAGAGGGTCCCAACCTGTCATTGGGAGAGCATGGTATCATACAGGTAGATTCTCACCATAATCACTTCTGCTGGGTCCTGGTTTTCAGTGCTTACTAATCATAATTAGGACAGAGTTCATGATATCGGTTAGATCCTGCAGACTCAAAAAATGACATCTCATATCGCTTGGAAGTCAATTGGAAACTTCCTCTTCAAATGATCCCCAAGGCCTGAAGGCCAGTGGTCAGAGCAGACAAGTGAGATGTGTTCAGCATTGCTAGGATGATATTGATGGGAAATATGACATAGGCCATCACTCTGTTCTTATAATATTTTAATACTTCTAGAAGAAATGGAAATGCGGCTGGAAATGTGCATGTATTCAACATTAAGGGATCTCAATTAATTTGCCATCGCTGGCCATTCTACTACTTCCAGAAATTGTTATAAAGAGGAAGGAAAATCCTACCTTGATCGTCTACACTCATGTTGGTGACACAATGGAGGGCTGTTGGTGTCCATGGAAATATACACCAGCACCATTGGTAGAGAATGGGAGGTTTAGCGGCTGGAAAACTACATACAGTGCCCCTTGATTTCTGATACATTGGCAGTGGACAAGGAGCAGATTCAGAAAAATTGACTGTATCCAGTCATTTTAAAGACCACAAAATGAAAATATCATCAATTTATATTGTTGGGTGATGATCTGCTGTAAACATTCATGCCAGGAAATGCTAAGACATACTTTTGACAGCACAAATATTTTTGGAGATTCAGAAAACCTGATTGATTTGGCATTTCTGGTTTGGATCTAGAGACTTGCTGAAATAACTAAAATCAATGGAGCAGAGACAAGCCAATAGAATTATTTAGGATTTCCAGGTCCCATGGCTGTTTCACTGTTATAAAACATCTCCACACTCAGTCCATGATCTTTGCTTCCTCCTGCACCACATTAACAATTAAATTGATTACCTTCACAGTCACATTTAAACAAAATAACCTGAATAAGAATGAAAATAAGATCCATGGTAACTTTGCAATAAATCCACAAAGTATTAATTTTAAATTTTTATCCCTTTTGTTTTCTCAGTTAGTCAATACATAGAAGAATGAATGAAGTAGCCTGGGCAGAAATCTTCTCTCTGAATACTGTCACTGATGATTCGTGACCAGACATAAGCTATACTTTAATGAAGGCAAATAAAATGAGGTTTGACCAAATAAAATGAAATTTATTTTATTAATTTTTCCCCACTTCCCTGGTCTTCCTCTAACTTTTCAGTGATTGGGCATCTTCCTCCTGTTTGCAAAATTACCATAAATTGATTACATACACTCAGACAAATCATGACAGTTTGAATGAGAGGCAGAGGCATCACTTGAACTTGCAACCTTTTGGGTGGAATTGTATTAGTAGCATTGTAGGCTATTCTAGAGAAAGTCTTAGATTCCGGTAAAGATTAACTAACAACTCATTGTTACTTACATTTACTATATGCGCTCTCAGCAAGCCACCTAAGCTAGCATTTTCGTGCTTCTAGACGTTGTTCTTCTCAAGCTTATCTCATGTGACTGTTGCATCATTGCTGGTACAGTGCAAAGGGTCTCTTGCACTGTCTTCGGTATTAACCCTTTACATCCTTATACTACATCTCCCCCCAAGTCTGTATCCAACATTTTTCATAACATATGCACATTTATGCCTTCTCTACTACTCTGTCTCTCCCCAAGTCTCTGACTTTGCAGATTCAGTCTCATCAGAGGTTATACAACTCTCCCCAATCTGGTTGTAATCTGTCTGCAATGATCAGTAGCCTTCATAGGAAGTCTGGGTTGCTGACTTGGTTTTTCATTTCTATGGGTTGTAGTATTCCATTCAGTTTGGGTTTGTTCATCTTCATCTGGATCTAGCAGATGGATTACTGGCTGTTGCTTTGACAGAATAGGAATGATATTCCTCCGATTCCTTCCTATGTTCCCTTCATTCGTTTGTATAACATATGATTGTTGATAGTCCTCATGCTTAGGGATTACTGTACCCTCTCATTCCAGGACACCTATCCAAACTTTCTGACCAGTGTTTAATTTGGGGAATCTTCTTCCTTAAAATCTCCTATTGTAATTCCAGGTCTAGTTGGAAATTGGGTAGACAACAGTGGTTTGCGCTGTTCTGGTCTCTGTATCACACACGTTTGACAGTTGTTGATCATGGTCTCAACATCTTTAGATATCCCAGGCCATCATACCAAAGATTGTGCCCTTGCTCTGCACTTGGTTACACCCAAATGACCTGAATGTAATCAATCTATGATATCGGATCTCATTGAAGTAGGAATAACAATTCTGTCATTGTAAACTAATACGTCATCAATGATGATAAATATTGCCTATCATCATGGTATGTCATCATTGTTCTTCCTCCTGGACTTTCTTGTGCCCACCCATGTGTACAATATTGTCTAATGCGAATGCACTCTTTGTCATTCTTGCAACTTCTGTGTGCTTGCTGGCCAACTTTGTGCTGTGTGTTGTGAGTATATGTCACATACGAAATTCACGTCTTCCTGTGATGGATGATCTGTGGTTGCCCTCGATAGTGCATCAGCTGATGACTGGAACATCCCTTGGACATATATAGTTTCCTATGTGTACCTCATTAATCTGAGACAAAACTTTTGCATACGTGAAGGCACTATGGCTATTTCTTTTTTGTCTAAAAAGGAAACTTGTGGTCTGTGGCGTGTGGTTTGTCTTGATTACCAGACGTATTCCAATGATGTAATCTGAAAATTTTTCACATACCCATTTGGCAGCTCGAGCTTCTTTTTCGATAACCATATAGCGTGTCTCTGTATCTGACAGTGCTCTTGACTCTTAGAATATAGATCTATGGGAACCATCAGGTTGCTCCTGAAAAAGAACAGCATTCAAACCGTTTGAAGAGGCATCTGCTGCTTTCATCATAGGCGGTGTAGGATTGTAGTGTGCCAACATATCCAGAGAAATTAGTATCTCTTTAATTTTCTGGAACGCTTGCTCCTGTTAGGCATCCCAACATCACGCTTGCTACTTTCTTGGAAGTTGTCTCAGCGCATCAGTTATTTATGCTAAGTAAGTTAAAAACTTTGCTAGTTGATTTATCATTCTGAGAAATCTCTGGAGTTGCTGAATGATTGTAGTGATTGGACATTCCTTAATGACTCTTGTTTTCTGAGGATCTGCCATTATCCCTTCTCCACTCACAATATGGCCCAAGAAACAATTCGAAGTTTTGGAAAATTCACACTTCTCGTTTATAGTCAGTCCCACTTCTTGGAGTCTCTGTAGAACGTCTCTGACTCTGTGGTCGTGTTCCTCCACTGACTTTCCGTGCATCAGAATTTCATCCATATGGCATATCACTCCTGTGAACCCTGCTAGGATATTGGACATTGATCGTTGGAAAATCTCTGGTGCATAGGTTATTTCGAATGGTAACCAATTAAAACAAAACCGCCCAAAAGGTGTTATGGATGTAGTCAATAACCTTGAGGTCTCATCCAGGGGTACCTGCCAAAATCCACTATTGGCATTGAGGTTTATAAACATGGTGCTCTGAGAGAGTTTTGATAAATTGTCATCCACCATAGACATTGGGTGAATCTCCCATGTTACTACCTTGTTGAGCTACATCAAGTCCATGCATATTGGCAGAGTTCCATTTGGCTTCGGGACAGGAACCATGGCTGAACACCACTCAGTTGGTTGTGTTACCAGAGAGGTAATGCCTGTTCTTGTCATCTCCAATTGTTTTTGGACTTTGGTTAATAAGGGATGAGGTATTCCTCTTGGTGTGAAGATACACACTGGTCTGGCCCCTTCTTTCAGAGTGATCCTGTTCTCCGTCTTTAGTTAACCAAGCCCTGTGAACAGCTTCAGGAATTCTGTTTGAAAGGAATTGTTTCCCT
Source organism: Heterodontus francisci (assembly GCF_036365525.1). NCBI lineage: Eukaryota > Metazoa > Chordata > Chondrichthyes > Heterodontiformes > Heterodontidae > Heterodontus > Heterodontus francisci. The sequence goes on along the minus strand of NC_090375.1, from coordinate 100,848,289 downwards.
TTGTTTGCTTGACATTGGCTACGTTTTTAATCAACTGCAGTTGTAAGCATGCATTCCTCCTCAGGAAGGAAAATTCTTGATTGTGTAAGGAGTATAAGTTTGCCTTTTACTCACAGTTGTGTCCCACCTGGACCATGCAACTGTATATCTGTTGGTTGCGGGTAATGTCTCTTCACCCAAGTCTCTTGGTCAGACAATACAGTAATGCTCGCCTTGTGACAAGTTTAAAACTCATGAGGTGGCCATTCAAGTGGCCATTTCCTGGTTCTTTCTCTTGTGGATATTGCTGTATTTGATTCATTGCTCTTTTCATGAAGATCTTCTACTTTATATCTTTAAGCACAGAAATTTTGCTGTGGCACATCTTCCCGTTGTGTCCAGTTTTTCGACAATTAAAATACACAGCTTTACTTGCTGGGCACTGCTCCTGTCTGTGGGTCTTCGTGACTCCACAAAGTTAGCAAGGTTTTCCTATTTCATGCGCCTTCTCACCTGTATGTTTTTTCTCTTCCTCAAAGTGTTTTCCTCGCTTTAGCTTAACCAGCTGTACAGACATTGGACTCCTTCTCGTCCACAGCTTGTCTTCAGCTCATAGGATGGCCCTATTCTGTTTGCAAACTTCAGCCTGTCTTACAATTTAAATGGCCTTTTCCAGTGTAATGGCTTCCTTGGATTGTAACAGGCCTGACAAGGATTCGTCTGCTATGCTGACGACTATCCTGTCTTTGATTAGTTCTGCCTTTAATTCACTGTATTGGCAACCTTCTGCCAATCTATACTGGTCATTAATATAGTAGTCCACAGATTGCCAATTATCCATACTGGCTTATTAAATTTGGCTTTTTCCAAGATTTTATTGGTACGGAGATTAAAATATTTATCAAAGGCTTGGAGTACCTTTTTGAATTTATCTGTAGCCTGTTTGGTCCCTTGTCGGACAATTACGTCATCCGCAACCACACTTACTGAATATAGGAGGGTGTTCAGTTGTTCCACTTCAGAATTTGTATGGAGTTGCAAAGTGATTCTAAACCTGAGGAACCTTTTTCTCCATCATAACCAGTTTTGAATCTGATTGAGTCCATCTTGATTCTGGAAACTCTCAGGCATTCCCAATTTTGGATCCCAATTGCTTTCTTGAATAAACTTTTTAGAGTGTTCCCCTTTCTTTAAGATATTCTGCTTGTTTGTGTTTTTTTAAGGCGTGGTTGCTTTAATGGAGATGTCCCAGCTGTTTTTGAGAGTTCCCCACTGTTTAACAGAGAGAGCAGGGAAATAGAAAGTTGGCCAGGGTGAGTGTACCAGTAAGGTTTTAGTTTAATTTAACCTAAATCAATCAAATATGTAATAAGACTTGATTGATTCATTGGTATATAAATTAAAAACTAAGGCCGATTTTATAATTTTTCATACAGAATGAGAGAGAGAGCAGCAGGGAGCGTATTGTTTCAAATTAGAACCTGGGAAATTAAAAATATTCAATTGGGTAGTGTAACAGTAAGTGTTGTAATAAGAGTATAAGCATAGAGTAGAACTAGAGGTATTAATTAAAATTGATAGTTTAAACAGGTTACAAATTAGATTGTTAAAAAATGACTGAGAGTGACTTGAACAGGGAGTTGAGGGAGTTGGGTGAGGAGGGGATGGAGGTGCATCTTTGCTTTTTCTAAATGTTTCACCCTGTAGGATTTGGTTCTTACTCTACTGCAGGGGAAGAAGCTAGCTGTTTTTTGAGTATCTGGTAAGTGGTTAAGATCTATTCTATTCCTTCTTCTTCTTTGGCCTCCTTGTCTCGAGAGACAATGGGTAAGCGCCTGGAGGTGGTCAGTGGTTTGTGAAGCAGTGCCTGGAGTGTCTATAAAGGCCAATTCTAGGGTGACAGACTCTTCCGCAGGTGCTGCAGATAAAATTAGTTGTCGGGGCTGTTACATAGTTGTCTCTCCCCTTGCGCTTCTGTCTTTTTTTCTGTCAACTGCTAAGTCTCTTCGACTCGCCACACTTTAGCCCCACCTTTATGGCTGTCCGCCAGCTCTGGCGATCACTGGAAACTGACTCCCACGACTTGTGATCAATGTCACAGGACTTCATGTCACATTTGCAAACGTCTTTAATGTGGAGACATGGACGGCTGGTGGGTCTGATACCAGTGACGAGCTCGCTGTATAATGTGTCCTTGGGATCCTGCCATCCTCCATGCGGCTCACACGGCCAAGCTATCTCAAGCGCTGCTGGCTCAATAGGGTGTATATGCTGGAGATGTTGGCCGCCTCGAGGACTTCTGTGTTGGAGATACGGTCCTGCCACCTGATGCCAAGTATTCTCCGGAGACAGCGAAGATGGAATGAATTGAGACTTCGCTCTTGGCTGACATACGTTGTCCAGGCCTCTCTGCCACAGAGCAAAGTGAGGACACAGCCTTGATACACTCGGACTTTTGTGTTCCGTGTCAGTGCGCCATTTTCCCACACTCTCTTGGCCAGTCTGGACATAGCAGTGGAAGCCTTTACCATGCGCTTGTTGATTTCTGCATCGAGAGGCAGGTTACTGGTGATAGTTGAGCCAAGGTAGGTGAACTCTTGAACCACCTCCAGAGCGTGGTCGCTGAAATTGATGGATGGAGCATTTCTGACGTCCTGTCCCATGATGTTCGTTTTCTTGAGGCTGATGGTTAGGCAAAATGTGTTGCAGGCAGCCACAATCCTGTCGATGAGTCTCTGCAGACACTCTTCAGTGTGAGATGTTAATGCAGCATCGTCAGCAAAGAGGAGTTCCCTGATGAGGACTTTCCGTACTTTGGTCTTTGCTCTTAGATGGGCAAGGTTGAATAAGCTGCCACCTGATCTTGTGTGGAGGAAAATTCCTTCTTCTGAAGACTTGAGACGCATGTGAGAGCAGCAGGGAGAAGAAGATCCCAAACAGTGTAGGTGCGAGAACACAGCCCTGTTTCACATCACTCAGGATAGGAAAGGGGTCTGATGATGCGCCACTGTGCTGAATTGTGCCTTTCATATTGACACGGAATAAGGTGATGATACTTAGTAGCTTTGGTGGACATCCGATCTTTTCCAGTAGTCTGAAGAGACCACGTCTGGTAACGAGGTCAAAGGCTTTGGTGAGATCAATGAAAGCAATGTAAAGGGGCATCTGTGGTTCACGGCATTTCTCCTGTAGCTGGCGAAGGGAGAACAGCATGTCAATGGTGGATCTCTCTGCTCAAAAGCCACACTGTGCCTCAGGGTAGACACGCTCAGCCAGCTTCTGGAGCCTGTTTAAAGCGACTCGAGTGAAGACTTTCCCCACTATGCTGAGCAGGGAGATTCCACGGTAGTTGTTGCAGTCACCGTGGTCACCCTTGTTCTTATAGAGGGAGATGATATTGCAATTGCGCATGTCCTGTGGTACTGCTCCCTCGTCTCAGCACAGGCAAAGCAGTTTGTACAGTGCTGAAAGTATAGCAGGCTTGGCACTCTTGATTATTTCAGGGGTAATGCCATCCTTCCCAGGGGCTTTTCCGCTGGCTAGAGAATCAATGGCATTACTGAGTTCCGATTTTGTTGGCTGTACGTCCAGCTCATCCATGAGAGACTGGGCTGCATTGAGGGTGGTCTCAGTGACAACATTTTTCCTGGAGTACAGTTCTAGGTAGTGCTCCACCCAGCGGTCCATTTGCTTGCGTCAGTGATTGTGTCCCCTGATTTAGATTTGAAGGGGGGTGATCTTCTTGATGGTTGGCCCAAAAGCTCTCTTAATGCCATCATACATTCCTCTGATGTTTCCGGTGTCAGCGACCAGCTGAATATGACAGCATAGGTGTTGCCAGTAGTCATTTGCGCAGCGCCTGGCTGTTCTTTGTGTAGCGCTTCTGGCTGTTTTAAGTGCTACGGATATTAACTCGCTGGGGGCTTTGTTGTAGTTCTGCAGTGCAATGTGCTTAGCGGCTATGACAGGTTCCAGCTTGTCAAAGTGAGATTGAAACCAGTCTGCGTTCTGCTTCACACGTTTGCCATAGGTGGTCATTGCTGAGTCATAGATGGCATTTCAATGTGGCCCACTTGGTCTCTGCATCCCCTGTAGGAGTGTTTTGAAGGGCTTTTTAAAGTGAATTTAGAAACTTATGTAACAGCTGTGGATAAGAAATTCTGCTAGTGTTGATGCGCAGGTGGCCCTTCTGCTTGGAGTGATGCAGCTTCTTTGGTTTGAGTCTAACCTTGCTGCACACCAGGGAGTAGTTGGTGTCACAGTCCGCACTGTGGAAGCTGCGTGTGATTTGAATGCTGTTTAAAGAGGCTTGCCTTGTGATGATGAGGTCCAGCTGGTGCCAACGACGTGATCTTGGGTGCTTCCAAGAAACCTGGTGACAGGGTTTAGTATGAAAGAACGAGTTGGTGATGCAGAGGTTATGATAGGTACACAACTCAAGCAGTCTCTGTCCATTCTCATTCATCCTTCCAATGCCATAGCGCCCAAGGCAGGAGGGCCATGAGTCATGGTCGGCCCCAACCCTGGCATTAAAGTCCTCCAGCAGGAACAGATGTTCGGTATTGGGGATGCTACTTATGATATTATGGAGTTCCTCGTAGAACTGGTCTTTAGCTTCAAGTGGGGAGCAGAGTGTTGGAGCATAGATGCTGAGTAGGTGTACTGGACCAGAGGATGGACAGTATGCGTTCCGAGCCATTTGAGGGTGGCTCTATAATGCTGAGCAAAGAGTTTCTGATGGCAAAGCCCACTCCATGCTGTCTTGGTTCTTCAGGATCCCTACCCTGCCAGAAGAAGATGTAGTCTTGCTCTCTTCGAGAAAAGGTTTAAAATAGTACAGGAACTGGTGGTGAGGTTAATAATATATATAAAAAAGGAAAATAAATAATTGAATAAAATAATTAAGTAGTTATTAAAATACATTAAGGATGGCAGGACAGGTGATGTGTTATGCCTGCAACATATGGGAGCTCCTGGATGCCAATGTGATCCAGGCAACCACGTCTGCTTTCACTGCTGTTTTACTGCTGCCACCAAATTGGGTTTAGTTGTATTTGTATTAGTAGCAATTGTAGGGTGTTCTAGAGAAAGTTTTAGACTCCGGTAAAGGTTAACTAACAATTCTTTATTATTTACAGTTACTATATACACTCTCAGCAAGCCACCTAAGTTAGCATCCTTCGTGCTGCAATATCTTCTTCTTCTCAAGTTTATCTTATGTGACTGTTACATCATTGCTCATACAGTGGGAGGGGTCTCTCTCACTGTCTTCAGTATTAGCCCTTTACATCCTTATACTACAGAAGTCAACTGGAAAATTACTTGAGATGCCAGATCACAAATTTTCAATTCCATCTTGAAAGAATAAAACTTCAGGATCCAGTTGATAATTTAGTTGATAATTAAACTGCTGAAAATCAGCAAATAATTAAAGGATACACATATGCCACTAGTAACATTGACAATCTAGTAAACCACTGACAGCCCCTGTGTAAGAATGTGGGTGTATGTCTTATAGAGGCTGAGATCCATATTGCATTGAGAAAAGAAGAAAATGGATAAATAATCAAACAACAAAGGGCTGGATTTAATGCAGCTGTCGAGGCTGGGTATGGTGATGTGGGGGGACAAAGAATTGGAGCGCAGCTGCCCACCCAGAAATCCGGTGTTGTGACTTTGGTTCCAGATTTTGTCAGTGGTGGGAAAGCACAATGGCGGCATTGCTGCCACAACACGACAGGAACTATTTTAAATTGCTGAAATGCCGATTTACAAGCATTTAAATATAATTAAATTGCTTTTAATGATCAGTGAGCAATTCTGTGAACGGCGGGTAGCACTGGGATTCCTCCGGATTCACAATCAGTGAAACCTGGCGGCACTGAGGCAAGAGGGCACATTGCCGCAATGGGTAAGCAGCCTAGAGCATTGCAGCATAGGGGAAGTTGGAGGCCATTGTGGGACTGCATTGCTGCAGGCTCTGCAAGGGAGTTCGGGGTGCTAGTGGCTTTGCAAGGGGGCTAAGTGTGGTTTGGGGGAGCTCAGGGGCGGGGGGCTGTCAGTATATGGTTGGTAAACTGCTGTGTGATGGATGTGCTTGTTCATACTGATGGACGAGAGGGTGGGCCATGATCAAGGTTGGGCTTTGAGGTCCATCAGCAACTATGCCAACAGAATTGGCACATCCTCAGGTGGCAAGGCAGGAGGCCAGACAGGTTGAACAAAGCATGATGGAAGAAAGCGACAACCTCATAATGACTCATTTGCAGCCATCTTGGCATCCATTCACAGAGAGTGAAATAAAGGCTCATCTTAATGCCTGAGCTCTGTTGCATCCTTTCCATTTGTGATCCCCGTCTCGCGATGGGATGCAATGTGCGCCAGTGTCCACGGGAGAGCATATATTAATGACGGTTCTCATCACATTGGCATGTTAATGAGAGCTGTGGTCACTTTGGCATTGCCCAAAGTGTAAAGGGGAGGTTAACATCTAACATTTAAGGCAAAATGGCACACAGCTTTTAGACAATAACGAAGCCCGATGATTTTAACAAAGGATCTTTTAATTATTTAGCACAAAACGTATATGGTCCACCCATGAAACTCAAAGTGTTGCTATGTGCTCTTCTTAATCCGTTTGCAGGTGCTCCTACGTGATGTGATCCTGGCAGCGGCAGCTGTGCTGGAGGCAGGCTGTTGACCAGGCTGCCCCTTGGCCTGTGATGACATTGGTGAGTGTGTTCTGGCTGCCTGAGGCCTGGAAGGCCCCGGCTGCATGGGGGTGTTCTGGACTGGTACAGGACTCTCCTTAGGCATTGCGGCTCCTAGAGCTGGGCTCACTGGCAGAGGGGCTGAGGAGCCAGTAGCCACACTCGGAGTGACCTGAGGGGAGACTCCAGATGTGGCTGTTGACCTCTCCTCCTCCCTTTGAAGGCTCTCTTGAGCCTCCCTGCTCACCAGAGAAGGTCCAGGAGCTGCATCCAGGCTCCTGGGCCTTCCCTCGCCTTGCCACTGCTGTGTTGAGCTCATGGCCAAGGTAATGGTGTGCAGGTGTGGGATCTGGTGCTCCATGAGGGTTGCCATGCGTTCATGCGTCTGAGACATGGCAGCAGCCATGGCATGGAAGGACTCCGTCATTGTCTGCTCATGGCAGAGCATGACTGCTGGCATCTCCGCCAGATGTTGCCTTATCTCCCTAGTGCTGTCAAAAACAGAGGCTTGTCATCATCCTGGGACTCAGCATGGGCCTCCAACTGTCGGAGGCCCCAGCTATCACAGCCAGCTGCTCGGGCGCATGTGTGGTGCTCTCACGAGCTTATGACCCTGATTCTAATGTCGAGTGGGTACCCACCTTGGTGAAAGTACCTGCACTGGTGAAGGGTGCAAGAGTCATGGGGCGGTGCATCCTCTGAGTGGTCCTCCTCCTCACAGGTGGATGCCTGCCCTCCTGTGGCTGTGGTCTCCTGCGAATGGCTACCTGCATGAAAGAATGCAAATGTATGTGGGTTAGGTTGTGCAGATGTCCTTATGCCAACCAAGCATTGTGTGCATCTCTAACATTGATGCTCAAGTCAATGGGAGGCAGTCCTCACTCTTTTGTGCAGGGACTCCAGTCTCCCTGTCTGATATTGCACAGCCACCCTGGGTGCCCGCCAGCTGCAAGGCCTCTTCCTCAGCGGTGGTGAGTGGACGTAGATCTGGCAGTCGTCTGCCTATCTGGGACATCTCCCTCCTCTTATGGGCCCTCTTGTCCTGCAAGAGGAAGCTTGAGGATGGTATAGAATGGCATAACAGTTCAGCTCTTTTCAGCCCCTCAACCCCTACTGGGGAATCTGATGTCTCATGCCGACACTCACTGTCAAGAGAGTTAAGGGGGGGGGTGAGCTATGAAGGAAGGTGGCATGTGGTCGAGAGGCAGCCATGCATCTGTCAGGAAGAGACAGAGCACTAACCACTCAACCAATGTCGCAGCACTGCTACCCTCTCCATGTCATGCAACCTCCCACGTACTCACATGCAAGCCTCAAGGAGGCAACTGGAATGGAGGACTCAGCTTGGCAGAATGCAGTAGGTCATTGACCCTCTTCATGCACTGGACCCAGTTGTGTTAGGTGACCCCACAGCTGCTAACCTCCTCTGCAATATCAACTAAGACTTGATTGGTCAGGTGGGAGGACCTCTTCTTGCTCTTGTGGGGAAGAGAAACTCCCACTTTTCCCTTGCAGCCTGGAGGAGAAGCTGCAGGGAGAATTCACTGAACCATGAGACCACCCAGTGTCTTTGCTCTGACCTCTGACATCATATTCTGCCCTCCTCAGGGGGCGGGGATGATGGGAGGGGTGTTGGGGTTGAAGGGATACAGGATCCAGTCAGACAAAGTTGTAGGCTGAACCAAGCTGACAATGTATCTGGGACAAGAGTGAATGCAGGGCTGGCAGGCCTTTAAACAGTACCTGTTCCATATCAGAGGTCATAATCAATGACTTGCCTCCTGCCCCGGCCAGGTGATTTGAGAGGGGTGGGCAACCCGCGCATCCCCTGTGCAAAATGGCTGCCCGCGGCGTAATCGCTGTGGGGCAGGCTTCCACCTGACGGATGGGAACGGTGTCCTTTGGGCTCATCAAATACAGCCCAAATAATGCAAGAGAATACAAATAAATAGTTACACATGTGTTGTTAAACTGTTTATCTAAGGCGAAGAAGTAGGCCTAGAAATTGAATCCTGCCTCACACATTCTGCATGACAACCTGCAGCTGCTTTCATCATCTACTTCTTCCGCTGCTTTGCCTTCATACTGAAAACAATCCCTTGTCACTTTCTCATTTCAGGTGCTGTAAGTATGGAGATACCTCTGCAGAGGAGGCCAGCCTTCCTTAAAATGCAGCATCACTTAATCTGGCCATAGCTAGCACTGCACACACTTTAGAAGGTAAGCTAGAGGAGGAGTTGTCACGTGATGAATCACTAGCCACAAGTAGAGTTACAGGAGGGGCGAGGATCCCACAGACACCAGTTCACTAGAGGATGAGATTGCATACTTGCTCTGCTGCAGAGAACTCAGATGGTGGACATACACCAGGAAATTCTAGGCATACTGGCAGTGCACCAACAAGCTTGCACACTATGGCTCAGAGCTAACACTGCTGCCATGGAAGTTCAGATGGTTGTTATCCTGGCTCTGAGGACTAGTGTTGACAGGGATAAAAAACCCTCAAAACCCAGAGCTGCTCAAGATCACCCACTATGACCAGCTGAAGTATCTTCAATCAAAGGACAGCAACCTTCCAGAGCATCACATCAATCCTGCACTCTGTCCTCGTGGAGTGCTGAGGTGCAGTTCCAGATAAGAGGACATGTTGTCCTCTCTCAGGGTGGCAACACGCCTGCTCTCCTGCTAGCCTCTCTGCCAGTGCCTTTGTTAATACCATACACTCAGTTGGGCGAGACTGCCCTGGCCCATTTTGAGATGCTGCAGTCTGCAGCAGGCCCTTTAGGCCTAGAACTCCTCCCTGTCACCCTATATCAATCAAAGCTCAGTAGGCTTTTACCTCCCACAGGGGAAGCAATGCGTAGAAGCACAAGGATCTGTAAAGGAACATACAAGACAGGTATTTCACAAGGGTGATTCATAATTATATCTGTTCACAGTTAGATGCAAATGGAATTGAGTTGTCAAACAGAATTTGATTTTTGTTCTCAGTTTGGTGTTAGTCTTAAGCTTTGTAGTGAAATGAAGGTAAGTTTCATAGGCTAGACTGAGGGAAGTCAATTAAGGTCATGTTGATAAGGATTGTGGAATGGTTGGTATATTGAGGATGAGAGGGATGGTTTAAGGTGAAGCACTCTTCGAGGAGTTTCTCTCTGAGGGATTTGCTAGCTAGGGACACTGGTGGTCGATACCACTCCTGCTCTTCCTTGTCTTCACACTGCTCCTCCTCCTTCTCCTGCTCCTGCTGCACTTCTTGCTTCCAAGGTGGTGGTAAGATCTGGTCACTTCTGATGGCAAAGTCATGGAGCATGCAGTAGATGACCACAAATCTGGATACCCACTCAAGGCTGTATTGCAAGGCTTCTTCTGAATGGTACAGGCAGCGGAAGTATCGCCTAAGCACACCGACTGTCCGTTCGATGATGTTTCTGGTGGAAGCATAACTTTTGTTGTGGGTTAGCTGTGCCTGGCTTCCTAACAGAAGTAATGAGCTAAGTCTGAAGGGAATAGCCCTTGTCGGCCATTAGCCAGCCAAAATCTTGGGAAACTACTATGCTTTTGCAAGTGATTAAAGGCTCTAGCTGCTTAAAGGGGCTGATGAATCTTGGTTGTTTGGGTGAGCCTGTGGAGGAAACACTGTAGCCTGAGCAAAATCTAATATTCTGTAACCCTGTAACTTATAGCTAAATATCCAGGAGTGTTTCTGATAAGAGTAATTCTGCTGGTAGATCATTTTAAAGCAAGTGTACAGAGGAGAAAGATTTTTGTAGCTGGTTTAAAAATACACACTTGAAATTTCCTGGGCTTCTCCTAAACAGCCACCATAACTTTGGTGAACTCGCACTTACTTGGTTTATCCGAAGCTTCTGCATGTTAACCATCAAAGTTACAGCAGCCAATTGGGAGAAGCCTCAAAGAAATTCCTGGTGCCAGTGTGCAATCCATCACTATAACAAATAGAAGGGCTGGCCACGTAAGGATACCTGCTTTGCTGATGAAGTGATTAAGCAGCTTCTGCAAGAAATTGAGCAAAGGAATGATGCCATGCCTTCCTGCCATGGAAGAAAGGTATTCAAGGCTGTGGCACATAGATCATGGCAAAAGGAGTCTGACCCTGGCAGCACTGTCCACAGGACTTGGATGCAATGCAGAAAATAAATTAATGGCAGCACCTCGGAAAAGTAACATAATTAAAGTAAATAGTAAAGACTATTATACATACACAAAGCTGTTTGGCAGACCCTTCACAATAGTCTAGCATATCCTATTATACAATGTTATTTCCTCAGCTGAACTACATAATGTAAGCCTGCAGAATCTCCTGCCCAATTAGGAATAATTCCATTCACTCCACACAAGTACTTGAAATCTAATGCATAGAACAGTTTTAAGTAATAGCAACTGCAACCTCACTACTCCTTCTTAATGTTGAGAGAGATGAACCAACTAATGTTATAGTAATGAAAGTCTCATATGTCTCTACAGGAGAAAATGTTTTTTAACAGAAGGCAGGCCACCACTAAAAAAAGATTTGCATTTCACCGCTACCAAATGTCCCAAAGCGCTTTCCAGCCAATGAAGTACTTTTGAAGTGTAGTCACTGTTGTAATGTAGGAAATGCAACAGCCAATTTTCACACAGCAAACTCCCACAAACGGCAATGTGATAATGGCCAGACAAACTGTTTTCTTGTGATGTTGATTGAGGGATAAATATTGGCCAGGACAACAGATAACTCTCTTGTTTTTCTTCGAAATAGTGCAATGGATCCTTTATGTCCGCCTGAGAGGGCAGGCAGGGCCTCAGTTTAACATCTCATCCAAAAGACAGCACCTCCTATAGTGCAGCACTGTCTCCTAGAATGGGATTTGAACCCACAAACCTTCTGACTCAGGGGGCAAGAGTGCTACCAACTGAGCCAGGGTTGACACTATCAGAGGAGGACATGCTCCAACCCAAGAAGTAATTATTTTTTGAAGAAAGGTAAATGAAGATGCAAGCACAGAATACAGGGACAAACCCTCCTGAGGAATCATTGGCCTCTTGCCTTCCCTTCTTCCCAATCCTAATAATCATCAAAAACACTATTAACTTTGATAATGGGCCGGCATGCTAAACAGCCTCGAAAATTTAGCGCAACATTTCCTAGAAGATGAAAGCAATGACATAGATGGTTGAGTATACCCTAAGTTCATTCTGCATTTACACCAGTCAGTATCATGCTTTCAGTCTTCACAGGAATGGCACAGCTAGCAGAGGCATCCAAACATCCTGCAGAAAACAGCAAGTCACAATCCCAAGACTCAGCATGCAGCAGCTGAGTTACCTCTACATGAAGTACAATGGAAGCACTGTAATACTGAGCACAGAACAGCAACAGTAGGAAGAAGAGGATGTCCCTCATCTGAGGACAACAGCCTCTCGTCCAGCAGCACTGACAGTAGACACAGAAAACCTACTTTCAAAAGGAAAATGTTTTCTGAGCATAATAGTCTGTTGCAGTTTCTACAGCAGGGTGACAAATGTGGAATTCTACATGTGTGGAGTTCTAATGCACAGTACAGAAAGCCTATAGACATGTTAGAGCATTAGACAGCTTCAGGGCCATCTTCTGCATAGCCCCTCACAGCTGAGACCAGTCTTAGGTTCTCCCAAGAATGCCCAAATTGCTGCAATGGACGTGCTTGCAAAAGAGGTTGCTAAAACCAGGAGGGAAATATTAGCTGCCTTGTACAATGCTCCTGTTCTGGGGTCTCTCAACTCATAGATCAGCAGTGTGTCAAAGAAGCTGAAAAAAGCAGCAGCTTGTAACATACAGTGCATGATGGCACTCTCTCTCTCCAGAGGTTTTCATTTCCATAATCTAAGCTTAATCTCTTTGACTGCATGAGAGTTTGAAAGAAGGTCAACCTTGCCTGTCTGCAACAATACATGAGCTGAAGCCTGAAACTGGTCCATGTAGTGTGTAAACCCATGGAGACCAAGTGCCACTTTGGAGCCTGAGCACAGACAGCTGCCATCCTCCTGCCGTTTCTACCCAGGAGGAATTGCTTAGATGAAATACCAAACTATTTATCCATGTTCACTGTTAGAAAGGAAAGTACTGTGCTGGAAAAAATTAAACTGACAATTGCAAATTGGATATCTGTACAATAAATGTGTTGGCTACAGATTATACTGCATGCAAAGTCCTTTATCACTTCTGTTTCAGATGAATTAGAATAATGGTGACAGGGACCCTTGATGGATTCTGTATAGGTTTTTCCAAGAATGATTTCTTGCAGAGGAAGGGCTAGAATCTAGGCCTTATGTTGGATGACATGTTTAAGAGTAAGTTTCCAGAATGATATTTCTGGAGATTGTGCGGCAATAGAAATCTGACAGTTTTATAATCTCTCAGGAGCCTTTTCTTTCTCACCTGGTAATTTCCCTTGCTTTTCCCCTGTCTGTTCAACTTCTGGATCCTCCAGTTGGATGTCCTGTGAATTTCTATGTTATGGAGCACGCATGGTGCTGGTATGCTCCTGGATAGCTTTACCAGAGTATTTTCTAGGACATCCCCAGAGTGGCCCAGGCATCAGAATCTCTGCTGCAGAATCCAGTGGCCATTCTGGTGGATTCATGAGTTTCATTTTATCACTTCTACAGTAGATTAAACAGAACCTCACAATTGACAATACAGCAACAGTGGGCAGTCAAGGTACACTAGCAACTAGCCCTTTGTTCCTTGACTTTCTTCAAATAACAATGGAGTTGTTCATTGTATAAGGATGAAGGTGTTGTGAAAGCTGCCAACGACCTTGGCATTCACCTGCATAGTTTTGTGCCAATGATCACAGATTAGCTGGACATAATGGAATTAATAGCCTTTCAAATTCGTTGAGGTGCACTACTCAGAGAGCTCACAGGGTCACATGGGTCTATAATGCCCTGCATATTGGACATGCCACTGAGTCTGTAAAGCCAAGCACATGCACTTGCTGCTCACTGGTATCCATGGAGAATAAGATGTATTGATTTGCTGTGGTCAGCAAGGCATCTGTGAGCTGGTGCATGCACTGATGTAGAGGATACTGAGTTATAAAATCTATGTCCCTGGCAGTCCCATCAAAATCTCAACTGCTGTAGAATTTGAGTGCTATGGTTTGTTTGTTTTTCACATCTTTACATTTTCCCTTGGAGGATAGTGTTAAGTGGTGGAAGAATTTGCAGGCTGATCAACAGTCTGATGGACTGCGATGCTGAACGCTTGAATGCTCTTTCCTTGGCTGTAAATAACTTCATACCAGCTGATAAGACAGTTACTCATTGCAAATCAGGAAATCAGATTGCAGTTCATCATAGCATTATAAATATGACATAATCTTTCAATTTACATTCCAGACCTTCTTTTGGTGCAGCGATGCATACCTTTACAATTAACGTTGCAGAAAGTTAAAGTGCAGCTGCAAGGAAAAAGAAACCCGACATTGTGGCTCTCCTCTCATTACACCTGTTTGGGCAGTCCTGGGATGCTATACCCAGGAAAATCAGCCCCTATAATTTTAAAGACATAATGATGAAAATCTGAGACAAATACATGTTAAAATCAATAAGGATAGACTGAAACATATTGAATCTAAATGGATGACGAAATTTTTCAGAAAGGCTAAAAATTAAAAAATAAATGACGTGTTTGTTGGCCAGGAGGGAGATAAAACCTGCTCAGAAGAAAATGCGCAGAATTCCAGAAATATATGCCACGTGCTCTGTTCAAATGAAGCCAATCCCAAACTGGCCCTTTTATTCCAGTGTAGATTCAACATCATGAAACAAGAGAAAAAGGGTTAAATTATGAGGGCAGGTTCACATGGGTCTCAACACTCTCAGGGGAAGCCTGCATTGTCTCCTGACTCCTCTTTCTACCCTAAATGATGGTCACCTACTTCCCTCAACAGCCCCCTCTGTGCAGGGTGTCTACCTCCTGAAATTTGCATTCCAAGGACAGCACCCTGTATTTGACCGGATTTTGCTAGCTTCTCCGCAAGATCAGAAACTTTAAATTGGAGGGCAAACAATCAGAGATACTCCTTAATGTGTGATGATCCTGGACACACACAGCACCCAGGATCTCCCACATCATACTGGTACCACATATAAAGGACTTCAGTTGCCGCACCCCCAACACTAAATTTAAGACAGTTTCTCTTAAAAGTTAATGAAACCAAACACAACAGCTTAGTGACTTAATCACTCAAATATAATTGTAGACTTACTGCAAGTTATCAGCACCTGCTAAAACTAAACTCTAGATTCAACTGGTCTTCACACTCCACTAGTCCCTTATTGCGCAAGCACTCAAGCGTACAATGCCAGAGGCTAGTGGGAGATTTACATCTCTTATCTCTCACCACAAAGCTGAGTCCACTGTCTCAACCATTTTATTGTGGATTTCTGAGTGATTCATAGGATCTTTCTTGTTAGAAGCAAATAGGAAAAACGTCCTCCTCGGCTGCCCTTGCACTCATCCCACAGTTTGTTGGGAGTTGCATTTGCAAAGGCCATGTCCGTGCTTTCATTCATAGTTGGTCCCTGTGGCTTCAGAAATCCAAGAAAAAGTTGAAGGGCAAAATGTCTTGTACAGAAGGTGTCATTCTTATATCTATTATACAAGGTTATTCTATCAGAAAGGGACGGACAGGCTGGGTCTTTTTTCTCTTTAAAAGCAAAGGCTGAGAGGTGACCAAATAGATGTCTTTAAAATTATGTAAAGTTTGATAAAGTGGACTGAGAGAATGTTTCCACTTGTGGGGAAGAGCAAAACTAGAGGCCATCAATATGATAGTCACCAAGAAATCAAATAGGGAATTTAGAAGAAACTTGTTTACCACTGGAGTGGTGAGAATGTGGAACTTGCTACCACAAGGAGAAACTGAGGCCAATAATATATGTGCATTTAGGGGGAAGCTGGATAAACATATGAGGGAGAAGGGAATAGAGGGTTATCCCGATAAAGTTTGATGATGAAGGATGGACGGAGCTCGAGTGGTGCATAAATGCTGGCATGGACTGGTTGGGACAAATGGCCTGTTTCTATATAATTCTATTGAAAATAAAACAGTATTTACACCAAAAATGCTGATGTCCCTCCAACCAAAAAGTTAAGTTCAGCATTCCAAAGTAACTTAAAGTTTCTAGTAGTAAAAGCATTCTGAAAAAAGGTAATTTGTGGCATGGTGCCCTCATGGGTGGTTGTGCCACAGACTGGTAGGACATCAAGTTGTTAGCACCTGTGAATCTCACTAAGTGTAACTACAATCTCATTTGTACTCTGAAGGGAGGCACAGATAGCAGCTTCCTCACATGAAAGGAGTGAACTTTTTGAATGAATCGATCTATGCTACTTTACTGTCACTTTCTAGCATCACATTTAACAATATAACTGATAATCTCCTTAAAAATGAAAATAAAGAGAAAGTTGATCAGACTATAAGTAGTGCTAAATTAGTGAATGTTTGTTAAATGTACCACTAAATTTGTACTAACAAGAGTTATAAAGAACCATAATTTATTAAATACTTTTATTTATCATTTGGCTGCTTTTCATATTTGAAAATTATTGAACCATTTTGCCAAGGCTATCATTTGAGCGTTTTCAACACTCAGGGGATTTTTATAAAGCAGTTAATGATTTAGAACAGCTTTACTGAAAAAAGAAAAATTGTACTTACATGCAACCTCCCATCAGATAATAAATCAGTCACAAACAATTATGATTTATTAGTTTGCAGACACACACCCAAACTAAGTAAATAGGTTGGCTCAAACTGCAGTCCGTTACCATAACAACCAATTTTAACCCAATGCATTTGATACTATTTTCTTGCACAGTGCATTATAGTTGTGCTACTATTGTGTCTGCTTAGTGATCAGTAACCATAGTGATAGGTAATTTATATTCACGAAAGGACATCTGTTTCTAAGTGTGGCAGTTAACAAACATGAAATGAAAGTAAATTGTTAATAGCCGTTTGTACAAAGCCCATTTCAAATAATATATATTCTCCTAGTCAGCCTTTATATTCGTCTTCAAGAAGGGATGTCAGGCAATTTGGTGCTGCTGAAGTGTTGATGAATGTGCACCCTCTGCCCAGAAAAGTACTGAGCTACATTTTCTGTTCTTTAATGTAATCGACAAACTGCAAATCTGTCACAGTGAGGTCAACACTGTTTAGAAACTGTGCACACATTCAGAATAATGATTACTGATTTCATGACATAATCATTTGGAACATGGAAAATTGAATTTTTTTATTACAGTACACTGAGGAAATGACAAGCTTTTCGTGTTGATATTACGGAAATGGGAATAGCTAGTTAAGCAACGATGTTCGCACAAAGTGCACCTTCGCATACTACGAATACCCTCTACCAAATTGGAAAAGTACCTCAAATGCCTGAATCACCTAGCATGAAATTTAGTGAGGTCCATCTCTTTAATTTTAGTTAATGAAATATAAATTGGCCCTGTGCAAAAATCAATGATCTTTTTCTCCCGTTCAATTTTTTGCTGCTGCTTGCGTTTTTTTTCAGATGGGCACTATTGGGATTTATTGCACTGGCCTTTCAAAGGTTTGTTCTGAAAGGTATGATTGACAGTATAATATAACATTTAAAGTTTGTTTTACTTTTCACATACTTACAAAGTCCTTGGTGGATTACTTGGTGTTTGCAGTCACATTTTAGGAATTGACGGAGAAAATAAAAGTAGATGTGATTGCAACTCAGGCATTTGCTGCCCACTCACCTTATCTCAGGAGTTCTTAAATTTAATAATTCACAGGATGTGTATATCACTGGCAAGGCCAGCATTTATTGTCCATTCATAAATGTCCATGAGAAAGTGGTGGTGAGCCACCTCCTTACCGCTGAAGTGAAGGTGCGCCCACATGCTGCGAGATTGGGAATTACAGGATTTCTACCAAGTGGCAATGAAAGAATGGAGATATATGCCCAAGTCAGGATAGTTTGTGGCTTGGAGGGAATTTGGAAGTGGTGGTGTTCCCTTGCACCTACAGCCCTTGGCCTTCCAGAGGGTAGAGTTAATTGTTTGAAAGGTGCTGTCAAAGAAGCATTGGTATCATATAGATGATACACACTGCAGTCATGTTGTGCCAGTGGTGGAGGGAATGAATTTTTAAGATGGTGGATGGGTGCAGATCAAATGGGCTGCATTTTCCTCCTCTTTGCCTCTCTTTTCTCCTTTAAGATGTTCTTTAGCACCTACCTCTTTGTTCAAGCTTTTGGATACCTGCCTTAATAAATCCTTGTGTCTCGGTATCAAATTTTGTTTTGTAACACCCCTGTGAAGCACCTGGGAGATGTTTTACTGCATTATGGTGCTATCTAAATTTAAGTCATTGTTGAGTGTTTAGTGGAGCTACACCCATGCAGGCAAGTCAAGAGTATTCCATCACATTTATTACTTGCGTCTTGTAGGTGTGGAAAGGATTTTGGGAGTGAGGAGGTGAGTCATTTGCTGCAGAATACCCAGCCTCTGACCTGCTCTTGTAGCCACAGTACTTATGTGCCTGGTCTAGTTAAGTTTCTGGTCAAAGGTGACTCCCCAGGATGTTTATGGTGGGGGATTTAGCAATGGTAATGCCATTGAATGACAAGGGGAGCTGGTTAGATTTGCTCTCGTTGGAGTTAGTTATTTCCTGGCACTTCTTTGACATGAATATTACTTTGTGCTTATCAGCCCAAAACTGAATGTTGTCCAGGTTGTGCTGCAAGTTGGCAGACTACTTCATTATGAGGAGTTACAAATGGAACTGAACTGTGCAATCATCAGCGAACATCCCACTTCTATCCTTATGATGCATGAAAGGTCATTGATGAAGCAGATAAATATAATTGGGTCTAGGACACAGTCCTGAGAAACTCCTGCAGCAATGTCCTGGGGCTAAGATGATTGGCCACCAAAAACCACAACCACCTTCCTTTATGCTAGGTCTGACTCCAGCCAGTTGGGAGTTTTCCTCCCGATACTACTGACCTCAATTTTACCAGTGCCACATGTGGTCAAATGCTGCCTTGATGTCAAGGACAGTTACTCTCATTCAACCTCTGAAACTCAGCTCCTTTATTCATATTTGGACCAAGGTCTAGAGCCGAGTGGTCCTGGTTGAATCCAAACAGAGCATCGGTGAGCAGATTATTGCTGAGTAAGTACTGCTTCATAGCACTGTCAATGGCACCTTCCATCACTTTACTGATAATTGAGAGTAGACTGATGGGGCAGTAATTGGCCTGATTGGATTTGACCTGCTTTTTGTGGACAGGATATACAACTCCTCCCATTAATTGCTTAATTGTCCACTACCATTCATGACTGGGTTGGGAGGACTGCACAGCTTTGACCTCAAATGTTGGTTGTGGGATCACTCAGCTGTCTATAGCATGCTGCATCTGCTGTTTAACATGCATGTAGCTTTGTGTTGTAGCTTCGCCAGGTTGGCACCTCATTTTTTTGTATACCTGGTGCTGCGCCTGTCATGCTCTTCTACACTTCTCATTGAACCAAGTTTGGTTGCCTGACTTGTTGGTAATGGCAGAGTGAGGGATATGTTGGGCCATGAGATTACAGATAGTGGTTAAATAGAATTCTGCTGCTGCTGATGGCCAACAGCACCTCTTGGATGCCCAGTTTTCTGTTGCTAGATCTGTTCTTAATCTATCCCATTTAGCATGGTGGGATTGCCACACAACACGATGAAGGGTGTCCTTGGTGTGAAGACAGGATTTTGTCAGCACAAGAACTCTCTGGTGGTCACTCCTATCAATACTGTCATGAACAGATGCATCTAAACAGGTAGATTGGTGAGGATGAGGTCAAGTAGATTTTTCCCTCGTGTTGGTTCTCTCACCACATGCTGAATGCCCATTCTGGTAGCTATGCCATTCAGGACTCAGCCACCTTTGTCAGAAGTGGTGCTACTGAGCCACTCTTGGTGATCAACATTAGGGTCCTCAATCCAGAGTACAATCTGTACCCTTGCTACCCTCAGTGATTCTTTCAAGTGGTGTGCAACTTGTCCTGATTCATCAGCTGGGGGAGGGCAGTAGGTAATAATCATCCGAAGGTTTCATTGCCCATATTTGACCTAATGCCATGCGACTTTATGGGGCTTGGAGTCATTATTGAAGACTCCCAGGATCACTCCCTCCCAACTGTATGCAACTGTGTTGCCACCTCTGGTGGATCTGTCCTTTTAGTGGGACAGGATATAGACAGGGATGGTGACAGTGGTGTTGAGTGCCTAGAGCTAAACGTAACTACTTGAAGATGTTTGAAGAGGCTTGCCTTTGCCATCCATGCTTCACAAGGGAATTTGTTGCAGAGTTCTGTGTTTGAGGTGCAGACAGGATCAAATACAAGGTCTGCTTACCCATGACTGTGACCATTATTACAGCATTAAATATTTATGTGGATAGATCTTTCCAAGCCACCTCTGGTGACATTTCTCACGTCAATATTCAATCTATTGATGCAGGAAACAAATGATAGAAACCTTGTTTGGCATGAGAAGCACTTGTATCACATGTTGTGATAGAAAGAAGACCACAGTATAAGAGAGAACAGCACTTTTACCAGGGGAGGAGATGTGGAGGTAAAGGTCCCATATCACATGTAGTAATTTCAGCACATCTGTCAGTGGCATTTTTCTGCAGGCATCTCATTAGCGATTTATGTCCAGATTTTTAAAGAAAAATTATTTTTAGCAGTTAACAAATCTGCAAGTTCCAAAAAACATTCACTACTCAAATAGGCTAATCTGCCCTGTTTCATTTCAATGATGTGTGCCAGTGGCAGTGGCAATGGCAAAACATTGCTTTGGTTGTTTCTATTATTGCAGTTCAATTACGTGGCAGCAGGCATGATGTGGCACGATCTCAATTCCAATATTTAAATCCATAGTTTGAATTTGGAGGAATTGGCAGTTGGAATCAAGAGAGGAAGAATGTTGACAGTGGATTCAGGATGGTTAAGAGTTGCATCCTACTTCAATGATCCCTCCCTTACTATACTTCTGGGAGCAGTGAGGAGCAAAAGAGAGATACTCGTCCCCAGTAACAGGAGGAAGAAACCTATTGCTCTGTCACAAAGACGACATGGCTGGAGCTGTCCCAGGAGGTCAACAGCAAGAGCAGTGTGCCACCCTCCTGGATTCAGTACAGGAAGCATTTTAATGACCTAAGTAGTTCAGGAAAGTTGAGTATAGTTGCACATTCACCTACAACCTGCTGTATACATTAAATCAGCACCCCATCACTCTACCTTGTCAAGCCTACTACAACACATCACTCCTCACATTCACTTACCTTGCAAGCACACCCAACCTTTTCTTTGCATTTCCTCACATCCCCATCCATCTATTCACCACTGTCACTCATCCTTATGCAATTCGATACCTCTCCCAGATAGTCACCCTCATCAAATGCACTCCATCCATCAGGTGAGTACATACCATTGCAGTCACTCACAGGTCTGCTCTTTCCCCTATTGCAAGGGAAAAGAGCATAGAACACAAAGGAGAAGGAGAAAAATGGAGATGGACCTCTGCAGAACTCACAGCAGACAGCTGCAGAGGAGGAAGCACTGGAGGGCAGTAGCATCTCGGTGTCCCTGGCCATCAGAAATAGGGAGACAGGGACATCATAGATACCTGGTGACAGAATTAAATATTATGCATATATGTATATATAGTTGCACAGCATTTACAGCACAAAAAACAGGACATTCATCCCAATAGTTCCATGCCAGTGTATATTCTCCACACGAACCTCCTTCCACCCTTCACTAACCAACCCCCACAGTGGCGCAGTGGTTAGCACCGCACAGTTCCAGGGACCCGGGTTCGGTTCTGGGTACTGCCTGTGTGGAGTTTGCAAGTTCTCCCTGTGACTGTGTGCTTTTCCACCAGGTGCTCTGGTTTCCTCCCACAGCCAAAGACTTGCAGGTTTATAGGTAAATTGGCCATTATAAATTGCCCCTAGTGTAGAATGGTGGGAATATGGGATTCATGTAGGATTAGTCTAAATGGGTGATTGTTGGTCGGCACAGACTAAATGGGTGGTTGTTGATTGGCGCAGACTCGGTGGGCCGAAGGGCCTGTTTCAGTGCTGTATCTCTCTATGATCTATGAACATATCCCTCTATTCCTTTCCCCCACATGTATTTAGCTAGCTTCCCCTGAAATGTAACTATGCTGGTCGCCTCAACCACTCCTTGCAGTAATGAACTTTTCCATCATTGCCTGGCCAGGTTGCAGTTCTTGGGTATCTGACGGGAGAAAGGTACAAGGATAGGTATGTGGCGAGGGGAGATATATGCTTACAGCAGCTGCAGCTTGTAAATTGGGAGACACTGTGGGATGAGAGGGAAGTGAGATGTGAGAAAGAGGATATGATATGATCATACCTTCGATGGTTTCATCCCTGCCATGGCCTCAGTCAAGGCCACTCCAATGATGGGGGTGAGGACATGCAGCTGTGCCTGTCCCCCACCAGGTAGATGCTGCTGTCTCTGGTTTTATGCCACTTTGTCCTGCAAGAGAGAGGGGAGAGTGTCAGTGAGTGTGTTGCAATGTTTTTGGGTGATGTGGCTGTCTTGGCTGAATAGCAGGCAGTATGTACAAGCTGTAAGATGTGGGTGTGAGGCTTGCAGCAGTGCCAAGTGTGTCAGCGTGAGGTGCAATAATGAATGTATGTCATCAATGATAGAGAATGTTGGTAAGTGAGTGTAGTGGTGGTGGTGAATTGATTAATGTCTGAGGCTGGTGATTCAGTCGTAAAGGGTATAGCCTTTGAAAATGAATTCACTGATTTTGACCACTCATGTGAGGTTATTAAACTTCTTTCTGCACTGCATCCAGGTCCTTGGGACTACACTGCTGGTATTGACCATGATGCCTATCCACTCCCACTGCCTTCACAGCACTTGTCTGGAGTGCCTCCCGGCCACCTGTGAGTAGAGGACCACTCTCCTCCTGCACCAAGACATCCAGTGTGTTACGACTGAGGTGGGAGAGAGCACTATCTTTTCTAGTCCCATTTCTCCTCAGGTTACAACTTATATTTTAAAATGTTTACCAGTTACCGATTCAGTCAATTAAATACTCTACTTTTCATCCCAGAATAAAATGCACCAACTAGGTTTCTTTAATAAACAACAAAATTATCAATTTATTATCAAACAAGACTTATCCAGTAACAAAGTAAAGCATTAACACACAGATTGAACATATAAACGTTCCCTTTTTAAATTCCCCACACACACATTCACACACACTGTAAGAAATACAGAAATTCTCTCTGCACAGATCTGTTACAAGAAAAAACAAAAAAAATACTTTGGCCAAATACTTGCTAATTCTTGAAGAAAAAAAAGAGAAGATATGGAAGGATGTCAGTTGTCCTTTTTTGTCTGGCATCCGGGTATACAAAGATGGTTCACTGGGATCTTTTCAGGAGGAACTCGTCTGGAGGTGTCAAGAAATCATCTGGTAGGCTTTTCAGGAGACATGTGGCATCAGGCATTTCAGCCAGCACACTTGGATCACAGGGTTTTTCAGCTTCTTAGGAGAGATGCAGCACCAGGGATTATAGCTCTCCCACACTGGATCTTTGCAGGGTTTCTTCAACGAGGTAGAGAAAGAGGTGAGCTGGGTGGTTCCTTTTCACTTGACAGGCAAAACCAACTGTCTTCAAACAGTCCACACCCCAACTGACTGGAAAACAATATCCAAAACCCCAAAACAGAAAGTCAACCTCTTGACCTCCATAAATCTTGACATGTGGCTTCTCTGTAAACATCTTCCCCAGGTCACCAAGGTTTCTGCTGTTTATTAAGCTTAAACCACATGACTTCCAGCAAGGTCATTTTTAAACAACATCTCATTGTCCTTTCAATGAACTATCAACAAAGCAAAGTCCAGCTTCTATGAAATCGTTAACCTTCCAATGAATCCATCTCCATAATTTAAATATGAGTTCTCAAAAAAAACTTAACAAAAATGTAGAAGCATCTTCACAACAAGTGCTGCATCGGAAAACATTGAAGCCCACTCTTTGTCCTGCTGAACCATTAGTCAGTGTTCTTCCTGCTCAGAATATCTTCCTCAATGACTTCCAGCTCTTGCTCCAGCCAGAATAGACCTTCCCTTTAAGAGACGCATGCTGGCTTTAAGTAGTGCAGGCTATCTTTCAGTGGTGTTCCCTGGTGCGGTGTGCAGCCATTCAACAGTGTGTTTAATGCTGGGCTGTATGATACTGTAATTTAAATGAGCAGGCAGCATTAAGTTTGTGTGCTGCCTGTATTGGAAGGAATGCCATTTGCGATACCTGCTGTTGTTTTCAGGGGCTATCTAATGTTGACCCCATCTTCTCTACATCAATGCTATCAAACCCTTTTATAATTGTAAATACCTCTATCGGGTATTTTCTTTTCTCGAGTAAAGAACCTCAACCTGTTCAACTTTTCCTGATAGTTACAAATATTCAGTTATGATATCGTTTTCATAAATCTTTTTTAGTGCTTCTGTATCCGTTTTCTAACATGGAGACCAGAACTGTTCACAATACTCCCAGTGTGGTCTAACTAATCTGTACAAGCTGAATGTAAGCATACTGTCCATAATTACAGAGGAGAATGGAGGATTTGCCTCAAGCAAGAGTGGATTGCCTTTACCGAGCACTGCGACTGTGTCACTCTTGCATGCATAGAATGGTCATTTAATATTGTTAACACCAGGTGAGAAAGGGGTCCCTCTCAGCATTCACCTGGTCTGACTGTAACAGGGTTTTGTTTTTAAGCACACTGTGTTTTTAGCTCCCCCTTGGTGAATCCTTGTTCACCACTTTCCAATTATAAGGTAAAGAAATGAGCACAAACAGGCTTTCTTGGGTTTAAAGAAGAAAGGTGAAATTTATTAAAACTTAAACTTAAACTCTAATTCAGTTAATGCCTACACATACACGCTGTGCCCCACGGTAGCACGCATCCGTGATACGCACATGTAAATAGGGACAGAAACGAGCAGAAGAAAAAATAAAGTGGAAAGGTTTGAGGCAATATCTGAAGAGTTGTTACGGTTCTTCAAGCTCACTGTAGAGTCCTTGCTTATAGGTAATTCTTGCTTATCACTGGGGCCCAGTATTCTTCTTAAACATTGTTCACTGTAGGAGACTTTTCTCTCTTGGGGTTCATGTGTCTTCAATGGATTCTGAAGCTGGTGAGAAAGAGATGGGAGCAGACAGGAGGAGAGGAGTTCTGCTTCAGTCCAGGAGTCAAAAGTTTTCTGCCTTCAAACACTGTTTCTCCAATTAAAAACTCTCAGTTCAAAACTCTGCAACAGCCAGATAGTCATGTGACTAAACTGGTCTGACCACATCTGTTCTGTGTATTGGGAGCAGGGACTGGTTCCAAGCAGTGTCTGCTATTATGCAAAAAAAAATGTCCTTCCGACCAGGCCTGGCAATTCCTTGCATCAGGCCTTCACTTCTTCCCAGCAACAATTTGAAGTTTAATGTCCATGTGGCGAAATTAATGTGTCTCATTCTTGGCAGGTGGGGGCCTGCATGACAACATCAAACAAGTCCATGTGCTGTCTCCCTTCCTCAGAACAACAACAGCTATTTGTATTTATATAGTGCCTTTAACATAGAAAATGTCCCAAAGCATTTCAAAGAGACACAATGAAAAAATGGACATCAAAGCACTGGAGATAACAGGAGGGGGTTATCAAAAGCTTGAGCAAAAAGGTGTTTTATAAGGTGGGTCTTGAAAGAAAGGAAGATGGAAAGGCAGCAAACTTTATAATGGAATTCCAGAATTTGGCACCTAGTCAACTGAAGGGTAAAGGAGAGGGTGGGGATATATACATGAGGGTAAGAAGTTTAAATTTGAAGTGCAGATGGACTGCGAGCCAATGTAGATTATTGTGATCAGAGTTATTGAGTGAACAGGACTTCTAGGCTGGACATTAGCTGCTTGAAGTTGTGCTGAATGAGGTGAATGAAAGGTTACAACTAATATGCAGACACTCTGCTCAGGTAAGCTACCAGCCTTCTCCAATCGCAATGACATTTGCAGTGCCACTAATTTTCAGAGCTTCCTGTTCCATTTAGATGTTTCTCCCCTATCTTGCTCATCTTTCTTGCCTTATGCACCATTTTGCCTGCAGAAAGAGAGGGGGGTAGTTTGTGAATGGCTATAGATAAAGAGAGTGAATAGGTGTAGGACCTCTGTATTATATGCATCTGTTGAGAGATATGGAAGAAATAAGATGGTATTAGGATGGGGAGGTGATGAACAGAAAGCCAAATATCTGGAATGTGCAGTGAACAAGGAATTCTGAGAGTCTTGTTGATTCTGCAAGTGTTAAAATGTGAGAAGAGAATGCTGTTAGTGAATATATAAAGAGAGCAAAGAAAGAGGCAAGTGTGTGTGGAATGAAAAAGAGTGGTGTAGCAGTGTGCCCTTGTGATTGGTGGCGAGGGTGCAATGGAGGGGCTGGGGATTAGTGACAGTGCTGGGATGGGGATGTGAAGACTGCTAGCAGGTGATTACTGAGAGAGATAAAGAGCTGTACTCAGCCTTGGTGCTCCTGGATCATCATCAAACCTCTTCCTACATTGAACCCAATTCCTGGGGCTGATAACCTCCATTGATTATATTGTGTAACTGACAAAGAATTGAGGACTAAGTTATGAATACTTATCGCAGCCCGAAATATATAGGAATTTCACTGGAAATTTGGGTTTTAAAGAACAACCTTCATTAAAATTTCTGAACTCATTTCAGTTTTCTTATTTTGCCTGTATGCCTTTGTATGCCTTTCTTAAAAAATAAAGATGTAAAAGGCATTTTAAATGTCCTGTCCAAAGAACAAGGATGCTGGTGATCATGATACGGAGAGATTTTAAACCATTTGGAACAAGTAATGTTTTGCATAATATAAAAACAAAATACTGCGGATGCTGGAAATCTGAAATAAAAACAAGAAATGCTGGAACCACTCAGCAGGTCTGGCAGCATCTGTGGAAAGAGAAACAGAGTTAACGTTTCAGGTCAGTGACCCTTCTTCGGAACTAGTTTGTTTTGCATACTTTGCTCATGTAAAGCATCAACAGTCTTGTGGATGCTGTTTATTTTTATTTATTCATTAATTCAAGATAAAACAGGCGTAAAGGTTTTAAGTTGGGGGAAGGCAAATTTTACAAAACTGAGAGGTGACCTGGCAAGAGTGGACTGGATACAGCTACTTGAAGGAAAATCAGTGGCAAACCAGTGGATGACATTCAAAAGCGAGATACTACAGGCACAGGGTAGGCATGTCCTCACAAAGATAAAGGGTGGTCCTGCCAAATCTAGAGCCCCCTGGTTATCTAGAAACTTACAGAGTAAGTTAAAGCAGAAAAAGAAAGCTTATGACAATCACAGAAATCTTAATATTTCAGAAAGCCTAGAGGAGTATAGAGAGTGCAGGGGTGAAGTAAAAAAGGAAATTAGAAAAGCAAAGAGAGGACATGAAAAATTATTGGCAGGTAAAATCAATGAAAACCCGAAGATGTTTTATCAGTGAATTAAGAGCAAGAGGATAACTAAGGAAAGGGTGGGGCCTATCAGAGATATACAAGGTAGCTGATGTGTGGATGCAGAATATGTGGGCAGGGTTATAAATGAGTTTTTTGTCTCTGTCTTCACAAAGCAGAAGGTTGATGCAGATACTTTTAGTTAAAGAGGAAGCGTGTGAAATATTAGATACGATAAGCATAATGAGAGAGGAAGTACTAGAGCGTCTGGCATCTTTGAAAGTGGATAAATTGCCAGGGCTGGATGGATTGCATCCCAAGTTGTTATAGGAAGCCAGGGAGGAAATAACAGATGTGCTGAGGATCATTTTCAAATCCTCACGAAATACAGGCGAGGTACAAGTCTGCAAACATTGTACCATTGTTTAAAAAGGGTATGAGGCATAGGCCAAATAATTATAGGCCAGTCAGTCTAACCTCGGTGGTGGGTAACCTGTTTGAATCAATTCTGAAGGACAGGATAAACTGCCACTTAGAAAGGCACAGATTAATCAGGGATAGTCAACATGGATTTGTTAAGGGAAGGTCATGTCTTACTAACTTAATTGAGTTTTTTGAGGAAGTAACAAGGAGGATTGATGAGGGTAATGAAGTGGATGTGGTCTACATGGATTTTAGTTAGGCGTTTGACAAGGTCCCGCATGGCAGACTGGTCAGTAAAATGAAAGCCCATGAGATACAGGGGAATGTGGCAGGTTGGATCCAGAATTGGCTCAGAGACAGGAAACCAAGGGTAGTAATTGATGGATGTTTTTGCAAATGGAAAGCTGTTTCCAGTGGCGTTCCACAGGACTTAGTATTGGGTACCTTGCTTTTGTGGTATATCTTAATTATTTGGACTTAAATGTGGGAGGCATGATTGGGAAATTTGCAGATGACACAAAAATTGGCTGTGGAGTAGACAATGAAGAGGATAGCCGAAGACTCCAGAATGATATCAATGGTTTGGTTGAATGGGCAAAAAAGTGGCAAATGGAATTCAATCCAGAGAAGTGTGAGGTAATGCATTCAGGGAGGGCAAATAAAGCGAGGGAATACACAATAAATGGGAGGATACTGAGAACAGCTGGAGTATTGTGTATAGTTCTGGTCACCACATTACAGGACGTATATAATTGCTCTGGAGAGAGTACATAGGAGATTTACAAGAATGTTGCCAGAGCTTGAAAGTTGCAGCTATGAAGAAAGATTGGATCGGCTCGTGTTATTTTCCTTCGAACAGAGGAGGCTGAGGGGAAAGTTATTGAGATTTACAAAATGATGAGGGGCCTAGATAGAGTAGACAGAAAGGACCTGTTTCCCCGAGTGGAGTGGTCAATTACCAGGGGACACAGATTTAAGGTGATTGGTAGAAGGATTAGAGGGGACATGAGGAAATACTTTTTCACCCAGAGGGTTGTGGGTGTCTGGAATTCACTTCCAGGAATGGTGGTGGAGGCAGAAACCCTTAATTCTTTTAAAAAGTACCAGGAGATGCAACTGAAGTGCTGTAACTGGCAAGGCTGTTGTCCAGGTGCTGGAAATTGGAATTACATTGGGCGGCTAGTTTTTATTTCCTGGCTGGCACAGACACGACGGGCTGAATGGCCTCCTCCGTGCCATACTTATTCTATGGTTCTATTCATGGGATGTGGGCATTGCTGGCTAGGCCAGCATTTATTGCTCATCCCTAATTGCCCTTGACAAGGTGGTGGTGAGCCACCTTCTTGAACCACTGCATCCCATGTGGGGTAGGTACACCCACAGTGCTGTCAGGAAGGGAGTTCCAAGATTTTAACCCAGCGACAGTGAAGAAACGGCAATATATTTCCAAGTCAAGATGGTGTGTGACTTGGAGGGAAACTTGCAGGTGATGGTGTTCCCATGCATCTGCTGCTCTTGTCATTCAAGGTGGTAGAGGTCGTGAGTTTGGAAGGTGCTGTCTAAGGAGCCTTGGTGCGTTGCTGCAGTGCATCTTGTAGATGGTATACACTGTTGCCACTGTGTGTTGGCGATGGAGGGAGTGACTGTTGAAGGTGGTGCGTGGGGTGCCAATCAAGCGGGCTGCTTTATCCTGGATGATGTCGAACTTCTTGAGTGTTGTTGGAGCTACACCCATCCAGACAAGTGGAGAGTATTCCATCACACTCCTGACTTGTGCCTTGTAGATGGTGGACAGGCTTTGGGGAGTTAGGAGGTTAGTTACTTGCTGCAAGATTCGTAGCTTCTGACCTGCTTCTGTAGCCATGGTATCAATGTGGCTACTCCAGTTCAGTTTCTGGTCAATGGGAATGCCTAGTTTGTTGATAGTTGGGGATTCAGCAATTGTAATGCCATTGAAAGTCAAGGGGAGATGATTAGATTGTCTCTTGTTTGAGGCACTTGTGGCACAAATGTTACTTGTCACTTATCAGCACAAGCCTGGATATTGTTCAGGTCTTGCTGCATTTCGACATGGACTGCATCAGTATCTGAGGAGTTGCGAATGGTGCTGAGCATTGTGCAATACGAACATATGAATTAGGAGCAGGAGTAGGCCACTCGGCCCCTCAAGCCTGCTCTGCCATTCAATAAGTTCATGGCTGAACTGATTACTCCACACTTCCACCTATCCCCGATTAACTTCCGCTCCCTTACGTATCAAGAATCTATCTATCTCTGCGTTAAAAATGTTCAAAGACTCTGCTTCCACCGCCTTTTGAAGAAGAGAATTCCAAAGACTTACGACCCTCTGAGAGAAAAATTTCTCCTCATCTCTGTATTAAATGGGCGACCCCTTATTTTTAAACAGTGACCCCTAGTTCGAGATTCTGCCACAAGGGGAAACATCCTTTCCACATCCACCCCGTCAAGACCCCTCAGGATCTTATATTTTTCAATCAAGTTGCCTCTTACTCTTCTAAATTCCAGTGGATACAAGCCTAGCCAGTCCAACCTTTCCTCGTAAGACAGCCCACCCATTCCAGGTATTAGTATAGTAAACCTTCTCTGCACTGCCTCCAACGAATTTACATCCTTCCTTAAATAAGGAGACCAGTACTGTACATGGTAGTCCAGATGTGGTCTCACCAATGCCCTGCTGCTGAAGCATAACATCCCTACTTTTGTATTCAATTCTCCTCACGATAAACAGTAGCATTCTATTAGCTTTCCTAATTACATGCTGTACCTGCAAACTAACCTTTTGCAATTCATGCACTATGACACCCAGATCCCTCTGCATCTCAGAGCTCTGGAATCTCTCACCATTTAGATAATATGCTTTTTTTTTATTCTTCCTGCTAAAGTGGACAATTTCCCACTTTATATTCCAATTGCCAGGTCTTTTCCCACTCACCTAACCTTTCTATATCCCTTTGTAGCCCCAAAATGTCCTCTTCACAAGTTACTTTCCTACCTATCTTTGTGTCATCAGCAAATTTAGCAACCATACTTTTGGTCCCTTCACCTAACTCATTTATGTAAGTTGTAAAAAGTTGAGGCCCCAGCACAGATCCCCGTGTTACACCACTCATTACATTTTGCCAAGCAGAAAATGACCCATTTATGCCTACTCTCTGTTTCCTTTTAGCTAGCCAATCTTCTATCCATGCCAATATGTTACCCACTACACCATGAGCTTTTATTTTCTGCAAGGACCTTTGATGTGGCATTTTATCAAATGCCTTCTGGAAATATTAGTACAATACATCCACTGGTTCCCCTTTATCCACAGCTCATGTAACTCCCTCAAAGAACTCCGATAAATTGATTAAACATGATTTCCCTTTCACAAAACCATGTTGACTCTGCCTGATTACCTTGATTTTTTCTAAATTCCCTGCTATAACATTTTTAATAATAGCTTCTCACATTTCCCCTCTGACAGATGTTAAGCTAACTGGCCTGTAGTTTCTTGCTTTCTGTATCCCTCCCTTTTTGAATAAAGGAGTTACATTCGCTATTTTCCAATCTAACGGAACCTTCCCTGAACATAGGGAATTTAAGAAAATTAAAACTAACACAACAACTATCTCACGAGTCACTTCTTTTAACACCCAAGTATGAAGTCTAACAGGATCCAGGGATTTGTCAGCCCGCATCTGTAACAATTTGTTCAGTCCCACTTCCCTGGTGATTGTAATTTTCTTGAATTCCTCCCTCCCTTCCATTTCCTGACTTACAGCTAATACTGGGATGTTACTTGTATCCTCAATAGTGAAGATTGATGCAAAATATCTGTTCAATTCATCTGCCATCTCCTTATTATCCATTATTAATTCCCCAGACTCACTTTCTACAGGACTAACACTCACTTTGTTAACTCTTTTCTTTTTGAAATATCTATAGAAACTCTTACTATTGGTCTTTATATTTCTAGCTAGCTTTCTCTCGTACTCTAATGTTACCTTCCTTATCAATCTTTTAGTCATTCTTTGCTATTTTTTATATTCTGTCCAATCTTCTGACCTGCCTCCCATCGTTGTGCAATTATAGACTTTAAAAAAAAATTTGATACTATCTTTAACTGTTTTAGTTAACCACGCATGGCAGGTCCCAGCCTTGGAATTTTTCTTTCTCATTGAAATATATCTCTTTTGTGTATTCTGAAATATTCCCTCAAATGTCTGCCACGGCATCTCAATTAGCCAATCCCTTCAGCTGATTTGCCAGTTAACTTTAGCTAGCTCTGCTTTCATGCCCTCAAAATTGCCCTTATTTAAGTTTAAAATACTAGTCTTGGACCCACTCTTCTCTCTCTCAAACTGAACGTAAAGTTCAACATATTATGATTTCTGCTACCTTGGGGCACTTTCACTATGAGGTCATTAATTAATCCTATCTTGTTGGACAATACCAGGTCTAGTATAGCCTGCTCTCTGGTTGACTCAAGAATGTACTGTTCCAAGAAATTATCCCAAAAACATTCTATGTACTCCTCATCTAGGCTACTTCTGCCCATTGGATTTTTACAGTCTATATCGAGGTTAAAAGCCTCATAATTATCACTGTACCTTTCTGACAAGCTGCCATTATTTCTTCCTTTATACCCTATCCTAAAGTGTGGTTAATGTTAGGTGGTCTGTGCACCACTCCCACAAGTGACTTCTTGCCTTTATGATTTCTCATCTCTACCCAAATTGCTTCTAACATCCTGGTCTGCTGAACTTAGGTCATCCCTCTCTAATGTTCTAATACAATCATTAATGAACAGAGCTACACCTCCACCTTTTCCTAGCTTCCTGTCCTTCCTAAATGCCATGTACCCTTCAATATTCAGGTCCCAATCTATGTTGTCCTGCAGCCATGTCTCTGTAATAGCAATCAGATCGTACTTATTTATTCCTATTTGCGCTCTCAGTTCAACTGTTTTGTTTTGAATGCTATGTGCATTCAGATACAGAGCCTTTAGTTTTGTCTTTTTATTATTTTTGTTACCTCTAGCCTTATCTGTTAATTTACTCTTAGATTTGTACGCTCTGTCCCTTCCAGTCACAGTCTGTTTATCATTTTCCATATTAATACTGTTCTCTCTTGCCTTGTCTCTACTCCTTGATTTACCATATCTTCCCAAATTTAATCCCTTGCCCTCACTATTCAGTTTAAAACCCTCTCTACTTCCCTAGTTATGCGGCTCGCTAGAACTCCGGCCCCAGCATGATTCAAGTGTAGACCGTCCCAATGGTACAAGCCAGCACTTTCCCCAGTATTGGTGCCAGTGCCCCACGAACCAGAACCCACTTCTACCACACCAGTCTTTGAGCAACACATTAATTTCTCTAATCTTATTTGCCCTATGCCAATTTGCATGTGGCTCAGGTAATTATCAAGAGATTACCACCTTTGAGGTTCTGCTTCTTAATTTAGTGCCTAGTTCCTCATACTGAATATGGCAGAACCTCTTTCCTTGTTCTTGGTACCTACATGGACCACGACTACTGGATCCTCCCCCTCCCACTGTAAGTTCCTCTCCAGCCGTGAGCAGATGTCCTGAACCCTGGCACCGGGCAAGCAAAACAGCCGTCTGGATTCTCGCTCTTTGCTGCAGAGAACAGTGTCAATCCCCCTAACTATACTGTTCTCTACTACCACCACATTCCTTTTTTCTCCCTCCACTTGAATTGCTTCTTGTACCATGGTCAGGTTGGTCACCAACCCTGCAGTTCCCACTCTAATCCAAACAAGCTGTAAGAACCTCAAACCTGTTGGACAATCGCAAAGCTGAGGCTCATGCACTACAGCCCTCTGGGTCCCCTTACCTGCCTCAGCTATAGCCACACTCTCCTGTTCCTGACCACTGACCAAATCAGAAGACCCTATCCTAAGGGGCGTGACTGCTTCCTGGTACAAAATGTCCAGCTACCTTTCCCCCTCCCTGATGTGTCGCATTGTCTGCAGCTCAGACTCCTGTTCAATGACTCTGAGCTGAAGCTCTTTGAGCCACAAACATTTACTGCAGACATGTTTGCCCTGGATCACACTGATGTCCAGGAGCTCCCACATGCTGCAGCTGTGACACATCACCTGTCGTGCCATCCTAAATGTGTTTCAATTAACTACTTAATTATTTTATTCAATTATTTGTTTTATTTTCCTTTTTTTTAATATATTTTATTCAGCTTACCATTAGTTCCTTTACTATTTTAAATGTTAGGATTAGAATGGAACTTAATCACTTACCAGATACTCACCAAAGAAGTAGCTTCTTCCCAAACCAATCACCTATCTGCTTGCCTGTAATGTTTAACGCTATGTCTGATTTAAATTAAATTAAATTAAAAGCTTACCTGTATACTCACCCCGGCAGGTCTCTGTTTCCCAGCTCCCACTGTTGACTGTGAAGTCACTCTGATGTCACTTTTCGATTTTTCCCTGCTCCGTTCCTGCTGCTCCTGCCATGCTCCTCCAATCATCAGCGAAAATCCCCACTTCTGACCTTATGATTGATGGAAGGTCATTGATGAAGCAGCTGAAGATGGTTGGGCCTAGGACACTACCCTGAGGAACTCCTGCAGTGATGTCCTGGAGCTCAGATGATTGACCTCCAACCACAACCATCTTCCTTTGTGCTAAGTATGACTCCAGCCAGCAGAGGGTTTTCCCCCTGATTCCCCTTGACCTCAGTTTTGCTAGTGCTCCTTGATGCCATACTCAGTCAAATGCTGCCTTGATGTCAAGGGCAGTCACTCTCACCTCATCTCTTGAGTTCAGCTCTTTTGTCCATGTTTGAACCAAGGCTTTAATGGGGTCAGGAGCTCAGTGGCCCTGGCGGAACCCAAACTGAGCGTCACTGAGCAGGTTATTGCTAAGCAAGTGCTGCTTGATGGCACTGTTGATGACACCTTCCATCACTTTACTGATGATTGAGAGTAGACTGATGGGGCGGTAATTGGCCGGGTTGGACTTGTCCTGCTTTTTGTGTACAGGACATACCTGGGCAATTTTCCACATTGCAGGGTAGATGCCAGTGTTGTATTTGTGCTGGAACAGCTTGGCTAGGGGCGCGGCAAGTTCTGGAGCACAGGTCTTCAGTACTATTGCCGGAATATTGTCAGGGCCCATAGCTTTTGCAGTATCCAGTGCCTTCAGTCGTTTCTTGATTTCACGCGGAGTGAAGCGAATTGGCTGAAGTCTGGCATCAGTGATGCTGGGAACTTCAGGAGGAGGCCGAGATGGATCATCAACTCGGCACTTCTGGCTGAAGATTGTCACAAATGCTTCAGCTTTATCTTTCGCACTGATATGCTGGGCTCCCCCAACATTGAGGATGGGGATATTTGTGGAGCCACCTCCTCCAGTTAGTTGTTTAATTGTCCATCACCATTCATGGCTGGATGTGGCAGGACTGCAGAGCTTAGATCTGATCCGTTGGTTATGGGATCGCTTAGCTCTGTCTATCGCATGCTGCTTATGCTGTTTGGCACACGTAGTCCTGTGTTGTAGCTTTACCAGAACATTCCAGAATTCAAAAGCTGAAGATGGTTGGGCCTAGGACACTACCCTGAGGAACTCCTGCAGTGATGTCCTGAAGCTGAGCTGATTAACCTCCAACAACCACAACCATCTAGGTATGACTCCAACCAGCGGAGAGTTTTCCCCCTGATTCCCATTGACTCCAGTTTTGCTTTTACTCCTTGATGCCATACTCGGTCAAATGTTGCCTTGATGTCAAGGGCAGTCACTCTCACCTCACCTCTTGAGTTCAGCTCTTTGTCCATGTTTGAACCAAGGCTGTAATGAGGTCAAGAGCTCAGTGGCCCTGGCAGAACCCAAACTGAGCGTCGCTGGGCAGGTTATTGCTAAGAAAGTGCGACTTGATGGCACTGTTGATGACACCTTCCATCACTTTACTGACAATCGAGTGTATAGTGATGGGGCGGTAATTGACTGGGTTGAACTGGTCCTGCTTTTTGTGTTCAGGAAATACCCGGGCAATTTTCCATATTGTTGTAGCTATACTGGAACAGCTTGGCTAGGGGCGCAGCAAGTTCTGGAGCATAGGCCTTCAGTACTATTGCCAGAATGTTGTCAGGGCCTATAGCCTTTGCAGTATCCAGTGCCTTTAATCATTTATTGGTATCCTGTGGATTGAATGAAATTGGCTGAAGACTGGCAGCTATGATGCTGGGGACTTCAGGAGGAGACTGAGATGGATCATCCACTCAGGCTGAAGATTGTTGCAAATGCTTCAGCCTTGTCTTTTGCATTGATATGCTGGGCTCCCTCATCATTGAGGATGGGGATATTTGTGGAGCCACCTCCTCCAGTTAGTTTTTTAATTGTCCACCACCATTCACGACTGGGTGTGGCAGGACTGCAGAGCTTAGATCTGTTCTGTTGGTTATGGGATTGCTTAGCTCTGTCTATCGCATGCTGCTTCTGCTGTTTGGCACACGTAGTCCTGTGTTGTAGCTTCACCAGAACATTCCAGAATTCAAAAGGTATTTGCAAAATAGAAGTACTCAAAAGACTCAAAAAAGTGTTACCTAACTTATCTTTAGCATCAAAGGCACTTTTTTTTTACCAGATTCATTTCTCTTTAGCTTGACAGCTCCCTTTCTAAATGAGCACATATATACATTTTGGATGAAGGGCTATAGTTAGTTTCTATTACTATATAAAAAGCAATTACAGAATTACAGAAAAAGCCAAAGAAAATTCTTACTGATAATCCTTCTCTCGACAAAACAATCTAGTATCTTTGCTTCTATAATGTCTACCAAACCTTAACTGATGTAAAGTGTACTTTACAATCAGAGATGCATCTAAGAGTTCAGTAAGACCCGCATAAGTGTGCCAATGCTGAGATTTGACAGGAGATTGGGTTGAAGCTGTGGTGGAGGGTAGTGCTCAGGCTGGAGCTGGCAT
Organism: Heterodontus francisci; assembly: GCF_036365525.1. Taxonomy (NCBI): domain Eukaryota; kingdom Metazoa; phylum Chordata; class Chondrichthyes; order Heterodontiformes; family Heterodontidae; genus Heterodontus; species Heterodontus francisci. The sequence goes on along the minus strand of NC_090375.1, from coordinate 100,811,636 downwards.
TAGGAACGATTGGTTGACCAGCAATTTAGAGAGTGAGCAGTTCACTCGAATTAATTTATGAACTCTGAATGAGAGGGGGAATTTTGAGTTTGGGCATTGTCATAAACCTGGTGGTTGTGGATTGACTGTGGAAGTCAATGGGAACGAAAGTTGAGCTTGATATGTAATTGGTAGTCAGTCCACATGCACCAGTTCTCTGTACATACTCAAGCTGGAAATTAGTCTCCAGGAAGTTGGAGATTATGAGTGGTCAGTGGGTTAGATTGGAGCTTGGAGATTGTGGAGGTGAAGAATTTTGCCATGTGATTTGTTGGGCTTGCCGGAAACACTCCTGGTCTTTCTGGCCCACAAGCAGTGCTGTAAAGACTTAATGATCTTCAGATTTGGCCATTCGCACTTCCTTATATGTGCCAGATTTCATGAGCACAGCAAAGCCTGACCAACAGTAGTTAAAAATAGAAGCCTTGTGAAAATGGATGTAGGCAGCCTCCTTAAAAGGTTCAATGACCAACTCCCCACCTGAGAGCCAATTGGTGGCCTGACCCCGCACCCCCATCCCACCTCCATTAACCCTCCATTCCAGTCTTAAATCCCTCTTGGATAAGCCTGCACTTCTCTCTGTGCATCTCTTGGCATCCTTCGAAGGGCCCATCGAAGGACTTGTTGCTGCCTCCTTGTGAGCGTCAACCCCATCCTACTGTCTCGTTGATCTTCCTGCCCAGTGTGACAGCGGGGGGCTAATCTTGCCAATCTCCCCCGGCCACTGTTAACCCTGTTGGCTTTGTCAGCAGATCAGCTCTCATCGTCCCTCTCTGCATCTCCCTCCAGAATGTATATTCATTCAAGAGCAAGGCTCATGCAATCCATGAGCTTACTGTGGATGATTGCGTCAACATCATGGCCTTGACAGAAATATGGCTGAGGGTTGATGACAACTTCCACCTAACTGAAGTCACCCTATCTGGCTAAACCTTCCACCACTTGCCTCACCCAGACTGTCACAGTGGTGGCATGGCTCTGATCACCAAATCAGACCTTCTCATCCTCGGAGATTTCAACCTTCATCTCAATTCATCATGTACTCTCCCCTCTGAGTTCACTGCCCTCCTATCCTTCCTTAATCTCTCCCTTCATGTAAACTCCACAACCCATATGACCACTCCTTGCCCTTCATGTAGCCTTGCAAATCCTACAGTATCAATTACAGATAAAGCCATCTCTGGTCACGTCCTTGTATCACTCTCCAGCTATATCCTGGTTCCCCTTCTTAACCCCATTTCCTTCTGTGTCCACTCCTGGAACAAATTCTCCCCACTTATAACTGCAATTTCAAAATCCCAACTGTATAGTCTTTGACCCTGTACTCACCACAACATTTTTGCAGCTACCAATCTGCTCAACTACACCCTCACCTCCACCTTTGATTCCCTTGATGTCATTAAAACCATTACTCACTCTCAGCCTAGCCACTCCCCTGGTACAGCCTTCATGTCCATTCCCTTAAGTCCAAGGGACTTAGACTTGAACGGATATGACAGGCAACTGTTTTAGCCATTTACCACCATACATAAACACTGTCGGGTCCTACTCTCATCTGCAAAAACTGCTCACTAATCCAGGATCATTCTGGAATACAAAAGTAAGCCCTGGCTTCTTTTCTCTACTGTAAATCATCTTCTTAACCCCTCTCGCCTGTCTGCTCCACCCTCACCTCCAACAAGGAGTGAAAGGAGATTATCACTAAGATTGAGACCATCCGATCAGGTGCCTCGTGTTCTTCCTTTCTTTCTACCAGTCCATCGGGCTGAACTTCATCTAAGGTCCACCCCCACCGCCAACTCTGCCCTAGTCCTGAACGTATCTTTTTCTAGCTTCTCTCCCATCTCCCCTCAAGCCCTCTCTGAGCTTATCTTGTCCATGGGGCCCACCTCCTGCTCTCTCAACCCTATTTCCACTAAACAACTGACCACCCAACTTCCCTCCCTGGTTCCTAAGTTAGCTGATATTGTTAATGGTTCTCTCTTCAGGTACTGTCCCCCTTCTCCTTCGAATCAGCCCTCTCTTCAAAAAGAATCCCTTGGGCCCTCCATCCTAACAAACTACCGCATCACCTCCAAACACCCGTTCCTCTCCAAAGTTTTTTAATGTTTTGTCGTCTCCCAAATCCATGCTAATCTTTCCTGGATCTCCCTCCAATCAGATTTCTTCCCTGTCACAATGGCTGTTATCAAGGTCACAAATGACATCCTCAGTGATAGCGACAAAGGTAATCTATCCCTGCTCATCCGTCTTAAACTGTCTCCAGGCTTTGACATTGTTGATTGACCATCTTCTCCAAAAACTCTCCACCGTGGTCCAGGTGGATGGGACTGCACTTACCTGGTTCCATTCTTACCTATTTAATTACAGCTAGAGAATCGCCTCCATTGGTTTCTCTTCCCATTCCCATACTGTTACCTCTGGTATCCCCATGGATCTACATTGACCCCCTCCTATTCCTCCTCTACATGCAGCTCCTCAGCGAAATCTTCAGAAAACATAACGCCAGTTTTCATATGTATGCTGATGACACCGAGCTCTACCTCACCACCACCTCCCTTGAGCCCTCCATTGTCTCTAAATTGACAGACTGCTTGTACTGGATGAGCAGAAATTCCCTCCTACTAAATATTGGGAAGATCTCAGCCACAATCTTCGTTCTCTCGTCATCCCTTTCCCTGGCAACTGTCCGAGACTAAATCAGACTGCACACAACCTTGCTGTCATATTATATAAATAAAAACAAGAAATGCTGGAAATACTCAGTAGGTCTGGCAGCATCTGTGGAGAGAGAAGCAGAGTTAACGTTTCAGGTCAGACCTCTACCTTGCAGAGGCTCAGCACCAACTCTCAGACACATCTTCCTACTTCCCCCTGGACCATGACCCCACCACCAAACATCAAGCTACTGTCCACAGGACTGTCACTGACGTCGTCTCCTCTGGAGATCTTCCCTCTACAGCTTCCAACCTCATAGTCCCGCAACCCCAGACAGCCCGCTTCTACCTCCTTCCCAAAATCCACAAACAGGACTCTCCCGGCAGACCCATTGTGTCAGCCTGCTCCTGCCCCACCGAACTTAATTCTTCCTATCTTGACTCTATCTTTTCTCCGCTGGTCCAGTCTCTTCCCACCTACATCTGTGACTCTTCTGACGCCCTACGTCATTTTGACAATTTCCAGTTTCCTGGCCCCAACCGCCTCCTCTTCACTAAGGACGTCCAATTTCTCTACACCTCCATCCCCCACCAGGATGGTTTGATGGCTCCCTGCTTCTTCCTTGAACAGAGGCCCAACCAGTCCCCATCCATCACCACCCTCCTCTTGTTTTTATCCCATCCATCACCACCCTCCTCCGCTTGGCTGAACTTGTTCTCCCATTGAACAACTTCTCCTACAACTCCAGTCACTTCCTTCAAGTAAAAGGTCTTGCTATGGGTACCCGCATGGGCCCTAGTTATGCCTGTCTTTTTGTGGGATATGATGAACATTCCTTGTTCCAGTCCTACTCAGGGCCCCTCCCCCAACTCTTTTTCCGGTACATTGATGACTGTATCGGTGCCGTTTCCTGCTCCCACCCTGAACTGGAAAATTTTATCAACTTTGCTTCTAATTTCCACCCTTCTCTCACCTTTACATGGTCCATCTCTGACACTTTCCTTCCCTTCCTCGACTTCTCTGTCTCCATCTCTGGGGATAAGCTGTCTACTAATATCCATTATAAGCCCACCGACTCCCACAGCTACCTCGACTACACTTCTTCATACCCTGCCTCCTGTAAGGATCCCATTCCATTCTCCCAGTTTCTCCGTCTCCGATGCATCTGCTCTGATGATAGTACCTTCCATGACAGCGCTTCTGATATGTCTTCCTTTTCCCTCAACCGACGATTCCCCCCCCACTGTGGTTGACAGGGCCCTCAACCATGTCAGGCCCATTTCCTGCACCTCTACCCTCACCCCTTCTCCTCCCTCCCAGAACCACAACAGGGTTCCCCATGTCCTCACTTTCCACCCCATCAGCCTCCATATCCAAAGGATCATCCTCCGCCATTTCCGCCACCTCCAGCGTGATGCCACTGCCAAACGCATCTTCTCCTCCCTTCCCCTGTCAGCATTCTGAGGGATCATTCGACACCCTGGTCCACTCCTCCATTACCCCCACCACCTTGTCCCCTTCCCATGGCACCTTCCCCTGCAATTGCAGGAGGTGTAATACCTGCCCATTTACCTCCTCTCTCCTCACTATCCCAGGCCCCAAACACTCCTTTCAGGTGAAGCAGCGATTTACTTGTACTTCTTTCAATGTAGTATACTGTATTCGCTGCTCACAATGTGGTCTCCTCTACATTGGGGAGACCAAGCGCAGACTGGGTGACCGATCCGCTCAGTCCGCAAGCATGACACCGAGCTTCCGGTTGCTTGCCATTTCAACACTCCCCCTGCTGTCATGGCCACATTTCTGTCCTGGGATTGCTGCAGTGTTCCATTTAACATCAATGCAAGCTCGAGGAACAGCATCTAATTTATCGATTAGGCATGCTACAGCCTACCAGACTGAACATTGAGTTCAATAATTTCAGAGCATGACAGCCCCCCATTTTACTTTTATTTTTAGTTATTTTTTTCTTTTTTATATATTTTTTGTGGGTTTAATTTATTGTATTTCATCTTAGTTTGTTTAGTTTGCTTACCCACATTTTGTTTTCATGTTTGTACTTGCTGCTGTTCAATTTTCAGTCTGTTAACACCCTATCTGTACTAATGCTTTGTCTTTCAACACACCATTAACATATTGTTTGCCTTTGCTCCATGACCTTCTGGTCAGCTATTCTGTGACCTTGTCCTATCTACATCTTCTCTTTTGTTATCTCTTGCCCCACCCACGCTTTACTTGCTTCTAACCTTTCACATTTCTAATATTTGCCAGTTCCGAAGAAGGTTCACTGACCCGAAACGTTAACTCTGCTTCTCTCTCCACAGATGCTGCCAGACCTGCTGAGTATTTCCAGCATTTCTTGTTTTTATTTCAGATTTCCAGCATCCACAGTATTTTGCTTTTATTGCTGTTATATTATATGTGCTTCCAATCACACATCCACGACATTACTAAGATCGCCTATTTCCATCTCCGTAACATTGTGCAACTCCACCCCTGCTTCAGGTCATCTGCTGCGAAACACTCAACCATGCCTTTGTTACCTTTCGGCTTGTCTATTCCACCACACTCCTGATTGGCCTTTCATGTTTTACCCTCCGTAAACTTGAAGCCATCCAAAACCCTGCTGCCTGAATCCTAACTCACACCCAGTCCCGTTCACCTATCAGCCCTGTGCTTACTGACCTACATTGGTTCCTGGTTAAACAACGCCTTGATTTTAAAATTGTCATCTTCACTTTCAAATCCCTCCATGGACTCATCCCTCCCTATCTTTGCCATCTCCTCCAGCCCCACAACCCTCCAAGATATCTGTGATCCTCAAATTCTAGCATCTTGAGCATCCCTCATTTTAATTGCTCCACCATTGGTGACTGCATTTTCAGCTGTCTAGACTCTAAGCTCTGGAATACCCACCCTACACCTCACCACTTCTCTACTTCTCTTTCCTCCTTTAAGAAGCTCCTTAAAACTTACATCTTTGATCAAGCCTTTGGTCATCTGCCCTAATATCTCCTTATGTTGCTTTGTGTCAAATTTTGTTTGAATAAGCTCCTGTGAAGCACTTTGCCACATTTTACTATGATAAAGGCACTATATAAATACAAGTTGTTTTTGTAATTTGCATTTGCAACTTGGATTCAGAAGTAATACCAATTGTTTGAATTTGCAGACAGGACCATACTAGATTATACCATACTAGCAGGCAGTTGAAATAACTGAGGATGAAGTTGAAGTAGATCTAGGTGAATTAGTAGATTTAGGGGAAGATTCTCCTCCAGCCCACCACCCTGGTACCACACTTGAAGAGTGAACCTGAGTGCACTGCTGCTACATTGCCCTACGACCTTTTGGAATTCCTGCTCTGAGGCATTTACATGGATGAATTTTCTGACTTCATGAGAATACCATTAGTATAGAGGAATACCACTCAATCCCTTGCAGCAGCAACAGGAGGTACAACATCAAGAACAGTGCTGCAGCATGGAGGGGCAGGTGGGTGGTAAAGGGAGTCCAGAAATGGGGCTGACAGAGGTGGAGATCAGGAATGATGCTGAGGGGGAAGGAGTCCAGGCGTGGCACTGAATTTTGCTCACATTAACAGTGTCCTGAAAATGCAAGCCATTTCTATGGAGAAAAAGAAAGAATAATACACACAAACATACATACTTAGCTGAAGGGGTACAAATTTAGGAAAAGTTAATTGTCACCTAATTATACAATGAGAAGGGAAATTTAAATAACTTCCCCTTATGCTTGCTTTCCCTCCAGTGATTAAACTGGTATATAAGGATGGCTTTAAAATGGCTTGGTCTTGATGGATATTATTGCAATGATACTCCGTGCCACATAGTTGTAGGACATGACTTCTCTACAATTCTCCACATGGTGAGTTCCAATAGCAAGTCATCATAATAGGTACTAATTGAAGCCTAAGCATTTTCTCCACAGAAAAAAAAGAAAATTGACTGATAAATCAACCTGTGCCACTATTCCACATTTGCTACCAAGGTGTACACAAGTGGCATTGACAGAGGACTGGGAAATAATTATTTACATATCTTGGTGGGTAATAGTGAATATACTTAGATAACTGCTGAAACAAGAGGAAAAACTAACCTTCCAAAAGTTTACAGAACAGAATGAAAGAAGCTGAAAAAATGTGCTTTTTTTTCTGCCTTATTCTCCACCTGACACTTCAAGTGCAATTTATTAGAACCCATTGAATTGCAATGATGTACTTCAGTGCACTGCAATAAAAAAAGATGGTTCTTTAATTGATCTGCATGTATCATTCGCTGCTGAGTGAGGCTCAAAAAATAATTGGGTTCATTAAAATACCATTTCTTTGAAGTGTTTTCTGATTTTACTTTTTAAAAATTAATGCATTATTAAAAGATTGCTAGTTTTTCTGCAAGTTTTGCATTACCCAAGGAGATTTCATTATTCGCAAAATATCATTCACTTTTATCAAGCGATGGAGTACAGCTGAAACAATTGGAAAAGGATCAAAATTCAAGCAATTAACAGCTTGACTTTCAAATTATATTACAAATCCCCCTGCCAGATGCTGTAGCTGGTATTTAAGTAGCCTGAGTAGATTAACAGCTCAGTGCAACTTCATGGGGGTAATGTTCATTTTGGGAGCTGGTGTAGAATTATCAGTTGAGGACCAATTGTTCATTATAGATCCTGAGTTACTTTTGCATTGACTAACAGGATGCAGACCTATTAATTATTTTTCTTTTTGGCATTATTGTGAATAAATGAGCAAACAATTGTCTGCAATCTTAATTATCAGTGGGGAAATATTTACTTTAGCAGGCATACAGCTACTTTAGATAGTTCTGTACCATTAGGGCTGATTTTAACACCCGGTTGGAAGTAAAAGTGGGAGTTTGAGTTGGAGGCTCGGAAGATTTTAACAGCTGACCAGTTAGGGGGTGGCAAATGTTGCAAAGCCCGGAGGTCACCTGTTGGCACCAAGGTGATGCTGCTAACAGCATGATAAGTCATGGAGGGTGGAGGGGGTGAATGTACTGAGGGACTCACAGCCAAAATTTCCTTGTGGCCTTTCTGGCTTCTAAACAACATTATCTGGCCAGGTGGCTATGGTAGGATTTTAATCTGCTTTGGAGTGATTGCCTATCAGGCATGTACCATGTACCTCATGAGACCCCAATTTGCATTCATTAACAAGGTACCCACCAGAGTCTGGTGGGAACCTTACCCATCACCAAAACCTGCAGTGTTAACCCTGAAAATGGGTGGGAATGAAGCAAGAAATAGAGCCACTCCACTTTAATTGGTCCCCTGCTCCTTTCCTGGAAATAAGAATAATTCCTCCTGTTAACTTTGTAAATGCACTTGCATCAAAATTATAACTGCGCGAATTATCATCAATGTTCTAAAGTTGTTACAATTGCCGGGGACTGCAAAAAGTGAATTAATAATAAGATATCCAGTCATCAGGTCTCAGTTTTTCATCTCAATCTTATATACAAATTTACAACCTACAGAATGATCCTTTTTGGTACCACTTGCACAATTTGCTAAAATCTTCTATCATATCTGGCACATTTTTAATAATTATATAATGTATTGTCAAGAGTTGTGTGAATCATTCATATCTTCTATACATTTAACTTATTAAGTGTTACTTGTTAATACTGATATAAGACAGTTTTGAAATTGAATATATGAAGTTGAGCAGAGCTTTTATCAAAGCCACAGCCGTTTTTGTATGTTTGTGTACAGACAGTTACATGGGAAGTATGATAGAGAAGAGAAACAAATTTGTTGTTCACATTACTTATCTGGTGACTAGATTATTGCTGACAATGTGAATTGTCACAACTGCCCTCTTAATTAAAATTAGCATCTATGGTGATATGAGCACCAGTCTTATTGTGTCAGTATGTCAGGAATTGTCCCTTTGGATTGGAAAATTGCCAGTATCACTCCATCATTTAAGAAGGGTAAGGGAGATAAGCTAGGATATAACAGGCCTATTATTCTAATGTCAGTTTTTAAAAATTCTTTCATGGGGTGTGAGCATCACTGGCAAGGCCAGCATTTGTTGCCCATCCCTAATTGCCCTTGAGAAGGTGGTGAAAAGCTGCCTTCTTGAACCGCTGCAGCCCATGTGGGGTGTAGGTACACAACAGTGTTGTTAGGAAGAGAGTTCCAGGTCTTTGACCCAGTGACAGTGAAGGAACAGCGATATAGTTCCAGGATTTTGTGTGGCTTGGAGGGGGAGTGAATGTTTAAGGTGGTAGATGGGGTGCCGATCAAGTGAGCTGCTTTGTCCTGGATGGTGTTGAGTTTCTTGGGTGTTGTTAGAGCTACACTCATCAAAGTCGGTGAAAAGTGTTGTGGAACCAGATTAAGACTGGACCACCTTAAGGACTGCAAGCGAATATTATCAGAGGAAGCAGAGGAAGTGATAAAGTCACACATGACCAGTGAGTTGTGGGTGGAGCCTGACTTAGTAAGACGTGTTCAACTCTATCTCCTGCAGTTAATATGATGTATTTATGTTCCAGTTCAGTTATGACAAAACCCCGTGTTTATTTACAATATGAATTATATTCCCATGACTCTTAACAACAGATCACGCACCAAGGGGCCAGTAATATTACACGTTGGCAGTGTTGGGATCTATCTTGTTTTTCCTGAAGATCACCGAACATCACATCGTGGCAACTTTTTATTTTTCCTCAAGAACACATCAAAAAAGAGAACAAGAAGCAGCAAGCTGCCTACCTGAATGGCAGATGATCCAGATGGAGGATCTAGCAAGAGACCCCACAACACTGCACTGAGCGAGGCCACATCCAGGATTCTGAGAGGTTGGAGTTCTGTAAGCACAGCAGGAAATTTGCTGGGAGATCAGAGTTTTCACCTATCTGGCAAAAGGTTGAAAAGTGTTAAGGACTGTGACTGGAGCCATTACTGTTACAGCTTTCCCAGTTGTTTTCTCATTTGTGGGTGGGGCCTAAACCCAAAAGAATAGGAAGAAGTAGACAGTGCCACTGGGAGGTCCAGCACTGTAAAAAAAGATTGTGTCAGCTGTTAGTATTTGCACATTCCCAGACCTTTGAAAAAAAGCTCTCTTTGAAAAATAATGAACGATTGAAAAAAAACGACAGCCGTGTCAGATAGCCTGTCAGTGCAAACAATTGTCTATGGCTCTTAAAAGGGGTAGGAACCAGATTTATCTTAAAAGGGCAACAAAAGAACTGTTCCTGTGAAAAATACTTTCAAAAGCCAAAAAAGAAAAGTATCATTATGACAATGGCTTTCAGATACCCAGGAATGGATTGGAAGGTTTCAGACATAGCATCTGCAATTAAAACTATTCTGCAAGCAAATAGAGCTATGTTTTCTAGACATGGAAGTCACTGAACCAGAGAAACAATCTACCAAGATTCAGATTGCACTGGACAATGAAGGTTTGAAATGGCTCAGTACCTCAGGATTGTCAGATGAAGATCTGAAGGACCCTAATAAGCTCTGGACATTTCTGGAGCAGCAACTGGAGATACAGCTAAACTTCCGCGTATATAGGCTTGAGTTTATGACCTACCAGCAAAGGCAAGATGAGTCCATTGACTAGTTTGTTTCAAGGTGCTGAGACAAAGCTCAAAATTCTGACTTCGCTGATACTGAATTGTCAGAACAAGTTACAGAACTGGTAATTGTCTCTACCCCACTAGAGGCCTTTCAAAAAGAACTGCTAGAAAAGAAGAAAGGGCACACCATAGATACACTTCTCAATAATGGAAGGAAATCTGTAGCCATCAAGGTTGGGCACCCCCAACAATTACAAGTGTTGAGGATGGCTGCAACAATTAGTATAATTACCAAGGCTCAGAGGTCTGCAAAATCGTGTGGCAAATGTCGCTCAATTCACGCAATTTGCAATTGTCTGGCGCACCAGGACCTATGCAAAGCTTGTGGCATGAGAGGACATTGGACCGAGCTCAAATACTACGCACAAGAATGGTGGCAGATCACAGACAGAGAGAAAATCTACAAGAAAAAATGGCAACCATAACAAGAGGTATGCAAACGCATAACAGAAGCCCAAGCAGGTACATCAGGTCAACGACAGACAGATTGCCAGGAGGACACTGATGCAGAGTGCACTCATCTGAACAGTGAGCAAGCATTCCATATAGTCAATCTGGATCAGCATGTCAATGCTATTATGCAATTTGAGGCATTCACCATGATCGGAATTATATGTCCACAGAGGATTGCAAGCACAATTGCGGGGTAAAAACTGACACCGGAGCAAGTGCAAATATTCTGTCCATTCATATAATGAAGGACATGTACTCCAAGAAATGGGAATCCATGGTGCAACCCACCAGAGCTAGGCTGATGGCCTACAATGGTTCTCCAATCAAGTGCATTGGAACAATAACCTTACAGTGCAGCTAAGGGAGCACCAAATGGCTAACATGAATGTTCTACATTGTAGACAGAATTGGATCAGCCATCACGGAACTTCCAGCATGCCAAGGTCTGCGAATTGTCACCATCAATGAACATGATCCAGAAATGGCAGAACATGTCCAGGTTAATGTATCGGATCAGTCCATGAAAAAGACAGTACAAAGGCCAGTAGTATGAAGAGACTTCAGCTTGTTGCAGCAAGTACTCAGGGGCCAGAAGGATTGCCGGTGATTGGCTGTGTTGCCAGTCATCACTTTTCTGAGCTTTACAAACGAAGGAAGAAATTCACAACTGCCAGATCCGGACATATAAGCAAACCTCCTCTATGGTTTACAGACTGTTAAATTTGCTTCTCCGTAAATAATGTTTTGTTCAATCCTGTATAGTTCGTCCGAACCACAGCATTACTTTTTGTTGTACACGTGTTTTTATCTTTGGAAAAAAAAGGGGGGATGTCGTGCAATGATCGTAAGGACCAGACTACCTTAAAAACTACAAATGAACATCAGAGGAAGTGATGTCAACTCACACATGACCAGTTAGTTGGGGGTGGAGCCCAACTTAGTAAGATGTGTTCAAGTCTATCTCCTGCAGTTACTATTATGCATATATGTTCCAGTTGTTATTTTGAACATTACTTATATTCCTGTGACTGTAACAACATATGTAACACCAAGGGCAAGTTGTATTACAGAGAATATTTCATCACACTCCTGACTTGTGTCTTGTAGATAGTGGAAAGGCTTTGGAGAGTCAGGAGGTGAGTTACTCACCACAGAATTCCCAGCCTCTGATCGGTTGTTGTAGCCACAGTATTTATAGGGCTGGTGTAGTTACACAGTGAGGGGAGTGTGTGAAGAGACATCTGCCTAAGTGAGACATTGCCAGAGAGAAGCTGGAATTTGGTACACATGGTAACTCAGTGCAGAGGGAGAAAGAGGGGCTCCTTTTCCTATCTTTTGTAGCCTCCAACAGCTGGTGAGTCTTCTTCTTTTGACTCCAAGGTAGGTGATTGGTTGGTGAGTGTTTTATCATTTATCTTTCAAAACTCACATAATTTTAGCAATTGTAAGGTTTCATTTAGTAATACTAGTTAGCTTCGTAGATTGGGAAATACTGATAGTTAATTAAGAAAATGATTAAGAAAGTAATTAAAGTAAATTAACTAATAGCATAAGTAACAATGGCAGGACAGGTGTTATGTTGCAGCTGTGGTATGTGGAGCTTTTGGATGCCAAGGCCATCCAGGACAAACATGTCTGCAGAAAGTGTAAGCAGCTAGAGGAATTCCGTATCAGGATTATTGATCTGGAAGCCAAACTGCAAACACTGTGCAACATAAGGGAGGGGGAGAAATAGCTGAGCATTTAGTTTCGGAAGATGGTCACACCTCTTAGAACGGGGACATCTGTTTTGGTCAGCAGTGAGGGATAGGAGGATGTGACTGTGAGTGAGGCAGGTAAAGGAACTGAACAGAGAGTAGTGGAGGAGCCTCAGACTTTGCAATTGTTAAACAGGTTTGAGGTGCTCTCAACCTATGTGGACGAAAGCAAGGTGGATGAGCAGACTGGCCATGGCATTGTAGTACGGGAAGCCATTCATGTGGGGGAGCAAAAAGGAATGTAGTGGTACTAGGGAATAGTATAGTGAGGGGGATTGACACTGTTCTGTGCAGCCGAGGTTGTGTCCAGATGGCTGTGTTGCCTACCTGTGGTGCCAGGGTTCGGGACATCCGCTCAGGGCTGGACAGGAACTTGGAGTGGGAGGGAGAGGATCCAGTTGTCATGGTTCATGTAGGTACCAGCAACTTAGGTAGGACTAGGAAAGAGGTTCTGCTTTGACAGTATGAGGAGAGAGGCACCAAATTGAAGAACAGAACTTCAAGGTGAATAATGTCTGGATTATTACATGAGCCATGTGCCAATTGGCCAAGGGCACATAAGATTAGTGAAATGAATATGTGGTTCAAAGACTGGTGTGGGAGAAGTGGGTTTCGGTTCGTGGGGCACTGGCACCAATGTTGGGGAAAGTGGGGACTGTAGTGTTGGGATGGTCTGCAGCTAAACCATGCTGGGACCAATGTTCTAGAAAACTGTATAACTAGGGAAGTAGAGAGGTCTTTAAACTAAACAAGGGGAGGTGAGGGATCCAGCCTGGGCAGATGTAGCAAACCAAAGGGTAGAGTTAAGGCAGGAGAGTAGAATAGCAATATAGGAAATGCAGGTCAGAGAATGGTAGGAAGGAAAAGAGAGAAAAAAAATGAATAACATATCAACAGTCAAGTGTAGATGTTACAAAGATATCAAAAAGACAAAACCAAAGGCTTTGTATCTGAATGCATGTAGCATTCAGAACAAACTAGACGAACTGATAGCGCACATTGAAGTGAATAAATATGATCTGATAGTCATTACAGAAACGAGGCTACAGGATGACAAGGATTGGGTGCTGAATATGAGGGGTATGTGACATTCAAAAAGAATAGGAAGCTAGGTAAAGGCGGAGGGGTTGCACTCTTAATCAAGATGTCATTGATGCAATAGTTGGAGATGAACTAGGTTCAGGAGATCAGGATGTAGCATCAGTTTGGGTGGAGATGAGGAATAGTAGGAGAAAGAAATCACTAATGGGAGTGGTCTACAGGCTCCCTAACAGTAACCATAATGTAGGATGAAGTATACAAGAAGAAATATTGGGTGCTTGTGATAAAGGGGCAGCAATAATCATGGGTGATTTTAATCTACATATAAACTGGAAAAATCAGATTGGCAATAGTAGCCTGGATGAGGAGTTCATAGAATGCTTTTGAGATAGTTTCTTAGAACAACATGTTCTGGAACCAACCAGAGAGCAGGTTATACTGGACTTGTGTTATGACCCTGTTGTTTTTTTTCAGGGAAGTATGCGATGTGCCTTTAAGACTGGAAAATGATCAGTACTGCTTTAAGGCAACAAGCTCCAGGGACTGTGATTCAAAGAGTGCATTATCATTGCCCTGGGATACAGCCACTCAGGACCAAGGACACGAGATACAATGTTGCCAATTGACGTTTGAAACTAGCTAAATAAAAACTGGCTTTTGAGAGAGAGTATTCTAACTTACAAACACAGACAGACAGCTGAACCAGCACGAATGGAACAGTGAACTCTGATAACTTAAACTGAAGGAAGGGAAGTTAGACTGTGACAATTTTTTATCCCTCAAAAATTCTAAAGCCAAATTGATTCATTAAAAAGAGTTTGCAAGTTGTTAATTGCTGAATTCATCGTTGGAGAAGAATTGCATCAGTTCAACTGCTGAACTTGACTATGAACTGTTTTACTGGTGAAGAACCTTTTTTTTCCCCATCGGACAGCTGTGAGGACTTCAAGCAACCTTGGACTGTTCCACATTGGAAGACTCCACTTCAGCAGGAGCGTAAATCTGCAAGGACACTTTTTTTCTATTTAAACTGTTGTTTATATTTTACTACTGTTTAAGAATTTAGTTTTTTCTAATTAAACAGTTAATTTGTTGATCTAAAGACACCTGGTTTGGTTAGCCTCATTCGAGGGTTAATAGATTGTACAACTTGGCTGGGCCTTTCTTTAAATTGTAGAGCTTAAAATGATATCTTAGGTGATCCACGGAGGGGCGGGACTGAATCAATAGTGTATTTCTCCCACCACAATCAGAAGCATATATTTTGATAGGGGGCTTTGTCTTGAGTGGTCGGTCTTAACCTTGGTATTCTGTAATGTGACAGGATTAATTAATGACCTCAGAGTAAAGGCACATCGAGGTAGCAGTGACTACAATATGATTCAATTTTACATCCAGTTTGAAAGAGAAGATTGAGTCTAAGGCTAGTATTTTGAACTTAAATAAGGGCAACTATGTGGGCATGAAAGGTGAGCTAGCTGAAGTTAACTGAAGTTAACTGGGTTACTAGGCTTGGCGATAGATCAATAGAGAAGCAGTGGCAGATATTCAAGGGATATTCAGAATACTCAGGATAAGGATATTCCTACTATAAAGAAAAATTCTAAGTAGAGGACCCACCATCCATAGTTAACTAAAGAAGTCAAGGAAAACATCAAACTTAAGGAAAAGGTATATAATTGCACAAAGATATGTGGCAGGTCAGATGATTGGTCAGAATATAAAGAACGGCAGAGAATGACTAAAAGGTTAATCAGGAGAATGAAATTAGAGTATGAGAGGAAGTGAGCTAGAAATGTAAAAACGGATAGCAAGAGTTTCTACAGGTATTTAAAAAGGAAAAGAGTAAGTAAAGTGAGTGTTGATCCTCTAGAGAGTGAGAATAGTGAGTTAATAGTGGATAATAAGGAAATGGCGGATGAAATGAACAAATATTTTGCTTCTGTCTTCACAATAATAGCGAAAATCATGAGGTGGAAGAAAGAGAGGAACTTGGTTACTTAAAATCACCAGGGAAGCAGTACTGACCAAATTGATGGAGCTGGGGGCTGGCAAGTCCCCAAGTCCTGATGGGCTTAATCCTAGGGTCTTAAAAGAGGTGGCAAATGATTCTGGAGAGGTTCCATCAGACTGGAAAATGGCAAATATAATCCCTCTATTCAAGAAGGGGTGGGGGAGGCAGAAAACAGGTAACTTTAGGCCAGTTAGCTTGATTTTTGTCGTGGGGAAGGTGTTAGAATTGATCATTAAGGACGCTATAGCTGGGCAGTTAGGAAAACATGAGGTAATCGGGAATAGTCAGCATTGCTTTGTGAAAGGGAGATTGTGTTTAACTAATTTATTGGAGTTCTTTGAAGGAGTAACATGTGCCGTGGATAAAGGGGAGCCCATTGATGTACTGTACTTGGATTTCCAGAAGGCATTTGACAAGGTACCATATGAAAGGTTATTGCGCAAATTAAGTGCTCATGGTGTAGTGGGTAACATATTAGCATGGATAGAAGATTTGCTGGCTGGCAGAAAACAGTGAGTATGCATAAATGGATCCTTTTCTGATTGGCAGGATGTGACAAGTGGAGTCCCGCAGGGGTCTGTCCTGGAGTTCAACCTTTTACTATTTTTATCAATGGCTTAGATGAGGGGAGCGATGGCATGGTAGCTAAACTTGCAGATGACACAAAGTTACGTAGGAAAGTATGTTGTGAAGAGCACATAAGGAGCTTGCAGATTGTTTACAGATAGGTTGAGTGAGTGGGCAAAAATCTAGAAGATGGAATATAAAGTGGGAAAATGTGAAGTTGTTCACTTTGGCAGGAAGAATAAAAAAGCAACGTATTACTTAAACGGAGAACGACTGCAGAATTCCTAGGCGCAGAGGGATCTCGGTGTTCTAGTGCAGGAGTCACAAAAAGTTCATATGCAGGTACAGCAAGTAATAAAGGAGACTATCCTTTATTATGAGAGGAATTGAAAACAAAAGTAAGGACGTTCTTGTTTCAGTTATACAGGGCATTGGTGAGACCACATCTCGAATGCTGTGTGCAGTTTTGGTCTCCTTATTTAAGGAAGGATGTAAATGCGTTGGAGGCGGTTCAGAAGTGGTTTACTAAATTGTTACCTGAAATGAGTTGTCTTATGAGGAGAGGTTGGACAGACTGGGCTTATTTTCACTGGAGTTTAGAAGAGTGAGGGGAGACCTGATTAAAGTATTTAAGATCCTGAATGGTCTTGACAAGATGGAAAGGATGTTTCCTCTTGTGGGTGAGTCCAGAACGAGGGGACACTGTTTTATAATTAGGGGTCGCCCTTTTAGGACAAAGATGAGGAGAATTTTTCTCTGAGGTTTGTGCAACTTTGGAACTCTCTGCCTCTGGGCCGGATTTTATGTCAGGTGGACGGGAGCTGGCCATCAACGTAAAGTCAGTGGCGAACCCACTTCTGCCTAGTCCGGGGATCCGTCCCGCATTTTACTGGTCCCCAGGCTTTAATTGTTCCAAGGCGGGACTTCCACCCACTTGATGGAGGAAGTCCCGCCTCATTGAGCTGCTGGTCAACCGAGGACATGGAGCCAGGACTGCAGGTAAGTTGGGGTTGCCTCGTCGGGGGTAATCGGTCATGCCCTGACGAGGCAAGGGTGGTCGTTTTGGGGAAGGAGGGCATCTTGGGTCCTGAGGTTGGTTGGGAAGGGGGGGGGGGGCGGCCCTCAAATGGGCATCCTGTGCCCGATTGTCAGGGCCCCCCCCCCAACTAGGTATCAAAGGGCGGCTTTTCACATTTCACGGACGCCTGCTTGCAAAGGGTAAAATCCCCGTGGAGGCGATTGGAGGCCCTTAGGTGGCCATAAAGTGGCCATTTAAAAGCCTTGATTGGCCTGGGGCGGGTGGCCCATTTTTCACCCCCCACCCAACACCCTACATAAAGTGGGGTGGAGCCGAGAGTGGGTTGGGAAGGCCTCCCGGAGCCTCCCGCTCAATTTTATGCCGCCCCCCCCCCCCCCACCCCCATCTGGCTCACTGGGGTGGCATAAAATTCCAGCCTCTGCCTCAGAAGGAAGTGCAGGCAGGGTCATTAAATAATTTTAAGGTAGGGACAGATAGATTCTTGCTAGGCAAGGGAATCAAACGTTATCAGGGGTAGATTAGCCATGATCTTATTGAATGTAGGAGCAGGCTAGAGGGGCCGAATGGCCTACTTCTGCTCCTAATTCGCATGTTCGTATGTGCGTATGTTTCTGGTCATTATTAACCCTCAGGGTGTTGATGGCAGTGATTCAGCGAAGGTATTGTTGTTGAATGTCAAGGGGAGTTGGTTAGATTTTCTCTTGTTGAAGATGGTCATTGCCTGACACTTGTGTGGTGCAATGTTAGTTGCTACTTATCAGCCCAAGCTTGAATATTGTCCAGGTGTTGCTGCAAATGGATACAGACAGCTTCAGTATCTGAGGAGTTTTGAGTTGTACGGAACACTGTTCACTCATCAAAAACGTCACCACTTCTGACCTTATGATGGAGGGAAGATCATTGAAGCAGCTGAAGATGGCTGGGCCTAGGACACTACCATGAGAAACTCCTACAGCAATGTCCTGGGGCTTAGATGTTTGGCCTTCAACAACCACAATTATCTTCCTTTGTGCTAGGTATGACTCCAAATGAGTGGAGAGCTTTCCCACTGATTCCTATTGACTTCAATTTTGTGTCAATTGCGGAAGTTACTAGAATCTGTTATTATGGACAGAGTGACTAGCATTTGAATAAATATGAGCTTATCCGACAGACCTAGCATGGATTTGTAAAAGATAGGTCTAACGAATTGAGTTGATTGTAACCAAAGTGGTAGAATGGCATGTTTCTATGAATATTACTTATGGACTTCCATAAGGTATTGAACAATGTTCCAAGTAAGAGACTGTTAACAAAAATGAGTGCATATGGAATTGGAGGCAACCTATTGGCTTGGATAGGAAATTGATTAGCGGTTAGAAGGCAGATAGTAGGGATGATGCATATGCATTGATATTGGCAAGATTTGACTTGTGGTGTCTCCCAGGGACCTATACTGGAGCCACAGTTTTTAACTATATTTATAAATGTCTTGGATGAATGAATAGAGAGCCATATATCTAAGTTTTCTGATGACTCTTAGGTGACAGAGTAAATAATGTGGATGGGAGCAGAAAGTTGCAAAGCATCATTTTTAGATTAAGTGAGTGGGCAAAACTGTGGCAGAGGAGATCAATGTTGGAAAGTCTGATGTCATCCATTTTGGACCAAAGAAGGATCGATCAGAGTATTTTCTGAATGATGAGAAGCTAGGAACTATGGATGAGCAGAGAGATTTCGGGGTCCAAGTACAGGAATCACTAAAAGCTAATGGACAGGTACAAGAAATAATTATGGAAGCTAATAGAATGTTGACACTTATCTCAAGAGGCCTGGAACACAAAGGGTGGAAGTTACATTACAGCTGTGCAAAGCTCTGGTTAGATCCCATCTGGAGTACTGCATTCAGTTCTGGGCACCACACTTCAGGAAGGAAATATTGGCCTTGGAGGGAGCTCAGTGTAGAAGGATACTGAGGTGAAAAGGGTTAAATTATGAGGGCAGGTTGCTTAGATTAAACTAGTATTCCTTAGGCTATAGAAGATTAAGGGGTGATCTAATTGAGATATTTGAAATGTTTAAATGTTTTAATAGATAGATAATCTATTTCCCCTGGTTGGAGAGTTCAAAGCAAAGGGACAGAACATTACAGTTAGTACTAGGCAATTCAGGGTGTGATGTCAGAAACATTTCTTCACAAAAAGGGAAGTGGAAATCTAAAACTCCCCCAAGAGGCTGTAGTGTTCCAATGAACATCAATGCAAGCTCGAGGAACAGCATCTCATTTACCGATTAGGTACGCTACAGTCTGCTGGACTGAACATTGTGTTCAATAATTTCAGAGCATGACAGGCCCCCAATTTTACTTTTATCTTTAGTTATTTTTTATTTTTTCTTTTCTTTTTTGTGTTTATTTTATTTTTGTTCAGTTTGTTTCTACTGTGCCTACCCACTGTTTTTTTTTCATGTTTGTGCTTGTGGCTGTTCAGTTTTCAGTCCATTAACACCCTCTCTGTACGAATGCTTTGTCTTTCAGCACACCATTAACATATTGTTTGCCTTTGCTCCATGACCTTCTGGTCAGCTATTTTGTGACCTTGTCCTATCAATACCTTCTCTTTTGTTATCTCTTTCCCCACCCCCGCTTTACTTGCTTAAAATCTTTTACATTTCTTATATCTGCCAGTTCTGAAGAAGGGTCACTGCCCTGAAACTTTAACTCTGCTTCTCTCTCCACAGATGCTGCCAGATCTGCTGGGTTTTTCCAGCACTTTCTGTTTTTATTAATGCCCTGGAGGTTCAAATCCCACCATGGCAGCTGGTAGGATTTAAATTCAATTAATTAATACAAAAATAGTCTGAAATTGAAAGCTAATCTCAGTAATGGTGCCATGAAGATATTGTCAATCATAAAATCCCATCTGGTTCACGAATGCCCTTTAAGGGAGGAAATCTGCCAACCATACCTGATCTGGCCTTCATGCGACTCCATAGCCACAGCAATGTGGCTGATTCTTAACTGCCCTCTGAAATGGCCAAGCAAGCCATTCAGTGTTCAAGGACAATTACAGATGGGCAATAAATGCTGGCCCTGCCAGTGATGCCAACACCCCATGAACGAATAAAAATGTCTTTTAAAAGCAGTCTCCATTTAGATGGTAGCAGGTGCCCTCCCAGCTTTAGGCAGTCTACCCAGAACCTTATAGCCCTCCCCCGGTTCCCCTCCTCTTCCTCCTGAGCTTGACTATCTGCCACAACTGCTGGTGGAAACGGCTGGTCTCTCATGATCGCCAGATTATGGTTTATGCAGCAAATCTCCACAAAACCGGAGACCTTCTCAACTGAGTATTGCAGAGCACCTCCTGACTGGTCAAAGCATCTAAACCTCTGCTTCTGGACCCTAATGGTCTGCTCAATGGTATTCCTGATGGTTGAGTGGCTTTCATTGTATGAGAGCTTAGCTGGCATCTGGGGCTTTCTCATGGGTGTCATGAGCCATGGCATGATCAGATCTCCCTTGTCACCTAATAGCCAGCCATGCACATTGCAATGAGTCTCAAAGATCTGTGAGATGGATAACTCTCCTTAAAAACACATTGTAGTAATTCCCTGGATAGCAAGCATGATGTGCTGCTGGTGGCAGTGTATATTGAGGAAATGGATTCCCCTTCTCTTCCTGAACAGGGGAGATGAAGAGGAAAATAAGACTGGATAAGAGAATATGAGAACAGAATGGCAGTTAACAAAAAAGGGAACTCAAAAATCTTCGACCAGCATGCAATTAGTAAGTGGGCAGTAAGAGATGGAGTGAGATCTATTAAAGACAAAGAGGGCATGTATGGTTAGAGGCACATGGCAAGACTAGAATAATTAATGCATACTTTGTATCTGTGTTTACTAAGGAAGAAGAATCTGACAAATTATCGGTAGAAGCGGAAAGAGTAGAGGCAATGAATAGGGTAAAAATTGAGAGGGAGGAAGTACTGGAATGCTGGCTATGCTTAGGGTAGATAAGTCACCTGGTCCAGATGGCTTGCTGAAGGAAGTGGGGGTGGTCTTAGTGGAAAGGCTTGCCATAATCTTCCAATCTTCCCTAGCTATGTGGGAGGTGCCTGAGGATTAGAGAATATCAAATATGACATCCTTATTCATGAAATGGTGTGAGGACAGTTAGTTTAACATCAGCGGTGGGTAAGGTTTTAGAAACAATTATTGGGGAAAAAAGAATAAACAGGCTCTTTTAGAGGTTTGAGTTAATTAAGGATAGCCAACATGGATTTGTAAAAGGCAGATCATGCTTGACTAAGCTAATTGAACTTCTTGATGAAGCAGCAGATAGGTTGATAAAGAGAATGCAATGGGTGTTGTCGATATGGATTTTAAGGAAACGTTTGATAATGTATTGCATAAAAAGCTGGTTAACAAAATTGAGGCTCATGGAGTAGGAAAGCCAGTGTCCTTGGATTTAAAAAATTGGCTTATGGACAGAAAACAGCAGGTTGTGGTAAATGGTTGTTTTTCAGACTGGAGGATGGTATACAATGGTGTTCCTCAAGGTCAGTGTTAGGATCACTACTTTTTCTGCTATGTATAAATTACTTGGATCTTGGAATACAGAGTAGCATTTCAAAATTTGCCAAACTTGGAGGAGTCGCAAACAATGAGGATGATATGACTTGCCTGCAACAGGACATAGATAGGCTATAAAAATGGGCAAACCAGTGGCAAATGGAAATTAATGCAGACAAATGTGAAATTTTGGCAGAAGGGATAGGATGACACAATATAGACTTACTGGCACAGTTCTAAAGAGTGTGCAGGAACAGAGTGACCTGGCGGTGCATGTGCATTGATCTTTGAAGGTGGCAAGACATATTGAGACAGTGGTTAGTAAAGCACTTGGGATCTTGGGCTTCATAAATAGGAGGCATTGAGTACAAACCTTTATAAGTCTCTGGTTAGACTCCAACTAGAGTATTGCTACAAGTTCTGGCCACCACACTTTAGGAAGGATGTGAATGTCCATGACAGGATGCAGAGGAGATTTACCAAAATGGTTCCAGGGATGGGGGATTTTAGATGCAAGGTTAGGTTGGAAACGTTGTGGTTGTTCTCCTTGGAGCAAAAATGATTGAGGGGATATTTGATAGAGGTGTACAAAATTATGACAGACTTAGATAAGTTATACAATGAACAACTGTTCCCATCAAGTGATGGTACAAGGACTAGGGGACCCAGATTGAAGGCTTTGGGCAAGAGGTGCAGGGGGAATGTGAGGCTTTTTACGTAAGTGGTAATGACCCAGAACTTGCTGCCCATGAGGGTGGTGAAAGCGGAGACAATCAATGATTTCAAAAGGAAATTGGATAGGCGCTTGAAGGAAGAGCTAGGGGGAAATCAAGTGGGGGTGTGAGACTGACTGGATTGTACTGTGGAGAGCCAGCAAGGACTCGATGAGCCGAATGGCCTCCTTCTGTGCCGTAAATGATCCTATAACTCTGTAACTCTATGATCCGAGTTTAAATGAAACGTAGTGCTCTCTAAAGATCATGAGTAGATAGGGCCTCTTGCTGAGAACCTTCCTTGCCCTCTTGTCCTGTTCTCCTGCAGCGGCTGGTGCTGCTCTGCCTGGCCTCATCTCCTCCTCCAATTCCTCATGCAGACCAACGGGTCCCCACCAAGATGCCAATGACCAAGACTCCCTTTCTTTTGGTGACTCCTAAAAAGAATTAGTGCTATGCTACTCTACCTTTATAAGTGAAGTCTAGAGAGAATTTCCAGAAAAAAAGTGTTGATATTGTTGCTGAAGTCCTGACAAGTGTCCCAGAAAGTCTCCCAATGTGTCTCAAAAGTCTTCTTCAAACACAGTTTGTCAGTATATCTCCAGCAGCAAGTGAACGGTGAAAGCTGAGCATGGCTTCAAGTAGCATTCGAAATCCTGAACACCAACTTCTTTACTTCTGCTCAGCTGGTCACTGTTAGGTGAGGGCATTAATTGAGGCATTACCCACCAAAATGGTGTGCAGCCTCTTTAATGAGCACTAGCAGGTAATTTAATTGTCACCCAGCACCTTAACCATTTGTGTGCAGCCTTTTCTAGCACATGCTTAAACTCCTTTACCAAGATGGCACCTTGCTCTAAATGTGGGCAAACCAGCATTACATCTTAAGACCCCATCTTGGCCACCTCAAAGGCTCTTTACCATCTGAAGTATCTGGGGAAAAATCACACCCATTTTCTTTAAACCTGCACACCAAAAGGGTAAGAGAGGTAATTGGTTATAGTGATCAACTTGTTAACACAATCACTGAATGGGAAGAAGTCAAAGGGACAGTCCATCCAATAACTGAGAACATGCAGGACTAAAAAAACTTATGGTCACTCAGTCAGCCAGCAGGGATGAAACTTAACAAAGCAAGGGGAAGTTTGCTCATCTGAAACCCAAAACCAGTCAGGATCACAATGCTGACCAGAAAAAGCTAAACCGTCCCATTAATGGGAATAGTTTGGTACACTTTTATTATATTAGAGGAGATTTTTACAGTAAGGTGAAATTTGATTTCATCTATTACCCTACACATATCACTGCTGCTTGTAACATAAAGCAGCTTAATGATTTATATTTCATCCCACCGCACTAAATGTTTCAGTCCATCTTCAAAAAGATTGGAAAACCTCAAGATAAAGCATGGATGAAAGACACAATTGCCAGTTCAGATGATGAGGGGATCCAATTGTTTCATCCCCAGGTTATGCTGTTGTGTAGTTAGGTATCGGGCAGAATGGATTCACTATTGAAAATAAGATGCTTGGGACACTCATATTCACAGCAGTACTCTATCCAAGAGAATGTCTAAAGCAGACCTGAAACTTGAACCATGTCACTGCAGATGCAGCCCTCATTTTTTTCAATCTCTCTTTATTCTTATATCCCAGTGTTATTCCTGAATTTTGACAAGGAATGTAAGTAATAAACATAACCTTTTAATATGATAATTTTCATTGAATTCTTAGTTTGAATATTAGTGATTATTAGTAAGGGAAATAACAAGCTACAAAAATACTACTGAACGTTTTGAAGTGGGGCAGTGAGGAGGAGGGCGGTGTTGGTTCGATTCTTGCTCCAGAATTATATCTGTTTCATTTCCTTACAGAAGATTTTAGATTTACAGATTCAAGCTGTAGATTTTTTCCCATATAATGGGAGATGATAATAGTTGCTATAAAAATAACGAGAAATTCAAAAACATAATTTGTTAAAATTAGTCAAATTACTTCAGTAGCGATATTTTTGCTCAATATAAATACAGTATAGTGCTTGACTTTTCAATATACTACAACTGATAACAAAAGAATGTAACACGTGTCTAGGGTTTCAGTAGGTTTCAATTGTCCTTTTCACCACCAACCCCACCAAAAAAAAATCAGAGATAAAGAAATCATTGGGATGTGCACAGGACAGATGGACCAATATGGATTTTCAGCAGCGTAACAGACTCTTAATACACATTCCTTCTCAGGTGAATTAAGTATAATGGAGTAAAAACAAGAAATGCTGGAACCACTCAGCAGGTCTGGCAGCATCTGTGAAAAGAGAAGCAGAGTTAACGTTTCGGGTCACTGACCCGAAACATTAACTCTGCTTCTCTTTTCACAGATGCTGCCAGACCTGCTGAGTGGTTCCAGCATTTCTTGTTTTTATTTCAGATTTCCAGCATCCGCAGTATTTTGCTTTTATTTAAGTATAATGGAGATCTGGTATTATTCCTACAGTTTGTTTCATGCTTGGATCTCTGCAGCAATTAATAATCTTTAGCATCCTCTTCTCGGCAGGAGCAGAGATACCATACTGAAGGTATGGTTGCTAAATTTGCTGATGAACCGAAGGTATGGTTACTAAATTTACTGATGACAGAAAGAGAGGTAGGAAAGTAAGTTGTGAAGAGGACATAAGGAGGCTAGAAAGAGGTATAGATAGTCATCGTCATTTGGTAGTACAGAACTTGAGTATTGCTGAAAATACAGACACGTTGTCAAAGCTTTTCATCTTGCAATCATCAGGACAATCTGCAAGAATACCAATGTAAGGGAAAACCAGAGTCAAGCTGCCTGGCTTAAATTTCAAACAAAGCTTGGCAGTTAACTGTCAGTCATCATAAATTGGTGCATTCTCCATGGCAATGCTTCTACCAATCAGAGTTCACTTGCCAACCAATCAGCACTCTCTTCTCATACAGTAAAAAGTTTTTTTTTCTTACGTTGGTATTCTTGCGGATTGTCCTGATGAGTGCAAGATGAAAAGGTTCGACAACATGTCTATTTTCGGATATAAATAGGTCAAGTGAGTGGGAAAAGATCTGGCAAATGGAGTATAATGTGGGAAAATGTGTAATAGTCCATTTTGGCAGGAAGAATAAAAAAGAAACATTATCTAAACGGTGAGAGATTGCACAGCTCTGAAAAGCAGAGGGATCTGGATGTTCTAGTGCATGAATTGCAAAAAGTTAGTATGCAGGTACAGCAGGTAATTAGGAAAGCTAATAGAATGTTATCATTTATTGCAAGGGGAATTTAATACAAAAGTAGGGAGGTTATGCTTCAGCTATATAGGGCATTGGTGAGACCACATCTGGAGTACTGTGCACAGTATTGGTCTCCTTATTTAAGGAAGGATGGAAATGTGTTGGAAGCAGTTCAGAGAAGGTTAACTAGACTAATACCTGGAATGGGCGGGTTGTCTTATGAGGAAAGCTTGGATAGGCTGGGCTTGTATCCGCTTGAGTTTAGAAGAGGAAGAGGAAATTTGATTGAAACATATAAGATTCTGAGGGGTCTTGACAGGGTGGATGTGGAAAGGATGTTTCCTCTTGGAGGAGAATCTCGAACTAGGGATCAAATTTAAAAATAAGGTGTCGCCCATTTAAGACATAGATGAGGAGAAATATTTTCTCAGAGGGTCATGAGTCTTTGGAACTCTTTTCCGCAAAAGGTGGTAGAAGCAGTGTCTTTGAATATTTTCAAGGCAGAGGTAGATAGATTCTTGATAAGCAAGGGGATGAAAGGTTATTGAGGGTAGGCGGGAATGTGGAGTTGAGGTCACAATCAGATCAGCCAGGATCTTATTGAATAGCGGAGCAGTCTCGAGGGGCCGAGTGGCCTACTCCTGCTCCTAACTCGTATTGTCGTAAGTTCGTATTTTCGTAGATAAGATGCACCATAGCATGTCAAATGCACTTGACAGGTATCAACATTTATTCTGTTGAAATGGGGAAATTTAGCAATTTGAGAAAAAGTGTTTAGTTCTGGCTAAAGCATTTGCAAACTTGCAAAATATGTGACTATGTATAGTTATGTGAGCATTGCATTTTATGATGAGCATTTGAAACAAGGGGGCAATTTTGCATTTATACAGCATCTTTCACGCCCTTAGGACATCTCAAAGTACCTCACAATCAACTTTTCACTGTTGTGCATTTGATTTTAGTTTTAGTCATATTGTAGATTCAAAATAAAGAACATTCTTAATGAGTAAGTGCCCTATTTTCTAACTGATTTTAAAATATTCTTTTATGTAACTTTTCATCAGTGTTTAACTCTTGCCTTCTCTGAGACAGAATTGCATTTGGTCTACAATTTACTCTTTTGTTTTATGAAGTAATTGCCTTCCTTCTGGTGTACACGGTTTAGCCATAGGTTCCCACAAGTTTGAAGATTTCAGCCTCAAAATTCAGCTCTGTAATACTTGTAGTTTCAGCACTATGGCCCCCAGTTTAAGTGAAAGATGGCATCAGTGCTGCTCTGGACCACTTCCAGCATGGCCTGTATAGAGCACCATATTGTTGAGGGCATTATGTGCAGAGTAGGAAGATCATGATGTCAGACAGCAAGCATCTAACACTGATATGACCGGAAATTTTGGAACTTTCTGCTCTATTAGTGTCCTCTCTTAACATGCACAGCAGAACATGTGTTCATCAGCACCCCACCTCACTAGTGCTGTTTAGAGGCATTATCATCCAACTTGTAGGTTAGTTGCTTTTACTAACGAATTGCTCTT
Organism: Heterodontus francisci; assembly: GCF_036365525.1. NCBI lineage: Eukaryota > Metazoa > Chordata > Chondrichthyes > Heterodontiformes > Heterodontidae > Heterodontus > Heterodontus francisci. The sequence goes on along the minus strand of NC_090375.1, from coordinate 100,784,397 downwards.
GCTGAGTTGGTGGAAGTACTGGACTTTTGGAGGAGGTGTGAAAAGTTGGTTAAGTCTGCAGGGAGTGGTGCTGGCCAGTGAGAAGACATTGTTTTCTTCTGAAAGGTCTCCGAGAACACCAATTTCACCGACTTCATGAGGGCCATAGTTGTAGTTCCCCTTGGCACTTCTAGCTGAAGAAGATTGCAAACACCTCAGCCTTGTTTATTTTGAATTTTCATGCATGCTCTGCCATCATTGAGGATGGGGATGTCCATTGAGCCTCCTCTTCCCATTGATTTAATTGTCCATCACCATTTGACTGGATGTGGCAGGACTGCAGAGCATTGATCTGATCTATTGTTTGTGGAATCGCTTAGCTCTGTCTATAGCATGTTGCTTCTGATGTTCAGCATGAATGTAGTCTGTGTTGTAGCTTCATCAGATCAATAGAGATGCAGTGGCAGATATTTAAGGGGATATTTCAAAAAACGCAGAAGAGATACATTTCAACAAGAAAGAAAAATTCCAAGGCTGGGACCCGCCATCCGTGGTTAACTAAAACAGTTAAAGATAGTATCAAACTCAAAGAAAAAACCTATAATTGCACAAAGATGGGAAGCAGGTCAGAAGATTGGACAGAATATAAAAAAACTGCAAAGAATGACTAAAAGATTGATAAGGAAGGTAAAATTAGAGTACGAGAGAAAGATAGCTAGAAATATAAAGACAGATACTAAGAGTTTCTATAGGTATTTTAAAAAGAAAAAGAGTTAACAAAGTGAGCGTTGGTCCTATACAAAGTGATTCTGGGGAATTAATAATGGATAATAAGGAGATGGCAGATGAACTGAACAGATATTTTGCATCGGTCTTTACGATTGAGGATACAATTAACATACCAGTATTAGCTGTAAGTCAGGAAATGGAAGGGAGGGAGGAACTCAAGAAAATTACAATCATCAGGGATGTGGTACTGAACAAATTGTTGGAGCTGCGGGCTGAAAAGTCCCCTGGTCCTGATGGACTTCATCCTTGGGTGTTAAGTAGCGAGTGAGATAGTTGATGTGTTAGTTTTAATTTTCCAAAAATCCCTAGATTCGGGGAAGGTTTTGTTAGATTGGAAAATAGCAAATGTAACTCCTTTATTCAAAAAGGGAGTGAGACAGAAAGCAGGAAACTACAGGCCAGTTAGCTTAACATCGGTTTTGGGAAAATGTTAGAAGCTATTATTAAAGACTTTATAGCAGGGAATTTAGAAAAAGTCAAGGTAATCAGGAAGAGTCAACATGGTTTTGTGAAAGGGAAATCATGTTTAACCAATTTATTGGACTTCTTTGAGGGAGTTACATGTGCTGTGGATAAAGAGGAATGTATTGTACTTAGATTTCCAGAAGGTATTTTATAAAGTGCCACATCAAAGATTATTGCAGAAAATAAAAGCTCATAGTGTAGGGGGTAACATATTGGCATGGACAGAAGATTGACTGGTTAACAGGAAACAAAGAGTAGGCATAAATGGGTCATTTTCTGGCAAGATGTAATGAGTGGTGTGCCACAGGGATCTGTGCTGGTGCCTCAACTTTTTACAATTTATATAAATGACTTAGATGAAGGGACGGAAGGTATGGCTGCCGAATATGCTGATGACACAAAGACAGGTAGGAAAGTAACTTGTGAAGAGGACATAAGGGGGCTACAAAGGGATATAGATAGGTTAAGCGAGTGGATAAAGACCTGGCAAGTGGAGTATAATGTGGGAAAGTGTGTAATTGTCCACTTTGGCAGGAAGAATATAAAAGAAGCATATTATCTAAATGGTGAGAGATTTCAGAGCTCTGAGATACAGAGGGATGTGGGTGTCATAGTTCATGAATCACAAAAGGTTAGTATGCAGGTACAGCAAGTAATTAGGAAAGCTAATAGAATGTTATCGTTTATCGCGAGGGGAATTGAATACAAAAGTAGGGTGGTCATGCTTCAGCTATACAGGGCATTGGTGAGACCACATCTGGAGTACTGTGTAGAGTACTGTTCTCCTTATTTAAGGAAGGATGTAAATGCATTGGGGGCCGTACAGAGAAGGTTTACTAGACTAATACCTGGAATGGACGGGCTGTCTTAAGAGGAAAGCTTGTATAGGCTAAGCTTGTATCTGCTGGAATTTAGAAGAGTAAGAGGCGACTTGATTGAAACATACAAGATCCTGAGGGGTCTTGACAGGGTGGATGTGGAAAGGATGTTTCCCCTTGTGGGAGAATCTAGAACTAGGGGTCACTGTTAACAAATAAGGGGTCGCCCATTTAAGACAGATGAGCAGAATTTTTTTCTCTCAGAGGGTCTTGAGTCTTTGGAACTCTCTTCCTCAAAATGCGGTGGAAGCAGAGTCTTTGAATATTTTTAAGGCAGAGATAGATAGATTCTTGATAAGCAAGGGGGCGGAAGGTTATCAGGGGGAGGTGGAAATGTGGAGTAATCAGTTCAGCCATGAACTTATTGAATGGCAGAGCAGGCTCAAAGGGCCGATTGGCCTACTCCTGCTCCTAATTCATATGTTCGTATGTTTGATCATGTACATTGTGTGGTCACTGTTATAATATAGGAAATGCAGCAGCCAATATTGCCATAGATTCTTTAACATCCACAAATGTAGATAGACAGAATCTCAATTTAACACCTCACTGAGTGATGATTCAGAGCTACCTTACTACTGCAGAAGGATATTCAACAAAAACCAGAAGATGGGCTTCAACCCACAACCTTCTGACTGAGCGGGTAGAATACAACTGAGTCAAATTGGCATTTTGTTCTAGCATGCCCATTTTTCATTTCTGTAGGATTTGCTATTAATTTAAAAATATACTTGTGTGCTATTTACTATCTTGGAAAAGCTATTAATTTTGCACTTTAGGAAAATTCAACTTTGTTTAAAATATAGCAGTTTTAAAAAAATCAATTACTCATCAATGTAGGCCTTTAGATTTTCAGCATAAAGGCAGTGTTTGACTCAGCAGTGCCCAGATCTTTCAGTGAAGAGGTCCCAAGTAGAATTTGCTGGAGTTATGCTGCTAATTAAAAACACTGCTTACAGACTCAGTGCAAAGAATGAGCCACATCCACAACTGGGGCTTCAGGATATTATGTTACTAGGAACTTCCAACTCTAATCACATATGTAAGCTTTTCTATATGTTTTTACATTGTTTTTGCTTTACATAGAGACAAAACTGTAACATGGAAACAAATTTTCAAAAAAAAAACTTTTTTCCCTGTCATGTTCTCAAAAGCCCTTCTCAATACTGCAGATAAGAAAAGCTTTTGAAAAACAGGCTTTTATCACAACAGGGGTTGCCATGAGTGCATACATCAGAGGATTGTTTACATCAGAGGATGGTTTAGGGGAGCAATAAACAGGAAGTAACAGTCAGGTGTAAAAAAAAAGGGTGTGAGGACTCATCTCCATACAGCAAACTATTTGAAACAAATGGATGGTTGTAAAACATGAGGTAGAATGCATCGGCAGGGGGGAAACCACAAACTGAAAAGGTATAAGTCAGATGCCTTGTTTTACTTAGTTAGAATGAAGGAAAGAAAGCTACATTTCAAAACCCTGGAGTATGAGCAGGCTTGAAGAAGCCACCTTCATGATTTCTCATCAAACCAATGCACAGTAAGTTTTTGGATGCAGGGCTGAGATGCGTAACTCAGTGTGCTTGGTTAGGGTGTTTAAGGTTAATGTTTGGTCAATAATGAAAGAAGTAAAATAGCAAATATATCACTGTCTCCAGTTTACAAATCTAATTAAAGGATAAGGAAGGAATTATCCAACAACATACATTGCAGAGATTTTGTATCACAAGGGGCAGACCCTTATGCTCTTTGAAAAATTTCAGGCATCAGGACCATTTCCGGGTCCAAACCCTGCACGGATTACACATGCTCCGACAGTTGGAATTTTTGGGGTGGTGGCTAATTAAGAGGGCACCTCCGCATTCACCATCCAATTAAGAACGGTGGGCAACTTCCTAAGGTGGGAAGCCCAATAGGAGGGCTCGCAGCACTGGATGGATGGCAGCCCCCCTGGCAGAGATAGGTGCTGCTGAATCAGGAAGGGAAGTGTAAAGGTGCCTCAAAATGGAGACGCCTTCGGAAGCTTGATTAATATTTGAAAACAATGGAAGGGCCACAGCTCATAATGTGGAGGGGAATGCCCTTCACAGGAAGGGTTATGGCTGATACTGCAGCCTTTGCACTTTTGCAGCACATTCATGGTGCCAGTGATAGGACACCCTAAGGGACCTCCCACCTGCCACCAGGAAGCTGCCTCCAAGCTGCTGCCAGCCTCTAGACTCAGCATGGAGCCACCACAATGCCAGGAAGATCCTGGCAGCGCCAGCAATTTGCCCACAATTGATCCCTTAATTGGCCTAATTGGCTGCCAGGCAGGTGGCCGGTGCCGCATTGACCCGACCTCCAGCAAAATCACTCGAAGGTAGCCATGCACTGGAGAGCCAACACGACGTGCAAGTTTAAACTTTGCTCCCAGGTCCTCCTCTGTGGGGCCGGAAATATTCCAGCCAAGATCTTTAGAGACTGAGACAGACTCGGAGGGCGGCGTTCCAGAGCGGTAAGTATAAAAAAAACTTACCTCGGGGATTCTCGGAGCTGACTCGGAGGGCGGAGTTCCAGACCGGTAAGTTACCTCGGGTGGGGAAAAAATAAACTGAAAAAGTGACGTCACAGGAAAGCTGTGACCTGATTGGCTGGTAGGGAATTTGTACTGAATTTGAAAATAAAACATTGGTAAAAATTGATTAAAACCCTTAATTAACTAATTAATAAGTAGAGTAACTAAACCAGAGGGAGGAGATTACTGTATTTAGTTAGCATTTAGTATTTATTGTAGAAATCTAGCACGAGGGACCATATAGTTAATTATAACAATTTAGTAAGGATTTCATAAGTATTTATTTATTTTATATTAATTAACTAATTATTACGAGAAATGTCAGTTAGAAAGGGTGAAGTGCTTCACCTGTGAGATGTGGGAGGTCCGTGACGCTTCCAGCGTTCCGGACGACGACATCTGCAGGAAGTGTACCCAGTTGCAGCTCCTCACAGACCGCATGGATCGGTTGGAGCAGCAACTGGATGCACTTAGGAGCATGCAGTCGGCAGAAAGTGTCAGAGACAGGAGTTTTAGAGAAGTGGTTAAACCCAAGGTGCAGGCAGATAGATGGGTGACTGCTAGAAGGGGCAGGCAGTCAGTGCAGGAAACCCCTGTGGCTATCCCCCTCTCGAACAAGTATACCGTTTTGGATACTGTTGGGAGGGATAGCCTATCAGGGGAAAACAGCAGCAGCCAGAGCAGTGGCACCACAGCTGGCACTGTTGTTCAGCAGGGAGGGACAAAGTGCAGAAGAGCAATAGTTATAGGGGACTCTATAGTCAGGGGCACAGATAGGCGCTTCTGAAAGAGACTCCAGGATGGTATGTTGCCTCCCTGGTGCCAGGGTCAAGGATGTCTCTGAAAGGACAGGGGGCATTCTGAAGGGGGAGGGTGAAGAGCCAGAGGTTGTGGTACACATCAGTACCAATGACATAGGCAGGAAGAGTGATGAGGTCCTGCAGGGGGAGTTTAGGGAGTTAGGTGGCAAGTTAAAAAACAGGACCTCTAGGGTTGTAATCTCTGGATTACACCTTGTGCCACGTGCCAGTGAGGCTAGAAATAGGAAGATAATGCAGCTAAACACGTGGCTGAGCAGCTGGTGTAGAAGGGAGGGTTTCAGATATCTGGACCATTGGGCTCTCTTCAGGGACAGATGGGACCTGTACAAGAAGGACGGGTTGCATCTAAACTGGAGGGGCACTAATATCCTGGCTGAAGAGTTTGCTAGCGTCACTCGGGAGGGTTTAAACTAGTGTGGCAGGGGGGTGGGAAGCAGAGCAGTAAGACAGCAAGTGAAATAAATGAGGAGGACACAGTAAGTAAGGCCAGTAGGACTAAGAGGAAGAGCAGGCAGGGAGATGTTGCTGAGCACAGCGGGACTGGTGGTCTGAAGTGCATTTGTTTCAATGCGAGAAGTATAACAGGTAAGGCAGATGAACTTAGAGCTTGGATTAATACTTGGAAATATGATGTTGTTGCTATTACAGAGACTTGGTTGAGGGAAGGGCAGGATTGGCAGCTAAATGTTCCAGGCTTTAGAAGCTTCAGGCGGGATAGAGGGGAATGTAAAAGGGGTGGGGGAGTTGCATTACTGGTTAAGGAGAATATCACAACTGTACTGCGGGAGAACAACTCAGAGGGGTCATGCAGCGAGGCAATATGGGTAGAGCTCAGGAATAGGAAGGGTGCAGTCACGATGTTGGGGGTTTACTACAGGCCTCCCAACAGCCAGCGGGAGGTAGAGGAGCAGATATGTAGACAGATTTTGGAAAGATGTAAAGGTAACAGAGTTGTGGTGGTGGGTGATTTTAACTTCCCCTATATTGATTGGGACTCGCTGAGTGCTAGGGGCTTGGATGGGGCAGAATTTGTGAGGAGCATCCAGGAGGGCTTCTTGAAACAGTATGTAGATCGTCCAACTAGGGATGGGGCCATTCTGGACCTGGTATTGGGGAATGAGCCCGGCCAGGTGGTCGAAGTTTCAGTGGGAGAGCATTTCGGGAACAGTGACCATAATTCCATAAGTTTTAAGGTACTTGTAGATAAGGATAAGAGTAGTCCTCGGGTGAAGGTGCTAAATTGGGGGAAGGCTAATTATAACAATATTAGGCAGGAACTGAAGAATTTAGATTGGGGGCGGCTGTTTGAGGGTAAATCAATATCTGACATGTGGGAGTCTTTTAAACGTCAGTTGATTAGAATCCAGGACCAGCATGTTCCTGTGAGGAAGAAAGACAAGTTTGGCAACTTTCGGGAAGCTTGCATAACACGGGATATTGTGAGCCTAGTCAAAAAGAAAAAGGAAGCATTTGTAAGGGCTGGAAGGTTAGGAACAGACGAAGCACTTGAGGAATATAAATACAGTAGGAAGGAACTTAAGCAAGGAGTTAGGAGGGCTAAAAGGGGTCATGAAAAGTCATTGGCAAACAGGATTAAGGAAAATTCCAAGGCTTTTTATACATATATAAAGAGCAAGAGGGTAACCAGGGAAAGGGTTGGCCCACTCAAGGACAGAGATAGGAATCTATGTGTGGAGCTAGAGGAAATGGGCGAGGTACTAAATGAGTACTTTGCATCAGTATTCACCAAAGAGAAGGACTTGGTGGATGATGAGCTGAGGGAAGGGAGTGTAGATAGTCTCAGTCATCTCATTATCAATAAGGAGGAGGTGTTGGGTGTCTTGCAAAGCATTAAGGTAGATAAGTCTCCAGGGCCTGATGGGATCGACCCTAGAATACTGAGGGAGGCAAGGGAAGAAATTGCTGGTTTCCTTGACAGAAATCTTTGTATCCTCATTGGCTACAGGTGAGGTCCCAGAGGACTGGAGAATAGCCAATGTTGTTCCTTTGTTTAAGAAGGGTGGCAAGGATAATCCCGGAAATTATAGGTCGGTGAACCTTACGTCAGTGGTAGGGAAACTATTAGAGAGGATTCTTTGGGACAGGATTTATTCCCATTTGGAAACAAATGAACTTATTAGCAAGAGACAGCATGGTTTTGTGAAGGGGAGATCGTGTCTTACTAATTTGATTGAGTTTTTTGAGGAAGTGACGAAGATGATTGATGAAGGAAGGGCAGTGGATGTTATCTATATGGACTTTAGTAAAGCCTTTGACAAGGTCCCACATGGCAGACTGGTACAAAAGGTGAAGTCACACGGGATCAGAGGTGAGCTGGCAAGATGGATACAGAACTGGCTCGGTCATAGAAGACAGAGGGTATCAGTGGATGGGTGTTTTTCTGAATGGAGGGATGTGACTAATGGTGTTCCGCAGGGATCAGTGCTGGGACCTTTGCTGTTTGTAGTATATATAAATGATTTGGAGGAAAATGTAGCTGGTCTGATGAGTAAGTTTGCGGACGACACAAAGGTTGGTGGAGTTGCGGATAATGATGAGGATTGTCAGAGGATACAGCAGGATATAGATCGGTTGGAGACTTGGGCGGAGAAATGGCAGATGGAGTTTAATCTGGACAAATGTGAGGTAATGCATTTTGGAAGGTCTAATGCAGGTGGGAGGTATACAGTAAATGGCAGAACCCTTAGGAGTATTGACAGGCAGAGAGATCTGGGCGTACAGGTCCACAGGTCACTGAAAGTGGCAACGCAGGTGGATAAGGTAGTCAAGAAGGCATACGGCATGCTTGCCTTCATCAGTCGAGGCATAGAGTATAAAAATTGGCAAGTCATGTTGCAGTTGTACAGAACCTTAGTTAGGCCACACTTGGAATATTGCATGCAATTCTGGTCGCCACACTACCAGAAGGACGTGGAGGCTTTGGAGAGGGTACAGAGGAGGTTTACCAGGATGTTTCCTGGTCTGGAGGGCATTAGCTGTGAGGAGAGGTTGGAAAAACTCGGATTGTTTTCACTGGAACGACGGAGGTGGAGGGGCGACATGATAGAGGTTTACAAAGTTATAAGCGGCATGGACAGAGTGGATAGTCAGAAGCTTTTTCCCAGGGTGGAAGAGTCAGTTACTTGGGGACATAGGTTTAAGGTGCGAGGGGCAATGTTTAGAGGGGATGTGCGAGGCAAGTATTTTTACACAGAGGCTGGTGAGTGCCTGGAACTTGCTGCCAGGGGAGGTGGTAGAAGCAGATAGGATAGCGACATTAAAGAGACATCTTGACAAATACATGAATAGGAAGGGAATAGAGGGATATGGGCCCCGGAAGTGCAGAAGGTGTTAGTTCAGGTAGGCATCAAGATCGGCGCAGGCTTGGAGGGCCGAGTGGCATGTTCCTTTGCTGTACTGTTCTTTGTTCTTTGAGATTCCCAAGAGTCTGAGAGACTTTATGCCATGAATAGCTGAGCCAAGCAAATCAAGAACATTTCAGATTTAGACAGAGCTGGCTGTTTGCCATCACAATGATAGGTATGCTACAATGGGCTTTAGTAACATTGGATTACCGAGGGAAAATCAGCTAAGGTTCCTCCTCCTGAGCCTACACTTGCTGTCAGCGAGACCAGCTTGGCAATATCATGAGAGGTGGCCTCCTAATTGACCTCAGTGTTCACTGGCCGCTCTAGAGCCTCAGCAGCCCCACTGGAAGAGGTGATTATGACATGATTTCAATTTCAGAAATCACATATTGCTTTGACAAATTGATTGGCTCCTCCATACAGGGACAGTTTGTCGCAAATAGTTTGGGAGCAGAAATTGGTCATCCTTGCACCCATTTTCCAGGTGAAAGACACACAAACATTGTCAATCTGTCCCAAGAAAGTCTGTAAAATGTTAGACAGAATATTGACGGTGGGTGATTTTCAGGTATTCGATGCAACTGCCTAAAACAGCCATTCGGCCCCTTATCTCTACTAATGAGGGAGATAACAACTGCTTTCGGACACCTCGGGGAAATAAGGCTCCTGTGGATGCAGCCTAGCAAGCATCCTGGTAGGAGTTCTTCTCTTGGCTCCACAGAATTCTTGATGGCCACTGACCAATGCGATCATGCCTCCACTCCCAACCACTCACCACCCACTGTTGGATTTACCTGAGGTCACTTCTAGCAAGGCAAGCAACTCAAAATTCATCCTCCTAATGGATGAGCTGACTGTGGAGGTGCAAAAAATGCCAACTGCTGCCAGGAATACTTAGATGATGTCCACCCAGCATCAAGACTGAGCCTGAAATCAAACTCAAAGGAATTTCTATTCTTTCATCTACACACAAAAGAAAGCTCAGAATAGCTAAATCACACTTTAGGGGAGGCGGTGGTGTAGTGGTATTGTCACTGGACTAGTAACCCAGAGACCCAGGGTATTGCTCTGGGGACATGGGTTCAAATCCCACCACAGCAGAAGGTGGAATTTGAATTCAATTAATAAATCAGGAATTTAAAGCTAGTCTAATGATGGCCATGAAACCATTGTCGATTGTTGTAAAAACCCATCTCGTTCACTAATGTCCTTTAGGGGAGGAAATCTGCTGTCCTTACCTGGTCTGGCCTACATGTGACTCCAGACCCACAGCAATGTGGTTGACTCTTACATGCCCTCTAAAATGGCCTAACAAGCCACTCAGTTGTATCTAACCGCTACGAAGTCAATAAAAAGGAATGAAACCGGACAGATCACATGGCATCGACCTAGGCACCGGAAACGACAATGGCAAACCCAGCCCTGTCGACCCTGCAAAGTCCTCCTTACTAACATCTGGGGGCTTGTGCCAAAGTTGCGAGAGCTTTCCCACAGACTAGTCAAGCAACAGCCTGACATAGTCATACTCACGGAATCATACCTGACAGACAATGTCCCAGACACTGCCATCACCATCCCCGCGTATGTCCTGTCCCACCAGTAGGACAGACCCAGCAGAGGTGGTGGCACAGTGGTATACAGTAGGGAGAGTGTTTCCCTGGGAGGCCTCAACATTGACTCCAGACCCCATGAAGTCTCATGGCATCAGGTCAAACATGGACAAGGAAACCTCCAGCTGATTACCACCCACCGCCCTCCCTCAGCTGATGAGTCAGTACTCCTCCATGTTGAACACCACTTGGAGGAAGCACTGAGGGTGGCAAGGGCACAGAATGTACTCTGGATGGGGGACTTCAATGTCTCACCAAGAGTGGCTCGGTAGCACCACTACTAACCGAGCTGGCAGAGTCCAAAAGGACATAGCTGCTAGACTGAGTATGCGGCACGTGGTGAGGGAACCAACAAGAGGAGAAAACATACTTGACCTCATCCTCACCAATCTGCCTGCCGCAAATGCATCTGTCAATGACAGTATTGGTAGGAGTGACCACCGCACAGTCGTTGTGGAGACGAAGTCCCGCCTTCACATTGAGGATACCCTCCTTCGTGTTGTGTGGCACTACCACCGTGCTAAATGGGATAGATTTCGAACAGATCTAGCAATGCAAAACTGGGCATCCGTGAGGCACTATGGGCCATGAGCAGCAGCAGAATTGTACTCAACCACTATCTGTAACCTCATGGCCCGGCATATCCCCCACTCTACCATTACCATCAAGCCAGGAGACCAACCCTGGTTCAATGAAGAGTGCAGGAGGGCATGCCAGGAGCAGCACCAGACATACCTCAAAATGAGGTGTCAACCTGGTGAAGCTACAACACAGGACTATCTGCATGCCAAACTGCATAAGCAGCATGCAATAGACAGAGCGAAGCGATCTCAACCAATGGATCAGATATAAGCTCTGCAGTCTTGCCACATTTATCCGTGAATGGTAATGGATAATTAAACAACTAACTGGAGGAGGTGGCTCCACAAATATCCCCATTCTCAATGATGGGGGAGCCCAGCACATCTGGCTGAAGATTGTTGCAAATGCTTCAGCCTTATCTTTCGCACAGAAGTGCCGAGTTGATGATCCATCACGGCCTCCTCCTGAAGTCCCCAGCATCACAGATGCCAGATTTCAGCCAATTCGATTCACTCCGCATGATATCAAGAAACGACTGAAGGCACTAGATACTGCAAAGGCTATGGGTCCTGATAATATTCCGGCAATAGTATTGAAGACCTATGCTCCAGAACTTGACGCGCCCCTAGCGAAGCTGTTCCAGTACGGCTACAACACCGGCATCTACCCTGCAATGTGGGAAGTTGCCCAGGTATGTCCTGTACACAAGAAGCAGGACAAGTCCATCCTGGCCAATTACCGCCCCATCAGCCCACTCTCAATCATCAGTAAAGTGATGGAAGGCGTCATCAACAGTGCCATCAAGCGGAACTTGCTTAGCAATAACCTGCTCAGTGACACTCAGTTTGGGTTTCACCAGGGCTACTCAGCTCCTGACCTCATTACAACCTTGGTTCAAACATGGACAAAAGAGCTGAGCTCAAGAGGTGAGGTGAGAGTGACTGCCCTTGACATCAAGGCAGCATTTGACCGAGTATGGCATCAAGGAGCCCTCGCAAAACTGAGGTCAATGGGAATCAGGGGGAAAACCCTCCGCTGGTTGGAGTCATACCTAGCGCAAAGGAAGATGGTTGTGGTTGTTGGAGGTCAGTCATCTGAGCTCCAGAACATCACTGCAGGAGTTCCTCAGGGTACTGTCCTAGGGCCAACCATCTTCAGTTGCTTAATCAATGACCTTCCTTCCGTCATAAGGTCAGAAGTACGGATGTTCGCTGATGATTGCACAATGTTCAGCACCATTCGTGACTCCTCAGATACTGAAGCAGTCCGTGTAGAAATGCAGCAAGACTTGGACAATATCCAGACTTGGGCTGATAAGTGGCAAGTAACATTCGCGCCACTCAAGTGCCAGGCAATGACCATATTCAACAAGAGAGAATCAAACCATTTCCCCTTGACATTCAATGGCATTACCATCACCGAATACCCCACTATCAACATCCTAGGGGCTACCATTAACCAGAAACAGAACTGGAGTAGCCATATAAATACCGTGTTTACAAGAACAGGTCAGAGGCTACAAATCCTGCGGTCAATAAATCACCTCCTGACTCCCCAAAGCCTGTTCACCATCTACAAGGCACAAGACAGGAGTGTGAAGGAATACTCTCCACTTGCCTGGATGGGTGCAGCTCCAACAACACTCAAGAAGCTCAACACCATCCAGGACAAAGCAGCCTGCTTGATTGGCACCCCATCTACAAACATTCACTCCCTCCACCACTGATGCACAGTGGCAGCAGTGTGTACCATCTACAAGTTGCACTGCAGCAACTCACCAAGGCTCCTTAGACATCACCTTCCAAACCTGCGACCTCTACCAACTAGAAGGACAAGGGCAGCAAATGCATGGGAACACCACCACCTGCAAGTTTCTCTCCAAGTCACACACCATCCTGACTTGGAACTATATCGCCATTCCTTCACTGTCGCTGGGTCAAAATCCTGGAACTCTCTTCCTAACAGCACTGTTGGTGTACCTACCCCACATGGACTGCAGCAGTTCAAGAAGGCAGTTTACCACCACCTTGTCAAGGGCAATTAGGGATGGACAATAAATGCTGGCCTGGCCAGCGATGCCCACATCCCATGAATTAATAAAAAAATTAAAGACAAACTACTTTGTAATCATTATACCAAAAAGAAAAACTGGTAATATCTATGCGATCACTGATGCCAGCAGCATTGCACAGTTAATCAGCAAGTTGCAGGTTATAATCAACCATTCAGTTGTGTTAGTCTGTTGAATGCCTTAGCCCATGACTGTTTGATGAATGATATAAATTACTGAAAGCTAGAACAGAATACAATATTTCTCATCATCCTTAATTATCTCACAGCTTGCAGTGCAAACATTTTCCTTTATTATCTCTTCACGAGCATTTTCTCTTGTCATTTTTCTTCTAATTTGTAGCCTCCATTTTGCTGTAAGTATAGAATTAAAAGTGTATGATTATAGCGATTGAGATAGATTGTTCTCAGTACTATCTATATAACTATAAAATCATAGGGCTGAATTCTGCCAGGGCAGAGGATGTGCTGATGTTGGGGCCCAAATTGGGTCACATGGCTACTCAGACAGCAGACAGAAGCGGATATTGCCGCTTACATCCAACTAACGGCCGGAAGGCTGGGAAGCTGGCCAATAACAGGTGGTGGGCGGGAGGACATCCCAGTAGTTGAGACACAGGTGCCATATTTAAAGGCACAGCAGCACTCATTGTAAAGGCACATACAGAAAGGCACCTGGAAGGTAGAATAATCAAGGGTTACTTTCAAGAAATGGCTGTAGTCAGAGGAAGAGCAGTTCCCGAGTTTAGTAATGCCTCCTTGGAGGTGCTCCTTCAGGCAGCAAGAGCATGGTGGGGAGTGTTTATCCCACTTAACGGGATTAAGAGGTCAGCAATCCTCACCAAGGCGTTGTGGCTGGAGGTCGCAGACGAAGTTAGCAGCTGTGGGATGGTCACATGAACATGATTCAATGACCTGCTGAGATCTGGCAAGATGAGTGGACCTCATTATACCAAGATGGTGCCTTTTGTGACATCCAGGGCTGCAAATGAAATGAGAGACGAGCTTGAGGACCTAGGATCGGGCATGACCAAGCACCAGTGTTCCTTATGAGATGCATAGTAGCCTCACAGCAGAGGCCTCTGGTCAGTCAGCATTGATCACTGCATTGCCAATACTAAATGGCCCCTAGCAGCAGACCTCTGAGTGGCACAATGCTGGATCTTAAAATGTGCATAGAATGACGAGCACCGTTGGGCTACAAGAGGCCAGTGACACAGTGTATATCTGTGTTTTCTGAAGAAGAGAGCACAATGCCAGGGAGCAGAGGCAAACTGGGGGAGGATTGCCATTGATAGCTGTATTGACGCCAATGGAATAGGAGGCAATGGAGCTAGGAGCAGTTTCAGCAGGGCAAACTGTTGCCGAAGGTGAGGCAGGTCTGGAGGCCACAGAGAGTGAGTTGCTTCATGGAAGCGTCCATTGAACCTTATAACACTCATTACCTATAATGCACCCGTGGTCAATGACGAACACAGGGAACTCCAGATGCACGACAGGCAGAAGAAGTTGGTGGAAAGCCCAGCACCCCAACATCACTTGTCTCTCTCGCAGGTCAAGTATCAGATGAAGCAACAACGAGGGCACAGGAACTGCTCAGGAGAAGGAGCAAGAATCTGAAGAGACAACGTCACATCAGTCGAGCACACCCTTCACCAGCGCAGATACTCGTATGTCGGTGGGCATTAGCACAGTTAGAAAGGGTGGCACCAGCTGATGAGCACGGCAAAGAAGCACATGAGCAGCTAACAGAGACAGTGACAGCTGCAACCACTCCCCATCAGAGGACAGAGGAAGGGCCCAGTGATGCTTGGTTTCAAGCAGATGGTGAGCCTCAGCAGTCATCAGCAAAGCGGCAGACGCTGGTGCAGAAGTGTGAAATGTGTGGAAATCTGTTGGAATTTACAGAGGCTGCTTACACCCATACAGAGATGATAGAGGAGTCTCCATGCTATGAATGGTGCCATATCTCTGGCTTATGAGACATGGCCTCCTCCATTGAGGGAGTGTCGACCCTCGTGGAGAGCCACAAGCAGCATACCATACAGTGGATGCAGGAGGTATGCACTGACCTATTTACCATCACCTCATCCATGAGCTCTATGTAGCGATGGGTGGGAGAGATAGACCCGAGACGCATGGATTCCTGGCCAGGGGCTCAAGGGCTCCTCTCAGGGCACTCCTGGCTTTAACGTTGGCTCCCCGGCCTCTTTGATGATGACATCAACGCTTCACGAAACTGCGATGACAGAGGTGGCTCCTGCAACAATGCGGGTGGCCCCCTAGGTGCTGGGGCCCTCAAGGCTCCCATCATCTCGAGCAACAGAGTAAAAAGGCAAGCAGCCTGCCCCCACATCAGCAGCATGCGCTGGAACAGCACAATGTAGGAGTACCAGCAGGCGTTTGCATAAAACCACCTAGTTGCACTTGGGTCTCCCTTGGGTGATAGTTTATGGCAAAGATTTGGATCAATGTGTTAAATTAAAGGCGATGTTTTGCTTCAGCTAAGGTCTTGAGTGCTCTTTTCTGCATCATTGGATTGTCATCAGCTGGTGAGTTCTTGAGAAGGTGGTCAGGAGAAGGTCTGTACTGCATGGGGACAATGATGAGTATGCCTTGACATCCTGTTATAGTGGGCCAACTGAGATGATAAAGGACATTCAATGAAAGGCCAACAAGACTGTGTGATGGAGAGAAGTGAAGTGCTTACATAAGCGTTTAAGGTAGGCTCAGGAAAAACGTGAACATGAGTGATTCATGTATCTCCCTGGCACACATGTTGATGCCCATTGGTGTCGGCCCCTCAGCTGCATTGCCATTGGCCTGGAGACCCCTGCAGAAGGAGGGTGTGCACCTAAAGAGATCTTCATTTTCCAAGGCTACTCCCCTCTGGAGTTCCTCTGGAGCGTAGCACCATAATATGCAAGACCCTTGATGAGGCAAACATCAGGGCTCTGCCAGATCTATCCAGGCACCAGAATATCATTTTCAGAAGGCCAATGTCTTGTTCAATAGCTGCCTTTGTAGTCACATGGCATCGGTTATAGATATCCTCTGCCTGTGTGTTGGGTGTTGCATAGGTGTAAGGAGTCATGTCTTCAGAACATAGCCCTTGTCACCCAGTATCCATCCCCAGAGTTGATCGTGTGGCCTGAAAAGCTTTCCTCTTGGCCTAACTGGCCTGATCATTAGTGAACTTGATATATTGGCCAACCTGACAGTACATGGCATCCGTTATCTCCTTTGTGCAGTGATGAGCTGCTGACTGACAGATACCACAGAGATCTCCAGATGGTTGCCTGGAACAATCAACTGGTGAAAAAAATTGAGTGTTAATATCATCTTTGAGGTGACAGGGCTTGGGTGGCCGCCACTTCCCAGTGGATTCAATGTCTCTTAATGAAGCTGAGCCTCTGCCAGTATACCAGTTGAGATGGGTAGCACCTTCTGCGACCAGGCTGCCCTCGTTGTCCCATGCACCCTCCTCGTCCACCTCCAGTGGCTTCTTCAGGCAACAGGAGCTCCCCTGGCCACTGCACAGCTGCACCACGTGACTGCATGCCCATTTCTGGTGCACTCTTCTTCTCACTGGTGGAATCAGAGTCTGAAAACACTAACCCCATCGCATATGAAGTCTCCACTGCTATGAGCCTCCTAGAAACCTTTGCCCTGCCTCCAGTGCCTGCATAGGACCTGGCTGACACCTGTCCAGCAGCAGCAAATCACTTTGGCCCCATCCTCTGCAGAGCCTCCAAACATGATAGCTTGACTTGGTTGAGGTCACATGGTGCAGACAGGTTCACAGACCTTCCATTTATTCTCACAACTCTGCTGCTGCTGATAACTCGCCTTGTTGCATTTGGCAAGCCTCTGAGCCTCCTCACTTTCTGTTTGCCACTGGTAAGGTTGAAATCACCTGGCAAAATCTTGCTCTCTTGGCTCATTAAGGGTCTTAAGTGTCTGACCACCTCTGATTATTTAGCCAGTGATCCGCCATGCCGGCCAGTTTTAAAAAAAAAAATTGGTTAATTGCAGGACAATGTTGGAGAGCCTGCCCGAGGCAGTCAGATGCTATTTTACCAGTGCACCTCTCCCCACCCCCCACCCCGCCTCCATTCCCACCTCCAAGGGACCAGTAACATCCTGGCCAAGAACTGTTCTCAATACTCCAAATGTGGTCAAACCAAAGTTCTACATAAGTTTATCATAACTTCTCTACTTTTCAATTCTATCATCTAGAATTGAATTCCAATGGTATGTTTGCTTTTTTTTTAAAATTGCCTTGTTAACCTGCATCACTACTTTTGATGATTTATGTATTTGTACCTCCATATGCCTCTTCTCCTCCACCCTATTTAGACACTTATTTTCAAAGGAGTATGTGGCCTCCTATTCTTTCATCCAAAATGTACCACCTCACACTTATTGATGTTGAAATTCATTTGTCAATTAAACATCCATTCTACAAATTTATTAATGTCTTCCTGTATTTTGTTTCAGTCGCCCTCTGTATTAACTATACTCCCTAATTTGGGTCTTGTCTGCAAACTTGGAAATTGAACTTCTGATTTCAGAGTCCAAATCGTTTACATAAGTGGTGAACAGTGGTCCCAGCTCTGATACTTTGAAACAGCACTTCCCAACTTTTGCCGTTTGAGTAACAACCTTTAACCCTTACTCTCTGTTATCCATTCTGCTTCTTATCCCCCTTGACACCATGGCTGAAATTTTACCAGGCCTTTGCCGATGGGCTGGGAGGCAGGAAAACTGGAAAAATGGCATGGGAAGTTGTCAGGGTGGGGGGTGGTGCTCGACGTCTTCCTGCCACTATGCCAGTGACGGGAAAGGTGGCAAATTGGCCACCCACTGGGAGCTCAATTGAGCCACTTAAGTGCCAACTTCCTGCCTCCACAGACATTTTGCCCATGACAGGGGGGACTGCTGCCACATGGGGAGACCATACAGTGAAACCTAGTGCCTCCCAGTGGGCTCTAGGGTGGAGGGTCTCTCCTTTAGGGACACACCATGGACTGAGGAGGGACCCCGCCCCCCCCCCCCACCCCACCACCACCGGAGTCAATGGCTGCCCTGCAGAAACAGTGCCGCCTGCCCTCAGTGCCTCACACCCCCAATTGCTGCAGCCTGCCTGCCAGGTCCCGGCTTATCCCAACCCCACATACCCCTCCTCGAGGTGCGCCTCTGCCATTGAGGTGCCCTCTCCAAACAGCTGCAGCCTCAGCATTGGTCATTGCTAGCGGTGGCACTGCTGAGCTGCCAGCCCTTTGACAGGGCCAGCAGCGCTTGGGGTGGGTCGCCACCCTTAATAGGACAGCAGCCACAGCAGCAGCCACTTAATTGGATGCTGCCAGCAAAATGCACCTGCCGAAGCGGAGTTGCCGCCCTGCTTTCGGCCCCGACAGAGGCATTCCTGCCACTTTCTTGAAATTCTGGTGCACTTTTCTAACCTTAGCCATGAGTTTACTATGCTGTACCTTATTGAAGGCCTTTAGAAAATCCAAATATTTTACAATTCTCATGTTACCCTTATCTACCCTTTCTGTTACTTCTCCAAAGAATTCAATAAGTTTGTTGAAACATAACTTTCCCATTGCAAATCCATATTTACTATTTATGGTATTTTCAGTTTCTAGATTTTTTCTGTTACATCTTTGGGTAAAAATTCCATTATCTTTCCTACAACTGACATTAAGCTAGTTGGTTTTTGGTTCCCTGCACTTGTTCTATCTCCCTTTTTAAGTATAGCAATCATATTAAATATTCAGCAGTCTTCTGCTACTGTTCCTTTTTTAATGAATTTATATATAGTATACTAAAACCAGGCAATAATTGAAATGAGATGAAGGAAGGAGTATGTAAGCAAGTATGTGAAATGAGTAAATATCATAGAATAATTATCATGAGAGATTTTAACTACGGCCAAATAAACTGGCAAGAAGAGGGAATGAAAATATAGGGAAAGGAGCCTTTACAATCGGTACAACACTCCTTTATCCCCCAGTATGGAAAAATGTCAATGAGAGGGAGTGCTGCTGGATCTAGTGATGGGAAATAAACCAGTACAGATACGAGGCATAAGTGTAGGAAAACACCTAGGCAATAACGATCACAGCATAATAAGGTTTAAGATGAAAATTGAGAAAGACATAAGTAAGATAAAGATTAAAGTAATACATTGGGGGTAAAAAAACTGATTATAAGGGGTTGAGAATTGAACTGGAGAAACTAAACAGGAAAAATTACTGGCAAACAAAAAAATAGAACAGCAGTGGGAAACATTCAAAATGGTGATCAATAGAATCAAGGAGAAATAAGCAAGAACAAACTAGCCAGTAATGGTATAGTATGGATGAATAAAGAAATAAGGGCAAAATTGAAACTAAAGAAAGGGCACACATTAAGTACACAGACGACAAAGGAGACAACGATGAAAAAGAACACAAAAAACATAGGCAAGATGTCAAAAATAATTAGGAAGGCAAAGAGAAGCTACAAAATTTATTACCAAGAAATATAAAAAAGAAATGCAAAAATATTCTACAGACACATAAATAACAAAAGAAAAATCAGGACAAAAATAAGGCCATTAGTGGATACAGACAATAAACCTATAGGTGATGACAGTGAAATGACAGAAATATTAAATAAATACTTTGCCTTGGTATTTACCAGGGCGACTAACAATCTCTCTACACCTCCATCCCCCACCAGGATGGTTTGACGGCTCTCCACTTCTTCCTTGAACAGAGGCCCAACCAGTCCCCATCCACCACCACCCTCCTCCGCCTGGCTGAACTTGTTCTCACATTGAACAACTTCTCCTTCAACTCCACTCACTTCCTTCAAATAAAAGGTCTTGCTATGGGTACCCGCATGGGTCCTAGTTATGCCTGTCTTTTTGTGGGATATGTTGAACATTCCTTGTTCCAGTCCTACTCAGGCCCCTCTCCCAACTCTTTTTCCGGTACATTGATAACTGTATGGGTGCCGTTTCCTGCTCCCGCCTCGAACTGGAAAATATTAACAACTTTGCTTCCAATTTCCACCCTTCTCTCACCTTTACATGGTCCATCTCTGACACTTCCCTTCCCTTCCTCTACTTCTCTGTCTCCATCTCTGGGGATAGGCTGTCTACTAATATTCATTATAAGCCCACCAACTCCCACTGCTACCTCGACTACACTTCTTCACACCCTGCCTCCTGTAAAGATTCCATTCCATTCTCCCAGTTTCTCCGTCTCCGACGCATCGGTTCAGATGATGCAACCTTCCATGACAGTGCTTTTGATATGTTTTCCTTTTTCCTCATCCAAGGATTCCCCCCCCCCCCCTACTGTGGTTGACAGGGCTCTCAACCGTGTCCAGCCAATTTCCTGCACCTTTACCCTCACCCTTACCCCTCCCTCCCAGAATTGCGACAGGGTTCCCCTTGTCCTCACTTCCCACCCCACCAGCCTCCACATCCAAAGGATCATCCTCCGCCATTTCTGCCAATTCCAGCATGATGCCACAACCAAATGCATTTTCTGCTCCCCTCCCCTGTCAGTATTCCGAAGGGATCGTTCCCTCCACGACACCCTGGCCCACTCCTCCATTACCCCCAACACCTCGTCCCCTTCCCACAGCACCTTCACATGCAATCGCAGGAGGTGTAATACCTGCCCTTTTACCTCCTCTCTCCTTACTATCCAAGGCCCCAAACACTCCTTTCAGGTGAAGCAGCGATTTACTTGTACTTCTTTCAATGTAGCATACTGTATTCGCTGCTCACAATGTGGTCTCCTCTACATTGGAGAGACCAAATGCAGATTGGGTGACCGCTTTGTGGAACACTTTTGCTCAGTCTGAAAGCATGATCCGGAGCTTCCGGTTGCTTGCCATTTCAACACACCCCCCTGCTCTCATGCCCACATCTCTGTCCTGGGATTGCTGCAGTGTTCCAGTGAACATCAACGCAAGCTTGAGGAACAGCATCTCATTTACTGATTAGGCATGCCACAGCCTGCCGGACTGAACGTTGAGTTCAATAATTTCAGAGCATGACGGGTCCCCTTTATTATTTTTAGTAATTTTTTATTTTTATTTTTTATTTGTTTATTTTATTTTAGTTTGTTTCATCATTCTTTTTTTTTACCACTGTTTTTTTTTCATGTTTGTACTTTGGGTCAGGGCTGTTCATTCTTCTGTCAATTAACACCCTCTCTGCACTAACACTTTGTCTTCAGCACACCATTAACATACCGTTTGCCTTTGCTCCATGACCTTCTGGTCACTTATTCTCTGTGACCCTGTCCTGTCAACTCCTTCCTTTTTGTTATCTCTTTCCCCACCCCCACTTTACTAGCTTAAAATCTATTACATTTCTAACCTTTGCCAGTTCTGATGAAAGGTCACAGACCTGAAATGTTAACTCTGCTTCTCTCTCCACACATGCTGCCAGACCTGTTGAGTATTTCCAGCATTTCTTGCTTTTATTTCATATTATTACTGATTGTGAAAAGTACCAGTCAAATTTCAATTGCTCTGAAAAGCTAAGTATCAAGATCAACTAATATATGATATTAGAACAATTTATTAATTAATACATTAAAACAAAATTTGAAAACACATTTGACATTTATGCTAGCTATTGAATTTCAGTTCCTTACACTGGGCTTTTATCCATTGCTGAAAGGTATATAATTTTCCTGTGACACAGACTTGCAAAATTACAGTTATGTAACTCTGATAATCATACAGAAACTATGGTAACCCAATTGTTTTTAAAGAAAGTAGACTACTTACTTCATGAAACTGCATTTCCTTAAATCCCTCATGCATCACTGTAGTGAATCAGAAGTGCAGTGTTGCACATACACTGTTAGATGCTACAGGCTGGTCATGCCTAGTTCCAAAATACCTTTTGTTGCTGTATTAACTCCATCTGAGAGCAGGCCCAGTAAGAGGCCAACCCTTTGATAATACATTGACATACAGCATGGGCACACAATTTGGCTAGATCTTTCATCTTCCTCTTCTGCCACTTTTACTTGATCCTCCTCCTTTGTGCTTGTGATTCATCCAATGCACCTCCATCAAACTCACTCCCTAAATCCTCCTGGAGACTAGCAGGTGCTAAGGCAGTGGGAGTTTTTGATCCAATTTACAGTGAGGTGCCAGGATGTCACTTCCTTCCACCTGACCTTATAAACAGCCAATAGGAAGAAGATTTACAATACATTCCCAAAACAATACCTTCAAAGCGATATAAGACTATAAGACATTTTGAACATGATGCAGCCACTTAGCAAGTATAGCAATTTAATTGATTCAGCTTCACTTTTATTTAATTGTTAGATTATTTTCACTGTGGGCTTTGGTTGCCTTCTTACATGCTTTGTACATTCTGATTGATAGGTTTGCAGCTGGTTTCCATTCTTTTGATTGGCTGGTGACTTATTGAATTCTGATTTGTTGCTGGTTCATAATATTGCAGACAGATGTTAATAGACCGTCTTAAATAAGACAAATATCAGTCACTTATTCCATCTTTGCGAGTACAACTAGTACAATTGCCAAGTACCTTCTATTTTGTCCAGGACCTTTTTAGTCTGCTGAAATAAATTAAAGTTCGGGAACACAGAGGTCCTGCTAAATTTAATGGCAGGACCTCATTATCATTTTGTTGTTCCATTTCCAACTCGGCAGTAGCCAGATTGATAGGCTGAACAGCTGCTGGGCAGGAAAGCCAGTGGCAGAAGGCCACAGCTGGGGACTTACAGAGACAGAAGTGACAGATCAGACCAGCAATTGAGAGGAAGAGATTGCGGGTTTGGAGGGAAGGCTGTCCAATTGCAGCAGAAGTTTTGCTTGAGGAGCTGGGAGGAGGACTGCTGCTGCTCCTGGCTCAAAAGCACTGCTGTAAAAAGCATTTATCTGCTTGATCAGGCTGCTCCCATTTCTATTTCACTGCTAGATTTCCAGAGCCCTGGTAAACATAGCTCCCAACTACACTGTGGGAATCTGCTTAATTATTATAGCAGGACACAGACACACCACACAATGTACCTCTGTGCAACAGGTGTGCACATGGTGGGCTGAAGTCGCGTTGTGCAATTTTAATTTTTAACCCCCCCACCCCGACCCTCCTCCAGTGTCATTGGGGTAGGGTGAAATTGCCTCCATGGTGGCTGAAATAATGAGTTGACTGACTATTTTTGCTCTTGCAATTTTTGTTATGTTAAACCTATTTCAGGATTTACGAATTTGTGTAAATTCTATCCAAGTTCAACAGAATGGCATTTTCCAAATGGCAATAAATCAGCATGAAAATTAACCTTTGGAGAATTATCTCTCCTCAGATGTTTAATTAGTCAATAATCTTTGACTTCTATGAAAATGCTCTATATGATCTGATTTGCTTTTGCTATTTGTCTCAGTGTTTAACAGAGTCTCATTACTTTTTAATACCTTTTCTTATTTTTAATTGGATATGAATGCCTTACTTTTATATCAACATCTCCCTGGAGCTCAAAATGGCCTTCAAAAGGTATTGGAAACCTACGTACAATCTATGAGTCAATAAGCAGGCAGGTCAGTCAAATGAAAGCAGCAGATTTTTCTTTTAAATGAAGGAAAAGAGAAAGATCATTGCTTTGCCCTTTAGCTTCAACACCCACTGGAACATAATCCACTGTTATTTTTCTGAAAAATAAATCAAGATTTATTATTTCAGCCTTTTTTGTCTGTTGCTCAAGATAATGCATTACTTTGCTCTGAGATTCCCTGGGCTATGTTCCTCTCCTAGACCAAAAGATCAAATGATATGGAAGGCACTGAAAAGGATTAGGTAATTCCAAGGAGTAGATATTGTGAATGCAAGAAATCTTTAGTAGGAATACATCTAAGCAAGATATAGAAAGTATTAAAAAGATAGAAATTTCCTTTTGTTGAAAGAAACAGCACTGCACAAGATATGATTGTCAAATATCCTGAACTTGCTCGGTAAATTTTCTTATGATGCCAGGGTTTACTTTCAAACTAATTCAAATAGTAGGCAAGATGAGCTTAATATCTTCAGCCTCAAACTTATTTAATTCATATCAAAAGGGGGAAGACAAATGTCAGAAGCTCTGTAGATTACATGAAGAAGAAAGCTCTGTTGCTTTTTGTACCTTATGTTCAAGGAGAGGCTTTGCCACTTTGCAAGTTATGTAAATGCATTAGCGGGGGGTGGCGGTTTTCAGCAGAGCGTTTAGGTGCTAATGATCCTCCAAGGTGGCCAAGAAGTGGTCTTAAGCTGAAGCTGGTTTAACCTGCATTGAGCGCAAGACACCACCTTGGTAAAGGAGTTGAAGCTTGCAATATGAACAGCTGCCTGGAGGATCATTAAGCAATTGATTGCCACTTAAATTGCCTACTAGCATTCATTTATACATTAAAGCCGCTATGTAGGGAATTTTTAGTTACCTGACCCATAGGGAGAGGGTCAGTCAGAATTTGTGGGGAACTGCAATTTGGGATTCTCCCATACGATGTTGAATTTCAATTCTATCGTGTGCCATTGACATTATTGATTGGTTCCCAGCCTCAAGGCCAGCCTGTTTGACAGGCTGGGCCTCCAGTCAGGCAGAGAACCAGTCACTGACAGTTGCAGTAGCAGGTAAGAAAGGGCCACGGACGGATGTTGATGGGGTGGGTTGGGCTGGTCGATCAGGGATGTTGGGGGGAAGGATGTGGGGTCGATTGGGGAGGGGCGGAGGAGGGGGATCAATCGAGATTGGAGGACCAGGAGCAGAGAGAGGGGCTATATCGTGGGAGGAGGAGGGTGTGTCAATCGAGGGGGTTCAATCGGAGGTGGGCAATTGGAGGGGAGGGCAATCTTAAGGGAGGTTTGAATGGGGAAAGGGTTTTTTTCACTTGGGTGAGCTGCCAATCCTGTGGATGAGGTCAGGCACCTGAGATGGGGGAGGTCAGAGATCTTGCAATGTGGAGAATCACAGGCCTGAGGTGGCGGGGGGGGGGGAGATCAGAGGCCTCGGAGTGAGGGGGGGGGTTGCTGGGATCAGAGCTCAGAGGCTGAGGGGCTGGATCAGGAGCCTCATTTTGGGAGGGTAGGGATCGGGGCCTTGTGATGGGATTGGAGGCCTCTGGGGAAAGGTCGTGAGGGCTGCCAGATTGCAGAGGCTTCTCAGACAGGCCCTCGATCCAGGAGGAAGATGTGATGGCACTTAACTCCTGAATCCACCAAGTCTTCAACTCAATGAAGCTGCTGTGAAACCTGGGATGAAACTCAGCTGATCAGAGTTAAAGTCAGAGCTCACAGTCTCATTATCATATTTGAAGTTATAAACCACCTCTGCATCTTTGGAGTGGGTTGGCTGCCCGTCCAACTTCCACCTTCAGTTAAAGCTGCAAATGAATGGGCTGTGTAATGAGAAGCTTTTTATGTTGTCTGATACAACATAAATGAGATGTGTGGAGTTAAGTTGATTGAAGATCTCAAACAGGTTTATTAACAGCTAGCAAGTATATATAGTGCAGAGCTATCTATTTGCATGACTTGCCGCTAGGGAGTTACAGAGTACGTTGGCATGTAGTCACATGACTGCATCCTGGTACTTAACTTATTAACATACTAAGATCTTAAAGGGACATCATTCTTAAAGCCAATCACACAATATCCCCTTATTTCCAACGATAAGTCTCATATGCTAAAAGGAAGAACATATAAAATTAGATAAAATCAAAATTATTTATACATGGATAGAGATTATGAAATTTACAAATATAGAAACTCAAAAGTCCATATATCGTCTTGGTGGTTTGACAACTCTTGCTCAGGGAGTTTGCGTCTCATCTGTTGCTGTTCTTTCTGAGGTTTTTCCCTCTCTGCATTCAGTTTCTGTTGCTCTGCTTTCAGCCTGCTAATACACTCTATTGCTTTTCTCAAGATGACTACTTTTGGGGTCCTGTCATTTTTGGCACCTCATCTCAAAGAGCTAACAGACAATGCTTCAACTCATTCCTCCTCTGCCTCTTCAGAACTATGCATGTCCTCCACCTCTCCTCATCCTCCGTGTCTGAAGGTTTGGGGCTCAAGATCGAGGACTTGTTGGGGGAGGAGTACTTGGTTTCATGGAGATACCTGTCCATTCTGGCTCATTGTGATGCTGGCAGTGCTCTGGAAAGCAGAAGTGAAGGCATGGCATAGTTGTGCTGTTGTTGGGTTTCCAGACTGCACCATTTGATGCTATTCAGAGTCTAAAAGTGGCTTCCGGTCCAAAGAGATTTCTCCTTGGAAATGCTCTCATGGATAGTGTTGATGTTGAAGTCCTTACACGCTGGTAGTCCTGCCACTGCTGGTCTGCTCATGTCTACTAGGTAGAATGTTTGTGGTTTCCATGCTGACTTGCCGTATCTGCATTGCATTGTTAATGTGCCACTGCACGGGATGGGTGACCCGTTGTATGCAGATAACTTGTCAATTGTCAGTTGTATCATAGACTTCCAACGACTCTGGTACATATTTTGAGAATTTGGACTGTTAGGATATTTGCACTAGTGCCAGTGTCAATCTTGACCTGAGTATATGTTTGCCAGCTTTCTTTGGGCACATGATGCTAATAGTGGCAAAAGCTTCCAATTGTTGGACTTCATCAACGTGATGTATCAGGTTCATATGTGGGACGCCTGTTCATCTTCGCACTGAGAATTACTTGTCTCTGGGTCTTGTCTCAGGTCTGTTTTGCTGGTGTCTTTGTGTATCAGCTTGTGTTTATACTGGTCTCTGGCACTTTCCTTGCTGTTGTTGCCCTGTTGTCTGTTCGCTTGCGTCCGAATGTGACTTCTGGCTGCTTCTTTGGAGCCAGAATTCCTGCATTGATGGACCCAGTGTCCTTTTACACTGGATGCCTTGCACAGGTCACGAAATGTTGGACAACTTCGCCGTGAATGGGACGAACCATGCTTACCACACAGCTTGCTTGCCCTTTTTGACCTGGTTATGGTGATTATACTGTTAGCTGCACCTAATGCTTGTAGGTGCTGTTGTCCAGCTACAATGGCTTCATATTTCCTGCCATCTTCCAGCAGCTTATCAATGCTGTGAACTTTCTTTTTCCCCAAGAGGTCTTTCTGAAATGCTTCAATGAGTGTTGATATAATCACCAGCTCCATTATTTGGTCTGCCAGCTCAACTTCTGAAATTGCACTCGTTGCCATTGCTACAGCATCTACTGATGAACTGGTCTATTGATTACTGTGGCTGTTGCCTGTAGGACATCAGTTCTAGATGGTGAATTCTGATCTTCCAGTGCTTTCCATATCTTTGCAGGATCTTTCTGGTCCTCTTCAGATATGCTGGAAGTATTGATTATGTGCAATCCCTCATTTCCAATTGCTATCATTATTTTTACTGGCTCTGTAATTACTTGCTCTGTGAAGCATAACTAAATTCTTTGCTTGAACAATTGAAACTCAGATAGGATATCAATGGCCTACTAGTCCATGCTGGGAAGTTTAGTATCCATTTTCCTGCTGTTCTTTTACTTTGAACTTGCTTTTAGACCTTGCTATATGCCGCTGCACTGTTCCTCTTTAAGAAACTCTCTGGGCTGATTTGATTGACAGCAGCAGGTCTTTGTTTATCTAGCTTCCAGCACTCTAGTCTGTTTGTTCATACAGCCGTTCAATCGGCAATTCTTCACGCTTGAGTGGTTTTATGAGTTTTTTTAAACTCTTGCTGAGTGAATGAAAGCTGTTCAGCATTTGAGTGATTGAATGCTTTTTTTTATAGCTTCAGCTATGAGCTGCATGAATGGAGGATTCCCATGCTCTTTGCTGTTGGGCACCTGTTGGAATGGCGCAAACATGATCAGCCCGAGATGGGGATTGGGTTTTCCCTATTTTTTCCCTCCACTGAGCCCTCCAAAAAAAAACAACTTTGCAACCACCTCAAAGCTTCTTTTTTTAGCTGGGGTTCCTGTACCGATGGCACACTGACTCACCCACTCACAGTGATTGATTTGCAGCCTGTCGTTCAGTTCTGTCCTCTACAGCTGGAGGTGAGGTTTTTTTTTCTTCTTCATACTGTTTGGGCTAGTGTTTCTTTTAACTTTCTCTCTTTTAGCTGTCGGTAGTTTTTAAAGTTGTTTTCCTGTGGTTTTCAATTTGGATCCTGTCTTCTCACCACAGCTGCCACCATGTAATGAGAAGCATTTTAGGTTGTCTGATGCAACATAAATGAGATGTGTGGAGTTCAGTTGATTGAAGAACTCAAACAGGTTTATTTACAACTAACAAGTATATACAGTGCAGAGCTATCTATTTGCATGATTTGCCTCTAGGGTGTTACAGTTACAGAGTGACTCTAGCATGTAGTCACATGACTGCATCCTGGTACTTAGCTCATTAGCATACTAAGATCTTAAAGGGACATCACTCTTAAAGCCAATCACACAACAGGTTGGAAGTGGATTTTTGTTGGAAAACAGATTTTTCAGACTTTAATCCCCTCCACCTGCCCTAAACCCTCCTGTTTTTTGTTAAAACCAACCCTTCCTCTCTCCCTACCCCCCACACATGCAGAAATGCATTGGCTCTCTTCTTCTATCATCCTGGCTTAGTCAGATGGAATGCACCCAAGGTATCCTAACCTGACATCAACCTGCCAGGATCTCCAGGTACATGCCTGAAGATACTTAGTCCCAACGTGTGGCTGATGCTGACCTACCTCCAGCAGTAACTTGTACTCAGAATATAGTTGAGGGCAGGGGTCAATCAAAAATACAGCTGTTGTTTCATAGCTGAGGGGCTTGCGACAACATGAATGGGCACTGGTTGTGAGACTTTTTAATCCCACTTTCCTTCTCAATCCCTATGGCCGTTATTATTCCCCTTCTTCACTCAAAAGGCTTTTCACATCTAGAAGTATTTATGGACCATGCCTCAACAACAGTTTATGACCAGAATGCCACAGTGTAATCTTTTTTAACCTCCACTTTAATTCTTTTTGTAATTATCTTGAATCTGAGTCCCATGGTTATTGCTTCACTGACTGGTTAAAACTGCCTATTGATACTTACCGGACCATAACCCTTCATAAACATCAATTCTTCACTCTCACGAGATACATCTGCTAGGTTAGTTATGAATGTTAATAAATGAAAAGGAAAACTTAAAATCTATACATAATACAAATAATCCTGCTTTCCTTTGCAGGGCTTAATAAAAATCCTAAAAGAAATTTCAATTTTAGTGAACATTCATTACAACTGATATATTTTAGATTTTCATCAAGAGTGAGTCCATTCAAAAAGATCCTGACCTTGACTTTATTGTTACAGATAAAAAAAACACAAATAAATGCAATGTCACCTTTCACATTATTTCTCTTCCTCCACTGAGACTTCCATTATCAATAAAGTCAAAGATTGTGTTAACTTTAAAAACACATTAATAAATGAAGGTTGAGCCAGACTGATGTCAGAAACTTCCGGACTAAAACATTGTTGAGCTGGTAATAAAAAAATACAGTTCTTCCGTGCTTATTCAATCATTAACATAATATTTCAATAAGAAAGGTTAGAGTATGTCTTCATGATGCCAACAAAAACAGTACAGCACCTTTTCAGAAAATCTAAACCTTACAATAACCAAACTGGGTCAAAGTGCCAAAAATCAAATATTTCCATGTGCTTCTACGTGCTTCTGGATTCCAGGATTCACAGTCTAAGTCAGGACAAGCAGAGAAATCCAGAAAGACTGGAGGGAAAAGTTGTCTTCTATATATAAAAATGTTTCCACACAGGCAGTTTCAATGTGCATTTTCAACTATTGTAACAATAGAGATTTGAGTCAAGGGTTTAGAAATTTGTTTGCGCCATGTGTCAACAAAAACTAGGTGCAGGAAGCAATCTGTGTGCCTGAACACGTAGGCCGGAGGCATTCCCATTTTGGGCCTTGAATTGCGTTTAAATCATACCGACAAGCTACAAGCACTGCTGTACATCCCCAGGCAGCGCGCCAGCAGCAGCAGCCTTGCGATGCACAGGGGAAAGGGGATGGGAAGGCAATTGGGACCAGAGGAGACCAGGAACGAGATTGATCGAGAAAGGGGTTGATAGAGTCACAGAGTCATTTATGGCACAGAAGGAGGCCATTCGGCCCATCGAGTCCATGCCAGCTCTCCAGGGAGCTATCCAGTCAGTCCCACACCCCGACTCACTCCCCTTGGCCCTGGAAATTTCTTTCTTTCAAGTAGCCATTCAATTTCCTTTTGAAGTCATTGATTGTCTCTGCTTCCACCACCCTTGTGGGCAGCAAATTCTGGGTTATTACCCCTGCTGCATAAAAAAGTTCTTCCTCTTATTTCTCTGCATCTCTTGACCAAAACCTTCAATCTGTGCCCCCTAGTCCTTGCACTATTAATTAGTGGGAACAGTTTTTCCTTGTCTAACTTATCCACGCCTGTAATAATCTTGTACAACTCTATTAAATCTCCCCTCAATCTTCTTTGTTCTAAGGAGAACAAACCCAGCTTTTCCAACCTAGCCTTGTAACTAAAATCCCTCATCCCTGGAACCATTCTGGTAAATCTCCTCTGCAACCTCTCAAGGACCGTTACATTCTTCCTAAAATATGGGGACCAGAAATGGTTGCAATACTCCAGTTGGGGCCTAACAAGAGCTTTATAAAGGTTCAGCACAACTTCCCTGCTTTTGTTCTCAATGCCTCCATTTATGAAGCCCAAGGTCCCATTTGCTTCACTAACCACTTTCTCAATACATCCTGCCACCTTCAAAGATCTATGCACATGCACCCCACAATCCCTCTGTTCCCTCTGTACACTCTTTAGAACTGTGCCATTAAGTATATGTTACCACTCCCTATTCCTTCTGCCAAAACGCATCATCTCACACTTGTCAGTATTAAATTCCACCTGCCATCTGTCTACTCATTCTGCTAGCTCATCTATGTCCTGTTACAGGTGGTTCATATCATCCTCACTGCTAGCCTCACCATCAGGTTGGGTGTCATATGAACATATGAATTAGGAGCAGGAGTAGGCCACTCGGTCCCTCAAGCCCGCACCGCCATTCAATAAGATCATGGCTGATCTGATTGTAACCTTGACTCCACATTCCGGCCTACCCCCGATAACCTTTCACCCCCTTGTTTATCAAGAATCTATCTACCTCTGCCTTAAGAAGAGTTAAAGACTCTTCTGCCACTGCCTTTTGACTCATGACCATCTGAGAGAAAAATTTTCTCCTCATCTGTTTTAAATGAGCAACCACTTTTTAAATAGTGACCCCTAGTTCTAGATTCTCCCACAAGAGGAAACATCCTTTCCACATCCACCCTGTCAAGATCCCTCAGGATCTTATATGTTTCAATCAAGCCGCCTCTTGCTCTTCTAAACTCCAGTGGATACAAGCCTAGCCTGCCCAACCTTTCCTCATAAGACAACCCATCCATTCCAGATATTAGTCTAGTAAACCTTCTCTGAACTGCTTCCAACACATTTACATCCTTCCTTAAATAAGGAGACCAATACTGTACACAGCACTCCAGATGTGGTCTCACCAATGCCCTGTATAACTGATGCTGCATACTAAACTTTTGTGATTCCTGCACTAGGACACCCAGATCCCTCTGCATCTCAGAGCTCTGTAATGTCTCATCATTTCTTCATGCCAAAATGGACAATTTCACATTTTCCCACATTATACTCCATTTTCCAGATCTCTGCCCACTTACATAACCTATCTATATCCCTTTGCAGCCTCCTTGTGTCCTCTACACAACTTACTTTCCTACCTATCTTTGTATTATCAGCAAATTTAGCAACCATACTTTCGGTCCCTTCATCCAAGTCATTTATATAAATTGTAAAAAGTTGAGGCCCCAGCACTGTTCCTTGCGGCACACCACTCATTACATCTTACCAACCAAACAATGACCAATTTATGCCTATTCTCTGTTTCCTGTTAGCTAACCAATCTTCTATCCATGCTAATATGTTACCCCCTACACCATGAGCTTTTATTTCGCGCAATAACCTTTGATGTTGCACAATAACAAATATCCTTCTGGAAATCTAAGTACAGTAAATACACTGGTTCTCATTTATCCACAGCACATGTTATTTCTTCAAAAAACTCCAATAAATTGGATAAACATGATTTCCCTTTCACAAAACCATGTTGACTCTGCCTTGAATTTTGCTATGTGCCCTGCTATAATGTCTTTAATAATAGCTTCTAACGTTTTCCGTATGACAGATGTTAAGCTAACTGGCCTTTAGTTTCCTGCTTTCTGTCTCCCTCCCTTTTTGAATAAAGGAGTTACATTCATCATTTGGTAAATTTTGAGATTCTACTCTGTATCCCAAGATCCAAGTCATATATATATAGCAAAAAAAACAGTGGTCCCAGCACTGACCCTTAGGGAACATCACTGTCTACCATCCTCCAGTCTGAAAAACAACCATTAACTACAACTCACTGTTTTCTCTCCTTAAGCCATTTTTTTTATCCACTTGGACACTGATCCTCCTATTCCACGAGCCTCAATTTTGCTAACCAGTCTTTTATGTGGTACCTTATCAAACGGCTCTTTTAAAGTCCATATAAACAACATCTAAGCATTCCCTTAATCAACTTTCTCTGTTACTTCACCAAAAAATTCAATTAGATTAGTGAAGCATGATCTGACTTTTACCAATCTGTGCTGGATAACCTTAATTAACTCAAATCTCTCCAAGTGTCTGTTGATTTCTTCCCTAACTATTGCTTCTAAAACCTTACCCACCACTGATGTTAAACTAACTGGCCTGTAGTTGCTAGGACTGTCCTTACACTCTTTCTTGAATAAGGGTGTCATTTTTGTAACTGCCCCTCCTCCGGCACCTCCTCCGTATCCAGGGAAGAATGGAAAATTACGGGAAGCCCTTCTGCTATCTGTACCCCCACTTCCTTTAGCAACCTGGGATACAAGCCATCCGGACCAGGTGACTTATCTACCCTAAGCATAGCCAGCCATTTTAGTACTTTCCCCCTCTTAATTTTAACCTGATCCATTGCCTCTACCCTCTCTGCTTCTCCCGATATTTTGTCAGATTCCTCTTCCTTAGTAAACACAGATACAAAGTACTCACTACGTATATTAGATTTTCCCCACACCTCTCAGTATAATAGGCCTCACTCCACCTTTTACAACCCGCTTACTTATTTTTTTTATTCATTCATGGGATGTGGGCATCACTGGCTATGCCAGCATTTATTCCCATCCCTAATTGCCCTTGAGAAGGTAGTGGTGAGCTGCCTTCTTGAACCGCTGCAGTCCATGTGAGGTAGGTACACCCACAGTGCTGTTAGGAAGGGAGTTCCAGGATTTTGACCCAGCAACAGTGAAGGAACGGCGAAGTCCTTTGGTCAGTGAGTTCCAAGTCAGGATGGTGTGTGACTTGGACGGGAACTTGCAGGTGGTGATGTTCCCATGCATCTGCTGCTCTTGTCCTTCGAGATGGTAGAGGTCACGGGTTTGGAAGATGCTGTCTAAGGAGCCTTGGTGCGTTGCTGCAGTGCATCTTGTAGATGGTACACACTGCTGCCACTGTGCGTCGGTGGTGAAGGGAGTTTGTGGATGGTATGCCAATCAAGCGGGCTGCTTTGTTCTGGATGGTGTCGAGCTTCTTGAGTGTTGTTGGAGCTGCACCTATCCAGGCAAGTGGAGAGTATTCCATCACACTCCTGACTTGTGCCTTACAGATGGTGGGCAGGCATTGGGGAGTCAGGAGGTGAGTTACTCGCCGCAGGATTCTTAGCCTCTGACCTGCTCTTGTAGCCACGGTATTTATATGGCTACTCCAGTTCAGTTTCTGGTCAATGGTAGCCCCTAGGATGTTGATAGTGGGGGATTCAGTGATGGTAATGCCATTGAATGTCAAGGAGATGGTTACATTCTCTCTTGTTGGAGATGGTCATTGTCTGGCACTTGTGTAGCACAAATGTTACTTGCCACTTATCAGCCCAAGCCTGGATATTGTCCAAGTCTTGCTGCATTTCTACACAGACTATTTCAGTATTTGAGGAGTCACGAATGGTACTGAACATTGTGCAATCATCAGCGAACATTCCCACTTCTGACCTTATGATTGAAGAAAGGTCATTGATGAAGCAGCTGAAGATGGTTGGGCCAAGGACACTACCCTGAGGAACTCCTGCAGTGATGTCCTGGAGCTCAGATGATTGACCTCCAACAACCACAGCCATCTTCCTTTGCGTTAGGTATGACTCTAACCAGCAGATAGTTTTCCCCCTGAATTCCATTGACTCCAGTTTTGCTAGGGCTCCTTGATGCCATACTCGGTCAAATGCTGCCTTGATGTCAGGGGCAATCACTCACACCTCACCTCTTCAGTTCAGCTCTTTTGTCCATATTTGAACCAAGGCTGTAATGAGGTCAGGAGCTGACTGGCCCTGTTGGAACCCAAACTGGGTATCACTGAGCAGGTTATTGCTAAGCAAGTGCTGCTTGATGGCACTGTTGATGACACATTCCATCACTTTGCTGATGATTGAGAGTAGACTGATGGGACGGTAATTGGTCGGGTTGGACTTGTCCTGCTTTTTGTGTCCAGGACATACCTGGGAAATTTTCCACATTGCCGGGTAGATGCCAGTGTTGTAGCTATACTGGAACAGCTTGGCTAGGGGTGCGGCAAGTTCTATACTATTGCTGGAATATTGTCTGGACCCATAGCCTTTGCAGTATCCAGTGCCATCAGTCGTTCCTTGATATCACGCGGAGTGAATCGAATTGACTGAAGTCTGGCATCTGTAATGTTGGGGACTTCAGGAGGAGGCCGAGATGGATCATCAACGTGGCACTTCTGGCTGAAGATTGTTGCAAATGCTTCTGCCTTATCTTTTGCACTGATGTGCTGGGCTCCCCCATCATTGAGGATGGGGATATTTGTGGAGCCACCTCCTCCAGTTAGTCGTTTAATTGTCCACCACCATTCACGGCTGGATGTGGCAGGACTGCAGAGCATAGATCTGATCTGTTGGTTATGGGATCGCTTAGGTCTGTCTATTGCATGCTGCTTATGTAGTTTGGCATGCAAGTAGTCCTGGGTTGTAGCTTCACCAGGTTGACACCTCATTTTGAGCTATGCCTGGTGCTGCTCCTGGCATGCCCTCCTGCACTCTTCATTGAACTAGGGTTGGTCTCCTGGCTTGATAGTAATGGTAGAGCGGGGGATATGCCGGGCCATGAGGTTACAGATTGTGGTTGAGTACAATTCTGCTGCTGCTGATGGCCCACAGCGCCTCATGGATGCCCAGTTTTGCATTGCTAGATCTGTTTGAAATCTACCGCATTTAGCATGGCGATAGTGCCACACAACACGATGGACGGTATCCTCAATGTGAAGGCGGGACTTCATCTCCACAAGGACTGTGCGGTGGTCACTCCTACCAATACAGTCATGGACAGAAGCATCTGCGGCAGGCAGATTGGTGAGGATGAGGTCAAGTATGTTTTTCCAACGTGTTGGTTCCCCCACCACCTGCCGCAGACCCAGTCTAGCAGCTATGTCCTTTAGTACTCGGCCAGCTCGGTCAATAGTGGTGCTACCGAGCCACTCTTGGTGATGGACATTGAAGTCCCCCACCCAGAGTACATTTTGTGCCCTTGCCACCGTCAGTGCTTCCTCCAAGTGGTTTTCAACATGGTGGAGTACTGAGTCATCAGCTGAGGGAGGGCGGTAGGTGGTAATCAGCAGGAGGTTTCCTTGCCCATGTTTGACCTGATGCCATGAGACTTCATGGGTCCAGAGTTGATGTCGAGGACTCCCAGGGCAACTCCCTCCCTACTGTAGACCACTGTGCTGCCACCTCTGCTGAGTCTGTCCTGCCAGTGGGAACGGACATACCCCGGGATAGTGATTGTAGTGTCTGGGACATTGTCTGTAAGGTATGATTCCGTGAGTATGACTATGTCAGTCTGTTGCTTGACTAGTCTGTGGGGCAGCTCTCCCAACTTTGGCACAAGCCTCCAGATGTTAGTAAGGAGGTGTTTGCAGGGTCGAAAGGGCTGGGTTTGCCATTGTTGTTTCCGGTGCCTAGGTCGATGCCGGGTGGTCTGTCCGGTTTCGTTCCTTTTTATTGACTTCATAGCGGTTAAATATAGCTTGCTAGGCCAATTCAGAGGGCATGTAAGAGGACATTGCTGTGGGTCTGGTGTCACATGTAGGCCAGACCAGGTACGGACAGCAGATTTCCTTCTCTAAAGGACATTAGTGAACCAGTTGGGTTTTTACAACAATCGACAATGGTTTCATGGCCATCATTAGACTAGCTTTTAATTCCAGTTTTATTAATTAAATTCAAATTCCACCTTCTGCTGTGGTGGGATTCGAACCCACGTCCCCAGATCAACACCCTGGGTCTCTGTAATACCACTACGCCACCGCCTCCCCTACATGCCAATAGAAGATTTACTGAGTTCCCTTTGATGTTGACTGCCAATCTGTTTGCATATTCTCCCTTTGCCAGTCTTGCTTTCCTCTTCACCTCCCCTCTCAACTTATTGTATATAGTTAGGTTCTCACTTGAAGAATTCACCAAACATGCATCATACACTCTCATTTTTTGTTTCATTATAATCTCTATCTCCCTCATCATCCAAGGAGCCCTGTTTTTGGTTCCTTTACCTTTTGCCCTTGTTGTAATGTAATTAGCCTGTACCTGAAGCATCTCTTCCTTAAAGATAACCCATTGTTTCTAGACAGCGCTTCCTGTTAGTCTTTGGTCCATTTTACCCTGGCTCGATCCCTTCTCATCGCATTGAAATTAGCCTTCTTCTGATCTAGACGTTATACCTTACGTTGTTCTTTGCTTTTCTGCATTACTAGTCTAAACCTTATGCTACAATGATCACTCTTACCCAAGTGCTCCCTGACAAACACATGGTCCACTTGGCCCCCCTCATTCCCAAGCACCAGATCCAGCAATGCCTCCTCCCTAGTTGGGCTGAAAACACACTGATCAAGGAAGTTCTCCTGAATGCATTTCAAAATTCCTCCCCCTCCTTACCCTTTGCCCTCGAGTTTTCCCAATTGATATTTTGTGTAATTAAAATCCCCCAATATTGTCACTGTGGAGTTCTTGCACATCTCTGTGATTTCCCTGCAGATTTGCTCCTCTATCTCTCTCACTGACTATTTGGAGGCCTATAGAATACCCCTAGTAGTCTGATCATACCCTTTTTGATTCGTAATTCTAAGCAAATGGATTCTGTCCTTGCCCGCTCAAGGACATTCTTTCTTTCCACACTGCAATGTCTTCCCTAATCAGTACTGCCACCCCACCTCCCTTTTATCCTTCTCTATCTTTTTTGAACACTTTGTATTCTTGTATACCCAGTCCTCGTCAGTTTTAAGCCATGTTTCCGTTATTGCCACTGCATCATATTCCTATACTGCTATTTGTACTTGTAGCTCACCAACCATATTTACCACACTTTGTGCATTTACACTCATCCATTGTAATCCTATCTTTGCATTCCTCGTAGTCCTTCTCAGTCTGCTCCCATCTAATATGGAAGTACTCCTGTCTCTAGTACTGTCCAACACTCTCACATTGTGCACCTTATTTTTCTTTTCTACTTCTATATGCCGGTGCCCGTCCCCCT
The DNA here is from genome assembly GCF_036365525.1 of Heterodontus francisci. NCBI lineage: Eukaryota > Metazoa > Chordata > Chondrichthyes > Heterodontiformes > Heterodontidae > Heterodontus > Heterodontus francisci. The sequence continues at coordinate 100,746,582 of NC_090375.1, read as the reverse complement.
GCCAATTTAGTTTAAACCCTCCCTAACCACGCTAGTGAACCTCCCCATGAGGATATTGGTCCCAGTCCTATTGAGGTGCAACCCGTCCCTTTTGAATAGGTGCCTTCTGCCCCAGAACTGGTCCCAATGCCCCAAGAATCTGAAGCTCTCCCTCCTGCACCATGCTTCAAGTCATGCATTGATCCTCCCTGTCTTCCTATTTCTACTCTTGCTAGCGTGTGGCACTGGGAGTAATCCAGAGATTAATACCTTCAAGGTACTACTCTAACTTCCTCCCTAGCTCCTGAAAATCAGACTGTAGGACCTCAGTACTTGCTCTTGCTATGTTGTGGGTACCAACATGTACAACAACTTCTGGCTCAATCTGTTCCCCCTACAGAATATTCTACACCCTCTCTGCAACGTCCTTTACCCTGGCACCAGGGAGGCAACACACCATGATAACAGTTGCAGAAATGCCTGTCTCTCCCCCAGACTATGGAATCTCCTATAACAACTGCATTTCTGCACTTTGCTGCTCCCTCCTGTAAAGTCCCTTAACCATTGGTGCCATTGTCTGGACTGCACTCTGATATGATCAGGTGAGCAATGTGCCTAGTGAGTCTCTTGCTGTCTTCACCTGGTCTTATTGTAACAGGGTTTAATTTTAAACACACTGTGTTTTGAGCTCCCCTTTTTTATAAATCTGTGCTCACAGTTTCCAATTATCAGGCAAATAACTGAACACAAACAGGCTTTCTTTGGTTTAAAGCAGAAAGATGACATTTATTAAACCTTAAACTTAACTCTAATATGGTTCACGCCTACGGATATATGATGTGCTCATGATAGCATGCACACGCGATATAAACATGCAAGATAGGGACAGAAAAGAGTAGAAGAAAAGATAAGTAGAACAGTTTGAGGCAATATCTTGTTACCATTTATTGAGCTCGCTGTAATCCTTGGTTGAAGTTATATTCTTGCGTTTCGTTGGGGCCCAGTAATCTTCTTAAAACTTTGTTCACGTGGCAAACCTTTCTCTCTTTTAGTTTCCCGTTTCTTCAATGGTTTCAGTTCCCTGGGAGATAGACAGGCAGGCAGGAAGTGTTCTTAGTTCCAGGAGCGCACATGGCATTCTAACTGACAAAACCTTTGTTTGGGATTTCAAGTTCAAAAACTTCCCAGGATGCTCAGCAGGTTAGTCATGTGACTCACCCCTTCTATAGCACAGTCTCTTCAACATCCAGTAGAACTGGTTTGACCATTTCTGTGTATTGGAAAACAGGGACTGACTCCCTTTTGTTTCCACGTTGTCTTGTATTTACGCAAATGTTCTTCCAGTCAGAGATTGCAATTTTTAAAGTTTTAATGTTCATGTGGCAACATTAATGTGTGCCTCAGTCTTGGCAGGTGGGGTTTGCCTGACAACTCCTTCAAGGTAGCGTCACTCCCAGCAGTCTCCAATGCTGAGTTCCTGTTTGAGAGTGACACACCTCAAAGTCTCCTGCACTTCCTGCCTCTTCCTAGTCTTCTGGATGCCACCCACCTACTATCCTGAACTCTTACTGCCTGTAGGTTGACCACCTCCTGGAATGTACAGTCCAGGAAACTCTTCTGCTTCCTGATGCTCCGCAGTGATTCCAGCTGCCCCCCAAGCTCGGAAATCCTGAGCTTGAGCTGCAGCAGCTGGAGATACTTCCTACAGATGTGGCCGCCCAAGACACATGAAGTGTCCTGAAGTTCCCACATGGAAGGAAGGTGAATGAGAGGGGTGTAAATGCGAAGAAAGGTGAACAGGAAGGAGGGCAAATGGAAGGAAGGCACTAAGGGGGGTCGGGGATTGGGAAGGAAAACAACTGGGGGAGCGTGGCTCTGCAGAAATGCACTGGAGCAGGGAGAAGGTATCCTGCACCTACCAGTTCCACATTCAGGTAAGTATTTTCTTTAAATAAAATAAAAACCACTGATAATGTTTTTCCTGAACACAGCTGTCTGGTGTCTTGGAACAGTAGCTGAGGAAGGCTAATACTGGAACCTTAAATGTTTCATTATGTTGTGAGAAATAGACTCGTAAGTTGTTTTGATTAGTGTTCGATCAAACTACTTTTGAATTTATTTTGGATGTTCCCAGCTTGAATTAGAAATTTCCCTGAAGATTGTTTTTCTTAGGTGAATTTCCCTAAAAGGAGGTGGAAAACTGCAGAATGCTTCTTCTCCATGGGGATTACCTTCATTAATGATTTCTTTGTTGGACGAGCAAGTGCCATCTTTCTGCTGTCTGCCCATAGAATCGGTGATGATTGTATAAGGAGGAAGGAAAATATATGAGCAATATGGATCTGGGGTAAGTACAGGGGTGTATATAATCTGTGTCTTAAAGTTGGACTTGCTGATGTTCCACCTGGATCCTGCCTTCTTCAATTTTAACCTGTGCTTCTAAGCAGGCAGCAAGGCACCCACCACAAGCCAATGGAATCCTTCTCTAAATATGCAGATCAGAGTCAAATGATGTCATGGGGCCCTGACTGCAATTTCAACTCTGGCCTGAGTGTTAAAATCTCTGCTACTTTCCCAGTAGGTAGTGACAGCAAGAAGAGAATCTGGGACCAAACAAGGCCATTTCAGTTAATTCTTTCTACTTTTCTTGTGGGGCCAGGATGATCAGGAATGCTCCTCAAGGTCCCACAAGGAAAGTTCATCCCTCCTTTGCCTCAGGGTCCCCCCTCCCCTCATTCCCTTGAGGCCCTTCAGAAACCCCCTCCCCAAATCTACCTTCTTGCAGACAAACCTTCCTTTGGTGCTGGACCAATGACCTCCGGGTTCCCAAACCTCCATTTGCACCTGTCAGCCGGCTATTGCTTCCTGCCCACTTCGAACATGCAGCTGACTGACAACATGCAGATGAGGTCTGGATGTTAAAATTATCCAGGTTTCACACTGCAAAATCTGGGCATTTGATACTCATGCCATCCCAATTAAATATCCCCTTTGCAGAAATAAAATAGTCACTTTCAAACCAAAAAAGTAAAAAATTATACTTTCCTTCAAGCAGCTGATTCCTTCAGGCAAGGTTATCCACATACTGCTAGGCCTGTTTCAAATTGGGGCAAAGTGGTGGGAAAGCTGCAAGAGGCAGCACGGGAGAAAATTACATTTTATTTTGTAGCTGTAATGAGACTTGAAATGGTCACCAGTCAAACTTAATGCACTTAAGTGGCCCACATAGGCCGGAATTTTACGCCACCCATGGGAGTAGGCTGGAGGCGGGTGCGGGGTGGGGGGCATGCACAATTGTGTAGTGGCTGCGGTGGTGTTCCTGTAGCCTTCCCACCCAGGCTGCAATTTTACAAGTGGTGAGGGAGGTGCCAAGCGGCCCAACCCCCTCAGGCCAATTGAGGCCCCTAGGTAGCTAATAAATTGACACTTAAGGGCTTCCTCCTGCCACCGCTGGCATATTACCAGCAGAAGATGGGCACTTTAACAGCTGTGGAGGTCGCCCAGTAATACCTGGTGGCCTCCTTGTGAGCCGGTGCATGGGGGGTACCTTCCTGATCGAGCATCCTGTGCCCCACAGAGGGTCCACCCAGCAACTTCTTCCTCCCCTGCTGGTGTACCTCCCCCGCCCTCCTGATAGACCCCACCCCCTCGCCGTGGTGCAACCGATTGTCCTTGGTGAGGCCCGAAACTCCACTTCACGTTTTCAGCGCTGGCGTCCATGATCCCCCGAAGCTGGGCTGGCAGCTCCTGGAGGTGGGATTTCCTGCCGCAGAGGGGTAGAAGTCCCACCCAAGGCCAATTCAGGGCCTGGGCCACGTAAAATATGTGAGGCTCCCAGGCCTGGCGGAGGTGGGCTCACCCCAACTCCATCCCGACGTAAAGTTCCGGCCATAGACTCAGACACACTGAGCCTGATTTAATGAACTGCGTTCCAAGCCAGTGAGATTCTGCACCACCAACAGAAACTTGTAAAATCAGCTCTGAATTGCTAAAAGTAGGAAATATTTTCAATGCTGAACACTGACATTCTTTCTCATGATGAGCATAAAACTCAGGCAAAATTAAAATTTAATGAATTAAACAAGCACAAAAAGTTCAAGACCATGATGACCATGGCCTCACTCCTGAGAGCTACAGGTTACTGATTTGCACTTGAAATTTACAATAAGTTACACCAGACACCTGAGTTCCATCTTTAAGATTTAATTGTCCTTCAGACAGAGTCAAAAACCCTATCACTATTGCTCTGAATTACAAGCAGTACACCAATAATGTTACAAGAGATTTATACATACAACCACTTCTCAGATATCAGTCCAACATGGGTTGTAGGTCCCCATAGGCAAGATAATGGGCCAGGCTGCCTCTTCCATCTGCAGTGCTGATATCCCTTTGTCACTACAGTTCTTGTCCTGCTCAGTAAATTCCCATCATGAAGAGGCTGTGAGGAGTGCTCACCACCGCCACCCACCAATTTGAGTTTTCTGGGTTATCAATCTTTCAAACATACACATCCTGGACTGGATTTTAAAAACCCATCGCTGCTCCCGGTGGCAAGCTGAAAAAATGGCGGCCCGCATGCCGAAGAGCGGCCACGATCTCCTGTACAGTGGCTCATTGAAATAGCCAGGGTGGCCTGCCCCTCCCCCACAAATTACATGGAGGTGGTGGGCTGTCCATCACCGGCAATGGCGTCAACTGCCTGTCTGCAGGTACTGGCACTATTTTTAAAGGGCAGCCAGCCCTGCTGGCAAATCTGAATTTTTAAAGTGAACCACTCCCCACAATTTACAAAATAATACTGTCACGCTCCTTTCTAACCCCTCCCCCCAATAAATATTACATTAGTATTTGCTCTTCCCCCCCAAAAGAACATTTATCTTTGAATTCTGACCTTCCCTCCCCAGACTGTACGAAGTTGAAAGTTCACCCCTTCCCACCATCCCCGACACCCATTACTTTTATTTGACACCCAACCCCCCAACCGCACTGAAAATCTTAACTCCTTCCCCTTCCCCACCAGTGTCATGCTGGCTTTCCCCAGATGGGAACTGAAGGTGTGGAAGTGCTAGCCAACGCACTGAGGATCACGGCGGGCCCGGAAGATTGCAGGTAAGTTGATTTAAATTTATTCATATCATTAATTTACATATTGAAATGGCATTCCCGTCACCCAGCAGCATGGGGCTGCCACGGAGCCTTGCCGCCACCGCGGAGATCAGGCTGGGGCCTCCATGGTGGGCCTCTGCTGGACCCATCTTCAGGCCACCCCCCTTGCCACGGAGCACGATGTTGGGGGCTTGGTAAAATCCAGCCCCCTGTGTCTACTGACCATTGTTATTTGCTAGCTGGCCGTATCAGACCCCGAGTTGCTCAGTCACAATGCATATTGTGCAAAATCTTGTTAACCGGTGTCCTGTCTTGCAGACATCCTCTCAGCTACAGATATCTTGTTTCATAATGCCCGTCGCACCATCTGAGCTGCTTGCACTGTCCGGCTTTTTCAGTCATCCAAACTGATTGCATTATCTGTCTTGATCGAACAATATAGAAAATGAGGTTAATGTATCACAGCTTAGCAATACAGCAAGTTTTCCAAAAGAAATTTACCCAACGGCACTGCTTAACACTTCTCCAAGCATACTGGTGAACTTGGTGAGTTGTTGGCTTTCGCTCATCAAAGTTTGTTATCCATTTAGATTAAATTCTCAGAGCAAGACTTAAAGAACATTCTTGTTCTCATTTTATCAGTGAAAGGCTACTTGCTACATTCAGCAGCTTTATTTTACTTCAGAAGTCTTGGCCTCTCACAAGAGCTAAGGGTCTGTACATTCTTACAGTGCTTACCGTGTCACTTAAAGAAGAGTCCGCTGCTACTGACAGCAAGGTAGGAGCAATTAGCTGCTTTCAGCAGCTGTTGCTATGTTCAAGAATGGAATAACTGGACAAGATTTACGACCTTTCCAAATATCACCTGCCAGTAATCCTCAAAGATACTTGTTCACTGTGAACATTTTGCATTGGGAAGATTGAACTAGAACATCAGAGGATTTGAAACATAGGAAAGTTACAGCACAGAAGAAGGCCACACAGCTCATTGTGCTAATGCTGGCTGAGAAAGCTTAATTCCATCTTTTAAATGTTGGTCAACTGCATATCCAAGTATGTTTTTAAATGCAATCAGAGTTTATGCCTCTACCAGCATTTCAGGCAATGAGTTCCAGACCCAACCACCTTCTGGGTGAAAAAATATAACCTCAATTCCCTCTTATCCTTCTACCAATTACTTTAAATCTGTGCTCCCTGGTTATTGACCTTTCAGCTGAGGTTAATAGATCCTTCCCATCCACACTTCCCAGGCCTCTCATAAATTTATCAGTGTGTCTCTTGCCAACACTGCCAATGCAGCCAGTACATCCACAAGCACCAAAGTCCTCCAACATCATCCGATTTGTGTCCACAAATTGACCAGGATCAACTCGTGCACATGCATGTTGACGTCACTGAGGTGAGGGGCCGGGACAAGTGGCGAGAGGGGGACAAGCGGCAGTGAGAGGGTGGGGAGATGAACAGCGAATTGGAGGGAGACAAGCAGGGATTGAAGCAGCGAGAGGTTGGGTGGGAGGGAGCGGGGAAGAGAAGCAGCGATTGAAGTGGCAAGTGATTGGGCGGGAGGGAGAAAACGGGGAGGTAGAAGCGGCCTTTGAGGGGGGAGGGGGGTTTGCACTTTTTCAACTGACTTTATTTGCCAATTCAGAGCTTATTCGTTTTTCTGTGTAAGATTGAGCAGTGCCATCTTTGTTTCAGGCAGGTGCCTGAGACGTCGCTGACAGTGTCATTTCAGTCAATGAGACTGCAGCCGGAATTTTATCTCTCTCAGCAGATCCATGATCTGGGAGGCGGAAACGGGTGCTGATGTCGCTCCCGATCTGCACCTAGCTGCCGCCCCGATCGAGCGCTAACTAACCAATTAACGGCTCAGCATGAAGGTTGCTCGCAAGGTCAAAATCACATACATGTGGACACACTGCAGTATATAACATGCCCTCCAGTCAGGAATGCTAATCACAACCGATCATTCTGTTTTCCCCTGCAGGTGAAACACAGCAGTGGCCAGGCAGCATCTCTGGGGTTTATCCGTCCAGCTCTGAGGAGAAGGAGGGGACCTCAGAGGGCGCAGAGTCACATCCTCTCCCTGCAACAAACGCCAGCTCAGAGATAGTCACCTCGGTTGGAATGTGTGCCTCATCGGATCCGTGGCCACAACCTAGTGCCAGCAGCACACAAGTGCCGGGCCAGCTGCCAAAGGCAGTATGGCCAAAGCCTCTGACACTCGGAGGACTGTGGAAGGCCAGGCCAGTGCTGAGTCCCATGCTGATGATGACCCTCTGATGACATCCATTCAGCTGGAGATGCTGCAGGTGCAGCATGCAGTGTGTGGCGATCTGGAGACGTTATCAGAGACATTGTGTGCTCTGGCTCAGACTTTGGAGATCTCCATCCAGGCCATGAATACCACACAGTCCCTGTCCTCTGTGCATCTGGCTTCCTTCATTGACAGCTTGGCGGCTGCAGTAGAGGGCCCAATCCTGGAGGCCCTGCAGAACCTCACAGAGAAAGTGAGCTCCATGGAGCTGTGCCTCAGCGAGCTGTCTATGAGGCTCCTGCGACATCCGGAAGCTGCTCATCCCTCTGATGGCAGCAGGGAGGCCCAATTAAGCCTGGAGAGGGCACAGGGGCAGCAGCAGAATTCATATGGGGGCTCCTCTCAGGGTGCTCCTGATGCATTCAGCAGCTCCTTGTCCCCTGTGCCAGTAACATCAGTATCTCATAATCCCAGGATGTCAGAGGGTGGTCCTGAGACTGTTCAGGGTCACCTCAACATGCCGGGGCCCGCCTGACAAGGTCATCCAAAGCCACGGGGCATCCTAAACAGCCACCTGCTGTGGCTGGTGGCGAGGGGTCGTCCACACGCGTGGGCACTCGCAAACATTTCAAAAAAATCACAATAAATGCACTACGGGGTCACTGGTGCGATTTGAAAATATTTATTTGCTGTTATACTTCACAAAAAAACTATTACATTTTTCACTTTTTGTTTTCATCTGTCTCAAGTCAGTGATGATGTTTTAGACGATCTTGTTCTGCATGAGATGGAGACTTGGGGGAGGGGGCACATTCGGGCCTTGTGGTGTTTGAGGGCAAAGTGGGCCATAGCAGCTGTGATTTCCACCTGTAGCTGAGTGCTTTAGAGCTTCCAGCTGATGTGAATGCCTCATTTCCGACTAACATGTCAGTCACTGGGTGATGAGCCTCCGTTCAGGAGAAACGCCTGAGTACTAGAGTCTCCTGGGCCTCCCTTGCACTCAACTCCTGTAAACCTCCAGCTCCTGTAAACCTCCAGCTCCCTCCCTCCACTGATCAGGTGGCTGCGCCCCCTCCTCCTCATCCTCAACTATTTCACCATCCTCATCTGAGGATGCCTCGCGCTGAACAATGTCATCATCCTCCAGGGCCTCCCTCTCCATCGCCAGGTTATGTAAGGTGCAGCAGATGACAACAATGCGAGATACCCTTGCTGGTGAGTACTGTGGGGCAACACCTAAGTGATCCAGACACCTAAATCTCATTTTCAGAAGACCTATGGTCTGCTCTATGGTGACTCTGGTGGTCGCGTGGCTCGCATTGTAACATTCATCTGCTTCATTCCGTGGATTTCTCACTGGTGTCATCAGCCAGGTCTTCAGTGGGTAACCCCCGTCACCAAATATCCATCCTTGCAGGCACTCGGGGGGGCTGAATAGTGCTGGCACGTGGGAGTTCTGGAGAATGAATGTGTCGTGACTGCTTCCTGGATAACAAGCACACACCTGCAGTATACTGTTACGACCAGGTGAGAAAGTGTTCTAGGGGTTCCCTCTCAGCCTTTACCTGGTTTGACCATAACAGGGTTTAATTTTAAAACACCATGTCTTTAGCTCCCCCTCAGTGAATCCTTGTTCACTGCTTTCCAATTGCAAGGCAAGAAATCAAATCAGACAGGTTTTTTTAGATTTAAACAAGAAAGATGGAAGTTTATTAATCTTAAACTCTAATTCGGTTAACGACCACGAATACGCAATAAACACACACGCAGAAAGAGACAGAAAAAATAGGAAGAATAAAGGGGAAAAGTTTGAGGCAATAGCTGGGTTGTAATTGCAGTCCTTTGAGATTGATTTGAAGTCTTTGGTTGCCGGTAAGTCTTGCTGTTCGTTGGGGCCCAGTGCACACTTCAACTTGTTTCGATGTAGGAGTCTTTTGCCTCTTGAGGTTCACACGACTTCAGTGGGTCCGGAGGCTTGTGACAAAGCGAGAGAGAGCCAGCCGGGACAGAGGCTCTCTTGTTCCAGGTTCAGTTGCAATCTGCAGTCTGTCTTCAAACTGTCCTGTGAGCACAATTCAAACTCCAAGTTGGCCAGCAGGTTAGTCATGTGACTAATCCCTTCTTTGGGAACAACCGCTCCTGCGGTTTGTGGATTTCAAAGCTCTTGGTGGGGGGGCGGGGCGGTGGGGGGGGGGGGGTGGTGGTGGTGTAGTGCTGTCTCTTACACCGAAAAGATGTGCATCACCATTGCCCAGATCAATTTCTGTTAATTGAACCAATGAGTAGTTCTTCTGTCTCTCCAAGCACTGTCTCTTCGTATGCAAATGTTCTCCAGCCAAATGTCTGGTGATCTCTTTAAACAAGTAATTTCTTCACTCCAGCAACAGTTTAAAATTAATATTCATATGACAAAATTAATATGCCTCATTCTTGGCAGGTGGGGGTCTTCATGACAATACCCTTACGGTGGTCACAGACAAGTTAAACATTCATTGAGTGAAACTCGTTTCGATTAATGAAGGCCCCTGATTGACCTGTAGGTGCTCTATGGCCACATGTGTGCAGTCAATCATGCCTTGGACCATGGGGAGCCCAGCGATGGCACTGAAGCCTCTGGCTCTCTCAGCCCGACAGACAGAGTCCGTCTGGAACCTGATGAACTGGTTAGCATGCCTGAATATGGCATCAGTTACCACCTTGATGCAGTGCTACACTGATGACTGCGGGATTCCGCACATGTTTCCTGTTGAAGCCTGGAAGGAGCATGATGAATAAAAGTTCAGAGTGACTGTGACCTTTAGTGCGACTGGCATTGGATGGCCACCCACACAGTTGGAAGCGACCTCTGCTGCCAGCATTTCACACAGAGATGTGACAGTCTCTCAGGACAGGTGCAGTTTTCTATGGCACTGGTGCTCTGACATTTACAGAAAGCTCAACCACGGCCGGTAGACCCTGCCTACTGGGTAGACTCTTTTCCTCACGGTGGTTGCTCCCAGCGCACTCTGTGACCTTTTGCCCCTCCACCATTACCAGGCTACACTTGGCCAGCAGATTGCTGAATTCCCTGGTCACTTGTCCTCCTGTCCTCCTTGTCCTCCTGTTCCTCCTCAGTCGACAGGCCACCTCCAGAGTGGACAATTCTCATGGCTGCAGTGTCCCAGAGATGTAATGAGGACAGCTATTTGCAGCTTGCTGCAAGGACAGGCACTCTCAACCCCCCTCTCCTACACAGAATAAATCAGTGATGCTGTGGCGCTGCCAGGAGTTTCACTCACTCAGGTGAACCCTGGTGAGCCAACATTAACAGCCCCAACCTTGCAAACAACGCACAAATCTATCAGAGAGTAATGAAAAATCCAGTAGCTCCAACTCCTTCACAGGCATATTGGTTGCCGCTCTTTTAAAGCGGCCAGGTTCCTCACTCCCCTACGACTTTTTTGCCAGATGTAAAATGTGACAGCTGATGTAAAATGGCTGTCAATTGGATTTTAGATTAGCTCAATTGGCCCTTAATTGCTGCAAATTGGATGGCGAACGGCTCATCATCTCGCCCGCCATCCGACCTGCATAAGATGGGGATTGGGCATCGGGGACCCGACCCGACGTCATCGCCTGCCATTTGTCGGCTCAGCCGCCTCGGAGGACGTCTGATTTGAGCAGGTAAAATTCCAGCCTGCATTTACGCATCTGTGAGTAGTGCACCATCTAGTGGTTGTGTTGTCAACAAATGCGGCCCAATTTTATACACCTCAATTAAATCTCCCCTCAATCTCCTCTGTTCCAAAGAAAATAACCCCAGCCTGTCCAATCTTCCTCATAACTAAAACTCTCCAATCCTGGCTGCATCCTCATAAATTTCCTCTCTACCCGCTCTAGTCTAATCACATCCTTCCTGTAGTGCAGTAACCAGAACTGTACAGAGTACTCTAGCTGTGGCCTCTTCTTTGGGCCTCCTTATCTCGAGAGACAATGGATACGCACCTGGAGGTGGTCAGTGGTTTGTGAAGCAGCGCCTGGAGTGGCTATAAAGGCCAATTCTAGATTGACAGGCTTTTCCACAGGTGCTGCAGAGAAATTTGTTTGTCGGGGCTGTTGCACAGTTGGCTCTCCCCTTTCGCCTCTGTCTTTTAACTAGTGTTTTAAACAGTTCTTGCATAACCACCTACACTTATATTCTATGCCTGGGCTAATAAAGGAAATATCCCATTTGCTTTCTTAACCACCTTTTCTACCTGTCTTTCTACCTTCAGTGATCTGTGGACATGTACTCCAAAGTACCTCTGCTCTATTACAATTCTCAGTATCCCACCATTAATTGAGTATTCCCTTGCCTTGTTTGCCTTCTCCAATTGCATTACAGCACATTTCTCTAGATTGAATTACATTTGCCACTTTACTGCCACTTAGCCCGTCCATTGATACCTTCCTGCAGTCTGTAGTTTCTTCCTCACTCTCAACAACAAAGCCCACTTTTGTATCATTTGAAATCTTCTTAATCATGCCCTTTACATTTAAGTCTAAATCATTCATATGTATCATGAAGAGCAAGGGGCCTAGTACTGTGCCACATGGAAACCTGCTGGAAAAAAGTATTCCAGTCACAAAAACACCCATCGACCATTAACCTTTGCTTCCTGCCACTGAGCCAATTTTGGATCCATCGCCACTTTCCCTTGGATCCCATGAGCTTTTACTTCTCTGGCCAGTCTGCCATGTAGAATCTTGTCAAAAGCCTTGATAAAATCCAAGTAGGCAACATCAAATGTGCTACCCTGATCAACCTTCCTTGTCACTGCCTCAAAAAGTTCAATCAAGTTTGTCAGCCATGACCTTTCCTTAGCAAATCCATGCTGACTGTCCCTGATTAATTTGTGTCTTTCTAAATGATGATTTATACTGTCCCTCTCAATTTTTTCCAATAATTTGCCCACCTCTGAGGTTAGTATGACTGACTTGTTCTATCCCTTTCTCCCTTTCTAAATAATGGAGCAAGGGACGTAGTCTTCCAGTCTTCCAGCCAGAGAGGTCAGAGCCTCTGTTATCTTCTCCCTTGCTTCACTTGGCAAACTGGGATATGTTTAGTTTTTAGTTTAGAGATACAGCACTGAAACAGGCCCTTCGGCCCACCGTGTCTGTGCCGACCATCAACCACCCATTTATACTAATCCTACACTAATTCCATATTCCGACCACAACCCCACCTGTCGCTATATTTCCCTACCACCTACCTATACTAGGGGCAATTGCTAATGGCCAATTTACCTATCAACCTGCAAGTCTTTGGCATGTGGGAGGAAACCGGAGCACCCGGAGGAAACCCACGCAGACACAGGGAGAACTTGCAAACTCCACACAGGCAGTACCCAGAATTGAACCTGGGTCACTGGAGCTGTGAGGCTGCGGTGCTAACCACTGCGCCACTGTGCCGCCCCGGGCCTGGCTATTTATCTACTTTCGAAGATGCTAAACCCCTTAATATTTATTTTCCCACTGTGGGATTTTTATTAATTCGTGAGGGCGGAAAAGGGAGGTGGGCAGTCACTTAGCCCACCCCTCGGGTTGGCGTGATATTTTCCTGATGCGAAACCGGCATGCTCCAAGTTTAAAAGGTAGTGGCGGGAGCCAGAAAAGGCAACCTGCCTGCTCTGTGCAAATGTCCATGTAACCTATTAATGAGCTTGTTGTCAGCTCATTAAAGGGTCAATCTAAGATTTTCTTTCTAATGTGCGGGTTTGACGAACTGTCAGAATCACGACAGGGAGGAGAAGCCGGTGACACAGCAGGGAGCCAGCTGGAACAGTGGGACAGAAGCAAGAGGCAGCATTGTAGAGGGAAGGCTCAGACAAGGCCCTCATTCAGGGCAACCAGTTGTGCTCAGTGAGAAGAATTATCTTTCATATCTCTGCACTCTTGACAAGGGCATTTTGAGGGACCAACATTGGGGTGTGTGGAGGGGGTAAGGTCAGCTCCTTCTGCTAATGGGTCTCATAAGGTCATGATGGGGCAGGCGGTTGTTCAGGGAGACTCTACATTCCAATGACAATGAAGGAAGGGCATTAAAGGAAATGGGATCAAGCTTGCTCTGACCAGCGATGAGGAGCTGCAGCTGCCAGAGCAGAGGCAGACCCCTGGGCAATGAGAGTGAAGAAGTGAGGAAGGAGGGGCAGGAAGGCTCCAGGTTCTCCAGCTTACAAACTCTTCACCAGCACACTCCATCACTCTGCCAACCCTCACTTCCCATTCTCCTGCATCTTGCCAACATGAAATGGAAACACACAGATCAGCCTTAGTGCAACAACTTCCCCAGTGCTTTATCACTTAACATCCAAAACACCCATCCAAAGTGACATCACTGGCGCAATGGCCTGCAATCATGGCCACTCCTATGAGGTGCTCCCTCTGTGGCTGAGGATGGGGTGGAGGCAGACTGCTTGCTAGTGCCTGTCTGAGCTTGAGGATATTCATGGCGGTTGGCCTCAGTATGGAGGTGCCGGGGGGAGCACCTCCAAAGGCGGCTGCACCGGCAGCACTGCAGGGGCAGCCTCTATCACAGGGCATGACTCAACAGATGCTTCGCCTGTTGAAGGGGCCATGGGGCTTCAGGGGTGGCTCCCCCATCACCATTTATCACCTCCTCAGACCTTTCATGATGCTCTTGATCACTAGAGGGGAGCACCAGCTGGGGCACAGCAGGCATCCACTCCATGTCTCTTTGCACCATTTACTCCACTGGCTGGTCAGTGCTGCTGGGTCTGGCAAGCATCCTGTGCGTGTCAGTGCACTGTCCCTGCTTCCACGCTGAGTGATGCCGTATATGGCTCTCCACGAGGTTGGCCAATCTCTCTCATTGAGGAGGTCAAATGCTCAAAGCACTGAGGCATTGTGGAGCACATGAGATGAATGGACTCCTCCATTCTCATTCCATAACTCCAGAGTCTCAGGTAACTCTGTCATGTGGGGGCACATCTCACGCTAGGTCCCCAGGTAAAGCCGGTTGTTTAGTGACTCCCGAGGCTCTGCATCTCTACCCTGCTGAGCAGGGATGCACCAGTCTTCCCTCCTCCAAGGGTTAATGGCCACAGATGACTCTGTCTCCCCAGAATCTTTCAGCTCTAATGTGATGTGCACTTCACCCTCTTTAATAACATGCGAGGACCCACCGAGGTAAGCGTATCTGCGCTGGTGGAGAGTACGCTAGTATGATGTGATGGTGCAGGCTCTGAAGTGTTTTCCTCCTCTGAGTCCTCAGGAAGTTGTCATAGTGTGCAATCCAGCCCCTCTGCAGCTGGCCTTTCGGGAGACATAAGAGAAGGTGGTGGAGAGATCGGGACAGTCAACAGATGTCTCTGCTGCTTAAAATAATATGACTGCTTATACATTAACAGTTCATTGCATGGGGAGCGTTGCCATGCATCCCCTGAACCTGTGAATGTTGTGATGTTTTAACCCCGTCTATGGCAGATTCCCGTTTCTCCACCCCCAGCGTCCCTATGGCTCGACACGCTGGCCAGATCCTCAAAGTGAGTCAGCACCGTGAGCTGGGAAACCCTATTGTCCAAGTGTGCCCTCTTGTTCTTCCTGCATTCAACTCCTATTTGGCCTGCAAAGTGAAGAAAGATGCATTTAGGACAATGCCTCTCTCCCTCACCACTGGCATCTTTCCATTCATATATGCTGCTACCGTCTGCACTCCAGTCTCCTGTCCAACAGCACTAGGGTTCTGACCTATGCTTATGGTCAGGAGAACCCTATGTGCCCTCAGGATGCCCCTCTCTTTTGCAGTCTGGTGACTGCTGATCAGGAGGCATGCCATCTCAGTCTTCATTTGGACTCACCTTTCCAGACCTGAGAAGGCCATTAAAATGCTTCTGGCACTGCACCAGATCTTCCTCACCACTCCTCTGCTGCTGACCTCCTGGGCCACCTCCAGCCATGCCCTCTTGGTGAGGCTTGCAGGCTTTCTGATGCCACTGGCAGGGAACAAGATGTTTCTTCTCTCAGTCATCGCCTTCAGCAGCACCTCCAGTGAGGCATCAGAAAATTGGGGTCTGCCTTGGGACAGGGGGCCTTCCCAACCCTCTGCTCAGCTCCTCCTTTCATTTTATGGATGAACGGCAGCCTCAACAATGGCTGCTGCCCGCCCTTTAAATCGGCCCACTGCTGCCTGCGTCCTGCCTCCTTCCTCTGCCACCGCTACTTAGGCGGTGAAGGTGACTCTGGGCCAATTAAGTTATTTGCAAATCAAACTTGCAATGCGTGTGTGTTGCTGCAGTGGTGCAGGGTCAGGACCTGGAAGCCATGTGACATTATGGTTCCAACTCCGGAATTGGAATCGTGCCGACTATGTTTATCCCATTGAATGTTTCACACTCCTTCTCCTTATAACAACAATGTCTGCGTGTTCCTCTCTTTCGTGAAGACAGACGCAAAGGACTGAATTTACAATGTCCTGTGGTGGTGGGACCAGAGGGGATGCCTGACAACAGGAGGGAAATTCGATTGGGCCAGCTCCACAGCACATTCCCACCTCCACGGGATTATGGAGGAGTAGGATTGATGTTGCAAATGGTTACTTGCCCAGCTGTAGCAGGTAACTAATTTAGCCCCTTAAGGCCTTAATTATAGGCACTTTCCTGATGCCGACCAGAATTTCAATCCAGCACCCAGGGTGCCAGTTGCGTCAGGAGGCCATCCAGAAGCCATGGATGGCCTCTCAGTGGGAGGGCGTGCAGACTTCGGAGCCAGAGCCTCCAATCTATCTAGAAACCTCCGCTCTGAAAATAGGCCACAAGTGCGACAGTGCCCCTAACTTGAGAGGCTTTCCCACTGACCTCCGAAGGCCCTAACCCTTCTGGCCTTCTTACTTACCTGATCTGTGGCCGGCGACTGGGAATGGAGGCACCCTTGCCGCTCCCTACATATTTCAGTTGCTCCCACTTGTGACAGTGGGTTTGCCAATCTTTGATTGTTAGAAGGCATCCTACTGGACCTCTAGTGTTGGGAGCCTGCCCACCACCCTTAATTGGATGGCGAGCATGCCCACATTCTATTAATTGGTCAATCCAACAAAAATCGCATGGAGCGTGTCATGCCCATGCCATGCAGGGTCGGGGCCCGGAAACAGTTCTGACCGCAAAACAAAAATCCTGCCCAAACTATTAATTGAGAAGCATACTCAGGTCTTCTGCCTCCACAAACAGGTTACCTTTTAATAAAAGCAAAATACTGCGGATGCTGGTTATCTGAAATAAAAACAAGAAATGTTGGAACCACTCAGCAGGTCTGGCAGCATCTGTGGAAAGAGAAGCAGAGTTAACGTTACGGGTCAGTGACCCTTCATCGGAACTGACAAATATTAGAAAAGTCACAGGTTATAAGCAAGTGAGGTGGGGGTGGGGCAAGAGATAACAAAGGAGGTCTAGAGTGGACAAGGCCACATAGCTGACCAAAAGGTCATGGAGCAAAGGCAAACAATATGTTAATGGTGTGTTGAAAGACAAAGCATTAGTACAGATTAGGTGTAAATACACTGAATATTGAACAGCAGCAAGTGCAAACCTGAAAGAAAACAGTGGGTAAGCAAACTGAACAAACTAAGATGAAATGAAATAAATGCAAAAAAAAAGATTGTAAAAAATGTAAAAAAAGAATGGAAAAAAAAGGAAGAAAAAATAACTAAAAATGAAAGTAAAATGGGGGGCTGTCATGCTCTGAAATGATTGAACTCAATGTTCAGTCCGGCAGGCTGTAGTGTGCATAATCGGTAAATGAGATGCTGTTCCTCGAGCTTGCGTTGATGTTCACTGGAACACTGCAGCAATCCCAGGACAGAGATGTGAGCATGAGAGCAGGGGGGAGTGTTGAAATGGCAAGCAGCCGGAAGCTCAGGGTCCTGCTTGCAGACTGAGCGGAGATGTTCCGCAAAGTGGTAACCCAGTCTGCGCTTGGTCTCCCCAATGTAGAGGAGACCACACTGTGAGCAGCGAATACAGTATACTACATTGAAAGAAGTACAAGTAAATCGTTGCTTCACCTGAAAGGAGTGTTTGGGGCCTGGGATAGTGAGGAGAGAGGAGGTAAATGGGCAGGTATTACACCTCCTGCGATTGCAGAAGAAGGTGCCCTGGGATGGGGACGAGGTGGTGGGGGTAATGGAGGAATGGACCAGGGTGTCGTGGAGGGAATGATCCCTTCGGAATGCTGACAGGGGAAGGGAGGGGAAGATGCGACTGGTAGTGGCATCACGCTGGAGGTGGCGGAAATGGCGGAGGATGATCCTTTGGATATGGAGGCTGGTGGGGTGAAAAGTGAGGTCAAGGGGAACCCTGTCACGGTTCTGGGAGGGAGGGGGGAATGGGTCGGACACAGTTGAGGGCCCTGTCAACCTTTTAAGTCTTTTATAGGCCCTAATCTTTCCTTAGCTATTCTCTTGTTCTTTATGCATTTATAAAACATCTTTGGGTTTTACTTGATTTTATTTGCCAATATTTTCCATGTCTCTCTTTATTTCCCTAATTTCCATTTTAATTTCACCTTGCACTTTCAATACTCCTCTAAGCTTACTGCAATATTGAACTCTCAGTACCTGACACAAGCTTCCCTTTTTTTGCCTTCGCCTACCCTGTCTGCTGTTTGATATCCTGGCGGTCTAGATTTGTTTATCCCACCCTTTTTCTTTGTGGGAACATATTTGTTCTGAACCATCTCTATCTCATCCTTGAATCAGTCAATACTTGTAATAAACCAGGAAGATTTCTGCTGGTGATTATAGGTTAGATCATATTGGCTATTCCTAGCAAAAATGTAAAAGCATTCTAAAAGAATACATTTAAGATTCCAGTTGAAATAGCAATCTAAGGAAATATTTCTGCTATATTTATGATGCCACTAGCACATACTTCCCATTGTGAACTTTACTTTTATAAAAAAATATTTAATTTAATGAGGATCATATGTAATATGAGTGAAACCAATCGCATTTGTGAGCCTTAGAAAATCAGTAATGTTATGAAATGTAGTCTGCTCATTGTTTACTGCCATAGGATAGGTCAATATTACTGATCAATGTGGCTGGTATCTTATTATTAAGCCCACAGGATGATTGCCTGGTGATCCTCCTCGGTACCCCAACCAGGATTCATCAGACACATATCCATTCAAAGCACATAAAAGTGTACCTTATCCTTTATTAGATCACCAAGGTTATGACTTACTGCACAAACAAATAAAAATAGCTATGCTACTGATTCTACATAAGCCAAAGGCAAAATACTGCAGATAAGTGAAAATCTGAAATAAAAAAAGAAAATGCTGGAAATACTTAGCATGTCTGGCAGTATCTGTGGATAGAGAAACAGAGTTAATGGGCTGGATTTATGGTAATTGCATGGGTCACAGCAGCAGCACCGGAAGCGAATATCGTTTCCATTACTCTGTTAGGCGGCTGGCCGCACCGAATTTCGTGGCGGCAGGCCAATTAAGGAGCTTGCGGCACAGGAGCCATCCGGTTAATGAGTGCAAGGCCCGGGGGCCATCCAATTCAAAGCCTGAGGTGGAAATGGAAGCAGTGAGGTCAGCATCAGCTGACACCATGGCAGGTACTGGCACCATATTTAAAGGGAAGCCAGCCCTACATTTCTTGTTGCATGAACAAAGTAGTCTTTTCTGTTCCTGTTGACTTGGTTTGAACTGCCACTGCTGCCTGCAGACACTCTGCTACAGCTGCCTTCAACCATTCTGCTGCTGCCCCCCTCATTCAAGATGCAAAGGTATCAAGTAGCTCCCTGGGAGCAACACACACAACGGCAGAAGTAATGGCCCCATGGTTCAGTGATGCCTCCCTGCAGGTTCTCCTCCAGGCTGCAAGGGCAAGGTGGGAGGTTTCTCTTCCAAGGGACGGGAGGAGGAGAGAGCCCCGCCTGACCAACCAAACCTGGACAGAGATTGCAGAGGAGGTCAGCAGCCTTGGGGTTACCCTAAGAACCAAAATACAGTTTCAGAAGCATGTCAATGACCTCATTCAGTCCGCCAAGGTGAGTACTCCATGCTTCATTTCCCTTTGGGGCTTGTATGTGGTATCGCGAGAGGGTTGGCTTGGTGCCGAGCAAGTGACCACCTAGTTGGTGGCAAGGCTTTAAGGCAGCAACATATCCTGTCTGAGGCATGGATGCCTTTTGGTGAGAGGCACCCTTCTGTGTTCCCTAATCCCCACAAGGTCCCTAGAGGGTGGTTGTATGCAGGTGGCATCCGTGCCCCCATCATGAGTTGTTGGGCCACCACCAGAATCGGCATTGTGCTTCTCTCTATGGGGAAACTAATAATCCTCCTTTTTGTGCCTCCAGGAAAAGAGGACACACAACGTTAAAGAGAGGGCCAAGGCTGATGGAGGGGTGCCATATCTCCACATCCTCACCCCTATGGAGGAGGAGGCCTTGGTGTTGGCAGGCCAGTAAGGTTATTGGTGATAGTGAGACAGGGGTTCCAATCCAACAGGTTGCAGCTAGCACACAGAAGGCATAGTCCCCATGCAACCAACGCTGTATGTGGAGCTCTGCAGCCAGTATGACTGAGAGAGGAAATGGAAGGCCCTTAACCCTTGCATGTTTATGTTCTCTCATGCAGATCAGGGGCAAGCGAGGTCAGAAGATGTCGAGAAACTGGGAGACAGCCGGCCACCTTTGACAAGGAGGGGGGAATCCTCTGAGGATGCAGTGTCACATCATTCCCATCACCCTCCACCAGTGCAGATACTCACATGTCAGTGGCTATGCATTTGCGATTAGATTCAGGTTCACAAGCTGGTGAGCACAGCACAGATGCACCCGAGCAGTTGACAGAGGCTGTGACAGCTGAAGCCACAGACAGTTGGAGGACTATGGGAGGCCCGGACCATGCTGAGCCCCAGGCTGATGACATGCCTTTGGAGTTAGTCGTGACATGGCAACTGCTGCAGCTGCAGTAAAAGGTGGTGAAACATCTGGCGGAGCTTCCACTTAATTCCACTTAATAAATTCTACTTAATTAAGCCCATTATATGTGAACCCATGCACAGATGATGGAGCAGTCCACCCTGGCCATGAGGGCTGCCTTGTCTCTAATGGGTACGCGCTTGGCTTCCTCCATCGAAAGATTGGTGACCCTTGTGGAGAGCCAAATCCAGCACACCAGTCAGTGAATACCAGACCTGCATGCCATCACCTTGGCCACGAGTTCAATGCAGCAGTGGCAAGGCAAGAGGGGGACAAGGCATCTGGAGTTGAAGTGATTTATGACTTTAACCCCTTATAGGGACTAAATCAAATCAGGAGTACATACCTATAAATCTCCTTTGATCAAGTTCAAACCAGACAAATTCTCAGACACTTATTTGGGTCCAAAGAATTGTACTAGCTTTCCCTCAAAGAAAGAAAACCAACAGAGAATATTACCACCTTTCGGATAGCCTATTTTTAATATATATGGCTAAGTCATAAATATCCCAGATATTATAAGGGTCTGGGAAACTCTCTTCAATACGTATCTCTCCACTTAAAGAGACACAGAGAGGGGGTTCTTGTAGTTGTATACAGAATACTGCATGAGACGATTTATTAACTTTTATAGATTTATTAAAGAATTTAATATGCAATAAACTTCTTAAGTGGATAAGTATGTCACAACATCAAATATTACTGAGAGATGTAACACACATTCTTATTTCTAACATAGAATTCAAAAGTTTAACCTGGCTAATGTTACAGCAAATTTATCCTAGAATATCCAGAATATCCATTAAAATGTAAAGTAAACTTTTACCTTAAATCCCCCAAGCAAGGCATGGGATGAGAAGTGTTTGCAGATACAATACCCCTAAACTTTTTTTCAAAACCTCTAATTTTTTATACTATTTCTAAGGTGGCATCTGATTTCCAACATTTATGTGACCTCCCTGTGTTCCTTTTAAAATCCATATTTTTAATTACCATTTCCACTTAATGTTTTACTGGAATTTGAAGTTGTGAGCTTTTATCTGGTCAAAATGTTTATAATTGTGTTTACTTAACCTTTCTTGTCCCTATTAGTGCATTCTATTTGTTGTTAATTGCCCTTTCCATGGCACCCCACAGCAACCTCCAGAGCTGACCTGTCTGCGCAAACCAATTAAGTTTGTTGCTACCTCTTACTGACAGGATATTTCAATGTGTGTGTTTATCTTCCAAGCCCCTGACAACAGAGACACTAATGATTTCTCAACTTGTTCATAGCTGGGACTTTGAAGTTTTCTAACTTCTTAAAGGGGAATGTCAGTAAGTTCTAAAAATTAACCATGTATTCAATTGTTAATTCAAAAAGACATAGTACACTATTTCCAAATTCTACTTAATTAAGCCCATTATACCTATATTCCATCACAGAGTCTCCACCAAGTTCTGGTCCTTCTCAGGTCAGCAGGGAGGTACAAGTGGCCCTTGCAGGGCAGGAGGATCGGCTGCCTTTTGTTTCTGGGGCTCCTCTCAGGGTGCTCTTGGAGTGGAACGCGGCTCCTCAACCCCTCTGCCAGTGGCCCCAGCTCCAGTATCTGCGATTATGGAGGAGGCTCCTGCACATGTGCAGAAGCTCTTCAGCATGCTGGTGCACTCCAGACCTCAGGCATCCAGAGGATGACAGCCAAGGTCATCCCAAGCCACGGGGCAGTATGATCAACAGCTGCCTCCACCTCAGCTGAAAATGCAGGGAAGCACCATGCAGGGGCACCCGTAAGAGAGTTAAGAAGAGCACTTAGCTGCACTTGAGGGTCATGGATGATTTACATATCTTTCTCATCTTGCATTGCCTGGTCAGCTTGCTCCTTCACATTCTCATCATCAGAGGAGACATCATGATCACGGATATCTTCCTTCTTCAATGCAATCGCCCTCTGCAGCACCAGGTTGTGCAGTGCACTGCAGACCACCACAATATGGGGCATACTGAAGGACTCCAATGGAGCGCATCTTCAGAAGTCCACTGGCCTGGTCGATGGTCACTCGGGTTGACTCGTGGCAAGTGTTGTACCTCTCCTCCGCATCCTTACGTTGGTACAGCTATGTCTGTAGTGGGTAGCCCTTGGCTCTCAGAATCTATCCTTGAAGATGTGCAGGGATCCAGAAAAGGAAATTCAGCCAACAGGGAAGCAACCCCCAGCTCATGATGGACTGAATTTTGTGCCGCCATTTAAGGCGGGTCCTGTGCCATGGGGAGAACGGAGAATCACAGCGGAGCCATCTGCCCTGAAATCTGGCGTACTTCTATAGCTTCCCAATTTTGTCAGAAGTGGTGAAGTACCATGGAAGATGGAAACCTATTTAAATTTCTGAAATGCTGTTTATCATGAATTTAAAAGTAATTATCTCCGATTCAATGACTGGACCGTGATTTTGTTAAAGGTGTGTGGCACTCATGTGCCTTCAGCTTTGCGACCATTACAAGCTGGCGGCACCGAGGCGCGAGGCCTCAGTGCCACAATGGGGAGGTACTCTGTTTGGGACAGACATGCAATATTGTCCTAATGTGCCTCCTGGCTTGCAGTAGTCCTGTGACGTCTACCATGAGGTACTCACTGCAGGCATCCATGAGCAGGCATTTCAATAGAGACAGTACAAGCAAGACTGTTGTCCTGTGAGCTCATAACTTGGTGTCATAGGAACATAGGAGCAGAAGTAGGCCATTCAACCCTTTGAGCCTGCTCCGCCATTCTAGATCATGGCTGATCATCTACCTCAACACCATATTCCTGCACTATCCCCATATCCCTTGATGTCATTAGCAACTAGAAATCATTGATTTCTGTCTTGAACTTACTCAGTCACTAAGCTTCCACCACCCTCTGGGGCAGAGAATTCTAAAGATTCACTACCCCCTCAGTGAAGAAGTTCCTCCTCATCTCAGTCCTAAATGGCTTGCCCTTTTTGAGATTTTGTCCCCTGGTTCTAGACCCCATAGCCAGGAGAAACATCCTTTCTGCATCTATTCCGTATATCCACTTAACTTTTTAAGTTTCTATGAGATCGCCTCCCATT
Source organism: Heterodontus francisci (assembly GCF_036365525.1). Lineage (NCBI taxonomy): Eukaryota > Metazoa > Chordata > Chondrichthyes > Heterodontiformes > Heterodontidae > Heterodontus > Heterodontus francisci. The sequence goes on along the minus strand of NC_090375.1, from coordinate 100,723,197 downwards.
CTTCTAAACTCCTGAGAATACACGCCCAATTTCCTCAATCTCTCCTCATAGGACAATCCCACAATCCCAGGAATGAGTCTGGTGAACCTCCGCTCCACTCTGTCGATGGTAAGTATATCCTTCCTCAGGCAAGGGGACCAGAACTGCTCACAATATTCCAGGTGCGGCCTCACCAATGCTCTATATAATGGAAGCAAAACTTCTTTGCTCCTGTACTCAAATCCTCTTGCAATAAAGGCTAACATACCATTTGCCTTCCTAATTGCTTGCTGCACCTACATGCTGGCTATCAGTGACTTATGAACAAGGATACCTAAGTCCCTTGGGATATTGACACTTTCCAATCTCTCACCATTTAAGAAATGCTCTGCATCTCCGATCCTCCTTCCAAAGTGGATAACCTCACACTTATCCACATTAAATTCCATCTGCCATGTTCTTGCTCACTCACTCAGCCTGTCCAAAGTCCCTTGAAGCCTCTTTGCATCTTCCTCACAACTCACATTCCCACCATCTACAAAGTGGGACTGAATGTTGAAGAGCTGTATAGAAGTATAGCTACTAAAAGAGGAACGCAGGAATGTTCAGAGCTGCTGAAAGCTGCTAAAAGCCACAAGAAGCCACAGAAAAGGAACAATGAAGCACTGAACGCACTGGGTAAGACACAATGGCTGCAAATCTTCCTCTCCCAGCGCTGGTTGAAATGAAAGGTGGTATGAAGCAGAACTGGTAGTTCTCCCACTTGCAATGGCGAAATTGCGACAGATTTAATTAACAACCCAGAGCAGCTACGAGTAGCTACACTTTTATCACTGTTAGGAAAAGACTGTTACAAACTGTATTCCACCCTAAATCTCTCAGAGGAACAAAAAAAACAGACAGCAGAAATTTTGAAAACCTTGAAGGCACGCTTTGAACCCCAAGTGAACATAACTTATGAAAAGTATGTGTTCAATATCAGGCCCAAGGTGAAAAATAGTCCATAGATCAATATGTGACTGCGTTAATACAGCTCACAGGATCCTGTGAATTTGTGCAACTAAAAGATGATCTAATTAAAGTCAGAGTATGTCTACTGAGAGAGGAGAAACACTCTCAGGAAAACGATCAACATATGCAGAAGTGCTGATTATGTAAATCAGCTGCTAGAGCATATTCATGGCAGAACAGATCAGGCCTTGCATTGTGCTGATAGACATTCCAAGCCAAAGGGGCAGAAAGATCACGGACAAAGGGCAGGATGCAAATACTGCGGAGGATATCACACAAAGGAAAAGAAGGCATGTCCAGCGTGGGGAGAGCAGTGTTCTCACTGCAAGAAGCCGAATCATTTTGCACACAAGTGTTTGGCTAGAAGGAAGCACAGCAAGCAGGTACAGATGGCCACTGGAGAGATATCAGCCGAAGATTCTGATGGATCACTATACACTGTACATCAGGTTGGTTCAGTCAGGTCGATAGGTAATAAATGATTTGTGACTGTTGGAATGATGATTGCAGAAGGAGAACATCAAGCCAACATAAAGTATCAGATAGACATCGGTGGGCCATGCAACATCATGACCTTCATAGACCTGTGCAAAGCGGCTCAACATGGCGATCCAAAAATGAAGCCCTCGAAAGTAAGGTTGAGACTATATGGTGGGACCGTACTAATGCCGAGAGGACAAATTACTCCAAGAGCCCAATGCATTGACAAGAACGAAGATTTGGAGTTCCATATCATAGACGACAAGCAAACGCCACTCATCTCAGCTGGAGCAAATCTAAAGCTTGAACTGGTAACCCTCAATGTGCAAAATTTAATTTGCAATGTGTCGCAGCACATTAAACTATTGACCGCGGAACAGATCCTAGAGGAGTACAATGATGTATTTATAGGTTTAGGATGTCTTCCTGGGGAATATCATCTCGAAGCAGATGAGAGGCTAAGACCAATTCAGCATCTGCTGAGGAAAGTTCCAACTGCCCTCAAGGCCAGCCTGAAAGACAAGATAGAAGAGCTGGAAAAGAAGGGAATAATCAAGAAAGTGACAACTCCTACAGAATGGATTAGCAGCTTTGTAGCAGTGAAATAACCTGGAAACTGAGAGTATGCATTGACCCAAAGGATCTAAATAAAACACTGAAGAGATCTCACGAACCCATGTTAACCATTGAAGGAATTTTGCCACAACGTACAAAATCTTCACGACCCTAGTCGTGAAGGATGATTACTGCCAAGTGAAGCTGGATGAATGCAACAGCTTTCTAATTACATTCTGGATGCCATTCGGGAGATATAGATGTTTGCGCATGCCGGTTTTCATTTCCATGGCTCCAGAGGAGTATCAACACAGACATCATAAGACAGTTAGTGATTTTCCCAGAGTGGAAGCTATAGTGGATGATCTGCTAGTTTATGGATGCAGAGTCACAATGGAAGAAGCCATTGCTGACCACAATCAAAATCTAGTGTGACTGCTAGACAGAGTTCGCCAGATGAACCTGAAGCTGAACAAAAGAAAATTGCAATTAAAGATACCCGAAGTCAAGTACATAGGTCATGTACTGACAGCAAAACGTCTTTGCCCGGATCCCAAAAAAGTGAGAGCAGTAGCAGCAATGCGGCGACCAACAAATGTAAAAGCAGTGCAATGATTTGTTGGATTCAGCAACTATTTAGCAAAACTCTTGTGCAATTTGTCGTCGGAGTGTGAACCATTACACCAACTCACTGCCAAGGATGTTCAGTGGTATTGGGGCACAGAACAAGAATCAGCATTCACTAAAATAAGGCAACTAATGATGGCAACCCTGGCACTGAATTACTATGACATGAATGATGAAGTCACCCTGCAATGTAACATCAACGAGACAGGACTTGGAGCAACCCTAATGCAGCAAGAACAACCGGTTGCATTTGCATCCAGAGGGTTAAAGCAAATGGAATGATGCTGCGCTCAAATCGAGAAAGAGTGCCTGGCCATTGTCTTTGCTTGTGAACATTTTCATCGATACCTACTTAGAAGAGTCAAGTCCGACCATAAGCCACTTCGAAGCATTTTCCTCAAACCAAGCATCTGCAAAGAATGTTGCTCGGGTTACAGAGATATCATCTGGATGTGACAGACAAGCAAGGGAAACAGATGTATATCACTGACATGCTGTCGAGAGCAGCACTTCCTATGAAGAAAATAGAGGTTTCCTAGACAGAGTGTGAAATCTTCCAGATCCAACATGAAGCTGCAGCTTGACATGCTCTGGAAGTCATCAACCCAGCAGACACATTGAATATGACACACAAGTGCCTTGCTCAAACCAAGCGAACTACCAAACAAGCTGCAACTTTCCAAGTGTTGCAAGAAGCAGTGATAAAAGGATGGCCTGAAAGCATCAAGGACACTCCTGTGGTCACAAGAGCATATTGTGCATAAGGAGATGAACTGACAACCCAGGAAGGCATCGTGTACAAAGGAAGTAGACTCATTATCCCTAAGGAGTTGACAGGAGAGATGCTAAAGTCACCAAGGAATTGAGTCAAGTCTGAGGAAGGCAAGAGAAGTGCTCTACTGGCCAAACATAAGCAATGAAATCAAGGATCAAATCAGCCAGTGTAGTGCATGTAACAAGTTCCAAGCTAAAGAGTCACTGGTGACACATGACATCCCAGACAGACCATGGATGTATCTGTGAGTAGACCTCTTCACTCTTCCAGAAACTGAATAGCTTGTCACCGTAGACTACTATTCTGACTACTGGGAGGTAGACCAGATGACTTCAACGACTACCGGTGAGATTGTAGAATGCCTGAAAGCACACTTCGGTCATTACGACATTCCAGACATTGTAATGAGCGACAATGATCCTCAGTTCATGAATGAAGAATTCCGCCGCTTCATAAGGGATTGGAAAATTCAACAACCATACATCATCTCCACACTATCCCCAGTCAAATGGAAAGACTGAGGCAGCAGTGAAAATTGCCAAAGGGATCATAAAGAAATTAAGCAAATCTAGCACAGATATATACAAGGTAATCCTCGAGTGGAGAAACACACCTACTAAAGGCATAGAAAGTAGTTCAGTACAAAGACTAATGTCACACCACACCCAAACTACTCTTCCAATAGCAAGAAAGCTACTGAAGCCAGAAGTAGTAAAAGGTGTGAGTGACAAAATCAAGATGAAATGGAAGGAAGCCAAATTTCATTTTGACAATACTGCCAAACCATTGCCAGAACGACCATCAAGTAGGCCATTAGGCTGCTGAAGATGAGGTTCAGCCGCCTCGATTGATCTGATGGGGCCCTGCTGAATGTCCTGTCAAGGGTCTCATTTGTCATGATGGTCTGCTGTACTCTGCAAAATCTAGCCCAACAGAGAGGGGAGGCTTTACATAAGCAAGATATCCCTGAGCAATATGCCTGGGACAAGGAGGATGCAGAGGAAAGACAGGCACAAGCAGCATTGGATAATGATAACATGGCGATGGAGGGCAGACATGTTTAGCGACATTCCAAGGAGGCAAAAGACAACCTCATAATGGCCCACTTTCAACCACCCTGATGTCCACTCACTAAGAATCCAATTAAGACTTACCTTCATGTATGTAGGCTGCCATCTTCTTTCCATCCTGTGTTCCCTGAATGCCGACCAGCTGCAATGCACACTAGTGCCCATGGGAGAACATATGTTAGTGAGGTCTATAGTCACATTGCCATGATAATGAGGGTTTTGGTTACGTTACCGCTTAGTGCAGTGTCAGGGTGGAAGTCAGAAGCTCAGAATTAAAGCTTGTTGGAATATGGGTTTCACACAATGATGGCTAATGATTGGCACCAAAGAACTTTTAATCAAATTCTGAAGAACATATTTACAACAGTCATGAATACCCAAGTGTGGTGAGGTGCTTTTCTTAATAAGTTTGCACTCTGACCCCTGCGCTAGCAGCTGGGCTGGAGGCAGGCTGCTGATCAGGCTGTCCCTTGCCGTGTGATGACTTTGGCGACCGTCCTCTGGGTGCCTGAGGCCTGAAGGGCCCCGGCTGCCTAAGGGTTTCCTGCACTGGTGCAGAACTCTTCTCAGTCGTCGCGGCTACTGGATCTGGGGTCACTGGTGGAGGGGCTGAGGAGCTAGTGCCCACACTCAGACTGCTCTGAAAGGAGCACCCTGATATGGAAGGCAGCCCCTTCTCCTTCCTTTCAAGGCTTGCTTGAACCTCCCTGCTCACCAGAGAAGAACAAGGAGTAGGAGAAGTCTCCAGGCTCCTAGTCCTTATCTCACCTTGCCACTGTTGAGTTTAGCTCATGGCCAAGACGATGGTGTGCAGGTCCTCACACATCTGTGGAATCTGGCTCTTCATGAGGGTCACCAAGCCCTTGATGGAGGAAGCCATGAGCTTGTATACCTGGGACAATGCAGCAATCATGGCATCGATGGATTCCTTCATCATATGCTCATGGCTCCGCCTTGCCTCTGGCATCTTCACCAGATGTTGCCTTGCCTCTCTCTGAAACTCCAGCATGTCCTGTGCTGTCGACAACAAAAGCTCGTCATGAGCCTGAGGCTCAGCATGGGCCTGGTCACCCACAGTCCTCCGACTGTCGGAGGCCTCAGCTGTCTCAGCCTCAGCCAGCTGCTCGGGCGCATGTGCAGTGCTCTCACTAACTAATGACCCTGATTCTACAGCCAAACGGTAACCCACCAATGTGAAAGTATCTGCACTGGTGGAAGGTGCAGGAGAGTCATGGGATGATGCATCCTGTGAGTGGTCCTCCCCCTCAGGCTGCAGTCACCTACGAACGCTGAGCTACATGAGAGAAGAGAAACATGTGTTAGGCTGCACATATCCCATAATGGCAAACATGCCTGAGGCGGTTCTCCATCATTCATGATTTTTTCACTGAATGGCAATAATCACTCTCTTGCACGGGGTCTCCAGTCTCCCCATCAGATATAGCGTGTCAGCCCTGACTCCCCACCAGTTCTAAAATCTCTTCCTCGGCCTGGCTTAGAGGACGAATGTCAGGAACACCTCCACCAATCCTGGCCGCCTCCTCCTGTTCAAGGCTCTCTTCTTCTGCAAGAGGAAAGATGGAGAAATTATAAATTGGCATAAGTATCACCATGATAATTCTTTTGTCATGGGCCCCTCATCCCCAAATGGGGGATCTGATATATCTCATGCTGACACACACTGTCTAGGGATTTACTGGGGGTGAGCTTTGAATGAGGGAGGTGTGTAGCCCAGATGCAGCCATGCATCTGTCAGGATGAGGTTATAACCCCACTGTCATTGTGCTGGCTGTGGCACCCTAACTAAGTTACGCACACTGCCACGTAGTCACATGCAAACCCAAAAAAGAGCATTGGAATGTAGCACACACCTTGGCTGAACGCAGGAGGTCATTGACCCTTTTCCTGCACAGGACAGTTGCATTGGGTCTCCCTATGTCTGCTGACCTCCTCTGCGATCACCACCCAGGCTTGCTTGGTCAGGCAAGAGGACCTCTTCTTGCCATCGCTGGGGAAGAGAACCCCGTGCCTTTTCCTTGCAGCTTGGAGGCATCATTGATGCTTGGGGCCACCCTTGGTCTACCCTCAGCTATCCAGTCCACTCTTCCTAGGGGGATTGGGTGGTTTGGGAAACAGTGCTGTGAATTTCTATGCCTCACAGTTGATAGAACTTCTATTGACTGCAAGGCAGGAGTGATTGCAGGGCTGGCAGGCTTTTAAAGATGGTGCCATCAGCTGACACCCTAATCAGCATCTTGCTTCACGCCCCTGCCATGTGATTTGGGGTGACAAACGCCTTCATTGTGCAAAATGGCCACCTGCTGCATAATCGCGGCAGCGCCGATGCACAGGTGACACACAGGAACGCCACCCTTTTCCGGGCCAGCCATCAGTCTCAGCGGTGGGCTCATTAAATTCAGCCCAGTGAGTGCAAGATTGAGGGGAGAGTCAAGCAGTGACCTGCAGGAACTCACAGTTTTAATGTGGAGCCACAACAAACATTCTTGCTTTTTATTACCTTTTTAGTAGCAGCCTCCACTAGTCCCTTTAAGGACCACTGTTTGATCTGCCTTAGCACCGAGAAAACTGACCGCCGCCTGCATGGCACCACTGCAATCAGTCACAATCCATTTATCAAAGAGGCCTGAAACATTAGGGTCTCCATTTGCATACCTAACTGCCCCATCGCTTGTTTCAGGCAAGCTCCCTCATTTAGTATATGCTGTTCTCCCCATGTGGACTGAGCTTTAAATGTCTATTTTTCGTCCGAAAATCAGATGGTGTGCGATCGACTTTGCCTTAAGTCCAACATTCGAAGAGCAGCCCAATTACGTCAAAGTAATTTTCACTCACAATGTGCCTGCAAAAGGTAACTTTTTCAAATGTTCTCATACCGAAATAGAAACAAACCTTTGCTTCCACTTTATCCAGCTCAAATGCACTCAGGGATGAAGCAGCATCATTCAATGGGTGAATCATTGCAGCAATACCTCCAGACATGTCTACAATTGCCAAGATAAAAATGTATAATGTAAGCTGTTCAGCAAGGTGTAAATTGGAACACAACAGATAGATGACGGCTGCATGACTCAGTTACAAAGGTCAGCAAGAACGTTGCTGCAATGCAGAGATATTGCCACCTCCTCCTAATCAACCGCACAATGATTAGGTGATCGAGTGATTTTCATGTTACTAGTAATTATGATGACATTTTCTTACTGGGAAATTTATAAAGCCCATTGCCAGAAAGATGTTACAAGGTCTTGCTAATCTTTAGCCATTAATGACCTTCATTTTCTTCATAGCCAAATAAAATATTGAAATATTTTTGCTCTGCTTTCTGAAATAGCAGTTAGAAATATAGTCATGTAAATATTTCATTTGTCTGTTAAGAGAAGTCCACCCCAACAGCCACTGAACCTATGTAGAATCCCATCACAACTCCAGAAGACAATGAAATAGCCTTAATATCTGGAACTCACTGCCTATGAGTGTAGTGGAAGTGAAGATAATTAATGATTTCAAAAGGAAATTGGGGGAATGGAATTGAGTAAATTGCTCTTTCGGAGAGCCGATGCCGACACGATGGGCCAAATGGCCTCCACAGTACTATAACAAATCTGTGATAGGCACTTGAGGGGAATAAACTTGCAGCACTACAGGGATAGAGCAGGGTAATGGGACTGAGGATTGCTCTACACAGAGACATGGACCCAATGGGCCAAATGGCCTCACTCTGTGACGTTATGACTCTATGACAGATGTGGGGCTAGAAATTCAAGAGCCCTGTTTTTTAGGTGTGTGGGTCACAATTCACAAGCTGCTCACAGTGGTTCTAAACCTCATTTCCGTGATTGTAGAGTGGCCTCAAGCAGCTGTCGTGCCGAACTGCTATTTTTAAAATTATTTCATGTGGTTATCGTGTGATTGGTAAAAACTTTTCATTCCTTTTTCATTTAACTAAGTTAAGCTTATGATTAAAAATGGCAGGAGATCTCAGACCCGTGTCATGCTCCTCTTGCTCAATGTGGGAGCTCAGGGACGCTGCTGATGTCCCTGACTCCTTCACGTGCAGGAAGTGTGTCCAATTGCAGCTCTTGTTAGACCGCATGACGGCTCTGGAGCTGCGGGTGGACTCACTTTGGAGCATCCGCGATGCTGAGGAGGTCGTGGATAGCACGTTTAGCGAATTGGTCACACCGCAGATTAGGATTGCTGAGGGAGAAAGGGAATGGGTGAACAAAAGGCAGAGAAAGAGCAGGAAGGCAGCGCAGGTGTCCCCTGCGGTCATCTCCCTCCAAAACAGGTATACCGTTTTGGATACTGTTGAGGGAGATGGCTCACCAGGGGAAGGCAGCAGTAGCCAGGTTCATGGCACCGTGGCTGGCTCTGCTGTTCGGAAGGGCGGGAAAAAGAGTGGAAGGCCTATAGTCATAGGGGATTCGATTGTAAGGGGAGTAGATAGGTGGTTCTGTGGTCGAAAATGAGACTCCCGAATGGTATGTTGCCTCCCAGGTGCACGGGTCAGTGATGTCTCAGATCGGCTGCAGAACATTCTGAAGGGGGAGGGTAAACAGCCAGTTGTCGTTGTGCACATAGGCGCCAATGATATAGGTAAAAAACGGGATGAGGTCCGACAAGCAGAATTTAGGGAGTTAGGAGCCAAGTTAAAAAGTAGGACCTCAGAGGTAGTAATCTCCGGATTGCTACCAATGCCACGTGATAGTCAGAGTAGAAATGAAAGAATAGTCAGGATGAATGCGTAGCTTGAGAGATGGTGCAGGAAGGAGGGGTTCAGATTTTTGGGACATTGGGACCGGTTCTGGGGGAGGTGGGACTATTACAAATTGGATGGTTTACACCTGGGCCGGAGGGGAACCAATGTCCTTGGGGGTGCTTTTGCTAACGCTGTTGGGGAGGGTTTAAACTAATGTGGCACGGGGATGGGAACCAAATGAGGAGGTCAGTGGACAGTAAGGAGGTAGTAACTAAAGCCTGTAAGGAACCAGATAATGAAGTCAGCGTGACTAAGGGGAAGAGTAGGCAGGGAGCAGATGATGAACGCAAAGGGACTGGTGGTCTGAGGTGCATTTGTTTTAATGCAAGAAGTGTAGTAGGTAAGGCAGATGAACCTAGGGCTTGGATTAGTACCTGGGAGTATGATGTTATTGCTATTACTGAGACTTGGTTGAGGGAAGGGCATGATTGGCAAATAAATATCCCAGGATATCGATGCTTCAGGCGGGATAGAGAGGGAGGTAAAAGGGGTGGAGGAGTTGCATTACTGGTCAAAGATGATATCACAGCTGTGCTGAAGGAGGGCACTATGGAGGACTCGAGCAGTGAGGCAATATGGGCAGAACTCAGAAATAGGAAGGGTGCGGTAACAATGTTGGGGCTGTACTACAGGCCTCCCAACAGCAAGCGTGAGATAGAGGTACAAATATGTAAACAGATTATGGAAAGATGTAGGAGCAACAGGGTGGTGGTGATAGGAGATTTTAATTTTCCCTACATTGACTGGGATTCACTTAGTGTTAGAGGTGCAGATGGAGCAGAATTTGTAAGGAGCATCAAGGAGGGATTTCTAGAGCAGTATGTAAATAGTCCAACTCGGGAAGGGGCCATACTGGACCTGGTGTTGGGGAATGAGCCCGGCCAGGTCTTTGAAGTTTCAGTAGGGGACTACTTTGGGAATAGTGATCACAATTCCGTAAGTTTTAAAATACTCATGGACAAAGACGAGAGTGGTCCTAAAGGAAGAGTGCTAAATTGGGGGAAGGCCAACTATACCAAAATTCGGCAGGAGCTGGGGAATATAGATTGGGAGCAGCTGTTTGAAGGTAAATCCACATGTGATATGTGGGAGGCTTTTAAAGAGAGGTTGATTAGCGTGCAGGAGAGACATGTTCCTGTGAAAATGAGGGATAGAAATGGCAAGATTAGGGAACCATGGATGACAGGTGAAATTGTGAGACTAGCTAAGAGGAAAAAGGAAGCAAACATAAGGTCTAGGCAGCTGAAGAAAGAAGAATCTTTGAAAAAATATCGGGAATGTAGGACCAATCTGAAACGAGGAATTAAGAGGACTAAAAGGGGTCATGAAATATCTTTAGCAAACAGGGTTAAGGAAAATCCCAAAGTCTTTTATTCATATATAAGGAGCAAGAGGGTAACTAGAGAAAGGATTGGCCCACTCAAGGACAAAGGAGGAAAGTTATGCGTGGAGTCAGAGAAAATGGGTGAGATTCTAAACGAGTACTTTGCATCGGTATTCACCGAGGAGAGGGACATGACGGATGTCGAGGTTAGGGACAGATGTTTGATTACTCTAGGTCAAGTCGGCATAAGGAGGGAGGAAGTGTTGGGTATTCTAAAAGGCATTAAGGTGGACAAGTCCCCAGGCCCGGATGGGATCTATCCCAGGTTACTGTGGGAAGCGAGAGAGGAAATAGCTGGGGCCTTGACAGATATCTTTGCAGCATCCTTAAACACGGGTGAGGTCCCGGAGGACTGGAGAATTGCTAATGTTGTCCTCTTGTTTAAGAAGGGTAGCAGGGATAATCCAGGTAATTATAGACCGGTGAGCCTGACGTCAGTGGTAGGGAAGCTGCTGGAGAAGATACTGAGGGATAGGCTCTATTCCCATTTGGAAGAAAATGGGCTTATCAGTGATAGGCAACATGGTTTTGTGCAGGGAAGGTCATGTCTTACCAACTTAATAGAATTCTTTGAGGAAGTGACAAAGTTGATTGATGAGGGAAGATCTGTAGATGTCATATACATGGACTTCAGTAAGGCGTTTGATAAGGTTCCCCATGGTAGGCTGATGGAGAAAGTGAAGGCGCATGGTGTCCAAGGTGTACTAGATAGATGGATAAAGAACTGGCTGGGCAACAGGAGACAGAGAGTAGCAGTGGAAGGGAGTTTCTCAAAATGGAAACATGTGACCAGTGGTGTTCCACAGGGATCTGTGCTGGGACCACTGTTGTTTGTGATATACATAAATGATTTGGAGGAAAGTATAGGTGGTCTGATTAGCAAGTTTGCAGACGACACTAAGATTGGTGGAGTAGCAGATAGTGAAGGGGACTGTCAGAGAATACAGCAGAATATAGATAGACTGGAGAGTTGGGCAGAGAAATGGCAGATGGAGTTCAATCAGGGCAAATGCAAGGTGATGCATTTTGGAAGATCCAATTCAAGAGTGAACTATACAGTAAATGGAAAAGTCCTGGGGAAAATTGATGTACAGAGAGATTTGGGTGTTCAGGTCCATTTTTCCCTGAAGGTGGCAACGCAGGTCAATAGAGTGGTCAAGAAGGCATACGGCATGCTTTACTTCATCGGATGGGGTATTGAGTACAAGAGTTGGCAGGTCATGTTACAGTTGTATAGGACTTTGGTTCGGCCACATTTGGAATACTGCGTGCAGTTCTGGTTGCCACATTACCAAAAGGATGTGGATGCTTTGGAGAGGGTGCAGAGGAGGTTCACCAGGATGTTGCCTGGTATGGAGGGCACTAGCTATGAAGAGAGGTTGAGAAGAATAGGATTATTTTCATTAGAAAGACGGAGGTTGAGGGGGGACCTGATTGAGGTGTACAAAATCATGAGAGGTATAGACAGGTTGGATAGCAAGAAGCTTTTTCCCAGAGTGGGGGATTCAATTACTAGGGGTCATGAGTTCAAAGTGAAAGGGGAAAAGTTTAGGGGGGATATGCGAGGAAAGTTCTTTACGCAGAGGGTGGTGGGTGCCTGGAACGCATTGCCAGCGGAGGTGGTAGACGCGGGCACGATAGCGTCTTTTAAGATGTATCTGGACAGATACATGAATGGGAAGGAAGTAAAGAGATACAGACCCTTAGAAAATAGGCGACATGTTTAGATAGAGGATCTGGATCGGCGCAGGCTTGGACTGCCGAAGGGCCTGTTCCTGTGCTGTAATTTTCTTTGTTCTTTGTTCATGGGATATGGGCATCACTGGCCAGGCCAGCATTTACTGCCCATCCTGAATTGCCTTTGAGAAGGTCGTGGTGAGCTGCCTTCTTGAACCGCAGCAGTCTTTGGGGTGTAGGCACATCCACAGTGTTAGTAGGAAGGGAATTCCAGGATTTTGACCCATAAACAGTGAAGGAATGGCGATATAGTTCCAAATCAGGATGGTGTGTGGCTTGGAGGAGAACTTTCAGGTGGTGGTGTTCCCCTGCATCTGCTGCCCTTGTCCTTCTAGGTGGCAAAGGTCACTGGTTTGGAAGGTACTGACGAAGGAGGTGTGGTCAGTTGCTGCAATGCATCTTGTGGATGGTACACACTGTTGCCACTGTGCATCGGTGGTGAAGAGAATGAATGTTGAAGGTGGTGGATGGGACGCCAATCAAGCAGGCTACTTGATCCTAGATGGCGTTGAGCTTTTTGAGTGTTGTTGGAGCTGCACCCATCCAGGCAAGTGGAGAGTATTCCATCACACTCCTTATTTGTGCCTTGTAGATGGTGGACAGGCATTGGAGAGACAGGAGGTGAGTTACTCGCTGCAGAATTACTAGCCTGTGACCTGCTCTTGTAGCCATGGTATTTATGTGGCTGGTCCAGATAAGTTTCTGGTCAATGGTAACCTCCAGGATATTGATAGTGGGGGATTCAGCAATGGCAATACCATTAAATGTTATGGGGAGATAGATAGATTCTCTCTTGTCTGAGATTGACATTGTCTGGCACTTATGTGGTGCAAATGTAACTTGCCACTTATCAGCCCAAGCCTTGATGTTGTCCAGGTCTTGCTGCATCTGGACACGGGCTGCTTCAGTGTCTGAGGTCTGATGATGGAGGGAAGGTCATTGATGAAGCAGCTGAAGATGGTTGGGCCTAGGTGTTATGTTGCAGCTGTGGTATACCAAGGCTATCCAGGACAAACACGTCTGCAGAAAGAGTAAGCAGCTAGATGAATTCTGGGTCAGGATCATTAATCTGGAAGCCATACTGCAAACAATGTGCAACATAAGGTGGGGCGGGGTGGGGGGAGAAATGCCTGGACATTTTGTTCTGGAAGATGGTCACACCTCTTAGAACAGGTCATCTGTCTTGGCCGGCAGTGAGGGACAGAAGGATGTGACCATGAGTGAGGCAGGTAATGGAACAAAGCAGACAGTGCTGGAGGAGCCTCAGACTTCGCAATTGTCAAACAGGCTGAGGTGCTCTCAACCTATGTAGATGAAAGTGAGGTCTGCAAGGTGGATGAGCAGACTGGCCATGGCATTGTGGTATGGGAAGCCATTCAAGTGGAGGGAACAAAAAGGAATGTAGTGTTAGTAGGGGAAAATATAGTGAGGGGGATTGACACTGTTCTGTGCAGCCGAGAGCGTGAGTCCAGAAGACTGGGTTGCCTACCCGGTGCCAGGGTTCAGGACTTCTGCTCAGGGCTGGACAGGAACTCAGAGTGGGAGGGGGAGGATCCAGTTGTGATGGTCCATGTAGGTACCATTAACATAGGTAGGACTCGGAAAGAGTTTCTGTTTAGACAGTATGAGGAGCTAGGCACAAAATTGAAAAGCAGAGCCTCAAGGGTAATAATCTCAGGATTATCACATCTCCCGCTTTGAATTTTGGGATCAGTTGAGTAAATGTTAACAATTCAGTACCCAGCCCTGAATTATGATCCTCCATATTGGCCATGCTTTCACAGGGGTTACTCTGTCACCCCCCTAGTTAACTCAAGCCACATCAGCTCTCTCTCCTTGCATTCCTTCTGGAAAGTTCTTTCTCTTTCTCTCTCCTCTCTCTCTCTCTCTCTCTCTCCTGTCTCTCTCTCTTTCCCTGTCTTCTAAATCAAGTTTCCTCTGTTCCAATCGTATTCTTTGCTAGCAAAACCCTGTCGGAGTCTATTTCTAACCCTGTTTCTGCTTCTTCAGGTTCAAGGGAAAAATAGTTGGTCATTAGTTTTAGGAGGTCAGACTTTTTAATCTTGGCCCGGACAGTGATCCCACACTGCTCAGCCATTTTTCTCAACTCCTCCATAGACAGTACTTTTAATTTATCCCAAGTTACTGGAGTTGCTGTCTTCAGTCGCAGACATGTTAGCATTCTAGCACACACAACCACAAGAAAACCTGTATTGAAATCTTTTCTCTTTTTGATTGGGATCAATTTGACTTCCCACTTCCAATTTCTCATTTGTCTATGGGTCGCAACCGGATGCTAGCCCCCACATTTCTGTTACCACCAGGTGAGAAAGGGGTCTAGGGCCTCAGCCTTTTCCTGGTTTGGCCATAGCAGGGTTTAATTTTTAAAACACTATTTTTAGCTTCCCCTCAGTGAATCCTTGCTCATTGCTCGCTAATTGTAATGGAAAAGAAATCAACCAGATAGGTTTTCTTAGACGTAAACAAGAAAAGTGTAAGTTTGTTAACCTTGAAACTATAATTGGGTTAAAACTAAAAAAAATACGTGATGCGACCACGCTAGCATGCACACGCGGTAAACACAATCACAGGTAGAGACAGAAAAGGAGAAAGAATCAAGGAGAAAGGTTTGAAGCAATAGCTGGAATTCATTGACTGTCTTTTGAGTTCGATGTAAAGTCTTTGGTTGCAGTTAAATCTTGCCATGTAATTGGGGCCCAGTACACACTTTCAAATTTGTTCCAATGGTTTTCTGTCTTCTTGAAGTCCAGTTGCAATTTCTTCTATCATGAGGGAGAGAGAGAGAGACAGGGAGATGCTGTCTTCCTTCAAGTTCAGTTGCAGTCTGACTCAAACTGTTCTGTGAACACAATTAAAACCAAATCTTGGCCAGCAGGCCAGTCATGTGATAGCTCTTTTTTCTAGGACAACCCGTACGGCGAGTTTTGTTGATTCTTTCAATCTTAGTAGACATCCTCAGCAGGGGGCTGGAATGCTGACCTTCACACATTCAATGTCTGGTGATCAAAATCCAGTTGGTTAATTGAATCAGGGAGCAGTTCCATTGTCTTCTCCAGGCAACTGTCTCTTAGAATGCAAATGTTTCCAGACACATTTTTAGTCCATAAGAGTTTAAAATTTATGTTCCATATGACAAAATGAATATGCTTTATTCTTGGCAGGTGGGGTTTCCATCATAAGATGAAGAGCAGTGAGTGGGCCGCACCCATTGTGGTATTTAAAAAAGCAGACAGGTCCATTTGGAGTTGTGGACATTATAAACAAACAGTAAATAAGGTGATTGAAAGTGAGACTTACCCACTGCCTAACAGTGAAGATTTGTTTTCTAATTTGCCAATTGGAAGGTGGTAAATCAGACAGATCTGTCAAATACATACTTGCAATTAGAATTAACTGCTAAGAGTAAGGAATTGCTTACCATTCATACACACAAAGGGTTGTACCAGTATGAATGGTTACCATTTGGGGTGTCCACTGCCCCTCCAGTTTTCCAGACCACCAAGGATCAGGTACTAAGTGGGAGGAAAGCAATGTGCTGCTTCTTAGATGACATTCTAATTAGCAGTAAGAGAGTGGAAGAGCAGATTGTAAGGTTGAACAAAGTTCTTGATCGACTTCAAAGTATAGCATCAAAGCAAAAAAGCACAAGTGTTGCTTCATGGTGTCAAGAGTAATGTACCTCGGTCACCAAATAGAAGGTGAAGATATCCAACCCCAACGCAGGGGAAAGTTCAGGGGATTTTGAAAGCAAAAAGACCAGTGGACAAAGAAGAGCTTAGAATGGCACAGTGGTGCAGTGGTTGGCACTGCAGCCTCACAACTCCAGCGACGCGGGTTCAGTTCTGGGTACTGCCTGTGTGGAGTTTGCAAGATCCTCCTGTGACCGTGTGGGTTTCTGCTGGGTGCTCTGGTTTCCTCCCACAGCCAAAGACTTGCAGGTTGATAGGTAAATTGGCCATTGTAAATTGCCCCTAGTGTAGGTAGGTGGTAGGAGAAAGGTGTGGATGTAAGATTAGTATAAATGGGTGGTTGTTGGTCAGCACAGACTTGGTGGGCTGAAGGGCCTGTTTCAGTGCTGTATCTCTAAATAAATAAACATTCATAGGATTGCTGTTTATTATTCTAAGTTCATCCCTGACTTAGCTGACACATTTGCACCACTGTGTAAACTGCACAAAAACTGAGTTGTTTGGGACTGGTCTGTAGTGTGTCAGAAAGCATTTGAAGATGTGAAGAAAGTTCTGATCAGTGATGCTGTTTTGGCCCACTATGATTCCAAGAAACAACTGGTTTTTGTGTGTATAAATAAAAGCAAAATACTGCGGATGCTGGAAATCTGAAATAAAAACAGAAAGCGCTGGAAATACACAGCAATTCTGGCAGCGTATGTGGCAAGAGAAAAACAGTGTTAATGGGCTGAATTTTACTTGCTCACCGCCAATGATGTGGAGGATGCAGGTGCTCTGTCCCCGGTAATGGCGTCTGGCACCACTGCGCAGGCGCTGGTGGCATTTTCAAAGGGCTTCAAGCCCTTCTATTCAATTTTAATTTTTAAAGCTACAGGCAGTACAAATTTAATTTTAAAAATTTAATTAAAGATTCAAGCTCCTTTCCCAAACCCTCCCCCCCATGACTACACAACGTATTACTTGCCCTCTCCCCCCAAAAAAACTTACCTTGCGATCCCAACCTTTCCCCCACCAAAGTTTATAAACTATGAACTTTACCCCTTCCCACCACCCCCTAGATCAATCCAAAACATTTCACCCCACTTCCGTATCCCCACCCCCCGCCGTGAAAACTTACCTGCTCCCCCCTCCCAATCAGTGTTCCGCCTTGAATCGCTGAACGGAGATCCAAAGGCGTGGGAGTCCCGGCAACCTGTCTGAATATTGCAGCGGGACGGCCGGCGGGAGCAGGTAGGTCATTAATTCATTAATTTACATTCATTGAAATATTTAGATTCTGCTCCTGTTGCTGAGTGGTGGGGTATTGGGCGTGGGGGCCACAAGGCCCCGCCACTGCTGGTAATATGGGGTGGGGCTTTCCCGGCATCAAGGCCCTTGGCGGGCCTCTCCTGGAGGCATTTTTTGGGCTCCCCCACCGCAACCCTAACGTCGGCAGGGGGGGCCATTAAAATTCACCCCAAAGATTCAGGTCTATGACCTTAAATCACAATGAGTAATGGGTAGTGTGTAATGCCTCACCACAAGGCTTAAGGATGGTGTTATCTCACATAATGGAAGATGTTGTGGAGAGGTCTGTAGCATATGCTTCACGTCGGTTAACAAAGTCAGAGCAAAATTATTCACAAGTTGAGAAAGAGGCATTAGCCATCAAATATCATGTTAGAAAGTTCCACATGCTACGGTAGGAAATTCATTTTGTTAATTGACCACCAAACGCTTACTTTGGTTCAAAGAAGGCGGTACCATCCCTAGCAGCAGCACGACTTCAGAGGTAAGCGTTGATTTTGATCGCCTATCAGTACGATATTAAATATAGTGAGTCAGCAGATCATGCTAATGCGGACATTCTTTCAAGACTTCCTGTGAAGCCTGATTCATTCTTAGCCACAGAGTTACAAATGTCATGCCAGTATCTGCCAGAGAAGTTAGTGAATTATCTCACAGGGATGTGGTGCTCAGTAATGTGCTAAATGATGTTATGAATGGCTGGCCTAAACAGTGTGATGATGAGAAACTACAGGAGTATTGCACATGTAGAAATAAACTGAGTGTAGATCAAGGCTGTCTCAGTTGGGGTTTAAGAGTCATTATTCTGCCAAGATTTAGAGAGAGATTGTTAAAGGAACTAGATCAAGAGTACACAGGGATAGTCCATATGAAAGTAGTAACAAGAAGCAGTTTTTGGTATCCAAAGGTAAACAGATATATTGAAGAATTGGTGACAAGATGTGAAGTGTGTCTCAGAATGAGAAATGATCCACGTAAAATTCCTTTCATTCCATGGTTAAACACAAATTCGATGTATTTGAAGTGAAAGGGAAAGAGTACATTGTTTTGATAGATAGCCATAGCAAGTGGATAAATTTTGAGTTTACCAATACCACAAGTGTCAAAACTGTTGAGGTTATGAGAAGTTGGTTTGCAATTTATGGATTGTCAGAGGGGCTGGTGTCAGACAACGGCCCGCAGTTTACATCAGAAGAGTCTGGAATAATTCGATTCACTCCACGTGATATCAGGAAATGACTGAAGGCACTGGATACTGCAAAAGCTATGGGCCCAGACAATATTCCAGCAATAGTACTGAAGACCTGTGCTCCAGAACTTGCCACGTCCCTAGACAAGCTCTTCCAGTACGGCTACAACACTGGCATCTACCCTGCATTGTGGAAAATTGCCCAGGTATGTCCTGTACACAAAAAGCAGGACAAGTCCAACCCGGCCAATTACCGCTCCATCAGCCCACTCTCAATCATCAGTAAAGTGATGGAAGGTGTCATCAACAGTGCCATCAAGTGGCACTTGCTTAGCAATAACCTGCTCAGTGACGATCAGTTTGGGTTCCGCCAGGGCCACTCAGCTCCTGACCTCATTACAGACTTGGTTCAAACATGGACAAAAGAACTGAACTCAAGAGGTGAGGTGAGAGTGACTGCCCTTGACATCAAGGCAGCATTTGACTGATTATGGCATCAAGGAGCCCTAGCAAAACTGAGGTCAAAGGGAATCAGGGGGAAAACCCTCCGCTGGTTGGAGTCATACCTAACGCAAAGGAAGATGGTTGTGGTTGTTGGATGTCAATCATCTGAGCTCCAGAACATCACTGCAGGAGTTCCTGAGGGTCGTGTCCTGGGCCCAACCATCTTCAGCTGCTTCATCAATGACCTTCCTTCAATCATAAGGTCAGAAGTGGGGATGTTCACTGATGATTGCACAATGTTCAGCACCATTCGTGACTCCTCAGATACTGAAGCAGTCCATGTAGAAATGCAGCAAGACCTGGACAATATCCAGGCTTGGGCTGATAAGTGGCAAGTAACATACGTGCCACACAAGTGCCAGGCAATGACCATCTCCAACAAGAGAGACTCTAACCATCTCCCCTTACATTCAACGGCATTACCATCGCTGAATCCCCCACTATCAACATCCTAGGGGCTACCATTGACCAGAAACTGAACTGGAGTAGCCATATAATACCGTGGCTACAACAGCAGGTCAGAGGCTAGGAATCCTGAGGTGAGTAACTCACCTCCTGACTCCCCAAAGTCTGTCCACCATCTACAAGGCACAAGTCAGGAGTGTGATGGAATACTCTCCACTTGCCTGGATGAGTGCAGCTCCAACAACACTCAAGAAGCTCAGCACCATCCAGGACAAAGCAGCCCGCTTGATTGGCACCCCATCTACAAACATTCACTCCCTCCACCACCGACGCACAGTGGCAGCAGTGTGTACCATCTACAAGATGCACTGCAGCAATGCACCAAGGCTCCTTAGACAGCACCTTCAAAACCCGCGACCGCTACCAACCAGAAGGACAAGGGAAGCAAATGCATGGGAACACCACGACCTGCAAGTTCCCCTCCAAGTCACACACCACCCTGACTTGGAACTATATCGCCGTTCCTTCACTATCGCGGGGTCAAAATCCTGGAACTCCCTTCCTAACAGCACTGTGGGTGTACCTACCCCACATGGACTGCAGCGGTTCAAGAAGGCAGCTCACCATCACCTTCTCAAACGCAATTAGGGATGGGCAATAAATGTTGGCCTGGCCAGCGACGCCCACATCCCAAGAATGAATTAAAAAAAAAATTCTGAGTAAGAATGGAGTCAAACACACTCTAATACCACCATATAATCCAGCATCGTATGTTGTTACAGAACAGAGTGTTCAGATTGTGAAGAGGTCTTTGCTCGGGAACAAGCTAGGCAATGATTCCCATGTTTCCCTTCGACACAGGCTAGGCAATTTTCTCTTCTCTTACAGAATAATCCCATAGTCTACAACAGGTTGCTCACCTTCTGAGTTAGTGTTTAAACATGATCCTCAGACAAGGTTTAGTTTGCTTAAATAAAAGCAAAGTACTGCAGATGCTGGAAATCTGCAATAAAAACAGAAAGTGCTGGAAATACTCAGCAGGTCTGACAGCATCTGTGGCGAGAGAAACAGGGTTAATGTTTCAAGTCTGTGACCTGACATCCACAGCAAAGTAAGAGAAAAGCAATTCAAAGTAAAGGTGAGTCATGATACAAGAGGCATGAAACTCAGAGAGTTCAGTGCTGGTCAGAAGGTCATGGTGAAAAACCACTGAGGTGGTAAGGAGAAGTATCTGTTTGGAGTTGTTGTAAAGAGACTAGGTGTATTCACATATCTAATGAAGATTAGAGAGAATTTCCATCAGTGTCATGTAGATCATTTGCTTGAACGACGGAATCCAATGAAAGGAGAGCATGATAACCCTCCAATAGTCCAAATTCCTCTGGCCTTCCAAAGTGGAAAAAAGAGAAAGTCACAAAGAAACTGAAAGTTTGCTGGTATCACAGAATCCACCGTTAGAGCAAAGTGAGCAAGGGGCTTTGATTAAGACTAATGAATCAATGGCACAGTCACAGCCATTCAGTGGAGTTGGTAGTTAAAGTTAGGTTTGACATAGTCAGAGATGTTGAGAAAGCAGAGTCAAGCTCTTGGAAATGGAAACTGGAGAAGATACCCAGACAAAAAGAGAAAGCCACCTGATAGGTTAATTGAGAGAATTTAGGAAGGAAAAAGCAAGAACACACTGCCTGAAGAGGCGGTGGAGCCGGGAATCCTCACAACATTTAAGATGTATTTAGATGAGCACTTGAAATGCCATAGCATACAAGGCTATGGGCCAAGTGCTGGAAAATGGGATTAGAATAGTTAGGTGCTTGATGGCCGGCACAGACACGATGGGCCGAAGGGCCCGTTCCTATGCTGTATAACTCTATGACTCTAAGTTAAAAAGGAATTGGGAAAATGGAAGTATAAGCCTACTTTTCATTCCAGGAGAGGTTAAGTATTATTATTTTTTGTTATTTTGTTTTGTCAAACAAAAGGCCATTAGAATATATGATATGTTGAAATATTTGAAGTAGTGCAGTTAGATACTGTGTGTATGCAAATGGTTCACAAAATACAAGAAACATATGCATATTGAATATATTACTTCAGGAAAGAAGTTGTTCTTTTCATTATTTCTTGTCAAATTATGATTTTCCTTATACACATACCAGGGTTGAGGCAAAGGAATATTTTTTTATGAGTAATTTACTGTGGTTGCAACCGGTCACATATATATTGGTTGTGATTACAGGAAAAACAAAAATGCAATCAAACCTGTTAAATTGCAGGTATTGTTGAGATTGGTTGAGTCATATAGTAGTGTGAGGTAATTATTTGTTTTAAGTGGGGAGGGAGTGTAGTCTATGGTAAGAGCTGATCATATTGTAATACTACCCCCTTTGTTGGAAGGAGATTTGAATTAAAGGGGGAGATGACATGGCCGATTAAGTAGAGTCTCTGTGTGAGTTATTTCCAATCCAAACACCACAATATAATTTGTCCCTTTGTGTAAATGTTCTATTAAGTATGTTTAACTTTTATATGTATCCCAAGATCAATCATAATTAGCAGTACACAAAATAATATTTCAACAGATTGACTGAGGTTACCTTCATGGATCGAAAGAAAACAGATTTGAACATTTTCCTTGGAAACTTGTGCATAAGACACAACAGATTCAAACACATTTAATGAAATGGACATGTTTGTTTTGACAAAACAGATATCATAGGTGTAAGAATGCCTGACCAAACTTTAGAAGACAATGGGCTGGAGTTTGTTGAGCTCCCAATGTCAGGCTCCGTGGCGGGGGGGATGCCGGAAGATTGCACTGGCAGCGGCTCGCCATGGAGCCAGATGCCGGGATTGCCAGGCCCGAACTTCCCGGCAGTGGCGAGGCTCTGTAGTGGACCCCATCCCCCAGCCCCCACCCGCCGCTTGGGATGGGACCCAACTTTATATATTTAAATAAAGGATAGGTATACATTTACATACCTTTCACAGCGATCTTGCAGGCTATCTGCAATCTTCCATGCAAAGGTCGGCACTCATTCGCTTTCACTTTCCCGTCCAGGGAAAGCTGCGCCACCGAGGTGGGGAAGGGGGTAACTTAGGATTTTTATTGAAGTGGATGGGGTGGGGGGGGGGGGGGTCAACTCTGCATTTCTAGTGTAGTGGGGCGGTGGGCAGGGGGTGACCTCTGCACTTTGTGCAGTTGTGGGGGAAGGTAAAATATTAAATGTAAGTGATTTGTGGGCGGGGAACGGGGCAGCCATTTATTTTCTTTGTATTGGGGTGGGGGGAAGGGCCAAAAGTCAATTTACAGTGTATTAGGGGGTGGGGTGGTATATCGGCTTCAACTGTGCAGATCTGACAGCCCTTTAAAAATGGCACCAGCACTTACGCAGAGGCAGCTGACGCTGTTGCCAGCATTGCACAGGCCACCCCCGCCATGTGATTGGGGGGGGAGGGAGCGGACTGCCCTGTCTACATAGATGAGTCACCACACGGTAGAGCGCTGCGGCATGCAGCGTGTGACCCACATATGCCCTCCTGGCGGCGGGAGAGTAGAATTCAGCCCAATGAATTCAACTCACTCTAATAGAGATGTTGCTTGTACAGCCAACTGAACAATCCAGCACATTGACTGATGTTTGCAGTTTCATGTTTGACAGGCTCTCAAGGCTCATTTGTTGGAAGTACAAATATTGGTTATAGTGATTGCAGTTTAGTCTTTAGGAGTCCCTGAAATGGTCCTTGTGAATCAATTTTCTTCAGCAGCCATAAACTCTTTAACCATCCCTAGAAATGATTGATTTGTTCAAATTTCAACTCTGGAGAAAGAATTTTATTTTCAGCGATTTATTACATGCACTGGTGTAATATTATTTTCAAATGCTGGTTTTAAAGTGTCTTGCATTTGTGCTATGGTTGCATGGTGCAATACTGTTTCCTTTTACAATAGTTCATTCCAAATTGTTATAAATACTGTCACAAACATGTGCTATGCTGAATGATGATTTTTTATTCCACCGGCTGGAAACCTGAATTAATTTTTTTTAAAGAAATAAGAAGAACAGATAAAAAGTGACTGCTAGCAGCTAAAATTCCAACCGCAATTTGCATCAAAATACCCTGCATTCCAATCAAAGTGGAGACGTAGTATCTGCTCAGTCCCCAGCCAGAACAATGACCTGGGAATTTTGAGTGAACTACCTGTCCTGTCCCCATTAAGAAGACCTTAAACGCAATCACTTGGGACATTAAACTGATGGAGACAAACCGCTCAAAGGCAATCACTTGAACAATGGACCCTGGTTGAGAGAAGGGAATTCCTCGACATGAACTAATTAAGCCGTCAGAAGAAATACACACTGGGTGATGGTCATGTGATAGGCCCCATCATCTGTGTGTTTAAGCTGGTTTGTCTCTCACTGCAGATGAGCAACTAGACACTGACCAGAGAAGACCCAAGTGGGGTCTGTCTCTCTCTCTCTCTATTTCTCTCTCCAGACCACCTTGCAAGTTTTGAACCCCTGCCTGCTGGCTGCAACCATCCAGGCCTATCATTACTGCATACAGAGATCCCATGAAGGAAACCATCTGCATCGCTGTTCTCCAGGAAAACTCTGAATCTACTATCCACATCCACAAGCCAGAAGCCTCAGGGCCATTGAGTTCATCTGGAAGACAATAAAGTCACCACACTCCACAGACTGTATGCCCCTTTTTATTGCTCTGGACCCTAATCCGACCAATCTATCCCTCCCCACTCTGTAACCTATTTGTGTGTGTGTGTGTGAACCTCGAGTGTGTGCGTGAATGTTGGAGTGTAGTTTATTATTTTACTTAGATTGGTTTAAGTACAATAAAGCTAACCTCTTTCTTTGTTAAAATCAAGAAAACCTGTACGATTGGTTCTTTTATGATCACAGCGTGTAAATAGTTAAACACTCACTGAATTGGCAAGCACATTCACTTTAAAAAAGAAATAAACCCTGTTGCAGTTAAACAAGGAGAGGGACAAGAGGGGAACCCTTTGACCCCTTCTCACCTGATCGTAACAGTACTCATTCACACTATTATAACATAAAGTATTTTAATCTCAAAAATTTAGTATTTTCACTGGCTTATTAATCTAAAGTTATATAAAAATAATCAAGCAGATTCAGCAAGCAGATACATCCCAATAATGGAAGAATAGACTTGCATTGGATTGCCATGTGGTATTTTGGTAGCAATGTCTGCCAGGGAGTCAATGTGATGAAGATGACAATGTAATTTTTTGCTATGTTTAGTGTACTATATTTTCTTCATACTCAATGAAACAAGTCAAATGTGATTTATAAAAGCAAGTAAATGTTAGTGCATCCAGGTCTTAACCCATTAGAGACTAAGGGCTGAATTTTTGCCACGGAAACAGGGAACAGAAGACGGGTTTGTTTTCAGGTCAGGTGCCCGCCTTGGGTGGGAAACTAATTAAAGTCCCAATTTTCACCAGGGTGAGTCCTTAATTGATATGGAGACAGATTCCCTGTCCACTGAGAGACAGTAGGGGGTGGGAACGGAGGTGTGGGTCATATGGGGGACTGATTCAGATTCCCCATGGCAGTCAACACTGAGGCTGCTGGTTGTCCTAAGGGAGAGATCTGCGGAGTATGCCAAAGCCTTCTGCAGCCCCAGAGGAAGAGGAGGGAGGTCATCTTCCAGGAGGGTGGCAGGAGGAGGCCACCAGGTCATGCGGCGCACTGAATGAGTCTCTAGGGCATCTTCATACTGTCTCTGTCTACTGTTTTCCTCTCTTTGCACTGTATAAATGATGACACTTTAAGCCAGATGCCTGGGACTACTTTCATTGTTGCTGTGACTGGAGAAGTGGTATGAGGTGGTGAAAGAGGTAATGGGATCCCTCATGGTGAGGGTAAAGCCTCTTGACAAATGTACTTCCTTGTTGGTAAGTGATTAGATGCTCCAGGCTGCGTCTTCCATACTGTGTCAACATGGGTGAGAGGGCCTCACTTGAAATGTTCCTGAATCAGGAAATAGCTGACATTCATGGCACCCTCACGAACCCTTCACGCCTAGAGCCATGCCCGGCCATCTCATTGTGCAGCAGGGGCAACTCTTTGTTCAGCATCATCTCCCTCCACCTCTAATTGCTCGTCCTCTCTCACCTCCTGTTCCTGCTCCTACCCGGGTGAACTGTCTCCTTCCAGGGCCTCACTGTCCTCAAGATTCACACCTTTCTGGAGGGCCATGTTTTGGAGAGCGCAGATAACCACCACAATGATCAAGACCCTTTTAGCAAGGACTAGTCCCGGCACCGGAAATGCATCTTCAGAAGCCCAATGGCCTGCTCAATGATTCTCCGACTGAGCAGCTGGCATTGGTTGTATTGTGCTTCTGTCTGGGGCTGCCATAGAGGGGTGAATAGCCCTGTCTTCAAGGGATATCCCTTATCCCCTTGGATCCGTTCACGCACTTTGGAAGTTGGAATGAATATTTGAGGCAGCCTGGACTGCCGAAGGTGAAGGAGTCATGGCAGCCGAAAGGAAAGCAAGCACACACACAGAGGAAGCTCTTGTTGTGGTGGCAGACCACTTGGACGTTGAGGGAGTGGAAGCCCTTCCTCTTGATGAATCTGAGTGGGCAGTCGCTGGCTGCCTTGATGGCCACATGGGTGCAATCGATGATGCCCTGCACCAGGAGGAATCCAGCAATGGTGGCAAAACCCAATGTCCTCAGTGCCTGTAAGGCCATGTCTGTCATGAAATGAATGTACTATCCAGCTCTGACAAAGAGGGCATCAGTGACCAGTGAGATATGAGATGCCACTAAGGTCCGTAGCTGATCGTTACAGGCCACAATGATTTTGGTGGCTATTGTCAGGATATGGCAACCAGTGCTTCAAAGTACAAGATTTTTGGCGACAAGGGCACAGGTGTCTGTGATCATCTGCCTGGAGAGTCACAGTCTCCTGTGTCACTGAGTCTCAGTCATCTCCAGGTAGCTCTGTCTTCAGTGGTAGATCCTGTGGTGAAGGAATGGCTTCTGTTGCCTTCCTGCCCCTATTCCCTCTCCCTAGCCCTCCTGCTGCTTGGGGTTCCACCCTTCCTGTGGAGAGTGTTGCCCCACATTGCACACGGGCCCAAAATCTGACAGCCATACCCCCCATTGCCAGCTGTAACCTTCCTTTTGCACAGGTAGCCACCCTATTGTGATTGACAGACTTGCCCCCTCACTCTTCTGCCCCCACGATACCAGGAGTCTGACAACCCCGTTCAGTGCCTGAGTGCTGAGTTCCCACTCTCCCCACCACCTGCGCCGTGGCAAGGGCACCTCCTTACCAAATGCCAAGTCCCCCTGTGCCCCGCTAACTCTCTTATGGGGCCAGGGTAATTCCCTGGGGAAGCAATGACTGGCTCCCCACTTTGTACCTGCTTCCCTTCAGCTAATCAGCAATGGACAATGCCTGAAACCCATGTGCCCCCTTAAAAATTCAAACCTCCCTCTCAACCAACTTCTTATGTACTTTAATTGGCCCCAATTAGGAGGTGGACAGCATTGCTGTCCCACATGTCCTCTGCCCTGGTGAACATTGCCAGCCAGGAACTGTGTCTCGAAACTGACACATTGGCCAGCGTCAGTATTTTCAGGCCCCCCTTCGCCTCCATTCCTGACCACGGGGGAGCCTGAAAATTCAGCCCAAAATTTTGCAGATGGAATTCTACGAAACACTGATAGAAATCTTGAAAGAATTATACTTTTGTGTATTAAAAATGCAATTTCATATACTGGCACAGTTTTTCAGATCAGGTGCTAATTGGGTGTCTGAATTTAATTGCTGACTGCACCTAACTTTGTTTAAGTGGCTTCATTTACACAGTATGGGCTGAATTTGTGGTTTTGTCTAAGGCGGGTTTGGTGGCGTGGCGGGACGGAGAATCGCCGTGCAGCCATCCGCTGCAAAACCCAGCGCCACACCGTAGCGTTCCAATGATGTCAGAGGCGGGAAGTACCATGGTGGTAATGCTGTTTAGTATTAATTTGAATGTAATTATTTGCAATTTAATGAATGTTCTGTAATTTTGTGACTGATGTGCCGGACTCACATGCCTTCAGTTTTTTGACCCTCAAAAGCTGACGGCACTGAGGCGAGACGCCTTGGTGTCATGAAAGGGAAGGTATCCTGACCATTGTAGCATAGGGAAAGTGGGATTACTGCGGCCATTGCCACAATGCTGATTTAGGGTGTGCAAAGGGGCTGTGTGTATCGGAGCTGTGTAAGGGGCTGTGTGTATCGGGGGGTCTGCAGGGGAGCTGTAGGTATCAGGAGGCTTTGCAGAGGGGCTGTGTGTATCGGTGGGCTCTGCAAAGAGGTTCTTTTTATTGGGGGGCTCTGCAAGGGTGCTGTGTATTAGGATGGTGTGCAAGGGGACTGTGTGTATCGGAAAGCTCTGTGGGGGGAGGCGGACGCTGTGTGTATCGTGGGACCCTGCAAGGGGAGTTCTGTTTATCGGGGGGCTCTGCAAGGGGGCTGTGTGTATCAGGAGGCTCTGCAGGGGAACTATGTGCATCAGGGGGTCCTGCAAGGGGACTGTGTGAATTGGGGGCTCTGTAAGGGTAGAAGTTGTGTGTATCGGGAGTTCTGCAAGTGTAAAGGTTGTGTGTACTGGGGTCCCAGAAAGGGGCTATGTGTATCGGGGGGCCATTAGAGGGTATCATAAATGATGTTGTAATGTGTATGAGGTCTCACACAACTGGAAGAGATGGTAGACCAACATTAATCAGTCATCTTGAGGCACATCAGGCATTCGCCAAGCAAATAATGATAAGCATAATTGCCAAGGCAGGCTCATCTCTGCATCTGAAGTGATTCGAAGGCCCCAGGACACCTGCCATGGGTCTCATACACCCAGTGTTTTAGGATCCCCTTGGCATGTTGAGGCACCTCCGATGGAGGCAGGCCCAAGAGGCAGCTGCACCTGACCCTGAATCTCCATGATGAGAGCAGCAGCAGCCGGCCAGGCCAAGAAGCGTTCACTTATGCAAGAGAGCCTACAGGACTCACATTACCTACCTCCAAATGTCCAAGCGGCACTGTCAACAAAGACTACGGCTCTTCAGGGAGGCCGTCATATGGTCTTCTGCAGGGCAATTTGCAACCTCTGAGATTTGGAGATTAACCTATGCCAGTGGCCCTAAAGATTACTGTGACACTAAATTTATACCCATCTGGATCTTTCTAGAGATCCACCAGGGACATTTGTGAGGTCTCCGAGGTGGCAGTGTAGTGCTGCATCAAGGAGGTGACCAATGCCCTGCTCAAGAGGGCCGGTGACTATATGCGCTACTGGACCAACCCTGACAGTCAGGCCAAGAGGGTCATGGTTTTGGGGCCATAGCTGGATTCCCACACGTGCAAGGTGTGATAGATTGTACGCATGTGGCCATCAAGGCTCCCATGGACCAGCCAGCTGCCTTCATCAACAGGAAGGGCTTTCATTCCATCAACGTTCAACTGGTCTGCAACCACTGAAAGCGTTTCCTGCAGGTGAGTGCCGGCTTCCCAGGAAACGGCCACAACGCCGACATGCTTTGACAGTCCCAGGTGCCTCAGTTTTTCAAACTCCCGCTCTCCTTTAGGGATGGATTCTTGGGGACAGGAAATACCCATTGAAGATATGGCTTCTGATGCCTGTGAGGAACCCTTACAATGCAGCAGTGGAGAGGTACAATAATTGCCACGGCTTTACTCGAGCAACTATTGAGCAGGCCATTGGGCTCCTGAAGATGGGATTCTATTGCCTGGATCGATCTGGTGCAGTATGTCCCAGCGAGGGTCTCGCGCATTGTGGTGGTCTGCTGTGGTCTGCACAATCTAGCATTACAGAGGGGGGAGGCCTTACATGAGGTAGATATGCCAGAGTGACAAGCACCCTCCATGTAGAGGACGTGGAGCAGAGACAGGGCCAAGCAGCTATGGAAGATGATGACACAGTGAGGAGACCAGACATTTTGTGCAACCGCAAAGGCAAGAGACAACCCCATAATGACTTGCTTTCAGCCACCCTGATGTCTGCTCAATGAAAATCCAATAAAGACTGACCTTCATGAATGTAGGCTTCCTCCTCCTTCCCTTCTGTGTTACCTGAATGTTGACTAGCTGCATTGTGTGCTAGTGCCTATGGGAGAACACATGTTGATAAGTTCTTCAGTCACTTTGCCATGGTAATGAGGGCCGTGGTCACATTGGCACTGCACTAAGGAGTATGGTGGAATTCAGAGGCTCTACGCTGGTGGAAGGTGCAGGAGAGTCACGGGTTGGTGCATCCTCTAAGTATTCCTCCTCTTCAGAGGTTGACAGAATGTCCCTCTCGGGCTGCAGTCACCTGCGAATACCGACCTGCAAGATACAACAAAAATGTGTGGGTTCGGCTGCACATATGCCATTATGACAAACATGCCAGAGGTACTCTCCATCATTGATGAATTTTTCAATGTGACAATAATCATGCTCTTGCGCAGGGGCCCCGGTCTCCCTGTCTGATATAGCATGTCCGCCTTTTCTCCCCGCTAGTTCTAGTGCTTCTTCTTCTGCCTGGCTGAGAGGACATGTATCTGAGACACCACCACTGGTCCTGGCTACCTTGCTCCTGTTATGGTCCCTCTTCTCCTGCAAGAAGAGGGCTGTTACAATTATAAAGTGGCATACATTTCAACAAGAACATTCTGCTACCGTGGGCCCTTCGTCACCAACTGAGGGATGTGATGTATCTCATACTGACTTATGCTGTCATGTGATTTACTGGGGCTGAGCTATGAACGAGGGTGGCATATTTCACAGATCGCCATGCATTTGTCATGATGATTTTATAATCTCACTCCCTTTGGAATGGCAGTGGCACCCTTATCAGGTCCCACACTCTGCAGTGACACTCAAATCCCAGAAGGAAACTTTGGAGCGCAGCCCTCACCTTGGCTGAACGCAGGAGGTCATTTACCCTCTTCCTGCACTGCACCCACTTTCAGCAGATGACCCCATGGCTGCTGGCCTCCTCTGTGATCTCCGTCCAGGCTTGCTTGGCCAGACTGAAGGACTTCTTCTTGCCATCGCTGGGGAAGAGAACCTCCTGCCTTTCCCTTACAGGCTGGAGGAGAATGAGCAGGGAGGCATCACTGAAGCGTGGGGGCTACAAATGCACTGACCTCTGACATCCTGTCCAGTCTTCCTAGGGGGGGATGATTGTTGAAATTGTGAATTTCTAAACTTATCAACGAAATGAGTTTCTGTGGACTGAAAGGAAGGAGCAAATGCAGGGCTGGCAAGCTTTTAAAGCTGGTGCCAGCACCTGCTCTGTTATCAGATGACACCATGCTCGGCGTCTCATCTGCCGCTCCAACCACGTGATTGGGGTGACCGCCACCTCCATTATGTTAAATGGCCACCTGCCGCATAATCACAGCGGCACAGCCACACACGTGGCATGTGGAACTGTTGCCATTTTCCATGACCACTGCCAGAACCCGCAGCAGGCTCATTAAATTCAGCCCATATGGGTGAGCTCCCAACCCATATTGGATTGGTGTTGGAAGCTCCCCAAAACGGTGCGAGGGAAATTGCATTTAAGCAGCTTACAAGGGATGATGGTTAAAATTAAAGGAATGTGACCACATGAAAGTAAGTGACCATATATGAATGCAGAAATGTTAGTAGCCACTATGGTATTTTCAAGCTCTGCTATCTACAGAGAATATCGTTATAGCATTTCCAGATAGCACTCAGAGTGAACCCATTGTAAACATCCAATCAGGTTTACATTCATTATGACCTTATATAACTATTGCAATAAAGCTTTTATTCAAAGAGTGGAATTTTCAAATCTTAGCCCAGAGAAACAATGGGACCTGTAGTGAGTCAGGAACCCAACTGCTGCTGTAGCATCTTTGCCGTGGCTGTTTAACTCAGCCACGGCAATGGATCCCACTTCCGGGTTACCCGGCCAGAGAGCGCGGGTGGGATCATGATTCGAATCTGTAAATGAAAGTCCTCTATTTAAGGGGACCCTGGAGGGGGTCTGAACTGCTGCAGGAAATCTTGCTGGAGGAGCATCCAGAAAGGGGCAGAATGAAAGGAAGACCTGGGAAGGCAGCTCCCCAGTTCTCTGACTCTTCCCTGGAGGTCATGATGGAGGCAGTGAGGACCAGGAGAGAAGCCGTTTTTCCTGAGGACAGAATGAGAAAACTGTAATGTTTGATTTGATCTGGGTCTGTCCACTTATCAGTGTTCACTGTGTTTGATTGCTTCAGCCTATGGGTGGAGCTGAAGTGTTTGAAACTGAAACTAAAAGACACAGAGTTTGAATGTTCTACTAAACAGTGACTGTTCTGAGAAGATATTGTACAGAGATAAAGTAAGAGCTGAGGTATTTTAAAGTGCTGTAAATAAAGCAGTTGGTGATTTAATACAAGTGTGATATCTATATTGCTCTGAGATAAATCAGATATACATAATATATCCAGCAACCCAGCGTAAAAATAACAAAAATATGGCGACAAGGATGATTCAACAAAATTTAAGGTTATTCACTGGGAATGATGGATTTCGGGGTTCAAGACCTACTTGCTCACTACGGGAATGGACAGCTCAGATATAGCAGCGAACCATAAGAAAGTGACACTTGTACATTGTCCCAGAGCAGAAGGCCAGCGGGTTTTCGAGCAGCTCACAGAAGATACATCAACATTTGATACGACGGTAAGTGCTCTCAAAAATTACTTCAGACCAAAGAAACGTGTGATGATAGAGCAAAACACATTCCACCAGTGATCCCAGGGACATGGTGAGCCCATTAAACAATACGTGACAGTATTGCAGCAATTGACGGCTACAAGTAAATTTGGCATATTAACCAATGAACTAATTTGTGACCAATTCATTGAAAAGACTTCAATTCCACGAATTAGGGAATGTCTCCTCATGGAGGATGATGATTTAACCTTGAAAAAAGGCATTACCTTGGCAGTCCAGATCGAATCTGCCATGTTAGATTCATAGAGATTGAACACACATGCACCCTTAGACTCAGGGTTGCAGACACAGCTTGCCCAACGAGCTTCAGTGTAAGGGTTAAAGACAAGATGACCTGAGCAACCTCATCAAAATGTGCCCCATCACAGTCAGTTACCTTCAAACTGTGCCCAAATTGTGGAAATGCTCATTGAGTCACAATGCCTTGTCCAGTTCGAGGGAAAAAGCGTAACTCATGTTTAAAGTGGAACCATTTTGCAAAGATGTTCTTGTCATCAAAGAAAAGACTTCATCGGTTCATTTCGACCAGTTTCACAAAGTTTGAGACAGTTGCCATTTGCAATCCGTGCCGAAGTGTCACAGGAACTGAAACGACTCGAACCAGATGGTATCATTGAGCAAATCGACTCATTGCTGTGGTTATCAAATCTAGTCATTGCACAACAAAGAAATGGTGAACTTAGATTATGCGTTGACTTTAAGGCAGTCAACAAAGCTATCATACCAGACAAGTATCCACTCCTTACAATTCTAGAACCGTCAGCATCATTTCATGACTCCACATTCTTCAAAGTTGATATGCAACGGAGTTATCTTCAGATACGTCGAGACGAACAAAGCTGATATCTTACAGCTTTTGTTACCCATGAAGGTGTGTTTCAGTACTGCAGAATGCCCTATGGACTAAGCTCAGCACATAGTACATTCCAGAAGATCGTTTCTTCAGTCTTGTCGGATGTTGAGGGGACGCTCAACCTACTTCATGACATCATTGTCCACGGAAGGGACAAAACTGAAAATAATGAACGATTATTAGCAGTGCTCACTCGACTTGCAAAACAAAGTTTGACGCTAAATAAGGACAAATGCACATTTGTGTCACCAAAGATTGACTTTCTAGGTTACAGAGTGACAGCAGCTGGAGTAAAGCCTACACAGTCTCTGACCAAAAAGACACCAGCCAAGGGGAATAGGGCCTTCCTATCCACTCTATCTAGACAACTCAAAATTTTATACACTTCAATTAGGTTTCCCGTCAGCCTCCACTGTTCCAAAGAAAATAACCCCAGCCTATCCAATCTTTCCTCATAACTAAAATTCTCCAGTATAGGCAAATCTCCTCTGTACCCTCTCTAGTGCAATCACATCTTTTCTATAGTGTGGTGACCAGAACTGCATGCAGTACTCCGGCTGTGGCGAACTAGTGTCTGATACAGTTTCAGCATAACCTCCCAGCTTTTATATTCTAAGCCTTAGCTAATAAAGGCAAATATCCCATATTCCTTCTTGACCACCTTATCTATCTGTTCAGTCACCTTCAGTGATCTGTGGACAAGCACTCCAAGGTCCCTCTGTTCCTCTTATATACTTCTCAGTATCCTACCATTTATTATTGCCTTGCCATGTTAGCCTTCCACAAATGCATTACCTCACACTTTTCCAGATTGAACTCCATTTGCCACTGTTCCGTACACCTGTCTAGTCAATTGATATCTTCCTACAGTCTACAGATTTCTGAGAGGTTATGATCTGAAGTTGTTGCTCTCAAAGTTGAGTCTAGAAGCCTGTAAAGTTACTAATTTAAAGATAAGGTGCCATTCCTCGAATTCGCATTGAGTTCCACTGGAATAGTGTAGGAGGCCGAGGACAGAGAGGTCGGAGTGAGAGTGGAGCAGAGAATTAAAATAACAGGCAACTGTAAGTTCAAGGTCATGCCTGCGGACTGAACGTAGGTGTTCCTCAAAGCAATCTCCCAATCTGCCCCTCCTATGATACCTTCCCAAGCATGTGTACCATGAATATGCTTATTTACTAACACCATGCTTACCTTACATAATTAACCATATAAAGCTACAGCACATTGGCATACGAAAGGGGATTACCACGAGTAGTCAAAAGGTAAGGTTATTGAAGCCTAATGAGTTTGTTGCTTGTAGGTATATCAGGCATCAGTTTCATAAGCACTGCACATTCTGGATTTGAATCATAGAATGGTTACAGCACAGAAGGAGGCCATTCAGTCAGTCATGTCTGTGCCGCCTCTCTTCAAGAACATCTCTCTTAGTCTGACTGTCCCACTTCTACCCAGTCACCCTGCAAATTTTTTCTCTTCAGATAATTATCCCGTTCTCTATTGAAAGCCTCGATTGAATCTGTCGCCACTACACTCTCAGGCAATGCATTCCAGATCCTAACCACTCACTGCATAATAAAGCTTTTCCTCAGGAAAAAATTTGATAAATAAAGATTATTAATTCGACATCTCTCCAACTCTTGAGTCCATGGGTATGTATTAAATTAAAGTATAAGACTTATCCTGAACACAAAACTTTCAAAAGCATTCTGAAAGTCCAAGTAAACGGTGTTACGGAAAATTCCAATCTCTACTTTATCAATATTGTCATTCAAGAAGTAAGGAGGTTGGTCAAGTTCCCAAATTTCCAGAATACAATTGCTTCCAATGGAGTATACATGTCATAAATATGCTATTTTAAAAACTGTCTCCTGAAATCAATCCTAAAGTTATCTTTTACTAGTATGAACTAATTTCCTCTTGTCCTATTCACAGTTTAATTTAAATGAGTATTCTGGGATATGATCTTATAGATCGCCATAATATCATTTCTTAGACATCTCCTTTCCAGGGCATTGCGTCTACTAGGATTCCCAGATTTCTTTCAATTTCGCCAAAGCCACTGTGGAGTACATGTGTAAACCATTTTTCCATCATATGTACAATATTTCACACTACACTTCATTTGCAATTGTTCAGCCCACTTGCATATTTTATTCATTCTGTAATTTCTAGGCTGCCTCCTTCAATTCCACTGCCCCTCTAAGCTTACTTCTGACTAAAGTACAGCAATGCAGCAGCAGCAGTTCTGAGGAAATTCAGAGCTATTGGGCTGAAATTTACCAGCCCCTGACACTGGAGCATGGCAGGGGGGGCCCAGAAAATGCCTTCAGGAGAGGCCTGCCATGGGCTTCGACGCTATGAAGGCCCCACCCCATGTTACCAGCGGCAGCGAGGCCTTGTGGCAGAACCCCCCCCTCAAACCCCCACCAGCCACTCGGCAACGGGAGAAGGATCTAAATATTTTAAAAGAATGTAAATTAATGAATTAATGACTTACCTGATCCCGTCAGCTGTCCCGCTGCGATTTTCAGGTCGGCTGCTGGAACTCCCGTGCCTTCGAAACTCCATTCAGAGATCCGAGGTGGAACACTGGTTGGAAGGGGGGAGCAGGTAAGTTTTCAGGGCGGGAGTCGGGGGGGAGCGGGGTTAAGCATTTTTGATTGGTCTAGGAGGTGGTGAGAAGAGGTAAAGTTCATAGTTTATAAACTTTGGGCAGGGAAGGTCTGGATCACAAGGTAAGTTTTTTCAGAGGGAGAGGGCAAGCAATAAATTGTTCAATCAATGAGAGAGGGGCTTGAATCTTTTATTAAATGTTTTACATTAAATTTATACTGCCTGTAACTTTAAAAATTCACATTCAATGGAAGGGCTTGAAGCCCTTTAAAAATGGCGCCGGTGCCTGCTCAGTGGTGCCGGACGCAATTGCTGGGGACGGAGCATCCGCCCCTCCACGTCATCGGGGGGAGGGGGGGGGGGTGCAGTCCACCTCAGCCATGTAAATAAGCCACCATGTATAATATCGCGGCGGCTCTGCGGAGTGAAACCCGTGCGTGCACGACGCCATCTTAGAAGCTTGCCGCCGAGTAAAGTTCAGCCCATTATCTCTGGTGTTCGCTTTCTGATTTTACTAGTTACTAGTGTTTTCTTTTAATTTTTGATTCCTACTTGTATCTTTTTTGATATTAGACTACTTCCATGGACCTCCTTATTAGCTGTTACGTGCAGTTAATCTTTATTAATACTTATACTGTCTTTTTGAAAAAAACCTAAGTTTATTGATGTTCCATTTTGTTTACTTGATTGTTGAACATACCACCACTGTTGCCAAAGCTTTAGAAAACATTGCTGTCCCACGATGAAGTATTTCACTAATTTGCCAACAATCTTGCTTGAATTTGATTCCAATATTAGTCAACCCAAATAGAGTATATCGGGCAATTTTAGAAAAAGTTTCACACATCAGTGTGAAAGTGCATTGCATTTGTTTCAGCATGAATAAGATCTTGGAGCATGAACAAGAGTTGTTATCCAACAGAACAACGCTGAGGATTATTTCACTAAAATGATATGTTAAAAAGATTATTGAGCCAATTCTGATTTGTTTAAACAAGAACTGACTATTTCAAAAGGTAACCTATTTTAATGAATGTTTCACTTGTTAAAATCTAAATAACATTGTACATTTAACAGATTTGTAACATGCTGACTTGAGAACTATGGATCATAGGGCTGGATTTTATTTGATCGTTAGAAATGGGCTGAGAGGCGGCAAGGGCACACAAAATGGTGTGGTTGGCATTGTGTGACTTGCCCAACATTGTCCTGCCCCCATGTCATTTTGTCCATGGTGGGCACCATGGTGTATGCGACGTGCACTGGGAGCCAATCAAGCCAACGTAAGCCCCACTGCTGCATGGAGACACCACCAGGTAAAACCTGGTGGCAACCTAGCATGCTCGGGGAGGGGGGTGGTGTCCCTCCTCTAGGGGCAATCCATGGCTCACAGACAGCCCATACAGCAAGACACCCCCTGCCCTCACCAACCACCGCCCCACCCGCTGGCCGGGCCTGACTGACTGGCCCTAGAAAACCTGATCCCACTTACCTTGGTCCCAGGGTCACCTCCATCGATGCTGCTCTGGGCCTCCTATAGTGCTGGCAGTAGCGATTGCTCCCATTGGTGCTGCTAGTACTGATGAGCTGCTGGCCCTCCAATTGGCCAGCAGCTCTTCGAGGTGGGATTTTGTCCTTTAAAGGGACAGTGTTCCCGAAGGTGGGCATTTAATTGCCTGCCCACCATTGAATTTGGCCAGGGCTCTGATAGAGGGCTGAGGCGGAGTCACCCCCTGCCTTTCAGTCCATTGCCAAGAGCCTGTCACCAATATAAGATCCAGCCCACAGTCTCAGGGTAAGGGGTTGACTATTTAGGACTGAGATAAGGAAAAATTTCTTCACTCAGAGGGTTGTGAATCTTTGGAATTCTCTACCCCAGATGGTTGTGAATGTTCAGACATTGAGTATATTCAAGACAAAGATTGATAGATTTTTGGATACTAAAGGAGTCAAGGAAAATTCCTTCTTCTGAAGACTTGAACGCATGTGAGAGCAGTAGGGAGAAGAAGATCCCAAACAGTGTAGGTGCGAGAGCACAGCCCTGTTTCACACCACTCAGGATAGGAAAGGGGTCTGATGAGGCGCCGCTATGCTGAATTGTGCCTTTCATATTGTCATGGAACGAGGTGATGATACTTCGTAGCTTTGGTGGACATCCGATCTTTGCTAGTCGTCTGAAGAGACCACGGCTGCTGACGAGATCAAAGGCTTTGGTGAGATCAATGAAAGCAACGTAGAGGGGCATCTGTTATTTGCGGCATTTCTCCTGTAGCTGGCGACAGGAGAACAGCATGTCAATGGTGAATCTTTCTGCTCGAAAGCCACACTGTGCCTCAGGGTAGACACGCTCAGCCAGCTTCTGGAGCCTGTTTAAAACGACTCGAGTGAAGACTTTCCCCACTATGCTGAGCAGGGAGATTCCACGGTAGTTGCTGCAGTCACCGAGGTCACCCTTGTTCTTATAGAGGGTGATGATGTTGGCATCGCGCATGTCCTGTGGTACTGCTCCCTCATCCCAGCACAGGTAAAGCAGTTTGTGGAGTGCTGAGAGTATAGGAGGCTTGGCACTCTTGATTATTTCAGGGGTAATGCCGTCCTTCCCAGGGGCTTTTCCACTGGCTAGAGAATCAATGGTATCACTAAGTTCTGATTTTGTTGGCTGTTCGTCCAGCTCATCCATGACTGGCAGAGACTCGGCTGCATTGAGGGCGGTCTCAGTGACAACATTTTCCCTGGAGTATAGTTCGAGGTAGTGCTCAACCCAGCGGTCCATTTGCTTGCGTTGCTCAGTGATCATGTCCCCGGATTTAGACTTGAGGGGGTGTGATCTTCCTGATGGTTGGCCCAAAAGCTCTCTTAATGCCATCATACGTTCCTCTGATGTTTCCAGTATCGGAGGCCAGCTGAATATGACTGCATAGGTGTTTCCAGTAGTCATTTGCGCAGCGCCTGGCTGTTCTTTGTGCAGCGCTTCTGGCTACTTTGCATTCAAGTCTTCAGAAGAAGGAATTTTCCTCCACACAAGATCAGATGGCATGTTGTTCAACCTTGCCCGCCTAAGAATGAAGACCAAAGTACGGAAGGTCCTCATCAGGGAACTCCTCTTTGCTGATGATGCTGCATTAATATCCCACACAGAATAGTGTCTGCAGAGACTCATCGACAGGTTTGCGGCTGCCTGCAACGAATTTGGTCTAACCATCAGCCTCAAGAAAATGAATATCATGGGACAGGACGTCAGAAATGCTCCATCCATCAATATCACTGACCACGCTCTGGAAGTGGTTCAAGAGTTCACCTACCTAGGCTCAACTATCACCAGTAACCTGTCTCTCGATGCAGAAATCAACAAGCGCATGGGAAAGGCGTCCGCTGCTATGTCCAGATAGGCCAAGAGAGTGTGGGAAAATGGCGCACTGACACAGAACACAAAAGTCCGAGTGTATCAAGCCTGTGTCCTCAGTACCTTGCTCTACGGCAGCGAGACCTGGACAACGTATGTCAGCCAAGAGCGACGTCTCAATTCATTCCATCTTCGCTGCCTCCGGAGAATCCTTGGCATCAGGTGGCAGGACCGTATCTCCACCGCCGAAGTCCTCGAGGCGGCCAACATCCTCAGCATATACACCCTACTGAGCCAGTGGCGCTTGAGATGGTTTGGCCATGTGAGCCGCATGGAAGGTGGCAGGATCCCCAAGGACACATTGTACAGCGAGCTCGTCACTGGTATCAGACCCACCAGCCGTCCATGTCTCCGCTTTAAAGACATATGCAAACGCGACATAAAGTCCTGTGACATTGATCACAGGTCATGGGAATCAGTTGCTAGTGGTCGCCAGAGCTGGCGGTCAGCCATAAAGGCAGGGCTAAAGTGTGGCGATTCGAATAGACTTAGCAGTTGGCAGGAAAAAAGACAGAAGTGCAAGGAGAGAGCCAATTGTGTAACAGCCCCAACAACCAATTTTATCTGCAGCACCTGTGGAAGAGTCTGTCACTCTAGAATTGGCCTTTAAAGCCACTCTAGGCGCTGCTTCACAAACCACTGACCACCTCCAGGCGCTTACCCATTGTCTCTCGAAACAAGGAGGCCAAAGAAGAAAGAAGAGAAGAAAAGAAGAAAGGAGTCAAGGGATTTAGGGATAGGGCAGGAAGGTAGAGTTAATGTAGGAGACCAGCCACGATCTTATTGAATGATGGAGCAAGCTTGAAAGGCCATATGGCTTACTCCTGCTCCTCTTTCTGATGTTCTTATGTTATGTATACTCAATTAATGCCACAAGAAACATTAAAAGATAATGGCAATAGAACAGTTCCTGCATTATTATGCACATCAGTGTCATGGTACTATTGACGGCAAATGCTTGCAAAGGTATAATAAAGATCCTTTTTAAAGCAAGCTGCTGAAGAAACACGAGGAAAATGAAACTCCTACTGCCAGATCAACCTCTCAAGCAAAAATATGCAATAATCTAGACACAGGTCTCTCGGCATGTAAATTGGAGACTTTACAAACTCTTATTGATATGGTGGTTGTTATGTTTAAGCACAACATCTTAAAAATTATTTTCACAGCTCAACAATTGCTCTCATAGCTGTAGTGACCACCCTCTTTCTTTCCATTACAAAATGTCTTACCTTCACTTAACTAATATGCTACTAGTATGGTAAGTGCTCCTCTAAAATCTCTTCTTGTGTTTTTCCTAAGCCCCAAGACTGCCATCCTACACACACTTCTTTATTGTTTACTTATTGAGTTAATGGGACTCACAGTTAGATGCTCACTTAACCCCTAGGCAGTATTTTCTTTAAATTAAAAGTAAAATTGATGAGTCTGCATATATTGATGTGGTTCCAGCAACTTACTGTCACTATGATGGTGGGAGTATAAAATTGTGGTGATTATGTGACGGCAACACTTATGACCTTGCTTTTTGTATGTCAGCTTTTGATTGATAGCTCAGCAGGCTACAAGAGTGGTAACTGCGTCAATGTGCTGCTGTCCTTGGTCTTTGAGCTGAGTTTACCTTTGATTGTATCAGCACCCTGTTGTCCTTGCTCCATAATTAAGAATGAAAATTGATATTTTCTGCAGTAAAAAAAAGAGTATTGTCCTCAGACCAGCACCTAAAGATGATCCAGGTCTTCAGAAAAATCCAAATTGCACAGCCTTCATTTCTTTTAATGCCAAAATGATGTTCTGAAGAATTTCATCCAATTTGCTAAACTATGCAATAATAATTCTTAGTTGGTTATGTTGGGTATCATTATAATTCAAACACCTGTCAGCCATCAGCAACTTGCCCTCCACGTGGGACCTGTATTACTATTCATTACTGCTCATAGTTTTTTCTCATTGAAAACTGCTTCTTTAGTAAATTATATTTTTTTTTTAGAAAGTTGGATCCAGAGTGCACACACATTCATCACGTTAACCAAAAAGGGATACAATAGTGATGAATATCTGTGGTGTTTCTCCTGCTCATCTACCATAATCTCAGTAGAAAAACAGCTAAAACATTGGAAAACTGCAGCTATGCCAATAATCTCTGATTTTAAAGATAAACTTAAATTTGTTATTTCTTTATATATCACAGAAGTGAATCTTCAATTTAGAGCTGCAGTGCATTCTAGTTTTTGCAAAGAAGTTAAGTCTTCTTCCCAGAAGAGGAAGTTATCATAATGACTGACCTGCTAATGTCTATTAATGCACCACTAATGTGTATAATAGAGCTCAGGAAATATTGTACAATAATCAGGATCCTCAGTTAGGAAGTAATGAGTACATAATGTATTCTACTTATAAAAATGGACTGAATAACCTCTCAAATATTACCATTTATGATTTCCTCATACATGCAATGGAATGTATATTACCTATATTTATACATTGAAACATGAGACACAACAAAATCACAATAATTTAAAGTTGTTTATTGTATAGATGAAGGACATTTCAAAGTTCACAGAAGCAAAGACAGTTTTGTCTTTTCTCCCTCCTGTGAAGGAATCTCAGTACTTCGAGTCATGTTGAAGAGAACTCTTCATGGTATCGAAGGGATAATTGATTCCTTCATTTCATAAACTACCCATCGGTCTCTAACTAATCTGGTTACTGTCATATATAAGCTGAGTTGAACTAGCACATGTTCTAGAACTACTGTTGCTAAGACACACCCAACGGTATATTCATTAGACTGAACCAACAAATTAATCTATTGAACACAAAAGAAGTCCCTCTAGCAGTACATTCATGGATTGTGCTTCCTCAATTAAGAACTTAAAGCAGCAATTAAGGTCTTCCACAAGAAACTAGGCTAATGCTATTATTTGCAGAAATTGTAATCATCAAATAGAAATGAAAAACAAATC
Organism: Heterodontus francisci; assembly: GCF_036365525.1. Classification (NCBI taxonomy): domain Eukaryota; kingdom Metazoa; phylum Chordata; class Chondrichthyes; order Heterodontiformes; family Heterodontidae; genus Heterodontus; species Heterodontus francisci. The sequence goes on along the minus strand of NC_090375.1, from coordinate 100,681,073 downwards.
AAATAAAAGAGAATTGTTTACAAATATTTCATTCAACGTTGCATTAATGTAACTGTATTTTTAGCATCTCGATTTTCTTTTGGAAAACCAATAAACTTTCTATTTTACGTAACACAAAGTCAGTTCTGTGTATTACCATCAATTGTTGGATCATAAAGACACACAGCAGGAAGCAACAATAACAATGTTTTGTTTATTTTTAAAATCTGTCAGGCTAATGGGGAAGATTACTGTTTCCTGGTAGACTACTAATAGTTCTTGACTATTGCTGAAAAAAGAGGCATGCTATCAAAGCTTTCCGTCTTTCACTCATCAGGTCAGATGCAAAATTGCCAAATTTCAAAGGGAGCAATAACTTACGCTACATGAGAAAATGGTGCTGATTGGTTGACAAGTTGACTCTGATTGGTCGAGACGTTGCCATGGAGAATGCACCAAGAAATTATTGTCCCCCACGCTTCTGTTTAATTCAAAAAAGGGACAATGCCTGGACATGTTCCTTTTGTCCGCAGAGGACCATTGTTGAAGCAGCCACAACTGAAGCTGGTATGGCAGCAACGCTGACAGCATAGAGGATTCCCTCCATCTCCCTGTATGCAATGACCTCCCAACATCAACCTCCCCCACTAAACCGACTGCTGCTTATTGTTCCTACTGGTCTCTAGCAGCGGCCTCCCATCACCCAAAATCCCACTCTCACCCATAGGCTGGCTAGCATTTCCAGCCAGTTTAGGCAGGATATGGAAGGGGCCTATGCAGATGAGGACAGGAGTTAAAATCCACCTTAGTCTCTTCCCACATAACTCCTGACCAGCAATGAAAATCACAGGACTTGTTATGCCATGCCAAATCACTTTGTCTAGGGATAACATATACCGAGTGTAACTAACTAAGATATCAGGATGAGATGAATTGACTCATTATTTTCATACCTGCCAAAAAGGCAGCATTCATGCTGAAGGAAGATGGCTTGCCATCTTTGTTTTAAGTTTCATTTTAAACTATTAGCATGATATTAAATATGATTTTTCATACTTTTAGCTAGATATCTGTTACTCAAATCTGAAGTGCTTTACGGGAATTCTTCCAATTTCAGATCTTGCTTCAGCTCTGCTCGTTTCTTAGTATGTCCTCCAATTTTTCTTAATAATCAAAATTACATAATATGACTGCATTCATATTATCAATTCTTCTCATCACTTTAAAACTCTGAACCGTATATATTTTAAATTATTTTTTCTCCAACGAAAACAAGTTTATTTCTGAGTCTTCAATATGCCGAGTTGATGATCCATCTCGGCCTCCTCCTGAAGTTCCCAGCATCACAGACGTCAGACTTCAGCCAATTCAATTCACTCCACGTGATATCAAGAAACGGCTGAAGGCACTGGATACTGCAAAGGCTATGGGCCCTGACAATATTCCGGCAATAGTACTGAAGACCTGTGCTCCAGAACTTGCCACACCCCTAGCCAAGCTGTTCCAGTACAGCTACAACACGGGCATCTACCCTGCAATGTGGAAAATTGCCCAGGTATGTCCTGTACACAAAAAGCAGGACAAGTCCAACCCAGCCAATTACCGCCCCATCAGCCTACTCTCAATCATCAGTAAAGTGATGGAAGGTGTCATCAACAGTGCCATCAAGTGGCACTTGCTTAGCAATAAGCTGCTCAGTGACGCTCAGTTTGGGTTCCACCAGGGCCACTCAGCTCCTGACCTCATTACAGCCTTGGTTCAAACATGGACAAAAGAGCTGAACTCAAGAGGTGAGGTGAGAGTGACTGCCCTTGAAATCATGGCAGCATTTGACCGAGTATGGCATCAAAGAACCCTCGCGAAAATGAGGTCAAAGGAAATCAGGGGGGAAAACCTCCGCTGGTTAGAGTCATACCTAACGCAAAGGAAGATGGTTGTGGCTGTTGGAGGTCAATCATCTGAGCTCCAGGGCATCACTGCAGGAGTTCCTCAGGGTAGTGTCCTAGGCCCAACCATCTTCAGCTGCTTCATCAATGACCTTCCTTCAATCATAAGGTCAGAAGTGGGGATGTTCGCTGATGATTGCACAATGTTCAGCATCGTTCGTGACTCCTCAGATACTGAAGCAGTTCGTGTAGAAATGCAGCAAGACCTGGACAATATCCAGGCTTGGGCTGATAAGTGGCAAGTAACATTCGTGCCACACAAGTGCCAGGCAATGGCCATCTCCAACAAGAGAGAATTGAACCATCGCCCCTTGACATTCAATGGCATTATCATCGCTGAATCCCCCACTATCAACATCCTAGGGGCTACCATTGACCAGAAACAGGACTGGAGTAGCCATATAATACTGTGGCTACAAGAGCAGGTCAGAGGCTAGGAATCCTGAGGCAAGTAACTCACCTCCTGACTCCCCAAAGCCTGTTCACCATCTACAAGGCACAAGTCAGGAGCGTGATGGAATACTGTCCACTTGCCTGGATGGGTGCAGCTCCAACAACACTCAAGAAGCTCAACACCATCCAGGACAAAGCAGCCCGCTTGATTGGCACCCCATCTACAAACATTCACTCCCTCCACCACCGGCGCACAGTGACAGCAGTGTGCACCATCTACAAGATACACTGCAGCAACGCACTAAGGCTCCTTCAACAGTACCTTCCAAACCCACGATCTCTACCAACTAGAAGGACAAGGGCAGCAGATGCATGGGAACACCACCACCTGCAAGTTCCCCTCCAAGTCACACACCATCCTGACTTGGAACTATATCACCAGTCCTTCACTGTCGCTGGGTCAAAATCCTGGAACTCCCGAACAGTACCAACCCACCTGGACTGCAACGGTTCAAGAAGGCAACTCACCACCACCTTCTCAAGTGCAATTAGGGATGGGCAATAAATGCTGGCCTAGCCAGTGATGCCCACATCCCATGAATGAATAAAAAAAAATATAAGCAATCAGTCCTTCAAACTTCATCTATTTCATTAGTTCACAAACATAGATAAAATTGACGAATCACATGTATAAGAATGATACCAGGGATAAGGGACTTCAGTTACATGGAGAGGTTAGAGAAACAAGGATTTTTTCCTTAGAACAGAGAAGGTTAAGGGGAGATTTAATAGAGGTACTCAAAATTATGAAGTGTTTTGATAGAGTAAAAAAGAAGAAACTGTTTCCACTAGCAGGAGTGTCAGTAACCAGAGGAAAGAGGTTTAAAATAATTGACAAAAAAAGAATGATGCGGAGAACATTTTTTACACAGCTAATTGTTATGATCAGGAATACACAGCCTGAAACGTTGGTGAAAGTAGATTGAATAGGAACTTTTAAAAAGGAATTGAGTATATATTTGAAAGGAAATATTTGCAGGACCATGTGGAAAAAAACAGATGAGTGGAACTAAATGGATAGCTTTTTCAAAGAACCAGCACAGGCACAATAGGCCAAATGATCTTCTACTGTGATGTATGATTCTATCTTTCAGATTTAGTTCCTCCTTACAGCACATTCCCTTTGTCATCATGGCATGTGTAATATAATCTGCAACAGTCTGCTCATTTCACATGTACTGTCTTTCTCTCTACATCTTCCTTAACATATTACCATGTTCATACTGTTCTTTTTGCATATATCAGTAACAATTAAGAGTTTCCTTCATTTCTGTAATTCCTGTGCTGCCTCTGCTTCTTTACCATATTTTTTTTGCCTTTCTTAAGTATGCAATCTTTTCCTGATTAAATAGCCTTGGACATACCATCATGTTTTTTGTGTACAAAGGATACTTGGAAACAACCATATCAATGCAAAAAGGTCATCTGTTTCTCTATAACAGTCAACAAGAACATGCATGGTTCAGTCTTTGATAAGGCGTTTTAACATGCATTGAGCTGTTTTGGAGAAATACTGCATCAGCCACAGCAATTTTTGTCATTTTTACCAGTTAAATGGCTGTTTTAGCAGCTCAGCGGTAGTACTGTTGCCTTGAAGTCCAAAGGGCTTGGGTTCAAGCAGAAATCTGGGATTTGTGCACATAATCTAGGCTGACACTTCAGTGCTAGACTGAAGGAGTGCTGCATGGTCAAAGGTGCTGTATTTTGGATGCGGTATTAAGCACAATCTGCCCATTCAGATGAACAGAAAAGTTTTGATGGCACTGTTTGAAAAAGAGCAGAGTCTTACTCAGTATTCTGGAAAAAATTATCTCTTAATCAATAGCATCAAGAACAGATTAGCTAGTTGTTTATCTCATTGCTACTTGTGGGGTCTTGCAGTGCTCCAATTGGCTGTTACATTTGCCTACATTACGACAGTGATGATACTTCAAAAGTAAGTCATTGATTGCGCAGTACTTTGAAACCTCCTGAAGACATGAAAGGCGCTATATTTTAGTTGTTAGTTGTGTGAGAAGAGTTAAGATTGACAACTATTCTGTTATTCCTGCTAATTAAATCATCCATTGCAAAATCTCAAGCAGCCACCACTTTGTTCTGGGGGATAGAAATCCATGAAAGAAAAAGCACATGACCTATTCTTCAAAGAAAATAAAACCCTTTGTGACAAACAGTGATAGATGAAGTGACAGAATCTAATTAAGGATCTGTTTAATACATGCTGTAAAATAAACACAGCTATGAAAGGCTGATTCCGAAAGACTTCTTTTCTTATGATTAAGAATCACAATGCTCCCCTGCAACTTTAGTGATTCATAAGTCTTGCAACTCATGAACAGCATCCATAGTTCATAATCACCAGTGAAATCCTATTTGTCTTTGATTGCAACTGTTGAAGAATGGCCTCCTAAGGACTTAATACTGTGCCCAAAAAATACCATGTGTTAGATAATTTTCTGTTAGAAAAAGGTGACAAAAGGTAAATTATATAAGAAGAAAATAGGGAAATTAGAGGCAAAATTAAGCATTAAGAAATTTAAAACAATGATCGAGTGAATTATATGAACCTACAATCAGGAGCATAATATATAGTTGTCACATAGGAATATGCCATAATTTGCCAAATTAGTTTATTTTTCTATGCTGTTATGACCAGGTGAGAAAGGCGTCTAAGGTTCCCTCTCAGCCTTCACCTGGTCTTACCGTAACAGGGTTTTATTTTAAACACACTTTTTTTAACTCCCCCTCGGTGAATCCTTGTTCACTAACTTCCAATTATAAGACAAAGAAACCAGCCAAACAGGTTCACTTTGGTTTAAAGAAAAAAGGTTGAACTTTATTAAACTTAAACTTTAATTCAGTTAACGCCTACGGATATGCAATGTGTCCATGCTAGCATGCATACACGATACACACATGCAGATGGAGACAGAAAAGAGCAGAAAAAATAAAATGGAAAAGTTTGATGCAATATCTGAAGATGGTTTTGGTTACTGTTTTTCAAACTCGCTGTAAAGTCCCTATAAATTGTAGGTAGGTCTTGCTTTTCATTGGGGTCTATTATTCTTCTTAAACCTTGTTTGATGTAGGAGACTTTTCTCTCTTGAAGTTCATGTGTCCTCAGTGGGTCCAGAGGCTTGTAAGAAAGAGATGGGAGAAGACAGGCGAGGTCCTCTCACTCCAGGAGCAAAACAGTCTTTTTTTCAGTTCAAACTCTTTGTACAATTCAGAAAAATCCAGGTTGCCAAGCAGGTTAGTCATGTGACTAGCTGGTCTGACTACATCTGTTTGTGGATTCTCTTGTCTTAGTCGACCCTGGAATGTCTCTTCTTACACACAATACCTGGTACTCAAAGTCCATTGTGGGTTAAATTCGAGCAGGAAATAGCCCCTTTGTCCTTCCAAGCACTGTCTGTTAGTATGAAAATGTTTTTCATCCAAGTCTGGCAGCCCTTGTAACAGGCCTTCTCTTCTTCCCAGCAACAATTTGAAATGTAATGTCCATTTGGAGAAATTAATATGCCTCATTCTTGGCAGGTGGGGGCCCAGCACGACAATGCATTATGTTGCTGTTGAATTAATACATTTGGATTGAATGTACATTTTCTGGCAGTTTTTAGTTTTAGGTTGGAAAGAGGACACAAAGGTAGCAGATCGTGACTGAGTGCAGCTGAAAACAGAGTGTGAGCTTCAAAATTTGCTCGAGTGGCAGATTAGAAAAGAGTGGGCCTGTGAGGGAGCAGAGCCAGAGTGGCAGACCAGAAAAGAGCGAGATAGTGTATGGGTTCAGAGCTGACCAACAGTGTTCTAAAGTAAATCAAGTGTGATGACACTGGGAAGCAGGTAAGTGATTGGTTGGTGAGTATTTTTCCTTTTTTTGCATTTTTCTCTCAAATCTCAGTATTTATTAGTAGTAACAAGGTTTATTCATAGTAGCAAGGTTTATTATCTAATAGGTAGAGGAATAGCAAGCTGTTCCGACCTTTGGAGTGCCATCCTGTGCTATGTGGGAACTCCAGAACACTTCCATGTTCTGGATAACCAGTTGCAGCAGCTCAGGTTTCAGAACCTGAGCAAAAGTTGGCATCACGGCGACACATCCATGAGGTTGAGAGCTTCGAGAATAGCATACTTATAGATGTGGTCACCCCACAGCTAAAGAGTATGCAGGGGGACAGGGAATGGCTGACCGCCAGGCAGTCAAGAAGAAACAGGCAGGTAGTGGAGCCCCGTGACTGCGTCTCACTCTCCAACCAAGATCTGAATACTGAGGAAAGTGACGGTTCATCTGGGGAGTGCAGCCAGAGCCAAATCTATGGCTGGCTTAGCTGCACAGGAGGCACAAAGAAGACTGGAAGAGCAATAGCAATAGCAGATTAGATAGTTAGGGGAATAGACAGGCATCTCTGTGGCCACAGATGTGAGTCCAGGATGGTAATTGCCTCCCTGGTGCCAGGGTCAATGATGTCACTGAACGGCTTCAGAGCACCCTGAGGAGGGAGGGTGAACAGCCAGTGGTAAAGGTGCACATTGGTATCAATGATATAAATAGGAAGAGGGATGTGGTCCTGCAGTCAGAGTTTAGGGAGTTAGGTAAGAAATTAACAAACAGGACTTCATAAGTAGTAATCTCTGGATGACTCCCAGTACCACGCACAAGTGAGTATAGAAATAGAAGGATTGAGCAGATGAATGCATGGCTGGAAAAATTGTGCAGGAGGGAGAGTTTTAGATTCCTGGGACACTGAGACCAGTTCTTGGGGAGATGGGACATGGACAGGCCACGTGGGTTGCACCTGGACAGAGGTGGGACAAATTTCCTTGCGCAGTGATTTGCTAGTGGTATTGGGGAGGTTTTAACCTAACTTGGCAGAGTCATGGGAATCAGGAGCTAATACAAGAGAGCAACACAAAGGTGTACAGAGAACTGGGAGAGACAGATTGCACTAGAATAAGAAATATTAATGCATTATGTGGGAAAGTAACAAAGTCTAAATTAGGGTTATTGTGCATGTATATGAATGTGCAGAGTGTGGCAAACAAGGTGGGTGAGCTGCAGGCACCGATAGCCACTTGGAAGTATGATGTTGTGACAATGGATGTTAAATATTCCGGGATGCAAGGTGTTCAGGCAAGATAGGAAAGATAGGAAAGGAAGGAAAGGGGCAGGAGTGGCAGTTTTTATTAAAGAGAACATTGCTGTGCTGGGGAGAGAGGATGTCCCAGAGGGATCAAGGACAGAATCAATTTGGCTAGAGCTGAAGAAGAAAAAAGATGTAATTACATTGCTTGGTGTAGTTAATAGGCCACCGTTACGTCTTCACTGCTTTGCTGGATATTTTATAGACCTGATTTATCTCAGAGCAATGCAGAGATGACATTAGTCATAAGTCAACAATAGGTTTATTTACAGTACTTTAAAATATCTCAGCACTTACAAGATTTCATTCCAATGTCTTTCAGAACACAGTCACTATTTACTAGAACCTTCTAGCCTGTCTCTTTAGTTTGTTTCATAAAACTCTTAAGCTCCACTCATAGGCTTAAGCAATCAAGCACCGTGAACATTGATCAGTGGGCAGACTAATACAATCAAACCTAGATCAATCAAACCATTGAACACTACAGCCACCAACTAGTGGGAAAGATGTAGAGGGAAAAATTTGCAAGGCAATTACAGAGAGGTGCAGGAATTTTAGAGTGGTTATAATGGGGGACTTTAATTATCTGAATATAAAATGGGCTAGTAATAGTGTAAAGGGCAGAGTGGGGCAGAAGTTCCTAGAGTGTGGTCAGAAGAGTTTTCTACAGCAGTGCATTTCCAGTCCAATGTGAAAGGAGGTGCTGCTAGACCTGGTTCTTGGGAATGAGGTGGGCCAAATCTATCAAGTATCACTAAGGGAACAATTAGAGGACAGTGATCATTTTGGATCATAAGGTTTAAGTTATCTATGGAAAAGGACAAGGAACAATTCAGAGTAAGAATAATTAACTGGGGGACAGCCAACATCAATGGGGCAAGAATGGATCTGACCCAGATACATTGGGATCAAAGGTTGGCAGGCAAAATGGTAACTGAACAATGGCAGCCTATAAAGAAGAGATAGTTCGGGCACAGTCGAGGTATTTTCTCACGAAGGGGAAATGTAGAGCAAACAAATCCTGAGCTCCCTGGATGATGAAAGAGATAGAGATTAAGATGAAGAAGAAAAAGTGTGCTTATGAGAGATGTCAGGTGGATAATACAACTCAGAATCTTGCTGAAAATAGAAGGATCAGAGGGGAAGTGAAAAAGAAAATAAGGGAAGCAAAGAGATAGTATGAATAGAGACTGGTAGCTATTATAAAAAGGAATCCAAAAGTATTCTATGGGCATAGTAATCATAAAAGGTTGGTAAAAGGAGGAGTGGGGCCACTTGGGGACCAAAAAGGCGATTTACGCATGAAGGCAGGGGACATGGCTGAGGTATTAAATGAATACTTTGCATCTGTCTTTACCAAGGAAGAAGATACTGCACAGGTCATGGTGAAAGAGGAGGTAATTCAGACATGTGAAGGGTTTAAAATTGATAAGGAGGTATTGGATGTCAAGCTGAACTTAAAGTTGATAAGGCACCATGACTGGATGAGATGCATCCAAGGATCCTGGGGGAAGTGACAGTGGAAATTGCAGAGTCACTGGCCATAATTTTCCAGTGTTCCTTAAACTCAGATGTGGTGCCAGAGGACTAGAGAATTGCAAATGTTACAACCTTGTTCAAAAAAGGATGTAAAGGTAAGCCCAGCAACTACAGGCCAATCAATTTAACTTCAGTGGTGGGGAAGCTTCTAGAAATGATAATCTAGAACAAAATTAAAAGTCTCTTGGGCAAATGCGGTTAAGTAGGGACAGCCAGCATGCATTTGTGAAGGGCAAATCGTGTTTAACTAACTTGTTGGAGTTTTTTGAAGAGGTAACAGAGAAGTTCAATGAGGGTAACGCTGTTGTTGTGGTGTACATGGACTTCCAAAAAGCAATGATAAAGTGCCACACAACAGACTTGTGAGCAAAGTTATAGCTCATGGCTTATGGCTCATTACAGACTCAGTCCAAACATGCACAAAAGAGCTGAACTCCAGATGTGAGGTGAGAGTGACTGCCCTTGACATCAAGTATGACCAAGTATGGCATCGAGGAGCCCGAACAAAACTGGAGTCTGATGATTGGAGTCATATTGAGCACAAAGGTTGTGGTTGTTGGAGGTCAATGATCTCAGTCTCAGGACATTGCTGCAGGCTTTCCTCAGGGTAGTGTCCGAGGCCCAGCCATCTTCAGCTGCGTCATCAATGACCTTCCTTCAATCGTAAGGTCAGAAGTGGGGATGTTCGCTGATGATTACACAATGTTCAGCAACATTCACGACTCCTCAGATCCTGATGCAGCCCGTGTCCAGATGCAGCAATATCTGGACAACATACAGGCTTGGGCTGATAAGTGGCAAGTAACATTCACGCCTCACAAGTGCCAAGCAATGACCATCTCAAACAAGACAGAATCTAACTATTCCCCTTGACGTTTATTGGCATTACCATCGCTGAATCCCCCACTATCAACATCCTAGGGTTAAAACTAACTAGAAACTGAACTGGACCAGCCGTAAAAATGCTGTGTCTACAAGAGCAGATCAGAGGCTGGAAATTTTGAGGTGAGTAACTCATCTCCTGTCTCCCCAGTGCCTGTCCACCATCTACAAGGCACAAGTCACGAGTGTGATGAAATACTCTCCACTTGCCTGGATAGGAGCAGCTCCAACAACACTGAAGAAGCTCGACACCATCCAGGACAAAGCAGCCCCCTTGATTGGCACCCCATCCACCACCTCCAACATTCACTATCTTCACCACCGACGCACAGTGGCAGCAGATGCACGACAGCAATTCACCAAGCTCCTTTGACAGCACCTTCCAAACCCGCAACCTCTACCACCTAGAAGGTCAAGGGCAGCAGATGCATGGGAACACCACCACCTGCATGTTCCCCTTCAAGCCACACACCATCCTGACCTGGAACTATATTGTTGTTCCTTCACTGTCGCTGGGTCAAAATCCTGGAACTCCCTCCCTAAAAGCACTGTGGTTGTACCTATACCCCAAGGACAGCAGCAATTCAAGATGGCAGCTCACCATCACCTTCTCAAGGGCAATCAGAGATAGGTGGAAAAGTGGCAAAGGGAATTCAATCCAGAGAAGTTGGGGAGGGCAAATAAAGCGAGGGAATACACAATAAACCAGAGGATATTGAGAGGGGTAGAAGAAGTGAGAGACCTTGGGGTGCATGTCCACAGGTCCCTAAAGGTGGCAGGACAGGTAGATATCGTGGTGAAGAAGGCACATGGAATGCTTTCCTTTACTGGCCGAGGTACAGAATACCAAAGCAGGGGGATGTAATGCTGGAACTGTATGAAATGCTGGTTAGGCCACAGCTGGAGTACTATGTACAGTTCTAGTCACCACATTACAGGAAGGGCATAGTTGCTCTGGAGAGAGTACAGAGGAGCTTTACAAGAATGTTGCCAGGGCTTGAAAATTGCATCAATGGGGAAAGATTGGATAGGCTAGGGTTGTTTTCCCTAGAACAGAGGAGGCTCACGGGTGACTTAATTGAGGTGTACAAAATTATGAGGGCTTAGATAGAATAGATCTGGATCGGCGCAGGCTTGGAGGGCCAAAGGGCCTGTTCCTGTGCTGTAATTTTCTTTGTTCTTTGACCCGTTTCCCCTAGCAGAGAGGTCAATTACCAAGGGGCACAGATTTAAGGTGATTGGTAGAAGGATTAGAGGGGACATGAGGAAAATCTTTTTCACCCAGAGGGTGGTGGGTGTCTGGAATTCACCACCAGGAACCCTCAATTCTTTTAAAAGGTACCTGGACATGCGCCTGAAGTGCTGTAATCTGCAAGGCTATGGACCAGGTACTGGAAGGTGGGATTAGATAGCGGCTAGTTTGTTCAGCCGGCACGGACATGATGGGCTGAATGGCCTCCTTCTGTGCCGTAATTTTTCTATGGTTCTATGGTTCAAGGATGCTTGCAAGTGTGACATGAAGGCCCTTAATGTCGACTATCGCACCTGGGAGTCACTGGCTGATGAAAGAGGGAAATGCCGACACCTCCTGTGGACTGGTGTGCACTACCACGATAGCCAGTGGATACAGCAGCTTGGCAACAGCTGCCAACATCAAAAACAACAACTCACAGCGTCACTTGGCAGCTTCATGTGTGGCATTTGTGGCAGAACCTGCCTCTCAATGATTGGACTTCAGCGAAGTTACACCAAGAGAAGACACTCCACCTAAATAGAAACATAGGAACATAGAAAATAGGAGCGGGAATAGGCCATTTGGCCCATCAGGCCTGCTCCACCATTCAAAAAAGATCATGGCTGAACATTTAATTCAGTACCTTGTTCCCACTTTCTCCCCATATCCCTTGATCCCTTTGGCATTAAGAAATATATCTATCTGCTTCTTGAATATATTTAATGACTTGGCCTCTACTGCCTTCTGTAGTAGAGAATTCCACAGGTTCACCACCCTCTGAGTGAAGAAATTTCTCCTCATCTTGGTTCGAAATGGCATACCCCGTATCCTGAGACTGTGACCCCTGGTTCTGGATGCCCCAGCCATCGGGAACATCCTCCCTGCATCTAGCCTGTCGAGTCCTGTTAGAATTTTATAGGTTTCTATGAGATCCCCTCTCATTCTTCTAAACTCTAGTGAATATAGGCCTAGTCAACCCAATTTCTCCTCATACATCATTCCTGCCATCCCAGGAATCAGCCTAGTAAATCTTCTTTGCACTCCCTCCAAGGCAAGAACATCCTTCCTCAGATAAGGAGACCAAAACTGCACACAATACTCCAGATGTGGTCTCACCAAGGCACTGTATAACTGCAGTAAGACATCCTTGCCCTTGTGCTGTATAGAAAGTGTGGGGGGGATACTTACAAAAGTAATTAGGAGAGCGAAGAGGGGACATGAAAAATAATTGGTGGACAAGATAAATGAAAATCCCAAGGCATTTTATAAATATATTAAGGGCAAGAGGATAACCAGGGAAAGAGTAGGGCCCATTAGGGACCAAAGTGGCAATCTGTGTGTGGAGCCGGAGGACATAGGTGAGGTTTTAAATGATTACTTTTCATCTGTTTTCACTATGGAGAAGGACGATGTCGGTGTAGAGATCAGGGAGGGGGATTGTGATATACTTGAACAAGTTAGCATTGAAAGGGAGGAGGTATTAGCTGTTTTAGCGGGCTTAAAAGTGGATAAATTCCCAGGCCCAGATGAGAAGTATCCCAGGCTGTTATGTGAGGCAAGGGAGGCGATAGCAGGGGCACTGACACAAATTTTCAAATCCCCTCTGGACACAGGAGAGGACTGGAGGGCAGCAAATGTGGTACCATTATTCAAGAAGGGTAGCAGGGATAAACCAGGTAATTACAGGCTAGTGAGTCTAACATCAGTGGTAGGGAAACTATTGGAAAAAATTCTGAGGGACAGGATTAATCTCCACTTAGAGACGCAGGGATTAATCAGGGATAGACTGCATGGCTTTGTCGGGGGGAGATCGTGTCTGACAAACTTGATTGAATTTTTCGAGGAGGTGACGAGAGGTGTAGATGAGGGTAAGGCAGTTGATGTAGTCTACATGGACTTCAGTAAGGCTTTTGACAAGGGCCCACATGGGAGATTCGTTAAGAAGGTAAGAGCCAATGGGATCCAGGGCAATTTGGCAAATTGGATCCAAAATTGGCTTAGTGACAGGAGGCAGAGGGTGATGGTCGAGGGTTGTTTTTGCGAGTGGAAGCCTGTGACCAGTGGTGTACCATAGGGATCGGTGCTGGGACCCTTGCTGTGTGTAGTGTACATTAATGATTTAGACGTGAATATAGGAGGTATGATCAGTAAGTTCTCAGATGACATGAAAATTGGTGGTGTCGTAAATAGTGAGGAGGAAAGCCTTAGATTACAGGACGATATAGATGGGCTGGTAAGATGGGTGGAGCAGTGGAAAATGGAATTTAATCCTGAGAAGTTTAAGGTGATGCATTTTGGGAGGACTAACAAGGATGGTAGGACCCTAGGAAGAGTAGAGGGCCAGAAGGACCTTGGTATACTTGTCCATAAATCACTGAAGGCAGCAGCACAGGTAGATAAGGTGATTAGGAAGGCATATGGGATACTTGTTTTTATTAGTCGAGGCATAGAATATAAGAGCAGGGAGGTTATGATGGAGCTGTATAAAATGCTAGTTAGGCCATAGCTGGAGTACGGTGTACAGTTCTGCTTATAGCACTATAGGAAGAATGTGATTACACTGGAGAGGGTGCAGAGGAGATTCACCAGGATGTTGCCTGGGCTGGAGCATTTCTGCTATGAAGAGAGACTGGATAGGCTAGGGTTGTTTCCCATAGAGCAGAGAAGGCTGAGGGGGGACCTGATTGAGGTGTACAAGATTATGAGGAACATTGATAGGACAGATAGGAAAAAACTTTTTCCCTTAGCAGAGGGATCAATAACCAGGGGGCATAGATTTAAGGTAAGGGGCAGGAGGTATAGAGGGGATTTGAGGAACAAATTTTTCACCCGGAGGGTGGTTGGAATCAGGAACACACTATTTGAAGAGATGGTAGAGGCAGGAACCCTCACAACATTTAAGAAATACTTAGATGAGCACTTGAAACGCCATAGCATACAAGGCTATGGGCCAAGTGCTAGAAAATGGGATTAGATTAGATGGGTGCTTGATGGCCAGCACAGACATGATGGGCCGAAGGGCCTGTTTCTGTGCTGCATAACTCTATGACTCTATGACTCAATGAAGGCCAACGTACCATTCGCGTTCCTAATTGCTTGCTGCACCTGAATCCTTGCTTTCAGCGACTGGTGTACAAGGACATCCAGGTCTGGTTGCACCGCCCCCTTTCCCAATATATCACCATTCAGATAATAATCTGCCTTGCTGTTCTTACAACCAAAGTGGATAACCTCAAATTTATCCACATTATACTGCATCTGCCATGCATTTTCCCACCCACCCAACTCGTCCAAATCACATTGGAGCCTCTTTGCATCCTCCTCATAGCTCAAATTCTTCCCCCCCACCCCCAGCTTTGTGTCATCTGTAAACTTGAAAATGTTATGTTTAGTTCCCTCACCCAAGTCATTAATATGTATTCTGAATAGCTGGGGCCCAAGCACTGATCCCTGCGGTACCCCACTAGTCACTGCCTGCCACCCAGAAAAAGAGCCGTTTATTCCTACTCTCTGTTTCCTGTTTGTCAACCAATTCTCAATCCACGCCAGTATATTAGCCCCAATCCCATGTGCTTTAATTTTGCACACTAACCTCTTATGTGGGACCTTATCAAAAGCCTTCTGAAAATCCAAATACACCACATCGACTCGTTCTCCATTATCTATTCTACTAGTTACATCCTCAAAAAACTCCAATAGATTTGTTAAGCATGATTTCCCTTTCGTAAACCCAAGCTGACTTTGCCCAATCCCATTTATGCTTTCTCTGTGTTCTGCTATCACATCCTTTATAATAGACTCTAGCATTGTCCCCATTACTGATGTAAGGCTAACTGGTCTGTAATTCCCTGTTTTTTCTCTCCCTCCTTTTTTAAATAGTGGGGTTACATTTGCCACCCTCCAATCTGTAGGAACTGCTCCAGAGTGTATAGAGGTTTGGAAGATGACCACCAATGCGTTCACTATTTCCAGGGCCACTTCCTTTAGTACTCTGGGATGTAGAATTGTTTGCTGCATGTCCATCATTTTTCTTAGATGGACGGATGTCAACCATGACCTCAAAACTTGAAATGTGTACAAAACTGACAAATCTCAAGCAAGATTACAGGAAATACTATTTTCCTACAGATAAATAAAATATATGAAGTAAACTCTGATTATAGTCATTAAATGCTTCCAAAATTCATTCTTTTATCTGATGACTCTATGATTCAAACTGGATGAATTACTGTTTTGAAGCAGGGATATGGATATGAGGGGTTGAGTGGAAAAGTGGGTTTACATTGCCCTACTTCAGGTCCCCTTTCAAAATTGTATCGTGAATGACTGCAAGCATGCGCTGTGAATGCTGCAGTCAGTTTCTTCAGCAAAAGGACCATTGGAGGCTGTTACCCAGAAGGTAAACTTCAACTCTTTTTCTTACCATTATCCTGCTCCTTTTGGCTTCACGTTAAGCTTGTGAGCCACTGCTGGCAATCTCTCCACCCACCCCCACCCGCAACACCCGAATTTCGCTCCCATTCGGCTGAATTCACTTATCTCCATGACTGGCAAGCAGACTCTGGAGCCACGACAAATACCCAATTTGTCCTGCCGCTGGCCTCACTAAGTGTGCATGGTGTATGCCCTGATTTGGGCATGATCCAATATCTAGGTCACTATTCTTTCAATTCTGAAGCTCTGATTTGAAGGCAGCCCAGATTGATGGAATAAAAGTCTTTACTGTCGACTGACTGTAAGAGTTATATATGGTCAGCTACTCGTAGATACAAAGCATAAAATATCCCAGAATTCTGAGAAATATGGCAATTATTTGTCTATCTGATTCAAGAAAATCATCAAATGGATGGGGTAGGAAATGGAAAATCATTGTGCTTAACTTGAGACTGATTGCGTTCTTGGAGTTGAATAGAGGCAACTTAATTCTGCATTTGACTGGTTCTTATATCTGATATGAAAATAGCTGATGCTGATACTGAATGAAATTGATATATGTGACAGTCTTCTGAAACTCATTAAAAACATTGATTTCAGCTCCCCCAATGAGTTACATGGCTAAAGCAGTAAGTAGCTGATCAGAAAGTTATCAAGTTTGATTCCTGATCTGTTCATGAGGTAGCTGATCTTAATACAGGTGCCCCAGCGAGGCTGCCAGTAGAAGTGTTACAATTGGCTTTAGCATCCTTGACATAGGGACTGGAAAATCAATCAAGGTTCTCCTTCCGATCACTTTCTAGGGACCCTGTCAGAAGTCTCGGTGTGGTGCTAGATAGGTTGTGATCTTCATCTGAGCCCTTTCCCCGGTCATTGAATGGTCTACTGGTACTCACTGTCTGGGTTCACACATTGAGGAATGGCCATTTGACTGATCTGTGCACTGTTTCCTAGCAAGGAGTCAATACATTCAGGAGGGGGTGGGAAGGGAAGAAAATTGGCAGAAAAAGTCTGAAGGCAAAAATAAGCACTGTCATCTTTAATTACTGGGCGTACAGTATAGTTGTTCTAAATAACAATATAATGATTCAGTTTTGATGGCCATATGTTGTATTTTAATAAACTCATGATTTATTTGTAAAAATTATGATCTTGTTGCAATAGCATATCATAGAAACTACAGCACAGAGGAGATTAATCAGCCCACTTGTCCTGTGCTGGTTCTAGCTCTTCAAAAAGAGCTCTCTATTTTCATCCTTGGTACTTCCTTATAAAAGCAAAATACTGCAGATGTTGGAAATCTGAAATAAAAACAGAAAATGCTGAAAATACTCAGCAGGTCAGGCAGCATCTGTGGAGAGAGAAGCAGAGTTTACATTCAGGTCTATGACCTTTCATCAGAACTGACAAAAGTTAGACATGTCATAGGTTTTGAGCAAGTGAAATGGGGAGAGGATGGGAAAATACAAAAGGGAAGATCGGTGATAGGGTGGAAGATAAAATGTCAAAAAGGTTTCATGGTGCTAGGCCAAGGGGAATGGTAATGGGACAAGAAGAGGAACAAACTGTATCTTGAGCAGGTGTGAATGCTTTCAGACAGCAGCTATTCAGGATCTTACCATTCGTCTCTCCACAGATGCTGTGAGACCTGCTGAGTATTTCCAGAATTTTCTATTTTTATTTCTTGTTACTTCCTTGTAATATTCTTCCTTTTCAAGTCCTTATCTAATTCCAATTTAAATATTATAGTTTCTGTTTCAATCGACACTTAGAATGACATATTCCATGTTCTAATGACTCTTTACATGTAAAAAAAATTCTCTAACTGCCTCCTTCATTTTTCTCGTGATAATTTTCAGTATATACCCCCTTGTAAAACCTTAATTAGATCTCCTCTAAGCTTTTCTCTTCTAGTGGAAAAAGCACCAATCTTTTAAGTTGTTCTTCATAATAATCTTTCATTCCTGGTATCATTCTAAAATATCGACATTTTAACCTTTGTGTAGTTCATTATCTTTACCACTTGGGCCTTTTACATGGTGCATATTCAACATAACTTCATAGCTTTTATGTTCAATGCATCTGCACATAGAACCCAGATACTCATTTTTTTTCTACTCACATTATCACTTTTTCTGAAATATATATTTGCACCCCAGATCTCTCTGATCCTCCACTCTGTAAAGAATCTTATTGTTTGGTGTATGTGTCATTTCAATATGCATGTATCATCTATTTTACTATTCTGCCTATGTCTCTTTCAATCTTTTGCAGTCTTTCCTTAAAGGGTTTGCCATACCCTTTAATTTTTTTTTTCAGCAGGAAACACTGAATAAAGTCTTAAACTTGTTTTTCATGTTTTTGCTTTCGGACAGAGCTGTTCATTATTCTGCCATTAGCACTCTCTCTGGACTCATGCTTTGTCTTTCACTACAACTTTTTAGCAACCATTTGCATTCTTTTCCATGACATCTCTGTCATTTAATCTCTCCCCCCTCTGTCCCAGCACAGTCCTTCCCTCTTGTTCTTCTACTCTCCTCCCCCCTTTCACTTGCTCAAAGACTGTTTACATTTCTAACTTTCGCCTGTTCTGATGCAGCTCTGTTTCTCTCTACACAGATGCTGCCAGACCTGCTGAGTATTTCCGGCACTTTCTGTTCTCATTTCTGAATAAGGAACTGTTTCCTCTTGATTCCCTGAATGATCTATCCATTTCCCTCTCCAATTTCTCATTTATATGCTACTCCCTGGTGACATCATAAAAAATCACAACATTAGGTTCCCCATGTCCACTGACGACACCGACTATACCTCATCACTGCTTCTGTCGACCCCTCCAATGACTGATTTGCCTGATATCCAGTCCTCCAACTAAATACTGGAAAGACCAAAGTCATTGTCTTCGGTCCCCACCACAAACTCTGTTCCCTAAAACACTGAATCCAACCCTCCCACTGGCAATTGTCTGAGGCTGAACCAGACTATTTGCTACCTTGGTGTCTTCTTTAACCGTGAAATGAGCTTCCGACCACATATCCAATCCATCATTCAAATGGCCTACTTACACCTCTGTAACAACGCCTGACTCCATCCCTACTTCAGCTCATCTACTGCTGAAACCCTCATCCATTTCTTTGTTAACTCTAGCCCTGACTATTCCAATGCACTCCTGGCTGGCCTCCCATCTTCCATCCTCCACAACCGTTAGCTCATTCAAATTTCTGCTACCCATATCCTAACTCGCACAAAGTCCCCTTCACCAATCACCCTGTGCTCATTACATTGGTCCCGATCCAGCAATACCTCAATTTTAAAATTCTTCTTTTCAAATCCCTAGACTTTTTCATCCTTCCCTATCTCTGTAAGCTCCTCCAGGCCTATGCGTCTCCAATTTTGACCTCTTGCGTATCCGCGAGTGTAATCGCTCGAGAATTGCCAAAAATACCTTCAGCGCCTAGGTTCAAAGTTCTGGAGTTCCCATGTAGACATTTTCACCCCTTTACCTCTCTCTCTCCTTCTTTAAAATGCTCCTTAATGTCTATCTCTTTGACCAAGCTTTTGGACATCTGTCCTAATATCTCCTTGTGTGGCTCCATGTCAATTTTTGTTTGATTATGCTCCTGTGAAGTAGTTTGGGATATTTTACTACATTAAAAGTGCTATATGAGGGGCCACATAAATGGCAGTTGTTGTTTGAATTTTGAGCTTTAAATATTTACAACACAGGAGGTCATTTGACCCATCCTGACTGTGCTAAGTCTTTGCTGGAGTAATCCAAAACTAATACCATTGCCCCGTGCTCTCTTGACAGCCTTGTATCAAAACACTTATAGTTTTAAAAGCATATAAATTTAAATTTCTCTTTATAAAACCTAAATTGCTGTTGAACATTTTTATGGCATTATCGACCAGCATTTGCACCTTCAGGGATTTGCAGGTGCATTTGAAACTCTAGGCCCTCTGTTCCAAGAGATATAGACACATGCTGTTATGCAACTTAAGAACATAATAAATAGGAGCACCAGAGGACCATATGGCCCCTCAAGCCTGCTCTGCAATTCAATATGATCATGGCTGATCTTCTGCCTCAACTCCACTTTCCTGCCCGCTCCCCATATCTCAATTCCCAGAGAGATCAAAATTCTATCTATCCCAGCCCTGAATATACTGAACGATGGAGCATCCACAATGCTCTGGGGTAGACAAATTCAAGGATTTGTAATGCTTTTGAGTGAAGAAATTTCTCCTCATCTCAGTCCTAAATGATTGACCCCTTATCCTAAGACTGTGTCCCCATGTTTTATATTCTTCAGCTAGTGAAAACAACCTCTCAGTGTCTACCCTGTCAAGCTCCTTCAGAATCTTGTTTCAATGAGATCACCTCTTATTCTTCTAAACTTCAGAGAATATAGACCCAATTTACTCAGCCTGTCATCATAGGAGAGCCCTCTCATCCCAGAAACCAATCTAGTAAACTTTCGCTGTGCCACCTCTAAGGCAAGTATATTGTTCCTTAGATATGGAGACCAAAACTGCGCACAGTATTTCAGGTGTGGTCTCACCAAATTCCTATACAATTGTAACAAAGCTTCCTGATCCTTGTACTCCAATCTCCTTGCACTAAAGCCCAACATGCCATTAGCCTTCCTAATTGCTTGCTGTACCTGCATGTTAACTTTTTGTGTTCCTTGTACAAGTCCACCCAAGTCTCTCTGAACATCAGCATTTAAAAGTTTCACACCTTTTTAAAAATATGTTGATTTTCTATTCTAATTACCAAAGTGAATAACCTCACATCTCTCCACATTACACTCCATTTGCCACCATGTTGACCACTCACTTAACCTGTCTATATTTCTTTGCAGCCTCTTTGTATCCTCCTCAAGTTTACATTCACACCTAGCTTTATATCATCAGCAAACTTGAATATATTACTCTTGGCCTCTTCATCTAAGTTATTAATATAGTTTGTAAATAGTTGAGGCCCCAGCACTGATCCTTGTGATACTCCACTAGTTACAGCCTGCCAACTTGAAAATGCACCATTTATTTCAACGCTCTGCTTCCTGTCCATTAAAACAATCCTCCATCCATGCTAATATATTACCCCCAACTCCCTGAGCTCTCATCTTGTGTATTAACCTTTTGTATGACACCTTATCGAAAGTCTTTTGGAAATCTAAGTATATTACATCAACTGGCCCCCCCTTTATCTATCTGACTAGTTACATTCTCAAAAACCTCTAATAAATTTATCAAACACCATTTCCCTTTTGTAAAACTATGTTGACTCTGCCTGTTCATACTATAATGTTCTAAGCACATTATTAAGACTTCTGAAAATAATAGATTCTAGTATTTTCCTGATGATTGGCATCAGGCTAATTGGTCTGTAGGTCCCTGTTTTCTCTCGCCCTCCTTTTTTGAATAGCAGTGTAACATTTGCTAACTTCCAATGCCCTGGGATCATTCTAAAATCTAGGGAATTTTGGAAAATCATAACCAGTGCATCAACTATATTTACAGTCATCTCTTTTTGAACCCTAGGGATGTTGCAGGCCATCAGGTCTTGGAGATTTTTCGGCTTTTAGTCTCTTAAATTTCTCTAACACCTTTCCTCTGCTGATATGAATTGCTTTAAGTTCCTCACTCTTACTGGACCCTTGGTTACCCTTTACTTCTGTAATTTGTGACCTCTACTGTGAAGACAGACACAAAGGGCTGGATTTTGTGCTGGAGGCAGGACACTCGGCGCCAGACTGAAAAGGCAGAGGGAACCTCACCACCCTCTCCCCAGAGCGATCCTCCAGTCTTTTTAAATCAAAGTTTGAAGACTTTAAAGATGGGGATTCCCGCCTCCATGAGCTGCTGGCCAATCAGAGGGCCAGCAGCTCATCAGTATCGGCATTGCCACCAGGAGCAGTGGCCACTGCCAGTACAGCAGAGGCTTCGGACCCAGGCTCAGCACTGGAACCCCGGAGAAGAGGTAGGTGAGGCAGGGTCACCGGGGCCAGTCCAGAAGGTCCCGGAGAGTGTGGGCTGGGGGGTGATCTTGCAGTCTGGCGAGGGGGTGGGGGGGGGTGGTGTGATTGGTTCCTGCAGGTGTCCCCCGTGGGCCACAAATTGCCCATGAAGGACGGACCTCCCGCCTCTAAGCCCGCAGGGAGGGCAACTCCTGTTACAAGGCGACCTCGCCTGAAAGTGGAGGCCACCTCCGCCGCTGATAAGATCCTAGCAACAGCAAGAAGAGGCCCTTAATTGGCAGTTAATAAGCCACTTAAGGGCTTCAACTGACCTCTGGGCAGGAAGGCCATCATTGGCCTATTCCACTCTCGGGAACATTGCTTGGCGACAGGCCCTCCACCCCACCACCCCCCACCTCCCACCGCCACCACCCGTTGTGATACACTGTGCTAACCCTGCCTCTGATCCCATCTCATGGAGCCACACAAAAATCCAGCCCAAAATATTTGTCAATGTCTCTGCCATTTCCTCATTCCCCATAATAATTTCTTCTGTCTGTGTCTCGAAGGGGCATTAGCACCAGTAATGGTGAAAGAGGATTCCATGGGGATGGACTCCAGTTAAGCCAGGCTGTCCTGATGAATCATAAAAGTTGGGTTGTGGATATGGCTTTAAAACAAAAGTGGGGGACAGGGAGGGGTCAGGTGAAGGGAGATTTAGAAATTTCAAGAGAAGAATTGAGGCAATAGTGATTTAGGTAAAGACAAGCAGAGTGGAACAGAAAGGAACAAAAATGTTAACAGTAATAGTGCATCACTGAATAAGGTGCATGCAAAGAATAGTGGTAAAAAAATCATATTAAAGTCTATTTGTTTGAATGCTTGAAGCATTTGTAACAAGATAGATAAATAAGTGGCAAAAATAGAGATAAATGAGTTTGATATAATCATTGTTACAGAGACATGATTGCAAGGTAACCGAGGCTGGGAAGTACATGCAAAGAATAGTGGTAAAAAATCAAATTAAAATCTCTTTATTTGAATGCTTGAAGCATTTCTAACAAGATAGACAAACAAGTGTCCAAAAAAGAGATAAATAAGTTTGATATAATCGTCATTACAGAGACATGGTTGCAAGGTAGCCAAAGCTGGGAAGTACATCTTCCAGTTTACTTTAGCTACTCTCCTTTTTGATTTAGATTTAGATTTAGATTTTGAGATACAGCACTGAAACAGGCCATTCGGCCCACCGAGTCTGTGCCAACCATTAACCACCCATTTTTACTAATCCTACACTAATCCCATATTTCCACCACATCCTCACCTGTCCCTATATTCCCCTACCACCTACCTATACTAGGGGCAATTTATAATGGCCAATTTACCTATCAACCTGCAAGTCCTTTGGCTGTGGGAGGAAACCAGAGCACCCAGAGGAAACCCACGCAGACACAGGGAGAACTTGCAAACTCCACACAGGCAGTACCCAGAATTGAACCCGGGTCGCTGGAGCTGTGAGGCTGTGGTGCTAACCACTGCGCCACTGCGCCAAAAGTTATTACAGTTTGTTTTTTTTATTCCTGGCTAGTTGACTTTCATTCTACCTTTTTCCCATTTTTAATGAACTTTCTAGTCACCCTTTGATGAAGTGATTTATGACTTTAAACCCTTATAGGGACTAAACCAAATCAAGCGTACATCCCTATGAATCTCTTCTAATTAAGTTCAAACCAGTCCAATTTTTATAGACACTTATTTGGGTCTAAAGAACTAAACTAGTCTTCCCTCAAAGAAAGAAAACTAACAGAGAATATTACCATCTTTCAGTTAGCCTATTTTAAAAATAATTATGGCTAAGTCATAAATATCACAGATATTATAAGGGTCTGGGAAACTCTCTTCAATACTTATCTCCACACTTAAGGAGACACAGAGAGGGGGTTCTTGTAGTTGTATACAGAATGATACATGAGATGATTCATTAACTTTTATATATTTATTAAAGAATTGAACATGCAATACACTTTAAGTGGGGATTACTAAGAGATGTAAAACATAATCTTATTTCTAAAATAGAATCCAAAAGTTTAACCTTGATAATGTTACAATAAAATATCTTAGAATATCCATCAAAATTGAAAGTAAACTTTTACCTTAAATTCCCCAAGTAAGCCAATAGGTTGAAAAGCATTGATGAGGAATTCAATACTTCTGATTTTTTGATTCAAAACTCTCATGTTTATACTGATTCTAAGTTATCATCTGACCTTTTAGCATGTAGGTATGACCTTTCTGTGTGTGTTTTCCCAGCTTTTAAGATTCATATATGGTAATACCATTAGCTACCATCCCCACTTAACTTATTTGCTGGAAATCCCCTTCTCTTGAAGTTGTGAACTTTTATCTGGTCAAAATGTTTATAATTGGGTTTGCTTGGCATCAGTTTCTGTATCATTTCATTTTATTATTTTATTATCCATAATTTTTTTTATGGTACTTTGAACCCTTCGTTTGAGTCAGTCTGTGTACATCACCAACACTATCAACTAATTATGTTTATAACTACCTCTTACTGACGTCTCACAGGATGTTTAAATGTGTGTCATGTTCCAATTGTAGCAGAGATCTTGAAAGACCTTGGAATTTTTAACTTTACCTTCTGAAAGGGGAATTTCAGTGAGTCTTGAAAACTGACCATTTATTCAATCTTTAATTCTAAAAGGAATAATATATTAATTATATCTAAGTTCTACCGAATTAAGCCTCTTATACCAATGTTTTATCACACACCCACTCTTGACCAGTATAAAGGCGAACAGCGAAGATAGTTTATTTTAACTAAATAATGTCTAAAATGTAAACATTCAATAAAGTGTTATTACCTATTTTTTAAAACAGTGCAATAATACAAAAGACTACATCGACAACAGTCACAGTTCGCATTCTTACATGGATCATCTAAATTTTCCAAAAATGAATCTTTTAGTTTTATCACAAATTCAGAATAATGCGAAGTTTCAGTGATTTGAGGTAGCAAAATATTTAATGAGATGATTGTATTTGACATGTTGAACATCAATGATAAATCGATGAAACCATGTGGTGAGGTAGAGAAATCCGACGAAGCGAGGTAGACACGTCTTCGATGAGATGGACAATAAGGCTGCTCAGCGTTGGTCTGCGGTTCTATTTGCAGAGCTAAAAAGAAATTATAGCAGCAAAAGAGAAAAAAAAAACCCTGCAAAGACTACAGCACTGAACATAATTTGTAAAGGAGGAGAAAGAAAAAATAACTTAATAACGAGAATGAAGATAACAATCTCAATTACAGTGAGCACTAGAATGAGATATGAGAATATACCAAAAGTGCATCCAAACACTCCTGTAACAGCATCAGTAAGCCATTCACTGGCAGATTTAGCAGCAAAAGTTAACCCCGACGTTGCCTCTACAACCCCTTGACCAATAGCCTGTAGCCAATCTAGAGCTTGACAACTATTAGTAAACTTAACCTGCAACAGCAAGTGTGGTGCCCTTTTAACAGTTTCCTTAACTAAATAATCGGTATAGGTAAGAGTCAAATCTATGTCCTGTAACTGGCTCAGTACAGTACTAAGCTTATTAAGTTTAACAGGCGTATAAATAATACAAGGAGCATAAGAGTTTCTAGATCTAGAGGATTTAATATGTAGGAAAGTGTGAGCACAGCAAGTAACATCCTCAGAAGGCATGTTTGTAAAGAAGCAAGGTTCCATAGCTGCTGCTCGATCTTGAATTGATAAAGTCCTGTTGGGATAAACTAAAATGTGCTTTAGTCTTTTTTTAGTCACATTCCAGCCAATGTCCTCACACCAGGAATAAAGTGAATAGACCTTAACATCAGGGAATTCTGATGTTTCCTGGATAGAAGTGTTATTCAGAACTTGATAATCTTTATAACAGGTGTACATTCTATCAGAAGCTAACTTGGCGATACAAAGAAGAGCCTTTCCACCATGTTTTCCTGAGTACCATCGCACTCTTCCAATGGTATAATAAATGGGACCATCAAATGCATTATCTCCCCTCCAAATGCAGTAAAATGTTTTAATCTTGCTTCCCTGGAATCTACCAGTACCTTAATCCTTGCTTTACACGAGAGCAAGTCGCATCACTGAGAGTCTTCGACGCTTTGTTCCTTTCCCGTAGTGTTTCCTGCTTCTGTTGTTGTGACTTGACTATCGCTCATTGCGTCAAGTGTGATTTCCTGTGAAATCAACATTGAGGCGCTGTGAGGTCCTGAATGGGGAAGGAACAGTTATTGACACAGTTGGCTGTAGCTCGATTAGCATCGTTTCCGATGTCGTCTCCAGGCTAGTTCCTGAAAGACAGTGTACGACTGGACCTTGTACTGTTCCTCCATTACTGTAACCTTCAGGACACCTCTTCAGGTTGGCTACAGAGACAATTTTAAAAGATTGCTTGCCATTCAGCTGGTTAGCAAATATTTTGACAGTTCTTTCATTGATAACAGAATGTATTTGAACAGATTTCTTCCACTTAGGTTTCAAACCAGGTTTCTGTTCAAACTTTCTTTCCTGAACCCACTCCCCGGTTACAGGTTGCCAAACTTTGTTAGTTACCCGTTTTTGTCTATTCTTCTCTCTGATCTACTGATCAATTTCATGAATTTTATCTGTTATTTCTTGTTTCAAATCTAATTATTGCTGTCGAGTCTGAAAGTGTAGAGGCAATAAAAGAACCGTGAGTAAGTGGTGTATGCATTTCAATACCATACATTAAATAATACGAGAGAACATTATCCCCGATGCACACATGGGCACATTATTTGGTGCTAGCTGCACCTCCGGAATGATGGCGGCTCACTTATTCCCTCTGATTCTCAACAGTTTGGTCAATAGCTTTTTTACTTCCTGGTTTTTGCATTCCACCAGACCTGCTGACTACGGATGACGTGGTGTGCTGTGCTCTAACCCAATCCCCCTTTGTACACAATAGTCTTTGAAAACCTTGGAAACAAAGGCTCCGCCTTGATCAGCGTGTAGGACTTTGGGTGTACCAACTACAGTAATGATGTCAGCAATAGAATTGACAAGTGCAGTTTCCGAAACAGTTTTTGTGGGGACCAGCCAGCAGAAAGAAGTGCAGCCATCAACACAAACAAAAACATGTTTATACCCCATTGATGGGGGAAGTGGCCCAATTAAATCAACAAAAAATTTCTCCATTGATTTATTAGGCTTCACAGGAGTCAAAGGTGGCGGTTTAATAAGTGATGATTTGTTGATCAAATTACATGGCTCACAATTTGCCACATATGTTTGTACAGGCTTTAAGCATGCCTGGCCACCAATATAAAGGAGTCAAATTACAGGATGTTGTTCGGGCACCACCATGTGCCTGACCTATACCCTCAAGACCTATACCTTGCAGGCAACACAAAGCTGGGGGGGAATGTGAGCTGTGAGGAGGATGCAAAGAAGCTACAATGTGATTTGGACAAGTTGGGTGAGTGGGCAAATGCATGGCAGATGCAGCATAACGTGGATAAATGTGAGCTTATCCACTTTGGTTGTAAAAACAGAAAGGCAGATTATTATCTGAATGGTGATATATTGGGAAAGAGGGAGGTGCAACGAGACCTGGGCGTCCTTGTACACCAGTCGCTGAAAGCAAGGATTCAGATGCAGCAAGCGTGGCTGCCTTTTAATTTTTTTTTACCAATATTGGCTCTTATTCACTGATGCACTAATACTGTTAAACTCTCTGTCCCTTCCTGTCCCACCCTGCTTGTCTTTACCCAAATTGCTACACTGCTCTATTGCCTTGGTTTTTCCCTTTAGATTTCTAAATCTCCCTTCACCTGACCCCTTTTCCCCTGACCCCAACGTTTTAGTTTAAAGGCTATCCACAGCCCTAATTATACAGTTTACCAAGAAGCTCATCCCAGCCCAGTTTAAGTGGAGCCCATCCCTATGGAACAAATCCATCTTTCCCCAATACTGGTGCCAGTGCCCCATGAATCAAAACCCCTTTCTCCCACACCACTCTTTGAGCCACGCATTTAATTCTCTAGTCTGCTTGACCATATGACAATTGGCATGTGGCTCAGGTAATTTAGAGATTATTACCCTTGTGGTTTGCATTTTAATTTGGACTCTAACTCATCAAACACTCTCAGCAGAACATCATTCCTAGTTCTAACTATGTCCGTTTGTTTCCCACGTTGACCACAACTGGATCCACCCAGTCCTACTCCATAATCAAAAATAAATTGTGATATATTTTGTCCGTATTGAAATCTATTTTTTGAAGTATTTAGAAAGCAATATTTACAATTTACAAGAACATACAATCTGCCAAATTATAGTTCATTCAATTGGTTTTAGTGCTTTCTTTACTCTGATACTTCTGCATTTTTATATGAATTTGAAATGTTCTGACAGGTTCAGTGGTATTACAGATTTAATGAGGTCTAATGAGTGGCCGAGTGAAGAGACACAAGGGAGCCTCTGACAGACATGAGGCACAGTACTCATGTATCCACCACTGGACACATGGAGCTCTACACTAGGAGTATAGTTGGCAGGATGCAATGGGAAGCACATAACCTATCTATCTCTAATATAAAAGCGAAATACTGTGGATGCTGGAAATCTGAAATAAAAACAAGAAATGCTGGAAATACTCAGCAGGTCTGGCAGCATATGTGGAGAGAGAAGCAGAGTTAATGTTTCAGGTCAGTGACCCTTCTTCAGATAGATAGTAGACCTATCTATCTCTTCTTTCATGCAGATCAAGCTGAAGAGCAGAGAGCAACAGTTACCAGGGCGGGCAGCTGCCCACCTCTGAGGAAGAGGAAGGGACCTCAGAGGGTGCACCATCATCTAATTCCCCCGCAGCCTCCAGCAGCACGGATACTCTCACTTCGGTGGGTATCCGTTCATGTTTAGATTCAGCTGACAGAGACTGTGACAGCTGGAGGACTGTCGGTGGCCAAGGCAATGTTAAACCCCAACCATTTGAGAGATTGGTGATGTTCCTGAAGAACCAGATCTAGCAAACCACTAGATGCTGGAGATGCACACAGACCTTGACTTGTTCATGAGCTCTGTGCATCAATGGTTGGAAGAGAGGGGGCGAGGTGCCTAAAGTCTCCAACAGGTGCTTGCACTTCAGGTCAGCAGGGAGGAACAAGAGAGGAGGAGCGGCTGCCTGATGCAACTGGAAGCTCCTCTCAGGGTGCTCTTGGTGTGAACAGCAGCTCTTCAGCCCCTCTGCTAGTGACTCCAGCGCCTCAAGTATCCACAATGACATAGGAGGATCCTGCAGCAGTGCAGGAGTCCCTCAGCATGCCTAGGGCCCTCCAAGCCTCAGGCAGCCAGAAGGCAACCGCCGGGGCAGCAAAGTCCGCTGCCTGCTTCCAACTCAGCTGCAAGCATAGTGGGAGCACCACGTAGGAATACGCATAAGATGTGATATCAAGGCAGCATTTGACTGAGTATGGCATCAAGAAGCCCGAGCAAAACTGAGGTCAATGTGAATCAGGGAGAAAACCCTCCACTGGTTGGAGTCATACCTAGCACAAAGGAAGGTAGTTGTGGTTGTTGGAGGTCAATCATCTGAGCTCCAGGACTTCACTGCAGGGGTCCTCAGGGTAGTGTCCTATGACCAACCATCTTCAGCTGCTTCATCAATGACCTTCCTTCAATCATAAAGTCAGAAGTAGGGATGTTTGCTGATGATTGCACAATGTTCAGCACCATTCGTGATCCCTGATAAGTGGCAAGTAACATTTGCGCCACACAAGTGCCAGGCAATGACTATCTCCAACAAGAGAGAATCTAACCATCTCCCCTTGACATTCAATGGCATTACAATCGCTGAATCCCCCCCTATCAACATCCTAGGGCCTACTATTGACCAGAAACTGAACTGCAGTAGCCATATAAATACCGTGGCTACAAGAGCAGGTCAGAGGCTAGGAATCCTGCGGTGAGTAACTCACCTCCTGACTCCCCAAAGCCTGTCCACCATCTACAAGGCACAAGTCAGGAGTGTGATGGAATACTCTCCACTTGCCTGGATGGTTGCAGCTCCAACAACACTCAAGAAGCTCGATACCATCCAGGACAAATCAGTCCGCTTGATTGGCACCCCATCTACAAACATTCACTCCCCCCACCACCAACGCACAGTGGCAGCAGTGTGTACTATCTACAAGATGCACTGCAGCAACGCACCAAGGCTACTTAGACAGCACCTTCCAAACCCGCGACCTCTACCAACTAGAAGGACAAGGGCAGCAAATGTATGGAAACACCACCACCTGCAAGTTCCCTTCCAAGTCACACACCATCCTGACTTGGAACTATATCGCCGTTCTTTCATTGTCGCGGGGTCAAAATCCTGGAACTCCCTTCCGAACAGCACTGTGGGTGTACCTACCTCACATGGACTGCAGCGGTTCAAGAAGGCAGCTCACCACCACCTTCTCAAGGGCAATTAGGGATGGGCAATAAATGCTGGCCTGGCCAGCGATGCGCACATCCCATGAATGAATAAAAAAAAATAAGAAATTTAATAAATAGCCAGGGACAAAAAGGAACAGCTGAGATCATCCTAGGATCACCTCCCCAGATCAGAAAGGAAGGCACTGAGGGTAGAAGTGAGATTCGCAAGCCAAAGTGTTATCATTGCAACAAAATGGGTCAGCTTCGTTCAGAGTGCTAGAAATTGCAAGGTAAAAACATAGGACTTGTTGGGGTACACAAAGTTAGTGCAGAGGAAAAGATTCTGACTAACAGTATAGCAGACCAGGCTATAGATTTAACGATAGCTGTGAATGTGAAACCAGATACTAAAACTAAAAGGCATGCAGTGGTTAAGAATATAATACCTGAGAGTTATAATGAATTTTTGTTAAAGGGGAGAGTAACTCCATATCCTGGAAATGAGGCAGGAAAACCTAGCATTATACTCAGGGACACAGGAGCAACCCAAATACTTTTGCTGGAGAAAGATATAAGGTTTCCACTAGAGAGCGCCTTGACTGCTAAAGTTTTAGTTAATGGAATTGGCGGGGTGTGCATATCCTACCTTTGTATAAAGTACCCCTAGAGAGTGACTTAATATCAGGGATAGTAACTATAGGTGTTGTCCACAGTATACCAATAAAGGGAATTGATCTACTCCTAGGAAATGATTCAGCTGGATCAAAAGTATCAATTTTTCCTATAGTTACAGAGTGACCAAGTGAAATTAAGGAAACAGAGCAATTACAGAAACAAGTTCCAGAAATATTTCCTGTGTGTGTAGTTATCCGAGCAATGGCTAAACAGGATCTATTGTCAGAGGTAAAGGGGGCACCATCAAGAGATAGCCAGGCATTTGAAACCTTATTTGGGGATTTAGATAATCCAAATGAGTTGTTTAACAGATCATCTATCATTGCAGCACAGCAAGCTGATCCAGAGATATACCGAATAGCACAGACAGCTCTGTCAGAAGCTGAGGCAAAAGGAGTTCCATAGGCTATTATATGGCAAATGGGATTTTGAGGAGGAAATGGAAACCACCTCATAGGCCTGCCGATGAAGATGGGACAGTTGTTGAACAGATAGTGGTACCACCTAAATATCGACCAGGATTATTAAGGTTAGCACATAACATTCCTTTTTCAGGACATAGGGGAATTCGGAAGACCAAATTACACATAAGCCAACATTATTACTAGTCAGGTCTTACAAAGGATGTGAGACAATTTTGTGGGGCGTGCCATCCCTGTCAAATGGTGGGAAAACCACAACCTACCATAAAACCAGGGGATGAAGTATTAGTACTAGGGAGGAGGATAAGCCAGTACAGGTAGAACAAGTAATCGGGACTGTTGAGAAGGAAAAGGATAGTGAGGATGAGGCAGGAGTAGGCCTAGGAAATTCTCAGATTGAACCTCCAACTATCCAATTAGCAAATGCAGAATGTCGAGGAAAATTAAACAATCGGCTTTTACACTTAGAGGCAAAACAGTTGAAGTCCTAACCAGGGTTTTCACAACATTTCAAAACGTTTGTAGGGATAAGCCAGGATGTACAACCATAGCCACACATGATGTGGATATAGGGGGAACCATTCCTTTAAAACAACATCCTTGCCACTTAGGTCCAGACAGGCCCAAATAGAAGCAGAGGTACAATGCATGCTGAAGGGAAGCTTAGTTGAACCTAGGCAGGACAGCTGGAATTCGCAGATGGTCTTTGATGACTAAACCTGGTGGGTCAGCTCAAACTTGCATAGACTCTAGAAATGATACTGTGGTAAAGAAGGCAGGCTCCTACCCAAATTCTTATTTGAAGGATTGTATGGACAGAGTGGGAAACACAATGTGTCTTCAAGAGACAAATGTGTTGGAGGAAACCTGTCAAATTCCTTTGACACCCCAGGGTAAGAAAAAATCAGTTCCTGTTACACCGGACAGGGTTTTCCAGCGTCAAGTGATGCCACATAGGTCAAAGGGTACTCGAGAAAATTCTCAAAGAATAGTAAACCCGGTAGTGGTCAGTGCTCTTAGTTGTGCAGTTCACCTGGCTGAGGTGACGGACAATAGGGACGCTTGGAAGGAAAACACAAAACAATTGGAAGACTATGCTTGTAAATTTGAAATGGGTCAATTGGGGCAACCTTTTGAAAATTTAAAGCTGAAATTTTCTGGTGGAACTTGTTGCTGTAGTCTTAACATTTTAGAAAAGTGGGGAAAAAATGTGTTAGTGTTTTTTTTCAAATTGTATTTTTTACTCATTGTAATGAAACGCATTCCAGGAATGGCTTTTCATTCTGCCAGGGGCGGAGGTGTCATGATCCTGTTTTTTTCTCTCCGGGAAATATGCGGTGTGCCTTTAAGGTTGGAAATGAGCCATACTGCTTTAAGGCAGCAAGCTCTAAAGACTGAGTCAAAGAGTGCATTCTCGTTGCCTTGGACACAGCCATTCAGAGACAGCAATTCAAAGGGTGCATTCTCGTTACCTTGGATACAGCCACTTGGACTGAGTATCAAGAGATACATTTGTTACAATTTAATTTTGTGCTGGCATATAGTGGAAAAACAGTCTGTTCTAACAAGGAACAGAGAAAGACAGCTGTGTGTTAGCACCTGAAAGAAGAGCTCTAAACCCATTAAAACTGAAGGAAGAGAATTTAGTCTGTTCATTTATTATTATCTCTCAAAATTCCAAAAAAGTCAAGGCAAAACAGAGATCTCTGATAGTTTAAGCTAAAGGAAGGGAAGTTAGACTGTGACAATCTTTTATCCCTCAAAAATTATAAAGCCAAATTGATTCATTTGAAAAGTGTTTGCATGTCATTGATTGTTGAAGTTCATCACTGGAGAAGGAAAGCATCACTTACTGCTGGAATTAGACGACGGACTGTTCTACTATTGAAGAATCTTGTTCTCCCCCATCGGATGGCTGTGAGGACTTCAAGCAACCTTGGACTTTTTCAGTTCCAGCAGGAGCATAAATTTGCAAGGACTCTAATTTTTTCTACTTTAAATGATGTTTATATCTTCATAGTGTTTAACAATTTTTTAAAAATTAAATGGTTAATTTTTTGATTTAAAGACACCCAGTTTGGTTAGCCTCATTCAGGGGTTAATTAATGGTACAATTTGGCTGGGTCTTTCTT
This sequence comes from Heterodontus francisci, assembly GCF_036365525.1. NCBI lineage: Eukaryota > Metazoa > Chordata > Chondrichthyes > Heterodontiformes > Heterodontidae > Heterodontus > Heterodontus francisci. The sequence goes on along the minus strand of NC_090375.1, from coordinate 100,647,820 downwards.
TAACTCGGAAAGTTTTAAATGAAATGTTAGGCGATCGGTGGAGGGACGGGATTGAATTAACAGTGCATTTCTCCCACCACAATCAGAATCGTATATTTTGATTGGGGGCTTTGACTGGAGCGGTTAGTCATAACACTATGTACAACATGGCTAGGCATGAACAATGCAAAATTGATCTTTTTCTTGTTATATGTAGCCTAGAAAACCAGGACAGCAAAGGCAGACACTCTCTTTAGCCAGTGCCAGCACAGAATTTGGTGTTATCATCAAGAAAGGCATGTACCAGACCAAAGATACACAATCTGGAGGACCTGAGTGAGTCAGATAAAGAACCACAAGCTGAGATACTTGTCATAGGGAAAGAGAAACAGGAGTAGGCTAATTAACCACTCAAGCCTATTCCACCATTCAATGAGATCTTGACTGATTTGTGACCTCTTTTGCCTCATATCCCATATACCTTTGGTTAACAAAAATCTATCAATCCCTGACAGAGATATGCACTGATATTTTGCACCATGGACATTTGACAAACTTATTGACTCAACCATGGATATGCGGGCAATTAATCTGTCTGTAAAGTGTATAGCCAATCTAATGCCATCAAAACAAAGCCCAATTTAAAACACATTTCTCCTTATAAATAAAGTAGCTAAGCATACAAACATCAATAGAGAGCAGCACAGCTGTGTTAGCTAGCTAGTAAGCAAAACAGTAGGCAAAGCCAATGTGAGTTAGTATGTACACAGAATAGAGCTAGCTACACCATGTCAAGAGGTGGTAGATGGACCTAATCAGATGAAATTTGTGGATTCGCATTATGTCAGGAGCGCAAATTCATCCAATAAACCATGAAACTCAAGTAGAGGATAGTAATTGTGGTTATAGAGGTGAGGAAATAGAAAAATCAGCAGAAGGAAGATGGATGATTTCTCACACTGCTATTGCCACAAGACAATTTATCCATGATGGTCAATGTTTGGGCAACCTCTCCACTTCCTTGTAGTATGTGTATGAAGACAGGACAGCCAACAAAATACCAGTGATCTCTAACTCTGGAGAATTTTATAGGATGGAGCAGATAGTAATTCAGAAGAGTCATGTATCGCAGAAAAGCAGAGTGGGACAGGAAGGGACAGAGACTTTAACAGTAGGTAGCCAATGTCATGGTTGTATGTGTGGGCTTGAGTTTTAGAGAGTATATGGCACTTGGAAGGGAAACTAAAAGTAACTTTGTGATTTGGGGAAAACAACTGACCTGGGGGTTGTTGTAAGGTCAAATAGTTTTGTAGCCACAGTGAGAGCAGTAAGCAAGAACTCCATAGAAGTCTTTCATAAAACACTTTTAAAATCTTTGTTAAAGTTAAAGCTGTGATTTCAAGTGTGATTCATTTCAGCCTGAGATGTGACATTGGCAAGGAGGTAAATTCGGAGATATTAAGGATCTTGTAATGGCATTTGCTGGAGCTGATATGTCTGCAGTCCAGGAATTGAGCTGGTTGATCCAACGGATGCTGTCAGTACCATCAATGTGAAATGGAAAGTGTGGCTGGAGGAGTTTGAAGTGTATGCTGACAGTCACGGTTTGTTTTTGGATGGGACGATGGAGGTGCAGAAAGCACAGAGATGGGCCTTATTACTGTTCAACATGGGTGCTTCAGTCAGGGAGACTTTCAAGATGTTGCCTGACATGGGAGAAAAGGCGGATTATGGAAGTGCAGTGAAAGCTTTGAAGGACCATTATTCGGTGACGCCAAATGCGATATTCCAAAGGCATGTTTTCTGTCAAATGAGACAGAAAGAGGAAAAACAGTGGCCCAATTTGTGCGTTATTTGAGGCAGGTGTCAGATGGATGCAATTATGCTGTGACAGATTTGAATAACCAGATAATGGATCAGGTGGTCCAACATTGCAAGTCGGATAAGTTGAGATGCAGGCTGCTGGAAAGAGGAGGTGACTTAACATTGCATGACCCTTTGAAAATAGAAGCTGCATTGGATGGACTAGTTCACAGCATGAAACGTGATTCCATTTCCGCCATTGGCACGACAAAATCTAAGGTTAATGGAGTGACACAACGGAATCCAGGTATGCGTAAATATAAATAGCAAAAGTCCAGGACAGAGTGTTTCAGATGTGGCAACTTGGGGCACTATGGAAAAGATGATTGCTGCCCTGACAAGGGAAAGATATGCAGAAAATGTGGGGGCAGAGATCATTTTGCCAAGAAGTGCAGAAGCAAAGCTGAACAGAGTGGGAAGCCTGGCAAACTATGTAAAGGAAAGAGAGATGGAAATAGTACAACTGTGAGATGAGTTGAATAAGATGCAGTGAGTGAGGACATGAATAGCAATCGTGGATATATGTTTTCTGTCAATGGAAACAACCATGAGAAAGTTCCAGTGATTGTTGGGGGTGTTGAAGTGAACATTATTGTAGATTCAGGCAGTGATAGTAATGTTATCAGCAGAGCACTATGGGAGGAACTGAAGACAAAGAGAATCAAGTGTATATCTCAAAAGTGTGTCAAAAAGCTTTAGCCTTACACATCTAAAACCCCACTTCAAACGATTGGATATTTCATGAGTGTAAGAGCTGGAGATCGGAGTGTGGAGATAGAATTCATAGTGATTGAGGAGGATGGTGAGCCTCTTCTGAGTAGAGAAACTGGCCAAGCCTTGGGGGTGCTACACATTGGATTGAAAGTGAATTCTGTGAAATCCTATGTGGAGCTTCGAGAGGAGTTTGGACCAGTGTTTCAAGGAATTGGGAAGTTGCACAACTGCCAAGTGAGATTAACCATTGATGAGGAACATGAAGTTTGTAGCTCAGCCTATACGTAGAACACTTTTTGGTCTGAGAGGGAAAGTTGAAGCAAAGATCAAGGAACTGATTGACCAAGACATCATAGAACCAGCTGAAGGAACAATGTCCTGCGTGAGCTGTGTTGTGGTAGTGCCGAAACCAAATGGTGACATCAGACTCTGTGCTGATATGCAACAGGAAAATGAAGCGGTAGTGAGAGAACATCACCCAATTTCTACTGTGGATGAAATCTTGTAAGAGTTGTCAACAAGCAAAGTATTCTCCAAATTAGACTTAAAATGGGATACCACCAGCTGGAGCTTCATCCTGGTTCAAGGAAAATGACTACTTTTGTCACTCATTCTGAACTTTACTGATACAAGAGATTGCTATTAGGCATCAATGTGGCACCAGAGATGTACCAATACAAAATCCATAAGGCGATACAAGGGATCCCAGGAACAGCCAATATCTCATATGACATTATTATTCATAGAGCCAATAGAGAGGAACATGATGAGAGGCTGAGATTAGTAATGGCTAGATTGCAGTCAGATGGTACAATGTTCAGCACCATTCGCAACTCCTCAGATATTGAAGCAGTCCGTGTGGAAATGCAACAAGACCCGGACAATATCTGGGATTGGGCAGATAAGTGGCAAGTAACATTTGTGCCACACAAGTGCTAGGCAATGACCATCTCCAACAAGAGAGAATCTAACCATCTCCCCTTGAAATTCAATGGCATTACCATCGCTGAATCCCCCACTATCAACATCCTGGGGGTTATCATTGACCAGAAACTGAACTGGAATAGTCATATAAATACCATGGCTACAAGAGCAGGTCAGAGGCTGGGAATCCTGCAGTGGGTAACTCACCTCCTGACTCCCCAGTGTCTGTCTACCATCTACAAGGCACAAGTCAGGAGTGTGATAGAATACTTTCCACTTGCCTGGATGGGTGCAGCTCCAACAACACTCAAGAAGTTCGACACCATCCAGGACAAAGCAGCCAGCTTGATTGACACCCCATCTATAAACATTCACTCCCTCCACCACCGACACACAGTGGCAGCAGTGTGTACCATCTACAAGATGCATTGCAGCAACGCACCAAGGCTACTCTGGCAACACCTTCCAAACCTGCAACCTCTACTACCTAGAGGACAAGGGCAGCAGATTCACGGGAACACCACCACCTGCAAGTTCCCCTCCAAACCACACACATCCTGACTTGGAACTATATCGCTGTTCCTTTACTGTCACTGGGTCAAAATCCTGGAACTCCCTTCATAACAGCACTGTGGGTGTACCTACCCCACATGGACTGCAGCGGTTCAAGAAGGCAGCTCACCACCACCTTCTCATGGGTAATTAGGGATGAGCAATAAATGCTGGCCTGGCCAGCGACACCCACATCCCATAAATTAATTTTAAAAATGCTGGACTTACAGTAAATGCAGACAAGTGCTTGCTGGGCGTGACAGAGCTAAAGTCCATGGGCCATAAACTCACAAGCAGTGGAATCAATCCTGCCAAAGACAAGAGAGAAGAAATAGCAGAGGCATGTGAACCACGAAACGCTTGCAAAGTGAGAAGTTTTCTGGGACCTGTGAACAACTTTGCTACCCTGACTGATCCATTGAGGAAGTTAACCAGAAAGAATGAACAGTTCAGATTTGATGAAGAACAGAAAGCAGCATTCAAAGCTTTGAAAGACAACTTTACAAGTACTCGAATGCTGGGATACTATGATCCAAATGCAGCAATGAAAGTCATTACAGATACTAATCAAGTAGGATTAGGAGCAGTGCTGGTGCAAATGCATGCTGAGGGCTCGAGAATCATTGCTTATGTGAGCAGATCTCTAACAGGGGAGGAGATATTCTCAGATGGAGAAAGAGGCCCAAGGATTGGTGTGGGCACGAGAAAGATTCCATGCATATTTGTTCAGCATCGAGTTTGAATTAATGACAGATCACAAGCCATTACAGATGATTTATTGTGCCAAATCCAAACCATGTGCCAGGATCGAAAGACGGGTTTTGAGACTCTAGCAATACAAGGTGGTTCAAATTGCTGGAAAGATGAACATTGCTGACTCACTGTTATGACTACTGAGGGAGGATCAAACACACAGATCTTCACTAGAGAAGTAAGCTGAATGATCTGTGTGGTTTGTGGCAGTTCATGCTACACCGAGAGCATTCACAACTAGAGATTGAGAGAGTCAAAGATCCAGAATTGAATGATATCAGACAGAGAATGCAAGCTGGAAATTGGGAGAATTGCCCAGAGCATACATTGTTATATAAGATGAACTGTGCACAATTGGGAAGTGTATTCTCAGAGGTAACTGACTTATAGTACCACTAAAGCTTAGGCCTAGACTGGTGATGCTGGCTCATGAGGGTCTCTTGGGAGTGGTTAGTACTTCGCAAAATTTATGAACCAAAGTATGGTGGCCAGGGATGGAGAAAGATGTGGCCTCTACCCGGAAATGACCTGTGCACAAAAAGCAGGACAAATCCAACCTGGCCAATTACCGCCCTATCAGTATACTCCCGGTCATCAGCAAAGTGATGGAAGGGGTTGTCAACAGTGCTACTAAGCAGCAATTGCTCAGTAATAACCTGCTCACTGACGCTCAGTTTGGGTTCCACAAGGGCAACTCAGCTCCTGACCTCATTACAGCCTTGGTGCAAACATGGACAAAAGAGCTGAACTCCAGATGTGAGGTGAGAGTGATTGCCCTTGACATCAAGGCAGCATTTGACCGAGTATGGCACTAAGGAGCCCTAGCAATACTGGAGTCAATGGGAATCAGAGTAAAACGCTCCGCTGGTTGGAGTCATACCTAGCACAAAGAAAGATTGTTGGTGGTTGTTGGAGGTCAATCATCTTGGTCCCAGGTGATCACTGCAGGAGTTCCTCAGGGTAGTGTCCTAGGCCCAACCATCTTCAGCTGCTTCATCAGTGACATCCCCTCCATCATAAGGTCAGAAGTGGGGATGTTCACTGATGTTTGCACAATGTTCAGCATCATTCGCGACTCCTCAGATATTGAAGCAGCCCATGTACATATGCAACAAGACCTGGACAATATCCAGACTTGGGCTGATAAGTAGCAAGTAACATTCGCACCACACAAGTGCTAGGCAATAACCATCTCAAACAAGGGGGAATATAATCATCTTCCCTTGATGTTCAATGACATTACGATCGCTGAATCCCCCACTATCAGCATTCTGGGGGTTATCGTTGACCAGTAACTGAAATGGACCAGCCACATAAATGCTGTGGCTACAAGAGTAGGTCGGAGGCTGGGAATTCTGCACCGAGTAACTCACCTCCTGTCTCCCCAAAGTCTGTCCACTATCTACAAGGCACAAGTCAGGAGTGTGATGGAATACTCTCCTCTTGCTTGGATGGGTGCAGCTCCAACAACATTCAAGAAGCTCATCACCATCCTGGACAAAGCAGTCCGCTTGATTGACAACCCACCTTCATTCACTCCCTCCACCACAGACACACAGTGACAGCAGTGTGTAACCATCTGCAAGTTGCACTGCAGCAACTCACCAAGGCTCCTTTGACAGCACCTTCCAAACCCACGACCTCTACCACCTAGAAGGACAAGGGCGGCAGATGCATGGGAACACCATCACCTGCAACTTCCCCTCCAAGCCACACACCATCCTGACTATATTGCCGTTCCTTCACTATTGCTGGGTCAAGTTCCTGGACTGCCCTCCCTAACATCGGGGGAGGTAGAGGCTATGGGGCCATTTGTTTGAATCCCACCACAGCAGATGGTGAAATTTGAATTTAATTAATAAATATGGAATTAAAAGCTAGCTTAATGGTGACCATGAAGCCATTGTCAATTGTTGTAAAAACCCATCAGGTTCACTAATTTCCTTGAGGGAAGGAAATCTGCTGTCCTTACCTGGTCTGGCCTACATGTGACTCCAGACCCACAGCAATGTGGTTGACTCTTAAATGCCCTCTGAAATGGCCTAGCAAGTCAATTAGTTGTCAATGGCAACTAGAGATGGACAACAAATTCCGGCCTAGCCAGCGACACCCGCATCCCACAAACAAATTAAGAAAAAAGCACTGCTGGTGTATCTACACCACAAGCACTGCAGTGGTTCAAGAAGGCAGCTCACCACCACTTTCTCAAGGGCAACTAGAGACAGGTAATAAATGCTGGCCTAGCCAGCGGTGCCTACATCCCCTGAGCAAATAAAACAAAACAGTTTGTCAAAACATGTCATGGATGTTAACTTGTTAGTAGACCCAATCCACCAGAACCAATACACTGTTACCGGCTGGACCATTTCCATCAGGAGAGTCTATGCTAGTGGTGATTGACTATTACAGCCGTTATTATGAGTATGTGGTACTGATATCTTCAACAGAAGAGAAAACAGTGTTTGCATTGACTGAAACATTTGCAAGGCATGGTCTACCAGTCACTTTGCATTCAGACAATGGTCCACAATTCATGTCACATACCTTTGCATATTACATGCAAGTGACAGGTATTCACCATCACAGAGTAACACCTAAATGGCCACAGGCAAATGGGGAAGTGGAAAGACAAAACCAATCCTTTGACAGACAGATGAGAATTTCTGGAAGACTGGAAAGAGATGTTGTTGTTTTATGTGGCCATGTATAGAGTCATTACACGCACGACAATGGGAAAGAGCCCAGCTGAGTTGTTATTTAGACACAAAAGATGCACCAAGATACCAGAGCTGAGGGACATTAGAGTTGATCAGGAGATTTGAGATCATGATGCTGGAGAAAAGGGTACTGCAAAGTTTTTTGCAGACCCCAGAAGGAGAGCTAGACAGTCTGATGTGATGCCAGGTGATGAAGTATTGCTGACACAGGAGAGTCCGAGTAAGATGGATACACCGTATTATCACAAGCCGTACACTGTTATTACCAAGAAGGGAAACAGTGTGACTGTGCAATCGCCAGAAGGAGTACTGTATGACAGAAGTTCTTCATGCATTAAAAAGTAACATGATGACAAAGACACAACAGCAGATGAACCAGATGTAGGAGCTGAGGTGAAGCTGACATTCAGCAATTCAGATGTCCAAGTCAGTGATGCTGTTGGCTGGCAGACAGCTTGCTATCCAGAGGGAGAAACATTGATTCCAGAGGGGTCGACGATATTTCCTAATCCTGACGTGATAACCAGCGTGCCTGAGACAACAGGAAGACCATGGAGCGAGAGGAGACCACTAAAACGATATGAAGATTATGTGTTGTGATTATGTTCAAAAATCATGGACATATTTTGGTCTGATAAGGGAGGAATGTCATGATTGTATGTTTGGGTTTTAGTATTAGAGAATATATGGTACTTGGAAGGGAAAACGAAAATAGCTTTGTGCTTTGGGAAAAACACCTGACCTGGGGATTGTTGTAAGATCAAATAGCTTTGTAGTCACAGTGAGAGCAGTAAGCGAGAACTCTACAGAAGTCTTTAATAACACACTTGTTAAATCTTTGTTAAAGTTAAAGCTGTGATTTCAACCTGAGATGTGACAGCCATGACTAGTTTATTCATCTTGACAGGCAATTAAACTAGGTCCTGGATTCTAAAGTACAGAAACAACAGAATCTCTCATGGACAAAATGTCATCTGCTCACCAAAGCTAGTGACAAAATTAGATAAATCCAATTACAAATAAAGAGCACCCTTCAGTTCCTCCAATAAAACAATTATCTTAAATTCATTATGTCTATATCTCAGTCTATCAATGTCAATTCCAATTCAGCTCTGACAAGATAATTATTAACAGAAAGCTTTTCTGCAAAAGGTTGAGCGGTTGTTACTGCATGTACTATTCAATTACAAAATGTTTAGTCACTATCTGTAAGATTGTACTCCAGACTAACCAATTTATGTCCAAACTGTTACCTGTTACCTGTTGGCAAAGGATCACTTTTAAAGTAATGTAATTTATGATACAGACTACTTTCAAATGACATTGGCCATTCAGGTTATCTGCCCTCAAACTCAATAGTAAATGATGCATATTTCAGTTACTGATCTTTGACATACTTGTAAAACTTGTCCTTTAACCCAATTTGTGGCAAAAAATCAGTTAATGACTGTTTCTACCATGGTCATTGAAACATAATAAGTTTTTACTATGTCTTCCCCGACAGTTTTTAAAACTGCAAATGCAGCATGGATTTTAAAGAAATCATAGACAGTTCATCATAGATTAAGGTTTATTGAAGCTATCTATTACATTGTGTTTACTAACTATTTATGGATCAGCAGCATCCTGTTTTTGCCAATATAATTCAGTTCCATTATACCTTACTCTTGTATTCATGAGGAACCTACAGTGCTAACCTCTTGAGATTCCTTGGATTTTCTTGCCTGTTTTCCCTCAATACAAGTTCTGGAACAATGTGATTCCAAATGGATAGCAGCAGAATTGCGACACTTACGTAGAAGTAAAAGTCAAGCAACTTTCAACATGTCACTTAAGCGATAGTAATGCATGCCAGAGCGTAGAAATTGAGACATTCCCGAAGTAACTTTTGCCATTTTAAAATGAGTTTGTGTTTTAAAATAACCTAGCTGCAGGGGTGTCCAACCTTTTCATGTGTGGGGGCCACATTGCGATTTTTGTCCTACATAGGGGACAAAATTAGTGAGAAAATTTCAGAAAGATAAAGGCATTAAAAATGTATCTTACTTTTAATCAAACCAACAACAAATGTGCATCTTTGTGAAGAAGCTTTAAATGAGGAGACTAATGTATTGACTTAATTTCTCATCACTATGTTGAACACTGGTTTAGTGAGATACCTGGCATTGTTTTTGCTTGCATAAGTACTCAATCACTGCCCACACACTTAATGTAGTAATGCGGAGTATTACGGATAGATGTAAATCTGTGAGGAGTGATCTTGATCTTTTCCTCTCCCCTCTTTCTCTCCCCATCTGCATCTATCTCTTTCCCCTCTGTTTCTCTACCCCATCTCTTTCTCTCCCCCTCTTTCACTCCCACCCTCTTTCTCTATCTCCCTATGCTCTCTCTGTCTCTCTCTCTCTTTCTGCTCATGTTCTCCCTGTGTCTCTCTGCCCCTCTCTCCTTGTATCTCTCTCGCCCCTCTTCCTGTGTCTCTCTCTACCCCCCATGTCTCTCTCTCCATCTCTCCCAGTGTTTCTCTCCCCCCTTTCTCCCTGTGTCTCTCCCCCTCTCTCCTTGTGTCTCTCTCCCCTTCTCTCCCTGTGTCTCTCTCCCCCTCTGTCCCTGTGTCTTTCTCCCTGCCCTCTCCTGTGTCTCTTCCCCCCCCACCCCCCGACTCCCTATGTCTCTCTCCATCACCAATCCACCCCCCCCCACTCCTTGTGTCTCTCTCCCTGCTCTCTTTCTATGTGTCTCTCTACTTCCTTGATCCCTGTTCGTTGCTTCTCGCTCCTCTCCCTGTTCGTCACTCCCTGCACTCTGTCTGCGCTCTGATCATAAATGCAGATAATAGAGGCACGCTGTGAATGGCGCCTCTCTGCTGGGCGCAGCCAGGTGTGGGAGCAGGGTCCTGATAAACCAGTAGCTGCCCACTGAGGTGTCTGGCATTCCAGCAGTTCACATCTGCGGGCTGGATGGAAACCTTTGGCAGGCTGTATGTTGGACAACCATGCAGCCTTGGAGCAAGACGTTTAAAATTACCAGTCACGGACCTCAAAGTTTTTACCATGGACACTGGCGCCCGTGCACAGACACGTGGCCAACCCCCTGATCCCAGATGTAAAATTAACAAGTGATCTAGCATCAATTGACATTTGTAGAAGAGAGTTTGAAACTTCTACCACCCTTTGTATGTAGAAGTGTTTCCTAATTTCACTCCTGAAAGCTCTGGCTCTAATTTTTAGACCATGTCCCCTAGTCCTTGATTCCCTAACCATCAGAAACAATTTCTCTGTAGCTGCCCTGTCAGTTTCCATTAATATCTTGAACTCTTTGATCAAATCACCCCATAACCTTCTAAATTCCAGAGAATATAACCCCAGCTTCTTTAATCAAACTTCATAATTTAACCCTTGAAGTCCAGTTATCATTTTGGTAAATTTACACCGCACTCCCTCTCTATCCTTCCTAAGGTATGGTGCCCAGAACTGCTCACAGGAGTCCAGGTGTGGTCTAACCAGTGCTTTGTATTACTGACGTGTGACTTCTACCCCCTTGCAGTCTAATCCTCTAGATATAAAGGCTAGCATTCCTTTAGCCTTTTTGATTATTTTCTGTACCTGTTGTTGATATTTTAATGATCTACATACATGGACCCTGTAAGATAGAGTTCACTGCTCAGTGTAATATTAAAAGTGCTTACTGTATGGTGTAATGTCTTAGAATGTATAAGTTTAACTAGAAGTGATTTTGATAGGTAATAATACTTTCAAATATTGTTAATGTAACTATATGTGTAAGCTCAATTAAACATGGCCCGAGGCCAAGAAGCAAAGCATGATGGTGAATTTAAGCCGACGTGATGAGAAAAGCAAAAAGGAATATACTGCGGCAAGGTTATGTTCAAAAACAAGCTGGCAGCGAGGAAAAGCACCTTGAGCAAATATGCAAAGAATGTATGTTTGAAACTAACAGATAATGAAAGACTGAACATTAATTAAGTTACAATTGAAACAGAAGGTTTAAAGTTTCTGAAACCTGTTATCACTAGAGTAAAAGACATTGCTGTAACTCGTAACAACTGTTTTTATGAAGTTCCTAGATAAGGAATAACTAGTTGCAAGAAGATGGAACAAAGTGATACCAGAAGATTAAGCATAGAATTTAATGTTAAAGGTTTAAAAATGATTAAACAGAATGAGTGAGATAGCCCATGTGATTGTCAGTTGCCACGGGGTCTCAAAGGAGAAAAAAGCTGTAAAAGAACAGCTATTGAATATGAGAAGCAGTGCAAAAACCCAGAGGAAGAAAGAAGAGAATCTGCAGTCAACAGAACACAGCAAGAGAAAGAGAGACCGCATTAGTCACTCAGAGGGCTACTGCTGTGGTTCTGAGGGACAGACAGTGACTACTGTCTTTGTTAAGTATTACTTTTTTGTACTGGATGTAAACTACATAATAAATCTGCTATACTTATAACCAGCACCCATTGTGGTTGTTTTAGTGGTTGTTGTAGTCATGGACGAGTCACCCTTGTTGGATTAAATTGAATGCTGGAAGTAACAGGAAAGCTACACCCACAAGTTTCTTTGGACCTCCACTGTTTCTAACTTTTCACTATTTTAGAAAGTACCCTGTTCTATCCATCCAAAGTGGATGACCTCACATTTACCTGCACTGAAATTCATTTGCCACAGTTTTGCTCATTCACTTTATCTATCAATATCGCTTTGTGATTTTCTGCTTCCATCTACACTGCTTGCAATGCTGCCAATCTTTGTATTATCAATTTATTACTGTTCTTTGAGGAAGTAACAAGTTACATGGATAAAGGGGAACCTGTAGATGTGGTGTACTTAGATTTACAAAAGACATTTGATAAGGTGCCACATCAAAGGTTACTACACAAAATAAGAGCTCATGGTGTAGAGGGTAACATATTAGCATGGACAGAGGATTGATTAGCTAACAGAAAGCAGAGACTAGGGATAAATGGGTCATTTTCGGGTTGGCAAGCTATTTCTAGTGGAGTGCCACAGGGATCAATACGGGGGCCTCAACGATTCACAGTCTATATCAATGTCTTGGATGAAGGGACCGAATGCGTGGTAGCTAAATTTGCTCATGACACAAAGATAGGCAGGATATTAAGCAGTCAAGAGGACATAAAAAGTCTACAAAGGGATTTAGATAGGTTAAGTGAGTAGGCAAAAATTTGGCAGTTGGAGTATAATGTGGGAAAATGTGAACTTGTCCACTTTGCCAGGAAAAATAGAAAAGCTGTATATTATTTGAATGGAGAGTGACTGCAGAACTCTACGGTACAGAGAGATCTGGGTGTCCTGGTCCATGAATCACAAAATATTAGTATGTAGGTCCAGCAAGTGATTAGGAAGGCAAATGGAATGTTGGCGTTTATTGCAAGGGGAATAAAGTATAAAAGTAGGGAAGTGTTGTTACAACTGCACAGGGCCTTAGACTGCATCTGGAGTATTGTGTATAGTTTTGGTATCCTTACTTAAGAAAGAATATAATTGCAATAGAAGCAGTTCAGAGAAGGTTCACTCAACTTATTCCTGTGATGAAGAGGTTTTCTTATGAGGAAAGGTTGAGCAGGTTAGGCCTATACTCATTGGAGTTTAGAAGAATGAGAGGTGATCATATTGAAGTATATAAGATCCTGAGGGGACTTGACAGGGTGGATGCTAACAGGATATTTCCCCCTGTAGGGGAGACTAGAACTAGGGGACACAGTTTAAAAATTAGGGGTCTCCCATTAAGTTGGAGACGAAGAGAATTTTTTTCTCTCAGAGGTTCATTAGTCTGTGGAATTCTCTTCCCCAGACAGCAGTGGAGGCTGGGATATTGAAGATATTCAAGGCTGAGTTAGATAGATTTTTGATCACCAAGGGTGTCAAGGGTTATGGCGGGCATACAGAAAAGTGGAGTTGAGACCATAATCAGATCAGCCATGATCTTATCAAATGGTTGCACACCAGGTGGAGATTAAGGGAGTAGAATCCTTTCTAGTTTTGTACAACTATAAATTTACATGCACACACATCATTACATGCACACACACCTGCGCCATGGGGAAGATGACTATCCTGGTGAAGATGCAAGTTCACTCTACCAGTGTCCCTCGTTTCCTCTGGAAAGAGGGAATGCAACATATTCTGCTCTCTTTGCATACAGAGTGTCACTCACGTTCCTTATAAAACAGTGGACAGTAAACTGTAAGATGTTGGAAATGTCACCTGCTCCAGCCAGGGTCAAGGATGTCATTGATGGCTGCCGAGCATGCTGATGGAGAGGGTGAACAGCCAGCACTCGTGGTCAGCATGCTGAGGGAGAGGGTGAACAGCCAGTGCTCATGGTCCACATTGGTACCAATGCATGGATAGGAAGAGGGATGCGGTTCTGCAATCACACTTTAGGGAGCTAGGTAAGAAATTAGCAAGCAGGACCTCAAAAGTAGTAATCTCTGGATTACACCCAGTACCACGCGCAAGTGGGCATAGAAATAGGAGGATAGAGCAGATGAATGTGTGGCTCGAAAGATGGTGCAGGAGGGAGGGCTTTAGATGCCTGGGATACTACAACCAGTTCTGGGTAAAGCCTGGCTATCCGACCCGAACCTGACCAAACCCGACTACATGTGCTGGATTCAGGTCAGGTCGGGTCTGTATTCTGCATCCAGCATTCGGGCTCGGGCTCTGGGTCAGGTCGAGCTGGACTGTACTGTTTTGTTTCATATTGTTTTCATTTTAATCTACGATTTTTGTTTGTTTTAATAATATGTTTGTTATTTTCGGGTTGGGTCGGACATTTAAATAAATTAAAGGACTGGGTCCCGGGTCGGGTTCAAGTTGGCTGTTGTCAGATCGGGCCCGGGTCAAGTTTTAATTTTCTACCCGAGCCAGACTTTAGTTCTGGGGGAGATGGGACTTGCACAGGATGCACAGGTTGCACCTGAACAGAGCTGGGACAAATTTCTTTGGGGGCCGATTTGCTATTATTATTGGGGAGGGTTTAAACTAAATTAGCAGGGGCGTGGGAACCAGGAGATTATGCAAGAGAGGAACACCAAGGTGCACAGAGAATTGAAAGAAACAGATAACACTAGAGAAGGAAATAGTAAAGTATTAGGTGGAGTTAAAGTAAAAGGGAAAGTAATAAATTCTAAATTATGGTTACTGTGCATGTGTGTGAATGCGCAGAGTGTGGTAAATGAGGTTGGTGAGCTGCAGGCACAGATAGCCACGTGAAGTATGATGTTGTGGCGCTAATGGAGACCTGGCTCAAAAAAAGGCAGGACTGGGTATTAAATATTCCTGGATACGAGGTGTTCAAGAAAGTTTAGAAAGGAAGGAAAGATGGAGGGGTGGCAGTTTTGATTAAGGAAAACACTGTACTGTGAGAGAGAGAGGATGTCCAGAGGGGTCAAGGACAGAATCTATTTGGCTAGAGTTGAGGAACAAAATAAGGTGCAATTATATTGCTTGGAGTAGTCTATCGGCCACCAACTAGTCGGAAAGATGTACAGGAACAAATTTGCAAAGAAATCACAGAAAGGTGCAAGAATTATGGAGTGGTTACAATGAAGGACTTTAACTTTACAGATATAGACTAAGATAGTAGTAGTAAAGAACAGAGAGGGGTAGGAATACCGAGAGTGCATTCAGGAGAATTTTCTACAGCAGTATATTTCCAAACTGAAAGGAAGCACAGCTAGACCTGATTCTTGGGAGTGAGGTGGGCCAAGTGGATCAAGTGTCAATAGGGGAACATTTAGGGGACAATAATCATTGTATCATAAGGTTTAGGTTGACTATGGAAAAGAACAAGGAACAACACAGAGTAAGAATAATTAACTGGGGGAAAGCCAACTTCAATGGGATAAGAATGGATCTGCTCCAGGTAAATTGGAATCAAATTGGCAGGCAAAACAATAACTGAACAATGGGCTGCCTATAAAGAAGAAATAGTTTAGGCACAGTCAAGGTATAATCCCACAAAGGGGAAAAGTACGGCAAACAAATCCCAAGCTCCCTGGATTATGAAAGAGATAGAGATTAAGATGATCGAGAAAAAGTGTGCTTATGACATGTGTCAGGTGAATAATACAACCGAGAACCATGCTGAATATATTTGCTTGCTGACGTTCAGTTTGCGTTCCGCTAGGGCCACTCAGCTCCTGACCTCATTAAAGCCTTGGTCCAAACATGGACAAAAGAGCTGAACTCAAGATGTGAGGTGAGAGTGACTGCCCTTGACATCAAGGCAGCATATGACCGAGTATGACATCAAGGAATCCTAGCAAAACTGCAGTCAATGGGAATCAGGGGGAAACTCTTCGCTGGTTGGAGTCATACCCAGCACAAAGGAAAATTATTGTGGTTGTTGGAGGTCAATCATCTCAGTCCCAGGACACCACTGTAGGAGTTCCTCGGGGCAGTGTCCTAGGCCCAACCATCTTCAGCTGCTTCATCAATGACCTTTCCTCTATCATAAGGTCAGAGGTGGGGATGTTTGCTGATGATTGTACAATGCTCAGCACCATTCGCGGCTTCTCAGATACTGAAGCAGTCCATATTATATGTAAATATAAGTGATTGCAGAGCTCTGAGATGCAGAGGGATCTGGGTGTCCTAGTGCATGAATCGCAAAAGGTTAGTATGCAGGTACAGCACGTAATTAGGAAAGCTAATAGAATGTTATTGTTTATCGCGAGGGGAATTGAATACAAAAGTAGGGGGTTATGCTTCAGCTGTACAGGGAATTGGTGAGACAACATCTGTAGTACTGTGTACAGTACTGGTCTCCTTATTTAAGGAAGGATGTAAATGCGTTGGAGGCAGTACAGAGAAGGTTTACTAGGCTAATACCTGGAATGGGCGGGCTATCTTACGAGGAAAGCTTGTATCCGCTGGAATTTAGAAGAGTAAGAGGCAACTTGATTGAAACATATATAATCCTGAGGGGTCTTGACAGGTTGGTTGTGGAAAGGATGTTTCCCCTCGTGGGAGAATCTAGAACTAGTGGTCACTGTTTAAAAATAAGGGGTCGCCCATTTAAGACAGAGATGAGGAGAATTTTTTTCTCTCAGAGGGTCGTGAGTCTTTGGAATTCTCTTCCTCAAAAGATGGTGGAAGCAGTCTATGAATATTTTTAAGACAGAGGTAGATAGATTCTTGATAAGCAAAGGGGTGGAAGGATATCAGGGGTAGTTGGAAATGTGGAGTAATCAGTTTAACCATGAACTTATTGAATGTCAGAGCAGGCTCGAAGGGCTGAATGGCCTACTCCTGCTCCTAATTCATATGTTTGCATATCCAGATGCAGCAAGACCTGTACAACGTCAAGGCATAGGCTGATATGTGACAAGTAACATTCGTGCCACACAAGTGCCAGGCAATGACAATCTCAAAGAAGAGAGAATCAAACCATCTCCCCTTGATGACCAATGGCATGATCATTGCTGAATCCCACTATCAACATCCTGGGGTTACCATTGACCAGAAACTTAACTGGACCAGCCACATAAATATCATGGCTACCAGAGCAGGTCAGAGGCTGAGAATTCTGCGGCAAATAACTCACCTCTTGTCTCCCCAATGTCTGTCCACCATCTACAAGGCACAAGTCAGGAGTGTGATGGAATACTCTCCACTTGCCTGGATGGGTGCAGCACCAACAACACTCAAGAAGCTCAACACCATCCAGGACAAAGCAGCCCACTTGGTTGGCAACCCATCCACCACCTTCAACATTCACTCTCTTCACCACCGATGCACAGTGGCAGCAGTGTATACCATCCACAAGATGCACTGCAGCAACTCCCCAAAGCTCCTTTGACAGCACCTTCCAAACCCGCGACCTCTACCACCTAGAAGGACAAAGGCAGGAGATGCATGGGAACAACACCACCTGCAAGTTCCCCTCCAAGTCACACCCCATCCTGACATGGAACTATATTGCCGTTCCTTTACTGTCGCTGGGTCAAGATCCTGGAACTCCCTTCCGAACAGCATTGTTGGTGTACTTATACCCCACGGACTGCAGCAGTTCAAGAAGTCAGCTCATCATCACCTTCTCAAGGGCAATTAGGGGTGAACAATAAATGCTGGTCTAGCCAGCAACAGCCACATCCCACAAGCGAATAAAAACAAGGTTCAGAGAGAAAGTGAAAAATCAAATAAGAGAAGCAAAGAGAGAGTATGAAAAGGGGCTTGCAGCTCATATAAAAGGGAATCTAAAAGTTTTCTATTGGCATATAAATAGTAAAAGAGTGGTAAAAGGAGGAGTGGGGCCAATTAGGAACAAAAAGGGGATTTACGCACGGAGGCAGGAGCACGGTTGAGGCATTAAATGAAAGTTTGCATCTATCTTTACCAAGGAAGAAGATGCTGCACAGGTCATGGTGAAAGAAGAGACAGTTCAGACACTTGAAGGGTTTAAAATTGATAAGGAGTGGGTATTGGATAGGCTGTCTATGATGTCTATACTTGAAGTTGATAAACCACCAGAAACAGATACTGAGGAAAGTGAGAGTGGAAATTGCGGAGGCACAGGCCATACGTTTCCAGTCTTCCTTAGATTCAGGGTGGTGCCAGAGGACTGGAGAATTGCAAATTGTACACCCTTGTTCAAAAAGGGGTGTAAAGATAAGCCCAGCAACTACAGACCAGTCAGGTTAACCTCAGTGGTGGGGAAACTTCTAGAAATGATAATTCAGGACAAAAGTAATAGTCACTTGGGCAAATATGGGTCAATAAAAGAAAGCTAGCATGGATTTGTGAAGGGTAAATCATGTTTAACTAACTTGCTGGTATTTTTTGATGAAGTAACAGAGAAGTTTGATCAGGGTAATGCTGTTGATGTGATGTACATGGATTTCCAAAAAGCAGTTCATAATGTATCGCACAACCGACTTGTGAGAAAAGTTACAGCTCATGGAATAAAAGGGACAGTAGCAACATGGATACAAAATTGCCTAAGTGACAGGAAACAGAGAATAGTGATTAATGGATGTTTTTTGGACTGCAGGATGATTTGTAATGGAGTTCCCCAAGGGTCAGTGTTAGGACTCTTGCTGTTCCTGATATATATTAGTAACCTAGACAATTTCAAAATTTGTGGTTGATAAGAGCATGGAAACATTGTGAACTGTGAGGAGGGTAGTGTAGAACTTCAAAAGGATACAGATAGTTGAGGAATGGGCGGACAAGTGGCAGATGAAAATTAATGCAGAGAAATGTGAAGTGATTCATTTTGGTAGGAAGAACGCAGACAGAAAATAAAATATAAAGAGTGCAATTCTAAAGGGAGTGCAGGAGCAGAGGATCCTGGGTGTATATGTACATAAATCATTGAAGGTGGCAGGGTAGCTTGAGAGCATGGTTAATAGAGTATACAGCATTGTAGGCTTTATTAATAGGGGCATAGAATACAAAAGCAAGGAAATTATGTTAAACTTATATAGAACACTGGTTTGGCCTTAACTGGAGTATTGTATCTAGTTATGGCCACCACACTTTAGGAAAGATGTGAAGGCATTAGAGTGAGTGCAAAAAAGATTGATAAGAATGGTTCCAGGATGAGGAACTTCAGTTACGTGGATAGAATGAAGAAGTTGGGACTGTTTTCCTTGGAGAAGAGAAGGTTGAGAGGAGATTGGACACAGGTTTTCAAAATCATGTGGGGTCTGGACAGAGTAGATAGGGAAAAACTGTTCCCATTGGTGAAAGGATTGAGAACAAGAGGGCACAGTTTTAAAGTAATTGGCAAAAGAAGCAATGGCGACATGAGGAAAAACTTTTTCACGCACCGAGTATTCAGGATCTGGAATGCAGTACCTGAGAGTGTGGTGGAGGCAGGTTCAATCGAGGCATTCAAGAGGGAATTCGATTATTATTATTCGGAAGAATGTGCAAGACTATGGGGAGAAGGCAGGGGAGTGCAATAGGTAAATTGCTCTTTCCGAAAGCCAGCGCAGACATGATGGGCTGAATGGCCTCTCTGTGTTGTAACAATTCAGTGATTCTGAAGATAAGAACATTAAATGTTATTTAGATTATTGGTCCTTGTGGGATAACGTAAATTCTACAAAAAGTGTGAGCGCAGAAAGGTTACAGGTTGACCTTGCTGGACTGAAACAAATGCTGGAGAGGAAGAAAATCTCAAATTAAATGGGTACATGCAAGTCATCAACTATCTGATTATTTTAGGAAAATAAATGGTTGTACAAAGAAATTGATAGAGATCCTAGAGGAGGGTGTCTCACAATGCAATGCTTTGTACACAATATGGAATTTATTTTGATTTGTTTTGAAATCTTTGTGCATGTTAAATTACCTTTCTCTGTGCATATGGAAGGATCCTCCCTCAGTATCATCACATAGTCTTCTCTTTAATGATTTGGAAACACAATGCTATATTTACCCTGATCCAGAATCCATCCAGGAGAGGAGCAGGATTCAGCAGCCTGCAAAAGGCATGTATCTGAACACATATGAAAAGTCCCAAGATTTTAGAGCCTTCTCATGAGACTGCAAATGAGGCTTAATTTTATCTAGAAATCGCAACTTTCGTGATAAATTCACGAGAGTTGGCATGTCTGGATGGGCTCCAAGCTCTGTGTCAAGTTAGTGCCGGGCTTCTCCATGCAGACCTGCCAATGCACCAAGCACTTCAGTGTGCGGACACATCAGCCTTTCTCTGTAGACTGCTACATCGACCTCTTCATCTGAGTCCTCTGCGTGACCCTGTTGTCCGGTGAGATGGCACCTGCAGTAGCTTGTCCTCTGCTGGCTGCAGTCCACGCTGCCTGATGTCTCAACATATGCAGATCCCATCTCTAAGCTATCCTCTAAAGTACAATGTCAGTGTCTGAGCTGATGGCTGTGAGTGTGAGAGCAAGGGAAAAATCGAATATGAGGGTAAACTAGCCAGAAATATAAAAACAGATAGTAAGAATTTTTACAAGTTGCTACAACCAGGTAAGAAAGGTGTCTGGGGCCCCTCTCAGCCTTACATAGAAACATAGAAAATAGGAGCAGGAGTAGGCCATTCGGCCCTTCGAGCCTGCTCCGCCATTCATTATAATCATGGCTGATCAACCAACTCAGTAGCCTGTTCCCGCTTTCTCCCCATACCCTTTGATCCCTTTAGACCCAAGAGCTATATCTAACTCCTTCTTGAAAACATACAATGTTTTGGCTTCAATTGCTTTCTGTGGTAGTGAATTTCACAGGCTCACCACTCTCTGGGCAAAGAAGTTTTTCCTCATCTCAGTCCTGAAAGGTTTACCCCTTATCCTTAGACTATGACCCCTGGTTCTGGACTCCCCCACCATCGGGAACATCCTTCTTGCATCTACCCTGTCAAGACCTGTTAGAATTTTATAGGTTTCTATGAGATCCCCCTTCACTCTTCTGAACTCCAGCGAATATAATCCTAACCGACTCATTCTCTCCTCAGACGTCAGTCCCACTATCCCAGGAATCAGTCTGGTAAACCTTTGTTGCACTCCCTCTATAACAAGAACATCTTTCCTCAGATAAGGAGACCAAAACTGCACACAATATTTCAGGTGTGGCCTCACCAAGGCCCTGTATAATTGCAGCATGACAACCCTGCTCCTGTACTCGAATCCTCTTGCTATGAAGGCCAACATACCATTTGCCTTTTTTACCGCCTATTGCACCTGCATGCTTACCTTCAGTGACTGGTTTATGAGAACACCCAGGTCTCGCTGCATGTTCCCCTCTCTCAGTTTATAGCCATTCAGATAATAATCTGCCTTCCTGTTTTCGCTACCAAAGTGGATAACCTCACATTTATCCACATTATACTGCATCTGCCATTCATTAGCCCAATCACTCAACTTGTCCAAATCACCCTGAAGCCTCTCTGCATCCTCCTCATAACTCATCCTCCCACCCAGTTTTGTGTTATCTGCAAATTTGGAGATATTACATTTAGTTCCCTCATCTAAATCATTAATATATGCTGTGAATAGCTGGAGTCCTAGCACCGATCCCTGCGGTACCCCACTAGTCACTACCTGCCATTCGGAAAAAGACCCATTTATCCCTACTCTTTGTTTCCTGTCTGCCAACCAATTCTCTATCCATCGCAATACACTACCCCCAATCACATGCACTTTAATTTTACATGCTAATCTCTTATGTGGGACTTTGTCGAAAGCTTTCTGAAAGTCCAAATAAACCACATCCACTGGCTCCCCCTCATCAACTCTACTAGTTACATCCTCGAAGAATTCTAGTAGATTTGTCAAGCATGATTTCCCTTTCATAAATCCATGCTGACTCTGTCCGATTCTACCACTGTTCTACAAGTGTTCTGCTATAAAATCTTTGATAATGGACTCTAGAATTTTCCCCACTACTGATGTCAGGCTGACTTGTCTATAATTCCCTGCTTTCTTTCTACCTCCCTTTTTAAATAGTGGGGCTACATTAGCTACCCTCCAATCTGTAGGAACTGTTCCAGAGTCTATAGAATCTTGGAAGATGACCACCAATACATCCACTATTTCTAGGGCCACTTCCTTAAGTACTCTGGGATCCACACCATCAGGCCCTGGGGATTTATCGGCCTTTAATCCCATCAATTTCCCCAACACCATTTCTCTACTAATACTGATTTCCTTCAGTTCCTCTCTCTCACTAAGCCCTGTGTTCCCCAACATTTCTGGTATGATATTTGTGTCCTCCTTTGTGAAGACGGAACCAGTGTATTCATTTAGTTGGTCAGCCATTTCTTTATTCCCCATAATAAATTCCTCTGTTTCTGACTGTGAGGGACCGACATTTGTCTTCCCCTATCTTTTTCTCTTCACATACCTATAGAAACTTTTACAGTCAGTTTTTATGTTCCCTGCATAAAACTCTCGTACTCCCCTTCTTAATCAATCCCTTGGTCCTCCTTTGCTGAATTCTAAACTGCTCCCAATCCTCAGGACTGTTGTTTTTTCTGGCAGATTTATATGCATCTTCCTTGGATCTAATGCTATCTCTAATTTCCCTTGTAAGCCATGGTTTGGCCACCTTCCCCATTTTACTTTTGCGCCTGACAGGGATAAACAATTGTTGCAATTCATCCATGCGCTCTTTAAATGTTTGCCATTGCCTATCCACCATCATCCCTTTAAGTAACGTTTCCCAATCCATCATGGCCAAGTCGCGCCTCATACCTTCGTAGTCTCCTTTACTAAGATTCAGGACCCTTGTCTCAGAATCAACTACGTCACTCTCCATCTTAATGAAGAATTCTATCATATTACGGAAGCTCATCCCCAAGGGGTCTCGCAGAACTAGATTGTCAATTATTCCTCTCTCATTACACAATACCCAGTCTAGGATGGCCTGTTCTCTAGTTGGTTCCTCAACGTATTGGTCCAGAAAACCATCCTGTATACACTCCAAGAATTCCTCCTCTATGGTATTGTGACTAATTTGATTTGTCCAATCCATAGCAGATTAATGTCACCCATAATTACAGCTGTTCCTTTATCGTTTGCATTGCTAATTTCCTGTTTAATGCCATTCCCAGCATCACCACTACAGTATGGGGGTCTATATACAACCCCACTAACGGTTTTTGCCACTTAGTGTTTCTCAGCTCTACCCATACAGATTCCACATCGTCAAAGCTAATATCTTTCCTCACTATTGCATTAATTTCCTCATTAACCAGCAATGCAACTCAACCAACTTTTGCTTTTTGTCTGTCCTTCCTAAGTACTGAATACCCCTGGATGTTCATTTCCCATCCCTGGTCACCTTGCAGCCATGTCTCCGTAATCCCGACTATATCATACCCGTTTACATCTATTTGCACGATTAATTCATCCAATTCATTGTGAATGCTCCACGCATTAAGGCACAAAGCCTTTAGGCTTGTCTTTTGAACATTATTTGACTCTTCCTACTATTTTTCACTGTGGCCCTGTTTGATTCTAGCCCTTGATTTCTCTGCCTATCACTTGTCTGATTCTCCTTACTGTCTTTTGTTCTTGTCTTTGATCCCCCCCTCCTCTGACTCCTTGCAAAGGTTCCCATCCCCCTGCCATTTTAGTTTAAACCCTCCCCAACCACTCTAGCAAATACTCTCCCTAGGACATCAGTCCCAGTCCTGCCCAGGTGTAGCCTGTCCAGTTTGTACTGGTCCCACCTCCCCCAGAATTGGTCCCAATGTTCCAGGAATCCAAAAACCTCCCCCTCACACCATCTCTTCAGCCACATATTCATCCGATATATCCTGCTATTTCTACTCTGACTAGCACGTGGCACTGGTAGTAATCCTGAGATCACTACCTTTGAGGTCCTACTTTTCAACTTACTTCCTAGCTCCCTATATTCTGCTTTTCGGACCTCATCCTTTTTTTACCAATGTCGTTTGTACCAATGTGTACCTTCACCTGGTCTAACTGTAACAGGGTTTTATTTTTAAACATTGTGTTTTTAGCTCTCCCTTGGTGAATCCTTGTTCACTGCTTTCCAATTATAAGGCAAAGAAACCAGCACAAACATGTTTTCTTAGGTTTAAAGAAGAAAGATTTATTAAACTTAAACTCTAATTCAGTTGACACCTACGGATACATGATGCACCGACGCGAGCATGCATACGTGATACACACATGCAAATAGAGACAGAAAAGAGCAGAAGAAAAAGATAAAGTGGAAATGTTTGAGGCAATATCTGAAGAGTTTTTGTTATGGTTCTTCGAGTTCACAGTCGAGTCCTTGCTTTGCATTGGGGCCCAGTATTCTTCTTAAACCTTGTTCAGTGTAGGAGACTTTTATCTCTTGGGGTTCATGTTTCTTCAGTGGATTCAGAGGCTTGTGAGAAAGAGATGGGAGCAGACAGGAGAGATCTTCTCAGTCCAAGAGGAAACAGACACTCGGAGTTCAAACTGTTTGTACAATTCAGAAAAACCCAGGTTGCCAAGCAGGTTAGTCATGTGACTAACTGGTCTGACCTCGTCTTGGATTGTATCACCTTAGCAGTCTCTGGAATGTCCCTCTTACACACAATACTTGTTGATCAAGGTCCATTTTGAGTTGAATGCATCAGGGAATGGTCCTTTGTCCTTCTAATCACCATCTGTTAATATGCAAATGTCTTTTCCAGCCATAGCTGATCTGTTTAATAAGTCATTTCTTCATTCCAGTAACAGTTTAAAATCAATGTTCATGACAAAATTAATGTGCCTCATTCTTGGCAGATGGGGGCCTAGAATGACACCTCCACACCCGGTGGAATGAAATGTGATTAGAGAAAAGTGCATTCCATTAAAAGGGTCAAGAGAAAATATGATACAGAAAAAAAACATGCATTTCTCGAATTCATTCACAAATCCTAAAACATTAAAATCTCTCTTTTTTTGGCATTCCAATAAATATGTGATTCTTTTTTGAGGAAGTTTTTCTTCCATTTGCCCTTTTCCATGGCTGCTAGGGTCTTTGTGATGGTTAGGTTTCGTTTGAGACCCGGGACAAGGCATCTGCGATAATGTTGCTTTTCCCTGCGATGTGGATAATTTCTAAATGGTAGGGTTGTAGGAGCAGCCTCTATCGAAGCAGCCTGGCATTGTGGACCCTGAACGTCTCCAAAAAATTCAGGGGGTTATGGTCAGTGTCAACCACCGTCTCCCTGTATCCGTTCTGCACATAGATGCTGAAGTGCTGGAGAGCCAGCAGCATCCCCAGCATCTCCTTTTCTATGGTGGAGTACCTTTTCTGGTGCCGATTTAGCTTTCTGGAGAAGTACCCTACTCTCAATGCCTGTATCATCATCCTGGAATGAAGAAATGAAGAAATCCTGGAACAGGACAGCACCTACCCCTAGGTCACTGGCATCAACCGCCACTTTAAAGGGTTTATCAAAGTTGGGAGCTGCCAGGATCGGCTCGTTCTTCAGTATGGCCTTTAGCCTCTTGAAAGCAGTTTGGCACTTTTCTGACCACACCACCTTCTCTTTTTTCTGCAGTAAGTCAGTTAGTGGAGCAGCTATTGTGCTCAAATTTGGAACAAATTTGCGGTAAAACCCACACATCCCCAGGAAGTGCATGATTTCCTGTTTTGAGGTAGGGGCAGGGAAGTCCATCAATAATTGTACTTTTGCTGCCCCGGGTAGCACACGCCCCTGTCCTACCACATGCCTGAGGTAGGTCACTTGAGCCTTCGCGAACTCACGCTTGATGAGGTTTACTACAAGGTGGGCTGCCTGCAATTGTTGGAATTGGGCGTCTAATTGGGCCAAGTGATCCCCCTCAGGTCTCGCTGTATACCAGCAGATCATCTAGGTATACCACACAATTGGATAGGCCAGCCACCACCTGGTTCATCAGTCTTTGGAAGGTGGCTGGGGCATTCGTTAGCCCAAAAGGCATTACTTGGCACTGAAATAGGCCATTTGGGGTGAAAAACGTGGATATCTCCTTAGCTTGGGGGGGTTAAGGGAACTTGTCAATATCCCTTTAGTAAATCTATTTTCGTGCTGTAGGTCACATTCCCCACTCTATCAATGCAGTCCTCCAGGCGGGGAATGGGATAGGAGTCCACTCTGGTCACTGCATTGAATTTCCTGTAATCAATGCAGAGCCGGGTGGAGCCATCGAGCTTGAGCACCAGCACCACTGAAGAACTCCAGCTCCTCTGGCTGGGCTCAGTCAGGTTGTTGTCTACCATGTACTTGATTTCCTCCTGAACCTGGGCCAGTTTCTGGGAGCCCATGCGGTAAGGATTCTGTTTAATGGGGGCGGGGGGGGGGGGGGGTGGTCTCTGCCACCTCCACCATGTCGGGCTAAAGTCATACACCCTGGTGTGTCTTTGCAGACTTCCTTATAGGTGGTGAGCAGCCTGGCCAGAGCTCCTCTTTGTTCCACCTTTAAATTTGAGTGTGTGCTGTCCAGGTTATTGAACACTTCGGTGTTGGCCAACTAGACAGGAGTGATTGCAATGTGGGGGTCCCCCAAGCCTTCCGTTAGCTTGGCCCCATGGTCCTGATCATCCCCTTCCTCCTGAACTATATGACAAACCTGTGCCTGTCTGTCCTCTTCCCGGCTGTGATATTGCTTTAACACGTTAATGTGGCACATCCTCTGTCTTTTCCATCGATCTGGGGTGTGGATTAAATAATTCACCTGGCTAATTCTTTTTGGTATGGGCCACTGAACCGGGCTTTCAGGGGTTCGCCCTGAATCAGTAGTAATACCAATACGTGGTCCCCAGGCCAAAGGGTTCAGTCTTTGGCATGTTTATCGGCCTGCCTTTTCATAGCTGCCTGGGAGGCCTTGAGGTGCTCCTGAGCCATTGCGCAGGCCCTCATGAGCCACTCCTGGAATGTGGAAATCTAGTCCAACATAGGCGACTCGCCCCCATGCCCCAAAAACTTCTCTTTGACTAGCTTCAAGGGGCCTTTCACCTCCTGTCCATAAACTAGTTCAAAGGGGCTAAAACCAGTGGACTCATTTGGCGAATCCCTGGTGGTAAACAGGAGGAGTCCCAGCTCTTTGTTCCAGTCATGGGGGTACTCATAGCAGTAGGTCCTGATCATTGTCTTTAGGATCTGGTGGTACTATTCCAAAGCCCCTTGGGACTGAAGGTGGTAGGCTGAGGACTTCAGTTGGTTTATGCCCAGATTGCCCATGACTTTTTGAGAGACTCCAGACATGAAATTAGTGCCCTAATCTGTCTGAATTTCGACTGGCAGGCCATAATGAGTGAAGAATTGGGTTCGCCCATCGACCAACACCTTTGCTGAGATAGTTCGTAGGGCAATGGCCTCTGGGAATTGGGTAGCAACATCCATGATGGTGAGGAGATGCTGGTGGCCTCCCTGGTTTTCGGGAGGGGTCCCACACAATCCACCAGCACTCGGCTGAAGGGTTCCCTAAAAGCGGGGAATTAGGGGGCAGGTTTTATTGCAGATTGGGGCTTCACCACCACCTGGCATCTGTGGCAGGTTTTACAGAATTCTACCACATCTTTGTGGAGTTGTGACCAGTCAAAATGCCGCCTTATGCGGGCTTGGGTTTTCCGTACCCTGCCATGGAAAGCTCGTGGGCCAGTCTTAGTATTTCTTTTCTGTACTTCGGGGGCACCACTATTTGATGAACCACTCCCCACTCCTCATCGGCTGCTCTATGAGGGGGTCTCCATTTCCTTATCAGAATCTAATTTCTCATATAGTAGCACTCAGGGACTCCCTCTGCTTCCTTTTCGGTTT
This sequence comes from Heterodontus francisci, assembly GCF_036365525.1. Lineage (NCBI taxonomy): Eukaryota > Metazoa > Chordata > Chondrichthyes > Heterodontiformes > Heterodontidae > Heterodontus > Heterodontus francisci. The sequence goes on along the minus strand of NC_090375.1, from coordinate 100,620,077 downwards.
GGGCAGTTTATGCTAATTTCCTTAATACGGGGTCGGCTTGTTGAGCCTTGACTAGGGAAGACCTGTCTAGTCCATCTTTTGGGTAATCTAATTCCCCAAAGAATGTTTCAGACGACCAGACGGGAGGGTCATCTGTCTATAGCACCAGTTCAGTCTTCCCTGGGCGAGCTGATTTGGCTGTGGACAGAGTTACCACACAATCAGGGAAGATGCCTGGGACCATCTCCTGTACTTGCTCGGTCTCCCTGACCTCCTTCTGTCTTTCTAACACTACTGGGAAACTACTACCTTCACCCCTGCCAATCATTGGTCAGGCCTTTTCCCCGTAAAAAGGATTGGGTGGTCACTGTGTCCTGGAGTATAATTATGGGCTTGCTAGCCCTACTCGAGGGGTATGGGGTTACCCTTCCTTCAGACACAAATCCCTACAGGGATTTTAGTACATTTTCCCATGCTCACAGTAATAGTTCCCCTGGGTCTGACTGCTGCTGCGTTTAAAGCCACAGCTTGTTCTGCTGTGCTTTCCATCTGAGTCCTTTCTTCACTGAGCGGGTGTTCCCTGATTAACCCTGCCAGTTTTCCCTTTACTTTCCAGCAGTCAGCTTTCAAATGCCCTGCTTTATTACAATGGAAGCACACAGGTCTCTGGGTCTCACTCTTGCTCACAGCACTTTCCTTTTTGGCTAGAGGAGGGGCCCCTATGTATCCTGCTTTCCTTTCTCAGGACTGCTTGAGCTCCTACCACCTTCCCACCATTTGTCCTTTTCAGATTTGTGGGGTGACTAGGAAGGATTCTCCCCTTATAAATTAAAGCAAACTCATCAGCCAGAACAACCACTTGCCAGGATCTCTGGACCCGCTGCTCCTCTACATGGATCTTTATGGAGAGTGGGAGAGAGTGTTTAAATTCCTCTAACAGAATTACCTCTCTGAGATTCATATAGCTGAGCTGTACTTTAAGAGCCCTCAGCCACTGGTCAAAAGCCAGCTGCTTACTTCTTTCAAACTCCAGATAAGTTTGATTAGCTTGCTTCTTGAGGGTTCTAAACGTTTGGCAATAGGCTTCGGGTACTAATTTATATGACCCTAGGATAGCATCATTGGTCAGTTCATAATCTGATGAACTCTCATCTGGCAACAGGGACTAAACCGCATGGGCTTTTCCAGTTAGCTTGCTTTGTAGTAAAAGAGGTCAGGTCTCAGCTGACCATTTTAGCTGTCTTGCCAGTTTCTCAAAGGACACAAAAAATTCTTCTACATCCACCTCATTGAATTTTGGAATTAGTTGAGCTAGTTTTAACAATTTTGTACACAGCCCTGAATTATGCTACTCCATATTGGCCGTGCTTTCACTGGGGTTACTCTGTCGCCCCCTAATTAACTCCAGCTGCTTCAGCTCTCTTTCTTCGCATTGTTTCTGGAATGTTCTTTCTCTCTATCTCTCCTCTCTCTCCCTCGGTCCTTCTCCTGTCTTTCATTTTCTTTACATTCCTTCTGGAAGGCTCTTTCTTTCTCCCTCCCTCTTTCCTCAAATTCAAATTTCCTCTGTCACAATTGTATCTTTGTTAAGAATACTCTGTCTGGGTCTGCTTCTAACACTGCTTCTGCTTCTTCAGATTCAAGGAAAAAATGGTTGGCCACTAGTCTTAGGAGTTCAGACTTCCTAGCCTTGCCATGTGCAGTGATCCCACACTTTTCAGCCATTTTTCTCAACTCCTCCAGAGACAGTGCTTTTAACTTATCCAAGGTTACTTCAGCCTGGCTTGGAGAGCTATGAGCTTCAGTTGCAGACATGTTAGTATTCAAGAACACACAACCACAAGAAAACCTGTATTGAAATCTTGCCCTTTTTTGATTGGGAACAATTTGACTTCCCACTTCCAATTTCTCTTGTTTGTCTGTGGGTCAATTCTGGATGCTAGCACCCAAATTTCTGTTACAGCCAGGTGAAAAAAGTGTCTGAGGCTCCTTCTCAGCCTGCACCTTGTCTTACCATAACAGGGTTTTATTTTTAAACACACTGCGATTTTACCTCCCCCTTGGTGAATCCTTGTTCACTGCTTTCCAATTATAAGGCAAAGAAACTAGCACAAACAGGTTTTCTTAGGTTTAAAGAAGAAAGATTGAAATTTATTAAACTTAAACTTAAACTCTAATTCGGTTGACGCCTACGGATACACGACACGCCCACGCTAGCATGCATACACGATACACACATGCAAATAGAGACAGAAAGAGCAGAAGAAAAAATAAAGTGAAAAGTTTGAGGCAATATCTTAATAGTTTTTGTGATGGTTCTTCAAGCTCACTGTAGAGTCCTTGATTGTAGGTAGCTCTTGCATTTCGTTGGGGCCCAGTATTCTTCTTAAACCTTGTTCAGTGTAGGAGACTTTTATCTCTTGGGGTTCATGTGTCTTCAGTGGATTCAGAGGCTTGTGAGAAAGAGATGGGAGCAGACAGGAGAGATCTTCTCAGTCCAAGAGGAAACAGACACTCGGAGTTCAAACTGTTTGTACAATTCAGAAAAACCCAGGTTGCCAAGCAGGTTAGTCATGTGACTAGCTGGTCTGACCACATCTTGGATTATATCACCTTAGCAGTCTCTGGAATGCTCCTCTTACACACAATACCTGTTGATCAAGGTCCATTATGGGTTGAATGTGTCAGGGAATGGACCTTTGTCCTTCCAATCGCCGTCTGTTAATATGCAAATATCTTTTCCAGCCACAGCTGAGCTGTTTAACAAGTCCTTTCATCACTCCAGTAACAGTTTAAAATCAATGTTCATGACAAAATTAATGTGTCTCATTCTTGGCAGGTGGGGGTCTAGCATGACAAAGTATATAAAAAGGGGAGTACTTAAAGTAAACGTTGGTCCCTTAGAAGCAGAGACAGGGGAAATTATCATGCAGAATGAGGAAATGGCAGAGATATTGAACAAATATTTTGTGTCTGTCTTCACAGTAGAAGACACACATTACGTACCAGAAATAGAGGGCAACCAAAGGGGCTGATAAGAGTGAGGAACTTCAGGTAATTAATAACAGCAGAGAAAAGTATTGGAGAAACTTAAGGGACTAAAGGCTAATAATTCCCCAAGACCTGATGGCCTACATCCCTAGGGTTCTAAAAGAGGTAGCTGCAAAGATAGTGGATACACTAGTTAGGATTTTCCAAAATTCCCTAAATTTTAGAATGGTTCCAGATGATTGAAAGCTAGCAAATGAAACACTACTATTCAAGAAAGGAGGGAGAGAGAAAACAGGGACCGACAGACCAGTTAGCCTGATATCAGTCATCAGGAATCTATTACTAATGAACTCTTAATACGCTTAGAAAATTAGAGTATTGTCAGAAAATGTCAACATGGTTTTATGAAAAGGAAATCATTTTTGACAAATTTATTAGAACTTTTTGAGGATGTAACTAGTAGGATCGATAAAGGGGAATCAGTACTATACTTGGATTTCCAAAAGGCATTTGATTAGGTGCCACACAAAAGGTTAATACACAAGATAAGGGCTCATGGAGTTGGGGGTAATATATTAGCATGGATGGAGGATTGGTTAACAGACAGCAAGCAAAGAGGAAGGAAAAAGGAGCATTTTCAGGTTGCCAGGCTATAGATAGGAGAGTGCCAGAAGGACCAGTGCGGGGCCTCAGCTATCTGCAATCTATATTGATGACTTAGATTGAGAGACTGATTAATGTATCTAAGTTTGCTGATGATACAAAGTTAGGTGGGAATGTAAGCCGTGAGGAGGACACTAAGTGGCTACAAAGAGATATGGATAGGTTAAGTGGGTTAAGTAGGTTAAGATAGGTTAACAAGGAGGCAGATGGAGTATAATGTGGAGAGATGTGAGGTTATTCACTTTGTTAGTAAGAATAGACAAGCAGAATATTTTTTTAAAGTTGTGAAATGTGTAAATATTGATAGTCAGAGAGACTTGGGAGTACTCAAGAGATTGAAAGACCAAAATTCAGTTTATCTCAGCCTTTAATACATTCAACCATAGAGCATTCACAGCCCTCTGGAATAGAGAATTCCAAACATTCACAACCCTTTGTGGTGCAGACAATAATTGAACAAATTGGACAGATGTGATAAGAAATTATATATAATTGACATCAGGATATAAAATAGTTATGAACCCTGTTTATAGAACATAGAACATAGAACATTACAGCGCAGTACAGGCCCTTCGGCCCTCGATGTTGCGCCGACCTGTGAAACCATCTGACCTAAACTATTCCATTTTCATCCATATGTCTATCCAATAACCACTTAAATGCCCTTAAAGTTGGCGAGTCTACTACTGTTGCAGGCAGGGCGTTCCACGCCCCTACTACTCTCTGAGTAAAGAAACTACCTCTGACATCTGTCCTATATCTATCACCCCTCAACTTAAAGCTATGTCCCCTCGTGTTTGCCATCACCATCCGAGGAAAAAGACTCTCACTATCCACCCTATCTAACCCTCTGATTATCTTATATGTCTCTATTAAGTCACCTCTCCTCCTCCTTCTCTCTAACGAAAACAACCTCAGCCTTTCCTCGTAAGACCTTCCCTCCATACCAGGCAACATCCTAATAAATCTCCTCTGCACCCTTTCCAAAGTTTCCACATCCTTCCTATAATGCGGTGACCAGAACTGCACACAATACTCCAGGTGCGGCCGCACCAGAGTTTTGTACAGCTGCAGCATGACCTCGTGGCTTCGAAACTCGATCCCCCTACTAATAAAAGCTAACACACCATATGCCTTCTTAACAGCCCTATTAACCTGGGTGGCAACTTTCAGGGATTTATGTACCTGGACACCAAGATCTCTCTGCTCATCTACACTACCAAGAATCTTCCCATTAGCCCAGTACTCTGCATTCCTGTTACTCCTTCCAAAGTGAATCACCTCACACTTTTCCGCATTAAACTCCATTTGCCATCTCTCAGCCCAGCTCTGCAGCCTATCTATGTCCCTCTGTAACCTACAACATCCTTCGGCACTATCCACAACTCCACTGACCTTCGTGTCATCTGCAAATTTACTAACCCACCCTTCTACACCCTCATCCAGGTCATTTATAAAAATGACAAACAGCAGTGGCCCCAAAACAGATCCTTGCGGTACACCACTAGTAACTAAACTCCAGGATGAACATTTGCCATCAACCACCACCCTCTGTCTTCTTTCAGCGAGCCAATTTCTGATCCAAAGCACTAAATCACCTTCAATCCCATACTTCCGTATTTTCTGCAATAGCCTACCGTGGGGAACTTTATCAAACGCCTTACTGAAATCCATATACACCACATCCACGGCTTTACCCTCATCCACCTGTTTGGTCACCTTCTCAAAAAACTCAATAAGGTTTGTGAGGCACGACCTACCCTTCACAAAACCGTGCTGACTATCGCTAATGAACTTATTCTTTTCAAGATGATTATAAATCCTATCTCTTATAACCTTTTCCAACATTTTACCCACAACCGAAGTAAGGCTCACAGGTCTATAATTACCAGGGCTGTCTCTACTCCCCTTCTTGAACAAGGGGACAACATTTGCTATCCTCCAGTCTTCCGGCACTATTCCTGTCGACAATGACGACATAAAGATCAAGGACAAAGGCTCTGCAATCTCCTCCCTGGCTTCCCAGAGAATCCTAGGATAAATCCCATCTGGCCCAGGGAACTTATCTATTTTCACACTTTCCAAAATTGCTAACACCTCCTCCTTGTGAACCTCAATCCCATCTAGCCTAGTAGTCTGTATCTCAGTATTCTCCTCGACAACATTTTCTTTCTCTACTGTAAATACTGACGAAAAATATTCATTTAACGCTTCCCCTATCTCCTCTGATTCCACACACAACTTCCCACTACTATCCTTGATTGGCCCTAATCTAACTCTAGTCATTCTTTTATTCCTGATATACCTATAGAAAGCCTTAGGGTTTTCCTTGATCCTATCCGCCAATGACTTCTCGTGTCCTCTCCTCGCTCTTCTAAGCTCTCCCTTTAGATCCTTCCTGGCTAGCTTGTAACTCTCAAGCGCCCTAACTGAGCCTTCACGTCTCATCCTAACATAAGCCTTCTTCTTCCTCTTGACAAGTGCTTCAACTTCTTTAGTAAACCACGGCTCCCTCGCTTGACAACTTCCTCCCTGCCTGACAGGTACATACTTATCAAGGACACGCAGTAGCTGCTCCTTGAATAAGCTCCACATTTCGATTGTGCCCATCCTCTGCAGTTTCCTTCCCCATCCTACGGATCCTAAATCTTGCCTAATCGCATCATAATTTCCTTTCCCCCAGCTATAATTCTTGCCCTGCGGTATATACCTGTCCCTGCCCATCGCGAAGGTAAACCTAACCGAATTGTGATCACTATCACCAAAGTGCTCACCTACATCTAAATCTGACACCTGGCCGGGTTCATTACCCAGTACCAAATCCAATGTGGCATTTGTGACTGGTTACTAGTCAAGAAAGCTTCTGTTTTATGTAACTTGTTACTGAAAACAAATTGTATAAACTCTGTGGAGTTAGAAAAACTATTTTTCATTATTTTTCTGATGCACATTGTAATAGCTTCCGAAATTTGTTCTGCGTATAATATACGTTACATTCAAGAAAACACACCCACAATGCATGGTAGCTTGGTCTCTGCTGCCCTCTAGTGTATTCTTGCTGGCAGAATTACATTATTAAGATAAAATTTATCATCCTCCCCATCTAATTGATGTAGTGTGTGGAATGGGACATACATTCAGCAGAAGGAGCTTGCCTTTGAATTGTGCTGTAAATCTTTTGTTAAGCCTCTGGCTAAGAAATACATGGTCAGCATATGAGAAATTGAAGAATAAAGCAAAAACCTAAATTTTCTTCCTTTAGAAATAATAATTACATTCCACACAATTCTTTTTGTGACTCAAACTGGTGATACATCTAGGTTTCGTTAAATCGGACCTGGGCCTCTGGAATTTGCTATCGTGAAACATAGACTGCCCATCAACATAGACGGACACAATTGGTCAATTTTACACTTCTCAAGCTGTTAACAAGCTAAGAAATATTAAAAGCCACAAATCTACTCTTTACTCAGAAATGTGAGGAAAACAGTGGTAGTTGTAAAGTGTTAAGGTGTAAAGCTTACTGCCTAGCATATGTATATTCTCCTTTAGAGATATATACAAGCAGCAAAACCCAACCCCAATAGAAGCAGTCCTGCAGTCTTTCAAGCATATTTCAGTTCCCCAACTACTGCAACTACACAGCTTGCCCTGTGATAGCCCTAATTAAAATCCCCATAAGAGTCCATACCATTGTCATACCACAGATTCCCACTTTCTGTCATACCTTACACACCACTATCAGACCACAGCCCCACTATTAGCCAATGCAATCTCACTGTCAGAGCAAATACTGAAATAAAGTAACTTAATTCTTCATATATGAGTCATTAGTAGATTTTGTCATTCATAAGTTTATGAAACAAACATATACGTATAAACCTAGGAGGGATTTTTAAAGCTCAAAGCAGGAGGGTAGGTGGTTGGGGTATTAAAATCAAACAATTGGGAAACCAGACCCAAACTTGCCTCTGACGCACCCACTTCCAGTTTTAATAGAGGCAGTATGCTGTGCGGGCAACTAACTTGCTGTCCAAAGTTGGGCCAAACATTAAAATATTTTATTCCGGCTGCGTGCCTAAGCTTCTGTCTCTGTTCCAGATATAACACTGGCCAGCCACCAGCCAGCTGAAGGGAGGCGAGAGTGTCTGGATGGAACAGCTAATTGACTTCTCAGGACTATTTGTGGGCCAAGAGGAGCAGGAATGCTTCCCCCCAAGGCTACCTGCTTCCACGCCCGTGATCAGACTGCCCCCAAGATTGAATCCCCACCCTGCAATCGGCACTCCACAAATCTCTGAGTCCCTTGATGTCCAATTCACTGTTCCCCCAGCAGACCCCCTCAAATGTCCAACCCCCCAATCTCTGACTCTCCCCTGGTATCCAACTCCCCATTGCCCCACATCGACTCACTTCCCTCTGTTATCCAACTCCCCCAATGTCTGACTCCTCCCCCGATGTTTGAATCCCCCCTCCCCCCACTGGCGTCTGACTCCCCCGTGATGCACCACCTCTCCACGATATCTGGCCCTTGGCTGGGGCAAGGTGCAGCAGATCTATTCACCTGACAGCCTCAATCTGGCTGGCTGTGACCAGGAAATTGATTTTAAATGCAGCAGGATCTCTGGTATATCGGTACTTTTGGGGTCCCCAGCTGCTACACCTCCCTCTACCTCTCTTTCCTCGTTATTCTCTGTGCCATACTGTTCATATTAGGAATTATTGATTTGTCTATTAGCTGAGATCTGAGAAATCAATGAGGCCAGGTTTTTACTTTATTGCACTGCATTTGAAGTAACAGCAGTCCCTTTAAGGACCACTGGATAAGCTGTTCAGCATCTGTTACTAATGTGCAGAGCCTGCGTGGTGCACATTCTACCCATTGGTATCTGACGTTATGCTGGGAGTCTACAAATGGTGTGGGACCCCAATTAGTATATTAAAAGTTACCTCCTGCATGAAACAGGTAGTGACGCTGTTTGCTCATTTCCAGGATGGTTGTAAATAGTAGTGGCTGAAGCAGCAGAGGGAACAGTACTGTAGTGGTGCACCACTATTTCCAAATCATTTCTGTCCCATTTCGCCCAGCAAAGACCCTAATAAATCTACCTCAGTTAGTCTTAAATGGCCATAAGTGGGGGATAAGTGACAGTTTTCTCAGTGTCACCACTCCTATTTTCTCTTGGGCATTCTGTAACCATGGATTCCTCCTCCTCTGGAGCCATCTTTTGTTTGCCAATTTGTTCCATTATCAGTTCCTTTTGTCTTGCACCATCATCCCTTTTGCAATTTAATGGGCTGGATTTTTCCACCACAGCAGAAGTCCTGCCGCCAGGGCCGAAACTGAGAGCCGACCCTGCGCTGGTGGGAGGCGGGATCCTGGAGTGGAATATTGTCGGCGGCAGCCAATTAACAGTCTGCCACCAGGACCGCAGTCCAAATGAGGATGGCAGACCACTCCCTAGAGCTGCCAGCTCAATCAGAGGGCCAAGGCGCCCTCCAAGACGATGTTACAACTGGGTGAGGAAGGAGTCTCAGGCACCCCTCTTGCCCCTTTCCTGGTTTAGCCGTAACAGGATTTAACTTTTAAAAAAGTGTTTTTAGCTTAACACCTCAGTGAGTCCTTGCTCACTGCTTTCTAATTGCAATTGCAAATGAACCAACCAGACAGGTTTTCTTAGGTTTAAACAAGAAAGATGTAAATTTATTAGCCTTATCACTCTTACTCGGTTAAAATTACTAAAATATGCGATGCAACCACACTAGCATGTATACGATATAAACACACACAAATAGATACAGAGGGGGAGAAAGAATTCGGTGGGTGGGGTGTCATTGGAGCAGTTAATGGAATTCGGTTACTGTCTTTTGTTTTGCTGTAAAGTCCTTGGTTGAAATTGCGCTCTTGGTGTTCATGCTGAGGCCCAATGCACACTTTCAAACTTGCTTCACTGGTGCCAGAAGGCTGAAGAGGTCCTCTGTCTTGAGGCTTAAGGCTGCCGTGGAACCTGAGAACTTTGCATGAGAGAGAGACAGGGAGAGAGAGCTTTCTTCTCTGTGGTCTTCAAATTGCAGTCTGTGACTCAGTTCAAAAGTCCCCAGGTTGGCCAGCAGGTTCTTGGCGGGGTGGGGGGTTGCTGGACTTCAAAGCTTACCAGACACACTCAGTGAGGGGTGAAATTCTGGCTCTTACACAAACAAGATGTGGATCATCACTATTGCCCAGACCAATCTTGTTAATTGAATCAGTGAGAACTTCCATTGTCTCTCTATTCAACTGTCTCTCAGAATGCAAATGTGCAACCATATTTTCAGCAACTCAGTTCTGTTTTTATTTTTAAACAAGTTCTGTGCAATGTCCAGGAAAACATAGTTTCAGTAGTGTCCCAAAAAATGAAATTAATATGTTTTCATTTGGCAGGTGTGATTTCCGTCACAAAGGATAAGTTATTTTCAGAAAGCCGCAGCCAGGCAGGCAAATCTTAGCAATTGAAGTGGGGCAACATATGCCAGTGGTGGCACCTTAGCTGCAAGGGCAGCCATTACTGCTGTGATAGCCCCTCCATGGGTCATGGAGTGGCCATTAAGGAAAACCCACCCAACCAGAACCCGCTGGGAGGCCACCAGGGTTTTCCTGGCGGTCTTTCTACGTGGCGGCAGCCCTCCCACTGCAGGAGAAATGCTGGCAGGGGCAGCAACTAGCCCTTATTTGGCCACATAAGTAGCTCAATTAGTCGCCCAGTGGTTCCCACCACTGGTAATATGCCATGGTAGCAGGAAGGTGGCAGGAAGACGTTGGGCTCCCCTCCTGATGCCTTCCCCTGCCATATTACCAGCCCAATCTCTACTACCCTCTACCCTATTACAGGTCTTCCCTTTCGTTCTTTCCCTGGCCTCGCCCTTCTTTTACTTGACTATGTATTTCCTTCAAAGCTGTTCATCTTCAGCATCTTCCAGTTCTGATGAAAGATCAATGACCTTTCATTGCAGCAGCTTTTTCGGGAGCAGAGAGTGCGAGCGAGTGAGCAGCTGGGAAGGTCAGTTTAAAGTAAACTTAATTTCTTTTTGTTTTCGGCGGAGACCAGGGGGCTGCTGGGTAAGTAAAACCCTATATATTTGGGCCGTTTAAAATAACTTGCCTTTCATTGCAGCAGCTTTTTCGGGAGCAGAGAGTGCGAGCGAGTGAGCAGCTGGGAAGGTCAGTTTAAAGTAAACTTAATTTCTTTTTGTTTTCGGCGGAGACCAGGGGGCTGCTGGGTAAGTAAAACCCTATATATTTGGGCCGTTTCTGAACCTGAGACACTACACCTGTAGTGTCTCCCACCCGCCCTCCTTCTCAAACCAAAAAAAAAGGACTCGGTGGTGTGCAGATAAGGTAAGGCTTTATCTATTTCTCTTTTTTTTTAATCGTGTGATTGGTAAAAAACTTTTCGTTCCTTTTTCATTTAACTAAGTTTAAGCTTAAGATTAAAAATGGGAGGAGATCTCAGACCCGTGACATGCTCCTCTTGCTCAATGTGGGAGCTCAGGGACACGGCTGATGTCCCTGACTCCTTCACATGCAGGAAGTGTGTCCAGCTGCAGCTCTTGTTAGACCGCATGACGGCTCTGGAGCTGCGGATGGACTCACTTTGGAGCATCCGCGATGCTGAGGAGGTCGTCGATAGCACGTTTAGCGAATTGGTCACACCACAGATTAGGATTGCTGAGGGAGAAAGGGAATGGGTGACCAAAAGGCAGAGAAAGAGCAGGAAGGCAGCGCAGGTGTCCCCTGCGGTCATCTCCCTCCACAACAGGGATACCGTTTTGGATACTGTTGAGGGAGATGGCTCACCAGGGGAAGGCAGCAGTAGCCAGGTTCATGGCACCGTGGCTGGCTCTGCTGTTCAGAAGGGCGGGAGAAAGAGTGGAAGGGCTATAGTCATAGGGGATTCGATTGTAAGGGGAGTAGATAGACGGTTCTGTGGTCGAAAACGAGACTCCCGAATGGTATGTTGCCTCCCAGGTGCACGGGTCAGGGATGTCTCAAATCGGCTGCAGAACATTCTGAAGGGGGAGGGTGAACAGCCAGTTGTCGTTGTGCACATAGGCACCAATGATATAGGTAAAAAACAGGATGAGGTCCTACAAGCAGAATTTAGGGAGTTAGGAGCCAAGTTAAAAAGTAGGACCTCAGAGGTAGTAATCTCCGGATTGCTACCAGTGCCACGTGATAGTCAGAGTAGAAATGAAAGAATAGTCAGGATGAATGCGTGGCTTGAGAGATGGTGCAGGAGGGAGGGGTTCAGATTTTTGGGACATTGGAACCGGTTCTGGGGGAGGTGGGACTATTACAAATTGGATGGTCTACACCTGGGCCGGACTGGAACCAATGTCCTTGGGGGTGCTTTTGCTAACGCTGTTGGGGAGGGTTTAAACTAATGTGGCAGGGGGATGGGAACCAAATGAGGTCAGTAGAGAGTAAGGAGGTAGTAACTAAAGCCTGTAAGGAACTAGATAATGAAGTCAGCATGACTAAGGGAAAGAGTAGGCAGGGAGCAGATGATGAAAGCAAAGGGACTGGTGGTCTGAGGTGTATTTGTTTTAATGCAAGAAGTGTAGTAGGTAAGGCAAATGAACTTAGGGCTTGGATTAGTACCTGGGAGTATGATGTTATTGCTATTACTGAGACTTGGTTAAGGGAAGGGCATGATTGGCAACTAAATATCCCAGGATACCGATGCTTCAGGCGGGATAGAGAGGGAGGTAAAAGGGGTGGAGGAGTTGCATTACTGGTCAAAGAGGATATCATAGCTGTGCTGAAGGAAGGCACTATGGAGGACACGAGCTGTGAGGCAATATGGGCAGAACTCAGAATTAGGAAGGGTGCGGTAACAATGTTGGGGCTGTACTACAGGCCTCCCAACAGCGAGCGTGAGATAGAGGTACAAATATGTAAACAGATTATGGAAAGCTGTAGGAGCAACAGGGTGGTGGTGATAGGAGATTTTAATTTTTTTTTTAAGAGATACAGCACTGAAACAGGCCCTTCGGCCCACCGAGTCTGTGCCGACCATCAACCACCCATTTATACTAATCCTACACGAATCCCATATTCCGACCACATCCCCACCTGTCCCTATATTTCCCTACCACCTACCTATACTAGGGGCAATTTATAATGGCCAATTAACCTATCAACCTGCAAGTCTTTGGCATGTGGGAGGAAACCAGAGCACCCGGAGGAAACCCACGCAGACACAGGGAGAACTTGCAAACTCCCAACATTGACTGGGATTCACTTAATGTTAGAGGTCTAGATGGAGCAGAATTTGTCAGGAGCATCCAGGAGGGTTTTCTAGAGCAGTATGTAAATAGTCCAACTCGGGAAGGGGCCATACTGGACCTGGTGTTGGGAAATGAGCCGGGCCAGGTGGTTGACGTTTCAGTAGGGGACTACTTTGGGAATAGTGATCACAATTCCGTAAGTTTTAGAATACTCATGCACAAAGACGAGAGTGGTCCTAAAGGAAGAGTGCTAAATTGGGGGAAGGCCAACTATACCAAAATTCGGCAGGAGCTGGGGAATGTAGATTGGGAGCAGCTGTTTGAAGGTAAATCCACATTTGATATGTGGGAGGCTTTTAAAGAGAGGTTGATTAGCGTGCAGGAGAGACATGTTCCTGTGAAAATGAGGGGTAGAAATGGCAAGATTAGGGAACCATGGATGACAGGTGAAATTGTGAGACTAGCTAAGAGGAAAAAGGAAGCATACATAAGGTCTAGGCGGCTGAAGAAAGACGAAGCTTTGAAAGAATATCAGGATTGCAGGCACAATCTGAAACAAGGAATTAAGAACGCTAAAAGGGGTCATGAAATATCTTTAGCAAACAGGGTTAAGGAAAATCCCAAAGCCTTTTATTCATATATAAGGAGCAAGAGGGTAACTAGAGAAAGGATTGGCCCACTCAAGGACAAAGGAAGAAAGTTATGCGTGGAGTCAGAGAAAATGGGTGAGATTCTAAACGAGTACTTTGCATCGGTATTCACCGAGGAGAGGGACATGACGGATGTTGAGGTTAGGGACAGATGTTTGATTACTCTAGGTCAAGTCGGCATAAGGAGGGAGGAAGTGTTGGGTATTCTAAAAGGCATTAAGGTGGACAAGTCCCCAGGTCCGGATGGGATCTATCCCAGGTTACTGTGGGAAGCGAGAGAGGAAATAGTTGGGGCCTTAACAGATATCTTTGCAACATCCTTAAACACGGGTGAGGTCCCGGAGGACTGGAGAATTGCTAATGTTGTCCCCTTGTTTAAGAAGGGTAGCAGGGATAATCCAGGTAATTATAGACCGGTGAGCCTGACGTCAGTGGTAGGGAAGCTGCTGGAGAAGATACTGAGGGATAGGATCTATTCCCATCTGGAAGAAAATGGGTTTATCAGTGATAGGCAACATGGTTTTGTGCAGGGAAGGTCATGTCTTACCAACTTAATAGAATTCTTTGAGGAAGTGACAAAGTTGATTGATGAGGGAAGGGCTGTAGATGTCATATACATGGACTTCAGTAAGGCGTTTGATAAGGTTCCCCATGGTAGGCTGATGGAGAAAGTGAAGGCGCATGGGGTCCAAGGTGCACTAGCTAGATGGATAAAGAACTGGCTGGGCAACAGGAGACAGAGAGTAGCAGTGGAAGGGAGTTTCTCAAAATGGAGACGTGTGACCAGTGATGTTCCACAGGGATCCGTGCTGGGACCACTGTTGTTTGTGATATACATAAATGATTTGGACGAAAGTATAGGTGGTCTGATTAGCAAGTTTGCAGACGACACTAAGATTGGTGGAGTCGCAGATACTGAAGGGGACTGTCAGAGAATACAGCAGAATATAGATAGACTGGAGAGTTGGGCAGAGAAATGGCAGATGGAGTTCAATCAGGGCAAATGCGAGGTGATGCATTTTGGAAGATCCAATTCAAGAGTGAACTATACAGTAAATGGAAAAGTCCTGGGGAAAATTGATGTACAGAGAGATTTGGGTGTTCAGGTCCATTGTTCCCTGAAGGTGGCAACGCAGGTCAATAGAGTGGTCAAGAAGGCATACGGCATGCTTTCCTTCATCGGATGGGGTATTGAGTCCAAGAGTTGGCAGGTCATGTTACAGTTGTATAGGACTTTTTTTCGGCCACATTTGGAATACTGCGTGCAGTTCTGGTCGCCACATTACCAAAAGGATGTGGATGCTTTGGAGAGGGTGCAGAGGAGATTCACCAGGATGTTGCCTGGTATGGATGGTGCTAGCTATGAAGAGAGGTTGAGTAGATTAGGATTATTTTCATTAGAAAGACGGAGGTTGAGGGGGGACCTGATTGAGGTGTACAAAATCATGAGAGTTATAGACAGAGTGGATAGCAAGAAGCTTTTTCCCAGAGTGGGGGATTCAATTACAAGGGGACACGAGTTCAAAGTGAAAGGGGAAAAGTTTAGGGGGGATATGCGTGGAAATTTCTTTACGCAGAGGGTGGTGGGTGCATGGAACGCATTGCCAGCGGAGGTGGTAGACGCGGGCATGATAGCGTCTTTTAAGATGTATCTAGACAGATACATGAATGGGCAGGAAGTAAAGAGATACAGACCCTTAGAAAATAGGCGACAGGTTTAGATAGAGGATTTGGATCGGCGTAGGCTTGGAGGGCCGAAGGGCCTGTTCCTGTGCTGTAATTTTCTTTGTTCTTTGTTCTTTGACCTGAAACATTAACTCTGTTTATCTCTCCACAGATGCTGGCTGACCTTGTGAAAGTTTTCAGAATTTTCTGTTTCTATTATTAGTAACGTGTTTGTTTCAGTGTGCAGTCTGACATCAACATCCAATGACAGAACCATGATCTAATGTCAGGGCGGCATGATCTGTAATCGTAACCATGTAATCTGGTATCATTAGTTTACTGGTTTTCATGCCAGCATGAACTGCATAGTTTGAGCAGGACTGAGAGCTGCAGCAACAGCTATTGCAACACTACAGTGTATGCTGAAACAGATATAAGCTGATGAGACTTGCAACCTCCTCTCTGTTCATAAATTTACAGCAGATCTGAGACGATGAGAATATTAGCCTCTCAAGTCCTCTATGTGGAAGAAAACATCCACTTCTTCTGCACACAAAATTTCAACCAACAACTTTTAGCATTAATAAACAGTGAACAAGTCTTTAACAAGTTTTTTCTTCTGTTCTTGATTTTGTTATTTATGTCCCATCATCTTATACATGGGAAGAAATCATTTAAGTGAAATTCATTGCATAGATTTCCTCATCAGTTTATGAGCTGCACTGTTTTTTTCTTTAAAAGTTTAGTCCAAGTTTATGGCCAGACAGTGATTCTGTCAAAGGAGCAGTTCCCAAAATCACATAATCCTGCATTGCTAGTTGACAGCAATATTAATGTTGGGCCTGGCTAGATCCTACTTATCTGACAGTGGAAGGACTGGGATAGATGTTGGACATGACTTTGAATGCAGGGGAGCACCTCAGCTGAAGTGCTCTTCAATGAGTTGCTACAGACTGATGTCAGTGCCCTCCCACTTCCTTGCCTTTCTGTCTGTCATCAGTGTCCTCTCCCTGTCGTTCTGTAGACCTCATTCAATGAAGGCTCCACATGTTGTCCTCATTTCAGAGCTAAGTTATGCAGCAGACAACAAGCCGACAAAACTGCAGGAAGCTGACAAAACTGTTCAGGCATGAGAATCACTGTTGTCAGCTCAATGATTGTAGCGGAGTTGATTGATTTGATTGTAACTGAGTTCCACAGCTGAGCTTGTGTTCATAAGAATACATGTCCCAAGAGCACAGTGCACAAAGGGCACAGTGCACACTACTAGGAGTGTACGATAGACCCCCAAATAGTGAGAGGGAGATAGAAGAACAAATATGTAGGCAAATTTCTGAGTGCAAAAACTATAGGGCAATAATAGTTGGGAATTTCATCTACCCTAATATCAACTGGGATACAAACAGTGTGAAGGGCACAGAGGGCACCAAATTCTTGAACTGCATTCAAGAGAACTTTTTTAGCCAGCACGTAACAAGCCCAATGAGAGGGGACGCAATTTTCGATTTAGTCTTCGGTAATGAAGCTGGGCAAGTGGATGAAGTAGCAGTGGGTGACCATTTTGGAGATAGTGACCATAATACAGTTAGTTTTAGCATAATCATGGAAAAGGACAAAGATAAAACAGGAGTAAAATTGGGGGAAGGCAAATTTTACGAAGCTGAGAGGTGATCTGGCAAAACTGAAATTGATACAGCTACTTGAAGGAAAGTCAGTGGCAAACCAGTGGGAGGCATCCAAAAGCAAGATTTGACAAGCACAGTGTAGGCATGTCCCCACAAAGATAAAGGGTGGTAAGGCCAAATCGAGAGCCCCCTAGTCATCTAGAAGCATACAGGGTAAGGTAAAGCAGAAAAAGAAAGCTTATGACGGCCACAAAAAACTGAATACTTTAGAAAGTCTAGAGGAGTATAGAAAGTGCAGGGGTGAAGTAGAAAAGGAAATTAGGAAAGCAAAGAGAGGACATGAAACTTTATTGGCAGGTAAAATCAATGAAAACCCAAAGATGTTTTATCAGTACATTATGAGCAAGAGGATAACTAAGGAAAGGGTAGGGCCTATCAGAAACGTACAAGGAAACTTATGCATGGCTGCAGAAGATGTGGGCAGGGTTCTTAATGAGTTTTTTTTGTCTCTGTCTTCACAAAGGAGAGGGAAGATGCAGACATTGTAGTTAAAGAAGAGTGTGAAATATTAGATACAATCAGCATAATGAGAGAGGAAGTACTGGAGGGTCTGACATCCTTGAAAGTGGATAAATCACCAGTGCTGGATGGATTGTATCCCAGGTTGTTAAAGGAAGCCAGGGAGGAAATAGCAGATGCTCTGAGGATCATCTTCAAATCCTCACTGGATACAGGTGAGATACCAGAGGATTGGAGGTCTGCAAATGTTAAACCATTGTTTAAAAAGGGTGCAAGGGATAGGCCAAATAATTATAGGCTGCTCAGTCTGACCACGACGGCGGGTAAATTATTAGAATCAGTACTGAGATAAGATAAAATGGCACTTAGAAAGGCACAGATTAATCAGGGATAGTCAGCATGGATTTGTTAAGGAAAGGTCATGTCTTACTAACTTAATTGAATTTTTTGAGGAAGTAACAAGGAGGATTGATGAGGGTATTGCAGTGGATGTGGTCTACATGGATTTTAGTAAGACCTTTGACAAGGTCTCACATGGCAGACTGGTCAGAAAAATAAAAGTCCATGGGATACAGGGGAATGTGGCAAGTTGGATCCAAAATTGCCTCAGTGACAGGAAACCAAGGGTAGTGATCGACGGATATTTTTGCGAATGGAAAACGGTTTCCAGTGGCATTCCACAGGGCTCAGTGTTGTTCCCTTGCTGCTTGTGGTATACATTAATGATTTGGACTTAAATGATTGGGAAATTTGCAGATGACACAAAAATTGGCCGTGTAGTTGATAGTGAAGAGGATAGCTGTAGATTCCAGAATGATATCAATGGTTTGGTTGAGTGGGCGGAAAAGTGGCAAATGGATTTCAATCTGGAGAAATATGAGGTAATGCATTTGGGGAGGGCAAACAAAGCAAGGGAATATACAATAAATGGGAGGATATTGAGAGGGGTATAAGAAGTGAGAGACCTTGGAATGCGTGTCCACAGGCCCCTGAAGGTGGCTGGACAGGTAAATAGAGTGGTGAAGGAGGCATATGGAATGCTTTCCTTTATTGGCCAAGGTATAGATTACAAAACCAGGTATGTAATGCTGGAATTGTATAAAACGCTGGTTAGGCCACAGCTGGAGTATTGCATACAGTTCTGGTCACCACATTTCAGGAAGGACATAATTGCTCTGGAGAGAGTACAGAGGAGATTTACAAGAATGATGCCAGGGCTTGAAAGTTGCAGCTATGAGGAAAGATTGGATCGGCTAGGGTTGTTTTCCTCAGAACAGAGGAGGCTGAGGGGTAACTTAAAAGAGGTGTACAAAATGGACCTAGATATAGTAGACAGGAAGGACTTGTTTCCCCTAGCGGAGAGGCCTGTTACCGGGGCACAGATTTAAGGTGATTGGTAGAAGGATTAGAGGGGACATGAGGAAAAACTGTTTCACCCAGAGGGTGGTGGGTGTCTGAAATTCACTGCCCATATCGGCAGTGGAGGCAGAAATCCTCAACTGTTTTAATAGGTACCTGGACATGTATCTGACATGCTATAACCTGCAAGGCTACAGACCAGGTGCTGGAACGTGGGATTAGATTGGGTGGCTAGTTTTTTCAGCTGGCGCAGACACAATGGGCTGTATGGCCTCCTTCTGTGCTGTAACTTTTCTATGGTTCAATGGTTCTGTGGGATTTTTCTCATCTCCAAGCAGTTATCCTTTAATTTACGGTGCAAGGGCAAAGAGGGGGAGGTGGATTACCACAATATAAAATCATCACAGGAGCTGCATGATCTTCTAATCCTCACCCTTCTCACAATGGAAACAGTTTCTCCTTATTTACTGTATCAGGACCATTCCTGATTTTGAACAACTCTATCAAATTTCCCTTTAACTTTCTATGCTCTAAGAACAACTCCAATTTCTCTGTATCTCCTCATAACTGAAGTCCCCCTAGTACCATTCAGGTAAACCTCCTTTGTTCCCTTTCTAAGGCCTTGGCATCCTTCCTAAAGTTGGTGTCCAGAATTGGACAGAATACTCCAGCTGGGACCTAACCAGTGTTTTATAAAGGTTCAGCACATCTTCCTTGTTTTTGTACTCTATGCCTCTATTTATAAAGCCAAGGATCTCGTATGCTTTATTAACAGTGTTGTCAACTTGTTCTTCCATGTTCAAAGACTTGTGTGTGTACACCTCAGATCTCTCTGTTGCTGCAACCCCTTTAACAATGTACCATTTAGTTTATATTGCTCTCCTCATTTTTCCTACTAAAATTCATCACTCTACACCTCTTGATTAAATTTTATCTGCCATGTATCTTCCCATTGCGCCAGTGTGTCTATGTTGGCTTGAAGTCTGTTAATATCCTTCTCACTGTTTACTACATAGGTGAGCTTCAAGTCAATGACAGCAATACCTTGTATTTATATAGGGTTCCTCAAAATATAGTAAAACACCCCAAGGCGCTTCATAGCATTGTTTCAAGCAAAATTTGATACCGAGCCACATAAGGGCAGATGACAGAAGTGCCTTAGGCTGTTTTACTACGTTCATGGCCTTACATAAATACAAGTTGGTGCTGTTGACATGAAACTCATGAATGTAGTAAACAGTGAGGAGGAGAATAGAAGCCTGGTCAAAGATGTAAATTTTAAAGGAGGAAAGAGAGGTAGAGAGGAGGAGAGGTTTAGGGGTGTATTCCAGAGGTTACGGCCCTGGCAGCTAAGGCACAGCTGCCAATGGTGGAGTGATTAAAATCAGGGATGCGCAAATGGCCAGAATTGCAGCTATCTCAGGAGAGTTGTAGGGCTGGAGGAGATACAGAGATAGGTAGGGGTGAGACCATGGAGGGACTTGAAAACAAGGATGAGAATTTTAAAGTTGAAGAGTTGTTTCTCTAAGAACCGTTAGATCAGTGAGCATAGGAGTGATGGGTGAATGGGATTTTGCATGAGTAAGGACACGGGCAGCAGAGTTTTGGATAACCTCAAGTTTACAGAGGGGAGAAAATGGGAGGCCAGCCAGATGTGTGTTGGAATAGTCAGGTCTAGAGATAACAAAGGCATTAATGAGGGTTTCAACAGCGATGAGCTAAATTGGGATGAAGTGGCTATGTGCTTGGAAGCTCATTTTAGGGTCAAATATAACACTAAGATTGCAAACAGTCTGGATCAGCAGTTGCCAGAGAGAGGCACTGAGTCAGTGGCTAAGCAATGGTAATTTGTGGTCAGGACTGAAGATAATAGTTTCCCAATATTTAGTTGGAGGAAGCTTCTATGGAGGGGTTGAGAGAGCTGGTGGTGAGGTAGAGCATGGTGTCGTCAGAGTACACATGGAAACTGATGCTGTGTTTTCGGATGAGGTCACCAAGGAGTAGCATGTAGATGAGAAATAGAAGGGGTCAAGGATAGATCCTTGGGGGACACCAGAGGTGATGGTGCAGGATTGGAAAGACAAGTCATTGCAGGTGATTCTCTGGCTACGATTGGATAGATAAGAATGGAATCAGGCAAGTGCAGTTCCACCCAGCAGGACGACGGTGGAGAGGTATTGGAGGAGGATGGTGTGGTCAACCATGTCAAAGATTGCAGTGTCATCTGCAGACTTTGAAATTATGCCCTGCATACCCAAGTCAAGGTCATTAATATATGTCAAAAGGAGCAGTGGACCCATATCTGACCTTTAGTGACACCAATATACATTTCCCTCCAGTCTGATAAACAACCACTCACCACTACTCTCTGTTTTCTATCCCTTAGCCAATTTTGTATGCATGCAGCTATTACCCCTTTAATCCTATGGGCTTCTATTTTGCTAACAAGTCTATTATTTGGCACTTTATCAAACGCCTTTTGAAAGTCCACATACACATGTATGTGGATTGAAAAGAAAGACCAAGGCATGATTTAGTGTCAAACCCTACACCATCACCACTGGGTTTTGGGTGAGGCAGGTGGTGCAAAATGTATCCATGTAGGGAGGGGACAATAAGGAGCAAGGTCACCACCAGTGAGCCAAGTTTCATCCAAAGCAATGAGGAAAATGAAATTGCAGTAAGGTTGTAGATGGTAAGGGCCTTGTTCATAAGCAAACATTCCAGAAGGAAGTGTGGAGCGGGACAATGATTGATCAGCTGGCATTTCCAATGTGTTAGTTATGGGTGGGGTTGGGAAGGAGGTTGGCAAGGTTAGTGGGTGCATTGGGCAAGAAGATCAGCAAGAAATGAAAATAGGGCAACTGGGCCTGTTGCTGTTAAAGGGGTAGTGATGGGGCATCGATGGGCCCTTTGGAGAATGCCAAGAGAGGCACAGAGGGTATCTGTGAGCTTATTCGAGGGGGATTCAACCCTGGAACGGTTGCAGGAGAGTAGAAAGGCAGAGGAGTAGTCTTGTATTGGGATAGGGATTGGGGAAAAAAGTACCCAAGAGAAGAGAAATGAAAGGTGGCAAGGCTGTATGGCATAAAGGGGAAGAGAAGACACAAGAGCAGGCAATAAATTTTTTAAAAGGGAGATAGAAATAATGGGCTCAGATACAGACATGGGCATTGCAGAGATTAGAACAGGTATCTCTTGATCATAAGCAAAGGACCTTTCCCCCTTATTCCAGGTGCCTTATATCAGATAGATCAAAATTGTTCTGATCGTTACACTCAGTAAATGTTACAATCGCATGTTGTGCTATCCAATTAACCAACTGTCAGCCCACAGGTGCAAAACCTCATTGGATCAACAACCTCAACAAATGCAAAAGCATGTTGTTTTATCTGCCTGATTCCTCAATGGTTCACTGGGTTAAGAAAATGATCCCTGGCATGTGTAGTGTTTCCAATGGTCAAGTGACCAAACAGCTATGATGCATATGAACATCTCTAATCCTTTCCTGATACAGACTTTACTGACTTGCATTTTTGCACACTATCGAACAGCAAAATGAGACAGAACAATTAAAACTTAAAATTTCAGTACCAGCCTTCTTCATCTGCTGGTTTAAATTACTTCTGTTGCAGCTTTCCTTTGCTTCGTTCTTTCCATAGCAGCCAGTTAGGGGAGGCGGTGGCGTAGTGGTATTGTCACCGGACTAGAGACCCAGGGTTTGCTCTGGGGACATGGGTTCTAATCCCAACACAGCAGAAGGTGGAATTTGAATTCAATTAATAAATTAAAAAGCTAGTCTAATGATGGCCATGAAACCATTGTCGATTGTTGTAAGAATCCATCTGGTTCACGAATGTCCTTTAGGGAAGGAAATCTGCTGTCCCTACCCGGTCTGGCCTACATGTGACTCCAGACCCACAGCAATGTGGTTGACGCTTACATGCCCTCTGAAATGGCCTAGCAAGCCACTCAGTTGTATCTAACCGCTACGAAGTCAATAAAAAGGATTGAAAATGGATGAATCACCCAGCATCAACCTAGGCACCAGAAACAACAATGGCAAACCCAGCCCTGTCGACCCTGCAAAGCCCTCCTTACTAACATCGGGGGACTTCTGCCAATGTTGGGAGAGCTGTCGCACAGACTAGTCAAGCATCAGCCTGACATAGTTATACTCACAGAATCATACCTAACAGATAATGTCCCAGACACTGCCATCACCATCCCCGGGGTATGTCCTGTCCCACCGGCAGGACAGACCCAGCAGAGGTGGTGGCACAGTGGTATACAGTCGGGAGGGAGTTGCCCTGGGAGTCCTCAACATCAATTCTGGACTCCATGAAGTCTCATGGCATCAGGTCAAACATGGACAAGGAAACCTCCTGCTGATTACCACGTACCGCCCTCCTTCAGCTGATGAGTCAGTACTCCTCCATGTTGAACAGCACTTGGAGGAAGCACTGAGGGTGGCAAGGGCACAGAATGTACTCTGGGTGGGGGACTTCAATGTCCATCACCAAGAGTGGCTCGGTAGCACCACTACTGACCAAGCTGGCTGAGTCCTAAAGGACATAGCTGCTAGACTGGGTATGCGGAAGGTGGTGAGGGAACCAACAAGAGGGGAAAACAAACTTGACCTCGTCCTCACCTATCTGCCTGCCGCAGATGCATCTGTCCATGACAGTATGGTAGGAGTGACCACTGCACAGTCGTTGTGGAGACAAAGTCCCGCCTTCACATTAAGGATACCCTCCTTCGTGTTGTGTGGCACTACCATTGTGCTAAATGCGGTAGATTTTGAACAGATCTAGCAATGCAAAACTGGGCATCCATGAGGTGCTGTGGGCCATCAGCAGTGCAGAATTGTACTCAACCACAATCTGTAACCTCATGGCCCGGCATATCCCCCACTCTACCATTACCATCAAGCCAGGAGACCAACCCTGGTTCAATGAAGAGTGCAGAAGGGCATGGCAGGAGCAGCACCAAGCATACCTCAAAATGAGGAGTCAACCCGATGAAGCTACAACACAGGACTAGCTGCGTGCCAAACTGCATAAGCAGCATGCGATAGACAGAGCTAAGCGATCCCATAACCAACGGATCAGATCTAAGCTCTGCAGTCCTGCCATATCCAGCCGTGAATGGTGGTAGACAATTAAACAACTAACTGGAGGAGGTGGTTCCACAAATATCCCCATCCTCAATGATGGGGGAGCCCAGCACATCAGTCGAAAGATAAGGCTGAAGCATTTGCAACAATCTTCAGCCAGAAGTGCCGAATTGATGATCCATCTCGGCTTCCTCCTGAAGTCCCCAGCATCACAGATGCCAGACTTCAGCCAATTCGATTCACTCCGCGTGATATCAAGAAACAACTGAAGGCACTGGATAATGCAAAGGCTATGGGTCCTGACAATATTCCAGCAATAGTACAGAAGACCTGTGCTCCAGAACGTGCCGCGCCCCTAGCCAAGCTGTTCCAGAACAGCGACAACACTGGCATCTACCCTGCAATGTGGAAAATTGCCCAGGTATGTCCTGCACGCAAAAAGCAGGACAAGTCCAACCCGGCCAATTACCGCCCCATCAGCCCACTCTCAATCATCAGTAAAGTGTTGGAAGGTGTCATCAACAGTGCCATCAAGCGGCACTTGCTTAGCAATAACCTGCTCGGTGACGCTCAGGTTTGGGTCCTGCCAGGGCCACTGAGCTCCAGACCTGATTACAGACTTGGTTCAAACATGAACAAAAGAGCTGAACTCAAGAGGTGAGATGAGAGTGACTGCCCTTGACATCAAGGCAGCATTTAACCGAGTATGGCATCAAGGAGCCCTAGCAAAACTGAGGTCAATAGGAATCACGGGGAAAACCCTCCACTGGTTGGAGTCATACCTTGCACAAAGGAAGATGGTTGTGGTTGTTGGAGGTCAAACATCTGAGCTCCAGGACATCACTGCAGGAGTTCCTCAGGGTAGTGTCCTAGGCCCAACCATCCTCAGCTGCTTCATCAATGACCTTCCTTCAATCATAAGGTCAGAAGTGGGGATGTTCGCTGATGATTGCACAATGTTCAGCACCATTCGTGACTCCTCAGATACTAAAGCAGTCCATGTAGAAATGCAGCAAGACCTGGACAATATCCAGGCTTGGGCTGATAAGTGGCAAGTAACATTCACGCCACACAAGTGGCAGGCGATGACCTTCTCCAACAAGAGAGAATCTAACCATCTCCCTTTGACATTCAATGGCATTACCATCGCTGAATCCCCCACTATCAACATCTTAGGGGCTACCATTGACCAGAAACTGAACTGGAGTAACCAAAAAATACCATGGCTACAACAGCAGGTCAGAGGCTAGGAATCCTGCGGTGCGTAACTCCCCTCCTGACTCCCCAAAGCCTGTCCACCATCTACAAGGCACAAGTCAGGAGTGTGATGGAATACTCTCCACTTACCTGGATGGGTGCAGCTCCAACAACACTCAGGAAGCTTGTCACCATCCAGGACAAAGCAGCCCGCTTGATTGGCATTCCATCTACAAACATTCACTCCCTCCACCACCGACGCACAGTGGCAGCAGTGTGTACCATCTACAAGATGCACTGCAGCAATGTCCCAAGGCTCCTTAGACAGCACCTTCCAAACCCGTGACCTCTAACAACTAGAAGGACAAGGGCAGCAAATGCATGGGAACACCACCACCTGCAAGTTCCCCTCCAAGTCACACACCATCCTGACTTGGAACTATATCGCCGTTCCTTCACCGTCGCTGGGTCAAAATCCTGGAACTCCCTTCCTAACAGCACAGTGGGTGTATCTACCCCACATGGACTGCAGCGGTTCAAGAAGGCAGCTCACCACCACCTTCTCAAGGGCAATTAGGGTCGGGCAGTAAATGCTGGCCTGGCCAGCGACACCCACATCCCATGAATAAAAAAAAAGTAATAACCAGCAGGCCAATTTATTCCACACACAGCACTCTCGTAAACTCTGATTTGTCATGATTACTGCCTTGAGATGCCTCCTGGTAATACTAAATAAATTGTAACAACTACAAAGAAAATTAATATAGAACAGCTATGATTCTGCACTTGTTGGCAGAGTTCCTCAGTATTTAAAGTCTTAACATTGGTGCACTGCTGTACTTGCTGCAGCATTTAGCTGCAATTCTTTCTGCAGGATGTGACACAAGTCTGTTCGCGGTTTCTTACAGAATTGAAGCCTTCTTTTGCAACTACTCCTCAGAGAAATTCAGTATATTTTTCTGGACCTTTAAACTCTGTCGGGCTGTAAAGATTTCTCTGAGTACATGTCCTTCTATTTGGTCTCCTTTCAGCTTCAGCTATTTATTCCTTATCCCTGCTCCTCATCTTCTTTCTTCTCTTCCTCCAAAAGTGGGATTCCTCAATGGACCCCCATCATGAAATAACTGCAAAACCAAAAGGTTCTCAACAGTTCATTAGCATCTACAGGAACTTTCAACTCCTTTAAGGTCAAAAGAGATGTTTCAAGGAAATCATTTCTAACAGCTCTATATATCTTTACTTGAGAGCAGCAGAGGATCTTTTTAAATAGTGTTTGAAATGGCTGCTTCATGATTTGTACTGCTTATGTTTGGTAGGTGGGAGGAGGAAGTGATGGCATTCAGGCAGTATGGTTGAAAAACGACATCAGCACCATAATCATGTCACTTGACTGTATTTGCATTTAATCCCACCTTTGGGAGCTTAAGGCATCAAGATTAATGCCCCTCAGAAAATCTGACCAACTGTAAAAGCAGCTAAAGTGAGTAGAACAAATAATTATTTTACCTTCTGCTCACTACGTTTTTTTTTTGAGTGCAGCAGGGCAGTAGAGAGATGGAAATCACCACCATTGAGTAAAGATTTGGTTAACTCATAATCAGTTTACAGCATCAAAATCTCAACCGTCCACATTCCTTGTTATATGATGTTATATTATTTGTACAGAGCTAGGGACTAATTAGCTAGGAACTAATTATAGTAGGTAAGTGTGTTCCGAGGAGACACATTCACTGCTGCTCTGCAGTCCTGTGATGCTGTCTATGGCAGTATGGAAGCTGACTGGAATAAACAAAGAGCAGCAGCCTTTCCAAGTCTAAACTGTGATTATTTCTAACTTATGGGAACCAGGAAACATAATATGGTGGCAGTAGGTGTTTGTGAGTAAATCTAAAACATTTTAAATGAATTCGATGCTGACTGAGATTGAGAAAAATCAACCCAAATTACTGCCAGAGAGAAACTGAGTGAATCATGCGAAAATGAAATGACCACCAGCACGGCAAAGAAAGCGCAGCTACAGCCAATAATGAATTCTGAACCTGATGATGTTATAGAGGCATTTGAGAAGTTGTACAAAAGTGTAGACTGACACTCAGTAGTTTTCTAAAAGGCACAAACGAAGAGGAGAGGGTCATCTATATCATCTGTGGGCAGGAGATAAAGAATTAAATTTATCTAATAGCTGGGAGATGATGAAGAGGACAGGAAAAATCCAGCACCCACCTCCAGCCAAAATCAAATCATCAGATCTACCAATATGAATTTCAAGGCCTCAGATAGGAATTAGGTGAGCTTATTGACAATTCTGTAACAAGATTGAAAAATGCAGCCAGAAAATGTAAATTTAAGGACAGAGATGAAAGGCTGATAGATCAGCTAATTTGTGGTTCTGCACACCCTGAAGTACAAAAAGCTCTAATTGGAAAGGACAAGCTCACAATATCACAGGCTTTAGACACTGCCAGAGCACATGAAGCCATAAGCAGACAGATGAAGACGCTAACTACCCAGACGGATAGCCTTCAGTTAAGCCAAGTGAAAAGCAGCAGTGTTGATGCAGTGAAACAGCAAGAAGTACAGACAGAAGGATATGTCCTGCATATGGATCAACCTGCAGAGCTTACAGAAAGGGCAATCACTGGGAAAAGATGTGCAGAACAGAGGAAGAAGGTGGTGGACGAGTCACCAGAGACAGAGAAACAGGGCGAATGCGTAGGAAAATAAACCAATATATCCATACCCTGGAAGTTAATTATGAGTTTGAAAACACAATAGACATAGGAACCATACAATGGCATGAAATGTCTGGATGCAACAGTTCCCAGAGAAAAGAAATTCACATACCATTCAGATCAGGATGAGGGTGCGAAATAAGCCAACAACCATAAACCTGAAGCTGAAGATCGATACCAGAGCATAGAGTAACATCATCCAATTCAGACTATACCAGAAGATCTTTCCTGAAAATTTGTAAGAAAATGGTTATCCAAGGAAAGGTGCTCTGAAACCGAACAATGTCAGGTGAACAGCATACTGGGGATCTGAGATTTGGCAGCTAGGAACAACCCAAATCATAGGGGCACACAAAGATAAAGATGTAAGCTGTATGTTCTACATCACAGAAACGGATGATCCTGCTATCCTGAGGTTGAGCAATTGCGAAGAGATGCAGATTACCTCAGTAAACCATGAGGCAGAGGAGGTGACACTGAGGGTTCAAGATAGTACACCCATTGAAAAGCACCCTCTGAACAGAAGCAAAGAAGAACTGGTACAAATGTACCAAGAGCGTTTGAATGAGATGGTTGGATGTTTTGAAGATTTTGAATATCACATCACTCTTGACCCAGCAACGAATACCAAGTCTACAAGATGGACGCACAACATCTTTCCACCTAAGTGATACCATGAATAATATTTTTAGAAAAGAATACACACTATAAAAGACTCTAAAAAGGTGTTCAGTTTATGTCTAAACGTCAATTGTCAATCTTCTTTAGTTTAGGAAAAAGTTCATGATTGGAATAGTTATATTGATATAGAGGCATTGTGTTTTTAAAGAAAAAGGGATGTTACGTATTATATTATTTGTACAGTGATATGAACTAATTAGCTGGGAACTAATTGTAATAGATAAGTGTGTTCTGGGGTTACACAGTCACTGCTGCACTGCAATGCTGCGACGTGTAACACAACATGCGTCTACAGCAATCCTTAACAAGCAGCATGGAAGTTGAATGGAATCAACAAAGAGCTCCAGCCTTTCCAAGTATAAAGTTTGATTATTTGTAACTTATTTTTTATTTGATGGGATTATACTATAGGCCCACCAATAGTTAGAGGGAAGTGGAGGAGCATATATGTAGGGATATTAAAGATAGCTGTTGGAATTATAGGGTTGTAATAGTAGGTGATTTTAACTTCCCTAATATTGACTGGGATTGCCTTCGTGCTAAGGGGTCAGATGGGGAAGAATTTGTTAAGTGTGTCCAGGATAGTTTTCTGAAGCAGTATGTGGATGGCCCTACTAGAGAAGGGGCTACACTCGACCTCCTCTTAGAAAAAATCCTCTTACCTTCCGGGAGCGGAGCGGACCTGTGGGGAGAATGCCGGGAGCGAAGCCTATAAATCGACCCCGAGGATCGAGGCCCAGTCTCTTACCTTCCGGGAGCGGAGAGGAGCGGAATGGACCTGTGGGGAGAATGCCGGCAGCCTCTTCCAACACGCCGGAGTTTTTTTAAAGAAGGCAAACAGTGACATCACAGGAGAGCTGCAAAGTGATTGGTTGGTGAGTAGCAGCTGTTAGAATATCTTTAAAAATGGGGAAAGTTGTTTCTTTTGTTGGAAAAAAATCTCTGGTGATAAGCTGAGTACTACTAAAGTGGTTTTTTTTTAGGACTTTAGATTGAATTGGGTAGAACAAGGTCCCTAGTATAATTAGTATTTTTTAATTAAGGGAGTAACTAATTAACCTAAGGGTAAGTCATGGCAGGAGAGCTCAGCCCCATGATATGCTCCTCCTGCGCTATGTGGGAAATCAGGGACGCTTCCAGTGTCCCTGACGACCATGTGTGCAGGAAATGTATCCAGCTGCAGCTACTGGCTACCCGCATTACAGAGCTAGAGCTGTGGGTTGATTCACTGTGGAGCATCCGCGATGCTGAGGAAGACGTGGATAGCACGTTTAGGGAGGTGGTCACACCGCAGGTAATGGCTGCACAGGCAGAAAAGAGATGGGTGACCACCAGACGGAGTAGTAGGCACAGGCAGATAGTGCAGGAGTCCCCTGTGGCCATCTCCCTCTCAAACAGATATACCGCTTTGGATACTGTTGGGGGGATGACCTCCCAGGGGAAAGCAGCAACAGCCAAGCTCGTGGCACCACGGAGGGCTGCGCTGCACAGCAGGGGAGGAAAAGGGTTGGAAGAGCTATAGTGATAGGGGATTCTATCGTAATGGGTGCAGCTAGGCATTTCTGTGGCCACAAACGAGACTCCAGGAGGGTATGTTGCCTCCCTGGTGCTAGGGTCAAGGATGTCTCGAAGCGGCTGCAGGACATTCTGAAAGGGGAGGGTGAGCAGCCAGAGGTCATGGTCCATATTGGTACTAACGACATAGGCAGGAAGAGAGATGAGGTCCTGCAAAGTGAATATAGGGAGTTAGACAGAAGGTTAAAAAGCAGGACCTCGAGGGTTGTAATCTCAGGATTACTCCCTGTGCCATGTGCTAGTGAGGGTAGGAATAGGAGGATTAGGCAAATGATTGCGTGGCTGAACAGCTGGTGTAGGCGGGTGGGCTTCAGCTACTTGGATCATTAGGATCTCTTCTGGTGCAGAGGTGACCTGTACAAGAAGGATGGGTCACATCTAAACTGGAGGGGGACCAATATCCTTGTGGGGAGGTTTGCCAGTACTACTCAGGAGGGTTTAAACTAGTCTTGCCGGGGTGTGGGACCCAAAGTAGTAGTCTCTCAGATGAGATAGTTGAGGCAAATGTAAAGGTTAAAGCAAGCACGTCCAGTAGGCAGGCCGGCAGGGGCAGGACATGGAGTGTGGAAGATCTGGTAGGCTAAACTGCATTTACTTTAATGCAAGAAGCCTTACAGGTAAGGCAGATGAACTCAGAGCATGGATCGGTACATGGGATTGTGATATTGTAGCCATTACGGAAGCGTGGTTGAGGGATGGGCAGGACTGGCAGCTCAATGTTCCGGGGTACCGATGCTTCCGGCGTGACAGAGGTGGAGGTAAGAGAGGAGGGGGAGTTGCACTATTGATTAGGGAGGACATCACGGCAGTACTTAGAGAGGATATCCCTGGGGGGAATGTCCAGCGAGGCCACATGGGTAGAACTTTGAAAGAAGAAAGGGGTGATCACTTTGATGGGATTATACTATAGGCCCCACAATAGTCAGAGGGAAGTGGAGGAGCATATATGTAGGGAAATCACAGATGGGTGTAGGAATTATAGAGTTGCAATAGGAGGTGATTTTAACTTCCCTAATATTGACTGGGACTGCCTTAGTGCTAAGGGATCAGATGGGGAAGAATTTGTTAAGTGTGTCCAGGATAGTTTTCTGAAGCAGTATGTGGATGGCCCTACTAGAGAAGGGGCTACACTCATCCCCCTCTTAGGAAATTAGGATGGGCAGGTGGTTGATGTGTCAGTGGGGGAGCACTTTGAGACTAGTGACCATAACTCTGTTAGCTTCAAGATAGTTATGGAAAAGAATAGGACTGGTCCTCAGGTTGAAGTCCTAAATTGGGGGAAGGCTAATTTCGATGGCATCAGGCAGGAACTCTCAAAAGTTGAATGGGAGAGGCTGTTTACAGGTAAAGGGACGTCTGGCAAGTAGGAGGCTTTTAAAAGTGGAATAGGAAGAGTTCGGGGCCGGCATGTTCCTGTTAGATGGAAGCGCAAGACTGGCAAGTTTAGGGAACCTTGGTTGACGAGGGATATTGAGGGTCTGGTCAGGACAATGAAGGAGGCATATGTCAGGTATAGGCAGCTGGGATCAAGCGAGTCCCTCGAGGAGTATAGGGGATGTAAGACTACACTTAAGAAGCAAATTAGGAGGGCGAAAAGGGGCCATGAGATTTCCCTGGCAGATAAGATAAAGGAGAATCCTAAAAGATTCTATAAGTATATTAAGAGTAAAAGGGTAGCTAGGGAGAGAGTAGGTCCTCTTAAGGATCACTGTGGCAATCTATGTGTGGAGCCACGGGAAATGGGCGAGGTCTTAAATGAATATTTCTCGTCCGTATTTACCGTGGAGAAGGTCATAGAAGCTGGTGAGTTCAAGGGAGGGAACAGCGATATCCTGGAGCATATCAACATTACAAAGGAGGAGGTGTTGGAGGTTTTGAAGCGCAATAAGGTGGATAAATCCCCAGGGCCTGACCAGGTGTATCCTCGGATGCTATGAGAAGCAAGGCAGGAGATTGCTGGGGCCCTGGCAGAGATTTTTTTATCATCGTTAGCCACGGGTGAGGTACTGGAAGACTGGAGGATAGCTAATGTTGTGCCTTTATTTAAGAAGGGCAGCAGGGATAAGCCAGGGAACTACAGGCAGGTGAGCCTTACATCAGTGGTGGAAAAGTTATTGGAGGGATTCTGAGAGACAGGATTTATATGCATTTGGAAAGGCATGGTCTGATTAGGGATGGTCAGCATGGCTTTGTGCGTGGGAAATCATGTCTCACGAATTTGATTGAGTTTTTTGAGGAGGTTACCAAGAGGATTGACGAGGGCAGGGCGGTGGATGTTGCTTACATGGACTTTAGCAAGGCCTTTGACAATATCCCACATGGTAGGCTGTTCCAGAAGGTTCGAACACATGGGATCCAGGGTGAGCTAGCCAATTGGATACAAAATTGGCTTGGTGAAAGGAGACAGAGGGTAGCAGTGGAGGGTTGTTTTTCAGATTGGAGGCCGGTGACCAGTGGTGTGCCGCAGGGATCGGTGCTGGGCCCTCTGTTATTTGTCATATATATTAATGACTTGGATGTGAATGTAGGGAGCATGATTAGTAAGTTTGCAGATGACACCAAAATTGGTGGTATAGTGGACAGTGAAGAAGGTTGTCTAAGGTTACAACAGGATATAGATCAACTGGGAAAGTGGGCAAGGGATTGGCAAATGGAATTTAATGCAGACAAGTGCGGTGATGCATTTTGGGAAGTTAAACCACGGCAGGATATTTACAGTGAATGGCAGGGCCCTGGGGAGTGTTTTTGAGCAGAGACACCTTGGGGTGCAAGTACATAGTTCCCTGAAAGTAGCAACCCCGGATAGACAGAGTGGTGAAGAAAGCTTATGGCATGCTTGCCTTCATCGGCCGAGGCTTTGAGTACAAGAGTTGGGACGTCATGTTACAGTTGTACTAATGTTTGTTTGGCCACATTTGGAGTACTGTGTGCAGTTCTGGTAGCCGCACTACAGGAAAGATGTGGTTAAGCTACAGAGGGAGCAGAAAAGATTCACAAGGGTGTTGCCTGGTTTGGAGGGCTTGAGTTATAAAGAGAGATTGGATAGGCTGGGTCTGTTTTCCCTGGAGCGAAGAAGGCTGAGAGGGGACATGATAGAGGAATATAAAATTATGAGAGGCATAGATAGGGTAGATAGCCAGAATCTGTTTCCCATGGTAGGGGTGACTAAAACTAGAGGGCATAGATTTAAGGTGAGAGGGAGGAGGTTTAAAGGGGATCAAAGGGGTAAATTTTCACACAAAGAATAGTGGGTATCTGGAATGAGCTGCCAGAGGAGGTGGTGGAGGCAGGAACAGTAGCAACATTTAAGAGGCATCTGGACAGGTACTTGAATGAGCAAGGCATAGAGGGATATGGAATTAATGCAGGCAGGTGGGATTCATATAGATAGGCATTATGGTTGGCATGGACACGGTGGGCCAAAGGGCCTGTTTCTATGCTGTACGACTCTATAACTCTCTGACTCTATTATGGGAACCAGCAGACATAACACTCTTGTTCAAATAAATTAGGGCTAAATAGGTTATGGCCATTTTCAGACAGATAACTGACAGTGCATTTCCAGAACAGACATGAACTAGAAGGCCTGAGGCTCAACAAAAAATTGGGCTGCAGGCCTAATTCTAATAAATAGGGCCCACTTTATTTCTATGGAGCCTACTTGCTGGTGGCCACTGGTTAGCCTGTATTAAGCTCCTAAAAACTGAGAAGCACTGACAAATTTCTCAGGAGTCATTATACAGATATTAGCCCCTCCTCATTAACATATTCAAGGGAGCTAATGCCTAAATAGAGACTATAACAAATTTAGCAGTCATGAAATGAGTGCAGCAATGTCAAAATTTCCACTATTTAATCTATGGTTTAGAATTCATACCCAACTGCTCAAGTATGTTGTTACAGACAGGGAAATGGTGCAGGTGACTTCCACTTTTCACCTCTCAACTGACCGTGACCGTGTTTTAGTCCCTGAGCGTTTAAAGGTCAAATAAACAGAAACAACAAGTTTTCTCATAAGTTTAAAAAGAAAGATAACTATTTATTAAACAATACCCAACAATATTCTCAACCTTGCCCACTCACACAGGCACACACATGTACACACACAAGATAGAGATTAGAGGATAGTATTCATTTAAGTCCGATTATTGTAAAAGCGTTCACTTTGAAACCTTCTTGGTTTTCTGGGAGGGATTTTTAACAGTGTTGCAGGCCTGATGTTCCTTATCTTCCTTTGTTTAAAAGTCAGTCAAAATTGGTGGGCAATCTTGTTAAAATTTCTCAGATGGGGCGTTTTCTCTGCCTTGATGGTTTAAAGACATATAGGCAGGGTCTTATTCCTGGCTGGAAAGGATGCCTCAGCTTCCTCACTTGGCTGGCTTTCCCTCCCTCTCCGAGAAATCTCTTTTTTGAAAAGAAAAACTTATCAGACTGGGTGTCAGCCAGGTGATCATAGATGCTCTCTCCTGGTATGCTCATTCAATATCTTTGAACGTGGGGCCATTGTTACATGATGGAGTTGGAATGTGGTTTCTATTGATAAAGTGGTGTTATTTATCACCTATTATCTTGGTTTTGCATCTGAAGTTGCTCTGAAATTGCTCTGTCTGCTGAGGTCTTTGTCAGCCCAATTCTTGAAGGTAGGAGCCATTTAGCATTGAATGGCCTGTTTAACATTTTAATGTGTCTTCCCCAGAACTAATCCAGATGTGATGATGAGTTTAGTTTCCAACCGTCATGATATATATTTGCAGTTCAGAAGTGGTCACCTGACCTCTTAATCCATCTTGTCGACAGCAAAATGTGTGCTTTTTTGGAGTTTAATTCACCAGTTCATTTTTACAGTTCATAATTGCTCCAGTTCACTTTACTTCATAATTGTTTCTTTTGTAAGCGTGACAATGTTTTTGTTGCTACCAGACTTCTAAAATGTGCTGCCAACCTGATCATTTATCTGTGCTCTCACATAAAAATCTCTCAAAATATTCCTTGGACTGGAATGTAGTAAAGGTCTTTACTCTTTTTATTTCCTGTGATCCATCAGATACTATTATCTGCATCAATCTTACCTATAATTTGTAATAGTTATTGATAACAATTGTCCATCATCATCTTACCCCTGGAGAATAAATGTGACATTAAATTTTAGTTTGGTTTCTGGGAGTAATTCTGTTAATTAGCATCTCTTCAAACAGAATTAGCACATCTACTTGGTCATAAAAGACATTTTTTTATCAGCACAGTTTTTAAACTTAAAAGAATCCTTTAAGCATTGTAAACCAAGCTACTTCTTGCCTTACAATAATGGCCTTAGGAATGAAATGTTGGCTTGTTTTCTTCATGTAATTTCAACTAATATTGAAGTTTATTATCGCCTCTGAACTTGACCTCAAAATCAGGCTCAACTATAATCTCCAGTGACCTTAGCACTGCTGAACATCAGTCACCTATTTCTTGCATAATGAGGTATTGAACCTGAGGCCTCCTCAACACCCCATGCACATGATGCACTATGATCCAACTAGAAAGCATCTTTGTTGCTGACAGCCTGCATAGAAGCTTAGCACTAATCTTACTATGTTCTGCACTATGTCCTGTATCACCTGCAATGGCTTCTTTTCCATGGCTTCTTTTCCACTCCCGCACCATTACTTCTGGTGTCCCACAATAATCTATCCTTTGCTCCATACTAGTTCTCATTAATATGCTGCCCCTCAGCGACATCATCCAAAAACAAAGCATCAGTTATGAAATGTATGCTGAAGATACCCAGCTCTGCCTCACCATCACCTCTTTCGACTGCTCCACTGTCTCTAAATTACCAAACTGCTTGTCCGACATCCAGTACTGAGTGAGCAGAATTTTCTCCAATTAAGTATTGGGCAGATCAAAGCCATTGTCTTTGGTCCCTGCTACAAACTCCAGTCCCTAGCTACTGAATTCATCCCTCTCTCTGGCAACCCTCTGGGGCTGAACCGGACTGCTCACAAACCTGGTGTCATATTTGACCCCAACATGAGCTTCCGACCACATATCCTCACCATCAATAAGACTGCCTTTTCCCATCTCTATAACATTGCCTGACTCTGCCCTGCCTCAGCTCAACTGCTGCTAAAACTCTCATTCATGCCTTTGTTACCTCAAAATTTGATTGTTCCACACACTGCTGGACGATCTCCCATATTCTACCCTCTGTAAACATGAGATCATCCAAAACCCTGCTGCACATGTCCTTATTCGCACTAAGTCCTGTTCACCCATTACCTCTGTGCTCGCTGAACAACATTGGCTCCAATTAAACAATTCCTCAACGTTAAAATTCTCATCCTTGTTTTCAAATCGCGCCATGGACTGTAATGGCTTTCCTATTTCTGTAATCTCCTCCAGCCTCAGATTCCTTCAAGATATCTGTGCTCCTCTAAATTGTGACCTCTTGAGCATCCTGATTTTAATTGCACCATCAATGGTGGCCATGTTTTCATCTGCCTATACCTCTAAGCTCTGGATTTTCCTCTGTGCCTCTCTACCTCTCTTTCCTCCTTTAAGACGATCCTTAAAACCTACCTCTTTGACCAAGCTTTTGGTCATCTGCCATAACATCTCCTTATGTGGCTCGGTGTCGAATTTTGCTTTATAATGCTTCTGTAAAGCAACTTGGGAAGTGTTATCATATTAAAGGAACTGTATAAATACAAGTTGTTGTTCGGCACCATGCTTCCCTTATTCTTCAAGATGAAGAATTACTGATGCATCAGCGGAGATGAGGCACATTTGATGGCTATGAGCATGAGGTTTTCTTGCCTTAGTTTGACCTAAACATATGGAACTTCATGGGACTCAGAAACAATTTGAGGACTTCCAGAACCAACTCCCACACAACTGTGCGACTGGACATACCCAGGTATGATAGTGGAGGAGTCTGGGATGTTGGCTAATGGATGTGATTTAGTGAGTATGATATTGCTAAGTTGTTGTTTGATCAGTCAGCAAGACAACTCTCAACGTGCACACCATCCCCAAATGCTTGCGGAAGGCCATTACAGGGGCCTCTGGGCTAAGACTGCCTAAGTTTTGTTCTGATATGATGCCTCTTTTTGCTGAATAGCATGTATGGCTTTTTTCTTATTATTGAATTTCTTAGCAATTGTTTATAACTGAATGCCTTGCTCGTGGTGCGGGACTGAATCCAAACCAGATAGCGCTGCCAGGTTCCATACCCTGAAAGAGGTTAGGGAACTAGTTGGGTTTTTATGACAACCTGGAAGCTTTCGTGGCCATTTTCTTCCAGATGACAACCCATAAATGTCCCAATTTTACAATTTGAACTCAAACCTCCAGATAGCTACTTTAGTACAATAGCCATTACACGACTATTTTTGACAAATCATTGTGTAGCAGCAAAAAATCAAAGTGTTCAACCACACAATGTAGTGTCCTGATAGATCTTGAGCACTGTGTTCTATTTTGGCAAAAGAAACCAAGTGAGCCATGCAAGCAGCGCAGAGAAGATCTACAAGGCTAATTTCTAGAATTAAATTAGGAGGAAAGGCTGCCCCCCACCCCCCTTGTCCTAGTGCTATCGCATACCTCAAAGTTGTGTTCCAAATTGACCTTATTTATAGGAATTAATAACTTTTATACTCAGACAAGGTCCTCTCTCAGTTGTTTCGTTTCGAGATTAAAGAGTTCCAACTTTTCCAATCTGTCCTTTTAAACATTGTGAGAGGTTCAAGTTCTAGTCCTGCATGGGACTCATAAACCATTAGTCATGCACTCAATTTGGTAGAAAAACTGATGTTATTTATCACTTCCAGATGGGGCCGTAATTGGCCAAGTTGGATTTGTCCTGCTTTTTGTGTACAGGACATACCTGGGCAATTTTCCACATTGCCTGGCAGATGCCAATGGTGCAGCTGTACTGGAACAGCTTGGCTAGGGTGCGGCAAGTTCTGGAGCACAAGTCTTCAGTACTATTGCCGAATGTTGTCAGGGCACATAGCCTTTCCAGTATCCAGTGCCTTCAGTCATTTCTTGATATCGTAGAGTGAATCGAATTTGTTGAAGACTGGCACCTGTGATGCTGAAGACTTCAGGAGGAGGCCAAGATGGATCATCCACTCTGCACTTCTGGCTGAAGATGGATGCAAATGCTTCAGCCTTGTCTTTTACACTGATGTGCTGGGCTCCCCCATCATTGAGGATGTGGATGTTTGTGAAGCCACCTTCTCCTATCAGTTGTTTGATTGTCCACCACCATTGTCGACTGGATGTGGCAGGACTGCAGAGCTTAGGTCTGATCCGTTGGTTGTGGGATCGCTTGTCTCTATCGCATGCTGCTTACGTTGTTTCGCACGCAAATCGTCCTCGGTTGTAACTTCACCAGTTTGACACCTCATTTTGAGGTATGCCTGGTGCCTCTCCTGGCATGCTCTCCTGCACTCTTCATTGAACGAGGCTTGATAGTAATGGTAGAGTGGGGAATATGCCAGGCCATGAGGTTACAGATTATGATTGAGTACAATTATGATCCTGCTGATGTCCAACAATGCCTCATGGATGCCCAGTTGTGCGTTGCTATATCTGTTCGAAATCATTTAGCATGGTGGTAGTGCCACACAACACAATGGAGGGTATCCTCAATGTGAAGACGGGATGTCGTCTCTACAAGCACTGTGTGGTGGACACTCCTACCATTCCAGTCATAGACAGATCCAAGTATGTTTTTCCCTCCTGTTGGTTCCCTCACCATCTGCTGCAGCCCCAGTCTAGCAGTTATGTCCTTTAGGACTCGGTCAGCTCTGTCAGTAATGGTGTTACCGAGCCATTCTTGGTGATGGGCATTGAAGTCCATTCTGTACATTCTGTGCCCTTTCTACCCTCAGTGCTTTCTCCAAGTGGTGTTCAACATGAAGGAGTACTGATTCATTTGCTGAGTGGGGGTGGTAGGTGGTAATCAGCAGGAGGTTTCCTTACCCATGTTTGACCTGCTGCCATGAGACTTCATGGGGTCCCGAATCGATGTTGAGGATTCCCAGGGCAAATCCCTTCTGACTGTATACCCACTCTATTTCTGGGGATAGGCTATTAACAAATATTCACTATAAGCCCCCTGGCTCCCACAGCTACCTTGACTACAGTTCTTTACACCCCACTTCCTGTAAGGACTCTATTCCATTCTCCCAATTTCTCCGTCTCCGTTGCATCAGTTTTGACAATGCAACCTTCCATACTGGTGCTTCCAATATATTTTCCTTTTACCTCAACCAAGGATTCCCCCATCATGGTTGATGGGCTCTCGATGATGTCTGTTCTATTTCACACATTTCTGCTCTCACCCCTTCCCCTCCCTCCAAGAACCACAACAGGGTTCTCCTTGTCCTCAACATCCAACAGATCAACAGATTCAACAGATCATCCTCTGCCACCTCCAGCATGATGCCACCATCAAATAAATCTTCACCTCCCTTCAGCATTCTGAAGGGACCGGTCCCTCTAGTCCACTCCTCAGTCACCCACAATACTTCCTCCCTTTCCTATGGCACCTTTCCATGCAAGAGGAGATACAACAGCCACCCTTCTCAATGTCAAAGACCCCAGATACTCCTTGTAGGTGAAATGGTAATCTCCTTATGCTTCTTACAATTTAGTATACAGTATTCGCTGCTCGCAATGTGGTCTCCTCTATACTGGGGAGACCAATTGCAAATTGGAGACTGCTTTGCAGACGGAACCTCAGTTCAGTCCACAAGTGTGACCCCGAGCTTCCAATCGCCTGTCATTTTAATTCTCCACCTTGCTCCCACCCTGACATTTCTGTCCTTGGCCTGCTGCAGCATTCCAATGAAGCACAACGCAAGCTCAAGGTACAGCACCTCATCTTTCAACTGGGCATTTTACAGCCTTCTGGACCCAACATTGAGTTCAACTATTTTAGATCTTAATCTCTGGCCCCATTTTGTTTTGTTTTTCTTTGCCAGTTTGATTTTTCTCTCTTGTTTCTCTCTTATTTCCCTTTCTTTTGGACGGCTTCTATTCAGGATCCTGCCATTCACACCTTCTCTGTGCACATCTTTTGTTTCTATATTTGTCCCACTACCACTCCTTTTTGCCTTGCACCGAAAACTTTTGTCGTTTAGTCTCTCCTACCCTCCACCCTTTCACAGACCTTCCCTTTTGTTCTTCCTCACACCCTCCCCTTTCACTTGCTCAAAACCTATTACATTTCTAGTTTTTCACAGTTCTGTTAAAAAGTCACAGACATAAAATGTTGCCCTGAATTTTATTGCGGGTGGCCTCCGAATTGGCTGTCTGTGAGCCCACCGTCCAATGAAGAATGGAGGGTTGGCTCCTGACACTACTGACCCAATCAGAGGGCCAGCAGCTCTGAAGCCTCAGAAGTGCCACTAGGAGAGGTGATCACTGCTGAGGATTCAGGAGACCTTGGGATCTGGGCCAGGTAAGTACAAATTTTTTTTTATCATCAGGCCGAATGTCATAAGGGAAACCCTTCCAGGGAGATCGTTGGGCCCACAGGGGCTGCTTTCCCTGTCCGTGGCCCCAGATTTGTGCCATTGAGCCTGGCACCCCCACTGCCCTCCTCCCCCCACCCGCTCAGGGTTGCCACTGGGAGGCTGCCGCTGGGAGGCTGCCTATATTTAGCCAGTGGCCTCCTCATGCACTGTAAGATTGCCCCGAATTGGACCTTTAATTATGGTAATCAGCTTCCGGCTTCCTTAGAGTGGGCAATCTCTGTTTCCAGCCCTGCCACCAGGAAAATGCCCCAACAGCGGGACTACATTGAGAGTCATAGAGTCAAAGTAGAGTTATTTACGGCACAAAAGGTGGCCATTTGGCCCATCAAGTCCATGCTGGCTCTCCAGGGAGCAATCCAGTCTGTCCCACTTCCTAGCTCGATCGCCGTAGCCCTGCAAGTTTATTTCCTTCAAGTGGCCATCCAATTTCCTTTTGAAGTCATTGATTGTCTCTGCTTCCACCACCCTTGTGGGCAGTGAGTTCCAGGTCATTACCACCCACTGCGTAAATAAAGTTCTTCTTCATATTCCCCCTGCATCTCTTGCTCAAAACTTTCAATCTGTGTCCCTTAGTCCTTGTACCATTAGTTAATGGGGACAGTTTTTCCTTGTCTAACGTAACTAATCCTGTCATAATCTTGTACATTTCTATTAAAATTCCCCTCAATCTCCTTTGTTCCAAGGAGAACAACCACAGCTTTTCCAACCTAACTTTGTAACTAAAATCCCTCATCCCTGGAACCATTCTGGTAACTCTCCTCTGCACATTCTCAAAGAACCTCACATCCTTCTGAAAGTGGTTGACCAGAACTAGATGCAATACTCTAGCTGGGGTCTAACCAGAGCTTTATAAAGGTTCAGCATAACTTCCTTGATTTTGTACTCAGTGCCTCTATTTATGAAGCCCAAGGTCCCATATGCTTTACTACACTTTTTCAATATGTCTTACCACCTTCAAAGATCGATGCACATGCACCCCCAGGTCTATCTGTTGCTGCACACTTTTTAGAACTGTGCCATTAAGCATATATTGCCTCTCCCTATTTCTTCTGCGAAAATGCATCATCTCACACTTGTCAGTATTTAATTCCATTTGCCACCTCTTTGCCATTCTGCTAGCCTATCTATGTCCTGTTATAGGTGGTTCACATCATCCCCATCGTTTGGCACACCTCCAAGTTTAGTGTCATCAGCAAATTTTGAGATTCTACTCTATATTCCAAGACCCAAGTCATACATATATACAGCAAAAAAAAAAGAGTGGTCCAAGCACTGACCCATGGGGAACACCACTGTCTACCATCCTCCAGTCTGAAAAGCAATCATTTACTATGCCTCACTGTTTTCTGTCCTTAAGCCAATTTTTTTATCCAATTGAATACTGACCCTCCTATTCCATGAGCCTCAATTTTGTTAACCAGTTTTTTTATATGATCCTTTATCAAATGTTTTCTTAAAATCCATATAAACAACATCCATGGCATTCTCTTCATCAACCTTCTCTGTCACTTCATCAAAAGATTAAATTAGATTAGTTAAGCATGATCGGCCTTTTACAGATCCAAGCTGGCTATCCTTAATTAACTCAAACCACTCCAACTGTCTGTTTTTTCTTCCCTAATTATTGTTTCTAAAACCTTACCCACCATTGATGTTAAATTAACTGGCCTGTAGTTGCAAGGACTGTCTTTACACCCTTTCTTGAATAAGGTTGTCACATTTGCCACTCTCCAATCCTCCGGCACCTCCTCCGAATCCAGAGAAGTCTGGAAGATTATGGCAAGGCCTTCCGTTATCTCCATCCCCACTTCGTTTAGCAACCTGGGATGTAAGCCATCTGGACCTGGTGACTTATCTGCCTTAAACATAGCCAAACTTTTTTGTACTTCCCCCCACCTTTCAATTTTTACCCTATCCATTGCTTCTACCTTCTCCACTTCTGCCAATATTTTGTCAGATTCCATTTCCTTCATGAACACTGATACAAAGTACTCATTAAGTATATTAGCCTTGCCCTGCGTCTCTTAGCAGATATTAACCTCTTTGTCCCTAATAGGCCCACTCCACCTCTTACTACCCACTTATTATTTACACGCTGGTAGAAGATTACTTGGGTTCCCTTTTATGTTGACAGCCATTTTATTCTCATATTCTCTCTTTGCCATTGGGGAGCCAATCTGATGCAGCTCCCCACGATTTTACTGTCCCACACCCCCCTGCCTCCTAGCCCGCTCCTGGGGGCTGGTAAAATTCTGGCCATTATCTCTGTTTCTCTCTCCACAGATCCTGCTAGACCTGCTGAGTATTTCCAGCATTTTCTATTTATATTTCAGATTTCCAGCATTTGCAGTATTTTGCTTTTGATCTATTGGAAGTATATTTTAGCGATCTAAGTTGTATATGAATTAGATCTGCTTGACATAATTCATTTATACTCTGTGTCTAAAATAAAATATGTCTTCCAAATTTATTAAAGGTAGGAATTTAAAGCTTTGAGTTGTTGTAGGAAAGCCTATGTTCTAATAGGAGTAATTCGTATATCAAGGTTTAAGTCTAATTTTAAAAATGTCAATTTACTTTCCTTTAACCAAAATACCTTCACAACTGGTGACCTGCCTCTGAGGCTATGACTGGCAACCACAGTTGGCCGGTACTTTCCCAATGAGACCATGAACCAATTGCCATTTCCTATCGCTGGCCTCTTTAGGCATGTGTACTTGAAGAATGTATCGATTCGGGTGTGATTGAATTTCAGTCAATAAGAATTCAACCATAATGAGAGAAACACTCAATGATTCTTCTTCTTTTTTCTTTTGGGCCGCCTTATCTCGAGAGATAATGGATACGCGCCTGGAGGTGGTCAGTGGTTTGTGAAGCAGCGCCTGGAGTGGCTATAAAGGCCAATTCTAGAGTGACAGGCTCTTCCACAGGTGCTGCAGAGAGATTTGTTTGTCGGGGCTGTTGCACAGTTGTCTCTCCCCTTGCGCCTCTGTCTTTTTTCCTGCCAACTACTAAGTCTCTTCGACTCGCCACATTTTAGCCCTGTCTTTATGGCTGCCCGCCAGCTCTGGCGAACGCTGGCAACTGACTCCCACGACTTGTGATCAATGTCACACGATTTCATGTCGCGTTTGCAGACGTCTTTAAAGCGGAGACATGGACGGCCGGTGGGTCTGATGCCAGTGGCGAGCTCGCTGTACAATGTGTCTTTGGGGATCCTGCCATCTTCCATGCGGCTCACATGGCCAAGCCATCTCAAGCGCCGCTGACTCAGTAGGGTGTACAAGCTGGGATGTTGGCCGCCTCGAGGACTTCTGTGTTGGAGATACGGTCCTGCCACCTGATGCCAAGTATTCTCCGGAGGCAGCGAAGATGGAATGAATTGAGACGTCGCTCTTGGCTGACATATGTTGTCCAGGCCTCGCTGCCATAGAGCAAGGTACTGAGGACACAGGCCTGATATACTCAGACTTTTGTGTTCTGTGTCAGTGCGCCATTTTCCCACACTCTCTTGGCCAGTCTGGACATAGCATTGGAAGCCTTTCCCATGCACTTGTTGATTTCTGCATCGAGAGACAGGTTACTGGTGATAGTTGAGCCTAGGTAGGTGAACTCTTGAACCACTTCCAGAGCGTGGTCGCCAATATTGATGGATGGAGCATTTCTGACGTCCTGCCCCATGATGTTCATTTTCTTGAGGCTGATGGTTAGGCCAAATTCATTGCAGGCAGCCGCAAACCTGTCGATGAGACTCTGCAGGCACTCTTCAGTGTGAGATGTTAAAGCAG
Organism: Heterodontus francisci; assembly: GCF_036365525.1. Lineage (NCBI taxonomy): Eukaryota > Metazoa > Chordata > Chondrichthyes > Heterodontiformes > Heterodontidae > Heterodontus > Heterodontus francisci. The sequence goes on along the minus strand of NC_090375.1, from coordinate 100,575,738 downwards.
CATCGTCGGCAAAGAGGAGTTCCCTGATGAGGACTTTCCGTACTTTGGACTTCGCTCTTAGACGGGCAAGGTTGAACAACCTGCCCCCTGATCTTGTGTGGAGGAAAATTCCTTCTTCGGAGGACTTGAACGCATGTGAAAGCAGCAGGGAGAAGAAAATCCCAAAAAGTGTGGGTGCAAGAACACAGCCCTGTTTCACGCCACTCAGGATAGGAAAGGGCTCTGATGAGGAGCCACCATGTTGAATTGTGCCTTTCATATTGTCATGGAATGAGGTGATGATACTTAGTAGCTTTGGTGGGCATCCGATCTTTTCTAGTAGTCTGAAGAGACCACGTCTGCTGACGAGGTCAAAGGCTTTGGTGAGATTAATGAAAGCAATGTAGAGGGGCATCTGTTGTTCACGGCATTTCTCCTGTATCTGACGAAGGGAGAACAGCATGTCAACGGTCAATCTCTCTGCATGAAAGCCACACTGTTTCAGTTAATAAGAATTCAACCATAATGAGAGAAATACTCAATGATTCTATAGCTCACAAAAATCACAACAAAAATTGAGAAAGTAAAATATAGAGACAACTTATATTGTGATTTACACATATAAACTTGGATTCTACATTGGGGCATGGGTTTATTATTAAAATAGTTCTTTAATCATAACGATCTGTTTTTTAAACCTGCAAGGTAGAAGGAGGAAAGTTGAGGTACATTCTTTTGCATTTTCATTAACACCTCAAAAGACAATAAACGTTATTGATGGGCATCCTGGGTGACTACAGTGCACTCTAACCAATATGGCATGTGGTGCACGCCCAGCATGGAATGAGTGTGCACATATTGCACAATATAGTGGACTCTTCGGCATCTGTTTTTTGCTTGAAAATGGGCACTGCACAATCCAATTTGTAGGCTAATATATTTCAGAGAATTCTTTTTCCAGCTTCATGATATTTTTGTTGCCATGTAGAGACTATTCCATTCATTTCTTTTGCCAAGCTAATTAGTTTGACAACCAAAATCTTTTCTCCTCCATATTAGCTGCTTATTTTTAAGTGTCAGTCTTCCTTTTAAGTTACTGCTGGAGCAGCACTTTATGTAACTGCAGCAACACAGGAAATTCAAACCATACATTGTGCAAGTTCCCAGTGGTAGGCACATTCCATGCAGTCAGGTGAAGTCTATGGCTGGAGTGTTGGGAAAATGCATAGCCTAGAGTGCACCAATCCCACTACCCAATCCAGAGGACTACAGAATCCGATATAAAATTTCAATGAGGGAATCTGGTTACCACAGATTTTGCACAATATTTTCTCACATTTGTCAGAAAAACAGTTGAACCAATAATATATGATTTAAAAATACCACATTCTCCACACAACTTCATTCCTCTCTATTATGATTGGCCATTTTTGTTTTAAATGGGAGAATACTGCAAACTGTGAGTCAGAGAGACAGAAAACCCATGAATTAACTTATTTCCGCTTATATAGTTCTTGTTTGTATCCATTTACCTTTTATTTATATTCCTTTAAACACGACACATACCTACACATGGTAGTGCTAGAAACAAAAAAATTATTTTATCAGGAAAGAAAAATGTAGTTGAATGTAAGGGTTCTGTAGGCCATAATATTTTCCAATAATTTAATTGATGAGTTACAGAGCAGCCCATAAACTTAGACCAGAGAATTAAAAATGAATCAGAAATATGAAATTGTCTGCACTCAAGATGTGCTGTGTGATTTATATTTTAAAAAGTCAAATACATGATTTTCACTGTCAAAACTTTTGGGTTGTAGCCCTTTCTAACAGTTTGTGGTTTATTGCTCAGGATTACATGTATTTGAGTTAAAGAGCTGAATTTTACTGGGACTGCTGAGCTCCCGCTGCCAGAGCCAAAAGCGGGAGGCAGCCTGCTTAGGCTGGCAGTAGGACCCAGAGAAGCATCTTCCTGATGGTGGCTAATTAAGAGGCAGCCGCCGGCGCTGCCGTCACTATTAAAGAAGGTGGCTCACCTCCTAGAACTACCAGCCCAATCAGTAGCAACAGCATTGCCACTGCTAGTGGTGGCCATTACTGGAGCTGCACATGCAGGATTAGGGCGCAATGATGGCCGTGTGCCCTTGAAGACAGGTGATTGGGTTCTTGGGCACAGGGGCCAGGCAGGCAGGCTCTAGTGATCAGGGGGTGGGACAGGTTGCTGAGGGTAGGCAGCACTGTGGCTACAGGGGTGGCCATTGCAGCCAGGGGGGCCCATCCATGGGCCATGGCATGCCCAAGAAATGGGCCCCTGCTTCCCCAGAGCCTGCTGGAGGCCTCCATGTTGCACTGGTCGATTTCCCCATCTGGTAGCAGGGTCCTCCCCTCACTGCCACTGGCAAAATGCCAGTGGAGGCAGGAAGAGGCCCTTAATCTGCCACTTAATTGGCTCAATTGGGCCCCCGGGGGGGTGACATGTCTGCCAGTTTTTTTGCTGCTGGCAAATGTTTGGCAGTGGGAAAATAACAGACACACTCCGGACACTGTCCTGCCACATTTTGCCAGCCTTCCTGCCTCCCAGCCAAGGGGCTGATAAAATTCTAACCAAAATGGCAATTAGGAAAATTACCATTAAATGGAACCCCCTCTAAATCTGATATCCAATTCCTACTTATTGCTAATATTTATAAATGTCAATTTGAATCATTTTAATGGAAATTCTTTGCATGGCAATTGTAGATAGTGAGAAGAAATTACAGGGAAAGGCAAATTGTCAAAATAGTAACAGGGATAACATGCATTAAGTCCATTCTTAATTATAGATGAACATTATTTTAAGAGATTATAAATCTTATTAAAGTTTCTAAAATCCCAATCTTTAAATTTGATGATTTTGAAATTTTCTCTCAAGCTGCTCTTTTGAACCTTTATAATTGGTTGATTATTGTTTGGGGAGGCAGTGGTGTAGTGGTAATTTTACTGGACTAGTAATCCGAAGCCCAGGCTAATGCATTGGAGACATGGGTTTGAATCCCACCACGGTAGATGGTGAAATTTGAATTCAATTAATAAAAATCTGGAATTAAAAGCTAATCTAATGGTGACCATGAAAACCTTGCTGATAGTTGTAGAAACCCATCTGGTTCACTAATGTCCTTTAGGAAAGGAAATCTACCGTCCTTACCTGGTCTGGCCTACATGCGACTCCAGACCCACAGCAATGTGGACGACAAAACGTCCTCTGAAATGGCCTAGCAAGCCATTCTGTTCAAGGGCAATTAAGGATGGGCAATAAATGCTGGCCTAGCCAGTGACACCCACATCCCACAAACGAATAATAAAAAAAATTATCAGAACTGAATTGCTATTAGTAATATTATAGTACAAATGCCTAACATAAGGTCATAAGTTATAAGAACTAGAAGCAGGAGTAGGCAATTCAGTCCCTCGAGTCTGCTCTGCCATTCAATACGATCATGGCTGATCTCATCTCGGCCTCAACTCCACTTTCCTGCACGTTCTCCATAACCCTTCAACCCTTTACTAATTAAAAATCTGTCTATCTCCTCCTTAAATTTACTCAATGTCCCAGCATCCACCGCACTCTGGGGTAGTGAATTCCACAGACTCACGACCCTTTGAGAGAAGTAATTTCTCCTCATCTCTGTTTTAAATCTACTACCCTTATCCTAAAACTATGACCTAGATCGCTCCACAAGAAGAAACATCCTTTCTATGTCTACTTTGTCACTCCCCTTAATCACCTTATATACCTCAATTAGATCTCCTCTCATTCTTCTAAACTCTAGACAGTAAAGGCCTAACATGCTTCAGTTATTTTAAAGTTGAGTACACTGCTCCAATTTTGTACCATGTCAGAAGTGAAGAAATAAAACCCAAAGCAAGGAAAACCTTTTAGGCCATCCAGTTTGCTCCAAGTTATTACAGAATTTCTTCTGTGTACAAAACCTTGGAGATCCTGGGGTTTTAGTTTGTTAAATCTACAAAACAATCAGCTTAGATCAGCTCAATTAGCTAGAGTAGCAAGTATCAAATAGATATCTAAGTTATTTTACCAGAGGGACAGAGTAAAAATAAATGATTATATTATTGCTGCATACAGTATTGGTCAGACTCCATCTAGATCATATGTGTAGTTCTGGTTAGGAAGAGAATAGCTAATCAATGGAGGATACAGGAGTGAAAATTAAATTGATTCTGGGCTCAGGATTTTAAGTTTTTAGGGAAATTTAGTGATGCTGCCTTGTTTCAAGGTGCCTACATTGAATTGTTCAAGATTAAAAAGGGAATTGACAATACTGATCCAAGCACAATTGTTTACTTTGGCAAATAGTTCAAATATCAAACAGAGTCAACATGGTTTTACAAAAGGGAAATTGTGTTTGACAAACTTATTAGAGTTTTTTCAGGATGCAACTAGTAGGGTAGATAAAGGGCAGCCAGTAGGTGTAGTATACTTATTTTTATCCAAAAGACATTCAATAAGATCCCATTCATAAGGTTAATATGCAAGATAAGGGCTTGTGGAGTTGAGGGTAATATATTAGCATGGATGGAGGATTGGTTAATGGACAAGAAGCAGAGATTAAGGATAAATGGTGCATTTTCAAGTTGGTAGGCTGTAACTAGTGGAATGTCACAAGAGGTAGTGCTGGGGCCTCAGCTATTTATAATCTATATTAATGACTTCGACGAAGAGGCTGAGAGTGATGCAATAAATAAAAGCAAAATACTGCAGATACTGGAAATCTAGATTCTCGAGGGGCTTGACAGGGTAAACATTAAAAGGTTGTCAAGTAATAGGTTTTAAGCAAATAAAACAGAGGTGGAGCAAGAGATAACAAAAGGCAAGGTGTTGATAGGACAGGGTCACAGAGAATAACTGACCAGGAGGTTATGGAGCAAAGGCGAACAGTATGTTAATGGTGTGTTGAAAGACAAAGAGTGCAGAGAGGGTGTTAATGGACAGAAAAATGAACAGTCCTGGCCCAAAGCACAAACATGAAAAAAGAGTGGGAAGGCACTTGGTAAGAAAAATGTATGATGAAACAAACTAAAATAAAAGAAAAAAGAAAAAAATAACTGAAAATAAAAAGGGGGGCCCGTCATGCTCTGAAATTATTGAACTCAATGTCTGGCAGGCTGTAGCGTGCCTAATCGGTAAATGAGATGCTGTTCCTCGAGCTTGCGTTGATGTTTACTGGAACACTGCAGCATGCCCAGGACAAAGATGTGGGCATGAGAGCATCGGGGTGTGTTGAACTGACAAGCAACCGGAAGCTCAGGGTCATGCTTTCGGACTGAGCGGAGGTGTTCTGCAAAGCGGTCACCCAATCTACGTTTGGTCTTCCCAATGTAGAGGAGACCACATTGTGAGCAGCGAATACAGTATAGAGATTGAAAGAAGTACAAGTAAATCGCTGCTTCACCTGAAAGGAGTGTTTGGGGCCTTAGATAGTGAGGAGAGAGGAGGTAAAAGTGCAGGTATTACTCCTCCTGCGATTGCATGGGAAGGTGCCGTGGGAAGGGGATGAGGTGTTGGGGGTAATGGAGGAGTGGACCAGGGTGCCACGGAGAGAGCGACCCCTTCAGAATGCTGACAGGGGAGGGGAGGGGAAGATGCATTTGGCAGCAGCATCATGCTGGACGTGGCCAAAATGGCGGAGGATGATTCTTTGGATGTGGAGGCTGGTGGGGTAGAAAGTGAGGACAAGGGGAACCCTGTCGAAGTTATTCTCTGTGACCCTGTCCTATCAACACCTTGCGTTTTGTTATCTCTTGCCCACCCACACTTTATTTGCTTAAAACCTATTACATTTCTAACTTTTGTCAGTTCTGATGAAGGGTTACTGACCTGAAAAGTTAACTCTGCTTCTCTCTGCACAGATGCTGCAGACCTGCTGAGTATTTCCAGCATTTCTTGTTTTTATTTCAGATTTCCAGCATCTGCAATATTTTGCTTTTATTTTACTAAAGGGTTATTTCCTGGCTGGGGGCACAGCCTCAGGATAAAGTGTCAATTAATTAAGACTGAGATGAGGAGAAATTTCTTCATCCAGAGGGTTGTGAATCTTTGGAACTCTCTACCCAGAGGGTTGTGGATGCTTCGTCATTGAGTATATCCAAGGCTAGGATAGACAGATTTTTGTTCTCTTAGAAGTCCAAGGGATATGGGGAGTGGGTGGGAAAGTGTATTTGAGGCAGAAGGATCAGTCATGATCGTATTGAATGGCGGATCAGGCTCAAGGGGCCATATGGTTTACTTCTGCTTCTATTTCATATGGTCTTATCTTCTTATCATGCAACCTAAATTAAAATTGAGGGCAGTAGGTGTAAGAAGGGCCTCGACCAGTACATTTTCACCCAAAAGATAATAGAATTGTTGAATAAATTTCCATAGGAGGCCATTGAAGAAAATAGCAATTTTCTGAATGTGTATTCCTAGCATAAAGCGTCACCTGGAAAATCATCAAGAGTGTCTGTGCCTGCGATTTCTAGATACGTGCTCTTATTGATCAAGTGCGGCACAGTGGCGCAGTGGTTAGCACCGTAGCCTCACAGCTCCAGGGACCCGGGTTCGATTCCGGGTACTGCCTGTGCGGAGTTTGCAAGTTCTCCCTGTGTCTGCGTGGGTTTTCGCCGGGTGCTCTGGTTTCCTCACACATCCAAAAGACTTGCAGGTGATAGGTAAATTGGCCGTTGTAAATTGCCCCTAGTGTAGGGAGGTGATAGGGAATATGGGATTACTGTCGGGTTAGTATAAATGGGTGGTTGTTGGTCGGCACAGACTCGGTGGGCCGAAGATTCTGTTTCAGTGCTGTATCTCTAAATAAAAAAATAAATAAAAAGTCTTCTCACTGGGGGGTGTGCTTTCAGAAAAATCAGGCCTTATAAATACGTTTAAAAAGATAATTACACATATTTCTGCAGAAAGAAGGGATTGACAGAAATTATGAACAGGCACCTAGGTGATGTTATTCTAAAAAAAATGGCATGTTGGGCCTAATGATTGTTGTAGTACACCTTTAAGAGATGTGGCTATGTTGTAATGCACAGCAGTGTAAGAACTGTGATGTAACACACCATGTAACTTCTGGTATGAGGACAGTCTGAAGAAAGTAACTGTACAGTGAAGACCTGTGTTTGCATGCAGAATCATCCTTAAATAAAGAACCCGCATTATCGTGTGACTCATCCTGTCTTGAGTGGTTAGTTTCTTGGGTCTAGTAGTCATTAACACAGAGGTTAAGAAAACACAATATGGTGGCAGCTTGTCCGAATTTCAACATCTTAACTTTTTGAGTACTGTTTCACACGTTTGAAGTACTAATCACAGTCATTGCCAACTCTACAGAACTCCAAAGGCTTGAAAATTGGTTCCATTGCTTCACGTAACAACAGCAGTGTAGGCAGTTGGGTAAGCTTGTGTGCACTTGGGGCTGCAAGGTCAGGCAGTTACAGACTCCACGTTAGACTCGATATCCATGGAGATTCTATGGGTCAGATTTTGACATCAGGAGCAACTAGGGAAATCTGAATGTGCTGGACACTGTACAGATTAAACGGACCCCAATTGAGAGGTGCGTCGAATGGAGTAGCACCATAGTAATATTGGGCTACCGGGTCGAGCACAAAAACAGGCCAGCTTTAATATTAATAGCACCACCATCCAATGGTGAGCTGAGGAAAGGGCAAGATTTAAGGCACATAACGGAGGAAAAATCGCCACTGCTGTTTCAAGTCTTTGACACTTTTAGCACCAAAACCACCCTTCATGGGTGGTGTCAGGTCAAAAGCATTAAAATTGGGAGACAGCACCACACTTTCCAAGTGGAACTGCAGGCACTTACTGCTGCAGTATTTCTGTCTTCCTGTACAGCAGCCGATTTCTTTTAACTTCACACAGAGTAACGGCAGTGAGTCATAATGAGAATGACAGCGCAGTTTCCTACCATCACTTGGAAAGCAGCTGACCAGCTGTCAGAAATTCAGCTTTCAGGCAAAAGGTCAAGCTATGTTTTATCGACTTAGCATTCACGAAACCAGAGAAGCAGGCAGTGAAAATACGCTTGCCATTGGCAATTGTTACGCCAATGTGCTTTGTTGAATGATAATTTTCTTTAATTCACTGACTGGAGATCTGAGTTTATATATTTGTTAAAAAGATATTTAAAAAAGTAAAACTTATGATGGCCACCTAATTTGTAACACTGTATCTTACACTGCAATGTTTGTGAGGAGGGAGACGAAATGTCTGCTCAGTCCCCAGCATGAACCAAGACCCAGGAAGTTTAAAGGAATTACCTGTTCTTTCAGCAAGCAGTGAAATACTACTCACTGCTATGTTTGAATGATTGAGTGACTGTCATGTGACAAGTCCCTCCCCATCCGTGGTTTTAAGTTGATGTTTTCTCTGCAGCGAGGAGAAGCAACTGGTCTCTGACAAGAGCCAACCCTAAGTGGGGATTCTTCTGTCTCTCTCGCTCTCTCTCTCCATTCCAGCTTGAAAGCTTTCAAATCCTGCTTGTTAACTGACCACCTTTGCATACTCCGGCTATATCCGAAACCCCATTGGAGGAAATCATCCGCATCGCTCTCTCCAAGAGACTCACCGAACCTCTTCAAACTAGAAGCCTCAGGACCACTGAATTCAGCTAGAAGCCAGCCAAATCGACAAACTTCACAGACTGTATGCCTTTTTATGGGCTCCAGCTCAACCAATCTAACTTTTCCCATTCTGTAACCTATTTGTGTGTGTGTAAACCTCTAGTGTGTGTGAGAGAGAGAGTAAAAGTTAGCACATTGTTTATTATTTTTGTTAGCTCGGTTTAGGTACAATAAAGTTAACCCCTTTCTTTGTTAAATTCAAGAAAACCTGTCCGATTGGTTCTTGTTATGATCATAGCAAGAAAGTAATCAAACACCTACTGAATTGGCCGGTACATCCACTTTAAGAAAGAATTATATCTGTTGTGGTCAAACAAGGAGAGGGAAAAGAGGGAAGCCCTTTGACCCCTCCTCACTTGACCATAACACAATAAAGGCTTACATCACCTTAACACTTCTGGTCTCACCTGTGAAAATCTGGTCCACATTAAAGGATCATCTTCGGGTTAAGCTCAATTTTCGGGAAATTGGCTCAAGTTCAATTGACCAGTTCATCAGGCAATGTCGAGCTAAGGATCATGAATGTGACTTCACAGAGGCTAAACTGGCAGACTGTATCATTGAGCTAGTGATTGCACCTACAACAATAGATTCATACCAGAGGGATGTCCTAGAGAAGCTTAGGTGAATACTGTGGATGCTTTGCTCAAAAATGGTCGAAAATTTGAGTCTATCATTGTGAGCCAACACAATTTACAATCCCTATGTGCTCCAAATACTATAGGTGCATTGAGCAAGGATTCCAGGTTCAGGAAACCATGTAAAAGGCGCAGGGTCTTACATATGCCTGAGGGTTGCCCCGCATTTAACGACCACAGCAAGGCATGAGGTGTTAGTGGTCACTGGATATGTCAGTGTCTGGAAGCCAAACCAGATGCTACTGGTAAGAGTCCAAACAAAGGTCAGGCAGACCGTAAGAAGGCCTCACACCCTGGCAAGCATAGCAGTCATACTTCACATCATAACTGATACAATGGATGTGGAAAGGATGTTCCCTCTTGTGGGTGAGCCCAGAACTAGGGGACACTGTTTTAAAATTAGGGATCGCCCTTTTAGGACAGAGATGAGGAGAAATATTTTCTCTCAGAGGGTTGTGCGACTTTGGAACTCTCTGCCTCAGAAGGTGATGGAGGCGGGGTCATTGAATATTTTTAAGGCGGAGGTAGCTAGATTCTTGTTAGGCAAAGGAATCAAAGGTTATCGGGGGTAGATGGGAGTGTGGAATTCGAGACACAAACAGATCAGCCATGATCTTATTGAATGGCAGAGCAGGCTCGAGGGGCTAAATGGCCTACTTCTGCCCCTTATTCGTATCCATGAGGTTGCGAATGAAGTTAACTCCAGTGATGATGATGGTGAGAGCCCAAGTCCGAGCAGTCGAGAGGAACAGTCATTTCATGTTGTCAACACCACTGAATACACTGATTTGATTACTCCACTGGAAGTGTTTGCATCTATCCGCGTTCAATGTCTGAAAAAGGAGGGCAACCATGTACTCTGGGCGAAGGTGGACACATGTGCCAGCACAAATATTTTACCTCTATGCATACTAAAGAACATGTATTTGGGTAAATGGTAGGCCATGGTGGCCCAACTGACCGCATACAATGGTTTATCAATTCCATGTTTAGGGTCCAGCAAGATTAATTGCAAATACAACCGATTGGAATGGAAATCCCAACTTCTTTACAGCATTCAAATGGATGGACTTGCTATTGCAGGACTACAGGCATGCAGCGATTTGACCCTGTTAACAGCATTGGGCGTTGCCACGGGAACAAACCAAGCATAGAGGACAAATCAATTTGCTCTGTTGAGGATCTCACAAACTGGACGCGATCAAAGATGAAGGGCTGAAATTTACCTGCCCCTCAATGTGCGGGTCGCTGTGCAGGGACTGGTAAAATTCTGCGGGGAGAGGCCCGCCTCGACCAGCAACGTCAAGAAGGGCCCACTGCATATTACCGGCGGTGAGGGGAGCTTGGTGCAGCCCCCCACCGTTGCCTGGCAGTGGGCCCTTCATCTCCATATACAGATTGCCAATCAATGTTTGCAAAATAACTTACCTGCCATCCCACACCGATTTTACGGCCTCCTTTCGACTTTCGCACACCTTCGGAGCTCCATGTGGGAACCTGTGGGGAAGGGGGAGGAGTAATTTTCAGGGTGGGAGGAGTGGAGGAGCGGGGAAATCAATTTTTATTGGATGTGGGGATAGTGGGTAGGGGTTGAAGAGCAAAAGATTGAAGGTTGGTGGGGGGGGGAGGTTTGGGTATTTGAAAAATCAATTGATGGTCATTTCAGGCAATGAAATGACCATTGGTGGGGGTTGGGGAAGGGCCTCCATCACTTATTTTTATATTTTAAAAAAATCAATTATATTTTCCTTTTAAAAATTATACTTACATGCAAGGGCTTACAGCCCTTAAAAAATGGCGCAGGCGCCTGCACGGTGGAGCCGACACCGTTGACGGGGACGTAGTGGCCGCCCCTACATGTCATTGGGGGCAGGCGCTCCAACCCCATTATTTAAATGAGCACCCGTGCGAAATATCGCTGGGCTTCCTCGGCGGCCGCTGAATGCGGGCACCCTGCTGAGTTTAAAGGGCACCGCCGCGCAGCACGCGCCCAAATAAAATTCAGCCCCAAGTCTCAGGCAGAGTCTACACATTCTCCTTCCACAGAGAAGAGTCCATGCAAATCTGTTCCAGATTCCAAGAACTATTATCTTGTTTCTAGATCAGGATGTTTGATCAAACCACCTTTATGTTAACATGACTGATGAGTCTGCATGTTTCTGTTACTGTTTTGCACCATGTATGTTTATCTCACACTACTGTTGTTGAATTGTATATAGTTAACTTGTACCTATTTGAGGGGGATCTGTTTTTATTTGGAAAAAGGGGGATATTGTGGTACACCTTTAAGAGATGTGGTCATGTTATAATGCACAGCAGTGTAACAGCTGTGATGTAACACACCATATAACTTCTGGTATGAGGGCAGTCTGAAGAAAGTAGCTGTAGAGTGAAGGCCTGTGTTTGCATGCAGAACCATCCTTAAATATAAGAACCTACGTTATTGTGTTACTGATCCCGTCTTGAGTGGTCAGTGCCTTGTGTGTAGTAGTCGTTAACACAGAGGTTAAGAAAGCACACCATTGATTTCTCCCTGTTCATAACTTTTTTACTTTCTTTTGTTAAAATACATTGTCTTGAAGTGAAGTATCTCGGTAATTTGGTGAAATTTTTCTCCCACAGAATTAACAAGGTCAGTGCAGGATGCTCCTGACTTTTCAGTAATTTGCTCGAAAAACAAGATTTGGTGGCCTAAATGCAATTACCTGCCATGACAACCAGAATGTATGGTTTTTTCTTTTGCTGAATGGATGAAAAAAGATTGGACGAACAGCCTCCTTCATTTCTATTTATCTTTTGATCTTGTGAATGGTATTTTCTCATGTTTGACATTTATGTTCTTGTGATGTGTAATATTGCCATCTTCTGGTGACTAAAATTCACTGTGATAAAGGAACCCCCAAAAATGCTCCCCTAAAAACAAGTTATGTGCATGATGGTATTTACTGTGTGTAGTTACAGCATATTATATTGTGTCAGGAGAAAATCTACATAAAGATTGAAGGCAGCTTGAAATATTACAATCAACTAATCAGCTAAGCTTTGGAGTAATGAATCATAAAAAACAAATTACTCAGAAGTGAGTTGAAGAAGCACATCCTCTATAAATTCTGCAGGGAGATGATTATAGCAACATGCAGAAACATTTAATAAGGGTGACACGTGGCAAATAGAGATTTGAAGAAATGCATTAGCAGAGATGGAAAATGTAACAGTAAGATTTTTTTTCAGTACCTTAATAGCCAGAGAGGGGATTAAAACCATTAAAAGCGCAAATGAAGCAAGAATTGAGAATACCCGTGGTAGTTAATACAATATATTATCCTTCCTCTAAGTATTCACTTGGAAAGAAATAAGCAACATATTCATCCTAAATAGTGATAGCGGAAGAAAAATAAGTGACTTCAAGTGATATGTGATGTAGGTCCTAGGCAGGGCAAAAGCCCTCAAAGCAAATAAATCATGAGGCACAGATAGTATTAATCCCACAGTAGCAAGAGGTACAAGAAATTAAAGTTGTGATGTACTGATAGTGGCAATAACTACTTGCATTTATGTAGTGCCTTTAATCCAGAAGACCATCCCAAGTGCTTCACAGAGGCATAATCAGTCAAATGGACACCAAGTCAAAGTGGAAGTAGAAATGCCTGCCCACTGTTTTTTTTTAAGTTTGTGCTTTTGGCCGGGACTATTCATTATTCCATCATTTAACACCCTCTCTGCACTAATGCTTTGTCTTTCACCACATCATTAACACACCCTTTGCCTTTGCTCCATGACCTTCTGGTCAGTTATTCTCTGTGACCCTCTGTCCTATCAACACCTTCCCTTGTGTTATATTTTGCCCCACCCCCGCCTTATTTGCTTAAAACCATTACATTTCTAACCTTTGCCAGTTCTGATGTAAGGTCACTGACCTGAAACGTTAACTCTGCTTCTCTCTCCACAGATGCTGCCAGACCTGCTGAGTATTTCCAGCATTTTTTGTTTTTATAATGGAAGATATTAGGTTACGTTTCATCAAAGAGGAGGATTTTGAGGAGGGTCTGAAAGGAAGAGAGGGAGATTGGAAGACAGATGCGGTTTGGGAGGAAATTCCACATTGTGCAGCCTAGGCAGCTGATGACACAGTTACCAATAGTGAACATGGGAGGGGGAATACACAAAAAATAGTGTCAGAGGTTCAGAGAATTTAGCGGTGAATGTTATAGGACTGGAGGAATTTACAAAGGTAGGAAGGGGCAAGACCATTAAGGAATTTAAACACAAGAATGAATTTGAGGAGTGGGGGAGCCAATGTAGATTGAAGAGCAGAGATGTGACAGGTGCATAGGGCTTGGTGCGGGATGAGATATGGTGAGCAGAACTTTGGACAAGGTGAAATTTATGGAAGGTAGAGAATGGTAGGCCGAATAAGAAAGTATTGGAATAGTCAAGTTTGGAAATGGCAAAGGCATGAATGAAGATTTAACAGAAAATGAGCTGAGGTGGGGCGATAGAGGTACAAGTAAACAGGATGTGTAATGGAGAGGATATGGTTTGAAGCTCAGTTCGAGGTCAAAGCATTGAATGTCACGTTGAATGAGTCAATTAAAATTGGAGAAGTCACAGCACATTGGGAAAGGTGTCCATTTTCAAAAAGGGTGAGAATTATCTTTGGGTACTATGAGAAGCTATCAAATCCAAGTATAAGCAGTCTCATAATGGGTGTGATAATAAGGAAAAATGTGAGGCCTTTAGTTGGGTGATTACAGGTAAGTCTGAAGAGGGGGAAACATTTCAAATGAAGGACACAGATATAAAGGGTACCATACTGCCTTCTGAATAGTGGTGGTAAGCAATTCACTCACTTTAACACAGATTGCAGGAAGTTTATTGTATTTGGCTTGTGTATGGGCTGCTTTGGCATAACTCAGCACAATTCCGCTTGACACAAGGATGTACCCTTGGCTCTGGCCAATCCAGATTCAGTTCTTTTGCATAACTGAGCTGAGCTTCTTGGCCTGACAAGGAGCAAAGAATTGTTGGATTCGCTGCCACATTATTTAAAATGCTTTAGTCCATATGATCAAATCCAAAGGGGATTCAATTGGAAAGCCCCCAAAATGGGCATGGGGATCACAATGTGCCATTAGCTTCCATCCGTTGATTGAAATGCTGCTGCCTTCTCATTATCATGATTTCTGCATGCAGACAGTACTAACTATGCTGTTCATTGGCTGCATGCATCAGTAGGGGGCCCAGAATCATAACTTCCTAACACTAGTTAAATCTAGCCTGCATCTCTTGAAGCTGAGGTGCATTGTGGCTGGAGTCATGCAGGAAATGAATCTGGCCTGGGAAACAATGAGAGATAACACAACATGGGAGAGCACGAGCTCCAGGATTTTTGGATACTGAACTGGAGGACGTTCTTGGTGGAGAGAGCGGAAAGGAGGCAAAATGCCCTGTATCTATGGGGGAAGGGGGGATAGGGGGGTGGAGGCCCCATAGATACATGATCAAAAGACAGTGGGAGCCATTAAAGTCAATAAAATAAAAGCAAAATACTACAAATGCTGGAAATCTGAAATAAAAACAAGAAATGCTGGAAATATTCAGTAGGTCTGGCAGCATCTGTGGAGGGAGAAGCAAAGTTAACATTTCAGGTCAGTGACCCTTCATCAGAACTCATTAAAGTCAATGCCAGTGTCAAGCCCCGATGACCTGAATGCAGTACCATAACAAGTTCAATGATTTCACACATGTGATCAAGGTTAGTGAATTGTCATGCAGACCCCCACCTGCCAAGAACGAGGCATATTAATTGTGTCATATGAACATTGATTTTAAACTGTTACTGTGGTGAAGAAAGGACTTGTCAAACAGATCAGCTGTGGCTGGAAAAGACATTTGCATATTAACAGACAGTGCTTGGAGGGACAAAGAGGCTATTCCCTGCTCCAATTTAACCCATAATAGACTTTGAGCACCAGGTATTGTGTGTAAGAAGAGACATTCCAGGGTGGGCTAAGAGAATCCACAAACAGGTGTGGTCAGACCACCTAGTCACATGACTAACCAGCTTGGCAACCTGGGTTGTTCTGAATTGTACAAAGAGTTTGAAGTCAGAAAGACTGTTTATTCCTGGAGTGAGAAGACCTCTCCTGTCTGCTCCCATCTCTTTCTCACAAGCCTCTGGACCCACTGAGGACACATGAACTTCAAGAGGGAAAAGTCTCCTACATCGAACAAAGTTTAAGAAGAATACCAGACCCCAACAAAAAGCAAGATCTACCTACAATCAAGACCCCTACAGCGAGCTCGAAGAACAGGAACCAGAACTCAGATATTGCCTCAAACTTTTCCACTTTATTTCTGCCGCTCTTTTCTGTCTCTATCTGCATGTGTGTATCGCATATGCATGCTAACATGGGCACGCTGTGTATCCGTAGGCATTAACCAAATTAGACTTTAAGTTTGATAAAGTTCAATCTTTTTTCTTTAAACCTAAGAAAATCTGCTTGGCTAGTTTCTTTGCCTTATAATTAGAAGTTAGTGAACAAGGATTAACTAAGGGGGAGCTAAAAAAAACAGTATGTTTAAAATTAAACTCTGTTACGGTAAGACCAGGTGAAGGCTGAGAGGGAACCCGAGACCCATTTCTCACCTGGTCGTAACAGAATGCATTTTCAAATGCCATTTCCTACCAGCTGCAACAGTAGCCTCAAACGTTCCTCAATTCACCATACCCCCAACACTCACCTACCAACAATATCTATCAATCAGGACATTTATATGCTTCACCTCGCCCTCACACACTTAGCACTGCTACAAGTCTCTAACGTACATCTCACAGTTTGCACACACTGCCAGCTATTCAACCATGACAGCCACAGCAGACAAACAGATTTCATGACACGCATTAACACATTTCCCTCTCTCTTGCAGGACAAGGTGGCTCACACGACCGAAGGCAGCAGTAACTAACCGGAGTACAACAGGTGCACCTGCATGTCATAATCTTCAGTGTGGTGACAGTGCTGACCATTATTAGAGCAGCTATTGGTGAGGTCATGGCCAGAGGCAGGATTGAAGCCATCAAAGATGACGGTATCCTCATATTTAATCCTCCTTCTCTCATCCCACTTTCCCTTCATCCGATAATCTCTTCTGATTTACAAGCTGCAGATGGTATAAGCATGCATTGTTTACTTACTGCCCCTCCCCCACCCAACATCCTGACCACAACCTTACCCTTGTGCCTTTTCCCTTTCAGATACCCAGGAGATGTAACTTGGCCAGGCAGTGGAAGAACACCAAGATGAGAGTCACTTGATTTCACACTCAAAGCCATCAGCTCAGATTCTGACACTGTGTGTATCTTACATGACAAACTAGAGGCAGGATCTGCATGTGATGAGACACCAGGCATAAGTGGGCTGCACCCAAGGTTGTGAGCAAGGATAGCACAGTGCTATCTCACTGGAGGGTAAGGTCACACATGGGTTGCGCTACAGACAAATCAGAGGAAGACTTCAATGAGAAGAACACCGATGGATATGCACAATAAAATGCTTGGTGCATTTGCAAGCCTGCCAAAAAGCCTGCGGCCAATGTCAAGTAGCATGGAGAAGTCTGGCACCAACTTGACACAGGGATTTGCGTGAAGCTTGGAGCCCACCCTTTTCAGTATGGAAGTGATGGCCAACTCCGTTTGCACACTTGTGGACCCAAGCATGATGCAGCCTATCGCCGATATTGCAGCTTCTGTTACAGCACAAGCAGCAGCCACCCAACATTTGAGTGCTGTAGTGGAAGCTCAGAGTGCTGTCATGCAAAGTCAGTTTGCTGCCATGCAAGCTCAGACTGCTGCCATCATGGCTGGGGATTACAGGGCCTTGCAGGGTCTCACAGCAGTCCAGCAATCTGTTCTCCAATAGATTACTGGATTACTGAGGTGCTCCCCAGAGGAGTGGCAGTGGCTTCGTAGAGCACAAAACTGCTGTCCTTTCTCAGGATGACAATATTCATCGTCCCAGCATTGCCATTCTGTCAATGCCCTTGCTGTGGCCTGTCAGCCAGCCAGTCATTCCAAGAAGATGCAGTCCACAGCCAGGCCTTATAGGCCCAAAGCTGTTCGAGATCATCCTCCAAGGTCATCTGCAGTCTTCTCCATTAAAAGTCAGCAGCCTTCCACCGGCCATGCTGAAGCCACTGGGATTGCACTGTGGAGGAGCACTAGGACAGGCAAAGGTACATGGAAGACAGGCACCAAGGCAATGCAAACGACCGATTAGTTGCTTCACACTCAAATTAGTTCTTCATGGACAACCCAGGCAGAAAAGAGCTGTCTAGATTCCCTCCTCCCTTCCTTTTTCTCCTCTTCCTCCGTCTCCTCCTCCTCCACATGCTCCTGTTCCTCATTTGGTCATCATATAGCTGGTAGCTAGGGTTGTCCCTTCATGATGGTGAGGTTATGCAGCATGCAGCAGACCACCACAAATCTTGACATCTGCTCTGCCAAGTGCTGCAGGGCTCCTCTAGTGTGTTCTAGGCAGCAGAAGCATTGTTTCATCATGCCAATTGTCTGAGAATGCTAATTGTTTGCTCTCACATTTCATGTGGCAGAATGGCTTTCATTATATGCATGCTGTGCATGGGCTGTGCACCAGAGTCATAAACCATGTTATTACCAAATGTCGCGCAGTAGCCACCCTTTGGTTTGCTGTGGTGACACAAATGCAGCTTGCATAGCAGATTCCTGCAGAATGAAGGCATCATAGCTGTTGCCAGGACATTGGGCATTCACCTGCATTGTTAGTTGTATATCAATTGGATTTCATTATATGCCAGTGGAGGCCATTAATTGGGGTTTCAGTTGAGCATATATAAAGAGACACTTATTGAAACTGTGGGTAGTTGAAGTAGGAGATGTATGCTTGTCATGTTACACTCTGTAAATAAATGTAAGAGTAAAGATTGGCTCCAGTAACATCCTTAACCAACTGGTTTTCCGGAATAGAACATGCATGACTCTTTACCTATGGTTACGCACCAAATGGATGTTGAGGATGTTCTGGTGTACAAGAGTTGACATACAGTGCCCACAGAATGATGTGCGTGCAGACAATGGCATGCTACACCATGAGGATGCCTGCAATCCTAGATAAGCTGTGTACTCACTCCTCCTGCTTTCTGACAAGAGAGATGAAATTTAGTTAGCTTTCTTTGAATAGAGAGCATCAGTGCTCTCTCTTATGCAACAGTGGATGGCAAATTGAAAAATGTTGTAAATATCTCTAGGTCCAGTCTGAAGGAGTCAGAAATGTAAAAGCTCATCACCACAGTCACCTTCACTGTCCTTGGCAACGTGGTCCTTGCCCTGCTCCGAAGCTACAGTTGTGGTTGCAGTCGGTGGCAGATTTCAGTGAGTTCATGCTTATGAAGCGCAGACATCTGACACACTGTTCCACACTGAACTTCAGGTAAGACAGTTGTACCTTGAACATCCTGGGCCGATATAGCCTCTGACTGAGACCCCTTACTCATCGAGCAGCTTGTTCTGTTCTGCGTGATCTCTGTTCATTCTCCCAGTCATGTTGCATTCCAAGGGGACTGCTTACTAATGTATCCATGTCTGGAAGCAACTCATTTGTGCAGAAGCCTTGAAGTCATCATAAAGTCCTTCAACACCTGCCACAACACTCCCTCTAGACTTTTGCAATTTGAAACAACTCTAGAAAACACCAAACACCAGTGGAATTGTAGCAAGAGCCAGAAGAAATCAACCAGCATCTAACCTGTAAATCGATAATGATTCCATTAAAGAGCGCTGGATGGGCCCTTCCTGCTGCTTAATAAGTGTTCAGTTGTGCAAGGTTAAAAGAGGGCATTAGCTGACTTGTTGAGTCCAAAATGGCATTGTATGCTGATTGACATCATGATCTGCCTGCTTTGCATACTTCAGCAAATGTTAGCTTCACAAGTGCTAATGCCCTCAATAAAATGGTGTCTACTGTGATTTGCAGCAGAACTGTGCGTACGTGTATTGGATGCCACTTTGATCCCCAAAAGGCAACCATAGTGCTCAAACAATGGGCACTACCAAGCCCAATTTCACGCTCTGTCTTTGTAACTCTTTAAACTTTGAACAAGCCCTCTGTTGCCATGACAACTTTGGATGTCGGAAATGCACAAGACTTCTTGTATCTAGCATTGTTAATGCAGATAACAAACTTATTTATTTGCAAAACATTACACTTATCCTACCCATATTGAAGCTGACATGTTATGTGTCCCTGTTACTCCTGGTAAAATGAAATCTTGTAGGTGCTGGAATAAAGCAGCAAATCTGCACAGTTGTTTCTGAATTCTAGCCTGTTTGAGCCAGGGATCCAGTATAATGTGAATGGAAAATCAATTCTGCTTTTTCTGCACTTTTCTGTTGACTTCTATTACCTTGCCAGCCCTTGTAAGGTCATTGAACTTTATCTGGCTCTGAGTAGCTATGCACAGTGTGATTATGTTCAAGATCACTGCTCTGATCACCTCACATGAACATATGAAAATGACAGGCAGGACAAGAGCAGCTGGTCCATCAAGCCTGTCCACACTCAGGATGGTTGGAGCTTACTGACTTTATACCACCTCATAACCATCCGTGGAAAAATCTCCTGGGAGTGGCAAAAAGAAACAGTGACAATCCCAGGGCCAATAGGGAAAAAAATAATCTGGAAAAATTTCTCTCCTCAGGCAATCAAAACCAGTCCAGGAGATCACATGGACCATGTGTTATCTGTTAATCCACTTACAATCTATATGATGCAGACAGTCATTTCAAATGCTCCCTACTCTATGGAAAAAGCAACACCTCCATTTATTCCTACTTTTGTGTTGTTGATGCGCATGTCCAATTGTCCTCCTCAATCTGTCAAACTGGAATAATCTATTAATAGGCACACTATCCAGGCCCTTAATTATTTTGTGCCACTTTTCTATGCTACCGTCCTTTTGGGTTTATTTCTCCAATGCAAGAGGTACAGTCATTCTCTGCCTTACTTTGTGGAGAAGTATTTCCACTCCTTCATTGCTGAACCTTGCTGTTGTAATCTGTAGTAATGTCTATTGCTAATCTGTTACTCTTCATTAACCCATTCCAGAGTTTATAGGCTAATCATGGGCTGAAAGCTTTTAATCTACTGATTTTCAAAGTCTGAGAGATCATTAAAAAAGGCTTGTGACATATCCATTGAGCTAAGTATCATACCAAAGTTTCTGTTTCACCCTTAGGCAATGCCACAATACCAGATAATGTGAATGTTCCACGGACAGCAAGAGTTTACTTGCAGGATTCCTTGATTCTAAGCATGATAAGAACTATCTGCATACAACCTAAAATGTAACTCTAATAATGGATAATTTTAAAAGGCACTTAATTCCCAAATACAATATGACCTATAAATGGCAGCTTTTTATAATGGAACAGAAAAAAAGGAAAAATAATTGGTTATCGTACAACCTTCTTAAGAATTCATTAAGACCTGTGATTTTGGTGAACTGACAGAATCTCCAATAAAGGAAGAATAATTTTTGGAAAATCAAATAAATCTTCCCCTAGTAACCCCCCCCCCCTCCCCCATCCCCACCCTTAACAAAGCAGTACACATGTTGGACAGTAGAAACAGTGAAAACAAACAATTGCCTGCGAACTTGGGCTCCATAGAGCCGCTGATGCCAGTGCTACGAAAACACCGAAGGCATAAAATGGCATGGTCTGCACTGCCAGTCACTTCTGGTGTGTCCTCTGCAGCATCCCATGCCAGGCAGGGTGTTAGCATTGGTGTGCCATGTGTGTGCCAGTGGCACAAGGCAAGGTCTGATATGATGAAAATCAACTACTTCTGCTACTTTGACACACATCTTTCAAACATGGTCCGTGCGGGTCCACTGAGTGTGTGTGCTAATCACTCTCAGCTGAACGACCCCCAACCCCTTGGCCACTCCCCCCACCCATCAACTAGCACTGGACAAAAACTAGTCCCTGTACTCCCTGGCTGATGAACCGCCTCTGCCACCCGACCACACGTCGTCAGAGGGCTTATAACATGACCCTTGAAGCCACAAGCAACATAGTGTAGCAGACCATCAGCACACTGAAGCAACACTTACAATGCCTGGACTGTTTGGGTGGAGCCCTCCAACACATGCTGAAGCATGTCTCCAAGTTTGTTGCAGTCTGCTACATTCTCCATAACATCAACATCAAGAGAACACATCCATTGTCACCAGGAACCTGGAGGCCACCTCAGGAGGAGGAGGAGGAAGAGGAGGAGGAGAAGTAGGAAGGGGCGAAGGAGGATGAGGAGATAGAGAGGAGGCATCCAGGACATCTTTGGTCTGGACAAGCTGTCCAGAAGCGCCTGCTCAGACTCCACTTCCCAAAAGGCAACTTCCCTTTACCACCATGATTCCACTATTCCTCCACCTCATTGTTCATCTAAACACCCCATTACTGCGTCCCCTTGGCCAAGATCCTACAATAAAAGCCACCAACAATAACCTTTCCATGACATCTTTATCGAAAAATGCATTTGTTACAGTCAAGTGAGGAGGGGTTGAAGGGCTTCCCTCTTTTCCCTCCTTGTTTGACCACAACAGGTTTAATTCTTTCTTAAAGTGAATATACTGGCCAATTCAGTAGGTGTTTGATTACTTACTTGCTATGATCATAACAAGAACCTATTGGATAGGCTTTCTTGAGTTTAACAAAGAAAGAGGTTAACTTTATTCTACCTAAACCGAACTAATGAAAATAATAAACAACGCGCCAACTTTCACTCACACACTAGAGGTTTACATACACACAAATAGGTTACAGAATGGGGAAAGGTAGATTGGTTGAGTTAGAATCCAGTTTCTAGCTGAATTCGGTGGTCCTGAGGCTTTTAGTTTAAAGAGATAGATGACTGGTTCGGTGGGTCCCTTGGAGACAGCGATGCGGATGATTTCCTCCAAAGGGGTTTCTGATTGTAGCCAGAATATGCAAAGGTGGTCAGTCAACAGGCAGTATTTGAAGTTTGCAAGTTGTAATGGAGAAAGAGCACCCCCACCCCCCAACTTGGGTCTGCACGTGTCAATGTCCAGATGCTTCTCCTTGCTGCTGCAGAGAAACACAAGCTTAAAACTACAGATGGGCAGGGGCTAGTCACATGATGGTACTCAGTGATTCAAGCATAATTGTTAGCAGTATTTCTTCTTGCTTAAACTTCCTGGGTTTTGGTTCTTGCTGGGATGAGCTGACATTTTGCCACCCTCCTCGCAGGCCTTGCAATGTAGGATACAGTGTCGCAAATGAGTTGGCTATCTTAAGCTGCTAGCAAAGTCATCTTTTATCTGTTCTTTTTAAAATTTCTTCAAAAATATATAAATTCAGATCTCCAGTAGGTGGATTTAAGACAATTATCATTCAACAAAGCAAGTTGGCGTGACACCTCCCCACCATGCGAAATGAAATGTGACAAGAGGAGCATATCATTATGAGGTCACAAATTAAAAAGAAACTGTGAACACACACTCACCAGTCTCACTGTCATAGCCATGCTTCAGTTTTTTTTTATCCGCGATGGTTCTGTGCTCAGCTAAACCCTAGATAAAGCGTCAGCTATCACACTGTTTTTCCCTGCATTGTGGATCATCTTTAGGTGTTGTGGTTGCAGAAGAAGGTTCCAATGCAAAAGCCTTGCATGCTGGGTTTTGAATTTCTCTACAAATGTCAAAAGCTTGTGGTCAGTATAAGTTACGGTCTCTTTTTATCCATTTTTGGACATATACCTCAAAATATTTGAGAGTCACAACAGTCCCAGGGCTTCCTTCTCCACAGTAGAGTATCTCCTTTGATGTTTGTTTAATTTTTTGGAGAAATATCCAGCTGGTCTCTCAATGCCTAACTTATCATCTTGGAGTAGCACGGCAGCTCCACCTAGATCACTAGCATCAACTGTCACTTTAAATGGTTTGTTAAAGTTTGGAGCTGCCAGCACCAATTCATTGGTTAAGATGGCTTTCAGCTTCTCGAAAGCTGTTTGGCACCTCCCTGACCACACTACCTTTGCTTTTTTCTGTATTAAGTCTGTTAGTGGAGCAGCTATAGTGCTGAAGTTTGAGACAAACTTGTGGTAAAACGCACACATCCCCAAAAATCACATTATTTCCTGTATGGTCATGGGGACGGGAAAATTTATCAGTGCCTGTACCTTTGCTTCTCTGGCCAACACTTGCCCTTGACCCACAATATGCCCTTGATAGGTTATTTGAACTTCAGCGAACTCGCTGTTTGCAAGATTTACCACAAGGTCAGTTGTTTGTAACCTTCGGAAGAGGGCTTCTAATTGGTCTAGGTGGTTCCCCCAGTATCGCTATACACTAACAGATCATCCAGGTACAAAGTTGGATAGGCCAGCCACTACCTAGTTCATCAGCCATTGGAAGGTGGTTGGGGCGTTTCTTAATCCAAAGGGCATCACCTGGCACTGGATTAAGCTGTCTAGGACAGCTAACAAAAGATGAGGTCTCTTCAGCTCGGGTGATTAAGGGAACCTGCCAGTACCCTTTTAACAAGTCTATTTTGGTTACATAGGTGGTGTTTCCTACTCTATCTATACAGTCTTCCAGGCAGAGAATTGGGTAGGAATCAGCTCTGGTCATTGCCTGGTTGAGCTATCGGGTTTGGGCAAAGTACAACTTGGGAACTCCAACTGCTCTGACTGGGCTCAATCAACTTGTGCTCCAGCATGTACTGAATTTCCTCCCGAACCTGGGTCAGTTTCTTGGGACCTAGGCGATAAGGATTTTCTATTATGGGAGGGGTCTCTCCTACATCCACATCGTGTAGGGTTAGGGTTTTGCAACCTGGTTTGTCCCTGCAGATCCCTTTAAACACTGTGAGCAGCCTTAATAAGACTCCTTTCTCTTCTGCATTTAAATAGGAGAGTATGGTGTCTAATTTCCCTCACATTTCAGTGCTAGCTAACCGAACAGTAGGGTCTGATTTGGGAATCCTCCCAGCTTCCCTCCAACTTGTCCTTACTGCCCCTTTCACCCTCCTCTTTTCTGACTGCCTGACAGACCTATGCTTGTGTGTCCCCTTCCTGGCTATGATACTGTTTTAACATATTGATGTGGCACAGCCTTTGCTTTTTCCTACGATCTGAGGTGTCAATTATATAATTCGTCTGGCTAATTCTCTTTACTACTCTCTACGGACCACTGAACCGGGCTTTCAATGATTCTTCCTGTATTGGTAATAGCACTAACACATGGTCTCCAGGCTGAAATGTTCTGGCCTTAGCACATTTATCCACCTGCCTTTTTATAGCTGTCTGGGAGGTTTTTAGGTGTTCCTGAGCCACCACACAGGCTCTAGTGAGCTGTTTTCGGAATATGGAGATGTAGTTTAACAGGGAACATTCGTCCCTGTGTCCCAAAAACCTCTCCTTGATTAGTTTTAAAGGAACTCTCACCTTGTGTACAGAAACTAATTCAAATGGACTAAAGCCAGTGGACTCATTGGGTGAGTCGCTGGTAGCAAACAGAAGAAATCCCAGCCATTGTCCCAGTCATGGGGTACTCATAGCAGTATGCCCTGATCATTGTCTTTAGGGTCTGGTGGTATCACTTGAAGCCCCTTGTAACTGGGTGGTGGGCTGAGGACTTTAGCTGCATTATGCCCAGATTACCCATGACCTTTTGAAAAATACAGGACATAAAATTTATGCACTGATCCGACTGGATTTCAGCAGGCAGCCCATATCGGGAGAAGAATTGGGTTAGCCCCTCCATCACTACCTCAGCAGAGATAGTTCTTAGAGCGATAGCCTCTGGAAATTGGATAGCCACATCCATAATGGTGAGAAGATACTGGTAGCCCCCTTTTGTTTCCAGAAGGGGCCCCACACAATCTACCAGCACTCTGCTGAACAGTTCCCCAAAAGCTGGTATGGGAATTAAGGTTGCAGGTTTTATTGCAGGTTGAGGCTTCCCCACAACCTGACACGTGTGGCAAGACTTACAGAACTCCATCATATCCTTGTAGAGTTGTGGCCAGTGCAAATGCTGTCTTATGCGGGCTTGGGTTTTTCTGATACCGATATGCCCAGCCATTGGAATCTCGTGGGCTATTCTCAATATTTCCCTATGGTACCTCAGCGGCACCACTACATGGTGAACCACTGTCCACTCTTGGTTTGCAGGTCTGTGAAGAGGTCTCCACTTTCTCATCAGCACCTCATTCTTTAAATAGTAGCACTCTGGAACTCTCTCTGCTTCAGCTTCAGTTTGGGCAGTCTGTGCTAACGTTTTTAACCCTGGGTCGGCTTGCTGAGCCTCAACCAAGGAAGACCTGTTTAACCCATTCTTTGGGTCCTCTAAATTCCCAAAGAAGGTTACAGATAACGAGACAGTAGGGTCATATGTCTGCAGTGCCAGTTCAGCCTCCTCTGACGGGGCTTGTTTGGCCATGGACCGGGTCACCACACAGTCAAGATAAATGCCAGGAACTTTTTCCTGTAACTGCTCTGTCTCCCTGACCTCTTTTGGTCACTCTAAAACCACTGGGGAAGCTACTACCTTCACCCCCACCAGACCATTACCTAGGATCAGGTCGAACCCGTCACAGATAAATTAGGGACAATCCCCATGGTTACCAGTCTGGAACAAGGACACACTCCAGGTATAAAGGTATGGGCATATACTTTCCTCCGATACCGTTTACTAGCACTCTAGCATTCAATGCGCTGTTTGGGGGAAAAGTCATGCCTTTTCCCAGCAGAAGGGATTGGATGACCCCTGTATCCCTAAGTATGACAATGGGCTTACTCATCTCACTCGAGGGGTACGATGTCACTTTTCCTCTGGACACAAAATCCTGGTAACTCTCAGGGATTTTGTTAAGTTTTCCTTCACTCGCAGCAGTAGTTTTACTGGGTTTTACTGCTGCAGTTAAAGCCACAGCCTGGTCTGCTGTGCTTTCCATCAGGGCCTCTTGTCCTGCACTGGTCTGATGTACCCTGACTAAATCAATGAGTTTTCCCTGGAACTTCCAGCAGTCAGCTTGAAGATGACCTGCCTTGTTACAATGGAAACATACGGGCTTTCAGGAGTCACTCCTGTTCTCAGCACCTTCATTTTTGGCCTGAGAAGGGCCCCCTGTGTTTCCAGCTCTCCCTTCTCTCCCATGGCTGTTCATCCTCCTATCACCCTCCCACCTTCTATCCTTTTCAGGTTTCTGGAGGTGACTAGGGAAGGGTTTCCCTTGGGAAAAGGGCTTGTGAATAAGTGTATAGTCATCAGCTAGGATTTCTGCTTAGCGGGCTCTTGGGCTGGGATTGTAGCTGAAGTATGCAAAAGTAGTCAGTCAACAGGCAGGATTTGAAGCTTGCAAGCTGGAATGGAGAGTGAGAGTGAGGGACCCCCTCTTGGGTTGGCACGTGTCAGAGTCCAGATTCTTCTCCTCAATGCTGCAGAGAAACACAAGCTTAAAACCACAGATGAGGAGGGGCTTGTCACATGACAGTCACTCAGAGATTCAGCATTGTAGTTAGCAGTATTTCTTCTTGCTAAAAGAAAAAGAGCAAACAGCTCCCTTAAACTTCCTGGGTTTTGGTTCTTGCTGGGCTGAGCAAACGTTTTGTCTCCTTCCTCACAGGCCTTGCAATGTGGGATACAGTGTTACAAATGAGTTGCCCATCTTAAGCTGCTAACAAAGTCATCTTTTGTCAGTTCTTTTTAAAATTTATTTAAAAAAAATATAAATTCAGATCTCCAGTCAGTGGAGTAAAGAAAATTATCATTCCACAAAGCAAGTTGGCGTGACAGCATCCAATTACACAAACAAAAATTATCTATTCATCCTTCTGCATTCCCTCTTGTGGGTGCCTTACGAACATACATACCAACATATGAATTAGCAGCAGGAGTAGCCTACTTGGCCCCTCGAGTCTGTTCCTCCATTCAACAAGACCATGGCTGATCTGATTGTAACCTCAACTCCACATTCCTGCCTACCCCCGATAATCTTTCACCCCCTTGCTTATTAAGAATCTATCTACCTCTGCCTTAAAAATATTCTAAGACTCTGCTTTTGCCGCCTTATGAGGAACAGAATTCCAAAGACGCATTACCCACTGAGAGAAAACATTTCTCCTCATCTCTGTGTTAAATGAGCGACCCCTTATTTTTAAATAGTGATCCCTAGTTCTAAACTCGCCCACAAGGTGAAACATCCTTTCCACATCCACCCTGTTAGGACCCCTCAAGATCTTATATGTTTCAATCAAGTCGCCTCTTATTCTTCTAAACTCCAGTGGATACAAGCCTCGCCTGTCCAACCTATTCTCATAAGACAACCCACACATTCCAGATATTCAT
Source organism: Heterodontus francisci (assembly GCF_036365525.1). NCBI lineage: Eukaryota > Metazoa > Chordata > Chondrichthyes > Heterodontiformes > Heterodontidae > Heterodontus > Heterodontus francisci. The sequence goes on along the minus strand of NC_090375.1, from coordinate 100,548,028 downwards.
CTAGTAAACCTTCTCTGAACTGCTTCCAACGCATTAATATCCTTCCTTAAATAAGGAGACCAATATTGTACACAGTACTCCAGATGTGGTCTTATCAATGCTCTGTATAACTAGGACACCCAGATCCTTCTGCATCTCAGAGCTCTGCAATCTCTCACCATTTAGATAATATGCTTCTTTTTCATTCTTCCTGCCAAAACTGACAATTTCACATTTTTGCACATTATACTCCATTTGCCAGACCTTTTCCCACTCATTTAACCTATTTATATCCCTTTGTAGCCTCCTTATGTCCTCTTCACAACTTACTTTCCTATCTATCTTTGTGTCATCAGCAAGTTTAGCAACCATACCTTCGGTCCCTTCATCCAAGTCATTTATAAAAATTATAAAAAGTTGAGGCCCCAGCACAGATCCCTATGGCACACCACTCGTTACATCTTGCCAACCAGAAAATGACCCATTTACGCCCACTCTCTCTTTCCTGTTAGCTAGCCAATTTTCTGTCATGTCAATATGTTACCCCCTTCCCCATGAGCTTTTATTTTCTGCAATAACCTTTGATGTGGCATCTTATTAAATGCTTTCTGGAAATCTAAGTACAGCACATCCACCGGTTCCCCTTTATCCATAGCACATGTTACTTCTTCAAAGAACTCTAATAAATTGATTAAACATGATTTCCCTTTCACAAAATCTTGTTGACTCTGCCTGATTACTTTGAATTTTTCGAAGTGCCCTGCAATAACACCTTTAATAATAGTCTCTATCATTTCCCTATGACAGCCTAACTGGCCTGTAGTTTCCTGCTTTCTGTCTCCCTCCCTTTTGAATAAAGAAGTTACATATGCTATTTTCCAATCTAATGGAACCTACCCTGAATCTAGGGAGTTTTGGAAATATAAAACCAACGCATCAACTATCTCACTAGCCACTTTTTTTAAGACCCAAGGATGAGGTCCATCACGTCCCGGGTACTTGTCAGCCCGTAGCTTCAACAATTTCCTCAGTACCATTTCCCTGGTGATTGTAATTTTCTTGAGTTACTCCCTCCCTCCCATTTCCTGACTTACAGCTATTTTTGGGATGTTACTTATATCCCCTATAATGAAGATTGACGCAAAATACCTGTTCAATTCATCTGCCATCGCCTTATTTCCATTATTAATTCCCCAGACTCACTTTATATCGGACCAACGCTTATTTTCTTAACTCTTTTCTTTTTTAAATATCTATAGAAACTCTTACTATCTGTTTTGCATTTGTTTGTCCACATGCTCTGATGTAGTCTACCTAAATGGCTGCAACATGGCTGGTGAAAGATTGCTGACTTTCACTTGGGGAGACTGCAGATGGCCTTACAGGACGCCCTCAAGCAGCTCTGGGCCTTGAGGATGAAACTTTGAACTGCATCACCTTGGCATGGGCGGCAACAGTCTGGGCTGGTTGGCTGAGAAACTACAGCAAGGGAACTGGCAGAGTGGCAGGGGTGGGAGCATGAATGCTGTCATCCTGAGAGAGGACAGCAGGTTTGTGCTCCACGGAGCCACTGCCACTCCCCCTGGGGCAATATTTTAGCAATCCGAGTAATCTTTTGGAGTGGTGGACTGCCACGAGAGCCTGGAAGCACCTTTGATTACTGAGATCTACAGATATGAAAGCAGCAGTTTGAGCCTGGAGGGCACTAAGCATGGATTTCACGCGTCCGTCTGAATTTCCACTACAGCCCTGAGATGCTGGTAGGTTTCTGCCTGTGTTGCAATAAAAGCTGAGACAGCAGCCACCAGACGCATTCCAGGCCCTGCTAAGATGATACAATCCACAGAGCCAAGACGTGGTCAGACCAGCTAGTCACATGACTAACCTGCTTAGCAACCTGGAGTTTACTGAATTGTACAAACAGTTTGAACTCAGAGTGTCTGTCTGCTCCTGGACTGAAAAGATCTCACTTGGCTGGCTCGCCACAGCCTCTCCTGTCTGCTCCCATCTCTTTCTCACAAGCCTCTGAATCCACTGAAGATACATGAACCCCAAGAAAGAAAAGTCTCCTATAGCGAACAAGGTTTAAGAAGAATACTGGGCCCCAACGAAAAGCAAGATCTACTTACAATCAAGGACTCTACGGTGAGCTTGAAGATCCGTAACAAAAACTCTACAGATATTGCCTCAAACTTTTCCACTTTATTTTTCTTCTGCTCTTTTCTGTCTCTATTTGCATGTGTGTATCACGTATGCATGCTAGCGTGGGCGCAAAGTGTATCCATAGGCATTAACTGAATTAAAGTTTAAGTTTAAGTTTAATAGATTTCAACTTTTCTTCTTTAAACCTAAGAAAGCCTGTTTGTGCTGGTTTTGTTGCCTTATAATTGTAAAGCAGTGAACAAGGATTCACCAAGGGAGAGCTAAAAACACGGTGTGTTTAAAATTAAACCCTGTTACAGTAAGACCAGGTGAAGGCTGAGAGGGACCCCTAGACCCCTTTCTCACCTGGTCATACCATCAGTGACAGGAGGCTGTCTGGTAGGTCTCCCAGTGCACCAAGCATCTTGAAGTGTATCATCACAGCATTCTCCTGTATGCCACCTCTAAGTCCTCATCTGAGTTCCCTGAAGCAGATCTTGTCTGCAATCTCACCCTCCAGTGAGTTGGCACATGAGCTATCTTTTCTCCCTGTCCTGGCTGCAGCCACCTTGTGTCTGCTGACTCACCACATGTAGATCTTGACTCTGTACCAGCTTCTAAAATCTGAGCATTGCCAGTATCTGAGCTGGTCACCACGGGTATCAGATCAAGTGACAGTGCTTCTTTATCAGCGGTGTGGTATTTCTCTCTCTCTTTCTCCTGGGGCTGCTGTTGCTGGGCATAGAATCATAGAAGGTTTAAGGCACAGAAAGAGGCCATTCGGTCCACTGTGTCTGTGCTGGCCGAAAAATGATCCACCCATTCTAATTGCACCTTCCAGCATTTGGTCCGTAGCCCTGCAATTTAGAGCATTTGAGGTGCATATCCAGACTCCTTTTGATTGAGTTGAGGGTTTTTGCCTCAACTGTTCCACACCCCCACCACCCTCTGGGTGAACCTTAACAATACTACAACACATTAGAGTTATTAATAAAACCTTACCAGTACTGATAAATCCTACTATAAATCAATACAGTTCACTAGTTAAATAAATCTTCCTTCAAAAAAAACTCACCAGCTACTCAGTTGTTCCTTATTACTAATAATTAATTTTTACTTGTTTTTAATCTGCCAGTTGTTGAGATGCTATAACCCTGCTATTTACACCCCCCCCTAACAGTAGTGTACTAACCCAGCTATTTACAGATACTCCCAAACAGTTACTTATCAACCAATCACCTTGCAGCTTTCCTTTGATGTCACTGTTCATTTGTTTTTTCAAACTAAGGCACGCCTGGACTCCTCTCCGCTGCTCTTCCAGAAAGTAAGTGTTGTAGGCCTTGATCCTCGGGCCGTATTTAATTGCTCCACATTCCGTGTTCCTCCCGCAGGTCTGGACCTCTCAGCTGCTCTCCCAGTAAGGTGGCAGCTCTTCAGTATCTGAAAGTATAAAATCGAGGATAGGTTGGGTGAAGGTGGTTGGGATGTAAAGAAAGTGGTCCACGGTCACACCTTCTGCAACTTGTACATCATGCTACATAGCAGGATAAAGGTGAGGTGGGAGTTGTTAAGAGGCATGGGCAGTAATCCTGTTAACCTAAATGCCCTTGGTAATGCTGGATGGTAAAGGTTCTATTGTAGCCAACCCCATGATGCACAGCACCATCTCCTCTGTCGGGCTCAGGGGATGAAGGTGTATCTGTCCCCCACAGTTTTGGCTTTGCTTTTTTTTATTGTGGGCAGCCTTGTTCTGCAAAAGAGAGGGAATAATGTCAGTTATTGTGCTGCAATATGTTTGGTCGATCTGCCTACCATAGCTGAATAGCTGGAGTTACGTAGAGGCAGTGAAAGGTGGGTATGAGTCTGGCCATCACTGGGAAGTGTGTGAGGGTGAACTGGAGTGGCTGGATATTAGGGATGAGTCCTAGGTGTTAGGGACTGCTGATGAGTGAGTGATAGGGATGTGGTATATTGAGCAACATGAGAGGTTGGTGGTGCAGTGGGTACGAGATGCATTTACTGACCTTGACCACCTACTGTGAGATCATTAAACTTCTGGAACTACTGCCAGGTCCTCAGGGTCAGATTCCAGGAGTTCACCTCCCTGGCCAGCAGCTCCTATTTCCTTCAGAGCGCGTTCCTTGAGGACCTCCTGGGCCCCTGTGGAAACATGGCATCTTTCTTCCTGACAACCTCCATGACTAAAGCCTCCAGCACCACACCCATGAAATGCAGAGCCCTCTGTTGCTCTATTTTCCTTCTCTCCAATTGCAGCACTGGCAGTCAGCAGCAACATTCTTTCATTCAGTGCATCTTTGCTTTAAGAGGGGCAGACTGCCTTTAAAAGCTGGAGGTTAGCTGGAACACAGGCTAACCTCATGCACTGTTAGGCTCCCTTTTGGGCTCCCTGTTGAGTGTACAGCAAGCCAGCAGCACAGGTTGCACTGGACTGCACTCTGAAATCGTTCAAATGAGGAGACTGCACAAAGTTTGCATACTGCCTGCCTCAATGGAAACAGACTTGGGCAGATAGCGAATCGTGAGCCCAGTGCTCAAAAATGGGTGCAAATGCATTTGTAGCCAAAAGAGTTCTGTACTAAAGTGGGTGTCAGAGAATGGGTTGTGAAACAAGCAAATAAAAGCTCTGAAATGCTAAAGTGAAGGGAACAAAGAGAAAATTGCGTGGACAAGGAGAAATGCAACATAAACCTAGCCTTTGGACAAGGCTGACATATGTGCCTGAAATAATTAGTATATAAGAAGTAACAAATTACAAAACAGTATTATCAGGTGGATGCTAGGGAAAAAAGTCACTTCAGGAAATCATGTGGATGTAGTAGCTGCAGGTCAAAAATTAAAGCAATTGGCTAGTCATTCATAATTTTTGGCAGAAGGTCTGGTAAATTGTGAATGTATTTGGGCACCAAAGGTATAAACAGGACTATTGAAAAGGAACATTTCAAACTTTCAACCAGTATTTCGTATTTCCTCAGGCTTGGGGATGGAAGTTAATACCAGGTCTCTGCCCTGAAGAAAATGACATTTTGTGGATATATGTAGCTAAGAATTACGCTGACAATCAATTTAAGATTGTCAGTTGGTCTCGCAGTATGGTGAATTTGCGCGTACTGGAAGCTAAATATATTAATACACAGGGCCCTGTTATTTGCAGACAGAAAGAACATGCACGCACATTGTGCCTATTTCAGCTAAACAAAATAAGTGACAGCCATTCGTTGGTTCATTCCTCAGGGCAATGCCTTGGCCAATCAGAGTCAAGCTGCCTGTTTAAATTTTAAACAAAGCTTGGCAGTTAACTGTCAGTCACCATAAACAGGTGCATTCTCCATGGCAACGCCTCTACCAATCAGAGTCCACTTGCCAACCAATCAGCACTCTCTTCTCATACCGTATAAATTTGTTGTTTCCCTTACATTGGTATTCTTGCGAATTGTCCTGATGAAGGCAAGATGATAAGCTTCGACAAAATGTCTCTATTTTCAGCAATACTAAAGGTATTTTCTTTACTTATTCAAACACTTGAAAATCTCACACCACACTTATACATTACACAGTCCTATTTGATGACAAAATCCTTTGTGGTTAAAAGTCCCAACCTCCTCCCAGTTGCAATGGGTTGGATCTCCCAGACTTAACAAAAATCAATATTCTCTTCTTCGGTCACATTTCTGAGCACTTATGACCTGGACGTCCATGAATAATGTGATTTCCAGTGATTTTTTGGGCTCTTTTTTCCTCCAAGAGCTTTGACTCTCAAGACAGGTTCATGTCTTCACAGCTTTTCGCTGTATATCTTCAGAGAGCAGGCATTCTCTCCCTCTCTCTTTCCAGCTACCATTGCTGGCTGTCTTCTCTTACAGCTTGCCTTGAGGCCACACTCCGATGGGTCTCTTCTTACTGCCCGTCTTGAGGCCACAACTGTTGATTCCTTCTCTTACTGCCTGTTTTTCTCCAGAAAGTCTGTTAAATGTATCTGGGCTTAGAAATCAATAGTTTAGTGTTCTGCTCCAAAATGCAAAGACCATAAGTCTAGGTTCACAAAGCCACTTGGGCTTTTCCATTGTTACCGGGTGTTAACACCTGCCTGGGACATTTGCCATTTCTCAATTACTGACCTTTGTTTCGTGACCCAAAAGTCTGGAAGAGTGAAACCCATTGTTCTTCAGGTGTTACTGCCGTAATCTTTGTTTTCCAGAAGATAGTCTTTGATCTGTATTCTTTGTTGACCTGGTAACCTTTTGCAGAGTGGAGGTGAGGTCAGCTGACCTTCTGGACTCCATCTTGAACTTCTAAAAATCACAAATTTTTAAGACATAATCATGTTATGAAGTCCAGAGTCCATAGCAGGAGGTTTGGTAGGGAGGGTGGAACTGAGTGTTCAGCAGAAGTAGCAATTGGGAGCCTAGCACAGCAGGGGCATTCTGCTTGAGTGTCCTCTCTGAATTGTCAATGTATGTACAGAGCAAGAGGTTGGGAGGTGGGGTGGGCAAGGCCCACACAGCTGAATGCAGCTTTTTGCCAGGGGCCTCATTCACAGACTTTGAGACCTCCAGTGAAGAGGAGCATCAGAGAGGGAGAGAGCTGTCGACATAGGCAATGGGTGAGCAGCACCCAGAGGGTCATCAGGATTATGAGCCTGGAAGGGGGCAGGGAGGAGGGCGCAGAGGCAGAGGGACACACACCCAGCCTCTTGCACGCGGACAACAATATTCACCAGAGAGGATCTACTATCGGAGTCTCAACTTCCTGCAAATGTTGGAGCAGCAGTGTCACCAAAAACTGCGCCTCTACAGGGAGGCCGTCACGGAGCTGTATGCCATGATGTCGAATGAACTAAGGCTTAAGGGAAGGGATGGTCACACAATGTCTGCCACATTGAATGTCACCGTGGTGCTGAATTTCTACATCTCAGGATCATTCCAGGGATCTTCTGGAGATATCTGTGGGATCTCACAGTCTGCAGCTTATTGCTGCATTAAAATGGTCACCAAAGCCATGTTCAAGAGGGCTAGCCAGTACATGTGCTTTCATACCGATCCAGACAGTCAAACTAAGAGAACCACAGGATTCGGGTTATTGCTGGATTCCCCCAGGTACAGGGTGTCATCAACTGGATACATGTGGCCATTAAGGCTCTCATAGACCAGGCAGCAGGATTCATCAACAGAAGGGCTTCCATTTGCTAGTCTGGTCTAGTATGCGACCATCACAAACAGATCCTTCAGGTCTGTGCAAGGTTCCCAGGAAGCTGTCATAACGCCTTCATACTAAGGCAGTTCCAGGTGCCCAAACTTTTCATCCCCCTTGTGCGCCATCAAAGATGAATACTATGTGATAAGGCTACCCACTAAAGACATAGCTACTTACACCTGTGAGGAACATAAGCACAGCTGCAAAGGAAAGTTACAGCAGCTGCCATGGGAGAACTTGAGCGACCATCAAGCAGGCGATAGACCTTCTGAAGATGTGGTACTGATGCCTGGATAGATCTGGTGGAGCCCTTCGATATATCCTAGCAAGGGTTGCACGTAATGTGGTGGTGTGCTGTGCACTGAAAACCTGGCACAATAGAGGGGAGAAGCTTTGAGTAATGAGGACATCCTGGAGTGCAATGCCTGCTCCGAGGATGAGGATATGGACCTGGATGGCGACCGGGCACAAGAGGATGAAGACTGCAAGGACAACAGCAGGCAAGCCAAAATGACATAAGTGTAACGGAGGCTTGCAACTTGCTAATTCAGACACGTTTCACATAAGCCTTACACAGGCAATCCAATAAATCCTTCATCTTTTGCAGACCTGTTGTCGTTTCCTTGAATGCCCTTTCCATTTTCCTGGAGCTGTCATCACATGAGGCAACAGCATGGAAAATGCATTGATCTCATCTGGTGTGTTCCTTCCCATCGCGCAGTTTGCCGGAGCCAGCCAACTGCTAATGGCCCAGCAGTGTTTTGTTATGACCAGGTGAGGCATGGGTCTGGGGGTCCTCTCTCAGTCTTTGCCTGGTTTGGCTGTAACAGGGTTTAATTTTTAAAACACCGTGCTTTTAGCTTCCCCTCAGTGAGTCCTTGTTCACTGCCCTCTAATTGTGATGGCAAAGAAATCAACCAGACAGGTTTTCTTAAATTTAAACAAGAAAGGTATAAGTTTATTAACCTTAAAACTCTAATTCAGTTAAAACTACTAGAAATACGTGACACGACCATGCTAGCATGCATACGCGATAAACACACATGCAAAAAGAGACAGAGGAGGAGAAAGAAGGGGAAAGGTTTAAAGTAATAGCTGGAGTTCGGTTACTGGCTTTTGTATTTGATGTAAAGTCTTTGATTGCGGTTGTCTTGCAGTTCTCATTGGGGCCCAGTGCACACTTTCAAACTTGTTTAGCTGCTGGAGTCTTCTCTCTTGAGGTTTGAGTGGCTTCTGTGGATCCCTGGAATTTTGTGTGTGAGAGAGAGAGAGAGGGAGACAGGGAGAGACCTTCCATCTCTGTTGTCTTCAAATTGCAGTCTCTTCTCAAACTGTTCTGCGAACACAATTCAAACTACTCCAGGTTGGTTAGCAGCTTAGTCATGTGACTAGTTCCTTATTTGGAACCACCTCTCCTGCGGTTTGTGGATTTCAAAGCTTTAGGTGGGGGGCGTGTAGTGCTGTCTCTTACACGGACAAGATGCGGACCGTCACTGTTGCCCAGACCAATCTTTGTTAATTGAATCAGTGAGCAGTTCCATTGTCTCTCTCTTTCAACTGTCTTTTAGAATGCAAATAAGCAGTCATGCTTCAGTGGTTTTTTAAATCAAATTATTTTTTCAGTCCACTAACAGTTTAAAATTAATGTTCCATGTGACGAAAGTAATATGTTTCATTTTGGCAGGAGCGTTTTTCCTGACAGTTTAAAAAAGTAAAGGATTCTGTTGGAAGTACACCATTTCACAATTCATTTAAGACACATACACAGCAAGATGACATCTTATATCACAATATAAACCTGTGAAACCCAACTGCAACTTGGTGGACTTTTTCATGCGCTTGTAGCTGCTCCTATGTGGTGCTCCCCCTTCGCTGTTGGCTGAGGTGGAGGCAGGCTGCTGACCTGTCTGTTCCGTGGCCTTTGATGACTGTGACAGGAGTGCTTTGAAAGGAGCTCCCCCCCCCCACCCCCCAGATGCTGAAGACAGCCGCTCTTCTACCCTTTCAGGCCACACTTGGACCTCCCTGCTCACCTGAGGAGTCTGAGGATCTGGCAATGGTTCTAGGGGTCTTGTTTCTCTCTCACCCAGCAATTGTTCCACGGAGCTCATGAAGGTGGTGATGGCACCCAGTTCCATGCACACTCCGGTATCCACTGGGTGGTTTGTGGATGTGGCTTTCCATGAGTGTCGCCAATCTCTCGATGCAGGAAGCCATGGGTACACACGCCAGAGTCATGGCTGCACTTATGACCTGAATAGACTCATCCATCATCTGCGCATGGGTGTACATAGCCTCTGGAAGCTCCCACACCTCACACTGTAGCTCCACATCTGACACTTTGTTGATGACTCGAGAAGAATGTCATTAGCCTGAATCTCAGCATCACCGGGTCCTCCCATAGTCCTCCGTGTGTGCATGGCTGCAACTGTCATTGCCACCTTCAGCAGCTCGGGTGCAGCTGTGCTGTGCTCACCAGATTGTGCCCCCATTACCACTCGTGCGCAACTACCTACCAATGTGAGAGTATCTGTGCTGATGGAGGGTGTGGGAAATGATGTGATGGTGCATTCTCTAAGATATCCTCCACCTTCTCAGAGGTGGGAGACTGTTGCTCACGCTTGGCTGCTAGAGGCTCATGTTCATGACCTGCAAGGAAGAGGAGTGATGAGAGGGCGATGCACTTTCTAACACATCCTTATAACTACTCATCAACTGGAGTCCTACGTGATCAGTGGTGCAGACATGAGCACTATGATTTGCGCCCATCCATCAGGCCACTCGGTTTCTCGGGCTCCACAACCCATCTCACCATCCACGATTGTCTTGGCTGCCTCCATTCCTCCCAGCTCGAATGCCTCTTCCTCCATAGGCTTAAGGATGGTCATGTATGGTATCCGCTGTTCTTGACCTTTCCCTTGCATTGTGAGCTCTCCTCTCCTGCAAGCGGATAAATTTCGATTGTTACTCACTGTCATGCTAGGCCCCCACCTGCCAAGAATGAGGCACATTAATTTTGTCATGAACATTGATTTTAAACTTTTACTGGAGTGAAGAAAAGACTTGTTAAACAGATCAGCCATGGTTGGAAAAAACAGTTGCATATTAACAAACGGTGATTGGAAGGATAAAGGACCATTCCCTGATGCATTCAACCAACAATGGACCTTGATCACCAGGTATTGTATGTAAGAGGAGTATTCCAGAGACTGCTAAGGTGATACAATCCAAGATGTGGTCAGACCAGTTAGTCACATGACTAACCTGCTTGGCACCCTGGGTTTTTTTGAATTGTACAAACAGTTTGAACTCAGTGGCTGTTCGCTCCTGGACTGAGAAGATCTCTCTCCTGTCTGCTCCCATCTCTTTCTCACAAGCCTCTGAATCCACATGAACCCCAAGAGAGAAAAGTCTCCTATAGCGAACAAGGTTTAAGAAGAATACGGGGCCCCAACGAAAAGCACAATCATTACAATCAAGGACTCTACAGTGAGCTCGAAGAACCGTAACAACAACTCTTCAGAGATTGCCTCAAACCTTTCACTTTATTTTTCTTCTGCTCTTTTCTGTCTCTATTTGCATGTGTGTATAACGTATGCATGCTAGCGTGGGCGTGTTGTGTATCTGTAGGCATCAATCAAATCAGAGTTTAAGTTCAAGTTTAAAAAATTTCAACTTTTCTTCTTTAAACCTAAGAAAACCTGTTGGTGCTGGTTTCTTTGCCTTATAATTGAAAAGTGGTGGACAAGGATTCACCAAGGGGGAGCTAAAAACAGTGTGTTTAAAATTAAACCCTGTTACAGAAGACCAGGTGAAGGCTGAAAGGGAACCCTAAACCTCTTTCTCACCTGGTCATAACACTCACCCATCAAAGAGATGCACGACTCCTATGTTAGTGGCAGCCCTAAAGTCCATCATGTTACCACAGGCATGCCTCCTGTATGGGGCCAATCAGCACTGGCTGTGCAGGAGTTACTTCTGCCTGACAGCTGTCCTGCACAGAGATGCTGACATGCATCTGACAGGCAATGCGAACTGAGTGGGTAACCCCTTCTTCAATCTCATATTCAGTTTCAGTGACATTTAAGGCTGCAAGCTTAATGTTATCTGCTGCACTCACCTTGCCAGAATGCATCAGATTATTGGCCACAATTTTATGCCCCCTTGGGAGTGGGCTGGGAGGTGGGAGGGATGTAAAATCGAGTGGGAGGTGGGGAGGCACCCTGCCCATCGCCTATCCACTCCTGTTTCACCAGTGGTGGAGGAGGTGGCAAATGGCCCGCCCACTCCACGCCAATTGAGGCCACTTAAGGGCCTCCGCCCGCCACTGCTGGTATTTTACCACCAGTGGATGGGCACTTCAGCACCTGAGGAGGCCACCTAGTAAAACCTGGTGGCCTCCTTACAGGCTGGGAGTGGGGTGCCGGGGTCCCTCCTGATTGGTAACCCTGTGCCCCACAGAGGGCCCCCCAGCAGCACAGGCCAATGTTCTAAAACTACCCTCTGTGCCCTGCTCTCCAACTCCCATCCCCTCGCTGGGCCCAACCAATTGTCCCAGCGAGGCTGGGAGGTGGGGAGGATGTAAAATCGAGTGGGAGGTGGGGAGGTGCCCTGCCTTCCCGCTTACCTTCCTGCTGGGTCCAGTCCCAGAAGTGGGCACTGCTCCTGGACCTCTGATCAGCTGGCAACGTTTGGAGGTGAGACTTCCTGACACCGGGGGGGGGGGGGGGGGGGGCAGCAGGGGGGAGTCCTGACTGAAGCCAATTAAGGCCAGTTAAGTTGCTGTGTTGATTCCAGGCCGGGTGGAGATGGGCTCTCCCTGGCTTTTTAGCCAGTGGGCGGGGCCACTGCCACAATGTAAAATTCCGGTCATTGACCCTCTTTCAGTACTGCAGCCAGGTATGGGAGACAAGTCTGTGGCTGCTGACCTCCTGTGCTACCTCTATCCAGGCCTGCTTGACTAGGCGAGCTGGTCTCCTCCTGCCATCCTGAATGAACATGATTTCCCTCTGTTGTCTAATAGCCAGGTGGAGTACCTCCAGGAAAGCATCGTTGAATCTTGGAGTGACCCTTGATCTTCCTTTGGCCATGTCTTCAATTTGTGTTGCTGCTAGGACTCTCTCACTGCCCATTCCAAGGCTGCTGCATTAACATGCCCTGTTGGTGCCAGCGTTTCAGGATCTGTATACAGTAAATGGCAGAACCCTTAGGAGTATTGACAGGCAGAGAGATCTGGGCGTACAGGTCCACAAGTCACTGAAAGTGGCAACGCAGGTGGATAAGGTAGTCAAGAAGGCATACGGCATGCTTGCCTTCATCGGTCGGGGCATAGAGTATAAAAATTGGCAAGGTGCAGAACTTTAGTTAGGCCACACTTAGAATATTGCATGCAATTCTGGTCGCCACACTACCAGAAGGACGTGGAGGCTTTGGAGAGGGTACAGAGGAGGTTTACCAGGATGTTGCCTGGTCTGGAGGGCATTAGCTATGAGGAGAGGTTGGAAAAACTCGGATTGTTTTCACTGGAACGACGGAGGTGGAGGGGCGACATGATAGAGGTTTACAAAGTTATGAGAGGCGTGGACAGAATGGATAGTCAGAAGCTTTTTCCCAGGGTGGAAGAGTCAGTTACTAGGGGACATAGGTTTAAGGTGCGAGGGGCAAAGTTTAGAGGGGATGTGCGAGGCAAGTTTTTTACGCAGAGGGTGGTGAGTGCCTGGAACTTGCTGCCAGGGGAGGTGGTGGAAGCAGATACGATAGCAACGTTTAAGAGACATCTTGACAAATATATGAATAGGAAGGGAATAGAGGGATATGGGCCCCGGAAGTGCAGAAGGTGTTAGTTTAGGCAGGCATCAAGATCGGCGCAGGCTTGGAGGGCCGAATGGCCTGTTCCTGTGCTGTACTGTTCTTTGTTCTTTGTAACTTCCCCCGACAGCACTACCTCACTGACTGCCTCTTCCACCTGCCAGCCCTTAATTGGCTGGCCCTGTGAATATCGTGATCGCCACTCTGCCTCCCACTTGAGCAGCTTCACCACCTGCTTTTGGTCCTGGTGGCGTATTTGCTTGTTTCAGGTAACATTCTGGCCATTGTATTTGCAAAGCAGACCATTGTGTTTCTTACGTCTGCAATAATTTTGTTAGAGATGAATTTCTACCATACTTTCCCCACATATCTGCTATAACTTCAGCAGAAATACTGAGTTGAAAATTTTTACATCAATGTCAAATAATTTGTATTTCACTAATGTTTGAATAATTATAATGATCGTTCCACAGGACACAGCATAAAGCAAATACCATGATTTACATAATTTTGCATATAGTTCATACTGTACGAAGAATTGGGACAAATCATTTATACAGCTGTAATTATGGCACAAATAATTATGTTAAAAGGTATATGTTGTGTTATTGGCTTCTAACACAAATGTACCAAACACGATGAGCATGATTGGTAAGCTGAATGAAAGGTTGTTTATTGCAGAGTAACAGAATTACACATGCTATCTGTTGACTAACACTGCTTGGTTCCCCAAGCAGACTGCCAAAATCATTTGGCAGAATGCCTCATCACCATAACTTTCAAACAAGCACCAAGATGTAGCTCGGCTGGTGGTGAGAAGGGCCCTCCCCGTCAGATCCTTCCTGCATGCCCAGAATCTCACTGCCTCCGCACGCTGCCCTTGAGGTGGCGAAGAGACTGTTTCCCACCTCCTTCTGGATTATGCCTTTGCAAAGCAGGTGTGGAAAGAGATGCAGTGATTTTTGTCAAGGTTCGTCCCCAGCAGCTCTGTAACACAGGAATCTGTGCTTTGCGGGCTGTTCCGAGGGACGCACACCGAGATAAACATCAACTGTTGCTGGAGGACCATCAATTCAGTGAAAGATGCTCTTTGGTCAGCCCGAAACTTGCTGGTCTTCCAGTGCAAAGAGTTGTCCACGACCGAGTGTTGCAGACTGGCACATTCCAAGGTCCAGGACTACGTGCTGAGGGATGCACTAAAACTTGCAGCCGCTGCAAAAGCTCAATGGGGAAAGACCACTGTGTAAGGTCCTCCTGCCATAGTGAACTGTGGGGCTGGACCCATGGAAAACCCCTTGGGCTGTATACATCAAATATGGTTTTGCTGTAAAATGTACATTGTATGCAGAATGGAATGGAAGGATTGTGAGGCAAGTTACTCCTGTATTGAAGAAAACTGATTTCCTTTGCACTTTCTGGAAGGTCACCTTGGTGCTGTTTTGAACTGTTTTGTAATGTATTTGTTTTACAGGTTTTTATGAATAAAGTAAAACACTGCTCCAACTATTCTGTCACATGCTAGCTTACATCATTTCCTATGGTGATGTAGACCAAACTATTTACATATTCAGCAGTATGTTAACTAGTATTCAGGCAGTTAAAGCAATACCACATATAATTTTTTATTTATCTGTGCTGAATGCTTTTAGGAAAAAAACTGCTTTCATTTCCTGCTGATGTCCTATCCCTTTGCTGAGAATAATGCAAGAATGAAGGAGCTACATTAAGTCCATAGGAATTGCTAGATGATAAAAGGCCAAAGTCCATTGAGTTGGCATTCTACAATCCTGGTAGCTGCATGATAAAACTATAATGGAATTGTTGACTAATCGTCGTGTTACGATCAGGTGAGGAGGGGTCGAAAAGCTCCCCTCTTGTGCCTCTCCCTGTTTAACCGCAACAAGGTTTATTTCTTTTAAACAGTGAAAATGCTTACTAATTCAGTGTTTAACCCTTTATGTGCTATGATCATAAAAGAACCAATCAGATATGGTTTCTGAGTTTAAACAAGCTAGAGCTTAGTTTATTCTACTTAAAATCAAATTCCAATTTAAATAAAAATAAACTATGCTCCAACTTTCACACAGACACACACAAACACAAGAATCACACACACAAATAGGTTACAGAATGAAGAAAAATAGTTTGGTTGGATGAGAGTCCAGAACAAATAAAATAATATACAGTCTGTGGAATCTGGTAATTGCGTTGTCTTTCGGCTAAATTCGTGGTCCTGATGTTCATGGCCGGTAGAGGTGGCCACCTGGTTCAGGGTTTTCTTGGAGTCAGTGATGTAGATGGCTTTCTCCTGGAGTCTCTATCTGCAGCAATGATAAACTTGGATGTTTTGTGGCCCACAGACAGGGTTCGAAAGTTACAGCGTTACCTAGAGAAAGAGAGAGAGAGAGTACTAGTTAAACTCAGAAGCTTGTCTGATCTGTCCAAAAGACTCCAAGTTTTCACACAGGTAGAAATACTGTTACATGATTGTCCCAGTGTATTCTCTTTTGCACTTTAATGAGATCAAAGTCTAAGAATTTCAATCTCTCCCAGGCCTAATTGTTTCAATGATTACCCCATGGAGGCTCATTTCCACTAGGGTACATCTTCTGAGATGGCTTTGAATGTCTTGCTAATGAAAGTGACATTGGGTAGTTCATTCAACTGTTCAAGTCATTGTTCTGCATGAGAGCTTATTTAGACATGCGTCTCCACTTCAATACCTTGAAATGTGAGGTATTTCAATGCAAATTGTGGTGGCCATCTTAGTTGCTAGCCTTTTAAAAGTTGAATGCAGGATTCCAGCTTTACTTTTTAAAAGTTTAATTTAGGATGCCAACTGATGAATTAAAAATCATCATTCATCATAGCACATTTTCACAACAACAATTGATAGCACACGTGATACATCTCAATATCATCTCTTCAACTTCCTTTGATATACCAGTCCACCATACTGATTGTCTTGTCCTTGGTGTAATCTCTCCAAGATCTCTAATCTCAGTACTCTAGGGATAATTAATCACTCATCATAGATTAATAAATCATCAACAATGCTTAGATGACCCCTTTCTCAAGTCTTATTGTTTAGCTTTTATTAGTAGGGGGATCGAGTTTCGGAGCCACGAGGTCATGCTGCAGCTGTACAAAACTCTGGTGAGACCGCACCTGGAGTATTGCGTGCAGTTCTGGTCACCGCATTATAGGAAGGATGTGGAAGCTTTGGAAAGGGTGCAGAGGAGATTTACTAGGATGTTGCCTGGTATGGAGGGAAGGTCTTACGAGGAAAGGCTGAGGGACTTGAGGTTGTTTTCGTTGGAGAGAAGGAGGAGGAGAGGTGACTTAATAGAGACATATAAGATAATCAGAGGGTTAGATAGGGTGGATAGTGAGAGTCTTTTTCCTCGGATGGTGATGGCAAACACGAGGGGACATAGCTTTAAGTTGAGGGGTGATAGATATAGGACAGATGTTAGAGGTAGTTTCTTTACTCAGAGAGTAGTAGGGGCGTGGAACGCCCTGCCTGCAACAGTAGTAGACTCACCAACTTTAAGGGCATTTAAGTGGTCATTGGATAGACATATGGATGAAAATGGAATAGTTTAGGTCAGATGGTTTCACAGGTCGGCGCAACATCGAGGGCCGAAGGGCCTGTACTGCGCTGTAATATTCTAATTCTAATTCAATGTTTACCTCTTAAGGTTCGTCTCCACTAGTGCTAATGTTCCAACATGGCTTTGAATGTTTTGCTAACGAAAGTGATATCAGCTAGCTCATTCAAACTGCTCAAGCCATTCTTCTGGATGACGGCTATTCATACATGTGTCTCCACCTCGATACCTTGGAACGTGAGGTATTTCAATGCAAATTGTGGTGGCCATCTTAGCTGCTGTCTTTTTACAAGTTTAATTTAGGTTCCCAACCGATGAATTAAAAATCATCCAGCATCCGCAGTATTTTGCTTTTATTAAAAATCATCATTCAGCACAGCACATTTACATGACAATAGCAAACAATTAATCTACAAGATCGAGACGTGACATGAGGAAAGCCCCAAAGTCATCTTTCTCCTCCCAAGCATGCTATATTTACTACATAACATGTCTTAAATTACACATATACTGTACCCCAAAATGTTTTTTTTGAAAGTTTAGTCAGCATGTATGCTCATGCATGCAATTAGCATTGAGTCTGTCCGGCTTTTTAAGTTTTAAAATTGAAAACATTGGTTGAGAATAAGAACTTGGAGCACTGTCAAAAGGTTAGTCATGACAGTTATAAAGTAGCTTGCAATCCCATTTTCCCAAGTCATATGACAATAAGACTATGTGCCATCAGTCGAGTCTCATACGCAATTTTTCAGTTTGCTGTTGCATGCTGCTGGTACAGGGTCTTGAAAATGTTTGCACTTAGTGTAGATGTCATTTACCTAGGGATTCTGACAATCTACTGCCTAAGTTATGGCAGGAAATTGAGAGAAACCCCATGAAAGTTCTATGCCGTAAGCCTCAATGCTCCTGGCACGTGCGGTTCTTATTTAAATGTCTAAACTATGCAAATATGGAGCCACACCAGATTTCATGAGTTTGTGCCTTGCGCATAAAAACTGGGCATGTATCTTCCCTGTAAATGCTGCTGGTTGGTCAGAATTTGCAGTTGACTTCACTCTCTATACCCATTTTTTGTGTAGGATGCCTGAGCAGGTGAAAGGGCCCGCCTTACATTTCGATATTTGGTGTGCCATGCCCCTATTACCAGAAGCGATGTACTCCTACAATAGGGTAAGATTTGGCTGGAACCTACAATACACTCATCACGGCAGAAGATTCATTGGAAGTAATATCTCTATTATAAAAGAGATATTAAAGAGGGGAGATGTAGGATCGGAATTCCTCCCCCATAACTGGACTTTAAAACTGGACTTTGTGGAGTATGGGGAAGGAACCCCAAGCTCCACAGGCAATAGTACTGTGAATGAGAGCCAAACCTCAACACAAAGCACAGAGGCATTCCGATGGGTCAATTTCAAACATTCCAACATCACAACAGAACTGATACTGTTAAAGGACTCGAATTTGGGACACTATCATAGCAGTGACACAGGATAACTGCCATCATGTTAAGTAACTGGGGAGACCATTGTTACAATTAACCGGCCCCAGACCACAGCATTCACTCCTATCAGGACAGGAGAGAAACCTTTGTCGTGTATATCAGCTCCAGAACCTGAGCTACCTCACTTTGGTGAAGTTCATTGTTCTCAGTCATGGAAATAACATCAGCCCTAAATGGATCTGTCTGGACCAGGCAGGTATCAGAGGAAGGAGAATAAAAGGTGCTAAGCGCTAACCATCCTGCAGGACGGCTTCAGATGTGTTTATGATATTTCGATAAGTATCATCATAAACAGGACAAGATCGAAGGGTTTGGCACTGCAGTTATGTGAAGAAGGACAGGGACTGGTCATCTCAGGTCCAGGCCAACAATCAACATTGGTAGTGACTAGCCGTGTAAGTTTTTCAGTCAAATCTTGAAGGGGTTTGTACTGCGGGGGCTGCAGTCGGAAGAAGGGTCAAAGTTGGTCATCTTGACTCAGGACCTACAATCAACACCGGGACCGACCGGCCGTGTGAGTGATTGTAAATGTTTTCAGTCAAATCGTAGTGATCTTGATCTGAGGGATTGGGACAAAAGCGTAGTGTTTTTGCCCATATTTATCTTCAGCTAATTCGTAGTGATATTGGTCTGAGGGTTTGGGACAAAGCGGAGTGTTTTGCCCATATTTGTGGTTCAGCCAAATTGTAATGATCTTGGTCTGAGGGATTGGGACAAAAGCGTAGTGTTTTTGCCCATATTTATCTTCAGCTAATTCGTAGTGATATTGGTCTGAGGGTTTGGGACAAAGCGGAGTGTTTTGCCCATATTTGTGGTTCAGCCAAATTGTAATGATCTTGGTCTGAGGGATTGGGACAAAAGCATAGTATTTTTGCCTGTATTTGTGTTCAGCTAATTCGTAATGATATTGGTCTGAGGGTTTGGGACAAAGCGTAGTGTTTTGCCCATATTTGTGGTTCAGTCAAATCATAGTGATCTTGGTCTGAGGGTTTTGGGACAAAAGCGTAGTGTTTTTGCCTGAAATTTGTAAGTTTGATCCAAGTCATAGTGACTTTGTTTTGGGTAACTGGGAACAGTGGTCAAATTGCTGAAGGGTTCAGCTGGGAATTGGGGTGTCAATTTTAAGTTACTGCAGGAGGCTTTGTACTGAGGACAGTTTTGTTTTATTTCTATTTCAACTAACCATTGAGGTGTCTGTATTGGGGATATTATTATTCAATAAAACAACAATTCATGATTAAGCCAAATCCTGAGTTGTGTGCAATTTTGTTCTTGTAATTCCTAAAGTCCAAGAACTGTAGTAAGGGGGACGGGAATGGAACCTCTTACAGTAACCCAGCAGCCGTACAGACCCTCAATTATCAACATCATAGTATCAACATCCTGGGGGTTACCACTAACCAGAAATTGAACTGGACCAGCTATAAAAGTACTGTGACAATAAGAGCAGGTCAGAGGCTGGGAATTCTGTAGTGAGTAACTCATCTCCTGACTCCCCAAAGCCTTTCCACCATCTACAAGGCCACATGCCTGGATGAGTACAGCTGTAACACCACTCAAGAAGCTCGACACCATCCAGGACAAAGCAGCCCCACTTGATTGGCACCCCATTCACCTCCTTCAACATTCACTCCCTCCACCATCGATGCACAGTGGCAGCAGTGTGTACCATCTACAAGATGCAATGCAGCAACTCACCAAGGCTCCCTTAACAGCAACTTCCAAACCTGCAACCTCTACCACCTGGAAGGACAAGGGCAGCAGATACATGGGAACACCACCACCTGCAAGTTCCCCTCCAAGCCGTACACCATCCTGACTTGGAACTATATCGCTGATCCTTCACTGTCGCTGGGTCAAAATCCTGGAACTCCCTTCCTAAGAGCGCTGTGGGTGTATCTACCTCACATGGACTGCAGCGGTTCAAAAAGGCAGCTCTCCACCACCTTCTCAAGGGCAACGAGGGAAGGGCAATAAATAAAAGCAAAATACTGCGGATGCTGGAAATCTGAAATAAAAACAAGAAATGCTGGAATCAGTCAGCAGGTCTGGCAGCATCTGAGGAAAGAGAAGCAAAGTTAACGTTTCGGGTCAGTGACCCTTCTTCGGAACTCAATAAATGCTGGCCTGGCCAGCGACGCCCAAATTCCATGCAAGAATTTTTTTAAATCGGGCTGGCAAACTCGGAGCCATGGATGATGTTATGCACCTTCAACAAAAAGATACCCAGACTTTTACTTTAACCAGTGTCCGTGTGACACTCGTCAGGCATGCTGTTGCTGTTGTGTAAAAGGTTATTTTTAGCTGACTATGTAATCGGGTCTCTAAAAACTGCAAAATCTCACTTAATTTTAGTTTTAAAACGGAAACTATTCCCAATAGCTCCACCTCGCCCTGAATGCTAAGCGCGACTGCTGCCAGGTCGATGCTGATTTTCAATATCAGTCCCTGTTCCTCCCTCAGTCCCCAGCACGTCAGAGCGGCGGTCACGGTCACGCGCAAGCGAGCTTCAGCGAATGAATGAATGGACGGAATCCCGCGCGCGTCACCGTTCTAGCCGAGGCCGCGCGCCCGATGCTTACAATGGCGCGCGGCCGCCGTGGTGACGTCACAGCCGCCTGTCGGGTGTTGACTGAAACAAAAACAGGAGAGGAGGCTGAGCGCGAGTCCGGGGTCAGAGCGCGAGGGAAACCGGCTTGTGTTAGACCGGTTACTTAGCAGTCAGCTCATGCGAGGCAGATATTGCCTGTCAGGCCCGAGGTGAGTGCCCCTTCCCTAGGAAATGCAGCCCAGGCGGACGGGCGGTGAAGGAGTCGACGATCTGGGCCTAAACTCGGCCCTACCTACCTACCTAAAGCCATCTTCCCGAGAGCTGCCGGGGAGGTGGATCTGTGTCGTCCCGGGGATTGGGGCTGTGAGGTGAGGCCAGGCCTATGGTTTGACAACTCAGCCCTGGGCCTCGATTGATCTCGCTCGGGTCTGGGACTGGTAGATAAAGCAAACGGCCGCGGAGTGCGACAGGTTTTGTCAGAGCGGGCGATGTTTTGCTTTTCATCTCGGTGAAATTAGGCCGGTATGTCACCGCCACACTCCCGGGGACAGGTCAGCTAGTGGACTCGCGTTCGGCGTGAGGTTTGAGCCGGGAATGACTCAGCCTGAGGCGATCGCCTCCCTGCCTTTTAACAGCAGTTGAAAACAAGTTCGAGCAGTTTTGCTAGCGGAATGAATACGGTGAAGTTTTATGGCTGTAGTTTGTAGAATTCATAGTGCTTACTTATTAGAAATGTATTTTACAACCAGTAAACACAATCCGCTGTTTCACTGGAAGCAGTGGTGATAACATTTGTAATTATCAAACGTTGTTTTATACAAGTGCGCATTTTAGCTCGAAAGAAACAATGCAAAATAACATTCCAACTTTTTTCAGTTTTGCTTAATGTTTTTTTTAACAATAAAAAGCGTGTCAGTTATTTTCCTTCTGATATGTTTAGCTTGTGTTGCTGTTTCGAGTTCAGGAGTGTGTATATTTATATTCTAATGGAGCACTAGATGGTGTTATCTTTGAAATCTACTGATATTGCTTGTATTTATTATGCTTTCCCATCGTTGGGTAGCATTATAGTTTAGACAAGGAGTGTCTTTCAATCTGGCTGTATTTTCAGGTTCAAATATTTGTGGAGCAGCACAAAATATGTCACTTGAGTAGATGTCATCCTTGTAGATAAAATGCTTTTGTCTTAAACGATAGTACATTTGTAGAAATATTTAAGAGAACAGAGAGAGGGAAGTAGCAGTGCAATGTTGGCTTGGATATATATGTGTCTACATTGGAAACTATTTAGCCTGGTTCAATCAGCTACTTAATAATTGTCCTTGCAAACCTCCATCCCATCTCCAACCTCCCTCTCCTGTCCAAAGTCCTTGAACGTGTTGTCGCCTCCCAAATCTTCCCATCTTTCCTGGAGCTCCATGTTTGAATCCCTCCAATCAAGTTTCTGTCCCTGCCACAGTACCACAACAGGTCTTATCAAAGCCACAAATGACATCCTAGGTGACTGTGACAAAGGTTGTTGTCTTGACCTGTCTGTAGCCTTTGACATGGTTGACCACACCATCCTCCTCCAGTGTTTCTCCACTGTTGTCCAGCTGGGTGGAACTGCTCTCCTGGTTCTATTCTTAGCTATCTAATCGTAACCAGAGGATCAATTGCAATGGCTTCTCGTCCTGCTCCTGCACTGTTGCCTCTAGTGTTCCCCAAGGATCTATCCTTAGCCTGCTTCTATTTCTCATCTACATGCTGCCCCTTGACGACATCGTCTGAAAACAAAGCATTTGTTTTCTCATACACTGTTGGTCGGCACAGACTCGGTGGGCCGAAGAGCCTGTTTCAGTGCTGTATCTCTAAATAAATAAATAAAAAACACCCAGTTCTACTTCTCAGCCATCTTACTCGACTCCTTCACTGTTGCTAAATTATCAGACTGCTTATCTGACATCCAGTACTGGATTAGCAGAACTTTCCTCCAATTAAATATTGGGAAGACTGAAACCATTGTTTCTGAACCCCGCTTCAAACTCTGTTCCCTAGCTACTGACTCCATACCTCTCCCTGGCAACATTCTAAGATTAAGCCAGCTCTCAACCTTAGTGTCACATTTGACCACCTGATGAGTTTATGATCTTATATTTGTGTCATCGCTATTTCCATCTCTGTAATGTCACCTGACTTTTCCCTATCTCAGTTCATCTGCTGCTGAAACCCTCATTCATGACTTTGTTGCCTGTAGACTTGACTATTCCAATGCACTCCTGGCTGGTCTCCCACATTCTACCCTCCATAAACTTGAGGTCATTCAAAACTCTGCTGCCAGTGTCTTGACTCACACCAAGTTCCGTTCACCTATCACTCCTGTGCTCGCTGACCTACATTGCCTCTCAAATAACATCTTGATTTAAAAATTCTCGTCTTGTTTTCAAATCCTTTTTACAGCCTTCCCTCTCCCTATTTCTAATCTTTCCCACGTCATTATTGTTCTGGCATTGTTCAATTTTCAGCATGCTTAATGGTATTGAGACACCAGGGTTGCATTTATATAAATCATATGACCTTAATAAAAAGGTAAGCGGAAAAGTCATAGTCATTATGGTACAACAGGAGGCCATTCGGCTGATCGAGTTCATGCCAGCTCGCTGTAGAACAGTCCAGTCAGTCCCATTCCCTTGCTCTATCCTGTAGCCCTGCAAGTTTATTTCCCTCAAGTGCCTATGCAATTTCCTTCTGAGATCATTGATGTCTCCACTTCCACTACCTCGGAGGCTGCACATTCCAGGTTGTTACCATTTGCTGCTTACAAAAGTTCTTACTCACATTTCCCCTGTATTTCTTGCCCACAACTTTAAATCTGTGTTCCCTAATCCTCGATCATCAGCTAATGGGAACAGCTTTTCTTTGTCTACCTCATCTAAACCTATCATAATCTAGTACACCTCTATCAGTTCGCCCCTCAACCTCCTTTGCACCAGATTATCCAAACTAACTTTGCAGCTAACTTCTCTCATTCCTGGAACCATTCTGGTAAATCTCCTCTACGCTCAAGGACCCTCACATCCTTGCTAAAGTGTGGGGAGCAAAACTGGACGCAGCACTCTGGTTGTGGTATAACCAGAGCTTTATAAAGATTCAACATAACATCTCTGATTTTGTACTCAGTACCTCTATTTATGAAGCCCAAGATTCATATGCACTGTTTAGTTTAGTTTAGAGATACAGCACTGAAACAGGCCCTTCGGCCCACCGAGCCTGTGCCGACCATCAACCACCCATTTATACTAATCCTACATTAATTCCATATTCTATTCCCACCACATCCCCACCTGTCCCTATATTTTCCCTACCACCTACCTGTACTAGGGGCAATTGCTAATGGCCAATTTACCTATCAGCCTGCAAGTCTTTGGCATGTGGGAGGAAACCGGAGCACCTGGAGGAAACCCACGCAGACACAGGGAGAACTTGCAAACTCCACACAGGCAGTACCCAGAATTGAACCCGGGTCGCTGGAGCTGTGAGGCTGCAGTGCTAACCACTGTGCCACTGTGCTGCCCCAAGACTGTCAATATGTCCTGCCACCTTCAAAGTCATATGCACCCTCAAGTCCCTCTGTGTTGCACACTCTTCAGAACTGTGCCATATTACCTCTCCCTATCCCTTCTGCCAAAATGCATCCTTGTACTTCTCTATTAAATTCCATCTGCTATTTGTCTGCCCATTCTGCTAGCCTATATATGTCCTATTGCAGTTCTCTAGTCTGAAAAACAACCATTTACTATCACTCTACCTGGACCCCTCCCCCGGCCTCTTACCCGCTCTAGATCTTTTCATTGAAAACTGTCGGCGAGACATTGGTCATCTCAATTTCTCTGCCCCCCTCACTCACTCTAACCTGTCCCCCTCTGAACTTGAGGCACTCTGTTCTCTCAGGTCTAACCCCGACATGGTCATTAAACCTGCAGACAAGGGTGGTGCTGTTGTTGTATGGCTTACCGACCTCTACCTTGCAGAGGCTCAGCGCCAACTCTCAGACACTTCTTCCTACCTCCCTCTGGACCATGACCCCATGACCGAACATCAAGCTACTGTCCACAGGACTGTCACTGACTTCATCTCCTCTGGAGATCTTCCCTCTACAGCTTCCAACCTCATAGTCCCACAACCCTGGACAGCTTGTTTCTACCTCCTTCCCAAAATCCACAAACAGGACTGTCCTGGTAGACCCATTGTGTCAGCCTGCTCCTATCTTGACTCTTTCTTTTCTCCACTGGTCCAGTCTCTTCCCGCCTACATCCATGACTCTTCTGACGCCCTACATCATTTTCACAATTTCCAGTTTCCTGGCCCAGACCGCCGCCTCTTCACTATGGACGTCCAATCTCTCTACACCTCCATCCCTCACCAGGACAGTTTGAGGGCTCTCTGCTTCTTCCTTGAACAGAGGCCCAACCAGTCCCCATCCACCACCACCCTCCTCCGCCTGGCTGAACTTGTTCTCACATTGAACAACTTCTCCTTCAACTTCACTAATTTTCTTCAAGTGAAAGGTGTTGCTATGGGTACCCGCATGGGTCCTAGTTATGCCTGTCTTTTTGTGGGACATGTCGAACATTCCTTGTTCCAGTCCTACTCAGGCCCCCTCCCCCAACTCTTTTTCCGGTACATTGATGACTGTATCGGTGCCGTTCCCTGCTCCCGCCCCGAACTGGAAAACTTTATCAACTTTGCTTCTAATTTCCACCCTTCTCTCATCTTTACATGGTCCATCTCCGACACTGCCCTTCCCTTCCTCGACTTCTCTGTCTCCACCTCTGGGGATAGGCTGTCTACTAATATCCATTATAAGCCCACTGACTCCCACAGCTACCTCGACTACACTTCTTAACACCCTGCCTCCTGTAAGGACTCCATTCCATTCTCCCAGTTTCTCCATCTCCGACGCATCTGCTCTGATGATGCTACCTTCCATGACAGCGCTTCTGATATGTCTTCCTTTTTTCTCAACCGAGGATTTCCCCCACCTCATTGTGGTTGACAGGGCCCTCAACCGTGTCCGGTCCCTTCCCCTCCCTCCCAGAACCATGACAGGGTTCCCCTTGTCCTCACTTTCTACCCCATCAGCTTCCATATCCCTCAAATGACTGACATGATCATTCCAAGTGTCATTGTACATCAAAAGGTCATTGATATAAACATCACAATTACTCAACCCGCAAGCACTTGATTAGATTAGAGATACAGCACTGAAACAGGCCCTTCGGCCCACCGAGTCTGTGCCGAACATCAACCACCCATTTATACTAATCCTATATTCCTACCAAACATCCCCACCTGTCCCTATATTTCCCTACCACCTACCTATACTAGTGACAATTTATAATGGCCAATTTACCTGTCAACCTGCAAGTCTTTTGGCTTGTGGGAGGAAACCGGAGCACCCGGAGAAAACCCACGCAGACACAGGGAGAACTTGCAAACTCCACACAGGCAGTACCCGGAATCGAACCCGGGTCCCTGGAGCTGTGAGGCTGCAGTGCTAAATCGACTTACATTTTTCATACCAAATGGCATGACTTTACGTCGGAATAGACTATCTTGTCACAAAAGCAGAAATTTCTTTGCCTTGTTAGTCAAGGGAACTTTCCAATATTCCTTTTGCAAATCAATCTTGCGAACAAAGGCTGATTTCCCCACCTTATCAGTGCAGTCCTCAGGCCTTGGGATTGGATAGGAGCCCATCTTAGTTATCGCATTAACCTTTTGGTAATCAATGCAGAATCTTTGAGAACCATCTGGCTTTGGTACCAGACCGACAGGAGAACTTCAACTATTATGACTGGGTTTAACTATATCATTATTTAACATATATTGAACCTCCTTCCTGACTTTTGCCAATTTGCTGGGATTGAGTCTGTAGAGATTTTAATTAAGTTAGCTTCCCCTACATTAATCTCATGAATAGCCAGAGAATTACGAGCTGGCCTATCTGCCTGCCTGTAAGGCTTATATTCCCTCAAGAGGTTAGCTATATCTTTCCTCTGTTGTTCAGGTAAATGTTGCCACACCTCGTCCAGACCATTCCAACACCTCTACATACGCCAGCTTCACCGCAGGAGGCTCAATCTGAGAACTCTCAGTCTCAGACTCATCAGGTTCATCACGTGCACCAGTACTACCATCTGTGTTCTCTACCACCTGGGCTACACCTACTGGCTGACTATGCTCATGGTTATAGTACCTCTTCAGCATAGTCACATGACACACTTTTACTCTTTCATCTGTCTGGGATACTAATTATATAGTTCACATCAGTGAGTTTCCTTTTGATACAGAAGGGTCCACCAAACCTTGCTTTCAGTGGTTTGCCAGGCAAAGGCAACAAAACTAGTGTTGCGACCAGGTGAGAGGGGTCTTGGGGTTCCCTCTCAGCCTTTGCCTGGTTTAACCGTAACAGGGTTTAATTTTTAAAAACACCGTGTTGTAGCTCCCCCTTCGTGAATCCTTGTTCAGAGAGCCATAGAGTTATACAGCACAGAAACAGGCCCTTCGGCCCATCGTGTCTGTGCCGGCCGTCAAGCACCTAACTATTCTAATCCCATTTTCCAGCACTTGGCCCATAGCCTTGTATGCTATGGCGTTTCAAGTGCTCATCTAAATACTTCTTAAATGTTGAGGATTACTGCCTCTACCACCTCTTCAGGCAGTGCGTTCCAGATTCCAACCACCCTCTGGGTCAAAATATTTTTCCTCTAAACCTGCTGCACCTTATATTAAATCTATGCCCCCAGTTATTGACACCTCCGCTAAGGGAAAAGGTTTCTTCCTATCGAACCTATCAGTGCCCCTCATAACTTTGTATACCTCAATCGTATCTTCCCTCAGCTTTCTCTGCTCTAAGGAAAACAACCCTAGCCTTTTCAGTCTCTCTTCATAGCTGAAATGCTCCAGCCCAGGCAACATCCTGGTGAATCTCTTCTGCACCCTCTCCAGTGCAATTCACATCCTTCCTATAGTGTGGTGACCAGAACTGTACACAGTACTCCAGCTGTGGCCTAACCAGCGTTTTATACAGCTCCATCATAACCTCCCTGCTCTTATATTCTATGCCTCAGCTAATAAAGGCAAGTATCCCATATGCCTTCCTAACCACCTTATCTGCCTGTGTTGCTGCCTTCAGTGATCTATGGACAAGTACACCAAGGTCCCTCTGATCCTCTACTTCCTAGGGTCCTACCATCCATTGTATATTCCCATGCCTTGTTAGTCCTCCCAAAATGCATCACCTCACACTTCTCAGGATTAAATTCCATTTGCCACTGCTGTGCCCATCTTACCAGCCCATCTATATAGTCCTGTAATCTAAGGCTTTCCTCCTCACTATTTACGACACCACCAATTTTCTTGTCATCTGCGAACTTACTGATCATACCTCCTATATTCACGTCTAAATCATTAATGTACACTACAAACATCAAGGGTCCCAGCACCGATCCCTGCGGTACACCACTGGTCACAGGCTTCCGCTTGCAAAAACAACCCTCGACCATTACCCTCTGCCGCCTGCCACTAAGCCAATTTTGGATCCAATTTGCTAAATTGCCCTGGATACCATGGGCACTTGCCTTCTTAACCAATCTCCCATGCGGGATCTTATCAAAAGCCTTACTGAAGTCCAGGTAGACTATATCAACTGCTTTACCCTCATCTACACATCTAGTCACCACCTCAAAAAATTCAATCAAGTTAGTCAGACACGATCTTCCCCGATAAAGCCATGCTGACTATCCCTGATTAATCCCTATCTCTCCAAGTGGAGATTAATCCTGTCCCTCGGAATTTTTTCCAATAGTTTCCCAACCACTGATGTTAGACTCACTGGCCTGTAATTACCTGGTTTATCCCTGCTACCCGTCTTAAATAATGGTATCACATTTGCTGTACTCCAATCCTCTGGTACCTCTCCTGTGGCCAGAGAGGATTTGAAAGTTTGTGTCAGAGCCCCTGCAATCTCCTCCCTTACCTCACTTAACAGCCTGGGATACATCTCATCTGGGCCTGGGGATTTATCCACTTTTAAGCCCACTAAAACAGCTAATACCTCCTCCCTTTCAATGCTAATATGTTCAAGTATATCATAATTCCCCTCCCTGATCTCTACACCTACATCACCCTTCTCCATAGTGAAAACAGATGAAAAGCAATCATTTAAAACATCACCTATGTCTTCTGGCTCCACACAGATTGCTACTTTCGTCCCTAATGGGCCCTACTCTTTCCCTGGTTATCCTCTTGCCTTTAATATACTTATAAAACGCCTTAGGATTTTCCTTTATCTTGCCCGCCAGTGTTTTTTCATGTCCCCTCTTCGCTCTCCTAATTACTTTTTTTAAGTACCCCCCTATACTTTCTATACTCCTTTATTGCCTCCACTGTTTTCAGCACTCTGAATCTGCCATAAGCCTCTTTTTTTTTTTTACTGATCCAATCTTCTATATCCCTTGACATCCAAGGTTCCCTGGACTTGTTGGTCCTCCCCTTCACCTTAATGGGTACATGTTGGCTCTGAACTCTGGGTGGCGCAGTGGTTAGCACCGCAGCCTCACAGCTCCAGCGACCCGGGTTCAGTTCTGGGTACTGCCTGTGCGGAGTTTGCAAGTTCTCCCTTTGACCGTGTGGATTTCCGCCGGGTGCTCCGGTTTCCTCCCACAGCCAAAGACTTGCAGGTTGATAGGTAAATTGTCCATTGTAAATTGACCCTAGTATATGTAAGGTGGTAGGAGAATGGTGGGGATGTGGTAGGGAATGTGGGATTAATGTAGGATTAGCATAAATGGGTGGTGTTGGTCGGCACAGACTCGGTGGGCCGAAGGGCCTGTTTCAGTGCTGTATCTCTCTATGACTAACTCTCACTATTTCCTCTTTGGATGACTCCCACTGATCTGATGTTGACTTTCCTACAAGTAGCTGCTCCCAGTTCACTTTGGCCAGATCCTGTTTTATCATCTTAAAATCCGCCTTCCCCCAATTCAGTACCTTTATTTTCAGTCCGTCTTTGTCCTTTTCCATAACTACCTTAAATCTTAGAGTTATGGTCACTATCCCTGAAATGTTCCCCCACTGACACTTCTACGGCTTCATTTCCTAGGATTAGGTTCAGTACTGCCCCTTCTGTTGTAGGACTATCTATGTACTGGCTCAAAAAGCTCTCCTGTTTGCATTTTAAGAATTCTGCCCCTTTTAAGACTTTTGCACCGCTTTCCAATTGTAAGGCAAAGAAATTAATTCAGACAGGTTTTCTTAGATTCAAACAAGGAAGGTAGAAGTTTATTAATCTTAAACTCTAATCTGGTTAACAACTACGAATATGCGATGCGACCGCGCTAGCATACATACGTGATAAACACACGCAGATAGAGACAGAAGAAGTAGAAAGAATCAAGGGGAAAGGTTTGAGGCAATATATGGGTTTCTATTTACTGTCCTTTGAGTTAAGTGTGGAGTCTTTGGTTGGTGGTAGGTCTTGCTGTTGGTTGGGGCCCAGTTCACGCTTCAACTTGTTTCGATGTCGGAGTCCAAGTGTACCCAGTATAAAGGTACAGGCGTTCTCTGCCCTCCAATACCATTTACCACCATCTCTGGTGGAAAGATCAGGCCTTTTCCCAGTAAAAGGGATCTAGTGGCCCCTGTGTCCTTGAGAATTACTATGGGCTTGCTTGCCCCATCCTAGGGGTATGGGGCTACTCTCCCTTCAGACACAAAGCCCTGATAACCTTCAGGAATCCTATTAAATTTTCCTGCACACAGCCGTAAGCTTCCTGGTTCTCGCTCTTACTGCAGTTAAAGCCACAGCTTGTTCAGCTGTGCTTTCCATCAGGGTCCCTTTTTCTTCACTGGGCGGGTGTGCCCTGATTAACCCTACAGGTTTTCCCTTCAACTTTCAGCACTCAGCTCTTAAATGTCCTGCTTTATTACAATGGAAGCACACAGGCCTCTGTGTCTCACTCCTGCTTACAGCATCTTCCTTTTTGGCTGGAGGAGGGCCCACTGTGTCTACTGCATTTCTTTCCCTCCTAGGACTGCTTGGGCTTCTACCACCTTTCCCACCCTTTGTCCTTTTTGGATTTGTGGGGGTGATTGGGAAAGGGAAACTCACTTATAAATGAGAGCAAACTCATCAGCCAGGACTGCTGCCTGCTGGGCTCTGAGCATTTTGTTCCTTCACATGTGTCTTTATGGAGAGTGGGAGAGAGTTTTTAAATTCCTCGAACAAAATTACTTCTCTGAGATTTTCATAGCTGAGCAGAGCCCTCAGCCACTTGTCAAAAGTCAGCTGCTTATTTTTCTCAAACTCCAGGTAAGTTTGATCAGTTTGCTTCTTGAGGGTTCTAAACTTTTGCTGATAGGCTTCTGGTACAAGCTCATATCTCCCGAGGATAGCATTTTTTTGTCAGTTCATAACTGGATGAACTCTCATCTGGCAACATGGAATAAATCTCATGGGCTTTTCCAGTTAGCTTGGTTTGTAACAACAGAGTCGAAGCCTCAGCTGGTCACTTCAACTGCCTTGCCAGTTTTTCAAATGACACAACAAACGCTTCTACGTCTCCCTCATTGAATTTTGGGATCAGTTGGGAAAATTGTAACAACCCTGTACCCAGCCCTGAATTACGCTATTCCATATTGGCCATGCTTTCACTGGGGTTACTCTGTCGCTCCCGAGTTAACTCAAGCCGCCTTAACACACTCTTGCTGGAAGGTCCTAGCTCTTTCTGTCTCCTCTCTTGCTTCCTCTCTCACTCTCGCTCTCCTTTTCTCTTTCCCTGTCTTTTAATTCAAGTTTCCTCTGTTCCACTGTATCTTTGCTAATGATACCCTGTTGGAGTCTACTTCTAACCCTGTTTCTGCTGCTTCAGATTCAAGGGAAGAATGGTTGGCCACTAGCCTTTGGAGTTCAGACTTCCTAGCCTAGCCATTAACAGTGATCCCACACTGCTCAGCAATTTTCCTCAACTCCTCCACAAACAGTGCTTTAAACTTATCCCAAGTTAATTCACCCTGGCTTGGGGAGCTACTAGCTTCAGTCACAGACATGTTAGTACTCTAGCACACACAACCACAAGAAAACCTGTATTGAAATCTTTTCTCTTTTTGATTGGGATCAATTTGACTTCCCACTTCCAATTTCTCTTTGTCTGTGGGTCAAATCCAGCTCCCGTTTTGACCAGGTGAGTCCAGGAGTTCCCTGTCAGCCTTTGCCTGGCTTAGCCGTTAAAGGGTTTAATTTTGGCTCCCCTTTAGTGAATCCTTGTTCACCGCTTTCCAATTGTAATTAATTCAGACGGGTTTCTTAGATTTAAACAAGAAAGGTAGAAGTTTATTGATCTTAAACTCCTAATCCGGTTAACGACTACGAATATGTGACACGATCACGCTAGCATACATATGCGATAAACACACAGATAGAGACAGAAAAAGTAGAAAGAATAAAGGGGAAAAGTTTGAGGCGATAGATGGGTTTCTATTTACTGCCTTTTGAGTTCAGTGTTGAGTCTTTGGTTGGCGGTAGGTCTTGCTGTAGGTTGGGGTCCAGTTCACGCTTCAACTTGTTTTGATGTTGGGGTCTTTTCTTTCTTGAGGTTTACATGTTTTCCGTGGATCCGGTAGTTTAGGAGAAAGCGAGAGAGAGACCCCCTAGGAGAGGGGCTTCCTTGTTCCAGCTTCAGTTGCAAACTTGCCTTCTGTTCCTTTCTGTGCGGCACAATTCAAAAAACCCCAGGTTGCCTAGCAGGTTATGCGCTTCATTACACCTTCAATGTCTGGTGATCTAAATCCATTTGGGTTAATTGGATCAGGGAGTAAGTCTTTTATTTCTCCAAGCATGCAAATGTTCTTCCAGCCAAGTGTCTGGTGATCTTCAAACAAGTCATTTCTTCACTCCAGCAACAGTTTAAAATCAGTGTTCATATGGTGAAATTAATATGCCTCATTCTTGGCAGGTGGGGGTCTGCATGACTGTAGCACTTTATCCCTGGGTTTAAAACTATGTGCCTTAGCTGTTATATCAGCTTGTGTTTTCATCACCTGCTGAGAGGCTTCAAGATGTACTCTGGCCACTGCAGAAGCTTTTGAGAGCCTTTCTCGGAACATTGATACATAATCAAGGAGGATAGTGTCCTCCTCCTGTGCCAGAAATCTCTCCATGAATTTAAGGGGGCACCTAACCTCATACCCATAGACCAATTCAAAGGGACTGAAACCAGTAGACTCAATTGGTGTGTCCCTAGTTGCGAATAACAATAATGATGTCTCTTTATCCCAATCTTGGGGATACTCAAGACAATAGGTCCTCATCATGCTCTCTTTAGGGTTTGGTGATAGCTCTCCAAAGCACTTTGGGACAGTCGCTCCTAATTTACACATGACCTCCTGATATGCACCAGCCATGAAATTTGACCCCTGGTCCGACTGAATTTCTTTGGCAACCCACACCTAGTGGAAAAACTGAGCCAACTCCTTAACCATAACTTTTGCTGTGATCGTCTTCAGTGGTACTGCTTCTGGAAATAGAGTGGGCAAATCCGTAATGGTCAGGAGATAGCTGTGACCTGACTTTGTCTTAGACTGAGTCCAACACAATCCACCAGAACTCTACTGAAGGGTTCATTAAATGCAGGTATTGATATTAATGAGGTTCATTTATTCGAAGGCTGTGGCATCCCTACCATTTGACATGTGTGATATGTCTTAGAAAAGTCAGCCACATCCTTGTGCAGCTTCGACCAGAAAAAATACACCATTGCCCTAGCCGGAGTCTTTCAAATACCCAAATGACCTGTGACTAGAATTTCATGGGAAATTTTTAAAATTTCACTGCGGTTGTGAGGAGGGACAACAATTTGATGGACTGCAGCCTATTCCTTATCAACTGGCCTCTGGGGGCATCTCCATTTCTCCATGAAAATGTCATTCTTGCCCTAACACTTGGGGACGTTTTCAGGCTCTGTCTCAGAATATGCAGTCTGAGACAAGCTCCTCAAATTAGGGTCTCAACCAAGAAAGATCTGCTGAATGATTCATCAGTTAACCTTGGAGCCATTAACACCAATATTCCCATCCAAATCCTTGAAAAAAGGTTCAGCCAATCAAATGTTTGAATTGTCCTCCACAACAACTGAATCCATCTCATCTTGTTTAACCCTATGAGCCTAGACCTAGTCACAACACAATCCGAGAATAGCCCAGTAAATTCCTCCTGCAAAACTGCAGTTTTTGCAGCCTCAGCTGGCTTTCCGAAACCAAGGTAGACACCAATACCTTATCCCTAGCCAAGACATCTCCCAGCAAAAAATCCATATGTTCAATAGGCAAACTAGGAACGACACTATAATGGTAACAGGACCAGTAAATAAGTCAAAATTTTAAATCAACCCTATATAAGGGAATGGGTAAATAATTTCCATCAGTACCCTGAGTTAACACCTTCGTATTCAGCGAACTATTTGGGTGGGGGTGGTGGGGGGGGGGGGTGGAAAATCATGTCACCTGCTAACATCTGTGACTGTGCCACCACTGTATCTCGAAGAATAATAATTGACTTGCCTACCTCACCAGACAAATGTTGGGATACTTCCCTTTCCCCACCCTCCCAGCCCCAAACACAAAACGTTTATAGTTTTCGGTAACCTGATTCACTCTATCCGTGAACGTGGGAGAAACTACGTGCTTTGTTGTGAACTTTACTTGCTAGGAGGACAGCATTTCCTGGGGGGGACGCCATTTGTCTGTAGAAATGCGATGGGCTTGTATTTCAACTTCCAACTCTCAGCCTTCACATATTCTTATGACAAAAATAGCAAGTCAGGCCCTTTGAACCAAACTTGTTCTGCAGACTTTCTCTTTCACTCATCTGAAGAGTATCTGTTTCTTTACCTTTGCCATCTTAATAGAACCAGAACTCTTTTCATTTTCAAACTTCCTATGTCTCCAATTTCTCTGAAAGTTTCCAAACTACGGCCTCTAACTACTGTTCTTGTGAATTAGTTCACAATCATCTGCCACTACTGTGGTTTCCTTTATTTTACAAACTTTATGTTTTTCTAGGTGGGAACTTATTCCCGAAGGGACACTCTTTTTGAATTCTTCCGCAGAATCACTTCCTTCAGACTCTCAAAGTCTTGTGGAGCTTTCATTGATCTATACCACCTATTAAACGCCATTTCCTTCTCTCTCTTCTCATTTCAGACAGGTGTGGACTTTGCCAGACAGTGCCGGACATACTCAGCAGGTCTGGCAGCATCTGTGTAGAGAGAAACAGTTAACATTTCAGGTTTGTGATCCTTCATCTGAACTGGCAAAAGATAGAAATGTAACAGTCTTGGGGCCAGACATATACTTGGTCAGTTTCCTTTTTAAATTTCTGAATTTCTGTCTGCAGGCCTCTGGTATCAACTCCTAGGCATTGAGAACTGCAGTCTTTATTTTCATAGTCCCATGAGTGCTCTTCTGAAAGAGATGAGTACACGTCCAAAGCTTTCTCTACGAAAACACTCTAGAAGCATTGCCCAAGATTTAGGCCAATTCAGATTCATGGCAATTTTCTCAAATTACACAAAGTACATTTCTCCCCCTCCTTCCTGAATTTAGGTACCGAGCATCTCGGTTGAGCCCCCAATTTTGTTATGATCCCCGTGAAGATCAACAAACCAAAAGAACCACATTTCCCGAATTACCCCAATAAAAAAAAACAAATGAACAAGATTTCACTTTTCTAACTACTTTAACAATCAAACCAAAATCAACATGAATTAACAGACAAATCACAGTCAATATTGTAATACTCTGATGCTAGTGAGTCTTATAACAGAATATCTGAGTGATAGATGGTTACAGGAACAGGAGTTTATTTACATACGTCTGATATCTATGGCTTCCACATTCACACCACAAGAGGTTCTGTATGCGTTCTGTTACATCATTTCCTGTGATGACACTCAGGCTATTTACATATTCTGCCTAGTAACAACCTTATATTGCATTATACCCCCCCAAAGTATCTGATTTCACTTCTCAGAATGTTAACCGCTATGACATTTTTACAAGTCTGCTACAACGGGTTCTTCGCTCTTAAGATGATGTCTGGGGTTTTGAGTCTTCTGGTTCTCCCTTATTCTTTGTACTTCCGTAGAACTATTTGATGACTCCAGTTGTTCACTCAGTTTGTTCTCTGGGTTGATTACTGATTGTAGCTCTGTCGCTTCATCAACTTCTTGAGATGTCTGTTCCTCTTGTATTTGTCGCTTCTTTGCTATCACCACCAATGACCTTCTGTTTCTTCTCATCACGTGGTCAGTTTGGACAATGCATGATTGTGGGTATGGTGATTGTTCTATCACTTCTCCATATCTTCTCTGATCTCTAATCCAGACTGATTCTTCAGGTTGGATATCAGTCAAGTTTTTGGTTCTGTGATGTCTGTCATAATTGTCGGATTGAATAGATCTTCCTCTATCCTCTTTCTCCCTCACTTTTTCCAAGTCTTCTGCACTCACTTGTGGTTTAAGTGTTCTTGGAAGTATAGGAAGTTGTGTTCTTAACCTTTATCCCGTCAACAATTCACATGGGACTAAACCGTTCTGAAGTGGTGTTTTTGTCTTATGATGATTGACAACACGTTATATACCTTGACATCATCTCTTTAATCTCTTTCGATATACTCGGCCACTAAACTGACTGTCTTGTTCTGGCTCTTCACTTTGTTATTCCTAAATGTGCTTGATGTAATCTTTCCAAGATCTTTGATCTTCGTATCCTGGGGATGACTAATCTCTGGTCAAATATCAACAAATCATTGACAATACTCAAATGACCTTGCTGCTCATAATGCCTTAACACTGGGTTGTGTGGCATGTACGCTGGCAATCCATGCAAACAATATGCTGTAATTGCTGCACATACTTCATCTTTTTGGACCTTCCTGATTATGCTCAACTTTTGATTTGTAGCAGGTAAATACTCTAGTTGTTCGAGCAAACACTTCTACTTAAATAGAATGTCACCTTCTTCGGGTTCTGTTGATGTAATGTGTGATAACACATCTGGTGTTAATTGCTGTTTCCCAGGAACGTATTTGGTTTTAGCGTTAAATCTCAATCTAACCTCTGCACCTTTGGAGGTAACTTTGCTAGTTCTTTTGTATTTAGTGGAGTAACTAACGGTTTCTGATCTGTTTCAATCTTAAATTAAAGACCTAGCGCATAGAGATAATTTCTCACATGCCCAAGTTGCTGCCAACAGCTTTTTTTCGATGACTGCATATCTTTGCTCTGTTTCTGTCAGTGAACGAGATGCAAAATATACAGGCCTGTGACTCCCATCAACATTGTACCTGAAACAAGACTCCACCAAGCCCTGTTGCTGATGGTTCTGTTGTTATATTGGTTGGTAATTTTGGGTCATTATGTGCTAATACTTCTGAAGGCAGTAGTTTCTGCTTGATTTTTTTTTCTCAAAAGTCTCTTGTTGGACTTTGCTCCAACACC
The DNA here is from genome assembly GCF_036365525.1 of Heterodontus francisci. Taxonomy (NCBI): domain Eukaryota; kingdom Metazoa; phylum Chordata; class Chondrichthyes; order Heterodontiformes; family Heterodontidae; genus Heterodontus; species Heterodontus francisci. Next base: position 100,510,684 of record NC_090375.1, on the reverse strand, counting down.
AGGCCTTGTCATTGTTTAGTAACTGTCATAGTGGTTCATTTATCATACCCATAAACCTTTGCAATTCTGTGATGTTTTAGGCTCAAAAGTCTTTGATGACTTTCGTCTTTTGAGGGTCTGTTCTGATGCCTGATCCATCAATAATATGACCTAGAAATCTCACCGTTTTTTGTAAAAGACACACTTCTCATTCAACGTTAGATCAGCTTCCTGCAATCTCTGCAACACTGCTCACATGCTGGCATCGCGTTCCTGCTAACTTGCACTGTGGATCAACACGTCCATATGGCAGATGATCCTTTCTAATCCTTCCAGAACTCTGCACATCGTTCTTTGAAAAATTTCTGGTCATGTCGTAATTCCGAAAGGTAATCTGTTAAAACATAATCTTCCAAATGGTGTTATAGAAGTCACCAATAGTTTAGATTCTTCATCTAAAGGTACTTGTCAAAATCCACCATCACTATCTAATTTAGTGAAGATCGTGCTTTTCCCTAGCTCATCCATTGGATTGTATTTCTTGCTCTACTGCCTTGCTTAATTGCGTAAGGTCTACACAATTTTGAATGGACCCATTTGGTTTCTACACTGGAACCATACCTGAGCACCATTCTGCAGGGTTAGTAACTGGTGAGATGACTCCTGTTTGGTCATTAACTCTATTTCTTTTTTAACTACTTCTAGGAGTGGGTGTGGAACTTTTCTTGGTATATATAAACGCAGTGAATTCCCTTGACATAAAGGCAGCATTTGACCATGCGTGGCATCAAGGAGCCCTAGAAAAATTTAAATCAGTGAGAATTGGGGGGAAAACTGCACTGGCTGGAGTCATACCTAGCACAAAGGAGGATAGTTGTGATTGTTAGAAGCCAGTTATCTCAGCCCAAGACATTGCTGCAGGAGTTCCTCAGGGTAGTGCCCTAGGCCCAACCACCTCTAGCTGTTTCATTAGTGACTTTCCCTTCATCAAAAGGTCAGAGCTGGGGAGATCTACTAATGATTGCACAGTATTCAGTTCCATTTGCAGCACTTGGGATAATAAAACAATCTGTGCCTGGGTGCAGTAAGAGCTGGACTTGGCTGATAAGTGATAAGCTGTTTCAGTACAGCTACAACACTGGTATCTACCCGACAATGTGGAAAATTGTCCAGATATGTCCTGTACACAAAAAGCAGAACAAGTCCAACCCAACCTGGACAAGACTAGTGACTGTTTGTTTCTAGAGTTGGACAGGGGTTGGAAATGGTGTACCCCAGGAATATGTTTTGGTTGAATATATATGGAGGTTATTTGACATTAGTTGTGGGAGCACAATCTCAAAATTTACTTATGACACAAAGGAAGAGGCTTTTGAAAACAACAATGTAGACTTTAAAAGATTTACAAAGACATAGGCAGGTTAGTGGAATGGGAAGCCAGTGGCCTATTGCAACCTATTGTGGATAAGTCGAAAACATGAGGGTGTACATTAAATGGAAAGGCATTAAAAGATGTCTATGAAGGGAGGGATCTATAGATTCATGTACTATCCAAACGTTGTGAGTGCAGGGTTGTAAAGCCATAAAGGCCAGTAGGATTTTGGATTTTATAAATGGGGGCACAGTGTACATGAGTAAAGAGGCAATGAAAAATTTTACATGGCAATGAATGGTTAAGCCACAATTGGGAGTATGCATTTATATTTTTCCCATTACAGAAAAGACATTAAAACTATAGAGCACATATAGTGTATATTCACCAACAGAAGGCAAAGGATGGGAAATTATAGTTATAAGGAGGAGAAACTTACTTACAGAAAAAAGACAGCTGGGGGTTGGCCCATCTAGTTTCTCTCTCGCATTATGTCTTATGCATCACAATACATACACTCCCCACTCGGCACCATATATGGACCTATATCCACTGGAGCAGAGAAAGCAATGAGGAGATTTAATAGGTTTTTCAAAATTATGAAGAATTTTGAATAGGGAGAATGTTTTCTTTGATTAGGGAGTTGGTGACGAATGCTCAGAAATTTAAAATTGTTGCTGAGTGAGAAGAGAAGTTCAAATAAATTTCTTGATAGAAAGGGTTGTTGCAAGATGAAATGAATTGCCATAATGAGTGATTGAGGTCAAGACCTTTGCATCTTTTAAGGGGAAATTCGGTAAATATTTGAAGCAGATACTATGAGGCTGTGGGAAGAATGTGGAGCTCTGGAATTTGTTTTGTTGGATTGCTTTACTGAAAAGCCTGTGCAGACATAATAGTCCAAATTGCCACCTTCTCTTTTGTCAACTTCTGACTTTCAGAACAGCTGCCAATTTGTCAGTGGATAAACTGAATACTGACTCAGCAGTCCTTTTCCTTTTTGGCCTCCTTGTCTCAAGAGACAATGGTTTAAGCACCTAGAAGTTGTCAGTGGTTTGTGGAGCAGTGCCTGGAGTGGCTATACAGGCTAATTCTTGAGTGACAGACTCTTCCACAGGTGCTGCAGGTGAAGTTGGTTGTCGGGGCTGTTACACAGTTGGCGCTCTCCTTACACTTCTGTCTCTTTTCTTGCCAACTGCTGAGTCTCTTAGACTCACCTCTCTTCAGCCTTTATAGCTGTTCGCCAGCTCTGGCGGTCGCTGGCAACTGACTCCCACGACTTATGGTCAGTGTCGCAGGACTTCATGTCGTGTTTGCAAACGTCTTTAAAGCAGAGACATGGACAGCCGGTGGGTCTGATACCAGTGACGAGCTCGCTGTACAGTACGTCCTTGGGGATCCTGCCATCTTCCATGCGGCTCACATGGCCAAGCCATCTCAAGCGCCGCTGGCTCAGTAGGGCGTACGTGCTGGGGATGTTCGCTGCCTCGAGGACTTCTGCTTTCGAGACACAGTCCTGTCCCCTGATGCCAAGGATTCTCCGGAGACAGTGAAGATGGAATGCGTTGAGACGTCGCTCTTGGCTGACATACGTTGTCCAAGCCTCACAGTCGTAGAGCAAGGTACTGAGGACGCAGGCTTGAAACACTCGGACTTTTGTGTTCCGTATCAGTGCGCCATTTTCCTACACCCTCTTGGCCAGTCTGGACATAGCAGCAGATGCCTTTCCCATGTGCTTGTTGATTTCTGCATCGAGAGACAGCTTCCTGGTGATGGTTGAGCCTAGGTAGGTGAACTCTTGAACCACTTCTGGAGCATGGTCGCTGATATTGATGGATTGAGCATTTCTGATGTCCTGTCCCATGGCTCATTTTTGTCAGTGGCTAAACTGTGAATACTGGCTCAGCAGTATCAATAGCAATAAATGACCTGTACCATACAAGATAACTGGCTGCATCTCACCAGTGCCGGTCATCTTATGGTATGCCCAATTAAACTTTTTAGACGTTTTTTCCTGCACCCTTCTGCTCAAAATATTTTAATAACTGTGTGGTAAGGGCAACAGGGCATTTAGGTCCTCAGTGAACAAAAGGATCAACAATGTATTTCCCGGCGATTTACAGATTGAGAAAGAAACAGACTGAGAAGGCTGAATTAACTAAATCAGATATAGAAAGAGAAATATGAAGAAAGACAGGAAAAAGAGAACAAAGGAAAGGATCATAGAATGCTTACATCGCCGAAGGAGGCCATTCAGCCCATTGTGTTTGTGTTGGCTCTCCAAGGAAGAAAAATATTTTACAATTTTAACTTTGAAGGAGTGAGAATTCAAAATGTTTAATATCAGACCAGAGAAATTGATTGGTGCTGCATTAACAATTATCACATAAATAGGTGCTTATGCTATTAATTCCCAGACTTGGCTTCTTGTGGGAGTTTAGTGGGCAATTAGTGTGCAAATCCAGCAAAGTTCTTAGATAATGGTGAGGCTGATTGTCAGTGCTATTTGTACAAAACAAATGATTGGATGGCATACCAGAAAGTTCTGGAGCTTTGCAATTTATGGCGTATCTTAATCCGCTGAATTTGCTGACCGACTTGCACATTAATAATGTCTGCGGCTAGCATGCTGTTATTTTACGGCTAGATCTGACCCAATATCAATTTAGGTGCCAAAGTCAGCTGTGTATTAACATAGAGAGTCTTAGAATGGTTATGTATGGTATGTTGCCAAATTCAGTTAAGTGTGGAGTTCTATTTAATGAGAGACAAGCAAAACTGACTCTATACACTGAAAGTGAACATGATGTGATATTTGAATATCAAAATTTCTGTTCACGCGTCATCCCTTTTTCTCGCTAACCTTAAACAATACCTTGATTTTAAAATTTTCTTCCTTCTTTTCAAATCCCTTGCTCTTCCCTATCTCTGTAATTTGAAGTCGGCCAGCCATCTAATATCTGCGCTATAATAATGGCTTCTTGAACACCCCCATTTTAATTGCTTTGTTACTTCACCTGCCAAGGCCTTAGGCTCTGGAATTCCCTCCCTAAATCTCTTTGCCTCTCTACCCCTCTTTCCTCCTTTATGACCCTTTAAACCTACCTCTTTGACTAAACATTTGGCCATTTAGTTTAGTTTAGTTTAGAGATACAGCACTGAAACAGGCCCTTCGGCCCACCGAGTCTGTGCCGACCATCAACCACCCATTTATACTAATCCTACACTAATCCCATATTCCGACCACATCCCCACCTGTTGCTATATTTCCCTACCACCTACCTATACTAGGGGCAATTTATAATGGCCAATTTACCTACCAACCTGCAAGTCTTTTGGCTTGTGGGAGGAAACCGGAGCACCCGGAGAAAACCCACGCAGACACAGGGAGAACTTGCAAACTCCACACAGGCAGTACCCAGAATTGAACCCGGGTCGCTGGAGCTGTGAGGCTGCGGTGCTAACCACTGCGCCGCCCCTAGATCTACCCAGAGATCTATTTGTGTGGCTCAGCATGAAATTTTGTTTCTATAACACTCCTGTGAAGTACCTTGGGATGTTTTGTTCTGTTAAAGGTGATATATAAATACAAGTTACGGTGAAGCTAAACGAAATTGGGAGGGCCTATATAGTACAGAAGCAAAATACTACAGATGCTGGAAATCTCAAATAAGAACAGAAAATGCTGGAAATACTCACCAGATGTGGCGGCATCGGTGGAGAGAGCAACAGAGTTAACGTTTCATGTCAATGATCCTTCATAACTGGAAAAAATTAGAAATGTAAAAAATTATAAATAGGTCAAATGGGGGAGGATGGAAAAAGAACAAAAGGGAAGGTCTGTGGTAGGACTTCAGATGGGAGACATTAAATGGCAAACAAAAATGACATTAAATGGTATTGGTGGGGCAAAGTCAAAGGAAGTAATAATGGAACATGTAAATCGACAAAAGATGTGTCCAGAGGAGGCATGAATGGCAGAATAATGAACAGCTGCTGTCTGATAGTAAAACATGCAAAGAAAAGGAAACAAAATGGGAGCAGAGATTATGGTCTGAGATTGTTGAACCCTGAGTCTGGAAGGTTGTAAAGTGCCTAATCCAAAGATGAGGGGCTGTTCCTTGAGCTTGTGTTGAGCTTCATTGGAACACTGCAGTAGGCCAAGGACAGAGATGTCAGCCTGTGAGCAAGGTGAAGAATTAAAATGGGCAGGCCACCGGAAGCTCAGGGTCATGCCTGTGAACTGAATGGAGGTGTTCTGCAAAGCAATCACGCAAGCTTTTCGGAACACCTCCATTTAATCCACAGGCATGATCCTGAGCGATCATCCAATCTGCAGTTGGTCTTTCCAGTGTAGAGCAGGCTGCATTGTGAGCAGCAAATACAGTATACTAAATTAAAAGAAGTCTGTGTAAATCGCTGTTTCACCTGGAAGGAGTGTATGGAGCCTTGGATGGTGAGGAGAGAGGCGGTAAAAGGGCAGGTGTTGTGTCTCCTACGTTTGCATGGAAAATTGAGGTGGAAAGGGGACGGAGTGATGGAGGACTGGACCAGGGTGTTGCAGAGGAAATGATCCCTTCGGAGTGCTGAAAGGAAAGGGGAGGAGGAAGATGTGTTTGGTGGCATCATGCTGGAGGTGGAGGAGATGGCGAAGGCTGCTCAGTTGAATATGGAGGCTGGTGGGGTGGAAGATAAGGATAACAGAACCCTATCGTCATCCTTGGAGGGAGGGAAAGGGGTGAGAGCTAGCTGAAGTGTGCGAAATGGGTTGGATGGACACAGTTGAGGGCCCTGTTAACCAAGGTGGGGGAGAATTCTCAGTTGAGGAAAAAGGAAGACCTATCGGAAGCACTGGTGTGGAAATATGCATCGTCAGAACAGATGCAATGAAGATGGAGAAACCAGGAGAATGGAATGGAATCCCGCATGGTGTTCTTCCATTGTTTCTTTTGAAAACTGGAGGACTGATGTTGTAAAATTGGCTGGGAACAGTACTATATCCACCTTTTGGAGCCATCGCTGGAAGCTGAATATTGTACTTGTTTTGATCTGAATAGACTGGATCATGAAGATTAAAAAAAAAAAATCTATGGTTAAGCTTGGCTATAAAGTGCTATGGGTGGGGGATGTGTTTCTTTTTCTTTTTTCTTTTGGGCCTCCTTATCTCGAGAGACAATGGATACGCGCCTGGAGGTGATCAGTGGTTTGTGAAGCAGCGCCTGGAGTGGCTATAAAGGCCAATTCTGGAGTGACAGGCTCTTCCACAGGTGCTGCAGAGAAATTTGTTTGTTGGGGCTGTTGCACAGTTGGCTCTCCCCTTGCGCCTCTGTCTTTTTTCCTGCCAACTACTAAGTCTCTTCGACTCGCCACAATTTAGCCCTGTCTTTATGGCTGCCCGCCAGCTCTGGCGAATGCTGGCAACTGACTCCCACGACTTGTGATCAATGTCACACGATTTCATGTCGCGTTTGCAGACGTCTTTATAACGGAGACATGGACGGCCGGTGGGTCTGATACCAGTGGCGAGCTCGCTGTACAATGTGTCTTTGGGGATCCTGCCATCTTCCATGCGGCTCACATGGCCAAGCCATCTCAAGCGCCGCTGACTCAGTAGTGTGTATAAGCTGGGGGTGTTGGCCGCTTCAAGGACTTCTGTGTTGGAGATATAGTCCTGCCACCTGATACCAAGTATTCTCCGAAGGCAGCGAAGATGGAATGAATTGAGACGTCGCTCTTGGCTGGCATACGTTGTCCAGGCCTCGCTGCCGTAGAGCAAGGTACTGAGGACACAGGCCTGATACACTCGGACTTTTGTGTTCCGTGTCAGTGCGCCATTTTCCCACACTCTCTTGGCCAGTCTGGACATAGCAGTGGAAGCCTTACCCATGCGCTTGTTGATTTCTGCATCTAGAGACAGGTTACTGGTGATAGTTGAGCCTAGGTAGGTGAACCACCTGAACCACTTCCAGAGCGTGGTCGCCAATATTGATGGATGGAGCATTTCTGACATCCTGCCCCATGATGTTCGTTTTCTTGAGGCTGATGGTTAGGCCAAATTCATTGCAGGCAGACGCAAACCTGTCGATGAGACTCTGCAGGCATTCTTCAGTGTGAGATGTTAAAGCAGCATCGTCAGCAAAGAGGAGTTCTCTGATGAGGACTTTCCGTACTTTGGACTTCGCTCTTAGACGGGCAAGGTTGAACAACCTGCCCCCTGATCTTGTGTGGAGGAAAATTCCTTCTTCAGAGGATTTGAACGCATGTGAAAGCAGCAGGGAGAAGAAAATCCCAAAAAGTGTGGGTGCGAGAACACAGCCCTGTTTCACACCACTCAGGATAGGAAAGGGCTCTGATGAGCCACCATGTTGAATTGTGCCTTTCATATTGTCATGGAATGAGGTGATGATACTTAGTAGCTTTGGTGGACATCCGATCTTTTCTAGTAGTCTGAAGAGACCACGTCTGCTGACGAGGTCAAAGGCTTTGGTGAGATCAATGAAAGCAATGTAGAGGGGCATCTGTTGTTCACGGCATTTCTCCTGTATCTGACGAAGGGAGAACAGCATGTCAATAGTCGATCTCTCTGCACGAAAGCCACACTGTGCCTCAGGGTAGACGCGCTCGGCCAGCTTCTGGAGCCTGTTCAGAGCGACTCGAGCAAAGACTTTCCCCACTATGCTGAGCAGGGAGATTCCACGGTAGTTGTTGCAGTCACCGCGGTCACCTTTGTTTTTATAGAGGGTGATGATGTTGGCATCGCGCATGTCCTGAGGTACTGCTCCCTCGTCCCAGCACAGGCATAGCAGTTCATGTAGTGCTGAGAGTATAGCAGGCTTGGCACTTTTGATTATTTCAGGGGTAATGCTGTCCTTCCCAGGGGCTTTTCCGCTGGCTAGGGAATCAATGGCATCACTGAGTTCCGATTTGGTTGGCTGTATGTCCAGCTCATCCATGACTGGTAGAGGCTGGGCTGCATTGAGGGCAGTCTCAGTGACAGCATTCTCCCTGGAGTACAGTTCTAGGTAGTGCTCAACCCAGCGGTCCATCTGTTTGCGTTGGTCAGTGATTATGTCCCCCGATTTAGATTTGAGGGGGGTGATCTTCTTGATGGTTGGCCCAAGAGCTCTCTTCATGCCATCATACATTCCTCTGATGTTTCCGGTGTCTGAGGCCAGCTGAATATGACTGCATAGGTGTTGCCAGTAGTCGTTTGCGCAACGCCTAGCTGTTCTTTGTGCAGTACTTCTGGCTGCTTTAAGTGCTGCGGATGTTAAATCGCTGGGGGCTTTCTTGTAGTTCAAAAGTGCAATGCGCTTAGCGGCTATGACAGGTTCCAGCTCTTCATTATGAGATTGAAACCAGTCTGCATTTCTCTTCGCACTTTTGCCGTAGGTGGTCAAAGCTGACTCATAGATGGCGTCTCTGATGTGGGCCCACTTGGTCTCAGCATCCCCTGTGGGAGTGTTTTGAAGGGCTGTTACAAGTGAATTTAGAAATTTTTGTAACAGCTGTGGGTGAGAAATTCTGCTCGTGTTGATGCGCGGGTGGCCCTTCTGCTTGGAATGATGCAACTTCTTTGGTCTGAGGCTAACCTTGCTGCACACCAGGGAGTGGTCGGTGTCGCAGTCCGCACTGTGGAAGCTGCGTGTGATTTGAACACTGTTTAAGGCGGCTCGCCTTGTGACAATGAGGTCTAGCTGGTGCCAACGACGTGATCTTGGGTGCCTCCATGAAACCTGGTGACAGGGTTTAGTGTGAAAGAACGAGTTGGTGATGCAGAGGTTATGATAGGTACACAACTCAAGCAGTCTCTGCCCGTTCTCATTCATCCTTCCAACGCCATAGCGCCCAAGGCAGGAGGGCCATGAGTCATGGTCGGCCCCAACCCTGGCATTAAAGTCCCCCAGCAGGAATAGGTGTTCGGTGTTGGGGATGCTGCTAATGATGTTATGGAGTTGTTCATAGAACTGGTCTTTAGCTTCAGGTGCGGAGCAGAGTGTTGGAGCATAGATGCTGAGTAGGTGTACTGGACCAGAGGTGGTGAGCAGTCGGATGGACAGTATGCGTTCCGAGCCATTTGAGGGAGGCTCTATCATGCTGAGCAAGGAGTTTCTGATGGCGAAGCCCACTCCATGCTGTCTTGGTTCTTCAGGATCCCTGCCCTGCCAGAAGAAGGTGTAGTCTTGCTCTGCTAGAGAGCCACTCGCGGGGAGGCGAGTCTCCTGAAGTGCTGCAATGTCCACATTGAATCTACTGAGCTCGTTGTTAATGATGGCGGTCTTCCGAGAATCGTTGATTTGTGTAAGGTCTTCCGACAGGCCAGGACACATAGTTCTGACGTTCCAGCTTGCAAAGCGAAGGGCTGGTACCTTCTTTCCTTTTTTCATGTTGTTTGGTGCGGTGTATCAGTCCACCTTTCGGGCAATGACCCTGAGCTCCAAGCACCCATTGAAGCAGGCAGACTGTGGCGGGACAGAACCTTATTGACCGGGGGCTGCCCGGTTTGAGGCGGGCGGTAGCTGTCCAGTGAGGTGCAATGACCTCTCCCACCGACAAAGGCAACCCGTGGCGCCCAGTTTCTACGCCAATTTATCTGGACTTATAACCCGTAACTGCTGCCTTCCGTGTTGTTTTAGTCACTGTGAGGCAACTATGGAGTGACCTCTCCATGGCGCATGCCTGGGCAAATTTATGGAGGTTGAGAGTTGCCCAGTCGTCAAAACCCCCCTCTCGGCCTTTCTGGTGGGGTCCAAAGGAGTGCAGGACACGACGTTTGGCACCAGTATGGCTGCAGGAACTGCCGGAAACATGCCAAAGGTGACACATGACCGCCTACGGGGTTCCGCTCCGGATTTTCTGTTAGGGTTTACTCCCTTAGCCTTGGTCTCTCCCGAGACGCCCACAAGGCAGTGGGGTTGTTGGGGCCCCTACACAGGTGTAGGATGGTGCCGGTGGGAGGAGGGGATGCAAGGGGGAGGGGTAGAGGGAGGGGGTGGGGGGGGGTGCAGGGGAAGGGGGTGCGGGGTGAAGATGGTGCGAGGGGGGGGCGGGCTGGGACGGAGTTGTGAGGGGGTGAACTGAGAGGGTGGAGCAGGGAAGGGGACGGGGGTGGGGGGGGGTGGAAGGGGGGTAAAGAGGGGGGGAGGGGGGGTGGAATCTGGTGCAGGTAATAAGCCATTTCCTCAGTGCCCACCATCGACGTCCGGAAAGCTCATCCACATCCTTCGGGAGGTGAAGCATCATTTGGCAGACTTAGAGGTGATTACATTTGCTAAGGGTTTTTTTTTTTGCAGTGGTTTAAATAAAGGCATGCAGCATTGCCGACAGTGCGCTGCAGATGCTCTCCGAGCCATCTCCCACGGGCGCTTTGAAGTTGCGGCCGGGGGGGCCGTTCGTGGATGTTTTGGGTGTTCGGGGCACCTTTTCACAGGACTTCTCTCGGGTCCCGCAGCTCCTTCTTCACCTCAATGGACTTACCGCATGCCGTGGCTGCAGACACTCTGGACTGTGAAGACAGCAGGATCGGAGATTAAAGTATCGACAGCTGTGCTCGTCAGTTTCATCCGGATCATGGGGGATGTGTATGTGTGATGTATATACATATTTGTTTCTACTGGTGGAGGTTGGAGTATGACTGAGTAAGTCTTGTTACAATTGCACAGGGCATTGTTGAAACCAAACTGAAGTATTGTGCAGTTTTCGTCTCCTTATCTGAAGAAGCATTGTTCTTTTTTTTTGGAGGCAGTAGAGCAAAGGTTCACTAGATCTAGTGAACCTTGCCTAATTGCCCTTGAGAAGGTGGTGGTGGTGAGCTGTCTTGGACTGCTGCAGTCCATGGGGTGTAGATACACCAATGGTGCTGTTGGGGAGTTCCAGGATTTTGACCCAGCGACAGTGAAGGAATGGTGATATAGTTCCAAGTCTAGATGGTGTGTGGCTTGGAAGGGAACTTGCAGAGTATGAAAATTGGGAAGGGCTTACCAGGGTAAGCCTTTTTTTTTATCTTTCTCCATCTTCAATCTGCACATATTTTATGATTGGTTCATCATGGAAAAATCAGTGAGAGTTTCCCTTTGGTTGTATCTTAACTAAACTGACTTACCCTATGTCTACATCTACAGACCATTCTTCAGTTCAATACACATTTTCGCCCACACACAGTTTTACCCCCCTACAGTTGCTGTCCCTGTAGGAAAGGTTCTCAAAATATTTTATGCCTTGAATTGCCATTTTCACCTTATGAAATTGTCAGTGGAGCAGTTTTGCTTCTGTCCCAGTATATGCTGAAACTTGGATTCATGTTCTACACTTCCGGGTATGAGTTTTTTTTCACTTGAAGATGGGACAGTTTTGTTTTGCTTACTTTCAGTGCGGCGTCAGAGTTGAAATAGCAGTCTTAATCTATATTTTTTAAAAATCCATGATCTCTGGTTCACTGTTTGCATTTCCTGGGATGAGAAGATTGTCCTATGAGGAGAATGAGGATATCTCCTATGATGAGTAGTTGAGTGGACTAGGCCTATATTTTTGGAGTTTGGAAGAGTGAGAGATAATCTCATTGAGAACATGTAAGATTCTGAAGGGGTTTGATAGGGTCGATGGTGAGAGGCTGTTTCCCCTGTCTGGAGAGTCTCGAACTGGGCACAGTCCCAGGGTTGATCATTTAAGACTTGAGATGCGAATGAACTTCTTCACTCAGTGGGTTATGAATCTTTAAAATTCTCTGCCTTAGAGGGCCGTAGATGCTTAGTCCTTGAATATATTCAAGGCTGAGATCGATATATTTTTGGACTCTGGAATCAAGGGATATGGGAATTGGATGGGAAAGTGGAACTGATGTCTGGGATCAGCCGTGATCTTACTAAATGTTGGAGCAGGCTCGAGGGGCCATATGGCCTACCCCTCCTGTTTCCACATTTTTACCTACTAGCAAGATTAGCTGGTACTGCATGCTGAACTATCAGCTCCCAGATTACTATGAATTTATCCATAACTAGCTGCTGGAATGAGAACAGACCCCCAGAAGGACCTTTTTAGAAGACTGTGCTCTTTTATACAAGATATTTAATTTCTGTTGAGATTAAGTTGATTGCTATAGGAACCTCTACTACCCTTTGCCCCACCCCAACATTCACGAGCCAAGGAGGTGACTGTTAACGAGGAACATGCTTCACTAGGGAACAGATGCTATTGATGACTTCCATTATGCTGAGCCCAGTACAATATCCACATCATAATAAAAGCAAAATACTGCGGATGCTGGAACTCTGAAATAAAAACAAGAAATGCTGGAATCACTCAGCAGGTGTGGCAGCATCTGTGGAAAGAGAAGCAGAGTTAACATTTCGGGTCAGTGACCCTTCTTCTGAAGCACCCGGAGGAAACCCACGCAGACACAGGGAGAACTTGCAAACTCCACACAGGCAGTACCCAGAATTGAACCCGGGTCGCTGGAGCTGTGAGGCTGCGGTGCTAACCACTGCGCCACTGTGCCGCCCAAAGAAGAAATTTGTTTGAAGAAATTAGTAGATTGATAGAACTTATGTTTGTATAGAGCCTTACATAACCTTAGGACCCCCCCAAAGCACTTTACAGCTAATGAAGTACATTTAAAGTGTAGTCAGGAGATGGGTTTCCTGGATAAGATGATCTCTGAGAGGCCATAAATGGAGATATGAAAAAGCTAGAGAAAGGTGCAGGATCAGTGCTAGGCCTGGGGTGTGTGGGGTGGGGGGATGTCAAGTGATCAGAATGGGAGAAAATTAATGGAGACAGTGTCCTCAAAGGTGGAGGTGAGGGAGAGATTTAGAAGATTGACAGCTGCAGAAGTATCCTGATGAATGAACAGCCAAAGATTAGGTACATGGAAGCAGAGTTGTATATGCTCTACTTCAGAAGAAACTCATTGTTGTATCCAATTATTTGATTTTGTATCACATTAGCAATTACATGATTCATGGATTTGAATCACTTAGAACGGAGTGCAACCAAAGTTCACCAGACTAATCCCTGGCATGGCGGGTTGTCTTATGAGGAGAGATTGCAGAAACTGGGCCTGTATTCTCTAGAGTCTCGAATAAAGAGAGATGATCTCATTGAAACATACAAAATTCTTACAGGGCGTGACAGGGTAGTTGTGGATAGGATGTTTCCTCTGGCTAGTGAGTCTAGAACTAGGAGACAGTCTCCGAATAAGGGGCAGGCCATTTAAGACTGAGATGAGGAGGAATTTCTTTACTCAGAGGGTGGTGAATCTGTGGGATTCTCTGCCCAGAGGGCTGTGGAAGCTCAATCATTAAGCATGTTCAAGACAGAAATCAATGGATTTTTAAATACTAACAACATCAAGGGGTATGGGGATAGTGGGGAAAGATGGCGTAGAGGTAGATGATCAGCCATGATCTGTTTGGTAGAGCAGGCTCGACGGGTCGAATGGCCTCCTCCTGCTCCTATTTCCTGTGATCCCATGAACTCGCAAATCTTGATTGCTGTAATCTTGTACATTATTTTCAAATACGCTTATAAATTTATATTTTCTAATTTTTTTAATAGGTGATAAATGACTGATGTAAAGTAAAAGCTGAAGGAAGTGGCAGTAACAACATGAAGTTGTATGTATTTCTAGTTAACACTGGAACTACCCTTACATTTGACACAGAACTTGCTGTACAAACGTAAGTATATACTTCAGAATTTTGCCAACATCTGCAGATCCCAAAGACTTAATGCCGAAAACAGTTCAGAATGTTTGCTGTAATATTGATGTCTGTCTGCATTGTCTCTGACCTGTACAGTACATCCTTTATACTCACTACTGCATAAGTACACTTGTGCATCTTCAAAAACATAATTAGCCTTTTCTGCATTCTTTTATGGCATAGGTGTTTGCTAAATGTATGCATTAAATTTGTTTATTAAATATTAAAAGCAGCAAAACACTTCATGCATAGCAATGAACCAAAATATACACAAATGAATTTGCATTCAGTGGTGCTTGGGAGGTTTTTTTAATTTGTTCGTGGGATGTGGGCATCGCTGGCTAGGCAAGCATTTATTGCTCATCCCTAATTGCCCTTGAGAAGGTGGTGGTGAGCTGCTTTGAACCACTGCAGTCCATGGGGTGTAGATACACCAACGATGCTGTTAGGGAGTTCCAGGATTTTGACCCAGCGACAGTGAAGGAACTGCAATATAGTTCAAAGTCTAGATGGTGTGTGGCTTGGAAGGGAACTTGCAGAGTATGAAAATTGGGAAGGGCTTACCAGGGTAAGTGTTCCTTTTTTATCGTTCTCATTCTTCAATCTGCACGTATTTTATGATTGTTTTTTCCGTGACGAACCAATGAGACAGTTTCCCTTTGATGGTTGTATCTTAACTAAACTGACTTACCCTATGTTTATACCCACAAGGAAGACCTGTCTACAGACCATTCTTCAGTTCATTACACCTTTTCCCCCCCGCGCACGCACACATACACACACACACTTTTACAGCCTTACTGTTCCTGTCCCTGTAGGAAAGGTTCTCCAGATTTTCTGCCTTGAATTGCTATTTTCACTGTATGAAATTGTGCCAGTGGAGCAGTTTGTTTTTGCTTCTGTTCCAGTATACGCCATAACTTGGATTCATGATTTGCTGAAGTGATTTATGACTTTTAACCCTTATAGGGACTAAACCAAATCAGGCGTACATCCCCATGAATCTTGTTTTAGTTAAGTTCAAACCAGACAAATTCTTTATAGACACTTATTTGGGTCCAAAGAACTTAACTAGTTTTCCCTCAAAGAAAGGAAACCAACAGAATATTACCATCTTTCAGATGGTCTATTTTTTAATAATTATGGCTAAGTCATAAATATCCCAGATATTATAAGGGTCTGGGAAACTCTCTTCAATACGTATCTCTCCACTTAGAGAGGGGGGTTCTTGTAGTTGTATGCAGAATACTACATGAGACGATTTATTAACTTTCATATATTTAATTACGAATTGAACATGCAATACACTTTTAAGTAGATAAGTATATTACAATATCAAGTATTACTAAGCGACGTAACACATAATCTTATTTCTAAAATGGAATCCAAAAGTTTAACCGTGCTAATGTTAACAGCAAAATATCTTAGAATATCCATCAAAATTTAAAGTAAACTTTTACTTTAAATTTCCCAAGTAAGCCATAGGGTGAGAAATATTGATGAGGCATTCAACACTTCTAGTTATTTGCTTCAAAACCCCTCATGTTTATACTGTTTATAAGGTATCATTTGACCTTTCAGCATATAGGTATTACCTTTGTGTGTTTTTTCTGCTTTTGATATCTATATATGGCAATATCATTAGCTGCTATTCCTACTTAACCTATTTTTTCTGGAAATACCCTTCTCTTGAAGTTGAATGTTTTTATCTGGTTAAAATGTTTATAATTGGCTTTACTTGACATCTGTTTTTGTAAGCATTTTTCTAATTTATTATCTATAAGTCTTTATATGGTAGCTTTGACTCACAAAGAGAGTTCATCTGTCTACTTTTACCAACACCATCAATTAATTACATTTTTGGCTACCTTAATAAAATTTATGACTACCTCTTACTGATGTCACACAGGATGTTTCAATGTGTGTTGCTCTTCCAATTCCCTGGCAACAGAAACACTGAGATGGATTTTCCAACCTAGAAGGTGTTTCTGGTTCACATTCTATTTTAACAAGAACCTTGACATTTTTAACACTACCTTCTTAAAGGGGAATTTCAGTGAGTCTTAAAAACTGACCATTTATTTAATCTTTAATTCTATAAGGTATAATATATTAATTATATCTAAATTCTACTTCTTCTTCTTTGGCCTCCTTATCTCGAGAGACAATGGATAAGCGCCTGGAGGTGGTCAGTGGTTTGTGAAGCACTGCCTGGAGTGGCTATAAAGGCCAATTCTAGAGTGACAGGCTCTTCCACAGGTGCTGCAGAGAAATTTGTTTGTCGGGGCTGTTGCACAGTTGGCTCTCCCCTTGCGCCTCTGTCTTTTTTCCTGCCAACTACTAAGTCTCTTCGACTCGCCACATTTTAGCCCTGTCTTTATGGCTGCCCGCAAGCTCTGGCGAACGCTGGCAACTGACTCTAAATTCTACTTAATTAAGCCTATTGTACCTATGATTCATCACACTGCACTTCCTGGTATGAGTTTTTTTTTCTTGACGATAGGGCAGTTTTGTTTTGCTTACTTTCAGTGCAGCATCAGAGTTGGAACAGGACTCCTAATCTATATTTTTAAAAATCCATGAGCTGTGGTTCACTGTTTGCATTTTGACATTTGAGGATTGAAGGATGTTTCTGGTTTAAGTCATTCTTCTGACACTTTCTGAACCATAAATATGGGCAGAGAATGAGGATACACTGCATCTGGCACTTGTACCTCAAAGATAGCATGGAAAAATGTCTCCGGTTTTACTTTTGTCAGGATGATCCAACTCCGATGGAGATTAGCACTTAAAATACTGGTGAATTTTGCAAACTTTCTTAGATACATCACTGGTGCTGTTAAAATGATTAATTACTTCCTTCTCTGTGTAAGCAGAACCTGTGCTATAAGCTGCTTTTGTACAAAATAATCTTTTTTTTTTGACTAACTTTTGAATTGTGTAAATTGCCATGATTGATTTGGGCTTTTCCCAACGCACTTGCACTTATAGTTACAAAATTTCAAATCTGTGAAATCTGCCTTTTTGCCTCCGTCATGATCTGGAATAATGTTTTGTCGGCTCCGTTGTAGCATCAGAAGCGAACGTAATATCTGTAATCCAGTGTGCATCATGAAATAAACTGGGTATTTTTGATGGATTATGTCTGAATGATCTAATTTGGGAGTTCCTGCCATTATTGATGCTGGTAAAAGCACCACACTTAAATTTGTCATGAATTCAACATGAGACTGTCTGCCTTTCCCTCTCTTTTCTCCCCCAGCTGATGATTGTATAATTTCTTTGCAGTTGAAATAAATTGTTTCCTTTCAATCTCTGTACACATAAAATACCCATATCATTTCACATCACAGAACTTTTAATATTTATTTTCCATCAGCTTTCCCTGGTGCTGAAGTTACTATTAACTGGTTGCATGGCCAAACATGTAGCAATCCTTTGCACAAAATTATTAAGTCTATACTTAAGTCATAAAAATTAATTATGAACAAGTTTTTTTTTGTCTGATCTCATATTAAGTATATGTAAAATCGATGTGTATATTACATAAATTGCAATTCATGGAATTTAAAAAACATAATTACTATTTAGTTTAGTCGCATGGAGTAGTTTAATAAGAATTGAGATTTTTAACTTTATTCTTTAGTTAAATGTCCTAAATATGTAACTTCAGTGTTGCAGACCTTAAACATGCCATCCAAGCTAAATATAAGATTGCGACTCAGCATCAAGTGTTGGTCGTCAATGGAGGAGAATGCATGGTTGCAGACAGGCGTGTTTGTAGTTACAGCGCTGGGACGGTGAGTGACCATTAAATATGAACAAATTAGTTCTTGTTTTTAAGCATGCTGCATTAAGAACTCTGGTGCTGCATTACATTGGGCAAACAAAATGTTGCATTTAGATATAGATGAAAGGTAGAAAATAACTAATTTATTTCATAATTACGATAATTGCTAAACAACTTTGTTATTTATATGATGCATTTCAATTTTTAATTTGCCAATGGAGTTTTAGTTCAGTATATTTTTTCCTCTTGTGTACAGTGGAATAGGGCTATCATCTCTAGAATACTGCAGTATGTTATCCCTAATTTTTATCCATTGGCAAATAAACACTATACTATTTTAACTAACATCATGTCTATGCTGTTACTTGAGAATTTCAAAGTTGCTGCCTCTGGTTAAAGCACTAGTGCAGAGTCCAAATGAAACCATCTATATAGCGGAGTGAGAAAAGTTTAGTCGACTGCACAGGTCACCGATTATGTAATGCGACTGTGTTCTTGGACAGTTTTGCATTGTGGTAAATTCAGTGAATATTATCTATCTGGATATTAATAAGCTGTTTAAAATTTCATGATTTGAAACTTGTAAGAAGTTAAAGATCATGGAATTGATGGCTAATTGGGTTGAAAACTAGGTTAGCAGTGCACAACAGACCCCATATGTGACTAATGGAAAAGTATAAGAGACTGGCTTTCAGAGATGTGTGGCAAAGTAGATGGATTAAGTAGTGGCAGATAAACTTCAGCAGAGATTAAAGGCTACGAAAATTGGAACAGCAAGCATGAAATTTGTTGTTAAATGATTTGGAGTGATTTTATATTAAATGAATACCTTTAGTACATAATTATCAGTAAGATGGGTCAAGTATGTAATGCATCTTGATATTGCTTTGAAACAAGTTGTGCTAACTAAGTATGGGCAATTGGCGAGGTGACATTTGGAATAACTTGTGCATTTTTGCCTAGCCAAACTTTAGGAGGCTCTTGGTGCATTGGAGAGAATTCAGAGTAAAGTGACCAAGATTGTTTGCAGCTACTTAGATCTGAAAATTTGAGAGATTTGCTGGAATTATCTATCTTTGTCTAGAGAGAGACTGATTGAAACAGAAGGGATGAGAGGGAGGCATAACTTAATTGCTAAAAAGTTAACTTGAATTGCGAGTACAAAATTAGAGGACATATGCATGAAAATGAATTGGCCTTCAGCAAGATTCGGAATTAGGAAGATTTGTATGTTTCGTCTTCTCCAACCACTGCTCCCCTTCCCCACCCTCTCCATACTGTAAAATTTCAGCAAAGACTCTCATCAAGAAAAAAAATGCTGTGTTAACTCTTAGAAAGTTGGATAAATATCTTTTGGGAAACCTATTAAGTGTATCAGGATAGGTACAAATGGAGATGATCTGTCTGCTTGGAACAAAGTAATTACTGTAACCATGGAATTGTCATACCCAGGAGGTAATCGATTCAGAATGTATCATGTAGAATGCAAGATTAGCACTTTTCTAAGTGACCAAATAAAAACACCAGTATTTCAATTTATCCATAATTTAACCAGATATATTCAGACTTTAATATCGATTGCCTATGACTTACTCATGCCTTCTCATTTTGAATTACAACTAGTTTTTAGCACCGTACATATGGATTGCAGTCCATGCATTAATTTTAAGTGTATGCCTATTTGTATACTCATTTTGATAGCGCAATCATTAAAGATATGATCAGGTATATAAGTTTCTATTGTTGGCATACTTTGAAACTTAACAGGGTGTTCCACTAAGTTTCTGTAACGGAGCTGTTACTCATTCCTGTCCTTTAGGAAGGCACTTTGAAATTTAACCTTAACTCCTTTTTTTCATTTTTTAAATCACAGGATACAAATCCCATATTTCTATACAACAAAGAGATGATTCTGTGTGACCGCGCACCAACTATACCTAAGACGACATTTTCTGCAGAAAATGAGATGGGGCTGAAGGTAGAGGAGTCCCTTATGATGCCGGCCGTATTTCACACAGTTGCCTCTAGAACTCAACTTGCTGTGGTAAGGTTAATAAATATCAATGGATGTATTTTGTCTGTATTTAACACAGTTACTGAAAGTTATTGAAATATTTTCTCGAGTTAATGTAAAGTGTTGTCATGGAGTACAAATGGTACTCTAAATGATTCTAGCATTATTGATCAATCAGCATATTTTTGATCGACAGAAGTGACACTCAAAGTAGAAAGATGTTTGGTTTGTCATTACTGTACTAGAGATTTTATTTTTCTCAACTTTTGTTAGATTGTAGTACTCAAAAGCTTTAATGCATGAGGATGATCCTTTTTGTTGTAGGATTTTAGTTAGGTATTCTACAGTTTTATGCTGTTGGGGTGAAATTTTATAAATAAAGTTGATGGAGAGATTCCTTGCTACCTTTTATCCTCTTTCTGAATGGCGAATACCTTGTAGTTCTAGAATGCAGGTGGAAATGTCAAATAAGTACTCGCTGTGGAGGTTGATTACTTGTTTGTACTGTTCAAAAATTGTAATGAAATGTTCTTTATTACTATTTGGCAATTTATCTATCTGTTTTATTGCATGAAGATATTCTTTGGGGGCCTTTTTGCACCACCCTTTCTATTGTGTTTTAACTTATTCTAATGGAGACATGACGTATACTACTTTAAACTTTCCACTTTCTTCCTTAAAAGCAGCCTTTAGTTAAGAGCAAAATTGCCACAAACAGAAAGTGTCAACATTTAAGAATAGATTTCAGAACAGAGCTAATCGATCCCATAACCAACGGATCAGATCTAAGCTCTGCAGGCCTGCCACATCTGCTGTGAATGGTGGTGGACAATTAAACAACTAACTGGAGGAGGTGGCTCCACAAATATCCCCATCCTCAATGATGGGAGAGCCCAGCACATCAGTGCGAAAGATAAGGCTGAAGCATTTGCAGCGATCTTCAGCCAGAAGTGCCGAGTTGATGATCCATCTCGGCCTGTTCCTGAAGTCCCATCACAGATGCCAGACTTCAGCCAATTCGATGCACTCCGCGTGATATCAAGAAATGACTGAAGGCACTGGATACTGCAAAGGCTATGGGCCCTGACAATATTCCGGCAATAGTACTGAAGACCTGTGCTCCAGAACTTGCCGCGCCCCTAGCCAAGCTGTTCCAGCACAAATACAACACTGGCATCTACCCTGCAATGTGGAAAATTGCCCAGGTATGTCCTGTACACAAAAAGCAGAACAAGTCCAACCCGGCCAATTACCACCCCATCAGCCAACTCTCAATCATCAGTCAAGTGATGGAAGGTGTCATCAACAGTGCCATCAAGCACTGCTTAGCGATAACATGCTCAGTGACGCTCAGTTTGGGTTCCGCCAGGGCCACCCAGCTCCTGACCTCATTACAGCCTTGGTTCAAACATGGACAAAAGAGCTGAACTCAAGAGGTGAGGTGAGAGTGACTGCCCTTGACATCAAGGCAGCATTTGACCGAGTATGGCATCAAGGAGCCCTAGCAAAACTGAGGTCAATGGGAATCAGGGGGAAAACCCTCTGCTGGCTGGAGTCGTACCTAGTGCAAAGGAAGATGGTTGTGGTTGTTGGAGGTCAATCATCTGAGCTCCAGGACATCACTGCAGGAGTTCCTCAGGGTAGTGTCCTGGGCCTAACCATCTTCAGCTGCTTCGTCAATGACCTTCCTTCAATCATAAGGTCAGAAGTGGGGATGTTCGCTGATGATTGCACAATGTTCAGCACCATTCGTGACTCCTCAGATACTGAAGCAGTCTGTGTGGAAATGCAGCAAGACCTGGACAATACCCAGGCTTGGGCTGATAAGTGGCAAGTAACATTCGCGCCACACAAGTGCCAGGCAATGACCATCTCCAACAAGAGAGAATCTAACCATCTCTGCTTGACATTCAATGGCATTACCATCCCCCACTATCAACATCCTAGGGGCTACCATTGACCAGAAACTGAACTGCAGTAGCCATATAAATACCATGGCTACAAGAGCAGGTCAGGGGCTAGGAATCCTGAGGCGAGTAGCTCACCT
Organism: Heterodontus francisci; assembly: GCF_036365525.1. Taxonomy (NCBI): domain Eukaryota; kingdom Metazoa; phylum Chordata; class Chondrichthyes; order Heterodontiformes; family Heterodontidae; genus Heterodontus; species Heterodontus francisci. Next base: position 100,488,784 of record NC_090375.1, on the reverse strand, counting down.
CCTGACTCCCCAAAGCCTGTCCACCATCTACAAGGCACAAGTCAGGAGTGTGATGGAATACTGTACACTTGCCTGGATGGGTGCAGCTCCAACAACACTCAAGAAGCTCGACACTATCCAGGACAAAGCAGCCCGCTTGATTGGCACCCTATCTACAAACATTCACTCCCTCCACCACTGACGCACAGTGGCAGCAGTGTGTACCATCTACAAGATGCACTGCAGCAATGCACAAAGGCTCCTTAGACAGCACCTTCCAAACCCGCGACCTTTAGTTTAGAGATACAGCACTGAAACAGGCCCTTCGGCCCACCGAGTCTGTGCCGACCATCAACCACCCATTTATACTAATCCTACACTAATTCCATATTCCTACCACATCCCCACCTGTCCCTATATTTCCCTACCACCTACCTATACTAGGGGCAATTTATAATGGCCAATTTACCTATCAACCTGCAAGTCTTTGGCATGTGGGAGGAAACCGGAGCACCCGGAGGAAACCCATGCAGACACAGGGAGAACTTGCAAACTCCACACAGGCAGTACCCAGAATTGAACCCGGGTCGCTGGAGCTGTGAGGCTGCGGTGCTAACCACTGCGCCACTGTGCCTGCAACCTCTACCAACTTCAAGGACAAGGGCAGCAAATACATGGGAACACCACCACCTGCAAGTTCCCCTCCAAGTCACACACCATCCTGACTCGGAACTGTATCGCTGTTCCTTCACTGTCGCTGGGTCAAAATCCTGGAACTCCCTTCCTAACAGCACTGAGGATATATCTACCCCAAATGGACTGCAGCAGTTCAAGAAGGCAGCTCACCACCACCTTCTCAAGGGCAATTAGGGATGGGCAATAAATGCTGGCCTAGCCAGTAACGCCTACATCCCATGAATGAATAAAAAAAAAATTGATGAAGTAAAAGGAGAGAGAGCGATATGGGAACAGGTGGGTAAATGTAATTAGAAAAATTGGCTTGCATGGATGGTAAGAACCAAAAAGGAGTGGTTGAGCTGAATAGCCTGTTTCTATGTTATAACTTCTATGTAATACTCTGAATATACATAATGGTGTGAAAGTGTTACTGTCACATCTACAGCCAAAGTGCTGAATCAGATTTTTAGCTGAATGTCATGATTATCCTACTTTCAAACATTGGGTTTGTTATGAAAGTAGGCAGCCTGAAATCTACATCTTAATATATCCCCATGGAATTCCTTCCCTTTAGTTCCTATCACAGTTAACATTCACGTCTAGTTGTAGAGCAAGATTTCTGAAAGTGGCCATGCAATGCTTAGCTAATTCCACTAATGACAACTACTCAACAAAATAATACTTTACCTAGAAGTAGAGGCTTTGTTTCACTTTCATCTGTTAGTTGTCAGATTGTGGATGATAAACTGCAGTTGAAAGCACCTTCTCTACTTTGAGAAATACTACTTTCCAAATAATTTGATTCTAAATCTTGTCTGAGAGACTTTGCCAGGCAACTCTGGCATCATCTGTAGTAAAAGAAAAGGTCCAAAATCTGTGATGCTCAGTAGACTTGGTTTCGTGGGTCTGTGTATCTTGATTCACAACTCCTCAGCTCTGCATGTTGCTGGAGTTGGGGTTAAAGGGAAACTTTTATTTAAAAAAAAAAGGAAAATAAAACAATTGTTTTATAGTAAATCTGTAAAATTGACCCTGAAACAACATTCAAGATAGTGGTTCTTGAGCAAGTCATTGCTCAGACTTGAACGAGCTGTGATCCGCAAATAAAGGGAAACAAATGCCCCCGGCTTGAAATAGTCACAGAGAGATATAGCACTGAAACGGTCCCTTCGGCCCACCGGGTCTGTGCCGACCATCAACCACCCATTTATACTAATCCTACGTTAATCCATATTCCTTACCACATCCCCACCTTCCCTCAATTCTCCTACTACCTACCTACACTAGGGGCAATTTTTGGCTGTGGGAGGAAACCGGAGCACCCGGCAGAAACCCACGCGGTCACAGGGAGAACTTGCAAACTCTGCACGGGCAGTACCCAGAACTGAACCCGGGTTGCTGGAGCTGTGAGGCTGCGGTGCTAACCACTGTGCTGCCCAAATACTTATAAAATATTGCTTTGCATCAATACAAAAACCCTATTTCCAATCCAAGAACAGCATTTGCAATGTAGAAAAATGTCAATTGTAGAAAAATGTTCACAGGAGCAAGAACCGGACGAAAATCAATTAATAAAGAAAATAGAGATGTGATGGATGAACTGAATTTTACAATAATTTTTTTCCTTCATGTAATGCTCTTACAGAAGATCCCTTGTGCTGCTGGTCAAAAAATTAAAATATCTAATTTGCTGTTCCTGAAGTGCTTTCCAGTTTGAATGCCCAGTTTGAATAATCTTCATTCTATTTTCCTGCAATCTTGCCACTAACATAACTCATTTAAACTGTGCACTTTTTAGGGAGTACATATACATGGAAAATGAAATTCATTTGCAAGGGACTTCAGAATAATAGAACTAACTTTTTATTGACTTGCTTCAAGTGCAGCACATGAAGTAAAATGAGAAAATCGTTACACGATATTAGAATAATAGTACAGCATTGTTAATAAGGAGGCACCTTGTTCATAATCGTGAGAGTTGTCGAACAGTGCATGCATGCACCATGTAAATCATGCTTAGTAACCAGCAAGGGATGGTGGTGGTGGTCCTCCATCCCCCATGTTCCTGTGTCCTCCTTCCCGCTCTGTTTTCTCCCCTTCTCTCCCATCTGCCCCCCAGTAGTTTCAGGGAGTGGGAGTGCTCAGCTTTGTAGTTGGCCAGTTTTTAAAAACATTGTGCTGTCAGTTTCACAGCCGACAGGTGCTCATATCATGAACAGCAGTTTCTGAACTTCAGACAGCTTTGGGGTTTTCCAGTAGGCTTTTCAAAAAAAAACTGATGTTCCTGCTCTCAGCACCTGTCAGCTGTGAAACTCAGCACGATTTAAAAAAAAAGCTGGTCTGAAAGAAGATGCCAGTGGATAATTTCTCATCTCTGAAATACAACCGCGGGTCGGATGGAAACCATTGGTGTGCCGTTCCTGGTCGTATGTTGGACAACCCTGATCTAGTTGATCCTTAGTTGCACCCCCTCTATGGCAAGTATATCCTCCTTTGGGTATGGAGACTGAAGCTGTACGACAGCTCACCAAAGCCTTGTACAATTGCAGGAAGAATTCCTTACTCTTGTACTCCAGTACCCTTGTAATAAAGGCCAACATGTTGCTTGCTGTACCATCATGTTAACTTCCTGTGTTTTTTGTACTAAGACATCCAAATTCCTCTGTAGACCAATGTTTAATAATTTTTCACCTCGTAAAAAATTCAGTTTTTCTATTCTTCCTACCAAATGAATAACCTCAGATTTCCACATTCAGAAGTCCATTTGCTGCCTTCTTGCCCACTCACTTAACCTAGTTATATCCCTTGACTTTCCCACCTAGCTTTGTATTGTCGGTCCCTTCAGCTAAGTCATTAATGTTGGTTATTGTCATGCTAGGTCCCCACCTGCCGAGAATGAGGCACATTAATTTTGTCATGAACATTGATTTTAAACTGTTACTGGAGTGAAGAAAGGACCTGTTGCATAGATCAGTCGTGGCTGGAAAAGGCATTTGCATATTAACGGATGGTGTTTGGAAAGACAAAGCAGCCATTCCCTGACATTCAACCCACAATGGACTTTTGATCACCAGACATTGAAGGTGGGGGAGCTCCCATTCCAGGTTGACTGCTCAAATGGCCGAATACACAAACTGACATGGTCAAACCAGCTAGTCACATGACTGACCTGCTGGGCAATCTGAGTTTTTTTTGAATTTGTACAAAGAGTTTGGGAAGAAAGCTGTTTGCTCGTGGACTGAGAAGATCTCTCCTGTCTGTCTGCTTCCATATCTTTTTCACAAGCCTCTGAATCCACTGAAGACACATGAACCCCAAGAGAAAAGTCTCCGACAGCGAACAAGGTTTAAGAGGAATACTGGGCCCCAACGAAAAGCAAGATCTACCTACAGTCAAGGACGCTACAGTGAGCTCGAAGAACTGTAACACAAAAAACCTCCTCAGATATTGCCTCAGACTTTTCCACTTTATTTTTCTTCTGTTTTCTTTGTCTCTATCTGCATGTGTGTATGACGTGTGCATGCTAGCATGGATGCGTCATGTTTCCGTAGGCGTTAACCAAATTAGTGTTTAGGTTTAAGCTTAATAAATTTCAACTTTTCTTTAAACTTAAGAAAGTCTATTTGTGCTGGTTTCTTCGCCTTATAATTGGAAAGCAGTGAACAAGGATTCACCAAGGGGGAAGCTAAAAACACGGTGTGTTTAAAATTAAACCCTGTTATGGTAAGACCAGCAATGATCCTTGTGACACCTCACCTGTGGCAGCCTGCCTACCTGAGAATGACCCATCTATTCAAACTCTGTTTTTTGTAATTTAACTATTCCTTTGTCCATGCTAATATATTACCCCCAGCCCCATGAGCCTTTAGCTTGTGCAACAACCTTTCATGTGGCACCTTTATTGAATGCCTTGAAAATCCACACCTACCAGTTTCCCTTTATCTACTTTGCTAGTAAAACCTCAAAAAAATTCCAATAAATTACTCAACGACTCCCCTCTCATAATAACGTTGACTGTGCTTAATCATATTATAATTTTCAAAGTGCCCTGTTACCACTTAATAGATCCCTTTTTCCCAATGGCCGATGTCAGGCTAACAGGCCTGTCATTTTCTGTTCTCTGTTTACCCTCTCCCACCTTTCTTGAATAGTGGTGTTACATTTGCTACCTTCCGATCCACTGGGACTGTTCCAGAAACAGGGAAACTTTGGAAGATCACAGCCTGTGCATCCACTACCTCTGCATCCGCCTTTTTTATAATCCTAGGATGTTGGCCATCAAGTCCAAAGGATTTGTTGACTTTTAGTCCCGTTAATTTCTCTAGTGCTTGTTCTTTACAAATGTGAATTACTTTATGTTCCTGATTCTTACTAAATGGTTGGTTTCCCACTATTTATATTTTTTGTGTCTTCTGCAATGAAGACTGACACAAAATATTAGTTTAACATCTCTGCCATAATAATGATTCGGGTGAGGGAAGTAAATGTAACATTTCCAAGTTTGCAGACGACACAGAGCTGTGGGGGAATGTGAGCTGTGAGGAGGATGCAAAGAGGTTCCAATGTGATTTGGACAAGTTGGGTGAGTGTTGTACAGCAGTCGTTGAAAGCAAGCATTCAGGTGCAGCAAGCAATTAGGAAGGCGAATGGTATGTTAGCCTTCATTGCAAGAGTATTTTAGTACAGGAGCAAGGATGTCTCACTGCAGTTATAAAGGGCCTTGGTGAGACCACATCTGGAGTATTGTGTGCAGTTTTGGTCTCTTTATCTGAGGAAGGATGTTCTTGCCATGGAGGGAGTGCAAAGAAGATTTACTAGGCTGATTCCTGGGATGGCAGGATTGGCGGATGAGGAGAGATTGGATGGACTAGGCCTACATTCACTAGATTTTCGAAGGATGAGAGGGGATCTCATAGAAACCTACAAAATTCTAACAGGACTAGACAGGCTAGATGCAGGGAGGATATTCCTGATGGCTGGGGAGTCCAGAACCAGGGGTCACAGTCTCAGGATACGGGGTATGTCGTTTAGAGCTGAGATGAGGAAAAACTTCTTCACTCAGAGGGTGGTGAACCTGTGGAATTCTCTACTGCAGAAAGCAGTGGAGGCTAAGTCATTAAGTATATTCAGGAAGGAGACAGATATATTTCTCCATGCCAAAGGGATCAAGGGACATGGGAAGAAAGTGGGAACAGGGTACTGAATTAGACAATCAGCCATGATCTTTTTTGAATGGCGGAGCAGGCCCAAAGGGCCGAGTGGCCTGGTCCTATTTTCTTTGTTTCTATGAAGGACCCACATTTGCTTTTGCGCTGTCTTTTTACATAATTGTAGATGCTCTTACAATCTGTTTTAATATTTCTTGCTAGTTTATTCTCATTCTGTTTTCTCCCTCTTGATCATTTACTGCTCTCCTTGGTAGTATAATTAGCCTCCTCTTTAATCTAATACCATCCTAAACCTCTTTAGTTAGCCATAGATGAAACTGTTTTCCCATGGAGTTTTTAATTTTCCAGTGGAATGCAGATTCATTGAGAATTGAAATATTGTTTTAAATGTTTGCCATAGCTCATCTATCACATCATTTAATCTAATTTCCCAATCTGATTTTTGCCAGCTCACCCCTTATGCCTACCTAATTGGCTTTACTTAAATTCAGTACGCTAATTTTGGACTTATGTACGCCACGCTTGAACGCTGAAATTCTCTCATTATGGTCACTCTTTCTCAGTTGCTCTCTTACCATGAGGTTACAAATGAACCTCCTCTCATTATATCTAGAAAACTGTCTCGACTGCATTCCATGAAACTGTCTTCCAAATTATTTGTCAATTTTATTTGTCTGGTCCGAAGATTAAAGACCCCCATGATTATTGCATCGCCATTGTTACAAGTTCCTATTTTTTTTCTTGATGAATACTTTGTTCAGCAGTGTAGCTGCTGTCAGGAAGCCTATGAACTATTCCTCCAATGTTTTTTCACCCTCATTATATCTTGACGCATACTGATCATACTTTATATTCTTCCAAGCCAAGACCCTTCCTCACTACTGTCCTTGTGTCATCCTTCTTTTCAGGGCTACACCCCCTTCCTTTTCCATTTTGCCTATCTTTTTGAATCATCAAGTACCTGGAATATTAAGTTCCCAACTTTGGTCACCATGCAACCATATTTCCAATGGGATTAGATCAAATCCAATTATCTCTCTTTGTGCCATTAATTTGTCTATTCTGGTACGTATGCTTTGTGCATTCAGATAAATTGCCTTTAATTTAAACTTCTTACCAATTTTTCCCTGATTTGATCTTATTCAGTGATGCAGTATTACAGTTAAACTTTTTATCTCTTCTTGTTACAATTCTTATCTTTACCCAAAGTACTACATTGCTCTGTGGCCTTGACTTTTCAAACATAAATTTCTTTCATTTGAACCCTCCCCACACTCTTTCAGTTTAAATACCTATCTACAGCCCTAGTTATACAATTTTCCAGGACACTAGACACAGCCTGGTTTAAGTGGAGCCCATCCCAATGGGTTGAATCCCTCTTTCCCCAGTACTGGGGCCAGTGTCCCATGAATCGATACCCATTCAACTCTCTGATCTATTTGTCCCTCTGCCAATTTGCGTATGGCTCAGGTAATAATCCAGAGATTATTATCTTTTGGGGTTTTACTTTTTAATTTGGACCCTAGTTCCTCAAATTCACTCAGCAGAACCTAATTCCTTGTTATACCTATGACATTGATTCCTTCACAGACCATGACAGCTGGATCCTCCCCCTCCAATCTATGCTCTTTTCCAGCCATGAGGAGTTGTTGTTAATTCTGGTGCCTGCCGGGCAGGCACAACCTTTGGAATTCCTAGTCACGGCTGCAGAGAACAGTATCTATCCCTCTGACTATACTGTCCCCTACCACTGCCACATGCTTTTTCACTCTCCCCATGTGAATGCTTCCTATACCATGGCTCTGTGGTCAGTTTATTCAGCCAACCTGCAGATATTGCCCTTTGCCTCCTGGATCAGTATCTAGGTAACTCTTTTCCCCTCCCTGATGCCCTGCAATGTCTGCGCCTTGGACTTCAGCTCAAAAACTCTGAGTTGAAGTTCCTCAAGATGCAGACTCTTACTGCAGATATGGATATCTGGGATCGCAGTTCTCTCCACAAATTGCCACGTGCTGCAGTTGTAGCACACTGCCTGCTCTGCATTCCTGAAATAACTTTGTTTAATTAATCAACTTATCTTGTAGTTTTTAGTCTTTTAAATGAACTTTAACTTGATCTAGTTTGTTATAGGTAGATTAAATTAAATAGTTATCTTTTAACATCAACCACCCCGAATATTGAAGATAAAACCTCCCTCAACAGTGTTGAGGGAATCAGCAGCAGATGCATTGCTTGTTTGCATTGAGTGCTGCTGGAGAGCACAAAGTGAAGAAGGGAGTTTGGCAAGTGAGTGGATTTTAAGGGTTAATCTCTCCGAAGTCTAGTTGTTGTTTTGTTTACATTTAGCAATTAATTACTGTTTAAGTTAAGAAGAAAAGTTAGGTTTCTTACAGTTTTAAACATGGATATACAAGCTCTGAGTAACTGTAGTTAATTAATTAAGTAGCTCGCTTAAACTGGTTTCTGAGTTCGAACAGAACTGAAACAGCATTGTTTACAGGGAGCATAAATTCAGGGGATTTTCTGTGCTGCTTGTCTGCACTGAGTGCTGCTGGAGGGCACAGTGTGAAGAAGGGAATTTGTGAGGGAGTTAAGTAAGGAGGGGGACTCTAAATTAGGAGAGAAAATAAATTTGTCTGCACTGAGAGCTACTTCGAGTGCACAGTGTAAAGTGGGAGTTGGTGCGTGAGGGAATTCAGTGAGGGAGGGGCTCCTTCCTTACTGCTTTCTTTTTCTGTCTTTTTTTCGGCCTTCAGTTGCCGCAGGTACAAAGAAAAGATGATTGGTGAGTAACTAGTAAGTTATTCTACTTCTCATTGTATTAGTTTTTAAAGTTATGGTATGGCAGGTCAGCTTGGCCAAGTGGAATGTACATCCGGCGGTATGTGGGAAGTCATGGACACACCATGTGCCGCAGACGAACACATCTGTAGGAAGTTTCACTGGCTGCAGAACCTTGAGCCCTGGTTTTTGGAAGTTGGGCAGCGGCTGGAGTCACTGTTGTGCATCTGTGAGGCAGAGGACTATGTGGATAACACGTTTAAGGAGGTGATCACACTGCAGGTTAGGAGCATGCAGGCAGAGAGGGAATGGGTGACTGCCAGGCAGTCTAGGATAACCGATGTAGGAGTCCCCTGAGTCTATCTTGCTTGATCATTTTTGCATTTTGGGTGCTGGTGAGGGTGATGGTTCCTCGGGAGTGGAGCTGGAGCAAAGTCCGTGGCACCACTGGTGGCTCAGCTGCACAGGAGGGGTGAAAGAAGAGTGGAAGAGCAATAGTGATGGGGGATTCGATAGTCAGGGGATCAGACAGGCATTTCTGCGGCAGTAAACGTGACTCCAGGATGGTATGTTGCCTCCCTGGTGCCAGGGTCAAGGATGTCACTGAGTGGCTGCAGGACATCATTCTGGGGGAGGGTGAACAGCCAGAGGTCGTGGTCCACATTGGTGCCAATGACATAGGTAGGAAGAGGGATGAGGTCCTGAAAGCAGATTTTAGGGAGTTAGGAAGGAAATTAAAAAGAAAGACTTCAAGAACAGTAATCTCAGCATTGCTCCCAGTGTCACATGCTAGTGATCATAGGAATAGGAGGATTGATCAATTGAACACGTGGCTGGAGAATTGGTGTAGGAGGGAGGGCGTCAGATTTATGAGGCATTGGGGACCTGTTCTGGGGCAGGTAGGACCTTGTCTTCGTAATCATCATTATGGTGTTGTTCGCTGGCATGTTTCAGGCATTGCAAATCATAAAAGAACAACAACAATACCATGATGTCTTTGGAGGTGGGAAGTGAAACAAATCGATGGAGGCAGTACCTCATTCTCTTGATGGATGAGCTACACCTTAACAGGACCGGAACTAATATCGTGGCAGGGAGATTTGCTAGTGTTGTTGGGGAGGGTTTAAACTAGCTTGTCAGGGGGATGAGAACCTGAGGGGTAGCTCAAATTGGAAGTAAGTAGCTGACTGGCTGTAGAAAAGTAGCAAGCGACGTTGGAAGACGGGCAAAACAAAAGCAAGCATCAACTAGGTTTAGAATGCAGAATAATGTCAAGACGACAAGGTTAAGGGCACTCTACCTGAATGCACGCAGCATTCGCAACAAGGTAGATGATTTAAAGGCACAAATGGAGGAAAATGGATATGATCTAATTGCCATTACGGAAATGTGGCTATAGGGTGACTAAGACTGGGAACTGAATATTCAAGGATATTCGACTTAGGAAGGACAGGAAAAAAGGAAAAGGAGGTGGTGTTGCGCTGATAAGGGATGGGATCAGTACATTAGTAAGGGAGGATCTCTGATCGGAAGAACAAAATGTGGAATCTGTTTGGGTGGAGCTAAAAAGCAGCAAGGGGCAGTAAATATTGATAGGAGTTGTTTATAAACCACCAAACAGGCGTGGTAGTGTGGGGCATGGTATTAATCAGGAGATTAGAGAAGCATGGGTAATACAGTAATTATGGGTGACTTCAATCTACACATAGGTTTACCCAGTCTAATGAGCACTTATGCTGTGGAGGACAAGTTTCTGGAGTGTTAGGGATGGTTTTCTAGAGCAGTATGTTGAGGAGCCAACCAGAGAACAGGCTATTTTAGACCTAGTATTATGTAATAAGAAAGGGCTAATTAATAATCTTGTTGTAAAAGAACCTTTTGGGATGAGTGACCATAATATGATAGAACCTTACATTATGTTTGAAAGTGAGATCGTTCAGTTTGAAGCCAGGGCGTTAAATTTGAACAAAGGAAATTATGAAGGTATGCGGGGCAAATTGGCTGAGATGGATTGAGAAAATCCATTGAAAGGTATGAGTGCACAGAAAATGGATAGTCTTCAAAGAATTATCACATAGTTTACAGCAACTATACATTCCTTCAAGGCACAAAACCCCCAAAAGCAAAGGCAGTCAACCATGGCTAACAAAGGAAGTTAAGAATTGTACAAGATTAAAAGAAAAGGCCTATAAAGTTGCCAGAAATAATAATAGTAAACCTGAGGATTGGGAGGATTTTAGAATACAGCAAAGGAGGATGAAGAAACTGATAAAGAAAGGGAAAGAATAGAAAATGAATGTAAACTAGCAAAAAATATAAAAATGGACTGTAAAAGCTTCTATAGGTACAAAAAAGGAAATGTTTGGCTGAGACAGTACAGGCAGAGTCAGGAGAATTTATAATGGAGAATAGAGAAATGGCAGAGAAGCTAAATGATTACTACTGAGATAGATACAAGAAATCTCCCAGAATTAGAGCTCCAAGGGACTAGGGAGAATGAGAAATTGAAGGAAATTACTATTGCTAAGAAGGTTGTATTGGAGATACCAAGGTTGAAGGTTGATAAGTCCCCAGGACCTGATATTCTACATCCCAGAGTGTTGAAAGAGGTAGCTATGGAGATAGTGGATGTATTGGTGGTGATCTTCCAAAATTCTGTAGATCCTGGAATGGTTTCTATAGATTGGAAGGTAGCAAATGTCACCCCACTATTTAAGAAGGGAGGGAAAGAGAAAATGGGGAACTACAGACCTGTTAGCCTTACATCAGTCATAGGGAAAATGTTAGAATCTATTCTGAAGGATGTGATAAATGGAAACTTGGATAATGATGATTGGATTGGACATAGTCCACATGGATTTATGAATGGGAAATCATGTTTGACAAACCTGTTGGAGTTTTTGGAGGATGTTACTAACAGAATTGATGAAGGGGAGTTGGTGGACGTAGTATGCTTGGATTTTCAGAAGGCTTTTGATAAAGTCCCCCACAGGATGTTGGTTAGCAAAATTTAAAGCACATGGGTTAGGAGGTAGTATACTGGTGTCGATTAAGGATTGGTTAACAGGCAGAAGACAGAGTAGGAATAAACCGGTCCTCCTTGCGTTGGCAAGCTGTGACTAGTGGGGTACCGCACGGATCAGTACTTGGGGCCCCGGCTACTCACAATATATATCAATGATACGTATCAATCCTTGCAGGCTTTCCTCAATGAATCTACATTTGTCCAAGTGACTGTAAATATTGTCTCAGATTATTGTTTTCTAAAAGCTTTCCCACCACTAAGGTTAAACTGATTGGCCTGTAGTTGCTGGGCTTATCCTTACGCCCTTTTTTGAACAAGGAGGTAACATTTGCAATTCTTCAGTCCTCTGGCACCACCCCTGTATCTCAGGAGGAGTGGTAGATTATGGCCAGTGCCTCTGCAATTTCCAGTCTTTCTTCCCTCAGTTTCTTTGGATGCATCTGATCTGGCCCCGATGACTTTATCAACTTTAAGTTAAGCCAGCCTTTCTAATACCTCCTGTTCATCAATTTTTAGCCCAAATAGTGTCTCGAGCAGCATCATCTTCCTTGGTAAAGACAGATGCAAAATACTCATTTAGTACCTCAGCCATGCCCTCTGCTTCCATGCGCAAATCCTGTTTTTAGTCCCTAATCGGCCCTACTCCTTTTAATGATGCTTTATACTTAAGAACATAAGAATTAGGAGCAGGAGTGGGCCATTCGGCCCCTCAAGCCTGCCCCGCCTTTCAATAAGATCATGGCTGATCTGCATCAGACCTCAACTTCTCTTTAGTGCCAGCTCATCATAGCCCTCAACTCCCCGATATTTCAAAAATCTATCTACCTGCTCTTTAAATACTTTGTGATCTAGCCTCCACAACTCTCTGGGGTAAAGAATTGCAAACATTCACTACCCTCTGAGAAAAAATTCCTTTGCATCTCAGTTTTAAATGAGTGTCCCCTTATTCTGTAACTATGTCCCCTAGTTTGGGATTCCCCCACTAGTGGAAACATCTTAACATCTACCCTGTCAAGCCCCCTCAGAGTCTTGTACGTTTCAATAAGATCACCCTCAATCTTCTAAACTCTAATGAATAAAGGCCTAACCTGTTTATCCACGCTTGATAAGTCAATCCCTTCATCCCAGGAATCAGCCTAGTGAATCTCTTTTGAACTGCCTCCAATGCCAGTATATCCTTTCTTAAATACAAGGACCAAAAGTGTACACAGTACCCCAGGTGCAGCCTCACCAACACCCTGTACAGTTGTAACAAGACTTCCCTATTTTTAAACTCCAACCCCCTAGCAATAAAGGCCAAAATTCCATTTGCCGCCTCAATTACTTGCTGCACCTGCATGCTAACTTTGTGTTTCATGCACAAGAACCCCCAGATCCTTCTGTGCGGTACTTTTTTGAAGTCTCTCTCCATTTAAATAATAGTCTGCCTTTTGATTCTTCCTACCAAAGTGCATGACCTCACACTTTCCTACATTAAACTCCATCTGCCAAGTTTTTGCCCACTCACTCAACCTATCTATATCCCCTTGCAGATTCCTTATGTTCTCATCACAACGTGCCCTCCCACCTATTTTTGTATTGTCAGCAGATTTGGATATATTACACTCTGCCGCCACCTCCAAGTCCTTAATATAGATAGTAAATAATTGAGGCCCTAGGATGATCCTTGTGGCGCTCCACTAGTTACGTCTTTCCAACCTGAAAAAGACATATTAATCTCGACTCTGCCTTCTGTGAGTTAACCAATCTTCAATCCATGCTAATACATTACCCCCAATAGCATGAGCTCCTATCTTGTGCAATAATCTTTTATGTGGCACCTTATCGAGTGCCTTCTGGAAATCTAAATACATTACATCTACCGGTTCCCGGTTAACTCTGCTTGTTATATCCTCAAAGAACTCTAGCAAATTTCCCTTTCACAAAACCATGTTGACTCTGTTTGATTGCGTTAAGCTTTTCTAAACTTCCTACTATTTCTTCCTTAATAATGGACTCTAGCATTTTCCCAATGACAGTATTAATTTTGGTCAGTTGTGCGAGCAGGTTTTATACATTATGCAATAAAAGTCAAGAAATCACACTCTGTGCTCTTCCCTAACTTGCTGTGTCAGCTTGGCTCAGTAATCGCGAACTCACCTCAGGTCAGAAGATTGTGGGTTCAAGTCCCACTCAGAACTTAAAATTAATATTCTAGGCTGGCACTTTAGTGTCATAGTTAGCAAGAGCTGTGTTGCTGGAATTGCTAGCTTTCAGATACAACATTGGACCGAAACATACAAGCATACGAATTAGGAGCAGGAGTAGGCCACTCGGCCCCTCGCTCCCTCAAGCCTGCTCCGCCATTCAATAAGATCATGGCTGATCTGATTGTAACCTCAACTCCACATTCCTGCCAGCCGCCAATAACCTTTCACCCCCTTGCTCATCAATAATCCAACAACCTCTGCCTTAACAATATTCAAAGACTCTGCTTCCACTGCCTTTTGTGGAAGCGTTCCAATGACTCGAGACAATCTGAACATTTTTTTTTCATCTGTCTTAAATGGGTGGCCCCTTATTTTTGAACAGTGACCCCTAGTTCTAGATTCTCTCACAAAAGGAAACATCCTTTCAACATCCACCTTGTTGAGGCCCCTCCGAATCTTATGTTTCAATCAAGTCCCCTCTTATTTTTAAATCCACTGGATAAAAGCCTAGCCTGTCCAACCTTTCCTCATAAGGCAACCTGCCTATTCCAGGTATTGGATAGTAAACCTTACCTGAACTGTTTCCAATGCATAAACATCCTTCCTTAAATAAAAAGACTAATATTGTACACAGTACTTCAGATGTGGCCTCACCAATGCCCTGTATAGCTGAAGCATAACCCTCCCTACTTTTGTATTCAGTTCTCTTGCAATAAATGATAACATTCTATTAGCTTTCCTAATTATATGCTGTACCTGCATACTAACCTTTTGCGATTCATGCACTAGGACACCCAGATCCTTCTGCATCTCAGAGCTCTGCAAACTCTCACCATTTAGATAACATGCTTCTTTATTATTATTCCTGCCAAAATGGACAATTTCACATTTTCCCACATTATCCTCCATTTGCCAAATCTTTGCCCACTCACTTAACCAATCTACATCCCTTTGTAGCCTCCTTATGTCTTCTTCACCACTTACTTTCCTACATATCTTTGTGCCATCAGCAAATTTAGCAATCGCACCTTGGGTCCCTTCATCCAAGTCATTTACATAAATTGTAAAAAGGTGAGGCCCTAGCACTGATCCCTGTAGCACACCACTCGTTACATCTTGCCAACCAGAAAATGACCCATTTATGCCTACTGACCGTAATTCGGGTCTGAAATTCTGCTAATAGATGATAAATACCTGTAGTTCAAGGTAATAGGGTGAACAGGTGTTGGATGTTAATCAGTTAATTGTATTCAAATGTGTATATATAAATAGCTGGCCAGCAGTGGCTGGGGTTGTTAGGAGTGGAGAACTAAGCTGTGGCAAGCAATAAACAGTCTCTACCAAAGCTTCCTGGTCTCAGTGTCGTCTTCACAAACAGACCTGGAAGTTCTATAACATCTGTTTCTTGTTAGCTAGCCAATCTTCTATCCACGCCAAAATGTTACCCCCTACACCGTGGGCTTTTATTTTCTGCAATAATCTTTGATGTGGCACCTTATTAAATGCCTTCTGGAAATCTAAGTACAGGACATCCACCAGTTCCCCTTTATCCACAGCACATGTTACTACTTCAAAGAACTCCAATAAATTGGTTAAACATGATTTCCCTTTCACAAAACCATGTTGACTCTGTCTGATTGCCTTCAAGTTTTGTAAGTGCCATGCTATAATCATCACTTCTAACATTTTCCCTATGACAGATGTTGAGCTAACTGACCTGTAGTTTCCTGCTTTTTGTCTCCATTTCTTTTTGAATAAAGGAGTTAGATTGGCTATTTTCCAATCTAATGGAACCTTCTCCAAATCTAGGGAATTTTGGAAAATCAAAACCAACAGTCAACTATCTCGCTAGCTACTTCTTTTAAGACCCTAGGATGACGTCCATCATGACCCAGGGACTTGTCAGCCCGCAGGTGCAACAATTTGTTCAGTACCACTTCCCTGGTGATTGTAATTTTCTTGAGTTCCTCCCTTCCATTTCCTGAGTTGCAGCTATTTCTGGGATGTTATTTGTATCCTCTATAATGAAGACCGATGCAAAATACCTGTTCAATTCATCTGACATCTCCTTATTTTCCCTTATTAATTCTCCAGACTTGCTTTCTATTGGACCAACTCTCACTTTGTTAACTTTTCTTTTAAAAATATCTATAGAAACTCTAATTTATCTGTTTCTTTATATTTCTCGCCAGCTTTTTTTTAATTCATTCATGGGATGTGGACATTGCTGGCCAGGCCAGCATTTTATTGCCCATCCCTAATTGCCCTTGAGAAGGTGGTGGTGAGCTGCTGCCTTCAACCGCTGCAGTCCATGGGAGGTAGGTACACCCACAGTGCTGTTAGGAAGGAAGTTCCAGGATTTTGACCCAGCGACAGTGAAGGAACGTTGATATAGTTCCAAGTCAGGATGGTGTGTGACTTGGAGGAGAACTTTTAGGTGGTATTCCCATGCATTTGCTGCCCTTGTCCTAGTTGGTAGAGGTCGCGAGTATGGAAGCTTTCTCGCGTGCTCTAATTTTTCTCTCCATATTGATTTTTTTACTTGTTCTTTGCTACTTTTTATGTTCTGTCCAGTCTTCTGACCTGCCGCCCATCTTTGCACAATTATATGCTTTTTCTTTAAGCTTGATGCTATCTTCAACTTTTTTAGTTAACCACGGATGGTGAGTTTGGAATTTCTCTTTCTCGTAGGAATGTATCTGTTCTGTGAATTCTGAAATATCCGCTTAACTGTCTGCCACTGCATTTCTATTGGCCTATCCCTTAACCTATTTTGCTAGTTCACTTTTGCTAGCTCTTTCATGCCCTCATAATTGCCTTTATTTAAATTTAAAATATGAGTCGTAGATCCACTCTCTTCTCCCTGAAACTGAATGTAAAATTCAGTCATATGATTGCCGTTGCCTAGGGGTGCCGTCACTATGAAGTCATGAATTAATCCTATCTTGTTGCACAGTGGCGCAGTGGTTAGCACCGCAGCCTCACAGCTCCAGCAACCTGGGTTCAATTCTGGGTACTGTCTGTGGAGTTTGCAAGTTCTCCCTGTGACCACGTGGGTTTTCGCCGGGTGCTCCGGTTTCCACCCACAGCCAAAGACTTACAGGTTGATGGGTAAATTGGCCATTATAAATTGCCCCTAGTATTGGTAGGTGGTAGGGAAATTGAGGGAAGGTGGGGATGTGGTAGGAATATGGGATTAATGTAGGATTAGTATAAATGGGTGGTCGATGGTCGGCACAGACTGGTGGGCTGGAGGGCCTGTTTCAGTGCTGTATCTCTAAATAAATAAATAAATAAATAAATAAATAAATATCAGGTCTAGTGTAGCATGTTCTCTGGCTGTAGAACGTGCTGTTTTAAGAAACTATCCCAGAAACATTCTATGTGCTCCTCATCTAGGCTACCTTTGCCCATCTGATTTTTCCAATCTATACGTAGATTACAATCCCCCATGATTATTGCCATACCTTTCCGACAAGTAAACATTATTTCTTCCATTATACCCCGTCCTACCATGTGGTTACTGTTAGGGGGCCTGTACACCACTCCCACAAGGGACACCGTGTCGATGGTTATAAATATCCTGTGGTACTATTTGAAGAGCTGGGTAGTTTTCTTGGTTAACATGTATCACTGAATGAACACTACCAAAAACAGATGAACTTATCATTTATATCGCTTGTCGTTAATGGAACTTGCTGTGTGCAGATTGGCTGCACTACTTGCCTACAAAACAGTTACTACATTTCAGATTTCATTGGCTGTGAAGTACTTTTAAACATCTTGGACTGGATTTTAATTTTGGGGTTGGGACCCTGATGAGTGCATTTCTGTGCCTTGACACCCGCCCCATCGTGTTGGTCCCTGACGCCCAATGCAATATTTTTTAAACGAGCTGACCAATTAGTGACCGGGGATCACGCTCGTTGTCCAATTAAGGATAATGGGTGGGCTCACTCCTGAAGCTGGATTGTTAGTCGGAGGCTCTCCTGCCCTGAGAGATCGACAGCCTCACCGTTGGTGGGAGCTGCTGACATAAGAGAGAGAGAAAGGACACCTCAAGATGGAGGCACCCTCTGAAGACCTTATTAAAAGATGAGATTAAAACTGGCCATAGCTGCCAAACTGTTACTGGTGAGGGGGATCGCCTCCACAGAGTGGCATGTGGCCACAGTTGTGGCCATGTTGCGATTGTGGCCATGGTGTCAGAAATGGTAGAAGGAATGCTGCCCGCCCCTAGTCTGCCGCTGGGAGGCTGCCTCCAACCCTGCCCATCCTTAGGCTGTGTTTTGGCCTCAGCGGGCACCAGCATGCCGACTGGAAAATTCCAGTCAGCATTGGCAGAGTGGGCGGAATAGGCCCTTACTGATGCTTATTTGGCGGGTAACCATTTTCCCCCTAAACTGGTAAGTTCCAAAATCAGCCGGATATGGTAACGTGGGCACACCGGCTGGTGGCGGGAAATTGTGGGCCTGTCTACCTCTGCTCAGCAGCCATTTAAGAATTTGGCCCTTTGAATTCATGAAAGGCAATATATGTCTTAAATTTATAATGCTGGCATCATCATATATATTATTACATTGTGCAGGTACAGCTGCATATCTGTTAAGCATCCAGAATAGATCTATACTTCAAAATGCTGTAATTGATTTGTTTGATTGGATTTTTAATATTTTTCAGTCAACCTATTAGAAAGCATCACATTTTTGTTCAACTTTTGATTGCTATCAAGAATATAAATCTGAATAATTGCCAACATATTGGTGAAAATATTTGGAGAATGAAGTATTGCAATGCATTCTGATCTATTTGCTTAAGTTGCCATACAAATACGTTCATTTGTTCCATTCATGCTTTTGTTTTCTTGGACAGGAGATGTATGAAGTTGCAAAGAAGCTTTGTTCATTCTGTGAAAGATTGGTCCATGATGAGCATCTACAGCATCAAGGTTGGGCTGCCATTATGGCCAATTTGGAGGACTGCACCCATTCTTTTCAGAAGCTGCTGACAAAGTTTGAAAACGCTTATAGCAATTATGAACGTTCTGTGGAAGATATTAAGCAAAAACTGACTAAGTAGGTTCATGAATTATGAATGTTAAACAGTTCTATAATAAATACTATTGGAGCTCAGATTCTCACCTAGGAATCCACTATAACTTGCTAAAATGAATGATTCATGCCTACATAATTATTATTCAGGGTTAGACACTTGGGCTGGATCTGTGTATTGTTTATGCATTGTATAATTTAAAAGTCTGTTAAATTAATCCTTTTTAATGAAAAAAATCACTGTTATTGTGGCTTAATTTCAGTAGGGCTTAATTAATCTGGCCAGAGAATATGGTAGAGGCCAAACAATAATGGCCATGTGGCATTTTCTCTCTCTTTGAAAGTATGAATCCTTCAGTTCTCCCTCCATCCCACATCCCGCTATTTCAGCTATAGCTGTTTGCTGTCAACTGACAAGAAGTGGGTGCATGGGCATGCCCGGTGGAAAAGTGGAGTTGAGGCCATGATCTTATTAAATGGCACAGCAGGCTCGAAGGGGCCAAATGGCCTACTCCTGCACTTAATTCATATGTTTGTATGTTTGACTCTGCATCCCATTATACTGTGGTGCCACAAACTGGTTAGTGGTAGCCTTGTTTTGACCATATTATTGTATAGCGTGCTTATTTTTATTCTCTGTTATATGAAATCACTCAATTAACTTATTGATGTATATTGTGAAAAAGTATGTCATATTTAGGCCTTTAAGATTAATTATTAACCCAAGATCAATTTTTGAAGCAAACTATATGAAATTCTTTAGCCAGACACAGATTTTTGTGGCAGATTTGTCCGAGATTGGGAATTTTCAATTTTAGTTTGTAGTGAGGTGGTTGCTACACTGAATAACTATTGCACTTTGAATCATAACTCATGCTTTACAGTGTGATTTATAGTACTTGCAATGAAGGAATTATGAAATGGTACTTGCAATCATGGAATTATGAAATGTTCTGCTTTTGAACTCCTTGTGAGAAAAATGAAGCATTTTGTCCATGATTTCAAATGACACTGATTCTTCAATTCTGTTAATGCAAGGGATTAAAAAAAACCTGTTGTAATAGCACCATCTTGTGACCATTCGAGTGCATACATGTGTAATCGAGCAGGGTAGTGGGAATGACTGGATTGCTCTGTGGAGGGCCGGCATGGACTTGGCAGGCCGAATGGAGGACTCGTGCCACAAATGACTCAATATTTTGTATCTGTCTTCACAGTAGAAGATACAAATTACATACCAGAAAGCAAGGGTAAGCCAGGGCTAATAAGAATAAGGAATTTAAGGTAATTAATATCAGCAGAGAAAGAAGCATTAGGGAAACTAAAGGGACTAAAATCTGATAAATCCCCAGGACCTGATGGCCTACATCCTAGGGTTCTAAAAGAGATAGCTTCAGAAATGGTGGGTCCGCTGGTTTTTCCAAATTTCCTTCGACTCTAGAACTGGAAGTTTTTTTTATTCGCTCCTGGAAGTGGGCGTCGCTGGCTAGGTCAGCATTTACTGCCCGTCCCCAATTGCCCTTGAGAAGGTGATGGTGAGCTGCCTTCCTGAATCGCTGCAGTCTTTGGAATGTAGGTACACCAACAGTGCTGTTAGGCAGGGAGTTCCAGGATTTTGACCCAGCGACAGTGAAGGAACGACGATATAGTTCCAAGTCTGGATGGTATGTGGCTTGGAGGGGGACTTGTAGGTGGTGCTGTTTCCATGCCTCTGCTGCCCTTGTCCTTCTAGGTGGTAGAGGGTCATAGGTTTGGAAGGTGCTGTGTAAGGTGCCTTCGTGGTTGCTGCAGTGCATCGTGTAGATGGTACATACTGCTGCCACTGTGTGTCGGTGGTGGAGGTAGTGAATGCTTGAGAATGGGGTGCCACTCAAGTGGGTTGCTTTGTCCTGGATGGTGTTGAGCTTCTTGAATGTTGTTGGAGCTGCATCCATTCTGGCAAGTGGAGAGTCTTCCATCACACTCCTGAATGTGCCTTGTAAATGTTGGAAAGGCTTTGGGGAGTCAAGAGGTGAGCTACTCGTCGCATGATTCCTAACCTCTGACCTGCTCTTGTAGCCACGGTATTCCAGTTCAGTTTCTGGTCATTGGTAACCCCAGGATGTTGATAGCAGGGGATTCAGTGATCATAATGCCATTGAATGTCAAAGGGAGATGGTTAGATTCTCTCTTGCTGGTCATTGTCTGGCACTTGTGTGGCGCGAATGTTGCTTGCCATGTGTCAGCCCAAGCATGGGTATTGTCCAGATCTTGCTGCATTTCTACACTGACTGCTTCAGTACCTGAGGAGTCGTGAGTGGTGCTGAACATTGTGCAATCATCAGCGAACATCCTCACTTCTGATCTTCTGATTGAACGAAGGTCATTGATGAAGCAGCTGAAGATGGCTGGGCCTTGGACACTACCCTGAGGATCTCCTGCACTGGTGTCCTGGGACTGAGATGATTGACCTCCAACAAGCACAACCATTTTCCTTTGTGCTAGGTACGACACCAACCAGCGGAGAGCTTTCCCATGATTCCCATCGAGTCCAGTTTTGCGAGGGGTCCTTGATGCCATGCTCGGTCAAATGTTGCCTTGATGTCAAGGGCAGTCACTCTTGCCTCACCTCTTGAGTTCAGCCCTTCTGTCCATGTTTGCACCAAGGCTGTAATGAGGTCTGGATCTGAGTGACCCTGGCAGAACTCAAACTGAGCATCAGTGAGCAGGTTACTGCTAAGCGAGTGCCGCTTGATAGCACTGTCGCGACACCTTCCATCACTTTACTGATGATTGAGTGTAGACTGATGGGGCAGTAATTGGCTGGGTTGGACTTGTTCTGCTTTTTGCATACAGGACATAACTGGGAAGTTTTCCACATTGCTGGGTAGATGCCAGTGTTGTAGCCGTACTGGAACAGCTTGGCTAGGGGCGCGGCAAGTTCTGGAGCACAGGTCTTCAGTACTATTGCCAGAATGTTGTCAGGGCCCAAAGCCTTTGCAGTATCCAGTGCCTTCAGTCGTTTCTTGATATCATGCGGAGTGAATCGAATTGGCTGGGGGCTTCAGGAGGAGGCTGAGATATAACATCAACTCAGCACTTCTGGCTGAAGATTGTTGCAAATGCTTCAGCCTTATCTTTTGCACTGATGTGCTGGGCTCCCCCATCATTGAGGCTGGGGATATTTGTGTAGCCACCTCCTCCAGTTCGTCGTTTAATTGTCATCCACCATTCACGATTGGATGTGACAGGACTGCAGAGTTTAGATCTGATCTGTTGGTTATGGGATCGCTTAGCTCTGTCTATCGCATGTTGCTTATGCTGTTTTGCACGCCAGTAGTCTTGGGCTGTAGCTTCACCAGTTTGACACTTCATTTTGAGGTATGCCTGTTGCTGCCCCTGGCATATCCTCCTGCACTCTTCATTGAACCAGGGTTGATCCCCCGTCTTGATGGTATTATAGGGGATATGCCGGACCATGAGGTTACAGATTGTGGTTGAGTACAATTCTGCTGCTGCTGATGGCCCACAGCGCCTCATGGATGCCCAGTTATGCATTGCTAGATCTGTTCGAAATCTATCCCATTTAGCACGGCGGTGGTGATAACAACACGATAGAGGGTATCCTCAAGGTGAAGATGGCACTTTGTCTCCACAAAGATTGTGCGGTGGTTACACCTACCAGTACTGTCATGGACAGATGCACCGATTATGGGCAGATTGGTGAGGACGAGGTCAAGTATGTTTTTCCCTCTTGTTGGTCCCCTACCACATGCTGCAGACCCAGTCTAGCAGCTATGTCCTTTAGGACTCGGTCAGTAGGGGTGCTGCCGAGCCACTCTTGGTGATGGCCATTGAAGTCCCCCACCCAGAGTACATTCTGCGCCCTTGCCACCCTCAGTGCTTCCTCCAAGTGGTGCTCAACATGGAGGAATACGGATTCTGAGGAGCAAATGTAACACCGCTTTTCAAGAAAGGGGAGAGAAAGCGGGGAATTAGTCTGACATCAATCGTTGGGAAAATGTTGTAATCTTTTATTAAGGAAATCTCAACAATGTGTTTAGAAAATCACACAAAGTCAACATGGTTTTATGAAAGGGAATTCATGTTTGACAAATCTATTAGAGGTTTTAGAGGATGTAATTAGTGGGATATGTAAAGGGGAACCAGTAGATGTAGTATATTAGATTTCCAAAAGGCATTCCATAAGATGCCAGACACAAAAGTTAATACAGAAGATAAGTGCTCATGGAGTTGGGGGTAATGTTTTAGCTTAGATGGGGGATTGGTTGACAGACAGGAAGCAGAGAATAGTGATGAACAGGGCATTTTCAAGTTGGCAGGCTATGACTAGTGGAGTGCCGCAAGGATCAGTGCTCGGGCCTCAACTGTTACCAATTTATGTTGACTTAGACGAAGAGTCCGAGAGTAATGTATCTAAGTTTGCTGATGCTACAGAGCTAGATGGGAATGTAAGTTGAGGAGGCTGAAAAGAGATTTAGACCAGGCTAAGTGAGTGGACAACAAGGTGGCAGATGGAGTATAATGTGGGGAAGTGTGAGGTTATTCACTTGGTAGTAAGAATAGAAAAGCAGGATACTTTTAAAAAGGAGTAAAACTTGCAAATGTTGATGTTCAGAGGGACTTGTGCAAGGAACACAGGAAGTTAGCATGCAGATACAGCAAGCAATTAGAAAGGAAATTGGCATGTTGGCCTTCATTGCAGGGGGATTGGAGTATAAGAATAAGGAAGTCTTGCTGCACTTCTATAGGGCTTTGAGACCACACCTGGAGTACTGTGTGCAGTTTTGGTCTCTGTATTTAAGGAAGTATGTACTTGCATTGGAGGTGGGAAAGTGAAGGTTCACCAGATTAGTTCCTGGGATGAGAGGGTTGACCTTTGACTAGAGGCTGAGTAAATTGGGTCTGTAGTCTCTGCAGTGTAAAAGATGAGAGGTGATCTCATTCAGACATACAAGATTCTGAAGGAGCTTGACAGGGTAGACATTGAAAGGTTGTTGCCCTGGCTGGGGAATCTAGAATATGGGGGCACACTCTCAGGATAAGGGGCCTGTTATTTAGGATTGAGATGAAGAGAAAGTTCTTCACTCAAAGGGTTGTGAATCTTTGTAATTTTCTACATCAGAGGGTTGTGGATGCTCCATCGTTGAATATATTGAAGGATGGAGATCAATAGATAGTTTTGGTCTTCAGGGAATTGAGGGTTATGGGGTGCAGCTGAGATAGTGGAGTTGAGGCCAAGGATCAGCCATGGTCTTATTGAATGGCAGAGCAGGCTCAAGGAACCATGTGGTCTACTCCTATTACTTTCTTGTGTTCTTTGCACTGCTTCACCGCATAAGTCAGGCCTTCTAGGGCCAGAGCTGTGTGAGGTCATCCTGCTACGCCATTTGCAGTCTACTCAACTGAAAGTCACTTCACCAGTCATGCTGCACTCACTGGGGTAGCATTGATTAGGAGCACTAGGGCAGGCAAATGGACAGAAGACACAGGCACTAAGAGAGGGCACAAGGGTGGTGACTTTGGAACGTTAAATGGTTTGATTTATAAAGTTGGTTTGGACTGTTTGCTTGTTTGTGGTGGTTTTTATTTTTGCATTCTGACCAAGCGAGCACTGTGATGGTCAGTGACAGAACGAAGGTAAGGTGTGGGACTGTTTTTGAATGGACAATTGGGTTTACTGGTACTGCAGTCAGATGAGCTGATCAAGCACAGCTGCCCAGAAAGGGGATGTGTTGGTTGTCTCTTCATTTCCCGTTCCTCCTCCTCGTCAGCTGCTCGCCTGGTGGCAAAGATTGCGCCCCCATGATGGTGAGGTTTTGCAGGATACAGTAGACTATGACAAATCATGACACACACTCTGACGGGTACTGCAGGGCTCCTCTAAAGTTGTCCAGGCAGCAAAAGAGTTGTTTAAGCACTCTAATGGTTCACACAAATACATTTCTTGTGGCAGCATGGTTTTCATTATATGCGTGTGTGCATGCGTCACTCACCAGTGTCATGCGCCATGTGGTCAGTGGATTGTCCTTGTTGCCCAGGAGCCACCCTCTGGTTTGTCGTGGTGGCTCAAATGCAGGTGCTGCAGCTGACTGCCAGGATACTGGGCATTGACTTGCATGGTGTGCTGAGTATGGTCGCACACCAGCTGGACATTGAGGGAACGGAATCCTTTCTGCTTGCTGTACATCTCAAAATTTGTGTGCAGTGGCTGCTAAGCCACATGTGCGCAAACAGTGGCATCCTGAAATCCTGGCAAAGGCACGTGCTTGCTCTACCTGTTGCTCTCTGACAAATGGGCGGTAAACAAGGAGATGTTGCACATGCCTGCTCCGGCCTGGAAGGAACCTGTTGTGCAAAAACTCATCGCCCCAGTCACATTCACAGCCACAGTATTCCTCGCTGAGCTTCAGGCAGGAGTATTGCTTCCTGAAGGCGCGAGATAGATATTGCCTCCTGCTGAGGAGCCTTCATTTCCCCCAACCCCGCTCCTCCCTTTTTGAGCTGCTTGTTCTCTTGTCTTGCCTCTGATTATTCTCCCTAACTTACTGCAGACCAAGGGGTTGGTAACTACAGTACCTATAACTGAGAGCAAGTGGTCTGAGCGGACTCTTGAACCTACACCACACCCTGTCAACTTCAACTTTAAGTAGCAGTACAAATCACCAAACACTTCTGCAAACTCAGCAACAGCCAGTAGAAATAAATCAGCAACTAACCTGACAGTAGTTGATCCCTTTTACTGGTGATTGGTGGGTGTGGGTCAGGCAGGGGGAGGTCTTTCCTGCTGCTCAACAGGGCGGCACAGTGGCGCAGTGGTTAGCACTGCAGCCTCACAGCTCCAGCGACCCGGGTTCAATTCTGGGTACTGCCTGTGTGGAGTTTGCAAGTTCTCCCTGTGTCTGCGTGGGCTTTCTCCGGGTGTTCCGGTTTCCTCCCACAAGCCAAAAGACTTGCAGGTTGTCAGGTAAATTGGCCATTATAAATTGCCACTAGTATAGGTCGGTGGTAGGGAAATGTAGGGACAGGTGGGGATGTGGTAGGAATATGGGATTAGTGTAGGATTAGTATAAATGGGTGGTTGATGGTCGGCACAGACTCAGTGTGCCGAAGGGCCTGTTTCAGTGCTGTATCTCTAAAATGTCTTCAGCTTTGCAAGGTTAAGAAAGGATGTTAGTTGGAGCTTTCAGGTCGAAAGTGGCACCGCTGATGTCAAATCTGTGTTGCAGGTCAAGATTTGTCTGCTCTACAGATTTCCGCTGCATGCTCCCTGTTCCTGCACTAATGCCCTTACCAAAATGGTGTGTCAGCCAGCACCAGACGTGTGCATAGCTGTCATTTTGGACCCCATACACCACCTGAAAATATGGGCATTACGCATCCAAATTTTGCAGTCAGTCTCCATTCAACCATAAGTTGACAGAACCTTTTTTTTAGTTTTAATACAGTTAAAATTTTTATTTGATTTAAAAGCTATGTATCAACATTTTAACTCATAAAATTTGGGTATCTATTTTCTTAGTTGTTCTCTCGACCCCATTCCCAGTAAATTACACCTGCCTTACCTTCCTTTGCTAGCTGACATTGTAAATGCTGTCTCCCCTCGGGTACTGTTTTCCGTCCTTTCAAAACCATCAGTATATTGCCCCTTTCCTCAAAAAAAAAACTTAATCTTTGACGCCTCTGTCCTTGCAAATTACTGACCCATCTCCAATTTTATTTCTTCTGCAAAGTTTTTGAACTCATTGTAGCCTCCCAAATCTTTATTGCCATTCCATATTTAAAACTCTGTAGTCAGGTTTGCACACCTGCAACAGTATTGAAATGGCTGTAGCCAAAGCCACAAATGACGACTTGTGTGAATGGTCTACCGTTCCTTCTGATGCTTTCTGACCTTTCTGCAGCCTTTAACACAGTTGATCTTATCATCCTCTTTCATCTACCAGCTGAGTAAGACTGGTTCCACTCCTACCTATCCAGTCATAATGAGATGATTTGCTGCAATGGTTTCTCTTTCTGCCTCTGCAACGTTACCTCTGAAGTTATCCAAGGATCCATTCTTGGTCACCTGTATTTTTTATCCATGTGTTGCCTATCGACGACATCACCCAAAGACAGTGTCAGGTTCCATCCACACGTACAATGACAACATACAGTTGTACCTCACCACGATGTCCTTTTGTTGTGAATCTGCTTGTCTAGCGTCCAGTTATTGAGAAGACTGAAGCCATCGTTTTCAGCTCCCTTGACAAACTCTTTACTCTCACTGCCGATCTCATTCCCCAACCTAGTCGCTGTCTCGGATTAAATGAGGCTGTTTGAAACTTCAGTATCCTATTTGACCTTGAGCTGAGTTTTTAACCCCTTCTAGCTTTCATCACAAAGACCATCTACTTCTATCTCCGTTAAATCGCCCATCTCCAGTCCCTGCCTCAGCCCATCTGCCAAAACCCTCATCTATTCCAGGGCTTTTCTGGCTGGCTTCCAGTCCTCCACCCAAATCCTCCAATAACTTCAATTTAAAATTTTCATCCTCATGTTCAAATACCTTTATGGCCTCCCCTCCCCTATCTCTTTAACTTTGTACAGCCGTCCAAGAAATGCTGTGTTCCTCTAACTCTGGCTTCTTGTTCCTCGTCCACTCCTTTCGCCCTATTATTGGCAGCTGTGCCTTCAGGTGTTTGGGCCTTAAGCTCTGGAATTCCACGCTGCCTTTCCACTTATCTCTTTAAAAATACTCTGAAAAATCTATCTCCTTGTCCCAGCTTTTAGTCACTTCTAATGTCTCCTTAAAGACAGGGGAGTCTGAGTAGCTGAGTAGCTCCTACAAAGAGCCCCTACAGATACGACTGGCCGAATGGCGGCCTCCTGCGCTGTAACCTTTGTGATTTTATGATAAACAGATTATACCAGTCACTTTCACCCCCACCTCCATGTTGTATACTTGAGCAATGTCTGTCAGGAAGGTATGACGGTTTGGTGACAAGGATGGAATTGCGAATTCCCTAGCTGAAAAATTTTGGGTTGAAGGAGTTCCAACCAACCAAGCCCCAGTGACCGCGGCTGATGGTGGTGGTTATGCGGGTGTTACTAGTAAGAGAACGGGGGAAGACCATCACAGTAGTAGCAGTGGTACAGCAAAGTCCTGCTATTGGTGCTTCGGCTGACTTTGGGCACAGAATTGTCCATTTATGTAGGAAGAGTGCTGCAGCTACAAGACAAAGGGACATCTTGCCAAGGCATGTCGCAAAAAGGTCAATGCAGAAAACTCTGGCAGGAGGAAACGTCAGTTGCTTCATATAGTTGGCAAACAGCAGCAGATTGATTAGGTTTATTTCTGATCCATATGATCAGAAGCACAAGGCTGTCCAGTGGAATTTCGCAGGGCATCGTGGTCCAAGTAGTGTTGGTTTGCGCCCCAGTTAACATGGAGGTCGACACGGTTGCGTCAGTTAGTGTAATTGCTGAGTCGCTGTATCGTGAAAAGTTCAGTCGGTATCGGCTAGAAAAATCGCGAGTAGAGCTATGCAGTTATGGAGGAGAGTAATTACTATAATTGGAAGTGTGCCGGTTCTGGTCACATAGCATGAGCAATGTGCAAAATTGCCCATCGTTGTGAAAGGTGAAAAGCCAGCCTTGTTATTAAGACACAGATTAGCAGCACTTAGGTTAAATTGGAGCGAGCTTTTTTATGTTGAAGCAAAATTCACTTTGCAAGACAACGTGGTCAGCTATTGTTCAGTGAAACTGGCAAACCGATTTCAAGAGTACAATACTAACGTACGAGTTCAGAGGAACACAAGGCCAGATCATTGCAGGTTGTGTCCAGTACCCTAGGCTTTAAGAAGGTAGAGCAAGAACTTGAGACTGAGACCATTATCTCCAAGGTAGAGCAGAGTAATTGGGCTACTCCCATAATGGTAGTACCAAAGTCAAATGGTAGTGTAAGAGTATGTGGTGATTATAAAGTGACTGTAAATTAGGTACTGGAAGGTAATCCACCCAGTAGTTGGCCAAATGTGGAGGGTCTTCACAATATTGTTAGGCATTTGTCAGATCTAATTTTGACAAAATCTGACAACCTATCTGCAACTTGAGTTAGACGATAGGTCTAAGTCATACTTGACTATCAATACACACCTGGGTCTATTTCTGTTTCATAGGCTGCCATTTGGTGTTTCTTCAGCCCCTGGAATTTTCCAAGTGGTGATAAACCAAATTTTGCAGGATTTTTTTTTTAAATAGTCATTTGGTGGTCGAGAACTTGAGTATTGCTGAAAATAGATACATGTTGAAGCTTTTTGTCTTGCACTCATCAGGACAATCCGAAAGAATACCAAGGGAAAGCAACAACTTTATACTGTAGGAGAAGAGAGTGCTGATTGGTTGGCAAGAGAGCTCTGATCGGCAGAGGCGTTGCCATGGGGAATGCATCAGTTTATGGTGACGGACAGTTAACTGCCAATCTTGGTTTGAAATTTACACCAGACAGCTTGACTCCGGTCAAGGCATTGCCCTGAAGAATGAATCAGTGAATGGCTGTCACCTATTTTGTTTAGCTGAAACAGGTACAATATGTGTACATGTTCTTTCTGTTTGCAAAGAACAGGGCCCTGTGTATTAATATACGTAGCTTCCAGTACACGCAAATGCGCCATACTGCAAGCCCTACTGACAATCTTAAATTGGTTGTCAGTGTAATTCTTAGCACACTGAGGATTATTTAGCAAATGTTGTCTAATCGTGGATTTGCATCTAATATTCGACACTGTGTTTTGAGTTTTGCAAGCACGGGCTGGTTAGGTACGGCCTGTATCTTGCCCGTTGCAAACAGCGGAAGGGACGTGTTTGATACGATCCAGCAGTATTTGGGGCTTACGGCCTATATAGCTAGCATCACACTGGCATTGAAATTCATATATCTCTTTACTCATTTGTGTGATAGGCAGGACGTCTTTTTGGCTTGACGGCAGCAACCTGTTAGTGGCGAACACCACACGTGTTGCTTTTGCATAGTAGCAGTGTGAAACAGCTAGCTTCACCTGTTGCTGAAATTTTTCAGATACTTTACCCTTCCAAGGTAATTTGAGGTAGACTGGACACTTTTCAGGATTGAAAATCGAAAATGAGGCCTTAGGTCCGTTCATAAGTTTGCGTAATATACAACGAGAAATGATCTGATCAGGATAGCCATTGTCACGCAGGATGTCTTTGATTCGCCCTATTTCAGCATCAAGCTTGCATGGCCAATCTTATAGTGCTTGGAACTGTAAGAATCCCAATGCGTGTATTGACCAGTGAAGGTAGTTTTTTTTTTCATTTTTTTTTGTGGGATGTGGGCGTTGCTTGTGAGACCAGTATTTATTGCCAATCCCTAATTGCTCTTGAACTGAGTGGCTTGCTAGGCCATTTCAGAGGGCAGTTAAGAGTCAGCCACATTGTTGTGGGTCTGGAGTCACATATAGGTCAGACCAGGTAAGGATGGCAGATTTCCTTCCTTAAAGGACATCAGTGAACCAAATGGATTTTTACAACAATGGAGGGAGTAGTGTGTTATTTGGATGACATACTTATTTCAACTCCAGACAAGAAAAATGAAAGAGGTGCTCCAACTTCTGGAAAAGCATGAAGTTCAGGTGAAGGCATACAAATGTGAAATGTTTCAAAACTCTGTCGATTTACTTTGGTCACAAGGTAGCCAAGGATGGGTTACATCCTACCAAGAGTAAGGTTCAAACAATTAGAAAAGTGCCACACCTCAGAACATCTCTGAGCTCAGATCATTTTTGGAACTTATGAATTACTACGGTAAATTTATATCAAAGTTGCCAACGTCATTGCATGCATTAAATGAACTCTTGAAGGGTGTTCTATGGAATTGGACGAAGGAGTGTGACAAGGCATTCAAATTGTGTAAAAGTCAACTTATAGAGGTATGATTCTTGTACATTACGAGATATTCAGCTAGCATGTAATGCCTTTCCATACAGAGTAGGTCCTGTGATCTCTCATGTTGGATAGTGGTGAGGAGAGACAGATTGCGTTTGCCTCTCACACCTTCAGTGCCAGTGAGTGAAATGATACTCAAAATGTGAAGCATTGTCTTTGATTTTTGGAGTAAGCTGATTTCATTTATGGCCATAGTTTTGTGATCGTAACTGACCATAAGCCACTAGCGGCTGAATCCAAAGTCTTCAGTACCTGCTTTAGCTGCGGCCCCAGTGCAGAGATGGGCTTTGATTTTTGTCTGCTTATAAGTATGACGTTAAATACAGATGATCGGAAGATCATTGTAATGCCAATACGATGTCCAGATTACCATCCCCATCGCAGGTAGAGCCCAACAGGGAAGATATATTTTTCTTTGCGTACGTAGACGAGTTGCCAGTCACAGCAGATGACATCGGTAGAACAACTAGTAGCCAGTGTTGGCAAGGGTGTATGACTGTATCGCAAATGGGTGGCCAACATGGATACTAGATTTAAAAATCAGGCCATTTTTATGGTTAAGAATGAGTTATCAGTTGGTAAAAGTTGTCATGTGGGGAGATATAGTTGTAATCCCTGGAAAGTATAGATCGCAGTTGCCACGTGATCTTTTTGATCAACGCTTAAAGTGTTTGACAGAGTCTAGCGAGGAGGTATTTTTGGTGGCCAGGGTTAGATAAGGACATCGAAAACACAACGCAACAGTGTTGTGCATGTTGAGCAGTAGAAAAGAAGTCACTGTCGGTACCTTTGCAGTCATGGAAATGGCCAGCTAAAGTGTGACAGAGGCTGCACAAAGATTTTGCAGAATTAGAAGGGAAACTGCTATTCATTGTGACAGCCATTCAAAGTAGTTTGAGGGGATTCCGATCAATTGAACAACAATTAGCAAAACGCTAGATATTTTACTTAGTTTGTTTGCTGCTTGTGGGTTTTCAGAGGAAATTGTGTCTGAAAACAGACCTCAGCTTTATTCAGAAGAGTTTGCACAATTCATGAGTACGAACAGTGTAAAACACACGAGTTCCACTGTATCATCCAATGGAACAGTGGAGCGCACAGTTCAAACTGTTAAGTGTGTTTTTGTCAAGCAAATGCTAGATACAAATCTGAAGAAACGTCAATCTTCATTGGATCACAGGCTGGCGTACTTTCTGTTTACCGATTGTAATACCCCTCACACTGCAACCTGTAGAATGCCAGCTGAATTGTTTCTTAAACAGCCCAGAACAAATTTTCATTGCTGCGCTAAATGTGGCTTTAATCAGGACAAAAAGGGAGTTATGATGGGGGTAGAGTGAGAGAAAGAAGTCTGAGGTTGAACCAGAACCTGAGTGAAGAATCATTATTACAAGTGGTACCAGAAAGAATCGTGAAAATGTAATCCTTGCACATATTTGGCCAAGATGTTTGGTAGTGGAAAGGTTAGGTTTTTACATATAGATCACTTTTTACCTTTCAGAGGTTCACAAAAAAGAAGGAAGTTGGAAAGAATCAAATGAGTCTGATGAATCAGATAGTTTGGATACGAGTCAAGTACCAATAGTTACTCCAACACAAGTCATGCCAGAAACTAGTGCAAAAGAAAGTCAGAGTTCAGATCATGTCTGATGAAGTGGAAATTTCAGTTGTCAAAATCAGCCTTTGTTGGAGAAAACTTCTCCTCAGACTCAGTCCAAGATGGGTCAAGGTTATCCTACAAGGCCTGAAATTTTGGGTCAGGAAAGAAGGTACCCCCTTAGGAATAGGAAACTAGTGGTTAAATTTGGTTTGTGAATAAAGGGGAACAGGAAATGTATTAAGATTGTGTAGAAATCGTGATATGCGTATTTTAAAAAAGCGACAAATGGAACAGTTATACACTGAAATTATTGTCATTTCACATCAAGACCAGTTGCATTGTAAATTTTTCATTAAGGAGGCAGGAGTGTAATAGTACCATCTTGTGACCATTTGTGTGTATTCATGCATAGAAGAAAAAACAGATTGAACCAGTGTCTCTTACCCCATCTCCATATTGCACACACGGCAATGTTTGTTAGGAAGATATGACAACCATCACTCAAAGCATTATATGTCTAGTTAATTGGATACATTGGTTAAAGATTTTAATCACTTTATCTGTACTTGGTGTTTGAGGAGCCAAGTTATTCAAATGAATATCTTTTAGGGTTTGTTGAAATGTGTGTTTCGGAGCTTTTATGCATTTAGAAAATAAATATTAAAGTTGGCTTGATCCTGGTCATTTTATTTTTGAAAGTATTGATCAAATTGGCAAGTGTTTTAAGACATTGAAGAAAGCAAGGTCAGATAGCTTCTGTAAATGAAAAATAAATTGCAATTTAAGAATATTCTATGTCATAGTTCAGCCCAGTGATAGCCATCTATTATTTACTATTTGAGGAGCTAGCCACTTCAGTAACTACTGTAAACAGAATAAGCAAATTAGTAGTAATGTATTACATTTGTTTAGCCAGTAAGGCTGAAATTCAAGCTTAAGTGTAGTGCTGTTCTCTCATTTTCTGGAGACAAGAAGCCAGTACTGATGAGATTTCAGTTTGTTTCCTGGACATACAATAATTTTATCAGACATTTAGGCAAATGACCACTACCTGCAAGTTTCACTCAAAGCCACATGACATCCTGGCTTGGTACTATATCGCCACTCTTTCACTGTCTTGGGATCAAAATCGTGGAACTCCCTTCTTAACAGAACTGTGGGTGTACCCGCACCAGATGGACTGTAGTGGTTCAAGAAGGTGACTCACCACCACCTTGTCAAAGGGAATTAGGGATGGGCAACAATTGCTGGCATTGCCAGCGACACCCAGTTCCATGAGAAAAACTTGAAAAAATGAAAACATTTTATCTGGTGCATAAGGGGATTACCGCTAGCAATTTGAAACTTGCAAGCTAAAAATATGAGTGTGAAATGTAGTATTATGGCATAGAAGGAGGCAATTCAGTCCATCCTGAAGGAAATCAAAAAAAGCAATAGTGGAGGGCAGCATAAATTTTAGTGACTGGAAACCAGTGTCCAGTGACATACCACTGGGATCTGTGCTGCGCCCCCTATTGTTAGTCAACTAGATCGCTATATAAATGACAATGTGGGGGGTAGGATCAGTAAGTTTGCGGATGGCACAAAGATTGGCCGAGTGGTTAGCAGTGAGGTTGAGTGTCTTGGGTTACAGAAAGATATAGATGGGATGGTCAAATGGGCAGAAAAGTGGCAGATGGAATTTAATCCTGAAAAGTGTGAGGTGATGCACTTTGGAAGGAGTAATGTGGCACGGAAGTATTCAATGAATGACCTGACACTGGGAAGTTCCGAGGAACAAGGGGATCTTGGCATGTTTGTCCATAGATCTCTGAAGGCAGAAGGGCAGGTTAATAGGGTGGTGAAAAAGGCATATGGGACACTTGCCTTTATCAATCAAGGCATAGATTACAAAAGCAGGGAGGTCATGTTGGAGTTGTATAGAACTTTGCTAAGACCACAGCTGGAGTACTGTGTGCAATTCTGGTCGCCACATTATAGGAAGGATGTGAGTGCACTGGAGTGGGTGCAGAGGCGATTCACCAGGATGTTGCCTGGGATGGAACATTTAAGCTATGAAGAGAAGTTGGATAGGCTTGGGTTGTTTTCACTGGAGCAGAGAAGACGGAGGGGTGACTTGATCAAGGTATACAAGATTATGAGGGGCTTGGACAGGGTGGATAGGGAGCAGCTGTTCCCCTTAGTTGAAGGGTCAGTTATGAGGGGACACAAGTTTAAAGTGAGGGGCAGGAGGTTTAAGGGGGATTTGAGGAAGAACTTTTTTACCCAGAGGGTGGTGATGGTCTAGAATGCACTGCCTGGGAGGGTGTTAGAGGCGGGTTGCCTCGCATCCTTTTAAAAAGTACCTGGATGAGCACTTGGCACGTCATAACATTCAAGGCTATGGGCCAAGTGCTGGCAAATGGGATTAGGTAGACAGGTCAAATGTCTTTAATGCATCGGTGCATACTTGATGGGCCGAAGGGCCTCTTCTGCACTGTATTATTCTGTGATTCTGTGGTAAATGAATAGACTAAAAAGCTAAGTTTATACTATTGAAGTAGTAGGCGATAGGAGTCCACAAGGGTTCAAAAACATAGATTAAGAAAATTAGCAATGTGCATTCCAGCTGAGGATGCTAAAATTGAAGGTTGTAAAGAAGCAGGACAATAGAAAGTAGAGGAAAATGAACAACGCTACTGCTTGATCTTGAACAGGCAGAGAAGGATGTATTGACAGTGATAAGGTACAGTTCATTTAGCCTTTTACGCTGCTGGGAGTAATTTCATTAAATAAAACTTGATTAATTTTGGAGAAGAGGATGCGAAATAATTTCATTTGAGCTTCTAACTAATTAGTAAGTAATAAGTGATCAAGAAGTGAGACACTTGGCACCTAGCGGTAAATTGCTTACAATTTTTTTTGCATTCATCTGACAAACCCCATGGATTACAAAATTGGAAAATGTTATTATGTATGACAATGCCTGAAGCAGACAGACAAAAAGCTAAGAAGTTATGGAAAGCTGAGCTTCATACCTGCAGAGAATTCGTCTTGGAGCTAGAAGATATTTGGAAATTATCGTTACGTGGGTAAAATCTTAACAGATTGTAATAGCCTGCGTTCAAGATAACGGTGCGAGAGCAGGAAGCATAGCCAATGCAGGTGATTCTCTACCAACAATTAGATGGGTAAGAATGAACCAGCCGAGCGCAGTCCCACCCAGCTGGACGATGGTGGAGAGGTGTTGGAGGAGAATAGTGTGGTCAGTTGTGTCGAAGGCTGAGGAAGGATAATTTGCCTTTTAGTCAAGTAGGATGTCATTTGTGACTGAGAGCTGTTTTGGTACTGTTGAAGGGCGGATACCTGATTGGAGTGATTCAGGGAGTTCTGGGAAAGATGAACATATTTGGGAGGAGGTCTTCGGAGAGGAAGGGAGGATGGAAGCGGGGCTGTAGATTGCAAGGACAGTAGGGTCAAGGGTTGGTTTTTTGAAGAGAGGGGTGATGGCGGATTTGAAGGAGAGAGGGACAGAAACTGAAGGTGGAAAATGCTAACGTGGAATCAGGAAAAGAAGTTGAGTGGCCAACAGTTTAGTCGGAATATGCTCGTTGGAGTAGGAGATGGGTATTGTGGACAAGATTAACTCAGAGCACATGGGTAAGATAGAGAAGCTAGCAACCTATGCGAGTTCAGGGCTCAGGCAGGGGGCAATACTGTGTTATCATCAGTGAGTATCCCCATCTCTGACATAATATTATAGAATAGTTACAGCACAGAAGGACGCCAGTTATGTCGGTGCCGGCTCTTTGTAGGAGCGACTCAGACTCCCCTGCCTTTGAGGAAATATTAGAAGTGACTAAAAGCTGGGTCAAGAAAGTAGGTTTTAAGGAGGATTTTTAAGGAGAAAAGTGGGAAGGCAGAGTGGAATTCCAGAGTCTAAGGCCTAGATACTTGAAGGCACAGCTGTCAGTATTGGGGCGAAAGGAGTGAGTAAGGGATAAGAAGCCAGAGTTGGAGGAACACTGCATTTCTTGGAGGGGCTGTAAGAAATTAGAGATAGGGAAGGTGAGGCCATCAAGGTATTTGAACATGAGGTTGAGACTTTTAAATTGAAGTTATTGGGGGACTTGGGTGGAAGATTGGAGGCCAGCCAGAAGAGCACTGGAATAGATGAGGGTTTTGGCAGCAAATGGACTGAGGCAGGGGCTGGAGATGGGCAACTTAACGGAGGTAGAAGTAGACGGTCTTTGTGATGAAAGCTAGATGGGGTTAAAAACTCAGCTCAGGGTCAAATAGGACACCTGAAGTTTCAAACAACCTCATTCAACCCGAGACAGCAACTGGGTTGGGGAATGAGATCGGAGATGAGAGTACAGGGTTTCTGAAGGGAGCTGAAAACAATGGCTTTTATGATCGAGGGCAGGTTAGTGATAAAAGAGCTGAAGTTGATTTAGACTAAAACATTGTCTTGTGGAACTCCTGCAGTGATGCCTTGGGCTGAGATGATTGGCCTGCAATAACAACAATCATCTTCCTTAGTGGTAGGTATTCCCCCAGTCAGTGGAAGTTCCCCCTATGTGGTAGCATCATCAAATTGGCACCTCATTTTTAGATACGCCTGGTGTTGCATGTGGCTGGGTTCCCTGGCTTGATGGTAATGGTGGAGTGAGGGATATTCCTGTCCATGAGGTTACAGAGTGTGGTGGAATACAGTTTTGCTGCTGGTGACCTACAGCACCTCATACATGGCCAGTTTTGAGGTCTTAGAGTTGTTCTGAATCTATTTCATTTTAGCATGGTAGTAGTGCCACAGAGCATGATATGGAGGGTGTCCTCAGTGTGAAGACAGAATTTCATCTCTTGGGAAGTGTGACCATAATATAATAGAATTTTACATTAAGTTTGAAAGTCATTAGTTCAATTTGAAACTAAACTCTTAAATCTAAACAAAGGAAACTACGAAGGTACGAGGGGCAAATTGGCTGTGGTAGATTGGGAAACTATGTTAAACATTATGTTGGTAGACAGGCAATGGCTAGCGTTTAAAGAATTAATACATGGTTTACAACAACTTGCATTTCTTTCGGAGGCGCAAAAACCCAACAGGAAAGGTGATGCAGCCATGGCTAACGAGAAGTTATAGATTGTATTAGATCAAAGGAAAAGGCTTATAAAGTTGCCCAAAAAAAGTAGTAAGCCTGAGGATTGGGAGCATTTTAGAATTCAGCAAAGGAGGATCAAGAAACTGATAAAGGGGAATCAGAATGTTAATGTAAACTAGCGAGAAACATAAAAACAGACAGTAAAAGCTTCCATAGGTATGCAAAAAGGAAAAGATTGGCAAAGACAAATGTGGATCTATTTCAGGCAGAGACAGGGGAATTTTATATTGGAGAATAAGGAAATGGCAGAGAAACTAAACAAATAACTTTGTGTCTGTCTTCGGAGGAAGATCCTTTTGGATCTCCCAGGCATACTAGAGAACCAAGGGACTAGCGAGAATGAGGAACTGAAAGAAATCAGTATTAGTCAAAAAGTAGTACTGGAGAAATTAATGGGACTGAAAGTTAATAAATCTCCTGAACCTGATGATCTATATCCCAGAGTGTTGAAAGAGGTGACTGCAGAGATCGTGGATGGGCTTCCAAAGAGTATTCCAAAATTCTGTAGATCCTGGAACGGTTTCAGAAGGTAGCAAATGTAACCCCACTATTAAGAGAGGAGAGAGAGAGAAAACTGGGAACTACAGACCTGTTTGCCAGACATCAGTAGTAGGGAAAATGCTAGAATCTATTATAAAGGATGTTCTAACTGGGCACTTCGAAAATAATTGGACAGAGTCAGCATGGATTTATGAAAGGGAAATCATGTTTGACAAACCTGTTGGAGTTTTTTGAGGGTGTAACTAGCGTAATAGATTAGGAGGAAACAGTGGATGTGGTCTATTTAGATTTTCAGCAGGCTTTCGATAAGGCTCCACACAAGAGGTTAGTAAGCAAAATTAGAGCACATGGGATTGGAGGTAATATACTGGCATGGATTGAGAATTGATTAATGGACAGAAAATAAAGAGTAGGAATAAACAGGTCATTTTTCAGGTTGGCAGTGGGACACCGCAAGGATCAGTGCTTGGGCCCCAGCTATTCACAATCTATATCAATGGTTTGGATGTGGGGATTAAATTTAATATTTCCAAGTTTGCTGATGACACGAAACTAAGTGGAAGAGTGAGTTTTGAGGAGGATGCAAAGAGGCTTCAAGGCTATTTAAACAGGCTAGGTGAGTGGGCAAGAATGTGGCAGATAGAATATAATGTGAAAGAATGTGACTTTATGCACTTTGGTAGGAGAAACAAAAAGGCAGAGTGTTTGTTAAATGGTAAGAGATTGGGAAGTGTTGCTGTCCAAAGGGTGTCCTTGTTTGTAAGTTGCTGAAAGCTGACATACAGGTGCAGCAAGCATTTAGGAAGGCAAATTGTATGTTGGCCTTGATTGCAAGGGGATTTGAGTACAAGAACAAAGAAGTCTAGCTGCAATTATATAAAGCCTTGGTGAGACTGCACCTGAGGTTTTGTGTACAGTTACACTAAGACCATCCCAGTTGATATTAGGGAAGTTGAAATCCCCTACTAATATAAACCCTATTATTCTTACACCTTTCTGAGATCTGCCTAGATATCTGCTCCTCTATCTCTCTGACTGTTTGGAGGACAGTAGTACACTCCCAGCCAGGTGATTGTCCCCTTTTTGTTTTTAAGTTCTACCCATATGGCCCCATTTGAGGAACCTTCTAAGATATCATCCCTCCTTTACTGCAGTAATTGACTCCTTGATCAACAGTGCAATACCACCTCCTCTTTTATCACCTACTCTGTCAAGCCTGAAGATTCTATACCCTGGAATATTGAGCTGCCAGTCCTGGCCCTCCTTCACCCATGTCTCTATGATAGCAATAATATCATAATCACTTCAGATTGAACTAATACATTATTTTATTTTATGGATTAAGCCTAGGCACAGCAGTCTCAGTAATGGCCCAGATACCGCTGTTGGAGTGCCTGACCAGACACAGTTACCGAGAATGTCGGGAAAGACTGAAGTTACCTACAGAAAAAGAAAGTACAGAAGAAGAAACTGAGGATGAGAGGTCCAGCAATTCAGTACTTTGTTCTGTTAAACCTGCAGTTAACAGGAAATCACTTTCTAGTTCTATATCATTTGGACATTCTGTACAGAATAGTGTTATTCAAGAGGACGAAAAGGACAATGAGACCAGTGAAGAGAGAGTTCAGAAGATTGCAGCAGAAGATAATTTTAAAGAAGAAACTGATAACCAAGCTTTCTTTAATGTTTCCCTATTGGACTGGATTAATGTACAAGATAGACCAAATGATGTGGAATCACTGGTCAGGAAATGCTTTGATTCAATGAACCGTGTAAGTATTTTTGAGATTTCAAATTAGAGACTTTTGTTCAACTATTTGCCTAATCCAGGATTTTGAAAGGCCTGAGAATAGTTTCTTCTTTTTGATGTTTTAAAATTTGGTACTCCTATTATGAAATTGAAACCTTTTTCATTCAGTTTTGAACAGAGTTCAAACTTCTGATTTCTAGTTTGCATCTCTCAAAACTGCTTATCTCTCAAAACTACTTAAGCAAACTATAAAATGACAATATTTACTTGTGATACCCAACAGTAAATTTATTCATTGCTCTTAAGGAAAAGAAAAATAGTTTGAGATGGTACGTGTTCAAAAGGGGAACAGTTCCAACGAATTGACAAGCTAAATCTAAAATGGATTAATGTATGTATTTGAACATGCTAGAGTATGGATATAAAAAGCATGTTTTCAATATTTGTTTTTCAAGTTGTTTGTGATTCTCACTATAGTAGATATGTCAACCAGTAAAAAGTGTTAACTTAATCAAAAGCAGTCATCAGTTGCTGTCAAGTTGAACATAATTTGTTGTGCGAGGATTAGAGATCGTAAGAGAAAATATTATTGACCATTTCTCAACAGTAATTAAAACATCTTCATACTTTTTTTGTTTTCAGCTTGATCCAGAAATTCTTCAGCCTTTTCTGACAGAGTGTCGTGAAACAATTGCCAAACTTGATAATCAGAACATGAAGGCAATTAAAGGACTTGAGGACCGACTGTATGCTCTCGATCAAATGATAGCCAGCTGTAACAGACTGGTGAATGAACAAAAAGAATTAGCTCAGGTAAATCTCCATTGCATAAAATGTAGGCGAATACAGGATAACACATTGTGCAGTATATTTCAAAGCTGAGAGACACCAAGGGTTTGAGATGTTGTTGTGAAGCTTGAACTATTTATTGATGTAATTTTAACTGACGTATATTTCTGTCAGATCACGTTCCTAACTAGATCTGTGAAATACACAAAAACATTATGGCTCAGATTTTGACTTGCAGCACACGACATTCAAGGGTGTCCGACAGCACACGGGAAACCTGGAAGCAAGTTTGTCAGAGGCGTTTTGACTTGGTCACCATTATAATTTTAATTCCGAGTTTCCAGTCCAATCAGCGTCATTGTACGTGACGTGGACCTGGATGGCGCAATCTGAACTCTAGTATTTAAAGGGGCACGCAACAGGCAATTTGAAGGAGTTTGGAGTTGGGAACCAATAAAGTGCCAGAAAGGAGTCTGTTTTGATTCACTGTTTGTGACGCCTTCCTGAATGTGCTGCTGGGGCTGAGAGGAGATGCAGAGAGATGGGCTTCCCTAACAATGGGAGGAAGAAGCATGCAGCAGTGACTGAAAGGCTTGATTGGCAGTAGTGGAGAAGGTTAGCAGCAGGAGTGTGGTGCTATGCTGCTGAATTCAGTGCAGAAACTGCTTTGAGGACCTAACCAAGCAAGGAAAGGTAAGTACAGTGGCACATTCACTTGCATCCTGCTGTGTGCATGAACCCCCTGGACCCTGCCTCTGCCTTGTCAAGCCTACTCCAGCATATCATTCCTCACACCCACTTAGTTTGTTGGTGCACCCCTCCTCTTTCTATATACTTTCTCATATCCCCATCTGTCTATCCACCACTCCCACCTACCTTCATCCTTATGAAATGTCACACCTCTACCTTATAGTCAACCTCACCAAATGCATTCCATCTATCAGATGAACACATGCCACTACACTCACTCGTACATCTCTTCTTTCCCTCCATGCAGAAGAAAGTACAGAACATCAGCAAGAGGCAGAGAATTGTAAGGGGCCTCCAAGCATCTTGCAGCTGATGAGTACAGAGGAGGAGGCACTGGACATAAGTGGAGTTTCAGTGCCCTGGCTATTGGAAATGGGGAGATAGTGAGCGCCCAGCTACCTGATGGCACAATTAAATGTAAAAATCCTACATGTCATACGGCAGTCAAAAACATACAAGAAATTGGAGTAGGCCATATGGCCCCTTGAGCCTTCTCTGCAATTCAGTAAGATCATGGTTAATCTTTGACCTCAACTTACTTACCCAACTGATTCCCATATCCTTTGATTCCCTTAGTGACCAAAAATCTATTGACGTGAATCTTGAATATACTCAATGACCGAGCCTTCACTGCCCTCTGGGGTAGAGAATTCCAAAGATTCACAATCCTCAGTGAGTAAGTTTCTCCTCATCTCAGTCCTGAATATCTGATCCCTTATCTTGAGCCTATGTGCCCTATTTCTAGATCCACAGCCAGAGGAAACAGCCTCTTCACATCTGCCCTGTCAGGCCATCCCAAAATGTTATTTATTTCAATGAGATCACTTCTTGTTCCTCTAAACTCAAGGGATTATCCTCGTAGGATAATCCTGTCATCCCAGGAATCGATCTACTAAACCTTTGCTGCACCACTTGCAAGGCATGTATATCCTTCTGTAGTTAGAGCCCAGTACTGTACACAGTCCTCCAGGTGTTGTATTACTAAAGCCGTGTACAATTGCAGCAAGACTTCTTTCTTCCAGTACTCCAATCCCCTTGCAGTGAAGGCCAACATGCCATTTGCTGTTCCTGCGTTTCTTGTGCAAGGCCACCCAAATCCCTCTGAACACCAACATTGAATAATTTCTCACCATTTAAAAAAAATATTGTTTTCTCTATTTTTCTGACCTAAATGAACAGTCTCACATTTCCCCACATCTATCTGCTACCTTCCTTCCCACTCACTTAATCTATCTATATCTGTTTGCAGACTCACTGTGTCCTCCTCGTAGCTTATTTTCCCACGTGGCTTTTTATCGTCAGCAAACCTCTCAAGGGAAATTAGGGATCAGCAGTAAATGCTGTCCTAACCAGCGATGCCCACATCCCATGAATGAATTAAAAAAAAACTTGGATACATTGCATAGAGTCCCTTCATCTAAGTCATTAGTGTAGGTTATAAATCACTGAGGCCCCAGCAATGATCCTTGTGGCACCTCACTAGCAACAGGCTGCCTACCTGAAAATGACCTATTTATTCCAATGTTTTTTTTTGTCATTTAACTAATCCTCTGTCCATATTGCCCCCAACCTTATGAGCCTTTAGCTTGTGCAACACCCTTTCATGTGAAACCTTACCGATTACCTTTTGAAAATCCAAATAGGCTACATCTGAGTTGTCCTTTATCTATCCTGCTAATTACATCCTCAATAACATTCAAATAGATTTGTCAAACACAATTTCTCCTTTGTCAAAGCATCATAACTTAGAGTATCATAATATGATCAGGCAAAGTTACCACTTTCTTCACATGGTTTCTAGTATTTTCCCAATGATAAAGGTCAGGATAAATGGCCTGTAGTTTCCTGTTTTCTCTTTCCCTTTACTTTCCACTCAGCTATGTTGACTTAATTTCAGTAGTGAGTATGATCCGCTTCATAATAACTTGCAACATATTCTTTCCTTACCAGGTCTAATTCATATTTTTTATCTCTCACGTGGCATTGATTTGTGGCCAAGTGCTCAGTGGCAGTTCTTCAGAGGAACTGTTCTTCTGAAGCAGCAGCATCCCACAAATCATTCAGGCCAAGCACCAGCTCAGATACTCTTACTTCAGTAGGACCAGTACGGCAGATAGTTGGGTTTTCTGGTGGGCAGGGTTGGTGATTTACACTTCACAAGTGAGCAAGAGCATATGGTAGAGACAGGGCTAGTAGTGGAGAGTATGCGTCAGAG
This sequence comes from Heterodontus francisci, assembly GCF_036365525.1. Classification (NCBI taxonomy): domain Eukaryota; kingdom Metazoa; phylum Chordata; class Chondrichthyes; order Heterodontiformes; family Heterodontidae; genus Heterodontus; species Heterodontus francisci. Next base: position 100,445,215 of record NC_090375.1, on the reverse strand, counting down.
GGCACAATCCTCACCAAGCTTTGCTCAGCTGAACACAGATGCTGTACTTCGGCTGCCAATGAAGAGGAGAATCATTGAGCAGCAACAGTCAGGGTGTGATGCACTGACAGGTCTTTAAAGTGTCATTACCTGATTGCAAAAAGATTAGAGTGTCCACCTCAGGGGTGGGGGTGGTGGCTGGTTGATGTCACAGGCCATTGAGATGATGTGGTCTTCCATGGATAGAAGGCCAGCACCATGTACTGTTATATACTTAAATGAGTCTTCAACACCATCATGCAGACTCTATATGCCAACATGTCTGCCATCTTAAATATTTGGACAGTTGCCTTAACCTTGGCTTTACAGGGTTGCACTGATCTGCACCAAAGTGCTTTCCAGCACACTGGTAGCAGTGAAGTGCAGCTGGGCCTTGAGAGGGATGATGGTGAATGGGGTCATGGAAGTGGGAACTCCATTCAAACTGTTTCGACTTCTCACCCACAGCCTACCTCTCAGTCAGTAGACCACATGTTGCCTCATCTCCTGATAGCCAAGTCTGTCCCTGTACAGTTGCTGTTGGAGCAGTCTTTGGCAGGGCCCTTGTGCTCAAATGCAGAAGATGTCGGCCAAGAGCATCTCGGCAGTCAGATTAGGGATCCGAGCAACCTGCTTCTGCCTCTGCTGAGGTCATGTGGGTTGCACCATGTAGAAGCAGCAGTAAGAGGAAGTGTAAGGTTCTGTAGTAGCACAAGCTTATGCACATGGATCTCTGATAAAATGTTCAGTTTTGTTATGTATTCAGATAGATGGGTTTTTTTCGCCACTTTCCAGTCATGTGCATTCTTGGCTGCATGGTGGTAAGTGACCTGTCTTGTTTGATGCTGCATATGAGGAAATGAATTAATGGAGACCAATGGGAGGATGTTGAAGGGGTCGTTGGTTGCTTTGTGTCAGTGGCATTGGTGGGCTGGGTGCAGAGTGGGAGGGGGTAAGAGTGGCTGTTGCATTTTCTGTTGACATGGATGCACTGGTACAACCTAGGTGAACTTTGCATTAATAAGGGCGTCTCTGGTATCCCAGGCAGCAGTGTGAACATCTGGGTTATCTGGTACCATTCTTCTCCTTCCATCTGAGGACGATCTGAGCTCTTTGCTTTGTTCCTCCTGCAGGTCCAAACCTCAGATGTTCGCTAGTGCATACGGAAGGGCACCTCCATATGTGTTCAGGTAGCTGAAGTACAACTTCAGTATGCCAATAGCTTGTTCATTTACACAGCTGGTGGTGATATAACATTCATTATACTGCTGTTGGGTTTCAGTGTTGGGAGTTTCTGATGAGTCAAGATTGTAGTGGATATCCCTTGTTCTTTAGCAGCCATCCCATAAAAGTCCACTTCCAGGTGCGAAGAGTGCTAGAACTGGCACAGGGTGAAGGTATCATGGCAACTCTCCAGGAATCTTACACACTCCTGCAGAAATATCTTTTTGTGCTTGCACAACAGCTGCACATTAATGGATTGGAAACACTTGTTTGAGTACCTTGATGACAACACTTGATGAGTACCCCTGGTTGTTCTGGAGGTGCCTGGATTGCCAGGTGCGTGCACCATTGTGATGCCCTGCACTTACGGGAAGTCAACCAGAGGCACAAAGCTGACCACCCACTTAATCTGACAAGCTGCTGCATTAATTTAGAATTCACCTGTGTACCTGTTGGTGAGCTTGCTTACTTGATTTGTTGATGCCTGTTGCTCTTTGAATTTATTGATTTAGTAGTGTCTTGCTCCACTGGTTTATTAATTGCCGGTGCCTTCGACTTGTGCTGCAATGTTGATCAGTAAATGCTGATGTCTTTGAGTAGAGATGCGTATAGTTTGTGTTGGGTTCCGTGGATTCAGTTTTGCTGTTGAGATTAGTGTAAAACAAAAGCTTACAAGTTGTTCTAATTTGAGCACTCCATTTTATTGTAGCTACTCTTGCAATTTTTAATCTCCACATTATTGTAGCAGCTTTTTTGTGCACTTTGTGGCATCTATTGTTTTCTATTATAAGTTTATAAGCTTTGGAATACAGAATAAAATTTGAAAGTCCACTGCATTGCTTTTCGTCTTCACTACCTGGGTGGTGATCTGGTGCTGTAGATTTCGCGCCTTTCATACAACCCACTTTATTTTCATTCTGAAGGAGTCTGTGCCCCATGCAGCAAGACCTGGACAACATCCAGGCTTGGGCTGATGGGTGGCAAGTAGCATTTGTGCCACATAAGTGTCCGGCAACACCATCTCCAACAAGAGAGAATCTAATCATCTCCCCATGACATTCAATGGCATTACGATCACTGAATTCACCTAGCATCAACATCTTGAGGTTGACCATTGAGCAAAACTTAACTGGAGCAGCTACATACATGCTGTGGTTACAGAGGCTGGGAATTCTGCAGTAAGCAACGCACCTCCTGACTCCTCAAAGCCTGTCCACCATCTACAAGGCACAAACAGGAGTGTGATGGAATACTCTCCACTTGCCTGGATGAGTGTCATTCCAACAACACTCGAAGCTCGACATCATCTAAGACAAAGCAGCCAGTTTGATTGGCACCCCATCCACCACCGGTGCACAGTGTTAACAGTGTATACCATCTACAAGATGCACTGCAGCAACTTGCCAAGGCTCCTTCAACAGCACCTTCCAAACCTGCAATCTTGACCACCTAGAAGAATAAGGGCAGCAGATGCATGGGAACACCACCACCTGTGAGTCTCCCTCCAAGTCGCACATCATCCTGACTTGGAACTATATTGCTGTTTCTTCACTGTCATTGGGTCAAAATCCTGGAACTCCCTACCTAACAGCACTGTTGGTGCACCTACATCACATGAACTGCAGTGGTTCAAGAAGGCAGCTCATTGCCAGCTTCTTGAGGGCAATTAGGGATAGGAAATAAATGCTGGCCTAGCCAGCAACTTTCACATCCAAATAAAAATAAAATCCTTTGATATGAACAGAATGTAAATCAGGCCGGTTCTATTAAGGACAGGTGATCTGCCCCCCAAATTATTGCTCAGGTGGTGAAGATGAAAATCTAGCCCAACAAGTGCAAAGTTGAGGGAGATAGACCAGTAGTTTAAAATAATAAAGCCCCCTTGAGATAGTAAAGAATTCTTCTGAGAATACACACAAAACCTGTAGTATTTTTCACTTGCATGGTGGAGTTACGATACCAATTCTTATTTGGAAGTGATGTACCTGCCCGGAAAAATGTAAAATTGGTAAACCTGTTTCAATGAGTTATGGAAAGTACATTGGATCCTAAGACAAAAATAATTCTGGATATCAGAATCTAGGAATTCACCATACCTTAAATTGCATATCTTTTAGAGTCTGACTCATGGCATCTAGGTAAAAAGACTTGCATTTATATAGCACCTTTCAGGACCACAGGACATTCCAAAGTGCTTTTACCAAAAGTGAAGTACTTTTGAAGTGTAGTCACTGTTGTAATGTAGGAAGTGCAGCAGACAACTTGCGCACATCAAGCTCCCGTAAGCAGCAATTTGATAATGACCAGATAATATGTTTGTGTGATGTTGATTTGAAGGATAAATATTGGCCAGAACACAGTGGATGATTCCCCTACTGTTCTTCAAAATAGTGTCACATGATCTTTTATGCCCATCTGAGAGAGCAGACGGGGCCTTAGTTTAATGTCTCATCTGAAAGATGGCACCTCCAACAGTACTGTGCTGCATTGTAAACCTTGATTTTTGTGCTGAAGTCTTGGAGTGGGACATGAACAGCCAAGCTTCTGACTCGGGCAGAGTCAACCAACTGAATCACAGCTGATGCAGTTGAGAATTGTATTCAAGTGTAGTCACAATTGGTGCACTTCTTTTTGGCTATATATTTCCCTATTTTTTTTTCCTTCTGTCCACCACCAAATGTGGTGACTGCCTTTTGTGTATAGTTCCATGTATGCCTCGTATCAGGACCTTAATTGTCCAATCCCCATGTTTAAACTTGGGTGGTTTAAATTTAGTGATTAGCATTTGCCAAGCTCAACCTTGTCTTTAATAGGTGCTCATTTTTTCAGAAGGGTTGATAGAAAAGTGATCAAAAATGGGTTCTCTGCATTTTTGTACTGAAAAGGTAAAATCAGCCTGACACAAAGTTGAGATCTGTTAACTTAACAAAGACCAAAAATGAAATGAGATCTTTTGGCTTTTATGGCTGTTACATGTTGTCTTTACTAGTTGGGGAGGCAAAATGGTTGTGTTACAAGGCTGGAATATACTTGAATGCATTCAAGTACTTGAGTACAATTTAATACCTGATAGTGCATATTATATTGACCTATAGAATGTATTCAAGACTGATCCAGACTTGTCATCAGTGTTAACAAATCGTGTGGCACAGTAAAAAAAAAAATATTCCCCTGTTAAGATGAATGATTTACTCTGTTATGTAAGAAGTGTTTCCATAAACCAGTTTTTGCTATCTGTCGACTCTTTCATAGTCTCTTGTTAAAGCAGTAGTTTTCAAACTTTTTTGTGTGGGGTAGCCCTTGCAAATATTGACAAACTCCCAGAGGCCTCATCATAACTTCTGAAAAACCATATCAGTTACATGGAAAATGTTTAATTCTATGCAAAGCAACAGAAATAATAAGTAAGTAAACACTGAAAAATATGGAAATTTGACAACAGTCAGAAATTAGGTGACCTTGCTTACTCTTTAGGATAAAATGTGTATGCCAAACAGCAAGTTATGAAAATATTTTCCCTAAATTTTGTGGTGTAGCATTAAAAGGTTATAATAATCCAAAAGTTTACATAGAATTGTTTGTATATTCCCTCTCTTTGCTTGAAACAGCTGAACGCAAGTAGGGTAGTATGCTTTTTTACCTCCAATTTTATGCAGCAACTTTCTTGAAAGCCTAGGTGAGAACACTTTGCATAACTGTACAGGTGGTTCTCTTTCTTAATTCTGTTTTAATAATATGACAGACACATGTTTCAGGTCTAGATATTTTCTCTGGACTAGCTACTCCAACAAGTGAATCTCAAGTTCCGCCCAATATCTAGGTAAACTTCAGCAAGACCCAGGAGATTGTAACAGAAAGTATTTATTCTGTTCACCGGCTATTGTAAATGCCAGATTCTACGATAAGAATTGTCGGAATTAACAAATTGATTTTTTTTAAAAGCCTCAAAGCAAGAGACAAAGTCATCTGAAATAAAAACAGAAAGTGCTGGAAATACTCCGCAGGTCTGCCAGCATCGGTGGAGAGAGAAGCAGAGTTAACGTTTCAATTTGAGTATTTCCAGCACTTTGTTTTTATTTCAGATTTCCAGCATCCGCAGTATTTTGCTTTTAGACAGTCATCTCATTGACTGAAATGCTCCTGACTATTTAGCGTTCAAAGCCTTTCTTTTGCTGTTAAACCTCACTGACCTGTGCAGAAGCTGTAGGTACTGATGGGGGAAATACCTATTCTACAGAGTACCTTCCACTTTTGCTGTGCTTAGATGCAGCCAGTTTATTTAAACTGGAGAGTGGGAGTCAGTATGAAGAAGAATAAACTAGACGAGTAAGTAGTTAACATGCAGATACAGAAAGCAGTTAAGGCAAATGGTATGTTAACCTTTATTGCATGAGGTTTGGAGTATAAGAGTAAGGAAGTCTTGTTGAAATTATATAGGGCTTTGGTGCAACCACACCTTGGCGTACAGTGTACAGTTTTGATCCCCTTATCAAAGGAAGGCTATTCTTATTTTCGAGGGGGTGCATTGAAAGTTCACTAGATTGATTCCTGGGATGAGGGGGGATTGTGTAGAATGGGTCTATATTTTCTAGAGTTTAGAAGAATGAGTGATCTTGTTGAAACTTAAAAAAAATTCTTAGAGGCCTTGACAGGGTAGATGCTGTTTCTCCTGGCTGGACAGTCTAGAATAATTGAGGACCATGGTCTCAGGATAAGGGATCAGCTATTTATTTGGGACTGGGGTGAGGCTAAACCTCTTTACTCAGAGGGCTGTGAATCTCTAATTCTGTACCTCAGAAGATTCTGAATGCTCAGTCATTGAGTATATTCAAGACTGAGGTTGTTTACATTTTTGGACACTAAGGGAATCAGATGGGAAAGTGACATTGAGATAGAAGATCAGCCACGATCTTATTGAATGGTGGATTAGGCTTAAGGGGCATTATGGCCTATTCTTGCTTGTGTTTGTTCTTGTGATGTGCTGCTATGTGATGCTCTTCTTCGATTAACAGACCTGATCCCTATTTTTGAGTGGCCAAGGTAAATTGGTAGTTACATTTTGTAGTTCTGGCCAATTCACACTTGTTATTGTCTGAAGTCTTATCAGTTCATATTTATGGTGAGCTCCTTAGCCCATTTGTCTGGAACTGAACTAATATGTTTTGCTGTGAGATCATATTTTAACCCCTAGCTGATAGTAATACAGAATATGAATAAAAAATTAAACCGTATACAAAATGCATACTTTTGTTAGTCGACTATGCAGTTTTAGCTCCTAGATTTTTGTGGACTTTGCTCTCTGGACTTCAAGAGGACCCCTGATTCTAATGGCATCTTTCCCAACATGAAAATATGTACCTTCAAACTTAACTCCTGTCCCTTGCTATTTCTTCAATCGCCTTCTCCTAGTCCAACTTCTTTCCCATTTGAAATTTGCTGTTGCTTATACTAACCTTAAAAAAAGGTAGTTCCTCATGTCTTTCCAACTTATGCCGTATTTCCCTTACTTTGGTACTTCCTACAGTTAACTCAACTTTCAATGTGAAGGATAACTTCTGAATTATTTCATGATTGCTTGTGTGGGTTTTCACATGGATGTTTCCTTCTGATCTTGCTACGTTTTGATACATTCTTCTGGAACTCTGCTGTTGCACACTTCAAATCATTTGGCTTGGATTTTGTTGTCAGTGGTGAAGGAAATCACCCTATGTCCAGTTGACCACAGTTTATTTTGCGGGTTTGTCAGTAGAGTTCCACTCATCTGGTGTCTGTTGCTGTGCGATGCCCTCTACAGGAGATCTGTGGCATTTGAACAGGGTAAGCAGCAGCGAGGTTCTTCAACCAAACAGATTGAAGTATCCTCGCTGAAGCCTACGGTTCAAAAATCTGCAACATTAATTTTCTTAAGGAGTGAGACTCCAAACTTGTAAAATTAATTCTTCAGGGCCAGAGAGGTTATTCAGCAGTAATTATCACTTATTCCGCCATTTTAAAAACACACTTTTAAATGTACCAGCCCTTTTTCAGATATTTTCAATTCAATTTCAGTTTATTGTCCAAACGGAAATTCATTTCAGGTACACTGCTCGTCCATTAAAAAAGTTGCATATAATATTAAAAAGAAAGAATATTACCCTATCACAAAAAGTCTAACTTGATTAAAATGTACATTAAAAACTAATTCCAATACATTAAAATAATCAGTGAGTCCCATCATGAGTGCATATCCTCATCCATTCATCAAGCTCCTGTCGAAAGTTCTTAGAGAAAGGCACGAATGAGTTCAAGAACCAATTTGTCCTGCATCTAATCATCTGTAGCCTTTTCCCTGAATGTATCCAACAGTAATGCTGAGACAAGAGGCGATTTAATGCCGAACTAGTGGGTAAATACCCCAAGTTCACGTCATTAGCGATTGCATTGCAGAGCCTATTAACAAGGATTACAACAATGCACCCTGCGGAGGAGCAGGATATCTCGGACAACAGCTTTGGGGCTTTGTATTTAACAGTACATGTGCGGGCACCAAAGGTTGCTGTTGTATTAACCCTGTAATAACGGGAAGCGCTGATAGCTCGCTATTATTAAAACAATATCCGGCCCATTATCTCCAGTCTTTACAAAGTTTGGCACAGTGTATTTTGAACAGGTTTACAAGCTTTATGGCTTCTCACCAAAGCCGTGTTCATGACTATCCAGTTTTCAACCTTTGTCTTTGATTGCTCATCCTCTTGTTCTTTCCAATAAATGTTTCCACAGATGCCTCTCCTCTTTCTCTCAGTTGCTTCGTGTCAATGATCTGCATCATTATTCCACCCTGACCACTTCCTTGCTACTTTCATTGGGCATTGGTCAGTTTCATATCTTACTTTCAGTGTTCATAACTTCCAATCTTCCCGCAATACAACAGCTGAATGCTAACATATGAATTAGGAGCAAAAGTAGGCCATTCGGCCCCTCTTGTCTGTTCCACCATTCAATAAGATCATGGCTGATCTGGTTGTCTCGAATTCCACACTCCAATCTACCCCGGTAGCCTTTGATTCCCTTGCTTAATGAGAATCTATCTACCTCCACCTTAAAATTATTCAATGACCCCCACCTCCACTACCTTCTGAGGCAGAGAATTCCAAAGTCGCAAAATTCTGAGAAAAAAATTTCTCCTCATATCTGCCCTAAAAGGGGCTGTCCCTAATTTTAAAACAATGCCCCCTAGTTCTGTACTCCCCCACAAGAGCAATCAAGTCTCCCCTCACTCTTCCAAACTCCAGTGAAAATAAGCCCAGTCTGTCCAACCTTTCCTCATAAGACAACCCGCTCATTTCAGATATCAATCTAGTAAACCTCCTCTGAACCGCCTCCAATGCATTTACAGCCTTCCTTAAATAAGGAAACCAAAACTGCACACAGTATTTGAGATGTGGTTTTACTAATGCCCTGTATAACTGAAGCATAACATCCTTTTATTTTCAATTTCTCTCGTAATAACATCTGTTGCCAGGAAATTACTAGAGTCTAATTAAGGATAGAGTGACTGAACACCTGAAAATGTTTAGTTGATCAGAGAGAGCCAGCATGGATTTGTAAAGGATAGGTATACCTGACAAACTTGATTAGACACGTCTTCAAGAAATTCAAAGTAGTGGACAGGAGAATGTCTTTGGACGTTATTTATGTGAACTTCCAGAAAACATTTGGTACAGTCCCTCAGAAGGAACTGTTCGCTAAAGTTGAAGCTTATGGAGATGAAGGTAAATTATTGACCTGGTTGGGAAATGGGCTCAATGGCAGGAGACAGAGAGTTGAGCTAATGGGCAGTACTCTAATTGGCAGGATGTAACTTGTGTCCTGCAAGGATCTGTGTTGGGGACCTTGACTATTCGCCATATTTATTAACCATTTTTATGATTGGATAGAAAGCCACATATCGAAGTTTGCCAAGGACACGAACATAGGCAACATTTTAAGCAGCGTAAATGGAAGTATAAAATTAGAGATATTAGATTAAGTGGATGGGAAGAATTGTGACAAATGGATTTTGGTGTAGGAAAATGTGAGGTCATCTACAGATAAAAGAGAATACTTTCTCAATGGTGAAAAGCTGGGAACAGTGGAGGTTCAAAGGGACGTGGGGATCCATGTACATAGATCCATAACGTTAAGGACAAGTACAGAAAATAATCAGAAAGGCTACTGGAATGCATTATATCTAGAGTATTGGAATGCAAAGAGGTTGCAGTTATGCGACAGCGCTACAAAGCCCTGGTTAGACAACGTCTGGAATACTTTGAGCAGTTCTGGGCACCACACCTTAGGAAGGATATATTGGCCTTGAAGAGAATACAGTGTAGTTTCACCAGAAAGATGACTAGACTACAAGGGTTAAGTTGCAAGAAGTGTTGAAAACAGCAGAGGCACTAGAGGAGTATAGAAAGTGTAGGGTGGCACTTAAAAAAGTAATTAGGAGAGCAAAGAGGGGACATGAAAAAACACTGGCGGGCAAGATAAAGGAAAATCCCAAGGCGTTTTATAAGTATATTAAGGGTAAGAGGATAAGCAGGGAAAGAGTAGGGCCCATTAGGGACCAAAGTGGCAATCTTTGTGTGGAGCCAGAGGACATAGGTGAGCTTTTAAATGATTACTTTTCATTGGTGTTCACTATGGGGAAGGACGATGTAGGTGTAGAGATCAGGGAGGGGGATTGTGATATACTTGAACATATTAGCATTGAAAGGGAGGAACTAGTAGCTGTTTTAGTGGGCTTAAAAGTGGATAAATCCTCAGGCGCAGATGAGATGTATCCCAGGCTGTTTATGTGAGGCAAGGGAGGTGATAGCAGGGTCTTTGACACAAATTTTCAAATCCTCTCTGGCCACAGGAGAGGTACCAGAGGACTGGAGGACGGCTATTGTGGTACCATTATTCAAGAAGGGTAGTAGGGATAAACCAGGTAATTACAGGCTAGTGAGTCCAACGTCAGTGGTTGGGAAAATATTGGAAAAAATTCTGAGGGACAGGATTAATCTCCACTTGGAGAAGCAGGGATTAATCAGTGATAGTCAACATGGCTTTGTCAGGGGAAGATCGTGTCTAACTAACTTGATTGAATTTTTCGAGGAGGTGACTAGATGCGTCGATGAGGGTAAAGCAGTTGAAGTAGTCTACATGGATTTCAGTAAAGTTTTTGATAAGTTCTTGCATGGGAGATTGGTTAAGAAGGTAAGAGCCCATGGGATCCAGGGCAATTTGGCAAATTGGATCCAAAATTGGTTTAGTGGCAGGAGGCAGAGGGTAATGGTCGAGGCTTTTCTTTGTTCTTTGTTCTTTGCTTGTTATTGCGATTGGAAGCCTGTGACTAGTGGTGTACAGCAGGGATCGGTGTTTAGTTTAGTTTAGAGATACAGCACTGAAACAGGCCCTTCGGCCCACCGAGTCTGTGCCGACCATCAACCACCCAATTATACTAATCCTACACTAAGCCCATATTCCTACCATGTCCCCACCTGTCCCTATATTTCCCTACCACCTACCTACACTAGGGTCAATTTATAATGGCCAATTAACCTATCAACCTGCAAGTCTTTGGCATGTGGGAGGAAACCGGAGCACCCGGAGGAAACCCACGCAGATACAGGGAGAACTTGCAAACTCCACACAGGCAGTATCCAGAATTGAACCCGGGTCGCTGGAGCTGTGAGGCTGCGGTGCTAACCACTGTGCCACGGTGCTGGGACCCTTGCTGTTTGTAGTGTAGATTAATGATTTAGATGTGAATATAGGAGGTATGATAAGTAAGTTCGCAGATGACACAAAAATTGGTGGTGTTGTAAATAGTGAGGATGAAAGCCTTAGATTACAGGGAGATATAGATGGGCTGGTAAGAAGGGCACAGCAGTGGCAAATGGAATTTAATCCTGAAAAGTATGAAGTAATACATTTTGGGAGGACTAACAAGGCAAGGGAATATACAATGGATGGTAGGACCCTAAGAAGTACAGAAGGTCAGAAGGACCTTGGTGTACTTGTCCATAGATCACTGAAGGCAGCAGCACAGGCAGATAAGGTGGTTAGGAAGGCATATGGGATACTTGCCTTTATTAGCTGAGGCATAAAATATAAGAGCAGGGAGGTTATGATGGAGCTATATAAAATGCTAGTTAGGCCATAGATTGAGTGTGTACAGTTCTGGTCACCACACTATAGGAAGGATGTGATTGCACTGGAGATGGTGCAGAGGAGATTCATCAGGATGTTGCCGGGGCTGGAGCATTTCAGCTTTGAAGAGAGACTGAAAAGGCTAGGGTTGTTTTCCTTGGAGCAAAGAAGGCTGAGGGGGGACATGATTGAGGTGTACAAAATTATGAGGGGCATTGATAGGTTAGATAGGAAGAAACTTTTTCCCTTAGCGGAGGGGTCAAGAACCAGGGGCATAGATTTCGGGTAAGGGGCAGGAGGTTTAGGGGGATTGGAGGAAAACATTTTTCACCCAGAGAATGGTTGGAATCTGGAATGCACTGCCTGAAGAGGTGGTGGAGGCAGGAACCCTCACAACATTTAAAAAGTATTTGGATGAGCACTTGAAACGCCATAACATACAAGGCTACGGGCCAAGTGCAGGAATATGGGATTAGAATAGTTGGGTGCTGGATGGCCGGCAGAGAGACGATGGGCCGAGGGGCCTGTTTCTGTGCTGTATAACTGTATGACTCTATTACACAAACTAGGTTTGGATTTCCTGGAAATAAGGTTAAGGGTTGATTTGGCAATATTATTTCAGTCACTGTTTTTCAAAGTTGTTCTTTTGCTTTTAAAATTGTTCCTTTTGCTTATCTAAGCATTAAACTTTCCGCCTGCCACATTCCTCCTCATCCTCACTACTTACCAAGACTCACTTTATATTCATGCTCTAATGTTTTTAGGAACCCAAACTTGTAAAATGCTTTACTTCCCACAACTTCCCTTCCTTATACAATTTTAAAGCTTTATTAGAGCCAGTATGTGGGAACTGTTTTTTTCATTTACAACATCGCCACTCAATTTTGAACAGCAGGGGCATGCTCAAGATTGAGAAACTGATTGGAGAACTTTTCTGCTTGCTTCGAGTTTCCACTTCTGCGATGTTTCCACACATGTAATGGACATTAAATATGTGTGCTCTTATTTGGATTGATCTAATCAAATTAGATGCTATGACAGGAATATAGCATTCCATATAATTCCTGTATAATGCACTGTGCAAGGTGAAACTTCAAGGGCTTGCATCACAGGGTGATCATTGCATTAGGCAAGGAGAAACCTTAAAACTAAGTTCCAGCTGGGCATCTGTCTAAACTATTCAGTTGCCAGTAATAAAACCATTTCCTCCCCCACTCTGCTAACCCAAGGTAGGTGTTCAGACACTGCCACACATTTGAAATGAACCTGACTCCAGAAGATTCGCCAGAGAAGCAAATCTAGTCCATGATCTCATCTAATCACTGCCCCGAATCACAGTTATCAATATTTCTGCAATACTTTGCAATCATGGTACTGTCTTGCATGATGGCCCTGATTTCTCATAATTTTTCCATGGAGTGTGGGCATTGCTGGCAAGGCCAGCATTTATTACCCAATCTGTAACTACCCTTGAAAAGGTGGTGGTGAGCCTCTGCCTTGAATCACTGTAGTCTTGTGTGCTCAAGGCACACCCACAGTGCTGGTGGGTAGGAAGTTCCAGGATGTTGACACATTGACAATGAAAAAGCGAGAATTATGTTTCCAACGCAGGATGATGTGTGACTTGGAGGGAAACTTGCAGGTGATGGTGTTGCTGTACATCTGTGACAGATTTGTTGGTGAGGATGAGTTCAAGTAGGTTTTTGTGTTGGTTGTTTCACCATGTGGCTTTGTGCTGCTAGGCTGTAGAGGTCATTGATTTGGAAGGTGCTTTCAAAGAAGCGAATTGCTTCAGTGCATCTTGTAGATACCATATTTTGTGCTGGTGTTGGAGGGAATGAATGTTTAAGATGTAGGGTGCCAATCAAGTGGGCTGCTTCGTCCTGGATGGTGTCGAACTTCGTGAGTGGTGTTGGAGCTGCACTCATTCAGGCGAGTGGAGAATATTCCATCACACTCCTGACTTGTGCCTTGTAGATGGTGGAAAGGCCTGGGGGAGTCAGGAGGTGAGTTACTCTGACCTCTTGTTGCCACAGCATTCGTATGGTTGGTCAGGTTAAGTTTCTTGTCAATGGTAAGCCCCAGGATATTTTTGGTGGGGGATTCAGTGATGGTAATGCTGTTGAATGTCAATGGGAGGTGATCAGACTCTATCTTGTTAGAGATGTCATTACCTGTCACTTGTGTGTATGAATGTTACTACTTAATCAACCCAAGCTTGAACGCTGTCCAAGTCTTAGTGCTTGCAGGCACGGATGCTTCACCATTGGAGAAGTTGCGAATGGAACTGAAGATTGTAAAATCAGCAGTGCACATCTCTACTCCTGACCTTGTAATGAAGGGAAGCTCATTGAAACAGTTCAAGATGGTTGGGCCGAGGACACTACCCTGAGGAACTCCTGCAGCATTGTCCTGGGGCTGAGGTGACTGGCCTCCAACAGCCACAGTTACCTTCCTTTGTGCTAGGTACGACTCCAGCCATTGGAACGTTTTCCCCCAAGATTCCCATTGACTTGAGTTTTACTGGACTCTTGATGCCACAGTCAGTCAAATGCTGCTTTGATGTCAAGAACAGTCACTTTCACCTCAGCTCTGGAATCTAGCACCGAGTAGTGTTGCTGGAACCCAAGCTAAGCAACAACAACTTGTATTTATATCCTATTTCAAAATAATAAAATGTCGCAAGGCATTTCACAGGCATATTGAAAAGCAGATTTTGGCAACAAGCCACATAAGGTGATATTAAGGCAGCGAGAGTTTTTAAGTTGTTGAGACGTTGCTTAACCAGGAAACCATGTAGGCCAGGAATCACAGGGATGATGGACAAAGGGACATAGTGACAGTAAGGATACAGGCAGCAGTGTTTTGGATCACCAAGTTTATGGAGGGAGGCCGACAAGGAGTATGTTGGAATAGTCAAGTCAAGGTAACAAAGGCATGCATGAGGATTTCAGCAGCAGATGAGCTGATGCAGGGATGGAGTTCAGTGATGTTACGGAGTTGAAACTAGGTGGTCTTGGTAATGATGCAGATAAGTTGATTGGAAAGTCATCTCCGCGTCAAATGTGACACCGAGCTTGCGAACAGCCTAGCTCAGTCTGAGACCTTTGCTAGGGACAGGTATGGAGTTGGTAGCTCGTGAATAGAGTTTATAGTAGGGACCGAAGACTATGACTTTGCTCTTCCCATGCCTAGTTTCCACTCATCTAGTATGGATGTCAGACCAGCAGTTTCATAATTTAGAATCAGCGGAGGAGTCGAGAGAGGTGGCGATGAGCAATGTTCTCTCAGCCGCATGGGTTGAGGCTAAGCACAAAAAACGGTCCTTTTAAGATGCGTGGCCCAGCGTCCGTCTCAAAGGGACATGTAGTGCAGCATGCTGACTATATACAGCAAATAGAAGTTAGAGGGGACATTAGTGGTGAGGCAGAGCTGGGTGTCAACGTCATACATGTGAAAACTAATACTATTTTTGAATAATGTCGCTGAGGGGCAGCATGCCGTTTTTTTTATTTGTTCGGGGGATGTGGGCATCACTGGCTAGGCCAGCATTTATTGCCCATTCCTAATTTCCCTTGAGAAGGTGGTGGTGAGCTGCCTTTTTGAACTGCTGCAGTCCTTGGGGTGTAGGTACACCAACAGTGCTGTTAGGAAGGGAGTTCCAGGATTTTGACCCAGCGACAGTGAAGGAATGGTGATATAGTTCCAAGGGGGTGTGTGGCTTGGAGGGGAACCTGCAGGTGGTGGTGTTCCCATGCATCTGCTGCCCTTGGTAGAGGTAGCTGGTTTGGAAGGTGCTGTCGAAGGAGCCTTGGTGAGTTGCTGCAATGCATCTTGCAGATGGTAGACGCTGCTGCCACTGTGCGTTGGTGATGAAGGGAGTGAATGTTGAAGCTGATTGATGGCGTGCCAGTCAAGTGGGCTGCTATGTCCTGGATGGTGTTGAGCTTCTTGAGTGTTGTTGGAGATGCACCCATCTAGGCAAATGGAGACTTGTGCCTTGTAGATGATTGACAGGCATTGGGGAGTCAGGCGATGAGTTACTTGCCTCTGCCCTGCTCTTGTAGCTACAGCATTTATGTGGCTGGTCCAGTTCAGTTTCTGGTCAGTGGTGACCCTAAGATATTGATAGTGGAGGATTCATCGATAGTGATGCCATTGAACGTCAAGGGGAAATGCTTTGATTCTCTCGTTTGAGATGATCATTGCCTGGCTCTGTGTGGCTCGAATGTTACTTGCCACATATCAGCCCAAGCCTGGATGTTGTCCAGGTCTTGCTGCATCTTGACACAGGCTGCGTCAGTATCTGAGTATCTGAGGAGTCGTGAATGGTGCTGAACATTGTGCAATCATCAGTGAACATCCCCACTTCTGACCTTATGGTGGAGGGTAGGTCATTGACGAAGTAGCTGAAGAAGCTTGGGCCTAGGAGGCTACCCTGAAGAACTCCTGCATTAATGCCCTGGGACTGGGATTATTGACCTCCCAACAATCGCAACCATCTTCCTTTGTGCTGGGTATGACTCCAACCAGCAGAGAGTTTTCCCCCTGATTCCCATTGACTTCAGTTTTACTAGCGTTCCTTGATGTCATACTCTGTCAAATGCTGCCTTTGATGTTAAAGGCCGTTACTCTCTTCTCACCTCTGGAGTTCAGTTCTTTTCTCCATGTTTGGACCAAGATTGTGATGAGGTCAGGAGCCGAGTGGCCCTGGCAGAAGCCAAACTGAGCATCAGTGAGCAGGTTGTTGCTGAGCATATACCACTTGGTAGCACTGTCGAAGACTCCTTCCATCGCTTTGCTGATTATCAGGAGTAGACTGATAGGGCGGTAATTGGCCAGGTTGGATTTGTCCTGATTTTTGTGCACAGGATCTACCTGAGCAATTGTCCACGTTGTCGGGTAGATGCCAATGTTGTAGTTGTACTGGAGCAGCTTGGCTAGGGGCGCAGCTCGGTCTGGAGCACAAGACTTCAGTGCGATTGCCGGAATGTTGTCGGGGCCCATAGCCTTTGCAGTATCTAGTGCCTTCAGCCATTTCTTGATATCACGTGGAGTGCATGGATTGTCTGAAGACTGGCATCTGTGATGCTGGGGACCTCAGGAGGAGGTAGAGATGGATCATCCACTCAGCACATCTGGCTGAAGTTGGATGCAGATTCTTCAGCTTTGTATTTTGCATCATTGAGGATGGGGATATTTGTGGAGCCTCCTCCTCCTGTCAGTTTTAATTGTCCATCACCGTTCACAAATGAATGTGGCAGGACTGCAGAGCTTAGATCTGATCCGTTGGTTGTGGGATCGCTTAGCTCTGTCTGTCGCATGCTGCTTATGCTGTTTGGCATGCAAGTAGCCCTGTGTTGTAGCTTCAGCAGGCTGATACCTAATTTTTAGATATGTCTGGTGCTGCTTCTGGCATGCCCTCCTGCACACTTTATTGAATCACAGTTAGTCCCCCGGCTTGTTGGTAATGTTAGAGTGAGGGATATCCCAGTCCATAAGGTTACACATTGTGGCTGAATACAATTCTGCTGCTGCTGATGCCCCACAGCGCCTCATGGATTCCTAGTTTTGAGTTGCTATATCTGTTCGAAATCTATCCCATTTAGCACAATGCTAGTGCCACACAACACGATGGAGGATACCCTCAGTGTGAAGATGGGACTGCATCTCTACAAGGACTGTGTGGTCGTCACTCCTACCAATACTGTCATGGGCAGATGCATCTGCGACAGGTAGATTGGCAAGGACGAGGTCAAGTAGGTTTTTCCTTACTGTTATTTCCCTCACTGCCACAGACCCAGTCTAGCAGCTATGTCCTTTAGAACTCGGCCAACTCAGTCAGTAGTGATAGTACCGAGCTGCTCTTGCTACCCTCAGTTCTTCCAATTGCTGTTCAATGTGGAGAAGCATTGATTCATCAACTGAGGGGGGTGTGGTCGGTGGTAATCAGCAGGAAGTTAGCTTGCCCGTGTCTGACCTGATGCCATGACACTTCATGGGGTCCGGAGTCAATGTTGAGGACTCCCAGGGCAACTCCAGCCCAACTGTATGCAGCTGTGCCGCCACCTCTGGTGGGGCTGTCCTGCCGATGGGATTGTGGTGTCTGGGACGTTGTCTGCAAGTTATGATTCTGTGAGTGTGATGATGTCAGGCTGTTGCTTGATTAGTCTGTGGGACAACTCTCCCAATTTTGCACAAGCCACCAGTTATTACTAAGGAGGACTTTGCAGGGTCGACAGGGCTGGGTTTGCTGTTGTCGTTTCCATTGTGTAGGTCGATGCTGGGTGGTCCATCCGATTTCATTCCTTTTTCTTATACTTTGTAGTGGTTTGACACAACTCGGTGGCTTGCTAGGCCATTTCAGAGGGCAATGCCAACCACATTGCTGTGGGTATGGAGTCACGTAGGCCAGGCCAGACCAGGCAAGGACAGCAGATTTCCTTCTCTAAAGAACATTAGTGAACCAGATGGGTTTTTACAACAATCGACAATGGTTTCATGATGACCACTAGACTAGCTTTTTAATTTCAGAATTATTAATTGAATTCAGTTTCCACCACCTGCTGTGGTGTGATTTGAACCCATGTCCCCAGAGCATTAGCCTGGGGCTCTGGGTGACTAGTCTAGTGACATTACCACTAAGCCACCGTCTCCGCATGAGAAATAGGAAAGGGGCACCAGAGGTAAAAGTGCGGGACTGGGAAGAGAAGCCATTGCCGGATGTCTACCCCCTCTGTCTATGATTAAATAGATGAGAATTGAACCAGACAACTGGAGTCCCATCCCAGCTGGACAGTGGTGGAGAGGCATTGGAGGAGGATGGTGGGATCAGCTGTGCAGAAGGCTGCGGACAGGTTGAGCAGGGTGAACAGGGAGGGTTTATCTTTGTCATAGTTGCATAGGATGTTGTTCGTGGCTTTAAGAACCATTTCAGTACTGTGGCATTGGCAGAAACCTGACTGGAGTGATTCAAACATGGCGGTCCATAAAGATGAGCACAGATTTTAGAGGTGACAACATGTTCAAGGACTTTGGAGAGGAAAGGGAAGTTGGAGATGGGGCAATAGTTTGTAGGGACAGTGGGGTCAAGGGTTGGATTTTGGAGGAGAGGTGATGACGGCAGTTTGAAGAAGCATGCTCTTGTATGTTTCTCAATGAACTAGGGTTGATTACAGATAGTGGGGTTTGAATACAATTCTGTTGCTGATGGCCCATACTGCCTCATTGATGCACAGCTTTGAGTTGCTAGAGCTGTTCTAAATCTGTTCAATTTAACACAGTGGTAGTGCCATGCAAAATGATGGTGTCCTCAGTGTGAAGACTTGACATGGTCTGTACAATGACTTGTTTAGTGGTGACCTCTACCAGTACTGGATAGATGCAACTGCGTCAGGTTTGTTGATGAGAACTAGTTCAAGTAGGTTTTTCGCATGTTGCTTGTCTCACCACCTGCCTCAAGCACAAGCTGGTAGCTATATCCTCCTAGACTCAACCAGCTCGAACAGTAGTGATGCTACCAAACCATTCCTTGTGATGGAAATTGAAGTCTCCCACCCCACAGCAAGCAGTTAGGAAGGCGAATGATATGTTGGCCTCCATTGCAAGGGGATTTGAGTACAGGAGCAAGGATGTCTTACTGCAGTTATACAGGGCCTTGGTGAGACCACATCTGGAGTATTGCGTGCAGTTTTGGTCTCCTTATCTGAGGAAGGATGTTCTTGTCATGGAGGGTAGTGCAAAGAAGATTTACTAGGCTGATTCCTGGGATGGCAGGATTGACTTATGAGGAGAGATTGGGTCAACTCGGCCTATGTTCACTAGAGTTTAGAAGAATGAGAGGGGATCTCCTGGACATCTATAAAATTCTAACAGGACTAGACAGGCTAGATGCAGGGAGGATGTTCCCGATGGCTGGGGAGTCCAGAATCACAGTCTCAGGATACGGGGTATGCCATTTAGAACCGAGATGAGGAGAAATTCCTTCACTCTGAGGATGGTGAACCTGTGGAATTCTCTACCGCAGAAGGCAGTGGAGGCCAAGTCATTAAATATATTCGAGAAGGAGATAGATATATTTCTTAGGGATCAAGGGATATAGGGAGAAAGTGGGAACAGGGTACTGAATTAGATGATCAGCCATTATCCTTTTTGAGTGGTGGAGCAGGCCCGAAGGGCCGAATGACCTATTCCTGCTCCTATTTTCGATGTTTCTTAACCAGAGTACATTCTGTATCCTTGATGCCCTCAGTGTTCCTTCCAACTGTTCAACATGGATGAGTACTGCTTCATCAACTGAATGAGGTAGGTGGTTGGTAATCAGCAGAAGCTTCCTTGCCCACATTTGACCTGATGCTGTGAGATTTCATGGGATCCAGAGTTACTGTTAAATAAAAATGGTTGTCTTTAATTTTTTGTTGGGCTGTAGATAAGAGTTTAATGAAAGGATTTTTGTAGATGATAAATTTCTTTGCAATCTGTAGGTGATATACTGATGACTTACAGGCGGTTTGGTTTCTGCCTGTTCTAGCCATTTTAAACAGGAACTGGCAATTTTTCATGAATGGCTCATTTCCATATGCATCCTATTGACATTTTTTTTTGACAGTTTTATGGTGTCTGTGGGCCACTTCACGTAAATATCAGTGTTTCTTTAGTACATAGGTGCTCAGAAATCTGCCCACACAACAGCCAAAAACTAAGTTTTTGAAAAAAATTAACCTGTTCAAGGAAATAAATGTACTTTAGACTATATATTTGTCTAGGAGTCATACTTGATGCAAATTATGAGTAGCATCAGCCATGTGAATTGTGATGCTGTAATCAGTGCATTGCTGAAACTTCTGAAGTGTTTCTGTATTGTTAAGAAGTAACTTATGGATGCCAGTTTTGCATAATATTTTTTGTTTTATACCAACAGGGATTTTTAGCTAATCAGAAGAGAGCTGAAAACCTGAAAGACCCATCTGTTCTTCCTGATTTATGTCTAAGTCATGCAAATCAGTTAATGATCATGTTAACAAACCACAAGAAGCTGCTGGATATTAAACAGAAATGTACCACTGCTAAGCAGGAACTGGCAAACAACTTGCAAGTCAGATTGAAGTAAGTTTTAATCATTCTTGGGAGGACAAAACATTGTCATACACTCTGGAAATGAAGTGGCAATTACCAGCCCCTCACTACAAAAAAAGGAATGATTTATTTAAAAAGTACTTGCCAGAGTGTGTGGCTTTTTTTTAGTTTTGAATATTTTTCAAGTGGCATATCTTCGTTTTTCAATTTCCTTGCAGAGTTGGTGGAGTTCAATTTATAGATAGAGCTGCAGGTAAATTGAAGCCCTCCAATGCTACAAAGATCCTTTTTGCTAAATATATTATGGGTGTGTTCTCTTCCTACAGCACTGTGGTATCAGTAAGTGATGCTCCAGTTCTTGAACTGTGTAAGGAGCTTTATAAACTGTCTCAAAATTGTTCCCCACCCCCTTATTTATATTTTCAACACTATTATCATTATTTTGGAACCCATTCTTGGATTTTACTTAACTTGGAATAGGAGATATTTAATCTTCGAACATTAGCATCTTATTGAAATTTGTTTTCTTTTCCAATGACAGTTCTACACTAAGTGCACTAGCACTATCTGATTGCTGTACATTGCAACCTAAATGTTAAAACATAATATGCAACTTAAACGTTTAGTTGAAGATGGCTGTTTTTACTTTCTGAAACAATTGCTAAATTAGTATTTCTAAAATAAAATATGCTGTTTTTTCAAGGAAGTGTTAGCTCTGGCCTGCCTTGGTTTGTGGTGCACTGAGTGCCCATTACTGAAAAAGGTCATCAATTTCAGTGCTGTGCTAATTCAAGCCAAGAAGAATGCTATTCTTTAACTAACAATAAGTGCAAACTTGCAAAAATTTATAAAAGAAAACTACTGCAGATGCTGGAAATCTGAAATAAAAACAAGAAATGCTGGAAATACTCAGGTCTGGCAGCATCTGTGGAGAGAGAATCAGAGTTAACGTTTCAGGTCAGTGATCCTTCATCAGAACTGGCAACGGTTAGAAATGTAATAGGTTTCCAGCAAATAAAGCGGGGGTGGGGCAAGAGATAACAGAACGCAAGGTGTAGCTAGGACAAGGTCACAGAGAATAACTGACCAGAAGGTCATGGAGCAAAGGTAAACAGTATGTTAATGGTGATTTGAAAGACAAAGTATTAGTGCAGAGAGGGTGTTAATGGACAGAAAAATGAACAGCCCTGGCCCAAAGCACAAACATGAAATAAAAACAGTGGGCAGGCACATGTTAAGAAAAATGAATGATTAAACAAACCTAAATAAAATAAAAAGAAACAAAATAACTGAAAATAAAAAGGGGGGGGGGGCTGTTATGCTCTGAAAAAGATTATGTTCCATTTACACATAGTATCATAGAATGGTTATAGCACAAAAGGAAGCCAGTCAGCCTGTCATGTGTATGCCAGCTCTCTGCAAGAGCAACTCCGCCAGTCCCCTATAATTTGTTTGGTGATTGTCAGTACAGGATGAAATACCCACAGGTTCTTGGAAAATCTCTGGGGTACAAAACATGCTTAAATGCTTTCAGGGGTGTGGAACTAAGGACCACTGCTTTTTTTAAAGAGCCAGCACGGGCATGATAGGCCAGATGATGGCCTCCTGTGCTGTATGTGTCTGTGATTCTATGTGGAAATGTAGGTTTAGGTTTTGAGATTTTTTCTGCAGAAGACAAAAAGGCTGATTTGTGGTTTTAGTGTGGAATGCATTGTTGGCCTCTGACCGCAGTGCAAAGAGCAGTACTTATTTTCAACTGTTAAGATCACAGTGGCATATAATGTTGTGCATTTGTTTATTGTTGTACTGATGCATGTAATTGTAGTTTGGCAATTCCTGGCTGGCACTGAATTTTGTAGGTGCTGACTGTTATCCAGAGCAGGAAAAGATCCTGTTCTATTCTGAACCAGTGGATTTGCTCACTTAGAGGAAATGAAGCAGTTGGACAGGTCTGTGGCAAGAATGGAATTGATAGCATTTGGGGATATGGAACTAACAACAAGTACATTATCCTCAAATGGAATGGAAACTTTCAATAATGTAGTTGAATATCTTTTTTTTTCTGCCACCTTCTGTTTTCTCTTCTTCCTCATGTCAAAATGATGAATATTCTTCACATTTTGAAAATTAACCTAGTGTTAAAGTGGTATAATCAATCTAGGAAATTAATTCTCTAAATAAGGGAGCAGGGGAGATGGTGACCATATGCCCATCATAAATTTCCTTAAATGTGAGTAGGTAACTTGCATAGTTGGTTGCAAACTTGCTTTCTATTTGTAGGCATTCAGTATTTTTCACTTGGGTATTAATCTATGTGAAATGAGAATACAACTTTGAGTTCTTGAATTTTCATTTCTCTACAAAAGTCAGAGGGTTTAAGTACAAATGCATGCAAAGCGATATTTGATCAGATGATGGCACTGTAAGAGCTGTTCTGTGATGTACTGAAATGTGAACTGAGATGCCTTACATGTTTGGATCATACTTGTGTATTCACTGGCAGCTTTTTTCTTTTTGGTTGCATGATCTTTCAAAACAAACTAACTTTTTACAGTAAGTAAAAGACTGAAGAGCTTTTTTATTGCAATCTCTGTACACTTTATATGTGTGTTAGTTGAGGAAGGATGGGTGGGTCATCATTTTAATTTTAATTTGGAGGACAAGAATAACATTCCAGAGAGTATTACCCAGCTGGGTCTTGAAAACTTGGCTATCTCTTGTTAACCTACGCTGCAAAAGTTTTTTTTCCCCCTACAAGTGAGAAATATTTTAGCTTCTGATGTATGGATCCAGGTATAAGACCCAATTATTTGTCTTGTGGTACACCCACCCATTTTATTGCGAATGCAGTGTTTAAATAAGTGGTTGAAGACTGATCAAAGCTTCTAACATTTTGGGCAGGTTACCAATTTAAAAAAAAATTAAATCCAGCTTAATTAGCATTTGTTGCTTCCAGGTAACTCAAGAGATTTTTTCCCCAAATGAATGCCCTTTGCAGCAAAAATACAAATACATAGATTTTGAAATTGTCTCTTTAGACTTTTTTAAATTTTATTTTAGAGATACAGCACTGAAACAGGCCCTTCGGCCCACCGAGTCTGTGCTGACCATCAACCACCCATTTATACTAATCCTAAATTGAGATAAGGAGGCCCAAAAGAAAGAAAGAAATTAATCCCATATTCCTACCACATCCCCACTTCAATTCTCCGACCACCTAACTATTTTAGGGGCAATTTACAATGGCCAATTTACCTATCAACCTGCAAGTCTTTGGCTGTGGGAGGAAACCGGAGCACCCGGCAAAAACCCACACGGTCACAGGGAGAACTTGCAAACTTTGCACAGGCAGTACCCAGAATCTAACCCGGGTCGCTGGAGCTGTGAGGCTGCGGTGCTAACCACTGTGCCGCCCAAATAGAAGTTACTTGTTTATTTAAATGTGCTCAGTTGTTCTGTTCTGTAATTTTATGGCACTGTACAAGTGCAATGACAAAAGTGTTCTTTCTAAGCCAGTTTATTCTCATCGGTTCTTTCCTAATGCACTGTTCTATAAAGCTTCAACTTTACCAGAGGAAGTTTTTCCATTTGTCATGGGGCTATTGGGTTTTAAGTGGTGCAATGGAATGCTGTCAAAGAGCCATTATTGAGTGCTAATTTTGAAAGGCTAACATAGTATGGTAGTTCTTATGTTTTGTTCAACTGTAAACATGCTTTTGAACTCCATGTAATGCCATGAACTTTTTTTTCTCCTCTTTAAGTTTTGCCTCCAGTCACCTACACGGACCATTTCCCAAACTGGAGGGTCTTTGCTACTTGCAATTAACAAATTATTTGTTAATTTTGAGTTGTTACTGGAAAAAAATATGACCAGATTGTTTTGCTTTTTATTAGTTTTGGTTGTAACCCTAGATAACTTGTATTTTGGATATAGTGGAAAAAATTTTGAAATATGATTAAGAATCATATAGCCATTCTGTTGAATAAAATGCATAAATATCTTTTGCAGGGTATAAAAAACACAGTTCTGTTTTGGTGGCAGCATTTGATTTATTTCCATTTATAATGGTAGATTTTAAACTAACATTTGCTAAATTAAAACCAGTTTCTTTTATGAATGGACTATCGCACTTTTTAAAAAAAAAGGTCAATTTTTTAAATTGAGAAACTGAGGTGCAGGGTCAAGACATGGCACTAAAACTGCAAGAGGGAAAAAGACAATGTCTGGTGCCAGGATAAGGGAGATCATGGTTCAGATGAGGATAACTTCAGAAAAGTCAAGTGTTCGAATGAATCACACTGGGAAGAGTGGGATACAGGTTTTGCTAAGGGAGATTGAGAGATTAGATGATGAATTTAACCAGGTGGATGTCCAGAGTAATCTTTGGTTTACATTCTGTGCAAGGTGGTTGTCCGTTTTGAAAAAACAGATCAGACTGATGATGGATGACGTTGTTTCCAAGTTGAGAGCACCTAAACTGAATTGGTATTAGCAGATAAATAGACCACTGGCGGACAATTTAAATCATGTAAAACAAGTGGAGGGCAAATATTTGAGCATAAGAAATGAGGATAACGAGGGAGCAAATCAGTTTAAAATTAAATTTGAATGGGGTATTATTCATCTTATAGAACAGATAAGCCAAACCGTTTGCTTCAGTTTCTATCTTCCAGATTGTATCTGAGTTGCAAGAGGTTTCCTTTTATAGAAATAAGGATGCATTTTCAGCCAGTGCCAATCACTACACACAAAATCAATATTTAAGATGTTTTTAATGCTACAGATCTTTTTTCCTATGCCCATTGCAAAGTTGCAGTTCAAAAAGCAAGCATTAATTCTTTGTGAATTGAAATATGACCTTATGCAAAAAGTAATTTGGAATAGTGAGCTGTATATTGAACATTGAAAATTACTTCTCGTAACTTGAAATATGTGTCTGTACCTCCATGGTGTCTTTTATTAATCTGTTCCTGTTTGTGGTACAGCAAGGTGAGAATTTCCAAACTTCAGATCGGCTCCTTATTACTCTCGTCAGGCAGCTTGGAGTGGTGTAGGGATGGCATCTTCTTTGGCCTCCTTGTCTCGAGAGACAATGGGTAAGTGCCTGCAGGTGGTCAGTGGTTTGTGAAGCAGCGCGTGGAGTGGCTATAAAGGCCAATTCTAGAGTGACAGACTCTTCCACAGGTGCTGCAGATAAAATTGGTTGTCGGGGCTGTTACACAGTTGGCTCTCTCCTTGCACTTCTGTCTTTTTTCCTGCCAACTGCTAAGTCTCTTTGACTCACCACACTTTAGCCCCGCCTTTATGGCTGCCCGCCAGCTCTGGCGATCACTGGCAACTGACTCCCATGACTTGTGATCAATGTCACAGGACTTCTTGTTGCATTTGCAGACGTCTTTAAAGTGGAGACATGGACGGCCGGTGGCTCTGATACCAGTGACGAGCTCGCTGTACAATGAGTCCTTGGGGATCCTGCCATCTTCCATGCAGCTCACATGGCCAAGCCATCTCAAGCGCCGCTGGCTCAGTAGGGTGTATATGCTGGGGATGTTGGCCGCCTCGAGGACTTCTGTGTTGGAGATACGGCCCTGCCACCTGATGCCAAGGATTCTCCGGAGGCAGCAAAGATGGAATGAATTGAGACGTCACTCTTGGCTGACATACGTTGTCCAGGCCTTGCTGCCGTAGAGCAAGGTACTGAGGACACAGGCTTGATGCACTCAGAATTTTGTGTTCTGTGTCAGTGCGCCATTTTCCCACACTCCCTTGGCCAGTCTGGACATTGCAGTGGAAGCCTTTCCCATGCGCTTGTTGATTTCTGCATCTAGAGACAGGTTACAGGTGATGGTTGAGCCCAGGTAGGTGAACTCTTGAACCACTTCCAGAACGTGGTCGCTGATATTGATGGATGGAGCATTTCTGATGTCCTGTCCCATGATGTTCATTTTCTTGAGGCCAATGGTTAGGCCAAATTCATTGCAGGCAGCCGCTATCCTGTCGATGAGTCTCTGCAGACACTCTTCTGTGTGAAATGTTCATGCAGCATCGTCGGCAAAGAGGAGTTCCCTGATGAGGACTTTCCGTACTTTGGTCTTCGCTCTTAGATGGGCAAGGTTGAACAACCTGCCACCTGATCTTGTGTGGAGGAAAATTCCTTCTTCTGAAGACTTGAGACGCATGTGAGAGCAGCAGGGAGAAGAAGATTCCAAACAATGTAGGTGCGAGAACATAGCCCTGTTTCACGCCCCTCAGGATAGGAAAGGGGTCTGATGAGGCACCACTAAGCTGAATTGTGCCTTTCATATTGTCATGGAATTGAGGTGATGCTTAGTAGCTTTGGTGGACATCCGATCTTTTCTAGTAGTCTGAAGAGACCACGTCTGGTGACGAGGTCAAAGGCTTTGGTGAGATCAATGAAAGCAACGTAGAGGGGCATCTGTTGTTCACGGCATTTCTCCTGTAGCTGGCGAAGGGAGAACAGCATATCAATGGTGGCTCTCTGTGCTCGAAAGCCACACTGTGCCTCAGGGTAGACACGGTCAGCCAGCTTCTGGAGCCTGTTTAAAGCGACTCGAGCAAAGACTTTCCCCACTATGCTGAGCAGGGAGATTCCACGGTAGTTGTTGCAGTCACCGAGGTCACCCTTGTTCTTATCGAGAGTGATGATATTGGCATTGCGCATGTCCTGTGGTACTGCTCCCTCGTCCCAGCACAGGCATAGCAGTTCATGTAGTGCTGAGAATATAGCAGGCTTGACACTCTTGATAATTTCAGGGGGAATGCCGTCCTTCCCAGGGGCTTTTCCACTGGCTACAGAATCAGTGGCATCACTGAGTTCAGATTTTGTTGGCTGTACGTCCAGCTCATCTATGACTGGCAGAGGCTGGGCTGCATTGAGGGCAGTCTCAGTGACAACATTTTCCCTGGAGTACATTTCTAGGTAGTGCTCAACCCAGCAGTCCATTTGCTTGCATTGGTCAGTGATCGTGTCCCCTGATTTAGATTTGAGGGGGGCGATCTTCTTGATGGTTGGCCCAAAAGCGCTCTTAATGCCATCATACATTCCTCTGATGTTTCCGGTGTCGGAGGCCAGCTGAATATGACTGCATAGGTGTTGCCAGTAGTCATTTGCGCAGTGCCTGGCTGTTCTTTGTACAGCGCTTCTGGCTGCTTTAAGTGCTATGGATGTTAACTTGCTGGGGGCTTTCTTGTAGTTCAGCAATGTGATGCGCTTAACGGCTATGACAGGTTCCAGCTCTTCAAAGTGAGATTGAAACCAGTCCGCATTCTGCTTCACATGTTTGCCATAGCTGGTCATTGCTGAGTCATAGATGGCGTCTCTGATGTGGGATGGCATAAATGTGTACTTAATGTACAAATAGGCTGTTTCCAACAAGCAATCAAATTAAAGAATGAACTTGCCCTTATATAGCACTTCATTGCATCCTTCGGATATTCCAAAACACTTCTGAGAAATTTAGTTTGAAGTGCAGTTGATAAATGCAGTAATGAATTTCTACACAGCAAGAGCACACAAATCGGGTAAAAGACAAATAATTGGTTGATCTGTTTTGGATGATGGTGGAACATTAACCCTTCACAATCCTCTTCAAGTGGTATCGAGGATCTTTTACATCTACCCGAAAAGGTTTAACATCTTAACTGAAAAAGGAAACCTCCAGCAGTTCGCCACTCCCTAGGTTACAGAGATGGGGAGAGGTGAGGCTGTGAAGGTATTTGAAAACAAGGTTGAGAATTTTAAAGTCAATGTATTTGCCAGACCAGGAGCCAATGTACGTCAACAAAAATAGAGGTGATGGATGAATGAAACTTGACACAAGTTAGAATATAGGCAGCAGAGTTTTAGTTTAGTTTAGAGATACAGCACTGAAACAGGCCCTTCGGCCCACCGAGTCTGTGCCGACCATCAACCACCTATTTATACTAATCCTACCCTCATTCCATATTCCTACCACATCCCCACCTGTCCCTATATTTCCCTACCACCTACCTATACTAGGGGCAATTTATAATGGCCAATTTACCTATCACCCTGCAAGTCTTTGGCATGTGGGAGGAAACCGGAGCACCCGGAGGAAACCCACGCAGACACAGGGAGAACTTGCAAACTCCACACAGGCAGTACCCAGAATTGAACCAGGGTCGCTGGAGCTGTGAGGCTGCGGTGCTAACCACTGCGCCACTGTGCTGCCCAGATTTGGATGAGTACAAATTTATGGCGGGTGGAAGCTAGAAGTCTGGCCAAGAAAGCATTAGATTAGTAAAGTCTAGAGATAATGAACTTACCGTGGCAGCAAGCGGACCTGGGAGGAATCGCATCCGGAGTGGGACCTGAAAAGGAAAGAGCGGGGCTCGAGGCCCTTACTTCCCTGGAGACCGGAGCGGCGGCAGTCGAACCCGGGAGGAATCTCATCCTGAGTGGGACCTGAAAAGGAAAGAGCGGGGCTCGAGGCCTTTAATTACATGGAGACCGGAGCAGCAGGCTCTGTCTGTGTCTCTGCACGCTGAGATTCAAAAGAGGGGAAAAAAAACTTAGTGACATCACGGGAAATCTGCAAAATGATTGGTTGGGAAAGTAACAGCTGTTAGTGCATTTAAATAGCTTAATAAAAATAAGAGGAATTTTTTTTGTGAAAAAAATCCTCAAAACCTACGGTAAAAGTGATAAGGTGAGTACTACTAAAGTGTTTTTTTAAATTAGAGTAATTTATTAAGGAATTTAGATTGTAATGGGTAGAGTTTGGAGCAGAACAAGACCCCGACTATAATTAGTATTTTTTATAGGGAGTTACTAGGTGATCTAAAGATAAGTCATGGCAGGAGAGCTCACACCCGTGATATGCTCCTCCTGCACTATGTGGGAAATCAGGGACGCTGCCGGTGTCCCTGACGACCATGTGTGCAGGAAGTGTATCCATCTGCAGCTACTGGCTCCCTGCATTACAGAGCTGGAGCTGTGGGTGGATTCACTGGAGCATCTGCGATGCTGAGGATGTCATGGATAGCACGTTTAGCGAGGTGGTCACGCCGTAGTTGATGCTGCACAGGCAGAAAAGGGGTGGGTGAACACCAGGCAGAGTAGTAGGTGCGGGCAGGTAGGCAGGAGTCCCCTGTGGCCATCCCCCTCTCAAACAGATATATCACTTTGAATACTGTTGGGGGGGATGATCTCCCAGGGAAAGCAGCAACAGCCAAGTTTGTGGCACCATTGATGGCTCTGCTGCACAGCAGGGGTGGGGTGGGGGGTCAAAGACTGGGAGAGCCATAGTGATAGGGGATTCAATTGTAAGGGGAACAGACAGGCGTTGCTGTGGCCGCGAACGAGACTCCAGGATGATCTGTTGCCTCCCTGGTGCTAGGGTTAAGGATGTCTTGGAGCGGCTGCAGGATATTCTGAAGGGGGAGGGTGAACAGCCTGTGGTCTTGGTACATGTCGGTACCAACGACGTAGGTAGAAAAAAGGATGAGGTCCTGCAAGATGAATTTAAGGAATTAGAAGCTAAATTAAAAAGCAGGACCTCAAAGGAAGTAATCTCAGGATTACTTCCTGTGCCATGTGTTAGTGCGTATAGGAACAGAAGAATAGACCAGATGAATGTGTGTCTGGAGAAATGGTTCAGGAGGGAGGGATTTGATTCCTGGGACATTGGGACCGGTTCTGGGGAAGGTTGGACCTGTACAAGCGGGACGGGTTACACCCAGGCAGGACCGGAACCGATGTCCTCGTAGGGGCGTTTGCTAGTGCTGTTGGGGAGGATTTAAATTAGAATGGCAGGGGGATAGGAACCTGAGCGGGAAGATTGAGGAGGAAGAAACGAGGATAGAAACAAAAAACAGGAAACAAAAAGGCAAAAGTGGAAGGCATAGAACTCGAGGGCAAGAAACAAATGGGGCCTTAGTGGGAAATAATGCTAAGATAACTAAGAATGTTAAAAAGACATGACTAAAGGCATTGTGTTTCAATGCGCAGAGTATTCGCAATAAGGTAGGCGAATTAACCGCGCAAATAGATATGAATGGATATGATATAGTTGCGATTACGGAGACATGGCTGTTGGGTGACTAAGGATGGGAACTGAACTTTCAGTGGTATTCAATATGTAGGAAGGATAGGCAAAAAGGGAAAGGAGGTGGAGTAGCATTGTTAGTAAAAGAGGAAATCAATACAATGGTGAGGAAGGATATTAGCTCAGAGAATCCTGATGTGGAATTTGTATGGGTGGAGCTAATAAACACCAAGGGGCAGAAAACGTTGGTGGGGGTTGTTAATTTTTTTTTATCCATTCATGGGATGTGGACATCACTGGCCAGGCCAGCATTTATTGCCCATCCCTAATTGCCCTTGAGAAGGTGGTGGTGAGCTGCCTTGAGCCGCTTCAATCCATGTGAGGTAGGTACACCCGCAGTGCTGTTAGGAAGGGAGTTCCAGGTTTTTGACCCAGCGACAGTGAAGGAATGGCGATATAGTTCCAAGTCAGGATGGTGTGTGACTTGGACGGGAACTTGCAGGTGGTGGTGTTCCCATGCATCTGCTGCTCTTGTCTTTCGAGGTGGTAGAGGACGCGGGTTTGGAAGGTGCTGTCTAAGTAGCCTTGGTGCGTTGCTGCAGTGCATCTTGTAGATGGTATACACTGCTGCCACTGTGCATCGGTGGTGGAGGGAGTGAATGTTTGTGGATGGGGTGCCAATCAAGCGGGCTGCTTTGTCCTGGATGGTGTTGAGCTTCTTGAGTGTTGTTGGAACTGCACCCATCCAGGCAAGTGGAGAGTATTCCATCACACTCCTGACTTGTGCCTTGTAGATGATGGACAGGCTTTGGGGAGTCAGGAGGTGAGTTACTCACTGCAGGATTCCTAGCCTCTGACCTGCTCTTGCATCCACGGTATTTATATGGCTACTCCAGTTCAGTTTCTGGTCAATGGTAGTCCCTAGGATGTTGATAGTGGGGGATTCAGCGATGGTAAGGCCATTGAATGTCAAGGGGAGATGGTTAGCTTCTCTCTTGTTGGAGATGGTCATTGCTTGGCACTTGTGTGGGCGAATGTTACGTGCCACTTATCAGCCCAAGCCTGGATATTGTCCAGGTCTTGCTGCATTTCTACACGAACTGATTCAGTATTTGAGGAGTCGCGACCCCCAAACAGCAGTGGTGATGTAGAGGATGGCTGTAAACAAGTACTTGGAGGTGCATGCATTAAGGGTGCAACTGTAATTATGGGTAACTTTAATCTACATATAGATTGGGCAAACCAAATTAGCAATAATACTGTAGAGGAGGAATTCCTCGAATGCATACATTATGGTTTTTTGAACCAATACGTTGAGGAACCAACTAGAGAACAGGCCATCCTACACTGGGTATTGTGTAATGAGAAAGGATTAGTTAACTGTCTTGTTGTGCGGGGTTCCTTGGGGAAGAGCAACCATAACATGATGAATTCTCTATTAAGATGGAGGGTGAAGTAGTTGATTCCGAGACTAGGGTCCTGAATCTAAATGAAGGAAACTATGAAGGTATGAGGCGCGAGTTGGCTATGATAGATTGGGGACTGTTACTTATAGGGTTGACAGTGGAGAGGCAATGGCTAGCATTTAAAGAGCGCATGGAAGAATTGTTCATTCCTGTCTGGCGCAAAAATAAAACAGGAAGGGTGGCTTAACCGTGGCTTACAAAAGAAATTAGGCGTAGTATTGGATCTAAGGAGGAGAAATCTAAAATGGCCAGAACAAGCAGCAAACCTGAGGATTGGGAGCAGTTTATAATTCAGCAAAGGAGGACAAAGGGATTGATTAAGAAGGGGAAAATAAGAGTACAGGAGTAAGCTTGCAGAGAACATAAAAACTGACTGTAAAAGCTTCTATAGATATGTGAAGAGAAAAATATTAGTGGAGACCAATATGGGTCCCTTACAGTCAGAAATGGTGGAATTTATAATGGGGAACAAATAAATGGCAGACCAATTAAATACATACTTTGGTTCTGTCTTCACAGAGGAGGACACAAATTACTTCCCAGAAATGTTGGGGAACATTGGGCCTAGTGAGAAGGAGAAACTGTATGAAATCAGTATTAGTAGGGAACTGGTGTTGGAGAAATAGGGGTTGAAGGCCGATTAAATCCCCAGGGCCTGATAATCTACGTCCCAGCGTACTTAAGGAAGTGGCCTTTGAAATAATAGATGCATTGGTCATTTTTCAAAATTCTATCGACTCTGGAACAGTTTCAACGGATTGGAGGGTAGCTAATATAACCCCACTATTTAAAAAAGGAGGTAGAGAGAAAACAGGGAATTATAGACCAGTTAGCCTGACATCAGTAATGGAGAAAATATAGAGTCCATAATAAAAGATGTAATAGCAGAGCACTTGGAAAACAATGACAGATTGGACAAAGTCGACATGGATTTACGAAAGGGAAGTCATGCTTGACAAATATGCTGGAATTTTTTGAGGATGTAACTAGTAAAATAGATAAGGGAGAACCAGTGGATGTGGTGTTTTTGAACTTTCAGAAGGCTTTCGATAACGTCCCACATAAGAGATTAGTGTGCAAAATGAAAGCACACGGGATTCGGGATAAGGTACATAGATTCGTTGGCAGACAAGAAACAGAGTAGGAATAAAAGAGTCTTTTTCCGAATGGCAGGCAGTGACAAGTGGGGTACCGCAGGGATCAGTGCTAGGACCCCAGCTATTCACAATATATGTTAATGATATAGATGACGGAATTAAATGTAATATATCCAAGTTTGCAGATGACACAAAGCTGGGTGGGAGTGTGAACTGTGAGGAGGATGCAGAGAAGCTCCATTGTGATTTGGACAGGTTGAGTGAGTGGGCCAATACATGGCAGATGCAGTATAATGTGAATAAATGAGGTTATCCACTTTGGTGGCAAAAACAGAAAGGCAGATTATTATCTGAGTGGTGATAGATTGGGAAAGGGGGAGTTGCTGCGAGACTTGGGTGTCCTTGTGCACCAGTCGCTGAATGTAAGCATGCAGGTGCAGCAGGCAGTTAAGAAAAGCAAATGGTATGTTGGCCTTCATAGCAAGAGGATTCGAGTACAGGAATAAGGATGTGTTGCTGCAATTATACAAGGACTTGGTGAGACCACATCTGGAGTATTATGTGCAGTTTTGGTCTCCTTACTTGAAGGATGTTCTTGCTGTGGAGGAAGTGCAGCAAAGGTTCACCAGACTGTTTCCTGGGATGGCAGGGCAGACGTATGAAGAGAGATTGGGTCGATTAGGCTTGTATTCGCTAGAAGAATGAGAGGGGATCTCATAGAAACCTACAAAATTCTAACAGGACTGGACAGACTAGATGCAGGAAGGATGTTCCTGATGGCGGCGGAGTTCAGGACCAGGGTTCACAGTCTAAGGATACGGGGTAAGCCGTTTAGGACTGAGATGAGGAGGGACATCTTCACCCAGAGAGTGGTGAACCTGTGGAATTCTGTACCACAGAAAGCAATTGAAGCCAAATCATTAAATATATTCAAGAAAGGGTTAGATATAGTTCTTGGGGCTAAAGGGATCAAGGGATACGGGGAGAAAGCGGAAACAGGTTACTGAGTTTGGCTGATCAGCCATGATCGTATTGAATGGCGGTGCAGGCTCGAAGGGCTGAATGGCCTACTCCTGCTCCTATTTTTCCATGTTTCTATGTCTGGATGAATGTTTCAGCTGAAGCAGTGGCAGAGATGGATGATGTTCGAGGTGGCAGTGGCCTTGATGGAGTGCAATATGTGGTTCGAAACTCAGCTTGGGGTCAAATAGCATGCTGAGTTTACAAATGGCCTGATTCAGCCTCAAGCAGTGGCCCGGGACAGGGGTGGAGGTGGTGACTAGGGAAGTAACATCAGCATTTTTATTTGGATGAGGTATTAGTAACATCTTGGGTTCGTTGTTCAGCCTGGCAGGGAACATTTGTTGTATTGTACTGTTATATAACGAAGGGTATTCTCCTATTTGGATGGGCCAGTAGTATTTCAGTACTGTCAACTAATTGCATCCTTTGGAAATACAACTGGTCAACAACTATGATCCTACATTGGTTAGAAGATTGCATTATACTGTGCTACAACTTAGCTATGTGATTCCTAAGCCCTGTTAGAAGACCTTCTAATAGGGCTTGGCATCTCTTATTTCTTGTAGCCTAAAAGAGAGGTCCTGTTTTAGCAAGTGGAGTATAATGAGTGATGGCCAAATTAGTCTCTTTAGGAAGATGGGATATTTCATTGACCGAAGTTTCAGCCTTCAGCTCCTTTGGACAGAGTGAAACGTGAGAGGGGAACGGAGTAAAAAGTGGAAAAGAACCAGCAAAACACAGTTCCTTTTTAAAAAAAAAAAAAAAATTTGGCTCAATACTATCAGCGTCGCCATTATTACTTCTGGAGTCCACCATGTGTAGTTAAATGTGAAAATCCAGAAGTTGCTGTCACTTTTTGTACACTTTCCTGTAGCGTGTGCTTTTGAAAACCCTGGAGATTGCAATTAAGTGGAAATCACTGAACTGCCAGAACTTTTCCTTTTACACTATTAGTTTTGCTATAAAAACTTTTGAAAAAGTTAAACCTTATAGAAAGAGGTGTAAATGAGTGTTTAATGGCTTTCTAAGTTTATAATTGCTGCTGAAAAACCTCTCTGGCCCTG
Organism: Heterodontus francisci; assembly: GCF_036365525.1. Lineage (NCBI taxonomy): Eukaryota > Metazoa > Chordata > Chondrichthyes > Heterodontiformes > Heterodontidae > Heterodontus > Heterodontus francisci. The sequence goes on along the minus strand of NC_090375.1, from coordinate 100,410,064 downwards.
AAAAACTTATTTGTAGAATGTTAAATTTCTCCTTTGTGATAAAATCCACATTTTTTTGATTTTTCTTTTTAGTTTATTGTAGCCTCTTCCTTAATCCCACATTTATGTCCCTAACATTTATTTCGTTCAATAAAATTTCATTAAAAGTGAGGGATAATCACTGCTTTTTAATTCCTGAAATAAAAACAGAAAATGCTGCACTCAGCAGGTCTGGCAGCATCTGTGGGGAAAGAAACATCATTAATGTTTCATGTGATGACCTTTTCTTTAGAACATTCATTTTACTTTTTGGTTTGATGTCTAAGAATATTTCAGTGCGTTTTGTTGCCTACCCTGTTTGATGACATCACTGTTGTTGGATGTTTGGAGATCTTCTTGACTTGGCATCAGATTTCAACCACTGTCACAAATTGGGAAGTGCATGCCGAAAGATTGCTATATCTTTATGGGCGGCTTTATGTGAGGTCAGCTGCAAGCACCATAACTTGGCTCACCACGAAATCCGGCCTTTGTCTATGAGCAATGCTATGGGAAATGATTTACTTACAAAGTTTCAAATGTAGATCACAAGTTAATTACAAATGAGGACTGGCATTTGGCCCATTTTAATTAATTCTTGGAGAGATCCTAGTGTTCGATTGGATGTAGTAGTCAGTGATTTTTTTAATGTTCTAATTTTTGCCTTGGCTACTCTTTCTGAAAGTTTATTTCACATACTGATTACATTTTGTGTGAAGAGGAATTCCCTGATGTCAGTCCTAAAATTACTTTTTCTAGCATAAACCTGTGACCCCTTGCTCTACTCCCAAAGTTTAATTTAAAGTAATACTCCAGGTTATCTTTTTCTATATCCTTGATAATTTTTATTTTATTTTTTATTTTATTTAGATACAGCACTGAAACAGGCCCTTCGGCCCATCGAGTCTGTGCCGACCAACAACCACCCATTTATACTAATCCTACCTTAACCCCATATTCCCTACCACATCCCCACCATTCTCCTACCACCTACCTACACTAGGGACAATTTACAATGACCGATTTACCTATCAACCTGCAAGTCTTTGGCTGTGGGAGGAAACCGGAGCACCCGGCGGAAACCCATGCGGTCACAGGGAGAACTTGCAAACTCCGCACAGGCAGTACCCAGAACTGAACCCGGTTCGCTGGAGCTGTGAGGCTGCGGTGCTAACCACTGTTCCGCCCTTTTTGTGTATCTGAACGTCATCTCTGAGACACCTCCAAGGTGAAAATCAAAGTCTTGCTATTAAGTCAACCCAGATAGAGTCATAGTCATTTATGGCACAGAAGGAGGCCAATCGACCCATTGAGTCCATGCCAGCCCTCCATGGAGCTTTTCAGTCAGTTCTACTCCCCCGCTCGATCCTAGTCACCCTGCAAGTCTATTTCCTTCAAGTAGTCATCCAATTTCCTTTTAAGTCTTTGATTTGTCTCCACTTCCACCTCCCTTGTGGGTAGCGAGTTCCAGATCATTACTATCTACTGCATAACAAAATGTTCTTCCTCATATTCCCCCTGCATCTCTTGCCCAAAACCTTCAATCTGAGTCCCCTAGTCCTTCTACCATTAGTTTAATGGGGAACACTTTTTCGTTGCCGAACTTATCAAAGCCTGTCATAATCTTGTACGTTTCTATTAAATCTCCCCTCAATCTCCTTCGTTCGAAGAACAACAACCCCAGTTTTTCCAATCTAACCTTGTAATTAAACTCCTCCATCTCTGGAACCATTCTGGTAAATCTTGTCTGAACCCTCTCAAGGACCCTAGTATCCTTCCTAAAGTGTGGTGACTAGAACTGGATGCAATACTGCAGTTGGGGCCTAACCCGAGCTTTATAAACGTCCAGCATAACTTCCCTTCTTTTGTACTCTTTGCCTCTGTTTATGAAGTCCAAGATCCCATATTCTTTACTAATCCCTCTCTCAATATGTCCTGCCACCTTCAAAGGTCGATGCACATGCATCCCCAGGTCCCTCTGTTCCTGCACACTCTTTGGAACTGTGCCATTAAATATATATTGCCTCTCCCTATTCCTTCTGTCACAATGCATTACCTCACACTTGTCAGTATTAAATTCCATCTGCCACCTCTCTGCCCATTTTTTTTAATTCATTCATGGGATGTGGGCGTCACTGGCTATGCCAGCATTTATTGCCCATCCCTAATTGCCCTTGAGAAGGTGGTGGTGAGCTGCCTTGTTGAACCGCTGCAGTCCATTTGGGGTAGGTAGACCCACAGTGCTATTAGGAAGGGAGTTCCAGGTTTTTGACCCAGCAACCGTGAAGGAACGGCGATATAGTTCCAAGTCAGGATGGTGTGTGACTTGGAGGGGAACTTGCAGGTGATGGTGTTCCCATGTATTTGCTGCCCTTGTCCTTCTAGTTGGTAGAGGTTGCAGGTTTGGAAGATGCTGTCTAAGGAGCCTTGGTGCATTGCTGCAGTGCATCTTGTGGATGGTACATACTGCTGCTACTGTGCGTCGGTGGTGGAGCGAGTGAATATTTGTAGATGGTGTGCCAATCAAGCGGGCTGCTTTGTCCTGGATGGTGTTGAACTTCTTGAGTGTTGTTGGAGCTGCACCCATCCAGGCAAGTGAAGAGTATTCAATCACACTCCTGACTTGTGCCTTGTAGATGGTGGACAGGCTTTGGGGAGTCAGGAGGTGAGTTACTCACCTCAGGATTCCTAGCTTCTGACCTGCTCTTGTAGCCAAGGCAGTTATATGGCTACTCCAGTTCAGTTTCTGGTCAATGGTAGCCCCCAGGATGTTGATGGGGGATTCAGCGATGGTAATGCCATTGAATGTCAAGGGGAGATGGTCATTGTCTGGCACTTTTGTGGCACGAATGTTGCTTGCCGCTTACCAGCCCAAGGCTGGATATTGTCCAGGTCTTGATGCATTTCTACATGGACTACTTCAGTATCTGAGGAGTCATGAATGGTGCTAAACATTGTGCAATCATCAGCGAACATCCCCACTTCTGACCTTATGATTGAAGGAAGGTCATTGATGAAGCAGCTGAAGATGGTTGGGCCTAGGACACTACCCTGAGGAACTCCTGCAGTGATGTCCTAGAGCTCAGATGATTGACCTCCAACAACCACAACCATCTTTCTTTGCGCTAGGTATGACTCCATCAGTGGAGGGTTTTCCCCCTGATTCCCATTGACCTCAGTTTTGCTAGTGCTTCTCGATGCCATACTCTGTCAAATGCTGCCTTGATGTCAAGGGCAGTCACTCTCACCTCACCTCTTGAGTTCAGCTCTTTTGTCCCTGTTTGAACCAAGGCTGTAATGAGGTCAGGAGCTGAGTGGCCCTGGCAGAACCCAAACTGAGCGTCACTGAGCAGGTTATTGCTAAGCAAGTGCCGCTTGATGGCACTGTTGATTACACCTTCCATCTCTTTACTGATGATTGAGAGTAGGCTGATGGGGCGGTATTGGCCGGGTTGGACTTGTCCTGCTTTTTGTGTACAGGACATACCTGGGCAATTTTCCACATTGTAGGGTAGATGCCCGTGTTGTAGCTGTACTGGAACAGCTTGGCTAGGGGCGCGGCAAGTTCTGGAGCACAGGTCTTCAGTACTATTGCCAGAATATTGTTCGGGCCCATAGCTTTTGCAGTATCCAGTGCCTTCAGTCGTTTCTTGATAACACACGGAGTGAATCAAATTGGCTGAAGTCTGGCATCTGTGATTTTGGGGACTTCAGGAGGAAGCCGAGATGGATCATCAACTCGGCACTTCTGGCTGAAGATTGCTGCAAATGCTTCAGCCTTATCTTTTGCACTGATGTGCTGGGCTCCCCCATCATTGAGGATGGGGATATTTGTGGAGCCACCTCTTCCAGTTAGTTGTTTAATTGTCCACCACCATTCACGGCTGGATGTGGCAGGACTGCAGAGCTTAGATCTGATCCGTTGGTTATGGGATCGCTTAGCTCTATCGCATGCTGCTTACGCAGTTTGGCATGCAAGTAGTCCTGGGTTGTAGCTTCACCAGGTTGACACCTCATTTTGAGGTATGCCTGGTGCTGCTCCTGCCATGCCCTCCTGCACTCTTCATTGAACCAGGGTTGGTCTCCTGGCTTGATGGTAATGGTAGAGTGGGGGATATACCGGGCCATGAGTTTACAGATTGTGGTTGAGTGCAATTCTGCTGCTGCTGATGGCCCACAGAACCTCATGGATGCCCAGTTTTGCATTGCTATCCCATTTACCACGGTGGTAGTGCCACACAACACGATGGACGGTATCCTCGATGTGAAGGCGGGACTCGTCTCCACAAGTACTGTGCGGTGGTCACTCCTACCAATGCTGTCATGGACAGAAGCATCTGCGGCAGGCAGGTTGGTGAGGACGTGGTCAAGTATGTTTTTCCCTCGTGTTGGCTCCCCCACCACCTGCCACAAACCCAATCTAGCAGCTATGTCCTTTAGGACTCGGCCAGCTCGGTCAGTAGTGGTGCTACCGAGCCACTCTTGGTGATGGACATTGAAGTCCCCCACCCAGAGTACATTTTGTGCCCTTGCCACCCTCAGTGCTTCCTCCAAGTGCTGTTCAACATGGAGGAGTACTGACTCATCAGCTGAGGGAGGGCGGTAGGTGGTAATCAGTAAGAGGTTACCTTGCCCATGTTTGACCTGATGCCATGAAACTTCATGGGGTCCAGAGTCGATTTTGAGGACTCCCAGGGCAACTCCCTCCCTACTGTATACCACTGTGCCACCACCTCTGCTGGGTCTGTCCTGACGGTGGGACAGGACATACCAGGGGATGGTGATGGCAGTGTCTGGGACATTGCCTGTAAGGTATGATTCCGTGAGTATGACTATGTCAGGCTGTTGCTTGACTAGTCTGTGAGACAGCTCTCTCAACTTTGGCACAAGCCCCCAGATGTTAGAAAGGAGGAGTTTGCAGGGTCGACAGGGCTGGGTTTGCCGTTGTCGTTTCCGGTGCCTAGGTCGATGCCTGTTGGTCCGTCCGGTTTCGTTCCTTTTTATTGGCTTCGTAGCAGTTAGGTACAACTGAGTGGCTTGCTCGGCTATTTCAGAGGACATGTAAGAGTTAACCACATTGCTGTGGGTCTGGAGTCACATGTCGGCCAGACCAGGTAAGGACAGCAGATTTCCTTCCCGAAAGGACACTCGTGAACCAGATTGGTTTTTACAACAATCGACAATGGTTTCATGGCCATCATTAGACTGGCTTTTTTTAAAATTCCAGATTTATTAATTAAATTCAAATTCCACCTTCTGCTGTGATGGGATTCGAACCCATGTCCCCAGAGAAATACCCTGGGTCTCTGGGTTACTAGTCCAGTGATAATACCACTATGCCACCGCCTACTGTTAGCCTATCTATGTCCTGTTGTAGGCAGTTCATAGCATCCTCACTGCTTGCCACACATCCAAGTTTGGTGTCATCAGCAAATTTTGAGATTCTACTGTAAGTCATTTATATATAGCAAAAAAAGCAGTGTTGGGGACACCATTGTCTACCATCTTCCAGTCTGAAAGGCAACCATTTACTGTGACTTGTTGATTTCTGTCCTTAAGCCAATCTTTTATCCAGTTTGATATCGATCCTCCTATTCTATGAGCCTCAATTTTGTTAACCAGCCTTTTATGTGGTACCTTATCAAGCGCTTTCCTCAAATCCATATAAACAACATCCACTACATTCCCTTCATCAACCTTTTCTGTTACTTCATTAAAAAATTCCATTAGATTAGAAAAGCATTGTCTGCCTTTTACAAGTCCATGCTGGCTATTCTTAATTAATTTGAACCTCTCCATGTGTATTGATTTTTTTTTTCCTCCAGTCTTTTCTCATAACTCACATGGGCCATGTGGATCTTCTGTGCACTCTCAATTCTTGGCAACTAGAACAGGGAAAAGTTTTGAAAGTGGGGTCAAACCAAAGCCCTGTACGATTCACTAAGTCCCCCTTTTGAGTATGGGCACCACATTGGCCTGTTTCTAATCTACTTGTAGACTCCAGTGTTTGTTGAGTCCCTCATAGTGTTCAGTGCTTCATAAATCTCCCTTGTCATTTTGAACAGAGGGATAATTACCATGTAACTCTGGATTTGTTTGTTTGAGCACAATTATCCTTTTTAGAACTTCTATCTTGTATGGATAAATAAATAATATGCATTGTGAGGTTGAGAGGCTGGTATTTATAGTCGCTTTCTGTGTTGTTGCCTTTGGTTGAAAAGAATTGAAATTTGCAGCAGTATTGGGTTCTCCTGTATAGTGCAAGGGAGGTACTTGATTCAAGTACTTTAAAGAGAAATAATTTCATTCTTTAGATTCACTCTTGCATAGATTATTCTGTCATGTGAAGACTGTTGCACCTTTTTGTGAATATTGGTTGCTGAAAACCTTTTAAATTGCAGGAACTTGGGTTGTAAAACAGCTTTTTAAAATCTGTACTTCATTTATAAGTAGAGTATTTATTTCCTACAAATGTGGCTTCAGAAAGCACTTTCAGATATTTCAATGTGATGTATTGGTCGATTATTTGCTGTCAAAATAAAGGTGAGGCTAATGGTACTTGTAGTTATTGATCTGCAAATGGTTATTCATATACAAATGGTACAGGCACTTCAGCTGAGAGCATGTGTGCGATTATACACAAAAATCTTAAGATTGCTGTCTAAGATGCACTGCTTCACCTTAAGCTTCACGAAAATGGAATCTCACTGTCTGCTTCACCATTGAAATGCATTGGATGGTGTGAAGTTGCTGTATTTGTGTGGTAGACATGGACTAAACTTGCCACAGAAAGTCATCTATCTTCTCCAATTTTTCCCCGTCTATTTCTTTTTCTGTACCTGATTTGGCATTTCCATATTGATCCTTGGGCTGCTAATCAGTCAATTCTTTAATCTGATTGGTTAAAGGCATGCACGGTTGCTTGCCCTGTTTACTGAGGTCCCAGATGCCCTGTTAGCCTTGCTGTGACTTTCAGTAACTTGCCAAGCAAAACATTTTGAAACCTAAACATGCAAAGTTCACTCTTGGAGCAAATTATGTCCCATTACTTATGATAAACTAGTTATATTTGTCAGAATTCTACTGTAGAAGTTTTTGATGAATTTCACATTGCAAACTTTCCAGACCCTTTGTTTGAAGATTACATTGTGGTTTAGCACTGATTCTGTTGTCTTTGTTAGATGGTGCTGTTATGTGATGCTTCATGCAGACCAGAATGGTGAAAAGCTCCAAGCTTTGCTACGGCTTCTGACAGAACTGCAGGAGAGAGTCCGGATTGTTGAGGCACTCAGCACCGTTCCTCAGATGTACTGCCTAGCTGTTGTTGAGGTAGTAAGGCGGAAAACGTTCACTAAACATTACAGAGAGGTACGTTAAATCAATTATGGTCAAAACCTCCATTTTCATATGTATATACAGTATTTAAAAATAAATAATTTAACTTTTTTTAACTTTAAAGTGGGCCAGTGCTCTTGTAAAAGAAGGAAAGCAACTCTATGAAGCTGAGCGAGCAAAAAGGGAATCGTTTGGAAAGCTGTTTAGTAAGTTATTTTCTCCATTACCCAGGTTGGTTGCATAAAGGCAAAATGGGAAGTATTAGTAATCTGAAGTTGATTAACTAGCTGCTAATTTATCATGTTTCTGTTGTTTATATATGACTCATCTGATTTTTCATTCTTGTTACATTTTTACTTTGCATATATTTGCTAGAACCATCTACAATATAATTAATACAATTTTGATGACACACTTCTAAATGCAATTTATAAAAACTGTCTTTTGAGCTGGACTTGTCAAGTCGTATCTTCAAATTATTTTTACAACATTCTGCAGCAAAATAATTTGCAGCTGGCAGCAGCTTAAACTTGCATAGGAACATATCCCATGGTGTTCAGAAAGGAATGAGCTAGACCCTTGACTTGCTGACTTGCATTGGCTCCCAATCTGGCAATGCCTTGATATGCAAAATTCAAATCCTTGTTTTTAAATCCCTCCATGGCCTCACTGTTCCCTATCTCTATAACCTCCTCTAGTCCTTCAACCCTCTGACATTTCTGCGCCCCTCCAATTCTGACCCCTGTGCATCTCCGATTTTGATCACACTGCCACCACTGTGGCTTCAGCTGTCTAAGCTCTGACTGTTAATTGTATATTAACTGAGTTTAATTGTATACAGGTGGTGGGTATTCATAGGGGATTCACTCATACTCCAAAGACAGAAACTGTGTGTTAGGTTTAGAGGTGCATTTTTGTATGTTGTCTCTGTATCTAAAACTTATAAGTGTGTAAAGATTAGGCTTCAGTTCTATCCTTCACTTCTGGTTATCTTGAATAGAACACCTCTCTACTTCATTCACTCATTTAGCACACACTTTAAAGCCTACATCTTTGACCAAACCTTTGGTCGCCTTCCCTAATATTTCTCTCTCTGGCTTGGTGTCAAATTTTATTAACAGTTATGTGAAGCACCTTGGGACGGTTTCCTGTATTAAAGATGTTATATAAATGTATGTTATTGTTGGGTAGAGAGAAGATTTGAAGAGGTGATTGAAGCTTTGGTTGAAAAGATTTGTTTTGCATAGGCTTTTAAAGGTGGAAAGAGATGTAGCAAGGCAGAAGGATTTAGGGAGAGAATTTCAGAAGTGTAGGTCTCCATGACTAAAATTTCTGTCACTGATGGTAGATTGAAGGGAGGGAGGATGCTCTGGAGTCCAGAAACAGAGTAGTGTAAGGTACATGCTGGACCATGGTGCTGAACAGTGTGGCAGTGGTAGAGTTGAGGGATGCTAGGAGAGATGTTTAAAGGAGAGTAATGATTACAATGCTGGTGAGCTAGGTTGTGTCAGCAAAGACTTGGGCACTGGCGAGTGGGATTTCTTCAGATTAGGAAATGCACAGTGAAATTTTGGATGATGTAGTTTTTGTGGAATAGGGGTTGGGAAATAGATACAAGTGGGTTGCTAAGTTTAAATGATTATTAAGGGTTTCACTGGTAGTGTGTGTGATCTTGGTGAGGTAGAGACTGAAGTGAATGTTTCTGTGGAGTTAATTTATTTTGTGTTCAAGCAGAACCCCATGGTTATGTACTTTTGGATTAAGCTTAACTGGACCTGAAATGGTATGGCTTCAGAGTTGTTTTTTTTATATAATGAGAACTCAACAGGTGCACATGAACCTGCCAGTGTTTCCCTGGCAGAAATTCAGGCTCATCCATGGTTGATACTGGGCAGACAGTTGTGCCATAACAGTTGTTGGCCTAGAGAGATGAAGATGCATGTGAAAACTTTTCCTATGCTTGTGGATAATATAAATGAGGGGTAGCGTGTGCCTGAGCGTCTTGGAGGATGTTGAATGCTGATTACATTACTTTTCCTCATAAACCTCTCCCCTCCACCTCTTCTGTGGACATTAACTTTTGCTAGGAAACTGTTTCATTATCACTGTTTATCCTTTGGTACTTTGCCTAAGTGATCGTTGTTTATGTATGAACTCTGGCAGAGTGAGGACTGTTCTTCATCTGAAGGATGTTGTAACTAAACCTGGTCCTGCCTTCATATACTTAAAGGTATTGCTGATTAGTAGTCAGCAGCAGGAACCGTGGCTGACCCTTCTCACGCTTTCTAACCTAGTGATGCTATGACTAACTGTTACGGCTCTACTAGTCACCATAAAATGTAATGGAAACAGAGACTTGCCTGGCCTGGCTTGCCCATTACTGTCTTATCCAGCTGAGCCATCAGGGGATCTCTTTGCTTGCTTTTCTATTAATGTTTTTTGTGCGAATAATTTTATGTAAGTTTTCAGGTGTTTTCAAGTCTACCTTTTGTATATTTATACTGTGGCTTCTTTCCCTCCACCCCCTCCATAGGAAGATCATTTCTTAGAAATCGTTTGTTTAAGGGACTTGACTCATGGCCGTCATCATCTTTTTGTGTACGTATAAATAACTTTTGCCTGAACAATCAATATATTAAATTTTCTAGACTATTTTAAATCATTGAGCTTTTGTAGTAGGTTTGTTGCATTTTATTTAAAAAACGCTTCTGAACCCTGCCATCGGACTGAAATGTGGGTCAGAAGCCCGCACTGTATGGGAAATGGTCACTCATTGTGATTTTCCCTAGGGCAGCTAATTAATGGCCAGAGAATGGGCTCACCATCCAATTAAGAATGGCGGGTGGGCTCTCGAAGCTAGAGGGCAAATCAGAGGTCTTGCAGTTTGAAAAGAGCAGCAGGCTGTAATGGAAGTGAGGGAGACGGTGCTGCAAAATGGAGGCACCCTCTCCAACTTTTACAAATTTAAATTACGGGGCAGCCTGCAGCTGCTGCAGCACTCCGGCATGGGCTTGCCTGGAGCGCTGGTCCCTTGGTCTGCTGCCGGGAGGCTGCCTCTAAGAAGTTAATCAGGCCGCTGCAGCCTCTGAACATCCGGAGGCCGACTGGGATTTTCTAGTCTGCTTCCTTTAATTAGCCTCAATAGGCCATGCCCCTGTGCCCCCTCCTCCTACCCCAACCCATCTCCAGAAAAATAGGGGTGGGATGGAGCCTGGGAACTGGGACGCAGACCAGCGATGCTATTTTTAGCTCCCGTCCGCCTTAGATCCCAGCCCTAGCAGGGCCTTAAAATTCAGCGCGTAAGCTTCTGAGCGCTCTTTGAGGCAAAATTGCTGATGGAATTGAAAACTGAATTTTTCTCAGCTGTTTTTGCAAGAAGCTTTTGCTGAGTAAAATGTTTGTTTATGAATTCTTTTTGAGAATAAGTGTAACTGAATATAATCCTTCAGCTGTAAACTAATGGGTTGTTTAAGTCCTGGTCTTGACTATATGAGTTCATTTGCATTGCCAGCAAATCTAATCTGAGAGACGACATTTATACTTTATTTGAATCAGATCTGTTCTAAAAAAAAATAAGCTTTATTTCCTCTGACTTGGAGACTTTGTCCAGTCATGAAAATTCTTTCTAGTAGGGTCTAGAGTTAGAAATTTTGTTTGGATAATGATCACAACAAGCAGCTGTTCAATTTGTCATGGAGCCTGTATAAATAGTTAGCTGGTTTTTTTTAATGAAACATAATAGTTTAAATTCTCGGTGCTGGTATGCTGTCATAGTGCTGATTGCCAGGACAAAGCATTCCTCGGGCTACAATTCCTTCCTAAACTACTGTCATTAAAATATATTTTTGTGGTACTATTTTATTATAGTGCTGGCAGCACTTAATTCTTTATAGCATTGATACTGTTTTTAATTGCAGAATCTGTTTTTGGGTGTTGTGAGCAAATGATAGAGCTACCATTCCCTTTGTGCACTGTTTTCTACCAAGGGAAAACTGAGCTTTCTGCATGCAAACGTAATATTGATCGTGGTCACCAACCTCTGACTCTGAATGATAGTGATAATGTAGGAGAGTCAGCTCTTTATTGCAGGAAGCTTGAAGACACCACTGCAAAGACTACTTCTCCCTCTCGTTCAAGTGTTGAACTGTCACCAACTGGGCTTCATCTTTTGCCACCAAGTGAAAATTGCATGGTCTTGTAACTGCCTTCTGAAATGCAATTTTCAAAGCATTAATTAAAGCAATTCAGGGACTTGAGTGAGATAGAAAATGCATCCCAGTTCCTCCACCAAAACAATTAGAGTCATAGAATCATACAGCACAGAAACAGGCCCTTCGGCCCACCGTGTCTGCGCCGGCCATCAAGCCTATCTATTCTGATCCCATTTTCCAGCACATAGCCCGTAGCCTTGTATGCCAAGGCGTTTCAAGTGCTCATCTGAATACTTAAATGTTGTGAGGGTTCCTACCTCTACCACCCCTTCAGGCAGTATGCTCCAGATTCCAACCATCCTCTGGGTGAAAACAATTTTCCTCAAATCTCCTCTAAACCGCCTGCCCCTCATCTTAAATCTGTGCACCCTGATTATTGACACCTCTGCTAAGGTAAAAAAAAGTTTCTCCCTCTCTACCCTATCTATGTTCCTCATAATTTTGTATACCTCTATCAGGTCTCCCCTCAGCCTTCTCTGCTCTAAGGAAAACCAGCCTATCCAGTCTCTCTTCATTGCTGAAATGCTCCAGCCCAGGTAACATCTTGGTAAATCTGTTCTGCACGCTGTTCAGTGCAATCACATTCTCCCTATAGTGTGGTGATCAGAACTGTACACAGTACTCCAGCCGTGGCCTAAGTAGTGTTTTTTACAGCTCCATCATAACCTCCCTGCTCTTATATTCTATGCCTCGGCTAATAAAGGCAAGTATCCCGTATGTTTTCCGAACCACCTTATCTGCCTGTGCTGCTGCCTTCAGTGATCTATGGACAAGTACACCAAGGTCCCTCTGACCCTCTGTACTTCCTAGGGTCCTATCACCCGTTGTATATTCCCTTGCCTTGTTAGTCCTCCCAAAATGTATCACCCACACTTCTCGATTAAATTCCATTTGCCAGTGCTCTGCCCATCTTACCAGCCCTTCTATGTCGTCCTGTAATCTAAGGCTTTCCTCCTCACTATTTATGACCCCACCAATTTTCATGTCATTTGCGAACTTACTGATCATACCTCCTATATTCACGTCTTAAATCATTAATGTATACTACAAACAGCAAGGGTCCCAGCACCGATCCCTGCTGTACACCAATGGTCACAGGCTTCCAATCGAAAAAACAACCCTCAACCATCACCCTCTGCCTCCTGCCACTGAGCCAATTTTGGATCCAATTTGCCAAATTGCCCTGGATCCCATGGGCTCTTACCTTATTAACTAATCTCCCGCGGGGGACCTTATCAAGGGCGGCGCAGTGATTAGCACCGCAGCCTCACAGCTCCAGCGACTCGGGTTCAGTTCTGGGTACTGCTTGTGCGGAGTTTGCAAGTTCTCCCTGTGACTGCGTGGGTTTTCGCCGGGTGCTCCGGATTACTCCCACAGCCAAAGACTTGCAGGTTGAAAGGTAAATTGGCCATTGTAAATTGCCCCTAGTGTCGGGATGTGGTAAGGAATATGGGATTAATGTAGGATTAGTATAAATGGGTGGTTGTTGGTCGGCACAGACTCTGTAGGCTGAAGGGCCTGTTTCAGTGCTGTATCTCTAAATAAATAAATAAAATAAAAGCTTTACTGAAGTCCATGTAGACTACATCAACTGCTTTACCCTGATCTACACAGCAGTCACCTCCTCTCAAAATTCAATTAAGTTTGTTAGACATGATCTCCCCCTGACAAAGCCGCGCTGACTATCCTTGATTAATTCCTGCCTCTCCAAGTGGAGATCAATCCTGTCACTCAGAATTTTTTCCAATAGTTTCCCTACCACTGATGTTAGACTCACTGGCCTGTAATTACTGGTTTATCCCTGCTACCCTTCTTGAATAATGGTACCGCATTCGCTGTCCTCCAGTCCTCTGGCACCTCTCCTGTGGCCAGAGAGGATTTGAAAATTTGTGTCAAAGCCCCAGCTTTCTCCTCCCTTGCCTCACATAGCAGCCTGGGAAACATCTCATCTGGGCCTGGGGATTTATCCACTTTTAAGCCCACTAAAACTGCTAATACCTACTCCCTTTCAATATTAATTTGGTCGAGTATATCACAATCCCTCTCCCTGATCTCTACACTTACATTGTCCTTCTCCATAGTAAACACAGATAGAACAAAAGAACAAAGAAAATTACAGCACAGGAACAGGCCCTTCGCCCTCCAAGCCTGTGCCGATCCAGATCCTCTATCTAAACATGTCGCTTATTTTCTAAGGCTCTGTATCTCTTTGCTTCCTACCCATTCATGTATCTGTCTAGATACATCTTAAAAGACGCTATCGTGTTCGCATCGACCACCTCCGCTGGCAACGCGTTCCAGGCACCCACCACCCTCTGCGTAAAGAAATTTCCGCGCATATCCCCCCTAAACTTTTCCCTTCTCACTTTGAACTCGTGACCCCTAGTAATTGAATCCCCCACTCTGGGGAAAAAGCTTCTTGCTATCCAACCTGTCTATACCTCTCATGATTTTGTACACCTCAATCAGGTCCCCCCTCAACCTCCGTCTTTCTAATGAAAATAATCCTAATCTACTCAACCTCTCTTCAGAGCTAGCGCCCTCCATACCAGGCAACATCCTGGTGAACCTCCTCTGCACCCTCTCCAAAGCATCCACATCCTTTTGGTAATGTGGTGACAAGAACTGCACGCAGTATTCCAAATGTGGCCGAACCAAAGTCCTATACAACTGTAACATGACCTGCCAACTCTTGTACTCAATACCCCGTCCGATGAAGGAAAGCATGCCGTATGCCTTCTTGACCACTCTATTGACCTGCGTTGCCACCTTCAGGGAACAATGGACCTGAACACCCAAATCTCTCTGGACATCAATTTTCCCCAGGACTTTTCCATTTACTGTATAGTTCACTCTTGAATTGGATCTTCCAAAATACATCACCTCGTATTTGCCCTGATTGAACTCCATCGGCCATTTCTCTGCCCAAATCTCCAATCACTCTATATTCTGCTGTATTCTCTGACAGATGAAAAGTAATCATTTAAAACTTCACCTACATCCTACTGCTCCACACACAGATTGCCACTTTGGTCCCTAATGGGCCCTACTCTTTCCCTGGTTATCCTCTTTCCCTTAATATACTTCTAAAACACCTTGGGATTTTCCTTTATCTTGCCCGCCAGTGTTTTTTCATGCCCCCTCTTCGCGCTCTCAATTACTTTAGGTATCCCCCTTACACTTTCTATACTCCTCTAGTGCCTCTGCTGTTTTCAGCCAGCTGAATCTGCCATAAGCCGCCTTTTTTTTTTCCTTTATCCAATCCTCTATATCCCTTGACATTCAGGGTTGGTCCTACCCTTCACCTTTACGGGAACTTGTTGGCCCTGAACTCAAATTCTCCTTTTTGAATGACTCTCACTGGTCTGATGTAGACTTCCTACAAGTAGCTTCTCCCAGTCTACTTTGGCCAGATCCTGTTTTATCATATTGAAATCGGCCTTCCCCCAATTCAGTACCTTTATTTCCGGTCCATCTTTGTTCTTTTTCATTACTACCTTAAATCTGAAGTACTATGGTCGCTATCCCTGAAATGCTCCGCACTGACACTTCTACCATTTGTCCAGCTTCATTCCTTAGGATTAGGTTCCGTACCGCCCCTTCTCTTGTAGGACTTACTACGTGCAGGCTCAAAAAGTTCTCTTGTATGCCCTTTAAGAATTCCACTCCCTTTAAGTCTTTTGCAGAAAGACTATCCCAGTTAATATTGTGGAAGTTGAAATCCCCCGCTATTATTACCCTATTATTTTTACACCCCTCTGAGATTTACCCTCATATCTGCTTCTCTATCTCTCCCTGATGATTTGGAGGCCTGTAGTGCACTCCCAGTCAAGTGATTGCCTGCTTTTTGTTTTTAAGTTCTACCTATATGGTCTTATTTGATGAACCATCTAAGATGTCATTACTCCTTTACTGCAGTAATTGACTCCTTGATCAACAGTGCAGTGCCACCTCCTCTGTTACATTCCCCCCCCTGCCCCCGTCATGCCTGAAGATTCTATATCCTGGAATATTGAGTTGCCAGTCCTGCCCTTCCCTCAACCATGTCTCCGTGATAGCAATAATATCATATTCCCATGTGTTAATCAACACCCTCAATTCATCTGCCTTACTTGTAAGACTCCTTGCATTGAAATCGATGCCATCCAGCCTTGCATTAGTGGCTTGTGCCTTAACAGGTCTATATTTGCTTTGCCTTCCAGACTGACATAATTGGCTGTGCATTACCCCCTACTGTACCTCCACTCTGTATCCCATCCCCCTGCCAAATTAGTTTAAACCCGCCCCCCCCCCCCCACCCACCAACAGCACTAGCAAACCTCCCAGCAAGGATGATGTTCTGGTTCAGGTGCAAGCCGTCCAACTTGTACAGGTCCCACCTTCGCCAGAATCAGACCCAGTGATCCAGGAAACAAAAGCCCTCCCTCCTGTACCCTGTCTTCAGCCAGACATTCATCTGCTCTATTCTCCTATTCCTATATTCACTAGCACATGGCACTGGGAGTAATCCAGAGATTACAACCTTTGAGGTCCTGCTTTTTAATCTGCTATGTAGCTCCCTAAATTCTTGTTGCAGGACCTCATCCCTGTTTTTACCTATGTCATTGGTACCAGTGTGAACCACGACCTCTGGCTGTTCACCCTTCCCTTTCAGAATGTCCTGTTGATGCTCTGTGACATCCTTGACTCTAGCACCGGAGAGGCAACACACCATCCTGGAATCATGTTTGCGGCCACAGAAATGCTTATCTGTACCCCTTACGATAGAATACCCTATCACTATAGCTCTCCCACTCCTTTTCCTCCCCTCCTGTGCAGCTGAGCCACCTGTGGTGCCACAAACTTGGCTCTTAATCCATTCCCCTGAGAAGCTTTCTCCACCCAACAGTGCTCAAAGCAGAATATCTGTTGGAGAGGTAGATGGACCCAGGGGACTCCTGCACTACCTGCCTTATTCTTCTACATAATAAGAATTGCATTGTTAATAAACCATTAAATTGGTCCATTCCGTTAAGTATACTCTGCAACAACAGCATTACATTGTTGACTTTTATTGTTACAGACGCAGAAGCCTCGAAAGTTTGATTTTGAGCTTCCTGATGTATCCTTAGCTGACTTGCAGTTTCTGCAATCCTGTTGTCCTTCAGAAGTTCAGCCTTTCCTCAGGTAACTTGTGCGGTTAAATGTTGCTTGAGTGTGTGGCTCTATTACGGTTTTCCTAATATGTAAATTCCCTTTAGTAAGATTCATTTTGCAACTCGAAGACATTAAAAATGCAGTCACTTTATGGCTCTGGTTGAAATATGATTTTTAATTTGGGAGGAGAAAAAACTCCCAAGCATTCTTCGTGGAATGTCAGTTTTTTTTTAAATGTTCCTTGCGCAACAGGTGCATTTCAAAATTTCTTTTTTGTTAAAACATATTCAACCTTCGAAATATAAGCTTTTATGAGAAAACTTGGGTAAGGTCTTTTAAGTGTCAATTTGGCAGGCGGAGTATTCCATCGGTGCAGAAAGTTGTGTCTTTGAGCATCACAACATGACTTGAGCTCATCATTTAGCCTGTTTGCAGTTCAGTACCGAGCAAGTGATACACTGTTGTTAGGAGAACCACCCCTAGCTGTGGAGCAATTTAGATCTGAGTTTACTTCTTGAAAAACTAAGTCAGGTAGCACTTTCATCACTTTGTGTGGAAAAGTCAGTGGAACAAAGAACAGTACAGCGCAGGAACAGGCCATTTGGCCCTCCAGGCCTGCGTCGATCATGATGCCTGTCTAAACTAAAACCTTCATTTCCGGGGTCCGTATCCCTCTATTCCCATCCTATTCATGCATTTGTCAAGATGCCTCTGAAACATCACTATCGTACCAGTTTCCACCACCTCCCCTGGCAGCAAGTTCCAGGCACTCACCGACCTCTGTGTAAAAAACTTGCCTCGCAAATCCCCTCTAAACTTTGCCCCTCGGACCTTAAACCTATGTCCCCGAGTAACTGACTCTTCCACCCTGGGAAAAAGCTTCTGACCATCCACTCTGTCCATGCCACTTATAACTTTGTAAACCTCTATCAGGTCGCCCCTCCACCTCCGTCGTTCCAGTGAAAACAGTCCGAGTTTTTCCAACCTCTCCTCATAGCTAATGCCCTCCAGACCAGGCAACATCCTGGTAAACCTCTTCTGTACCCTCTCCAAAGCCTCCATATCCTACTGGTAGCATGGTGACCAGAATTGTACGCAGTATTCCAAGTATGGCCTAACTAAGGTTCTGTACAGCTGCAGCATGACTTGCCAATTTTTATACTCTGTGTCCTGACCGATGAAGGCAAGCATGCCATATGCCTTCTTGACTACCTTATCCACCTGCGTTGCCACTTTCAGTGACCTGTGGACCTGTACGCCCAGATCTCTCTACCTGTCAATACTCCTAAGGGTTCTGCCATTTACTGTATACTTCCCACCTGCATTAGACCTTCCAAAATGCATTACCGCATACTTACTAATCAGACCAGCTACATTTTCCTCCAAATCATTTGTATATACTACAAACAGCAGAGGTCCCAGCACTGATCCTAGGGAACACCACTAGTCACAGCCCTCCATTCAGAAAAGCATCCTTCCACTGCTGCCCTCTGTCTTCTATTACCGAGCCAGTTCTGTATCCATCTTGCCAGCTCACCTCTGATCCCGTGTGACTTCATCTTTTGTACCAGTCTGCCATAACTGACCTTGTCAGAGGCTTTACTGAAGTCCATGTAGACAACATCCACTGCCCTTCCTTCATCAATCATCTTTGTCACTTCCTCAAAAAACTCGATCAAGTTAGTGAGACACGACCTCCCCTTCATAAAACCATGCTGCCTCTCGCTAATAAGTCCATTTGTTTCCAAATGGGAGTAAATCCTGACCCGAGAGAATCCTCTCCAATAATTTCCCGACCACTGATGTAAGGCTGACCAGCCTGTAATTTCCTGGATTATCCTTGCTACCCTTCTTAAACAAAGGAACAACATTGGCTATTCTCCAGTCCTCTGGGACCTCACCTGTAGCCAATGAGGATACAAAGATTTCTGTCAAGGCCCCAGCAATTTCCTCCTCTGCCTCTTTCAGTATTCTGGGGTAGATTCCATCAGGCCCTGGGGACTTATCGAAATATTTTTCAAGACGTCCAAAACCACTTCCTTTTTGATATCGACATGACCCAGACTATCTACAGTCCCTTCCCGAGACTCATCATCCACCAAGTCCTTCTCTTTGGTGAATACTGATGCAAAGTGCTCATTTAGTACCTCGCCCATTTCCTCTGGCTCCACGCATAGATTCCCTCCTCTGTCCTTGAGTGGGCCAACCCTTTCCCTGGCTACCCTCTTGCTCTTTATATATGTCTAAGAAGCCTTGGGATTCTCCTTAATCCTGTTTGCCAATGACTTTTCATGATCATATTTAGGGAGTTAGGAGCCAAGTTTAAAAAGTAGGACCTCAGAGGTAGTAATCTCAGGATTGCTACCAGTGCCACGTGCTAGTCAGAGTAGAAATGAAAGAATAGTCAGGCTGAATGCGTGGCTTGAGAGATGGTGCAGGAGGGAGGGGTTCAGATTTTTGGGACACTGGGACCGGTTCTGGGACTATTACAAATTGGATGGTCTACACCTGGGCCGGACTGCAACCAATGTCCTTGGGGGTGCTTTTCCTAACGCTGTTGGGGAGGGTTTAAACTAATGTGGCAGGGGGATGGGAACCAAATGAGGAGGTCAGTGGACAGTAAGGAGGTAGTAACTAAAGCCTGTAAGGAACCAGATAATGAAGTCAGCGTGACTAAGGGAAAGAGTAGGCAGCGAGCAGATGATGAACGCAAAGGGACTGGTGGTCTGAGGTGCATTTGTTTTAATGCAAGAAGTGTAGTAGGTAAGGCAGATGAACTTAGGGCTTGGATTAGTACATGGGAGTATGATATTATTGCTATTACTGAGACTTGGTTGAGGGAAGGGCATGATTGGCAACTAAATATCCAGGATATCGATGTTTCAGGCGGGATAGAGAGGGAGGTAAAAGAGGTGGAGGAGTTGCATTACTGGTCAAAGAGGATATCACAGCTGTGCTGAAGGAGGGCACTATGGAGGACTCGAGCTGTGAGGCAATATGGACAGAACTCAGAAATAGGAAGGGTACGGTAACAATGTTGGGGCTGTACTACAGGCCTCCCAACAGCGAGCGTGAGATAGAGGTACAAATATGTAAACAGATTATGGAAAGATGTAGGAGCAAAAGGGTGGTGGTGATAGGATATTTTAATTTTCCCTACATTGACTGGGATTCACTTAGTGTTAGAGGTCTAGATGGAGCAGAATTTGTAAGGAGCATCCAGGAGGGTTTTCTGGAGCAGTATGTAAATAGTCCAACTCGGGAAGGGGCCATACTGGACCTGGTGTTGGGGAATGAGCCCGGCCAGGTGGTTGAAGTTTCAGTAGGGGACTACTTTGGGAATAGTGATCACAATTCCGTAAGTTTTAGAATACTCATGGACAAAGACGAGAGTGGTCCTAAAGGAAGAGTGCTAAATTGGGGGAAGGCCAACTATACCAAAATTCGGCAGGAGCTGGGGAATGTAGATTGGGAGCAGCTGTTTGAAGGTAAATCCACATGTGATATGTGGGAGGCTTTTAAAGAGAGGTTGATTAGCGTGCAGGAGAGACATGTTCCTGTGAAAATGAAGGATAGAAATGGTAAGATTAGGGAACCATGGATGACAGGTGAAATTGTGAGACTAGCTAAGAGGAAAAAGGAAGCATACATAAGGTCTAGGCGGCTGAAGAAAGACGAAACTTTGAAAGAATATCGGGATTGTAGGAGCAATCTGAAACGAGAAATTAAGAGGACTAAAAGGGGTAATGAAATATCTTTAGCAAACAGGGTTAAGGAAAATCCCAAAGCCTTTTATTCATATATAAGGAGCAAGAGGGTAACTAGAGAAAGGATTGGCCCACTCAAGGACAAAGGAGGAAAGTTATGCGTGGAGTCAGAGAAAATGGGTGAGATTCTAAAAGAGTACTTTGCATCGGTATTCACAGAGGAGAGGGACATGACGGATGTTGAGGTTAGGGACAGATGTTTGATTACTCTGGGTCAAGTCGGCATAAGGAGGGAGGAAGTGTTGGGTATTCTAAAAGGCATTAAGGTGGGCAAGTCCCCAGGTCCGGATGGGATCTATCCCAGGTTGCTGAGGGAAGCGAGAGAGGAAATAGCTGGGGCCTTGACAGATATCTTTGCAGCATCCTTAAACACGGGTGAGGTCCCGGAGGACTGGAGAATTGCTAATGTTGTCCCCTTGTTTAAGAAGGGTAGCAGGGATAATCCAGGTAATTATAGACCGGTGAGCCTGACGTCAGTGGTAGGGAAGCTGCTGGAGAAGATACTGAGGGATAGGATCTATTCCCATTTGGAAGAAAATGGGCTTATCAGTGATAGGCAACATGGTTTTGTGCAGGGAAGGTCATGTCTTACCAACTTAATAGAATTCTTTGAGGAAGTGACAAAGTTGATTGATGAGGGAAGGGCTGTAGATGTCATATACATGGACTTCAGTAAGGCGTTTGATCAGGTTCCCCATGGTAGGCTGATGGAGAAAGTGAAGTCGCATGGGGTCCAGAGTGTACTAGCTAGATGGATAAAGAACTGGCTGGGCAACAGGAGACAGAGAGTAGCAGTGGAAGGGAGTTTCTCAAAATGGAGACGTGTGACCAGTGGTGTTTAGTTTAGTTTAGAGATACAGCACTGAAACAGGCCCTTCGGCCCACCGAGTCTGTGCCGACCATCAACCACCCACTTATACTAATCCTACACTAGCCCCATATCCCTACCCACACTAGGGGCAACTTATAATGGCCAATTAACCTGCAAGTCTTTGGCATGTGGGAGGAAACCGGAGCACCCGGAGGAAACCCACGCAGACACAGGGAGAACTTGCAAACTCCACACAGGCAGTACCCAGAATTGAACCCGGGTCGCTGGAGCTGTGAGGCGGCAGTGCTAACCACTGCGCCACTGTGCCGCCCCAGGGATCCGTGCTGGGACCACTGTTGTTTGTGATATACATAAATGATTTGGAGGAAAGTATAGGTGGTCTGATTAGCAAGTTTGCAGACGACACTAAGATTGGTGGAGTAGCAGATACTGAAGGGGACTGTCAGAGAATACAGCAGAATATAGGTAGATTGGAGAGTTGGGCAGAGAAATGGCAGATGGAGTTCAATCAGGGCAAATGCGAGGTGATGCATTTTGGAAGATCCAATTCAAGAGTGGACTATACAGTAAATGGAAAAGTCCTGGGGAAAATTGATGTGCAGAGAGATTTGGGTGTTCAGGTCCATTGTTCCCTGAAGGTGGCAACGCAGGTCAATAGAGTGGTCAAGAAGGCATACGGCATGCTTTCCTTCATCGGATGGGGTATTGAGTACAAGAGTTGGCAGGTCATGTTACAGTTTTATAGGACTTTGGTTCGGCCACATTTGGAATACTGCGTGCACTTTTGGTTGCCACATTACCAAAAGGATGTGGATGCTTTGGAGAGGGTGCAGAGGAGGTTCACCGGGATGTTGCCTGGTATGGAGGGCGCTTGCTATGAAGAGAGGTTGAGTAGATTAGGATTATTTTCATTAGAAAGACAGAGGTTGAGGGGGGACCTGATTGAGGTGTACAAAATCATGAGAGGTATAGACAGGGTGGATAGCAAGAAGCTTTTTCCCAGAGTGGGGGATTCAATTACTAGGGGCCACGAGTTCAAAGTGAGAGGGGAAAAGTTTAGGGGGGGATATGCATGGAAATTTCTTTACGCAGAGGGTGGTGGGTGCCTGGAACACGTTGCCAGCGGAGGTGGTAGACGCGGGCACGATAGCGTCTTTTAAGATGTATCTGGACAGATACATGAATGGGCAGGAATCAAAGAGATACAGACCCTTAGAAAATAGGCGACATGTTTAGATAGAGGATCTGGATCGGCGCAGGCTTGGAGGGCCGAAGGGCCTGTTCCTGTGCTGTAATTTTCTTTGTTCTTTGTTCTTTGATCCCTTTTAGCCCTCCTGACTCCTTGCTTAAGTTTCTTCCTACTTTCTTTATATTCCTCAAGGGCTTTGTCTGTTCTCAGCCTTCTGGCCCTTACAAATGCTTCCTTTTTCTTTTTGACTAGACTCACAATATCCCTTGTTATCCAAGGTTCCAGAAATTTGCCAAACTTATCCTTCATCCTCACAGGAACATGCTGGTCCTGGATTCTAATCAACTGACATTTGAAAGACTCCCCCATGTCAGATGTTGATTTACCCTCAAACAGCCGTCCCCAATCTAAATTCTTCAGTTCCTGCTTAATATTGTTATAATTAGCCTTCCCCCAATTTAGCACCTTCACCCAAGGACTACTCTTATCCTTATCCACAAGTACCTTAAAACGTACGGAATTATGGTCGCTGTTCCCAAAATGCTCCCCTACTGAGACTTCAACCACCTGGCTGGGCTCATTCTCCAGGACCAAGTCCTGTACGACCCCTTCCCTAGTTGGACTATCTACATATTGTTTTAAGAAGCCCTCCTGGATGCTCCTCACAAATTCTGCCCCATCCAAACCCCTAGCACTAAGTGTCCCAGTCAATATAGGGGAAGTTAAAATCACTCACCACAGCAACCCTGTTGCTTTTACATCTTTCCAAAATCTGTCTACATATCTGCTCCTCTATCTCCCACTGGCAGTTGGAAGGCCTGTAGTAAATCCCCAACATTGTGACCGTACCCTTCCTATTCCTGATCTCTACCCATATTGCGCCTCTGCACGATCCCTCCGAGGTGTCCTCCCGCAGTACAGCTGTGGTATTCTCCTTAACCAGTAATGCAACTCCCCCACCCCTTTTACATCCCCCTCTATCCCGCCTGAAGCATCTAAATCTCAGAACGTTTAGCTGGCAATCCTGTCCTTCCCTCAACCAAGTCTCTTAATAGCAACAACTTCATAGTTCCAAGTACTAATCCAAGCTCTAAGTTCATCTGCCTTACCTGTTATACTTCTCTCATTGAAACAAATGCTTTTCAGACCACCAGTCCCGCTGTGCTCAGCAACATCTGTCTGCCTGCTCTTCCTCTCAGTCTTACTGGCTTTATTCTCTAGTTCCCCCTCAGTTATTTCACCTGCTGATCTCCTGCTCTGGTTCCCACCCCCCTGCCACACTAGTTTAAACCCTCCCGAGTGATGCCAGCAAACCTTGCAGCCAGGATATTTGTGCTCCTCCGGTTTAGATGCAACTTGTCCTTGTACAGGTCCCACCTGTCCCGGAAGAGATCCCAATGATCCAGATATCTGAAACCCTCCCTCCTACGTCAGCTGTTTAACCACGTGTTTACCTGCACTATCTTCCTATTTCTTGCCTCACTGGCACGTGGCAGAGGGAGTAATCCCAAGATTACAACCCTGGAGGTCCTGTTTTTTAACTTAGTACCTAACTCCCTGAACTCTCTCTGCAGGACCTTGTCACTCTTCCTGCCTATTTCATCAGTACCAATGTGTATCACAACCTCTGGCTGTTCACCCTCCCCCTTCAGAATGCCCCCTGCCCGTTCAGAGACATCCTTGACCCTGGCACCAGGGAGGCAACATACCATCCTGGAGTCTCTTTCACGTCCACGGAAGCGCCTATCTGTGCCCCTGACTATAGAATCCCCTATAACTATTGCTCTCCTGCGCTTTGTCCCTCCCGGCTGAACAACAGAGCCAGCTGTGGTGCCAATGCTCTGGCTGCTGCTGTTCTTTTCCCCTGATAGACTATCCCCCCCCTCAACAGTATCCAAAACAGTATACTTGTTCGAGAGGGGGACAGCCACAGGGGATTCCTGCACTGACTGCCTGCCCCTTCTAGCGTCCACCCATCTAACTGCCTGCACCTAGGGTGTAACCACATCTCTAAAACTCTTGTCTATGATGCTTTCCGCCACCTGCATGCTCCTAAGTGCATCCAATTGCTGCTCCAACCGATCCATGCGGTCTGTGGGAAGCTGCAATTGGGTACAGTTCCTGCAAATGTCGTTGTCTGGCACGCTGGAAGCATCACGGACCTCCCACATCTCACAGGTGAAGCACTTCACCCCTCTAACTGACATTTCTAGCACTAATTAATAAATTAATTTTAAATAAATACTTCTTAAATCCTTACTGAATTAAGTTACAACTAACTTAATGGTCCCTAGCGCTAGATTGCTACTATAAATATTAAATGCTAAATACAGTAATATCCTGCCTCCGGTTTACTTACTCCTCTATTTATTAATTAGTTAATTAGGGTTAATTAGTTTATCAATGTTTTATTTTCAAATTCAGTGCAGATTCCCTACCAGCCAATCAGGTCACAGCTTTCCTGTGACGTCACTTTTTCAGTTTGGTTTTCCACCCGAGGTAAATTACTCGATATCATCATTGCTCCGGACCTTCGCCCTCCGAGTCTTCTCCCAACCAATCACCTTGCAGCTCCCTTCTGACATCACTGTTGGCTTTTTTTTCAAAACTCCTGCGTGCTGAAGAGCTCCGCTCTGCTCCCAGAAGGTAAGAGACTGGGCCTCAATCCCTCCGCTTTCGGCGTTCTCCCCACAAGTCCGCTCCGTTCCTCTCCGCTCCGCTCCCGGAAGGTAAGAGACTGGGCCTCGATCCTCGGGGTCGATTTATAGGCTCCGCTCTTGGTGTTCTCCCCACAGGTCCACTCTGTTGTTCTCCGCTCTGCTCCCGGAAGGTAAGAGACTGGGCCTAGATTGCACAATAATTAAATTTTGCCCTTTTCAAAATATTGAAACACATTAAAATATACTGACTTTAGGGGAAACTTATGCCATGGTATAGACAAAAGTCACTGGGGCTATTCATTCTTAGACATGCTTTTTGACAAAAGTTACATTTTGAATTGTTCAGTATTCCATGTATTTAAGAAGAAGCATTCAGTAACTTACTTCACAATGCTCATTTTTTTCATCACACTTGTAGACTGATTCTTTTTTAATTGTTTAGCCTCCACATACAAATAGGGATTTATTGCATACAACTGGAAAATCACCTTTCTGTGCTGGGTATATTTTTGGTTTTATTTTACTGCTGCTTAATATGTTCTCCATAGTTCCAATCATTGAAAAACAGGAAAAGGTTTTGTCCTTTCCATCCTGTAATTGCTTTAACTTATTTTTGATAACATCCTATCAGTTAATCAAAACTTAAGTTTGGTATTAGAAGTACAAAACAGGAGGCTAAACCTTTTTTGTTCATGTGAAGGTTTATGATAGTTGTTTTGCTTCAACTATCTTAAAGATAAAAAAATTATAATAAGCAGCAGGGAACGAATTCTTAAAAGGGTACAAGGAAAGAGCAGGAAAATGGAATTAGAGTAGATAGCTCCAATGTGGAATTAGCACAGAAACAAATAGTCATTACAGCACAGAAGGAGACCAGTTGGCCGATCGAGACAATGCCAATTCTCTGTCGACCAATCCAAACAGTCCCATTCCCTTGCTCTACCCCTGTGGTCCTGTAAGTTTGTTTCCCTCAAGCACTCATCCAATTTCCTTTTGAAATCATTCATCACCCTTATAGGCAGCGAGCTCCAGGTCATTACCACACGTTGCGTAAAAAAAGTTCTTCCTCATATCTTCCCCCTCTACATCTCTTGCCCAAAAGTAACATTCGAGCTGCACAACACAAGAGCGCAAGAAATAGGAGCAGAAGTAGACCATATGGCCCATCTTGCCTGCTCTGCCATTCAATACAATCATGGCTGATCTTGGGCTTCAATTCCACTTTCCTGTCTGCTCCCCATATCCCTTGATTCCCTGCGAAACCAAAAATCTATCTATCCCAGCTTTAAATGTATTCAATGATGGAGCATCTACAACCCGCTGGGGTAGACGCTTCCAAAGATTCACAGCCCTTTGAGTGTAGTAATTTCTCTTCATCTCAGTCCTGAATAATTGGTTGCTTATTTTGAGACTGTGTCCCCATACTCTAGATTCCATGACCAATGGGAACAATCTCTCAGCTTCTACCCTATCCAGCCTTTTCAGAATCTTGTATGTCTCAATTAGATCATCTCTCATTATTCTAAACTCCAGAGAATAGAGGCCCAATTTAGTCAGCCTTTCATCATAGGACAGCCCCCTCATGCCAGGGGCCAATTTTGTAACACTTCGCTGCACTGCCTCCAGTGTAAGTATATCCTTTCTTAAATGTGGAGACCAAGACTTTATTCCTGTACTCCAATCCCCTTGCAATAAAGGCCAACATGCCATTTGCCTTCCGAATAGCCTGTTGCACCTGCATGTTGACTTTGTGTGTTCCTTGTATGAGTACCCCCCAAGTCTCTCTCAACATCAACACTTAACAGTTTCACACCTTTTTAAAAAAAAAAATACTGCTTTTCTGTTTTTACGACCAAAGTGAAGAACTTCACACTTCCATACATTATACTCCATTTGCCATCTTGTTGTCCACTCACTTAACCGGTCTATATCTTTGCAGCCTCTCTATGTCCGCCCCGCACCTTATCTTTCCACCAAGCTTTGTATCAGCAGTATTAGATACATTACTCTCTCTCTCTTCATTCAAGGCATTAATAGAGTGTAAATAGCTGAGGCCCCAGCACTGATCCTTGCGGCACTGCACTATTCACTGCCTGCCAACTTGAAAATGCCTCATTTATGCTCACTTTCTTCTTCCTGTCTGTTAACAATCCTCTATCCATGCTAATATGTTGCCCCCAACACCATGAGCTCTTATCTTGCCTATTAATCTTTTTGTCGGGCACCTTATCGAATGCCTTTTGAAAATCCAGGTATGCTGCATCTACTGGTTCCCCTTTATCTACCCTACTAGTTCCATCCTCAAAAAACTCTTAATAAATTTGTCAAACAGGATCTGCCTTTAGTAAAACCACGCTGACTTGTTCTGATCATACTATTGCTTTTCCAAGTTTCTTTAATAATAATTTCCAGCATCTTCCCAACAACTGATAGGCTAACTGACCTGTAATTCCCTGTTTTCTCTCTACCTCCTTTCTTGAAAAGTGGTGTAACATTTGCCAACTTCCAATCTGACAGGACCATTCCTGAATCTAAGGAATTCTGGAAAATCATAGCCAGCACATCCACGATCTCTGCAGCTATCTGTTTTAGAACCCTCTGATGTAGGCCATCTGGTCCTGGGGACTTGTCAGATTTTAGTCCCTCAAGTTTCTCCAATATTTTTTCTCGGCTCATATCAATAGCCTTAATTTCCTCACTCTTTTTAGCCCCTAGATTACTACCTATTTCTGGTATGGAACTTGTGTCTTCTCCTGTGAAAACAGACACAAGATATTTATTCAGTGCCTCTACCATTTCCTCATTCCCCATGATAATGACTAGCTCCAACAAGAGAGAATCTAACCATCTCCCCTTGATATTCTACAGCATTATCATTGCTGAATTTGCCACTATGAAAGTCCTGAGGGTTGCAATTGATCCGAACCTTAACTGGAGCAGCCACATAAATGTTGTGGTTACAAGAACAGGTCAGAGGCTGGGAATTCTGCGGCGAGTAACCCACCTCCTGGCTCCCAAAAGCCTGTCCACCATCTACGAGGAACAATTGAGGAGTGTGATGGAAGACTCCATTTGCCCTGATGAGTGCGGCTCCAACAACACTCAGGAAACTCAACACCATCCAGGACAAAGCAGCCGCTTGATTGGCACCCCATCCACTACCTTAAGCATTCACTCTGTCCACCAACAATGCACAGTGGCAGCAGTGTGTACCATCTACAAGTTGCATTACAGCAACTTGTCATGCCTCCTTCAACATAGCTTTCCAAACCCCCTGACCTCTTCCATCTAAAAGGACAAGGGCAGCAGACATGTGGGAACGCCACCATCTGCAGGTTCCTCTCCAAGCCCCACACTATCCTGATTGATCTATGTTCTTTGAAAGTTTTGTGTTTCGATGAACTGCCCTTTATTTGCAACTATTCCTTCTCAAGGAATGTGAATTACAGTCCTTGCTTCTTGAGGTTAATTGTCTTTTTTTTTAATGAATAAGTTGCTACCCGTTGTGGTTGACTACTTAGTGTGAGATTTCGTATGAGAACATCCAGTGGTAACAATTTGTGCGATGTATCTTTGACTGTAAGGCAATAATGTGGTTACACGTGGATCAGTCTGATGAGTGGGTGCTACCATCTGTTTGTGATGGGTATTTCTCTAATACATCCTGGTCTCAAAATTGCTGAAGTTGCCCATTTATCACAGTACATGGCTCTAATTTATTTGTATTTAAAGGTAATTGAATAATGAATGTTAATTGCCTGCTTTCTACATGCTCTCCCTTTGCTGTGATCATAGTTGATTTTCTACATCATTAGCACCTTCCTTTGTTTCTCTGTTCTGGTGTGCTTGGAGCTTTATCATTTACATAGAATTTACAGAACAGAAGTAGGCCATTCATCCCAACTAATCCGGACCACTGCTGTTATGCTCCACACTCATCTCCCACCTTATTTCTAATCTGGTCTAATTTATTCCTCCCTTGTGTACTTGAATAGCTTGCCCTTGTTTATCTTTATTCACATAACAGCAAAGTCAGTTCATCTGTTTGGGGAGGAAAGACACATGGAGATATTGTCCCTTAAGTCTAATGTGTATTTAGGGCCTCTTTTTAGCTGTGTATTTTCAATTGAAGAGCTAGTTTTGAAGAACAAGTGTTGGACTGAATGTTTTCCATTTGTACTGTAATTCTTTTGATCAGTCTAGTGACAGTTGAACGTGACAGAAACCAGCAAGAAGCTACAATCAGCAGTGAAACAAATTATTAGTTAACCTGTTTTTGATATTGACTGAAAGATGATTATTGTCAAGACACTGCAAGAACTTCTTGCTTTTTGAATTATACTGTTGGATCTGATGTCTCAGCCATTAGAGACTAGGTTCAGGTTCTCTGACAGTGCAGCACTTTCTCAGTATTGGACTGTTTTGTCCTAGGTTATTGGCTCAAGTCTTTTGGCTTGAACACAATTTTTGCCTATTATGACCAGGTGAGAAAGGGTCTAGGGTTCCCCTCAGCCTTCACCTGGTCTGACTGTAGCAGGATTTAATTTTAAACACACCCTTTTTTTTAGCTCCCCCTTCGTGAATCCTTGTTCACTAACTTCCAGTTATTAGGCAAAGAAACTAGCCAAACAGGTTGTCTTAGGCTTAAAGAAAAAAGGTTGAACTTTATTAAATTTAAACTCTAATTCGGTTAGCGCCTATGGATACGCGACGCGCCCACGCTAGCACACATGCAGATAGAGACAGAAAAGAGCAGAAGAAATAAAATGGAAAAGTTTGAGGCACTATCTGAAGATGGTTTTGGTTACTGTTCTTCGAGCTCACTCTAGAGTCCTTGATTGTAGGTAGGTCTTGCTTTTCGTTGGGGCCCAATATTCTTCTTAAATCTTGTTCGATGTAGGAGACTTTTCTCTCTTGCAGTTCATGTGTCCTCAGTGGGTCCAGAGGTTTGTGAAAAAGAGATGGGAGCAGACAGGCAAGGTCTTCTCACTCCAGGAGCAAACAGTCTTTGAGTTCATAACCTCTGTGGCTAGTTCAAAAAACCCTGGACCAGCCAGTTAGTCATGTGACCAGCTGGTTTAACCAGTCCTGGTTTTTGTGGATTCAATCACCATAGCAGTCTCTGGAATGCTCTTCCGCCCACCTTCAGTGTCTGGTGATCAAAATCCATTGTGGGTTGAGTGTGTCAGGGAATGGTCCTTTGTCTCCACAAGCACTGTCTGTTAGTATGTCAATGTTTTTTCCAGCCACGGCTGATCTGTTTAACAAGTCATTTCCTCGCTCCGGCAACAGTTTGAAATGAATGCTCGTATGACAAAATTAATATGCCTTATTCTTGGCAGGTGGGGGTCTGCATGACTCTATCATCAGCATTGCTTCTGTTTAGAAATGGCTTTAGTTATGTTTTGTCTCTCTTCACGTTTTTGAAAGTTAACAGTATTCGAATTCTTTTTGAAAGCATTTTCTATGTGGACTTGTACATGTTATCAAGTCTTCTGTAGTCTGTTGCCACGTTGGCTGACTATAATGTCAGTTGTTAGAAACTGACTTGGAATTTGGTCTCCAGTTCATGCGTAACAACAAATCCAGTGAAGACTTTGCAGTGACATATACTAACCGTTCTGTAGGAGAACTTGTTGTGGTGGTCTCATTGATGAAGAAAAATATCCAAGAATAATTTCTCTAGACATTAAGGAAGCACACTTGTAACTTCAGGTTACATTTTCCTCGTCCAGCTTCACTCGCAAAACCTGCAAAGATAAGGTTTTATCAGGAGGTTCAATGTTAATTCATCTAAACCATGTGACTGAAGCATGTAGGTTGACTGATGTTACAGAAGGATTATCCTCACAAGTACATACTTCAGCCCTGATGAAAGTAGTTTTCCACACTTCAAAAATAATCAAGGATATGGTTCTGATCAGTGCCGTTATTGATACTCCTGGAGGTTTTTGCATCAGTAAGCAGCATACAGTATCCATCCCTTTATAGGTGGAGAAGTAGGTTGCCCTCTGATGAACCATTAATCCTGAAATTGTCTACCGATGTGTTGGGCTTTTGTTAACAATCATCGCAATTCTTCCCAGATGGATGGCTGATCTCTCCAAATGACAGCCCTATATCTACCGGTTATGTTTGTGGGACTAGTGCCTGTGCTATCAGTGCAAACCTTGGCTTTAGTGATGCCTAAGATGTCCATGCATATGAAGTATTTGCCCTACTTTTCTGATTTAGGAATGATGTCAGATCATTAAATGTCAGATCATTAGAAAGCCACATACAGTTTTTATAAACCGCTTTGTATTCATAATTGTATTTGTGGACTAACAGTTGAAGATTCTTAAATTAGTATTGCTGAAAGTAGAGACATGTTGAAGCTTTTCGTCTTGCACTCATCAGGACAGTTAACTGTCAAGCTTTGTTTGAAATTTAAACCAGACAGCTTGACTCTGGTCAAGGCATTGCCCTGAAGAATAAACCAATGAATGGCTGTCACTTATTTTGTTCAGCTGAAACAGATGCAATGTTTGTACATGTTCTTTGTCTGCAAAGAGCAGGACCCTGTGTATTAATATGTGTAGCTTCCAGTACATGCAAATGCGTCGCACTGCGAGCCTGACTGACCATCTTAAATTGGTTCAGTGTCATTACAGTTTGACAGTTCACTGTCCGTCACCATAAACTGGTGCATTCTCCAAGATACCACCTCTACCAATCAGAGTTCACTTGCCAACCAATCAACACTCTCTTCCCATACAGTATAAAGTCATTGCTTTCCCTTACATTGGTATTCTTGCAGATTGTCCTGATGAGTGCAAGGCGAAAAGCTTCGACAACATGCCTCTATTTTCAGCAATACTCAAAGTTCTATACTGGCAAATGATCTTAAATTACTTACTGCAGGACCAGTTTTCATTTTTTTGTGTGTAAACTCCACATACAAAGTTCCTTCCTGTTTTGTCGCTGTAATTTCTGATCCATTGTAATTGAGTTGTTGGTGCTTGATATTCAAATACACCTTGTGTATGCATTTGAGGCTTTAGCCAGAAAACGTAGAGGGTATTCCAGAACTAGTTTAGGTGTGCACCTAAATGGTTTAGGGTCTCATTAAGATTAAGGGGAGAAAAAAGTCCAAATTGTCTTCCTTCTAATGGTTGGATTAAAACATTCTTTCTGTGTATGTGGAGATTGCATTGCATCAAAGAGTGAGGAAAGCTTTTAGTAATTTAAATATAGATATGTATTATGTGTATGTATTTTGTTTCCTTGCGATATGAGCTTAGTCTGTGCTGCTAAATCTCTGACACTGAACTCAGGAATGAATTTGAGAACAGGTTCATGGGTGCATTAATTTAGGGAATATCATATGATTAGTATACTACAGCAAGGGAAAATAATCAATGGTTTGTGACTTTCATAATTGGTATGTTAATGAAATATATTTAAACAATGAAGAAAACCATACCAAAGGTAGGTAATTTATTATCTGTGACAGGCACTAAAATAGCATGCTGCTTCGTATTTCCAAATACAGTTTAGAATGGTACACAACTGTATTTTGTATTTATATTTGTGTAGTGCTATCTTTTGTTTCTATTATCCTCCACATACCATAGGTAAAATCAGCATTCTGGGGGCAATTGTCCTTTTTAAGACCTTTTTTCAGCCAGAACCATCTAACTTTCCTTTCATATTCTGCAAATATTCTCTAATCCTCAATATTAACTGTTGTTTACGTCAGTGTAGTTTATTATGCTCCCTCTGAATAGTTCTGGGTTCTTCTACCTTTGTATTTTTTTTAGGGAGTGACCATGTTGCCACAATGCTTTATTGAAGTGTGTATTTTTGAGTTGAAGTAATATTGGGATAAAAGTTGGATTCATGCTGGGTGTACATAATTAACATTTATCTTTAATTGCAAGACTTTTTGCAGTTAATTTTAATGTGTTTTAGACAGATTTTACTAGAGTGGAAGTGAGTCATCCTCGATCCCGAGGAACTGCCTAAGAGAAGAGAGATTTTCCATCTATTTATATAATTGGTTGGAAAAACTAGTCCACATACCTTTGTAGTAAATTGTAGCACAAAACTTTAAAAAAAAAACTATAAGAAAAGAATATTTGGCTCATCTGGTTCCTTTCACTGTTCTGTGCCCCTGTAAAACTCTCATGGTGGTTTTCATATTTCTTCCACATTGTTGCAAGTCTCTCTTTTTTCCATGTTGAGTTCAAATCCTTGAGGATAAGTCATTGGACATGCAATGGTAACATATTACATTTGTTGCATCAGTCAGAAGC
Source organism: Heterodontus francisci (assembly GCF_036365525.1). Lineage (NCBI taxonomy): Eukaryota > Metazoa > Chordata > Chondrichthyes > Heterodontiformes > Heterodontidae > Heterodontus > Heterodontus francisci. Next base: position 100,376,619 of record NC_090375.1, on the reverse strand, counting down.
CTCTTCCTCAGAGGCAGGTTGAGCAAACTTAATCAAAAATCCAAGCACTTTGAGGTTAGGCAGGTATTTCACATCTGTGATAGTTGCAGGATTCCCAAGTTAAATAGATTTAGATGGTCTTGACCTAGTTCATGTTGGACACAGGTCCACTGTAATTTTAAAAAATGCTTAGAATTTACCATATAATGGTCATTTGAGGGCAGGTATTTCACATCTAATGCAAAATTGCATTAATATAATTGTCTTCCACAGATACACTCATGTCCTTCTGTAAACCTTTCAGTAGGAGACCTGAAAAGGCAATAATGGACATGGCCATTTATTGAACAGATGGATGTTTTATCTTAAGACAAGTGAATACGTAGGGCAACACTTGTACTTGAGTCATGCTTAGCTTAACTTCACTTGCCTCTCTACACAAAAACCTCATAAACCATGCTAAACTACCGTACATTTGTGGGCGAATTTGGCTTTTTGGTCAGCCTTCTGGTTTTGACTACCTCCTGAGCTTAAGAGCGAGCTTTCTCTTTCAGCTGGGCTCCCTCTCCGGTTTTAACTGGACACTGACCTTGTGTTTCTATGCTGCTCTCTTTTCTTTTTCTTTTTCCTTCTGATCGTGAAGTTAGTGGACTGGCCTGACTTAGTCCTCATACAGTGATTCACCAGTAGGCCTGTCAAAAGTAGCAACCTCTTCCCCTCTGATCCCTCTACTTGGGGTGTGAGTCCCTAGAAATATCTCCTGCAATTCTCCAAATGTATGGTAACCACTAAAGAGTCTGCAGTGAATCAGTTGATTCTTCTTGTCTTGGTTCACCGTGGTCTGTGAGCAGCAATATTCTACAAACTAGTGTGTCTAGCTTTAATGTACATCTTAAGGGACTAGTCAGTTAACAAATAAACTCCTTTTGGTGGCTGCAGCATATGGCTGAAAAGAAAGTGATAACTTCTGTGCATCCACTTAATTTAAAGCACACCTAAAATTAACTTATTTGCAAATCCTTTGAAGAATTGTCCGAAAATCCCAAAAGTGATGGGGCATTCTTCTGAAATTGGGATGCAAGATTGTTAACGTAGAAGAAGCATTCTGATCTAGAAGTACTCAACACTCTTCGTGAACACCAAAAGTGGATAGCTGCTGCAAGCTGAATACTGACATTCCTTACCTTGATGCGTGCAAGAATTCAACAAAATAAAATTAATGAAAAAATTGAAGTGCCATATGAAAATTCCCACCTTTGATCCAGCGCTAAACATCTAATGCATTTCGATGCTGGTATTGATCCTTGCTGCAGATTTAAATGCAGCAAAGTTTTTAAGAACAGAATTTTTAGGAACAAACAACAGACGAGGCTGAAGTGTTTGCAACTATCTTCAATCAGAAGTGCCGAGTGAATGATCCATCTCCTGGAGATGCCCTCATCAGATGACTGTCTTCAGCCAATGCAGTTTCACTCAGTGATATCAAGAGACAGCTGAGTGTGTGCCATTTATAGCCTTTGCTGTATCCAGACTGAAATACTGAAGACTTGTGCTCCAGACTAACCGCGATGATTACCAAACTGTTCCAGTACAGCTGCAGCAGTGGCATCAACCTGATAGTGAAAAATTGTCCAGGTATGTCCTGTCCACAAAAAGCAGGACAAATCCAATCCAGCCAATTACCAGTCCATCAGTCTAATCTCAGCAGTAAAGTAATGGAGGGTGTCATCGACAGTGTTACAGAATGGCACTTACTCACCAACAACTTGTTCGGGTTCTGCTAGGGTCACTCAACTCCAGACCTCATTATGGCCTTGGTCCAAACATGCAGAAAAATGAGTGAGGTGAAAATGATTGCACTGATATCAAGGCAGCATTTGACTGAGTGTGGCATCAAAGAACCCTAGTAAAATTAAGGTAATTGGAAATCAGGATGGAAACTCTCCACTGGCTGGAGTTATACCTAGCACAAAGCAAAATGGTTGTGGTTGTTGGAGGCCAACCCTATCAGCACTGGGATATCACTGCAGGAGTTCCTCAGGGCAGCGCCTGGGCCCAGCCATCTTCAGCTGCTTCATCGTAGAACCAGAGGTGGGGATGTTCACTAATTGCACATTCATTCATAACTTCTCAGATAATTTAGCAGTTCGTGTTTGCAAGCAGAAAGGCCTGGACAGCATTCAGACTTGGACTGTTAAGTGTCAAATAACATCTGCAATACCTAAGTGCCAGGTAATGACCATCTCTAACAAGAGAGAGCAGGAGGTGTCACTACATAAATACTCTGATCTCAAGAGCAGATCAGAGGTTGGGTATTCTGTGGCGAGTAACTCACCTCTTCACTCCAAAGCCTGCCCACCATTTACAAGGCACAAGTCAGGAATGTGATGGAATACTCTCTACTTGCCTGAATGCATGCAGCTCCAACAGCACTCGAAGCGCGACGCATCCAGGGCGAAGTAGCCTGCTTAACTGGCATCCCATCCTCCACCTTGGATGTTCACTCCCTCCATCAGCAGCGCACAGTGGCAGCAGTGTGTACCATGTACAAGATACACTGCAGGAACTCACCAAGGCTTCTTCAACTGCGCCTTCTAAACCTGCATTCTCTACATCCTTGAAGGACAAGGGCAGCAGATGCATGGGAACAGCACCACCTGCAAGTTCCCTTCCAAGCCACACACCATCTTGACTTGGAACTATATTGCCATTCCTGGGTTCCGAAGAAGGGTCACTGACCCGAAACGTTAACTCTGCTTCTCTTTCCACAGATGCTGCCAGACCTGCTGAGTGATTCCAGCATTTCTTGTTTTTGTTGCCATTCCTTCACTGTCACTGGGCCAAAATCCTGGAACTCCCCACCTATCATTGCTGTGGGTATACCTACACCATATAGGCTACAGCAGTTCAAGAAGGCAGTTGACCACCACTTTCTCGAGAGCAATTAGGGATGGGCAACAAATGCTGGTTTTGTTAATATTGCCCATAATCCCATGAATGCATTGTGTTCTTGGTTGACTCAACTGTGAGCTCACATTGGATACTGCTCAGTCTTTGAAAATTGTCGAGGAATGTATCCAATGTTGTGTAACCAGAATACAAAATTGCTACTGTTGTCTTTTTTCACCTGGTACTGAGGATATTAAAGCTCTTAAGTGCATTAGACTGCAGACCAATAACTAGGGGTTCCTTTTCTCCTCATTTGTATCAGCTGTGTTAAGTGTTTACGGAATGGCACACAGTGCCAGTTTTGTGTGAAGATAGAGAATGCTGCCAAAGAAAAACAACACTTGCATAACGCTTTTCACGGTCACCTGATGTCTCAAAGTGCTTTACAGCCGATTGAGTACTTTTGAAGAGTAGTCACGGTTGTAATGTAGGAAACAGTGAATTGGCTCCAAAGAGAAAACAGTTTGATTTTTTTTGCCCCCCTCAAGATGGTATTTGTTTTTCTCCCACTCCTTTTCTCCATTTGTGATATTCTATCCACTGCTTGTTTGTTTCCTTAGGCTTCGACCACTGTCACATATTAGGTGGCAGTGTGGATGTTCAGGGGTTAAAAGACTATTTTTCCCTTTTGCATCCTCAGCTTCAAATAGGAAAATACCTGATCTCAGATACCATTTCCTGAGATAAAGGCATGAGACTTGTGGGTGTGAACCTGTGCCTTGACATATATGGAAAATACCGTTGCAGCATCACTGTCATATCACCAACCTTAGGAACCTTATTAACATTATGGTATGTTTGTGTAGATGTTGTCCCACAGCTTCAAGAACAAGTTTTTTTTTTTTAAGTCTCCCAATCTTGAACGTTAGAAGATTGAACCAGAATATTAGCATACTCTCCAAATTGGACTTTGAGCGATGACTTGCTTACCATATGAAATTTCAGATCTGAAGAACTTGTGTCTTAATGGCATGAATATCATTGGTCACTCACACTTGTAAGTTATTCATTTCAATCAACTATGGCATTAAAACTGGCTGGGGGCTAAATTAAACATTCATGTCCAGTGCCTTGGAATCCCACCATATGTTGACACTATTTTTCCAACATCTATCTAAATGTGAAATGGAATGCAATTTTCTCCGTGTGGATGCCAGGAGTTTTCAAGTTGTAATTCTTCTTTGGTCTCCTTATCTCGAGAGACAATGGGTAAGCGCCTGGAGGTGGTCAGTGCTGTGTGGAGCAGCGACTGGAGTGGCTGTAAAGGCCAATCCTAGAGTGACAGACTCTTCCACAGGTGCTGCAGAAAGATTTGTTTGTCGGGGCTGTTACACAGTTGGCTCTCCCCTTGCGCTTCTGTCTTTTTTCCTGCCAACTGCTAAGTCTCTTCGACTCGCCACACTTTAGCCCCGCCTTTATGGCTGCCCACCAGCTCTGGCGAACGTTGGCAACTGACTCCCACGACTTGTGATCAGTGTCACAGGACTTCATGTCGCATTTGCAGACGTCTTTAAAGCGGAGACATGGTCGGCCGGTGGGTCTGATACCAGTGGCGAGCTCGCTGTACAATGTGTCTTTGGGGATCCTGCCATCTTCCATGCGGCTCACATGGCCAAGCCATCTCAAGCGCCGCTGGCTCAGTAGTGTGTATAAGCTGGGGGTGTTGGCCGCCTCGAGGACTTCTGTGTTGGAGATACGGTCCTGCCACCTGATGCCAAGGATTCTCTGGAGGCAGCGAAGATGGAATGAATTGAGACGTCGCTCTTGGCTGACATACGTTGTCCAGGCCTCGCTGCCATAGAGCAAGGTACTGAGGACACAGGCTTGATACACTCGGACTTTTGTGTTCCGTGTCAGTGCGCCATTTTCCCACACTCTCTTGGCCAGTCTGGACATAGCAGTGGAAGCCTTTCCCATGCGCTTGTTGATTTCTGCATCTAGAGACAGGTTACTGGTGATAGTTGAGCCTAGGTAGGTGAACTCTTGAACCACTTCCAGAGCGTGGTCGCCGATATTGATGGATGGAGCATTTCTGACATCCTGTCCCATGATGTTCGTTTTCTTGAGGCTGATGGTTAGGCCAAATTTGTTGCAGGCAGCCGCAAACCTGTCGATGAGACTCTGCAGACACTCTTCAGTGTGAGATGTTAAAGCAGCATCGTCAGCAAAGAGGAGTTCCCTGATGAGGACATTCCATACTTTGGACTTCGCTCTTCGATGGGCAAGGTTGAACAACCTGCCCCCTGATCTTGTGTGGAGGAAAATTCCTTCTTAAGACTTGAACGCATGTGAGAGCAGCAGAAAGAAGAAAATCCCAAAAAGTGTGGGTGCGAGACCACAGCCCTGTTTCACGCCACTCAGGATAGGAAAAGGGTCTGATGAGGTGCCGCTATGTTGAATTGTGCCTTTCATATTGTCATGGAATGAGGTGATGATACTTAGTGGCTTTGGTGGACATCCAATCTTATCTCGTAGTCTGAAGAGACCACGTCTGCTGACGAGGTCAAAGGCTTTGGTGAGATCAATGAAAGCAATGTCGAGGGGCATCTGTTGTTTGCGGCATTTCTCCTGTATCTGACGAAGAGAGAACAGCATGTCAACGGTCGAGCTCTCTGCACGACAGCCACACTGTGCCTCAGGGTAGACGCGCTCGGCCAGCTTCTGGAGCCTGTTTAAAGCGACTCGAGCAAAGACTTTCCCCACTATGCTGAGCAGGGAGATTCCACGGCAGTCACCGCGGTCACCTTTGTTTTTATAGAGGGTGATGATATTGGCATCGCGCATGTCCTGAGGTACTGCTCCCTCGTCCCTGCACAGGCATAGCAGTTCATGTAGTGCTGAGAGTATAGCAGGCTTGGCACTCTTGATTATTTCAGGGGTAATGCTGTCCTTCCCAGGGGCTTTTCCGCTGGCTAGAGAATCAATGGCATCATTGAGTTCCGATTTTGTTGGCTGTACGTTCAGCGCATCAATGACTGGTAGAGGCTGGGCTGCATTGAGGGCAGTCTCAGTGACAACATTCTCCCTGGAGTACAGTTCTAGGTAGTGCTCAACCCAGCGGTCCATTTGCTTGTGTTGGTCAGTGATTATGTCCCCTGATTTAGATTTGAGGGGGGCGATCTTCTTGATGGTTGGCCCAAAAGCGCTCTCAATGCCATCATACATTCCTCTGATGTTTCCGGTGTCGGAGGCCAGCTGAATATGACTGCATAGGTGTTGCCAGTAGTCATTTGCGCAGCGCCTGGCTGTTCTTTGTGCAGTACTTCTGGCTGCTTTAAGTGCTATGGATGTTAACCTGCTGGGGGCTTTCTTGTAGTTCAACAGTGCAATGCGCTTAGCGGCTATGACAGCTTCCAGCTCTTCAATATGAGATTGAAACCAGTCTGCATTCCTCTTCGCACAATATTGGTCACTCAGAACCTCCCTGGTATTTATAATCTATAGGGAAAAAAACTGAAGACTTTTTTAAAAAAAAAAGCTTACCAGTTAGTTGATTGTACTTTGAATGGCAACCAGCTGACACCATTGCAGAACAAAGTAAAGGGTAATTCACTCCACATGTGCAGGAACCACTAAGTAGAATATGTGAATGATTGTGCTAGATATCCTTTGAAATCCAGCCACATTGATTGATTGATCCCTACACTCAGGATACATCACCTGGATTTGCCTGCATAGATGATAGACAGTGTATTCCAGCTGTTTCAGTGACTGATAATAAATGAGTCTTTGCTACTCAAAGAATAGTACTTTGCAAATTCTACATCGTGGTGTGTGGAGGATAACAAATGAGGAAAGGTAGATTTACTCACCTTGAGGTGCCGTATTTCTCATTCTTCAAATGAAGTTAACCACGTGCCAAATTTTCCATCTTTCACTCTTCACAGTTTAGAGTTTTATATTTTCTGCACTTATAGTTTCATACACCCATAATTTCATACACCTAAATCTAAGTCTTTGAAACATAATTCTAAAATGGTAATTAGGTTAAACTTTCAGTTTAATCATTCTAAACATTTAATTGTTTCATATGTTGTCAAAGCTTACTGTTAATTGGGTGGGGGGCAGTTTGTTCTCTTGCCACCTCTGGATGAAAAGATAAAAAAAAATGGTCCTACAGAGGCACAATATATATTATATATAAATGTATGCAGTTCTGGCTGAAAGTCTTAGAGTTTTGTTTTTATTTTTCCATTGCTGTTATGCTGACCTTAGCCATGGTATGTTGAGGATAACTTGATTCCTGAAGTGAGGACTACTTCTTTTCAAGGTGAGTAATTATAAAAAAAAAAGCTTCCAGCTCTCTTTGTATGTATCGTTTTAGCTCACCCATCATTTATCAATTGACGGGTTAGCAGGCTAACAACTTGCTCCTTATTTTGCAACCCTTGCCATGTCACCAGTATATAAAAGATAGGTTGTCTCATTTTCCTTCATTTAATTGATTTCCTATGAGAAAGTGAATTGCCTCCATTTGGTATTTCCTTGCAGCACAAGTGACTTTGGTGAGTCACTATGTAGAAATGCAGGTAGAATCCATTTCTTAATATATTTAGACAGTGGTTGGTATGGTATCATGCCACTCAAAGCATATTTTTAAGTTTTAAGAGTTTACAATAAGTTTGTATCTTCTGACTCCATTTTTAGTGTTTTCTGAATGGTTTCCACAAATTTGTCTTGAAATTTTCATTTTGGCAAGGGGAGGTGAATGAGCTAAGACTTGCTTTCTTATAAAGTCATTAAAAAATAAAGCTACTATGAAATCTGTTTTTATTTAAAATGTTTGACTGTTGTAATGAGCCTAGTTCAGGTATGAAGAAAATTCAGTTTATGTTTGAGCTAATTTTCTGTTCTTTTCCTCAAAGGGTTCCTACACTGTGTGACTTTGAGCCATTGCACCAGCATATTCAAATTCTTCGCAATCTAGTCAAAGCTGCTCAGAGTTTGGATGAAATGTCCCAGACTATCACAGACTTACTGACTGAGCAAAAGGTAATGGTTCATATTAATTGGTAGGATTTATTTTTAAATATTAGTTTTTCACATGGCATAAGATAGTTTATATAGTAGCAATAGTAAATCTATTTTTAACCTATGTTCGAACATTTGTTTTTTTTCCACTGCATTAATGCACTTATATCCACGAATGCAAAGCCAGTTTATCTGGAAAATTATTTTCTCTCAATTTAATGCAAAGCTGAACCAGGTATTGATAAGCTTCGATGTGGTTGTGTATTCTTGCAGGCTCATTAATTATGTAATGCTGTTCCATTTCACAGCAATGTGGTTGACTCTTAAAATGCCCTCTGAAATGGCCTAGCAAGCCACTTAGTTCAGAGGCAATTAGGGATGGGCAATAAATGCTGCCCCAGCCAACGACGCCCAGATCCCACTAACAAGTAAAAAAAAATCAGCAAGCTAACATAAGTTACCAGTGCATTACTTGGTTTTATGTTTTGTGGCTTAGGTTTTAGTTAATTGAGGAATTTTTAAAGGCTTTTCACATGCATTTGTCTTGAATAATAAGTGAGTGTACTGTTATCAACTGCATCTATCTAAACTGGCACATTTTTCATTCAAGTCAACCAGTGTCTGCATCAAAAGCCATAGGGTCAGTTGGATGCAGAGTAAAGTGACCTGCACAACACACTACAATTGCAAAGTACTTACAGACTTAAACAGGTCATTCGGCCCAATAGGTCCTTTGCTGGTATTTATGCTCCTCATGAGCCTGCTCCCGCCATTCTTTATCTAACTGCATCACTATATCCTTCGATTCCTTTCCCTCTTGTGCTCATCTGTCTTCCCCTTAAATGCATCTGACATTCATCTCTACTAACAGAGTAGTTGTGAGTTCTACATTCTGGTCACTCTCTGAATCAAGAAGTTTCTTCTGAATTCCTGATTGGATTTATTAGTGACTGTCTTTTATTTGAGGCCCCTAGTTCTGGTCTTGTTTGCAAGTGAATACATCTGTATCTACCCGACCAAGCCCTTTCATAATCTTGAAGCACTTTTATCAGGTCATCCTTCAGTCTTTTTTCCAGCCTGTCCAATCTTTTCTGTTGGGTATAATATTTCATTTGTGGTATCCTCATCTTAAACCACCCTCCGTTGCTGCTTCCACCCATGCCTCCAACAATAAGTGCAGTAAGCTCATTGACCTTTTTGTTACAAAGATCAAGACCATCTGATCAGCTGACTCTGCTGCTTCCCTCTCTTTCTCCTAGCCTACTGTGCCTAACTTTCTCGAAGGTTGCCCTTTGCCTTAGCCCTGATTTTGCACCTTGCTCTGATTTCTCTCCTATGTCCCCATATGCCCTCTCCGAGCTCCTTTTTCTTGTCCATGAGAGCCACCTCCTCCTCTCTACACCCTATTCCTACTAAACTGCTAACCACTCAACTTGCCTAGCAGGCTGTTGCGTTAGCTGACATTATTAATGGTTCTCTGTCCTGACCAACCCCCACCCCCCCCACCTTTCAATCTGCCCTCATCATCACTCTCATCAAAGAAAAAAACTTTATCACCACCCCTCCAACTTACTGTGTCATCTCAAACCTCCCTTCCCTCTCCAGTCCTTGAACATATTATAACCTACCAAATCTGTGCCCATCTTTCTCATAACTCTTTTTTGTTTGAATCCCTCCATTCGGGTTTCCACCCCTGTCATTGTGCCAAAATGGCTCTTGCCAAAGTCACAAATGATATCCTAGTTGACTGTGACAAAGGTAATCTATCCTTTCTTGTCCTTGACCTGTCTGCAGCCATTGACACAGTTGACCATGATATTCTGCTTCAATGCTTCTCCCCCATTGTGTGACTGGGTGGGCCTGGTTTCATTTATACTTATCCTTTCGTCGTCTGGATATCACTTGCAATAGCTTCTCTTCTCACACTCTTGCACCTTTTGCCCCTTGTGTACTCCAAGGATCATATCCTTGGTCCTCTTCATTTTCTCATCTACATGTTGCCCCTTGGCGACATCATTGGAAATCATATGTATACATATGCATCCTGACAAAATCTAGCAGTATCTCTCCTCCACCTCTTTTGACCCCTCCTCTATCTCTGAATTGTCTGACAGCTTTACTGACATCCAGTGTTGGAGGAGCAGAAATTTTCTTCAGTTAAATATTCGGAAGATAGAAACTATTGTCTTTGGTCCCTGTCACAAACGCTGTGCTCTCACCACTGACTTCATCCTTCTCCTTGGCAACTGTCAGGCTGAACCAGACTGTTTGCAACCTTGGTGTTATACTTGACCCCGAAATGAGCTTCCTACCACACCTCCACACCACACCATCATTAAAACTGTCTATTTTCACCTCTGTAACATCGCCTAACTTCAACCTTGCCTCAGCTTATCTGCTGTTGAAACCCTTATCACTGCCTCTTAATTCTAGCCCTGATTAGTTCAATGCACTCTTGGCTGATCTCCTACGTTTTACCCTCCACAAACTTAAGGTAATTCAAAATTCTGTTGCCCATGTCCTAACTTGCACAAAGTCCCACCCAACCTTTACTGTGCTTGCTGATTTACGTTGGCTCCCAGTCAAGCAAGCAGTTTCAAAATTCTCATCATTTTCAAATCACTCCATGGCCTCGCCCTTCTCTGTCTATGTAATCTTCTTCAGTCCTATAACTCTCCCCAGATCTCTGCGGTCTGCCAATTCCGGCCTCCTGAACATTCCTGATTTTAATCACTGCACCATTGGCAGTCGTTCCTTCAGTTGCCTAGGCCTTAAGCTCTGAAATTCCCTCCCTATATCTCTCTCTTCCTCCTTTTCCTTAAAATGCTCTTTACAACCTACCTCTTTGACCAAGCTTTTGGCTGTCTGCCCTACTATCTCCACTATCTCCTTATGTGGCTCAGTGACAAATTTTGTTCCATAAGGGATGCTTTATTATGTTAAAAGTGCGATAAAAGCACTATATAATTGCAAATTCTTCGAAAGTTTAGATGTCTTTCAAAAATAAGTTTGATTGCGTGATATGGCAGTGTTCGTTTTATTCCTGCCTATAAACTCTTTACTTATGACTGAAGGGTTTAATTGTCTCCTGTGGACTGGTTAATCAATTTCCAGAAAATGTCTGCTATTTTAATGCTGTTAAGCCATTTGAGCTAAATTTCTTACAAACATGCAAATTAGGAGCAGGAGTAGGCCATTTGGCCCCTTTGAGCATGCTCGGCCATTTAATAAGCTCATTGCTGATCTGATTGTGGCCTCATCTCCACTTTCCCGCCTACTCCTGATACCCTTTGACTCCATGGTTAGTCAAGAATTTATCCACCTTTGCCTTAAAAATATTCAATGACCCTGCCTCCACCGCTGTCTGGGGAAGAGAGTTCCAAAGACTCCTGACCCTCAGAGAAAAAAATTTCTCTTAATTTCCGTCTTAAATGAGTGACTCCTTATTTTTAAACTGTGTCCCCTAGTTCTAGTCTCTCCCACAAGGGGAAGCATCCTTTCGGCATCCATTCTATCAAGTTCCCTCAGGATCGTAGATGTTTCAATAATCACCTTTCATTCTTCTAAACTCTAGTGGATACAGACCCAACCTGTCCAACCTTTCTTCATAAGATAACTCCCCCATCCCAGGTATCAGTTGAGTCAAGTTTATCTGAACTGCCTGTAGCGTATTTATATCCTTTCTTCAATAAGGAGACCAAAACTTTACTCCAAATGTGGTCTCACCAATACCCTATACAACCGTAGCAAAACATTCCTACTTTTATATTCCATTCCCCTTGCAATAAATGACAACATTCCATTTGCCTTGAGATAGTGGAGATAGTAGGACAGACAGCCAAAAGCTTGGTCAAAGAGGTAGGTTGTAAAGAGCATCTTAAGGAAAAGGAGGAAGAGAGAGATATAGGGAGGGAATTTCAGAGCTTAAGGCCTAGGCAACTGAAGGAACGACTGCCAATGGTGCAGTGATTAAAATCAGGAATGTTCAGGAGGCTGGAATTGGCAGACCGCAGAGATCTGGGGAGAGTTATAGGACTGAAGAAGATTACAGAGACAGAGAAGGGCGAGGCCACATGGAGTGATTTGAAAATGATGAGAATTTTGAAACTGCTTGCTTGACTGGGAGCCAACGTAAATCAGCAAGCACAGTAAAGGTTGGGTGGGACTTTGTGTAAGTTAGGACATGGGCAACAGAATTTTGAATTACCTTAAGTTTGTGGAGGGTAAAACGTGGGAGATCAGCCAAGAGTGCATTGAACTAATCCAAGGCTAGAATTAAGAGGCAGTGATGAGGGTTTCAGCAGCAGATAAGCTGAGGCAAGGTTGAAGTTAGGCAATGTCAGAGGTGAAAATAGACAGTTTTAATGATGGTGTGGTAGGAAGCTCATTTCGGGGTCAAGTACACTTACTGTATCTGCATACCAACCTTTTGTGATTCACGTATCTGGACACCCAGATCCCTCTGTACCTCAGAATTCTGCAATCCCTCTCATTTTAAATAATATACTGCTTTACTATTCTTCTGTCAAAGTGGATAAATTTACATTTTCCCACATTATCCTCCATTTGCCAAATCTTTGCCCACGCACTTAACCTATCTATATCCCTTTGCAGACCCCTTATGTCCTCTTGACAACTTACTTTCCTACCTATCTTTGTGTCATCAGCAAAATTAGCACCCATACCTTCTGTCCCATCATTGTTATAAATGTAAATAGTTGAGGTCCCAGCACTGACCCTAGCAGCACTCCAGTTGTCACATCTTGTCAACCTGAAACTGACCTATTTATGCCTACTCTCTGTTTCTTGTTAGCTACCCACTCCTCTATCCATGCTAATATGTTACCCCCAATGCCATGAACTCTTATTTTGCTTAGTAACTTTTGATGTGGCACCTTGTCAAATGCCTTTTGGAAATCTAAGTATACCACATCCCCAGGTTCCCCTTTATCCATGTTGTTTGTTACTTCTTCAAAGAACTCCAATAAATTAGTCAAACATAATTTCCCTTTCATAAAACAATGTTGGCTCTGCCTGATTACATTGAAATTTTCTAATTGCTTTGCTGTAACTTCCTTAATAATATATTCCAGCATTTTCCCGATGACCAATGTTAAGCTAACTGGCCTGCAGTTTCCTACTTTATGTCTCCCTCCTTTCTTGAATAGAGAAGTCACATTTGCTATTTTTCAATCTGATGGGACCTTTCCAGAAACTAGGGAATTTTGGAAAATTAAATCTTCTATCTCAGCAGCCACTTCTTCTAATTATATAGCACTTTTCTAATTGTACATGATCTGATGTCAAAGATGGTTGTAGTCACTACATTTTGCATGTATCTAGCATCCAACTTGATGCTCCTTATCCTCTCTGCCTAACTTCTGCAGCTGGGAAATCTGAGGCAACTGTACGTTAAGTGATAAATCCCCAGGGCCTGATGGTATGCATCCCAGACTACTTAAGGAAGTGGCCCTAGAAATAGTGGATGCATTGGTGGTCATCTTCCAAGATTCTGTAGACTCTGGAACAGTTCCTACAGATTGGAGCGTAGCTAATCTAGCCCCACTATTTAAAAAGGGAGGTAGAGAGAAAGCAGGGAATTATAGACCAGTCAGCCTGACGTCGGTAGTGGGGAAAATTTGAGAGTCCATTATAAAAGATTTTATAGCAGAGCACTTGTAGAACAGTGGTAGAATCGGGCTGGGTCAGCATGGATTTACGAAAGGGAAATCATGCTTGACAAATCTATGAGAATTCTTTGAGGATGTAAGTAGTAGAGTTGATGAGGGGGAGCCAGTGGATGTGGTTTATTTGGACTTTCAGAAGGCTTTCGATAATGTCCCACCTAAGAGATTAGTATGTAAAATTAAAGCGCATGGGATTGGGGGTAGTGTATTGCGATGGATAGAAAATTAGTTGGCAGACAGGAAACAAAGAGTAGGGATAATTGGGTCTTTTTCCAAATGGCAGGCAGTGACTAGTGGAGTACTGCAGGGATTGGTGCTAGGACCCCAGCTATTCACAATATATATTAATGATTTAGATGAGGGAACTAAATGTAATATCTCCAAATTTGCAGATGAGACAAAACTGGGTGGGAGGGTGAGTTGTGAGGGGATGCAGAGAGGCTTCAGGGTGATTTGGACAAGTTGAATGAGTGGGCTAATGCATAGCAGATGCAGTATAATGTGGATAAAAGTGGAAGCAAAAACAGGAAGGCAGATTATTATCTGAACGGCTATAAACTGAGAGAGGGGAATAAGCAGCGAAACTTGGATGTTCTCATATACCAGTTGCTGAAGGTAAGCATGCAGGTGCAACAGGCGATAAAAAAGGCAAATGGTATGTTGGCCTTCATAGCAGAGGATTCGAGTACAGAAGCAGGGATATCTTGCTGCAATTATACAGGGCCTTGGTGAGGCCACACCTGGAATATTGTGTGCAGTTTTGGTCTCCTTATCTGAGGAAGGATGTTCTTGCTCCAGAGGGAGTGCAGCGAAGTATTTGTTTAATCTCTGCCATTTCCTTACTCCCATTATAACTTCACCTGTCTCTGCTTCCAATGGGCACATGTTTGCTTTAACTAATCTCTTCCTTCTTACATACCTATAGAAACATTTACATTCCTTTTATGTCTCTTACTAATCTACTGTCATTCTCTTCCTTTCCTTATTAATTTCTTGGTCCTTTTAATGAATACTAAAATTCTCCCAATCCTCAGGTTTCCTACACTCTGACAACATTATACACCTCTACATTTGATCTAATACCATCTTTAACTCCTCTTGTTAGCCACGGTTGGACCATTTTTTCTGTCGAGTTTTTGTTCCTTAAAGGAATGTATATTTATTGCAAATTATGTGTTAATTCTTTAAATGCTAGCCATTTCTTGTCTGCCATTGTATCTTTTAATGTAGTTTCCCAATCTGCCTTAGCCAACTCGTCCCTCATACTTATGTCATTTGCTGTGTTTAGATTTAAGACCCTAGTTTCGGACTTCACTAAATCCCTTTCAAACTTAATATAGAATTCTATCACATTATGGTCACTCTTCCTGATGATGGATTCTCCCGTCACTTCGACAGATGAGTGTTCAACAAGGAGACTAGATGTTCACAGTCTAGGTTGGTGTTGTCTCATATATGTGATAAACCAAATCTTGATTTGCAGATCCGATTGCAAATATTACATAGGAAGTCATTGTTAGCAGGGTGGGTGAAGACACTGGTTTTGTGGCGTGCTCACTTGTGCTGTAGGGACCTGACTCTGTTCTCTTCAAATGTTGAGATTGCTTGATGACTCTTCTCTAGAAGCCACCTTACTACAAGGTTATTAATTAACCCTTTTTTATTGCACAATACTGGATCCAAAATAGTCTTTTTCTTAGTTGATTCCTTGACATACTGATCTAGAAAGCTATTTTCTAAACATTCCACAAACTCGTACTCCATGCTATTAGTACAGATTTTGTTTGCCCAGTCTATATGAAGATGAAAGTCATCCAGGCTTACTGTATTATCCTTATTACATGTGCCTCTAATTTCTTGATTTATACACTGCCCTACCCTACATCTACTGTTAGAGGGGTCTATAAATAACTCCCAGCAATGTTTTTTGCCTTTTGCTGTTTCTTGGCTCCACTCAAACTGATTCTACTTCTTGATTATATGAGCCAAGATCCTTTCACTCTCCCTACTGTCTTTATCCCATTCTTTATTATCGGGACTACCCCTCTTCCTTTTCCATTTTGCCCATCTCTTCTAAAAGTTGTGTCCTGTAATATTTAGTGTCCAACCTTTATCATTTTGCAACCACGTTTCCATAATGGCTATTAGATCAAACCTCTTTAATTCCTATCTATGCTATTAATTCATCAAATTTGTTAATACTTTGCATATGCAGATATAGTGGCTTTGACTGACTTTTTCTAATTTTTCCTGACATTGTCACTAATATTCAAATACCTTTTGTTACAATCACTGTCTCTTCCTGACCCACTCTGCTTATCTTTACCCAAAATGCTGTTCTGCTATAGAGCCTTGACATTTCCCTTACTGCTTTTGAATTTACCCATTCCTGAATCCTCTCACCCTGCTTTTATTAGTTTAAAGCCCTGTCTACTGCTCTAGTTATTCAATTCGGCACAACACTGGTCCCGGCCCAGTTTAAGTGGAACTTGTCTCAGTAGCTCCCTCTTTTCCCAGGACTGGTTCCATTGGCCCATCATGCAAAATCTTTGCCTCCTCCATCACTTTTTCATCTACGCATTTAGCCTTCTAATCTGTTTATCCCTATTCCAATTGACATTTGGCTCGGGTAACAATCCAAGGGTTGCGATCTTTGAGGTTCTGCTTTTTTAATGTGGACCCTAATCCCTAAGACACTCAGTGGAGCATTATTTCTACTACTTTCAATGTTGTTGGTCCTGACGTGGGCCATGACAATTGGATCCTCCCCCTCCCACTCCAAGTTCATTTCCAGCTGCGAGAAAATGTCTTTAATTCTGGCACTGGGAAGGAAAAGCTACCTTGGGAACTCCCAGTCAGGGCTGCAGGGAACATTATCTGTTGCCTTGACTATATTGCCACCTATCACTATCGTGTTCCTTTTCACTCCCCCCTCTTGAATGGCCTCTTGCACATGGTGCTATGGCAGTTTGCCCATCCATACTACAGTCCTTGATCTCATCTGCACATTTAGCAAGTACACAAGAACTAGGAGCAGGAGTAGGCCGTCCGGCCCCTCGAGCCTGCTCCGCCATTCAATAAGATCATGGCTGATCTTTTCGTGGACTCAGATCCACTTACCCGCTCTCTCACCGTGTCCCTTAATTCCTTTATTGTTCAAAAAGATATCTACCTTAGCTTTAAAAACGTTTACTGAAGTAGTGTCAACTACTTCACTGGGCAAGGAATTCCATAGATTAACAACCCTCTGGGTGAAGAAGTTCCTTCTCAATTCAGTCCTAAATCTGCTCCCTCTAATCTTGAGGCTATGCCCTCTTGTCCTAGCTTCACCTGCCAGTGGAAACATCCTCTCTACTTGTATCTTATCTATTCCCTTCATAATTTTATATGTTTCTATAAGATCCCCCCTCATTCTTCTGAATTCCAGTAAATATAATCCCAATCTACTCAGTCTCTCCTCATAAGCCAACCCCCTCAACTCTGGAATCAACCTAGTGAACCTCCTCTGCACCCCCTCCAGTGCCAGTACATCCTTTCTCAAGTAAGGAGACCAAAACGGCACACAGTACTCCAGGTGCGGCCTCACCAGTACCTTATACAGCTGCAACATAACCTCTCTGCTTTTAAACTCAATCCCTTTAGCAATGAAGGACAAAATTCCATTTGCCTTCCTAATTACTTGCTGTACCTGCAGACCAACCTTCTGCGATTCATGCACAAGGACACCCAGGTCCCTCTGCATAGCAGCATGCTGCAACTTTTTACCATTCAAGTAATAATCCTTTTTACTGTTGCTCCTACCGAAATGAATGACTTCACATTTATTAACATTGTATTCCATCTGCCAGACCTTTGCCCACTCACTCAATGTATCTATGTTCCTCTGCAAAGTTTCACAGTCATCTGCACACTGCTCTGCCACTCATCTTAGTGTCATCTGCAAACTTTGACACCCTACACGTGGTCCCCAACTCCAAATCATCTATATAAATTGTAAATAATTGCGGTCCCAACACCGATCCCTGAGGCACACCACTAGTGATGATTGCCAGCCAGAATAGCACTCATTTATCCCCACTCTCTGCTTCCTGTTAGTCAACCAATCCTCTATCCATGCTAATACTTTAGACCTAACGCCATGCATCCTTATCTTATGCAGCAGCCTCTTGTGCGGCACCTTGTCGAAGACCTTTTGGAAATCTAGGTACACCACATCCACTGGGTCCCCATTGTCCACCTTGCTCGTAATGTCTTCATAGAATTCCAGAAGATTTGTCAAGCATGACCTGCCCTTCATGAACCCATGCTGCGTCTGCCCAACGGGACAATTTCTATCGAAATGCCCTGCTATTTCTTCCTTGATAATAGACTCAAGCATCTTCCCCACTACAGAGGTTAAGCTAATCGGTCTATAATTCCCCATCTTTTGTCTACCTCCCTTTTTAAACAGTGGCGTCACATCTGCTGTTTTCCAATCTGCTGGGACTACCCCAGAGTCCAGCGAATTTTGGAAAATTACCGCCAGTGCACCTGCTATTTCTCCCGCCATCTCTTTTAGTACCCTGGGATGCATTCCATCAGGGCCAGGAGACTTATCAATCCTGAGCTCCATTAGCTTGCCCAACACTATCTCTTCCGTAATAATGATTGTTTCCAGGTCCTCACCTACGTTCGTCTCTTTGTCAATTACTGGCATGTTATTAATGTCCTCCACTGTGAAGACCGATACAAAATACCTGTTCAATGCCTCGGCCATTTCATCATATCCCATAACTAAATTCCCCTTCTCATCCTCTAAAGGGCCACTCTTTTTCGTTTTAAAAATTATATATATAATATTTATATATGTTGGTCACAGTCAAAGGCCGAGGCTACTTCATTACATCCTCGATCCCCATACTGCCTACGATGTTAATTTCACAACCTTACAAACTTGCTTTGTAAAGAATTTTCTCCTCTCTGTTCTAAATGTCTTACCTTTAATCTTGCATCTATGGCCCCTTGTTCTAGGCCTCCCTACTTCTAGAAAAAGTCTTCTATCTACCCTATTCCATTCTTAGATCATTTAAACACTTACATCGTTATCACCCTGTAATCTGGCTAACTTTAATGAATTAAAGCCCCAGTTTTTTGTCTGTCTTCAGATTAGCAACATCCTAGTGAATGTGTGTTGTACCTAAAGCCTCACTATTCTTCCCATAATTTGTAGCCCAATATTGCAAAATACTGCAATACTGGTAAATAAGATTAGAGAGATAAAAGCATGCCTCAAAGACTGGTGTGGGAGAAGTGGGTTCCAGTTTGTGGGATACTGGCACCAGTACTGGGGAAAGTGAGGGCTGTACTATTGGGATGGACTTCACCTGAAGCGTGTTGGAACCAGTGTTCTAATGAGTCGTATAACTAGGTAAGTAGAGAGGACTTTCTACTAAATAAAGGGGGGAACGGATCATGGAGGGGAAGATAGAGTAAATTAAAGGGAAATAACAAGGCAATTGCTCGAGGTAGCAAAAAAGGTAATAATTAGAGTATGGCAGGAATAGACAGTGATTGCAAACTTGTGTGCCAGCAGATAGGGCCAGAGTTTACAAAAACAGTAAAAAAAAACAACTGAATTAAGGACTTGTTATCTGAATTCTAAAACAGATGAATTGTCAGCTCAAACAGGAATTCCGATGTATGACCTGATCATTATAGAGATGTGGCTCCAAGGAAACCAAAGCTGGCACCTGAATATCCGTGGGTATGTGACATTCAGTAAGGACAGGAAGCAGGGAAAAGGTGGTGGGGTGGCTCTGTTGATTAAAGAGGGCATTATTACTGTAGTGAGAGATGACCGTCGTTCTAAAAATCAAAATGTAGAATCCGTTTGGGTGGAATTAAGAAACTGGAAGGGGCAGAAAACATTGCTAGGAGTTGTTTATAGGCCACTAAATAGCAGTGGTAATGTAAATCACAGTATGATTCAGGAAATTAGAGGTGCGTGTAACAAGGTTAATACAGTAATCATGGGGGATTTCAATCTCCGTATAGACTGGGTAAACCTAATTCATACTGATGTAGAGGACGAATTCTTGGAATGTATGCGAGATGGTTTTCTAGAGCAATATGTTGAGGAACCAACTCGGGAACGGGCTATTTTAGATCTAGTCTTGTGCAATGAGAAAGGGCAAATTAATATTCTTGTAAAGAAGCCTTTAGGAAAGAGTGACCATAATATGATAGAATTTTACATTACGTTTGAAAGTGATTGTAGTTCAATCAGAAACTAGGGTCTTAAATCTAAGCAAAGTAAACTTGACCTCCTGATGACTGGTTCCATGACGGGGAGTGTGGTGGTGCCAGACAATTAGAGCGAAGTGGGGTGGCGACACCTCTGCTTTTCTGCGACGGACCCTAGTTTAAATATTTAAGATACCTCTCAGCCTAAATTTCAATGTCATCTGCCACTATCTTCCCATCTGTTCCCAATATTGAGCTCGATCTGCAGCATTCACACACCACTTTCTCGTCCATGAGAAGCTGGCGTCACCAAAGAGAGGCAGGGGTCAACTCTGCATTCTGTGTATAGATTGCGGGGTTGGGAGGGGAACTCCATTCTGTGTATATATGTGAGGGGAAGGGGACAACTCTGCATTCTGTGTATAGTTGGGAGGGAAGGAGTTGGCTCTGCATTCTGTGTTTAGATGGAGCTGGGGAAGAAGGGGTCAACTCCCCATTCTGTGTATAGATGGGGGGGGGAAGGAGGAAGCAACTCCATTCTGTGTATAGATATGGAGGGAAGGGGACAACTCTGCATTCTGTGTATAGAATGGGGGGTGGGGAGGGAAGGGGGTCATCTCTGCATTGTGTTTGCAGGGTTGGCAGCTTTAAAAAATAAATGGTGCCTGCTCCTGCATCAGTTGATGCTGTTTACGGCATCGCCGATGCCGCCCCTGCCACGGGGTTGGGGGGGTGGCGTTGGGTGGGGGCCGCAACCATCAGTATGTTAAGTAGTCGCTTGCCGCAGAATCGCAGCGGCGCCAGTCCCATGCGGGTTTGGCCTCCGTTTTCTGCACCCGTTGCTGCTCCCATTGGCGGAACAACAACATCTGGCCCGATGAAGTTATGAAGGACAAATTGGCTATGGTGGATTGGGAAACTACGTTAAAAGATATGGTAGACAGGCAATGGCTAACATTTAAAAAACTAATACATAGATTACTGCAAAAATATATTCCTTTAATGCACAAAAACCCAGCAAGGAAAGTGTTCCAAATTTGGCTAACGAAAAGTCAAGGATTGTATTACACCAAAGGAAGTGGCATTTAAAGTCGCCCAAAAAAATGGTAAGCCTGAGAATTGGGAGCATTTTAGAATTCTGCAAAGGAGGACCAAGAAAAAATTAAGAAAGGGAAAATAGAATATGAAAGTAAATTAGCGAGAAACATAAAAACGGACTCTACAAGCTTCTATAGATAAGTATAGAGGAAGAGTAGCAGAAACAATGTAGGTGAATTGCAAGCAGAGTCAGGAGAATTTATGATGGTGAATATGGAAATGGCAAAGAAACTAAACAAATACTTTGTGTGTCTTCATGGAGGAAAATACTGAAATCCCGCCAGAAATAATGGAGAATCAAAGGACTAGTGTAAACAAGGAACTACAAGATATTAAGATTAGTTAAAAAGCAGTACTAGAGAAAATTAATGGGACTGAAAGTAGATAAATCCCCTGGACCTAATGATGTACATCCGAGTTTTTAGAAAGAGGTGGTTGTGGAGATAGTATTACATTGGTGGTCATCTTTCAAAATTCTGTAGACTGGAATGGTTCCTGCAGATTGGAAGGTGGCAATTGTAACCCCACTATTAAAGAAAGAAGGGAGAGAGAAAACCAGGAACTTTCGACCATTATAATTGGCCATTATAAATTGCCCCTAGTATAGGTAGGTGGTAGGGAAATATAGGGACAGGTGGGGATGTGGTAGGAATATGGAATTAGTGTAGGATTAGTATAAGTGGGTGGTTGATGGTCGGCACAGACTCTAAACTAAACCTGTTAGTCTAACATCAGTTAGTTTAGTTTGGTTTTGAGATACAGCACTGAAACAGGCCCTTCGGCCCACCGAGTCTGTGCCGACCATCAACCACCCATTTATACTAATCCTATATTCCTACCACAACCCCACCTGTCCCTATATTTCCCTACCACCTACCTATACTAGGGGCAATTTATAATGGCCAATTTACCTACCAACCTGCAAGTCTTTGGCTGTGGGAGGAAACCGGAGCACCCGGAGAAAACCCACGCAGACACAGGGAGAACTTGCAAACTCCACACGGGCAGTACCCAGAATCAAACCCGGGTCACTGGAGCTGTGAGGCTGCGGTGCTAGCCACTGTGCCGCCCTAAAATGCTAGAATCTAAACTAAAGGTTGTGATAACAGGACACTTAGAAAATAATGGTAGGATTGGACAGAGTCAACATGGATTTATGAAAGGGAAATCATGTTTAACAAACCTGTTGAAGTTTTTTGAGGATGTAACTAGCAGAAAAGATGAGGGGGAACCGGTGGATGTGGTATATTTAGATTTTCAGAAAGCTTTTGATAAGGTCTCGCGCAAGAGGTTAGTAAACAAAATTAGAGCACATGGGATTGGGTGTAATATACTGTCATGGATTGAAAACTGGTTAATGGACAGAAAACAGAGTAGGAATAAATGGGTCATTTTCAGGTTGGCAGGCTGTGACTAGTGGGGTACCACAAGGTTCAGTGCTTGGGCCCAGCTATTCATAATTTATATCAATAATTGGATGCAAGGATAAAATGCAATATTTCCAAGTTTGCAGTTGACAAAAAACTAGGTGGAAGTGTGAGTTGTGAGGAGGATGCAAAGACCTTCAAGGGGATTTGGAGAGGCTACGCGAGTGGGCAAAAATTTGGCAGTTGAAATACAATGTGGAGAAATGTGAGGTTATCCACTTTGGTAGGAAAAACAGAAGTAACAGTATTTCTTAAATGGCGAGTGGCTGGCAAGTGTTGAACTTCAAAGGGACTTGGGTATCCTTGTTCACAAGTCATTGAAAAGCAACATGCAGGTACAGCAAACATTTAAGAAGGAAAATGGTATGTTGACTTTTATTACAAGAGGATTTGAGTATCGGAGTAAAGATATTTTACTGCAATTATATAGGTGAGATAGCACTTGTAGTATTGTGTGCAGTTTTGGTCTCCTTACCTAAGGAAATATATACTTGCCGTAGAGGCAGTGCAACAAAAGTTCAACCAGACCAATTCCTGGGATTGTTCTATGAGGAAAGATTAAATAGACTGGGCCTTTATTCTCTGAAGTTTAGGGGAATGAGAGGTGATCTCATGCAAACATACAAACTTCTTAGAGGGCTCGACAGGGTAGATGCAGGAAGGATGTATCCCCCGGCTTGGGGGTCTGGAACCAGGGGATGCAGACTCAGAATAAGAGGCAGGCCATTTAGGACTGAGATGAGGAGGAATTTCTTCATTTAGAGGATGGTGAAACTTTGGAATTCTCTGCCTGAGAGGGCTGTGGAGGTTCAGTCATGGAGTATATTCAAGACTGACATCGAAAGATTTCTACATATTAAAAACATCAAGGCATACAGGGATAGTGCAGGAAAATGGTTTTGAAGTAGAAGATTAGCCATGATCTCATTGAATGGAAGAACAGACTTGAAGGGCTGAATGGCCTACTCCTTCTATTTCTTACGTTCTTATGCGCAGTAACTGAAGTCTTGCACTTTTTTTATGTAGGCTTATCATTACCTCTTGTCAGTTATATTTTATACCCTTTTGTGATTAAAACCTAGACTTTAGGCTTATTTTTGACCCTGATCAAACTGAGGTGTGCCCTTTGATGTTTTGCGAATCTGTATCTCTCTTAATCCCTTTGCTCTTCCATGCCATCAAGCCTACTTTCATTCGAGTATAATTACTATTATTACATTTTTGTAAAGCAAAGTTACCTCGCACAACAGCCATTGAATTTTGCCTGCCACTTTTTTGTCCATTCCACCATTTTAACAACATCCCTTTGCAGCTTCCTTTGATCTCGCACAGAATGAACTTTACCTCCTATTTCGGTGCAATCTACAAACTCTGGCACCACTGCTAAATCCATATCTAAATCATTGATGTGCTCAGTGCAAACAACTGTCCCCAGAGTGGAATCTTATGGACATCACTTCCCATTTTCAACCACTCTGGAAGAACTGTCCTTTAGGTTTGTCTGTTTACTCCCTTCTAACCAATTTTTAATCTAGTTTGCTATCCTTCCCTTAATTCCTTAATCATTGATCTTGCCTAATAAACTCCTGTGTGTACCTTGCCAAAGGCTTTCCAAACGTTAATTTACAGTATGCCCACTGTATTCTCCCGCCTCCCTATTTACCATGTCTGTTGCATCCTTGAAGACCTCTGAGGTTCTGAAGTCTGATTGTCCCTTTTCACTTGTGGTAGCTACTTCTAGGTATTTTCTCTTTATTTAGATACATGGCAATTTCATCATTAAAGTCTTTATATTTAAAAAAAAAATCCTTATCATCGTTAAGATTGTATTTAACCAGATTAGCCTTGTCTTCCTTTTTTAAAAATGGCTACTCCATTGGCCAAACTCCAGTCCTCTGGCAAACAGCCACACTCCATCGATGTCTCCTATTCAGCCCTGGGATGTGCCTTCCTTTAGCCTGATTAATTTACATAATGTTTTTCTTTTATCCATCATAATATTGATAATTTTACATTCAACCTCTTCAGGGTTCACCACCTCTGATATCCTTCACTTTAACGAGTATTCATATCGGTTTTACTTTGCCATTTTTTGATCAGAATCTACAAATTGCCAGTGCTCTCCTCACAGGAGTCCCACCTCACTTTTTGTTTTTACTGATGAACTTCTAAAGTACTTTACTGTTGGTTTTGCTGTTTTTTGACTTTGTTTTTCTTCATACATCCTCCCTGCTTTCCTATCATACAGTTAACCTCTTAATCCCAGGTATACTCGGACCATTACGTCCCTATTCCTCAGATTTGGGGCAATTTCCTCACAACTGCACTTCTGTTTGGTTTCTGAATGCATTAATTATTCTCTTGACTGTCACTACCTCTCCATTGTGCCAGTCAGTTAGTTTCCAGATTATTCCTGAAGTCTGGAAAATGATATTTCAGGATGACCTTCTGAACTCTGCCCTTGCTTAAGCTACTACCCTGTCCTCTGCCCCATTTTCCACTCTGCGCCCTGCCACATCCTGCTCTGTCCCACACTGCTCTCTGTCCTGCTTGCTGCACTCTGGCTCCTGTCCTGTCCCACTATCTGCATTGTGTTTCTCTCTGCTTTCTGCCTCTCACCCCAGGATTTGACCTTGCTGCTGGTTTCTCCCCCATCATACTGTACCCTCATCCCACTTGTCATGCAGACCCCCACCTGTCAAGAATGAGGTATATTAATTTCATTGCATGAACAGTAATTTTAAACTGTTGCTGGAGTGAAGAAATGACTTTTTAAAGACATCACCAGATCTTTCACTGGAGGACATTTGCAAACTAGGAGACAGTGCTTGTGGAGACAACGAACTACTCCCTGGTGCAATTAACCCAAATGGATTTAGATCACCAGACATTGAAGGTGTAAGGGAACTCGCATTCCAAGGTCTGCCAAGATGATACACTCCACAAAGACAGGACTGGTTAAACCAGCTGGTCACATGACTGACTGGCTCGTCCAGGCTTTTTGAACTAACCACAGGACACTTTGAATTGAGATGACGGCAATTTTCAACTGGAACAAGGAAGCCTCTCTCCTTGCTGTCTCTCGCTTTCTCCCGTTTTCTCACAAGCCATCGGACCCACGGAAGACATGTAAGAAGGGTCACTGACCCGAAACGTTAACTCTGCTTCTCTTTCCACAGATGCTGCCAGACCTGCTGAGTGATTCCAGCATTTCTTGTTTTTGTTTAGTCATATTGTATTCTTCTATAGGAAGCTTTTACTTCATACTTTAAAAATTGCCTCAGCAATGACTTGAGTGTTTTTTTAAGTATTTTTATCAAATAACATTGGCAGACTGGAATGTTTCTGCTTTTAATTTTTGTACTCGTATGAACTGTGGACTTTTCATTTTCCTATTTACTACTGCCCTTGCCATCTGGAAACTCTTAGTTTTCTGGAACAAGATTTTCCAGTATAGTCAATTACTTATGAAACTTTCGGGGAATATTTTCTACTCGAGAGTCTAGTAGCCTAGTATCCCCAGTCATGTTTTCACAGCAGAGGAACTGTACAAAATATCTGTTTCTACCCTACCTCTGACCATTTGAACTTGTTGGTAACTATAAAGCAGGAAGCCTCATATTACAACTTTGTAAGACCCTTAGATCCTATACCAAAGCCATGAGCTTGTGGTTGTAGACTGAGAGCAGTAGAGTGTTGAACAAATGGAAGACCAAAAACAAAACATTTTAATTAACCATCAAGTGACCAAAACAATTGATGCATGCATGCATGTCTAAGCAAACAAAATCATACCTATTTGAATGAATGAGGAAATACTGAATACTGTGATGGAAATCACACCTGCCAAATGGAAACATATTAATTTTGTCATGTGGGACACTATTTGAAGGCTTACTGGACATTGAACATAACTTGTTTGAAAAAGACCACAGAGTAGTGGCTGAAAACATGGCTGCACATTTGCATTCTGAAAGACAGTTGCATGGAGAGACAATGGGAGTACTCCCTAATTAGAAACATCGAAAATAGGAGTATGTCATTCAGCCCATTGGGCCTGCTCCGCCTTTCAAAAAGGATCATGGCTGATTGTCTAATTCAGTACCCTGTTCCTGCTTTCTCTTCATATCCCTTGATAAGGAGTAGCGGGTGGGAGGAAAGGTAGTCAAAGTAGCTGAGTCAGTAAGCTTAAAGTAGATGTTGGTTGATAGGCTGTCCCTAGAAATGGAGTCAGGAAGGAAAGAGTCAGAGATGACCATTTTTTTTAGGTGAGGAAGGTTGGAAATTGGAAATGATATTTAAGTCTGGAGCAAGAGCAGCCAACTGTCTGGATACAGCCATCAATGTACCACAAACGAGGCGAGGGAGGGCTCACGTTCCCCACAAAAAGCAAAGCATAACTAGGACCCATACAGGTTCCTATAAAAAACACTATTTGGAGGAAGTGAGTGGAGTTGAAGGAAAAGTTCAATGTGAAACACAGTTCAGTGAGGCAGAGGATGGTGATGGTGGAGTTAAGGCCTCTTGTTCAAGGAAGAAGTGGACAGCTTAAGGCTGCCCTGGTGGGGGATGGGGATGGAGATGTGAAGGAGGGCATCCACAGTGAAAAAGGCGATAGGACCATAAAACTGGAGATTTTAGTGGCGGAGGTTGTTGGAAGAGTCAAGGATGTAGGTGGAAACAGATTGGATAAGGGGCGACAAAAGAAATATAGTTGAGATAGGAAGAAAATTGGTTTTGTTGGTCAAGAACAGGCTGAAGCAATGGGTGTACCTGAGCAATCCTGTTTATAGATCTTGGGAAAGAGATAGAAAGCAGATTATGCAGGTTTGGGGGACTTTGGAGGGCATGGAGTCCGTAACAGTCTTGGAAACAATGGCTGACTAGTGGTGGGGTCATGGTCCAAGGGGAGGTAAAAGATGTCAGAGTTGGTGCTGAGCATCTGCAAGGTAGAGGTTGGCTTAGCAAACAATAGTGCTACTCGTCAGCAGGTTTAATGATGTTAGAGTTGGACCTGAGAAAATGGTATGCTGAAAGTTCAGAGGGAAGTAGCTTAACATTGAGTGAGGGGAGCAGAGAAATTGAGATGGCCAATGTGACGCCAGCAGTTCTCACGAAGAGAGGGTAAGAGGCCAGACAGAGGAAGGGGTCCAGGTGGAATGGGAGTTCTTAAAAACTGGAGAAAGGGTCCAGTGTGCGGGAAGGGCATCGTACCACACCACCTACCTCTGCATTCCAACCATCAAACACATCCTCCCTTCTTCTCTCAGCATTCTGAAGAGACAATTCCCTCCACAACATCCTGATCCACTTGTCTATCAGCACCTTCCCATACAAGCATAGGAGGTATATCGTTTGTACTTTTATCTCCTGCCATCCCACCATCCAGGGACCCAAACACTCGTTGCAAGTGCAACAGTGACTTGCATGTGCTTTTCAATTTAGTACACTGTATTTGTTCACTATCTAGTCTCCACTGCAATGAGGAGACCAAAAACAGATTGGGTAACTGCTTTCTGGAACACCTCCATTCATTTCACGTGGCCCATATCATGACAAGTGTATGCCAAATGATACTTTTTTTTTCCCCTCACTGTCTCCAAGAAAACCCTGAACCAGTTGGCCACTACTACCAGCCAGAAACTTCAGAACCACTAAGTTCAGCCGAAAGACAACTGAATCATCAGGCTCCACAGACTGTATATTCTTTATTGCTCTGGACTCTAATCCGACCAATCTATTCTTCTCCACTCTGTAACCTGCGTGTGCGTGCAAGTTGGAGCGTAGTTTATTATTTTACTTCGATCAGTTTTTGGTTTTAAGTACAATAAACTAACATTTTTCTTGTTTAAACTCAAGAAAACCTGTCTGGTTCTTTTATGATAGCACAAAGGGTTAAACACTCACTGCGCAGGCTTGGAGGGCCGAAGGGCCTGTTCCTGTGCTGTAATTTTCTTTTTCTTTGTTCACTGAATTGGTAAGCATATCCACTGTTTTAAAGGCAATAAACCCGGTTGTAGGCAAAGGTGAGGGACAAGAGGAGAGCCTTTCTACCCCTCCTCACCTGATGCATCATTTTAATTTTCAGCCTGCCCCATTCTCTGACCTCTGCCTCCTACACTGTTCCAATGGAGCTCAGTGGAAGCTGGCGAATCAGCACCCCACTACCCTTTGGACTCGACTCTGAGTTCAGTAATTTCAGATCACAAACTCTAACCACATTTTTCGGGATGGCAACTGCTTATGACCCTCATATTCCTACCCACACCACCTCTAGTTTCGTTACTCATCCCGTTACCATCTCCCCCCGCCCTACACCATCCCTGTCATTCAATCTCTCCTGCCTACCACACAGTCACAGACATTCCCTCATGTTCTCCCCACCACCCCTCCCAGTCTCTGCACCTGCTCAAAATATGCCAGAGATCCAACTTTAGATGTTTTTTGTCAATAGTGATGATCAAAAGACATTGAGAGTCATTGTCTGTGTAAGAATTAGCATTCCATGCCCCCCTCCCCCACTGTGTGTGTCTGGTAAGCTGTGAAGAATCAACAAACTTCGTAGGTGATGCTATTTCAAACAAAGAGCTAATCACATGACTAACCTGCTGGCCAACCTAGGAATTAATTGTATTTTGCTCATTGTAAAGTTTTGAGGCAGACTGCTTTTGAAGACCAAAAGGGAAGCAAAGTCTCGCAAAGTTCCAGGGACCCACAGAAGTAACTTAAGCCTCAAGACAGGAGACTCCTGCATCTTTCTGATACCAGCGAAACAAGTTTGAAAGTATGCACTGGGCCCCATTGAGAACTGCAAGACTTAACTTCAATCAAGGACTTTACATCCAACCCAGAACCAGTAACTGCATTCCATCTATTACTTCAACCCCCCCACTCCCCCCAAACAACAATTCTTTCTCCTCCTCTGTATCTATTTGTGTGCGTGCCTGTTTATTGTGTATGCATGCTCATGTGGCTGTGTTGCATATTTTTAGTAGTTTAACTGAGTTAGAGTGTTAAGGTTAATAAACTTGCATCTTTCTTGTTTAAATCTAAGAAAACATGTCTGGTTGATTCCTTTACAATTACAATTTGAAAGCTGTGAGCAAGGACTCACTGAGGGGAAGCTAAAAACACTGTGTTTTAAAAGTTAAACCCTGTAACGGCCAAACCAGTGTCATGCTAGGCCCCCACTTGCCAAGGATTAATTTTTTCATCAACATGGATTTTAAGCTGTTACTGGAGTGAAGGGAGGACTTGTTGAACAGATCGACCATGGCATGAAGGGATATTTGCAGGACAAAGCAGCCATTCCCTAACATTCAACCCACAATGGACTTTTGATCAGACATTGAAGGTGGGGGAGCTCGCATTTCAGGTTGACTGCTGAGATGGTCGAATACACAAATGGACATGGTCAAACCAGCTTGTCACCTGCTGGGCAACCTGAGTTTGAATTTGTACAAACAGTTTGGGCAGAAAGCAGAATGTTCTTGGACTGAGAAGATCTCTCCTGGCTGGCTCACCACAGCCTCTCCTGTCTGCCTGCTCCCATCTCTTTCTCACAAGCCTCTGAATCCACTGAAGGCACATGAGCCCCAAGAGAGAAAAGTTTCCTACAGCGAACAAGGTTTAAGAAGAATACTGGACCCCAACGGAAAGCAAAATCTACCTCCAATCAAGGACTCTACAGTGAGCTCGAAGAACTGTAAGAAAAACTCTTCAGATATTGCCTCAAACTTTTCCACTTTATTTTTCTTTTTTCTGTTTCTGTTTGCATGTGTGTATCGCATATACATGCTAGCGTGGGCACGATCTGTATCTTTAGGCATAAACTGAAATAGAGTTTGTTTAATAAATTTCAACTTTTCTTCTTTAAATCTAAGCAAGCCTGTTTGTGCTGGTTTCTTTGCCTTATAATTGGAAAGCGGCGAACAAGGATTCACCAAGGGGGAGCTAAAAACACGGTGTGTTTAAAATTTAAACCATTATGGTAAGACCAGGTGAAGGCTGAACGGGAACCCTAGACCTCTTTCTCACCTGGTCATAGCACCAAGAAAAAGCTGAGGGGGAACCCTAGACCCCTTCCTCACCTGGTCGTAACAATACTAAATACCACCAGTCAGAAACAACATCCAAATTGGCAGAGCCTGTGTAGAATTTGCAATCGTCTAATTATTTCAGTGAGTTCAAACATTGGAATTTTTATGTTTAGTAAAATAGCCTTTGATTTTACTGCAGGTGTTTAAGCTAAACAATATCATATTGCTCAGACATCCCATTTTGGAGCCCCCTGAAAAAAATCTTACAAGTAAATTCATAATTCATCCAACTTTCATGTACAAATAAGTTGCCATTGGGAAAAATGCAGGGTCACTGTTCCACTCTAAATTCCACTCTAAATTACAAATATGGTTGTATTTTGGATTGCACTGTTTTACTTTTGTTGGCAACAGCACTTTGTTTCCTCATTATTCCCATCTTCAAAGGTTTCACACAGATTTTCAAAAAGACGCTAAATCATTGTGTAGACAAAAGGATGGCAGATTGGAAGGACATGAAGTCAGTCTTATAGCAGCTTGTTTCTTGGTTTTCTGTTTTTTTGGCAGCACTACTGTTTATAGTCTTGAAAAAATTAAGTCAGGTTGACCTCTCCAACCACTGAAAAAAGTTATGCTGCTTTTGACACGTGTTGATAGCCCATGGGGTTGCACAGTGGTAGTCCAGGAAGTTTTTAACTTCCAACAAACTTAAAAGGTGTTGAATAATTAAGGGGAAGAGGAAAATAGCGAGGGAGGGATGATGGGGTGAAAGAGGAAGCAAATAGAGGAAAGGAGGGAAAGTGGGTTTTGGGAAGTGAGGAGTGGGTGCAAGAGGGGTAGTCGGGGTGAATGGGGAAAAGTGGAGGAGGGAGTGAGTGAAGGAAAAGCAGGAGTGAGGGGGAAGAGGGTACACAGTTATTTTACAAAATTGTGGCTTTTTTTCAAATGATTGTGTAATAGTTTTACAGCTGTTTCACTGATGTACGTTTGCTTAAAAAAAAGGATTTGTAAAAATGTCATTGCTGCTTATGCTTACAGGTGTCTCTTGATCAACCTACATTAGCCATGCCAACAACACACAGGCTGGAAAGCACAACCGGAACTAAATCTACCTCTTCTAGAGCCAAGTCTACACTTAGCCTTCAGGGACCAATCTGTCCACCTGCTAATGTTCCTGCCTCATTGGAAGAGCTGTCTCCTGATAGTATTGATGCCCATACGTTTGATTTTGAAACTATTCCTCATCCAAATTTAGAAGAAGTTCTCAAACAAGGATCTATAGATATGGACTCATTGGCCGAAAGTCCAGAGTCTGATTTTGTGTCAGCTGTAAATGAATTTATGATTGAGGAGAACTTAACCTCACCCAACTTAAACAGTGATCCACAAAGTCCTGAAATGATGCTGGAATCATTATATTCTTCAGTTATTAACGCCATTGATAATAGACGTATGCAGGATACAACTATTGGTGAAAAGGAGGACTCTAAAGAAGTTGCAACTCTAAAAGTGCATATAGAAAAATATAGGCTTATCACTGAAATGTCTCAGTCACATTTTATAAACATTAAGAAAGACCTTAACCATTTCAGAGCACTTGTTCAGAAAGAACAGTGTGATTTTAATAGTTCTATGAAAAATGTAAGTGAAGAACTAAGAAACATAATAGAAACAGTAAAATGTAGAGTTGAAGCAGGAGCACAGGAAAATTATCAACAGAAATTAGAGATTTTCAGGAAGGATTATGAAGAACGACTGGACAAATGGAATGTTGAGGCAGAGGCTGCTCAGCAGAATGTAGAAAAGCTAAAAAAGGATTTATTGGAGCATGAAGATGTCATAAAACAGAAGGACCATGAGTTTGCTGTGATGAGAACTAAAAATGAAACTCTCTTGTGTTTACAATTTAGTAAAGATGAAGAAATACATGACTTGGTGGAAGAGAGCAAAAAGCAAGAGACACGCATCCAAGAACTCAGACAATCCAAAGAGAGTTTATTTGAAGAGTTAAACAGGCTTAAAGTACAGGCTGATCAGAAGATGGAGTGCTTAAGGGAAGAACTTCAAAATCTTGAACAAAGTCATCTGAAGGACCTTGAAGATAACCTGCAAGCCAGGCATCAGCAGGAAATAGAAAGGTTGGTGACTGATCACTGCAGTCAACAAGAACAAATCTTGAGCGAAAATGAAGCAAGGTTAGAACATATGCAACAGTCCCTTACACTAAAGCTCCAGGAACAGGAACAAGAACTTAATGAACTTAAATCTAAAGTGTCTGAGCTTTCTGACATTAGGTGTAAGCTGGAAGTTGAATTGGCATTGAAGGAAGCTGAAACTGAGGAAATAAAGCAGCGTTTAAAAGACAATCAAGTCCAACAAGAGGAGATCACAAAATGTCAGGTCATTAAAGAAACTGAGAAATATAGCGAAGAGATAACTGACTTGAAATGCCAGCTTCAGCTAAAAATTGAAGAATATAAGGTAGGGCTTGCAAAAGAAAGGACACTAATGACCAAAGAAAAAAATCAGTGCATTTCTGAGCTGTTAGACAGGCAAGAAGAGGAGAAGGCCCTCCATAAAGCAGAGCTAAGTAAATTGGACGCAATGAGACAGCAAGCACTTGATGTGGAAGTAATATTAAAGGGACAAGTTGAAGAGCTCAGCATTAAGTTGGAAGAATGTTTGAAAACCATAGAAACACAAAAGGAGGAAATGATGTCTGAAAAACAGAGAATTGTTTTTGAAATTGAAGCAAAATATAAAGCTACTATTCATGGTCTTCAGGAGGAGAAGGAACAACTGCGCAATACATTAAGCCAGGAGAGAGAGAAATTTGTTGGAAATAAAAAGCATGAGGATTGTGAACAAAAAAGACGAGCACTTGAGGAAGAATTGCAAATAAAAAATAAACAACTTGAAAGTCAACTTAAAGAACAAAGTAGAGCTGAGAGGTATGTGAAGTTCTTATGTCTTTATAATTCGTCAATTAAGTAGAAGTGAGAGACCTTGAGACATCCTAAGATTTATTTTCTCCTTTTGTTTCTTATTCTTCATCCTCTACTCAATATTCTTTAACTTCCACAAACTCGGTGGGAAAAGCACAAATGAGTTTCTTTGAATTCTTTTCACTCCAGCTTCTAATACTCTTCTCTCAGATACTGACTTATCCTCCTTATTAATTATTTGCTCAACTTTTTATATATGAGGGATGTGAACTTGAAAGTTCTATACTGCAACCTTTTGATCTTTTATTTCTAGTGACCTGGTGACACCATGTGTAGGAGTACAGATTCTTTGCAGCTGTTTAAGTGTAGTTAGCCTTTTGTAATGCATTTTCTATCAACCACATAAGTAACTGTAAAAACCTTAATCTTGGTGCGCCTTTTAATGAGCTAACTGTTGGCCTACTTGAAAATCTTGCCTCACTATGTTGCATTCTACTTTTTTTTCTTAAAAAAAGAACTTGCATTTATATAGTGTCATTCATGCCCTCAGGGCCTAGTAAAGCACTTTAAGCCAATAAAGTATGTATTTGAAGCAGTCACTTTAATTGTCAGGAAATGTGGTAGCCAATTTGCACAGAGCATGGTCCAACAAGTAACAATGAAATCCCTCCATGGCCTCGCTCCTCCCTATCTCTGTAATCAGCCCTACAACCCTCTGAGATATCTGTGCTCCTTCAATTCTGGCTGCTTAAGCATCCCTGATTTTAATTGCTCCATTATTGGCGGCTGTGCCTTCAGCTGCCAAGGCCCAAACCTCGAATTCCTGCTCTAAACATCTCTACCTCTTCTCTAAGATGCTCTTGTAACCTGCCTTTTTGGCCAAACATTTGGTCCTAATATCTCAGTATTACATTCTGTTTACCAACACTCCTCTGGAATGTTTTGCTACATTAAAAGAGCTATTTAAATAAAGGTTGTCAAAATAGATGACCAGATAGTCTATCTTTATATGTTTATTGAGGGATAACTTTTAGCCAGGACACACACACACCCTGTCTTTCTTTGGTGCTGTGGGACCTTTTCTTTTGCCTGAGCAGGTATACAAGCCCTTGGTTTAGTGTCTCATCCAAAAGACGGTATCACCGACAGTGCAGCAAGCACTGAAGTGCTAGACTAGATTGTGTCTTGTGTCTTATATGGAGTTTGAATTATCAACTTTCTGGCTCAGAT
Organism: Heterodontus francisci; assembly: GCF_036365525.1. NCBI lineage: Eukaryota > Metazoa > Chordata > Chondrichthyes > Heterodontiformes > Heterodontidae > Heterodontus > Heterodontus francisci. The sequence continues at coordinate 100,342,072 of NC_090375.1, read as the reverse complement.
GAGAGTGCATTTCATGTTTTGATTTAACATCATGTAAATTTGGGTTTTGTGTGCTTGAACATCCTGCTGCTGAATTGCCAAACATTTTATATTTATTGTGGTTGCATGGTTAGTTAGTGTTTGATAAGCATGCTGGGGTCATTATTGCTGATGGTTAGTGATTGGCTGTTGCATTTCCATTGTCAATTTTTTTTCATAAATTCCATGGTATTGGTGGTTAGATATTGGCTGAAAAAAGACTTTTTTTTGCACAAATAGGAAAGGAGTTCAAAGCCTTTAACAACCTGAGAAGCAAAATTGGGGAGCTGACCACCTTTTTTTAAACGTACATCAGACCTCATCAGATCTGCCCTCTCTCTCTCACTCCAGACATGAGATTTGCTGCCTATCTCCGAATAAAGTTCTAAATATAATATCAAATCTCTTCAGTTCTGTTTCACAGAATCACAGCATGGTTAGGTGGGCTCTGCAACAGTCTCACTCCCCCCACCCTTTCCCTGTCTGTGAACCTGCAAGTTTTTTCTCTTATAATTTTCCAATTCTCTTTTGAAGGCCTCAATTGAATCTACCTGCTCCACGCTCTCAGGCAGTGCATTCCAGATACTAGTCACTCGCTGCATAAAAAAGTTTTTCCTCATGTTGCTGTTGCTTCGTTAATCAGCTTAAATCTGTACTCTCTGATTCTTGATCCTTCTGCCAATGGGAACAGCTTCTCCCTATGAACTCTGTCCAGACCCCATATGATTTTGAACGCCTTGTTAAGGCCACCTGGTGTGATGTAGGTGGTTCCCACTATTCAGCTCCCCACATGACAGCAGCAAGCGTGATTTGTTATTAGGGTTTAACCCCTTGGTGTTTTATTTTTCAAATAAATAGACAGCAACAGATTTTCTTGTAGGTTTAAAAACAGAAAATCAATTGTTTATTGCCCAAAACGCCTATCCCAGATTTGTTGCAAACGTATCCACTCACGCATTCCCAGACACGCACAGAGAAAAAGATAGAGAGGGAAAAGGGGAAAGTGATTTTTTAGTTGGGGGGCAGGTGAAGAGGTCATGATAAATCTGTTGAATTATCTCGCTGGGTACAGACCTGAAATGATAGATTTCTCTCTCGATTGAAATTCAGTTAAAGATGTTGGGTAATAGTTCATAGAGTCATAGAGTCATACAGCATAGAAACAGGCCCTTCGGCCCACCATGTCCATGCTGACCATAATGCCTATCTATACTAATCCCACCTGCCTGCATTAATTCCATATCCTTCTATGCCTTGCTCATTCAAGTACCTGTCCAGATGCCTCTTAAATGTCGCTATTGTTCCTGCCTCCACCACCTCTTCAGGCAGCTCATTCCAGATACCCACTATTCTTTGTGTGAAAAGTTTACACCTTTTGATCCCCTTTAAACCACCTCCCTCTCACCTTAAATTTATGCCCTCTAGTTTTAGTCACCCCTACCATGGGATACAGACTCTGGCTATCTACCCTATCTATGCCTCTTATAATATTATATACCTCTATCATGTCCCCTCTCAGCCTCCTTCGCTTCCGGGAAAACAGACCCAGCCTATCCAATTTCTCTTTATAACTCAAGCCCTCCAAACCAGGCAACATCCTTGTGAATCTTCACTGCTGTCTAGTGTTGATGTAGGAGTCTACAGCAGGGCACATGCCTTCTGGTTTGCTCGAAAGCAAGCTACGTCTTCTCGCTCTCTCTCTGGAGTTTCTCTCACTCTCTAGGCTATCTTTTTTTTTAAAGGTAAAGTTGTGTTACTTCGCACCTTCCTGGTAGGAGATGCTTTGGTCTCTCCCCCATGGTGATCGCACAATGGCCCAGGACTTGGCTACTTCACACTTTATTTGTTTCAGAAGAAGACATTCAATTCTGGAATGTTTTAGGATGGGGTGCAATTGATACCTCTTAGCTTTCAAGAATTTTCCATCCTTTGTCCCTGTCAGACAGTTGAATCCGCAAAAGCCAAGCTTTTTTCTTCGGTGGCCATTTTGGAGTATTGTTTACTTTTTTAAAGAAAGATTCGTTATTAAAAGGCATTCAGTTTTTATAACTCTTTTGTTCATAATTTGTATCATCACACTTCTTGTGTGTGTGAGAACCTCTATCAAATCTCCTCTGAATCTTCTCTTTTCCAAGGAGAACAGCCCCAGCTTCTCCATTCTACCCACGTAACTCAAGTTCCTCATCCCTGGAATCATTCTTGTAAATCTTTTCTACATCCTCTCTAACGCCGTCACATTGTTCCTAAAATGTGGTGTCCAGAACTGGACACAATATTCCAGTTGAGGCAGAACCAGTGTTTTATACAGGCTTATCATAACTTCCTTGCTTTTGTATTCTATCCCCTATTTATAAAGCCCAGGATCTTGTCTGCTTTGTAACTGCTTTCTCAACCTGCCCTGTCACCTTCAATGATCTGTGCATGTATCCCCACCGGGTCCCACTGCTGCTGATGCCCCCTTTTGGATTGAACCCTTATTTTATATTGCCTCTCCTCATTCTTCCTACCAAAATGAATCACCTCACACTTCTCTGCATTAAATTGCATCTGCCACTTGCCCACTATTCCGCGAGCCTGTCCCTGTCCTCTTGCATTTTATCACTATCCTCCTACAATTCATAATACTTCCAAGTTTTGTGTCATCCACATATTTTGAAATTGTTCCTGTACACCCAAGCCTAGGTTATTAATTTATATCAAGAAGAGCAGGGGTCCCTGGGGAACCCCACTATATACCTTCCTCCAGACTGAAAAATAACATTCACCACTTCTCACTGTTTCGTGAAACTCAGCCAATTTCATATCTATGCTGCCACTGTCCCTTTTATTCCATGGCTCTAACTTTGCTTACATGCCTGTTATAAGGCACTTTATCAAATACCTTTTGGAAGTCCATGTACACCACATCAACTGCATTACCCTCATTAACCATTTCTGTTGGGACGTAATTAATAATTTCTGAATGCTTTCCCACCACTGAGGTTATGCTGACTGGTCTGTAGTTGTTGGGCTTATCCTTACACCTTTTTTTGAACAAGGGTATAGCATTTGAAATTCTCCAGTCCTCTGGCACCTCCCCCATATCTAAGGAAGGTTGGAAGATTATAGCTAGTGCTTCCGCAGTTTCCACCCTTACTTCCCTCAGTATCCTTAGATGCATCTCATCCAATCCTAGTGATTTAACAACTTTAAATACATACTATTTAATACCTTCTCTTTATCAATTTATAGCCCATCCAGTATCTCAACAACCTGCTCTTCACTGGGACTTAGACAACATCTTCTTCCTTGGTAAAGACAGATGCAAAGTACTCATTTAGTACCTCAGCCACACTCCATGCGTAAATCCCCTATTAGGTCCTTAAGCAGCTGTACTCCTTTTACCACCTTGGATTCCCTTTCATGTTAGCTGCTAGTCTCTCATACTCTCTCTTTGTTTCCCTTATTTGTTATTCATTTCCCCTCTGAATCTTCTATATTCCGCCTGGTTCTTGGTTGTATTATCCACCTGACATCTGTGATATGCACCCTTTTTCTGCTTCATTTTACTCTCATCTCTTGTGATCCAGGGAGCTCTGAATTGGTTTGCCGTACCTTTCCCTCTCATGGAAATACACCTTGATTGTACTCGAACTATCTCCTGTGTAAAGGCAGCCTGTTGTTCCATTGCAGTTTTGCTTGCCAATCTTTGATACTAATTTATATGGCCAGATCTGTTCTCACCCCATTGAAGTTATCCCTCCCCAAGCTAATTATTTTTACTCTAGATTGCTCTTTGTCCTTTTCCATAGCCAACCTAAACCTTATGATACTGATCACTGTCCTTTTAATGTTCTCCTACTGACACTTGATTCACTTGACCCACCTCATTCCCCAAAACCAGATCCAGCAATGCCTCTTTCCTTGTTAGACTGGAAACATACTGATGTAGAAAATTCTCCTGAACACACTCTAGAAACTCTTGCCCCTCTCTACAGTTTACACTATTACTATCCCAGCCTATATTAGAATAATTAATGTCCCCCATTTTAGCTACTCTATAATTCTTGCACCAGTCTGTGATTCCCTTGCAAGTGTGTTCGTCTTTGGCCCATAGAATGCATCCAGTAATGTCATGATACCTCTGTTGTTTCTTCCAATAAATTTTGTCCTTGATCCCTCTAGGTCATTCTGTGTCATAGAGCGATAGAGCACTGAAACAGGCCCTTCGGCCCACCAAGTCTGTGCCAACCAGCAGCTACCCATTTATACTAATCCTACATTAATCCCATATTCCCTACCGCATCCCCACCATTTTCCTACCACCTACCTACACTAGGGGCAAGTTACAATGACCAATTTACCTATTAACCTGCCAAGTCTTTGGCTGTGGGAGGAAACTGGAGCACACGGCAGAAACCCACGCGGTCACAGGGAGAACTTGCAAACTTCGCACAGGCAGTATCCAGAACCGAACCCGGGTCGCTGGAGCTTTGAGGCTGCGGTGCTAACCACTGTACTGCCCAGTCTATCACCGTAATGTCCTCCTTAATCTAAACTGCCATCCCTCCTCCTTTCTTTCCTTCCCTATCTTTCCTGAGCATCTTGTATCCAGGAATATTTAGTACCTAGTACTGCCCTTTTTTGACCCACATTAGTTATCACCATGACATCATATTTCCACATGGCCGTCTGCACTTCCAGCTCACCAACCTTCTTTACCACACTCTGAGCATTCACATAAATGCACAGTAAACCTATTTTAGACCTTTTACAATCTTCTCTACAGCTATCTTCAAATGTGCAACAATATTTCCAGTTTTATTCTTTTTGATATAGTTTTGAAGTGTTCTTTTATTATGTCCAGCATTACTGGCAAAACAGTGTCAGTTTGGTTCAGGCTGTCTTCAATCCCGGGTATAGTAGCATAGTGGTTATGTTACAGGACTGCTAATCCAGAGGCCCAAACTAATCTGGTTACATGAGTTAAAATCCCAAAATGGCAATAGGGAATTTAAATTGAATTAATTAAATCAATATAGAATAAAAAAGCTAGGGTCAGTAATATGGCCCTACTAGAAGGTCAGAAAAAACCATCTGATTCATTAATATCCTTTAGGGAAGGAAATCTACCACCCTTACCCAGTCTGGCCTATATGTGACCCAAGACCCATAATAATGTGGTCGACTCTTAACTGCCCTCTGAAGTGGCTTAGCAAGTCACTCAGTTTTATCAACCTGCTATGTAACGGTCTAGGAAGAATAAAATCGGACAGACCACTGGCATCGACCCAAGCCCTGGACACGACAAAGGCACACCCTGCTAAGTCCTCACTAGCATCTGGGAACTTATGCCAAAATCAGGCGAGTTGCCCCACGGATTAGTCAAGCAACAGCTTGATATAGCCATACTCACAGAATCATAGCTTTCAGCCAACATCCTCGACTCCAGCATTACGATCCCTGGGTATTTCCTATCCCACACACCAGAAATGGCAGCATAGTGGTCTACTGCCTGGAGGGAGTGGCCCAGGGAGTCCTCAGCATTGACTCTGGGCCTCTTGAGGTTTCATGGCATAAGGTCAAACATGGGCAAGGAAAGCTCCTGCTGATTACCACCTACTGTCCTCCCTTAGCTGCTGAATCAGTGCTGCTCATGTTGAATGTCATTTGGAAGAAGCGCTAAGGGTAACAAGGGCACAGAATGAACTCAGGGTGAGACTTCAATGTCGATCAGCAAGAATAGCTCGATAATAGCACTACTGACCTAGCTGTAGGACATAGCTGTGCCAGACTGAGCCTGCAGCAAGTGGCGAGAGAATCGGCACAAGGGAAAAAATACTTAACCTTGCCCTCACCAATCTGTCTGTGGACACCTTCCATCGTCTTATGTGATGTGACCCCCATGCTTAAATGGGATAGACTCATAGAGTTATACAGCACAGAAACAGGCCCTTCGGCCCATCATGTCTGTGTCGGCCATCAAGTACCTAACGGTTCTAAACCCATTTTCCAGCACTTAGCCTGTAGCCTTGTATGCTATGGCGTTTCAAGTGCTCATCTAAATACTACTTAAATGTTGTGAGGGTTCCTGCCTTTACCACATCTTCAGGCAGTGCGTTCCAGATTCAGAACAGGTCTAGTAGCTCAAAACTGGGCATTAAGAAGCACTGTGGGTCATTAGCAACAACAGAATTGTATTCCACCTCAACCTTTGTGTTGGAACTGGTGATAGATTGGGAAAGGAGGTGGTGCAACGAGACCTGGGTATCCTTGTACACCAGTCGCTGAAAGCAGACATTCAGGTGCAGCAAGCAATTAGGGAGGTGAATGGTATGTTGGCCTTCATTGCAAAAGGATTTGAGTACAGGAGCAAGGATGTCTTACTGCAGTTATACAGGGCCTTGGTGAGACCACATCTGGAGTATTGTGTGCAGTTTAGTCTCCTTATCTTAGGAAGGATGTTCTTGCCTTGGAGGGAGTGCAAAAAAGATTTACTAGGCTGATTGCTGGGATGGCAGGATTGATGTATGAGGAGAGATTAGGTCAACTAGGCCTATATTCACGAGAGTTTCGAAGAATGAGAGGGGATCTCATTGAAACCTATAAAATTCTAACAGGACTCGACAGGCTAGATGCAGGGAGGATGTTCCTGATGGCTGGGGAGCCAGAACCAGGGGTCACAGTCTCAGGATACAGGGTATGCCATTTAGAAACGAGATGAGGAGAAATTTCTTCACTCTGAGGGTGGTGAACCTGTGGAATTCTCTACCGCAGAAGGCGGTGGAGGCCAAGTCCTTAAATATATTCAAGAAGGAGATAGATATATTAATGCCAAAGGGATCAAGGGATATGGGGAGAAAGCGGGAACAGGGTACTGAATTAGACGATCAGCCATGATTTTTTTTTTTGAATGGCCCGAAGGGTCAAATGGCCTACTCCTGCTTCTATTTTCTGTATGTTTCAATGTTAACCTCATGGCCTGGCATATCCTTCACTCTGCCATTGCCATCATGCCAGGTGATTAACCCTGGTTCAGTGAGGAGTACAGGAGAGCGTGTCAGGACCAGCACCAGGTGTACCTGAAAATAATTGCCATCAAGGTGAAGCTCCTATGCAGGACTTGTATGCATGCCAGACAGTGAAAGTGGCTTGCTATGGAGAGCTAAGTGTTCCCATGACTAGTGGATCACATCAAAGCTTTGCAGTCCAGTCATGAATGGTGATGGACAATTAAACGGGACGAGGAGGCTCCATGAACATCTCTATTCTCTTTGATGACAGAACTTTACACGCAAGTGCAAAAGACAGGGCTGGAGCATTTGCAATTTTCAGTAACATTTGCGCCACATGAGTGCCAGGCAATGACCATCTCCAACAAGATAAAATCTAACCATCTTCCATTGATGCTCAAATGGCAATACCATCGCTGAATCCCCCACTATCAACATCCTGGGGGTTACCATTGACTAGAAACTGAACTGGAGTAGTCATATAAATACCATGGCTGCAAGAGCAGGTCAGAGGCTAGGAATCCTGCAGCAAGTAACTCAGCTCCTGACTCCCATAAGCCTGTCCATCTGCAAGGTACAAGTCAGGATTGTGATGGAATACCTTCCACTTACCTGGATGGGTGCAGCTCCAACAACACTCCAGAAACTCGACACCATCCAGGACAAAGCAGCCTCGCTTGATTGGCACTCCATCCACAAACATTTACTCCCTCCACCACCGGCGCACAGTGGCTGCAGTGTGTGCCATCTACAAGATGCACTGCAGCAATGCACCATGGCTCCTTAGACAGCACCTTCTCAACGTGTGACCTCTACCACCTAGAAGGACAAGGGCAGCAGATGCATGGCAATACCGCACTTGCAAGTTCCCACCCAAGCCACACACCATACTTACTTGGAAATCTATCACTGTTCCTTCACTGTCGCTGGGTCAAAATCCTGGAAATCCCTTCCTAACAGCACTGTTGGTATACCTACCCCTCATGGACTATAGCAGTTCTAGAAGGCAGCTCGCCACCAGCTTCTCAAGGTCCATTAAGAATGGGCAATAAACGCTGGCCAAGTTGGGTCGCCACCATCAGTCATGCTAGATTCACTCCACATGAAAACAAACATGACAGCTTAATTTGCTTACAGCAAGATTTCACAAACAGTAGTGAGGTAAAGGACTAGATAATCTCTGTTTGATGGCATGGATTGAGGGACCAATTGGCCAGGATAATTTCCCTACTGTTCTTTGACTAGTGCCATTGGAGTTTTTATGTAGTCTCATGGAGTTCCAAGGAGTAAATTCTGAACTTCCTGTTCATGTTATTCATAAATGGGATTGCAAGAAATACCCAATTGTACATTATAACATTTACTGATGACATTAAGCCTGAGAGGTCAGTGGCAAGTATCAATGCATTTGCAATTGGAGAATTAGGTGTGTAAATGCATTTTTCCTATATTAGAACAGATACTACACTTAAAAAAAAAAAGTAACTTGGTGCGAAGCACTCTAATTCATCTCTAAGATGCAAAAAGGCACCACACAACTCAAGCTAAATGCAGAATATATATCTGGTAAAGAAGAGGGTTGAATATTCTGCAAGATATTCTTGCTATTTCATTGCTGTTTAAACTTGATGGAAAGTTTGTGTAGATATTGTAGAATTTAGCTAAGCTTCATTTTAGGGGATGAATCTTTTATCGAACTGCATTTTTAATTTAGTTTGACAGAACCCATGAATAGGCTGTGACTGTATGTTGAACGAATAGCCTTCGTGGGCTGAATGACCTTTCCAAGTTCCATGCTTCCTGTGTTAGTCCCTATTTTCTTTATGCGTGTTACATGAACACGCTTTGTAAACTACTGATTTATCTAATAAATTTCAAATGCAAAATGCAAGTAGTCTGTTAGGGTAAAACCCAGCCCTCCAGAGGAGGAGGATTCCAAACAGTTGAGCACATTGACCAGCCAGTTCAGGATGATGGAGGCCTTGGGTTTGCTGCGCCCCAAACTGTTTGAATATGTAAGTCTTCAGAATTCCTGTTTTTGCGCGTCTTTCATATACTGCTGTTTATAAGGTTTGTGGAAGTTGAATGTATAGGAAAGATATTAGATTGCTTATCTTGTATGCAATCCTACTTGCTATTTGAAACTGAACCACTACACGCAAAACTATCAATTTCCTCCTGGTGTTATGCTCAATTATTTTGACTTGATATGACTTATGAATGTTGATATACTTTTGCTGATTCTTAGGGTCTTGTGTTTTTCTTCTAATCAAAGAACTAAAGACATGATTTCCCCAACCTGTTGCATGTTGTATCACCTGATGTGTTATATGATGCAAGTTTCTTAATGAAATGGTATTTCTTGTGGAATTATGAAGTTGGGTTCCATTTGTAGATCGAGGAGCACCATGTCTAAAGTAAATAAATTAAATTTTGGGAAACTGAAATGTGAGAAGTGCAATAATGGTTCTCAAAACGGATTTTGCGAATTTTAACTTCTTGCTTCTTTAGTTGCTGCTTTATCTTTTAAAAATATTTTTATACAGGGAAGTTCCACTTTCATCTGCATCAGTGAGTTGGAGTCCTCCACCAAGTGCTATTGCTGACCTTACAGGGAAGTTTCAAGAAGAGAAGGCCAATTTACTAGACCAACTAGAAAAAAGAAATGAAGAACTTCAGAGCCTTAAAACATCACTGATAGCTGAACAACAGGTAGATTTCCTAATCTTGTCTATTCTATAAACTCTATTTTTTGGCATTTGATACTGTTTGATTTTAAATGATTTTAGTTCTAAGTTCATAAGATGTCAGCCATGGCTGAATTGGTAGTGCTCTCGCCTCTGAGTCAGAATGATGTGGGTTCAAGTCCCAGTTCAGGAACTCGAGCACAAAATTTAGGCTGACACTCCAATGCAGTAATGAACGAGTGCTGCAGTAATGAACGAGTGCTGCACTATTGACCATCCCGCTTTTCGGATGAGCCGTTAAACTGAGCCTCATCTGCCCTCAGGTGGGTGTAAAAGATCCCATGCCACTGGAGTTATCTCCAGTACTCTTGCCAATATTTGTCCCTCAACACACTGGAAAACAGAATATCTCCGCATTGACATTTCTCTTTGTGGGACCTGCTGTGCTCCAGGTTTCCTACGTTACACCAGCAACTACGCTGCAACAGTAAAGTGCTTTGGAACATCCTGAGGTAGTGAATTGTGCTACACGAATGATATACATCCTGCTGCTGATGGCTTATAGTGTCTTTTGAATCGCCAGTTTTAGATTACTTTCCTTAGTCTGTTACACTTGTCACGTGGCACTACTGCCATGCTATGATGGGAGTGTTGTCCTTACTGTGAAGCTGGTAGATGTGTCATTGATTGGTAAGTTGGTGATGACAAGAACAAGCAGATTAGTCCCTTTTGTTGGCCCTCTCACCAACTGGTGCAGGTAAGGTCTGGCAGCTGTGTCTTTTAGGGCTCAGCAGTTCAGTGTTTTTAGTGCTAAATCACTATTGATGCTGGACATTGCCATCCTCCACTTAGAGTACATTCTGTGCTTTTGCTTTCTCTAAGCGGTGGTCAGCATCGCTAAGTTCCAATTCGTTAGTTGTGTGCTTTCGGATGGTGGGAGGGGGGTGCGGTTTGCCGAAGGTGGTTTGTAGATGTCAGTCAGCTGTAGGTTTCCTTGGCCTTGTTAACCATGGGGTCCAGAGTTAATGTTGAGTACTCACAGGACGACTCCCATCAGACTATGCAACTATACCCCTACCTCCAGTGGGCCTGTTCTGCTGGTGGGATAAGACGCACAAAGCAATGGTGATGGCTTGGACGTAAGCTGAAAGATGTTGCTTTGTTATGCTTTTTCTTGATGTTTCTCCCAAATTGGCCATCTGTCCACAAATGACAGTGGAGGACTTTGCATATTTGACAGAACTGTGATTGCCTGAGTCTCGTATGGTCGGATACTTGGGTCATTTCCGATAGTTCTTCCAACCCGCTGAGATCTCTGCTTTCCTCCAATTCTGGCCTGTCGAGCATCCCCAGTTTCCTTCCCTCTACCATTGCAGTGCCATGCCTTCAGCTGCTTAAGTCCTATGCTCTGGAATCCCTCCTCTAAATCTCTTCCTCCTCTCCATCTCTCTCTCCCTTTTAATTGCTCCTTAAAACCTAGCTCTTTGTCCAAGCTTTTGGTCACCTATCCTAATATCTCCTTATGAAGCTTAGTGCAAATTTTGTCTGATAACACTCCTATGAAGCATCTTGGGACTTTTTACTATGTTTAAGACACCTATTTAATGCAAGGTGTTTTACAACTCAGTGACTTGCTGGGCCAGTTCAAGAAGACCTTGAGTTAACCACATTATATGACACTTGAATCACATAGAGATAAAATAAGTGAACGATTTTGGATTTTTATGACAAACTGGCAACTTTCACAGTAATTTTTCCCATACTATCTCACAAATTACCAGCTTGGGGATTATCACGTGTGAATGGCCTACATTAGCTTCTTTGTGAGCCATCACAGGTCGTTCAAGTTTTTTTTTGTTCATGGGATGTGGGCATTTGTCACCCATCTCGAATTGCCCTTGACAGCTGAGTGGCTTACTGGGCAATTTCAGAGGTCAGTTAAGAGTCAACCACATTGCTGCGGGTCTGGAGTCGCATGTAGACCAGACCAGATAAGGACAGCAGATTTCCTTCCCACATCAGGGTTGGGGATCAGTATAGCCTGATGTACCCTTATCTTGTTATAGACAAATATTGAGAAGCACACTGAAAATATTTTGGGTGGGACAAGTAGATGGAATTAACAAAATAGAAAATAATAAGGTATGCAGGAATTTACTTTTGGTATCAGGCTCTGTACCTTTGTGTAATAGTAGATCAGGTTTTAAAGAAAGATATAAAGTAACCAAAGCAGTCAATGGGGAAAAAGATGCAGACATTGAATCCCAAGAGTCGTAGAGTTATACAACACAGAAACAGGCCCTTTGGCCCACCGTGTCCGTGTCAGCCATCAAACCTGTCCGAATCCCATTTTCCGGCATTTGGCCCGTAGCCTTGTATGCTATGGCGCTTCAAGAGGAATTTAGTTGTAGGGGTCACAAAAGTGGGTAGCCATGCACACCAGATAGCCATTGTAAATAGAATGGGGAGGAAATAATATAATGCTGCGCAGGAGAACTGCTGCTTGCATCTTATTCCATAATAAGTCCCTCGTATTTATCACTCAATCGTTATTGACCTGATTTTAAAATCTTTCTTTGTTTATGGATCCTTCATAGAGTCATAGAGAGATACAGCACTGAAACAGGCCCTGCAGCCCACCGAGTCTGTGCCGACCATCAACAACCCATTTTTTATACTAATCCTACATTAATTCCATATTCCCCACCTTCCCTCAATTCTCCTACCACCTACCCACACGAGGGGTAATTTACAATGGCCAATTTACCTATCAAACTTCATTGCCTTTATTTCCATCTCAGCCACCTACATTCCAGTTCATGTCCTCTGCTATTTTGAGTTTTGATTCCCCTGACTTTTTTTTATTTGAAAGTTATTTTTATCACTGTCATAAGAGACTTCTGGGTAAGTATCCATTCCTGTTGCTGCTACAGTGATTTCAATTACTAGAAACTCCTTGTAGGTCCAGTTTGGGTACATCACACAAACAGCACGGAATATGATTAGATTGGTCTGAGGGCTACTCCTAATTGGTTATCTTTGGACACCATAACATAAGTAGGTCGGCATACCAGACATCTCAAGGAAGACATTATTGAATGAGAGACAGGGACTCAACAAAATTAATGTAAGCAAGGTAATAGAGAAATTAATGGCACTAAAGAGTGACAGATCCCCAGGACCAGAGGGTTTCCATGTCGGGGTTTAAAAAAACATTCACTCCTTCCACCTCTGACGCACAGTGGTAGCAGTGTGTACCATCTACAAGATGCACTGCAGCAATGCACCAAGGCTCCTTAGACAGCACCTTCCAAACCCGCGACCTCTACCACCTGGAAGGACAAGGGCAGCAGATGCATGGGAACACCACCACTTGCAAGTTCCCATCTAAGCTACACGCCATCCTGACTTGGAACTATATCACTGTCGCTGGGTCAAAATCCTGGAACTCGCTTCTTAACAGCACTGTGGGTGTACCTACCTCACATGGACTGCAGCAGTTCAAGAAGGCAGCTCACCACCATCACATTAAGGGCAATTAGGGATGGGCAATAAATGCTGGCCTGGCCAGCGACACCCACATCCCAGAAATGAATATGAAAAAAAAAAGGCGAGAGCATTGAAGTTGCCCTAATTATAATCTTCCAAACTTCTCTCGATTTGGGAACCGTTCCTTCAAATTGGAAAATAGTGCATACCACTCCACTATTAAAGAAAGGTGAGAGAGGGGAACTATGGATTTGTAGACCATTTGGCCTAACCTCTGTTGTCAGGAAATTTCTTTCTATAATTAAGGATTGGGTGACTGAGCACCTTGAAAATTGTCAGCTGATCAGAGCGAGCCAGCATGGATTTGTAAAGGGTAGGTCATGCCTGATGAATCTAATTGAATTTTTGAGGAGGTGATTAAAGTAGTGGACAGGAGAATGTCTATAGATGCTAATTATATGTACTTAAAGGCATTTGATAAACAACAATGTCATCACCCTCTCCTCAAAAAAAAAAAAAAACCCTCGACCCCAATATTGCAAACTACTGCTCCACCTCCAACCTCGCTTTCCTCTCCAAAGTCCTAGAATATACTGTCGCCTTCCAGATGCCTGCTCATCTTTCCCAGAACTCCATGTTTGAAACCCTCCTGTCAGGTTTCTGCCCCTGCCACAAGACCAAAACAGCTCTTATCAAAGCCACAGATGGCATCCAATGTGTCCCACCTCTGCCTTCTTAACCTGTCTACAGCATTTGGCATGGTTTAACAAACCATCCTCCTTCAACACCTCTCCACATTCGGCCAGCTGGATGGGACTGCACTCGCCTAGTTCCATTCTTATCAATCTGATTGTAGCCAGGGTATCACTTGCGATGGCTTCTCTTCCTGCTCCCATACCGTTACTTCTGGTGTCCCCCAAGGATCTCGTCCGCCTTCTACTTCTCGTCTACGTGCCAGCCTTCAGTAGCCAAAATCCAAAAACACAGGATTGATTTCACCTGTGCGCTGATGATACCCAACTCTACCTCACCACCACCACCTCTCTCAGCTGTTTCTAAATTATCAGGCTGCTTGTCTCACATTCAGTACTGGATGAGCAGAAATTTACTCCAATTAAATATTGGGAAGACTGAAGCCATTTTGTTTGGTCCTTGCCACAAAGTCCATTCCCTAGCCACCAACTCCATCCCGCTCCCTGGCAACTGTCCGAGGATGAATCAGAATATTTGCAACTTCAGTGTCATATTTGACCACGAGATGAGCTTTCAACCACATATCCGTGCCATCACTAAGACCGCCTATTTCCAATTCTGTAACATAGCCTGAATCGACCCCTGCCTCAATCCTTCTATTGCTGAAGCCTTCATCCATGCCTTTGTTACCTAGAGTTCCAGAGTTGACTATTTTAGTACATTCCTGGACAGCCTCCTGCATTCTATCTTCCATAAAGTTGAGATCATCCTAAACTCTGCTGCCGTGTCCTAACTCTCATCAAGTTCCGTTCACTCATCACCCGTTGCTTGCTGACCTACGCTGGCTCCCAGTTAAACAAAGCCTTGATTTTAGAATTCTCATCGTTTTCAAATTGTTCTTGGCCTGACCCCTCCCCATCTCTAATTTCCTCCAGCCCAACAATCCTCCGAGATATCTGTGCTCCTGTAATTCCAACCTCTTGAGCGTCCCCAATTTTAATCACTGCACCATTGGTGGCCGTGCCTTCAGCTGCCTAGGCCTTAAGCTCTGGAATTCCCTCCCGAAATTTGAATGGCAGAGCAGGCTCGATGGGCTGAGTGGCCTACTCCTGCTCCTAATTCGTATGTTCGTATGAAATCTCTCCGCACCTGTGCCTGACTTTCCTACTTGCCTCTGAGCTTTTGGTCATCTGTCCGAATATATATCTCTGTGGCTCAGTGTCATACTTTGTTATGACACTCATGGGCTCTGTGAAACGTTTTTGACATTTAATTATGTTAAAAGAATTATATAAATATAAGTTTTGGTTGATTAAGCCCCCCATGAGAGACTGTTAGCTAAACTTGAATCTTGTGGAACTGAAGAAAAGTTATTGATCTAATTAAGAAATTGACTGAGCAGAAGGAGACAGAGTAGAGTTAACGGGGAGGTACTCGAAGTGGCAGGCAGTGACTCATGGTGTCCCACAGGTATCTCTAATGGGGCCTCAACTATTCGCTGTATTTTTTAACAACCTGGGTAATGGGATAGAAAGCCACATATCCGAATTTCCCGATGAGGCAAAGCTAGGAGGTGTTGTAAGCAGTGTCGATAGAAGCGTAAAATTATGAAGAGTTATTGATAAGTAAATGAACAAAACTGTGGCAAATGGATTTCCATAAGCAAATAAGCAAATGTGAGGGCACCCGCTTTGGACTGAAAAATGAGAGAATAGGGTACTTTCTTGAACATTCTATAAATAGTGAAGATCCAAAGAGACTTGATGGCCAGGGTACACAGATCATTAAAATGTCATGCACAGGTAGAGAAAATAATCGAATAGACAAAAGGAATGCTGGCCTTTATATTTAGATGACTAGAATACAAGGGGGTAGAAGTAATGCTTCAGCCTACAAAACCCTGGTTAAGACCACACCTGGAGTACTGAGAGTAGTTCTGGGCACAACAGCTAAGGAAGGATATTTTTGGCCTTGAAGGAGTGATTTATGAGAATAATGCCTTGACTCCAAGGAATAAGCCATGAGGAGAGATTAAACAAACTAAGATTGTATTCCCCGGAATTTAGAAAGTTAAGTGGTGATTTGTTAACATTTTAAGATATTAAGGAGAATTGATAGGGTAGATAGAAACTATTTCCACCGCTTGGGGAGTCTATGATCAGGGGGCACAACTGAAAAGTTAGATCCAGACCTTTCTGGAGTGAAATTAGGAAACACTTCTTCACGCAAGAAGTGGTGGAAGTTTGGAACACTCTGCCACAGAAGGCAGTTGATGCTAGATCACTTGTTAATTTTAAAACTGAGATTGATGGATTTTTGTTAACCAAAGGTATTGAAGAATATGGGCAAAGGCAGGTGCATGGAGTTGGATCACAGATCATTTGACAAAGTTGAAACTAGCTGTTCTAACTAATACACCTCGCAGCTCCAGAGGACTGAACTATTCAATGAGAAAAATGGCTGATATGCAGCTATAGCACTTTTCTCAGGGTTGGATCGTGAACAAGTTTTTCAAATGCTATGGAAATGAATAATCAAAGTGCAAACAGGTTAACCTTGGACTGTGAGCTCCGAACTAGAGGATGTTAGTATAAAATTAACTTTGAAGTTGAGGCATAACTTGAGATTTCCGCTCTGAAATCCAAAGTAATGGGCATGTGAAATTAGACTCCCAGATTAAGAACTTTTTGTTGTCTGATTAATTTTCTACTGTTATAGCAAACAGCAATTTGTGCCTGTCGGTATACAGTAGGCTTGGACGAGGAACCCAATTTAAAAAAAAAAGACATTAAATTGTGTACTTGGTTGGGGGCAAATCTTCCTGTCTTCAGAGTGTTGAACGTGTATCTGATTACACAAGGTATGATTGCCATGTTTATATCTGGACAGCTAAGTGATGATTTATTTATGTGGCATTCGAGCTTTGGTTTCAAACTTTGCAAAATCACATTCTTTTTTCAAGAGCCAAAATCAAGTTAAATTCAATCCATCATATTTCATAGGAAATAGGAGCATGAGTAAGCCATTTGGCCTTTCGAGCCTGCACCGCCATTCAAACAGATCATGGCTGATCATCTACCTCTACGCCATTTTTTTCCCACTATCCCCATATCCCTTGATGTCGTTTGTATTCAGAAATCTATCAATTTCTGTCTTGAACAAGCTCAATAATTGAGCTTCCACAGCCCTCTGAAGTAGAGAATTCCTCCTCATAGAACTACAGGATCACAGAATAATACAGTGCAGAAGAGGCCCATCGAGTCTGCACCAATGCGTTAACGACACCTGACTTTTCTACCTAATCCCATTTGCCAGCACTTGGCCCATAGCCTTGAATGTTATGACGTGCCAAGTGCTCATCCAGGTACTTTTTAAAGGATGTGAGGCAACCCGCCTCTAACACCCTCCCAGGCAGTGCATTCCAGACCGTCACCAACCTCTGGGTAAAAAAGTTCTTCCTCAAATCCCCCTTAAACCTCCTGTCCCTCACCTTAAACTTGTGTCCCCTCATAACTGACCCATTGACTAAGGGGAACAGCTGCTCCCTATCCACCCTGTCCATGCCCCTCATAATCTTGTACACCTCGATCAGGTCGCCCTTCAGTCTTCTCTGCTCCAGCGAAAACAACCCAAGCCTATCCAACCTTTCTTCATAGTTTAAATGTTCCATCCCAGGCACCAACAAAGAACAAAGAAAATTACAGCACAGGAACAGGCCCTTCGGCCCTCCAAGCCTGCGCCGATCCAGATTCTCGATCTAAACATGACGCCTATTTTCTAAACGTCTGTATCTCTTTACTTCCTGCCCATTCATGTATCTGTCTAGATACATCTTAAAAGACGCTATCGTGCCCGCGTCTACCACCTCCGCTGGCAACACGTTCCAGGCACCCACCACCCTCTGCGTAAAGAACTTTCCACGCATATCCCCCCTAAACTTTTCCCCTCTCACTTTGAACTCATGACCCCTAGTAATTGAATCCCCCACTCTGGGGAAAAAGCTTCTTGCTATCCACCCTGTCTATACCTCTCATGATTTTGTACACCTCAATCAGGTCCCCCCTCAACCTCTGTCTTTCTAATGAAAATAATCCTAATCTACTCGACCTCTCTTCATAGCTAGCGCCCTCCATACCAGGCAACATCCTGGTGAACCTCCTCTGCACCCTCTCCAAAGCATCCACATCCTTTTGGTAATGTGGCGACCAGAACTGCACGCAGTATTCCAAATGTGGCCGAACCAAAGTCCTATACAACTGTAACATGACCTGCCAACTCTTGTACTCAATACCCCGTCCGATGAAGGAAAGCATGCCGTATGCCTTCTTGACCACTCTATTGACCTGCGTTGCCACCTTCAGGGAACAATGGACCTGAACACCCAAATCTCTCTGTACATCAATTTTCCCCAGGACTTTTCCATTTACTGTATAGTTCACTCTTGAATTGGATCTTCCAAAATGCATCACCTCGCATTTGCCCTGATTGAACTCCATCTGCCATTTCTCTGCCCAACTCTCCAGTCTATCTATATTCTGCTGTATTCTCTGACAGTCCCCTTCACTATCTGCTACTCCACCAATCTTAGTGTCGTCTGCAAACTTGCTAATCAGACCACCTATACTTTCCTCCAAATCATTTATGTATATCGCAAACAACAGTGGTCCCAGCACGGATCCCTGTGGAACACCACTGGTCACACGTCTCCATTTTGAGAAACTCCCTTCCACTGCTACTCTCTGTCTCCTGTTGCCCAGCCAGTTCTTTATCCATCTATCTAGTACACCTTGGACCCCATGTGCCTTCACTTTCTCCATCAGCCTACCATGGGGAACCTTATCAAACGCCTTACTGAAGTCCATGTATATGACATCTACAGCCCTTCCCTCATCAATCAACTTTGTCACTCCTGGTGAATCGCCTCTGCACCCCCTCCAGTGCAATCACATCCTTCCTATAATGTGGCGACCAAAATTGCACACAGTACTCCAGCTGTGGCCTTAGCAAAGTTCTAAACAACTCCAACATGACCTCCCTGCTTTTGTAATCTATGCCTTGATTGATAAAGGTAAGTGTCCCATTTGCCTTTTTCACCAGCCTATTAATCTGCCCTTCTGCCTTCAGAGATCTATGGACAAATGCACTAAGGTCCCTTTGTTCCTTGGAACTTCCCAGTGTCAGGCCATTCATTGAATACTTCCGTGTCACATTACTCCTTCCAAAGTGTATCACCTCACACTTTTCAGGGTTAAATTCCATCTGCCACTTTTCTGCCCATTTGACCATCCCGTCTATATCTTCCTGTAACCCAAGACACTCAACCTCATTGTTAACCACTTGGCCAGTCTTTGTGTCATCCGCGGACTTACTGATCCTACCCCACCACATAGTCATCTATGTTGTTTATATAAATGACAAACAATAGGGGACCCAGCACAGTTCCCTGTGGTATGCCACTGGACACTGGCTTCCAGTCACTAAAACAGCCATCTGTTATCACTCTCTGTCTCCGACAGCTAAGCCAATTTTGAATCCACCTCATCAAGTTACCCTGTATCCCATGTGCATTTGCTTTCTTGATAAGTCATCTCAGTCTTAAATGGCCTACCCCTTATTCTGAGACTCTGTCCCCTTGTTCTAGACTCACCAGCCAGAGTAAACAGCCTATCCACATCCACCCATCACACCCTGTAACAATTTTGTAAGTTTCAATGAGATCACCTTTCATTCTTCAAAACTCTAGAGAATACAGGCCCAGTTTCTGTAATCTCTTCACATAAGACAATCCCGCCATCCCAGGGATTAGTCTGGTGAACCTCTGTTACACTCCCTCTATGGCAAGTATATCCTTCCTGAGATAAGGAGACCAAAACTCTACACAATACTCCAAGTATGGTCTCACCAGTGCTTTATACAATTGAAGCAATGCATCTTTACTCCTGTACTCAAATCCCCTTGCAATGAAGGCCAGCATACCATTTGCCTTCATAATTGCTTGTTGCACCTGCATACTAGCTTTCATGAACATGGACACCTAGGTCTCTTTGGACATCAGCACTTCCCAACCCCTCTGCATTTAAGAAATACTCTGCCTTTTTGTTTTTCCTACCAAAGTGGATCACTTCACACTTATTCACATATTCCATCTGCCATGTTCTTGCCCATTCACTTAGCCTGTCCAAATCCCCTTGAAGCCTCCTTGCATCCTTCTCACAACTTATACTCCTTCCTAGTTTTGTCATCTGCAAATTTGGAAATATTACAATTGGTACCCCTATCCAAGTCATTTATATAGATTGTAAATAGCTGTGGCCCAAGCACTGATCCTTGCGGTACCCCACTAATAGCCTGCCATCCTGAGAATGACCCCCTGTTGATATAATCCCACAATGTTTTACATGAATGAAAGACTTTGCCAACCTGTACTCTCTTTATGATGTTCAAAACTGCTACAAATATTCCAAACAACTGTGTGCAAGTAGTTAGAACAATCAGCTTCAAAACATTAGTGCAAACTTGTACACTATTTACACTGGTATGCTTTTTGTTTTCTATGTTGGAAGTTTTAGGTTTTTGGTTTCATTCTTTGTTATACCTGATATTCTGAGCAGAACAGTGTGCTTGCACAACACATCTCAGTAACAGGACTTTTAATTGTATTTTGAATGTAAATCCTTTATTATATCATTCATGAGCTCCTTCAGGCAAAATGTAGTTACTATCGAAGTACTGTTAAAACCTGTGGGTTACCAGTGTGCTGATTTTATAGATGTTGGATTACACTCTGAAATGATTTGCTTTATAGACCAATTTCAACACTGTTCTAACCCGGGAAAAATTGAAGAAAGAACAAATTATAAATGAGCTGAATGACAAACTGAAAAAGCTAACCCAACAACAAGAAAAGGATAGAGGTGAGCGGGAATACATTTACCACAGGATTAATCTGATGGTTTTGTTAATGTCTCTGAATGCTTAAGTTAGAAGTTTGAATTAAGGAAATCTTCGTCTGTCTTCCCATCTGTCCTTAAACTTTTGCCTCTGTAATATGACACCTTAAAGAGTAGTGAAAGTATTTTTAAAACGATAGGTAGTCACTTGTGCTGTTTTTATCTGACCTGGAGTCAGAAATTTACAAGCAACTTTTGAATCTGCAAACTTCTATTTTCACAATGTAAATAAACTCTGACTGTGAGCACTATTTACTCACAGCAGTTAATTTTTTGGGCTCCTGAGAGAGGGCAACTTAAACACAAAACATTACTTTGCTATCACATCATCCCATTTACAGTGACCGGTGCCATTAGTAGCACAAAAGATTTTATCACCAATTAATCAAACTTGATGAATGACTTAAAACTAAAAAATGCTGGAAATACTCAACATGTCTGCCAGCATTGGTGGAGAGAGAAGCAGCATTAACATTTCAAATAGTATCAAGTTGAAAGAAAAAGTGTACAATTTTGCGAAGATTATTGGTAGATTGGAAGATTGGACAGATTTTAAAAACCAGCAAAGAATGACTTAAAAATAAAATAGGAAGGGAGAAACTGTGATTGATTGTCATAATAACCCATCTGGTTCACTAATGTCCCTCAGGGAAGGAAATCTGCCATCCTTACCTGGTCTGACCTACATGTGACTCCAGACCCACAACAATGTGGTTGACTCTTAACTGCCCTTTGAAATGGCCTAGCAAGCCACTCAGTTGTCAAGGACAATTAAGGATGGCCAACAAATGCTGGCCTTGCCAGCGACGCCCTCATCCCATGAAAGAATTAAAAAAAAACCTCAAGATTGAATTAGTAATGCAACACAAAGAGATTAATTCTTGTTTCGTTAAAGTTCATCTCCATGAAGCTGAGTTGTTAACTGTCAACTCTGCTAAGGTTATGTTTTATTATGAATAATTTAGTATCGATATTTAATAAAAGTAAACTACTGCAGATGCTGGAAATCTGAAATAAAAATAAAGTGCTGGAAATACTCAGCAGGTCTGGCAGCATCTATGGAGAGAGGAACACAGTTAATGTTTCAAGTCTGTGACCTTTCAGTGGAGGCGGTGGCGTACTGGTATTGTCACTGGACTAGTAACTCAGAGACCCAGGTATTGCTCTGGGGACATGGGTTCGAATCCCACAGCAGAAGGTGGAATTTGAATTCAATTAATAAATCTGGAATTTAAAGCTAGTCTAATGATGGCCATGAAACCATTGTCGATTGTTGTAAAAACCCATCTGGTTCACTAATGTCCTTTAGGGAAGGAAATCTGCTGTCCTTACCTGGTCTAGCCTACATGTGACTCCAGATCCACAGCAATGTGGTTGACTCTTACATGCCCTCTAAAATGGCCTAGCAAGCCACTCAGTTCAAGGGCAATTAGGGATGGGCAATAAATGCTGGCCTGGCCTGCGACGCCCACATCCCATGAAAGAATAAAAAAGAATAACTAATATTTGTTTTTGGATAAATGGAATCTTGTGTTAATGCGCATAATTCTAAGAGTATTGTGTGTTCAGTTTTGATAGAAACCCTGTCTGCAGACAGAGCTACTTTGCTACAAGAAAAGAAAAAGCTTGATGAAGAACTAAACAAGCTACGAAGTAATGTGCTGGTTTGTTCTGCCTTTTCATCACCCGGAGCTTCTGGAGCTGAGGCTTCTGCTGCTTCAGGGGCTGACATTCCATTTGACTCAGAAAGACTTGCCCCTGTTACTGCAGTGGTAGAGGATGGAAGAATAGACTCAGCAATGGAGGCAAGCACCATGACTGTACGGTGAGTAGCCACCTGATGTTCAAATTTTTTTTTTACAGTGGAAGTAGATAATCCCTTAATTTCAGTTGTTTTGGTTTGAAAGAAATGGTGCTTTGCATGACACCAATAATTGTGCACGCTAGGGAGGATGAACCACCCAGAAGAGTCCCTTCTCAATAGCAAGGGAAGGAAAAATGTCAACATCTCAATTTGCACTCATTTCAGGCACTGTAAACAGCAGTCTAGGAATAAGTATTCTGCTTACCACCTTGTTCAGGAAGTGATATTTGGCATTTGAAGACCTAATTGTGGCTCATTCCTTAATTTTCCCCAATTCTGGAGGGTGCCATGGAGGAAATGAAATCTCTACCTGGGCTCTTCTTTGCTGTTTGTTTCCTTCCAGTGCTGAATTAAACTTATTCTTGTACGCTTATAGACATGATTATCCTATGCTGTGCTGCCAACTACTTCCTTTGGTACTCCTTAATGGTCATAAACTAAGATAAAAGTTGGAAATTTGGTGCAGGGGGAAAGAGGTGCTGCTTTTTGCCTCCAATATTTGTAGCTCGTGTTGCAAGTAAATAATTTAATTTAACTATAACTTAAACTATATCAAGTATTTAGTTAAAAGACTAAAAACGCTAAGTAAGTTGATTAAATACATAAGACTTCAATTAATTAAATAAATAAGGCAAGGTTATATAGGGATGGCAGTGCAGGTGGTATGCCACAAATGCAGCATGTGGGAGTTTGTGGAGAACTTTGAAATCCTGGGTAGCAGATTTACAGTCAGAGTCTGCATCTCGAGAAACTTCAGCTCAGAGTTGTTGAGCTGGAATCCAAGGTGCAGACAATGTGGGGGATTAGGGAGGGGAAAAGTTACCTGGACACTTCGATCCAGGAGGCAGTCATACCCCTTAAGTTAGAAAGTGGTATAGGTCTGGATAGTTGTCGGGTGAGTCAGGTGGGTAAGAAGATCCCAGGTTTAGTACTGGAGGAGCCTGAGCCTTTGCCCTTATCCAACAGGTACAAGGTTCTTGCTGCCTTTGTGGATGAGGGCAAGGTTTGCAGGGTGAACAAGCAAACTGACCATGGCACCATGGTACAGGAGATCATTCAAAGGGGGAGTGAAAAGAAGTGTGGTAATGGTAGGCGATAGTACGTCAGGGGAATAGATAATTATCTGCAGCCGCAGTTGAGAGTTCCAAAGGTTGTGCTGCCTGTCCGGTGCCAGGGTTAAGGACATCTCTCGGTTGGAGGAGAACTTGGAGGAGGAGGACCCAGTTATTGTGATGCACGTAGGGACCAATGACACAAGTAGAATGAGGTTCTGCTGAGGGAATTTGAAGAGCTAGGGTCTAAATTAATAAGCCAAACCTCAAAGGAAATAATCTCTGGATTATAGCCTGATCCAAATGCAAATTGGCACAGGGTCATCCATATCAGAGTTGAATGTGTGGCTCAGAGAGTGGTGTTGGAGGCGGAGGTTTTGATTCATGGTTACTGGAGCCGGTATTGGGGAAAGAGGGAGCTGTTTTGTTTGGGGTGGGTTCCACTTAAGCCAGGCTGGGACTAATGTCCTGGTGAATCGAATAACTAGGGCTTTAAACTAAAACAAAATGTTGAGTTGGATGGTTTGTGAGAGGCAATTTATAAATCTAAAGTGAAAGCCAAGACTACAGAGTAATGTTGCGATTTGGTTAAAGATGCGCTGAGTGTGACAGGAAGGGACATAAAGTTTGATGTCAATAGTGCATCAGTGAATAAGGTTAAATTATGAAAAAATTGTAAAAAGTTTAAAGGACCTTAATTTAAATATATGAAGAATTCGTAACAAGATAAACGAATTAACGGCACAAATGGCGATAAATGATTTTGATCTAATAGGCACTACAGAGTCGTAGGTTTTTTTTATATTTGTTCATGGGATATGGGTGTTGCTGGTTAGGCCAGCAATTATTGCCCATCCCTATTTGTCCTTGAGAAGGTGGTGCTCAACTGCCTTCTTGAACCGCTGCAGTCCTTGGGGAGGGAGTTTGACCCAGTGAAGGAATAGCGATATAGTTCCAAGATCGGATGTTGTGCGGCTTGGAGGGGAACTTGCAGGTGGTGGTGGTCCCATGCATCTGCTGCCTTTGTCCTTCTAGATAGTAGAGGTCGCAGGTTAGGAAGGTGCTGTCGAAGGAGCCTTGGTGAGTTGCTGCAGTGTATCTTGTAGTTGGTACACACTGCTGCCACTGTGCGTCAGTGGTCCCTCGAGTGAATGTTTGTAGATAGCGTGCCAATCAAGTGGGCTGCTTTGTCCTGGATGGTGTTGAGCTTCTTGAGTGGTGTTGGAGCTGCACCCATCCAGGCAAGTGGAGAGCATTCCATCACAGTCCTGACTTGTATCTTGTAGATAGTGGGAACCCCCAGGATGTTGATCATGGGGGATTGCGTGATGGTAATGCCATTGAACATGAAGGGGTGATGGTTTTATTCTCTCTTGTTTGAGATGGTCATTGCCTGGCACTTGTGTGACGCAAATGTTACTTGCCACTTATCAGCCCAAGCCTTGATGTTGTCTTGCTGCATCTGCAAATGTGCTGCTTCATTATCTGAGGAGTCACGAATGGTGCTGAACATTGTGCAATCATCAGCGAACGTCTTCACTTCTGACCTTACAATCGAGGGAAGGCCATTGAAGAAGCAGCTGCAGATGGTTGGGCTAGGACACTACCCTGAGGAACAGTGATATACTGGGACTGAGATGATTGGCCTCCAACAACCACAAACATCTTCCTGTGTGCTCAGTATGACTCCAACCAGTGGAGAGTTTTCTCCCCCTCCGATTCCCATTGACTCCAGTTTTGCTAGGGCTGCTTGATGCTGTACCCGGTCAAATGCTGCCTTGATGTCAAGGGCAGTCACTCAACTCACCTTCAGTTCAGCTCTTTTGTCCATGTTTAGACAAAGGCTGTAATGAGGTCAGGGGCTGAGTGGCCCTGGCAGAACCCAAACTGAGCGTCAGTGAGCAGGTTATTGCTGAGCAAGTGCCGCTTGATAATGCTGTCTGCGACCCCTTCCGTCACTTTGATGAATGAAAGTAGACTGATAGGGTGGAAATTAGCTGGGTTGGATTTGTCCTGTTTTTGTGTACAGGCCATACTTGAGCAATTTTCCACATTGTTGGGTAGATGCCAGCTTTGTAGCTGTAATGGACAGCTTGGCTAGACGCACAGCTAGTTTTGGTACACGAGTCTTCAGTATGATTGCCGGAATGTTGTCGGGGCCCATAGTATTTGCAGTATCCAGTGCCTTCAGCCGTGATATCAAGTGGATTGAATCGGATTGGCAGAAGACTGGCATCTGTGATGCTGGGAACCTCAGGAGGAGGCTGAGATGGATCATCCACTTGGCATTTCTGGCTGAAGGTGGATGTAAATGCTTCAGCCTTGTCTTTTGCACTGATGTGCTGGGCTCCCCCATCGTTGAGGATATTTGTGGAGCCTCCTCCTCCTGTCAGTTGTTTAATTATCCACCACCATTCACAACTGGATGTGGCAGGACTTAGCAGCTTAGATCTGATCTGTTGGTTGTGGGATCGCTTACTGCTGTCTATCACATGCTGCTTCTGCTGTTTAGCATGCAAGTAGCTCGTTGTCGTTTCATCAGGCTGACACCTCATTTTGAGGTATGCCAGGTGCTGCTCCTGGCCTGCCCTCTTCATTGAACCAGGGTTGGTCCCCCAGCTTGATGGTAATGGTAGAGTGGGGGATATACCCGACCATTAGGTTACAGATTGTGGTTGAATACAGTTCTGCTGCTGCTGCTGATGGCCCACAGCACCTCATGGATGCCCAGTTTTAAATTGCTGCGATCTGTTCAAAATCATTTACCACCGTGGTAGTGCCACATAGCAAGATGGTGGATATCCTCAATGTGAAGACAGGACTTTATCTTCACAAAGTGGTCGCTCCTACCAATACTGTCATGAAGAGATGCATTTGTGACAGGTAGATTGGTGAGGACCAGGTCAAGTAGGTTTTTTCCTCTTATTGGTTTCCTCACCTGCCGCAGATCCAGTCTAGTAGTTGTATTCTTTAGGACTCGAGCCACTCTTGGTGATGGACTTTGAAGTCCGCTGCCCAGAGTACATTCTGTGCCCTTGCTACCCTTAATGCTTCTTCCAATTGGTGCTCAACATGGAGAAGGACTGATTCATCAGCCGAGGCAGGGGTGGTCGGTGGTAATCAGCAGGAGGTTTCCGTGCTTATGATGCCATGACACTTCATGGGGTCCGGAGTCAATGTTGAGGACTCCCTAGGCAACTTTCTCCTGATTGTATACCACTGTTCAGCCACCTCTGGTTGGTCTGACCTGACGGTGGGACATTATCTGCAAGGTATGATTCCGTGAGTATGTCAGGCTTTTGCTTGTGAGACAGCTCTCCCAATTTTGGCACAAGCCCCCAGATGTTAGTAAGGAGGACTTTGCAGGGTTGAAGGTATGGGTTTGCTGTTGTCATTTCCAGTGCCTAGGTCGATGCCAGGTGGTCAATGCGTTTTCATTCCTTTTCTTATGCTTTGTAGCGGTTTAATACAACTGAGTGGCTTGCTAGGCCATTTCAGATGATATTTAAGAGTCAACCACATTGCTGTGAGTCTGGAGTCACACGTAGGCCAGACAAGGTAAGGGTGGCCGATTTCCTTCCCTAAAGGACATTGGACTAGCTTTTAATTCCTGATTTTTTATTAATTGAATTCAAATTTCACCATCTGCTATGGTGGGATTCGAACCCATGTCCCCAGAGCATTAGCCTTGGCATCTGAATTACTTGTCCAGTGACATTACCACTACACCACCGCCACCCCAGAGGATTTGATGTTTTGGAAAGGCAGTCAAAACGGGTGGTAATCCTGATGATAAAGGGTGACATAAGGACAGTCATGAGGAAGGATCTTTGCTTGGTGGAGCTGGAAGTAGATTCAATATGGGGTGAGATAACAAATAACAAGGGTCAGAAAGCGCTGATGGGAATAATTTATAGCCCTAACAATAGCTATACTGTTGGACAAAGTATTAGGAAACAGGAAGAAATAGTAACAAATGTAATGCGATAATTATGGGTGACTTGATCTTCACATATACTGATCAAATCAAATTGACAGAAGTAGTTTGGAAGATGAGTTCATGGAATGCATTTGAGGCAGTTTCCTTGAACAATACATTGTGGAACCGACCAGCGATAATACTATTTTAAATCTTGTTTTGTGTAATGAGATAGGATTAATAAATGATCTCAGTAAGCGATCCTCTGGGAAGGAATGATCATAATATGGTAGAATTTAACATTAAGCTTGAATATGATGTACGTAAGTTTGAAACTAGAGTATTATACTTAAATAAAGTCAGTTGCATAGGTATGAGGGGCAAGCTGGCTCAGGTAGTTTGGGAAATTAGATTAAAAGGCATGATGGAAGATGAACAGTGAAACATTTAAATAAATTTTTCATAATTCTGAATGAAGGAGCATTCCATTGAGAAATAAGAGCTGCATGGGGGAAAAAAAAGAAATCCATCGTGGCTCACTAAAGTTAAAAAGGTGCTTATTATATTGCCAACAAGAGTAGCAAGCCTGAGGATTGGGAGAGTTTAGATACCAACAAAAGATGACCAAAAATTAATACAGAGTGAAAATAGAATGCGTAAACTAGCAAAAAATATAAAAACTACTTGTAAGAACATCTACAAATACGTAAAACAAAAAGCAGAGAGGTAGCAAAATTAAATATTCCCCAAGAGGCTATGACAGGAAAAATTATGGGGAATCAAGAAATGACAAAGACGTTGTTCCGATCAGGTAAAGAGGGGTCGAATGGCTCGCCTCTTGTCTCTGTCCTTGTTTGACCACAACAGGGTTTATTTCTTTTATAAACAGTCGATATGCTGACCAATTCAGTGAGTGTTTAACCCTTTATGTGCTCTGATCATAAAAGAACCAATCGGACAAATTTTCTTGAATTAAAACAGTGGCGCAGTGGTTAGCACCGCAGCCTCACAGCTCCAGGGACCCGGGTTCAATTCTGGGTACTGCCTGTGCGGAGTTTGCAAGTTCTCCCTGTGACTGCGTGGGTTTTCGCCAGGTGCTCCGGTTTCCTCCCACCGCCAAAGACTTGCAGGTGATAGGTTAATTGGCCATTGTAAATTGCCCCTAGTGTAGGTAGGTGGTAGGGAATATGGGATGACTGTAGGATTAGTATAAATGGGTGTTTCTTGGTCGGCACAGACTTGGTGGGCCGAAGGGCCTGTTTCAGTGCTGTATCTCTAAATAAATAGAGGTTAGTTTATTGTACTTAAAACCAAAAACTGATTAAAGTAACATCATAACTACGCTCCAACTTTGACCCACACACAAATACGTTAGAGTGGAGAAGAATAGATTGGTTGGATTAGAGTCCAGAACAATTAAAAAGAATATACAGTCTGTGGAGTCTGATAATTCAGTTGTCTTCCAGCTGAACTTGGTGGTCCTGAAGTTTCTGGCTGGTAGAGCTAGCCAACTGGTTCAGGGTTTTCTTGGCAACATCATTGTCTGCAAAAATGATAGGCTTGGATGTTTGCAGCCAGCAGGCAAGGTTTGAATTTGCAAGGTCGCCAAGGGAGGGAGGGAGACCCCCACTTGGACCCTTCACTGGTCAAACACAGGTGCTCGTCAGCTGTAGAGAGAAGGAACTGCAAGTTTTCGCACAGATGGAGAGTTTGTCACATGATGGCCCAGTGCATTCGCTTTGTTAGTGAGGTGGGTGGCTATAGTGCTGAAGTTTGGGGCAAACTTGTGGAAAAACCCACACATCCCCAAAAATTGCAGTATTTCCAGTTTGGTCATGGGGCAGGGAAATCCATCAGCGCCTGTACTTTTGCTGCTCTGGGCAGCTCTCACCCCTGACCTGCAATATGCCCTCGGGAGGTTACTTGAGCTTTAGCAAACTTGCTTTTTACAAGGTTTACTGCTAGGTCAGCTGACTGTAACCTTGGAAAGAGGGCTTCTAACTGGCCTCGGTGGTCCCCCCAGGTGTCACTGAGGACTAACAAATCATTCAGGTACACTACACAGTTGGGTAGGGCAGCCACTACCTGATTCATTAGCCTTTGGAAGGTGGATGAGGAATTCGGTAATTCAAAGGGCATGACTCTGCACTGGAATGGGCCATCTGGGGTGACAAAAGCTGAGATCTCTTTGGCTTGAGTTGTTAAGGAAACCTGCCAGTATCCTTTTAGCAAGTCTATCTTGGTTATGTAAGTGGCATTTTCTACTCTACCAATACAGTCTTCCAGGCAGGGAATTGGATAGGAATTGGCTCTGGTCACTGCGTTAAGTTAACCTTCCTGTAATCAAGGCTGTATAATCAATGTTGAGCCAACGGGTTTGGGCACCAGCACAACTGCTCTGGCTGTGCTTAAGCAGCTTGTGTTCCAACATCTACTGAATTTCCTCCCGAACCTGGGTCAGTTTCCTGGGACCTAGGTGTTAGGGGTCCTGTTTTATGGGAGGGGTCTCTCCACATCTGCACCATGTAAGGTTAGGGCTGTGCACCCTGGAGATCTCTCTCAATGCTATGAGCAGCCTTATTAGGACGCCTCTCTGTTCGGCATTTAAATAGGAGTGTACAGTGTTACGGTCAGGTGAGCAGGCTCCCCCTTTTGCCCCTTCTCTGGTTTGACCGCAGTAGGGTTTATCATTTTTTAACAGTGGTTGAACTTACCAGCTCAGTGAGTGCTTGCTCCTGTTCCTCTAATGGAATTGCAAAAGAACCAATCAGACAGGTTTTCTTGAGTTTAAACTAGAAAGATGTAAGTATATTGCTCTTAACACTCTAATCCAGTTAAAAATACTAAAAATATGCTACATATTCACACACACATTCACACAAGAGTCTCACACACAAATTGATTACAGAGGGAAAGCAGATTTGGTGGTCGGTTTAAAGTCTGGAATAAATGGAATTTAAATACAGTTTTGAATTCAATAGTCCTTGGCTGAAATTGTAATTCTGAAGTCCTCGCTGGGCCACGTGCATGGTGGTAGGCTTGCTTTGCTCAGGACTCCTGGAGGCAGAAGAGGGAGTGGATTCTCGTCCCTTGCTTGCTGGCTGTGGCAATCTGTAGGCTTGAGGAGGTTCCCCATCACAGCTGGATCATCTCTTGATATTTACTGGGGAGAGAGAGAGCAGCTTCGTTGAAGGCTTTTCAGTTACTGCTCCTTGCTGTCTCTGTGACTAAGCCTACAGTTTCTCCAGAGCTGCGCAGGCAGTCACATGACTCTATAAGACCCTTTGTTTTTTAATGAGGTTTCTGCTGGAATCTTCTCTAAAATTCAAGGTGCTGCATGCCTCAAGATGTCCAGTCACAAAGTCAATGGGTGTAGATGGCTTTGACGACCATGTTAATAAGGCCATCCTAGGTAATTTAATCACTGAGAGCACCCCATTGTTCTGGCTTGGCTGGATGGGACTTGTCATCTCCAGTTTGATCTTCTGGTGTTTCAAATGTAAATTGCAGTGGCTATCTTGGCTGCCAATTTTTAAAAAAAGTTACTTGTAGGTTTTTGAGATGAGGAGGGATTTCTTCACCCAGAGAGTGGTGAACCTGTGAAATTCTCTACCACAGAAAGCAGTTGAGGCCAAATCATTAAATGTATTCAAGAAAGAGTTAGATATAGCTCTTGGGGCTAAAGGGATCAAGGGATACGGGGAGAAAGCAGGAACAGGGTACTGAGTTTGGATGATCAGCCATGATCGTATTGGATGGCGGTGCAGGCTCGAAGGGCCAAATGGCCTACTCCTGCTCCTATTTTTCTGTTTTTCCATTAAAAGTCTAATGTAAGGTTCCAACCGATGAAATTAATATTTCCCCTTTGTATAGGGTTTTCATGTCACCTTCGTACCACGCAGAATGAAATGCGACGATGGGAGCAATGCATTTAAGGAGTAAGAAAGAAAACGAAAAGGAAAACACATTCATTTTTCA
Organism: Heterodontus francisci; assembly: GCF_036365525.1. Classification (NCBI taxonomy): domain Eukaryota; kingdom Metazoa; phylum Chordata; class Chondrichthyes; order Heterodontiformes; family Heterodontidae; genus Heterodontus; species Heterodontus francisci. The sequence continues at coordinate 100,310,430 of NC_090375.1, read as the reverse complement.
TTCACTCTCAAATTCACTCATGAATCTTTGAATTGTTGCAGCTGTTTTTTTCTGTGCAACAGCAATGCTGGTTTAATTCCCCTTTTCCCTTGGAGTCTGTCTGGGATGGTTGTGTTGTCAAAAGGGTTTAAAGTTTCTTTAGTATCAGTTTGAAATAACCTGGGAATGGGCATCTCAATAAACATGTGGTTATTGGGGAAGCTTGGGGTCTGCACATTTCCATGATTGTCTAAGGCACGTTCACCTGTATGTACAAGCTTCAATGCCACAACTGCTGTTTCTGTAACATGTGACTTTAACCATTCAGGTTCCAGTGCCTTGATAATTTCTCTCCCTATAGTGGTATTGGGTGATAAATTGTTTTTAAGCCCCTGTGAGGTGTCTGAAATTTCCTCTGGGCCCTTGTTCTTGCTGGAGTCTGAAGTGAAATTGTTGGATTTGTTTAGCTTTGAGCTTGGGTCGTGATCATTGGGTTCTGCAGTGGGTAGATACACCCTGACCTCACTTTTAGTTTTTTGCTGTCACACACGTCTTGTTCAGTTTAGGGTATTTTTGTTTCCCTTTTCTCTTTACTGTGAGGAGGGTCTCTTTGCTAATCTTCCCCATGTCCTCTGGGACGTTCCTGCACGCAGGTATATGTCCAGCTTCCACAGTGCTCCTCTGTGGCACTTCGACTAGGTGAGGCATCTTCCTCATTGTTGGTTTGCCTTTTTGGGAACTTTCCTTGTCTCTGCAGGTTTCTGTAAAGGCTGATAGCAGCCTTGGGAGGGTGCTTCTTTGGTCTGCATTTACATAGGAGGGTGTGAGGAATAATTTTTCCAACATTTCAGGGTTGGCTGACCGGACAGTAGGGGATTCCATTGGGAATCCTCCCGGCCCTCCTTTAACCTGTCCTCACTGTCCTTTTCGTCCCCTTCCTCCCCCTTTCTCCCTAACTGTCTGCCAGATCTGTGCTTGTCTGTCCCCTATTGTTTTCGGCAGAGGTCCCTCACAATCCACCAGCACCCTGGAGGGTTCCCCAGAGGTGGTATAGGAATTGGGGGTGCAGATTTTACTGCAGTTTGGGGCTTCCCCACAACCCGGCATGTGTGGCAACTCTTCCACATCTTTGTGGAGTTTCGGCCAGTCAAACTGCTGCCTTAGGCGGGCTTTTGGTTTCTCATACGCCAACATGTCCAGCCATTGTAAGCTCGTGGGCCGTTCTTAATATTTTTTTCTGGTACCTTGGCACCACTAACTGGTGAACCACTGTCCACTCTTTGTCTGCAGGACTGTGAGGAGGTCCCCACTTCCTCATCAGCACCTCATTCATTGCATAGTAACAATCAGGGACTCCATCTGCTTCAATTTCAGTTTGGCACCCTCTGCTAACCTCCTTAATACTGCGTCAGTTTGTTGAGTCTTAACTCGGGAAGATTTGTTTAACCCATTCCTTGGGTCCTCTAACTTCCCAAAAAAAGTTTCAGACAACCAGACAGCAGGGTCATCTGTCTGCAGCGCCAGTTCAGTCTCCTCTGAGGGAGCTGGTTTGGCCATGGACCGAGTCTCCACGCAGTCCGGGGAAATGCTGGAGATCATCTCCTGCAACTGCCCTGTCTCTCTGACTTCCTTTGATCTCTCTAGCACTGCTGGGGAAGCTTCCACCTTTGCCTCCCGTCAGATCATTACTCAGAAGAAGGTTGACCCCATCCACAGGCAAACTAGGGACAATCCCCATGGTCACCAGTCCCAAAACTAGCTCCCACGCCAAGTGCAGCCGATATAAAGATGCGGGCATACACTGTCCTCCGATACCATTCACTACCGTTCTCGCATTCACTGCACTCTCTGCATTCTCAGAGCAGAAGAGATCTGGTGGCTCCTATATTCCTGACTATGACGATGGGCTTGCTTGCCCCACTCGAGGGGTATGGGGTTACTCTCCCTTTGTATACAAAATCCTGATAACCTTCAGGGATCTTGTTAAATTTTCCCGCACCCGCAGCAGTATGTTTTCTGGTTCTTACTACTGTTGCAGGGTTTCTTACAGGATTTCCGCGTAGTTCCCAGCAGTTAGCTCGGAGGTCACCTGCCTTGTTACAGTGGGAATCCATAGGTCTCCAGGTCTCACTCTTGCTCTCAGCAGTGTCTTTTTTGGCTTGATGAGTGTCCCCTGTATGTCCAGCTTTCCTTTTTCACCCAGGGCTGTTTGGGCTCCTATCACCCTCCCACCTTTTTTATCCTTTTCGGGGTCGTGGGGGTGACTGAGGTACGGACCTGTATATGAAAGTGAATTCATCAGCCAGCATTAGGGCCTGCCTGGTTCTTTGAACCTTTTGTTGGGTTTTAATAGAAAGGGGAAGGGAGTTTTTAAATTCCTCAAGAAGAATCACCTTTCTGAGATTTTCATATGTGGGCTGTACTTTAAGGGCCCTAAGTCACTGGTCAAAAACCAGCTGCTTGCTTACTTTCAAACTCGAGGTAAGTTTGATCAAGCTGCTTCCGAAGGGTTTGTAATTTCTGGTGGTACACTTCTGGTACTAGCTCATATGCCCGAGCATAGCATTTTTAGTCACTTCATAATCTGATGAACTTTCATCTGGCAACAATGATTATACCTCATGGGCTTTTCCTGTTAGCTTGCTTTGTAACAGCAGGGTCCAGCTCTCGGCCGGCCATTTTAACTGTCTTGCAAGCTTTTCAAACGTGACAAAAAATGCTTCCACATCTCCCTCATTGAACTTCGGAATCAACTGGAAGCTTTTAAGAGGTCAGCACATGGCCCTGAGCTAAGGGCAGCTTCCACACTGGCCATGCTTTCAATGGGATTACCATGTCACCTAGCTAATTCAAGTGCCTTATTTCCCTTTCCTCTCCTTTTGGAAAATTCTCTCTCTTTCCCTCTCTTTCTCACTCTTCTGTCTCCCTTTCCCTCTCTTTTTCCCTGTCTTCCAGTTCATGTTTCCTCTGTTCTAATTGTATTTTAGCTAACATTATCCAGTCTGATTCTGACTCCAACCCTGTTTCAGAATCTTCAGGCTCAAGTGAAAAATGGTTGGCCACAAGTCTTAGGAATTCGGATGTCTTAGCTTCTGTACGGAAAGTAATCCCAAACTGTCCAGATACATTCCTCAACTCTTCCACAGATAGGGCCTTTAGCTTATCCCAAGTTACTTCACCCTGTCTTGGGAAGGTACTGGCCTCAGATGTGGACATGTTAGTACTCTCGCCGCAAAAACCACAAGAAAACCTATATTGCAGTTTTATTTTTTTGATGGGGATCAATCTGGTTTCCCACTTTCAATTTCTTGTTGGTCTTTGGGTTACGATCACGGATTAGAGCCCCCAAATTTCTGTTACTGCCAGGTGAGGAGTGGGTAAGAGGCTCCCCTTTCTCTGGTTTGACCGTAGCAGGGTTTATCCTTTTTTAAACACAGTGGTTGAACTTATCACTTCTCAGCATTTGCTCCTGTTCCTCTAGTGTAATTGCAAAAGAACCAATCAGACAGGTTTTCTTGAGTTTAAATAAGAAAGGTGTAAGTTTGTTACTCTTAACACTCTAACCAGGCTAAAAATACTAAAAGTACTCTACACATTCACACACACACATTCACACGAGAGTCTCACGCACACAAATAGATTATAGAGAGGAAACAGATTTGGTGGTTGGATTAAAGTCCGGAATAAATGCAATTTAAAAACAGTTTTGACTGCACGGTGGTGGGCTTGTTTTGCGCAGAGCTCCTGGAAGCCGAAGAGGGAGTGGATTCTCATCCCCTGGTTGCAGGTTGTGGCAGTCTGTCGGCTTGAGGGGGTTCCCTGTCGCAGCAGGATCTTCTCTTGATATTTACTGGGGGAAGAGAGAGAGAAACTTGCTTTGTTTATGGCTTTTCAGTTACTGCTCCCTGCTGTCTCTGTGACAAAGCTTACAGTTTCTCCAGAGCTGCGCAGGCAGTCGCATTACTCTATCAAGCCCCTTTGTTTTTTTTAATGAGGTTTCTTCTGGAATCTTCTGAGATTCAGGGCGCTACATGCTTGAAGATGTTCAGTCACACTTGGAGGGGTGGGCGGGGGTGTGATTTGGCTCTTTCAAAGTCAGTGGGTGTAGATGGCTTTGATGACCGTGTTGATAAGGCCATTACAGGTCATTTAATCTCTGACAGCACACCATTACTCTGGCTGGGCTGGATGAGACTTGTCATCTCTGGTTTGATCCATTTGGTGTTTCAAATGTAAGTTGCAGTGGCCATCTTGGTTGCCAGTTTTTTAAAAAAGTTACTTGTAGGATTTTTCCATTAAAAGTCTAACGTAAGGTTCCAACCGATGAAATTAATATTTCCCCTTTGGCATATAGGGTTTTCATGACAACCGTGTTTAAATTTCCTAACATTTCGGTGTTGGCTAACCGGACAATAGAGGGCTCAATTTGGGAATTCTCCATGCCTCCTTCTAACTTGTCCTCACTGTCCTTTTCTTTGTCCTCCCTCCTGACTGCCTGACAGATCTGGGTTTGTTTTTCTCCTTCCTGGCTGTGATACTGCTTCAACATACTGATGTGATACAGCCTTTGTTTTTTTCCTGCGGTCTGGGGTGTCAATTAAAGAGTTCACCCTACCAGTTCTCTTTACTACCCAAGCGGGGCCACTGAACCGGGCTTTCAGTGATTCACCCTGTATTGGGAGTAGCACTAACGTGTAGTCTCTGGGCCAAAATGTTCTGGGCATGTCAAGTTTGTCTGCCTGGCTTTTCATAGCTGTCTAGGAGGTTTTTAGGTGTTCCTGAGTCACTGCACAGGCTCTCATGAACTGCTTCCGGAACATGGAGACGTCGTCTAACATGGAAGGCTCATCCCTGTGTCCTAAAGACCTCTCCTTGATTAGTTTAAGAGGACCTCTCGCCTCATGTCTATAAACTAATTCAAAGGGACTAAAGCCAGTGGACTCATTGAGTGAGTCCCTGGTGACAAACAGAACAAGTCCCAGCCGTTTGTTCCAGTTATGGGGGTACTCGAAGCAGTATGCCCTGATCATTGTCTTTAGGGTCTGGGGGTACTGTTCCAAAGCCCCTTGTGACTGTGGGTGTTAGGCTGAGGACTTTAGCTGGTTATGCCCAGATTACCCATGAGCTTCTGGAAGATATTAGACATGGGCGGCGCAGTGGCGAGCACCGCAGCCTCTCAGCTCCAGCGATCTGGGTTCAATTCTGGGTACTGCCTGTGTGGAGTTTGCAAGTTCTCCCTGTGTCTGCGTGGGTTTCCTCCGGGTGCTCCGGTTTCCTCCCACATGCCAAAGACTTGCAGGTTGATAGGCAAATTGGCCATTATAAATTGTCCCTAGTGTAGGTAGGTGGTAGGGAAATATAGGGACAGGTGGGGATGTGGTAGGAATATGGAATTAGTGTAGGATTAGTATAAATGGGTGGTTGATGGTCGGCACAGACTCGGTGGGCCGAAGGGCCTGTTTCAGTGCTGTATCTCTAAACTAAACTAAACATGAAATTCGTGCCCTGATCTGTCTGGATCTTGGCAGGTAGTCCATATCGGGTAAAGAATTTAGTTAGACAGAACTCCTCCACATCCTTCTGGAGTTGTGGCCAGTCAAAATGCTGTCTTATGCGGGCTTGGGTTTTTCTGATATCAACATGTCCAACCATTGGCCGTTTGTGGGCTATTCTCAGTATTTCCTTACGGTATCTCGACGGCACCACTATCTGATGAACCACTGTCCACTCTTCAAGTTTGTGAGGAGGTCTTCACTTCCTGATCAACCCCTCATTCTTTAAATAGTAGCACTCTGGGACTCCCTCTGCTTCAACTTCAGTTTGGGCTGTCTGTGCTAACTTTTTTTTAACACTGGTCGGCTTGCTGAGTCTCGACCGAGGAAGACCTGTTTCACGCATTCTTTGCGTCCTCTAAATTCCCAAAGAAGGTCTCCGATAACGAGACAGTAGGGTCATCTGTCTGCAGTGCCAAATGGGCTTCCTGTGACGAAGCTTGTTTGGCCATGGACCAGGTCACCACACAGTCAGGAAAAATGCCAGGGACCTTTTCCTGTAACTGCTGTCTCCCTGACCTCTTTCAGTCTCTCTCAAACCACTGGGGAAGCTACCACCTTTGCCCCCGCCAGGTCATTACCAGGAGCAGGTCGACCCTGTCCACAGGTAAACTAGGGACAATCCCCACAGTTACCAGTCCTGAATCAAGGCCGCACTCCAGGTGCACCTGATCTAAAGGCCTGGGCATATACCATCTTCACTCGGGAGTATGGAGTAACTTTTCCTTTGGACGCAAAAACTCGGTAACTCTCAGGCATTTTGTTAAGTTCTGCCGCACCCACAGCATTATGTTTACTGGGTGTCATGAAGACCCCCACCTGCCAAGAATAAGGCATATTAATCTCGTCATGTGAACATTAATTTTAAACGGTTGCTGGAGTGAAGAAATGACTTGTTTAAAGAGATCACCAGACATTTGTATACTAAGAGACGGTGCTTGTGGAGACAAAGCAGCTCCTCCCTGGTCCAATTAACCTAAATGGATTTGGATCACCAGGCATCGAAGGTGTAAGGAAGCTCACATTCCAGGGCCTGCTAAGATGATAGAATGCACAAACGCAGGCAGGGTTCAACCAGCTGGTCCCATGACTAACCTACTGGTCCAGGCTTTTTTGAACTAGCCACAGGACAGTTTGAGGACAGACTGCAGATTGCAACTGAATGTGGAACAGGAGAGCCTCTCTCCTGACTGTCACTTTTTCACAAGCCTGCAGACCCATGGAAGACATGTAAACCTCAAGAGAGTAAAGACTCCTACATCGAAACAAGTTCAAGCGTGCACTGGGCCCCAACGAACAGCAAGACTTACCGGCAACCAAAGACTATACATTGAACTCAAAGAACTTTCCCCTTTATTCCTTCTACTTTTTCTGTCTCTGTTTCTATCTATCGCGTATACATGCCAGTGTGTAGTCCTTAACCGAATTAGAGTTTAAGAGTGATAAACTTACAACTTTCTTGTTTAAAATATAAGAAAATCTATCTGATTTCTTTGCCTTACAATTGGAAAGCAGTGAATAAGGATTTGTTGTGGGGGAGCTAAAAACGCATGTTTTTTTAAAATTAAACACTGTTACAGTTAAACCAGGCAGAGATTGAGAGGGAACCCCGAGACCCTTTTCTCACATGGTAACACTGGGTCTTAGTGCTGCAGTTAAAGCCACAGCCTGGTTCACTGTGCTTTCTATCAGGGCCCCTTTTCCTGCACTGGTCTGGTGTACCCTGATTAATCCCACAGGTTTTCCCTGTAACTTCCAGCTGTCAGCTCGAAGGTGACCTGCCTTGCTACAATGGAAACGAAGGCTTTTGGGTGTCACTTCTATTCTCAAAACCTTCCTTTTTGGCCTGAGTAGGGCCCCCTGGGTGACCAGCTTTCCCTTCTCGCCCCTGGCTGTTCGTCCTCCTATTGCTGTCCACCTCTTAGACTTTTTGGGTTTTTGGAGGTGATTAAGAAAGGGTTTCCCTTGGGGTAAGGGCTTGTGGTTCATCAGCCAGGATTGCTACCTGCTTGGTTCTTGGAAACTTTGTTCCTCCATGTGGGTTTTAATGGAAAGGGGAAGCGAGTTTTTGATCTCCTCGAGAAGGATCACCTCTCTGAGGTTTTCATAGGTGGGCTTTATCTGCACTTACCTTCTGGGACAGGAGCGGACCTGCGGGCAGAACACAGAGCAGGGAGCCGATAAATACAGCCCGAGGATCGTGGCCTGCAGCACTTACCTTGCAGGAGGGCAGCGGAGAGGAGTCCAGGCGTGCCGGAGTTTGAAAATGAAGTGCACAGTGACATCACAGGAAAGCTGCAAGGTGATTGGTTGGTGAGTAACTGCTGTTAGGGGGTATCAGTAAATAGCTGAGTTAGTATTTTACTGTTAGGGTGTGTGTGTAATAGCTTAATAAGGAACAAGTGAGTAGCTGGTATTTTTTCTGAGTAAGGCTTATTTTAACTAGTGAGCTGTATTGATTTTTAGCAGGATTTATCAGTAGTAGTAAGGTTTTATTAATTCTAAGGTGTTGTAGTATTGGTAAGGTTTTGTTTAGCAGTAGCAAAGGGTCAACGAATAAATAAAGGTATGGCAGAGTTGGCTCAACCTTGAGAGTGCACCTCCTGTGCTATGTGGGAGCTCCAGGATGTTTCCCGTATCCTGGAAAACCATTTGTGCAAAGCATCCTGAAGGGGGAGGGTGAACAGCCAGCAGTCGTGGTTCACATCGGAACCAACGACATAGGTAGAAAGAGGGATGTGGTCTTGCAGTCTGAATTTAGGGAGCGAGGGAAGAAATTAGCAAGCAGGACCTCAAAAGTAGTCATCTCCAGATTACTCCCAGTGCCACGTGCAAGTGTGTATAGAAATATGAAACAGATGAATGCGTGGCTGGAAAGATTGTGCAAGAGGGAGGGCTTTAGATTCCTGGAACATTGGGACTGGCTCTGGGGGAGCTGGGACCTGTACATGCCAGACAGTTTGCACCTAAACAGAGCCGGGACTGAGTTCCTTGCGGGACGTTTGCTAGTGATATTGGGGAGGGTTTAAAGTTTGGCAGGGGGATGGGGACCTGTGGGTAGACTTAGTTGGGACAAAATCAGAAATGAAAGGCAGAAAATTCTTGAATGAATCTGGAAGACAGAGGAAACAAGGGTTAGAAAATTTAAAAAAAAAAGTTTGGCAATGCTCAAGGGTATCTATTTCAATGCAAGGAGTGCAGCTAATAAAACAGATAAGTTGAGGGCACTGATAGACATGTGGCAGTATGATGTCATAGCTATAGAAGCATGGCTTAAGGAGGGACAGGAATGGCAGCTCAACGTTCCTGGTTACTGGGTTTTCAGATGCAATAGGGAGGGGGCTAAGAAAGGGTGGGGGGTGTGGGTGGCAATCTTGGTCAAGGAAACAATTACAGCTGTGAGGAGGGATGATATGTTCGAAGGTTCATCAAATGAGGCCATATGGATTGAGCTAAGGAAGAAAAATGGGGCAATCACACTGCTGGGAGTGTACTATAGACCGGAAAACAGTCAGAGGGAGATAGAAGAGCAGATATGTTGGCAAATCTCTGAGAAGTGCAAGAACAATAGGGCTGTAATAGTAGGGGATTTTAACTACCCCAATATTAACTGGGATAGTTTTAGTGTCAAAGGAATTGAGGGAGCAGAATTCTTGAGGTGCATTCAGGAGAACCTTTTTGCCTAGTATGTAGCAAGTCCATTAAGACAGGGTGCAGTTTTAGACTTCATTTTAGGAAATGGAGATGGCCAGGTGGAAGGGGTGGCAGTGGGAGAGCATTTTTGTGGTCGTGATCATAATTCGGTTTTAACATAATTATAGAAAAGGACAGAGATAGAACCGGAGTTAGAGTTCTTAATTGGGGCAACGCCAATTTTACGAAACTGAGGAGTGATTTAGCAAAAATGGACTGGAAACAGCAACTTGAAGGTAAATCAGTGTCAGCACAGTGGGAGGCATTCAAAGGGGAGCTTCAAGGGTTTCTGAGTACACATGTTCCCACAAAGAAAAAGGGTGAGATGGTCAAATCTAGATCCCCATGGATGTCAAGGAGCCTATAGGGTAAGATAAGGCAGAAAAGGAAAGCATATGTCCGACACCGAGAACACAATACTACAGAAAGTCGAGAGGAGCATAGAAAGTGGAGGAATGAAATCAAAAAGGAAATTGGGAAAACAAAGAGGGCATGAAAGAATATTGGCAAGCAAAATCAAGGTCAACCCAAAGATGTTTTATCAATACATTTAAGAGTAAGAGGATAACTAAGGAGAGAATAGAGCCCATTAAAAAAAACAAAAAGGTAACCTATGTGTAGGGGCGGAAGAGAGTGGTATGGTTCTTAATGAATACTTTGCGTCTGTCTTCACAAAAGTGTGGGTCGATTGTTGGATCCCATCAGTTACAAAGAGAGACCAAGTCCAACTGTAACTTTTAGAAACTTTATTGAAGTATATGGTTGTTACATTACAAGGATACAAAAGGAACAAAAAGCAAAACAAAAGAACGTGCCCCCACCCCTTGTTTGAGTGGTTTGCAGACTTCTATTATCAGTGCATGATTGGTTCATTCGTCCCAGCATTTTATATTCTTGCATCTTATTTCAGTAGTTTCACATCCCCCCCCCCTCCTTGAACTGTTAGACTGATTATTAAACAATAGGCTACTATTAAGCTATCTGCAGCTGTCCTGTTAGCTTCTGCTTGTTGCTTTTTATAAATTGGCTCCACAACTCCACAGTTAGTCTGTTAGCTGATTTGGCTTACTTTTGATCTGTCCCCACATCAATGCAGATATTGTAGTTAAGGAGTGTGAAGTATTGGGTGAGATAAACATAGAGGAATTATTAATGGAATTAACATCCTTGAAAGCTGATAAATAACCAGGGCCAGATGAACTATATCCTCGGCTGTTTTTAAAAAAAAAAAGCGAGAGGAAATAGCAGAGGGTTTGACCTAAAGGCCTGCTACCCGACCCGAACCCGATGGGACCCGGCGATCTGTCGGGTTCGGGTCGAGTCACACTTCCGGGTCCGACATTCGGGGTCGGGTCGGGCTGGATCGGACATGCTCTATCACCACCTCAGGTAAGTGACTTTAATGTTAATTTACTTTTTGGACTTTAAAGATGGTTTTGCTAGTTATTTTAATCTTGTGCAGGTAAGGAACAAAGTGAAAAACGGAAGGTAGGTTATAACTGATGGTCGGGTCGGGCGTGGGGAAAAAATGGAAGGACTCGTGCCGGGTCGGGCTCAGGGTCTGATGGGGTTCTGTCGGGTCTCATTTGCAGACCCGAGCAGACCTTTAGTCTGAGCATTATTTTCCAGTTTTTACTGGATACAGGTGTGGTGCCGGAGGATTGGAGAACTGCTAATGTTGTACTTCTGTTTGAAAAGGGAAGAAAGGATAGACTGAATAATTACAGGCCAGTCAGTCTAACCTCAGTGGTGGGCAAATTATTGGAATCTATTCTGAGACAGGATGAACTGTCACTTAGAAAGGCACAGGTTAATCAAGGATAGTCAGCATGGAGTTGTTAAGGGAAGGTCCTGTTTGACCAACTTGATCGAAATTTTTGAAGAAGTGACAAGGAAGTTAGATGAGGGTAGTGCAGCTGATGTGGTCTGCATGGATTTTAACAAGGCTTTTGACGAGGTCCCTCATAGCAGACTGGTTAAAAAAAAATTAAATCTCATGGGATCCAGGGAAACCAGCAAGGTGGATGCAAAATTGGCTCAGTGGCAGGAAACACAAGGTAATTGTTGACGGATGATTTAGGGACTGGAGGGCTGTTTTCAGTGGCGTTCCGCAGGGCTCAGTACTGGATCCCCTGCTTTTTGTGGTTTATTTATGTATTTATTTACTTATTTAGAGATACAGCACTGAAACAGACCCTTCGGTCCACCGAGTCTGTGCCGACCATCAACCACCCATTTATACTAATCCTACACTAACCCCATATTCCTACCACATCCCCACCTGCCCCTATATTTCCCTACCACCTACCTATACTAGGGGCAATTTATAATGGCCAATTTACCTACCAACCTGCAAGTCTTTTGGCTTGTGGGAGGAAACCCATGCAGACACAGGGAGAACTTGCAAACTCCACACAGGCAGTACCCAGAATTGAACCCGAGCTGTGAGGCTGCGGTGCTAACCACTGCGTCACTGTGCCGCCCACTTTCAAAATGGCACTGTCAGAAATTTAGATGAGCTGACAAATGTCAATGTATAATTCATTGTTCCTATTGGTATTCACATTTTAGGCAATGATTGGGCAAATTGGTGAGGGAAATTATCAAAGCTTAAAAAAAAGTTCATCAATGGTATTTAGAGATCAACAATTGCAAGAACCACAAAATTTGTATATTAACCTAGAGTTATTCTGTTCAACAGACCAAATTGTGGAAACACTTTGCTCTTTCTCTCCAGCCAGAGCTTTAGTTAAATTTGGTGACAGACTTTAAAATTATTCACATTATATATTAAACACCCAGTAAGATGAAAGTGCATCTTGTTGATGGTAGTATCCTTCAGTAGTGCAGATAAAAGCAGTCACTTTTAAAAGCAGTGCTTGAATCATTCTATTTTTTTTGCCCAAAGTTTTTTTTCTTGTCAAGAACATGTTGCAGATTGTCAAACATCGTCAAAGGGGGTATATATAACTACAGCTGCTGTTTCTTGCATTCAGAGGATGTATAACTTTGAATGCTCAAGCTTTTACCTTGGGTTTTTCCCTTTTATATACAAAATATAACATTTGACTCTGCCCACCAACTGGTACTAGGCAACAAATTCTCATATGAAACTATCATTCCTTTCTTTCAAATTGAGTATATGAAAATGTACAAATAATTACATGGTTACACTAATATACACAGTCCCATTTCATACTAGCACCACTTGCATATGGTTATCCCAAAAGCACTGAGAAAATTACAATTGTCTAAAATGCAGGACTTTCTGCTGCAACAAATTGAATCTTGACTGAAACATTCTTAATTACAATGTTTAAGCTAACCTGAACTGCTCTTGAATTATGCATTAACTTTTAGTAAAGTCTTTAAGTGGACAGTCATTATTTCCTTACTCTCATCAGGATATTCAGTATGTGCTCCTACCCAGCTTAGGTAGAACACTGGGAGACGGTGGCTCACTAAACTTTGGCCCGGCATAGTTCTGATCTCCTTGAAGGCTCAGCACAGACTTCAGACCAACTTCCTGTAATTTTAGATTTTTGGAGTAGCTTCCAGAAATAATCTGCTTTTCCCCCTCTTTTTTGAGAATGTTGCAGCGTTCAAAAGAGGGAGCATTCTGACTATGGTTGTTTTCATTTCTTTTTATTGAAGTTTTTCTCAACAGTAGGTTACGCTTGTTTCTTTTCTTGGTATTTAAGGGTTGGCAGTACTCTTCTGTTTTATTTACATTATCCATGAATTGTGGGTGTGGAGCTATTGCTTTATCCGATCTTCCCATCCTAATATACTAATCCTACATTAATCCCATTACCCTCTCACATCCCCATCTTCCCTCAATTCCCCTACCACCTACCTATACTAGGTGCAATTTACAATGGCCAATTTACCTTTCAACCTGCAAGTCTTTGGCTGTGGGAGGAAACCGGAGCACCCGGCAGAAACCCACGCGGTCACAGGAAGAATTTGCAAACTCCGCACAGGCAGTACCTAGAAGTGAACCCAGGTCGCTGGAGCTGTGAGGCTGCGGTGCTAACCACTGTGCCGCCCTTGATAAGGTCCCCCGTGGGAGATTAGTTAATAAGGTAAGAGCCCATGGGATCCAGGGCAATTTGGCAAATTGCATCCAAAATTGGCTCAGTAGCAGGAGGCAGAGGGTGATGGTTGAGGGTTGTTTTTGCGATTGGAAGCCTGTGACCGTTGGTGTACAGCAGGGATCGGTGCTGGGACCCTTGCTGTTTGTAGTATACATTAATGATTTAAGACGTGCAAACTCCGCACAGGCAGTACCCAGAATCGAACCCAGGTCGCTGGAGCTGTGAGGCTGCAGTGCTAACCACTGCGCCACCCAAAGATGACATCACCCTCAGTGTTGCACCAGAATAGATTTTGTGCTTAAACATCCAGAGCAAGACTTGAACCCACAACCTTCTGAGTCAGAGCCAAGAGAGGCATATATGGTATATATTAACGATTTGGATGTAAATGTAGGGGGCATGATCAACTATTTTGCAGACGACACAAAGATTGGCTGTGTGGTAGACAGCGAGGAGGATAGCTGCAGGAAGATATTGATAGTCTAGTCAGATGGGCAGAAAAGTGGCAAATGGAATTCAACCCGGAGAAGTGTGAGGTGATGCATTTGGGGAGGTCAAATAAGGCAAAGGAATATACGATTAGTGGGAAAATACTAAGAAGTGTAGAGGAAGTGAGGGACCTTGGAGTGACTGTCCATCGATCCCTGAAGGTAGCAGGACATGTCGATAAGGTAGTTAAGAAGGCATATGGAATCCTTTTCTTTATTAGCTGAGGTGTAGATTACAAGAGCAGGAGGTTCTGCTGGAACTGTATAACTCATTGGTTAGGCCACAACTTGAGTACTGTGTGCAGTTCTGGTCACCTCATTACAGAAAGAATGTAATTGCACGAGAGAGGGTACAGAGGAGATTTACGAGGATGAAGCCAGGACTAGGAAAATATAGCTATGAGGAAAGATTGGATAGGCTGGGGTTATTCTCCTTGGAACAGAGAAGGCTGAGGGGAGATCTGATTGAAATGTACAAAATTATGAGGGGCCTGGATAGAGTGGAGGCAGAAAGGTCAGTGACAAGTGGGCATAGATTTAAATTGATTGGTAGAAAAATTAGAGGGGAGATGAGGAGAAACATTTTCGCTTAGAGGGTGGTAGGTGTGTGGAACTCACTACCTGAAAGGGTAGTTGAGGCAGAAACCCTCAACTCATTCAAAAGGAGTCTGGATATGCACCTCAAGTGCCGTAATCTGCAGGGCTATGGAGCAAATGCTGGAAGGTGGGATTAGAATAGGTGGATCGTTTTTCAGCCGGCACCGAGACAATGGGCCAAGTGGCCTCTTTCTGTGCCTTAAACTTTCTATGATTCTAAAAGCGAGTTGCTTAACTCTTTCGAACTCTGAGTGTGTCCAGGCTGCTTTTGCGGGGTTCGGAATTTTTAGCAGTACACCTCTGGTACCAGCTCATATGCGCTCAGGATAGCATTTTTGGTCATATCAGGCAAGCCCCCCACCTGCCAAGAATGAGGAAAATTAATTTTGTCACATGAACATTGATTTTAAACTGCTGATGGTGAAGAAAGAACTTGCTTTAAAAAACAATCGGAGACTTTGGCTGGAGAGTTACATTAGCATATCAACAGACAAGTACTTCAAAGGACAAAGGAGCTATTCCCTGCTCCAATTTAATCCACAATAGACTTCTGATTACTAGACCTTGAAGCATTCCAGGTTAACTACTAAGATGGCCAGATACACAAACGGATGTAGTTGGGCCAATTTGGTCACATGACTGACTGACTGACTCTTGGAGTTTTTGAATTTGAGCTTCCAACAGAATTTTGAACTCAGAAGGATGTTAGATTCTGGACTGAGAACATCTCTTTCCTGCCTGCTCTCATCTCTCTCTCACCAGCTTCGGAAACCATTGAAGACATATGAACCCCAAGAGAGAAAAGTCTGCTACAGTGAACAAGGTTTAAGAAGAATACTGGGTCCCAACATCTACAAGCTGTCTACAAACAAGGACTCTATGGCAAGCTGGAAACCCAGAAACAGTAACAAGAAACCCCCTTTTAGAGACTGCCTCAAACCTCTCCATTTTATTTTTCTTCTCTTTTCTGCCCCTATTAGTATGCGTGTATTGCATGTGCATGCTAGCGTTGGCACGTTGTATATCCCAAGGCATTAACCGTATTAGAGTTTAAGTTTAAGGTTTAATAAATGTCACTTTTCTTCTTTAAACCTGAAGAAAACCTAGTGCGCTCATTTCTTTGCCTTATAATTGGAAAGCTGTGAACAAGGATTCACAATGGGGGAGCTCAAAACGGTGTGTTTAAAATCAAACCCTGTTGCAATAAGACCAGGTGAAGAAAGTAAAAGACCCCTAGACACCTTTCTCACCTGGTGATAACAGTCATCTAATAGGCTGATGAACTCTTATCAGGCAACAGTGAATAAGCCCCATGGGCTTTTCCTGTTAATTCGCTCTGCATTAGCAGGATCCAGCCCTCTGCTGCCTACTTAGTTATATTGCAAGATTTTCAAATGAGATGTCAAATGCTTCCACATCCCCCTCATTGAACTTTGGTGTCAATTAGGGGAACTTTAAGAGTCAGCAATCGGCCCTTAGCTCGGGGTAGTTCCTTCACTAGCGGTGCCTTCACTGGGTACGTTGGGTCTAGTTAGTTCAAGTTGTCTGAATACTCTTTTCTCCTCCTCCTTCTGGAAAGCTCTCTCTCTCTCCCAGAGGTAGATAGATTCTTAAGCTAGGGGGTGAAAGGTTATCAGGGGTAGGTGGGAATGTGGAGTAATCAGTTCAGCCATGAACTTATTGAGTGGCGGAGCAGGCTTGAGGGGTCGAGTTGCCTGCTCCTGTTCCTAATTCGTATGTTTGTATGTTTCCTGAAACACACTCTCCCCTTCTTCGTGAATTCTAATTCTCTTCTCCTCGGTTCTAGCTGTACCTTGGCTAATGTTATTTTATCTTGTTTCCAACTCTAAGCTGGTCTCCAGTTCTTCAGTTTCAAGTGCAATATGGTTGGCCACGAGTTTTAGGATTTTGGGTTTCCTAGCTTTTGGACAGATAGTGATCCCTAACTGCCCAGCTACGTTCCTCAATTCTTCAACCGATAGGGCTTTTGACCTGTCCCAAGTTACTTCACTCTGTTATAGTAAGGTGCTGGTCTTGAATGTGGACATTTTGGTACTCTAGCACTGAAAACCTGTATTGACATTTTAAAATTTTTACCAGGGATCAATTTGGTTTCCCACTTCCAGTTTCTCGTTTGTCTTTGGGTTTTGATCCCGGACACGAGCGCTCATACTTCTGTTATGATCAGTTGAGGACGGGTTGAATGGCTGCCCTCTTGTCCCTCTCCTTGTTTGGTTTATTTTATTGAAACTGTGTATATGCTTACCAATTAAGTGAGCGTTTAACCCTTTATGTGCTATGATCATAAAAGAATGAATCAGACAGGTTTTCTTGAGTTTATACTAGCAAGTTTATTGTATTGCTGAAAACATAGGGTCCAGCATTAAATGTGATTCTGCGATTGGACAACATTTGCTAAATAATCCTCAGTGTGCTAAGAATTACACTGACAACCAATTTAAGATTGTCAGTCAGGCTCACAGTGTAGTGCATTCGCATGTACTGGAAGCCACAGATATTAATACACAGAGCCCTGTTCGTTGCAGACTGAAAGAACGTGTACACACATGGCTCCTGTTTCAGCTAAACAAAACAAGTGACAGCCATTCGCTGGTTCATTCCTCAGGGCAATGCCTTGACCAATCAGAGTCAAGCTGCCTGGTTTAAATTTAAAACAAAGCTTGGCTGTTAACTGTCAGTCACCATAAACTGGTGCATTCTCCATGGCAACGCCTCTACCAATCAGCATTCTCTTCTCATACAGTATAAATTTGTTGCTTTCCCTTACGTTGATATTCTTGCTAATTGTCCTGATGAGTGCAAGATGAAAAACTTTGACAAAATGTCTCTTTTCACCAAACTCAAGTTCTGTACTATCAAATGACTATAAGTTTATTGTACTTAAAACCAAAACCTGATCTAAGTAAAATAGTAAACTACGCTAAAATTTTCTCTCTCACCCGCAAATAGGTTACAGAGTGGAGAAGAATAGATTGGTTGGATTAGAGTCCAGAACACTAAAATTAATATACAGTCTGTGGAGTCTGATAATTCAGTTGTCTTCTGACTGAACTCGGTGGTCCTGAAGTTTCTGACTGGTAGAGCTGGCCAACTTGAGGTTCAGTGTTTTCTTGGAGGCAGTGATGCAGATGGTTTTCTTCCTGGGGTCTCTGTCTATAAAAAATGAAAGGCTAGGATATTTGCAGGCAGGGTTTGAACTTGCAAGGTTGCCTGGAGAGAGAGAGAGAGACCCCCACTTGCGTCCTTCCCTGATCAAACTCCGGTGCTTGTCTGCTGTAGAGAGAAGGAACTGCAAGTTTTCACACAGATGGAGAGTTTGTCAAATGATGGCCTAGTGTATTCTCTCTTTTGCAACTTAATTAGATTAGGTCTAAGAATTCCCAATCTCTCTCAGGTCCCATCGTCTCAGTAATTACCCTTTGAGTGGTTTGTCTCCGCCAGTGCTAATGTTCCAAGATTGCCTTGAATGTCTTTTTAATGAAGGTAAGGCAGGTAGCTCATTCAAAATTCTCAAGCTGTTCTGGTTGGAGATTTACTAGATCTACGTCTCCACCTCAATATATTGGTATGTGGAGTATTTAGATGCAAATTGCGGTGGCCATTTTAGCTGCTAGTAGTGGTCTTGTATCAGTTTCTTTGTCTCCTGTTTGTTTTTAAAGTTTAATTCAGATTTCCAACAGATGGATTAAAAAAAAATCATCATTCGGTATAACACCTGTCATAACAATCTTAAATATTTTGTCTGTCTTCACAGTAGAAGACAGAAAAACAGTGGGGATGCAAGGGTCTAATGAAGGTGAGGAAGTTAAAGTAATTAACATTAGTAAAGAAAAAAATATGGATAAATTAATGGGACTGAAAGCCAACACATTCCCTAGACCTGATGACCAACATCCCTAGGGTTCTAAAAGAGATGGCTGCAAATATAGTGGATGCACTGATTATGATCTTCCTAAATTGCCTAGATTCTGGACTGGTCTCAGTGGATTGGAAGATAGCAAATGTAACACTGCTATTCAGGATAAGAAGGAAAGAGAAATTAGGAATCTGTAAGCCAATCGGCCTTCTATCAGTCATTGGGAAAATGCTGGAATCTATTATTAGGAAACTGGTTAACAGGGCATTTAGAGAAACATCACGTGATTAGGCAAAGTCAGCAAGGGAAATCATGACTGACAAACCTACTAGAGTTTTTTGAGAATGTAGCTAGCAGGGTAGATAAAGGGGAACTGGTGGATGTAAAATATTTGGATTTTCAAAAGACATTCAGTAAGGTGACACTGAAAGATCGCTACATGAGATAAGGGCTCATGTCCAGGTAAGTAATATATTAGCATTGATACAGCATTGGTTAAAGGAGAAAAAGCAGATTAGAAATGAATGGGTCATTTTCAGGTTGGCAGGTTGTTACGGGTGGAGTTCTGCAAGGATCAGTGCTGGGCCTCAGCTATTTATAATCTATGTTAATGACTTAGCTGAAGGGACTGAGTGCAATATGTCCATCTTTGCTGATGATGCAAAGCTAGGTGGGAACGTAGCTTGCGAGGAGGATGCAAAGAATCCGCGAATGTATTTAGATAGATTAAGTAAGTGGGCAAGAAGGTGGCAGATGGAGTAGAGTGTGGGGAAATGTAAGGTTATTCACTTAGGTAGGAAAAATAGAAAAACATTGTCTTAAATGGTGAAAAGCTATTAAATGTTGGTTTTTTGAGGGATTTAGATGTCTGTTATGAAAACTCCACATACCAAATGGGAAATATTAATTTCGAATGGAACTTTGTCTGAGACTTTTACTAGAATTTGTTATAAATTTTTTTTAAAAGAACAACTAGCAGCCAAGATGGCCACGGACATTTGCATTTGAAACACCAACGGATTAGACTGGAGACAAACATGATTGACTCAGTGTAGCCAGAGCAATGGGAAGCACACTGATTCAATTATCTGAGATAGCCTTATCAATGTGGTCATCAAGAGCCATCGACACCCATTGACTTTGAAAGAGCCAACACCCTGCCGCCAAGTATTTCTGGAGAGCCGTCAATTTCAGAGAAAATTCCAGGAGAAACTCATTAAAACACAGAGGTGGTCATGTCATGTGCCTGCTTGTGCAACGCTGGGCGATTGTGAGTTGTGACTCAGAAAACAGACAGTAACTGAACCATCAAGGGAACAGCTCTCTCTCTTTCCCTCCCTCTCCACTAAAGATCTTGAGAAGCCTCAGCAGCAGCTGGTAAAACCAAACCTGTAGAGCAACACTACCACCAACAAGGATACAAGGGTCAAAACCACCTCTTCTGCCTTCCTGAGACTGAGGAGCAGACCTACAACTGTGCATGTGGTCCAGCGAGGACTTCAGGACTACAATTTCAACTAAGGACTGTGGGACTGAGATTCATTATTTAAATTCCATTTATTTCAGACTTTACTCCACCCACCCAACTTTGTTTTCCCTCCTAATCTATTTGTGTGTGTGTGTGTGTCTCTTGTGAATGTGAGCGTGGATATGTAGCGTATTTTAGTAATTTTAACTGGTTTAGAGTAGTAAAGTTAATAAACTTGCATGTTTCTTGTTTAAACTCAAGAAAACCTGTCTGGTTCTTTGGCGTATATATTCGAGGAATAGGAGCAAGTCAAGTGCTCACTGAGGTGGTAATTTCAATCACTGTGCTTAAAAAAAAAAGGATAAACCCTGTTGCGGTCAAACCAGAGGAGGGGCAAAATGGGAGCCTGAGACCCCCTCCTCACCTGGTCGTAACGGTGTCCTTTTACAAGAAGCTCAAGAAATTAACATGTAGGTACAGCAAGCAATTAGGAAAGCAAATGGCATGTTGGCCTCTATTGCAAAGGATTTGTGCAAGAGTAAGAAAGCCTTGCTGCAGTTGGACAGGGCTTTGGTGAGACCACACCTCGAGGACTATGTCCAGTTTTGGTTTCTGTACTTAAGGAAGGACGTACTTGTCTTAGAGGGGGTGCAAGATAGGTTTACTAGATTGATTCCGGAGATGAGAGGTCTGTACTATTGGGAGAGACTGAGTAGATGGGCCTATACTTTCTGGAGTTTAGAAGAATGAGAGGTGATCTCATTGCAACATACAAAAATTCTTAAGGGTCTTGACAGGGTAGATGCTGAGAGGCTAGAGAGTCTAGAACTAGGGGGCATAGTCTCAGGATAAGGGGTCAGCCATTTCAGACTGAGAGGAGGGGAAATTTCTCCACTCAAGGTTGTGAATCTTTGGAATTCTCTACTCCTGAGATGTGGATGTTCAGTGCTAAGATTTATCTATTTTTGGACCCGACGGGAATTGATGGACATGAGGATTGGGCAGGAAGATGGAATTGAGGTTGAGCATCGGTCATAATCTTATTAAATGGCAGAGCTGGCTTGAGGGGCCTTATGGTCTCCTTGAAAGAACATAAATAGGAGCAGAAGTAGGCCATTTGACCCCTCAAGCCTGCCCTGCCATTCAATAAGATCATGGCTGATCTGCACCAGACCTCAACTCATCTTTCATGCCAGCTCCTCATAGCCCTCAACTCCCCGATATTTCAAAAATCTATCTACCTCCTGTTTAAGTACTTTCAGTGATCTAGCTCCACAACTTTCTGGGGTAGAGAATTCCAAACATTCACTATCTTCTGAGAGAAGAAATTGCTTCACATCTCAGTTTTAAATGAATGTCCCCTTATTCTGTAACTATGTCCCCTAGTTTGAGATTCCCCCCACTAGTGGAAACATCTTCTCAGCATCTACCCTGTCAAGCCCCCTCAGAAGCTTGTATGTTTCAATAAATCACCCCTCATTCTTCGAAACTCTAATGAATGAAGGCCTAACCTGTTTAGCCGCTCTTGATGAGTCAATCCCTTCATCCCAGGAATCAGCCTAGTGAATCTCTCTTGTATTGCCTCCAATACCAGTATATCCTTTCTTAAATACGGGCACCAAAACTATACACAGTACTCCAGGTGTGGCCTTACCGACACCCTGTATTGTTGTAACAAGACATCCCTATTTGTAAACTCCACCCGCCCAGCAATAAAGGCCAAAATTCCATTTGCCTTCTTAATTACTTGCTGCACCTGCATGCTAACTTTGTGTTTCAAAGAACAGTAGAGCACAGGAACAGGCCATTTGGCCCTCCACGCCTGCGCCAATCTTGATGACTGCCTAAACTAAAACCTTCTGCACTTCCGGGGACCGTATCCCTCTATTCCCATCCTATTCATGTATTTGTCAAGATGCCTCTGAAATGTCATTATCGTACCTGCTTCCACCACTTCCCCTGGCAGCAAGTTCCAGGCACTCACCACCCTCTGTGTAAAGAACTTGCCTCGCACATCCCCTCTAAACTTTGCCCCTCTCACCTTAAACCTATGTCCCCTAGTAACTGATGCTTCCACCCTGGGAAAAAGCTTCTGACTATCCGCTCTGTCCATGCCGCTCAAAACTTTGTAAACCTCTATCATGTCACCCCTCCACCTCCGTCGTTTCAGTGAAAACAATCCGAGTTTATCCAACCTCCCCTCATAGCTAATGCCCTCCAGACCAGGCAACATCCTGGTAAACCTCTTCTGTACCCTCTCCAAAGCCTCCACGTCCTTCTGGTAGTGTGGCGACCAGAATTGCACGCAATATTCTAAGTGTGGCCTAACTAAAGTTCTGTACAGCTGCAGCATGACTTGCCAATTTTTATACTCTATGCCCCGACCGATGAAGGCAAGCATGCCGTATGCCTTCTTGACTACCTTATCCACCTGCGTTGCCACTTTCAGTGACCTGTGGACCTGTATGCCCAGATCTCTCTGCCTGTCAATACTCCTAAGGGTTCTGCCATTTTCTGTGTGCTTCCCACCTGCATTAGACCTTCCAAAATGCATTACCTCACATTTGTCCGGAATAAACTCCATCTGCCATTTTTCCGCCCAAGTCTCCAACCGATCTATATCCTGCTGTATCCTCTGACAATCCTCATCACTATCCGCAACTCCACCAACCTTTGTGTCGTCCGCAAACTTACTAATCAGACCAGCTACATTTTCCTCCAAATCATTTATATATACTACAAAGAGCAAAGGTCCCAGTACTGATCCCTGCGGAACACCACTAGTCACATCCCTCCGTTCAGGAAAGCACCCTTCCACTGCTACCCTCTGTCTTCTATGTCAGAGCTAATTCTGTATCCATCTTGCCAGCTCACCTCTGATCCCTTGTGACTTCACCTTTTGTACCAGTCTGCCATTAGGGACCTTGTCAAAGGCTTTACTGAAGTCCATATAGATAACATCCACTGCCCTTCCTTCATCAATCATCTTTGTCACTTCCTCAAAAAACTCAATCAAATTAGTGAGACACGACCTCCCCTTCACAAAACCATGCGCCTCTCGCTAATAAGTTTGCTTGTTTCCAAATGGGAGTAGATCCTGTCCCGAAGAATCCTCTCTAATAATTTCCCTACCACTTATGTAAGGCTCACCAGCCTTCACCGGTTTCATGCACAAGAACACCCAGATCCCTCTGTGCTGCAATTTTTTGAAGTCTCTTTCCATTTAAATAATCTGCCTTTTTATTTTTCTGACCAAAGTGCATGGCCTCACACTTTCCTACATTAAACTCCATCTGCCAAGTTTTTGCCCACTCACTCAACCTATCTATTATCCCCTTTCAGATTCCTTCTGTCCTCATCACAACATGCCCTCCCACCTATTTTTGTATTGTCAGCAAATTTGGATGTATTACACTCTGCCCCCTCCTCCAAGTCATTAATATAGATAGTAAATAATTGAGGTCCTAGGACTGATCCTTGTGGCACTCCACTAGTTACATATTTCCAACCTGAAAAAGACCCATTAATCCTGACTCGCTCTCTCTTCTGTGAGTTAACCAAACCTCAATCCATGCTAACACATTACCCCCAGTACCGTGAGCTCCTATCTTGTGTAATAATCTTCTATGTGGCATCTTATCGAATGCCTTCTGGAAATCCAAAGGTTTCCCTTTATCAACTCTGCTTGTTATGTCTTCAAAGAACCTGAGCAAATTTGTCAAACATGATTTCCCTTTCACAAAACCATGTTGACTCTGTTTGATTGCGTTAAGCTTTTCTAAATGTCCTGCTATTTCTTCCTTAATAATGGAGTCTAATATTTTCCCAATGACTGATGTTGGGCTGACTGGCCTATAGTCTCCCTCCCTTCTTGAACAGGGGCGTCATATTAGCAGTTTTCCAATCCGCTGGGACCCTCCCGGAATCCAGCGAGTTCTGGAATATTTCGATCAATGCCTCCGCAGCCACTTCCTTTAAAACCCTATTTCTTATGTTCTTAAGTAACTTTTCTCATAATTCAAGCTTATTCAAACAAAAGAAAGCAGTTGAATTTGCAGCACCTTGGTTCTGACTGTCACTTGATTATCACCTATGTTTTGTTGACAATTAGAAAATGTTAATGTTTTAATTAGTGCTGGTCAGCGATGAAGGGGCGGGGTGAGAGAGGGAATCCCTAATTACTACCTGATTATGAGCTGTTGTGTTGATAGTAGAAGGTCAGTCTAATTATGACAGAAAGAAATTGGAAAGGGAGACCAAGTCATATGGATAGAAATTTGGACATGCCCATTTTTGTGTGCAAGTTGCAATCTGTGCTTCTGAATTGTAAGGCCTGAAGTGCCCCCATTATTGGGCTTCTGGCCTCATTTCGATGGAGCCAGTGAGTTGTGCAGAGCTGCTGGTGAGTTGTCAGTGAAGGTCAGGCTGCTGCTGGTGTCACAAAGTCCTTAGTTAAGTAAGGAAGGGTGGATGATCTTGGGCTAAGGGGAGGTCCAGGACATGAGCAATCACTACTCTGACCCAGGATTGCTGGCGTGTGCTCTTGCTGCCAGTGCAACCTTTTTCCGTACTTCCTGTTTGCCATGTTAAGGGCTGAGTAGGTTGGTTATCACCTGGAAAAACTGGTGCTGAATTGCTCAATTTATAGGCCAGATTGTCTTTCTTTCATCTTATTTTGACCAAGTTAAATCTTGCTTTTCAATCTCTGATATGCCAAACTTCAGGTTTGCCTTCCATAGTTCTGCCATATCCCAGGTGCTACCTCTACAGTGATTTTTATTTTATTTTATTTAGAGATACAGCACTGAAACAGGCCCATCGGCCCACTGAGTCTGTGCCGACCAACAACCACCCATTTATACTAACCCTACAGTAATCCCATATTCCCTATCACCTCCCTACACTAGGGGCAATTTACAACGGCCAATTTACCTATCACCTGCAAGTCTTTGGATGATGTCAGATAAAACCTCGTCCTGTGCTGCCAAACTTCACAAACAAATCTCCAGAACCAGCCACCACCCCACCCCCACCAAGATTTTTCTTTGCATTGATTCATTTAAGGTGTAGCTGATGCATTTAAGAGGAAGCTAGATGAACCTATGAGGGAGAAAGAAATAGTAAATTATGGCAATTGGTCATATGAGATGGGGTTGAAGGAGGCTCTTGTGGAGCATAAACCTGGTATGGACCTTTTGGACCAAATGGCCTGTTTCTGTGCTGTACATTCGATGTAATTCTATAACCAAACATTTGCATTAGTCAATTATATCATTCAAGAGTTGGGTGGAATACCCTGTTGTCACCAACGACCCCAAAACCCCTTTGAATGTTTAAGTGATGAACCTGATCCCTCAGTTTCTCAGAGGAAATTGAATTTCTGATACTCAGTGCCAGAGAAAGAGGATATTGTCCATGATCTAGTCCACTCTGGGTATCTTAGCCTGTTAGGTTCTGGCTCAGGCATTTTTTTTTTTACTTAAATTCAGACTTCCTCTGACTTTCCAGAATTTGCTTTCACCAGAGAAGTTTTGGGAACAAGATCCACAAGGAAAACTGCATGGAAACAAGGAAACTCTGAGCAAGCTCTGAGGCATCCAAATTAAAATTGACTACAACAGGTTTATCGAAGTTATCATGACAGATTATTCCAGTGAATCCCAATTTGTTGCAAAAGGTAGTTCGCATGTTGTGCTTCATCAGTAGTAAAGATGATTTTCTGACAAGCGCTTGGGCAATTTTGACTAAAAACATTAGCATTCCTCTCCTTAACTGAAAAACTGTCTGTTAAGTCTAAAGCAGTCTGAAAGTAGATATTTCTTGCAAGGTATTTAGCCATATTTTCCACCACTTAAAAGGCAACACTGACGAGCATGGCCTATTTTTAGTTCACAGCTGAAGTGAACTGACTTAATAATCACCTTAGAGACCTTTATGTGTTCCCTGTAGTTGTCAGCAGTGTTGCCTTTTAAGTGATGGAAAATATGGCTAAATACAGTGTAAGAAATATCTACTTTCAGACTGCTTTAGACTTAACAGACAGTTTTCCAGTTATGGAGACTGAGAGGAATGCTAATGTTTTTAGTCAAAATTGCCCAAGCACTTGTCAGAAAGTCATCTTTACTATTGATGGAGCACGACATGCGGACTACCTTTTGTTGCAACAAATTGGGATTCACTGGAATAATCTGTCATGATAACTTTGATAAACCTGCTGTAGTCAATTTTAATTTGGATGCCTCAGAGCTTGCTCAGAGTTTCCTTGTTTCCATGCAGTTTTCCTTGTGGATCTTGTTCCCAAAACTTCTCTGGTGCCAAAAAGCGGGGCCAATATTCTAGATTTAGTGTTTAGTAATGAAGCTGGGCAAATAGATGAAATAGCAGTGGGTGACCATTTTGGAGATAGCGACCATAATACAGTTAGTTTTAGCATAATCATGGAAAAGGACAAAGGTAAGACAGAAGTAAAAGTTCTAAATTGGGGGAAGGCAAATTTTACGAAACTGAGAGGTGATCTGGCGAAAGTAGGCTGGATACAGTTACTTGAAGGAAGATCAGTGGCAAACCAGTGGGAGGCATTCAAAAGCAAGATTCTACGGCCACAGTGTAGGCATGTCCCCAAATCTAGAGCCCCCGGTTATCTAGAGGCTTACAGAGCAAGATAAAGCAGAAAAAGAAAGCTTATGACGATCACAAAACCTTAATACTTTAGAAAGCTTAGAGGAGTATAGAAAGTGCAGGGGTGAATTAAAAAAGGAAGTTAGAAAAACAAAGGGAGGACATGAAAAATTATTGGCAGGTAAAATCAAGGAAAACCTAAAGATGTTTAATCAGTACATTAAGAGCAAGAGGATAACTAAGGAAAGGGTAGGGCCTATCAGAGATGTACAAAGGAACTTACATGTGGATGCATAAGATGTGGGCAGTGTTCTTAATGAGTTTTTTGCCTCTGTCTTCACAAAGGAGAGGGATGATGGAGTCATTGTAGTAAAAGAGGAGGGTGAAATATTAGATACGATTAGCGTAATGAGAGAGGAAGTACTGGAGGGTCTGACATCCTTGAAAGTGGATAAATCGCCAGGTCCGGTTGGATTGCATCCCAGGTGGTTAAAGGAAGCCAGGGAGGAAATAGCGGATGCGCTGAGGATCATCTTCAAATCCACTCTGGATATGGGCGAGGTGTCTGCGAACGTTATGCCATTGTTTAAAAAGGGTGCAAGGCATAAGCCAAATAATTATAGGCTGGTCAGTCTGACCTCAGTGGTGGGTAAATTATTAGAATCAATTCTGAGGGACAGGATAAACTGTCACTTAGAAAGGCACGGATTGATCAGGGATAGTCAGCATGGATTTGTTAAGGGAAGGTCATGTCTTACTAATTTAATTGAATTCTTTGAGGAAGTAACAAGGAAGATTAATGAGGGTAGTGCAGTGGATGTGGTCTTCATGGATTTGAGGCATTTGACAAGGTCCCGCATGGCAGACTTATCAGTAAAATGAAAGCCCATGGGATACAGGGGAATGTGGCAGGTTGGATTCAAAATTGGCTCCGTGACAGGAAACAAACGGTAGTAGTCGCCAGATGTTTTTGCAAATGGAAAGCTGTTTTCAGTGGCATTCCACAGGGCTCAGTGTTGGGTCCCTTGTTTGTGGTATATATTAATGATTTGGACATAAATGTGGGAGGCATGATTGGGAAATTTGCAGATGACACAAAAATTGGCTGAGTAGTTGATAGTGAAGAGAATAGCCATAGACTCCAGAATGATATCAATAGTTTGGTTGAGTGGGCAAAAAAGTAGCAAATGGAATTCAGTCCAGAGAAGGTGTGAGGTAATGCACTTGGGGAGGGCAAATAAAGCGAGGGAATACTCAATAAACGGGAGGATATTGAGAGGGGTAG
Source organism: Heterodontus francisci (assembly GCF_036365525.1). Taxonomy (NCBI): domain Eukaryota; kingdom Metazoa; phylum Chordata; class Chondrichthyes; order Heterodontiformes; family Heterodontidae; genus Heterodontus; species Heterodontus francisci. The sequence goes on along the minus strand of NC_090375.1, from coordinate 100,282,776 downwards.
AAGAAGTGAGAGACCTTGGAGTGCATGTCCACAGGTCCCTAAAGGTGGCAGGACAAGTAGATAGAGTGGTAAAGAAAGCATATGGAATGCTTTCCTTTATTGGCTGAGGTATAGAATTCAAAAGCAGGGATGTAATGCTGGAACTGTATAAAATGTTGGTTAGGCCACAGCTGGAGTATTGCATACAGTTCTGGTCACTATGTTACAGAAAGGACATAATTGCTCTGGAGAGAGTACGGAGGAGATTTAAAAGAATGTTGCCAGGGCTCGAAGAAAGATTAGATAGGCAAAGGTTGTTTTCCTTAGAACAGAGGAGGCTGAGGGGTGACTTAACTGAGGTGTACAAAATTATGAGGGGCCTAGATAGAGTAGACAGGAAGGACCTGTTCCCCCTAGCGGAGAGATCAATTACCATGGGGCACAGATTTATGGCAATTGGTGGAAGGATTAGAGGAGACATGAGAAAAAACTTTTTCACCCAGAGGGTGGTGTGTGTTTGGAATTCACTGCCTGGAATGGTGGTGGAGATGGAAACCTTCAATTCTTTTAAAAGGTACCTGGACATGTACCTGCAATGCTGTAACCTGCAAAGCTATGGACCAGGTGCAGGAAGGTGGAATTAGATTGGGTGGCTAGTTTTTTCTGCTGGCACGGACACGACGGGCCATACTTTTTCTATGGTTCTGTGGTTTTCTTTATGCTTATAACGGCTGCTGCTTCATTTTTTAAAAAAAAGTTCAAGATATTGCCATTTTGTAGAAACGATTACCTGTCTATGACTGGATGTTCATCTGTGTGTGAAAATCCAACAATTTAATTCACCCTTCTAACTTATACTTCCTTATTCCTTATTCAGACTTTGCATTGTTCATTTCACAATCCTTCAATCTGATTGGTTAAGCAGCTACACGGTTACTAGCCCTGTTCACTCATGCTCTGTAGAGGGTGCTATGCCTCTTCTATCTTGCACTTCGAGGAACTTGCTGAGCAAAATAGCGTTTACGTGAAATGGGAACAGGCACTTCTGGCAGATGTCGGCCATTGGTTTGCCACAGCAACTTTTGGTTCATTATACTGATTTCACTGTCTTGCCTGTAATGGGCAAAACTGCAACATTGTCTCAAAGCTTTTTATAAGAATCTGAATTTGGTTTTTTTTTATATCTGTTGTATACTGTGACTCCTCATATAAGGGCACAGTCGCTAATTCAAAACCGAGCAAATACCTTTTGATGCCCCACTGTATTAAGTGTTGCACAGCCTCATTCTAAATCTGTTTCAAAGTTGATCACAATTTCATTTACAATTGGAAATTTCCATTTCATGTCTCTCATTTCGGAAATCTCATTGATTCCATTGTGACTGCTGCATTTTTATAAGTTCAAAATTAAGCCTATTTGTAAAACGAGCCAACATTTTGTCATCTTAACCACATAATCTTGCATCAACTATTTCCAAAAATACTTGCATTTGTTTTGATAACACAATGTACTATTCCCAACTTGTAGATAGGTAAATTTAGGTAAGGTAATCGGCCACTCTGCTGCTAAGCATAAATATCCATTAGCATTTGCAATCAATGACGTTCTCTGTTTTTTTTTGTTGAAAAAACAAGGCTGCTTAGACTTTTTTTAGACCAAGACCACCTCTTTATTCCTGTCTTTTCTTCTACCCCCGCCCCACTCATCCTGAATTTAAGAAGGCCCATCTACCTTCTTGAGGAATTGTACGTTTGGGGGAGTGCAGAGAAGACTAGAACACTGCCTCAATAAGTATACCTACTGCAGTGTAAAATATGCTACTGGTTGTTTATGTGGATCTCTTTGAAATTTGTTAGCTAGAGAAAACATTGAAATATTTATATTTGAATTTCTTTTATCAATGCATTAATCAAAGCTCTATTTATTTCATTACAGTGAAACCATCCAAATGTCTGAGGAAAAACATAGGATTATGATTTTAGAAAGAGTAAGTAGATGTTTCTGTCTAATGAAGTCCGGTTAAAGTCATGCAGGAGATATACAGTGATATGCAGTGAAACCTCCATAATGGAATTGATGTCTCAAAATTTTGGTCTTGCACGTATGGCACAACTAAAATCTAGGGACAGAATGAAGATGAGCATAATTCAAATAACACAAATTTGAAATAGTTCTTTCTTGTGTCCAGTTGATGTGTGTGTCAACATGCTCGCTTTTGAATCCAAAGGTTGTGGTTATAAATCTTGCTCCAGAATTTGGACACATGTTGACAAGCCAGTGCATTGAAGGAATGCTAGAAGGTGCCACCTTTCTGATGAGAGAGTAAACTATGCCTAGGTGAGTTTATAGGTTGCTATCCACTATTAGAACAAGAGCAGGGAGTTGTTCCAGTGTCCTGGTCAACAATTCTTCAAAAACAGGTAATCATCTAATTTGCTGTTTGTGGGGCATTTAATTGTGAAAATTGGCTACTGGATTTTGCTTACATTTGAAGTGTCCAGTTTGTTGTCCTTGTGTGCTACGAGGGCCTTACAAAAGCATAAACATTTAAATCCATGTTCCCATTAATTTCCGTAGATCTCAAGTTTCTGACGGTAACGAATCTTGGTGTACTGATTAGAATTAATTCATCATTGAGGCAACAGTGTTAAAACCAACCCTTTCCAAACTTGAACAGTTTTTTAGAAAAACAATTAAACTGGGCAACCCCACCACCACCACCCCCAGCAATTGAGAGAGCTAGTCACAAATAGGACCAAGTTGCCTTGGTTTCAAGGATTGGAAACAGATTGTACATTTTGGACCTAAGTAGCCATAGTATTTTATTAATAATTTAATGTGACATGTTCTAAGAAAATGATGATTTATTATACAAATGCAAGTTAATTTCTTTTGGAAATCTGACTGTCCGATTAATGTTAGAGTAATGTGCAATAACCTGGCTATATTCCAATACAATAAAAGCAAAATACTGTGGATACTGGAAATCTGAAATAAAAACAAGAAATGCTGGAAATACACAGCAGGTCTGGCAGCATATGTGGAGAGAGAAGCAGAGTTAACGTTTCGGGTCAGTGACCCTTCTTCGGAACTGGCCGAAACGTTAACTCTGCTTCTCTCTCCACAGATGCTTCCAGACCTGCTGAGTATTTCCAGCATTTCTTGTTTTTATTTTATATTCCAATACAGTTCTGAATTAAAATTGTGTGTCTGTTGTGGAGGTTTCACTTATTATGCATGGAAATTGTATTTTACTGGAAAGAATGTAATGTGTATTAATTAACTGTATGCATTTGATTACAAAGGCAGTATCGTTAATTGAAATCTTTATGTAATGCATATGTCATGACTGACATGTATGAATTCTTTGAATTGTAATACTTACAATTCTCATCTGTTATCTCCATGTACTTATGCACATTTTCAAAAAAAAAATCAGTATTTTATGCTACAGGCAGTGGGACCTTTTTTAAGAGTACATTAATAGTTATTTATTGAATGTGGTGTGTTGAATATTCTTGAAGATTTCTTTCAGCCTTATGCTTAATTATTTTATAGTATGAGAGTATATTACTGATTTGGCTACAATAGTATAAAATAAGTATTAATACCAGAAATTGAGAATTAAGTGAATTCTTATGGGTTGTATACCATGATATTCATGTAGTAACGTGTAGTCTCTTAGGAAGCACTAAACTAAAAATGATGTAATCTGTTCTTAAAAAAAAATAAGATATACCCCTGTTTGTGTCCACCTCATGCAAAATAACTCTTCCTTGATTGTTTGCCCCTAAATTTATAACTCTTCTCCCATTCCCAAACAGATGGAAGCAATTGGAGTTGAAGGAGAAGGACATTTTATAACACTCTTTTCACCCATCACTCAGTAAACTTAGTTCATCATATTTTGCCATTCAGAAATAACATTATCCCATCAAACTGGAAGAAATAGCAATTTACATTTCATTGTTTGTCCTTTCATCTCTGGGATCTATGCTGGCACTTGTATTTAAGTATATTAATCTGGCTGCAAGCACCTTGAGACATCTTACTATGTTGAAAGCATTTTATAAATGCAAGTTGTTACTGTGTGTGTCTTAGTAAAACAGCTTGAATGGTGTCAACCCGCTTCTTAATGTCCAAACTGTAAAATAGACTTTCCCATGCTTATAATAAATAAGTGTGTACTGATGTAGGAGATGGTGCATTTCTGAAGTTGGGGGTGTTCTTTATTCTGCACCATAGATTAGGTGCCATCATGGATACCAGCATATATACACATTATGCATGTGCATGTATATACTTGTGTCCTTAAGTGCTACTCTTAAGTGCTCAGTAACTTCGACAGCCCTAACATTTTAGTTTGAACCATTTTTAAGTAGGTTTCTCTCACTAATCCTGGCTACCTTTTGAAAAAAGGTTTTGTCCATTTGTATATATTTATGCTGAAAAGTTTGGTACAAATTATTTTGAATGTTATCTCAAAAATATATACAGTAACAATACATAAAATTATTGCTGCTCTGAATTTTGAGTACCTTACCTTTAATCATCACAAACTTTGCTAGCAGCACTTTACTTCCATTTGTCGTATCTTCAATGTGGAACCTTGCTGTACATAATTGGCTGCCATGTTTGCCTACAGAACAGTGACTGCGCATCGAATGTAATTAATTAGCTGTGAAGAGATTTGGCAAATCCTGGGAAAGAAAATGTTCTGTATAACACAAGTTTGTTCTTTGGGTCATTTGTTCTCAAAAGTAATCAAACACAGCAGCATTTATATGTGATCAGTGTCTGTGATCATAAATGTCACTTCGGGCAATTCTCCATTTTTGGTTCTGGTTACAGTGGTTCCTGCCTCAATTACTGCAGGAAACTCCTGGTGGGGAGGTAGGACGATATATCTGATTGTGTGAATGGCACCAGATACATATGTGGGGGAGACCATGGATTAAAGCCATGAGCTTTCCTTCAGAATTCTGTGGAATGACTCTTTAGGAGACAGTCCAAAGATGTACAGGCAACTAGTTCCTACTATTATTGCTTTCAGAAATGTTCCATTGGATCAAATACAGGTGCTGCTGGTGGTATAGTTAGAAGACTGACAAGTTGCTGCTAACCTGAAAGATACTTTTGTTTCAGAATCAGGAGACGGGACAGTGAGGCAATCTACTGGTACAATGTGCCACAGTTCAACCAAGCCGTGGCTCCATGAATCTTTATTACATACTTTATGTTGTGACTGTTTAATTGTGGGAAACAGATCACCCATTTACCCATATCTGGATAATCTGGTGAAGATGAGTTTCAAAAACAAAACCATGGAGGAAGAATTTTATCATGCTGAACTGTCTGAAATTCATGATCCATGAAAATAAATCTCAATTGTGGGCGAAGCTTTATCAGTTCTTCAGAGGGACAAGATTCCAGGCATACCAATTGTATTCTGTCTATCATTGGTCAGATTTACTGTGTTCCAGGTCAAAGTGCAGCATTATCAATCAATACATTGTAGTTTTGGGTATCATACATCTTTGATATACTGTTTATCTGCTCACTCAAGTAGCCATTTCAACTGAATTTTCTGCACATTCCAATCTGAATTTAACAGGGATCAAATTGCAATTGATGTCCTGCGGTGTTAAATACAGGGTACCTGCCTCCTGGATGCACTGCAACTGGATGAAGAACAGACAGGAAGTGGAAGGGTCGAGAAGGAAGGTGGAGTTTGGTTCCAATAACATACTGATGAAAGCTAGCCCTACGGCTTCAGATGCCGTCACTGAGGGACGGCATGTAGATGAGAAAGAGGCGATGCCAAGAATAGATTTTTGGTGGACTTTAAAGAAGTGAAGGCTTAGGAAAGAGAAGTTGTTGCTAGACATGTTCTGGCTATGATTGGATTGTAAGGGTGGAACCACTAAGAGCGAACTCCATGAAACAGGACAACAGGAGAAGCATTGGAGGTAGATCAGGAGATTAACTGTCAAAATCTGCAAAGAGTTCAAGGAGGATTAGGGGAGGTAATGTACCACAACCAGAGAATGTCACTGAGACTTTGTTAGGGCAATTTCAGTGGTGCAGAAAGGATGGAAACCTGATCAGGGTGATTCAAGTAGACTGTTTGGGAGAGTTGGGCACCAATCTCTGATGCGTACCCTATTGGAAAGGAAAGGCTGCTTGAGGATGGAAGGTTAGTTAATGGGGGGAGAAGAGTCGGAGTGGATTTTATGCGGTTTGAGATTATGGCATTTTTGGAAGGTATGAGCAGTGCCTGAGGAGTAGGAGCCATTTACAATATCCACTTAATGGGGGCCAATAGAGTTATCAGAAATTTAGCAGGAATAGAAGGCGAATCCTGTGGGTGAGATGACCTTGGAGAGGAGGCAGTTGGATAATGAGACATGAATTTAGGGCAATGGCAGGGCGAGCCGGGGGCAGATCAGACTCAGTGGAGAGGGTGAAGGGGCATTGGGTGAAGCAGCAGAAGCAGCTGAATAGATGCTGTCTTATCAAAATTCATCACAAAATCTGCAAGCTCCTCTAACTTGGTAGAAGTGAGGGTGGAAGGGGCAGCAAGGAAGGTTTAAAGAGGCAGTTGGTGGTAGAGAAAAGGAGCCTGGAGTTATTGTTGCCCCCACCCCCAGGATGATCCGAAAGTAGGAAGGTCTCTACTCTGAAGACTTATATTCGGTTTCCCTCGTGTCTTGGCCAGCATTCAAGATGCATGATGTGCGCCAAAAGTATTGTTTGTATATGCAAAATCTGATTCTAACCTCTCAGAAGAGTGTTAATTCTTCCTATAGTGGGATTGGTGGGAGAGAAATGTTTTGTTGTGCTCTGGTTTACGAAGGGTACCTTTTTGTTGCTCGTGGAATTTAAATTTGTTCAAACTCATTTCAGAACCTCTTAAACTCAGAGGTTCCTGCAATTCCAAATTGTCAATGGCTATTATTTAATTAGCTTTTGTCTTTATGAAAAATGACTCGATTGCAGATTTTAGTGGTACTTCACTTTCCCTTTTTTCATATCGATAGGAAAGTTCTCAATACAGTCTCTTTTGCTTAGTTTTTCACCTGTCTTACAGGATTGTGCTAAAGTTTTATTGAGCACCTCCTGTTGCTTCCATTGAAAGAAAAGTATCACATGTTTGATATATGCAGAAAAATATCTTATGTAGGTTGGATAAAGAGCCTTCATTCCCCTTAATTGGTTTTCTTCACTTGTGACGAGCAGTAGTTAGCAAAATACTCCACTTTTGATGCCCTCCATCAGCGCTGAGCACACCAGGAAGCCAAGCTCACTTGCTTTAATGAAGTGGTTACTTAGGACCAAGATTCAAATGGTACTTATGTCCATTACAATGTAGCTGCTTGAATCACCAAGCATTGACTTTGCAGTTCAGGTTGAGCTTCAGTTTTGTTGCACTCCAAGCAAGTCTAAAAATGTAGGCTGAACTCATGGGGTATAATGATAGATTATTTAGTGTACTTTTCCTTATTCTTAAAAATTTTAATATTGATGCACAAAGCACTCTCCCATGTTACTCCTCACTTTCTTTCCAGCCAGGCATGACTTATTTCCATGCTTCAATATGAAGAATCTTCTATGCCAGTTCTGTTTTTGTGATGTTCCAGAGCTAGTTTCTTATTCAACTGCTTCTCCAGATGACGAACTGCAAGTCTTACTCTAATTGAGAATTATTTTCTGTTTTTTCCCAGTCTTCACACCAATCCTATAAATGCATTCATGAAGCAGGTTGGTTGTTTGCCTTCCTATTCCCTGTGGTGAAGCACATCTTTCAGATGGTTTACCGATGATGAGCACATTTTTCAGAATTAATAAGTACTAGGTCAGATTGAGCTGGTGGGCTGGATTTTAAAAGCTCGCCGTCAACCTCGGCAGGCTACAAAAATGCGGGCGGACCGCCAGTTGCTGAGCTGCCACGCTATTCAACGCGGCGGTTCATTTAAATGGCTGGGACGACTACTCCCCGATGTCGTGGAGTGGGCGGGTGGTCCGACCCCGGCATCGGCGTCAGGTGCCACTGCGCAGGCTCTGATGCCATTTTTAAAGGGTTTCAAGCCCCAACATTACATTTAAATGTTTAAAGGGATACGGGTTTTAAATAATTAAATTAAATGATCTAGCCCCTCACCCACTCCTTCAACAACCATCGTTCTAATTCCTTGTCCTCTCCCCGCACAAAATAACAAAATACTTACCCTAAGCACCTGACTTCCCCCCCCCCCCCCCCTTCCTCACTTTTCCCGGCAAAGTTCACAGACTTTTATATTTAACCCTTCCACTCCCTGCACCAATCATATTACTTTGACCCTCTCCCCCTCGCCGCACTTACCTGCTCCCACACCCCACCAATGTCCCGCATCGGATCTCCGGACAGATATCTGAAGGTGCGGGTGTGCCAGCCACCCGCACCAATATCGGAGCGGGTTGGACGTTGGAAGCAGGTAAGTGATTAATTCATTTATTTGCATTGTTTTAAATATTCTGCTTCCATCGCCATGAGGTCTTGCTGCCGCCAGCAATATGAGGCTGGGCCTTTTTGGTGTCGAGGCCCGTGAGGGGACTGTGCCAGAGGCATTTTCTGGTTTTCCCCACCCCCCCCCCCCTCCCCCACCATGACCCCCGAATTCAGTCCACTGCCCTTGTGTGTTACCTTGGGATCAACAACAACAATTGTATTAATATAGCACCTTAAACATAATGAAATGTCCCAAGGTGCTTCACAGGAGCATTACAAAACAAGATTTGACCCAAGCCGTATGTGATATTCAGGCAGATGGCCAAAAGCTTAGTTGAAGGTTTTAAGGAGCGTCATAAAGTAAGAAAGAGATGCAGAGAGTTTTAGGCAGGGAATTCCAGAACTTGGGGCATAGTCATTGGAAGACACGGCCATTAATTGCGGTGCAATTGTTTTTTTTTTTCAATCTTGGAATGAGAGCATTAGTGGTAAGGCCATCATTTATCGTCCATCCTTAATTGCTCTCGAAGGTGGTGGTGAACCATCTTCTTGAACCAGTGCAGTCTGTGGTGTATGTACAGCCACAGTGCTTTTTTTTTTCCCTTTTAGTGCTTAGATGCAACTGCGTTTTATTCCAGATTTACTAATTGAATTTAAATTCCCCTAGCTGCCATGGTGGAATTTGAACTCCTGCCTCCAGAGCTTTAGTCCAGCAACATTACCACTGCGCTAACATGCCCCAGGGATGCTCAAGGTCATAATCGCCTGAGCGTAGATATTGTAGATGGTTGTGGGACTGGAGGTGGATACAGAGAGATGAAGGGGGTGAGGTCATAGTGGGACTTGAAAACATTTGAGAGAATTTTAAAATGGAGGATTTGTTTGACTAGAAACCAGTGTAGGTCAGTGAGTACAGGGGTGATAGGTTAACGGGGCTTGGAGCGAGTAAGGACACAAGCAGCTGTGTTTTGGATGACCTCAAGTTTACGGTGGGTGGAATGTGGCAAGCTAGCCAGAATTACAATGAAATAGTTAAAGCTAGAGTTAACAAAAGCATGGATGAGAGCACCAGCAGCAGATGAGCTGAGGCAGGGACAGAGGTGGGCATTGTTCGGGGTGGAAATAGGCAGTCTTAGTGATGGTGTGAATATGTGGTCGGAAGGTCATCCCGGGGTCAAATATGACACCAAGGTTACGAACAGCCTGGTTCAGCCTCAGATAGTTGCCAGGGAGAGGAATGGAGTCGGTAGCTAGGGAACGGAAATTGTAGGGGGGAACTGAAGATGTGGCTTTGTTCTTCCCAGTGTTTAGCTGGAGGAAATTTCTATGCATCAGTACCTGATTTCAGACTAGCAGTTTGATAATTTAGTAACAGTGGAGGAGTCGAGAGAGGTGGTGGTGAGGTAGAGCTGGGTCAACATACATGTGAAAACTAATGCTATGTTATATAAAATATTTTCCGAACAGTATTGTTTTTGGAGACTATCAATGCCTCCTTGCTTTGTTTGCTACATTGGCTTATTGAATGAATAAAAGGAAATAAAATTTCCAAAGGCTCAGCAAGAAAAATCTGATACCATAATTTTATAAATGAAGATTGATAACTTTTTTGGAATTCTTGCTCATTGTGGAAATTGGCATTCTTAATTGTTTTAATTGTGTGCACAGTTACCAAAGTTCGTCATTCTCTTATCTATCCAGTATGAAAACGCCATTTTACCATGATTGGATTTCTTGTAATAATGGGCAAGCTGCACAGTAGTGCAGTGTAAATATAACTGATCACAAAGAGGTGTGGCCCACAGGATTCTTTCTGTCTCTGGGAAAGTACCTGACCTTCATTTGTCTGTTCCACATAATATGGTTTATTTGAGGAATGCATCACATGGAAATTGTAAGTGGAAACCCATTCCCTAATGCCCTATACCATGCCATCAGTTTGCTATGCTCTATATTGTCCACTGAGTGATCTCAAATAACCAACGCCTCCAACCTTTCCACTCAGTTAAAATCTCCACAGATTCTTATCTGGCTTTACTAAAAAAAAATCTTTCCTCTCTTCCCTACTTGGTTGTGACCGAAGCACTTACTATTTGCTTGTTCTTTGGTCTCTTCCTTATTGAATAAAATCTATAATTACCTACTCAGTCGGAACTTCCCAGAATATTTATAATGCATTCATATTTGCATCTGGGTATGTCATCAGTACTGTATCAAGTGTGTGAAAAAGGTCAGGAGATCCAATTGGAGTAGTCTTGAGCAGTAGCGAAAGAGACACTCGTGTACACACGGCAGTATGTTTCCTGCCTTGTATATTAGAGTTCCCAAAAGGAACAAAATGTAGCTATTGTTGAAAATGAGCAGTTGGTCCTCATGTTGAGAGCGCTTCTGGACAACATTTATCCCATTTTCTGCCATGTTTGCCGTTATAACAGCGGAGACTACACTTCAAAATAATTTTTTGGCTGTAAAGTGTTTTGGGATGGTCTCGGCATGAAAGGCCCGATTCTTATGTGTGTGTTTATCTTTTTCTTTGTTTCACATTTTATTCATTGTTACCCTAAATGTTGGTGCACTTAACTTAAGCTCTTCTCCAAGCTGGAAGTATGTCATTGCCTTCTCTTGCTATACATAAACTGTTCTAATAGGGAACTCTTTCATTTGATTTCTTCCATTAGTATTAATCATGTTAATACTGCTTCTACAAGTGAGAACTATCTGAATGTTAGGTATGCTGCTTTATCCATGCCTTTTTTGTGGTTACAGTTTGTCTTTTTTTCCCCATACGTCTATTTTTATTCTCATGTAAATCGCTCTTTGAATATGTTTTATTTTCCAGAATTTTATTTAAAAACAAACGTTTTTAAATAAAATTCTGTTGAACCATTCCATTTCTCAACCTCTGAAGTTGCATCACATTTTTCACAACTTATATTTGACCAGTGTTGAGCTAGCATCTTCCTTTTGAAGTAAAGCAAAGTTCCTACAGTGTGCAATTGGATTAAGTATGGAAACACATTATCCCGAGGTTCTAATATTTGATCTATTTGTAAATAAAATGATTTCTTAAGGCACATTCCGATATGTGTGACTCAACAGGGCGGCACAGTGGCGCAGTGGTTAGCACCGCAGCCTCACAGCTCCAGGGACCCAAGTTCGATTCTGGTACTGCCTGTGTGGAGTTTGCAAGTTCTCCCTGTGACCGCGTGGGTTTTCGCCGGGTGCTCCGGTTTCCTCCCACAGCCAAAGACTTGCAGGTTGATAGGTAAATTGGCCATTGTAAATTGCCCCTAGTGTAGGTAGGTGGTAGGGATTATGGGATTACTGCAGGGTTAGTATAAATGGGTGGTTGTTGGTCGGCACAGACTCGGTGGGCCGAAGGGCCTGTTTCAGTGCTGTATCTCTAAATAAATAAATAAATTGTAAAAAAAAACATAAGCTTCATGATATTTTAACTGATGCTGCTTTGTGTACATTTAATGAAAGGAAGGAATTGAAAAACATTTTTGATGTCATATGTAATTTGATGAATATATCTTATCTAAACCTTTTGCTGGTACCTGATGGTGGCATTTTACCTTTTCACGCAAGTACTTTTAACTTGGCAACCAGTTAAATAAATTCTACTTTTTATGTTGAATGTGCTACCAATTTAAAGAATGAATTTATTTTGCTTGCTTGTAGACATTACAAATGAAAGAAGAGGAGAATAAACGTTTAAATCAAAGATTGGTATGTATTCTGTTTGGGCCACAAAACAAATGAACATTTTTATTCGGTCCAACTCATTGCTCTGACAGTAATCGAGAATAAACCCTACAACAAACTATTTTAATTCTACTGCTCTACTAGAAAACTGGGAAGAAGTGGAGAAAGTGGTGTGAAAAGTAAAGTCATTACCTGCCAATTTGCAAGTTCTTCCCAACTTTTAAGTTGTTTTTTTTTTCTCATAAAATGCTGGGTTCTGTTGAAAATTCCACCGGAGCAATTCTAAAATAGAAAATGCAAATTATTTTCTGTTTGCATTGATATTCTGCTGTGCTTTCTTAAACACTAAGTTTTAATTTCTAATCAAGTGCTTCTTGCAGAGAATTTTTATACTGAGTGTTTTCAATTGAGATTTTGTTGTGCAAGTGCCTCATGTACCTGCAAGTATTGAGGGAGAGAGGGGAGTTTGCATTTTTAAAAACATTTTGGTTTATTGTCATTTTATCCTGTTTTCAGAATCTTTTTGCTCCTAACCCAGGCATGTAATTACCTAAAACTGTTTTGGTCTCTTCTAAAGTATCCAGAAAGGGAGTATGTAAGTTACAAATAACTGAGGAACTTTCAGCTTGGAAGATATGTGCACTATTTATTGAAGTTAGTAAATACAGTCCATATGAAGCTAGTGCATATTTATACAATGAAAATAAAAAGAAAGAGTTAATAAATAACCCAAAGGCCGCAGTGTTCTAAATATCGGTATAACATCATGAATTTTGCTAGCCAATCTGTGCTTACTTTTTCTAAGCTAAAAGAAAAGGTGTGATTTCTGATTAACTGTAGTTATAATATCTAGCCCTTGACTGAAAAACTAACCCATAGAATTATTCTGAACCGTCTGTGAGGAATGTTGCTATGAAAATAGTTGGAAATAGTTAATGATACTAGACACTTCTCCAATAACAAAGAAAAGGTCTGCATTTCTTATTATGGACTCTCTTCATATGCCACATCTGTCAAAACAGAAGCATAGTATGCACAGTGATCTTCAGGAGCTAATTTATTTGAACAAAAACTTATTTTCTTTGTGCTTTTTCATATTTTTGATGAGTAGCATTGATTACTGAATGAGGGAAAAACTTCAAAAAAGAGCTTTGAAGAATTTTCTGAGAAATCTGCATTTGATCTAAATTTTTTTTTTGGATATAACTTGAGAGTGTTGCATGTTTGTAGTGTCTGGCATGTTTTACTAAATGTTTATATATCCCTTGTATTATGTGTTTCCTTTGAATTGTTTATGATATGCATTTAGAATTTTGGGTTTTATTATTTCCAATATCAGTAGTCGATTTTTGGTCAGATGGGAGCCTTGCCATTGTTTTTGTTTAAATCTCAGTGTGTTCCTCTCCCTGAACGAAAAATCACGAACTATATTGTTCAAAAATGCATGATAGTGAATCTTTGTGACTATTTTATCCAAAGTGTTACAATGTTAATATTAACCAAAACTGTTTCATTGAACCATTTTACTAATTATGCCACTTCTTAGTTCACTGATGAAAATGTTCAAACATACAGAAAACTGAAAATACCTGAAAGTGCATAGTGTTATTTGAGAAGACTTTTGTCTGTCACTAGTGCGATTGGTTTTTTCCAGAGTTTTTTTTAAGATGGATTTTGACCGAAATTGGAATCCTTACAAATTGGAGTATTCGTTAAAATGATGCAAAAGCTGCACATGTAAAGCTTGTGATAGAGTGGTGGCAAAGATTGATTGTAAATCATAGCCTTAAGTTTGCATGTCACTAAAAATTGTGTGAAAATGTCTCATATCAGATTTGAAATAATTCTCTGGACAGGATTCCTCAGGCCTTTTTTTAGGAGTTGTATTTAATTTACCAGTATAGGTAGCATGTTTATACATGTGAACTCTAGTTTTCTGCATCCTAATTGAATTATATAATTTTCTCCTGCTACAAATGAAGATGGCAAAAAATGGATACATTTTGAACTCGAGTCCCCAGTTCTGCCCTAAGGTCCATAATTGGAAATATTATACTGTCTTAAAATAAATCCAATTGTTGGTTCGTCTACTTCATAGATGATTTTTGTAAACACTTTCAATTTGTAGTGTTGAGAGTAATGTTCACATTTCAAGCTTCTGTACTACAGAATGCAAAACCATAGTAAATATGATAACATCTGAATTGAACACAACAATCCAGCATTGATTGCTACGTGCAGTAGTTCAATTTTAAATTCATGAGAAGACTCCAAGTACTGACTATTACTCCCCACCCCGCCCCATTTCAATTTTATGTCTTTTGCTACCAATGTTTTATAACTGAGACGGAACAGGAAATCTGCCAATGCTCTTGTTGAGCTGACTAATAGGAAGCGTACACAAATAATCTTTTCCTCCCTTGGATCTGGGCTTCAAGACTCACATGTCTTCCCTGATTAGTTCTGATGTACAAATACATTATATGATCAAATATTGCACTTCCTTTTTCATGGATATCTCTGTCATACTTGATTTTCATGCGTTGTACTTCCAAGCTACTGGTTCTGAGGCTGCCTTTAACCAATAGGTAGCATCTGTCTAAATATATTTATTCATGAAGCTTAGTGCAGCAAGTATATAATACATTAACAGTAGACCGTTTCTGACTAAAAAAAATATTTTACTGTAAAATTGCAAATTTAAACACTTACTAGGTTTTTCTTTTTTACTGAAACTTAGAATTCTGTCAGTTTTTAAAAAACTGAAAAAGGATTTTTGAGTGAAACCTGCAAATAGCTGAAAATGTTGGCAATGTTTTGAAAAGAAGTTCAAACAAAAGCTGAATTTTATGGGTGGTTTGAAAGGAAGCTGAAATTGTATACAAGGACAGGAAAGCAAGCAATTTCAAGGAAACTAGCAAGGGGTTTGAACTCCTCAGATCAACTTTGAATGACAAGGAGACTCTATATCTGGACATGTGATCTACTCAGGAAGGTTTTGCTTTCACTTTGGACCCTTAAAAAAAAAAAACCCAGTGAGTTGGAAAAAGAGCAGGCATTTGAAATTTGCCTTTACCCTGCCTGGAGATCAGAGAGGAAGACCCAGCAAAAGTGTTACCTCTCTCTGGAAAGCAAGCCTGCATCTCTTGAGAAGAAACCCTTGTATGTCAGAGGTAGCAGATTCTTATGGTCTCCTGTCTCTGAAGAATCCCTGCATCAAATGTGGTTGCTGTTGCCTCCTGTGTTTTAAGAAATCCTGAGATCTGAAAAAAGTTTCTACTACTATGCTGCTGCTGTTAAGACCGAAGCAGTGCTGTTGCTACAGCCCTGCTGAAAGACCTATGTGAAGCCTGCTTAAGTTGAATTGCCTTGACTGCCTACCTATCAAAGACTGTTCAACAACCTTATCTGGAAAGACTTGGAGTAGCATCTGACTGTTCGAATTTGGGGCACCTCACCAAACCGAAGTATTTCCTTCCAGAATGTGACCAATTGATATATTTTCTTATTCATTCGATTCCTAAAAAACGGCTGTAAACCAAAAAATACTTTTTCCCCAGTTTTTTTGAATGCATGTGTGTGTGTATGAGGGCGAGGGAAATCAGGAGCGTTCCGTATATAGATTCATCTCATAATTGGTTAAGGCTTAGTTTATTAATAAATAGTTGTTTTTGCTGTTGATTAAAGAAACCTGGTTGGTGTGCTGTATTCTGGGGGTAAAATAGAGTATGGAATTGGTTGGTTTTCGGTAGGTGAAAAAAATTATTGATATGCTGTGACCTGTGGAGGAGTGGCTCTGAATTAACAGTGCACTCCTCCCGCCTCGGTCATAACATATTAATTGGGGGCTTTTGTCGGGATCAAATCCAACGCCGATAATGTTAATTGTAAGGGGAATAGTAATAATTGAAAGAGGAAAATGAAAGAACCAGGTTTCTTGTGCAGTAGGGTAAATTCTACACCACTGGAATGGCTTTAGCAGTTGCTGCAACTTCTCTGGGAAAGGAGAATGAGTCCCTCAGTGACTTGGAAACTTTAAGATTTGGCAGCACAATTGGGGTTAGAATTGAAATCAGGTACTAAAAAGCAGAGATAATTGAAGTAATTGCCCAACATTTGAAATTGGAAGAAGAAGGTGGTAGTAAGTCAGAGGGTGATGCAGTGGGATTTGCTAAAATTCAGTTACAAATGAAAAAAACTTGAGCCGGAATGAGAAATGAAAAAACATGAACAGGAAAAAGAAATAGCAATAAGAAAACTTGAACTTGAGAGAAAGTGAAAAAGAAGAGAGGGAATTCAAATTAAGAGATGTGTAACTAAGACGAAAGGGTGGTCTTGACCCCAGGGAAAATTCTGGTCAGAACGAATCTGAATCCAGCCCGGGACCCAGCAAAAAGCTATTTAAATTTATACAAGCTCTCGCTAAGTTTCAGGAAAGGGATGTAGAGGCATTTTTCATTTATTTTGAAAAGATAACCAAATAGGTGAAATGGCCAAAGGAAAGCTGTACACTGCTTATGCAAAGCAGGTTGATGGGTAGAGCTCATGAAGCTTACGCCATGCTTTCTGAGGAGGCTTCTGCAGATTGAGATGGCAAAAAAGACTATTCTCGCTGCATATGAGTTAGTCCCTGAAGCTTACTGACATAAGTTTTGGAACCTCTGGAGATTGGGAGGACTTGCATAGAATTTGAGAGGGTAAAGCAAATTAATTTTGATGGTTGGATATGGGCACTTAACATGGAAACCACTTACGAGAATCTTAGAGCACTAATTCTTCTGGACGAATTTAAAAATAAACTCCCTCCAGTAGTGAGAACTCCAGTAGAGGTTTCGAGGGCCAGCCAGGCAGCGGAAGTTGCTGATGATTTTGAGCTTGTGTACAAGTCCAAACCCTTAGTCCATCACCCCCACAAACCCAAGAAGGATAGAAGGTGGGAGAGTGAAAAGAAGGCAAGTAGCCAGGGACAAGAAGGGACAGCTGGGAACACTACAGAATCCCCTCCTCGGGCCAGAAAAGAAGGTGCTGAGGGTGGAAGTGAGGTCCAAAAGCCTAAGTGTTACCATTGTCACAAAATGGGAATGCTGGAAGTTGAGGTAAACCCATGGGACTTGTTGGGGTACACAAAGTCAACGCAGAGGAAGGGGCCTTGACCGAGAGTACAGCAGATCATGTAGCTTTGACAGCAACTGAAAAACCAATGTGAGTATAGGCGTTGAGAATAAGATACCTGAAAGTTATAAGGAATTCTTGTCAAAAGGAAAAGTAACTCGTTGTCCCTCAAATGAAGTAGGCAAATCTATCGTTATACTTAGGGATACAGGAGCAACCCAAACTATTTTGCTGCGGAAAGGTATAGCATTTCCACTAGAGAGCACACTGAATGCTAAGGTTTTAGTGAATTGTATTGGTGGGGAGTATATACCCGTACTTTGACATACGAACAAGGAGCAGATGTAGGCCATTTGGCCCCTCGAGCCTGCTCTGCCATTCAATATGGCTGATCTGTTTGTGTTTTGAATTCCACACTCCCATCTACCCCGATAACCCTTGATTACTTTGCCTAACAAGAATCTATCTACTTCCGCCTTAAAAATATTCAATGACCCCACCACCATCACCTTCTCAGTCAGAGAGTTCCAAAGTTGCACAACCCTCAGAGAAAAGATTTCTCCTCGTCTCTGTTCTAAAAGGGCAACCCCTAATTTTAAAACAGTGCCCCCTAGTTCTGGACTCACCCACAAGAGGAAACATCCTCTCCACATCCACCTTGTCTAGACCGTTCAGGATCTTACAAAATTAAATCAAGTCACAGTGAAACAGCACAGAAACGGGCCCTTCGGCCCATCTTGTCTGCGCCGGCCATCAAGCACCTATCCTAATCCCATTTTCCAGTACTTGGCCCGTATCCTTGTATGTTATGACATTTCAAGTGCTCATCTAAATACTACTTAAATGTTGTGATGGTTCCTGCCTCTATCACCTCTTCAGGCAGTGTTATCCAGATTCCAACAATCACCCTCTGGGTGAAATTTTTTTCCTCAAATCCCGTCTAAACCTTTGGCCCCTTACCTTAACTCTATGCCCCATGGTTATTGGCACCTTCACTAAGGGAAAACATTACTTCCTATCTACCCTATCTATCCCCCTCATAATTTTGTCTACCTCAATCAGGTCCCCCTTCAGCCTTCTCTGCTCTAAGGAAAACAACTATCCAGTCTTCCTTCATAGCTGAAATGCTTCAGCCCAGGCAACATCCTGGTGAATCTCCTCTGCACCCTCTCCAGTGCAATCACATCCTTCCTATAGTGTGGCGACCAGAACAGTACACAGTACTCCAGCTGTGGCCTAACTAGCGTTTTATGCAGCTCCATCATAACCTCCCTGCTCTTATATTCTGCGCCTCGGCTAATAAAGGCAAGTATCCCATATTCCTTCCTAACCACCTTATCTACCTGTGCTGCTGCTTTCAGTGATCTATGGACAAGTACACCATGGTCCCTCTGACCCTCTGTACTTCCCAGGGTCCTACCATCCATTGTATATTCTCTTGCCTTGTTAGTCCTCCCAAAATGCATCACCGCACACTTCTAGGATTAAATTCCATTTGCCACTGCTCTGCCCTTCTTACCAGCCCATCTATATCATCCTGTGATCTAAGGCTTTCTTCCTCACTATTTATGACACCACAATTACCGTGTCATCTACGAACTTACTGATCATACCTCCTATATTCACGTCTAAATCATTAATGTACACTACATACAGCAAGGGTCCCAGCATCGATCCCTGCAGTACACCGCTGGTCACAGGCTTCCAATCGTAGAAACAACCCTCGACTATCACCCTCTGCCTCCTGCCACTACGCCAATTTTGGATCCAATTTGCCAAATTGCCCTGGATCTCATGGGCTCTTACCTTCTTGACCAATCTCCCATGTGGGACCTTATCAAAAGCCTTACTGAAGTCCATGTAGACTACATCAACTGCTTTACCCTCATCTACACACCTAGTCATCTCCTCAAAATTCAATCAAATTTGTTAGACATGATCACCCCCTGACGAAGCCATGTTGACTGTCCTTGATTAATCCTGTCCCTCAGAATCTTTTCCAATATTTTCCCTACCACTGATGTTAGACTCACTGGCCTGTAATTGGCTGGTTTATCCCTACTGCCCTTCTTAAATAATGGTACCACATTCGCTGTCCTCCAGTCCTCTGGCACTTCTCCTGTGGCCAGAGAGGATTTGAAAATTTGTGTCAGAGCCCCTGCAATCTCATCTTGCCCTGGGGATTTATCCACTTTTAAGCCCGTTAAAACCGTTAATACCTCCTCTCTTTCAATGATAATTTGTTGGAGTATATCACAACCCTGCTCCCTGATCTCTACATCGACATCGTTCTTCTCCATAGTGAACACCGATGAAAAGTAATCAGTTAAAACCTCACCTACGCCCTCCGGCTCCACATACAGATTGCCACTTTGGTCCTTAATGGACCCTACTCTTTCCCTGGTTATCCTCTTGCCTTTAATATACTTACAAAATGCCTTGGGATTTTCCTTTGTCTTGTCTGTGAGTCTTTTTTTCATGCCCACGCTCCTAATTACTTTTTTTTTAGTACCCCTTACACTTTCTATTATACTCTAGCTCCTCCGCTGCTTTAGCCCTCTGAATCTGCCATAAGCCTCCTTTCTTTTCCTTATCCAATCCTCTATAATCCCTTGACATCCAGGGATCCCTGGACTTATTGGTCCTACCCTTCACCTTTACGGGAACATTTTGGCCCTGAACACTCACTCATTCCTCTTTGACTCCCACTGGTCTGATGTAGACTTTCCTACAAGTAGCTGCTCCCAGTCCACTTTGGCCAGATCCTGTTTTATCATATTGAAATCGGCCTTCCCCCAATTCAGTACCTTTATTTCCAGTTCATCTTTGTCCTTTTCCATAACGACCTTAAATCTTAAGCGTTATGGTTGCTATCTCTGAAATGCTCCCCCACTGACACTTCTACCACTTGTCCAGCCTCATTCCCTCGAATTAGGTCCAGTACTGCCCCTTCTTCCCGCACTGTTCTAAACTCCAGTGAAAACAAGGCCGGTCTGTCCAACCTTTCCTCATGAGACAACCCGCTCATTCCAGGTATCAATCCAGAAAACCTCCTCTAAACTGCTTCCAACGCATTTGCATCCTTCCATAAATAGGGAGACCAAAACTGCACACAGTATTTGAGATGTGGTCTCACCAACGACCTGTATAAGTGAAGCATAACATCCTTACTTTTATTTTCAGTTCCTCTCATAATAGAGGAGAGTATTCCATTAGCCTTCTTTATTACCTGCTGTACCTGCAGACTAACTTTTTGTGACTCGTGCACTAGAACACTTACATCCCTCTGCACTTTGGAATTCTGCAGTTGTTCTCAGTTTAAGTAATACTCTGCTTTTTTATTCTTCCTGCCAAAGTGAACAACTTCACATTTTTCCACATTATACTCCATCTGCCAGATTTTTGTCTACTCACTCAACCTATATTAGTCTGCAACCTCCTTATACCCTCTGCACAACATACCTTCCTACCTGTCTTTGAGTCATCTGCAAATTTAGCTAACATGCCATCGCTGCCCTCATCTAAGTTATTGATATAAATTGTAAAAAGTTGAGGCCCCAGCACAGACCCCTGCGGGACTCCACTCGTCACATCCTGCCAATTAGAAAAAGAGCCATTTATGCTTATTCTCTCTTTAGCTGGCTAGCAGAAATCTTCTATCCTTGCTAATATGTTACTCCCTACACCATGAACTCCTACTTTGCGTAATAACCTTTTATGTGGCACCTTGTCAAATACCTTCTGGAAATCCAAGTACAGTACGTCAACAGGCTCCCCTTCATCCACAGCACATGTTACTCCTTCAAACAACTGCAACAAATTGGTTAAACATGATTTCCCTTTCACAAAACCATGCTGACTATTACCTTGAGTCCTACTAAGTGCCCAACCTAAGTACAACCTCCTTTGTATCAAGTGCACCTAGAGTGTGACCTAATGTCTGGAACAGTAACTGTAGGAGTTGTTCATAGTTTGCCGGTAGATGGAATTGACGTACTCCTGGCAAATGATTTTGCCAGAGCAAAAGTATTAGCTTCTCCCGTGGTCAACAAGAAACCAAGTGAAGTTAAGGAGACAGAACAGTTACAGGAAAAGGTTCCAGAAATTTTTCGTTTGTGTGTCATAACCTGAGCAATGGCAAAACGAGTTCCATTGTCTGAGGTAAAATAGACACCACAGACAGGTAGTTGAATATCTGAAACTTTCTTTGGTGATTTAGATAATCCAAATGAGATGTTTAATAAAGCTTCTCTGATCACAGCTTAGCAAGCTGATCCAGAGTTAATTAAAATGACGCAATCAACTCTTAACAGAAGCTGAGGCAAAAAGGAATTCGAGATGGCTATTATATTAAAGACGGGGTTCTGCTGAGGAAGTGGAGACCGCCTCACTGACCTGCAGACGAAGAGTGGACGGTTGTTAAACAGATAGTGGTACCATCTAAGTCACCAGGAATTATTAAGGTTTGGGCATGAAATTCCTATAGCAGGACATATGGGGTTTCTGGAAGACCAAATCACATAAAAGTCAACATTATTACTGGCCAGGTCTTTCCAAGGACGTGGTACAGTTTTGTAAAACATGCCACATGTAACAGATTGTGGGAAAACCACAACCTGCCTTAAAACTGGCACCTCTAATTCCCATGCCAGTTACTGGGAACCATTTAGTAGGATATTGGTGGACTGTGTAGGACCCTTGCTGAAAACAAAATCGGGACACCAATATTTACTCACTATCATGGATCTGGCTACTCGATTTCCAGAGACCATTCCCTTGAGGTCAATTACTGCTAACATAGTAGTAGAGAAGTAAGCCCGATTCTTTACTAGATATGGATTACCAATTGAAGTTCAATCAGACCAAGGTTCCAATTTTATGTCTGATGATTCAAGAAGTCATGGGTAATTTGGGTATCAAACAGTTAAAAATCTTTGGGATATCACCCACAGACAGAGGGAGCTTTAGAAATCAAACCCTCAAAACAATCATTAGGGCATAATGTCATGAATATCCCCATGATTGGGATAAAGGGCTATACTTTCTTTTATTTGCCACTGGAGATTCACCCAATGAGTCTACAGGTTTTAGTCCTTTCAAATTGGTTTATGGACATGAGATAAGAGGTCCTCTAAAACTAATCAAAGACAGGCTTTTAGAGCAGAGGGATGAATCTTCTGTACTAGACTATGTATCCCTGTTCTGGGAAAGACTCTCAAAGGCTTGCAATGTTACTCAGGAACACCTTAAAGCATTCCAAACCACTATGAAAAAATGAGAAGACAAGAATGCACTGACCCAAACTTTTTAACCAGGGGATGAAATATTAGTATTAAAATTCCAGGGTGAACCATTAAAAGCACGGTTCAGTGGCCCGTAAAAAGTGGTCAAAAGAATTGGTAAGATATTTGATTGACACCCCAGATCGCCGGAAAAAGAGTCGGCTGTGTCATATTGATACGTTAAAGCAATATTATTGCAGGGAGGAGGATAAGCAAATACAGGAATGTCAGGTAATCGGGCCAGTTAAGAATGAAAGGGATAGTGAGGATGAGGCAGAAGTAGGACTAGACAATCTCAAATTGAACCTCCTACTATCCAGTTAGCTAATACAGATTTGGCTAGGAAAATTGGACAACATGCTTTCGTACTTAGGTCTTCTCGTTGTTCTGCATCTAACAAGGGCTACTCACAGAATTTGATAGAGTCTGTAGGGATAAGCCAGGATGTACAACCTTCTCCACACATGATGTGGATGTAGGGGAATCCGTTCCTATAAAACAGCATCCTTTCCGCTTAAGTCCAGACAACAGGCCCAAGTAAAAGCAGAAATCCAATACATGCTGGAAAGCAATTTAATTGAACCTAGTCAAAGCAGCTGGAGTTCACCAATAGCATTACTGCCTAAACCTGTTGGGTCAAACCGACTGCATAGACTACAGCAAAGTCAATGCAGTAACAAAGGCTGTCTCCTATCCAATTCCTAGCTTGGAAGATTATATTGAGAGTGGGCATAGCCGTGTTTCTTGCAAAGATAGATTTGTTAAAGAGACACTGGCAAGTTCCTTTAACACCCTGAGGTAAAAAAAATCAGCTTTTGTCAGACCAGATGGTCTTTACCAGTGCCGAGTGATGCCATTCGGGCCAAATATTGCCCCGGCAACCTTTCAGAGGTGAATGAATCAAGTGATAGCCAGTGTTCCCGACTCCGCCGTGTATCTTGATGTGCTAATATATAGTAATACTTGGAAGGAACACTTAAAATAGCTAGAAACTCTGTTTTAAAAAAATTACAAACAGCAGATTTAATGTTAAATCTGGCAAAAAGTGAATTCACAAAAGCAAGAATGACCTACCTCGGGCAAATAGTGGGGCAAGGACAAATGTTGCCAAGAACAGCAAAAGTACAAGCCTTGGTGGAGTTTTCTATCCCTAAGACTAAGTGTGAAATCATGCAGCTTTTTGGGAACGTGTGGTTTCTACAGAACGTTTGTATCAAATTTCAGTACTGTAGCTGCTCCACTAACAGATTTGCTACAGAGAAAGGTAGTGTGGTCAGGGGAATGCCAGGCATCTTTTGAAAAAGTAGAGGCAATTTTGACGCGTGAACCAATTTATGGTGGTAGGTGAAGCTAGCTGTTTCACACTGCTACTGTGCAGTAGCAACACATGTGGTGTTCGCCACTAACAGGATGCTGCCGTCAAGCCAAAAAGATATTCTGCCTATCACACAAATGTGTAATGTGCTGTATGATTTTCAGTGCCAGTGTGATGCTCGGTATCTGGCCATACGTCCCAAAGACTGGTGGATCGTATTAAACAACAAGTCCCTTCCTCTGCTCGCAACGGGCAAGGTACAGGCTGTACCCAACCAGCCCATGCTTGCAAAACTCAAAACCATGTTCAACATTAGATGTGATTCTGCGATTGGATAACATTTGCTAAATAATCCTCAGTGCGCTAAGAATTACACTAACCAATTTAAGATTGTCAGTAGGGCTCGCAGTGTGGCGCATTTGTGCGCACTGGAAGCTACATAAATTAATACACAGGGCCCTGTTCTTTGCAGACAAACATGTACACACATTGTGCCTGTTTCAGCTAAACAAAATAAGTGACAGCCATTCGCTGGTTCATTCCTCAGGGCAATGCCCTGACCAATCAGTTAAGCTGCCTGGTTTAAATTTCAGACAAAGCTTGGCAGTTAACTTTCGGTCACCATAAACTGGTGCATTCTCCCTGGCAATGTTTGTGCCAATCAGAGTTCACTTTCCAACCAATCAGCACTCTCTTCTCATACAGAATGAACCAGTGTTGGCTGCTTCAAATTTTACTAAGCCCTTTAAAGTAGCGGTTGGTGCAGTCCCAGTACAAGATGACGAATTGGGCATTTTAAAAAAAGTAGGATACTTTTCAAAAAACTGAATCAGCACCAAAAAAAAGTATTCCAATGTGGAAAAAGAAACATTAGGCCTCTATTGTTGGCTCTTAAACACTTTGAAGTATATATCTGTCATGACTGCAGCGAAACACTGATATATACTGACCATAATCCATTAACCTTTGCAGAAAATTTTAAAACCCAAAATGCCAGAATATTCCGATGGAATTTACTGTTACAGTCTTAACACTTAAAAATTGTATACATTTCGGGAAAAAAAACAATGTGATCGTAGATGCTTTGTCACAAATTTAACTTTGTTGGGTTACATGAGTAAAGATATGGTATAAAGCAAAATTGTGTTAACCACAAGTAGAGTGAATGGGGGCATGAATGCAAAAATACATTTAAAATGTTTTCAACTTCTGTTGTTACATTGTAATGAAACACATTCAAAAATGGTGTTTCATTTTGCCAAGGGCGGAGGTGTTACAAGGTTTTTATTTTTTTTACTAAAAACTTAGAATTCTGTGTGTTTTAAAAAAAAACTGAACAAGGATTTTTCAGTGAACATTGATACCTGCAAATAGCTGAACATTTTTGCAATGTTTTGAAAAGAAGTTAAAAACAAAAGCTGAACTTTATGGGTGGTTTGAAAGGAAGCTAAAATTGTATACAAGGACAGGAAAGCAAGCAATTTCAAGGAAACCAGCAGGGGTTTGAACTCCTCAGAATGACTTTGAATGGCAAGGGAGACTCTATGTCTGGACATGTGATCTGCTCACGAAGGTTTTGCTTTCACATTGGACCCTTGAAAAAAACAGCGGGTTGGGCAGAACAGGCATTTGAAATTTGCCTTTGACCTGCCTGGAGATCAGAGATGGAGACCCGGAAAAAATGTTTCCTCTCTCTGGAAAGCAAGCCTGCATCTCTTGAGAAGAAACCCTTGTATGTCAGAGGTAGCCGATTCCTATAATCTCCTGTCTTTGAAGAATCCCTGCACCAAGTGTGGTTCCTGTTACCTCCTGTGTTTTAAGAAATCCTGAGGTCTGAAGAAAGCTTCTACTACTATACTGCTGCTGTAAGAGTGAAGCAGACCTGTTGTTACACCCCTGCTGAATGACCTCCTGAGGCCTGCTACAGTCGAAGTGCCTTGAACACCTACTCAAA
Source organism: Heterodontus francisci (assembly GCF_036365525.1). Lineage (NCBI taxonomy): Eukaryota > Metazoa > Chordata > Chondrichthyes > Heterodontiformes > Heterodontidae > Heterodontus > Heterodontus francisci. Next base: position 100,256,937 of record NC_090375.1, on the reverse strand, counting down.
TTTTTGTCAACCTTGCCTGGAGAGACTTCAAGTGGCTTCTGACTATTCGACTCTGTGACACCTCGCCAAACCAAAGAATTGCGTACCAGAGCATGACAAACTAATTTATTTTATTATTTCTTCTAAGAAACAGCTGGAAACCAAAAAATGCAAGTGTGCGCATGAGGGCGAGGGAAATAAGGAGCTTTTTGTATATAGATTTATCTCATTATTGGTTGCTTTTGTTGATTAAAGAATCCTGGTTGGTGTGCTTTATTCCGGGGGACAAATAGAGTATGGAATTGGCTGGTTTTCAGTAGGTGGGAAGGTTTATTGATATGTTGTGACCCGTGGAGAAGTGGGACTGAATTAACAATGCCCTCCTCCCGCCTCAGTCATAACAATACGCACTGTTTATCCTGAATGTTACTCGCTCAAATCTAAGTGATGCTACGTGTTACTGGTCAAGATAGTTAATTATATACCTTGAGAAATCGATGTTGAGAGGGACTCTGAAAGAGAGTGACACCCTCTCCTCCAGTGTCCAGGAGAGGGAAATTCTGGAAGATCAATTTTCTTCCCACTTTTTCTTTTGTTTCTAGTTGCACCACTGTTTTCCACCAGATTTCCTCATCCTGTTTCGCTAACATGCCAGAAATTCCAATGAGTGAAACAGAGACCCCATATGCATATCTGGTGAAAGAAAAATAACTGCAGAGATTAGAGAAACCTGAGCTACATCACAATAGTAATAAGTAATATTAGGAAAGGGATGAAGGGATTTGAGTTTAAAATTAAGCATGGAAAACAGATATGTATGTTTTAATGTGAGGAATTTTAGATTTGCTCATATATTTACAATAAAAAAGGCAGCATTCAGGCTTTAGCTGACAAGTGGCAAGTAACATTTGTGCCCCCAAGTGCCAGGCAATAGCCATCTGCAGCAAGAGAGAGTCTAACCCTTGATGCTCAATGCTGAATTCCCCCACAATCAACATCCTGCATGTCGCCATTGTTCAGAGACTTAACTGGACCAGTCTGTGGCTACAAGAGCAGATCAGAGGTATTCAACAGTGATTAACTCACCACCCTGACTGTCCAGAATGTTTCCACCATCTGCAAGGCACAAGTCAGGAGTGTATTGGAATGCTTTCCACTTGCCTGGGTGAATGCAGCTCCAACAACACTGAAGTCAACACCATCCAGGACAAAGCAGCCCACTTGATTGACACCCATCCACAACCTTAAATATTCGCGCCCTCCACCACTGGGGCACCATGGCAGAAGTGTGTGCCATCTACAAGACGCATTGCAGCTACTCACCAAGGCTTCCTCGACAGCACTTTGCAAACCTGCGATCTCTACTGCCTAGCAGGACAAGGGCAGCAGGCACATGGGGACACCACCAGCTGCAGGTTCCCTCCAAATTATACACCATCCTGACTTGGAAATATATCAATATTCCTGCATCATCACTAGGTCAAAATCCTGAAACTTTCTACCTAGCAACACCAGGTGTACCTACGCCACGTGAACAGCAGTTCAAGAAGGTGGCTCACCACCAACCTCTCGAGGGCAATTAGAGATGGGCAATAAATGCAGGTGTTGTCAGCAATGTCGCATCCCGCAAACAAATAAGAAAAATGTACATTGCAACATGTAGTAAAGCTGGTTATACTTTCTAGAAAACAAATTGATCTTTGCGTTTGTTATTTTACTATAGGCTTGGCTCATTAGTAACACTCTTGCCTCTGAGAAAGGAGGTTTGAGAGTTGAAGTCCCACGCTGGGGTATGACCACAATCGAGGTTGATATTTCATTGCGAAACTGAAGGAGTACTGCTATGTCAGAGATGCTGTCTGTCATGATCTGTTAAGCTAAGGTGCCATTTCAGTTGGACGCGAAAGATCCCATAGCACCTTTTGAAGAAGAGCAATGAATTTTCCTGGTGTCCTGACCAACATTTATCCTTCATGGATAACACTAAAAGCATATTAACTGGTCAATTATTTCCACTATTTTGATGGTACCTTGCTATGTGCAAATTGGTTCTAGGTTTGCTTTCATAACAGCGACCCTCCATCAAAATAATAAGTTTGCTATGAGCATCTTGAGATACCCTGAGGATATGAAAGGTGATTAAAGCATTGACAGATCTCTAACAAATAGTTAATTAAAAATGAGTATTGTTTTATTAGACACTGGACTGTATTTCTAGCACCCCGTTGGTTGATGTTCTATTGAACATTTCAGCCTGCATTTGGAACTCAGGTAATGCAAGAAGTTTCTTCAAGTTTTCTACAAACCATCTTCAGAATGTAGCCAGTTTCATTGAAGTTTAATTTTTTTACCTTACTTATTTTTATAGACTATATTTACTGGCTTCTTTCAGCTATTACCTATGATCTGGTGATCCCATAGCATTAATTTTAAACCAGGAGCAAGATCTATAATATTTGAGCTTTGTCATATTAACAAAGCTCATAGAATCATTGAATGGCTATACACTGAAGGAGGCAATTTGACTCCTTACCGGTTCTGTGCAAGAGCAACTCAGCTAGTCCCACTCCCCTCGCCTTTACCCCCATAGACCTGCAAATCTTTTCAGATAATTATCCAATTCCCTTCTGACCGCCACGATTGAATCTGCTTCCACCACCTTCTCAGCCACTCACTGTGTAAAATAAGCTTTTCCTCATGTCATCTATGGTTGTTTTGCCAATTCACTTTAAGTTGGTGTCCTCTGGTTCTCGATCCTTCTCCCTATCTGCTCTGTCCAGACTCCTTATGATTATGAGCACATTTGAGAGACAATTAGATGAACACTCAAAGGAAATATTAAAAGGTATTGGGAGAGATCAGGGGAAAATAATTAGATAATAAGCTCCGATGTGGTGCCAGCACCAGCCCAGACACAGTAAGCTGTTCAATTATTGTGTTTTGGCTGCAATGTACTTTTCTAAAATTTGTGAAATTTCCATGGGCTAATTGTTTGACATTTTGATTTTTCAGATGTCTCAGAGCATGTCCTCAGTATCTTCCAGACATTCTGACAAAATAGCTATTCGAGAGTAAGTATTTTCTTTTTGTTAAAGTGTAATGTTTCTCAGATATTCATTGGTATGTTTTCTGATTGATAGTGTACCATTTCTTTACAACGTGTGGATCTGGCTACATAAAGAGAAACTGATTTGTACAACTGGTGCGAGCATACCGGAGGATACTTTTAAAGATTGGATTTTGCAGGTGTTGCATTGTGAAAGTATTTTTTTTTTTTAGTTCCCACAACCTCCAACCAAAAAAAATAGCCTCGAGATACTGGCTCAGATTTTGGGGTCAGCAACTAACGACCAGTTCTTTACTCTTGGGTCCAGAGACTTTCTATGGGCTTTTCGGTGCTTGGGCCACAGCTGCTTACAATCTATATAAATTATTTGGATATGGGGACCAATAGTAATATTTCCAAATTTGCAGATGAGATAAAACTAGGACGGAATGTAAGTTGTCTGGAGGATGCCAGGAGGCTTTAAGGGGATTTAGATAGGCTAAATGAATGGGCAAGAATATGGCAGATGGAATATAATATGAATAAGTGTGAAATGATCCACTTTGGTGGAAAAAAATAGAAAGGCAGAATATTTCTTAAATGGAGAGAGGTTGGGAAGTGTTGATGACCAGAGACACCTGGGTGTCCTTGTTAATGAGTTGCTAAAAGTATGCAGGTTTACCAAGCAATTAAGAAGGCAAATGGTATGTTGACCTTCATTGCAAAGGGATTTGAGTGCAGGAGTAAAGATGTATTGCTTCAATTGTATAAAGCATATGTGAGACTGCACCTGGAGTCTTGTGTACAGTTTTGGTCTCCTTATCCAAGGAAGGATATAAGGGAGTGCAACAAAGGTTCACCAGACTAATTCCTGGGATGGCGGGATTGTCTTATGAGGAAAGACTGCAGAAACTGTGACTGTATTCTCTAGAGTTTCGAAGAATGAGAGGTGATCTTATTGAAACTTACAAAATTCTTCCAGGACGTGATAGGGTAGATGTGGATAGGCTGTTTCCTCTGGCTGGTGTGTCTAGAAAAAGGGGGCGCAGTCTCAAAATAAGGGGCAGGGCATTTAAGACTGAGATGAGGAGAAATTTCTTTACTCAGAGGGTGGTGAATCTGTGGAATTCTCTACCCCCCAGAGGGCTGTGGAAGCTCAATCATTGAGCATGTTCAAGACAGAAATTAATAGATTTCTGAATACTAACGACATTAAGGGATATGGAGATAGTGGAGAAAAATGACGTAGAGGTAGATGATCATCCATGATCTGTTTGAATGGTGGAGCAGGTTCGACGGGCTGAATGGCCTACTCCTGCTGCTATTTCCTATGATCTTACGATCCTATTAGAAATCCAGAACAGTGCAGTGCCCTCTGCAGGGCATCTGGGACTTATATGAACAAGGCAAGCAACTATGTTTCGCCTTAACCAATCAAATTGAAGAATCTTTACTGCGATTAAATAAAACACGTGGGTTACTTGTGTTTATAAATAGAGGACTAGTATTTAAAAGCAAAGAGATAGTGCTAAAACCTTATAAATCACTAGTTATTCAGCTGAATATTGTGAACAATTCTGGGAACCACACATCAGTAAAGATGTAAAGGCATTAGAAAGTGTGCAGAAGAAGTTGATATGGATGTTACCAGGGATGAGGGATCTGTTAATATTTGGAAAAGTTAGGACTGTTCTCTTGGGGAACAGGGTTAAGAAGTGACCCAAGAGGTTTTCAAGATGATGAGAGGTTTTGATGGGGTAAATAGGGGAAAAAATTCTCTCTGGCATGTAGGTCAATAAGTAGAGATCATGGATTCAAAATCGTTGGCAAAGATCTCGAAGGGAGATGAGACTTTCTTTTACAGAAATATCGATCTGGAACACCCAACTTCAAAGTTGATAGCCAATTCCATAAATATCTTTAAAAGAGAGTTGGACAGGTACTTGAAGATGAGGAACTTGCTGGGTTACAGACAAAAGCAAGGGTGAGGGACTAAGTACAACTGCTGTTTCAAAAAGCCAGTACAGGCATGACAGGCTGAATGGCCTCCTGTACTGTAAATGTCTATGATTCTATGACCAAGTCTGAACCAGGAAGTGAGGAAGAATTCAATGACAAGTCATGTAGCGAATGCAAAATAGAGAACCTAAGAACAGATGGAATTAAAAATGTGATAAAAGAGATGTAAAGAAAACGTTTTTAAACATTTATATTTGCTTTTTTTAAATCTCCCAACAATAATTATAATCTGCAGGACAGGTATTGTAAACTTATAAAAGTTAATTTTCAGTGCCAGAGGGGTTGTTCAGTAATTAAGACATATCACCTGTTAAAAGTCACTTACGCTTGAATTGATGATCCCTAACTTTTGCCAGCATGTTTAGTGGGCAGCTATCATGCAAGTATCCCAACTTTATGCCTTTCCATATCTTTTAATGGTGGGTCTCTGGACGAGATATCAGTAAAGTGCAGCTTCTGTAGGTGCAGGACAATTTGGACAGCAGCCTCCTGATTTCTGCATTTAACTTCTGTCACCAGAAGTTGCTGTCCAACTTACTCTTTAATAACAGTGAGTGCTGATAAACCTAGTGTTATTTCCACTGCAGGATCCGGGCCATTGACTTCTTGGTAGGGGTTGTTGGATAGCTACGAACGTTAGACAATTGATTTTTTTTTTCCCCTCCTAATTTGGAAATACCGGTTATTGAACCTTTGCCACATCTTTGCCTACCTTATTTTTGATCACCTGCAAACCTACTTTGCTTAACTTTGATACGAACATACGAATTAGGAGCAGGAATAGGCCATTTGGCCTCTCGAGCCTGCTCCACCATTTGATAAGATCATGGCTGTTCTGAATGTGGGCCCAACTCCACTTTCCTGTCTGCCCCCCATAACACTTGACTCCCATGTCCACCAAGAATTTATCTAAATCCGACTTGAATGTATTCAATGACTCTCCGAAGAAGCAAATTCTACAGACTAATGACCCTCAGAGAGAAAAAAGTCTCCTCATCTCCATCTTCAATGGGAGCCCCCTTATTTTTAAACTTAGTCTCACCCATAAGTAGAAACATGCTTATAGCATCCACCCTGTCAAGTCCCCTCAGGATCTTGTATGTTTCAATAAGATCACCTCTGATTCTTCTAAACTGCAATGGGTGTAGGTCCACAGCGTTTCCTTATAAGAGAACTCCTTCATCCCTGGAATCAGTCGAGTGAATCTTCTCGGAACTGCTTGTAGAATTTTCTCTGTGACAGTTGCTAGGCCAACTGGCTTGTAGTATCCTGCTTTCTGTCTCCCTCCTTTCTTGAATAGAGGTGATATATTAGCTATTTTCCAATCCGCTGGGACTTTTCCAGAATCTAAGGAATTTTGGAACTAATGCATCTACCATCTCTGCAGTCACCTCTTTTGAGATCCAGGATGCAGGCCATTGCGTCCAGGGGACTTGTCAGCCTTTAGTTCTTATAGTTTTCCCAGTACCTTTTCCCTGGTGATTGTGATTGGTTTAAGTTCTTCCCTCCCTTTTACTTATTTTTCAGGTACCTTTGGGATTTTTTTTGTGTCTTCTACAGTAAAAACCAACACAAAACACCTGTTCAACGCTTCCGCCATTTCCTTGTTCCCCATAATTAATTCCCCAGACTCTTCAGAGGGCCAACGCTCACTTGACTTGATCTTTTTCCTTTTTAAATGTTTACAGAAACTCTTACTATATTTTTATATTGCGAGCTAGCTTTCTCTCATACTTTAATCTCTCCTTTTTTTTAAGTAATTCTTTTGCTGGTTTTTAAAATCTGTTCCATTTTCTGATCTTTCACTAATCTTCTCTACTTGGTTTAGTGACGCTTTCTTGTGCATCTCTGCAAGACAAAGATGAATGAATGACTACCTGCCGACCAGTTGGCTAAAGGATTTGAGTTCCAGCGCCATCCCGCTTAAATTTGCATGCCATTGAAACAAACTAGCTTGATCAGTTCTCACTTCAGTCTCTGGGTGGAGTGGTTCATTTTAACATGATAAGGCAACAGACTGCAAGCATATCTGCTCTGGCGTAAAATTTGAGGAAGACTTAGGTCACAAAGTACCACTGATATTTGTATTAACAAGAAGTCCTTCAGGAAAACAATATACTTAAAGTTGAAACAAGATTAGATTTAAAACATCTGTGCAGAAAACAGACAAGTTAATGTTTCAGGTGTAACTCTTCATTATAACTGATGAAGTTTAAAGTTAATATTGGGCAACTTTAAAGCAGAAGTCTGCCATCCATACGATCGTTGCAAGACTGGTCTTGATTTGCCTGATATAATTCAGAAGTAAAATAAATTTTAATGGCCAACTTAGATGTACTTTTATCCAATATTGAAATAATCGAAATGTTTCTTATTTCATGATTCAAGACATTTTTTCAGGTTATCCTTTATTAGGCTATGTTACAAAATCAGCAACAACCTGGTCTTTAATTATCAGGGGGCGGGAAAAATCCATCTGCTGCTTTGAAAAATCTTTGAATCAGAGTGATATGATCATCCTCTTCAGACAGTATAGAAGTCTCTTCGGTTTTAATCATTGAAAAGACCATCTTGGGTATCTTCCTGCCTAACTTAGTCTATCCCTTGGAAAATAAAATCCTAACACTTTCACTGGAGCATGCTCTAATTCACAGCTCCATACCCTGTAAGCACTTGTCACACACCACTGCCATTCTTAATCTGCTTCTGCAAGTGTGTTTATTTGCTGCTATCTCAAAAACGCACCCTTTGTCTTTCGTAATATTTTTCCATATTAGCAAAGTTACCTACTTCTATTAGAATAGCTTTATTAATCCAGCTTCCCATTTCTAGGTTCAAACATAGTTTCCCCACCCTACATTACATGAAATAATCCCCTCCCCACTCACCTTTTGCTATCTCTGCAAGGCTGCTAGTGCTACTTCAGTTCAGATGGTGGTCGTTCCTTTGGAGGCTTTCCTGATCCCAAAATGGACTCCAGTGCCCCAAGAATGTGATTCCTTCCCACCTGCCCAACCCTGCAGCCACATATTGACTGTTTCAATTTTTCTTTCCTTGACCTGTCAAACTCCTTGCATGGGAAACAATGAAGAGACTACGACCCATGGGATTTTGTTCTTCAATTTAATATCCATTTCCTTTAAACTCCCTCTGCATTACCTCGAGATGTACTTCTGCCCATGTTACTTCATTCCAACATGGACCACGGCTATTGGCTGCTCTATCTCCCTTTCCAGAAGCTCTTCAATATGTTCCTTGATGTTCACCTGGCACTAGGGAGACAACATACCATTGAACTTCCCTGTCCCAATAGTCACAAGAAGCTGTTTGCTTCCCTGATACTAGAATCCCCCTCTACAACCACTTTCAATTAACTTGTCAGCCTTCTAGAAGGTACTTTGTTCCATAGAGCCATAATGCTGCTTAGGATTACCTTTCAGCAAATTACTGGTCACCTAATATTTATCTTTATGTTTTCGACAGTTCCACTAACTCAGTGGTTCCCCGCATGTGTGAGAGCTGTCTCCTTCTATCCCAGCAGATGGTCTTGCACTTTTCTCTTTCTGCACTATCCCTTTGTTAGGTAAGGGTATCAAGTGAAATAGAAGTATGCTGCCCATGGATACCACTGAAGGTCCATGATGGGCTATTTATCATACTCTACCTGCACCATGAGTGTCTCTGCACTTCCATCCCTCTATGTCCAACTTAAAAATATGGGTAGTGCTGGATTGAACTATCATCAGTACCATGCTCCTGCAAGGTTCAGACTTCCCTTACTTAATCCAAATATTAATGGTAGAAAAAGAACTTCTCTCTAAATGCATCTTAATACTGAACTTAAATAATTAACTACCCTCCAAAATGAGCTACTGCTGAGGCTAAATTATTTCTTGCTTTTCACATGCCGCTGCCTATTATAACTTGAGACGCATTGCAATAAAGGTCAATCAAATTGTTATCTAAAGGTTTTTGCTGATTTTCTACTAATCTAAAATAACTAAACTTAAGTATGCACCACAGTGTTGCTATTCAGTCTGACGCCAGACCCTCGCAACTACATGCCGGCTAATTTAACATCAGTGGTAGGTAAGGTTTTAGGAACAATAATCAGGGAAAAATCAACAGGCACTTGGAGCGGTTTGGGTTAATTAAGGATAGCTTGCACAAATTTGTAAAAGGCAGATCGTGCTTGATAAATCTAATTGAATTTTTTGATGATGTAGCAGAGTGTTGTTGAAGGGAATGTGTTGGATGATGGATTTTAAGAATGTGTTTGATAAAATGCCACATAAAAAGGCTGGTTAATAAAACTGGAGTTCGTGGAATAGGAGAATCAATGTCCAATTGGATAAAAAAAAATTGGCTTAAGGGCAGAAAACAGTAAGTTGTTGTAAATGGTTGTTTTTCAGACTGGAGGATGGTCGACAGTGGTTCCCCCAGGATCAGTGCTAGGGCCACTATTTTTTTGTTATGTATAAATTAGTTTGATCTTGGAATGCAGAGTAAAATTTCAAAATTTGCAGATACCAAACTTGGAGGAGCGGCAAATAATCAGCATGATGAGAACCGCCTGCAACAGGACATAGGCTAGCAGATTGGGCAGACAGGTTGCAGATGGAATTTAATACAGACAAGTATGAGGTGATGCAATTTGGCAGAAGAAATATAGGGTGAGGCAAAATACACTTAAGGGCGCAGTTCTAAAGAATGTCCAGGAACACAGGGACCTGGAGTGCATGTGCATCGATCTTTGAAGGTAGCAGGACATATTGAGAGAGTGGTTAGCAAAGCATATGGGATCTTGGGCTTCATAAATAGAAGCATTGAGTACAAAAGCAGGGAAATTATTCTGAGCATTTATTAAAGCTCTGGTTAGGCCCCAATTAGAGTATTGCATCCAGTTCCGGTCACCTCACTCTAGGAAGGGTGTGAGGTGCAAGGACTAGGCAGCACAGATTGATGGTTTTGGGCAAAAGATGCAGGGGGAATGTGAGGAAGAACATTTTTACGGTAATGACCTCGATCTTGCTGCACACGAGGATGGTGGAAGCGGAGACAACCAATGACTTCAAAAGGAAATTGGATGGGCACTTGAAGGAAATAAACTTGCAAGGCTATGGGGCTCGAGTAGGGGAGTGGGACTGACTGGATTGCTTTGCAGAGAGCCAGCATGGACTCGATGGGATGAGTGGCCTCTTTCTATGTCTCTCTGACTTTGACCCTAGGTCAAGCACAGAAACTGGCCTGTAAGGGTTTTTGAAGAAGTGATCCAACAAGGTTTAGCCCCAGTGCAGAAATAGGCCATTTGGTCCTATAGGTCTGTGTCAGCGTTTATGCTTCACACAAGCTTCCTCCCGCCCCTCTTCACTTAACCCTATCAATCTTCTTCTTTGGCCTCCTTGTCTCGAGAGACAATGGGTAAGCGCCTGGAAGTGGTCAGTGGTTTGTGAAGCAGTGCCTGGAGTGGCTTTAAAGGCCAATTCTAGAGTGACAGACTCTTCCACAGGCGCTGCAGATAAAATTGGTTGTCGGGGCTGTTAGACTGTTGGCTCTTTCCTTGCGCTTCTGTCTTTTTTCCTGCCAACAGCTAAGTCTCTTCGACTCGCCACTCTTTAGCCCTGCCTTTATGGCTGACCGCCAGCTCTGGCGATCGCTGGCAACTGACTCCCACGACTTGTGATCAATGTCACAGGACTTCATATCGCGTTTGCAGACGTCTTTAAAGCAGAGACATGGACGGCTGGTGGGTCTGATACCAATGACGAGCTCGCTGTACAATGTGTCCTTGGGGATCCTGCGATCTTCCATGCGGCTCACTTGGCCAAGCCATCTCAAGCGCCACTGGCTCAGTAGGATGTATATGCTGGCCGCCTCGAGGACTTCTGGGTTGGAGATATGGTCCTGCCACCTGATGCCAAGGATTTATATCATATCGTTTTATTCTTTTCTCATGTTTATCTAGGTTTCCCTTAAATAGATTTATGTTAGTCGCCTCAGCTACTCCATGTGATAGCAAGTTCCACATTCTAAGTATTCTCTGCGTAAAGAAGTTTCTTTTGAATTCCCTATTGTATCCTCCTTCGGATCTCATTATGCCGCTGTGATGTGCCTCGGGTCACTGTCCTATGTTAAAAGGCATATGATCAATATGTTTGAAGTTCTCCCAGAATTTTATTTCATAGAATCATAGAATGGTTACGGCACAGAAGGAGGCCATTTGGCATGTCGTGTCTGTGTGCTGGGTCTCAGCAACAGCAACTCACCTAGTCTGCTTTTTTCCCATAGCCTTGTCAATTTATTTCTGTTCAGATAGTTGTCCAATTCTCTTTTTAAGGCCTCGATTGCATCTACCTCCACCACGTTCTCAGGCAGTGCATTCCAGATCCTAACCAGTGACTGCCTGAAAAAAAATTTTCTCATTTCCCCTGCAGTCTTTCCTTTCGGCAATCACCTTTAATCGGTGTCCTCTGGTTCTCAATCCTTCTGCCAATGGGGAACAGTTTCTCCCCATCTCCTCTGCCCAGACCTTCATGATTTTGAACACCTCTATCAAATCTTCTCTTCCAAGGAGACCAGCCCCAGTTTACCCACCGTAACTGAAGTTCCTCATCCCTGGAACCATTCTCGTAAATCTTTTCTGCACTCTCTCATGCCTTCATGTCCGTCCTAAAGTGTGGTTTCCAGAACTGGATACTCCAGTTGAGGCCAAACCATTGTTCTGTACAGGTTTAATCATCAATTCCTTGCTTCTGTTACTCTATCCACCTTTTGATAAAGCCCAGGATCCTGTATGCTTTATTAACTGCTTTCTCAACCTGCCCTGCCACCTTCAATGATTTGTGCACGTAGACCCCCAGGTCCTTCTGCTCCTGCACCCCCATTAGAATTGTACCCTTTATTTGCTGTTGCCTCTCCTCATTCTTCCTACCAAAATCAATCACTTCACACTTCTCTGCATTAAATTTTATCTGCCACTTGTCAGCCCATTCCACCAGCTTGTCCTCTTGAAGTTTATCACTATCCTCCTCCCAGTTCACAAAACTTCCAAGTGTGGTGTCATCTGCAAATTTTGAAATTGTGCCCTGCACACCCAAGCCTAGTTCATTAATAGAAATCAATAAAAGCAGGGGGCCTAACACCAGCCCTTGGGCAACCTCACTATATACCTTCCAATCCGAAAAATAACCATTCACCACTACTCTGTTTCCAGTCACACAACCAATTTCTTATCTATGCTGCTGCTGTCCCTGATTTCCATGAGCTCTAACTTTGCTGACAAGCCTGTTATGTGGCACTTTATCAAATGCCTTTTGGAAGTCCATATACACCACATCAACCGCATTACCCTTATCAAACCCCTCTTTTACCTCATCAAAAAACTCAAGTTATTTAAATACTATTTGCCCTTAACAAATCTGTGTTGGCTTTCCTTAATTAATCCACATTTGTCCAGGTAGCTGTTAATTTTGTCCCAGATTATCATTTCCAAAAGCTTTCCCACCACCGAGGTTAACCTGACTGGCCTGTCGTTGCTGGGTTTATCCTTGCACCTTTTTTTGAACAAGGGTGTAACATTTGCACTTCTCCAATCCTCTGGCACCACCTGAATCTTAAGGCGGATTGGAAGATTATGACCGGTGCCTCCGCAATTTCCATCATTCTTTCCCTGCGTATTCTCGGATGCATCGCATCTGGTCCTGGTGACTTACCAACTTTAAGTATACCACCTCTTTATTAATTTCTAGCCCATCCAGTACCTTAACCACCTCATCTTTTGCTATGACTTGGGCAGCATCTTCCTTGGTAAAGACAGATGCAAAGTACCCTCGTGGAAATGTACTTTGATTTTACCTGAACTATCTCCTCTTTAAAGCAGCCCATTGTTCCATTACAGTTATGCATTAACCAAGATTAGTGTAATTAATCCTTAATGAAACAAGTTTTTTTTTATTGTAACCCTTTCAAAATGTTACTTTTAAGGTTTCTTTTTACATTTTTGGAGTTTTGTTGAAAGATTGAAATAATAAATATGTCGGAGGGTTATTTCCTGTTTTTTGTGTGATGTTCAAGTGCAGTCATGATATGCATTAAGGACCAAGTCATAAACGTTTGCAATGCACATCAAATAATAGGCTGGCCATAGTGAAGGACATATCTATCAAGACATCTGTACCATAAAAGATATACGTTAAAATGCAATGTTGTGGTAAATTGAAAGACCTCAAGAATTTGGCAGTCATTAATTGAAGAAAGTAAGTTTTAGTGAACTTTTGAAGCTATATTTTTCCCTTTAATATAATTATAATTATATATAATTAGAAAACTAAAAAAATGAATGTGTATAACTGAAAAGTGCTCAGTATTCATGTAGGGCAATGCTAGTTGAGCAGTTAATGACCAGAGCAGCTGATGACTGTAATGCAATAAATCAAATTCCATTTTTATTGCATTGGATTTTGCAGTCTTTATCTAACTCCATATATCTATTCACCATTCATAAACCATTGGCTGCCTTCATTGTCAGTCTTTCTTGAGAAAGCTTTTTCTTTATTCATTTATGGTATATGGCCATTCTTGGGAGTGTGCATTTATTGCCCATCTTTAATTGCCCTTGAGGTGAGCTGTCTTGAGCCACTGCAGTCTGTGGGGTGAAGGTACTACCTCAGTCTTGTTAGGAAGGGATTTCTAGGATTTTGGCCCAGCAACAATAAAGGAACAGCATTATATTTCCCAAGTCAAGATGTTATGTGACTTGGGTGGGAACTTGCAGTTGGTGGTGTTCCCATTCCTTTGTTCCCTTTCTTCTATGCCATAGAGGTCAGGGTTTCGGGAAATTCTGTCAAAGAAGCCTTGGTAAGTTGCTGCAGTACATCTAGTAGGTGGTACATGCTGCAACCACAGTGTGGTGGTAGAGGAGGGAGTGTATGTCCAAGGTGGTGCCAATCAAGCTGGCTGCTTTGTCCTGGATGGTGTCGACCTTAGAGTATTGTTGGAGCTACATTCATCAAGGAAGTGGAGAGTATTCCATCGCACTCCTGACTTGTGCCTTGTCAATGATGGAAAGGCTTTGGGGAGTCAGGAGGTGAGTTACTTGCCACAGAACACCCAACCTCTGACTTGCTCGTGAGATCATAGTATTTATGTGGCTGGTCCAGTTAAGTTTCTGGTCCATGGTGACCCCCCCCAGGATGTTGATGGTGGGGGATTCAGCAATGATAATGCCATTGAATGTTAAGGGAAGGTGGTTAGACCGTCTTGTTGGAGAACAGAATCAGTAAATTAAGTATTGAACTCCTGTATCACTGCTCTATGGCAGGGATTTTTTTTTTAACGTTAATACCAATATGTAACCAGTTTGGAATTTGAATAGCTGTTTGCTATTCAAATTTACCATTGATATTGTATCACTTTCTCTTACAGTTTCCAAGTTGGAGATTTAGTGCTTATTATCTTGGATGAACGTCATGACAACTACGTTCTATTTACTGTTGGCCCAACCCTTTACTTCCTGCATTCAGAGTCATTGGGAGCATTAGATCTTAAACCAGGTGAGCAAGCACATTTTTGAAGAAATGTATTTATTTGTCATGCACATGGGAGAGAAAAGATAAATGTTCCCTTTTAATGTTTTGGCATTGTACAGAACTCATCTGGTCAATCTTACTTTTGTATATGTACATAAAGGGCTTGTTACTTAAGTGCACTTCAGTTGTTTTTATGTTATTAGCAACAGTCATCAAATGATGTAATTGCTTTTTCAGCAGTTCATATTTTCTGTTCAAGTTGTAAATTACTTGAATATGCATAGTAAGCAAAACAGATTAACAACTAAAGTGTGTATCCATATTGCAAGGCTTTCTGTGGCTTAGACGTTGAAGTCTCTGTTCATTTTTAACAAGTTTGCCAGTATTTCCTAGTTAGGCATTCAACAGGCATTGAGTGGATGAGTACTGGGATCTTTCCCGAACACGGTTTATTATTTGAATGATCTGCTTAATTAGTCACTTAACTGATTGCAGGAAATAATTTGTTTGTCATGGCTAAAGCCCCAACAATTCATTACTGGATTGTTTAAATCCACTCACCACTCATGTATATGTATAAAATGCTAGTTAGGCCACAGCTACTCTGTACAGTTTTGGTCGCCACACTATAGCAAGGATGTGATTGCACTGGAGAGGCTGCAGAGGGGATTCACCAGGATGTTGCCTGGGCTGGAGCATTTCAGCTATAAAGAGAGACTGGATAGGCTGGGGTTGTTTTCCTTAGAGCAGAGAAGGCTGAGGGGGGACCTGATTGAGGTATACAAAATTATGAGGGGCATAGATAGGGTAGATAGGAAGAAACTTTTTCCCTTAGCGAAGGGGTCAGTAACCAGAGGGCATAGATTTAAGGTAAGGGGCAGGAGGTTTAGTGGGGATTTGAGGAAAAGATTTTTCACCCAGAGGGTGGTTAGAATCTGGAACACACTGCCTGAAGGGGTGGTAGAGGCAGGAACCCTCACAACATTTAAGAAGTATTTAGATGAGCACTTGAAACACCATAGCATACAAGGCTACGGGCCAAGTACTGGAAAATGGGATTAGAACAGTTAGGTGCTTGATGGCCGGCAATGACACGATGGGCCGAAGGGGCTGTTTCTGTGCTGTATTACTTTATGACTCTATATGCTGATCCATATGGGCCAGATTTTGCGGGTGGGGGAGGAGGTGAGGGGGTGGCAGTTGATGGTGAACTGTCTGTGTTCGCGTCATTACCCCTCTGTAACAGATCACAACTTCAGGAGTCAGGTGTGCAGATTAATGCAGAAATCCTCAAGTTGCGGTTTGTCACTCAGAGCTGTGCTACATGCTGCACTGTGGCCACTCAGAGCTGGTAATCACTGAAATCAGTAAAAATTTCAACTTTCCCACTCCCGCATCACTGTTTGAAACCCCTTAAGTTGCATCCTGTTCAGTCAGGTGTAACAGGGTTTTTAATGGCGATGTGATAAAGTTTGATGAACAACAGAACTGGTCCTGGGAAAAAAACAATTGTAATCGTGGAGTGCTATTAAATGATGAAGCAGTAGATTTTAAGCTAAGTTTTAAAAAATGTTTTTGCCAGAATATTTTAACTTGTATCTTCACCTGGGGAGCGGGGTGGGGGTGGCGGGGTATATCCCAATCGTTTTTGCTCTATGTAAAAAAAAAGTGATTTTATTTTAGTGCTTTCAGTTTCCTGTTTGGAGGTCTGTGAAAATCATGGTCATTGTCATTACAGTACAGAAAAATTCCCTCATCCCTTGAAACATTCTGGTAAATCGCCTCTCACCCTCTCAAGGACCTTCACATCCTTCCTGAAGTGTGTTGACCGGAACTGGATGCAGTACTCTAGTTGTGGCCTAACCAGAGCTTTATAAAGGTTCAACATAACTTTCCTGCATTTGTACTCAATACCTCTAGTAATGAAGGCCAAGATCCCATATAAGGATCTATGCACATGCAACCCAGTTACTTCTGTCCCTGCACACCCTTTAGAAGTGTGCCATATGCCTATCCCTATCCCTTCTGCCAAAATGCATCATCTCACACTTGTCAGTATTAAATTCCATCTGGTATTTGTCTGCCCATTTTGCTAGCCTATCTGTGTCCTGTTGCAATAGATTGGTACAATCCTCACCATTTGCCTCCGCTTCAAGTTTGGTATCGATAAATTTTAAAATTTTACTCTGTATACCAATAACCAAGTCATTTATATATGTATGTGAAAGAAAGCAGTGGTCCTTGCACTAACCCTTGAACACCACAGTCTACCATCCTGCAATCTGAAAAACAGCCATTTACCACAACTTGCTATTTTCTGTCCTTCAGACAATTTTTTATTCAAGCTGACACTGTCTTAATCCATGAACCTTAATTTTGTTGACCAGCCTTTTACGTCGTACTTTATCAAATGCTTCCTTCAAAACCATATAGACAATATCCACTATATTCCCTTCTCTGTTACGTCATCAAAAAATTCAATAGATTAATCAAACATGATCTGCCTTTTATAAATCCATGCTGGCTCTCCTTAGTTAACTCAAACCTTTCCAAGTTCCTGTTGATTTTTTTTTCCCGATTGTTGTTTTTAACACCTTACCCACAGCTGATGTTAAACTGACTGGCCTGTTATTACTGGGAATGTCTTTACACCCTTTCTTGCCATCATAATAAAAGCAAAATACTGCAGATGCTGCAAGGCTATGGACCAGGTGCTGGAAGGTGGAATTAGATTGGGCAGCTAGTTTTCGGCTGGCACAGACGCGACGGCCTGAATGGCCTCCTTTTGTGCTATAACCTTTCTATGGTTCTATGCTGGAAATCTGAAATAAAAACAAAAAGTGCTGGAAATACTCAGGTCTGGCAGCATCTGTGGAGAGATAAGCAGAGTTAACGTTTCAGGTCAGTGACCTTTCATCAGAACAAGTATGTTATATTTGCCACTTTGCATTCCTCTGGCACCTCCCCATATCTAGGAAAGACTGAAAGATTACGGCAAGCCCTTCTGCTATTTCCACCCCCAATTTCCTTAGCAACCTGGGATGCAAGCCATCTGCACAAGGTGTCTTATTCATTTTAAGCACAGCCAGCCTTTCCAGTACATCCTGCCCATCAATTTTCACCCCATCCATTACCTCTGCCTTCTTGACTTCCACTGATATTTTGTCAGAATCCTCTTCTTTGGTAAAAACCAATACAAAGTACTCATTAAGTATTCCACCCTTGTCCTGTGCCTCAAAGCATATATCACCTCCTTTGTCCCTAATAGGCCTCACGCCACCCTTACTGTTTATATGCTGGTAGAGATTTTGGGATTCCCATTTATGTTAGCTGCCATTCTATTCTCATATTCTCTCTTTGCAGTCTTATTTTGTTTTTCACTTACCCTTTCAACTTCTTATAATTCATCCTGGTTTTCACAAAGTATTCACCTAATGTGCATCATACACCCTCTTTTTTTGTTTCATCATATTCTCTATCTCCCTCATCATCCAAGGAGCCCTAGCTTTGGTTCCTCTGCTTTTCAATCTTGTTGGAATGTACCTAGCCTATATCTGAAACATCTCTTCCTTAGAGATTGTTCATTGTTCTTTTACAGTTTTTCCTGGTTCCATTATACCCTGCCTAGATCCCCTCTCATTCCACTGGAATTAGCCCTCTTCCAATTTAGAAGTTCTAGGAACAAAGGAACAGGAGTAGGCCATTCAGCCCGCTATGCCTGCTCTGACATTTAGTTAGATCATGGCTGATTACCTCAATGCCACTTTCCCACACGATCTCCATATCCCTTGATATCATTAGTCTTCAAAAATCTATTGATTTCTGTCTTGAATGCGCTCAATGATTGAGCTTCCACAGCCCTCTGGGATAGAAAATTCTGAGTAAAGAAATTCCTCCTCATCTCAGTCTTAAATGGCCTACCCCTTATTCTGGGATTCTGTCCCCTGGTTCTAAACTCACCAGCCAGGGGAAACATCCTATCTACATCCACCCTATTGCGCCCTGTAAGAATTTTGTAAGTTTCAATGAGATCACCTCTCATTCTTCAAAACTCTAGACAATACAATCCCAGTTTTCTCAATCTCTTTCACAAACAAGAAATGATGGAAATACTCAGCAGGTCTGGCAGCATCTGTGGAGAGAGAAGCAGAGTTAACGTTTCAGGTCAGTGACCCTTCATCCTGCCATCTTCCATGTGGCTCACGTGGCCAAGCCATCTCAGGCGCCGCTGGCTTAGTAGGGTGTATAAGCTGGGGATGTTAGCCGCCTCGAGGACTTCAGTGTTGGAGATATGGTCCTGCCACCTGATGCCAAGGATTTTCCGGAGGCAGCGAAGATGGAATGAATTGAGACGTCGCTCTTGGCTGATGTACGTTGTCCAGGCCTCGCTGCCGGAGAGCAAGGTACTGAGGACACAGGCTTGATACACTTGGACATTTGTGTTCTGTGTCAGTGCACCATTTTCCCACACTCTCTTGGCCAGTCTGGACATAGCAGTGGAAGCCTTTCCCATGCACTTGTTGATTTCTGCATTGAGAGACAGGTTACTGGTGATAGTTGAGCCTAGGTAGGTGAGCTCTTGAACCACTTCCAGAGTGTGGTCGCCGATATTTATGGATGGGGCATTTGTGACGTCCTGTCCCATGATGTTCGTTTTCTTGAGGCTGATGGTTAGGCATAATTCGGTGCAGGCAGCCACAAACCTGTCGATGAATCTCTGCAGACACTCTTCAGTGTGAGATGTTAATGCAGCATCGTCAGCAAAGAGGACTTCCCTGATGAGGACTTTCCGTACTTTGGTCTTCACTCTTAGACGGGCAAGGTTGAACATCCTGCCACCTGATCTTGTGTGGAGGAAAATTCCTTCTTCTGAAGACTTGAATGCATGAGAGAGCAGCAGGGAGAAGAAGATCCCAAACAGTGTAGGTGCGAGAACACAGCCCTGTTTCACGCCACATAGGATAGGAAAGGGGTCTGATGAGGCGCCACTATGCTGAATTGTGCCTTTCATATTGTCATGGAATGAGGTGATGATACTTAGTAGCTTTAGTGGGCATCCAATCTTTTCTAGTAGTCTGAAGAGACCACGTCTGCTGACCAGGTCAAAGGCTTTGGTGAGATCAATGAAAGCAACGTAGAGGGGCATCTGTTGTTCACGGCATTTCTCCTGTAGCTGTCGAAGGGAGAACAGCATGTCAATGGTGGATCTCTCTGCTCGAAAGCCACACTGTGCCTCAGGGTAGACACGCTCAGCCAGCTTCTGGAGCCTGTTTAAAACGACTTGAGCGAAGACTTTCCCCACTATGCTGAACAGGGAGATTCCACGGTAGTTGTTGAAGTCATCGCGGTCACCCTTGTTCTTATAGAGGGTGATGATATTGGCATCGTGTATGTCCTATGATACTGCTCCCTCGTCCCAGCACAGGCAAAGCAGTTCGTACAGTGTTGAAAGTATAGCAGGCTTGGCACTCTTGATGATTTCAGGGGTAATGCCGTCCTTCCCAGGGGCTTTTCCGCTGGCTAGAGAATCAATGGCATCACTGAGTTCCGATTTTGTTGGCTGTACGTCCAGCTCATCCATGACTGGCGGAGACTGGGCTGCATTGAGGGTGGTCTCAGTGACCACGTTTTCCCTGGAGTACAGTTCTAGGTAGTGTTCCACCCAGCGGTCCATTTGCTTGCATTGGTAACACATGCCATATTGCATACAAAAATAATCACCCTGGTGTATTCCCTTAGTGCCAGTCTTGCCTGTGTCTTTGCTTGTCTTAGGGCTCCTACAAGATGCTATCCCAGTAGCTGCAGCTTGCCTGCAGCTCGCACGTCAGATGATGAGGGAGAAGTGGGATGTGAAAAGGTGGATTAGGTATCGGGATACTACCATCTTCAATGGCTTCAGCCCTACCGTTAGCCATGGTCCTTCCCACAATGGCCAGTATTCTCTCCTCCATGGGGGTTTAGACATGCAGGCGCACCTCTACTACTTTTCTGGAAGAGCGAGGGAAATCTGACAATGAGTGTAGTGCAATGTGTTTGGGTCATGTGACTGTCATGTTTGAATACCTGGCAGTGTGTGCAAGATGTGGGCGTTAAGTATGCAGCAGTGCTAAGTATGTGAGACAGAGGTGAAGCATCTAATGTTAAGTATGGGTCCAAATTTATCTGGATTGTTGCTAGGCGAGTGATGTAGCTGTGGTGAATTGAGCACTAGCTGAGGCTCGTGTTGCATTTGGTAGGATATGGCAACTACAGATGCATTCACCAATCTTGACCATTCGTGTGAGGTTATGAAACTTTCACACTGCATCCTTGGAGCTACACTCCTGGCATTAACCTGAGTGGCTATCTATTCCCACTGCCTTTCCACCATGTATCTGGAGGATCTGCAGTCCCCATGAGGATGCAAGTCATTTCTTCTCCTTTCTGCCTCTCCCACCAAGACCCCAGTACAGTGTGCAAAAGCCTGAGGACCTACTGACTCCCATGGTCAGCCATTATTCTCTTTCCCAGGTCAGATTCAGATGCAGACCAACTCCAACACCTGCTGCAGCCACAATATACCTCCCCATTAAGAGGTGCAGGCTAGCTTTAAGAAGCGAAAGTTACTAACATGGTTGCCCCGCTTCCCACTGATGCATGCAGCCAACAAACAGCACAGAAATTGCTGGTTGCACGAAGAGTAATTATAATTAGGAGGCAGCACAAATTTGGTGTGATGCCTGCATTCCAATCATCAGGCCCAGCCTGCTGGCAGCTAAGTAATTTATAGCCCCATGTGCTCTTCTGAGGGCTTCTGCCAGATCATCACTCCAACAGCGTGAATTAAAACGATACAAGGAATTCTAATGTGAAAATTAGCATAACCGTATTGCACATCTGCGTTTTTTTTTTCCCTTTGTAGTACCACAGTGAGGTGAAGAAAATGCATCTTAACGGTTGGTACCTCTTAAGTGCCACTGAATTATTAATTCAGTTTGTTGCAGTTTGAACAAAGGTCAGGCCAAGAGGAAGAGTCAGATAGTTTCTGTAGATATTTAAAAATAAAAAGAGTTAACAATGCGAGCGTTGGTCCTATAGAAAGTGAGTCTGGGGGATTAAAGGAAAAATAAGGAGATGGCAGATGAATTGAGCAGGTATTTTGCATCAGTCTTCACTATAGAGGATACAACTAACATCTCAGAAATAGCTGTAAATCAAGAAATGAAAGGGGGAAGGAACTCGCGAAAATTACAATCACCAGGGAAGTAGTACTGAGCAAATTGTTGGAGCTGTGGGCTGACAAGTCCTCGAGTCCTGATTGACTTCATCCTAGGATCCTAAAAGAAGTGGCTAGTGAGATAGTTGATGCGTCGGTTTTAATTTTCCAAAATTCCCTAGATTCGGGGAAGGTTCCATTGGAATGGAAAATAGTGAATGTAACTCCTTTATTCAAAAAGGGAGGGAGACAGAAAGCAAGAAACTACAGGCCAGTTAGCTTCACATCTGTCATAGGGAAAATGTTAGCTATTATTATAGACATTATAGCAAGGCACTTGGAAAAATTCAAGGTAATCAGGCAGAGTCAAAAAGGTTTTGTGAAAGGGAAATCATGTCTAACCAATTTATTGGAGTTCTTTGAAGATATATCATGAACTGTGGATAAAGGGGAACCAGCTTATGTACTATACTTAGATTTACAGAAGGCATTTGATAAGGTGCCACATCAAAGGTTATTGCAGAAAATAAAAGCTCATGGTGTAGGGGTAACATTGGCATAGATAGAAGATTGGCTAGCTAACAGGAAACAGAGAGTAGTCATAAATGGGTCATTTTCTGGTTGGCAAGATGTAATGAGGGATCAGTGCTGGGGCCTCAACTTTTTACAATTTATATAAATGACTTGGATGAAGAGACCAAAGGTAGGTTGCTAAATTTGCTGATGAGACAGAGTTGGGTAGGAATGTAAGTTGGGAAGAGGACATGAGGTTACAAAGGGATATAGATAGGTTAAGTGAGTGGGCAAAGATTTGGCAAATGGAGTATAATGTGGGATGATGTGAAATTGTCCATTTTGGCAGGAAGAATAAAAAAGCATACTATGTAAATAGTGAGAGATTGTGGAGCGGTGTCCTAGTGCGTGAATCACAAAAGGTTAGCATGCAGGTCCAGCACGCAATTTGAAAAGCTAATAGAATGTTATTGTTAATTGTGAGGGGAATTGAATACAAAAGTAGGGAGGTTATGCTTCAGTCATACAGAGCATTGGTCAGACCACATCTGTGTACAGTATAGGTCTCCTTATTTAAGGAAGGATGTAAATGTGTTGGAAGCTGTTCAGCGATGGTTTACTCGACTAATGCCTGGAATGGGCGGGGTGTCTTATGAGGATAGGTTTGACAGGCTAGCCTTGCATCTGCTGGAGTTTAGAAGAGTAAGCGGCAACTTGATTGAAACATATAAGATCCTAAGGGGTCTTGACAGGGTCCCTGTGGAAAGGATGTGGGAGAGTTTAAAACTAGGGGTCACGATTTAAAAATAAGGAGTCACCCATTTAAGTCAGAGATGAGGAGAAATTTTTTCTGAGGGTAGTGAGTCTTTGGAATTCTCTTCCTCAAAAGGCAGTGGAAGCAGAGTCTTTAAATATTTTTAAGGCAGAGGTAGATAGATTCTTGATAAGCAAGGGGTGAAAGGTTATCGGGTAGGCAGGAATGTGGAGTCGAGGTTACAATCCGATCAATCATGATCTCGTTGAATGGCGAAGCAGGCTCGAGGGGCCAAGTGGCCTACTCCTGCTCCTAATTCATATGTTCCTATGTAGTTCAACTGTATAAACTTCTTTACATAATTATGAAAGGGACGATTAGAACCTGGCATGGTAACTGTTCATTGGCCAAACTGCGCTTACAGTTCACAGAATTAGGCATGCACCGATGGATAACTAGAGTTCCCGCAATAGAAGTGGGAACCAAAAAACAGAATTTTCACATCTTTGAGAATTCTTTTTAGAAAAATATAACATTTGGAGAAGGGGAGATGGGCAGAGAATAGTGTCATAATCAGTGAATGCCTAAAAGAAAAACCAGAATTTGTCCTAAGATGTCACCATGACAAATCACTTGCCTTACACGAGTAGTTCATTTTTGAAGCCCTTGCCTAGCTTTAGATTTAGTAGCATTTTATTTTTAAGACAATCTAATTTAATCTTCATTTATTTAAGTAGAATGAGTTTTATTTTTCTTTGTTACAAAGGGGATTGATATTCTCTTCACTATATTGGGATTTCTTTGCCTAAGTTTGTAGCATTAATATAGTGTTGGTCAAAAAACAAGCCTCAAAACATTTCATGAATTCTTTTGCATCTTCTGACATAGTTGAGGTTAAGCCATTTTCCTTTGGGGTAATTAATACATCTTAGATCAAAAAAACTTTACAAGCTACATTGCAAAGAGTTGCTGCATGCCTTCTGGCATTCTGATTTATTTTTTCAAAAGATATTTATAAAGTATATTGATAGGATGATTCAGCAGAGCACATTTGTTGGGAAGCAGCAATTTACCCGAAGAGTTGCATCTGACTAGCAAATCGTATTACTCCTGTATAGCAGAGAACAAATATCCTCTCCTAACTGAAGAGTAATGTTTGGAAGTTATAGACTGTAAAAAGTGTTTCAAAATACAGTGTCTTTATTTGAAATCAATAATTATGGTAGTTAGAATCATCCTATCAATTCAGATCTTCTGTCAGAAGAAACTGTTGCTGTTTGCACTTTAAACTCGAACAAATAAATCAGTTACATGCCCTAGTAATTTATTATCTAGTTTTGATCTGTTTCTTTGCAATTTTTTCAAATTAAGTTTTATAAATAGTTTAATAAGTTTTATTTCCCTTGTGTGTATAGGACTAAGGATGGATATGGCTTAAACCCATTTCAGTTGCTGTGAAATTAAATTAGTTGTAGATAACACAGGAAATAAAGGATCGGCTGTTACCACTTCCAGAATTTAAGGAGCAAATATAATCTGAATTAATATATCTACAACACTGGCATCTATCTGACAATGTGGAAAATTGCCCAGGTATGTCCTGTCCATAAAAAGCAGAGCAAATCCAATCCGGCCAGTTACCACCCCATTAGTATACTCTCAATCAGCAAAGTGATGAAATGTATTGTCAACAGTGCTATCAAGTGGCACTTACTCAGCAATAACTTGTTCATAGTTTGGATTCCGCCAGGGACACCTGGCTCCTGACCTCATTGCAGTCTGGGCCCAAACATGGACAAAAGAGCTGAATTCAAGAGGTGAGGTGAGAGTGACTGAACTTGACATGAAGGCAGCAGTTGACACAAAGTGATATCAAGGAGCCCGAGCAAAATCGAAATCAGTGGGAATTGGGGAAAACTTTTCACTGGTTGGAGTCTTACTTACCACAAAAGAAGGTGGTTGTGGCCGTTGGAGGCCAATCATCTCAGCCTCACGACACCGTTGCAGGAGTTTCTCAGAGTAGTGTCCTAGGCCGAATCATCTTCAGCTACTTCATCACTGACCTTCCCTCTGCCATAAGGTCAGAAGTGGGGATGTTCGCTGACAAGTGCAGTGTTTAGTTCCATCCATGACTCCTCAAATAATAAAGCAGTCCCTGCCCGGATGCAGCAAAACCTGGACAACATTCATCCTTTGGCTGATAAATGGTAAGTGCCAGGTAATGACCATCTCCAACAAGAGACAGTCTAACTACCTCCCCTTGACTTTCAACGACATTACCATTGCTGAATCCCCCACCATCGACATCCTGGGGATTACCATTGACTAGAAACTTGACTCACCAGCCATATAAATACTGTGGCTACAAGAGCAGGTCGGGGCTGGGAATTCTGCGCCGAGTAAATTACCTCCTAACTCACCAAAGCCTGTCCACCATATACAAGACACAAGTCGGGAGTGTGATAGAATACTCTACACTTGCCTGGATGAATGCAGCTCCAACAACACTCAAAAAGCTCAACACAATCCAGGACAAAGCAGCCTACTTGATCAGCACCCCATCCACAACCTTAAACAGTCACTTTCTCCACCACGGGTGCACAGAGGCAGCTGTGTGTACTATCTACAAGATGCACTGCAGCAGCTCACCAAGGCTCCTTCAATAGCACCTTCAAAGCCCACAATCTCTACCACCTAAAATGACAAGGGCAGCAGACACCTGCAAGTTTTGCTCCAAGTCATACACCATCTGATTTGGGACATATCCTTCAGTGTCGCTGGGTCAAAATCCTGGAACTCTCTAACAACACTGTGGGTGTACCTACATCACATGGACTGCAGCAATTCAAGAAGTCAGCTCAGCACCACCTGCGCAAGGGCAATTAGGGATGGGCAATAAATAAACGCCCACATCCCACGAATGAATAAAGAACAAAAAAGCTCAGTCAGTCACAAACCAGCTTTCCTCTGGGCTGCTCTTTGGAGATTACAGCTTTTTCATATCAGCCCAGTGTTTTCTAACAGTTAAACATGATTTCTTTTTTCAATTTCATAGCAAAACAAAACTTGCAAATGACAATTGTTTATTAGATAATTGGTGATTATACACTTGTGCTTTTAAATGCATCAACTTTTATTCAGTGTTGTACTTTTATTTTATGCCGCAGTGCAAAAACACAAAAGGAAGGAAGTTGTTTGTAAGAACAATCTTGCTTTAGTGAACAGTAACTATAGACTAGTTACACTTTTACATCACTGCAAACAAAATTTCTTCAAAGCCGTGTCAAATCAATCTGACTTCAAAATACTGACTTGCGACCCCTTCAAGAAGTCAATTTAAAATCACTTGTTTCAGTACGTTCACTGGTGTCAAACTGAATTTTAATGATCTGTAGACTTTCTGAGCACTTTATAGACTTGTTTTTAAGAAACAAATGTTTGAGTGAAGTTTATCAAGGCTACATCCTTGGCTTCCTTACCTACGTGCTACCTCTCAATAACATAATCTGTAAGCACAGGGTTAGCTTCCGTGTAACACCATAGTTTAAGGCTTCCAATAGAAACTATGGACCCTTGCTAGTGAAATAGCACAAAAGGCTGTGAAATTTTACATTGAGTGAGTTGCACCCATGAACATTTGGTGCTGGAGTTTCTGCGTTTTTTTTTCTCCCTTTTTTACAGTTTCAAAAATCCCTTCGCCCAAAGCAGTCCCTATCAAAACTGACCATTCCCCCAGGTCGGCGTGGGGACTTTCAGCCAATTTGCATTATGCGGTTTTCATATTGAGCCCATATTCTAAGGCACATAGGCACCCATGGGCATATTAATCCAACACTGTTTAACTGTAGCAGCAGTCAGTTGAAGTCTGATCCTGTTAGGCTTCTGATGCTGCTGTAATTATTTCAAATTATATGTTAAAATCAGTTTATACTAGTCCCGATTCATTCAATTACAGCAGAGCAGGACACACCTGTGTGGCTTCAACTAATTGCTGGTCACAAGTCTTGTATATCAAGAGCAGAAAGCAGTCAATTGAAACCAATTTAAAAAGTAAGACCAAGTGTATTAAATCAGTCAAAGAATGGCTGATTTCTCAGCAATCTCACTCCCTTGTGATGCTAGAGAAATGGTCTGTTCTAGTCACCAATTGATTGCGCGATTCCTTGGAGATTTTGAGTTTGGACTTATATATACTAAGGTGCTTGTGAAGAAATTTGTGCATAACTTCACCTTGCCCAAAACCAGTGCAGTCCATTCTGGACATGTTTTGACAATTGCACCCCCGGCAGAAACTCCATGCCCTCTTTCTTGAGAGCAGCTGAGGAAAGAATTTGATACATGGCTTGTTTGTCTGTTATGCTTGTATTGTGAAATGAGTCCTCACATAAATTAGTTTACTTTTTGCTCACATTTGTTGTGACCTCAGTGAGACCATTAACACTAAGATATAAGCCTCCAGATCAATTTAAAGAATTACACAAGATTCCACATTTTAAGATTTTTATTCTAACAACTAAAGTAAAAGAAATCCCCATTAACCAAATAGTACTTTGTAAGTAGCTGATACCTTTTCTGTAACCTAGGGTATTTTCTTTACTTATTAAAATACTTGAAAACCTCACACCACACTTATATGTTATACAGTCCTTTACATGATGAAATCCTTTGTGGTTAAAAGTCTTAAACTCCTCCCAGTAGCAGTGGGTTGGGTCTCCCAGACCTTTCCAAAAATCTGTCCTCTTCGCTGACTTTGAGCACTTCCGTGAATAAGGTGATTCCTGGTGATCCTGCTGATCTTCTACTTCTCTGCAAGCTTCAACTTTCAAAACAGGTTCAAGTCTTCACAACTTTTTATTGTAAAAGGGGCTTCTGAGAGCAGGTCTGTCTCTGTCTCTCTCCCTCTCTGTGTGACTCTCTCTCTCTCATTGTCTGACTTACAGTCTGTTGTCAGGCTGCAACTGCTGGGTTCCCTTCTTACAGCCTGCCTTGAGGTCACTACTGCTGGTTTCTTCTCTTACAGCCTGTCTGCCTTCAGAAAATCTGTTAAATTTATCTGCACTCAATAACTTATTGACCTGAACATATGCAGAATCCAGAAGTCTGGTTTCACAGAGCCACCTGGGCCTTCCATCGTTCCCAGGTGTTAGCAGCTGCATGGTACATTTGCATCTTCAGAGTCACTGACTCCCTGTTTTACAACCCGCAAATCTGGGAAGGCGAAACCCATTGTTCTTCAAGTGTTATTCCTGCAGTCTTTTTTCCCAAAAAAAGATCTTTGATCTGTCGTGTCATTTAACAGAGTGGATGTGAGGTCACCTGACCTGGGCTCCATCTTCAACTTTTAAAAGTCACAATTTTAAAACATCATCATGTTACAAAGTCCAGCGTTCATAACATGTGATAGCATGTGCATGCAGATGTAGCACACAGAGATTCAATGGAAAACATTATTTGTAGTTTCTGTGCTTGATTTGAGATAAATTTTTATGCAAAGCCATGGGCCATCCATTGTCCATAAATAAAGTATCACGTTTTCAGAGAGGACTGCTAGATCCCCTGTTTTTAGCTTAAATGTGCAGGATGATTCTTCCTGTAAAATGTCATTCAAAACCTTTAATATATTTTTTTTAATCCTTACTCTGGTCTTTCTCCCTCTTTTTTTTCTAATCTATGTTTTATTGGAAATTAGAATTATCAGTTCATCAAAGGTATGTACAGTATGATCTCCAATATTATCAGTGATCAATTCTAGGCAGTTCATATGTTATATCTTAAATTTGCAATACATAATGGGCCTTAGATATATGAGGCATATGCTGTAGTTTTAGATTTGATATATTATTCACATCTCCATCAGTTTATTGAACATATATGAAGTGTGTAACTTAGTGTTCAGGATTTCATTGCCAGTTTGCAAAGAAACAATTTGAGCTCAGTCAAGATGCTGCTGTGATAGTTTACAAAACATTGCATGAAATGCTTTTTTAAGCAGATAAATCCCTAGTACTTGGGGAATACAGAGGTAAAATGAAAAGTGAAGAGTGGGTGTAGTAGTGTATCTTAAAGGCTTACATAAAGTATAGCCCAGAATGCTACAATAAACATTCTTGTCAAAAAGTAAGGACTTCAGCTACTAAGACAGTAACTTGAGAAGTAATGTAGAGTTAATCGCTACCTTGTCGATATAGTTTGAAGGCCTATCCATATGTCTGCCTTGTAGGAGTGTTTTATTCCTATCATTAATGCTGATTTATCACTACCTTGTTGGAATGTTTCAGATGAAGGCAAACAAAATGCACTTTAATGTAACAATGTTTTGTCCTGTTGTGAAAGTAAGTTGACAACTTTTACTCTTTTTAGTAGAAAAGGCTCTTCTGAATCAAGTGACCTTTAGGAAGTGTGTGTGTAATATATACACCTGCATAATGTGACCACATGGAGTTTCTTAATAAATGTTTCTTGATAGAATTTGCCTCACAAAGCAGTAGACCAGCCTATATGGTCTTTCAATTGTACTTCAGTTTTGAAAATCTTTGAAAATGGCCAAAAACATGGAAAATATGATTTAGTGATGAAATAAGATTTAGTAAATTGCCAGCCAGTAGCCTTATCATGGCATTCAGATGACATTTATACAGTCTAATATATATAATGCCATCTGTGCCTAACAGTAGTGTTGCAGCATGATAACTATCTCCTAGACATTTACCTGTAAACAATTGTGTTTTGAACTAGTAGCAACGTAGAAAAAGGTAGTGCAATTTAAAAATGATACAGCACTGGAGGGGGTCAGTCAGCTCATCATGCCTGTGCTGGCTCTTGAGTAATGTTTTCTTATTAGTAACAGGCCCCTACTCTTTCCCCATAACCCCACAAATTGTTTCCCTTCAAGTATTTATTCAATTCTTTCTTGAACATTACTATTGAATCTGCATCCACCACCCTTTCAGTCACTGCATTCCAGATAGAAACATAGGAAATAGGAGCAGGAGTAGGCCATTCGGCCCTTCAGGCCTGCTCCGCCATTCAAAAAAGATCATGGCTGATCGTCTAATTCAGTACCCCGTTCCCGCTTTCTTCCTATATCCCTTGATCCCTTTGGCATTAAGAAATATATCTATCTCCTTCTTGAATATATTTAATGACTTGGCCTCCACTGCCTTCTGCAGTAGAGAATTCCACAGGTTCACCACCCTCTGAGCAAAGAAATTTCTCCTCATTTCGATTCTAAATGGCATACCCGTTTCCTGAGACTGTGACCCCTGGTTCTGGACACCCTCCCCCATCCATTGGAACATCCTCCCTGCATCTAGCCTGTCTAGTCCTGTTAGAATTCTATAGGTTTCCAAGAGGTCCCCTCTCATTCTTAAATTGGGCCTCGTCAACCCAATCTCTCCTCGTACGTCAATCCTGCCATCCCAGGAATCAGCCTAGTAAATCTTCTTTGCACTCCCTCCAAGGCAAGAATATCCTTCCTCCGATGAGGAGACCAAAACTGCACACGATATTCCAGATGTGGTCTCATCAAGGCCCTGTATAACCGTAGTAAGACATCCTTGCTCCTGTACTCAAATCCTCTTGCAAAGAAGGCCAACATACCATTCGCCTTCCTAATTGCTTGCTACATCTGAATGCTTGCTTGCAACGACTGGTGTACAAGGACACCTAGGTCTTGTTGCACCTCCCCCTTTCCCAATCTATCACCATTCAGATAATCTGCCTTTCTGTTTTTACAACCAAAGTGGATAACCTCACATTTATCCCCATTATACTGCATCTGCCATGCATTTGCCCACTCGCCCAACTTGTCCAAATCACATCGGAGACTCTTTGCATCCTCTTCACAGCTCACATTCCCCCCCAGCTTTGTGTCGTCTACAAATTTGGAAATGTTACATTTAGTTCCCTCACCCAAGTCATTCATATATATTGTGAATAGCTGGGGCCCAAGCACTGATCCCTGCAGTACCCCACTAGTCACTGCCTGCCACCCAGAAAAAGACACGTTTATTCCTACTCTTTCTTTCCTGTCTGTCAACCAGTTCTCAGTCCATGCCAGTATATTACCCCCAATCCCATGTGCTTTAATTTTGCACACTAACCTCTTATGTGGGACCTCATAAAAAACCTTCTGAAAATCCAAATACACCACATCCACTGGTTCTCCCTTATCTATTTTACTAGTTGCATCCTCAAAAAACTCCAATAGATTTGTTAAGCATGACTTCCCTTTCGTAATCCCATGCTGACTTTGTCCAATCCCATTTATGCTTTCCAGGTGTTCTGCTATCACATCCTTTATAATAGACACTAGCTTTTTTCCCCCACTACTGATGTAAGGCTAACTGGTCTGTAGTTCCGTTTTTTATTTTCCTCCTTTTTTAAATAGTGGGGTTTCATTTGCCACCCTCCAATCTGTCGGAACTGCTCCAGAGTCTATAGAATTTTGGAAGATGACCACCAGTGCATCCACTATTTCCAGGGTACTTCCTTTCATACTCTGGGATGTAGATTATCAGGCCCTGGGGATTTGTCAGCCTTTAACCCCATTAATTTCCCTAGCACTATGTTTTTTACTAATACTGATTTTCTTCAGTTCCTCCCTCTCATTAGACCTTTGGTTCCCTAACATTTCTGGGAGGTTATTTATGTCCTCCTTTGTGAAGACAGAACCAAAGTATCTGTTTAATTGTTCTGCCATTTCTTTGTTCCCCGTTAAAATTCCCCCGATTCTGACTGTAAGGAACCTACATTTGTCTTCATTAATCTTTTTCTCTTCACATATTTATAGAAGCTTTTACAGTCAGTTTTTGTGTTCCCCGCAAGTTTACTCTCATACTCTATTTTCCCCAGCTTAATCAACCTCTTCGTCCTCCTTTGCTGAATTCTAAATTACTCCCAATCCTCAGACTTGCTGCTTTTTCTGGCCATTTTAGATTTCTCCTCTTTGGATCTGATGCTATCCCTAATTTCTTTTGTAAGCCACAGTTGAGCCACCTTTCCTGTTTTATTTTTGCGCCAGACAGGATTGAATAATTGTTGTAATTCATGCACACGTTCTTTAAATATTATCCATTGCCTATCCACCGTCAACCCTTTTAGTTCCCCAATCTACCATAGCCAACTCGCGCCTTGTGCCTTCGTAGTTTCCTTTATTTAGATTCAGGACCCTAGTTTCGGATTCTCCAGATCACAACAACATTTAGTTTTTTAAAAAATTTGCCCTCCCACTTCTGTTTTTTTCACCAATCGCCTTAAGTCTGTGTCCTCTGATTACCAAACTTCTGTTACTGGAAACACTTTCTCTCTACCGTATCAAAACTCTTCATGATTTTGAACATTATCAAATCTCTTAACCTTCTCTGCTCCAAGGAGAAAAATTCCAGTCTCTCCACTTAACTGAAGTCCCTCATCCCTGCTACTATTCTAGTAAATCTCTTCTGCACCTTCTCGAAGACGTTGACGTTCCTCCTGAAGTGTGGTGCCCTAAATTGGACACAGTACTCCAGCTTAGGCCTTGTCAGTCTTCCATAAAGTTTCAGCATAACTTCCTTGCTTTTGTATTCTATTCCTCTATTAATAAAGCTAAGGATCCGTTTTTTTTTAACAGCCTTCTAAAACGTCCTGATACCTTCATAGATTTGTCTACCAGTGCTCTCAGTTTGCTCATTAGCACCCTTAAAAATTGCATCATTTTAGTTTATATTCTCTCTCTCCTGATTCTTCCTATCAAAATGTATCACTTCACACCACTCTGTATTAAAATACAAATTTCACCTGCCATATGTCTGCCCATTCACCCATCTGTCTTATCTCCTCCTGAACTGTTACTATCCTCCTCGTTGTTCACTACATTTTTGACTTTTGTCATCTGCAAAATTTGAAATTATGGCCTGTGTAACCAAGTCCATATCATTGTTGTATATCAAAAAGCAGTGTCCTAATACCCACCCCTGGGGGACATCACTATATACCTTTCTCTGGTCAGAGAAATGACCGTTCACATCAACTCTGCTTTCTGCCCCTTAGCCAATTTTGCATCCATGCTGCTATTTGTCCCTTTAATCCCATGAGCTTTATCACAGAATTGTTACAGTGCACAAGTAGGCCCATTGTGTCCGCACTGGCTGTCTGAAAGAGCAATTTTGCTAACAAGTCTATGCTGTGGTACTTTGGCAAATGCCTTTTGGGAAGTCCACATACACAACATCAACCGCACCATCCTCATTAACCCTCGTTGTTACTTCATGACATAACTCAATTAAATTACTCAAACACTATCTTTTTAACACATCCATGCTGACTTTCATTTATTAGCCCATGCTTTTCCAATTAATTTTGTCCTGGATTATTGTCTTTCCCACTACCAATATTAGGCTGACTGGTCTTTAGTTGCTGTGTTTATCCCTCCCCCCTTTTTTAAAACAAGGATGTAACATCTTCCAGTCTTCTGACACCACCCTCATATTCAAGCAGGATTTGAAAATTGTGGCCAGGACCTCTGCAATTTCCACCCTTACATAACCTCATTAACCTAGAATCTATCCCATCTGGACTGGGTGAGTTTCCACTTTGAGGACTGCTAACCTTTTTATCGATTTTTATCCTATCCAATGTCACTACTGTCTCCTCCTTTACTGCTACATTGGCTGCATCCCCTTATTACATGAAGACATTGCCAAGTACTCATTTAATATCTGCCATGTCCTCTAGCTCCACAAGAATATCTTCCTTTTGGTTACTAATCAGCCCCACCCTTCCTTTGACAACCTTTTTTATTATTTGTGTTTATAAAAGACTTTTAGGTTCCTTTTTATGTTAATCGATTCTCATACTTTCTCTTTGTCCCTTTGTTCCCTTTTTCAGGTCTCCTTTCTGCTTTCTATATTCAACTTTAACTCTCTTATGAACCGTACATTAGTCATAAGCTTCCTTTTTTTCTATATCTTTAGTCATCCAGGGAGCTGTAGCTTTGATGTCCTTCCTTTCCCCTTATGGAAATGTGTCTACTCTGTACCATTTCCTCTTTGAAGGCCTCCTATTATTCAATTCTGGTTTGCCTCCCTATTTTTGATTCCAAACCACTTGGGCCAGACCTCTTTTCAATTCACTGAAGTTCGGCTTCTTCCGGTTAAGTGTTTCTGTGCTTGATTATTCCTGATCCGGTTGTATTTCTAATGAAATTAAGATCTCTACTCCTCAAGAGTCACCCACTGAAACATGCTTCACTTCTTTATTCCCCACTATTTTATGTCCCAGAACTAGATCCAGCACTTCTTGTTTTGGCTGGAAGCATGCTGACCAAGAAACTTGTACATATTTCAGGAATTCTTCTGGCTTTTTGCCCTTTATACTGTCACTATCCCAGGATAATTAAAGTTCCCATTATCATTACTCAGTTGTAGTTCTTCCATCTTTCTGTAATTTGCCTGCAAATTTTCTCCCCTACCTCCTTCCCACTAATTGGTGACCTATCGTATACACTCGTAGTATGATAGCTCCTCTATTGTTTCTTGATTTTAACCAAATAGATTCTGCCTTTGACCCCTCAAGTAACAGTGATAATGTTATATACAATATGTGTAGAATATAAAGGCAGATTTTTCAATTTACCTGATGAAATGTTTACATGGATCGTGTTTTGTTAATGAACTGTGTCGTGATTTTGCATAAATTTGTTTTTTGCTGCCCCCTAAGAGGCCATACTTAAAAAATATGAACTGCTTCATAACTTGTGTGGAGCAATTTTTGTATTGTTTCCTTTTTTCTTGGTGTGTTGGACTACTTCGTGCAGAATGAACCCTTCTGTACTGCAGAGTGAGGCAATATTGCCTAACAAAATAACAAAATAAATATGTACATTTTGTAAGAGAAATGGGACCCCAAGGTAACTTTCCATCTCTGGAATATCAAGTGTGGTATCAAGAAACGACTGAAGACACTGGATACTGCAAAAGCTATGGACCCTGATATTCTGGCAATAGTACTGAAGACCTGTGCTTCAGAACTTGCCGTGCCCCTTGCCAAGCTGTTCCAGTGCAGCTACAACACTGGCATCTACCTGGCATGTGGAAAATTGCCCAGGTATGTCCTGTACACAAAAAGCAGGACAAGTCCAACCCGGCCAATTACCGCCCCATCAGTCTACTCTCAATCATCAGTAAAATGACGGAAGGTGTCAGCAACAGTGCCATCAAGCGGCACTTGCTTTGCAGTAACCTGCTCAGTGATGCTCAGTTTGGGTTCCACCAGGGCCACTCTGCTCCTGACCTCATTACAGCCTTGGTTCAAACATGGACAGAAGAGCTGAACTCAAGACATGAGTTGAGAGGGACTGCCCTTTACATCAAGGCAGCATTTGACCAAGTATGGCATCAAGGATCCCTAGCAAAGCTGAAGTCATTGGGAATTGGGGAAAACTCTTCACTGGTTGGAGTCATACCTAGTGCCAATGAAGATGGTTGTGGTTGTTGGCAGTCAATCATCTGAGCTCCAGGACATCACTGCAGGAGTTCCTCAGGGTAGCGTGCTAGGTCTAACCATCTTCAGCTACTTCATCAAAGACCTTCCTTCAATCATAAGGTCAAAAATGGGGATGTTCGCTGATTGTGCAATGTTCAGCACTATTCGCGACTCCTCAGATACTGAAGTAGTCCATGTAGAAATGCATCAAGACCTGGACAATATCCAGGCTTGGGCTGATAAGTGGCAAGTAACATTCGCACCACACAAGTGCCAGGCAATGGCCATCTCCAACAAGAGAGAATCTAATCATCTCCCCTTGATATTCAATGGCATTACGATCGCTGAATCCCCCACTATCAACATTCTAGGGGTTACTATTGACCAGAAACTGAATTGGAGTAGCCATATAAATACCATGGCTACAACAGCAGGTCAGAGGCAAGGAATCCTGCGGCGAGTAACTCACCACCTGACTCCTCAAAGCTGTCCTCCATCCACAAGGCACAAGTCAGGAGTCTGATGGAATACTCTCCACTTGCCGGGTACAGCTTCGACACCATCCAGGGCAAAGCAGCCCACTTGGCAACCTATCCACAAACATTCATTCCCTCCACCACTGATATACAGTGGCAGCTGTGTGTCCCATCTACAAGTTGCACTGCAGCAACGCACCAAGGATCGTTAGACAGCACCTTCCAAACCCGCAATCTCTACCAACTAGAAGAAAGAGGGCAGCAAATGCTTGGGAACAGCACCACCTGCAAGTTCCCCTCCAAGCCGCACACCATCCTGACTTGGAACTATATCGCCGTTCCTTCACTGTTGCTGGGTCAAAATCCTGGAACTCCCTTCCTAATAGCACTGTGGGTGTACCTACCTCACATGGACTGCAGTGGTTCAAGAAGGTAGCTGACCATCACCTCAAGGGCAGTTAGGGATGGGCAATAAATGTTGGCCTAGCCAGCAATGCCCACATCCCATGAACGAATAAAAAAAAAAGAACAACCCATTATAAACATTAAGCTTCTGTGAAAGAATAAGGAATGCCATTTCCAAGGTCGGTAATCTAACATTAGGAGTAGTATTTCTGTCCTGATTGAAAGCCATACCTGATGTCATAGATTTCTTAGCATTTAAATCTACATATCAGTTGAACCGGTCTTTGAGGTATAGCAGCTTCTGGAAATAAGCAGCCCATTTTAATATTTTGGAGAAGGAGGGAGAAAAAAAGTTATTGTTTGAGCTATTAGTTTCTGCTGACTGAGGCATGTTGATAATGGTGAAGCTTGGAATGGTCTTTTCATGCTCCAAACTTATAAAGTACAATTTTCCAAAGATACTTTTCAAGAAACAAATTGTTCTGTAACTGACTTTAATACTGATTTAGTCATTGAAAAAATACTTGTTTACTGTTAGTTCCAGGTTCTTCTAGAAGACCTTGGGTACTTGGAAAAGTGATGGAAAAAGAATATTGTCAGGCTAAAAAGGTAAGGTTCTTCATTTTTCACTGTAAAGATCTGAACTACTACTGGAAATGAATGGCAGGACAAACACAGCAAATATCAAAGAACTCCCAATTTTGCTATTAAGTATATTGTGGCAAGTATTCAGAGTTTTGTGAAACCTAACACCCACTTGCTGCCAGTGCAATATGTCAGACCAGTCATTAAGGGAATTCTGGTAACATTTTAATATCGAATTAGCGTGCCAGTAAGAACATTCATATGGTTCGCCCCAATTCCAACCCTTTCTCCAGCTATTTCCTAAGTGTCAGCTCTGGCTCTGTTGGTAGCATTGTTGCCTCTGAGTCAGAAGATTGTGGGTACAAGTCCCACCCCAGAGCACAAAACTTTAGGCTGACACTCCAGGGCAGTACTGAGGGAGTGCTGCACTGTCAGAGGTGCTGTCTTTTGGTCAAGACATTAAACTGAAGCCCTGTCTGCCCCCTCAGGTGGGCGTAAAAGATCCTCCTTTGAACAGCAGGGGAGTTATCCCTGGTATTCTGGACAATATCCCTCAATCAACATCACTAAAAACATTACAATTTGTGGGAACCTGTTTGAAAATTGGTTGACACCCTTCCTAAATTACAACCATGCCTACATTTCATAAGTACTTGATGGCTGCAAGACATCTTGGGGCTTCCTGAAGTGATGAAAGGCACTGTATAAATGCAAGTCTTGTTTTTCTTTTCACTTCCACCTCCTTAACATCACCTGCTTCCCCGTCTCACTTTCCTCGTGTGCTGCAGAAGCCCTCATCCATGCATTTGACATCTCCAGACTCAAAATACTGTAATGTTCTCCTGCCCAGTATTCCATTCTCCATCCTCTATAAAATTCAGTTCACCTGAAAAGCTGCTGCCTGTATATAACCCCACACCAGCTCCTGCTTACACCTGTCCTTGCTGACCTACATTGGCCACCTCCAACTTAAAATTCACATCCATGTATTTAAGTCACTTCCTGGCCTAGTTTCTTCCTATCTGTAACCTCTTCCAGCCTTGTCATCCCCAACTCTCTGTTCCTGTGACTCTGGCCTTTTGTCCACCTGCCCTTCCTCTCCTTCACTATTGGTGGCTGTGCCTTCAATACTGGGTTGCTCTGGGGTTGCCTTCGTAAACCACTTTGCCTCGCCACCTCATTAACCTTTTGAGATTCTCCTTAAAATTCATCTCTTTGACCAAGCATTTAGTAATCCTTCCTAATATCTCCTTTGGCTGAGGAACAATATATTTCTGATTACACTGCAGTGAAGTGCCATAGGACATTTTCTTATGTTAAAGACATTGTATGTCCCTATGCAAGAAAGAAGAGAGACAGAAAGCAGGAAACTAGGCCAGTTAGCCTAACATCTGTCATTGGAAAAATGCTGGAATCCATTATTAACAAAGTAGTAGCAGGACATTTAGAAAATCGTAATACAGGCTCACCAACAGACCTCCAAAAACAAGCCACAGTACTTCACAATCCTCTCCACAGCAGAAGTAAGTCAAAAGCACATCACCTGCAAGGGAAATCGCATTTGACAAATTTATTAGAGTTCTTTCAGGATATAATGAGCAGGGTGGATAAAAGGAACCAATAGATGTAGTGTATTTAGATTTTCAAAAGGCATTCAATAAAGTGCCACATAAAAGGTTGCCGTACAAGTACATGAAATACAAAAAGTTAACATGCAGATACAGCAAATAATTAGAAAGGCAAATGGAATGTTGGCCTTTATTGCAAGGATAATGGAGTATACAGGGCGTTGGTGCAGCTACACCTAGAGTACTGCGTACAGTTTTGGTCTCGTTATTTAAGGAGGGATATACTTGCATTGGAGGCAGTTCAGAGGGCGTTCGCTAGCTGATTCCTGGGTTGAAGAGATTATCTTATGAGGAAAGGTTGAGCATGTTGGGCCTAAACTCATTATAGTTTAGAAGAATGAAAGGTGATCCTAATGAAACATAAGATTCTGAGCTGGCTTGACAGGGTAGATACTGAGAAGATGTTTCCCCTCATGAGGGAATCTAGAATTTGGGGGCATAGTTTCAGAATAAAGGGTCGCCCAATTAAGATGAAGAGGAATTTCTTCTGAGCGTCATGAATCTTTGGAATTCTCTGCCCCACACACCTGTGGAGGCTGGTTCATTGAATATATTCAAGGCTGAGATAGACAGATTTTTGAACTATAGGGGAGTCCAGGGTTATGGGGTACAGGCAGGAAAGTGGAGTTGAGTCCAAGATCAGATCAGCCATGATCTTATTGAATGGCGGAGCAGGTTCGAGAGGCCGTATGCTCCTATTTCTTGTATTCTTGTGTTCTTGCACAGAAGTTGTTATAGGTTCAGAAGTATCCACAGTGTCTCCAGTTGAATTGCCTTTGGCTGTTCGTCACAGCAGTCATTAAATTTTTAGCTACTGAATCAAGAGGTTGTCTTGGTATTCATTAAGTCATCATGTCTACCTACATACAGGGGTGATTGAAGCTTCTTACTGAATTCTAGCAATTCTTTCACTTCCAGAATGCAGAACTAGCTACAAAGGACAGATTCTATGTTGTTTCTGGTTTACTGAACCTCTTTTGAGATATGGATGTTAGTTAATCTGGTAGCATGCATCAACCGTAAAGACTTGTATTCCTTCAGTATGTTAATGCCCTGCTGTGCTCCTGATGCTTTTATAGCACGTTCAAATATCAGTCAAGCTCAGATAAAGCGAGTTATAAAGAGCATTGAAGTTGTTGCTCCCTCTGGGTGTGTCATGCAGAATAAAGCAACCAGAGTTCTTTGTAGTGTGCTGCACATTGCTTTCATTTTTGTTGTCATTCGGAGGAGCATCTATACCGACTTTAGTGAGGGATAGTTCCAAGGATGTGGAGGAATTCAATTAGGTTGTGACAAGGCAGTGTTTATATTGGGATTTGTGGTGAGTACCTAACACATTGCTTCAATGAGGAAATTTCTGTTGCTAATGTCAGTTTAGCTGTTCCATATTTGTGCTGTCCTTTTATGTGTTAAGCATACTTTCACAGGAAAAATTGGAATTATTCCCCACATACCTCAACTTAATATTACGAATTATCGTTTCTGATTACTGTCATGTCACCAAAAGTTACCTAGAATATGTGGTTATATTCATTGTTTATAATGTTGAGTAATATGGACTAAATTCATAATTTCACTGTTGCATGTTAGTTGTATATTATAATCAA
This sequence comes from Heterodontus francisci, assembly GCF_036365525.1. NCBI lineage: Eukaryota > Metazoa > Chordata > Chondrichthyes > Heterodontiformes > Heterodontidae > Heterodontus > Heterodontus francisci. The sequence continues at coordinate 100,216,741 of NC_090375.1, read as the reverse complement.
TATTCTGTATGAAAGGGGGAAAATATCTTCATGAGACTTCAGAAATAGTTGATGCAAACAAAATGAGGTGCCAAATGTTTAATGACAAACTTGTATATAATGTGGCTTATTTGTATGCAATTTAGAAATAAAATGATATGGATTTTTTTTTTGTTTCTGAAGCCATGTGCTAATATTTTGAGTGATTAAATAACTAGCACATGACTTGATATAGTGACTCCTTGTTGCATCCTATAAGCATAACTCACCTTTTAATAGTTGGGTTGATTGACCTTTTAGTCACATCTGGCCTGTGAAAGCTTTGAAATGTATCAAACTTGATCACATTTATTAGTTTGCAGTTATTTATTAGGATTTTGTATCCCTGTGCTGGAAATACTTTGAGACAACGTGCGAATATATGGATTTATTACATTGTTAAATTTGTATATTGGCCATACTGATATATTGTTTGATTTATTTCAGGCTCAAAACAGATTTAAAGTTCCTCTGGGAACAAAATTCTACAGAGTGAAAGCAGTGCCCTGGAACAAGAAAGTATAACAATGATAAGAAACAAACTGTTAGCTCATCCTTTCCTTTATGGTTTGCTGTGCTACATTTGTTATGCAGCTTCTAAAGATACTTGGAAAAGAAGGTGGTACAAATGTAATTCACATCAGTCGAAACTTGCTGGAGCAATGCTTCATTGTTTGATTCTCCCCATTCAAGATGTATTGAATTCAGCGGTGCCCAGATCATAAAATGCATCTAGTCCCGTTCAATAAACTGCTTGTATTCTTGCCCAGAAGACTTAGAAATATGGACCAAATACATTCTTTTCAAAGAGCATGCCCTCTATATTGTGGCATAATAGCCATGTGATTTGCCTGTTCAAAAAAAATCACTGAATATTCAGATGTTTAAACATTTGTCATTATTACCAGCATTTGTGAAGGAATTTATCACTATCAAAGTAGTTTAAGAAAATCATCTTTACCATATGTATTTAATCATTTAAATATTTATAGGATTGTTCCTAGCATGCAAAAGTCCATATACAATTTTATCTTAAGTTTGCTTCCATGGATTTTCATTCTCGCTCTTAATGTACACATATACTGAAGTTACTTAGAAGTATATAGAGATCTAGCCCTGTATGGTGAAGAACTGTGCAATGAATAGGACTGGACTTTGCATCAGTTGCTAGAATTGCATTCCTGCAAAAATGCACCATCAATCGTTAATTGTGTATACACATTGGAAGGGAAGAATTTGTGTTGTTTACAAATAACACAGTACTAAAGCTTCTCAGAAACCTAAAGCTGGAATAAATTTAATATATTGTTTTATTTTGGTGACCAGTGTTCCATTCAGTTTTAAAACCAATTTCTCATTGTATATTAACCATCATAAAATCTTCAAGTAAAAACATTACTGTATTGCAAAAGAAATCCAGAATTTTGAAACAATAAACATTTAAAACTGTAGCGAGTGCATCATGCAAAATGTTTAATCACAGTCCTTGATTACTGGGGGAAAATAGAAATGTTAAAATTCAGTGTAAATTATTATTGGATTAAGTTGTTAACTTTTCTTTCCTGCTAAAGCTATTACTTGTACTGCATTGCAACATTGTCTATATTTGAAAATTGCTTCATTGACTGTAAAGTGCTTCCAAACATCCTGAGGTTGTGAAAGGTGCTAAATGATGGCAGGTTTGTTCTTAATATGTAATTGAATTAATTATAATTGAGGTGTGACAAAATATTATCACTGTATGTTGGCATACTATGATAGTTAAATACAGTATATCCTGAGTGATAGACATTTTAGCAGTGAACTATTTATATTCTCTCGACCGTGGTGAATAAGCAGTTGGATAGTAGCTCGGCACTAATTGAGCAGCAGAACAGAGAAAAAAAGTATTAATCTTTAAAGCAATGTGTAATCCTATTGCAAAGTACTGGTTCCAAGGCAACTAATAATTAGCAAAACATCAAAAACCAGAACTAGAATTGAGAATTGTTCTTCAAATCTTCTTTAATAGGAATTGACTATAATCCCTAATCTTTAGCTCAGACTATGAATTTTTCATTCCTTTCTTTGGAAAACTTTCCTGCAGCTATCTAATGCTTCATTCAGACTGACTGTCACAAGTTGTTTTGCATCTACTAACATTGCCTGTGGGTCAATTTTCTAATAGTGAGACTTCTACAACCAATTCAGAAAGGATGACATGTAGTCTGTGATTATTTTCCCCACCCAAGATCAATTCCTGTATTCAAATTTGCATACACTGCCACTGGATTATAAGTGCCGAAGCCGCCTCCTGTTTGTTATCCACATACTGCCTTGAGATGGGGTCAAAATCACATGTACAGTGACGATGGGCAGCTCTACCTCTCCACCTTTGTCGACCAGTACTGCTCCTTTCCATCACAAAGATCACTTCCTTGCATCTCCATAACTTCCTCTACCCCTGCCTCAACCAGTCTGCTTCTGAAAGATTCATCCATGTCTTTGTCACTTCCGGATTTGATTATTTCAATACTCTGCTGGCCTCCACCCTCCATAAACTTCAGCACAAAACTCTGTGCATATTCTAATCCGCTGACCTGCATAGGCTCCTTGTCTCTCAGTGCCTCACATTTATAATTCATGATGTCAAATCCTTTCATGGCCTTGTCCTTCCCTACCTCTGTAATCTCCTCCAGCCATTCAACTCCCATCCCCGCAGAATTCTCCATTCCTCTGATTCTTGTGCATCTACCCCATTCCACCGTTGGGCAGTCTTTCTTCACCTGCCTAAGCTCCAATCTCTGGATTTCCCTCCTTAGACCTTTCAGCCTTTTCACCTCTGTCTCCTTCTTCAAGACTTTCCTTAAAACCCATCTCTTTGGCTAAGCTTTTGGTCACACCTAATATCACTTCCTTTGTTTCGGCAACTATTTTTGTCAATTATACCTTTGTGAAGTGTCTTAGGACATTTTTCTACATTCAAGAAGCTATATAAATGAGAGTAATTATTAAAAATTGTTTAAAAATTAAAATTGGGATATTTTCTAGAATTTTTATTTCCCATTTCCCCACTCCTTATCCCCCCTGCAATTTCCAAAGTGACTGGTTCATAATGTATTTTTGCAAGGTGCTGCCTGCTCTCTGGTTCTTTGTCCAAGTCACCATTCCATAGGTATGATATAAAAACAATGTGTCAGCAGGCTTTTCAGTGTAAAGTCCACACAGCAGGATGCAACTCTGTGTAGCGCAAGATAATGGATAAGGATCAGTGCTGGAAATTGATTTGTCTTTGCCTACTATATGAAACCTACTGCAAACTTACTGCCACTCTAGATAACTCAGCATAACTCAGCACAGATCAAGGATGAAGTTTTATAGATTTTGAATATGATGCACCTAATGTTTTTTGAATTTTAAGGAAGTGTGCATCAAAAAGCAAAAAATTAGAGACTATCACAGAACATAGAAAATTATACTGAAACATTGAAATTAACTTTCCTCACTTGGAACCTACTGAAAATGCCTCATGCTGCTGTTTTATTTTCTAACTTTGAGTGCCTTATATTTTCTGATGGCAGTGATTATTGTATTTTATTTTATTGTAACAAGGTTTCAATTTTTTGTTAAAATTTGAGAATCTATGTTTTAAAAACTGAAAAGGATTTCATGGATGCTGGAATCTTGACGCTAAACTTTGGGTGCTTTTCTTAAGAAGGTCAATAAAAGGTTGACCAGTAAACAAATTTTAAGTAAACACAGTGGGGTGGGGGTGTGGGTGTGGGTGGTGGTTGCGTTTTGACCTGAAGAGCTATTTGCTTATTGACAAGTTAGGATTTTTGGCTTGAACAGGACTTGACTCTGGAAATGTTTTTTGTTCCATTTTTAACTGTTAAAAATGCCAGTCGGTGTTTGACCAAGAACAGAAAGAAGTTTGCTTCCTGACCTGCCAGGAGAACAGAAGAAGAACCTGCTTATCTTTCGCTTGAAAAGAAAAATCCTGTATCAAGCTGTACTGTTATCTCTCTCTTTGAAGACATTCTGCATCTCTGAAGGAACTTTGCATCGAATGTGTGAGAATTGAAACCTTTGTTGCTGCATACCTGATGTAAGACCTATGTAGCTGTATCTCTTGAAAGCTTACCCAAACTGTTCATCAACATTGCATAGAAAGAACTGTTCCAGGAAGATTCCTAGTGGCAGTCACCTATTCACCTTTGGGACACCTTGCCAAAACAAAGGACTTCCATATTTTCTCTTCAGTCTTAAGTTTTTTTTTTTATTCCTTCTATTTCTTTGTAACAGCTGTGAACAAAAATCTCTTTTTTTTTTCTGGTTAACCAGTTGTGTTTGTGAGTATGTGTGAGGGCTAGGATAAAATAAGGGGCTTTAATACTTCCATTTGTGCATATGTTTCACTTCATTATTGGTTAAAACTTGGTTTTTAATAAATGGATAATTTAGTTGTTAAAGAAACCTGGTTGGTGTGCTGTATTCTGGGGACAAATACAGTATATGAGTGACTGTTTCGGTAAGTGGGAAATTTTTTTTTAAATGTCGTGACCTGTGGAGAAGTGGGACTGAATTAACAGTGTACTCCTTCTGCCTCAGTCATACCATATTAATTGGGAGCTCTTGTTTGGATTAAACCCAATGCAGACAACGTTTAATTATAAGTAGGGTAATAATAATTGAAAAAGGAAAATAAAAAAAAACCAGGTTTCTTGTGTAATAGGGTAAAGTCTACACCACCAGAATGTCTTCAGCAGTTGCTGAAGCTTTTCTGGGCCGATGTATCCCTCAGTGATTTGTGAACCTTAACCAAGGTTGAGCTAATGGCATTGGCAGCACAATTGGGCTTAGAATTGAAATGAGGAGCTAAAAAAGTAGAGATAATTGAAGTAATAGCACAACATTTGAAAATGGAAGAAGAAGGAGGCAAATCAGAGGGTAGTACAGTTGAATTAGCTAAAATTCAGTTACAGATGAGGCAGCTTGAACTTGACCAGGAAAAAGAAATAGAACTGGAAAAACTTAAGTTTCAAAAGGAAACAAAAAAGAACTAAGAAAACCTCAGCAGGAAAAAGCACTAAGAAAATTTAAGTGGGAACAGGCAATAGAAAAACTTAAATTTGGTTTTGAAAAAGAAATGACAAAGAAAAAACTTGAGGTTGAGGAAAAGGAGAAGTAAAGAGAAAGAGGGAAAGGAATTCAAATTAAGAAAGATGGAAATAAGACAACAGAGCGGTCTTGACTCCAGTGGAGATTCTGGTCAGGAAAAATTTGAGTCCAGCCCAGGACCCAGCAAAAAGCTATTTAAATTTATACAAGCTCCCCCTAAGTTTGAGGAAAGGGGCGTAGAGGCATTCTTCATTTATTTTGAAAAGATAGCCAAACAAATGAAATGGCCAAAGGAAAGTTGGACACTGCTTATGCAAAGCAGGTTGATGGGCAGAGCTCACAAAGTTTATGCCATGCCTTCGGAGGAGGCTTCTGCAGATTGAGATGGCAAAAAAAGCTATTCTAGCTGCATATGAGTTCGTCCCTGAAGCCTACTGACATAAGTTTTGGAACCTCCGGAGATTGTCTGGGCAGACTTGCATAGCATTTGAGAGGGTATAGCAAATAAATTTTGATGGTTTGATACGGGCATCAAAGATGGAAGCCACGTACGAGAACCTTAGGAACTAATTCTTTTGGAAGACTTTAAAAATAAACTTCCTCCAGTACCGAGAACTCCAGTAGAGAACCATAAGGTTTCAAGGGCCAGACAGGCAGTGGAAGTTGCTGATGATTTTGAGCTTGTGTATAAGCCCAAACCCTTAGTCGTCACCACCACAAACCTGAGAAGGATAGAAGGTAGGAGCGTGAAAGGAAGGCAAGTAGCCAGGGACAGCTGGAAATGCCCCAGGATCCCCCCCCCCCCCCCCCCCCCTCAGGTCAGAAAAGAAGGTGCTGAGGGTAGAAGTGAGGTCCAAAAGCCTAAGTGTTACCATTGTCACAAGGTGGGATATCTTTGTTCAGAATGCTGGAAGTTGCAAGGTAAATGCATGGGACTTGTTGGGGTACACAGTCAATGCAGAGAAAGGGGCTCTGACCGAGAGTACAGCAGATCTGACGGCAGCTGTAAAGCCAAATGCAAAAACCAATGTGAGTGTAGGGATTGAGAATGATACCTGAATGTTATAAGGAATTTTGTCGAGAGGAAAAGTAACTCGTTATCCCTCAAGTGAAGCAGGCAAACCTATCGTTATAGTTAGGGATACAGGAGCAACCCAAATCATCTTGCTGGGGAAAGATATAACATTTCCACCAGAGAATGCACTGAATGCTAAAGTTTTAGTGAATGATATTGGCGGGGAGTATATACCCATAACTTTACATATGAACAAGGAGCAGATGTAGGCCATTTGGCCCCTCGAGCCTGCTCCACCATTCAGTAAGGTCATGGCTGATCTGTTTGTGTTTTGAATTCCACACTCCCATCTACCCCGGTAACCCATTATTCCCTTGCCTAACAAGAATCTATCTACTTCTGCCTTAAAAATATTCAATGACCCTGCCTCCACCACCTTCTGAGGAAGAGAGTTCCAAAGTTGCACAACCCTCAGAGAAAAAAAATTCTCCTTGGCTCTGTTCTAAAAGGGTGACGACTAATTAGAGTCATAGAGTCGTACAGCATAGAAACAGGCCCTTCGGCCCACTGCGTCCATGCCGACCATAATGCCTATCTATACTAATTCCACCTGCCTGCATTAATTCCATATCCCTCTATGCCTTGCTCATTCAAGTACCTGTCCAGATGCCTCTTAAATGTTGCTACTGTTCCTGCCTCCACCACCACCTCAGGCAGCTCATTCCAGATACCCACTATTTGTGTGAAAAATTTACCCCTTTGATCCCCTTTAAACCTCCTCCCTCTCACCCTAAATCTATGCGCTCTATGTGTTCAAGATGGCTCCTGGGCCGGAAGCTCCCTAGGAAGCTCCCTTGCTGTTCAACTCTATCCATGGCCATCTGCTCCCATCCCTAACGTTTTCTCCCCCAATCTGCCCTCTTAAACTGTTTAAATTCCCCTGGCTCTTTAAATCAGTTCATTTTAGCCCTATCTAAAAGTTAACAGTTAGTTTAGTGTATGTTACCTGGGCCCACTGCCCTCCCCCAGCCACACCTGCTCTTTGTTTTCTCAATGAAATTGATCCGGATGAAACTGACGAGAACAGCTGCCGATACTTCAATCTCCGATCCTGCTGTCTTCACAGTCCAGAGTGTCTGCAGCCACGGCATGCGGTAAGTCCATTGAGGTGAAGGAGGAGCTGCGGGACCCGAGAGAAGTCCTGTGAAAAGGTGCCCCGAACACCCAAAACATCCACGAACGGCCCCCCCCCCGGCCGCAACTTCAAAGCGCCCGCGGGAGATGGCTCGGAGAGCATCTGCAGCGCACTGTCGGCAATGCTGCATGCCTTTATTTAAACCACTGCAAAAAAAAAACCCTTAGCAAATGTAATCACCTCTAAGTCTGCCAAATGATGCTTCACCTCCCGAAGGACGTGGATGAGCTTTCCGGACGTCGATGGTGGGCACTGAGGAAATGGCTTATTACCTGCACCAGATTCCACCCCCCTTACCCCCCCCTTCCACCCCCCCCCCACCCCCGTCCCCTTCCCTGCTCCACCCTCTCAGTTCACCCCCTCACAACCCCGTCCCAGCCCGCCCCCCCCTCGCACCATCTTCACCCCGCACCCCCTTCCCCTGCACCCCCCCCCCCACCCCCTCCCTCTACCCCTCCCCCTTGCATCCCCTCCTCCCACCGGCACCATCCTACACCTGTGTAGGGGCCCCAATAACCCCACTGCCTTGTGGGCGTCTCGGGAGAGACCAAGGCTAAGGGAGTAAACCCTAACAGAAAATCCGGAGCGGAACCCCGTAGGCGGTCATGTGTCACCTTTGGCATGTTTCCGGCAGTTCCTGCAGCCATACTGGTGCCAAACGTCGTGTCCTGCACTCCTTTGGACCCCACCAGAAAGGCCGAGAGGGGGGTTTTGACGACTGGGCAACTCTCAACCTCCATAAATTTGCCCAGGCATGCGCCATGGAGAGGTCACTCCATAGTTGCCTCACAGCGACTAAAACAACACGGAAGGCAGCAGTTACGGGTTATAAGTCCAGATAAATTGGCGTAGAAACTGGGCGCCACGGGTTGCCTTTGTCGGTGGGAGAGGTCATTGCACCTCACTGGACAGCTACCGCCCGCCTCAAACCGGGCAGCCCCCGGTCAATAAGGTTCTGTCCCGCCACAGTCTGCCTGCTTCAATGGGTGCTTGGAGCTCAGGGTCATTGCCCGAAAGGTGGACTGATACACCGCACCAAACAACATGAAAAAAGGAAAGAAGGTACCAGCCCTTCGCTTTGCAAGCTGGAACGTCAGAACTATGTGTCCTGGCCTGTCGGAAGACCTTACACAAATCAACGATTCTCAGAAGACCGCCATCATTAACAACGAGCTCAGTAGATTCAATGTGGACATTGCAGCACTTCAGGAGACTCGCCTCCCCGCGAGTGGCTCTCTAGCAGAGCAAGACTACACCTTCTTCTGGCAGGGCAGGGATCCTGAAGAACCAAGACAGCATGGAGTGGGCTTCGCCATCAGAAACTCCTTGCTCAGCATGATAGAGCCTCCCTCAAATGGCTCGGAACGCATACTGTCCATCCGACTGCTCACCACCTCTGGTCCAGTACACCTACTCAGCATCTATGCTCCAACACTCTGCTTCGCACCTGAAGCTAAAGACCAGTTCTATGAACAACTCCATAACATCATTAGCAGCATCCCCAACACCGAACACCTATTCCTGCTGGGGGACTTTAATGCCAGGGTTGGGGCCGACCATGACTCATGGCCCTCCTGCCTTGGGCGCTATGGCGTTGGAAGGATGAATGAGAACGGGCAGAGACTGCTTGAGTTGTGTACCTATCATAACCTCTGCATCACCAACTCGTTCTTTCACACTAAACCCTGTCACCAGGTTTCATGGAGGCACCCAAGATCACGTCGTTGGCACCAGCTAGACCTCATTGTCACAAGGCGAGCCGCCTTAAACAGTGTTCAAATCACACGCAGCTTCCACAGTGCGGACTGCGACACCGACCACTCCCTGGTGTGCAGCAAGGTTAGACTCAGACCAAAGAAGTTGCATCATTCCAAGCAGAAGGGCCACCCGCGCATCAACACGAGCAGAATTTCTCACCCACAGCTGTTACAAAAATTTCTAAATTCACTTGTAACAGCCCTTCAAAACACTCCCACAGGGGATGCTGAGACCAAGTGGGCCCACATCAGAGACGCCATCTATGAGTCAGCTTTGACCACCTACGGCAAAAGTGCGAAGAGAAATGCAGACTGGTTTCAATCTCATAATGAAGAGCTGGAACCTGTCATAGCCGCTAAGCGCATTGCACTTTTGAACTACAAGAAAGCCCCCAGCGATTTAACATCCGCAGCACTTAAAGCAGCCAGAAGTACTGCACAAAGAACAGCTAGGCGTTGCGCAAACGACTACTGGCAACACCTATGCAGTCATATTCAGCTGGCCTCAGACACCGGAAACATCAGAGGAATGTATGATGGCATGAAGAGAGCTCTTGGGCCAACCATCAAGAAGATCACCCCCCTCAAATCTAAATCGGGGGACATAATCACTGACCAACGCAAACAGATGGACCGCTGGGTTGAGCACTACCTAGAACTGTACTCCAGGGAGAATGCTGTCACTGAGACTGCCCTCAATGCAGCCCAGCCTCTACCAGTCATGGATGAGCTGGACATACAGCCAACCAAGTCGGAACTCAGTGATGCCATTGATTCCCTAGCCAGCGGAAAAGCCCCTGGGAAGGACAGCATTACCCCTGAAATAATCAAGAGTGCCAAGCCTGCTATACTCGCAGCACTACATGAACTGCTATGCCTGTGCTGGGACGAGGGAGCAGTACCCCAGGACATGCGCGATGCCAACATCATCACCCTCTATAAAAACAAAGGTGACCGCGGTGACTGCAACAACTACCGTGGAATCTCCCTGCTCAGCATAGTGGGGAAAGTCTTTGCTCGAGTCGCTCTGAACAGGCTCCAGAAGCTGGCCGAGCGCGTCTACCCTGAGGCACAGTGTGGCTTTCGTGCAGAGAGATCGACTATTGACATGCTGTTCTCCCTTCGTCAGATACAGGAGAAATGCCGTGAACAACAGATGCCCCTCTACATTGCTTTCATTGATCTCACCAAAGCCTTTGACCTCGTCAGCAGACGTGGTCTCTTCAGACTACTAGAAAAGATCGGATGTCCACCAAAGCTACTAAGTATCATCACCTCATTCCATGACAATATGAAAGGCACAATTCAACATGGCGGCTCCTCATCAGAGCCCTTTCCTATCCTGAGTGGTGTGAAACAGGGCTGTGTTCTCGCACCCACACTTTTTGGGATTTTCTTCTCCCTGCTGCTTTCACATGCGTTCAAATCCTCTGAAGAAGGAATTTTCCTCCACACAAGATCAGGGGGCAGGTTGTTCAACCTTGCCCGTCTAAGAGCGAAGTCCAAAGTACGGAAAGTCCTCATCAGAGAACTCCTCTTTGCTGACGATGCTGCTTTAACATCTCACACTGAAGAATGCCTGCAGAGTCTCATCGACAGGTTTGCGTCTGCCTGCAATGAATTTGGCCTAACCATCAGCCTCAAGAAAACGAACATCATGGGGCAGGATGTCAGAAATGCTCCATCCATCAATATTGGCGACCACGCTCTGGAAGTGGTTCAAGAGTTCACCTACCTAGGCTCAACTATCACCAGTAACCTGTCTCTAGATGCAGAAATCAACAAGCGCATGGGTAAGGCTTCCACTGCTATGTCCAGACTGGCCAAGAGAGTGTGGGAAAATGGCGCACTGACACGGAACACAAAAGTCCGAGTGTATCAGGCCTGTGTCCTCAGTACCTTGCTCTACGGCAGCGAGGCCTGGACAACGTATGCCAGCCAAGAGCGACGTCTCAATTCATTCCATCTTCGCTGCCTTCGGAGAATACTTGGCATCAGGTGGCAGGACTATATCTCCAACACAGAAGTCCTTGAAGCGGCCAACACCCCCAGCTTGTACACACTACTGAGTCAGCGGCGCTTGAGATGGCTTGGCCATGTGAGCCGCATGGAAGATGGCAGGATCCCCAAAGACACATTGTACAGCGAGCTCGCCACTGGTATCAGACCCACCGGCCGTCCATGTCTCCGTTATAAAGACGTCTGCAAACGCGACATGAAATCGTGTGACATTGATCACAAGTCGTGGGAGTCAGTTGCCAGCATTCGCCAGAGCTGGCGGGCAGCCATAAAGACAGGGCTAAATTGTGGCGAGTCGAAGAGACTTAGTAGTTGGCAGGAAAAAAGACAGAGGCGCAAGGGGAGAGCCAACTGTGCAACAGCCCCAACAAACAAATTTCTCTGCAGCACCTGTGGAAGAGCCTGTCACTCCAGAATTGGCCTTTATAGCCACTCCAGGCGCTGCTTCACAAACCACTGACCACCTCCAGGCGCGTATCCATTGTCTCTCGAGATAAGGAGGCCCAAAAGAAAAAGAAAAAAGAAAAAAAAAAGAAAGTTTTAGTCACCCCTACCATGGGAAACAGACTCTGGCTATCTACCCTATCTATGCTTCTCATAATTTTATATACCTCTATCATGTCTCCTCTCAGCCTCCTTCACTCCAGGGAAAACAGACCCAGCCTATCCAATCTCTCTTTATATCTCAAGCCCTCCAAACCAGGCAACATCCTTGTGAATCTTTTCTGCACCCTCTCTAGCTTAACCACATCTTTCCTGTAGTGCGGCGACCAGAACTGTACACAGTATTCCAAATGCGGCCTAAGCAATGTTATGTTCAATTGTAACATGACGTCCCAACTCTTGTACTCAAAGCCTCGGCCGATGAAGGCAAGCATGCCATACGCTTTCTTCACCATCCTGTCTAACTGTGTTGCCACTTTCAGGGAACTATGTACTTGCACCCCAAGGTCTCTCTGCTCAACGACACTCCCCAGGGCCCTGCCATTCACTGTATATGTCCTGCCCTGGTTTAACTTCCCAAAATGCATCACTTCGCACCTGTCTGCATTAAATTCCATTTGCCAGTTCCTTGCCCACTTTCCCAGTTGATCTATATCCTGTTGTAACCTTAGACAACCTTCTTCACTGTCCACTATACCACCAATTTTGGTGTCATCTGCAAACTTACTAATCATGCCCCCTACATTCACATCCAAGTCATTAATATGTATGAAAAACAGCAGAGGGCCCAGCACCGATCCCTGCGGCACACCACTGGTCACTGGCCTCCAATCTGAAAAACAACCCTCCACTACCACCCTCTGCCTCCTTTCACCAAGCCAATTTTGTATTCAATTTGCTAGCTCACCCTGGATCGCATGTGCTTGAACCTTCGGGACCAGCCTACCATGCAGGACCTTGTGAAAGGCCTTGCTAAAGTCCATGTAGACATTGCCCTGCCCTCGTCAATCCTCTTGGTCACCTCCTCGAAAAACTCTATCAAATTCGTGAGACATGATTTCCCACACACAAAGCCATGCTGACTATCCCTAATCAGACCATGCCTTTCCAAATGCATATCAATTCTGATCTTCAGAATCCCTTCCAATAGCTTTCCCACCACTGATGTAAGGCTCACTGGCCTGTAGTTCCCTGGCTTGCCCCTGCTGCCCTTAAATAAATACACAATGTTGGCTATCCTCCTGTCTTCCGATACCTCACCCGTGGCTAATGATGAAACAATCTCTGTTAGGGCCCTAGCAATCTCCTCCCTTGCTTCCCATAGCATCCTAGGATACACCTGGACAGGCCCTGGGGATTTATCCACCTTAATGCGCTTCAAAACCTCCAACACCACCTCCTTCGTAATGTTGATATGCTCCAGGATATCGCTATTCCCTCCCTTGAACTCACTAGCTTCCATGACCTTCTCCATGGTAAATACGGACAAGAAATATTCATTTAAGACCTCGCCCATTTCCTATGGCTCCATATATAGATTGCCACTCTGATCCTTAAGGGGACCTACTCTCTCCCTAGCTACCCTTTTACTCTTAATATACTTATAGAATCTTTTAGGATTCTCCTTTATCTGCCAGAGAAATCTTATGGCCCCTTTTCGCCCTCCTAATTTCCTCAAATGTAGTCCTATGTCCCCTATACTCCTCAAGGTACTTGCTTGATCTCAGTTGCCTATACCTGACATATGCCTCCTTCTTTGTCCTGACCAGACCCTCAATATCCCTCGTCAACTAAGGTTCCCTAAACTTGCCAGCCTTGCCCTTCCATCTAACAGGAACATGCCGGCCCTGAACTCTTCCTATCTTACTTTTAAAAGCCTCCCACTTGCCAGATGTCCCTTTACCTGTAAACAGCCTCTCCCATTCAACTTTTGAGATCCTGTCTGATGCCATCGAAATTAGCCTTCCCCCAATTTAGGACTTCAACCTGAGGACCAGTCCTATCCTTTTCCATAACTATCTTGAAGCTAATAGATTTATGGTCACTGGTCCCAAAGTTCTCCCCCACTGACACATCAACCACCTGCCCATCCTCATTTCCTAAGAGCAGGTCGAGTGTAGCCCCTTCTCGAGTCGGGCCATCCACATACTGCTTCAGAAAACTATCCTGGACACACTTAACAAATTCTTCCCCATCTGATCCCTTAGCACTAAGGCAGTCCCAGTCAATATTAGGGAAGTTAAAATCACCTACTATTACAACCCTATAATTCCTACACTTATCTGTGATTTCCCTACATATATGCTTCTGCACTTCCCTCTGACTATTGGGGGGCCTATAGTATAATCCCATCAAAGTGATCACCCCTTTCTTAGTTCATATGGCCTTGCTGGACATTCCCCCCAGGATATCCCCTCTAAGTACTGCTGTGATGACCTCCCTAATCAATAGTGCAACTCCCCCTCCTCTCTTACCTCCACCTCTTGTCACACAGGAACATTGAGCTGCCAGTCCTGCCCATCCCTCAACCACGTTTCTGTAATAGCTATAATTGTAAAACACTGCCCCTTAATTCTGGACTCACCCACAAGAGGAAACATCCTCTCCACATCCACCTTGTCCAGACCATTCAGGATCTTATAAACTTAAATTAAGTCTCCCCTCACTCTTCTAAACTCTGATGAAAACAAGCCCCATCTGTCCAACCTTTCCTCAGAAAACAACCCGCTCATTCCAGGTATCAATCTAGCAAACCTCTCTGAACTGCCTCCAACGCATTTACATCCTTGCTTAATTAAGGAGACCAGAACTGCACACAGTATTCGAGATGTGGTCTCACCAATGACCTGTATAAGTGAAGCATAACATCCTTACTTTTATTTTCAATTCCTCTCATAATAGAGGAGAGCATTCCATTAGCCTTCTTTATTACCTGCTGTACATACATACTAACCTTTTGTGACTCCTGCATTAGAACACCTAGATCCATCTGCACATCGGAACTCTGCAATTGGTTCTCTATTTAAGTAATTGCTTTTTTATTCTTCCTGCCAAAGTGAACAACTTCACTTTTTCCCACATTATACTCCATCTGCCAGATTTTTGCCCACTCACTCAACCTATCTATATCGGTCTGCAACCTCCTTATGCCCTCTGTACAACATACTTTCCTACTTAAATTTGTGTCATCTGCAAATTTAGCTACCAGGCCATTGTTGCCTTCATCTAAGTTATTGATCTAAATTGTAAAAAGTTGAGGCCCCAGCACAGACCCCTACAGAGCTCCACTCGTTGCATCCTGCCAATCAGAAATGGTCTCATTTATGCTTATTCTCTCTTTTCTACCAGCCAACCAATCTTCTATCCATGCTAATATGTTACCCCCTACACCATGAGCTCCTACTTTGCGCAATTACATTTTATGTGGCACCTTGTCAAATGCCTCCTAGAAATCCAAGTACAGTATGTCAACGGCTCCTCTTTATCCACAGCACATGTCACTCCTTCAAACAATTCCAACAAATCTGTTAAATGTGATTTCCCTTTCACAAAACCATGCTGACTATTCCCAATTACTTTGAGTGTTTCTAAGTGCCCAACTACAATCCTTTGTATCTAGTGCACTTAGTGTGTGACCTAGTATCTGGTACGGTAACTGTAGGAGTAGTCCATAGTTTGTCAGTAGATGGAATTGACCTCCTGTCGAATGATTTGGTTGGAGCAAAAGTATTAGCTTCTCCCGTAGTCACCGAGAAACTAAGTGAAGTTAAAGGGATGGAACAGTTACAGGAAAAGGTTCCAGGAATTTGTCCTTTGTGTGTAATAACCCAAGCAATGGCTAAACAAGTTCCATTGTCGGAGGTAAAATCGGCACTACAGACAGGTAGCCGACTATCTGAAACTTTGTAGATTTAGGTACTCCAGATGAAATGTTTAATAAATCCTCTCTGATCACACCTCAGCAAGCTGATGCAGAGTTAAATAAAATTTCACCATCGGCTCTAACGGAAGCTGAGGCAAAAGGAGTTCCAGAAGGCTATTATATTAAAGATGGAGTTCTGATGAAGAAGTGGAGACAGCCTCACTGACCTGTGGACGAAGAGTGGAAGGTTGTTTAATAGATAGTGGTACCATCTAAGTTGCCAGGAATTATTGAGGTTAGCGCATGAAATTCCTATAGCAGGACATATGGGGATCTGGAAGACCACGTAAAAGTCAACATTATTACTGGCCAGGTCTTTCCAAGGACGTGGTGCAGTTTTGTAAAACATGCCGTACGTGCCATAAAACCGGCACCTCTAACTCCCATACCAGTTACTGGGAACCATTTAGTAGGGTGTTGGTGGACTGCGTAGGACCCTAGCCAAAAGCAAAAGTGGGACCAATTTATACTCAATATCATGGCTATGGCTACTCGATTCCCTTGAGGACAATTACTGCTAAGGTAGTGATAGAGAAGTTAACCCAATTTTTCACTAGGTATGGATTACCAATTGGATTTCAGTCCGATCAAGGTTCCAATTTTATGTCTCAAATATTTCAAGAAGTTATGGGTAATTTGGGTATCAAACAGTTAAGTCTTCAGCATACCACCTCCAGCCACAGGGAGCTTTAGAAAGGTACCATTTGACCATCTAAACAATAATCAGAGCATACTGTCATGAATATCCCCACGATTGGGATAAATGGCTACACTTTGTTATTTGCCACTAGAGATTCACCTAATAAGTCTACAGGTTTTAGTCCTTTTGAATTAGTTTACGGACATGAGATAAGAGGTCCTCTAACACTAAAGAAAGGTTTTTCGAACAGAGGGCTGCATCTTCTGTACTAAATTATGTATCTGTGTTCTGGGAACGGCTCACGAGAGCTTGCAATGTGGCTCAGGAACACCTTAAAGCATCTCAAACCACTATGAAAAAATGGGCAGTCAAGTATGCTAAGACCCAAACTTTTCAAGCAGGAGATGAAGTGTTGGTATTACTATCTTTACAGGGTGAACCATTAAAATTACGGTTCAGTGGTCAGTATAAAATGGTCGAGAATTAGTAAAGTAAATTATTTGATTGTTGCCCCAGATCGTGTCATATCAATATGTTAAAACAATATTTCACCTGGAGGAGGATAAGCAAGCACAGGTATGTCAGGTAGTAGGGAAAGCCAAGAATGAAAGTGATGGTGAGGATGTGGCAGAAGGAGGCCTAGACAATTTTCAAATTGAACCTCCTACTGTCCGGATAGCTAATACTGAATTGCTAGCAAGATTGGACATTATGCTTTCATATTTAGATGCAGAACAATGAGAAGACCTAACAGCATTTAAAAGTATCTGCAGGGATAAGCCAGGATGTACAACCTTAGCCACATGTGATGTGGATGTAGGAAAATCCATTCCTATTAAAAAAAAAAGCATCCTTACCGCTTAAGTCCAGACAAACAGGCCCAAGTAAAAGCAGAAATCCAATACATGCTGGAAAACCACCTAATTGAACCCAGTCAAAGCAACTGGACTTCACCGACAGTATTACTGCCTATACTTGACAGTTCAACTAAACTTTGCATAGACTTACAGAAAAGTTAATGCAGTAACAAATGCATATTCCTACCCAATTCCTCGCTTGTAATGACAATGGGCAGTGCCATGTTTCTTACAAAGATAGATTTGTTAAAGGGATACTGGCAAGTTCATTTAACACTCCGAGCTAAAGAAATATCAGCTTTTGTCACACCAGATGATCTTTTCCAGTGCCGAATGATGCGAATCGGGCTTAAAAAAATGCCCCGGCAACCTTTCAGAGACTAAGGAATCAAGTGGTAACTAGTTTTCCTAATTGTGTAGTTTAGCTCTATGATGTGCTGGTATACAGTAACACTTGGAAGGACAACTTGAAACAGCCAGAAACTCTATTAAAAAAAAAATTACAAGCAGCTGATTTAGTGGTAAATCTGGCCAAAAGTGGATGCGCAAAAGCGAAAGTGACCTACCTTGGGCATATAGGAGGCCAAGGACAAGTGTTGCCAAGAATGGCAAAAGTACAAACATTGGTGGAGTTCCCTACCCCTAAGACTATGCAAGAAGTCATGAAGTTTTTGGGGATGTGTGGTTTCTATAGGAGGGTTCTGTGGCGCAGTGGTTAGCACCGCAGCCTCACAGCTCCAGGGACCCGGGTTCGATTCCGGGTACTGCCTGTGTGGAGTTTGCAAGTTCTCCCTGTGCCTGCGTGGGTTTTCTCCGGGTGCTCCGGTTTCCTCCCACAAGCCAAAAGACTTGCAGGTTGATAGGTAAATTGGCCATTATAAATTGTCACTAGTATAGGTAGGTGGTAGGGAAATATAGAGACAGGTGGGGATGTTTGGTAGGAATATGGGATTAGTGTAGGATTAGTATAAATGGGTGGTTGATGTTCGGCACAGACTCGGTGGGCCGAAGGGCCTGTTTCAGTGCTGTATCTCTAATCTATAGGAAGTTTGTACCAAATTTCAGCACTGTAGCTGCTCCACTAACAGATTTGCTACACGAAAAGAAAACCAAGGTAGTGTGGTCAGGTGAATGGCAGGCATCTTTTGAAAAGCTGAAGGCCATTTTGACTAATGAACCAGTGTTGTCCGCTCCAAATTTCACTAAGCCCTTCAAGATAGCGATTAATGCTAGTGACCTGGGGGCCAGTGCAGTCCTGTTACAAAATGATGAATCGGGCATAGAAAGGTCAGTGGGATACTTTTCAAAAAAAAAACTAAATCACCACCAAAAAAAAAAATTCCATGGTCTCTTCTTAGATCTTTTTCTTCTTCTTTGGCCTCCTTGTCTTGAGAGACAAATGGTAAGCGCCTGGAAGTGGTCAGTGGTTTGTGAAGCAGCGCCTGGAGTGGCTATAAAGGCCAATTCTAGAGTGACAGGCTCTCCACAAGTGCTGCAGATAAAATTGGTTGTCGGGGCTGTTACACAGTTGGCTCTCCCCTTGCGCTTCTGTCTTTTTTCCTGTCAACTGCTAAGTCTCTTCACCTCGCCACAATTTAGCCCCGCCTTATTAGCTCTTAAACATTTTGAAGTCTATATCTGCCATGACTACAGAGAGACACTGATATATACTGATCATAACCCCCTAACCTTTGTGGAAAAATTTAAAACCCAGAATGCCATAATATTCCAATGGAGTTTACTGTTGCAGCCCTATCACTTAAAGGTTGTCCACATTTTGTGAAGAAATAATGTTATTGCAGATGCTGTGTCATGAATTTAACCTTGTTTGAGTTGTATGACTGCAAAGATGGTACAAAGCAAAATTGTATTAACTACAGGTAAAGAGTGAATGGGGGCATCAGTGTGAGAATGTGTTTTAAAATGTTTTCAACTTTTTTTTATACATTGTAATGAAACACATTCTAAAATGATGTTTCATTCCTCCAAGGGTGGAGGTGTTATGAGGGTTTCCATTTTTTGTTAAAACTTGAGAATCTATATTTTAAAAACTGAAAAAGATTTCATGGATACTGGAATCTTGAAAAAGGTAAACTTTGGGGGGTTTTGGAAAAAGGCAGATTAACAGAAGGTTGACCAGTAAACAAATCTTACTGGAAAGCATCTGATTTCAAGTAAACACAGCAAGGGGTGTTTTGACCAGAAGAGCTATTTGCTTATTGACAAGTCAGGATTTATGGCTATCATAGGACTGGCGTCTGGAAAGGTTTTTGTTTCATTTATAACTGTTAAAAAAAAAACCAGTGGGTATTTGGCCAAAAACATAAAGAGGTTTGCTTTCTGACCTAAATTAAAAGCAAAATACTGCGGATGCTGGAAATCTGAAATAAAAACAAGAAATGCTGGAACCACTCAGCAGGTCTGGCAGCATCTGTGGAAAGAGAAGCAGAGTTAACGTTTCGGGTCAGTGTTCTGGGAAGATTCCTAGTGGCAGCCATCTATTCGCTTTTGGGACACCTTGCCAAAACAAAGGACTTCCATATGCTCTCTTCAGTCTAAGTTATTTTTTTATTCCTTCTATTTCTTTGTAACAGCTGTAAACAAAAATCATTTCCCCCCCAGTTAACCAGTTGCGTATGTGAGTGTGTGTGTGAGGGCTAGGATAAAATAAGGGGCTTTAATATTTCCATTTGTGAATATGTTTTACTTCATTATTGGTTAAGACTTGGTTTACAATAAACTGATCATTTAGTTGTTTATTAAAGAAACCTGGTTGGTATGCTATATTCTGGGGACAGAGTATCTGAGTCACTGTATCGGTAAGTGGGAATTTTTTTTTTTTTAATGTTGTGACCTGTGGAGAAGTGGGACTGAATTAACAGTGCACTTCTTCCGCCTCAGTCGTAATATTATTAAAACTGTATCTGCACTTTTCCCAGGTGAAGACGTTACAACAGAAAATACAGCTTTGGAGTGAGTTGGAACGGAAAATAATAGAACAGATTGGGGCTCTTTTCTGTAGAAGAGAGAAGATTGAAAGGTGACCCGATAGAGATCTTTGATTATGGAAGGGTTTGATTAGGTAGATGTAGAGACAATGTTTCCACTTGCATGGAAAAACCAGAACTAGGGGACATAAATAGAAGAGCATCATTAATAAATCCAATAAGAAATTCAGGAGAAACATCTTTACCCAGACAGTGATTGGAACATCAACTCGCTACCACGAGATGTAGTTGGGGCAAATAGCATGGATGCATTCAAAGGAAGCTAGATAAACACATCAGGGAGAAAGGAATGAAGGATATGTTGATGGGGTTGGATGAAGGGTGGGAGGAGACTCATGTGGAGTATAAATACAAATGGCTTGTTTCTGTGCTGCAAATATTATGTAACTATGTATAAATTCCCAAGGTAGCTCTCCAGTCGTTGAGGTGTACTCTGCATATTTAGGAGCTATCCAACACTAAGCTCAGAGAAGTAAAGCCATAGTTCATTTAACAACCTGTAGAGAAATTGTTTAACTTGTTGTCTTTGGAGAAGATTCAGGCATTTGCAGATGAGTTCAAAGATCTAATCTTTGTCTGAATGTTTTGGCTGAAACCTGTAGACATATTGAATATTACAAGTCTTTCAAATTCTTGGACCATTCCTTTTGACGAGATCCCTTGGCCTTTTTCAAGATTGAATTATGTCTATGGCCAGCTTAATGTGGTCAAAATTTCAGCAATATGCTTAATATTTTTTTGTAACTGTTTTCAATTTAATTTAAAATGTCAGGAGTGCCTTGAGGACCATGATGGATAACTTTAATGGTAAGAACGTCTGGGGATATGATGGAAGTGTGTCAATATTTTTAGTAGAACTAGTAAGCCATGAAGGTTATCCTAGCTCTTGACCAAAACTAAGACCCTACTCAATGATTGCATATGTCTTCTTTGCCCACTCAATTCAATAATATCATGATAATCTTCCTCCATCACTGAACCAAGTACTGCTAGGTAGAGTGTAGTTATTTTTAGTCCAAGTAAGGTATCAATGTAATCACTATCACTTGCTTCAAATGCTGTGCATTTCAATGGATTACTTATATATGGTACAATCATCAAATCATCTTGAGGTCCTCTTTTAAGGTGCAAAGAATAATGATTTTATGTGAAACAAAAGCAAAATACTTAAGATTCTGGAAATACTCAGGTCAGGCAACATCTGTGGAGAATCCCATTCATCAAAACCAGAAAAAATATTTTGCGTAGTGACTTTATAAATGCACATTTTGAATGCAGTTATGTCACTTACACACAGAAACCACAACAGTTCTTCCCTGTGATGTGAAACATATGTTTGTTGTGTTGCCACATTATTGAGAAGCTATCGTGTAGTCAGGAGAAGTCTGATTTTCTGATTTAGCTCTCATGTCTACTCCACAAGAGGACACTCAGCCTCAAAAAACTTTCCAGGGGCTTTCCAAGTTCAAGACAGTTGCTCTGGTCACAATTCTGCAGTTATGTCTGCTTTTGTATGGTTGTCACTATTTTTGCCTTCAAGTGGCAGACAAATGCTAAATCTTTGGCTTTACATATGCAATCTTCAAGTTTCTGTTGCTATTGAAGGGTCCACTGTTTTCCCTTTCCCTCCTCACTTCTGATGTTTTATCTGAACTTTCTACATGCAGACAGTCTATAGCTGTGCAGATTGTGAAATTAATTATAAATTTGCATTTATAAAAGAGACATTTTGTCAGGACTAGTCAAAGAATACAGGGAGAGTTCCCATTGGATTGATGTTCTTCTGAGAGAGTTTCAGGAGTTAGGGTCCAAATTAAAACGTAGCACGTCAAAGGTAATCATTTCTGGTTGTTACCGGAGACATGTGCCAATTGGCATAGGGTGAAGCAGATTAGAGAATTAAACACATGACTCAAAGAGTGGTGTGGGAAAAAGGGGTTTTGATTCAAGGGCACTGGTACCAGTACTCAGGAAAGAGAGAACCATTCCATTGGGATGGGCTCCACTTAAACTGGGCTGGGACCAGTGTCCTGGTGAATCATATAACTAGGGCTGCGGATAGGGCTTTAAACTAACACGGGTGGGGGAGGGTTTGGATGAAGGGGATTTTAAAAATCCAAAAAGTTGAGGCAATAGAACAGTTTAGCGATGTGGATAAAGCTAAGCAGAGTGAGACAGGAAGGGACAGATAGTTTAACAGCAGTTGTGCATCAGCGAGTAAGGCCCATGCAGGGAACAGCAGTAAAAAAAACAAATGAAATTGAAGGTTCTTTATTTGAATGCATGAAGCATCCACAATAGGGTAGATAAACTAGTGGCACAAATAGAAATAAATGCTTTAGATCGAATCACTGTTACAGAGAAATGGTTACAAGGTGACCAAGGTTGGGAAATACATATTCCAGGGTACACAATATTTTGAAAAGACAGAATGGCAAAGGAGGAGGGGTAGCCCTCATAGTAAAGCATTGCATAAGGGCATTAGTGAGAAAGGACTTTGGCTCAGAAGATCAGGAAGTAGAATCAGTATGGATGGAGTTTAAGAATAGCAAGAGTGAGAAAACACTGGTGAGAGTAGTTTATAAGCTCCCTAAACCGTTGAACAGAGCATTAAACAATAAATTATTAGAGCTTGTAACATATGCAATGTAATAATTGTGGGGGCCTTCAGTCTTCCTATAGACTGGACCAATCAAATTGGCAAGGGTGGTCTAGAAGATGAGTTTGTGGAATATTTTTTGAGAGTTTCCTAGAGCAAAACATTGTGGAGTCAATTAGGGAAAAAGCTATTTTAGATCTAGTATTGTATAATGAGTCAGAGTTAATTAGTAATCTCACAGCAAAAGATCCACTGGGAAATAGTGATCGTAATACAATTGAATTCCATGTTAAGTTTGAAAGCAACATACTCCAATCACAAACAAGAATAATAAACTTTAAAAAAGCCAATTATATATGTATGAGGAGAGAGCTGGCTGAGGTTGATTGAGTAAGTAGACTAAAAGGTATGGCAGTAAATAAACAGTGGGAAACATCTAAAGAAACAATACAAAATTGTTATGATCCTGTTTTTTTCTGGGAAATATGCAGTGTGTCTTTAAGATAGCAAAGGATCAATACTGCTTGAAGACAGCCAGCTTCAGAAGGTGCATCTTGGTTGTCTTGGATACAACCATACAGAGACTGAGACTTTTGAAATGAGCTGAAAAACTGGATTATGCAGAGACAGACTGTCCTAACAGACACAGCTGGGCCAGCATGAACTGAAAAGAGATGTCTCAGTCAATTTAAACTGAAGGAATTGAATTTAAACTTATCATTTTTACCAGTCAAAATTCTGAAAGTTAAGCCAGATTAATTCTTTTGAAAGTGGTTGCGAGTTGCTGATATGCTGTGACCATCTCTGGAAGGAAGAAGAGTTTAAAGCTTCAGATGTTGGACTGGATTTCCTTACCTCATCGGACCCTGGAAGATTGTGAGTGGACTTTGAATCAGAGGACCTCAAGCAACCTTGGACTGTTCCACATTGGAAGATTCCACTTCGGCAGGAGCATAAATCTGCAAGGACTTTGTTACTTGTATTTTTAACTGTTGTTTTATCTTAGTAGTAATTAAGATTTTTTTTTTTAGTTTTTCTAATAAATAGTTAATTTGTTAATATCTAAAGATACCTGGTTTTGTTTGCCTCATTCAGTGGGTGGGGGTGTGTGGAATTAATAGATTGTTCAATTCAGCTGTAGCTTTCTTTAATGTGGAAAGTTTAAAATGATATATTATTTGAGCTGTGGAGTGACAGGACTGAATTGACAGTGTATTGCTCCCACCGCAATCAGAATCATATATTTTGATTGGAGGCTATGTCTTGAGCGGTCGTATCATAACAAAATGTTCAACAAAAATATATTCCATCGAAAAATAACAACTCAGCAAGAAAGATCCATCTGTAGCTTACTCAGGAAGTTGAAGATAATAGATTAAAAGCAGCAGAGACAATGAACAAATATTTTGTATCTGTCTTCAATGATCTTAGGTCTAAAAAGAGTGAGGAAATTAAGGTAATTAATATCAGTAGAGAAAAAGCATTGGAGAAACTTGAGACTACAATCTGACAAATTCCCCGGACCTGATGGACTACATCCTAGCATTATACAAGAGATAGCTGCAGAGATAGTGGATGCTGGCTATGATTTTCCACAATTCCATGGATTCTGGAGCACTCCTAGCAGATTAGGAGTTAGTAAATGTAACACTGCTATTCAAGAAAGGAGGGAGAGATAAAACATAACTACAAGCCAGTTAGCCTGACATCAGTCATTGGGAAAGTGCTGGAATCTATTATTAAGGAAGTATTAACAATGCACTAGATTGGGGGAGAAAACACTAAGAATGGGAGCAGACGTCTACCCTGAGGCACAATGTGGCATTCGTGCAGAGAGATCGACCGTTGACATGCTGTTCTCCCTTCGTCAGATACAGGAGAAATGCCGTGAACAACAGATGCCCCTCTACATTGCTTTCATTGATCTCATCAAAGCCTTTGACCTCGTCAGCAGACGTGGTCTCTTCAGACTACTAGAAAAGATTGGATGCCCACCAAAGCTACTAAGTATCATCACCTCATTCCATGACAATATGAAAGGCACAATTCAACATGGTGGCTCCTCATCAGAGCCCTTTCCTATCCTGAGTGGCGTGAAACAGGGCTGTGGTCTCGCACCCACACTTTTTGGGATTTTCTTCTCCCTGCTGCTTTCACATGCGTTCAAGTCCTCTGAAGAAGGAATTTTCCTCCACACAAGATCAGGAGGCAGGTTGTTCAACCTTGCCCATCTGAGAGCGAAGTCCAAAGTACGGAAAGTCCTCATCAGGGAACTCCTCTTTGCTGACGATGCTGCTTTAACATCTCACACTGAAGAGTGGCTGCAGAGTCTCATCGACAGGTTTGCGGCTGCCTGCAATGAATTTGGCCTAACCATCAGCCTCAAGAAAACTAACATCATGGGGCAGAACGTCAGAAATGCCCCATCCATCAATATTGGCGACCACGCTCTGGAAGTGGTTCAAGAGTTCACCTACCTAGGCTCAACTATCACCAGTAACCTGTCTCTAGATGCAGAAATCAACAAGCGCATGGGAAAGGATTCCCATGTCCAGACTGGCCAAGAGAGTGTGGGAAAATGGTGCACTGACACGGAACACAAAAGTCCGAGTGTATCAAGCCTGTGTCCTCAGTACCTTGCTCTATGGCAGCGAGGCCTGGACAATGTATGTCAGCCAAGAGCGACGTCTCAATTCATTCCATCTTCGGAGAATACTTGGCATCAGGTGGCAGGACCGTATCTCCAACACACAAGTCCTCGAGGCGGCCAACATCCCCAGCTTATACACACTACTGAGTCAGCGGCGCTTGAGATGGCTTGGCCGTGTGAGCCGCATGGAAGATGGCAGGATCCCCAAAGACACATTGTACAGCGAGCTCGCCACTGGTATCAGACCCACCGGCCGTCCATGTCTCCACTTTAAAGACGTCTGCAAACGCGACATGAAATCCTGTGACATTGATCACAAGTCGTGGGAGTCAGTTGCCAACGTCCGCCAGAGCTGGCGGGCAGCCATAAAGACGGGGCTAAAATGTGGCGAGTCGAAGAGACTTAGTAGTTGGCAGGAAAAAAGACAGAAGCGCAAGGGGAGAGCCAACTGTGTAACAGCCCCGACAAACAAATTTCTCTGCAGCACCTGTGGAAGAGCCTGTCACTCTAGAATTGGCCTTTATAGCCACTCCAGGCACTGCTTCACAAACCTCCAGGCGCTTATCCATTGTCTCTCGAGATAAGGAGGCCAAAGAAGAAGAAGAACAATGCACTTAGCAAATCTTAGTATGATCAGGCAAAGTCAATATAGTTTTATAAAAGGACAATCCTACTTGACAAATTTGTTGGAGTTTTTTGAGGACATAACTAGTAAGGTAGGTAAAGGGGAACCAGTAGATCAGTCAGGAGTGTGATGGGATACTCTCCACTTGCCTGGATGGGTGCAGCTCCAACAACACTCAAGAAGCTCGACACCATCCAGGACAAAGCAGCCCGCTTGATTGGCACCCCATCTACAAACATTCACTCCCTCCACCACCAATGCATGGTGGCAGCAATGTGTACCATCTACAAGATGCACTGCAGCTTTGCACTAAGGTTCCTTAGACAGCACCTTCCAAACCCGCAACCTCTACCAACTAGAAGGACAAGGGCAGCAAATACATGGGAACACCACCACCTGCAAGTTCCCCTCCAAGTCACACACCATCCTGACTTGGAACTATATCGCCGTTCCTTCACTGTCGCTGGGTCAAAATCCTGGAACTCCCTTCCTAACAGCACTGTGGGTGTACCTACCTCAAATGGACCGCAGCGGTTCAAGAAGGCAGCTCACCACCACCTTCTCAAGGGCAATTAGGGATGGGCAATAAATGCTGGCCTGGCCAGCGGCGCCCACATCCCATGAATGAATTTTTTAAAAAATGTATACCTGGATTTCCAAAAGACATTTGATAAGGTGCCACACAAAAGGTTAATAGGCAGGATAAGGGTGCATGGATTTGAGGGTAATAGAATAACATGGATAGAGGATTGGTCAATGGACAGGAAGAAAATTGCACCTATATTCTCTGGAGTTTAGAAGAATCAAAGGTGATCTCATTGAAACCTACGAGATTCTGAAGGTGCTTGACAGGGTAGACACTGAAAGGTTGTTTCCGCTGGCTGGGGAACCTAAAACACTGGGGCACAGTCTCAAGATAAGGGGCCGATCATTTAGGACTGAGATGAACATACGATCATACGAATTAGGAGCAGGAGTAGGCCACTCGGCCCCTCGTGCCTGCTCTGCCATTCAACAAGATCGTAACTGATCTGATTGTAACCTTGACTCCACATTCCCGCCTACCCCTGATAACCTTCACCCCTTGCTTATCAAGAATCTATCTACCTCTGCCTTAAAAATATTTAAAGACTCTGCTTTCACTGCCTTTTGAGGAAGAGAGTTCCAAAGACTTACGACCTTCCGAGAGAGAAAGAAATTCTCCTCATCTCTGTCTTAAATAGGCAACCCCTTATTTTTAAATAGTGACTCCTAGTTCTAGATTCTCCCACAAGGGGAAACATCCTTTCCACAATAACCCTGTCAAGACCCTTCAGGATCTTATATGTTTCAATCAAGTTGCCTCTTACTCTTCTAAACTCCAGCAGATACAAGCCCAGCCTGTCCAACTTTTCCTCATAAGACAATCCACCCACTCCAGGTCTAGTAAACCTTCTCTGAACTGCTTCCAATACATTTACACCCTTATTTACATAAAGAGACCAATACTGTACTCAGTACTCCAGATTGGTCTCACCAATGCCCTGCACAACTGAAGCATAACCTCCCTACTTTGGTTTTCAATTCCCCTTGCAATAAACGAGAACATTCTATTAGCTTTCCTAATTACTTGCTGTACCTGTATAGTAACCTGTGATTCATGCACTAGGAGACCCAGATCCCTCTGCGTCTCAGATATCTGCAATCTCTCACCATTTAGATAGCATGCTTCTTTTTTATTCTTCTTGCCAAAATGGACTATTTCGCATTTTCCCACATTATACTCCATTTGTCAGATCTTTGCCCCTTCACTTAACTTATCTATATCCCTTTGTAACCTCCTTATGTCCTCTTCACAACTTACTTTCCTACTTATCTTTGTGTCATCAGCAAATTTAGCAACCAAACCTTCGGTCCCTTCATCCAAGTCATTTATATAAATTGTAAAAAGTTGAGGCTCCAGCACTGATCCCTGTGGCACGCCACTTGTTACATCTTGCCAACCAGAAGATGACCCATATATGGCTACTCCCTGTTTCCTGTTAGCTAGCCAATTTTCTATCCATGCCAGTTTGTTACCCCCTACACAGTGAGCTTTTATTTTCCGCAGTAACCTTTGATGTGGCACCTTATCAAATGCCTTCTGGAAATCTAAGCACAGTACATCCACTGGTTCCCCTTCATCCACAGCACATGTTGTTTCTTCAAAGAACTCCAATAAATTTGTGAGACATGATTTCCCTTTCACAAAACCATGTTGACTCTGCCTGATTACCCTGAATTCTTCTAAGTGCCCTGCTATAACGTCTTTGATAATAGCTTCTAACATTTTCCCTAAGACAGATGTTGAGCTAACTAGCCTGTACTTTCCTGCTTTCTGTCTCCCTCCCTTTCTGAATAAAAGAGTTACATTTGCTATTTTCCAATCTAATGGAACCTTCCCCCAATCTAGGGAATTATGGAATATTAAAACCAACACATCAACTATCTCACTAGCCACTTCGGTTATGCTCCATGGTGAAGACCGATGCAAAGTACCTGTTCAATTCATCTGCCATCTCCTTATTTTCCATTATTAATTCTCCATACTCACTTTCTATAGGACCAGCATTCATTTTGTTAACTCTTTTTTTAAATCTATAGAAAGTCTTACGATCTGTTTTTATATTTCCAGCCAGCTTTCTCTCGTACTTCATTTTTCCCTCCTTATCAATCTTTTAGACATTCTTTACTGTTTATTATATTCTGTCCAATCTTCTGACCTGCCACTCATCATTGTGCAATTATATGCTTTTTTTTTTAAGTTTCAGACTAACTTTAACTTTTTTAGTTGACCACGGATGGTGGGTCCTCCCCTTGGAATTGTTTTCTCGTTGGAATATATCTATTCTGCATTTTCTGAAATATCCCCTTAAATGTCTGCCACTGCATCTCTATTGACCTAGCCCTTAACCTAATTTGCCAGTTCACTTTTTCTATCTCTACTTTCATGCCCTCATAATTGCCTTTATTTAAGTTTAAAATATTAGTCTTAGACCTATTCTTTTCTCCCTCAAATTTAATGTAAAATTCAATCACATTACAATTGTTGCTGCCTAGGGGTGCCTTCACTGAGGTCGTCAATTAGTCTTCTCTTGTTGCACAATACCAGGTCTAGTATAGCCTGCTCTCTGGTTGGCTCCCGAACATGCTGTTGTAAGAAACTATCCAGAATACATTCTATGAACTCCTTATCTAGGCTACCTATTCCCATCTGATTTTTCCAGTCTATATGTAGATTAAAATCCCCCATGATTATCGCTGTACCTTTCTGACAAGCACCCATTATTTTTTCCTTTATACTCTGTCCAACCGTATAGTTACTGTTGGGGGGCCTGTACACCACTCCCACAAGTGAACTCTTGTCTTTATCATTTCTCATCTCTACCCAAACCACTTCTACATCCTGGTTTCCTGAACTTGGGTCATTCCTCTCTAATGTGCTAATGCCACCATTAATTAACAGATCCACCCCTCCATCTTTTCCTAGCTTCATGCCCTTCTTAAATCTGATGTACCCTTCAATATTCAGGTCCCAATCTATGTCATCCTGCAGCCATTTCTCTGTAATGGCTGTCAGATCGTATTTATTTATTTCTATTTGCAATATCAGTTCATCTGGTTTGTTTCGAATCCTGCGTGCATTCAGATACAGAGCCTTTAGTTCTGTTCTTTTATTATTTTTGTAACATCTTGCCTAGAAATTTATTCACTCAGAGTTGTGAGTGTTTGGAATTCTCTTCCCCAGAGGGAAGTAGATGCTCTGTTGTTGAATATATTTAAGGCTGGGATAGACAGATTTTTGGTGTCTCAGGGAAACAAGGAACATGGGGAGTGGATGGGAATGTGATGTTGAAGCAGAAGATCAGCCATGATCGTATTGAATGGCGGGGCAGGCTCGACAGGCCATGTGGTCTATTCCTGCTCCTATTTCTTATGGATTGGAAATGAGAAAAGTGGTTGTGTTGTCAAAAAAAGACAAGAAAAAAAAGTGTACCTACAGATCCATTAGTCTTTTATTAATAACTGACAAAATATGGAATTGATCATAAGGAAAAAAATTGCAGCCAAACTTATATGGAACCATCCTCATAGTTGGCTGATTTTTTAAAAAGACTTGCATTTATATAGCGCCTTTAATGATCATGGGATCTCCCAAAATGCTTTACAGCCAATGAAATACTTTTTGAAGTGTAGTCACTGTTGTGCAGGAAACGTGGCAGCCAATATGCGCACAGCAAACTCGCACAAACAGCAATGTGATAATGATCATGTCATCTGATTTTGTGATGTTGTTTGAGGAATAAATATTGGCCAGGACAGTGGGGATAACTCCTCTGCTGTTCTTTGAAATAGTGCCATGGGATCTTTTACATCCACCTAAAAGAGCAAACGGGGCTTCGGTGTAGCATCTCATCTGAAAGACAGCACATCCAACAGTGCAGCATTCAGTACTGCACTGAAGCTGTAAGCAGTCTACCTTTCTTCCTTCTCACTCCTCCCAGAGCCTAGAAGTTCCAGAATAATGTAAAGGAGGCGGAGATCAAGCATCATCCGTCTTGAATCCTTTTCCTTTCCTGCCAAGGACATGAGCTTTCCTTGGTGCTTTAGTAAGATGTGCTGCATTGTCCGAGTTGCCACCTTACAAATTGAATACTAAGCCAAGGCCCAATCTGATCAAAAAAGTGCCACAGGATCTTTACTGAAGAACAGGGAAGTTCTGGAGTACTGGTAAACATTTATCCCTCAATCAAGAATACCAAAACTGATTAACTGTTCATTTATCTTGTGACACCTTGTTGTACACAAGTTGGCAGACTGCACTTCTAAAACTAATTAATTGACTCAAGTGCTTTGGGATGTTTGATGACATGATGTGTTAATATTTTCCATATCTGTTTCAAGCTCTTTCTATTTCGCTTACAGGATCTGTTCTTTAAAAAAAATCAATCACTTGTGCTCTTTACGATTATAATTTTACTTTGAACCTGTGATGTTGATTTCAAGTTTGTTTGTTAAATGAGCCTCATGGAGCGTTCCACTAACTCTAGCTCACCAGTTACCTGGTGCTGCAGATTCACTGGGTAGCGTAGATACAGAGGCACAATTATACAAGTTTTTGCTTTGAAGTCCAAAGTATTTCTTTTAAACATGTTCTTTCCAATTAAACACTGCTAACCAAAAATGTTCAATTACAGATATACTGCTTAACAAATTCTTCCACTATACCATTTATACCAGTGAAAGAAAATAACTCTAGAAAGTGATGACCTCCTTTCCTCCCTCATTTACGCTAGCCAGTACCAATAATGACAGCCATCTGGGATATTTGTTAATCAATCCACCTCGTTGGGGCTAGACAACCTGCATGAAATTAGAGGAATAAGGGAGTACAAAAGAATGGAATAGGGCAAAAAGGAGGAATTGCAGTTATGTTAGTTACCTCTGACTTAATTGTTTGAGACAATATTGGTTGCACAGTGGAACTGAAGCAATTGTAGATGCAAATGGATCAAGTAATTGGTCCAAAATAGATACCTGTTACAGCAGGTTAGACAAAATTGCATGAGCATCATAATTAGGTAACGTTTTATGTTTTAATTTCCCAGGTATCCAGTTGACCAGCCGTAACCAACAAAGTATTGAGGGGAAGAATTGACATATTTGTAGATACTATAAACTATTACTTTCGTACTTACCATGTTAGAGAAGACGTAAGTGAAAATCATAGTGCAGTGAAAGCAAACCTCTGTAGGAGACCAGCTGTGCAACAGCAACAATAATACATTGTTAGATAACTTGATTAGCTGGGTTGATGCTGTGGAAAATTTATTGCGCCCAATTATAAGTGGGGAGGGGGGAAGAGAGAAATTTTCCAGAATGAAGTTAAGTGCAGACAGAGTTGAAGGAGAAAAAGCATGTTTGCCAACCACTAGCATGGATGACATCATTATGTTTGGAAACCATTTTGTTAACATATGCATGATTATGAAATTAATTCTTTATTTCTTTCTTATTTTATTTCTGAAGAAAATGTTAATCCAAGACTTAATCATAACCAGAGCCTATGAAAATGTATCTGTAAAAATGTGTAGTCACACATATTTTGCTTAGAGTGGCTATTTTCCACTGTATCCATATGAATATTGATGGCAGAAGTTATGAAGTCTCATTTGGGACCAAATCAGGTTTAAAAAAAAGACATCTAAGGATTACAAAGCATGTACAACACAGAAATAGGCCATTTAGCTAAATAGTTCATGCCAGTTTCTTTGCTTGACACGAGCATCCTCCCATTTACAAATAAGTGCATGAAAAGCAGGATGAATCCAATCTGGCCAATTACCATCGCATCAGTCTGCTCTCAATTATTAGTAAAGTGATGGAAGGCACAGTCCACAATGCTATCAAGCAGCTCTTACCAATAACCTGCTTGTCGATGCTCTTTTTGGTTACACCAGGACCACTCAGCTCCAGGCATCCTTACAGCCTTGGTCCAAACATGGACAAAACAGCTGAATTCCAAAGATAGGAGTTGTTTAGAGGCCACTGAACAGTAGTGGTAATGTGGGGCATGGTATTAATCTGGAGATTGGAGAAGCATGTAGCATGGGTAATATAGTAATCATGGGTGACTTCAATCTGCATATAGACTGGGTAAACCTAATGAGCACTAATGCTGTGGAGGATGAGTTTCTGGAGTGTGTTAGGGATGGTTTTCTAGATCAGTATGTTGAGGAACTGACTAGAGAACAGGTTATTTTAGATCTAGTATTATGGAATGAGAAAGGGCTAATTAATAATCTTCTTGTAAAAGAAACTTTAGGGATGAGGGACCATAATATCATAGAATTTTACATTATGTTTGAAAATGAGGTAGTTCAATCTGAAGCCAGGGTGTTACATTTGAACAAAGGAAATTATGAAGGTATGGTGGATTGGGAAAATACATTAAAAGGTATGACAGTACATAGGCAATGAATAGTCTTTAAAGAAATATTACATAGTTTACAACAACTATACATTCCTTCAAGGCACAAAAACCCCAAAGGTAAAGGCAGTCAACTGTGGATAACAAAGGAAGTTAAGGATTGTATAAGATTAAAAGAAAAGGCCTATAAAGTTGCCAGAAATTGTATTAAACCTGAGGACTGGGAGGATTTTAGAATACACCAAAGGAAGATGAAGAAACTGATAAAGAAAGGGAGAATAGAATATGAATCTAAGCTAGCAAGAAATATAAAAACGGACTGTAAAAGCTTCTATAGGTACGTAAAAAGCAAACATTTGGTGAAGACAAATGTGGGTCCAATGCAAGCAGAGTCATCAGAATTTATAATGGAGAATAGAGAAATGGCAGAGAAGCTAAATGATTACTTTGTGTCTGTCTCTACTGAGAAAGATACAAGAAATCTCCCAGAATTAGAGATCCAAGGGATTAGGGGAATGAGGAATTGAAGGAAATTAGTATTAGTAAAAAGGTTGTATTGGAGAAATTAATGGGGCTGAAGGTTGATAAGTCCCTAGCACCTGATATTCTATATCCCAGAGTGTTGAAAGAGGTAGCTATGGAGATAGTGGATGCAATGGTGATCATCTTCCAAAATTCTATAGATTCTGGAACGGTTCCTGCAAATTGGAAGGTTGCAAATGTCACCCCACTGTTTAAGAAGGGAGGGAGAGAGAAAACAGGGAATTACAGACCTGTTAGCCTCACATCAGTCATTGGAAAAATGCTGGAGTGTATTCTAAAGGATGTGATAAATGGACACTTGGATAATAATGATCTGTTTGGGCAAGGTCAACATGGATTAATGAATGGGAAATCATGTTTGATGAACCTGTTGGAGTTTTTTGAGGATGTTATTAACAGAATTGATAAAGGAGAGTCAGTGGACGTGGTATACTTGGATTTTCAGAAGGCTTTTGATAAAGTTCCCCACAGGAGGTTGGTTAACTAAATTAAAGCACATGGGATAGGAGGTAATATACTGGTATGGATTAAGGATTGGTTAACAGACAGAAAACAGAGAGTAGGAATAAACAGGTCATTCTCATGTTGGCAGGCTGTGATTAGTGGGATATCACAGTATTTTCAAGTCCGCGGATATCACAAAACTAGGTGAGAATGTGTGTTGTGAGGAAGATGCGAAGCGGCGTCAAGGGGATTTGGACAGACTTAGTGAGTGGGCAAGAATGTGGCAGATGGAATATAATGTGGAAAATGTGAGGTTATCCACTTTGATAGGAGGAATAGATGTGCAGAGTATTTCTTAAATGGTAGATTAGAAAGTGTAAATGTACAAAGGGACTTGGGTATCCTTGTCAAGTCACTGAAAGCTAACATACAGGTGCATCTAGCAATTAAGAAGGCTAATGATATGTTAGCCTTTATCGCAAGAGGATTTGAGTACAGGAGTAGTGAGGTCTTGCTTCAATTGTATAAAACCTTGGTTAGACCGCACCTGGAGTACTGTGTGCAGTTTTGGTCCCCTTACCTTCGGAAGGATATTATTGCCATAGAGGGAGTGCAACGAAAGTTCACCAGACTTGTTCCCAGGATGGCAGGACTGTCCTATGAAGAGAGATTGGGGTAACTGGCCTGTTTTCTCTGGAGTTTCGAAGAATGAGAATTTATCTCATTAAAACCTACGAACTACTTAAAGCGATAGACAGGGTAGATGCAGCTAAGACATTTCCCCTGGTTGGGGAGTCTAGAACCAGGGGACACATTTTCAAAATAAGGGGGAAGCCACTTAGGACCGTGATGAGGAGAAATTTCTTTACTGAGAGGGTTGTGAAGCTTTGGAATTCTCTCCCCCAGAGGACTGTGGAAGCTCAATCATTGAGTATGTTTAAAGAAGTGACTGACAGATTTCTAAATAGAAATGACATAAGGGGATATGAGGATAGTGTGGGAAAAAGACATTGAAGTGGATGATCAGCCATTACCATATTGAATGGGGGGGCAGGCTCGATGGCCTGAATGGCCTACTCCTGCTCCTATGTTCCTATGTGAGGTGAGAGTGATTGCCCTTGACATCAAGGTAGCATTTGACTGAATGTGGTATCAAGGAGCCCCAGTAAAATTGAAGTCAATGGCAATTGGCAGGGAAATTTCTCCATGGGCTAGAGTCATGCCGAGTTCAAAGGAAGATGGTTGTAGTCTTTCGAGGCCAATCATCTCAGCCCCAGGATATAGTTCTGTGAGTTCTTCAGGGCAGTGTTCTAGGCCAAACCATCTTCAGCTGCTTCATCAATCACCTTCCCTCCATAATAAGGTCAGATGTGCGGATGTTCACTGATTGCACAGTGTTCAGTTTTATTTGAACTCCTCAGAAAATGAAGTAGTCTGTACCCACATGCAGCAATACCTGGTCAGCATTCCTGCTTGGGCTGATGTGTGGCACAAATGTTACTTGCCACTTAAGTGCCAGGTAATGACCAACTCCAAGAGAGAGTCTAACCACTCCTCATTGGCATTCAATGGCAATACTATTGTCAAATTATTCATCAAAATTCTGAGGGGTGCCATTGACCAGAAACTTAACTGGACCAGACACATACTGTGGCTACAAGAACAGGTCAGAGGCTGGGTATTCTTCAACTAGTAACTCACCTTCTGACTTCCCAAAACCTTTCCACCATCTACAATGCGTATGTCAAGAGTGTAATGGAATATTCTCAACTTGCCTGGATAAGTGTAACTCCAACAACATTCCAGCTCAACACTGTCCAGAGCAAAGCAGCCTGCTTGATTGGCATTCCCTCTATCATCAGTGCACCATAGCTAACATTTGTACCAACTGCATGAGATGCTGCGATAGATCACCAAGTCTTCCTCAATAGTACCTCCCAAACCCATGACCTGTACAGACTGAATGGACAAGGGCAGCAGGTGCACGGGAACACCATCACCTCCAAATATCACACCATCCTGAATTGGAAATATATCACCGTTCCTTCATTGTCACTGGGTCAGAATCCTGGCACTGCCTCCTTAACAACAGTGTGGGGGTTCCTACACCACATAGCCTGCAGCAGTTCAAGATGATGGCTTACCACTATCTTCTCGAGGGCAGTTAGGGATGGGCGTAAATGCCAGCCTTGTTGGTGATGCCTAGGTCCAATGAATAAATAAAAAGATCCAACTTCACCTTACCCTATCAATATATCCTTCTAATCCTTTCTCCCATATATGTTTATCCAGCTATTTGCATTAACTTCTTATCTGGTCATAGTGAGTTGACACTTCAACCACTCTCCGGGTAAAGGAGTTTCTCTTGAATTTTCTATTGGATTTATTAGTGACTTATTTTGTATCTGTGGCCCTTAGTTCTGTACCCCCTTCCAACCTCGGCTGTCATTCCCCACAAATGGAAACATCGTCTCTAAGATTTTATAATCTTAACGATCTCTCAGGTTACCTCTCAACCTCTTTTCTCAAGAAAAAAACCTGCTCCTGCTCAGTTTTTTTCCTGATTGGTATAACCTCTCAATGCTGGATGAATGTGTTACACGCATTGATTTTCGAACCCCTTTGTAAATTTCAGAATTAGTGCATGCAAAGAGATATAGACATTAAACAGGCTAAAAAGAATGATTACTTAAAAGATTTCTTTTAAGAGTGCCAGAGTAGCCAAGGTCCCAAGGCATCCTTGGAGATAATGCTGCCATTGATGCCTTGCCTGAATGTAGAAAGAGTTTTGTAAAATGCAAACTGCTTTACAATCCTAAAACAAAGCACATTTCCAATAAAAAGAATATCGTTACAGTCAAGTGAGGAGGGGTCAAAACGCTTCCCTCTTTTCCCTATCGTTGTTTGACCACAACAGGTTTAATTCTTAAAGTGAATTTACTAGCCAATTCAATAGGTGTTTGATTGCTTACTTACTATGATCATAACAAAAACTAATGGGATAGGTTTTCTTGAGTTAACAAAGAAAGAGGTGAACTTTATTGTCCCTAAATCAAACTAATAAAATAATAAACAATGTGCCAAATTTCACACTCACACATACACTAGAGGTTTACACACACAAATAGGTTACAGAGTGGGGAAAGATAGATTAATGAAGTGAAAGTCCATAAAAAAGGTACACAGTCTGTGGAGTCTGGTGATTTGACTGGCATCAAGCTGAATTCAGTGGTCCTGAGGTTTTTAGCTCGAAGAGGTAGATGTCTGGTTTGGCGAGTCTCTTGGAGATAGCGATGCGGATGATTTCTTCCAACAGGGTTTTGGATTGTAGCCGGAATATGCAAAGGTGGTCAGTCAACAAACAGGATTTGAAAGCTTTCAAGCTGGAATGGAGAGAGAGAGGGGCTCCCACTTAGGGTCTGCACGTGTCAGAGTCCAGTTGCTTCTCCTCTACCGTAGAGAAAACACCATCTTAAAAGCACAGATGGGGAGGGGCTTGTCACATGACAGTCATTTACTGATTCAAAGCATAGCAGTTAGCAGTGTTTCCCTCTTGCAAAAAGAACAAGCAGTTCCTTTAAACTTTTTGGGTCTTAGTTCTTGCTGGGGTATGAGCAGACATCTTGTCTTCCTCATCACAAGCATTGCAGTGTAGGATACAGGGTTGCAAATTAGGTAGCCAACTTAAGCTGTCAGAAAAATCATCCTTTTAGCTGCTCTTTTACAAATGCCTTTTTTTTTAAAAAACCAGATCTTCAGTCAGTGGATTAAAGAAAATTGTCATTCAAAAAATCACATTGGATCAATGCCTCCCCACCATGCGAAATGAAATGTGACAACAGGAACATTTCATTATGAGGCCAAAAATTAAAAAGAAACTGTAGACACGCACTCATCAGTCTCACTGTTATAGCCATACTCTAGTTTGTTTATTTTTTATCTGGGATCGTGCACGAGCACAACTAGGGAACTCCAACTGCTTTGACTGGGCTCAATCAGCTTGTGCTCCAGCAAACACTGAATTTCCTTGAATATTTCTACAATACCTTCCTTTTCCAGTTTCTCTATATCAGTGAACTTTAACCGAGATTCAAAGTTGTTTATAACTTTGTGGAGATCATCCAGTGCTTTTTGTACATGGTTTTTCCTTGCTCCACCAGGCCAACAGCTTGCTTTGCAGAGCACTTTGCAAACCAATTGTCCCCTAGTAAAACAGGGACTTCATTTGTGTGGATTAGCTGCACTGGCATAAATGCAAGTGGGCCAGATGGCACCATAACATCATAAGACACTTTGTCAGGCAAAGTTTTAAGTCTGCCTTCATAGTCAGTTTGTACTTTAACCCAGTGCTGGATTTATTTCCTTGCAGCTTGAGACCACCTGTCAATTTCATCCTGCATCTCTTCCTGTTGTTCCAGCTCATCCAGCCTGGCCCACAATTCCTCTTCAGTTAGGATACTTGTCTTGCTGTCACCACCACCATCACCACCCTCCAAATCGGCCACAAAAACCTTTTGGGGCTGAGGGTTTTCCTTTGGCTTATGAGCTTTTCTGTGTCTCCCTTCAGAATTTATATCTCAGATTTCGAGATCTTCAGTCTGAATTTCCTCCCGAACCTGGGTCAGTTTCCTGCGACCGAGGTGATAGGCATTTTGTTTTATGGGCAGGGTCTCTCCTACATCCACATCATGTAGGGTTAAGGTTGTGCACCCTGGTTTGTCCCTGCAGACCCCTTTAAATGCTGTGAGCAGCCTTAATAGGTGTCTTCTGTTCTGCATTTAAATAGGAGAGTACAGTGTCTAATTTCCCTAACATTTCATTGTTAACTAATTGGATGGTAGGGGGTTCGATTTGAGAATCCTCCAGGTCTTCCTCTAACTCATCCTCACTGTGCCTTTCACCCTTCTCTTTCCTAACTGCCTCACAGACCTGTGCTTGGTTGTCCCCTTCCTGACTGTGCTACCGTTTTAACATATTGATGTGGCACAGCCTTTGCTTTTTCCTCTGATCTGGGATGTCAATTATGTAATTCACCTGGCTAATTCTCTTTATTACTCTTTAAGAGCCACTGAACCAGGCTTTCAATGGTTCTCCCTGTATTGGTAATAGCACTAACACATGGTCTCTGGGCTGAAATGTTCTGGCCTTGGCATCTTTATCTGCCTGCCTTTTCATAGCTGTCTGGGAGGTTTTTAGGTGTTCCTGAGCCACCGCACAGGCCCACGTGAGCCGTTCTCAGAACATACAGACGTAGTCTAACAGGTAAGATTCATCTTGGGTCCCAAAAAAACTCTCCTTGATTAGACTTAGAGGACCTCTCACCTCGTGTCCATAAACTAATTCAAAGGGACTTTGAGGGGTGCAAGTTTCATTGCAGGTTGAGGCTTCCCCACAACCTGGCACGTGTGTCAAGTCTTACAGAACTCCACCACATCCTTGTGGAGTTTAGGCAGTGAAATTGTCTGCTGTGGGCTTTTCTGATACCGACATGTCTAGCCATTGGAATCTCATGGGCTATTCTTAATAATTCCCTACAGTACCTTGGCAGCATCACTACCTGGTGAAGCACTGTCCACTCTTCATCTGCAGGTCTGTGAGGAGGTCACCTCTTCCTAATCAGCACTTCATTCTTTAAATAGTAGCACTCTGGAACTCCCTCTACTTCAGCTTCGGTTTGGGCAGTCTGTGCTAACTTTTTTTAACCCTGTGGTGGCTTGCTGAGCCTCGACCAGGGAAGACCTGTTCAACCCATCCTTTGTGTCCTCTAAATTCCTAAAGAAGGAGGGTCATCTGTCTGCAGTGCCAGTTCAGCCTCCTCTGATGGGGCTTGTTTGGCCACGGACCGGGCCAACACTGGGTCAGGAAAAATGCCAGGGACCTTTTCCTGTAACTGCTCTGCCTCTCTGACCTCTTTCGGTCTCTCTAAAATCACAGGGGAAGCTACCACCTTTGCCCCCGCCAGATCATTACCCAGGAGCAGGTGGACCCAATCCAGAGGTAAACTAGGAACATTCCCCACAGACCAGTCCTGAAACAAGGTCACACTCCAAGTGCACCCAGTATAAAGGTATGGGCATATACTTTCATCTGATACCGTTTACTAGCACTCTAGCATTCAATGCACTCTCTGGGGGAAAGGTCATGCCTTTTCGCAGCAGAAGGGATTGGGTAGCCCCTGTATCCATAAGTATCCATGGGTTTACTCGCCTCACTCGAGGGGTATGGAGTCACTTTTCCTCTGGACACAAAATCCTGATAACTCTTTGGGATTTTGTTAAGTTTTCCCGCACTCTCAGCTGTAGGTTTACTGGGTTTAACTGCCGCATTTAACGCCACGGCCTGATTTGCTGTGCTTTCCATCAGGCACCTTTTCCTGCACTGGACTGGTGTACCCTGACTAAAGCTCTGGGTTTTCCCTGTAACTTCCAGCAGTCAGCTCGAAGGTGACCTGCCCTGTTACAATTGAAACATACAGGCCTCCGGGCATCACTCCAATTGTCAGCACTTTCCTTTTCGGCCTGAGGAGGACCCCCTGTGTTTCCAGTTCTCCCTCCTCGCTCATGGCTGTTCATCCTTCTATCACCCTCATACCTTCTATCCATTTCAGGATATTGGAGATGACTAGGGATGGGTTTCCCTTGGGGAAAGGGCTTGTGAATAAGTGTATAATCATCGGCCAGGATTGCTGCCTGCCTGGCTCTTGGAATCTTTTGTTCCTCCATGTGGTTTCTTATGGAAAGGGGAAGCGAGTTTTTGAACTTATCAAGCAGGTTCACCTCTCTGAGGTTTTCATAGGTGGACTCTATCTTAAGTGTTCGTATCCATCAGTTGAAAGCAATTTGCTTTAGACTTTCGAACTCAATGTAAGTTTGTTCTGGCTGCTTTTGTAAAGTTTGGAACTTTTGGTGGTACGCCTCCAGTACTAGCTTGTATGCACTCAGGATAGCATTTTAAGTCATCTCATAATCTGATTAACTCTCATCAGGCAAAAGTGAATAAACCTCATGGGCTTTTCCTGTTAGTTTTCTTTGCAATAACAGTGTCCAACTGTTTTGCAAGCTTTTCAGAAGAGATGAAGAATGCTTCCACACCTCCCTGATTTCACTTTAGTGTCAAATGGGAGAACTTTAAGAACTCAACACCTGGTCCTGAGCAAGGGGTAACTCACTCATTTGCAGTGCAGTCACTGGGTACATTGGGTCTTCCCCTATGCCTTAACTCTCTTTGGAAAGCTCTTTCATTTTCCATTTCCTCCCGTTCTATTTCTCATTCCTCTTTTTCTTTTCTCCTGTCCTGGAATTCTCTCCTCTTCCTTTCTCTGGAAAGCTCTTACTTTCTCCCTTTCCTGAAACTCTCTCTGCTCTTTCTCCATCTGGAATTCTAATTCTAGTCTCCTCTGCTCCAGTTGTACCTTTGCCAATGCTACTTAATCTGCTTCAGATTCTATGCCTGTCTCCAGTTCTTCAGTGTCAATTTTAAAATGGTTGGCCACAAGTTTTAGGACTTCAGGTTTTTGGATGGATAGTAATCTTCAATTGCCCAGCTAGGCAAGGGAGGCAAGGGAAGAAATTGCTGACAGAAATCTTTGTATCCTCATTGGCTACAGGTGAGGTTGCAGAGGACTGGAGAATAGCCAATGTTGTTCCTTTGTTTAAGAAGGGTAGCAAGGATAATCCAGGAAATTATAGGCCGGTGAGCCTTATGTCAGTGGTAGGGAAATTATTAGAGAGGATTCTTCGGGACAGGATTTACTCCCATTTGGAAACAAATGAACTTATTAGCAAGAGGCATCATGGTTTTGTGAAGGGGAGGTCGTGTCTCACTAATTTGATTGAGTTTTTTCAGGAAGTGACAAAGATGATTGATGAAGGAAGGGTAGTGGATGTTGTCTATATGGACTTCAGTAAAGCCTTTGACAAGGTCCCTCATGACAGACTGGTACAAAAGATGAAGTCACACGGGATCAGAGGTGAGCTGGCAAGATGGATACAGAACTGGCTCGGTCATAGAAGACAGAGGGTAGCAGTGGAAGGGTGCTTTTCTGAATGGAGGGCTGTGACTAGTGGTGTTCCGCAGGGATCAGTGCTGGGACCTTTGCTGTTTGTATTATATATAAATGATTTGGAGGAAAATGTAGCTGGTCTGATTAGTAAGTTTGGGGACGACACAAAGGTTGGTGGAGTTGCGGACAGTGATGAGGATTGTCAGAGGATACAGCAGGATATAGATCGGTTGGAGACTTGGGCGGAGAAATGGCAGATGGAGTTTAATTCGGACAAATG
The DNA here is from genome assembly GCF_036365525.1 of Heterodontus francisci. NCBI lineage: Eukaryota > Metazoa > Chordata > Chondrichthyes > Heterodontiformes > Heterodontidae > Heterodontus > Heterodontus francisci. The sequence goes on along the minus strand of NC_090375.1, from coordinate 100,174,674 downwards.
TGAGGTAATGCATTTTGGAAGGTCTAATGCAGGTGGGAAGTATACAGAAAATGGCAGAACCCTTAGGAGTATTGACAGGCAGAGAGATCTGGTCATACAGGTCCACAGGTCACTGAAAGTGGCAACGCAGGTAGATAAGGTAGTCAAGAAAGCATACGGCATGCTTGCCTTCATCGGTCGGGGCATAGAGTATAAAAATTGGCAAGTCATGCTGCAGCTGTACAGAACTTTAGTAGGCCACACTTAGAATATTGCGTGCAATTCTGGTCGCCACACTACCAGAAGGACGTGGAGGCTTTGGAGAAGGTACAGAAGAGGTTTACCAGGATGTTGCCTGTTCTGGGGGGCATTAGCTATGAGGGGAGGTTGGATAAACTCAGATTGTTTTCACTGGAACGACGGAGGTGGAGGGGTGACATGATAGAGGTTTACAAAGTTATGAGTGGCATGGACAGAGTGGATAGACAGAAGCTTTTTCCCAGGGTGGAGGAGTCAGTTACTAGGGGACATAGGTTTAAGGTGCGAGGGGCAAAGTTTAGAGGGGATGTGCGAAGCAAGTTCTTTACACAGAGGGCGGTGAGTGCCTGGAACTTGCTGCCGGGGGAGGTGGTGGAAGCAGGTACGATAGCGACGTTTAAGAGGCATCTTGACAAATACATGAATAGGATGGGAATAGAGGGATACGGTCCCCAGAAGTGCAGAAGGTTTTAGTTTAGACAGGCATCAAGATCGGCGCTGGCTTGGGCCAAATGGCCTGTTCCTGTGCTGTACTGTTCTTCGTTCTTTGTTCTATATTCCTCAACTCTTCAACAGATAGGGCTCTAACCTGGTTCAAATTCTTTCACATGGTTCTAGGAAGGTACTGGCCTCGAATGTGGACATTTTAGTACTCTAGCACAGAAAAGCACAAGAAAACCTGCATTGAAGTTTTTAAATTATTGCTAGGGTTCAATTTGGTTTCCCACTTCCAATTTCCCTTTGTCTTTGCGTTTGATCCCAGACATGAGCCCCGAACTTTCTGTTATGGTCTAGTGAGGAGGCTTTCCTCTTTTCCTTTCCTTGTTTGACACAACAGGTTTAATTCTTTCTTAAAGTGAGTGTACTGGCCAATTCAGTACTTGTTTGATTACTTACTTGCTTTGATCATAACAAGAACTGATCGGACAGGTTTCCTCGAGTTCGCAAAGAAACAGGTTGACTTTACTGTACCTAAACAGAACTAATAAAATAATAAACAATGCACCAACTTTCACTCTCTCACACACTAGAGGTTTACACACACAAATAGGTTACAGAGTGGGGAAAGGTGGATTGGTTGAGTGAGAGTCCATAAAAAAGGTATACATTCTGTGGAGTTTGGTGATTTGGCTCGCTTGGAGCTGAATTTAGTGATCCTGGATTTTTTAGTTTGAAGAGGTAGGTGATTGGTTTGGCGAGTCTCTAGGAGATAGCGATGCAGATGATTTCCTCCAATGGGGTTTCGGATTGTAGCTGGAGTATGCAAAGGTGGTCAGTCAACAAGCAGGATTTAAAAGCTTTCAGGCTGGAATGGAGGGTGGGGGGACGCCCACTTAATTTTAATTTTCCCAAATTCCTTAGATTCAGAGAAGGTTCCACTAGACTGGAAAATAGTGAATTTAACTCCTTTATTCAAAAAGGGAGGGAGACAGAATGCAGGAAACTATAGGCCTGTTAGCTTAACATCTGTCTTAGGGAAAAATATTAGAGACTATTATTAAAATGTTATTGCAGTGCACTAGAAAAATTGAAGATAATCAGGCTGAGTCTACATGGTTTTGTTAAAGGGAAATCATGGTTAACCAATTTATTGGAGTTCTTTGAGGGAGTTACATGTGCTGTGGATGAAGGGAAATTGGTGGATGTAGTGTACTTAGCTTTCCAGAAGGCATTTGTTAAGGTGCCACATCAAAGGTTATTGCAAAAAAAAAAGCTCATGTGTAGGGGATAACATATTGGCATGGAATGAAGATTGGTTAGCTAACGGGAAATAGAGTAGGCATAAATGGGTCATTTTCTGGTTAGCAAGATGTAATGAGTGGTGTGCCACAGGGATCTGTGCTGGGGCCTCAACTTTTTACAATTTATATAAATGACTTAGATAAAGGGACCAAAGGTATGGTTGCTAAATTTGCTGATCGCACAAAGATAGGTAGGAAAGTAGGTTGTGAAAAGGACATGAGGCTACAAAGGGATACAGATAGGTTAAATGAGTGGGCAAAAATCTGGCAGATGGAGTGTTACAACTGACTACTCCAGTCAAAGCCCCAATTAAAATATATGATTCTGATTGGGAGAAACACACTGTTAATTCAATCCCATCCCTCCACCGATCACCTGAGATATCATTTTAAACTTTCCAATTAAAGAAAGACCCAGCCAAATTGTACCATCTATTAACCCCCAATTGAGGCTAACCAAACCAGGTGTCTTTAGATCAAGAAATAACTGTTTAATTAGAAAAGCTCAATTCTTAAACACTACTAAGAAATAAACAACATTTAAAATAGAAACATTAGTGTCCTTGCATATTTACGCTCCTGCTGAATGTGGAACAGTCCAAGGTTGCGTGTAGTCCTCACAACCGTCCAATGGGGGAAAAAAAAGATTCTTCAATAGTAGGATCGTCAGTGGTCTAGTTCAGAAGTTGAAATGATTCTTTTCTTCCTGCGATGAATTCAACAATTACAGTTCAGTAGTTAAAGGAATTGGTTATTTTCTTTCTGAGAAAGTAATCTGGCTTGACATCAGGATTCTGAGAGTATAATAAATAGGGTTAAATAAATCAAGAGAGAACTCTCATTTCCTTTAGTATATGCTCGTCCAGCTGTCTGTCTGTGTCTCTGAATTGGAACAGTCTGTTTCCACTATAAGCCAGTTCAAAATTAAATTATAACAATATCTGGTCCTGAATGGCTGTATCCCAGGCAATGAGAATGCACTCTTTGTCTCTTAGTCTCCGAATGGCTATATCCCGGGGCAACGTGAATGCATTCTTTGACTCAGTTTTTAGAGTTTGCTACCTTAAAGCAGTACTGCTCCCTTTCCAGCCTTAAAGGCACACTGTATTCTTTCCCCCCAAAAAACTGCAGGATCATACCACCTCTGCTCCTGGCAGAATGAAACGCCATTCTTGGAATGCATTTCATTACAATGGGTAAAAAAATACAATTTGAAAAGGAAACGCTAACACTTTTTTTTTGTATTTACAGGCATACACTTTTCTAAAATGTTAAGACAACAGCAACAAGTTCCACCAGAACATTTTGGCTTTAGATTTTCAAAAGGTTGTCCCAATTAAGCCATTTCAAATTTACAAGCATAATCTTCCAATTGTTTTGTGATTTCCTTCCACGTGTCCCTATTGTCCATCATCTCAACCAGGTGAACTTCACAGCTAGGAGCACTGACCACTGTGGGGTTCACTATTCTCTGCAAAGTTTCTTGAGAACCCCTTAACCTATGTGGCATCACTTGACACTGAAAAACCCTGTCCAGTTTAACAGAAGCTGATTTTCTCTTACCCTGTGGTTTCAAAGGAATTTGACAGGTTTCCTCCAACACATTTGTATCATTAAGACACGTTGTTTTGCCCACTCTTGTCCATACAGTTCTTTAAATCAGAATTTGGGTAGGAGTCTGCCGCCTTTACCACAGTGACTTTCCTAGAGTCTATGCAAGTTTGAGCTGACCCACCAGGTTTAGACATCAAGACCACCTGCGAATTCCAGGTTCAACTGAGCTGCCCTTCAGCATGCATTGTACCTCTGCTTCCACTTGGGCCTGTCTGTCTGGACCTAAGCGACAAGGATGTCATTTTAAAGGAATGCTTCCCCCTATACCCACATCATGTGTGGCTAAGGTTGTACATCCTGGCTTATCCCTACAAATGTTTTGAAATGTTGTGAAAACCCTGGTTAGGTTTTCGTGCTGTTTTTCCTCGAAGTGTAAAGGCCTATTGTTTAATTTTCCTAGTCATTCTGTATTCACTAGTTGGATAGTTGGAGATTCAATCTGAGAATTTCCTAGGCCTGCTTCTGCCTCATCCTCACTATCCTTTTCCTTTTCAACAGTCCCGATTACCTGACATACCTGTACTGGCTTATCCTCCTCCCTGCAGTAATATTGTTTGAGCATATTGATGTGACACAACCAGTTTATCTTCTGGTGATCGGGGTCATCAATCAAGTAATCTACCTTACTCACTCTTTTGATCACTCCATATGGACCACTGAACCATGCTTTTAGTGGTTCTCCCTGTAATCATAACAACACTGATACTTCATCCCCTGGTTTTATGGCAGGTTGTGATTTTCCCACCATTTGACAGGTATGGTATGTCCTGCAAAATTGTCTCTCATCCTTTGTAAGACCTGGCCAAGAATAATGTTTGCTTATGTGTGATTTGGTCTTCCGAATTCCCTTATTTCCTGCCAAAGGAATGTTGTGTGCTAACCGTAATAATCCTGGTCGATATTTATTTGGTACCACTATCTGTTCAACAACTGTCCAGTCTTCATTGGCAGGTCTATGAGGCGGTCTCCATTTCCTCCTCAAAACCCCATTTGCCACATAATAGCCTTCCGGAACTCCTTTTGCCTCCGCTTCTGACAGAGCCGTCTGTGCTATTCGGTATATCTCTGGATCAGCGTGCTGTGCTGCAATGATAGACAATCTGTTAAACATCTCATTTGGATTATCTAAATCCCTAAATCAGGTTTCAGATACTTGGCTATCTATTTGTGATGCTCCTTTTACATCCAACAATGGATCCTGTTTAGCCATTGCTCGGGTGACTACACATGCAAGAAATATTCCTGGAACCTGTTCCTCTAATTGCTCCATTTCCTTAGTTTCACTTGGTTCCTCTGTAACTATAGGAGAAACTGATACTTTTGATCCTGACAAATCATTTCCTAGGAATACATCAATTCCCTTTACTGGTAAACTGTGGACAACACCTGCAGTTACTATTCCAGATATTAAGTCACTTTCTAGGCATAATTTCTACAAAGGTACAGGTATACACACCCCGCCAATTCCATTAACTAAAACTTTAACGTTCAAGGCGCTCTGTAGTGGAAACCTCATATCTTTCCCCAGCAAGAGAATTTGGGTTGCTCCTGTATCCCTGAGTATAATGCTAGGTTTTCCTGCCTCACTTACAGGATACAGAGTTACTCTCCCCTTTGACAAAAATTCATTATAACTCTCAGGTATTTTGTTCTTAACCTCTGCACTCCTTTTAGTTTCAGTATCTGGTTTCACATTCACAGCTGTCATTAAAGCTATAGCCTGGTTTGCTATACTCTCAGTCAGAGTCTTTTCCTCTGCACTAACTTTGCATACCCCAACAAGCCCTATGGGTTTGCCTTGCAATTTCCAGCACTCTGAATGAAGAATCCCTATTTTGTTGCAATGATAACACTTTGGCTTCTACCCTCAGCACCTTTCCTTTAGACCTGAGGAGGTGATCCTGGGACATTCCCAGCTGTTCCTTCTTGTCCCCAGCTACTTGCCTTCCTTTCTCTCTCCCATTTTCTATCCTTTTCGGGTTTATGGGGGTGATGGTCAAAATAGGTTGGCTTATTCACAAGCTCAAAATCATCAGCAATCTTTGCTGCTTGCCTAGTTTTCAAAACTTTCAGGTTATCTATATGAGTTTTCACTACTGAAGGAATGGAGTTTTTAAACTCTTTGAAGAGTATCAATTCTCAAAGGTTCTCATATGTGGTTTCTATCTTTAATACCCATATCGAACGGTCAAAGTTAATTTGATTTACCCTCTCAAGTTCTAAATATGTCTGCCCAGCCAATCTCCGTAAGTTCCTAAATTTCTGACGGTAAGCTTCAGGGACTAACTCATACACAGAGAGAATAGCCAATTTTGCCATCTCATAATCTGCAGAAGCCTCTTCAGGAAGCATGGCGTAAGCTTCATGAGCTCTGCCTACCAGCCTGCCTTGAATAAGCAATGTCCAGCTTTCTTTCGGCCATTTCATTTGTTTGGCTATTTTTTCAAAAAGATATGAAAAATGCCCTTTCCTTGAACTTAGGAAGAGCCTGTATAAATTGAAACAACTTCTCGCTGGGTCCTGATCTAAATTCAGATTCTTCCAGACCTGAATTTTCCCTGGATTCAAGACTACCCTTTTGTCTTTGTGCCATCTCTTTTAACTTAACTTCCCTCTCTTCTCTTTCACTTTCTCTTTGAAGTTCAAGTTCAAGTTTTCTTAATTCTATTGCTTTTTCTTTTTCCCTTTCCTCCAATTCATGTCTTTTCATTTCAAACTGAATCCTAGCCAATACCACTGCATCACTCTCAGACCAACTTGTCTCTCGTATTCCCTTTCTTTTTCCTTGCATTCCCCTTCAGCTTCATCATCATCATCATCATCATCTACCAATTCCAGTTATTCAATCTTTGTCAATTATCTCTGCTTTTTTGGCACCTGATTTCAATTCCAATCGCAATTTCACTGCCAATTCTTTTAATTTGTTCTTAAAGTTATCAAATCACTCAGCGAAATATTCTACTTTCCCAAAAACTCTGCTTCAACCACTAATGCATTACAATGGTATAGACTGTATCTTATTATACAAGAAACCTGGTTCTTTGAATTTCTTTGTAATTGGTGTCAGAGTTAGATCCCAACAATTGAGTTCCCAATTGCTAAGATCCCAGACGCGAGAGCAATTCAATATGATGCCAAACGCAAGACCCCAATTTAAATATGTTATCTCAGAAACGAATAATTAATATGGTTCCAAATGTGAGCCCTCCAAATTAGTCTGATTCTGATTCCAGACTCAAGCCACTGAATTAAATATGACTCAATCTCGAGCGAGCCCCCAATTAAGATGCTATTCAAATCCCGGACGCCAAACCCAATTAATATGTTACAACCGAACACTCCAGTCAAAGCCCCCAATCAAAATATGCAATTCTAATAGCGGTGGGAGAAACACACAGTTAATTCAATCCCGTCCCTCCACAGATCACCTAACATATCATTTTAAACTTTCCAAATTAAAGAAAGACCCAGCCAAATTGTACCATCTACTAACCCCCAAATGAGGCTAACCAAACCAGGTGTCTTTAGATCAACAAATTAACTGTTTAATTAGAGAAACTCAATTCTTAAGCACTACTAAGCTATAAACAACATTTAAAATAGAAACCATGTTAATATTTCAAGTCGATGAAGGCAAATTAAACTAACGTCCAAATATTTTGCCAGGTTCAAGGTAATAAAACTCAAATAGGGATAGGTATCTGATTTAGCTGAGAGCAACAAAATTTGATATCAAACTGGCAAAAGAATCAATAAGAAAAGTGTCATGCTAGGCCCCCACCTGGCAAGAATGAGGCACATAGATTTAGTCATGAACATTGATTTTAAACTGTTGCTGGAGTGAGGGGAGTGCTTGTTGAACAGATCAGCCATGGCTGGAAAAGACATTTGCATATTAACAGGTGGTGTTTGGAAGGACAAAGCAGCCATTCCCTAACATTCGACCCACAATGGACTTTTGATCACCAGACATTGAAGGTGGGGGAGCTCGCATTTCAAGTTGACTGCTGAAATAGCCGAATACACAAACGGACATAGTCAAACCAGCTGGTCACATGACTAACCTGCTGGGCAACCTGAGTTTTATGAATTTGTACAAACAGTTTGGACATAAAGCTGTTTGCTCATGGACTGAGAAGATCTCTCTGCTGTCTGCTTCCATCTCTTTCTCACAAACCTCTGAATCCACTGAAGACACATGAACCCCAAGAGAGAAAAGTCTCCTACAGCGAACAAGGTTTAAGAAGAATACTGGGCCCCAACGAAAAGCAAGATCTACCTGCAGTCAAGGACATTACAGTGAGCTCGAAGAACCGTAACAGCAACTCTTCAGATATTGCCTCAAACCTTTCCACTTTATTTTTCTTCTCTTTTCTATCTCTATTTACATGTGTGTATCGCATATGTATGCTAGCGTGGGGCACGGCGTGTATCGGTAGGCATTAACTGAATTAGAGTTTAAATTTAATAAATCTCAACTTTTCTTCTTTAAACCTAAGAAAGCCTGTTTGTGCTGGTTTCTTTTCCTTATAATTGGAAACTGGTGAACAAGGATTCACCAAGGGGGAGCTAAAAACACGCTGTGTTTAAAACTAAACCCTGTTACAGTAAGATCAGGTGAAGGCTGAAAGGGAACCTTAGACCTCTTTCTCACCTGGTCGTAACAAAAGGAATAGCTGATAAATGTAATATTGACAGCAAATAATTTTTAGCTGTTGGGAATGAGAGTTATCAAGGATAGCAGAGGGCTATTGAGAGATTCTGAAATTCATACTTAGGTAGAATCTCAAAATATGGTTAGTGTGCATCAGTCTTCACCATTGAAGATGATGCTAAGTTTTGACTGCTGAAAGAGAGGGAGAGGCTAAATTAAACAAGTAGAAATAAGTATGATATATGAAAATTTTATATAAAAGGGAAAAATCAGCACCAGGCAGTTTGAAGCAAGAAGGGCTGCTGAAGTATACCTCACAAATGCAGAAGAACCGATCACCATGGGAACTTGCAGAATCTGGCTCCAGACTAGTTGAACACTGAGATAACTTGGCTGCATCAAAGACACTGAAAGAAAACATATGGAGTGGCAATCAATTCTGGGGTTGTACTTGAAGATGTCTATTGGTGGCGAACAACGACCCTAGAGGTGTGGTTTAGAAATGAAAGGGCTATAAAAACCCAATCATATGGGGATTGGGGTTCTCTATCTCGCTGCTTCTTTCAGATTGCCTTTTGGCATGGCTGAGCTAACTATGAGATAAAATCATGCGCTACACTGCAGTCCATGCCCATCAAGATATTTAGAGGGCTTCGGCAAGCCGGAACCATCGATGAATATATAGCAGCTGCAAAATTCGGCACTGTAGCATCCGTAGTTTCTGCACTATAGGTGCAGTTTCTGTTCCAAAACAGTATCTGTACTGCACATGCAAACTTCTGACGTGAATCACACTAGGCGCCATTTTGGAGAGGTGTTACGGTCATGTGGTGAGGGTTTGGGTGGTTCCCACTGTTCAATTCCCACTTGACTGCAACAAGCATTTTTTTTGTTATTAGGGTTTACCCCTTCGTGTTTTATTTGTCAAATAGACAGTGACAGATTTTCTTGTAGGTATAAACAGAAAATCAATTATTTATTAATCAATATGCCTTAAGCGAAATTGTCACAACAACATGCACTACATGCATTTGCTCATGTGTGCGCATGCGCACACACACATACACAAAAGAAGAGACAGATGGAGAGGAAAAGGAGTAAGCAGTTGTAAATGGGGCAGCTAGGTTTTGGGGGTCACGATAAACCAGATTAAATTCTCTTGGAAGTCAAGTTCTTGTTGGTTGCATTCCTGAGATGTTTGTAGATTTCTCTCTGAGTTGAAAGTTCAGTTGAAGACATGGTCACTTATAATTCACTACTGTATAAGTCTAGATGTAGAATTGTACAGCATGGTGTATCCCTTCTGGTTTGCTGGATTCCTCCCAGCTCCTTAGCTGGAAAAGCTGTTTGGATGCTTCTTTCTGGGTGTCTGTCTGTCTGTCTCTCTAGGGCTGCCTTTTTAAGGTAAAAATGTTACATCTCGCCTCTGCTGGAAGACAGGTATTTTCTACCTCTTATCCACAGCTGTTACATAAGTTTCTAAATTTACTTGAAAAAGCCCTTCAAAACACTCCTACAGGGGATGCAGAGACCAAGTGGGCCCGTTTCAGTGACGCAATCCATGACTCAGCAATGACCACCTTTGGCAAACGTGTGAAGCAGAATGCAGACTGGTTTCAATCTCACTTTGAAGAGCTGGAACCTGCCATAGCCACTAAGCGCATTGCACTGTTGAACTACAAGAAAGCCCCCAGTGAGTTAACATCCATAGCACTTAAAGTAGTCAGAAGCGCAGCCCAAAGAACAGTCAGGCGCTATGCAAATGACTACTGGCAACACCTATGCAGTCGTATTCAGCTGGCCTCCGACACCGGAAACATCCGAGGAATGTATGATGGCATTAAGAGAGCTTTTGGGCCAGCCATCAAGAAGATCGCACCCCCCTCCCCCCGCCTCAAGACTAAATCAGGTGACACGATCACTGACCAACGCAAGCAAATGGACTGCTGGGTGGAGCACAACCTAGAACTGTACTCCAGGGAGAGTGTTGTCACTGAGACCGCCCTCAATGCAGCCCAGTCTCTACCAGTCATGGATGAGCTGGATGAACAGCCAACAAAATCGGAACTCAGTGATGCCATTGATTCTCTAGCCAGTGGAAAAGCCCCTGGGAAGGACAGCATTACCCCGAAATAATCAAGAGTGCCAAGCCTCCTATACTCTCAGCACTCCACGAACTGCTTTGCCTGTGCTGGGATGAGGGAGCAGTACCACAGGAGATGTGCAATGCCAATATCATCACCCTCTATAAGAACAAGGGTGACCGCGGTGACTGCAACAACTACCGTGGAATCTCCCTTCTCAGCATAGTGGGGAAAGTCTTTGCTCAATTCATTTTAAATAGGCTCCAGAAGCTGGCTGAGCATGTCTACCCTGAGGCACAGTGTGGCTTCCGAGCAGAGAGATCCACCATTGACATGCTGTTCTCCCTTCGCCAGCTACAGGAGAAATGATGAGAACAACAGATGCCCCTCTACGTTGCTTTCATTGATCTCACCAAAGCCTTTGACCTCGTCAGCAGACGTGGTCTCTTCAGGCTACTGGCAAAGATTGGATGTCCACCAAAGCTGCGAAGTATCATCATCTCATTCCATGACAATATGAAAGGCACAATTCAGCATAGCGGTGCCTCATCAGACCCTTTTCCTATCCTTAGTGGCGTGAAACAGGGCTGTGTTCTCGCACCTACATTATTTGGGATCTTCTTCTCCCTGCTGCTCTCATATGCGTTCCAGTCTTCAGAAGAAGGAATTTTTCTCCACACAAGATCAGATGGCAGGTTGTCCAACCATGCCCATCTAAGAGCGAAGACCAAAGTACAGAAGGTCCTCATCAGGGAACTCCTCTTTGCTGACGATGCTGCATTAACATCCCACACTGAAGAGTGTCTGCAGAGACTCAACGACAGGATTGCAGCTGCCTGCAACGAATTTGGCCTAACCATCAGCCTCAAGAAAATGAACATCATGGGACAGGACGCCAGACATACTCCATCCATCAATATCAGCGACCATGCTCTGGAAGTGGTTCAAGAGTTCACCTACCTCGGCTCAACTATCACCAGTAACCTGTCTCTCGATGCAGAAATCAACAAGCGCATGGGAAAGGCGTCCGCTGCTATGTCCAGACTGGCCAAGAGGGTGTGGGAAAATGGCGTACTGACACGGAACACAAAAGTCCGACTGTATCAAGCCTGTGTCCTCAGTACCTTGCTCTATGGCAGCGAGGTCTGGACAACGTATGTCAGCCAAGAGCGACATCTCAATTCATTCCATCTTCGCTGCCTCTGGAGAATCCTTGGCATCAGGTGGCAGGACCGTATCTCCAACGCAGAAGTCCTCGAGGGGGGCCAACATCCCCAGTATATACACCCTACTGAGCCAGTGGCGCTTGAGATGGCTTGGCCATGTGAGCCGCATGGAAGATGGCAAGGACACATTGTACAGCGAGCTCGTCACTGGTATCAGCCCCACTGGCCGTCCATGTCTCCACTTTAAAGACGTCTGCAAACGCGATGTGAAGTCCTGTGACATTGACCACAAGTCGTGGGAGTCAGTTGCCAGTGATCACTCGAGCTGGCAGACAGCCATAAAGCCGGGGCTATAGAGTGGCCAGTTGAAGAGACTTAGCTGTTGGCAGGAAAAAAGACAGAAGTGCAAGAAGAGTCTGTCACTCTAGAATTTGCCTTTATAGCCACTCCAGGCGCTGCTTCACAAACCACTGACCACCTCTAGGCACTTACCCATTGTCTCTCGAGACAAGGAGGCCAAAGAAGAAGAAGTGATCGACAATGGACTAGGATGTGGCTACTTCACACCTTCATTGTTTCAGAAGAACCCATTCAATTCAAAAGTGCCTCTTGATGGGTTCAGGAGGAGAGTAATCTGGTTATAGTGTTTCCACTTCACACCTTCCTTGTCTCAGAAGAACCCGCTCAATTCAGGAATACTTCAGCAGTTTCTTCTCCTCCTTCTTGGCATTTCTTCGCAGACGAAGATTTTGGGAAGGTTGTAATCATTGGTTGCAGGCCCGCTGGTGGCCAGTCAGGCCTCTCTGTGACCAGCAGATTCTCCCACAGCGGGTGCAAGTGAAGGCATTGTCACTGCTGGGGGCAATTAGGTCTATCCTCCTCCTCCTCTTCTCTTTCATGTTGGTTCTTCGCTCAGTCTCAAAGGTGTCTGCAGCCCTCCCGATGTAGCATCTCCAGATGTCATGATCTGTGGCCTGCGGTCCCCAGTGGCGATGGTCGATGTGGCACACAGAGAGGGACTTCTTCAGGGAGAACATTTGTTCCTTTTACCCGTGGTCAGCTCTCCATACAACACGATCTTGGGCAGGTGACTGTCGTCCATCCGGGCAATGTGACCCGCCCAACGCAGTTGTTTGTACAGTCTGCCGAATGTGCTGTTTGCTTTTGAGAGCCTATTGCCCACTTCCTTATCTAATATGGCATTAAACGAGATGACGTTCCCAAAATAAGTAAATTGCTTGATGGCATTCAGCTTGGTTCCCTCAATGACCATGCTTGGTGGTCTATATTCTTGGGGTGCAGGCTGATGCAGGACTTCAGTTTTCCTTAAACCGATTTTTAGTCCGAAGCGTTATGCCGCCTAGGAAAAATGTGTTGTTATACGTTGCAGGTCTGACCGACTGGGCTAGGAGAGCACAGTCATTGGCGAAAAGAAGTTCACGGATGAGTTTTTCTTGTGTCTTTGTGTGAACCTGAAGAAGCCTGAGGTTGAAAAGGCCTCCATCAGTCTGTAAGCGTACGTAAACTCCCTCCTTTAGGTCTTCCGTTGCCTGCTGCAGCATCATGCTGAAAAAGATGGTGAATAGGGTCGGGGCCAGCACACATCCCTGCTTCACGCCATTGGAGATTCGGAAGGGTCTCGAGAGGTCGCTGTTTTGCTTGACTTGTCCGCACTGATTTTCATGAAACTGCTTCACGATGGCCACGAACCAGGGTGGGCATCCAGGTTTTTCAAGGATTTTTCAAAGTCTATCTCTGCTCACAGTGTCAAATTCCTTGGTGAGGTCTACAAAAGTGACGTATAGGCCTCTGTTTTGCTCATGACACTTTTCTTGTAATTGTCTGAGTGCAAATACCATGTCTGTGGTGCCTCTGTTTGCTCTGAAACTACACTGGCTCTCTGGGAGGTTATCTTCCGCAAGCTGTTCAGAAGTATTCTAGCCGGGATCTTCCCAGCAATAGAAAGGAGGGTGATCCCACGGTAGTTGGAGCAGTGATTAGATTCTTGTTGGGGATGGTCATTGCCTGGCACTTTTGTGGTACGAATGTTACTTGCTGCTTATCAACCCACGCATGAATGTTGTCCAGTTCTTGCTGCATGTGCGTACGGACTGCTTCATTACCTGAAGAGTTCCGAATCGAACTGAACACTGTGCAATCATCAATGAGCATCCCCACTTCTGACATTATGGAAGGAAGATGGTTGATGAAGCAGTTGAAGATGATTAGGCCTAGAACACTGCCCTGAGGAAGTTCTGCAGCAATGCCCTGGGGCTTAGATTATTGGCCTCCAACCACCAAAACCATCTTCCTTTGTACTAGGTATGACTCCAACCAGTGGAGAATTTTCATCTGATTCCCATTGATTTCAGTTTTACCAGGCTACTTGATGCCACACTTAGTCAAATGCTGCCTTGATGTCAAGGGCAGTCAGTCACTCTCACCTCACCTCTGGAATTCAGTTCTTTTGTCCGTGTTTGGTTCAAGACTGTCATGAGGTCTGGAGCCGAGTGGTCCTAACATGAGAACCCAACATGAGCATCAGTAAGCAGGTTATTGGTGAGTAAGTGGCCCTTAATAGTGCTATCACTCACACCTTCTATCACTTTGTTGTAGACTGATGGGTCCCGATTGGATTTGCCTGCTTTTTGTGGATGGGACATACCTGGGAAATTTTCTATTGTCACATAGATGCTAGTGTTGTAGTTGTACTGGAATAGCTTAGCTCGATATGTGGCTCATTCTGGAGCACAAGTCTTCAGCACTACAGCTGGTATGACTTTGGGACCCATAGCCTTTTCTGTATCCAGTGTAGTCAGCCGGAATGAATCGAATTGTCTGAAGACTAGCATCTGCGACCTCAGGACAAGGCCAAGATGGATCAGCCACTTGGCACTTCTGGCTGAAGATGGTTGCAAATGCTTCAGCCTTGTCTTTTTCACTCATGTCTTAGGTTCTACCCTTCTTGAGGATGAACGTGTTCTTGGAGCCTCTTCCTCCCATTTGTTGTTTAATTGCCCACCACCATTCATGACTGAATTTTGCAGGACTGCAGAGCTTTGATCCATTGTTTGTGGGATTGTTTAGTTCTGTCTCTGGCATGCTGCTTCTTCTACTTATTATGCATATTGGCCTGTGTTGTAGCTTCAACAGGTTAGCACCTCATATTTAAGGACACCTGGTGCTGCTCCTGGCATGCTTTTCTCTATTCCTCATTGAACCAGAATTGATCCCCTGGCTTGATGGTAACGATACACTGAGAGTTTTGCTGGGCCATGAGATTACAGATTGTGGTGGAATACAATTCTGCTGTTGTTGATGGTCCACAGTGTCTCTGAAAGCTCAGCTTTGAGGTGCTAGATCTGTTCTGAATCTATCCCATTCAGCACGGTGGTAGTGCCACACAGCATGATGGAGGGGGTCCTCAGTGTGCAGGCAAGACTTCATCTCCCTAGGGACTGCACGGTAGTCAGTCCTACCAATGTTGTCATAGATAGATGCACCTGGGGCAGGTAGATTGGTGGGAAAAGGTCAAGTAGGTTTTTTCTCTTGTGTTGGTTCTCTCATGACTTGGCATAGGCCCAGTCTGGCAGCTGTGTCCTTCAGGACTCAGCTGGCTTGGTAAGTATTGGTGCTACTGAGCCACTTTTGTTGACAGGTGCTGAAGACAACACTCCCCCAACCCCCACCCAGACTATATTCTATGCCCTTTCTGCCTTCAGTGTTTCTTCCAAGTGGTGTTCAACATGAAGGAACACTGATTCATCAACTGAGGGACGGTGACGGGCAATAATCAGCAGGGTGTTTCTTTTTTTAAAATTCATTCATGGGATGTGGGCGTCTCTGGCCAGGCCAGCATTTATTGCCCATCCCTAATTGCCCTTGAGAAGGTGGTGGTGAGATATCTTCTTGAACCGCTGTAGTCCGTGTGGGGTAGATATACCCACAGTGCTGTTAGGAAGGGAGTTCCAAGATTTTGACCCAGCGACAGTGAAGGAATGGCGATATAGTTCCAAGTCAGGATGGTGTGTGACTTGGAGGGGAACTTGCAGGTGGTGGTGTTCCCATGTATTTGCTGCCCTTGTCCTTCTAGTTGGTAGAGGTCGCGGGTTTGGACCTCATGCCGTGACCTCATGCCATGAGACTTCAGGTCCACTCGTTCCTGAGGATATACCCCTGTGCTACCACCTCTGGTGGGTCTGCCCTGACTTGCCTGTTGGACCGAACGTACCCAGGGATGGCGTTGGAGGAGAATAAGATGTTAGCGGAATGGTATGATTCTGTGAATATGACTATGTCAGGCTGTTGCTTGACTAGTTCATGTGACATCTTTCCCAGTTTTTGCACAACAGCCCAGGTGTTAGTGAGGAGCACTTTGCGTGGTGGGTTGGGTGTGCCTTTGCTGTGTCTGGTGCCTAGGCCAAGGCCAGGTGGTCCATCCAGTTTTATTCTTATTGGACTTTTACATAGTGGTTTGATACAGCTCAGTCATTTTCTAGGCCACATTTAAGAGAGCAGTTAAGAGTCAACCACATTGCTGTAGGTCTGGAGTCATAAATAGGCCAGACCAGGGAAGTTCAGCAGCTTTCTTTCTCTGTATGGCATTAGTGAACCAGATGAGTTTTTCTGACAATCCAGACATCAATAGTCACCATTATTGATACTAGCTTTTTAATTCCAGATTTATTAACTCAATTTCAATTCCCTAGTTTGATTTGATTTAGAGATACAGCACTGAAACAGGCCCTTCGGCCCACCGAGTCTGTGCCGACCATTAACCACCCATTTATACTAATCCTACACTAATCCCATATTCCTACCACATCTTCACCTGTCCCTAACTCCCCTACCACCTACCTATACTAGTGGCAATTTATAATGGCCAATTCACCTATCAACCTGCAAGTCTTTTTGGCTGTGGGAGGAAACCGGAGCACCCGGAGGAAACACATGCAGACACAGGGAGAACTTGCAAACTCCACA
Organism: Heterodontus francisci; assembly: GCF_036365525.1. NCBI lineage: Eukaryota > Metazoa > Chordata > Chondrichthyes > Heterodontiformes > Heterodontidae > Heterodontus > Heterodontus francisci. The sequence goes on along the minus strand of NC_090375.1, from coordinate 100,158,194 downwards.
CAGGCAGTACCTGGAATTGAACCCGGGTCGCTGGAGCTGTGAGGCTGCGGTGCTAACCACTGCGCCGCCCTATAGTTGCCATTCATTTGAACTCATGTCCTGATCATTAGCCTAGGCCTCTGGTTTATTATTCCAGTAACATAACCACTATGGTACCGTTAGTAACTGCACTGTCAACCAGTCCTACCACTTTCAAAGATTTGTGCACAAGCATCCCCTGGTCTCTCTCTTCTTGCACCTGCTTTAAAATTGTACCATTTAGCATGTATTGTCTGCTATCATTCTTCCTACCAAAGTGTATCAGCTTACACTGTTCTGTGTTGAATTATATCTGCCATGTGTATGGCCATTCCAATAGCCTGTCTACGTCCTTCTGAAGTCTCTTACTATCTTCCTCTGTGTTCAATACACTTCCAAGCAAATTTTGCGATTGTGTGTTCTTCCCCCAAGAACATTGGAGTCTACAGTATACATCCATCCATTCTGAAAAACTGCCATTCACCTGAATTCTGTTTTCTATTCCTTAGCCAATTTTATATCCATGATGTGACTGCTCCATTTATCCTGTGGGCTTCAATTTTGCTAATGAGTCTAATATGTGGCATTTTTATAAACACCTTTTTAAAGTCCACATACACAACTACCCTCATCCACCCTCTGTTACCTCATCAAAAAACTCATTCATGATAGTCAAATATGATTTACCCTTCACAAATCTATACTAAATCTATTATTAGTTCATGCTTGTCCAAGCTGTTAATTTTCTCCAGGATTATTGGGCAGAATCTTATTGCCTTTATTTTTGGTGGAGCATCGGGACCATTTTCGGGTTGGGAACCCAAACATAAGAATAGTGGGCCTGCCAATTGCTTTTTCCAAAGGCGACCAGTTTCGAGCCCACCTCCTGGCTCCCCAACCAATTAGGGAGGGAAGGCTGGATGATGAAGCTATTTTGTCAGAGGAATGATTTATGCTGACCAGCAGTTCTTTTTTAGGCAGCAGCAACTACAGGAATGGAGAGGAGACCTAGGAAGGCTGCCCCCCCCAATCCCATCCCCTGCCCCTCCCCCTCCCCCCGGGTTGCCGACTCTTACCTGGACGTCCAGCTGAGGGAAGCTGAAGCGAGGTGAGCTCTCTCACCTCTTTTTGTTTTTTCTAGGGGCAGGTAGAGAGTGACATTGGGAACCCTGCAGCAGAGGTGGGCTCTTAAATTTCTTAAGCAGGCAATTAAGTGGATTTTTTGCATGGATTCCCTCTTTCTCTGAGCGGATCAGTGCCATGCTGTGTCACCAAGCCGGCAGGTTGGAAAAGGTGAGAGCATAGTGGGAGGGACTTCTTCAGTATAACTGACAAGCTATAAAGGCTTTGATCAGTTACACTGAAGAGCTGCAGACATGATCAGATTGCAGCCTCTCCTTCTGTCAGATCCTATCAGTGCATGACAGATGATTGGCAATCCTTGGAAGGCACTTCACCTGACCAGGAAATGACCACCGATATACAGCTAGAAGGAAGCAAGCCTCCCCCCACCACCCCCCCCCAATGGAGGATCTGCAGGCAGAGGATCAGCTATCTTGACATGTGCAAGCACCAGTGCTTAAGGAGGCTCAGGCTCTCGCAGCAGGGCACAGATGACATCTGCATCCTCATGGTGCTAGACCACCTTCCCAGTGGACCATGCAGGCATGCATTGCCAGTGGCCGATAAGGTGCTAGAGGCCCAAACCCCCTGTATCCCCCAACCACCCATCTCTGCTTCTCACCAAGTTGTTTGCTCTTTTCCCTGCAAGGAAGGAAAGCAGGGAGCTGTGAGTGGTCGTAATGGCTTGTGTGCAAAGCAGCGAAGGACACCATTTGTGGAGGATGACTGTGAGGCATGGTTGCAAGAGGGCAATAGGCTGAGGGTGAATGTGAGTATTGGATGCTCATATGGGGAGAGGAATAAGTGGAGCTGCAAGGTGTGTTGACCTGAGGAGTGCTGAACAGGAGAATGCTGTGTAAATCCGTGTGTGGGGCTTGGCACCTGAACGTGCTATGCCACTCACCTGTCATGCCCTCCTGAGATTCTGGATTCTCTTGGTGCACTGTCTCCAGGTTGGTGGGGACACACTTTTGCTTCTCAATTCCTTGGCCACTTCCATCCATGCATGTTTGGTTGGAGAGACTGTCCTTGTAGTGCAATAGTCCCTTGTAGTTGCTGGATCAAAATCCTGAAACTCACTCCCTAACAGCACTGTGGATGTATCTGCACCAGATGGACTGCAGTGGTTCAAGAAGGCAGCTCACCACCACTTTCTCAAGGGCAATTAGGGATGTGCAACAAATGCTGGCCTTGCCAGCGATGTCCACATCCCATGAAATGAATTTTTTAAAAACTGGAATAGCCCCTTATAGAATCATAGAAATCATAGAAAGTTTAAGGCACAGAAAGAGGCCACTTTCCCATCGTGTCTTTGCCAGCCAAAAAACAATCCACCTATTCTAATCCCATCTTCCAACATTTGGTCCGTAGCCCTGCAGATTATGGCACTTGAGGTGTATCTCCAGACTCCTTTTGAATGGGTTGAGGGTTTCTGTCTCAATTACCCTTTCAGACAGTGAGTTCCAGACCTCCCATGGGTGAAAAGGTTTTTCCTCATCTCCCGTCTAATTCTTCTACTGCACAACTACATGTGGATGTGGTGTTCGCCACTAACAGAATGCTGCCGTCAAGCCAAAAAGGCATTCTGCCTATCACACAAATGATCAATGTGATATATGAATTTCAATGCCAGTGTGATGCTAGACATGTAGGCCGGATGTCCCAAAGACTGGCGGATCGTATCAAACAACATGTCCCTCCTGCTGTTCGCAACAGGCAAGGTACAGCCATCCTGTGCTTGCAAAACTCAAAACACAGTATCCAAAATTAGATGTGATTCTGCGATTGGACAACATTTGCTAAATAATCCTCAATGTGCTAAGAATTACACTGACAACCAATGTAAGATTGTTTGTAGAGCTCGCAGTGTGGCGCATTTGTGTGTACAGGAAGCTACATATATTAATACATAGGGGCTTGTTCTTTGCAGACAGAAAGAACATGTACACACATTGCGCCTGTTTCAATGAAACAAAATAAGTGACAGCCATTCGCTGGTTCATTCCTCAGGGCAAAGCCTTGACCAAACAGAGTCAAGCTGCCTGGTTTAAATTTCAAACAATGCTTGGCAGTTACTGTCAGTCACCATAAACTGGTGCGTTCTTCATGGCTGTGCCCTCTAACAATTAGAGTCCACTTGCCAACCAATCAGCATTTCTCTTCTCATACAGTATAAATTTGTTGCTTTCCCTTACATTGGTATTCTTGCGATTTGTCCTGTTGAGTGCAAGATGAAAAGCTTCAACAAAATGTCCCTATTTTCAGCAATACATGGTAGACAGTAGAGTCTGCTACACACCTGACGTAATAATGAATGGGCACCATTCGACATAGAATCCTAAAAGCGTGTGTCAATATGAGCTTTGCTCAAACACAAATGAATCTGTTCAACAGTCAACCACATTCAAGAAAGATACATTATGCACACATTGGGCGTTGCATTGCACCTGGGCAATTATCGAAGCAACCCAGAGATAAGACTAGTCTGCTTGGCACCATCATTATCTTAACATATGGTGTGTATGAGATTAACACAGTGTATTGCACAGTACAACTTTGTCAAGCTAATGAATCCATAGTTTTCGACAACCTAACATCTCACTTAACAAATATAATCCTCCTGTCATTCTTCGCTTATATCATATTTTACATCTTATTTTACATCTTTAGCACATAGAGTATAAAATTAATAAATCTTTGACAATCATATATCAGCAAGATCAGAGCAGATGGACAACTACTTCTCTGGCACACATTATAAACAAAGCCCTTACATAAGCAGTTATTAACTCATCTTAAGTTGCAACATCATTTCAGTCCATGACAAATGGCATGCTGTACTTTATCAAATCAAAAATGAAATATGTTACCTTACCTATAAATTCTGGGTTGGGAGGCCAGCTAATTGATACCCTGTTCCCTGTATGGGGGAGTTGTGCAGGAGTGTACAGATGTATCCACAACTCTTTGCGAACTTTTCACTTGCAACGAGGGGCAGGTGTGGATATAACTGCTGTGTTACACCCCCATTGTTTCTAAAAGCTTCCCAACCACTGACGTTAAACTGACAGACCAGTAATTGCCAAGTTTATCCTTCTCCCTTTTTTGAACAAGGGGTAATATTTGCAATCCTACAGTCCTTTGGCACCACCCCTGTATCTACGGAGGATTGGAAGATTGTGGCCAGCACCTCCAAAATTTCTACCCTTACTTCCCTCGGCAACTGAGCTTGTATCCCATCCGGACTTATCTACTTTAAGGACTGTCAGCCTTTCTAGTACCTCCGCTTTATTTTAATCTCATCCAGTATCCCAGCAACCTCCTCATTTACCATAGCTGTGGCAATGTCCTCTTTCTTGGTAAACACCAGTGCAAGATGTTCATTTAGTACCTCAGCCAGGCTTTCTGCCTCTATCAATAGATCTCTATTTTAGCTTTTCAACCCACCACTCCTTTTACAAACCTTTTTACTGTTAATATGCCTATAGAAGACCTTTGGATTCCCTTTTATTATTGCCACCAATCTGTTCCTGTACTGTCTTTTTGCCCCTCTTATTTCCTTTTTCACTTGTCCTCTGTGCTTTTTTATATTCAGCCTGATTCTCCCTTGTATTATAAAGCTGACATCTGTCATATGCCGCCTTTTTGGGCTCCATCCTACTCTCTAACTCTTTCATCATCCATGGACCTCTGGATTTGGTTGCCCTCCCTTTCTCCCTTTTTAGAATATACCTAGACTGTGCCCAAACCATCTCTTTAAAGGTTGCCAATGGCTCCATTACATTTTTTCCTGCCAGTCTTCAATTCCAATTTATTTAGGCCAGATCCCACTTCAATTCACTGAAATTAGGTCTCCTCCAGTTCCTTGTTTCTCTCCATAACTAATGTAAACTAATGATCACTATTCCTGAGGTGGTCCCCAACTGTGGCATGCTCTACTTGACCCACTTCATTCCCAGGACTAGATCCAGCAAAGTTTCCTTATTGGTTGGACAGGAAACATACGAATCAAAATAACTCTCCTGAACGCACTTCAGAAATTCCTCCCCTTCTTTGCTCTTTACACAATCACTGCCCCATTCAATATTGGGGTAATTAAAGTCTTCCGTTATCAGTATGTAATTCTTTTACCTTTCAGTAGTGTTTTTTGCAAATCTGCTCCTCCATGTCTTTCTCGCTACTTGGTAGCCTAAAAAATACACCCAGTCACATAATAGGTCCTCTATTGCTTCTCTCATCAAACCAAATAGATTCTGTCTTTGACAACACAAGGATATTCTCTCGTTTTAGCACTGTAATATTTTCCTTAATCAAAACTGCTATTCCCTTCTATTTTTTTCTTCCCAATCTTTCCTGAATACCTATACCAGGAATATTGAGTATCTTATCCTCCCCTTTTTGAGCCAGCTCTCAGTTATTGCCACGCCATCATATTCCCATATGACTATTTGCACCTGCAACTCACCAACCCTATTAACCACATTTTGTGCATTTACATATATGCATTTCAAATCTAACTCAGACCTATTTGTATTTTCCATGATTTCACTTAATTCTGTATTATTTATAACTCCAACTATCTTTTCCTGTACTCCATGCATCTTCTTTCTACTTTTTATCATACATCTTGGTGTCCAACCCCCTGTTGAATGAGTTTAAACCCTGTGCCCAGTTTTGGACCATTTCACATGGTAGGAAATTTTAAGGTCCGAGTAAAGTTCCAAAGAAGGACTTTAGATTAACACCTAATTTAAGGGTCTTTATTTATTAGAATAGGCTTAGCTAACCAAGGCTTTTAACTTTGAAGAAGTGTAGAGTATGAGGGGATATCATTGAGGTCTTTAAAATAATAAAGGGATTAGATTCTATATACATTTATTTAAGCCGAATAGACAGTGATTGACTAGTGGGCATCAGGACAAGTAATGTAAGCGTTGAGTTAGGTTAGGTGCTAAGAAGTACTTCTTTTTGAGAGATTTCAACCTCTGGAATGGGTTGCCAGTACATGAGCTGAGTGTGGATTTGCTGCAGGCCTTCAAAAGAGAGGTGGACACGTTCCTGTGGCGAGGAAGCCATCTTGAGTTATACAAGGCAGGTGAATTAATTTAGACTAGTGATATCCACTGCCACAGTCTGCTTGATTGCCTTTGGGGGTGCAGAGAGGAATTTCTAAGAGTTTTTCTTAAATTGGCCTACATTTTTTCTCTTGGTTCTCCTGGCTCTCCTAAGTAATTGTATGACAGACATGAAAAGGTTTGATGGTGTATATGTTGTACCATGCCAGATCAGGTAATCTTGCTGGATCAGTTATTCTTTTTCTGTCCTTTTTCATTCCTTTTCATATGTTCGTAATGTTAATATATTAAGATATGTATTTTCACCAATACAGAGAAATAGACAGTCCTTCCGAAATGTTAAAAACATACAAAACAGATACGGGAGCAGGCCATACTGTACCTTGAGCCTGCTCCGCTATTCAATAAAATCATGGCTGATCTGATCTTGGCCTCAACTCCACTTTCCCACCTGTTCCCCATAACCCTTGACTTGTATGTAGTTCAAAAATCTGTCTATCTCAGCCTTGAATATATGCAATGACTCAGCCTCGACAGGTCGTTGGGGTAAAGAATTCCAAACATTCACGACCTCTGAGAGAAGAAATTCCTCCTCATCTCCATCTTAAATGGGTGACCCCTTATTCTGAAACTATGCCCCCTAGTTCTAGATTCCCCCACGAGGGGAAGCATCCTCTCAGCATCTAACCTGTCAAGTTCCCTCAGAATCTTATATATTTCGATAAGATCACCTCTCATTCTTCTAAACACCAATAAGTATAGGCCCAACCTGTTCAACCTTTCGTCATAAGGCAATCCCTTCATCCCAAGAATCAACCAAGTGAACCTTCTCTGAACTGTCTCCAATGCTAGTATATCCATCCTTAAATAAGGAGATCAAAACTCTAGGCGCAGTTTCACCAACCCTTATACACTTGTAGCAAGACTTCCCTACTTTTATACTCTATTATCCTTTCAATAAAGGCCGACATTTCATTTACCTTCCTAATTACTTGCTGTACGTGTATGCTAACTTTTTATGTTTCATGTACAAGCACACCCAGATTCCTCTGTACCACAGCATTGTGTAGTCTGTCCTGATTTCAATAATATTTTCCTTTTCTATACTTCCAACAAAGTGGATAACCTCACATTTTCACACATTATACTCCATTTGCCAAATTTCTACCCAATCACTTAAAGAATATGCATTCCTTAGCAGACTCTATGTATCCTCCTCACAATGTACTTTCCCACCTATCTTTGTCAGCAACTTTGGTTACAATACACTCGGTCCCTTCATTTAAGTTATTAATATAGATTGCAAACAGTTGAGGCCCCAGCAGTGATCCCTGTGGCATCCCACTAGTTACAGTTTGCCAATCTGAAAATGATCCATTTATCCCGACTCTCTGTTTCCTGTTAGTTAGCTAATCCTCTATCCATGTTACTCCCAAAATCACGAGCTCCTATCTTGTGCAGTAACCTTTTATGTGGCACCTTATTGAATGCCTTTTGGAAATCCAAATACATGAGATCTACTTGTTCCCCTTTATCCACCCTGCTCATTACATCCTGAAAGAACGCAAATAAATCTGTCAAACATGATTTCCCTTTCATAAACCATGTTGACTCTGCTTGATTGTATTATGTTTCTCTAACTGTCCTGCTACTACTTAGTTAATAATGGATTCCAGCATTTTCCCAATGACAGATGTGAGGCTAACTGGCCTATAGTTTCCTGCTTTGTGTCTCCCTCTTTCTTGAATAGGGCCTTTACTTTTGCAGTTCTCCAATCCTCTTGGATCTTTCCAGAATCTAGGGAATTTTGGAAGATTACATCCAATGCATTCATTACCTCTGCAGCCACTTCTTTTAAGACCCTAGGATGTAGGCCATAAGGTCAAGGGGACTTGTCAGCATTTGGTCTCATTAGTTTTCCTGGTACTTTTTCTCTAGTGATAATGATTGTTTATGTTCCCCCTTCCCTTTTGCTCCCTGATTTTCAACCATCATTGGGATGCTTTTACTGTCTTCTACCATGAAGACAGATATAAAATATTTGTTCAAAGTCCCTGCCGTTTCCTTATTTCCCATTATTAATTCCCCGGTCTCATCCTTTAAGGACCAACATTTATGTTAGTTATGCTCTTCCTTTTTATATACTTGTAGAAGTTCTTACTGTCTGTTTACTCTCATAATCTATTTTCTCCCTCTTTATTTCTTTTAGTCATCCTTTGCTGGTTTCTTAAATTTTCCCACTCTTCTGGCCTACCACTAATCTTTGACACATTGTATGCCTGTTCTTTCAATTGCTATCATCCTTAACTTCCTTAGTTAGCCACAGATGGTTCATCCTTTTCGTAGAGTCTTTCTTTCTCAATTGAATATGGCTTTGTTGAAAATTATGAAATATTTCCTTAAATGTATGCCACTGCTTATCTATCATCTTTCCTTTTAATCTATTTTTCCAGTCTACTTCATACCTTTGTAATCGCCTTTATTTAAGTTGAAGGCTCTAGTTTCAAACCCAAATTTCTCACCCTCAAACTGAATGTGAAATTCTATCATGTTATGATCATTCTACCCGAGAGAATCCTTTACTATGAAATTATTACTTAATTCTGTCTCATCACACATTACCAGATCTAAACTATCCTGTTCCTGGTGGTTCCAGAATGTATTGTTCTAAGAAACAGGCCTGAATACACTCAATGAACTAATTCTCAAGGAAAATTTTAAACATATCACTGTGTAGTCAAGTTATGAATTCCTGTAAAGAAATGTTAAAAGATAGCCTTTTGTGATTTAAAATTAGATAGGTCTCTGATCAGTTGTATGACATTTCAAATGTTGCATTATATTGGAATTGCTGAGAGCTGTTCTCAATGCATTCTATTTAGGTAAATAACCTGCCAAGCCTTTCCGTTCCAGCACATGATTCCTGCCTAAAGGATCTGTCACTCTTGCACCCTGCTATTGTTGTGACATCATGAATTGACTTGAGGAAAGAAATGAAAGGCTTACACTCCAGTACAATACTGAGGGAGTACTGCACTGTCGGGTTAATCTGAGGCCCCAATTTCCCTCTCAGGTGGACATAAAAGATCCCGTGGAACTACTTTGAAGAAGTGCAGGGGAGGCAGGAGGAGCACACAATTAATTCAGTCCCACTTCCCCACAGGTCACAACATATATTAAAATTTTCCCCAGAATAAAGAACACCAACCAGGATTCCATCGTAAGGGGTACAGATAGGCATTTCTGTGGTCGCAAACGTGACTCCAGGATGGTATGTTGCCTCCCTGGTTCTAAGGTCAAGGATGTCACGGAGCGGCTGCAGGACATTCTGAAGGGAGAGGGTGAACAGTCAGAGGTCGTGGTACACATTGGTACCAACGACATAGGTAGAAAGAGAGATGAGGTCCTACAACAAGAATTTAAGGAGTTAGGTAGCCAATTAAAAAGCAGGACCTCAAAGGTTGTAATCTCTGGATTACTCCAGGTGCCACGTACTGGTGAGTATAGGAATAGAAGGATAGAGCAGATGAATACATGGCTCAGGAGATGGTGCAGGAAGGAAGGCTTTAGTTTCCTGGATCACTGGGTCTGTTTCTGGCAAAGGTGGGACCTGTACAAGTTGGACGGGTTGCACCTGAACCAGAACGGGACCAACATCCTTGCTGGGTGGTTTGCTAGTGCTGTTGGCAGGAGGATGTGATACAGAATGGAAGTACAGTAAGGGGTGATGCATAGTCAAACATGGAAGAGAAACAGAGTCAGTCTGGAAGGCAGAGCAAATATAGATGTTAAGGCACAAGTGAAAAATGCAAGGCTGGATTGCATCTATTTTAATGCAAGGAGTCTTACTAGTAAGGGCATTGATTAGCACATGGGATTATGATATTATTGCTATCACAGAGACATGGTTGAGGGAGGGACAGGACTGGCAGCTCAATATCCAGGGTATAGAATCTTCAGGCATGACAGGGGAGGGGATAAAAGAAGAGATGGTATTGAACTGTTGATCAAGAAGTCAATTACTGAAGTAAGGAGGGATGAGATCTTAGAAGGTTCCTCAAATGAGGCCATATGGGTAGAACTTAAAAACAAAAAGGGGGCAATCACTTGGCTGGGAGTGTACTACAGGCCTCCAAACAGTCAGGGAGAGATGGAGGAGCAAATATGTAGGCAAATTTCAAGAGGTGTAAAAATAATAGGGTAATAATAGTAGGGGATTTCAATTTACCTAAATCAACTGGGATAGTCTTAGTGCAAAAGGCTTAAAGGGGGCAGAATTCTGAAAATGCATACAGGAGAGCTTTTTGAGCCTGTACGTAGAAAGTCCTACAAGAGAATGGGCAGTACTGGACCTAATCCTAGGAAATGAAGCTGGACAAGTGGTAGAAGTGTCAGTGGGGGAGCATTTTGGGAATAGTGACCATAACTCTGTAAGATTTAAGGTAGCTATGGAAAAGGACAAAGACGGACCGGAAATAAAGGTACTGAATTGGGGGAAGGCCGATTTAAATATGATAAAACAGTATCTGACCAAAGCGGACTGGGAGCAGCTACTTGTAGGAAAGTCTACATCAGACCAGTGGGAGTCATTCTAAGAGGAAATAGTGAGAGTTCAGAGCCAACATGTACCCGTTAAGGTGAAGGGGAGGAACAACAAGTCCAGGGAACCCTGGATGTCAAGGGATATAAAGGATTGGTTCAGGATAAAAAAGGAGGCTTATGGCAGATTCAGAGTGCTGAAAACAGCAGAGGCCCTACAGGAGTATAGAAAGTATAGGGGGGTACTTAAAAACGTAATTAGGAGAGTGAAGAGAGGACATGAAAAAACACTGACGGGCAAGATAAAGGAAAATCCTAAGGCATTTTATAAGTATATTAAGGGCAAGAGGATAAGCAGGGAAAGAGTAGGGCCCATTAGGAACCAAAGTGGCAATCTGTGTGTGGAGCTGGAGGATATAGGTGAGGTTTTAAATGATTACTTTTCATTGGTGTTCACTATGGAGAAGGACGATGTAGGTGTAGAGATCAGGGAGGGGGACTGTGATATACTTGAACATATTAGTATTGAAAGGGAGGAAGTATTAGCTGTTTTAGCAGACTTAAAAGTGGATAAATCCCCAGGCCCAGATGAGATGCATCCCAGGCTGTTATGTGAGGCAAGGGTGGAGATTGCAGGGGTTCTGACACAAATTTTCAAATCCTCTCTGGCCACAGGAGAGGTACCAGAGGACTGAAAGACAGCGAATGTGCTACTATTATTCAAGAAGGGAACAAGGATAAACCAGGTAATTACTGGCCGGTGAGTCTAACATCAGTGGTTGGGAAACTATTGGAAAAAATTCTGAAGGACAGGACTAATCTCCACTTGGAGAGGCAGGGATTAATCAGGGATAGTCAGCATAGCTTTGTTAGTGGGAGATCGTGTCTAACTAACTTGATTAAATTTTTTGAGGAGGTGACTAGATGTGTAGATGAGGGTAAAGCAGTGATGTAGTCGACAACGACTTCAGTAGGGCTTTTGATAAGGTCCTGCATGGGAGATTGGTTAAGAAGGTAAGAGCTCATGGGATCCAGGGCAATTTGGCAGGAGGCAGAGGGTGATGGTCAAGGGTCGTTTCTGCGAGTGGAAGCCTGTGACCAGTGGTGTACCGCAGGGATCGGTGCTGGGACCCTTGCTGTTTGCAGTGTACATTAATGATTTAGACGTGAATATAGGAGGTATGATCAGTAAGTTCACAGATGCTATGAAAATTGATGGTGGTGTAAATAGTGAGGAGGAAATCCTTAGATTACAGGATGATATAGATGGGCTGGTAAGATGGGCGGAGCAGTGGCAAATGGAATTTAATCCTGAGAAGTGTGAGGTGATGCATTTTGGGAGGATTACCAAGGCAAGGGAATATACAATCGATAGTCGGACCCTAGGAAGTACAGAAGGTCAGAGGGACCTTGGTGTACTTGTACATAGATCACTGAAGGCAGCAGCACAGGTAGATAAGGTGGTTAGGAAGGCATATGGGATACTTGCCTTTACTAGCTGAGGCATAGAATATCAGAGCAGGCAGGTTATGATGGAGCTGTATAAAACGCTAGTTAGGCAACAGCTGGTGTATTGTGTACAGTTCTGGGCACCACACAACAGGAAGGATGTGATTGCACTGGAGAGGGTGCAGAGGAGATTCACCAGGATGTTGCCTGGGCTGGAGCATTTCAGCTATGAAGAGAGACTGGATAGGCTAGGGTTGTTTTCCTTAGAGCAGAGAAGGCTGAGGGGGGACATGATTGAGGTGTACAAAATTATGAGGGGCATTGATAGATTAGATAGGAAGAAAATTTTTCCCTTAGCGGAGGGGTCAATAACCAGGGGGCATAGATTTAAGGTAAGGGGCAGGAGGTTTAGAGGGGATTTGAGGGGAAAAAAATCACCCAGAGGGTGGTTGGAATCTGGAACACACTGCCTGAAGGGGTGGTAGAGGCAGTAACCATCACAACATTTCAGAAGTATTGAGATGAGCACTTGAAATGCCATAACATACAAGGCTATGGGCCAAGTGCTGGAAAATGGGATTAGAATAGGTAGGTGCTTGATGGCCGGCATGGACACGAAGGGCTGAAGGGCCTGTTTCTGTGCTGTATGACTGTATGATTCTAAGGATTCACCAAGAGGGAGCTAAAAAAAAAGTGTTTAAAAATAAAACCCTGTTACAGTAAGACCAGGTGAAGGCTGAGAGGAATCCCTATACACCTTTCTCACCTGGTCATAACAGGAATTGGGTGCTAGCAGCCAGGATTTTACCCACAGACAAACGAGAGAATTTGGAAATGGGAAGCCAAATTGTTCCCAATCAAAAAAGAGCAAGATTTCAATACAGGTTTTCTTGTGGTTGTGTGTGCTTGAATACTAAAGTGAGTAGCTCTCCAAGCCAAGCTGAACTAACTTGGGATCAGTTAAAAGCACTGTCTAGGGAGGAGTTGAGGAAAATGGCTGAGTGATGTGAGATCACTGTACATGGCAAGACTAAGAAGTCTAGCCAATCACTAGAAGGCTAGTAGCCAACTATTTTTCCCTTGCATCTGAAGAAGCAGAAACAGGGTTCGAAGCAGATCACGATAGGGTATAGCTAGCAAAATACAATTGGAACAGAGGAAACTTGAATTAGAGGAGAGGGAGAAGGAAAGAGCCTTCCAGAAGGAACGTGAAGAAAGAAAGAGAGGAGAGAGAGACAGAAAGACAGGAAAAGCAATGAGAGAGAGGAGAGAGAAAGGGAAAGAATGGAATGAGAAAGAGAAAGAGAAGGAATGCGAAGAGAGCTGAAGCGGTTTGCATTAACTAGGGGCGACAGAGTAACACTAGTGAAAGCATAGCCAATATGGAGGAGCATAATTCTGGGCTGGGTACAGAATTGTTAAAACTACCTCAACTAATTCCAAAATTCAATGTGGAAGATGTGAAAGAATTTTTTGTGTCCTTTGAGAAACTGGCAAGGCTGCTAAAATGGCCAGCTGAGACCTGGTCTCTTTCACTACAAAGCAATCTAACCAGAAAACCCCTTGAGGTTTATTCCCTGTTGCCAGATGGGGGTTCATCAAATTATGAACTGACAGAAAATGCTATCATCGGGTCTCATGAGTTAGTACCCGAAGCCTATCGGCAAAAGTTTAGAACCTTCAAGAAGCAAGCTAATGAAAATTATCTCTCCCACTCTCCATAAAGACCCATATATAGGAGCAGGGGGTCCAGAGAACCCAGCAAGCGGCCGTTCTGGCGGATGAATTTGCTTTAATTAATCAATCAGTTTCCCAGGGGAGTACCTTTCCGAGTCACCCCCACAAATCCGAAAAGGACAAAGGGTGGGAAGATGATAGGAGCCCAATCAGTCCTGGGAGAGAAAGAAAAGCAGGATACACCTCCTCTAGCCAAAAAAGGAAGATGCTATGAGGAGGATCGAGATCCACTGTCCTGTGTGCTTCCATTGTAATAAAGCAGGGCATTTAAAAGCTGACTGCTGGAAACTAAAGGAAAAACCTGTCGGGTTAATCAGGGCACACCCACTCAGTGAAGGAGGGAATCTGATGGAAAGCAAAGCAGAACAAGCTGTGGCTTTAACTGCAGTGAGAGTGAGACCCAGGAGGCTTACTACTACAGGTGCTGAAATGTTAATAGGATTCCTGAAGACTATTAGGGTTTTGTGTTTGAAGGGAAAGTAACACCATGCCCCTCGAGTGGGGCAAATAAGCCCATAGTAATTCTCAGGGACACAGGGGCCACTAGATCCCTTTTACTAGGAAAAGGCCTGACCTTGCCCCCAGAGAGTTCAGTGAACACCAGAATGGTGGTGAATGGTATTTGTGGGCAGTGTGTGCCTGTAACTGTCCACCGGGTGCACCTAGAATGCGACCTAGTTTCAGGACCGGTGACCATAGAGATTGTCCCTAGTTTGCCTGTGGTTGACCTGCTGCTAGGTAATGATCTGGCAGGGGTGAAGGTGATAGCCCCCCCAGTAGTGAAAGAAAGACCGCAGGAGGTCAGAGAGACAGGGCAGTGGCAGGAGACAGACCCCTGCAGTTTCCTTGAATGTGTAGTGGATCAAGTCATGATCAAACCAGCTTCCCCAGAGGAGACTGAATTGGTACTGCAGGCAGATGACCAGGTCTGTATGTCCGAGACTTTCTTTGGAAAGTTAGGAGACCCAGGGAATGAATTAAATGGATTTTCCCTAGGTGAGGCTCAGCGAGCCGATAGTTTTGTAAGAGTTAGCACAGGCTGCCCAGTCTGAAAGTGAAGCAGAGGGAGTCCCTGATTGCTACTATTTAAAGAATGAGGTACTGATGAGGAAATGGAGTTCTCCTCACAGAACTGAGAGCAAGGAGTGGACAGTAGTTCACCAGTTAACGGTGCTGCACAGGTACCAGAGAGAAATATTAAGATGGGCGCATGAGACTACAGTGGCTATACATGCTGGTATATGAAAGATCAAAGCCTGCAAAAGGCAGCAGTGTGACTGGCCAGAACTCCACAAAGATGTGGTGGAGTAACTGCAGGAGTTGCCACTTGTGCCAGGTTGAGGGGAAACCCCAACCTATAGTGAAACCTGCACCCCTAAGTCCTGTACCGGTGTTAGGAGGACCCTCCAGCAGAAGGCTGGTGAACTGTAAGGGACTCCCGCCGAGAACAAAAAGGGACAGATGGGCACAAGGCTGGCAAAAGGTTAGACAGGGAATTGGAAGAAGTGACTAAGAGGGCAGGTTAAAGGAAGTCTGGGAGGAATCCTGGATGAAAACCCCTACTGTCCAGTCAGCCAACCCTGAAAAATGTGAAAAGTTAGACTCCACATCCTCTTAGGTAAATGCAGACACTAGAAGCACCCCACCAGAATTGCTAACAGCATGTACAGGAACCTGCAGAGACAAAGAACGATGTCCGGGGGGGGGGGGGGGTGGTGGGCAGAGAAACCGTGATGGTGATGCCTCACCTAATCGAAGTGCCACAGGGAGTGCAGTAGAGTCTGCACAAATACCTCCCAAAGGGGAGATTAGCAAAGAATCCTCCCCCACAGTTAGGAAAAAGTGAACCACCCATCCCCCTAAAGTCAAAAGCCTTTGCATGACTCAGCAAGCACTGAAAGAGAGTTCAGGATAGAAAAATAGGAGCAGGAGTAGGCCATTTCGCCCTTTGAGCCTGCTCCATCATTCAATATGATCGTGGCTGATCATCCAAACTCAGTAACCTGTTCCCACTTTCTCCCCCTATCCCTTGATCCCATTAGCCCTAAGAACTGTATCTAACTCTTTCTTGAATATATTTCATGATTTGGCCTCAACTGCTTTCTATGGTAGAGAATTCCAGAGGTTCACCACTCTCTGGGTGAAAGATTTCTCCTCATCTAAGTCCTAAATGGCTTGCCCCTTATCCTTGGACTGTGACCCCTGGTCCTGGACTCCACCATTGGGAACATCCTTCCTGCATCTAGTCTGTCCAGTCCTGTTAGAATTTTGTAGATTTCTGTGAGATCCCCTCTCATTCTTCTAAATTCTGGCGAATACAAGTCTAACCGACCCAATCTCTCTTCATACGTCAGTCCTGCCATTCCAGGAATCAGTTTAGTGAACCTTCGCTGCACTCCCTCCATAGCAAGAACATCCTTCCTCAGATAAGGAGTCCAAAACTGCACACAATACTCCAGATGTGGTCTCATCAAGGCCTTGTATAATTGCAGCAAGACATCCTTGCTCCTGTACTCGAATCCTCTTGCTGTGAAGGCCAACATACCATTTGCCTTCTTAACTGCCTGCTGCACCTGCACGCTTACTTTCAGTGACTGGTGCACAAGGACACCCAGGTCTCGCTGCACCTACTCCTTTCCCAATCTATGGTCTTTGAGATAATAATCTGCCTTTCTGTTTTTGCCACCAAAGTGGATAACCTCACATTTATTCACATTATACTGCATCTGCCATGTATTTGCCCACTCACTCAACCTGTCCAAATCACACTAGAGCTTCTCTGCATCCTCCTCACAGCTCACACTCCCACCCAGCTTTGTGTCATCTGCAAACATGGATATATTACATTTAATTCCCTCATCTATATCATTAATATATATTGTGAATAGCTGGGGCCCTGGCACTGATCCCTGCGGTCTCCCACTAATCACTGACTGCCACTCGGAAAATGACCTGTTTATTTCTACTCTTTGTTTCCTGTCTGCCAACCAGTTCTCGATCCATGTCAGTACCTTACCCCCAATCCCATGTGCTTTAATTTTACACGCTAATCTCTTATGTGGGACCTTATCAAAAGCCTTCTGAAAGTCCAAATACACCACATCCACTGGTTCTCCCTTATCTATTCTACTAGTTACATCCTCAAAAAATTCCAGTAGATTTGTCAAGCATGATTTCCCTTTCGTAAATCCATGTTGACTTTGTCTGATCCTGTCATTGTTTTCCAAGTGCTCTGCTATTACATCTTTTATAATGGACTCTAGCATTTTCCCCACTACTGATGTCAGGCTAACTGGTCTATAATTCCCTGTTTTCTCTTTACCTCCTTTTTTAAATAGTGGGGTTATATTAGCTACCCTCCAATCCATTGGAACTGTTCCAGAGTTTATAGAATTTTGAAAAATGACCAGCAATGCATCTACTATTTCAAGGGACACTTCCTTAAGTATTCTGGAATGTAGATTATCAGGCCCGGGGGATTTATCGGTCTTCAATCCCATCAATTTCCCTAACACCATTTCCCTACTAATACTGATTTCATACAGTTCCTCCTTTTCACGTGACCCTATGTTCCCCAACATTTCTGAGAGGTAATTTGTGTCCTCCTTTGTGAAGACAGGACCAAAGTATGTATTTAATTGGTCTGCCATTTCTTTGTTCCCCATAATAAATTCCCCCATTTCTGACTGTAAGGGACCTTTTTCTAATCTTTTTCTCTTCACATATCTATAGAAGCTTTTACAGTCAGTTTTTATGTTCTCTGCAAGGTTACTCTCATACTTTACTTTTCCCTTCTTAATCAATCCCTTTGTCCTCCTTTGCTAAATTCTAAACTGTTCCCAATCCTCAGGTTTGCTGCTTGATCTGGCCATTTTACATTTCTCCTCCTTGGATCTAATACTATCCCTAATTTCTTTTGTAAGCCACGGTTGAGCCACCTTTCCTGTTTTATTTTTGTGCCAGACAGGAATGAACCATTGTTGTAATTCATCCATGCGCTCTTTAAATGCTAGCCACTGTCAACTCTTTATGTAACATTCCCCAATCTATCATAGCCAAATCACACCTATCTTCATAGTTTCCTTTATTTAGATTCAGAACCCTAGTCTCGGAATCAGCTCTCTCACTCTCCATCTTAATATAGAATTCTATCATGACCTACCCACTATTCCAACTCAGGGCTAATTAAACCTATTTATCTCAAAGGCACTAGGCAGCCATGGAAATGGGCAAACTGAAGAAAAACTTCCCCCAAAAAACCACATGTTTACTGGGATGCCAAAAAGTGTGGCGGGGTGGAGGCTGGTGCAGTTTTATTAAGTTTTAGGATTTATGAATGAATGTGAATGAATGAGAGAGAGAGATGCGTGTTTTTCCCCTGTATCTTATATTTTCTCTCTCCACCCTTTTAACAAAATGCTTTCTTTAAAATTTGCATTTCATTCAACTGGGTGTGGAGGTGTCATGCTGGGCCCCCACCTGCCAAGAATGAGGCACATTAATTTTATCAGGAACATTGATTTTAAATTGTTGCTGGAGTGAGGAAATGACCTGTCAACCATGACTGGAAAAGATATTTGCATATTTACAGACAGTGCTTGGAAGGACAAAGGAACATTCCCTGACTCATTCAACCCACAATGCACCTTGATCGCCAGGAATTGTATGTAAGAGAAGCATTCCAGAGACTGCTCAGTTGATACAATCCAGAACTGGTTAGATCAGCTGGTCACATGACTAACTGGCTGTTCCAGGGTCTTTTGAACTAGCCACAGAGAGTTTGAACTGAAAAAGACTGTTTTTCTCCTGGACTGAGAAGATCTCTCCTGTCTGCTCCCATCTCTTTCTCAGAAGCCTCTGAATCCACTGAAGACACATGAACCCCAAGAGAGAAAAGTCTCCTACAGCGAACAAGGTTTAAGAAGAATACTGGGCCACGATGAAAAGCAAGAACTACCTACAATCAAGGACTCTACAGTGAGCTCAAAGAACAATAACAAAAACTCTTCAGATATTGCCTCCAACTTTTCCACTTTATTTTCCTTCTGCTCTTTTCTGTCTCTATTTGCAAGTATGTATCGCATATGCATGCTAGCATGGGTGCGTTGTGTATCTGTAGACGTCAACCGAATTAGAGTTTAAGTTCAAGTTTAATAAATTTCAGCTTTTCTTTTTTAAACCTAAGAAAACCTGTTTGTGCTGGTTTCTTTGCCTTATATTGAAAAGCAGTGAACAAGGATTCACCAAAGGGGAGCTAAAAACACAGTGTGTTTAACAATAAAATCCTGTTACGTTAATTCCAGGTGAAGGGTGAGATGGATCCCCAGACACCTTTCCTATCTGGTCGTAACAGAAGGCTTCTAAGAGATACAGCAAAGAAAGTTCTAGTCAGGCTTTACAGCAAGAAGCAGCAACAAGGATTTTCTTAGGTCTTACAGCAGCTATGTAGCAGTAAATGTTTTTTCAAATACAGGAGGAAATAGTAAACACACTTGACACAGGAATAATTTTTCAAGAGAGAAATATATCAGCTGTCTTCGCCTGGAAGGCATGCAGCAACTCCTTTTATTTTTCAGGCTAAACACCAACTGGCTTTTTTAACAGTTCAAAATGAAACTAAAAGTGTTCAGCAGCAAGTCCTGTGACATCTATAAATCTTGGCCTGTCACTCTCTCTTCAACCATTTCTCCAAACCAAAACAACCCCTGCTGTTTTCATTTGAAAACAGATGCCTTCCAGTAACTGTTTACAGTTCCACTCTGATTCCGAACCTTCTGTTGACCTTTCTTTTTTTTTAAAAAAACATGAAATTCAGTAATCTCAAGATGAATCAATGTCCAGAATTCAACTATAAATTCTTTAAAACATATTTTACAAAAGAAACAGAAGCAATCTGGTAACAATAGTGACTGCATTTAAAAATTCATTGGCAGTAAAGTGCTTTGGTGCATCTTGTGTAAGTGAAAGGCACTTACGTTACGTTAACGTTAACTCTGCTTCTCTTTCCACAGATGCTGCCAGACCTGTTGAGTGGTTCCAGCATTTCTTGTTTTTATTTTATATAAATACAGGTCTATAATAAAAGCAAAATACTGCGGATGCTGGAAATCTGAAATAAAAACAAGCAATGCTGGAACCACTCAGCAGGTCTGGCAGCATCTGTGGAAAGAGAAGCAGAGTTAACGTTTCGGGTCAGTGACCCTTCTTCGGAACTGACAAATATTAAAAATGTCCCAGGTTATAAGCAAGTGAGGTGGGGGTGGGGCAAGAGATAACAAAGGAGAAGGTGTAGATTGGACAAGGCCACATAGCTGACCAAGAGGTCATGGAGCAAAGGCAAACAATATGTTAATGGTGTGTTGAAAGACAAAGCATTAGTACAGAAAAGGTGTTAACGGTTTCAGTCTGTATTGTCTGCCTGGTGCTTGGGTTCGGGACATCTGCTCAGGGCTGGAGAGGAACTTGCAGTGAGGAGGGGAGGATCCAGTGGTTGTGGTCCACTTAGGTACCAACGACATAGATAGGACTAAGAAAGTGGTTCTGTGTAGGGTGTATGAGGAGCTAGATAATAAATTGAAAACAGGACCTCAAAGCTAATAATCTATGGATTATTACCTGAGCCACGTGCAAATTGGCATAGGGCAAATAAGATTAGAGAAATGAATGCATGGCTCAAAGACTGGTGTGGTAGAAGTGTGTTCCGGTTCGTGGAGCACTGGCACCAGTACTGGGGAAAGTGGGGGCTGTACTGTTGGGACAGTCTACACTTGAATTGTGCTGGGACTAGAGTTCTAGTGAACTGCATAGCTAGGGAAGTAGAGAGGATTTTCAACTAAATTGTGGGGGCAAGGGATCAAATTTGGGAAGATGTGATAAATCAAAGAGTAGAGACAAGGCAAGAGAGAAAGGTATTCATATCGGAAATGACAAGCAGACCGTGACAGAAAGGGACAGAGAGTACATAACTAAAGGTAAATCAGCAGATAAGGCTAGAGCTTAGAAAACTAATAAAAGGACAAAATTAAAGGCTCTTTATCTGAATGCACGTAGCATTCGAAACAAAACTGATGAACTGATAGCGCAAGTAGAAATAAATAAATACATTCTGATAGCCATCACAGAGACATGGTTGCAGGATGATATACATTGAGACCTGAAAATTGAAGGGTACATGACATTTAGGAAGGACAGGAAGTGAGGAAAAGGTGGAGGGGTGGCTCTGTTAATTAATACTGGTATTAGCACAAAAGAGAGGGATGACATAAGTTCAGGAAACTAGGATGGAGAAGTGGTTTGGCTTGAGATGAGAAATGATAAAGGCAACAAGTCATTTGTGGGAATAGTGTGAATCCTCCTAACATTAACCACACGGTAGGACAGGGTATAAGGGAGAAATAATGAGAGCTTGTCAGAAAGGTAAGGCGATAATCATGGGGGATTTTAATCTACATATAGACTGACAAAATCAGATGGGAAAAGGTAGCCTAGATGAGGGGTTCATAGAATGTTTTCGGGATAGTTTCTTAAAACAGCACATTCTGGAGCCAACCAGAGAGCAGACTATACTAGACCTGGTATTGTGGCATGAGATAGGATTAATTAATGACCTCTTAGTAAAGGCATCCCTAGGCAGCAGCAATCATAATATGATTGAATTTTACATTCAGTTTGAGGGAAGGAAGAGTGGGGTAAGACTAGTATTTTAGACTTAAATAAAGGTAATTTTGAGCTCATGAAAGCAGAGCAAGCTAAAGTAAACTGGAGTGGCAAATTAGGTTAAGGGCTAGGTCAATAGAGATGCAGTGGCAGACATTAAAGGGGGTATTTCAAAATACACAGAATAGATACATCCAACGAGAAAGAAAAATTCCAAAGGGAAGACCCACCTTCTGTGGTTAACTATAAAAGTTAAAGATAGTATCAAACTTAAAGAAAAACTATATAATTGCGTAAGTATGGGTGGCAGGTCAGAAGATTGGGCAGAATATAAAAAAAGCAAAGAATAACTAAAAGATGAATAATGAGGGAAAAATTAGAGTACGAGACAAGATAACTAGAGATATAAAAACAGATAGCAAGAGTTTCTATAAATATTTTAAAAAGAAAAAAGTTAACAAAGTGAGCATTGGTCCTATAGAAAGTGAGTCTGGGGAATTAATAATGGAAAATAAGGAGATGGCAGATGAATTAAACAGGAATTTTGCATCAGTCTTCACTATACAGGATACAAGTAACAATCCAGAAATAGCTGTAAACCAGGAAATGGAAAGGAGGGAAGAACTCAAGAAAATTACTATCATCAGGGAAGTGGTACTGAGCAAATTGTTGGAGCTGCGGGCTGACAAGTCCCCGGGTCCTGATGGACTTCATCCTAGGGTCTTAAAAAAAGTGGTTGGTGAGATAGTTGTTGCGTTGGTTTTAATTTTTCAAAATTCCCTAGATTCAGGGAAGGTTCCATTAGATTGGAAAATAGCCACTGTAACAACTTTATTCAAAAAAGGAGGGAGACAGAAAGCAGGAGATGACAGGCCAGTTAGCTTTAACATCTGTCATAGGGGAAATGTTAGAAGCTATTATTAAAGACGTAATAGCAGGGCACTTAGAAAAACTCAACATAATCAGGCAGAGTCAACATGGTTTTGTAAAAGAGAAATTATTTTTAACCAATTTATTGGAGTTCTTTGAAGAAGTAACCTGGGCTGTGGATAAAGGGGAACCGGTGGATGTACTGTACTTAGATTTCCAGAAGGTATTTTATAAGATGCCGCATCAAAGGTTATTGTAGAAAATAAAAGCTCATGGTGTAGGGGGTAATATATTGGCATGAATAGAAGATTGGCGAGCTAACAGGAAACAGAGTAGACATCAATGAGTCATTTTCTGGTTAGCAAGATGTAACGAGTGGTGTGCCACAGGGATCAATGCTGGGACCTCAACTTTTTACCATTTATGTAAATGACTTAGATGAAGGGATCGAAGGTATGCTTGCTAAATTTGCTGATGACACAAAGATAGGTAGGAAAGTAAATTGTGAAGAAGCCATAAGGAGGTAAGGAGGCTTTAAAGGGATATAGATAGTTTAAGTGAATAGGCAAAGATCTGGAAAATGGAGTATAATGTGGGAAAATGTGAAATTATCCATTTTGACAGGAAGAAGCATGTTATCTAAACTGAGAGATTGCTGAGCTCTGAGATGCAAAGGGATCTGGGTGTCCTCGTGCATGAATCGCAAAAGCTTAGTTTGCAGGTACAACAATTAATTAAGAAAGTTAATAGATTGTTATCGTTTATTGCGAGGGAAATTGAATACAAAAGTCAGGAAGTTATGCTTCAGCTATACAGGGCATTGGTGAGACCACATCTGAAGTACTGTGTACAGTATTGGTCTCCTTATTTTAGGAAGGATGTAAATGCACTGGAAGCAGTTCAGAGAAGGTTTACTAGACTAATACCTGGAATGGGTGGGTTGGACAGGCTAGGCTTATATCCACTGGAGTTTAGGAGAGTAAGAAGTGACTTGATTGAAACATATAAGATCCTGAGGGGTCTTGGCAGGGTGGACGTGGAAAGGATGTTTCCTCTTCTGGGGGAATCCAGAACTAGGGGTCACTGTTTAAAAATAAGGGGTCACTCATTTAAAACAGAGATGAGGAGAATTTTTTTCTCTGAGGATCGTGACTCTTTGGAACTCTCTTCTTTAAAAGGTGATGGAAGCAAGAGTCTTTGAATATTGTTAAGGCAGAGGCAGATAGACTCTTGATAAGCAAGAGTATGAAAGGTTATCGGGGGTAGGCTGGTTTTCGGAGTTGAGGTTACAATTAGATCATGATCTTGTTGAATGGCGCAGCAGGCTCAAGGGGTCAAGTGGCCAACTCCTGCTCCTAATTCGTGTGTTTGTATGTTCATATGAAGGTACCTGTGCACGTGCCCAGAATACCAGCTGAAATAATATTCTTCTAATGGTCTATAGGTCTCTGCATCAATCTTGGAGTATTTTGCAATATAGGCTGGATTATAAGCCCCATTTGGAATCTGGATACAAGAAGCAAAACAATAGCTTCGAGCATAGGCAGCAAGAGACATCCACTGGAACCGTATGGTGATGCTCAGGAAGGAGAATTTACAGAGGTTTTTCTCCAGAATCATTGAGCTTTTTCTATATAATGTCGATGTGTTGATGATTACGTAGTATTACATAGAATTTACAGCACAGAAACAGACCATTCAACCCAATTAGTTCATGCCAGTGTTTTATGTTCCACACAAGCCTACTCCCACTCTATTTACCATACCACATCCTATCAGCATATCCTTCTATTCCTTTCTCCCTTATACACTTATCAAGCTTCCACATAAATGGATCTATGCTATTCACTACAATTGCACTAAAGACTTAAAAATCAGATTCTCAACCCAAACCTGCCTCTAACCCAGGCACTTCTGGCTTTAACTGAGGCAGCAACCCACACCAAGGAGGCAGCTTGGTACTTTAAGTGTGATATTGAGGCTGTGAGCCTCATGGTCATTCAACTTTACAACTTTAACACTGTCTGGCTGTGTTTTCCAAGCTGTTGGAAGCTGGCAGCTACATTCAAGCAAGTACTTGGTTGATTTTGGAGGTGTTTGCCTATACGCCCATCTTTCCGATCCCTTCCCTGTGCCCTGTATAAACATCTAGGTGTTCTAGAGCACAAGTCTCAAAAGGTTAGTATGCAGGTACAGCAAGTAATAGAGAAGGCTAATGAAATGCTCTCCTTTATTATGAGAGGAATTTAACATAAAAGTAAGGATGTTATGCTTCAGTTATACAGGGCATTTGTGAGACCACATCTCGAATATTGTGCGCAGTTTTGGTCTCCTTATTTAAGGAAGGATGTAAATGCATTGGAGGCTGTTCAGAGGAGGTTTACTATATTGATACCTGGAATGAGGGGGTTGTCTTATGAGGAAAGGTTGGATAGACTGGGCTTATTTTCACTGGAGTTTAGAAGAGTGAGGGGAGACTTGATTGAAGTACATAAGATCTTAAACAGTCTTGACAAGGTGGATGTGGAAAGGATGTTTCCTCTTATGGGTGAGTCCAGAACTAAGGGGCACTGTTTTAAAATTAGGGGTCGCCCTTTTAGGACAGAGATGAGGAGAAATTTTTCTCTGAGGGTTGTGTGACTTTGGAACTCTCTGCCTCAGAAGGTGGGCGAGGCAGGATCATTGAATATTTTTAAGGTGGAGGTAGATAGATTCTTGTAAGGCAAAGAAATCAAAGGTTATCGGGGGTAGATGGGAGTGTGAAATTTGAAACACAAACGGATCAGCCATGATCTTATTGAATGGCGGAGCAGGCTCGAGGGGCCAAATGGCCTACTTCTGCTCCTAATTCGTATGTTCGCATGAGAACAAGGACTGCAGGATGGATCAGCAAACTGACTATAGCACTATGATGCGGGAGCCCATTCAAGTGAGGTGAGTGAAAAGGAACATGGTAGTGATAGAGGACAGTATAATCAAGGAGATAGTTACCATTCTCTGCAGCTGCAACCGGAAGTTCCAAAGGTTGTGTTGCCTGTCCTGCCTGGTGCCAGAGTTAAAGAGTCTCCTCATGGTTGGAGATCAACTTGGAGTGGGAGGGGGAGGATCCAGTTGTCATGTCCATGAGGGAACCAATGACAAAGGTAGAACTAGAAATGATGTTCTGAGAAATTTTGGGGAGTTAAGGTCGAAATAAAAATACAGATCTCAAGAATAATAATCTCTGGATTATAATGTGAGCCACATGCAATATTGGCAGATTATAGAATTAA
Organism: Heterodontus francisci; assembly: GCF_036365525.1. NCBI lineage: Eukaryota > Metazoa > Chordata > Chondrichthyes > Heterodontiformes > Heterodontidae > Heterodontus > Heterodontus francisci. The sequence goes on along the minus strand of NC_090375.1, from coordinate 100,132,456 downwards.
TTATAGAATTAACAAAGACTGTTGTGGGAAGAAAGGGTTTCAATTCATGGGGCACTGGCACCAGCACTAGGGAAAGAGAGAGCTGTTCCAATGGGATGGGCTCCATTTAATCACAGCTGGGATCAGCGTCCTGGCAAATTATATAACTAAGGCTGTGGATAGGGCTTTAAATTAAAAATAGGAGGTGAGGGGTCAGTTGGAGGGAGATTTGGAAATCTAAAGAGAAAAGTCAAGGCGATAGAGCAGTGTGGCAATTTGGTTAAAGACAAGAAGAGTGGGACAGGAAGGGACAGAGTTTAACGATAATAGTGCATCAGCGAATAAGATCCATGCAACGAATAATGGTAAAAAAATTAAATTAAAGGCTCTTCGTAACAAGATAGATGAACTAGCAGCACAAATACAGATCAATGGGACTGATATAATCTCTATTAAAGAGATGTGGTGACCAAGATTGGGAAATAAATATTCCAAGGTACACAACATTTCGAAAAGACATAATGGAAAAGGAGGAGTAGCCCTGATAATAAGGACAGCAGTAAGAAAGGATCTTGGCTCAGAAGATCAGGATGTAGAATCTGTATGAGTGGATATTAGAAATAACAAGGTCAGAAAAAGTTGGTGGGAGTAGTTTCTTCTTAGACAATCCCTCAGGATCAAGGATGACTTGCTTCCACTCTGGTTCAATGGGTTCTGAGATGGCTGATATGTCCAATATGTGATCTGCAGACTCTGCCACATGAGGGGCAGATGGTACTTGAAGGGTCAGGTAGATGAGTATTTTGGAGGTTTGTGTGCTCCATCCGATGCCTCGATTTAACCTCCACATGTTCCTGATGAAGTCCCTTGAGGTATGTGATGCCTTCCTAAATGAGCTTCCTCCATCTCCATGGCCTCCATGGTCTATTCCTGCTCCTATTTCTTATGTTATTAGAAAGAAAAGGGTGGTCAGGAGCAATCTTGAACCCTTGAAAATTAATAATAGTGATATTGTCAATCAGAATAAGGAAATGGCAGGCATGCTGAATAATTGCTTTACATCAATATTTACAGTAGGGGAAGATGCCAACATGCCAGATATCCAAAGGAAATGAATATTGAGTTGGAGAATAACTAACAAAAATTAACATTTGCAAAATAACAGTAATGAAGAAAATAATGGTATTAAAGAGTGACAAATCCCCAAGACCAGATGATTTCCATCTGAAGGTTTTAAAGGAAGTAGGTGAGAACATTGCAAATGCCCTAACTATATTCTTCCAAAGTTCTCTTGATTTGGGAACCATTCCTTTAGGTTGGAAAGTTATGCATGTTACTCCACTATTTAAGAAAGGTGAGAGATGGAAACTAGGGAATTATAGACCAGCCAGCCTAAGATCTAGTGCAGAGAAATTGTTAGAGTCTATAATTAAGGATAGGGTGACCGAATACTTTGAAAATTTTCAACTGATCAGAGTGTCAGTAAGGATTCATAAACAGCACGTCATGCCTGACGAATCTGATTGAACTTTTTGGAGAGGTGACTAAAGTAATAAATAGTGGAATGTCTATGGATGTTATGTAAAGGAACTTCCAGCATGCATTTGATAAAATCCCTCATAAGCATTTGCTAGCTAAAGTTGAAGCTTATGGAATCGAAGGCAAATTACTGACCAGGTTAGGAAATTGACTGAGTGGCAGAAGGCAGAAAAGAAGCAATAATGGGCAGGTACTCTAATTGGCAGCATGTGACCATTGGTGTCCCACAAAGATCTGTGTTGGGGCCTCAACTAGTCATCATATTTATTCTTGTTATTAATGACTTAGATAATGGAATAGAAAACTACATTTCCAAATTTACTGATGACATAAAGCTAGGTGGCATTGTAAGCAGTGTTGATAGAAGTGTAAAGCTACAAAGAGATATTGATAGATTTAGTGAATGGGCAAAACTGTGACAGATGGATTTCCACCTTGGGTCTAAAAGGAGAGAACAGGATACTTTCTAAACGATGAAAAGCTAGAAAGTGAAGGTCCAAAAAGACTTGGAGTTCCAGGTACATAGATTATTAACATAGATCACAGGTGCAGAAAATAATCAAAAAGACTAATGGAATGTGGGCCTTTATAACCAGAGGGCATGAATACAAGCTGGTACAAGTTATGCTTCAACTATACAAATCCTGGTTAGACCACACATTGAGCACTGTGAGCAGTTCTGGGCACAATACCTTAAGAAGGACATATTGGCCTTGGTGGGAGTGTAATGTACATTTTTTTATGCTGTTCATGGGATGTATGCGTCACTGGCAAGGCCAACATTTATTGCCCATCCCTAATTACCATTGAGAAGGTGATGAGTGTTAACGAAACTTCCAAGCCTGTTTGTGAAGAAGACACTGAGACTAGGATGCTTTGATGAAGATTATTTATTGCTTGCCAGAGTTACTTCTGCTCTCCAAACAAGACTTCCAGCCAGTGCTGGCTGGGTTTTCTGTATATATACACACTTGAATACAATTAACTAATTGACAGCCAACACCTGTTCACCCTATTATCTTGAACTATCAGCTATTTATCATCCATTAACAGAACTTCAGACCCCAACAGATTTCTCCCTTTTTTCTTTTAAGTGAATACATATACATATATACATATATATACACACATATGTAAAATAAAAAGAAATAAACAAAATAATGATACATTTTTTGTATCTTACATTATTTATCATTAACTTTCAACAGCACCAGCCATTAATATGCTGTATAATCCACCGTTTAAAAAAAAACTTGTTTAAAGAAAAAGTGATCTTATCATAAAAAATTTCCACATTTTCCTAACTGATCATAACACAAGATGACCCTCTTCGAGGACATCCAACAATTTTTTCAAACAAGCACCTCCCTTTGTAAAACAATCCGACAACTGATGACTTGCGTCAACCCATTTTATTTCGGTAATTCTTTTTCTTTCCAACATTTCTTTTATACTCGTGAGATCAATCCTCAACCTCTTTAATGTGACAGTTTTTGTCGAATGGACATTGTGCCAGAGAGAATGGTTAACTATGTAACATTCTATAGGCAAACTTTTCTCTGACTACCCCTTATATAAGAGTTCCTTTAAAATACTTGATAAATACATACCCATATCTTGCACTTCTATCAGTGCAGGTGTCTCAGCAGCTAAGGTGCTTTTAACTATCCTCTTTATTTTCTTCAATTCCCAGGCTAACACACAACATTTATCATTTCTTCCCACCAAAAATATAATGAACCCTGCTGCGCTCGAATAGCCATCGGGAAGATTAGCGTTTGTGACGTCACTAAAAATGACTAATTTCATTTCTTCTGGGTCACCCAATGCTATTTTACACAGAATTACCACTCTTTTTAGTGATTTTAATGTGTTGTCATCCCCAGACCTGAAACAGGTAGAGCTGTCGTATTCTTTACCCTTATTTCGGTCTTCCTTATACAAAGAATCCATGTAACACCTTAACCAGTCCACTCCACATACTGTGGACATACACCCACTGTCTAGTATTGCGCAATTGAATGAATCTGTGACTAGGACACCCATTACCGGACTGATGCTTCTCGTGACCCGTACAATTCCTTCTGATTGATCAGGAGTGTCATCCTCGCCTTCCGAACCTTCCACCTCGCCTTCCGAACCTTCCACCTCATGTGTCATCTCAAAAACCCTGTTATTCCTTTTTGAACCATGCAACGCACAGTGATACTTTGAGTCACATCGGAAACACCTGTTGACCGCCCCTTGGTTATTCCTGGGGTTCATCATTCTGCCATAATTGCCCAATTCCTGACGTCTGTTATAGCTGCCAAAAGGGACTCTATCCTCATTCGTTTTGAGTGTTTCTCCTTTCATACTGACGTTTGGGCCCCATACTTGTATGGCCTCGAAATGGTGCTCGCATTGTATCCTCCACCTTCAGTGTTACCGCTAAAGAGCCCATCTGCGCCATGAAAGTGGTTGGAAAGGAAGGTATTCCCCGCAAAAAAATTTGGGCATCAGACATCTGCTCAAACAGCTTATCTTTTTCTTATGAATCTAACTCTGGTTAATAGCAACAGCAGAACAATATTCAATATCCTAGCACACTTTGAAGGCAAGTACTGATCTAGGAATTTCCAAGCAGTATTGCTGCAACCTTGCATATAGTCCGTTAAACTCCATAATATATTCTTCGATGGAAGAACCATCCATTTTTCTAAATTTATCAAAGTCCAACCATGCCTCATAGGCACTCAATAAGTCATCTTTTATCTAAATTTTATCCATAAATTTCAAGAAATTGTCCAACCTTCCTCATTGTCCGAATGATGAGCCTTTAGCTCTGAGAACACTTTGCCCCTGATCTTGCTTCTGGCAGGAAGTGGAAGTGCAAGAGCTATTCCTCGCTTCCTTTTTGGTAAAGCCATAACCCGTGTCGATAGATCAACTTCATTCTTCCATTGATCGAAAGGTTTGGCTTAACAAAACAGCAGTGGAAAATCATATCCTAACACCTTACACTTGGTTTCAGTGATCTTTCTTCAAAACAAAACTCCAAATACAGCCATCTCAAAAAAAAAACTCCAATTCTTATTTCCTGTCTGAAAACAAATCTTAGTCTCCAGTCTTCACTTGCAGGCAACCATTCTCTACTACCAATGTTAGAGAAACTTCCAAGCCTGTCTGTGAAGAAGACACTGAGACTAGGATGCTTTGGCGCAGTGGCTGGTACTGCAGCCTCACAGCTCCAGTGACCCGGGTTCGGTTCCGGGTGCTGCCTGTGCGGAGTTTGTAAGTTCTCCCTGTGACCACATGGGCTCCCTCCGGGTGCTCCGGTTTCCTCCCACATGCCAAAGACTTACGGGTTGATAGGTAAATTGGCCATTGTAAAAATTGCCCCTAGTGTAGGAGAATAGCCGTGCCCCTTGCCAAGCTGTTCCAGTACAGTTACAAAACTGGCATCTACCCAGTAATGTGGAAAATTGCCTGGGTATGTCCTGTACACAAAAAGCAGGACAAGTCCAACCCGGCCAATTACCGCCCCATCAGCCAACTCTCAATCATCAGTAAAGTGATGGAAGGTGTCATCAACAGTGCCATCAAGTGGCACTTGCTTAGCAATAACCTGCTCAGTGATGCTCAGTTTGGGTTCCGCCAGCGCCACTCAGCTCCTGACCTCATTACAATCTTGGTTCAAACATGGACAAGTGAGGTGAGGTGAGAGTGACTGCCTTTGACATCAAGGCAGCATTTGACTGAGTATGGCATCAAGGAGCCCGAGCAACACTGAGGTCAATGGGAATCAGGGGGAAAACCCTCCGCTGGTTGGAGTCATACCTGGAGCAAAGGAAGATGGTTGTGGCTGTTGGAGGTCAATCATCTGAGCTCCAGGACATCACTGCAGGAGTTCCTGAGGGTAGTGTCCTAGGCCCAACCATCTTCAGCTGCTTCACCAATGACCTTCCTTCAATCATAAGGTCAGAAGTGGGGATGTTTGCTGATGATTTCACAATGTTCAGCACCATTGGTAACTCCTCAGATACTGAGACAGTCCGTGTAGAAATGCAGCAAGACTTGGACAATATCCAGGCTTGGGCTGATAAGTGGCAAGTAACATTCGCGCCACACAAGTGCCAGGCAATGACCATCTCCAACAAGAGAGAATCTAACCATCTCCCCTTGACATCCAATGGCATTACGATCGCTGAATCCCCACTTTCAACATCCTAGGGGCTACCATTGACCAGAAACTGAACTGGAGTAGCCATATAAATACGATGGCTACAAGAGCAGGTCTGAGGCTAAGAATCCTGCGGCGAGTAACTCACCTCTTGACTCCCCAAAGCCTGTCCACCATCTACAAGGCACAAGTCAGGAGTGTGATGGAATACTCTCCACTTGCCTGGATGGGTGCAGCTCCAACAACACTCAAGAAGTTCGACACCATCCAGCACAAAGCAGCCCGCTTGATTGCCACCCCATCTACAAATATTCATGCCCTCCACCACCGACGCACAGTGAAACGTGTGTACCATATACAAGATGCACTGCAGCAACACACCAAGGCTCCTTAGGCAGTACCTTCCAGACCCGCGACCTCTACCAACTAGAAGGACAAGGGCAGCAAATGCATGGCAACACCACCACCTGCAAGTTCCCCTCCAAGTCACACACCATCCTGACTTGGAACTATATCGCCGTTCCTTCACTGTCGCTGGATCAAAATCCTGGAACTCCCTTCCTAACAGCACTGTGGGTGTACCTACCCCACATGGACTGCAGAGGTTCAAGAAGGCAGCTCACCACCACCTTCTCAAGGGCACTTAGGGATGGGCAATAAATGCTGGCCTGGCCAGCGATGCCCACATCCCATGAATGAATAACAAAAAATTGAGGGAAGGTGGGGATGTGAGAGGGACAAAATGGGATTAATGTAAGTTTAGTATAAATGGGTGGTTGATGGTCGGTGCAGACACATTGGGCCGAAGGGTCTGTTTCAGTGCTGTATCTCTCTCAGATTGTTTATTGCTTGCCACAGAGCTTACTTCTGCACTCCAAACAACACCTACAGCCAGTGCTGGCTGGCTCTTTATATATACACACTTGAATACCGTTAACTAATTAACACCAACACCTGATCACCCTATTATCTTGAACTACCAGGTATTTATAATCCATTAACAGAACTTCAGACCCTAACAATGAGTGAGTTGCCTTCTTGGTCCGCTGCAGTCTGTGTGGTGTTAAGTAGGCAAAATCCAGGATTTCGACCCAGCAATGATGAAGAAACAGCGATATATTTCCAAATCAGGATGGTGTGTGATTATAGCAGAACTTGTAGATGGTGCAACTAGCACCTGCTACTCTTGTTCCTCTAAGCAGTAGGGGTCGCATGTTTGGAAGGTGCTGTCAAAGAAGCCTTAGTAAGTTGCTGCAGTGCATCTTGTCGACGGTACGCACTGCAACCACAGTGCGCTAGTGGTGGAGGTACCGATCAAATAGGCTGTTTTGTCCTGGATGCTGTCGAGCTGTACTCATCCAGGCAAGTGGAGAGTACTCTACACACTCCTGACTTGTTCTCGTGGACAGGTTTTGGGGAATCAGGAGGTGTGTTACTCGCTACAGAATTCCTAACCTTAGGGATAGGCCAGCTGTTCATTAGGCAGCCTTTTGCCTCAGAATTAAAACTCCTCTATTATTTCAGCAAGCCAATGGTGTGCTCAATGAAAACTCTGGTTGCAACATGCTCCTCATTATATATGTATTCAGTTGGTACCTAGAGAGACTGCACAGGTTTCAGAAGGTACCCTTGATCCCTTATGAGCTACCCTAAAACTTGCTTTTCAGAGACAAACATTGATTTATCAGAAAAGCACTGTGACAGCTGGTGGGAAGCTTAGCACTTAATGGCATAATATGGTACTAATGTTTATAAATGAGCTGATCTTTGAAAGAGTGGAATCCTTTATGATGCCTGTAAATAGTGGAATTATATATATCAGGCCACATGAGTGCAATTTATAACCCCTGCACTTTCAAGAATCCTTCCACTCTAAATGTGTTTATCCTTTTTATTCCACTGTGAGTTGCCCACAGAGAAGGAGATGAATGAGGCTACAGCAAACATTACATCTGTGATTTTCATAGAAAGGTTTCATAGAGCCCTACAGCACTGAAACAGGCCCTTCGCCCCACTGAGTCTGTGCTGACCATCAACCACCCATTTATACTAATCCTACATTAATCCCGTATTCCCTACCACATCCCCACCTTCCCTCAATTCTCCTACGACCTACCTACACGAGGCGCAATTTACAATGGCCAATTTACTCATCAACCTGCAAGTCTTTGGCTGTGGGAGGAAACCAGAGCAGCTGGCAGAAACCCACGCAGTCACAGCGAGAACTTGCAAACTCCACACAGGCAGTACCCAGAACTGAACCCAGGTCGTTGGAGCTCTGAGGATGTGGTGCTAACCACTGTGCCGCCCTTTTGTTTCACATATCTATGCATTGCTGATATTTGCAATGTTCAGGTTGAAACAACCCCAGTTTTAACAGCCAATGATGATTATGACTTTAATGGTCATTGGCGTACACTGTCTGTGGTGGAGTTTGGTTACAGGTTTGGTTAGTATGCAGCGTAAGTGGACAGGTATGCAAATAATTTTCCAATCAGGAATTGTTACTTTATAATTTTGAAACATGTTCAGGATTTGCAAATCTATGATGAGACCTATTGTATGTAATTCTGTGTGTTACTTTGTTTCCCCTTGTGATGCTGTATCATAGTCCTTTTCCTGCACTACTTTTAACTAATAGCCTTTGAAAAAAGGAATAGAGATTATGTCAAAGGTCTTCCATTTCATTCGCTTGGTTACTTACAGCTATGTATTGCCAGATCCTAATGGCTTGATTGTGCTCGTGGTAACATGCCATATTCCTGTTGGATGGCCCTGAATGCTTAACCTTCGCTTTCCTGTCACTTACCTAAAGGCAGATGCAGGAAAGGAACTTGCAGTCTCCTGCCCATTGTTATTTGTCTGCATGCATGCTGCTGGATGTTGACTCCTTAGAACAGTGCTATATCTATGTCAGCAGAGACCATTGCACTCCATCAAAGTATCTGAATCCTTCTTCCATGATAGTTCCCAGTTCCTTACACACCAACAATTATCATGTCTGGATTTTAGACACCAACATCTTGACAACTTCAATAGCAACGTTCCTGAGAGATTCTGAAAATGTATTGAGTGTGGTTACTGTATCAACAGCAGAGGCCAATTGTTTTGTGTTGATCCACAGTGATCTATGGGTCAAAAACCCATGCTGCATGACAGTGGTCAACTGGTTGGTGGTAAGACTAAAGTGTGCAGACCAGCTGTCTCTGTCCTGTGCATTGAGGCAAATAATTTGTTCAACAGTTTATGTTTGTGAGGATTCTTCGTTTTCACCTCAAGTTTACTCTGCAACATCATGGGCATGAGGAACTTTTTCCCAACAACCTCGTTCACTTGTTCATCTTATGTTTCTGAACCTTCCTCACATTACATTCATATTTCCAAGTGACTGCAACCCTCCAGGATATCCAGGTCTGAGCTGGTACATGATGTGGGTGATAATTGAGTGCTGTGATAAGCATTGTTATAAACAGGTGTAGAGATCCTCCTGCTGCCCTTCCAACTCCTCCTTAGCTTGGGGCTTTTTTGTGTAAATAGAAAGTGACATGATTATGAGCATAGTTGGTAAACATATTGCAATCACAAAGCCATTGAATGCTATTCTGTTGTGGCACAAAAGCACTGCCTTAGACCTGATAGAGGCAAAATCTCTACTATGATGAAAATCACATCTGCCAAATGGAAACATATTAATTTTGTCATATGGGACACTACTTGAACCTTTTTTACTGGACATTGCACATAACTTGTTTAAAAAAATCACAGAGCTGAACAGCTGAAAACATGGTTGCACATTTGCATTCTAAGAGACAGTTGACTAGAGAGACAATGGGTGTGCTCACTGATTCAATTAACAAGATTGATCTGGGCAATAGCGATGATCCACATCTTGTCTGTGCAAGAGCCATAACTCCATCCCCCACAGAGTGTGCCTGGAAAGGCAACCCCCCCCCCCCCCAACCCCAAGAAGCTGCTGTTTCAAACAAAGAGATGTTCACATGACCTACCTGCTGACCAGACTGAGGAGTTTTTGAATTGTGCCACACAGAAAGAGATTAGACTGCGATTTGAACAGAAAGGCGAAGAAGGGTCTCCCTCCCTCTGTCTGTCTCTCCATCAAAGACGCAGGAAAGCCACAGTGGCAGCGTAAGCCTCAAGACTACAGAACTGTACAGGCGACCACCAAGAAGACAACTGAAACCTCTCTTTGGCCTTCTGGTACCAGAGAAGCAAGCTTGAAATTATGCATTGGGTCCCAGCGAGAACTCCAAGACCTCAACTTCAACTGAGGGCTTTACATCAAAGACAAAAGACAGTAACTGTATTCCATTTGTTGCCAACTCTACTTCAACCCTTCCCCCACATTCTTTCTCCCCTCTGTATCTAGTTGTCTGTGTGTTTCTCTTGTATGCATCCTCACGGGTTGCATTGCATATTTTAGTAATTTTAACCAAGTTAGTGTGATAAGGCTAATAAACTTACATCTTTCTTGTTTAAACCTAAGAAAACCTGTCTGATTGGTTCATTTGCAATTACAATTAGAGAGCAGTGAGCAAAGACTCACTGAGGTGGTAAGCTGGATCACTGTGTTTTAAAAGATAAGCCCTGTTATGGCCAAACCAAGAAAGGGGCAAGAGGGGAGCCTGAGACCCCTTCATCACACGGTCGTAACACTACAGTGAGTATATCATTTCACAGAACAGGAATATTGTTATTTCCAACAATACCAACATTCACAAAGCCTTGAACAGACTCACAGTCAATACCTCTATGATGACCTCTTCATAAGGGATAAATGGATTTCACTAGGAGTGCTCTACCTCCAATCCTATGCCTGTGGTGCATTTTGGATGCAGATTACTTATGCAAAACAGTATGAATTGAATGACAGAGGATTTGTCGGGTGACACAACATCACTGTGTAAATTTTTAAAGTCACAACTGGTTGAAATGTGAAGTGAATATTTGGACTGGTCTGTCCAGAGAGCTGATTGAATAAGAGGATTAACTAGATTTCATGCACAGATCATCAGCTGTAGCTGGGATGTTGTCAGGGTCCATACCTGTTGCTGTATCCAGTGCATTTGGTCTCTGCTTGGTGTCATTCAGTCCAGTTCTTTTGTGGGGCAGTTTGGTGACGTGGATGATAAGCCACCCAAGAGATATCTTGAGTTGAGGGGCATCGAACCTGCAGGCTGGATTTACGCAGCTTTCAAATCTCTGCATATTAAAATTACCTATCTCTGTGGCTTATGGCAGGGTCAGTACCACAATATTATGGCAGCTGGAAGTACAGCTCTGCCTTATTGCTGGCGCTACAACACATTGTCAAAATTTCATGACCATGAAATCGTCTGTGTCTTATTTCTTTATTCTCTGTGAAAGTTTTGGTCTACATGTCCAATCTGTAATTAGTAACCTGGATTGGGAAATGCAGGGCTATATAAAACAAAAGCCTTTATCGTCCATCAGGCTAGATCCAACGCACTATGGGCAGGATTTTATGCTGCCCTTGGAGACAGGCACAGAGGCAGGTGGGGGGGGGAGGTGGGCCAACAAATTGGTAAGGGGTGCCAATTAATGGCCACTTAAGGGCCTCTTCCCATTCCAATTTTATGGAGAATGGAGGGATTCACCACCACGTGGAGATGCTGCCATGTGAGACCTGGTGGCCTTCTAGCAGGGCCTGGGGAGGGGGTGGGGGCGGGAGGTTCTTCCTTTGAGGGCAATCCATGGCTCCCAGAGAGCCACTTGCCCCCTGGGGGCGATAGCCACTCTTCCCTGGGAAGACCTCCACCCACACCACCGCCCCCGCCCCCCCCCACCCCGCTTCCAGCAGACTCCGGTGACCCCGACCCCACTCACTTATCCAGGGTCTCCTTTTTCTTCAGTACTGTTGGCGTCCTGCAGTACCAGCAGTGGCCACCAGTCCTGGTGGCAGTGCCAGTATTGCAGAGCTGCGAGCCCTCTAATTGGCCGGCAGCTCTGTAGGTGGGAACTCGTCTCTTAATGGTACAGCATCCCCGATGACATGCAGTTAATTGGCTGCCCACCATTAGATTGCACTGGGGGTTCGACAGAGGGCCAAGGCAGGTTCTCCCCCTGATTTCCGGCCCGCTGCCGGGACCCTTTCTGTCTCCAGAATAAAATCCAATCCTATATCTTTCATACCCTTCAATCATCTCCCTTGCAAAATATTGATCAACCTTCCTCTTAAAGTGAGTGACTCAGTCTCGCTCCATTGCCTTCATGAATGGTGTAAAGTTCACCCTTTTTCTTCTGAGGTTGAATCCGCAATCCTTTTTGTAAAATGTGTGCCCATGTCAAATATACCATTCAGGTTCAATTTGACAAAAGCAGCTGGGATCCTGACTACTTCAATGAGAGCTCTATGCGACTTCTATGGTGACTACATGCCTCACATCAGTCAGTTTAGAGGACTATCAAACACTAAGCATCTCCTCACAGAGTGGAGCATATTTATGCCCTCTGGTGACAAGTTCACATCATCACATCCCAGCATTTAAAAATCACCATGAAACAGACATGTGTATTTTTAAATACTATCAATAAGCATTACACATTTCAATTTAGATTTGGAAAATCCAAATCACAAGGAACTAAACCCAAAGTTTAAATAAACCTTGACAGTTGAACTTTAGCAACATTGCTAGCACATAAGAAAACAATCAGTTCACATCTCTAGAGGAAAGTGAGTACAACTAGCTAGTGATAATTTCAGAAGACAAGTGAACTGCTACAAGTGTATGAATACACCAATAATATATTAAATTGCATTTATTACTTCTTTCTCCAAGGTGGAGAAAGGCATGTTTATTTGGAGTTATAAATGAATTTCTCCTGTGCGGGAGAAATGTATGGATTCCCTACTAAAATCATACAATTTGATTTTGATTTTATGCGATAGTGTGCAATGGCAGCCCATTTTACACCTCTCCAAATTTCATTGACTTCACTGGAAATAAAAATTAGGAGAGATCTCCATGACAGATCTCTATGACAGATGTAACACGGGCTGCCATCTTGCTATCACCTCTTTATGGGACAGAGTCAAGATCTGCTGCACAGTGTTTAGAGAGTATTGATGCCTTAATTAGCAGAGAATTTAGGACCAAAATCATAGGCTGTATTTTACCGGACCCCAACGTTGGGGGTCGTGGTGTGGGGGCCTGAAAAATACCTCTGGGAGACCCACCAGGGGCCTCATCGCTGGGAAGGCCCCGCCCCATATTGCTGGGAAGGTCACGCCCCCCGCCATTTGGTAGCGGCATCACAATTTAAATATACTAACACATTCAAGTGAATGAATTAATCACTTACCTGCTGCCAGCGGGCATCCCGCTGCGATATTCCGGTCAGTTGCCAGAACTCCGGTGCCTTCAGATCTCCATTCAGAGAGGGAAGAGGTTGAAGGTAAGAGGTTCTAAACTTTGTGGAGGTGAAGGTTGGGATCACGAGGTAAATTTTTTTGGGGAGAGGGCAATTAATAAAGTGTTTAGTCATGGGGGGGGGTGGGGTAGGAGAGGGGGTTGAAACTCTTAATACATTTTTCATCTTACTTTTAGAACTCCTGCACTCCTGCAACTTTAAAAATGTAATTTAAACTGAAGGGCTGGAATCCCTTTACAAATGGCACCGGTGCCTGTGCAGTGGCACCGGACGACATTACCAGGGACAGAGCGTCCGTCCCCTCCCACGTCATCGGGGGGAGGGGGAGGGGGCGGGGGGGCACGGTCCGCCCCTGCCATGTAAATGAGCCACTGCACTAAATATCACGGTGGCTCCGTGGCGCACATCTTGCGCGTGCGCCGTGCCGTTTTTGAAGCTCGTCGCCGAGCTGGAAAAATTCTGCCCTGTGTCTTTCAGGTTGTAGATGAGAACAACTACAATACTTTCATTTAAAAATGATCTGAATTTGCCCATTTTGTATTTATTCAATAATGTAAATTTGTCTTAATTAGTATGCATAGTCAGTATCCCTCTTTTAAACAGTGTCTGCTGCTGTCTTGAACCAGACTTTTTATTCTGTTTTAAATATTTTCCAGCCTCGTGGTCTGGCCATTGGTTATTGACAATTACAATGAGCATTTAGGTATCGTGACAAATGTAAAGTGAATTAGTTAATAGTCAATTAGACAGGCTCACTTTAGTTCAGAACAGGAACAATCTGATGTATCTTTCCATTTTCTCACTTAGCCTACTTAATCTTGAATGAAATCCATCTATCTGGCTTCTCTTGAAGCTGTGTGATGTGTTTGTCACAAAGTTCACCAGCTGATTGCCCTAGTTGAACTCATCTCTGAGATGAGAGTTATATCAAATACCAAACCAAATCAATGAACCAGAATGTAAATCGTTTGAGGTAAATTAATGAAGTAGCTAAATTTGAACAAAGTCAGATAGTTATTTGGACTCCATTGTTGCCTTTAAAAAAAAAAGTGACACCAATGCACAGCAACTGAAGAAAATGGGACACTCCAAAGTTTGCGAGATGTGTGATTGAACAGTTGGGAAATAGGCCAGAACTCAATATTCTGGCCTCTATGTCCCGATTTCAGCCTGCACGTTTGCCAACGTTGGTTGCGTGTATTCCTGGAGGTTATACTTCCCACCTTCAACTGCCCTGCTCAGTTAGTCTTTTTACCCCATCTGTAATAGATCTCTAATAAATAATAAAGGAAAGTGTTCAAAGACGAGCATACCAAGAATTGCAGCCATTGTGTCTTGTGAACTGCAGTTTTCAAATTCAGATTTCTCTTGGTAAGAGAAGCTGTACTGACCTGCTAACTGGCAGAAATGGAACCCACCTGCAGGTTTAGGTCTGGGCAATGTCCTAGACCTCTGAAAAAATTTATTTCCCGCTTTACTGTCCAACCACTTTACAGAACAACTAGGCTTTAGCAAGAGTTACCATCTTGCCAATCAGGCAGGTGTTTGAGATGTGTCTGGTGCAGAGACAGGTAAATGCGTCCTGTGCTTGAATCTTCTGGTGAACTCAGGAGAGAAGATCACCAGCAGGTACATTCCGACATGTATGATTGTATGTTGGACCTATAAATTTTCACTCCACTGTGTTTTGAACTGAAACCAAAAAAAATTACGTCTTGTGGGGCTGTGGCCAACCTGAGTCCTGATTGATCAAACAGATCCTAAATCAATAGGAAGGAGAGGGAATAACTGACTTTTTGTTGGCTGTTAACTTTATAGTAGTCTAATAAATAGCAAATTAGATATCAGTGATACATCTGTACTGTATACAGAAAGGACAGTTCTTAGCTTTTTTTTAGTTTAGGCGATGAGCATGCCAAGAATTGCAGCCATTGTTTCTTGTGAACTGCAGTTTTCAAATTCAGATTTTGATTTTGTGCCTTTTCCAAATTCAGATTTTGATTTCTGATGATCAAAAATTCAAACTTGCTTCAGATAGACTCTGAAATGTGTTATACCTATGAACCAACATTTTCAACAAGAAGCCTTATGATATCTACATATTATGTTGTTGATCTTCTAGACAATGAAGAATAGTCTGTCACTCCTCTACATTGACTTAATGTGCAATATGTCAGACAGACATATTGATCAACTTTCCTGAGACCATTCATGTATGATTGGAAAGCATTTTCTACAAAAAATAACATGAAAGCAAAGTTCTGTTAGTGCAAAGTAGGAGATAAGTTAACATTCCACTGTCTATTACATCTCCCTATGTCTAATCTGTATATTGTAATGTAAGGTATTTTTGTTAGTGGCAAAATTAACTGTGCTTTCTTTGAAATGTGTGTGTGGCTGGGCAGCTGCCTTTGAAATCTTTACACATGTAATTGTATTAAATTTGAATTCAGCTTTCAATTAATATATCAGCAGAAATATTTAACATGCAACACATTAGTCCCACCTTCCTACTGTAATTTTTTCCATGAGATTACCTCATTTGTTCAGTATTTTAATACTGGTATGTTATGCATTCTTCTGTGTGGAAATCAGAATGAAAGGTTCATTATCAAAAATAGAAAAGTAGTGATTACAATCTGGATTGCAATTGCTAAACCAGATCAGACTGTTATTTTCAACTCAGACATTACTAACATTAAAGACTGAACAAATAAGGAAATCTTATGGAAACGTTGACAGCTATGATATAAAAGTCAGGAGTACCCGAGATGTATACTGGGTATATTTAAATCATGACATAGACTATTACGAAGCAGACTGTCTAATTTGTTTTATATCATGTGTACAGAGATTAGACTTTGTAGAAAAAAATGTATTTTTGAGTGAAGATGAACTTTCTCAAGGTTTCTCCCACTGCATTGCCTGCTCAAATAAGGACGAAACACAAAAAACTGCAGCTGCTGAAAATCTAAAATGAAGGTAGAAAATATTAGAAACACACAACAGTTAAGTCAGAACCCCATGTTTACACCAGGAATATATGATCCTGCACAACTTAATGCAATGTTCCTCCTTCCTGTTAACTTTCTCAGAGATCATTGCCATTAAAGAGTTCAAATGCACATTTAATATTGCTGTTGGAGAATGCATTTGATGAAGAGACATCTCCAATGGTACCCTTGTATTCTGAAATCTCGGGGAGTCCGAGGGTTATGCGGAACAGGCCTGAAAGAGGAGTTGAGGCCTGGGGCAGATCACCCATGATCTTATTGAATGGTGGGGCAGGCTTGAGGGGCTGAATGGCCTACTCCTGCTCCTATTTCTTATGTTCTTATACAATTTTTCTAAGTATGCCTTCTCTGGCATCCTGTTGTTTTATGATCTTGGATACAAAATAAATCACCCAGATTAACAAGATTCAGGACACTTTGGGCTGGATTTTAAGATCAGGCTGCTGATCTCGGCGGTGAGCTGAAAAAATAGCGGCCCGCACACATCGACTGCGTGCCAAAGAGCTGCCGCAATCTCACGTGCAGTGGCTCATTTAGATAGCTTGGGCGGCCTGCACCCCCAATCACGTGGTGAGGGCAGGCTGTCCATTCCCAGCAATGGCTTCAGCTGCCTGTGCGCAGGCGCTGGCGCCATTTTAAGGGCAGCCAGCCCTGCTGGTAAATTTGAATTTTTAAAAATACACACCCCCGCCCTCCAAAATTTATTAAATAAATTTCTAACACCCCTTTCCCATCCCCCAATAACAATTACATTAACTATTTGCCCTTCACCCCAAAAAACACTTACCTTTTAAATCTTACCATCTCCCCCAGACTGCACAAATTTTAAGTTCACCCCTTCCCACCATTCCCTACAACCATTGCGTTTATTTGACCCATCCCACCCCACACTGAAAATCTTAACTCTTCCTCCCTCCCTACCAGTGTCACGCCGGCTTTTCCTGGATGGGGAATAGAAGGCGAGGGAGTGCCAGCCGCCACGCCGAAGATCGCAGCAGGCCTGGAAGATTGAACTTAAGTTCATTTAAATTTATGCATGTCATTGTCCACAAGAGGGCAGAGAAACCGTGAAGGTGATGCCTCACCTAGTCGAAGTGCCACAGGGAAGTGCAGTAGAATTTGGGCAAATACCTGCAAGCAGGAGTGTCCCAGAAGACAAAGGAAAGATTAGAAAAGACTCCTCCCCCACAGTCATGAAAAAGGGCAACCAGCCATCCCGTAATGTGAAAAGCCCTTACATGACTCATCAAAGCACTGAAAGAGAGTTCAGAGTGGAACTGCCCACTGCCACCGCCCATGTGCAGAACTCCAACCTAGGGCTAATTCAATCTAAACTCCCCCCTGCAGAACTCAACAAGAACAAAGACACCCTAGGCAATCATGGAAATATGCAAACTGAAAAACTTCCCCAAAAACCACATGTTTATTGGGATGCCTAAAAGGGTAGTTTAAAGCAGCACTGTTACCAAGAAAAGACAGGCTATAACAACTCTTAGGACTTCTGAATGAATGAGAGAGATCTATGTGTGGTTTCCTGTATCTATCTTCTCTCTAGTCCCTTTTAATAAAATGCTCTTTAAAAAAAAAAATCGCATTTCATTCTGCTGGGTGGCGAGGTGTCATGAAGACCCCCACCTGCCAAGAATGGGGCATATTAATTTCGTCATATAAACATTAATTTTAAACTGTTGCTGGAGTGAAGAAATGACTTGTTTAAAGAGATCCCCAGACATTTGGCTGCAGGACATTTGCATACCTGGAGAGAATGAATTGTTCAAAGAGATCACCAGACATTTCGCTAGAGGACATTTGAATACTAAGAGACAGTTCTTGGGGAGACAAAGAACTACTCCCTGGTGGGTTTTGATCACCAGACATTGAAGGTGTAAGGACGCTTGCATTCCAGGGTCTGCTAAGATGACAGAATCCACAAATGCTGGAGTGGTTAGACCAGTTGGTCACATGACTAACCGGCTGGTCCAGGCGTTTTAACTAGACACAGTTTTGAAGACAGACTGCAGATTGCAATTCAACCTGGAACAAGCAAGCCTCTCTCCTGGCTGGCTCCCTCTTGCTTTCTCACAAGCCTCAGGACCCACTGAAGACATGTAAACCTTAAGAGAGAAAAGACTCTTACATCGAAACAAGTTAAATGTGCACTGGGCACCAATGAACAGCAAGACTTACCGGCAACCAAAGCCTCCACGTTGAACTCAAAGGACCCTAAATAGCTACCAGATAGTGCCTCAAACTTTTCCCCTTTATTCTTTCTACTTTTTCTGACTCTATCTGCATGTGTGTTTATTGCGTACGCATGCTTGCGTGGTCGTGTCGCATATTTGTAGTCATTAACCAAATTAGAGTTTAAGATTAGCAAACTTCCACCTTTCTTGTTTAAATCTACAAAAACCTGTCTGATTTCTTTGCCTTTCAACTGGAAAGTGGTGAACAAGAATTCACTGAGGGAGAGCTAAAAACACGGTGTTTTTAAAATTAACCCTGTTACGGTTAAACCAGGCAAAGGTTGAGAGGGAACCCCTCGACAAGAAATAGGGGACACAGATGTTTTGGGCAAGAGATGCAGGGGGGAACGTGAGGAAGAACATTTTAATGCAGTGAGCGATATCGACCTGGAACTCGCTGCCTCCAAGGATGTTGGAAGTGGAGGCGATGAATGATTTCAAAAGGAAATTGGATGGCCACTTGAGGGAAATGAACTTTAGGGCTCAGGGGATAGAGTGGGGTAGCGGGACTGATTGGATTGCTCTACAGAGCACTGACATGGATTTGATGGAGTGAATGGCTTCCAACTGTGCCATAATGACTCTATGACTCTACAGGCTTGATTTTACTAGCCCTTTGGGGACAGACTGGCAAAATGACGTGGAAAGGTGTTGAGCGGCATGCCCGATGTTTTCCTGCCATGAAGCCATTTTGCCAGCAGTGGGAAAGATGGCAGACGAGCTGCCCATTTGGTGCCCAATTGAGTCACTTCATTCGTTTGTTGGTGTCATCTTCTTCCCAGAAGGTTGACTGTCATAGATCTCTACCTTTGTCTATCCTGTGCTGTGCTTACACATTCTGCATAGGTCAACTGCATCCAGTCCATTATATGTCATCTATTTTCTTCTCTGCTTCCATCTCCTACATTTTCCATCAATCTTTCCTTCCAATAATTGTCTCTGTCTACCTTCTGCTCTAATGACGTGACCGAAGTATTGTATCTTTCTCGCTTTGATGTTTGCACTAATTTCCTCTTTTCACCAGCCATTTCCAGCACTTCCTCATTAGTCTTTCCGTCAGTGTAGGATATGCGGAACAATCTCCAATAGGTCCATATCTCGAATGCATTCAGCTTATCAATAATCTCTTTATTTGTTGTCCATGTTTCCAAGGCATATAACATAGATGACAAATTGTAGCACCTCAGCATTCTTTTCCTAAGATTCAGGGTCAGTTTCTTTGATGTTAACAAGTCCTTCATTCTGACAAAGCTGGTCTTGGCTATCTCAATTCTCCTTTGGATCTCACAGTCAGAACTTCCATCATCTGTGATAAGATACCCAAAGTATGTGAACCTTTTCACTTGTTCCAGAACTTGTCCATTTACTTCAATTTTCACTTCCAGGGTTAGGTGTCTGCTTATCAACATTGTCTTGGTTTTCTTCGCATTCACTCTTAATCCATGTTCCATGCATCCACTTTGTTCACAATTCCCTGTAGGGCCTCGTGCAGTCATCTGCGAATCTCAAGTTGTTAATGTTCAACCCATCAATATTGCAACCTAGTAGATGTTCCATGTCTCTGAAGATAGTTCAGTGTACAGGCTGAACATTTTTGGGGACATAACACATCCCTGATGCACTTCTCCTTTGATTGGAAAGCTGTCTGACAAGCTGCTATCAAGTCTCATCATCGTCGATTGCTTCCAATATAGATTCTGAATTATCCTTTCATCATTTCTGTCAATTTCTAGTTTGTTTAAGCACTCCATTATTTTCTGATGGTAGACTCTATCAAATGCCTTCTCATAGTCTAGAAAGCATATTCCCAAATCCCACTCATGCTTGCCACCAGGTAATGCTTCCTACCAGTGTTGAACAGGATATTGATGGAGCCTTTGCATTTGATGCCTGGGAACTAAAATCATCAGGTCTGACGCTGTGTGTCTGTCTTCACATTAGAAGACACAAGTTCCGTACCAGAAATAGGCCTCAACCTAGGGGCTAAAAAGAGTGAGGAAATTAAGGATATTGATATCAGCTGAGAAAAAGTATGAGAGAAACTTGGGGCACTAAAATCTGACAAGTCCCTGGGATCAGATGGCCTACATCCTAGGGTTCTAAAAGAGATAGCTGCAGAGATAGTGGATGCGCTGGCTATGATTTTCCAGAATTCTTTAGACTAGGGAATGGTCCCGTCAGATTGGAAATTGGCAGGAAGTAGGTAGAAAGAAAACAAGGAACTACAGGCCAGTTAGCCTAACATCAGTCGTTGGGAAGATGCTGGAAACTATTTTTAAAGAAGTCTTAACATTGCACTTGGAAAAGCATAGTATAATTAGAACAAGTCAGCATGGTTTTACTAAAGGGAGATCCTGTTTGACAAATTTATTAGAGTTTTTTGAGGATGTAACTAGTAGGGTAGATAATGGAGAACCAACAGATGTAGTACACCTGGATTTCCGTAAGGCATTCGATAAGGTGCCACATAAAAGATTAATAGGCAAGATAAGGGCTCATGGTGTAGGGGAAAATATATTAGCATGGATAGAGGATTGGTTAACAGACAGGAAGCAGAGAGTGGGCATAAATGGGGAATTTTCAAGTTGGCAGGTAGTGAATAGTGGGGTGCTGCAAGGATCAGTGCTGGGGCCTCAGCTATTTAATTGTTCTAGCCATAGTCCCAAAGGAACATAAGCATCTCTCCCCATTAGAAAGAGACAGTTGGTGATGTATAGTTTGAGAGCAACCACTCCTCAAGTGTGGGGCAAGGTGAGGAGGCAGGCCTCCATGAACTACCACAGCTGGTGTGGAGATTGAATCTGTGCTGTTGATATTTTTCTACATTTCACGCCAACTGTCTAGCCAACTGAACTATTTGATCACCACCACCAACCCCCCACCCCACCCCCCAGCTTTAGCTAGTTACATTCCATATTAATAACTTGGATGAAGAGACAGAGAGTAATATATCTATATTTGCTGATGATACAAAGCTCGGTGGAAAGGTAAGATGCTGGGAGGACATAGGCTGCAAAGAGATGTAGACAGACTAAGTGAGTGGGCAACAAGATGGCAAATGGACTATAATGTAGGGAAGTGTGAAGTTGTTCACTTTGGTGTAAAAATAGAAAAGTAGAATTTTTTTTAAAAGATGTGAAACTGGTAAGTGTTGATATTCAGAAAGACTTGGGGGTACTTGTACAAGGAACACACAAAGTTAACATGTGGGTGCAGCAGGCTAGAAGGAAAGCAAATGGCCTGTTGGCCTTTATTGCAAGGGAATTGGAGTAGAGGAATAAAGAAGTCTTACTAAAATTGTGCAGGGCTTTGGTGAGACTCCACCTGGAATACTAAATGTAGTTTTGGTCTCCACATTTAAGAAAGGATATACTTGCACTGGAGGCAGTGCAGAGAAGATTTGTTAAATTGGTCCCTGGGATGAGGGGGTTGTCCTATGATGAGAGGCTGAGTAAATTGGGTCTATATTCTCTGGAGTTTAGAAGAATGAGAGGTGGTCTAATTGAAACAAACAAGATTCTGAAAGGCTTGATAGGGTAGAAGCTGAGAGATTATTTCAACTGGTCGGGGAATCTAGAACATGGGGCACAGTCTCAAGATAATTGGCCAATCATTCAGGACTGTGATGAGGAGAAATTACGACACTACACTCAGAGTGTTGTTGATGCTCCATCATTGCATACATTTAAAGCTGGGATAGATAGATTTTTGGTCTTGCAGGGAATCAAGGGATATGGGGAGCAGACAGGAAAGTGGAATTGAAGCCCAAGATCAGCCATCATCGTACTGAGTGGCGGAGCAGGCTCGATGGGCCATATGGTCTACTTTTGCTCCTATTTCTTGTGTTCTTGTGCTGTGGAGGGCTGAATGGTTTTTAATCTGCCTCAGCCCCCGGCTGCAAGTCTACTGCCAGTGAGTTAAAATCAGGGCTCCAGTGTTTTCCGCTTGTTTGACTGATTTTTGTACTTCCAGATATCTTTCAATCACTACTCTTAAGTTAAAAATGCCCTCTTTTGTTCCTTTCTTTGGTCTGAATCCTGATTGGCTATCATCTATCTCTGCTTCTATAGATTGGTCATTTCTTTCCAAAATGATTATTAAAATCATTTTCATCACATGGCTCATGAGGCTTATTGTTACTTATGTGCTTAATTAAGGGCTATTTCCTGCCACTGCGAGCAATTTGCCAGCGGCTGGAGTGCCTGCCATTGCATGGGAAGATGGTCCAGTGAAACCTGCCAGCCTCCCAGCAGGCTCTGGGGTGGGGGGCTTCTTTTTTGATCATCAATGGCCACACCCTGCAGCAATTGCACTGCCTGTCCACCGAAACCCCCCACTTCCCTCAGCTATCTTCAACCCCACCTACCTCTCTTCAAGAGCACTGACCATTGATGAACCTTCATCAGTCTCAGGATTTGGGGTACGACATTTGGAACTGAGATGAGGAGAAATTTCTTCACTTAGAGGGTGGTGAACCTGTGGAATTCTCTACCGCAGAAGACAGTGGAGACCAAGTCATTAAATATATTCAAGAAGGAGATAGATATATTTCTTAATGCCAAAGGGATCATGGGATATGAGGAGAAAGCAGGAACAGGGTACTGAATTAGACGATTAGCCATGATCTTTTTCGAATGGCTGAGCAGGCCCAAAGGGCCGAAAGGCCTACTCCTGCTCCTATTTTTCAGTGTTCTATGTTTCTATCCTCCAGGTGCAGCCCCAGCTATGACTACGGCTAGCAGTGGTGCTGCTGAGTGAGCTGCTGGCCCCTGTGCTTGCCGGCAACTTTAATCCGGTCGGTAGTCCTGGCAGCAGCCATTTAATTGGCTACCACTGGCAGAATGTGGCCCTGGGTCCCACTGCCCACTGAAGTGGGGTCAGCCCCCGGTTTCAGCCCTAGTAACGGGATCGCTGCCTCCGCAAAAAAATTCTGGCTTATGACTTCATGACAATCCAGGTGGAAGGGTTGCTGGGCCTTGAAAGGGTCGATGAGTGGCTGCCTGAAGCCTATAGGGGCTCTTCTCAAGGCCCTCCTTACATTGATGGCAGGTTCTCTGTCCCTTTAATGGTGACACAAACTTTGCATGCAGCCCCAATGACAGAGGTGGTCCCTGCACAGATGCAGGTGGCCCCGAATGTGCCAAGCCCTCAAGGGCTCGGTCACCCATGGTCTGCCACGGCCACCTCATGCATCGGAGCAGAAATAGCAGCAGCCTGCCTCCAGATCAACTACAGGTATCGGGAGAGCACAATGTAGGAGCACCGAAGCTTTCGCATAAATCCAGCTAGTACCACTTGGGGTCTCACCGGCTAATATTTTTTGCTGAATGCCAAAGTGTTAGATGTTTGTGCAAATTTGAAGTTCTTGTACTGCATACTTTAACAGATCATCTGGTCATTTCTGTACCGGTGGGCCATTACCAGACGTTGAACACTTGAGATGCAAGGCTTGTAAAGGTATGTGCAGAATGAGGGCAATGGTGAATGTAGCCCTTGGAATGATGTACTGTTGGGGCCAGTGAGATAGTAAGGGTGTTTTATGAAAGACCACCAAGGCTGTCTCGAGGAGAAGATTGAATTGTTTCCAGTGGCTTTTAATGTTATCTTAGTAGAAACATGTGCTAATGAGTGAGCTGCATGTCTCCCTGGCACTTGTGTCAATGCCCATTGACATTGGGCCTGCAGCTGCATTTCTATTGTCCATCTGGTATTGAAGCTCCTCCAATTCATCCTCCTTTGCCCGCATCCCATCGCACCCCCATGACGCTGGTGCTTCTCTGATCGTTGCTGCACCGCTCCATGTGACTGATTCGGTATCTCTATCCCACTTTCCTCCCCACTAGAGGAGTCAAACTTGAATGCAGAGCACCCCTTGAGAATTGGTGCTTTCATGACACAATGCCTCTCAACCCCCTAGTGCTGCCTGTAATCACTGCAGTGGACCTGGGAGACCACCTTCCAATAACTGCCCTCCGATGCAGGCTCACACTCTGCAATCTCTCCAAAGGTTCAAATCTTTACTTATCAGAACCTTCACTCTGATACATTCCCCCACCATTTTACCAGTCCCCCAACCCCTTCCCCCCGCCTCCAAGCCCAACACCACGGGGCCGGTAAAATTCCACCCGCGCTCCAACTGAGGCTTAACCAATGATTTATAAAGGTTTAGCATAACGTCTTTGCTTTTGTACTCTATGGGGGAAAAATTTGTTCGTAAATGTGCTATGAAAATTACGTCGGTTCCCTGGGGCAGACAGCACTGTGGGCAATTTGTGCAGCCGTGCAGTTTTCTTCAATGATATCAATGGGGAAACCCATGCACACTGAACAGGTAGCAGTGTACAGTGTTGTCTGCCCTTGGAGAATGCAAGTAAATCTGCCTAGTGTGGCTTAAAGCAGGGAATGCCCATGAATTTATCCCCTCATGTCTCTGTTTATAAAGCCAAGGCACTCATATGCCTTTTTAGCAGTTTCATCAACTTGTCCTGCCATGTTCAAAGATTTGTGTATGTGAACCATCATGGGTTTCTGCACCATTTAGTTTATATTGCCTCTCGTCATTCTTCCTTCTACAAAATATTTTCCATTGTCACTACCTACGGTAATTCAGGAAAAATAATTATTTTGGTGTCGCACTACAGAATTTCTGTTCCATTCTGAATTCAAACACTTTTGTTCCACATTTTAAACTTCAATGATGAACACGTCTTTTAAAAAATGTTCCATGCATATTTGTAAAGGATATGTTTATATGAAGCTGAGTCATAAATTCTGATTACATTCCTATAATGCACAAAAATACATACTTAACATATCCTCAAGGAAAGGCTTCTGCCTCCTGCTCTTCATCAAAACTAAATCAATACTACTATGAGAATTTTCAAGACACTTTGGGAATGATTTTAACCTTACAAGTGGGGTCGAAACTACGAGTGGGGAGTAAAAATTGCCCACATTACTTATTCGCGAGAAAGCCGCCAGTGTTCTGCTTTCCTGAGAAAATGGCATGGGCATCTGCCCAAAACTGGCAATGTCCAGTTTTACACATAGGAACAGGAATAGGCCTTTCATCCTCTCGAGTCTGTTCTGCCATTCAGTTAGATCTTGGCTGATCTGTACTTCAACTCCACACCCTTTGATTGTTTTACCCAACAAATCTATCAAACTCAGTCTTGAAATTTCAATTGATCTTGTGTCATTATCTCCGGTCCAGAGAGTTCCAGATTTCTAATGTCCTTTGTGTGAATAAATGCTCCTTGTTTTCACTCCTCTAGCTCTAATTTTAAGGTTATGCCCCCTTGTTCTGGACTCCCTCACACATCTTTTTATCAAGATGAGAAGCCTTGTCACTCTGTACTGCTACCAAAACAACAGTCAGTTTGATGCTATTTGAAGGCGTTGACATTAAATAGAACATATTCAAGATTCGAAATACATTATCGCACATTACTTTATTGCCAGCCGTGTTGATGACATTCAGGATTTATATTTAGGTTTCCTGTAATTTAGACGGTGCAGAAAGAAATGTTACTGAGTCAATCAGTAGGAATCAGCAGGAAAATATCTGAAGTTATGGAGAGAGATTCCTTCTCCCTGCCTGCTAGATTCACTATGCTGTTCTGAAAAAAGGACCGCCCCTTCACCCTTATTCAGGCTCTGTTGTTTGTTTTCATTCATTTTACTTAAAGGATATATACTCACCAATTTTGTTTCCATTAATTTAACAGCGAAACAGTCATTGAAACAAGATAGACTGAAGAGAAAAGACAAACAAAATAAATGAAAAAATATAGGGAAGGTGATGCATGTTAAATCTATTCAAACTAATTCAGAAATATGCAAAGCATGTTCCAGTTCTGACTCTTTTAGTTGGCAAAGCACAATTTTTACCCCTTTGTAGGTGTGTGAGTCACTTCTTTTTCTGGGCTGAATCAACAAGTCTAATCATGTAGAGAAAAAGAAAATGCTGGAAAACACTCAGCAGGTCAGGCTGTATGTGTGGAGAGAGAAACAGATTAATGAGGTCGATAAAAACACAGAAGGCAGAATCAGAGCAGGAGGGGGTGTGATGGCAGGCGAAGATTGTGGGTTATAGTGGAATGAACGATTTCAATAAGGATGCCTCATTCTCATTTTACTTCCAGGTTTCAGGTCTCCAATGCACGTGAGTGGGCTTGGTGTGTACCCATGTGGCATGATTTCACTTTGATTATTTAAAGGGCTAATGCACTGATCCCTGCGGTACCCCACTAGTCACAGCCTGCCAATGCGAGAAGGACCCATTTATTCCTATTCTCTGCTTTCTGCCTGTTAACCAGTCCTTAATCCATGTCAGTATATTACCATGTGCTTTAATTTTGCTAACCAACCTCCTGTGGGGACTTTATCAAAAGCCTTCTGAAAATCCAATTATACCACATCCACTGACTCCCCTTTATCAATTCTGTTAGTAACATCCTCAAAAAACTCCAACAGGTTCGTCAAACATGATTTCCCATTCATAAATCCATGTTGACTCTGCCCAATCAGATCATTATTTTCCAAGTGTCCATTTACCACATCCTTTAGAATAGATTCTAACATTTTCCCAACAACTGATATAGGGTTAACAGGTCTGTAATTCCTTGTTTTCTCTTTCCCTCCCTTCTTAAATAGTGGAGTGACATTTGCGACCTTCCAATCTGCAGGAACTGTTCCAGAATCTATACAAATTTGGAAGATGATCACTAATGCATTCACTATCTCCATAGCTACCTCTTTCAACACTCTGGGATGTAGAATATCAAGTCCTGGGAACTTATCAACCTTCAGCCCCATTAATTTCTCCAATACAACCTTCTTATTGATACTAATTTCCTTCAATTCCTCATTCTCCCAATCCCTTGGATCTCTAATTCTGGGAGATTTCTTGTACCTTCTTCAGTGAAGACAGACATAAAGTAATCATTTAGCTTTCTCTATTCCCCATTATAAATTCTCCTGACTCTGCCTGTAATGAACCCACATTTGTCTTAGCCAAACGTTTCCTTTTTACGTACCTATCGAAGCTTTTACAGTCCATATTTATGTTTTTTGCTGGTTTACATTCATATTCTATTCTTCCTTTCTTTATCAGTTTCTTCATCCTCCTTTGCTGTATTCTAAAATCCTCCCAATCTTCAGGTTTACTATTATTTCTGGCAACCTTATAGATCTTTTAATCTTATACAATCCTTAACTTCCTTTGTTATCCACGGTTGACTGCCTTTACTTTTGGGGTTTTTGTGCCTTGAAGGAATGTATAGTTCCTGTAAACTGTGTAATATTTCTTTAAGACTATCCATGGCCTATGTACAGTCATACCTTTCAATGTATGTATATAATGTGAGAAGTGCTTTGAGCCGAGTTCCCACTTCCACCTCCCCATTCATTATTACCCCCTCATGGCCCATCCGTACTTCCTTGCTAGCTTTGTTACAGATCAGTGGGGCGATGAACAGCCAAGATTAGGTTTTCATTAAGCCTGTTTAAGGTGGCATTCATTGGGCTGAATTTAATGCGGCCGGCGAAGGTGAATTTGGTGGTGTGGGGGGACGGAGAATCGCATTGGAACTATCTGCCCGGAAATCCGGTGTTTTGACATTGGTTCTGGATTTTGTCAGTGGCGAGAAAGCTTCATGGTGGCTTTGCTGCTGCAACGCGACGAGAATCTATTTTAAATTATTGAAATGCTGTTCTAAATGCATTTAAATGTAATTAATTCCGATTTAATGATTGGTTCTCCATTTTGTGAATGGCTGGTGTCACTCACGTGCCTTCAGATTCATGACCATTAAAACCTGGCAGCACCGAGGCGAGAGTTCAGCCTGCCATGACGGGTAGGCAGCCTTGAGCATTGCTGAAGAGGGGGATTCAGAGGCCATTGTGGGGCTGCATTGCTGTAGGCTCTGCAAGGGGGTCCGGGGTCCTGCGGGCTCTGCAAGGGGATCTGGGGTCTCGGGAGCTCTGCAAGGGAGTTCAGTGTAGGTATAGTGGGGGTGCAATATAGGGTTGACAAACTGCTGTGTGATGGGTTTGGTCACTCACACTGCTGGAACAGAGGGTGGGCCAGAGGCAGGGTTGGACTCTGAGGTCCATCAGCCACTCCGCCAAGCCAATTTTCAGAATGTCAGTTGCCAAGGCAGCGTCTCTCTGCATCGACAGCGCTCTGCAGACCCACAGGTCACTTGGCATGGGTCTCACACACCCTCTATTTCTGGACCCTTGTGGCATGATGCGGCGCCTCCGACGGAAGGAGGGACAGCAGAGTGCTGGGCCTGCCCGTGAGGCTCCACGATGAGAGCAACTGCAGCCGGCCTTGCCAAGAATGGCCCAGCAGTGCCACTGACTTGGATCAGCTATGTCCAAATGTCCGAGGGCCATAGTCAACAAAGACTATGGCTCTCCAGGGAGGCCGTCACTGACTTATGCACTGCAGGATGACGTGTGACCTCTGGGATTTGGGGGGTCATCATATGTCAGTGGTTCTGAAGATTCCTATTGCACTAAACTTCTACGCTTTTGGATCATTCCAGGGATCCACTGGGGACATGTGTGGGGTTCTCCTGGCAGCAGACCACCACTGCATCAAGGATGTGACCAATGCCCTATTCAAGAGGACTGATTGACCCTGACAGTCAGTCTGGGAGGGACATAAGATTCGAGGCATTTGCTCGATTTCCCCCAGTGCAAGATGTGATAGATTGCACATATGTGGTTTTAAAAGCTCCTATGGAACAGTCAGCTGCCTTCATCAACAGGAAGGGCTTCCATTCAATCAACGTTCAACTGGTCTGCAACCACTGAAAGTGTTTCCTGCAGGTGTGTGCCTGCTTCCCGGGGAGCGGCCACAATGCCTACATACTTCGGCAGTCCCAGGTACCACAGCTTTTCAGAGCCCCGGTCTCCTTCAGGGATGGAATTCACGGGGACATGGGATACCCATTGAATACATTACTACCGATGTCTGTGAGGAACCTTCACAATGTAGCAGTGGAGAGGTACAGCAATTGCCTCGGCTCCACTTGAGCGACCATTGAGCAGGCCATTGGGCTACTGAAGATGAGATTTTGCTACCGTGGAACCCTGCAGTATGGCCCAGCGAGGGTTCGCATATTGTGGTGACCTGCTGGGCTCTGCACAATCTCGCACTGCAGAGGGGGGAGGCCTTAAATGATGAGGACATGCCTGAGCAACACTCATCTACTGATGAGGAGGATGCAGAGGAGGGAGAGAGGCAAGCAGCAATGGATGGTCAAGACCCTGCACAGGAGACGAGCTGGATTGAGCGACACACAAAGGAGGCAAAAGACAACCTCATAATGTCCCGTTTCCAGCCACTCTGATGTCCATTCACAAAGAGTCAAATAAAGGCTCAGCTTAATGCATGAACTCTGACACCTCCTTTCCATTTATGTTCCCTGTCTTACAAGCGGCTGTAAAGCTTGCTAGTGCCCAAGTTAAACCATATGTTAACGAGGGGCCTCATTATATTAGCATGTTAATGAGGACTGTGGTCACATTGGGGGAAGGGGGAAGTCAGCAGATCACAATTAAGGAATAAGGACACATGGCTTTCAGACAATGATGGCTAATGATTTGAACAAACAAACTTTTAATTAATTACTGCATAACATATTAGCTACACCCATGAGTCCCGAAGTGTGGCAAGGTGGTCTTAATACGTTTGCAGGTGCTTCTATGCGATGCGTTTCCTGTGACAGCAGCTGGGCTGGAGGCAGGCTGCTGATCAGGCTGCCCTTAGCCTGTGATGACTTTCGCTGGCGTCCTCTGGCTGCCTGAGGCTTGGAAGGCCCCAGATACCTGAGGGTGTCCTGGACCTGTACAGAACTCTCCTCAAGTGTCGTGGCTGCTGGAGCTGGGCTCACTGGCAGAGGGGCTGAGTAGCTGGTGTCCACACTCACAGGGCCCAGAGAGGAGCCCCCATATGTGGATGGCAGCCTTTTCAAGACTTGCTTGAACCTCCCTGGTCACCAGAGAAGGACCAGGAGCAGGAGTAGTCTCCACGCTCCTGTTCCTTCTCTCACCTTGCCACTGTTGTGTTGAGCTCCTGGCCCTCACAAGTCTGCGCGGTTCTGTGGATCTGGCTCTCCATGTGGGTCGCCAACTTCTCGATGGAGGAAGCCATGCGCTCACATGCTTGAGACATGGCAGCAGTCATGGCATGGAGGGGCTCCTCCATCGTCCTCTCATGGCTGCGCATAGCCTCTGGCATCTTCGCCATATGTTGCCTTACCTCTCTCTGCAACTCCCCAGCATGCCCTGTGCTGTCAACACCAGAGGCCTGTCATTGGCCTGGGACTCAGCATGTGCCTGGCTACCCACAATCCTCTGACTGTCAGAGGCCTTGCCTGCCTCAACCTCTGCCAGCTGCTCGATCACGTGTGAGGTGCTCTCACAAACTTGTGACCTTGATTCTATTTCCGAATGGGTACCCACCGAAGTGAAAGTATCTGCGCTGATGGAGGGTGCAGGAGAGTCATCGGATAGTGCATCCTCAGAGCCATCCTTCTCCTCAGAAGTGGACGACTGTCCAACTGTGGCTGCTGACCCCTGCACAGCAACCTGCATGAGAGAACATAAACATTTGTCGGTTAGGCTGTGCAGATCTCCTCATGACAACCACATGTGATGTGCGTCTCCAACATTAATGAGTATGCTGATGGGAGCCAATCCTCACTCTCTTGCCTCTTGACTCCAGTCTTCCGGAAATAGCGCAGCCAGCTTAGGTCCCCGCCAGTTCCAATGCTTCTTCCTTGGTGGTGGTGGGATGATGCAGATCAGTAACTTCTCTGCCAGTCCGGGCCGTCTCCCACCTGTTGTAGGTCCTCTTGTCCTGCAAGAGGAGGAATGGAGATAGTAGAGATTGGCAGAGAGATCAACATGACAGTACTGCTAGTGTCAGCCCTTCGCTCCCTGCTGGGAGATCTGATGTCGCTCAGCTGCCATATGCTGTCAGGGAAGTTAATGGGGGTGAGCTATGAAGGAAGGTGGCCTGTGACCGAGATGCAGCCGTGCATCTGTCAGGATGAGGTAATACATTAACCCCTCTGCTATCACCGTTGTTGTGCTACCCTCCCCATATTGCACACCCTCCCACATAGTCACATGCACTCCCCAAAAAAGAAGAATGGTATGGAGCACTCACCTTGGCCAAATGCAGGAGGTCATTGACCCTCTTTCAGCACTGGATCCAGTTCTGGTGAGTGACCCCACGGCTGCTGACCTCTTCTTTGAGCTCCATCCAGACTTGTTTGGTCAGGTGAGAGGACCTCTTCTTGCCATCATTGGGGAAGAGAACCTCCTGCCTTCCCCTTGCTGCCTGGCGGAAATTCTGCAGGGAGGCATCACTGAACTGTGGGGCCACACTGTGTCATGGTTCGGCCATCGTCTTCTGTCCTTCTCGGGGGAATGGGGGTTCCATAAATGAGCTCAGCAACATTTTCAACAGTACACTGAAAGCTCTCAGTGACTCTAAGACAGGAGTGAATGTAAAGCTGGGAGGCCTTTAAATATGGTGCCAGCACCTGCTCCAGAGTCATCTGATGACGTAATCAGCGACACGCACTCCCCCACCTCCCCGCTCCCGCCACATGATTGCAGGGACCTGCGTCTCCACTATGCAAAATGGCCACACACCACAGGCTGAATTTTACAGACTCCCCACCCCCCGACGTCAGGGGTGGTGGTGGGGGGTGAGCTGGAAAATGCCTCTGGCAGAGGCCCACCATGGGCCTGGATGCCAGGAAGGCCCAGCTTGATGTTGCTGGCGGCAACGGTGAGGCCACATGTCAGCCCTCCCCTGCCGCTCAGCGACGGGAGCCAAATTTAAATGTTTAAATAAATTTACATTAACAAATATATTACCTTCTTGCTACCACTGTCCGTCCCGGAGCGATATTGGTGCTGGTGGCTGGCACTCCCGTGCCTTTGTGTCCCCGTCTGGTAAAGACCTGCTCGGGTGTGCAATTGAAACCTGACCCGAGCTCGACAGAATCGCATCCAACCCGACCCGGCCCGAGTCCTTTGATTTTTTCCCGTGCCCGACCCGACCCGACCCATCCCGACACGACCCGACTACCGGAATGTAGTTGATTACATCAAAGAGGTTGTGCTCTACCTTGGATTAGTGCAGAGTCTGGATGCATGTCCTGGCTGTTCAAATTTTGAAGCTTTTCCCTCCCTGAGCAAAATGCAGCACTGTGACCAACCCGAGCCCGAATGCTGGATCCGGAAGAGAGACCCAACCCGACCCGAACCCGACACGTTGTCGGTTCTGGTCAGGTTTGGGTCGGGTAGCCATGCTCTACTGTCTGGGGATCTGAGGTAGAACATTGGTGGGGAGGGGGGAGCAGGTATGTATTTCAGTGCGGGGGTGGGGGGAAATGGTGTCTGAGTCATTTCATTGGTGTAGGGGATGGCGGGTAGGGGTAAAGTTTAAAGTTTATGAACTTTGGGGGGAAAGGTCAGGTGCACAAGATAAGTGTTTTGCGGGGGAGAGGACAGGTAATTAATTTGATGGTTATTGGAGGGGTGGGAGAGGATCAAGATCAATTTATTTAATTTTTTAAGATCAATGTAGTTTTAAATATTTAGATTGCAATTTAGCGCTCGAAGTTCTTTAAAAATGGCGTCAGCGCCTGCGCAAAGGCAACTTAACACCATTACCAGGGATGGTCTGCCCACCCCTCCATGTCATCAGGCAGGTTGGTCCATAAAATGCAGCCCCGTGTTTGCGGCGGGGCAGTCGCCCACGTGATGGATGGGAATAGCGCCCTTTTCCAGGCCTGCTGCCGGGACTGGAGGCGGTCTCATTAAATTCAGCCCATTGTGTGCTAGCTTTTGGTGAGGTCCTGCATGCAGTTGTTTCATTGTTATACTTGAAGTTCTATTCAGGTGCCACTCTTTCCTTGGATAAAGGCATCATTGCAAAAGCCTACAACATTTTGCTACTAATGCTAGAGATGGACTCCTCCAGTCTCTCTGCAAATATGCACACTACAGTTGGAACGCCTACTATTATATTGCACATTCTTTGCTGCTGCTCCAGAAATATCCATTTTCGTTGTGTCATGTTCGTTGACGTCCCTGAGGTTCAACATATGTTTCCAGCTGAGCAGAACTTGAAGCATCTTGCAGCCTCCAACATGGATACTCCATTGCTGTCCCTGTCTCCACCATCTGCTCTTGCTCAATTGTGAAATGTGAATCATCAGAGTGAAACCTATCTTTTTTACTGGTCACACCAAAGTGTGAATACCTGAGCTTGTGCATGGTCTGCATGAGTCCTATGATAGTGCATGCTCAGGTTGAGTAACTTCCTTTGAGGAGTCATCATTACACTCCTCAACCACCTCCTGTGTGATACTTGAAGGCCCTGTGGCAGATTAAAGACATGAATTACAGCTGTCAAAGTAAGAATGTTTTAATTGATCATTATGCATATTATCATATTTCACCTGCTGCTGAGATCAAGACAACATGAGTGAGCACAGTATGCCATTTGGCTATCTGATAGTTAATTCTGCCACCAGGTAGCTGAGAGGCCCCCATCTCTGATGGCCAAGTATGCTGAGACTCCACTGATGTCTATCGCTGCCTCCTCTGCAGCTGTCAGTTGCGAGATGGCTGGAGAGTCACCTCCGACTCTCTGCCTCTCCCTTGTGTTTTATCCTCTCCTCCAGCAAGGAGGGAAAGAAAGGACCTATGAATCAGAGTAATGATATGTTTTGAATGGATGATGGATGAGCGTGACATTGCCTAAAGATGAGGGATGAGTGTCAGTGGGGATTGCACAGATGGGAATATGAAAAAGTACAAAGACAGAGAGGAATGGGTGTACCTGCAAGATAAGTTGGTGTGAGGAGTGGCATGCTGGAGTGGACTTAAGAAGGTAGATTGAGACAGGCTGGTGTGATACACACATCAGGATGTAGTTGAGTGTGCCACTGCATTCACCTTTTCTGCCCTGTATAGGTCATTGAACTGCTTTCGGCAATGAAGTACGTCACTTTTTGCAAGTACGTCACTGCACTTCTGCTGCTCATTCATAGACAACTTCCAGCCATGCCTTCTTGGTTTCACTGGCAGGCTTCTTCCTCCCATTAGTATAGAACAGTATCTCCCTGCAGCTCCTGACATCCAAGGAGGCATCACTAAAATGAGGCATAGGCTTTGAATGTGCACACGCCATTCTGTCAATTTACTCTGTTCTGCTCCCAACTTCAGTACCCATCAAATTTCATGTTTGCAATGTCTCTTTAAATACTGGAGTTGATCTTGATTCATGCAGGTTGTCATCATGCCTGCTTAAGCTAATTCGTCAGGAAACTCGGAAATAAAATGGTAATACATTGGTTGGGTTAAAAAGCCACTGACAGACGTGCTCCACTTACTTCGGCATTTCCTGCATGCTACTGGACCAGTCCAATGTGTCAGGAGCTTAAAATCCAACCCTGTATCTCTGCAACCCTATTGCATCCTGTTCTCATTGTTACGGACAGGTAGAAAGGGGTGAGGGTGGTTCCCACTTTCAGCTCCCAACTGACTGCAATCATGTTTTGGTAAAAATAATGAGTTAGTCCCTGTTTTTTAGGGTCAAATAAATAGACAAATGACAGGTTTTCTCATGTGTTTAGTTTAGTTTAGAGATACAGCACTGAAACAGGCACTTTGGCCCACCGAGTCTGTGCCGACCATTAACCACCCATTTATACTAATCCTACACTAATTCCATATTCCTACCACATCCCCACCTGTCCCTATATTTCCCTACCACCTACCTATACTAGGGGCAATTTATAATGGCTAATTAACCTATCAACCAGCAAGTCTTTGGCATGTGGGAGGAAACCGGAGCACCCGGAGGAAACCCACGCAGACACAGGGAGAACTTGCAAACTCCACACAGGCAGTACCCAGAATTGAACCCGGGTCGCTGGAGCTGTGAGGCTGCGGTGCTAACCACTGCGCCACTGTGCCTCCCTTTTTTTTTTGGTGGGATTAGAATAGGTAGGTCGTTTTTCGGCCGACACCGTCATGATAGAAAAGATAACTATTTTTACACAATTCCTGAAAAGGTCACAACCTCACTCACACAGACATACACAAGAATAAATAGATAGAGAGAAAAAGGGTAAGTAGTTTAAAGTTCAAAGTGAGGTAGGTGTTTGTGGTTTATGGTAAACCTGTTGAATCTTTTCAGGAGGACAGTATCTTTTAAAGGTGCAGGCCTGGGTGTTTGCAGTCTTGAACTTGTAGAGGTATTGTAGATTTACTGGTGGTTAAAACTTCAGCCTGGAGGTGGTGGTCACTAAGTTTTCCACTGCAGCAAGCTGAAGTGTAGAATTGGCAGCAGGACTTCTTCCTTACTTGGCTGGATCTCTTTCGCAGTCCCTGGATGGACTGCTTTCTGAAAGTGTTGGCTTGATCTTCCCCTCCCTCTCCAGAGGGTTACCTTTCTAAGGTAAAAATTTATCACAGAGTTTCTGTTAGGAGTCACATGGCTTGCTAGTGGGACTACACAATGGACCAGGATGTGGAGACCATGGCTATCGATTGATGTCTGAATCGGCACCATTCTGTTAACATGGTGCTATTTCACACCTATTCAATTTTGGTTTGTGCTGTGAGTCCATTGGTCTCCAGAGTCCTTTGTTTGTTTATTCATGTTGATAAGAGTCATTAATGCAATAGTGCCCTTTTCAATTTCAAAGGGGTTCTCCCTGGAGCTATTTCAGATGAGGTTAATGAGCTCCATTCTTGTAGAGAGGTTTGTTGATTTCCAGTACAGGAGGGATCACGTGAATACTACTCCATTTTGACTGTGGTACAAATGGCCATGTTCTTGTGGTTTTGTTTCACAGTTGATTTTTTAAAATTCATAATTCTTCCATTTCATTGTTTATTTCATCACAGCTCCTTCCATGCATGTCATCATTTTAAAGACCTCGAATAGAGCATTCCACAAGCTTCTGAATGCACGGGAACACAAAGCATGCAAAGTTTATGCAAACCTGTCCTCATAATTTTACTCTTTAAGTCTGGTATTGTTCTGCTGAATCTGTGATAAGCAGATAGATCCATTCCAGCTCACTGCACATCCTCAGATTAGCACTGGTAGACATATTCTTGAATGAATGTAAGAAACTGAGATATGCAGAATGCTTCAAACAATAGAACCAAATTTAAGGATCATCACTGAGAGCTGGAAAACTTTCTGTCTGCAGTACATTATCTTTTTTCAATTCTTTCATGGGATGTGAGTGTTGTTAGCAAGGCCAGTATTTATTGCCCATCTCTAAATGCCCTTGAGAAGGTGGTGATGGTGAGCCATCTTCATGAACGGCTGCAGTCCATCTGATGTAGGTACACCCACAGTGCTGTTAGAAAGGGAATTCTAGGTTTTTGACTCAGTGACGATGAAGGAGCAGCAATATAGGTGAGAGAAACTTTTCCTGGCTATTTGATGAACAAGCTATAGGAATTGCTTGCAGGATAAACCCAAGTGTAAATACAAATTTGGTTCCAAACTTCCCTTTCTTTACATCACTGCTACAGATTAAATGTTTTATATGTTTAGCTCGGGGATGTGGAGAGGGTGGGGGTGGTGGTGGAGCGGGACTTAATTTGCAGTCAACCCTTCATTTTCAGTGATTTTGTTACTTTCTCAGATGCAATTTAAGGTCAGGGCATTAAATGGAAACTCCCATGAAAAAGATATGAATATATCTGTTTGCTGTTTCTTGCTGAATTATTACACAACTAAAGCTTAGTCTTAATACGTTGAGAAACTGGATATGAGCCTTATCATGATGCTGAGGAAGTAGGAGCAATAGATGATATGTTTAAAAACATTCAGATGATAAAGTTTGTGAAAATAACACAATGGTATTAGAAACTATTAATTTATTTTCAGGATCATCCAAAACAAGATTGTATCCCATTTAAATTCAGCAAGAAGGACACAAATGGAATTAGTAAAAATTTAAAGTTTTCTTCAAATAAATTGTAGATCCCTTGACATGCTGAAACCTTAAATTTGGATTTATTCCAGATTTCTTTATTCGAAGGGGTATTTACAAAGTGTTGTACTTGACAGTGAAACTGACACTCTTAAGCAAGAAATTATATTATTCTCGAGTGGTTGAATGAATCATTGTCCTACAGTAATTCTCAGTATTCCAAGAAACTCCTCCAAATGCATTGGCTTTTAAAATTGTCTGGAAAGCAGCTTCAGGAAGGTGTGAGAGATTGGACTCAGCTTCAATAGCTGAATTCTTAATTTGTCAGGTTATATTTTCCATAAATCGTTACAGGAATATTTTAGATCATATTATTTTAGTTATTATCTAAGTTTTATTTTCCTTCATCATAACCTACGTTATTTCTACCTCCCTTTGTCTTTTATTTGATCATTTTTAACGTTCCTAATTGTGTTTCTGTTCTCTTTCATTGATTTACCATTTACATTGCACCAATTTCCCTTCCTGTTTTTCCCAGCTATTCTGAGTTTGCAAGGTCCAAGGTCCTTTATGATTCTGTACTGTTCACATATTGTTAGGTGATAAAGAGTTTCTTCAGGGATTAAAATAGGCTTTGATGGTTAATGAGTTGAAGGCTTTTTAAAATGAATGCTAAAAGCTGTCTCAGTGTTATATAGTACCAATGCCAAATATAATATTTCTTCTGATGTTTGTACCTACTGCACAACACTGGTGTAAGTATTCCACAATTCTCAACTGCCTAGTTTATTCAAGCCAGAAGCAAAAACACGTTGCAGTTGGCTTTCCTTGGTTTAATCAGTCATAACCATTACGGGAAATACCTGCCAACGGAAAGGCATTGATATGCACTTTCACTTGCCAGTGACTACTCACTTTTAAGTGGGTACTCAGTTCCCTCTCTCCTATCCAGTTCCACATTGGCCCCGTGTGTAAAGAAACTAATCCATATTATTTTCTAAAAAAAGACAACCTTTCTTCAGAGGTCCCCTAGTAGGGTCCATTGCCGCCCATCTGTAGGCTGATATGCCTCATCCTTCACAACCTAATCACCTCCAGTATTATGCCCGGAGGGTGAGCCCCTTACAAGGCTGACTGGGAATTCTGGGGTTGGAGGAAACCTGAATTTACCTCATCTCTACCTTGTTTGGGAAGGTTATGCTGGACAGCCGCTGGAGTTACAGTGGGAGCCAAACAGAATCCTGGATATCATAGTATTCACACTGAAACTGTGGTGTAAGTCATTATATGTAGCATTTTAGTCAGATATTAGCAATGTAAACACAAGATAATTTTGAATTTCCAGAACAAATGCAAGATGTTGCTCAATACATTATTTGGGAATATTTTGCACATTGCATAACATCCTTCTCATTGTCAAATTTTCAATTTGTTTTGTGTTGTAATTTCTTCCTATGTTGTCTCTTTTGCAAAATATTTAATATATTTCCATCCACCTGAGTGGCAGGTCTTTCCTGTGCATTTTGCCACAGTTACTGTTAAAGGTATAGTTGCATTCATTCAAATCGGGAGTGCTCGGTTGAGCAATTATCATTTTCTGCCCCCTGTATTTCTGAAACAGAGCAGCAGCAACTTGCATTTGTATAGCACCTTCAACGTAGAATGTCCCACAGAGATTTAAGGGAAAACAAATATTGAGCCAAAGGAAGAGATTTAGGAGGGGTGAACAATAGTTTAACCAAAGAGGTGCATTTCAAAGAGGATTTAGAAAGAGGAGAGGGATATGGAGAGTAGGAGAAGTTAAGGGAGCTAATTCCAGAGTCTGAAGGCCCTGCCACCAATGAAGGAGTAAAGGGAGGGGATATGTAGAGCTGGGCAGAGTCAGAGAAATGAAAAGTTTGGGAGAGGGCAGGTTCTAGGGCTAAAGGACATTATAGAAAAAAGGAGGAACAATGACATGGAGGCATTTACACACAAGGGTGAGAATTTTAAATGTGAGGCATGTGGGGACTGGAAGCCAATGTAGGTCAACAAGGACAAAAGTGATGGGCAGTGCAGGATTTAATATGGGATAGGATGTGGGCAGCAGAGCTTTAGATGAGCTTAAATTTATGGAAGCTGATCAGGAGATCATTGCAACAGTTGAGTCTGGAGGTGACAAATGCAATGCGTGATGGATGGATGCAGGACCTGCTTCATTTATATTGTGGTGCATCATACAGAACTGACTGATGGGCAGCTCCAAACCAGTAATCATTAAATAAGAATATTCTAATGCCCACTGATCCACTATGGTAAATACATTACAGTTGCTCAGAAAAAAAGGGTACATTTTGAGACTTCCCAGTCACCAGCTTTAGCAAAACCAGCCAGTTTAGTTTGAGATTGCTACTGCTCGTGCAAAACCTGCACATCAGGTACTGGCAGCTGGCACCTTACCAAAGCTCATAATAAAAGTAACTTACAAGAGAAATTCAACAGTAATTAAAAATATAATTTGTAACTAATTTCTTTCTTGAAGACATGGCATAGTTTATTTGCTCCAGCTTTCAGCAGTGTTTTAGTGCTTGATCCCTTGATTATTGCCTGGAGGAAAATGGGATAAATTATTCCTGCGCTCTTTTGGGGCAACTGTAGCAAAACAGTTACTCAAATCAGTTGTCTTGTTTTATTATATGTAGAGTGAAATCCTTTGAAATGATCTGATTAGTAGTGTTGAGATTGTCTGCAGCATATTCATGTGGCCTGCACTATACTTAGTAATAAATGCCTTTTCAGATGTCTCAATGAACTGCCCTTATTTATCCAACTATGCCTGACATTCCGCCTGAACTTGACAGTGGAAAAGAAGCCACTTATAACAATAATGCTTCAACTTGTTAGAGATGCAATTGAAAGCCATTAGTACATTTACAAAAAAGTCAAAGGTCCAATGTTATTAAAATTAAAGGTTGAAAACCAGATAGTGAATAGGCTGAAAACAAACATCTTCCAATTTTTAGCAAAGAAAAACAAATGAAAAGTGACTCATTTTCCATATTCGAGTTAGTTCCGGTGCTGGATTTAGTTAAGCTACATAACTGATTGATGAATAGTGGCAATATTTGTAATGGACAAGTAGTTACAATTTACAATGCATGAAATGGAAACAATATTTAGTGTTACTATTGATGTTCTACACGAATGATTCATCCTGTTTGTGAAGCCATTTTTAGTGGTAATTTGCCAAAGTGTGGTAAATAACTGATTCTGCTGTTCAGTGGTATGTTTCACTTCCTCACATGGTAATTACGTTCATATTAACTTATCTAAATCTCATACATTTTGAATAGTTCTAACTGTCTTCACCAAGTGGAAATCTGTCAGTGAACCCAGTAAGATACAAGACAAACACATAAAAATAAATGGCAAATCAAGAGGAGCTACTAAAAAGAAAATTCAAGGTTTGCAAAAGGTGAGATGAGCCGTGTACATTAAGGGGTGTTGAAGAGCTGAATAACCATTTTTAGGATAATTCTGTGCTTTTTCAATTTGATAATCATCTTGGAAGTATTCAGCCAGGTGGGTAATAGCATTTCCAAGAAGAGTAACCGATAAGACACAAGGAAATAGTTAAAGTCAAAAAATACTAGATCACAAGATAATTAAAAACGAGAATGATCATTTCATTCATTTTAGTTCACTCATCCAGAAAGATCCTCTATTGCAGCATCCAATTGTTCCCTAAATTATTTCAGGGATTTTGTCTCCATTACTCCATCCAGAAACCATTGTCCTATTCTCATAATTTAGTTCAAAGTTATTTTTCCGATCTATCTTTTCCATAAATTTAACTATCTTGTATACTTTGACAAGATTGACTCTCATACCCCCTTTCAAGGCTAAAAAGCCCAAGTTTCTGCAATCTTTCTTCATAACTCAAAATCCTGACATGAACAATCAGGCTTGTGGTTCTTCTCTGCATTGCTTCCAGTGCTTGAATGTCTCAGTGATCAATATTGGACACAATATTCTTGTCAGACTACACTAGTTTGACCATGACATCCTGTAGCTTGTGTTTTACTATGTTGGCCAGGATGAACTATGATGAAATACTAACTTGCTGTCCTGCCCACAAATACTGACTTACCTGCTGTGAGTTTTTGTTTTGATTTAGTTTTTTAGCATCTGCAGATTTTTTTTTTGCTTTTTGTTTATCTCATTCAGCACTCCATTGGCGCTGCTGCTTGCTGCTTTACATTGGTTGGACATGTTGAGCAAGAGGCTACTATGACTCCTCGGTCACTTCTAACTTTGTCTTTCAGATGAGACATTAAACCAAAGCTCAGTTTACCCTCTCCGGTGGCCATAGAAATCCCATGGTCGTATTCAATGGGGAGCAGGGGAGTTCTCTCTGGTGTCCTGGTCAATATTTAGCCCTCAGACAGCATGACGAAAAACAGATTATCAGGTCATCATCACATTGTTGTTTGTGGGAGCTTGCTGTTCACGAATTGGCTGCTGTGTTTCCTACATTGCAGTAAATGGAAAGATGGGCGTGCATTTGTGAGATGACATCACGTTTAAGGACTTTGGACAGGAAAGGGAGGTTAGAGATGGGGCAGTAGTTGGCAAGGATGGAGGGGGTCAATAATTGTTTTTTTTTTAAGACATTTAATTCCAAAGATGTAATTTGAATCCCCACAGCTTTAAGATTAACCGTCAATAGCTATGATTGGCCACTGACACTTTTAACTGTGGCCAACTTCAACTGTGGTTTAAGCTGTAGGCAGCTTTTAATATGCAAATTGAGGTTCCAGGATACCAATTGCCTTTTTAGGAAAGAACTTGTCAGAACATGTGCCACCACAAGCGATAGAGTGAAAAAGATGCAGCAAAGCTTGCAATGATTTTTGTGATGCCAAGGTTTGAACAGCAGTGTTCCTCTGCACCCCACAAAAATAATCTGGGACACTTCTGACATGGGACAGAACTCCCTCCAACCCCGCTTGCCCCGGAACCCACCACATCCCTCACATGTTCACTGCTACCTGTTGCAACAATCTAATATTGGTCAGCCTACACCAATGACCTGCACAGGGACTTCCTCCTTTGTGGGGTCATGTGGAGCATCCTCTTTCCCAGATTCAACCTCTTCCCCTCCTGCAAGATGCTCTCAAAACCATTTATCTACATGTCACCTGATTGCTGGCAAGCTTTTCCTTTTTGTCTGTCCTCCCTGCTGGCCAGTTTCTGGTTTTGGCCTGTTTCAGACAGACCACTGACCGGTGGCATGCAGATGAGCCCCAATTAAAATACTCATGGCTTGAAATCTGAGCAAGCAAATGTGTCTTGTACTTATCCTTCTCCGGCTACACCCTCCATTCATCCCCAATAACTGTCCAAAATCTGCTGGGGCTTAAAATTGACCCTCAATGTCTTTGACAGCACAGTACAGCACAGAAGGAAGCCATTTCTTCCATCAACTTTCGAAGAACAATCCAGTTAGTCCCACTCCCCCACTCTTTCCCATATCCCTTCAAGTATTTTTCCAATTCCTTTTTGAAAGCTACGATTGGATCAGCTTCCATCAGCCTATCAGGCACTGTATTGGAAATCATAATCACTTGTTGTGTAAAAAATTTTAATTCATACACCTCTGCTTCTTTTACCAATCACCTTAAAGCTGTATCCTCTGGTTATTAACCTTTCAGCCATTAGTAACTGTTTTTAAAAATTTATTCTATCTATACCCATTGTAACTTTAAACACATCTATCAAATGTCCTCCTAGCCTTCTCTGCCCCAAGAAGAACAATGCCAGCTTCTCTAGTCTGTTCACGTAACTGTCATTCCTCATCCCTGGAACCATTCTAGTACATCTCTTCGGTATCCTCTCCAAAGCCTTCATGTTTTTCTGAAAGTGCAGTGTCCAGAATTGGATGCAGTACTACACTGGGGAGGTGGTGGTGTAGTGGTATTGTCACTGGACGAGAAACCCAGGGTATTGCTCTGGGGACATGGGTTCAAATCCCACCATAGCAGAAGGTGGAATTTGAATTCAATTAATAAATTTAGACTTAAAAACCAGTCTAATGATGACCATGAAATCATTGTCAATTGTTGTAAAAACCCATTTGGTTCACTCATGCCCTTTAGGGAAGGAAATCTGCTATCCCTCCCTGGTCTGGCCTACATGTGATTCCAGACCACAGCAATGTGGTTGACTCTTAAATGCCCCCTGAAATGGCCTAGCAAGCCACTCAGTGGTATCTAATCACTACGAAGTCAATAAAGAATGAAACTGGACAGACCACTCAGCATCGACCTAGGAAATGGCAAACCCAGCCCTGAAACCCGACAAAGACCTCCTTACTAACATCCCAGGGCCGTTGGGAGAGCTGTCAAACAACAGCCTGATGTAGTCATACTCACGGAAACAGACACCGCCTTCACCATCCCTGGATATGACCTCTCCCACTGGCAGGACAGACCCAGCAGAGGTGGCGGCACAGTGGTATACAGTCAGGAGGGAGTTGCCCTGGGAGTCCTCAACATCGACTCCAGATCCCATGAAGTCTTATGGCATCAGGTCAAACATGGACAAGGAAACCACCTGCTGATGAATCAGTACTCCTCCATGTTGAACAGCACTGAGGGTGGCAAAGGCGCAGAATGTACTCCAGGTGGCTTGGGAACACCACTACTGACAGAGCTGGCCGAGTCTTAAAGGACACAGCTGCTAGACTGAATCTGGGGCAGGTGGTGAGGGAAAAACATACTTGACCTTGACTTCGCCAATCCACCTGCTGCAGATACAGCTGTCCATGACAGTATTGGTAGGAATCACCACCACATAGTCCTTGTGGAGACAAAATCCCGTCTTCACATTGAGGATACACATCATGTTGTGTGACATTATCACTGTGCTAAATGGGATAGATTTCGAACTGATCTAGCAATGCAAAACTGGACATCCATGAAGCGCTGTGGACCATCAGCAGCAGCAGAACTGTACTCAACCACGATCTGTAGCTCATGGCTTGGCATATCCCCCACTCTACAATTACCACCAAGCCAGGGGATCAACCCTGGTTCAAAAAAAAGTGCAGGAGGGCATGCAGGGAGCAGCACTAGGCATGAGGTGTCAATCTGGTGAAGCTACAACCCAGGACTACTGGCGTGCCAAACAGCATAAGCAGCATGCAATCAACAGAGCTAAGCGATCCCACAATGGATCAGATCTAAGCTCTGCAGTCCTGCCACATCCAGTCATGAATGGCGGTGGACACTTAAACAACTAACTGGAGGAGACGGCTCCACAAATATCCCCATCCTCAATGATGGGAGAGCCCAGCACATCAGTGCAAAAGGTAAGGCTGAAGCATTTGCAACAATCTTCAGCCAGAAATGCTGAGTGGATGAACTATCTCGGCCTCCTCCTGAAGTCTCAACCATCACAGATGCCAGTTTTCAGCCAATTCGATTCACTCCGCGTGATATCAAGAAA
Source organism: Heterodontus francisci (assembly GCF_036365525.1). Taxonomy (NCBI): domain Eukaryota; kingdom Metazoa; phylum Chordata; class Chondrichthyes; order Heterodontiformes; family Heterodontidae; genus Heterodontus; species Heterodontus francisci. Next base: position 100,087,620 of record NC_090375.1, on the reverse strand, counting down.
CAACTGAAGGCACTGGATTCTGCAAAGGCTAGGGGCCCTGACAACATTCCGTCTATAGTACTGAAGACCTGTGCTCCAGAACTTGCCGCGCCCCTAGCCAATCTGTTCCAGTACAGCAACAACACTGGCATCTACCCAGCAATGTGGAAACTTGCCCAGGTATGTCCTGTACACAAAAAGCAGGACAATCCAACCTGGCAAATTACCGCCCCATCAGTCTACTCTCAATCTTCAGTAAATTGATGGAAGGTGTCATTGACAATGCTGTCAAGCGGCACTTGCTCAGCAATAACTTGCTCAGTGATGCTCAGTTTGGGTTCCGCCAGGGCCACTCAGCTCCTGACTTCATTACAACCTTGGTTCAAACATGGACAAAAGAGCTGAACTCAAGAGGTGAGGTAAGAGTGACTGCCCTTGACATCAAGGCAGCATTTGACCGAGTATGGCATCAAGGAGCCCCAGCAAAAGTAGAGTCAATGGGAATCAGGGGGAAAACTCTCTGCTGGTTGGAGTCATAACAAAGGAAGATGGTTGTGGTTGTTGGAGATCAATCATCTCAGCACCAGGACATCACTGCAGGAGTTCCTCAGGGTAGTGTCCTAGGCCCAACCATCTTCAGCTGCTTCATCAATGACCTTCCTTCAATCGTAAGGTCAAAAGTGGGGATGTTCGCTGATGATTGCACAATGTTCAGCACCATTCGTGACTCCTCAGATACTGAAGCAGTCCATGTAGAAATGAAACAAGACCGGGACAATATCCAGGCTTGGGCTGATAAGTGGCAAATAATATTCATGTCACACAAGTGCCAGGCAATGACCATCTCCAACAAGAGAGAATCTAACCATCTCCCCTTGACATTCAATGGCATTACCATGGCTGAATCCCCCACTATCAACATCCTAGGGGTTACCATTGACCAGAAACTGAACTGGAGTAGCCATATAAATACTGGCTGCAAGAGCAGGTCAGAAGCTAGGAATCCTGCAGCGAGTAACTCACCTCCTGACTCTCCAAAGCCTGTCCCCCATCTTCAAGGCACAAGTCAGGAGTGTGTTGGAATACTCTCCACTTGCCTGGATGGGTGCAGCTCCAACAACACTCAAGAAGCTCGACACCATCCAGGACAAAGTAGCCCGTTTGATTGGCACCCCATCCACAAACATTCATTCCCTCCAACACCGACGAACAGTGGCAGCAGTGTATACCATCTGCAAGATTCACTGCAGCAAAGCACCAAGGCACCTTCCAAACCCAAGATCTCTACTACCTAGAAGGACAAGGGTAGCAGATGCATGAGAACACCACCACCTGCAAGTTCCCCTCCAAGCCACACACCATCCTGACTTGGAACCCTATTGGCGTTCCTTCACTGTCGCTGGTTCAAAATCCTGGAACTCACTTCCTAACAGCACTGTGGGTATCCCTACCCCACATGGACTGCAGTGGTTCAAGAAGGCAGCTCACCACCACCTTCTCGAGGGCAATTAGGGATGGGCAATATATGCTGGCCTAGCCAGCGACACCCACATCGCATGATTGAATGAATAAAAAAAAACTGGGGCCAAACTAATGTTTTACATAGGTTTAGCATAACTTCCTGGCTTCTGTACTGTATGCATCTATTTATAAAGCACAGGATCCCATATACTTTACTAATTGCTTTGTTACCCTATCCAGCCACCTTTAAAGATTTGTGCACAAACATCCTCAGTTCTCTCTTTTCTTGCACCTCTTTAAAATTCTACCCTTAAAGGCAGAATCAATATAATTTTATTGTACCAAACCTATTCAGTTTTCTGAGGGTGTAACTAGCAGGGTAGATAAGTGGGAACAGTGGATGTAGACTATTTGGGTTTTCAGAGGGCATTTGATAATTACCGCACAATAGGTTATTACAAAAGATTCGGGCTCATAGGATTGGGAGTAATATGTTAGAATGGATTGAGAATTAGTAAATTAACAGAAAACAGAGAGTAGGAATAAACAAGTCATTTTTGGAGTGACTGGGTGTAACTAGTATGATCAATGCTTGGGCCTCAGCTACTTCCAATCTATATCAATGACATAGATGAGGGGATCAAGTATAATGCATCCAGGTTTGCTGACAATATGCAGCTAGGCGGGAAACTAAACTGTGAGGAGGACATAAAGAGGCTGCAAAGGGATATAGGTTATTTCAGTTATTGGGCAGGAAGTTGTCAAATGTAGTATAATGTGGCAAATGTGAGATTACCCACTTTGGTAGGAGGAATGAAAAGCAGAATATTTTTTAAAAATTAAGAGACTAGTAAATGTTCATATTCAGAGGGATTTGGGTTTCCTCGTACATGAATCACAAATAGTTAACCTGCAGCTCCAGCGAGCAATTTGGAAGCAAATGGTTTGTTAGCATTTATTTTAAGGGGGTTGGAGTGTAAGTGTAAGGGAGTCTTGCTGCAATTATATAGGGCTTTGGTGAGACAGCACTGGAATACTGTGTACATTTTTGGTCTCCTTACCTAAGGAAGGATATATTTGTCTTAGAGGCGGGTGTGACAATGCTTCACCAGATTTATTCCTGGGATGAGACAGCTGTCCTATGAGGAGCAATTGAGTAGAATATGCCTATACTCTGGAGTTTAGAAGAATGAGAGGTATAGTTTAAGGGCAGGCGATGAGGTTATGGGATGTGGGTGTTGCTGGGCCAGCGTAGAAAGTAGATCGAAGAAACTTTTTCACCCAGAGGGTGGTGGGAGTCTGGAACTCACTGCCTGAAAAGGTGGTTGAGGCATAAACCCTCACCGCATTTAAAAAGCACTTGGACATGCACTTGAAGTGCTGTACATTACCAAGGCTACGGATCAAGATTTGGAAAGTGGGATTGGGCTGGATAGGTCTTTTCGGCCGGCACATATATGATGTGCTGAATGGCCTCCACAAAGCCATAAATCTCTATGACTCCATAATAGTAAAACAGATGTAAATAAAAATAAATTGCAGGATCTGAGAAGTAGAGCTGTTGTACAACAGTATGAATGTCTCTTAAGAAGACTCAATGCAGTTGGGGCATGTAAATTGGACTCTATGGTGCACAGTTATTGGCTGCTATAAGGCCTCCTGAAAGTTGAAACTGCCATCTGCGATGTGCGCACACAATTCCAATGGGAAATGCACGAGCGCCATATTTATAAAGATATTTACGCACTCACATCTAAGACCGCTGATTGCCGGGGGACCATGCAGTGCAGGCAGATCATGACACTATGCTGAGTTCCGCCATCGCCTTCAATTTCCACACTGCAGCCTAAGACCACTCTTAACTTTGCATGGCTGAACACAACCTTAAATAGCATGAAGGAACTGTCCCCCAACCAGTGCTACTCAAAGGGATCATGAAATACTCACTTTCAATTGTCCACAGGGAGTGGTCAGGCTGGCGATGTACCTTTCAGGTGATCACAGAATAATACAGTGCAGAAGAGGCCCTTCGGCCCATCGAGTATGCACCGATGCATTAAAACACCTGACCTGTCTACCTAATCCCATTTGCCAGCACTTGGCCCATAGCCTTGGAGGTTATGATGTGCCAAGTGCTCATCCAGGTTCATTTTAAAGGATGTGAGGAAACCTGCCTCTACCACCCTCCCAGGCAGGGCATTCCAGACCGTCACCACCCTCTGGGTTAAAAAGTTCTTCCTCAAATCCCCCTTAAACCTCCCGCCCCTCACCTTAAACTTGTGACCCCTCGTAACTGACCCTTCAACTAAGGGGAACAGCTGCTCCCTATCCACCCTGTCCATGCCCCTCATAATCTTGTACACCTCGATCAGGTCACCCCTCAGTCTTCTCTGCTCCAGTGAAAACAACCCAAGCCTATCCAACCTCTCTTCATAGCTTAAATGTTCCATCCCAGGCAACATCCTGGTGAATCGCCTCTGCACCCCCTCCAATGCAATCACATCCTTCCTATAATGTGGCGACCAAAATTGCACACAGTACTCCAGCTGTGGCCTTACCAAAGCTCTGTACAACTCCAACATGACCTCCCTCCTTTTGTAATCTATGCCTCGATTGATTAAGGCAAGTGTCCCATATGCCTTTTTCACCACCCTATTAACCTGCCCTTCTGCCTTCAGAGATCTATGGACAAACACGCCAAGATCCCTTTGTTCCTCAGAATTTCCCAGTGTCAGGCCATTCATTGAATATTTCCGTGTCACATTACTCCTTCCAAAGTGTATCACCTCACACTTTTCAGCGTTAAATTCCATCTGCCACTTTTCTGCGCATTTGACCATCCCGTCTATATCTTCCTGTAACCTAAGACACTCCACCTCACTGTTAACCACTCGGCCAATCTTTGTGTCATCCACGAACTTACTGATCCTACCCCCCCACATAGTCATCTATGTTGTTTATATAAATGACTAACAATAGGGGACCCAGCACAGATCCCTGTGGTACGCCACTGGACACTGATGATTTAAAGCCTTTTGCAGTAACCAGTTGCTATTATAAATTGTCCATCAGCAGTCACAATGCTCTTCCTATTTAAGAGGTACAGACTAACACTTGTGATTTTGGGACCCCTACTGATGCATGCAGCTAATGAATAACATGAGTAAGCTAGCTACATGCAGTAATCATGATAATAAGCAGGCAGCAAAAATTTGACATGCAATCAACAGGCATGGGTTAATCATGCATCACAATCCCTGCACCACTTTTTGGGGGTATTCAATTTAACTCCCAAACATTCCTTCTAATTCTCTGAGATAGTTTGACAGATTTATCTAACTTTTGAGAAAATATGTTTTTCCTGATTATAATGTAGCAAAAGTTATTTTTAATTGACAGGGATCAGTTCATCAGTTTTCCCCTTGATGGATATGCAATACTTTGAGGTTATTTGCTGGATGGTCAGTTATGAGAGTTCATCAGGGTAAAAATATGTTTTTAACTTATAAATAGAAATCTGTTTTGGTATTTGATCTTCATAATTCTAAGTTTCACAGTAACTAAATAAGACAATTACTATAACATGTAAGCATTGAATTACTGTCAGTGATGTTAATCCATCTGCTATTTTAACAGGAATTAGGCCTTTTAAAATAAACAGGTTTAACACCACTGTTAAAATAATTGGGATAGAAACTTTATAGGACAAAAACAAGTGAGGAGAATTTGTGAAATAATAAGAAGCCAAGATGATAGTAAGTGCACAGGAAATTAAAAAGAGGCATCAGAATAAGGGGCACAAGGCTTAAGCAGTGCTCAGGATCCCTGTGGGGAACTGTTAATTTTAATGAGTTATTTATGCTCTTTTTTTTATCAACCGTGCTTTTGATACAAAAGTAGTGTGTGAATAATTTATTACAGATTTGTCCTTTGTGCTTATCACCAGAGGAAGATTTGTACAATGTAAAAGTGCACAAAATTCAGACGCGTAGCACCAGTTTTCTAGGTGCTGTGAATGCCCTTCGGGGATTATAATGGCATCCGTGGCAAGCACACACTCCTCTAGTGCAAATCGCGCCACAGACCATATTGGTGAGGAAATTAGCGCACGCGTTGGGTGTTTCTGCCGGAAGTATGCAGAGTAACGCTGATTTGATGCTAGCAATGCCATTTTGGAGATGAATGCTCCAACTAGCGATGTCTTTTAATCATGCATAACTAAACACAGGTTCAGCAGCACGACAGACCTCCAACCAACGCTATTTAAAGGGATCATGAACTACTTTCAGATTAATTGCTGATTGTTTTCTACTGGCTATTGCTACAATTGTACAAGTATTTGGTGCTTTCTAGAGTTCTTTAAATTTGTTAAAGTCTACAGACAGTGCTGTGGTAGGTGCTGAAGGACTTTGTCCTGTCTTCAAGGCCACTGCATAAATCACTTGCTCCCAGATATGGGTGCAGTAGTAGACATTGGAATACAGCATGATTAGGAAAATGATCAGAGTTGACGCAGAGCAGGGCAAACTGATAGAAGACGGAGAAGGAGGAAAGGGAAAAGAACTCTCAACAGGAGGTTGTATCCACCCAGAGTGTTCAGGGCGTAATTCCCTTACCATACCTCAGCGAGAAACAGTGGGGGGACTTTTATGCTCTCTCCCACGTCAGGTTTGGAGACAGGGAGAGCATATAATTGAATGGGATGGTGGAGGGGGGAACCCTGCCACCTTCCCGCCTCCACCCAAATTAAGTCCGGGGTGGGAAGGCATGTGAACAGCCTTCCCGCTCCATCAACAATTAAGACCCTTAAGTGGGCAATTAATGCCCAATGAAGGGCCTCATCCTGCCACCGCTGGAAATAGCGCAGCAATGGGTGGGCCTGTCGCCGTGTGTGTTGTGGGCCTGTCGCCGTGTGTGTGGTGGGCCTGTCGGCGTGCGTGTTGTGGGCCTGTCGCCTTGCGTGTTGTGCGCCTGTCGCCGTGCGTGTTGTGGGCCTGTCGCCGTGCGTGTTGTGGGCCTGTCACCTTGCGTGTTGTGGGCCTGTTGCTGTGCGTGTTTGTGGGCCTGTCACCTTGGGTGTTGTGGGCCTGTTGTCCTGCATGTTGTGGGCCTGTTGTTGTGCGTGTTTGTGGGCCTGTCACCGTGCGTGTTGTGGGCCTGTCACCGTGCGTGTTGTGGGCCTGTCGCCGTGCGTGTTGTGGGCCTGTTGTCCTGCGTGTTGTGGGCCTGTTGCTGTGCATGTTTGTGGGCCTGTCACCTTGCGTGTTGTAGGCCTATGGCCGTGCGTGTTGTGGGCCTGTCGCTGTGCGTGTTGTAGGCCTGTCACCTTGCATGTTGTGGGCCTGTCGCCTTGCGTGTTGTGGGCCTGTTGCATGCGGATTGTGGGCCTGTCGCCTTGCGTGTTGTGGGCCTGTCGCTGTGCGTGTTGTAGGCCTGTCGCCTTGCATGTTGTGGGTCTGTCGCCATGCGTCTTGTAGGGCTGTTGCCTTGTGTATTGTAGGCCTGTTGTCCTGCGTGTTGTGGGCTTGTCGTGTGCGTGTGGTGAGCCTGTCGCAATGTGTGTTTGTGGGCCTGTTGCTGTGCGTGTTTGTGGGCCTGTTGCTGTGCGTGTTTGTGGGCCTGTAACCTTGCGTGTTGTGGGCCTGTCGCCTTGTGTGTTGTGGGCCTGTCGCCTTGCGTGTTGTGGGCCTGTCGCCTTGCGTGTTGTGGGCCTGTCGCCATGCGGGTTGTGGGCCTGTCGCCTTGCGTGTTGTGGACCTGTTGCTGTGCGTGTTTGTGGGCCTGTTGCTGTGCGTGTTTGTGGGCCTGTCGCTTTGTGTGTTGTGGGCCTGTCGCCTTGCGTGTTGTGGGCCTGTCGCCGTGCGTGTTGTGGGCCTGTCGCCGTGCGTGTTGTGGGCCTGTCGCCTTGCGTGTTGTGGGCCTGTTGCGTGCGGGTTGTGGACCTGTCGCCATGCATGTTGTGGGCCTGTCACCTTGCTGGTTGTGGGCCTGTCGCCATGCGGGTTGCTTACTGGGTCCGGAGAGTGGAGGGGTTTCCTAGTTAAAAGACACTTAGTGCCCGAACGAGGGACCCGACATCAGGAAGGGGGGGGGGGGTGCCCACTGAGATCCAGGCCCTGTCCTTGCTGCCGACCCCCCTACAGCCCTCTCCCCTGTGATCCCCCACCCTGAGAAACCCCTCCTGTCCTGTCTTACCTGTGGCCTGGTTCCAGGGTCTCGGGTGAGTGCTCTACCAGCAGCAGCCAGTGCCTCCATGGTGGTGCTGCTCAGTTAAAGAGCTGTCAGCCTCTGATTGGCCAGCAGCTCTCAGCAGGTGGGACTTCTGTCACTAGGGTACTTGATCCTGGGGAAGGACCACTGCTGCCTACTTAAGTGCCTAATTGGCACGTGATCCGGTCGGCTTTCGCCAGAGGAGGCAACGCGAGGCTCTCGCCGGCACTTTTGCCGTGGCCGTTTTTCCTGTTGTCAGGACAAAATCCCGACCAGTGTGTGTGACACCTGCATTTCAGAAAGTTTCACTGAAATCTGCCATATGTTCAGTCACAACTGCTGCCTCAGAGCAGGGGAAGGACTGTATTGCCAGTGGCAGTGAAGATGACTGTGGCAATGAACTTTTAAGTGTCAAGGTCCTTTCAGGCTGTAGTGGGAGGTATTTCAATCTCGCATTTGCTGCCCACTGTTGCATATGGAGGTCACTCAGGCTCTTAATTCAAGACAGCTAAGTTACATTTCATTCTCTATTGCCAGAGAGCAGCAGGTACAGTGAGCGCACAACTTCACCTGGACTGCAGGCTTCTCCATGGGTCAGAGTGCAATTAAATGCCTGCATATCGTTTTGTGGGTGCCGCATGTCAGTTCTGAGTTGTACCACAACTGAAACGGTATCCACTCCCTCAACATCCAGTTGGTGTGTGACTATATGCATCGAATCATGTAGGTCAATGCCCAGACTAATCTTGCCAATGTTCTCCCTGTCCAACTCACCCCTCCCAGTGCTGACCCTATGGACTCTGCCAGCAGATCAGCTATCACTGCCTCTTCACATTTCCCTGTTGAATGTCCATCAATTTCTGAGCAAGGCCCTTGCCATCCATGAGCTGGTCGTGGATGACTGCATCAATATCATGGCCTTGATGGAAACCTGACTGAGGTGCAATGGTACCTTCACCCTAAATGAAGTCTCCCTGTTTGTCTATACCTTCCACCACTTGTCCTATCCAGACCATCACTGTGGTAGTGTGGTGTTTATCACCAAATCACAGCTTGGTCTATCCCCTACACCTCTGTCACTTTCTCCTCCTTTGAGTTTCTTACCTTGTTTCATCCCCTCACCTCTCATTGAAAATTCTCACTCTCTACACCCACCCAAGTACCATAAAAATTTTCTGAGATTTCTTCACTGTTTTCCTCCCTCAGCCTCTGCAGAAAGTGCCTTCTCGTCCTTGGTGATTTCAAGCTCCATCTTATTTCACTCTCCTCTGAGTTCACTGCCCTCCTATCCTCCCTTAACCTCTCCCTCCATTTAAACTGCCCAAACCGTATTTATGGCGACTCCCTTGACATGGCCATTTCACGTGGTCTTACTATTCCAATCATGTGAATCAAAAGAAAGGGCATCATTGATCACTTCTTTGTATCATCTCCACTCCCCTTCTCCCTCCCAACCATACTTCCTTCTTCGTCCACCTCTGGAAAAGACTCTCTCCCAATTCACTTAGAGTTGCATTTCAAAATCCCCACTGTCACTCTTGTCATTGGCACTCCATTCACAATTTCTATGGCCAGTGATCAGCTCAATCAGACTCCCAACTGCACCTTTGATACCTCAGTCCCAATAAAAATCATTGCTCACTCTTACTTTGACTATCCCCCCAGAAGGCCCTCATCACCATTCCCTTTAGTCCAAGGGACACAGACTTGAACGGATATGGTGCCCAACTGGTTTAGCCATTCACCACCAGATCTGGCTGGATCACTTTAAGTGCTATTGAGTCCTGTTCTCATCTGCCAAAACTGCTCACTATTCAAGAATTATCCTGTGATGCAAAGATAACCCCTTGCTTCGCTTCTCCACTGAAAACCATCTTCTTAAACCCCTCACCCCTGTCTCCTCCACCCTCACCTTCAACAACAAATGCAAGGAGCTCGTGGACTTCTTTGACACTAAGATTGAGGCTATCTGATCAGCTGCCTCTACCACTTCCGGCCCTTCCTCTAGCCCACTGGGACAAACTTCCTCCAATGCATTGAGTGCTGCTGGTGGGCACAGAGTGTAAAGAAAGGAATTTGGTAACTGAGGGAGTTCGGTAAGGAGGGGAACTATAAATTAATTAAGAAAAAATGAAATTAATTAAATTAACACCATACAGGTGGCAGGATAGATGATGTGTTATGCCTGCAGTATGTGGGAGCTCCTGAATACCATGGCAACCACATCTGTAGTAAGTGTCTATGGCTTGAGGCGCTTCGGCTCAGAGTCATTGTGCTGGAGGTGAGTCATTGAGCTGGAGGCCAGCTGCAGACACTGCGATGCATTAGGGATGGGGAAAGTCAACTGGATATTTTGACTGGAATTTTTCATTGGCTGGATGTGGGGGGGGTGGGTTCATCCACCAACCGAAAAGTTGGTGGCGAGCTCGCTTCCACCAGGCCTTGGGATCCAGACTGGATTTTATGATCCCCAGTCCCTTAATTGCTCTTGTGCAGGACTTCCATCTCATTGAGGCAGGAATTCCTGCCTAATGGAGCTGCTGGCCAAGCAGCGGGCCAGCATCTATTAGTCCCAGCAGCGCCACCGAGAGTGGTGGCCACTGTTGGGACCACACCCAGCTTCAGGGTGAAGATAACGGATGGCCCTTGAAAAAAGGTAAGCTTTTAGGGCCTCGCCGGGGACAATGGGTTGGGCCCTGACGAGGCAAGGGAGGACGGTTCGGGCGGCGGGGGCAGGGGGCGTGTTGTGCATTGGGGGCGGTTGGAGCTTCAGGGGCAGCCATCCGTGTGGCAAGGTGTCCCTGATAAGGAGGGCTTCACCCCACCCTCCAGCCCGCAAGAAAGTCGCTTCATTTCTGAGGCCTCAGCCGCCCGCCTGCCAAGTGTAAAATACCCGTGGTGGTGGGTAGAGGCCCTTAAGTGGCAGTTAATTGACCACTTAAGGGCTTTGATTGGCCTGGGACAGGCGGGCCATTTCTCGCTGCTGCTGCCCCGTGTAAATTTGCAGCGGAGGCGGGAGTGGGCAGGGAATGGCCACTGCCACCCCCCAGCCTCCCACTCCAATTTATGCCCCACCCCCAACACCACCACTAGCCCGGTCTTTTGGGGGGGGCGTAAAATTCCGGCCTTTGTTCCGGATCGGGTCATCTGTTTTCGTCAGTGGTCAGGGACAGGAGTGTGTGACTGCGAGCCAGGTGGTAAGGGGATCGAAAAGGTGGGAGTGGAGGAGCCTCAACCCTTGCAATTGAGCAACAAGTTTGGGTTCTTGCAGCTTGTATGGATAAGAGTGAGGACTGTAGTGTGGATGAGCAGACTGACCATGGTACCATGGTACAGGAAACCATTCAAGCGGGGGGAGCAAAAAGGAATGTAGTGGTAGTAGGGGACAGTATAGTGAGGGGGATTGATACAGTTCTCTGCAGCAAAGAGCGAAAGTCCAGAAGTCTGTGTTGCCTGCCAAGGTTCGGGACATCTGCTCAGGGCTGGAGAGGAACTTACAATGTGAGGGGGAGGATCCAGTCATTGTGGTACATGTAGGTATCAACAACATAGGCAGGACAAGGAAAGAGGTTCTGCATAGTCAGTATGAGGAATTAGGCACCAAATTAAGAAGCAGAACCTCAAAGGTAATAATCTCTGGATTATTACCTGAGCCACGTGCAAATTGGAGTAGGGAAAATAAGATTAGAGAAATGAATACATGGGTCAAAGACTAGTGTGGTGGAGGTGGGCTCCGGTTCGTGGGATACTGGCACCAGTCCTGGGAAAAGTGGGGTCTGTACAGTAGGGACGGTCTACACCTGAACCATACTGAGACCAGTGTTCTAGCGAGCTGCATAACTAGGGAAGTAGAGAAGATTTTAAACTAAATAGTGGGGGATAGGGGTCAAATTTGGGAAGATGTGGTAAATAAAAGAGTAGAGACAAGGCAAGAGAAAAAGGTATTAATATGGGAAAAGATATACAGAGCGTGACAGTAAGGGATAGTGAGTACACATCGAAGAATAAATCAGCAGATAAGGATAGTGGTTACAAAAATAATAAAAGGACAAAATTAAAGGCTCCGTATCTGAACGCACATAGCATTTGAAACAAAACAGATGAACTGATAGTGCAAAAAGAAATAAATAAGTACTAAGGGCGGCGCAGTGGTTAGCACCGCAGCCTCACAGCTCCAGCGACCCGGGTTCAATTCTGGGTACTGCCTGTGTGGAGTTTGCAAGTTCTCCCTGTGTCTGCGTGGGTTTCCTCCGGGTGCTCCTGTTTCCTCCCACAGCCAAAAGACTTGCAGGTTAATAGGTAAATTGGCCATTATAAATTGTCCCTAGTATAGGTAGGTGGTAGGGGAATATAGGGACAGATGAGGATGTGGTAGGAATATGGGATCAGTGTAGGATTAGTACAAATGGGTGGTTAATGGTCAGCACAGACTCGGTGGGCCGAAGGGCCTGTTTCAGTGCTGTATCTCTAAATCTAAATCTAAATCTAAAAACAAGAAATGCTGGAACCACTCAGCAGGTCTTGCAGAATCTGTGGAAAGAGAAGCAGAGTTAACGTTTCGGGTCAGTGACCCTTCTTCAGAACTGAATAAATAAATGAGTACGATCTGATAGCCATTACAGAGACATGGCTGCAGGATGACATAGATTGGGACCTGAATACTGAAGGTTACATGACAATTAGGAAGGCAGGAAGTGCGTAAAAGGCGGAGGGGTGGCTCTGTTCATTAATTATGGTATTTGCACAATAGCGAGGGATGACCTAAGTTTAGGAAACCAGGATATAGAAGCGGTTTGGGTCGAGATGAGAAATGATAAAGGCAAGAAGTCATTTGTGGGAGAGGTGTACAGGCCCCCTAAAAGTAACCAAATTGTAGGACGGGATATAAAGGAGAAATAATGTTGTCCCCTTGTTTAAGAAGGGTAGCAGGGATAATCCAGGTAATTATAGACCGGTGAGCCTGACGTCAGTGGTAGGGAAGCTGCTGGAGAAGATACTGAGGGATAGGATCTATTCCCATTTGGAAGAAAATGGGCTTATCAATGATAGGCAACATGGTTTTGTGCGGGGAAGGTCATGTCTTACCAATTTAATAGAATTCTTTGAGGAAGTGACAAAGTTGATTGATGAGAGAAGGGCTGTAGATGTCATATACATGGACTTCAGTAAGGCGTTTGATAAGGTTCCCCATGGTAGGCTGATGGAAAAAGTGAAGTCGCATGGGGTCCAGGGTGTACTAGCTAGATGGATAAAGAACTGGCTGGGCAACAGGAGACAGAGAGTAGCAGTGGAAGGGAGTTTCTCAAAATGGAGACGTGTGACCAGTGGTGTTCCACAGGGATCCGTGCTGGGACCACTGTTGTTTGTGATATACATAAATGATTTGGAGGAAAATATAGGTGGTCTGATTAGCAAGTTTGCAGACGACACTAAGATTGGTGGAGTAGCAGATAGTGAAGGGGACTGTCAGAGAATACAGCAGAATATAGAGAGATTGGAGAGTTGGGCAGAGAAATGGCAGATGGAGTTCAATCAGGGCAAATGCGAGGTGATGCATTTTGGAAGATCCAATTCAAGAGTGAACTATTCAGTAAATGGAAAAGTTCTGGGGAAAATTGATGTACAGAGAGATTTGGGTGTTCAGGTCCATTGTTCCCTGAAGGTGGCAACGCAGGTTAATAGAGTGGTCAAGAAGGCATACGGCATGCTTTCCTTCATCGGACGGGGTATTGAGTATAAGAGTTGGCAGGTCATGTTACAGTTGTATAAGACTTTGGTTCGGCCACATTTGGAATACTGCGTGCAGTTCTGGTCGCCACATTACCGAAAGGATGTAGATGCTTTGGAGAGGGTGCAGAGGAGGTTCACCAGGATGTTGCCTGGTATGGAGGGTGCTAGCTATGAAGAGAGGTTGGGTAGATTAGGATTATTTTCATTAGAAAGACGAAGGTTGAGGGGGGACCTGATTGAGGTGGACAAAATCATGAGAGGTATAGACAGGGTGGATAGCAAGAAGCTTTTTCCCCAGAGTGGGGGATTGAATTACGAGGGGTCACGAGTTCAAAGTGAAAGGGGAAAAATATAGGGGGCATATGCGTGGAAAGTTCTTTACGCAGAGGGTGGTGGGTGCCTGGAACGCATTGCCAGCGGAGGTGGTAGATGCGGGCACGATAACGTGTTTTAAGATGTATCTAGACAGATACATGAATGGGCATGAAGCAAAGAGATACAGACCCTTAGAAAATAGGCGACAGGTTTAGATTTAGGATCTGTTTAGAGATACAGCACTGAAACAGGCCCTTCGGCCCACCGAGTCTGTGCCGACCATCAACCACCCATTTATACCAATCCTACACCAATTCCATATTCCTAGCACATACCCACCTGTCCCTATATTTCCCTACCACCTACCTATACTAGGGGAAATTGCTAATGGCCAATTTACCTATCAACCTGCAAGTCTTTGGCATGTGGGAGGAAACCAGAGCACCTGGAGAAAACCCACGCAGACACAGGGAGAATTTGCAAACTCCACACAGGCAGTACCCAGAATTGAACCCGGGTCGCTGGAGCTGTGAGGCTGCGATGCTAACCACTGTGCCGCCCTGGATCGGCGCAGGCTTGGAGGGCCGAAGGGCCTGTTCCTGTGCTGTAATTTTCTTTGTTCTTTGTTCTATGACATGAAAATTGGTGGTGTCGTAAACAGTGAGGAGGAAAGCCTTAGATTACAGGACGATATAGATGGGCTGGTAAGATGGGCAGAGCAGTGGCAAATGGACTTTAATCCTGAGAAGTGTGAGGTGATGTATTTCGGGAGAACTAACAAGGCAAGGGAGTATACAATGGATGGTAGGACCCTAGGAAGTACAGACGGTCAGAGGGATCTTGGTGTACATAGATCAATGAAGGCAGCAGCGCAGTTAGATAAGGTGGTTAGGAAGGCATGTGGGATACTTGCCTTTATCAGCCGAGGTATAGAATATAAGAGCAGGGAGGTTATGATGGAGATGTATAAAATGCTAGTTAGGCCACAGCTGGAGTACTGTGTACAGTTCTGGGCACCACACTATAGAAAAGATGTGATTGCACTGGAGAGGGTGCAGAGGAGATTCACCAGGATGTTGCCTGGGCTGGAGCATTTCAGCTATGAAGAGAGACTGAAAAGGCTAGGGTTGGTTTCCTTAGAGCAGAGAAGGCTGAGAGGGGACATGATTGAGGTATACAAAATGATGAGGGGCATTGATAGGTTAGATAGGAAGACACTTTTTCCCTTAGCAGAGGGGTCAATAACCGGGGGGTATAGATTTAAGGTAAGGGGCAGGAGGTTTAGAGGGGATTTGAGGACAAACTTTTTCACCCAGAGGGTGGTTAGAATCTGGAACCCACTGCCTGAAGAGGTGGTAGAGGCAAGAACCCTCACAACATTTAAGAAGTATTCAGTTGAGCACTTGAAACGCCATAGCATACAAGGCTACGGGCCAAGTGCTGGAAAATGGGATTAGAATAGTTTGGTGCTTGATAGCCGGCACATACATGATGGGCCGAAGGGCCTGTTTCTGTGCTGTATAACTCTATGACTAATAATATGGGGGATTTTAATCTACATATAAACTGGAAAAATCAGATGGGCAAAGGTAGCCTAGATGAGGCGTTCATAGAATGTTTTTGGGATAGTTTCTTAGAACAGCACATTCTTGAACCAACCAGAGAGCAGGCGATACTAGATGTGGTACTTTGCAATGAGATAGGAGTAATTAATGACCTCATAGTGAAGGCACCCGTAGGCAGCAGCAATTATACTATGTTTGAATTTTACATTCAGTTTGAGGGAGAGAAGAGTGGGTTTATGACTAGTATTTTAAACTTAGATAAGGGCAATTATGAGGGCATGAATGCAGAGCTAGAAAAACTGAAGTGGCAAATTAGGTTAAGGGGTAGGTCAATAGAGATGCAGTGGCAGACATTTAAGGGGATATTTCAGAATACATAGAAGAGATACTTTCCAATAAGAAAGAAAAATTCCAAGGGGAGGACCCATCTTAAAGATAGTATCAAACTTAAAGGAAAAAGCATATAATTGCACAAAGATTGGTGGCAGGTCAGAAGATTGGACAGAATATAAAAAATAGCAAAGGATGACTGAAAGATTAATAAGAAGGGAAAAATTAGAGTACGAGAAAATGTTGGTTAGAAATATTAAAATAGATAGTATGAGTTTCTATAGATATTTTAAAAAGAAAAGAGTTAACAAAGTGGGCATTGGTCTGATAAAAAATGAGTTTTTGGAAATTCATAATGGAAAATAAGGAGGGGGCAGATGAACTGAACAGGTATTTTGCATCTGTCTTCCCCATAGAGGACACAAGTAACATCCCAGAAATAGCTGTAAATCACGGCCTCCCTGGAGAGGCGGAGTCTTTGTTGGTACTGGCTTTCAGACATCTGCAGGTAGTTGAGCCTCGACTTGTACACTCTCTCTAGAGGGTACCTCCTTCTGATTTGGGCAACTCTCACTCTCTCACCTCTTTGTCCTTCTTGCAGCTGAAGACCCTCCAGTGGGCTCACAGACCATTGCGATGCCACTGAAGGTGCCTGGCCCTCCCTCCCGCTTAGGAGCACCTTGTCTTCAATGGGGTCCCCGAAGTCTGAAGGAATGAGGCCCATGATAAGTGGCCTGTCCCTTAAAGGCAGTCCTTCCCTGCCAGTATTCCTCTTTTGATGCCCCTGCTTGTGATCTTTGACCAGGTGTCACTTGTCCATTGCCATCCTTGTATTGGCACATCTTCCCCTCATGCTTGTCATCCTAAGGTCAGCCCTCCCTTTGGGGTCCTTTCAGGGCCGCGATAGTTGCCCTTCCATTAGTCTTCCCTTCCAGCCAGCTGTGCTCTGCTGCCTTTATGTCGCCACCTTGAAGGAGCCGAGATTCTGAAGCCCCATGAGACCCGTGTGCCGTTAATAAAATTGCATCCGCTGAATAAAATTGTTTTCAATTGGCCTCTAAAGTATCTTAATTACCTGCCTGCCGTGTCGATGTCAGACCTCCATCCTCCATGACTGCCGCCATGCAGAAAATTGGGATGGGACGTCATGACCCCGTCTCGATTTTATGTCTCCCCATGCCTCCATACCTGTCCTTTTTGTCGCCATATAATTCAGACCATTGATTGCAGTTGAGCACCCCATTATCAAAAGAGTATCACAGCCATAGAAAATGTGCAATGTATATTCACTAGGATGCTAGAAAAAATGCAAGGCTATGGTGGAGACCTGGAATAATTATGGCTGCTTTCACTGAAGCAGAGAAGGTTATGGATCTGAAGGGGTAAATAATGAAATATTATTTGCATCAATCAGTGAATAACTAACAAAGGAATTTAGGACTGTGCCATAAAAGAGAGATTAGATTAAATGTTTTCATGCAAGTTTGTTAGAATAGAGGAATATTTTGTAAGAAACAATGACTGAAGCTAAGTCAATCAGGGCATTTAAGAGTGAATCAGATAAACACTTGAAAATGAAAACTATTTAAAGGAAATGGCAGAGTAATAGGATTAGAATGAAAACAGAAAATGCTGGAAGTACTAAGCAAGTCTAGCAGAATATGTGGAGAGAGGAACAGAGTTAATGGGCTGAATTTTTCCAGCTCATTGGGGATGGGCTGAGGGGTGAGAAGGCTGTCAAAATGGTACAGGAAGGTGTCAGGTGGCATGCCCAATGTCTTCCCGCTGCCATGCCATTTTGCCAGCAGCCGCCAAGGTGGCAGACAGCTTGCTCGCCAATTGAACCACTTAAGTGGCCAATTAATGACCTTTTCCCACATCCGCAGGCTTTTTGTTCACATTGGAAGGGCCAATGACGTGAGGGGAGACCACCAGGTAAACCTGAGTATTTCTAGCATTTCTGTTTTCATTGTAGATTTCCAGCATTCGCAGTATTTTGCTTGTGTAATAGGATTAGACTGTCTTAGTCTGGTGCAGGAACTGACACAGCAACCATAGGCTGAATGGCCTTTTTCTGCACCAAATGTGAGATCATTCTATTATTGAATGGCAGTTTCTATTTGACCTGTACCATCATTTCCCCTGTAGAAATGGGTCTTCCTGCTGCCCACCTTCACAAATCGAGCAAATATTTTTGTGTTCAAACTGGCTACCCAACAGCTGTAAGTCAGGAGCTGCTGGCTCCAGCGCTCCAATAAAAACAGAGATAGATCAGTAAATATTTCCCCTGTTGAAAATTTCAAACAATAAAATAACTCCAACTACCCTGGGTTCAGGAACCTTCGGGACTTTTGGTGGCTGGTGATTCCTTTAGGGAGAGGAAGCAATGTGGTTGACTCTTAAATGCCCTCAGATATGGCCTAGCAAGCCACTTAGTTGGATCAAACTGCTACAAAGTCAAGAAGGAATGAAACCGGACAGACCACCTGTTTTCGACTTAAGCATCAGAAAGGATAATGGCAAACTTAACCCTGTCGGCCCTGCAAAGTCCTCCTCACTAACATCTGGGAGCTTGTGCCAAATTTGGGAGAGCTGTTCCACAGACTAGTCAAGCAGCAGCCTGACATAGTCATACTCACAGAATCATACAGACAATGTCCCAGACACTGACATCACCATCCCCGGATATGTCCTCTCCCACTGGCAGGGCAGACCCAGGAGAGGTGGCAGCACAGTGGTATACAGTCAGGAGGTAGTTGCCCTGGGAGTCCTCAACATTGACTCCAGACCCCATGATGTCTCATGGCATCAGGTCAAACATGGGCAAGGAAACCTCCTGCTGATTACCACCTACTGCCCTCCCTCAGCTGATGAATCAGTACTCCTCCATGTTGAACAGCACTTGGAGGAAGCACTGAGGGTGGCAAAGGTGCAGAATGTACTCTGGGTGGCTTGGGAGCACCACTACTGACTGAGCTGGCCGAGTCCTAAAGGACATAGCTGCTAGACTGGGTCTGGGGCAGGTGGTGAGGAAACCAACAAGAGGGACTGATGATTAAGAATAGACTGATGGGGCGGTAATTGGCCGGGTTGGATTTGTCCTGCTTTTTGTGTACAGGACATACCTGGGCAATTTTCCACATTGCCGGGTAGATGCTGCCTGCTGCAAATGGATCTGTCCATGACAGTATTGGTAGGAATTACCACCTCATAGTCCTTGTGGAGACAAAGTCCAATCTTCACATTGAGGATACCCTCCATCATGTTGTCATGGCACTATCACTGTGCTAAATGGGATAGATTTCGAACTGATCTAGCAATGCAAAACTGGGCATCCATGAGGCGCTATGAACCATCAGCAGCAGCAGAATTGTACTCAACCACAATCTGTAACCTCATGGTTTAGCATATCCTCCACTCTACAATTACCACTAAGCCAGGGGATCAACCCTGGTTCAAAGAAGAGTGCAGGAGGGCATGCAAGGAACAGCACCAGGCATACCTCAAAATGAGGTGTCAACCTGGTGAAGCTACAACCCAGGACTACTTGCATGCCAAACTGCATAAGCAGAATGTGATAAACAGAATGAAGCGATCCCACAACATACGGATCAGACCTAAGCTCTGCAGTCCTGCCACGTCCAGTCATGAATGGTGGTAGACAATTAAACAACAAACTGGAGGCGAGGCCACCACAAATATCCCCATCCTCAATGATGGGAGAGCCCAGCACATCAGTGCAAAAGATAAGGCTGAAGCATTTGCAACAATCTTCAGCCAGAGGTGCTGAGTGGATGACCCATATCGGCCTCTTCCTGAAGTCCCCAACATCACACAATTCACTCCACGTGATATCAAGAAACGACTGAAGGCACTGGATATTGCAAAGGCTAGGGGCGCTGACAACATTCCGGCTATAACACTGAAGACCTGTGCTCCAGAACCTGCCGCACCCCTAGCCAAGCTGTTTCAGTACAGCTACAACACTGGCATCTACCCGGCAATGTGGAAAATTGCCCAGGTATGTCCTGTACACAAAAAGCAGGACAAATCCAATCCGGCCAATTACCGCCCCATCAGTCTATTCTCAATCATCAGTAAATTCATGGAAGGTGTCATTGATAGTGCCATCAAGCAACACTTGCTTAGCAATAACCTGCTCAGTGATGCTCCGTTGGGTTTCCACCGGGTCCACTCAGCTCCTAACCTCATTACAGCCTTGGTTCAAACATGAACAAAAGAGCTGAACTTAAGAGGTGAGGTGAGGTGAGAGTGACAGGCCTCGACATCAAGGCAGCATTTGACTGAGTATGGCATCAAGGAGCCCTAGCAAAACTAGAGTCAATGGGAGTCAGGTTGGAAATTCTCTGCTGATTGGAGTCATACCTAGCACAAAGGAAGATGGTTGTGATTGTTGGAGGTCAATCATCTCAGCTCCAGGACATCACTGCAGGAGTTCCTCAGGGTAGTGTCCAAGGCCCAACCATCTTCAGCTGCATCATCAATGACCTTCCCTCCATCATAAGGTCAGAAGTGGGGATGTTCGCTGATGATTGCACAATGTTCAGCACCATTCGTGACTCCTCAGATACTGAAGCAGTCAGTGTAGAAATGCAGCAAGACCTGGACAATATCCAGGCTTGGGCTGATAAGTGGCAAGTAACAGTCGTGCCACACAAGTGCCAGGCAATGACCATCTCCAACAATAGAGAATCTAACCATCTCCCCTTGACATTCAATGGCATTACAATCGCTAAATCCCCCACTATCAACATCCTGGGGGTTACCATTGACCAAAAACTGAACTGGAGAAGCCATATAAATACTGTGGCTACAAGAGCAGGTCAGAGGCTAGGAATCCTGAGGCAAGTAACTTACCTCCTCATTCCCCAAAGCCTGTTCACCATCTACAAGGCACAAATCAGGAGTGTGATGGAATACTCTCCACTTGCCTGGATGGGTACAGTACCAACAACACTCTAGAAGCTCAACACCATCCAGAACAAAGCAGCCCTCTTGATTGGCACCTCATCCAGAAACATTCACTCCCTCCACCACCGATGTACAGTGACAGCAGTGTGTACCATCTAAAAGGTGCACTGCAGCAACACACCAAGGTCATTCAGGCAGCACCTTCCAAAGCTGTGACCTCTACCATCCAGAAGAACAAGGGCAGCAGATGCATGGGAACACCACCACCTGCAAGTTTCTCTCCAAGCCACACACCATCCTGAATTGGAACTCTATCACCGTTCCTTCACTGTCGCTGGGTCAAAATCCTGGAACTCCCTTCCTAATAGCACTGTGGGTGTAGCTACCTCACATGGACTGCAGTGGTTCAAGAAGGCAGCTCACCACCACCTTCTCATGGGCAATTAGGGATGGGCAATAAGTGCTGGCCTGGCCAGCGATGCCCACATCCCATGAAACGAATAAAGAAAAAGTGGGTGGAGGGGATGGATCTGTGCAGGTTCAATGAAGCAACAGGGGAATTAGACTGGACATAAACTGTTACCCCCTTACAAAAGAACCTATAAATGTGTAGAATTTATGAATTGTTTAAAATAATCTAATTTTGATGAAAAGGAATGAACTCTTCAATCCTTTCATATAAAATTAGCTAGTTTAAGGCATGCTTTATGAGATTATGGGGTGAGGGGCTATGGCTATGTGTCACTGATGGTAGCACTGCTGAAAATTCCATTAATATCTGCTTCTAAGTTCAGCTGAGTTGCAATTTTCCCAGGATGACGGATGTACGTCATCAGTTGAAATACATTGCATGGAATTCAAAATGTTTTTTTAAATGTTAAGAAGACAGGTATAACATGGGGACTGATAGCTAACATATCATAAAGTATAATTTGAAAAATTTGGAAATCTAGTCAAATAGCTTAATAAATTCAGGCATCAGGAGAGATCTATGGAAACAATCCCCAGAAATTAGGCAAGTGGTGACAGGAGTGCTGTCCAGAAATTATTGTGATCAAGGGAAGGGTGGGGGTCAAGCCTAGGGCAAGGGAGGCCTAAGGTTTCGTTCTGGAGCTGGAACAAACACTCCTGCTTCTCTTGGTCCTCAAGGAACCTTTAAAAAAAATTTAATCCAACTTGCTGGGCCTCCTCTTGCCCTCAGTCTACTTCCAGCAGGTTTGGCTTAGTTGGGAAGCCATCATTGTTGTTGGATCACCTTAAGAGTGATGTCCGTTTTAGAACTCATTATGCTAATGAGTTAAGTACCAGGATGCAGTCATGTGACTAGAAGCCATAGTCACTCTACAACTGTAATACCCATCCAAAGGTTCTGTACATAGATTGCTCTGTATTGTATATACCAGCTTAACTGTTAATCAACTCTCTAGCAATCTCCAACCAACTGGAATCCATGTACCTCATTGCGTTACTTAGGATAACACAAAGAACTCATGATATGGCGACACAGTGGTTAAAGACAAGGTCTAAACTTGAAGACCATGGGTAAAACAGCTGTGAACGTGACCCTACCTTAAGCCAAAAGAGAGAAAGGTCAAAAGAAATACTAACCCAAACAGTGAAAAGAAAGAGAAGCTTACCTCCAGCTATGGGAGACAGAGCACTGAACAACAAGCTGCAAATAAATTCCTGAATTTGGGTGAATCATTGTGCTGACAGTCGAGGAATCCTAGTTAAAAAAAAAAGTTTTGAAGTGCTTAAAAAATTAATTTTTTTAAAGGCTCTGTGGAAGAGAGAAAAAAATGGGGAAAACCCAATTTGT
Source organism: Heterodontus francisci (assembly GCF_036365525.1). Lineage (NCBI taxonomy): Eukaryota > Metazoa > Chordata > Chondrichthyes > Heterodontiformes > Heterodontidae > Heterodontus > Heterodontus francisci. Next base: position 100,065,279 of record NC_090375.1, on the reverse strand, counting down.
CTCTCTGATCGAGGATGGTCTCATTACAGGAGGTGTCTAAATGAAAAAGGGCAGAAAACCCCCGAACATAACAGTCAACTAAACCAGTCAAGTATCAAGAACGTAAATAAACTCTCACAAAAAAAGCAAAGGGGAAAATCCTTGAATTGCCTATTGAACAGTTGTATGAACATGTAAGATGAAGTGCTGAATGCAAAATAAACAGAGAACACTGTCAAGCACCTGGTACTCTCAAAGCAGTTAGACTAAATAAAAGAGAATCTGAGTATTGCTGAAAACAGAGACATTTTGTCGAAGCTTTTTGTCTTGCACTCATCAGGACAATTCCTAAGAATACCAATGTAAGGGAAACAACAAAGTTATACTGTATGAGAAGAGAGTGCTGATTGGATGGCAAGTGGACTCTGATTGTTAGAGGCATTGCAATAGAGAATGCACCAGTTTATGGTGACTGAAAATTAACTGCCAAGCTTTGTTTAAACCAGGCAGCTTGACTCTGATTGGTCAAGGCATTGCCCTGAGGAAAGAACCAGCGAATGGCTGTCACTTATTTTGGTTAGCTGAAAAAGGCACAATGTGTGGACATGTTCTTTCTGTCTGCAAAGAACAGGGCTCGGTGTATTAATTTATGTAGCTTCCAGAATGCACAAATGCGCCACACTGCATGTCCGACAGACGATTTTAAATTGGTTGTCAGCATATTTCTAAGCAAAGGAACAGCAGAAAGATGGATATCAAATGTCCCAGCATGAACATGAATTGATATCCTATCCGAGTTCAAACTTTTTAAACAAAGAATGCAGTTATGCTTCACAGAGCAAGCGGTTGCAGAACCAGAAAAGCAGGCTGTGAAAATACTGATAGCAGTTGGAAATCAGGGGTTATACAGAATCAAAAACTCTGGCTTATCTGAAGAGGACCAAAAAGATCCCGCAAAGATGTGGAAAGTGCTAGAAGATCAGCTTTGGGTAAGAGTAAATTCTCGAATTCATCTCCTGGAATTGATGTCCTACAGGCAACAGCCACAGAAATCAATAGATCAGTTCATCAGTAGATACCGTAGTAAAGGCAACTAATGCAATTTTTCAGCAACTGAGCTGTGGGAGCGAATAATGGAGCTGGTGATTTTCTCAGCACCTATGGAAGCATTTCAAAAAGACCTCTTGGGGGAAAAAGAAAGGTCACAGCATTGATGCGCTGCTAGAAGGGGACAAGAAAGATGAAGCCATTGTAGCCGGCAACAGCATCTGCAGGACTATGTGCAGCTGGCAGTACCGGCACAATAACCAGGTCACAGAAAGCAAGCAAGCTGTGTGGTAAGTGTGATTTGTTTCAATCGCCACAAAGTTGTCCTTCATTTCAAGACCTATATAAGGTGTGCAATGTGAAAGGACACTGGGCCCGCCTATGCAAGAAATTGGGCTCCGAAAACGTAGCCAGAAGTCACAATAGGACACAAACAAACAGAAGACAGGTACAGCAACCGGGCAACAGCAGCAAGGAGAGTGCCAGAGACCTGCGAAATGCAAGCTGATACACAGTGAAAGTCCACAGTGAAATAAACCCGAGACAAGGCTCAGAGTGGAGAGATTCTCAGCCAGAAGATGAGCGGGCGTTTCGCATTGTGAACCTGACAGATTGTGTTGATGAAATCAAGCAACTGGAAACCTTTGCTACCATTAACATCATGTGCCCAAAGAAAGTTGGAAAACACACAATCAGCATTAAGATTGACACCGGAGCTAGTGCAAATATCCTACCAGTCTGAATCCTGAAGGATACGTACTGAGGTCGTTGGAAGTTAATATTGAGGGGTATATGACGTTCAAGAAGAATAAGAAGTGAGGTAAAGGTGGAGGGGTGGCACTCTTAATCAAGGGTGGCATTGGTGCAATAGTTAGAAATGACCTTTGTTCAGTAGATCAGGATGTAGAATTGATTTGGGTGGAGATGAGTAATAGTAAGGGAATTAATTCACTAGTAGGAGTGGTCTACAGGCCCCTAACAGTAACCACAATGTAGGACAGAGTATACAAGAAGAAATATTGGGTGCTTGTGATAAAGGGACGGCAGTAATCATGGGTGATTTTAATCTACATATAAACTGGAAAAATCAGATTGGCAATATTAGCCTGGATGAGGAATTCATAGAATGCTTTTGAGATAGTTTCTTAGAACAGCATGTTCTGGAACCAAAAAGAGAGCAGATTATATTAGACTTGGTATTGTGTAATGTGACAGGATTAATTAATGACCTCAGAGTAAAGGCAGCTCTAGGTAGCAGGGACCACCATAGAATTGCATTTTATATCCAGTTTGAAAGAGAGAAGAGTGAGTCTAAGACTAGTATTTTAAACTTAAATAAGGGCAACTATGTGGGCATGAAAGCTGAGCTAGCTGAAGTGAACTGGGTTGCTAGGCTAGGAGATTGATTAATAGAGAAGCAGTGGCAGACATTCAAGGGGATATTTCAGAATACTCAGGATAAGTATATTCCTACTGTAAAGAAAAATTCTAAGGGGAGCACCCACCATCTGTAGTTAACTAAAGGAGTTAAAGAAAAGGCATATAATTGCGCAAAAATGAGTGGCAGGCCAGATGATTGGTCAGAATATAAAGAACGGCAGAGAATGACTAAAAGGTTAATCAGGAGAAAGAAATTAGAGTATGAAAGGAAGCTAGCTAGAAACGTAAAAACAGATAGCAAGAGTTTCTACAGGTATTTAAAAAGGAAAAGAGTAAGTAAAGTGAGTGTTTGTCCTCTGAGAATGGGGAGTTAATAGAAAATAATAAGGAAATGGTGGATGAAATGAACAAATATTTTGCTTCTGTTTTCACTGTAGAGGATACAAAAAACATTCCAGTAATAGGTGTAAATCAGGAGGTGGAAGGAAGAGAGGAAGTTGGTGAAATTACAATCACCAGGGACGTTGTACTGAGCAAACTGATGGAACTGCGGGCTGACAAGTCCCCAGGTCCTGATTGGCTTCATCCTAGGGTCTTAAGAGGTGGATAATGAGGTAGTAGATGCGTTGGTGCTAATTTTTCAAAATTTGCTCGAATCTGGAAAGGTTTCATCAGGCTGGAAAATAGCAAATATAACCCTTCTATTCAAGAAGGGGGGAAGGCAGAAAACAGGTAGGCCAGTTAGCTTGATGTCTGTCATGGGGAAGGTGTTAGAATCAATCATTAAGGAGGCTATAGCTGGGCACTTAGAAAAACTCAAGGTAATTGGGAATAAACAGCATGGCTTTGTGAAAGGGAAATCATGTTTAACCAATTTACTGGCGTTCTTTGAAGGAGTAACATGTGCTGTGGATAAAGGTATTTTCAAGGTGTCACATAAAAGGTTATTGCACAAAGTAGGAGCTCATGGTGTAATTGATAACATATTAGCATGCATAGAAGATTGGCTGGCTGGCAGAAAACAGAGAGTATGCATAAATGGGTCCTTTTCTGATTGGCAGGACGTGACGAGTGGAGTCCCGCAGGGGTCTGTGTGGGGCCTCAACATTTTACAATGATGAGGGGAGCGATGGCATGGTAGCTAAATTTGCAGATGACACAAAGATAGGTAGGAAAGTATGTAGCGAAGAGGACATAAGGAGCTTGCAGACCAATATAGATAGGTTGAGTGAGTGGGCAAAAACCTAGCAGATGGAGTATAATGTGGGAAAATGTGAAGTTGTTCACTTTGGCAGGAAGAATAAAAAAGCAAAGTATTATTTTAATGGAGAACTCCGAGGTACAGAGGGATCTAGGTGTTCTAGTGCATGAGTCACAAAGAGTTAGTATACAGGTACAGCAAGTAATAACAAAGGCTAGTGGAATGCTATCCTTTATTACAAGAGGAATTGAAAATAAAAGTAAGGATGTGATGCTTCAGTTATACAGGGCATTGGTAAGACCACATCTCGAATATTGTGTGCAGTTTTGGTCTCCTTATTTAAGGAAGGATGTGAATGCGTTGGAGGCGGTTCAGAGGAGGTTTACTAGATTGATACCTGGAATGAGCGGGTTGTCTTCTGAGGAAAGGTTGGACAGACTGAGTTTGTTCTCACTGGAGTTTAGAAGTGTGAGGGGAGACTTGATTGAAGTATATAAGATTCTGAACGGTCTTGACAAGGTGGATGTTGAAAGGATGTTTCTTCTTGTGGGGGGCTCTGTTTTAAAATTAGGGGTCGGCCTTTTAGGACAGAGATGAGGAGAATTCTTTTCTCTCAGAGCGTTGTGCGACTTTGGAACTCTCTGCCTCAAAAGGTAATGGAGGCAGGGTCATTGAATAATTTTAAGGTGGGGATAGATATATTCTTGTTAGGCAAGGGAATTAAAGGTTGCCAGGGGTGGATGGGCGTGTGGAATTCCAGACACAAACAGATCAGCCTTGGGGCTGACTTTCATCAGTTGTGAAGGTGGCGGCCTTCCGACACAGAAGTGCCGCTGCACAGCCCCTGTGATATTACAGACGGGGGCTCATTTAAATGGAGGGGGCAGAGCGGTCTTCCCCTATGACACGGAGGGGGCAGCCACTGTGTCCCCGGCAATGGCATCCACGCCACTGCGCAGGCGCCGGCGCCATTTTTAAAGGGCTTCGATCGCTTCAGGATATATGATTATATTTAAAGGTGCTGGTGTGATTAGAAAATTTAATATATGTTAAATTTAACATTGAATCGCCTCTTCCCCCCCCCCCCCCCCCACTGAGTCCTCAGCACATAAATTAACTTATCCCCCCAAAACTACACTTTTTGAACTTCTGAATTTTCTCTGCCGAACTTCAGTATCTTTGACCCTCAACCCCTTCCCACCATCCCCACAACCAATAGGGACAGTTTTCCCCGCTCCTCCCCCCGCCCTGCCCGCCCTGATAATTTTATTCCTCCCCGCTCCCCACCAGTGTCTCGCCTCGGAAGGCGTGTGAGTTGCAGCTGGTTGGCTGTAAAACCGGCGTGGGACAACCGGTGGCGGCAGGTAAGTTCATTTGAATGTTAATTAACCTCATTTCAATATTTTAATGAAGGCCCCGGTGCTTGGCGGCAAGGGGGCTGCACCGAGGCCTCGCTGCTGCCGTTAATATCCAGTGGGGCCTTCTTGGCATCGTGGATCATGGCAGACTGCTCCGCTAGCATTTTGCGGGCTTTCCTGCCAGAAACCATGGCATCGAGGGGCTGATAAAATTCAGCCCATCATCTTATTGAATGGCGGAGCAGGCTAGAGGGGTCAAATGGCGTACGTCTGCTCCTAATTCCTATGTTCGTATGGTACAACCGACAACTGCTGAATTTTATAGAGCCCCCGATGTTGGGCGTCGTAGCGGTGGGGGGGGGAAATGCCGGCAGATGACTGTGGCAGATGCCCATCATTGGCCTCGATGCCGGGAAGGCCCGGCCTGATATTGCCAGCAGCAGCGAGGTCTTGTGGCGGCTCCCACCCCCCTCCCCACCTCCACCACTGGGCAATGGGAGCCAAATTTTAATATGTTGATTCATTTAAATTAATGAATATATTACCTTCTCATGCCCACCGTCCGTCCTGCTGCGATATTGGTGTCGGAGGCTGGTACTCCCGCACCTTTGTAACCCTGTCTGGGGATCTGAGGCAGAACACTGGTGGGGAGGAGGGAGGATTCTCAGTGGTGGGGTGGTGGGCGAATGGCATCAGAGTAATTTCACTGGTGTTAGGGATGGTGGGAAAGGGTAAAGTTTAAAAGGTTTGAGGGCGGGAAGGTCAGGTGCACCAGGTAAGTGTTTTGCGGGGGAGACGGCAGGTACTTAATTCTATGGTTATTGTGGGGTGGGGGGGGGTGCTGCAGTGGATGGGAGAGGGTCAGGATCAATGTAATTAATTTTTTTACAATCATTTCTCCTTTAGATATTTAAATTGCAAGTTAAGGCTCGGAAGCCCTTTAAAAATGGCGCCAGTGCCTGTGCAAAGGCAGCTGACGCATTTGTCAGGGACGGACCACCCGCCCCTCCACCTCATGGCGGTGGGGGGGGGGGGGGGGTGGGTGGGGGGCAGTCCACCCTGGTCATTTAAATGAGTCGCCACGTTTAATATCACGGCGGGCCGTCATTGTTTACAACCGCCACCGATTACGGCAGCAGCATCATAAATTTCAGCGCAGTGGGTCACCCATCCCATGCAGTGGCGCACTAGCAATGCAATGCAGCTATGGCAAGTTGGCATGGAAACCACAAATATTTTACCTGGTAGATACAAGTGCACCAGCAGCGGCAGGACTACCAGCGTGTAAGGACCTCAATATTGTGACTATCCACGAGGTCGCTGAGGTACCCATTACAGCAGAAGAGACCAAGGGTACCCACATTGAGTCAGTCCACAAATGTACCCAGACAGGTTCGATGGCATAGGAGATTTCAAAGGCGATGCTGTACTGCACCTCAGAGAGGATGCAATTCCATCAATCCACCCTCCCAGTAAGTGCAGCATGCACGTACAAGAAAAGCTTAAGCGCGAGTTGGATGACATGGAACGCAATGGCATCTACTGTTGTGTGCACCATCACACAGACTGGTACAGCTCAATTACATGCATATTAAAGAAGGCTGGAGCAATCAGAGTATATCTAGATCCGAGGCATCTAAACCTCTCCCTAAAGAGATGCCCCCACAAGATTTCAACACTAGAGGAGTTGAATCCCGAGTTCACAGGAGACAAATTCTTCTCCAAGTTGAATGCTACAAGGACTAGGGGACACAGATTGAAAGTTTTGGGCAAAAGATGCAAGGGAATATGAGGAAGCACTTTTTTTACGCAGAGGGTGGTAATGACCTGGAACTCGATGCCCACAAGGATGGTGGAAGTGGAGATGTTCATTGACTTCAAGAGGAAGTTGGATGGCCACCTGAGAGAAATAGACTTGCAGGTCTACGGGGATCGAGCTGGGGAGTGGGACTGACTGCATAGCTCCATGGAAAGCCGGCATGTACTCAATGGGCCGAATGGTCTTCTGTGCCGTAAATGACTCTATGACTCTAGTTGATGTTTTCTACAAACAATGCAGAATGACCATTTGTAGATAAATTACTGAAATTTTCAAAAGCCTGTTTTTGCAGATCAGCATAAGCTTTATGAATAGAGACCATAGTGTTATAACTGAGGGCTTTATGTGGGTGAATTTAGCTCTACTCAGAAGGAAGTTTTAACTGACTTACATTCCAATGAGAAAAATCTGCAGTGCCCTTCTTACTTTTCAACAATTAATATTATTATTATATAAGAGCCTATTAACTGTAACTTTTAATTCTTTGTGCATAGTAGTCCCAGGTTCTAGTCTGAACAATCATCTAGTAAATTGTAGTGAAACAGCCTTTTTGTTGTACAGATGTAAATAATTGTTGCACTGGGCATGAAAATGTCACTCCAATAAAAATCTTTTTTTAATTTAGACAGATGGATCTGCAAACAGCTAGGCTACTTAAGAGAAGTTAATTCTACATTGGGGATACCACTGATTGGATGACCACTTTGCAGAACACCTCCGCTTAGTCCGCAAGCATGACTCGGAGCTTCCGGTTGCTTGCCATTTCAATTCTCCATCCTGCTCCCTTGCCCACATTTCTGTCCTTGGCCTGCTGCAGAGTTCCAGTGAATATCAACACAAGCTCGAGGAGCAGCACCTCATTTTCCGGTTAGGCACTCCTCAGCCTTCCAGACTCAACATTGAGTTCAATAATTTCAGAGCAGAACTGGACTTTTTTTATTTTATTTTATTTTGTAAACACGTGCCTGCCTTAAACTTGGTTTTTCATGTTTGTGCATTTAGACAGAGCTGTTCATTATTCTGCCATTGACACTCTCTCTGGACTAATGCTTAGTCTTTCACCACACCATTAGGACACTTCCTTTGCCTTTGTCCCATGATATCTCTGTCATTTAATCTCTCCTGCCCTCTTCCCTATCACACACCTTCCCTTTTGTTCTCTTCCCCCACCCCCACCCCCCTCACCCCCACTTCACTTGCTTAAAACCTATTACATTTCTAACCTTTGCCAGTTCTGATGAAAGGTCACTGACCTGAAACCTTAACCCTGATTCTCTCTCCACAGGTGCTGCCAGACCTGCTCAGTATTTCCAGCACTTCCTGTTTTTATTTAAAGGTTCACAAGAGGTTTGCTTGAGGACATGACGGAAGCACTCCTGTTCCTCCTGCCTCATAAACAATGTTATAAAAAGCAATTACCTGCTGGATCTGGATGCTCCTATCTCCATTTCACTTCCTGGTTTCTCAAGCCCTAGGAAATCCCACTGGCCATCTTTAAATGTAATCAGGCTCCCAACTGCACAGTGGGAACCTGTTTTAAATATTCTAATGAGATGTCCCACTTCTCGAGAGCATGACATCGACAATCCATGCAACCTGTCGCTGTATAAATGGCAGCAGGTGCGTACAAAGTGGGTTGTGGTTGTGTTACATGATTTTTAATTTTTAGTTCCCTCCTGTCCCTCTCCTGCCTGTCACCTGCCTGTCATGGGCAGGGTGGTTAAAATTGCAGGTAAGCCACCAGGTTCTCCGAGGTCTCCCAGGAGGTTATGCTAGAGGAGGTCAAGATGAGGATGGAAATTCTCTGCCCAGCCAGTACCAGGAGGACCTCTAAATTGGCACCAGCCATGGAGAGAGTTTGGGAAGGTTTTTGGCTCTAGGAATAGTGCAGAAAGTACTTCAATGACATCACAAGAATAGCAAAAGAACATACAGCTCTTCATTTCCTCAATTCTCTCAATACCACATAACAAAATTCCTAGCTCCCCTCCCTAGCACTTTCAATAAATCCCTCCCCTCCATTGCCACCCAGCACAAGGCCACAGTGTACAACTTTTCATTCTCTTTACAGCTCTGCTGAAGGTGCTGGTGAGTACTCTGTTGGAGTCATAGGGAGAGATTTTATCTGGGTGACGGGGGACTCGGCCACCGGCCGAAGCGTTGGCGAGTGCCCCGCATTGCCTCCTCTGGGGAAGCCCCGCCATATTATGTACCAATTTGCCACTTAAGTGGACAACAGTGGGCCTTTCCTGGAATTAAGGACCCCAGCGATGGAAGTCACCCCTGCTGAAAGCTGCCAGACCTTCAGAAACTGGCAGCTCTTTCATTGGGTGGCGTCATCGCGGAGGCAGTGGCTGCTGCCAGTAATGGACCCACTGGAGGTGAGGGACCCGGGCCACAGGTGAGTCAGGGCGGTAGGGGTTTCCTGGGGTGGGGGCCGTGGGGGAGGGGAGTGTAGGGGGGTCGGCAGCAAGGACAGGGGGTTGGGTCTCAGTGGGCTTCCCCTTCCCGATGCTGAGTCCCTCGATCAGGCACTAAATGTCTCTTAATGAGGGACCTACCCCCCCACCTGGAGCTGGCAAGTAACCCACATGGGTTTGCTTGGCATGCTACCCATGTGATGACAGGCCTGTTCGCTGCTAGGCTAATACTGGCATTAATGGGATAAATCCCTAAAGTGATATTTAATTGCACACTTAAGGGCCTCAATTGGCAGCGGGGCAGGAAGGCTCTCCATGGGCCTTCTCACCATGGAATTAATTGGACTGGGAAGGTAGCGGGGTCCCCCCGCCACCATCCCACCCAATTAAATGCTCTTTCCACCTCCAAACTCACTGTGGGGAAGAGCATAATACGACCCCTGTAGGGAAACCTTCTGTTAAGAAACTACTACTTGATCACTTGGAAGACAAAAGGATTCACTGCAATATTGTGTTTGGAATTAAAATAAATGCCTGTATTACATTTGCAACTTTGGTTTGTATTTTCTTCTCATTAAAGCTTCTTATTCTGCATTGGCTGAATGGTTTCAATCTTCTTCAATGCTGAATCAAGGAAATGGTGAAGGCGACACAATTAATGTTGAGAGGATTTTTCTTGCTATTCAGGTCGGAAAATTGAGGAGGTCACTGAAAGCTCTGTTCGGTCAACTGCTTCCTGGCCTCTCTAGTTGCAGTATGTAGTGCTGGCCCTCTTCCTGATGGATCCCTGCCCACCACGCCTTCATTCAATTCTTCCTCATTTGACAATATTCCTTCTTGTTGCTGTGCCTACTCTCACTCCAATCCTCTTTGCATTTCCAGATTGTACGGAATGCTGCAGACTTAATCAATCATGTGGCCACTTGGTCTGCACAATATTGCAGGGAGCCCCCAGAGCTATCAAGGTATCTGAATGCCTCCTGCCTCTCAGGCAATTTTGGAACCAACTTGTTACTTTGTCTTGGATGTCATGGGCTTTTACTTTTGTGACCAGTCTGCCACGTGGGACCTGATGAAAAGCCTGGCTAAAAACCATATAGACTGCATCAAATGCATTACCCTCATCGACCCTCCTTGTTACCTTCTCAAAAACAATATACATATATGTATGAATGCTTCTCAATTTTGTTTCTCAAAATTTGAAACTACTTAATTCATATAGAAAGAAATATCCAGAACAAAGTCAGTTGGCTTTTTCGTACATGTCAATCAACTGGGAGGAAAATTCATCTGCAACGACACAAAAAGAATGTGTTTGCATAGTAATTAAAAATGCCAAATGTCAAAAGTGAATTTTGAATCCACACCTCAAGGGAAGATTCTGATTTGTATTTGTACTTTTGATCACTCAGCTATCCTGATTACTACACAATTAATTTTTAAGGTTCTTCATAATACTTAAATTCGAAACTTTAGAAGCAAACACATTCTCACAAAATGTCATGGGGAGCTAATTTTGACAACATCCATTGCATCTTTGTCACTGGGCTGGAGTAACACAGAACTCTTTTTAACTGTCTTCCATTTGCTAATAAATGTTGAACTCGCGGATTGTTCCTGTTACTGGTCATAAGCAACAAAAACAAAACATGTCTGACTGCCCCGAGATGTGGAAAAGGCTTCAGTTTTGGGCAAATGCAGCAAATTAAATGTTCAACCAGCATCGAGAGAGACAAAATCCAGAGAATTTGACAGATGGAAAAGGGAATAAGCTAAATACAGAAGATATAAATATTTCCCATCCTTGATGTCTCTCTATTCCAATCCAATCCTTCAGTGCCGAATAAATAATTTCAGAGTAAAATGTGTAGCTTGAAAATCGGAACCAAAGACAGAGACACAAAAGGAAAAAAAGGAAATTGGATGGGCAGTTGAAGGAAATAAACTTGCAGGGCTACGGGAATCAAGAGGGGGAGTGGGACTGACTGGATTGCTCCGCGGAGAACCAGCATGGACTCAATTGGCCCAATGGCTTCCTTCTATGCTGTAAATGGCTCTATAAAGAATCCCCCATTGCCGCCCTTATTAGAAACCAGGAGGGGAAGCAGTTATGTTGGAGAGAGGGACTTAACCCGTGGCTACAAGAGCAGGTCAGAGGCTAGGAATCCTGCGGCGAGTAACTCACCTCCTGACTCCCCAAAGCCTGTCCACCATCTACAAGGCACAAGTCAGGAGTGTGATGGAATACTCTCCACTTGCCTGCATGGGTGCAGGTCTAACAACACTCAAGAAGCTCGGCACCATCCAGGATAAAACAGCCCGCTTGATTGGCACCCCATCCACCTTAAACATTCACTCCCTCCACCACCAACGCACAGTGGCAGCAGTGTGTGCCATCTACAAGATGCACTGCAGCAATGTGCCAAGGCTCCTTAGACAGCACCTTCCAAACCCGCGACCTCAACCACCTAGGACAAGGGCAGCAGATGCATGGGACCACCACCACCTCCAAGGTCCTCTCCAAACCACACACCATCTTGACTTGGAACTATATCGCCGTTCCTTCCCTGTCACTGGGTCAAAATCCTGGAACTCCCTTCCTAACAGCACTGTGGGTGTACCTACCCCACATGGCCTGCAGCGGTTCAAGAAAGCAGCACACCACCACTTTCTCAAGGGCAATTAGGGATGGGCAATAAATGCTGGCCTGGCCAGCGATGCCAGCGAAGGGCTATAGTCGTAGGGGATTCGATTGTAAGGGGAGTAGATAGGCGGTTCTGTGGTCGAAAACGAGGCTCCCGAATGGTATGTTGCCTCCCAGGTGCACGGGTCAGGGTTGTCTCAGATCGGCTGCAGAACATTCTAAAGGGGGAGGGTGAACAGCCAGTTGTCATTGTGCACATAGGCACTAATGATATAGGTAAAAAACGGGATGAAGTCCTACAAGCAGAGTTTAGGGAGTTAGGAGCCAAGTTAAAAAGTAGGACCTCAGAGGTAGTAATCTCAGGATTGCTACCAGTGCCACGTGATAGTCAGAGTAAAAATGAAAGAATAGTCAGGATGAATGCGTGGCTTGAGAGATGGTGCAGGAAGGAGGGGTTCGGATTTTTGGGACATTGGGACCGGTTCTGGGGGAGGTGGGACTATTACAATTTGGACGGTCTACACCTGGGCCGGACTGGAACCAATGTCCTTGGAGGTGCTTTTGCTAACGCTGTTGGGGAGGGTTTAAACTAATGTGGCAGGGGGATGGGAACCAATTGAGGTCAGTTGACAGTAAGGAGGTAGTAACAAAAGCCTGTAAGGAACTAGATAATGAAGTCAGTGTGACTAAGGGGAAAAGCAGGCAGGGAGCAGATGATGAATATAAAGGGACTGGTGGTCTGAGGTGCATTTGTTTTAATGCAAGAAGTGTAGTAGGTAAGGCAGATGAACTTAGGGCTTGGATTAGTAACTGGGAGTATGATGTTATTGCTATTACTGAGACTTGGTTGAGGGAAGGGCATGATTGCCAACTAAATATCCCAGGATATCGATGCTTCAGGCGGGATAGAGAGGGAGGTAAAAGGGGTGGAGGAGTTGCATTACTGGTCAAAGAGGATATCACAGCTGTGCTGAAGGAGGGCACTATGGAGGACTCGAGCAGTGAGGCAATATGGACAGAACTCAGAAATAGGAAGGGTGCGGTAACAATGTTGGGGCTGTACTACAGGCCTCCCAACAGCGAGCGTGAGATAGAGGTACAAATATGTAAACAGATTATGGAAAGATGTAGGAGCAACAGGGTGGTGGTGATAGGAGATTTTAATTTTCCCAACATTGACTGGGATTCGCTTAGTGTTAGAGGTCCAGATGGAGCAGAATTTGTTAGGAGCATCCAGGAAGGTTTTCTAGAGCAGTATGTAAATAGTCCAACTCGGGAAGGGGCCATACTGGACCTGGTGTTGGGGAATGAGCCCGGCCAGGTTGTTGAAGTTTCGGTAGGGGACTACTTTGGGAATAGTGATCACAATTCCGTAAGCTTTAAAATACTCATGGACAAAGACGAGAGCGGTCCTAAAGGAAGAGTGCTAAATTGGGGGAAGGCCAACTATACCAAAATTCGGCAGGAGCTGGGAAATGTAGATTGGGAGCAGCTGTTTGAAGGTAAATCCACATGTGATATGTGGGAGGCTTTTATAGAGAGGTTGATTAGCGTTCAGGAGAGACATGTTCCTGTGAAAATGAGGGATAGAAATGGCAAGATTAGGGAACCATGGATGACAGGTGAAATTGTGAGACTAGCTAAGAGGAAAAAGGAAGCATACATAAGGTCTAGGCGGCTGATGAAAGACGAAGCTTTGAAAGAATATCGGGAATGTAGGACCAATCTGAAACGAGGAATTAAGAGGGCTAAAAGGGGTCATGAAATATCTTTAGCAAACAGGGTTAAGGAAAATCCCAAAGCCTTTTATTCATATATAAGGAGAAAGAGGGTAACTAGAGAAAGGATTGGCCCACTAAAGGACAAAGGAGGAATGTTATGCTTGGACTCAGAGAAAATGGGTGAGATTCTAAACGAGTACTTTGCATCGGTATTCACCGAGGAGAGGGACATGACGGATGTTGAGGTTAGGAACAGATGTTTGATTACTCTAGGTCAAGTCGGCATAAGGAGGGAGGAAGTGTTGGGTATTCTAAAGGGCATTAAGGTGGACAAGTCCCCAGGTCCGGATGGGATCTATCCCAGGTTACTGAGGGAAGCGAGAGAGGAAATAGCTGGGGCCTTAACAGATATCTTTGCCGCATCCTTAAACACGGGTGAGGTCCCGGAGGACTGGAGAATTGCTAATGTTGTCCCCTTGTTTAAGAAGGATAGCAGGGATAATCCAGGTAATTATAGACCGGTGAGCCTGACGTCAGTGGTAGGGAAGCTGCTGGAGAAGATACTGACGGATAGGATCTATTCCCATTTGGAAGAAAATGGGCTCATCAGTGATAGGCAACATGGTTTTGTGCAGGGAAGGTCATGTCTTACCAACTTAATAGAATTCTTTGAGGAAGTGACAAAGTTGATTGATGAGGGAAGGGCTGTCGATGTCATATACATGGACTTCAGTAAGGCGTTTGATAAGGTTCCCCATGGCAGGCTGATGGAGAAAGTGAAGGCGCTTGGGGTCCAAGGTGTACTAGCTAGATGGATAAAGAACTGGCTGGGCAACAGGAGACAGAGAGTAGCAGTAGAAGGGAGTTTCTCAAAATGGAGACGTGTGACCAGTGGTGTTCCACAGGGATCCGTGCTGGGACCACTGTTGTTTGTGATATACATTAATGATTTGGAGGAAAGTATAGGTGGACTGATTAGCAAGTTTGCAGACGACACTAAGATTGGTGGAGTAGCAGCTGGTGAAGGGGACTGTCAGAGAATACAGCAGAATATAGATAGATTAGAGAGTTGGGCAGAGAAATGGCAGATGGAGTTCAATCAGGGCAAATGCGAGGTGATGCATTTTGGAAGATCCAATTCAAGAGTGAACTATACAGTAAATGGAAAAGTCCTGGGGAAAATTGATGTCCAGAGAGATTTGGGTGTTCAGGTCCACTGTTCCCTGAAGGTGGCAACGCAGGTAAATAGAGTGGTCAAGAAGGCATACGGCATGCTTTCCTTCATCGGACGGGGCATTGAGTACAAGAGTTGGCAGGTCATGTTACAGTTGTATAGGACTTTGGTTCGGCCACATTTGGAATACTGCGTACAGTTCTGGTCGCCACATTATCAAAAGGATGTGGATGCTTTGGAGAGGGTGCAGAGGAGGTTTACCAGGATGTTGCCTGGTATGGAGGGCGCTAGCTATGAAGAGAGGTTGAGTAGATTAGGATTATTTTCATTAGAAAGACGAAGGTTGAGGGGGGACCTGATTGAGGTGTACAAAATCATGAGAGGTATAGACAGGGTGGATAGCAAGAGGCTTTTTCCCAGAGTGGGGGTTTCAATTACTAGAGGACACGAGTTCAAAGTGAAAGGGGAAATGTTTAGGGGGGATATGCGTGGAAAGTTCTTTACGCAGAGGGTGGTGGGCACCTGGAACGCATTGCCAGCGGAGGTGGTAGATGCGGGCACGATGGAGTCTTTTAAGATGTATCTAGACAGATACATGAATGGGCAGGAAGAAAAGAGATACAGAACCTTAGAAAATAGGCGACATGTTTAGAGAGAGGATCTGGATCGGCGCAGGCTTGGAGGGCCGAAGGGCCTGTTCCTGTGCTGTAATTATCTTTGTTCTTTGTTCTTTGTTTATCCCATGAATGAATTTAAAAAACCCTACTTTTGCTGAGTAACTGCAATTTTAAATTGCACTTAGAAAGGTCACCTATCCCAAACTGGTAGAGTGTTCTTTAAAGATTGGGACTTTGATATCATTTTTGGAACTTTGATCTGTGATGTCAACCTAAGGCCTGAGTGGGGAGCTTCCCCACCAAGCCAAACCTGCTGGATGCTCAATTGAGGTCCAGAAGAGGCCCAGCAAAGTAAGTTTAAAATGCTGTTTTAAGTTTCCTTGTGGATCAGGAGAAGCAAGAGTGTTCTTACAGGCCCCAGGAGGAAACTTTGGGCCTCCCTTGCCCTGGGATTCTCTCCCTCCCCTAATCACCATCACCTCTGGAGCGTCCCCACCAACACCATCTACCTGATTACTGGGGACTGTTCCTGCAGGTATCTTTTAGCAGTTGCCTGAAGTTTGCCACTCACTCTGGTCCCTACATGCACTGATCAAGGTCATTGCTTCAAAGTACCAAATGATACAGTCTACGATGTCCCTGGTGATCTCATTTTACCTCATTGCTCAGGCTCTGTGGGATTGTTTCAGGATGTTATCTCTTCAGGCATGGAGGGAGTATCAGTCATTTCCTAGCAGCCATCCTGGATGGATGGAAAAGTGGAGGGATGGGTGTTAACAGAAGTAAGGTGTTATAGCACACCTAACAACACTGTGGGTGTATCCACCCCATAGAGACTGCAGTGGTTCAAGAAGGCAGCTCGCCAACACCTTCTCAAGGGCAATTAGGAATGGGTAATAAATGCTGTCCTAGCCAGCGATGCCCACATCCCATGAACGAATTAACAAACCCTACTTGCATTATCCTTTTGTGATTGCACACCAGTTGAACACTGATGGAGTGGAAGCCTTTCTTGTTCACATAAGTTATAGTTCATCTTATATTGTCTTGATTGCTACATGAGTGCAGTCCATTATGTTCTTAACACAAGGGAAGTCAGCTACTGCTGCAAATCCTAGAGCTCTCTCATTCTGGCAGTTGGTATATATCATGTACATCACTAAGGTGACATAGTGATTTCTCTGACAAAGAAGCATTGGTGACAAGTTTGATGCAGCTATACGCTACACACTGGGAAATGTTGCTAATTCCACATAGCAGCCTGGAAGATGCCTGTGGTGAAAATGTTAAGGGAAGTGGTGACTTTGATAGCTAATGGCAAAGCATGGTTGCCTGATCTAGCAGGCAGCAGTTCCTTCTCCTGTACTGCTCCTCAGAAATACCCAAGAGGTCCTGGTCTCTCGACCGTGTGGGTGTGGTAACATATTCTACGTGCACCTGCTTCATCTGATATCTCAGCTGCTGTGTATCCTGGTTGCTGAGGTTGCTGTTGCTCTTCATCTTCCAACTATTTGTCCATCCAAATGAAAGAAGCAAACACCATACCTATAAGAGGCAGTGTGCATTTAATCCTTTATGAGCCAAGGTATAGAATACAAGAACAGGGAGGTTATGCTGGAACTTTATAACTCATTGGTTAGGCCACAACTTGAGTACTGTGTGCAGTTCTGGTCACCTCATTACAGAAAGGATGTAATTGCACTAGAGAGGGTACAGAGGAGATTTACGAGGATGATGCCAGGACTTGGAAAATGCAGGTATGAGGAAAGATTGGATAGGCTGGGGTTGTTCTCCTTGGAACAGAGAAGGCTGAGGGGAGATCTGATTGAAATGTACAAAATTTTGAGGGGCCTGGATAGAGTGGAGGTGAAAGGTCTATTCATCTTAGCAGAGAGGTCAGTGACTAGTGGGCATACATTTAAAGTGATTGGTAGAAAAATTAGAGGGGAGATGAGGAAAAACTTTTTCAGCCAGAGGATGGTGATGGTCTGGAACTCACTGCCTGAAAGGGTAGTTGAGGCAGAAACCCTCAACTCATTCAAAAGGAGTCTGGATATGCACCTCAAGTGCCGTAATCTGCAGGCCTATGGACCAAATGCTGGAAGGTAGGATTAGAATAGATGGATCGTTTTTCAGCCGGCACAGACACGATGGGTAAGATTCCTCTTTCTGTGCCTTAAACTTTCTATGATTCTATTATCAGGGTGCGTAATGGACAAAAGAAGTGAACTGGAAGTTCAGAACTGAACCTATAGGGGGAGTAATTCATTCACATAGCGCCACTTCAAAGAGCTGCCTGACCCCAGGGAATTGATGTAGTCCACATAGTGCGGCTCGAAGCAATACTACACGAACAAATTTCTTCCCCACAGTTCCCAAAGCTGCCCACCACTGGCATTTTCCTCACCTCATGTTGTAGACTAATTAAGGTGGATATTATTTCAGCGACGGGGGTCCCGGTGGCGGGCTTGAAGGTACGGGCAACCCTGCTTCAGCCCTTTGCCGGACCCCTGAACGAATTCAACAGCAGGCAGGCAATTGACTGCCTGCCATTAGGGATGCCATCCCCTTTAAGGGACAAGATCACTCCCCAAAAGCTGCTAGCCAATCAGGAGACCCAGAGCGGCAGCCATGGAGGGGTCCCCAGCAGACAGGTGAGTGAGGTCGGGCTTGCCGGGGCCACTTAGGCAGGTCCTGGTGAGGGGTAGGTAGGGGTCATCAATGAGGGCTAGTGTGAGTCTTTCAGACAGTGGGGCTCTTGCCACCAGGGGAGCTCCTCTGTGGGCCACAAAGTGGCTGAGTAAGGGGGCCACACTCACCACCCCACCTGAGTTCATGAGGAGGCTGGCAGTGTCTCCACGTGGTGCTGGGCCTCTTCGACATTGCCGATATGTCAGTGGAGGTGGGAGGTGGTCTTTAATGGGCCACTTAAGTGGCTCAATTGTCCTCCCAGCAAACTTCCTTTCTTCCACGGTGCCTACTGCAGAAAAATGACTTGGGAGCAGGACAATATCGGGCATGCCTCCCAACGCCACCCCACGCCATTTTGTAAATATCCAGCCCTTTAATAGAGATTAATTGTTGTGATTAATCAGCAACTCCATTATCGTATCTTGTGAAGGTAAATTACCTGGACCTTGGCCTTTTCTCATCGAGAACTTTTTATGTTCTTATGAAAAATAAGCCCTTAGATTACCTATTACAGAAAAGCAGTGGAAGTTCATTTCCTTAATCCATAATTCGTGACAAGTAACACTAGCCTTTAGAAAGGCATGATACATTCTATGCTGATACAAATGCATTATATCCTGATGCAGGTGCACTTGTAGAGTTTAGTAGTCATGAACAAATTTTAGATGAGTGTGAAGGGCTCAGTGACTTTGTCCACTTTTTGGAACATGTCATCATGTCAAACATATTGGCCACCCATCACAATGTGTGAATGTGATCAGAGTATTGCAATGAGTAATATGCAATGTATTTCTCAGCATTGACACTTTAGCATTGCTAAACATAAGGGATCCCTGTGTACCCCTAGTATCCAGCATGTCTATGAGTCTCAGGGAGGATTTAAAATTTAAAATAAAAGCAAAATACTGCAGATGCTGGAAATCTGAAATAAAAACAAGAAATGCTGGAACCACTCAGCAGGTCTGGCAGCATCTGTGGAAAGAGAAGCAGAGTTAACGGTTGGCCTGGTCCAATCTAGACCTCCTTTGTTATCTCTTGCCCCACCCCTACCTCACTTGCTTATAACCTGTGACTTTTCTAATATTTGTCAGTTCCGATGAAGGGTCACTGACCCAAAACGTTAACTCTGCTTCTCTTTCCACAGATGCTGCCAGACCTGCTGAGTGGTTCCAGCATTTCTTGTTTTTATTTAAAATTTAAAAGATTGATTAATCATCGATTGGCTTTGGAACTGTATCAATCAACATTTAGATTATAATCTTTGTTTTTAACATCTCACCGTCTTGTACTGTAATTTCAATTTCATACTTATCAATTCTGTATTGAAGATAGGTTGATCCTGGAATTGACAAAAAGAAGTCAGTCCTCAAAAGGTTAATTTTTTTTAGTGCTAAAGGTAAGAGATTCCTATGATGTAATGGTGAATGACTACTGAAGTTTACAATTTTAACATTGCAGTTGAATCTTGTATATTTACAATGTGTTGGAAATGTGAATGTGAGCTCCAGCCAAAGAAGCATTTGTGGAATTCTATCACACACACTATAAAAGGCAACATAGCTAGCAACTAACCATCAGCTATTCTTTCGTTGGCAAAAGTGGTTTTGCTGACAAGAAGAGCTACGGGCTGGATTTTACCAGCCGTCTGGGATGGGCTGGGAGGCAGGAGGCCAGTAAAATGAGGAGGGAAGGCAAGAAGTAGAGTGCCCGTGGTCTTCCCACCGCCATACCATCTTGCCAGCGGTGGAGGAGTAGAGGATGGCCCTCCCACCCAGAGGCCAATTGAGCCACTTAAGTGGCCAATTTAGGGCCTCTTCCTGCCACTGCTGGCATTTTACCAGCATTGGAGGGCCCTCTGCCATGTGGGAAAACTGGCAGGTAAACCCTGGAGACCTCCCAACAGGCTTGGTGGAGGGGACCTCCTATTCAGGCCGTCATTGGCCAACAGGGTGGCCCCCAGCAGCAATGGCCACCCCCACAGCAACACCACCGACCCCCTCACCGGGAGCTGCTTGACTGGGCCCGGCGCCTCCCCAAGACTTCACATGCCTGATTGTGAGGGTGCCGTCCATCCATGGCATCCCCTTCTTCCAGGTGCAGTCCCAGCAGTGGTCTGCACTCCCAGTGGTGCTGCTGAGGCTGCTGAGCTGCCAGCCTTTCGATTGGCCAACAGTTCCTGGGGGCAGGCAACCGTCCTTCTTAGGGACGACCGACTTGGCCGCAGCCAATTAATTGGCTGCTACTGGCAAGAGGTGGCCTAGGGTATCGCAGACGCCAGAAGCGGTGACACCCCTAGCATTCGGGCCTGTTGGCAGGGCCCCTATTGCACTGACAGTATTGGTAGGAGTGACCGCCATAAAGTCATTGTAGAGACGAAGTCCTATTTTCACGTTGAGGATACCCTCCATCATGTTGTGTGGCACTATCAACATAGTAACTGGGATACATTTCGAACAGGGGAGGTGGTGGCGTAGTGGTAATGTCACCAGACTAGTAATCCAGAGCCCAGGCTACTGCTCTGGGAACATGGGTTTGGCAGATGGTGAAATTTGAATTCAATTAATAAATCTGGAATTAAAAGCTAGTCTAATGGTGACCATGAAACCATTGTCGATTGTTGTAAAAACCCATCTCGCTCATTAATATCCTTTAAGGAAGGAAATCTGCCATCCTTACCTGGTCTGGCCTACATGTGACTCCAGACCCACAGCATTTTGCTTGACTCTTAACCGCCCTCTGAAATGGCCTAGCAAGCCACTCAGTTCAAGGGCAATTAGGGATTGGCAATAAATGCTGGCCTCGCCAGCGACACCCACATCCTACAAAATGAATAAAAAGATGCTTAACTAGGCATCCATGAGGCAGTGTGGGCAATCAGCAGCAGCAGAATTGTATTCAACCACAATCTGTAACTTCATGATCTGGCATATACCCCACTCTACCATTACAATCAAGCTGGGGGATCAACCCAGGTTCAATGAAGAGTGCAGGAGGGCATGCCAGGAGCAGGCATATCTCAAAATGAGGTGTCAGCTTGATGAAGCTACAACCCAGAACTACTTGCGTGCCAAACTGCATAAGCAGCATGCAATAGACAAAGCTAAACGATCCCACAACAAACGGATCAGATCTAAGGTCTGCAGTCCTGCCACACCCAGTTGTGAATGGTGGTGAACAATTAAACAGCTAACTGGAGGAGGTGGCTCCACAAATATCCCCATCCTCAATGATGAGGGAGTCCAGCACATTAGTGCAAAAAACAAGGCTGAAGCATTTGCATCCATCTTCAGCCAGAAATGCCGAGTGGATGATCCATCTCGGCCTCCTCCTGAAGACCCCAGCATCACAGATGCCAGTCTTCAGCCAATTTGATTCACTCCACGTGATATCAAGAAACAACTGAAGGCACAGCATACTGCAAAGGCTCGGGGCCCTGATCACATTCCGGCAATTGTACTGAAGACCTGTGCTCCCGGACTTGCCATGCCCCTAGACAAGCTGTTCCAGTACAGCAACAACACTGGTATCTACTCAGCAATGTGGAAACTTGCCCAGGTATGTCCTGTACACAAAAAGCAGGACAGATCCAACTCAACCAATTACCGCCCCATCAGTCTACTCTCAATCATCAGTAAAGTGATGGAAGGTGTCGTCGACAATGCTGTCAAGTGGCATTTGCTTAGCAATAAACTGCTCAGTGATGCTCAGCTTGGGTTCTGCCAGGGCCACTCAGCTCCTGACCTCAATACAGCCTTGGTTCAAACATGGACAAAAGAGCTGAACTCAAGAGGTGAGGTGAGAGTGACTGCCCTTGACATCAAGGCAGCATTTGACCGAGTATGGCATCAAGGAGCCCTAGCAAAACTGGAGTCAATGGGAGTCAGGGGGAAAACTCTCCACTGGTTGGAGTCATTCCTAGCACAGAGGAAGATAGTTGTGGTTGTTGGAGGTCAATCGTCTCAGCTCTAGGACGTCACTGCAGGAGTTCCTCAGGATAGTGTCCTAGGCCCAACCATCTTCAGCTGTTTCATCAATGACCTTCCTTCAATCATAAGATCAGAAGTGGGGATGTTCGCTGATGAATGCACAATGTTCAGCACCATTCATGACTCCTCAGACACTGAAGCAGTCCATGTAAAAATGTAGCAAGACCAGGAACAATATCCAGGATTGGGCTGATAAGTGGCACGTAACATTTGCACCACACATGTGCCAGGCAATGACTATCTCAAACAAGAGAGAATCTAACCATCTTCCCTTGACATTCAATGGCATTATTTATTTTATTTAGAGATACAGCACTGAAACAGACCCTTTGGCCCACCGAGTCTGTGCTGACCAACAACCGCCCATTTATACTATGTTTGCTGAATCCCACATTATCAACATTCTGGGGGTTACCACTGACTAGAAACTGAACTGGAGTAGCCATATAAATATTGTGGCTACAAGAGCAGGTCAGAGGCTAGGAATCCTACAGTGAGTAACTCACCTCCTGACTCCCCAATGCTTGTCCACCATCTTCAAGGCACAAGGCAGGAGTGTGATAGAATAATGTCCACTTGCCTGGATGGATGCAGCTCCAACAAAACTCAAGAAGCTTAACACCATCCAGGACAAATCAGCCTGCTTGATTAGCACCCCAGCCACCACCTTCAACATTCACTCCCTCCACCACCAACACAAAGTGGCAGCAGTGTGTACCATCTACAAGATGCACTGCAGCAATGCACCAAGACTCCTTAGACAGCACCTTCCAAACCTGTGACCTCTACCACCTAGAAGGACAAAGGCAGCAGATGCATGGGAACACCACCACCTGCAAGTTCCCCTCCAAGCCACACACCCTCCTGACTAGGTATTATATTGCCATTCCTTCACTGTCGCTGGGTCAAAATCCTGGAACTCCCTTCCTAACTGCACTGTGGGTGTACCTACCTCATATGGACTGCAGCGAATCAGGAAGGTGGCTCACCACCACCTTCTCAAGGGCAATTAGGGATGGGCGATAAATGCTGTCCTAGCCATCCTATCCCATGAATGAATAAAAAACAACAAAATCCAGCCTTACATTTTCAAACTGTGGTATCAATTTACTGTCATGTCAATTTAATTAGCCTGAAGAATAAAGAAAATCATTTTATTCTTGTTTCAAATCCAAAAAAGACAAGCTTGTTTCTGTCATACTGCAGCTTTAGGAATTTCTAATAAAATGTGTCTACTTTTTTTCAACCTAATTCACTTCAGAAATGCATTCATTAAGTAAGAAGCTTACCTTAGGTTTAATAGATTCTGAGGAATTGCCCAAAAGTTTAATCTAATGTTTATCCTGTTTTGCCCAATGTAAGCAGCTCGTGTGAGAGCTAATGGCTGTTTGTACCCATATCTTAACTCAATCAATAAAAACTAGTTCTAACAGCAGTTTATGTCTCATATTCAGAGGATCGTTAAAGTGTACATTTATCTTCTTGTTACCAGCTGTCTGTTGCTAGTTCAGTTCATGGCTTTCTTTTGGAAAAATAATTCAACTTTATGAAAGAATTGAGAGGAAACTAATCCCCTGTGGTAATTCCCATAGCCTTAACCAAATCAAATTGCAAGCACAAGGCCACCCAAGAATCTGGAATGTTTAAAATTGTGTGATAAGTTACTTCCTAGTCCATCTTGCACTAAGCTTTATACTTCATGCTGATTTTAGAGATGATTAGAACTTACTCATATCTGGGGCTAGATTAAGATGATTTTTAGAATCCTTTTTAAAATATCCTGTGCTACCATCTTATATAATTTAAAATCTTGCATCTGGCACACCTCAAAATATCGCATTTTGAATTGATACATGCACAATGCATGCACTGGCATCTCAATGGCTCAAATAAGTATTACCTGTTAAATAGTCATACTGAATCATTTATGTATAGACAAATCCAAGGACGTTAGGAAAAACTACCAACCATAAACTAGAAACTCAGACAAAACCAATCAATCAAATTTCTAATTTTTTAAGCCTATTAATCAGGGATGAAAGGTGCAACAAAACAAACCAATCAAATTCCTCAATAATTGTATTATATTGTCCTTTGCCAGATATCCAACAGATTAAAAGGTGTCACAGCTTCCAAAAAGTTGACAATTCCAGAATGACTCTGATATCTGAAAACATAGGCCCAGGTTTTGGTGCAGTGGAGCAGCTCGAGATATACCCTGTTTGTTAGACTTTTTCCCTCACACTTCAGCTTGAAATTTTCTTGAAATTTGCTGGAAGTGTGAGCTGATAGTGGAGTAGCGAGGGCAACAAGGCATCTGGCACCTTGGTGAACACCAGGACTAACCCTCTATCTCCTTAATCAATGGGATTTAAGGATTGGGAATGAAACTGGGAAACAATGGAGAAGGCTAAATAGGTTGAATAAGAGTGAAATCAGCTACAGAAAGTGATAGAACAGCATCTCCAGTTGTGCGTATGTGCCTGTGGTTGCTACGGTATATCTGGTCGTTCACTTCCACCACACATGATCTAAGTGACAACTTAGGCAGGTCCCAAGTTGCCACTCGGCAGACCCTTGTTGAGAGCGTTGAAGGTTTGTACCCTGACTGACTCTCCAATGCTCAATTCTGGCAATGGTTTTGCGGTTTTGTCAAAATGAAATTTGGCTTTCTGCTGTTTTACCTTGGTTTTGTCACTCACGCCTGTTACTTCTTCAGGCTTCAGGAGCTTTTTTGCTATTGGAAGAGAAGTTTGGGTGTGGTGTGACATTAATCTTTGTACTGGACTACTTTCCATGCCTTCAGTAGTATGTTTCTCCACTCGAGGATTGCCTTGTATACATCTGTGCAGGATTTGCTTAATTTCTTTATGATTCCTTTGGTGATTTGCACTGCTGCCTCAGCCTTTCCATTTGACTGGGATAGTGTGGAGATGAAGTATGGTGTTGAATTTCCCAATCCTTTATAAAGCGGCTGAATTCTTCACTCGTGAACTCAGGATCATTGTAGCTCATCACAATGTCTGGAATGCCGTAACGACCGAAGTGTGCTTTCAGGCATTCTACAATCTCACAGGTAGTTGTTGAAGTCATCTGGTCTACCTCTCAGTAGTCAGAATAGTAGTCTACGGTGACAAGCTAATCAGTTCCTGCGAGAGTGAAGAGGTCTACTCCCAGCTACATCTATGCTCTGTCTGGGATGTCATGTGTCATCAGCGGCCCTTTAGCTTGCTTAGCTTGGAACTTGTTACATGCACTGCACTGGCTGATGCCGTCCTTGATTTCATTACTCATGTTTGGCCAGTACAGCACTTCTCTTGCCTTCCTCAGATTCGACTCAATTGCTTGGTGACTTGCATGGATACACTTTAGCATCTCTCCTCTCAACTCCTTAGGGATAATGACTCTATTTCCTTTGTACACAATGCCATCTTAGGCTGTCAATTCATCTCTGTATGTCTAATATGCTCTTGTGACCACAGGAATGTCCTTGATGTTTACAGGCCATCCTTTCATCACTAATTCTTGCAACATCTGGAGAGTTGCATCTTGTTGGGTAGACAAGGTGCTTGTCTGTCAGATTCAATGTGTCTGCTGGCTTGATGACTTCCAGAGCATGTTGAGCTGCAGCTGCACATTGGATCTGGAAGATTTCACACTCTGTGGTAGCATCCTCTACTTTCTTCATAGGGAGTGCTGCTCTCGACATCATGTCAGCGATGTACACCTGCTTCCTTTGCTTGCATGTTACGTCCAGATGATATCTCTGCAACTGGAGCAACATTCTTTGCAGACGCTTTGGAGCAGATAGTAGCGGCTTGAGGAAAATGCTTTGAAGTGGCTTGTGGTCGGACTTGACTGTCATTTTGTCTCTTCCAAGTAGGTATTGATGAAAATGTTCACAAGCAAAGACAATGGTCAGGCACTCTTTCTCGATCTGAGCGTGGCGTTGTTCCATTTGTGTTAATGCCCTGGATGCAATGCAACCGGCTGTTCTTTCTGCTTTAGGGTTGCTCCAAGTCCTGTCTTGCTGTCGTCACACTGCAGGGTGACTTCATTATTTACATCATATTATTTCAGCACTGGCATTGCCGTCACTAGTTGCTTGATTTTAGTGAATGCTGCTTCTTGTTCTGTGCCCCAATACCACTGCACGTCCTTGGCAGTGAGTAGGCGTAATGGTTCACACTCCAACGTAAATTGGGCAAGCATTTTGCTAAATAGTTGACGAATCCAACAAATCATTGCACTGCTTTTACATCTTTTGGTCATTGCATCGCTGCTACTGCTCTCATCTATTCAGGATCCAGGCGAAGACTTTTTCTGTCAATACATGACCTATATATTTGATTTCGGGCATCTTTAATTGCAAATTTTTCTTGTTCGGCTTCAGGTTCATCTGGCGAGCTCTGTCTAGCAGTCACACCAGTGGGCAGCAATGGCTTCTTTCATTGTGACTCGGCATGCATAAACTAGCAGATCATCCACTATAGCTTCCACTCTGGTAAGATCACTATCTCATTTTGTCAATGTTGATACTCCTCTGGAGACGTGGAAATGTTAAACGGTATGCACAACCATCTATCCCCCAAATGACGTCCAGAATATAATTAGAAAGCTACTGCTTTCATCCAGCTTCACTTGCCAGTCACCATCCTTCGCATTTAGGGTAGTGAAGATTTTTGTCTTTGCAAGTTGTGACAAAATTCCTTTGATGGTTGGCATGGGGTAGTGAGATCTCTTCAGAGCTTTATTTAGATCCTTTAGGTTGATGCATACTCTCAACTTTCCAGATTGTCTCACTGCTACCGTGCTGCTAATCCATTCTGTAGGGGTTGTCACTTTATTGATTGCTCCCTTCTTTTCCAGCTCTTCTATCTTGTCTTTCAGGCTGGCCTTGAGGGCAGCTGGAACTTTCCTCGGCTGATGCTGAATTGGTCATCTCCTCTCATCTACTTCGAGATGATATTGCCCAGGAAGACATCCTAAACCTGTAAATACATCGTTGCACTCCTCTAGGATCTGTTCGGCAGTCAATGGTTTAGTGTTTGCGACAAGTTGCAAATCTCTTTTTGCACGTTGAGGGTATCAGACCAAGCTTTAGATTTACTCCAACTGAGATGAATGGCTTTTGTTTGCTGTCTATGATCTGGAACTCCAGATCTTTGTTCTCGTCATTGCATTGGGCTCTCAGAGTAATTTATTCTCTCGGCCCTAGTCATCATATATGGTGTCATCAAATAGCCTCAACCTTACTTTCAAGAGCTTTATTTTTGGATCGCCATGTTGAGCCACCTCGCACAGGTCTGTGAAGATCATAATGTTGCACAACGCATCGGTGTCTATCTAACACTTTATGTTGACTTGATTTTCTCCTTCTGCAGTCATCATTCCAACAATCACAAACCATTTATCACCTATTGATCTGGCTGAACCAACCTGTTGTATGGTGTATAGTGATTCGTCAGAATCTTCGTCTGATATCTCTCCAGTGGCCATCTGTACCTGCTTGTTGTGCTTCCTTCTAGCCAAACACATGTGTGCAAAATGATTCGGCTTCTTGCAGTGAGAACACTGCTTTCCTAATGTTGGACATGCCTTTTCCTTTGTGTGATATCCTCTGCAGTATTTGCATCCTGCATTTTGTCCGTGATCTTTCTGCCCTTTCGGCCAGGAATGTTTATCAGCATAATGCAAGGCCTGGTCTGTTCTGCCATGAATATGCTCGAGCTGCTGATTTGCAATCTCAGTGCTTCTGCACTTTCCTGTGAGTAAATTTCTTCTCTCTCAGTAGGCGTGCTCTCACTATGGGATCTCTTACGCCTAATTTCGTTATTTTGCCATTGCGAGTATAAAAACTGTCAGTTCTGCTTCATATCACCTTTTATCTTGACCAGCGCCAGGAGAAGAAGATTTGCAGTCTTACACCTTATTTGTTCTTTTGTGGCTTTTTAGCAGCTTTCAGCAGCTCTGACCATTCCTGTGTTCCTCTTTTAGTAGCTGTGCTTCTATACAGTTCTTCAACACTCAATCTCAGCTCCATTCTAACACCATGTTATGAGTTTACAGGACAACAGTCTTGCTTGAAAAGTAAAAACTTCAGCATAATTACAATCTTGACAGATTGCTAACATAGAATGTTGATGGTGTACGGAATGAAAAAAATAGAACTTTGGCTATTGAACTGGCTCCTGATGGGATGCCTACAGTGAGTGCCTCATGGTAGAGGTCACATGACCATGGAAAATTAGGAGGCACATTAGTACAGTATTGCATTTCTATCTCAAACAACTACTAGCACTTACAGGCAACTTGAGAGTGAGCTGCTGTTTTTGCAATATATTACCTGGTATTTACCATAACTTTTCTAAGGTATGGGCTTAGGAATTTGATAGCTGGTCTGGAAACTGGTACGCAGGGGGTGAGACACATGTCTGTTTCAAGCATGCAGCCAACATACCTGAACTATTGATTGGCTGCTCACATCTTTTAGGGGTCAGGAAATCTGGCTTCACTGATGCCACTGAAAGGCAGCCAATATCTCTTAAAGGAGAGGTGCACTTTGGTTGCAGTCAAGGGAACACACTACAGAACACAGAAATAGCTAGGAGTATGAAGAGGGCACCCAGTTTCTGTTATGCTGCCCTAAGTACTCTGCTTCAGGTTGTGTACAGCAGGAGGGAGTTACTGTTTTGTCCAGGGGGCAACAAGCCCCCTCGGCAACACCTTTGCTGCCAGTGTAAAGACACTGCAGAGGAATTTAATGCTAGGACCTTCGCTCCTAGGACATAGCTGCAACACACAAACAGTTTAATGACTTCAGCAAAGTTGTCAAGGTTTGAATACTGGAGGTGGTCTTCACATGGTGACTCAGAGGGCCCAAGTATGTATCAGCTAGGATGGGAATAGAAGGCCACAGATACCAGCTTGCCGGAGGGCATCATCACAACTAGTCCTACAGGCTACATGGAGGAGTCCAGTTCCAACTTGTATTGGGACATTTCAGGTGCATTTTGCCTGTTATGTGTCAGGTGGTGGAGTGGGGGCAAGGGTGGGGTGGGGGGGGTGGTGGTTAGTGTGGTGGTGGGAAGAAAAAACAGTCTTATAAATCTACACATAAATTTTCTTCATATAGTTAATCTCATGCAAGAACAATAAAGTCAGATAAAACCTCTAAGAACGTCCCTCCATTGTGTGCACAAATTTACTGTACCAGGAGCATTTCATCACATCTTTCACATTTGATCCCTGTAAATGAATTAAACGAACAAGCTAGTTGGCAACAAGAAGGAAAATCTATATTTGAAGGAACATATGAAAATTGTGCAATGAAAATAGTCAACCCAGTTAGAAGTTTTAAACTGGCTGAGGAGAGATAGGAATAAACAGATTTAATGTTGGTTAATTCCTGAGTATATTAATTCTGAGCGAAATTCATTACTGGATGGCTATATTTCTGAAACAAAACAAATTCTGAATAAAAGTAGATGTTTTTATTAGAGATTCTTAAGGGTGGATTTTAATCTTGCCTATCCAGCAGATAGTGGGCAGGCGCTTAGTTACATTGTCCTACGGGACTTACCTACACCAATTCTGCTGTTTTCTCAGGAGTTCAGATCTAAAGCTGCTCTTCCGAGCAGGCGAGGGAAATTGAGAGAAGTCAGTGAGATGCTTCTTTAGCTATTCAGGTTAAGCTCCAATGTGGTCCGACTGCAATTTTAACTGGAGGCCTGTGTGTGGAAGCCTTTGTGACTTCCCCACCTGGTCAATCCAATGGAAAGAGGCCTAAACAAGTAAGTGAATCTTTTTCTCACTTTCTTTGTGGGGACAGGAGTGCTCCTTTGGACCCCACGAGGAAACTTTAGGCCTTCCCTGCTCTGGTCCTCACCACAATCACACCCCGCCTAACGCCGAAGCCCTGAACTCTCCCCCAACCAGTTCCCTAAGTACCAGGGTTGATCCTTCATGTCCCCAGTTGCTGTTTCCTGCTACGTGACATCCTGCTGCTACTCCAGCTTTCTGGTCAGTTGCCACTTCCTGCTGGGTACAGGCGGGAGATGAAGCCAGAGAGATAAATTGTTTGTGATCTCACACTGCCGAGGTCCGGACAGTTTGTCACCCAACTCTGTCCCAGCCTGCACGCCCTGCGGTCCCGAGTTAAAACCGGGGCTTTAGTCTCTTCTTCATGTGGCTTGGTATCACAGCACTTTTGATATTATTGTAAATATAATTTCCTTATCCTATTTATGGGCAACATAATTAGCAGAGGAGGAATTTCTTCAGTCAAAGGGTAGTGAGTTTTTAAAATTCTCTACCCCCGGGAGCTGTGGATGTTCAGTCGTTGAGTATATTCATGATGGAGATTGATAGATTTTTGAATACTAAAGGAATTAAGGGATATGAAAATAGTGCAAAAAGGTGGAGTTAAGGTAGGAGATCAGCCATAAACTTACTGAACGGTGGAGCAGGCATAAAGGGCTATATGGCCTACTCCTACTTCTAGTTCTTATGTTCTGGGTTTGCTAACTGCTGAATGGATCCTCAAAATCTTCAGCTAAAAGGAGGTTATACTATAATTATATAAAACACTAGTTAGACTGCAGCTAGAGTAATGCATACAGTTTGGTCACAGCAATACAGGAAGGATGTGATTGCACTAGAGAAGATACAGAGGTGATTTGCGAGGATGTTGCCAGGAATAGAGAATTTTGGCTACGAGGAAAGATCGTATAGGCTGGGGTTATTTTTTTTGCAACAGAAGCTGAGAGGAGATTTGATTGAGGTGCATAAAATTCTGAGGAGCCTAGATAGAATGGATAGGAAGGACCTATTTCCATTAGCAGAGAGGTCAATATCCAGGAGCCATAGACTTAAAATAATTAGTCAAAGGACTGCAGGGAGATGAGGAGTAATTCTTTTCACTCAGAGTGTGGTGGGGATCTTGAAATCATTACCTGACAGGGCTGTAGAGGCAGAAATCCTCATCACATTTAAAAACCAGTTGGATATGCACTTGAGGTGCCATAACCTACAGGGCTGTGGACCAAGAGCTGGAAAATGGGATTAGGTTGGATAGCTATTTTACAGGCAGCACAGACACGATGGGCCGAATGGTCTCCTATGCTCGGATTCTCTGGGAAGCTAGGGAGGAGATTGCAGAGCCTTTGTCCTTGATCTTTATGTCGTCATTGTCGACAGGAATAGTGCCGGAAGACTGGAGGATAGCAAATGTTGGCCCCTTGTTCAAGAAGGGGAGTAGAGACAGCCCTGGTAATTATAGACCTGTGAGCCTTACTTCGGTTGTGGGTAAAATGTTGGAAAAGGTTATAAGAGACAGGATTTATAATCATCTTGAAAAGAATAAGTTCATTAGCGATAGCACGGTTTTGTAACGGGTAGGTCGTGCCTCACAAACCTTATTGAGTTTTTCGAGAAGGTGACCAAACAGGTGGATGAGGGTAAAGCAGTGGATGTGGTGTATATGGATTTCAGTAAGGCGTTTGATAAGGTTTCCCATGGTAGGCTATTGCAGAAAATACGGAAGTATGGGGTTGAAGGTGATTTAGTGCTTTGGATCAGAAATTGGCTAGCTGAAAGAAGACAGAGGGTGGTGGTTGATGGCAAATGTTCATCCTGGAGTTTAGTTACTAGTGGTGTACCGCAAGGATCTGTTTTGGGGCTACTGCTGTTTGTCATTTTTATAAATGACCTGGAAGAGGGTGTAGAAGGGTGGGTTAGTAAATTTGCGGATGAAACTAAGGTCGGTGGAGTTGTGGATAGTGCCGAAGGATGTTGTAGGGGACAGAGGGACATAGATAGGCTGCAGAGCTGGGCTGAGAGATGGCAAATGGAGTTTAATGCGGAAAAGTGCGAGGTGATCCACTTTGGAAAGAGTAACAGGAATGCAGAGTACTGGGCTAATGGGAAGATTCTTGGTAGTGTAGATGAACAGAGAGATCTTGGTGTCCAGGTGCATAAATCCCTGAAGGCTGCTACCCAGGTTAATAGGGCTGTTAAGAAGGCATATGGTGTGTTAGCTTTTATTAGTAGGGGGATCGAGTTTCGGAGCCACGAGGTCATGCTGCAGCTGTACAAAACTCTGGTGAGACCGCACCTGGAGTATTGCATGCAGTTCTGGTCACCGCATTATAGGAAGGATGTGGAAGCTATGGAAAGGGTGCAGAGGAGATTTACTAGGATGTTGCCTGGTATGGAGGGAAGGTCTTACGAGGAAAGGCTGAGGGACTTGAGGTTGTTTTCGTTGGAGAGAAGGAGGAGGAGAGGTGACTTAATAGAGACATATAAGATAATCAGAGGGTTAGATAGGGTGGATAGTGAGAGTCTTTTTCCTCGGATGGTGATGGCAAACACGAGGGGACATAGCTTTAAGTTGAGGGGTGATAGATATAGGACAGATGTCAGAGGTAGTTTCTTTACTCAGAGAGTAGTAGAGGCGTGGAACGCCCTACCTGCAACAGTAGTAGACTCGCCAACTTTAAGGGCATTTAAGTGGTCATTGGATGGACATATGGATGAAAATGGAATAGTGTAGGTCAGATGGTTTCACAGGTCGGCGCAACATCAAGGGCCGAAGGGCCTGTACTGCGCTGTAATGTTCTAATTCTAAAAAAAAACTTTCTATATTTTTATGTTTCTAAAAGTAGCTCATGCCCTAAGTTACTTCTGGATGCAAGCCACCCATTGATATCACCATCTTCTACCCCATGAACGCTGGCGATTGTTTGAATAGCTGGATCAAAAGCACCACTATTCAGTGCTGTCCCATTCAACTCTGTGCCAGGCAAAAGCCTGGAACCTTAAATTTGCAAGCACTGGATGTTAGACCACAGCTGTTTCTGATACTTGCTAAATGTGGCCCTATATGTTGTGCTGCCCAGTAGATGGCACCCTTCACATTGATGGTTTTGAATTATTTTGTCAGATTTCTTTCTTTCTTTATCAGACTTGTTCTTCTAGCTCTGTGAAAAAGGATGACACCATCTGGTATTTATATTAACTCTTCAGATTCTACATTGTAAGCAGCAGTGTTGTCATATTACGGGGAGAAGAAGAAATTCCTCATGGTCACAATGTGAAGCAATTCAAGCATGCTGCGATGGAGTATTTTTTATAATGAGGTCTTTAAAAAAAAGTAATACAAGGAGAAAATCTGTCTTGAGAATATGCCCACCATTGTGACAAGTTGGGGGTAATTGTGAAACGTACTATCTAGCAAGATGCTTGTTGAATTTGCTGACAGAATTGTCTGAATACAAGCAGAACAAAGTATGTTTCATAATCCTAACATGCAGCAAGGACACAAAAACAGTTTCAGGAAATCGATCAAACCTTGAGCATTCCACAATTTTAAACTCACGTCACTTCCTGTTCATTACAAAATCCAGTCTAACACTTCAGTGAATTATGGTGTTCATAAAATGGTTCAATTCTGAATTTATACCACTTCAGTAGCAGGAGCCTCCTGTAAAGGCCTCATTATAAAATTCTTGAGTTTTTCCCTGAAGGAGCCTAAGATTCCCAAGTAAATAATACCTTCTCTCCAGAGCAAGATAACCATTTGATGCTTTGAGTTTTGTTCCATCCATCTGGCCATTGTGAGGATGAATTTTCTTCTTCCTTTCGGTACCTTGTTGAACTCCAGTATTTTAGCAATAGGAAGATGCCACTGATGAAGACAACCTTTTACCCAGTGTTGTGTAAACAACAGAATGTGACATTTCTGGTTTTGCATTTTGAGCAGCATCCAGAGATACCATATCTTTGGTATGCTTGAACAGCAGAAATTAGGCTGAGATCTAGCTGTGTTGGATCTTTGCTTAATGCCAAAGTAGCCCAAGGTAGCCTACTGCGAGATGGAGCCTATACCCACCTAAATATAGCCAACAGCTTGGGGGGTAAGGGAGATGGTTGGGGACAGGAGTGTTGTGCGAGGTAGGGACTCTCACCATCAGTGCTCCTGTGCCCTGGGCTTTTATTGTGATCTGACATGTAGTTGGAAGTGGTGTGTCTGGTCAGGTATGCCTCCTCAACACAGGCTCAAGTAGGGAAAACTTGGGGTCCAGAGCTAGATTTTTGTTCTACAGATTTTAAGGTGACTGTCTTACAAAAGGGACTGCAGGGAGCCTTTGGAAAATTCTTCCAGGGCTGACCCAGCAGCCCCACTTCTCCATGGCCTGACAATCCTCCACTGGACTGTCCAGTGCCTCAAACATGCCAGGTACCCAAGATGTGCTACCGGTGGAAAAGTCATCCTCTATCGGCGGGCAAATTACGGAACCTCTGATCCCAAAACGTTCATCAGGATCAGTGGCGGAGGTTCCCTAAAGGCATATTATTACTATAAGTGCTGAGATTGCTGGCTCTTGGTGTTCAACCACGCTTCTGGGTGACCTGTTGCAACCATCAATTATTCTCTGTGTAAAGAGATATTTCCTGACCTAAATTTGACCTTCATACATGTTTCTTTTTCGTGGTGTCCTGATATATGTGAAACTATTACTTTGAGATTATTTTCTCTGACAACTCAAATTGAAAGATGTCATGTGACTTAGTGTACTTAATTAAAATTAATGGATGGAAATTCATGCCTATACATACATGATACACTCCCAGTGGATAAAGTTCCACAGCAGAACATTTCCCTTAATATACCTTTGTATGTTTTCCTCTGAGCTGTTCCTTTCTGAGGTTGATTAGCCTCAGTTTATTAAGTCTTTGCTTATGGCCCTTCTTCCTAACATCAGGGAACAACTTCATTGCTCTCCTTTGCACTGCCTTTTTATGGGTTGGACACATCCAATTTTCACAGTGATCAGACTAGAATACAGTACTCTAGGTGCAGCCTGACCAAACACTTCAAATTCAGCATGTCCTGTGGAGGTTTGAACTAAACTGATATTGCAGTGCAAACCAAGATACTATTTACTGCTTATTGTTTCCTCATATTGTTCAGATATGGTGGGCAATGAATCATTTTCCAAAGTCATTCCAAAGACTATTTTTAGTTATTTATTTAGAGATACAGCACTGAAACAGGCCCTTCAGCCCACCGAGTCTGTGCCGACCAAGAACCACCCATTAATACTAACCCTACAGTAATCCCATATTCCCTACCACCTACCCACACTAGGGGCAATTTACAATGGCCAATTACCTATCAACCTGCAAGTCTTTGGCTGTGGGAGGAAACCGGAGCACCCGGAGGAAACCTACGCAGACACAGGGAGAACTTGCAAACTCCACACAGACAGCACCCAGAATTGAACACGTGTCCCTGGAGCTGTGAGGCTGCGGTGCTAACCACTGCGCTACTGTGCCGCTCTAAAAAATATGCTTGATTTTGATTTATTTCTTGGCAAGTTAAAAAAAGTACATATGCTTCTGATCTTTAACATACACAGTACAATTCCATTGTCTGAAATAAATTTTATTTGTTTTAATTGTCCAAGCGCAGACCATTGTTGAGTTCCCTTTGTAACATCTTGTCAGTCTATTCTACAACACTTTAACAGTCTCTTACTTCACCTCTCTTATGCCACTTGGCACACTCTCCTCAACTGCTAGCCTTATCCTCATTTACTTTATCACCTTCCATGACATTTCGGCGTATGAAGGGTGGAATCATCCCAGTCCCGCAGAGGCAGGCTCGAAGGTGGGACCGGGATGAAGGTGGAATAGGAGGGCGTTGGGTCAGTGGGCCATGAGTTCCTGCCTTCGGCCAATCTTGCCAGGGATGGGGTGGAAGGGGCAAGGACTACCAGCCTGATGGTGGTGGGTATCCAATCTGCATATTTAAATGTCCAATTGTAGGCACATTGGGGATGCTGCCAGGAACTTCCCTGCAGTGTATAGGCCCCCCTGCTGAGGCCAAAGCCCAGCAGGTGCCTGGAGGCGGTTTGCCAACGGCTGGCCGGGGTGTTCGCAAGACCTCCTACACTTCCCTGGTGCCGCACGGATCAGAGGGTCACAGCTGCTGCCGCAGGCCTCACTGTAGAGGTATCTTGCCGGTGCCAAGTTAATGAATAAGCAGCTACACTATCACTCTGGCATCCTGCTGCAGTCCCATACAGATACAATCTTCCACCCCTTTCTTAGTGTCCTTAATCCCAAAGGGGTAGTGCTCATTCATTCTTACCATCTACTTTCCTTTCCTGCAGGTATATAACAGCAAAGGTTGGGGAGGGGGTGGAGGCCCGTGGGGGGAGGGCCAATGGAACTGGAAGATGAAGAAAAGTAGATGGGGAGCTCTTTTTCCTTCGTCACACAAGATTATGACAATGATGCAGAAGAAGAGCATAAGAGCTTGGACAACTTTTCTGTCCAGCTGCTTCATCCTGCCCCATGTTCCTCTGTCCTGACCTCTGCAAACTGACTCCCTGCAAC
This sequence comes from Heterodontus francisci, assembly GCF_036365525.1. Classification (NCBI taxonomy): domain Eukaryota; kingdom Metazoa; phylum Chordata; class Chondrichthyes; order Heterodontiformes; family Heterodontidae; genus Heterodontus; species Heterodontus francisci. The sequence goes on along the minus strand of NC_090375.1, from coordinate 100,028,839 downwards.
ACTTGCTTCATCAGTCCCAGGCAGTAGCATAGATGGGAGGTGAGTTGGGGTTGTTCAAGATGTTCAAACATCCCCCAGAAATTTCTATATTATTTTTTATATTTTTCAATAACAGCAATTGATAGAATATTGAGACAATGAATGTTCTTTCCGAGCTAGTCGACTCAACAGTTTGGCCAATGCAAACCCATTACATGGGCTTAGGCTTTGAAATGTTCATCAAGATACTGCAGTGAATAGTAGCATAGTTATTGATAGACTTGCAACACATAACTGGCTTTTGGCCTTCTTGTTTTACAATATTTGTCCAACAAGCCTATTTTATTTTTTTCATTTGCATTAGTTGAATTATTAGATTTATGGAACGTATTGCTGAAAATAGGGACTTGTCAAAGTTTTTCATCTTGCACTCATCAGGACAATCTATAAGAATGCCTATGTAAGGGACAACAATGACTTTATACTGTATGAGAAGAGAATGCTGATTGGGATAGGTGTTCACTTGCCAACCAATCAGCACTCTCTTCTCATACAGTATAAAGTCATTGTTTTCCCTTACATTGTTATTCTTGTGGATTGTCCTGATGAGTGCAAGATGAAAAGCTTCAACAACATGTCTCTATTTTCTGCAATACTCAAGTTCTGTACTACCAAATGACTATTTATGGAAGGGTTAATTTTTCTAGTTGAACATTATTGTGACATTCCTATTTGAAAAATAGACCTTTTGAAGTAGTGTTGTTTGATCTGGCAGGTTCATATCTAAACCCTCCCCCAAGAGAAAATCCATGTCTACACCATTGCTGCTGGGCACCAGGTACCATTTCTCCCAGGGAGAATTAGTTGGTTATAGTGAGAATGTGACATTGGGCTATTTACAGAGAACTGGTAGAGGGGGCATTGATGAGCATGTGCCATCTTCTCAAGGGACACCAAGAAGTATAAGAAAGACTTGCATTTACAGAGCATCTTCCATGACCACTGGATGTCCCAAAGTGCTATACAGTCAATGAAGTGCTTTTGAAGTGTGGATGGTATTGTGAGGTAGGAAATGTGGCAGCCAATTTCCATATAGCAATCTCCCACAAACAGCAATGTGATAATGACCAGATAAACTGTTTTTGTGATGTGGATTGAGGAATAAACATAACTTCCCTGCTCTTCCCTGAAATCATACCATGGGATCTTTTACAACCAACAGAGAGAGCACACTGTCTTTGGTTTAACATCTCATCCAAAAGACAGCACCTTCAAAATGCAGTACTCTCTCATATTATACTGGAGGATCAGCTTTGATTTTAGTGCTCAAGTTTGAGGGTGGGACTTAAACCAACACCCTTCTGACTCAGTGTCAAGAGTGTTCCCATCTAAACCATGGCTGATATTTAAGGTACCAAGACACCAAAAAGTAGAATTTCTATGGCTTTCGAGCTGTGCAAAAATCATGAAAACGCATCTGAATAAAAGGATGTTTGAGGAGTATACCAATGTGCAGGCTGTGATCACCATCTCTGAGGATGTGCGACAACTAACAGGTGTGGATCTTGAATCTACTGATGTCGATTCTGGTAACATTGCAGAAGCCTCTCAGTTTCTACCCTGTCAAGCCCCACTTCAGAATCCTGTATGTTACAATGAGATCATCTCTCATTCTTCGAAATTCCAGACAGTATAGGCCTTATTTACTCAGCCTTTCATTATAGGACAACCCTCTCATCCCAGGAACCAATCTTGTTAACCTTTGTTGTACTGCCTGCAAGGCAAGCATATGCTTCCTCAGATATGGAGACCAAAACTGCACACAGTACTCCAGGTGTGGTCTCACCAAAGTCCTATACAATTGTAGCAAGACTTCTTTATTCCTGTACTCCAATCCCCTTGCAATAACGGCCAATTTGCCTTCCTAATTGCTTGCTGTACCTGATTGGCACCCCATCCACAAACATTCATTCCCTCCACCACCGACGCACAGTGGCAGCAGTGTGTACCATCTACAAGATGCACTGCAGCAACACACCAAGGCTCCTTAGACAGCACCTTCCAAACCCGCGACCTCTCCTACTAGAAGGGCAAGGGCAACAAATGCATGGGCACACCACTACCTGCAAGGTCCCCTCCAAGTCACACACCATCTTGACTTGGAACTATATCACCGTTCCTTCACTGTCGCTGGGTCAAAATCCTGGAACTCCCTTGCGAACAGCACTGTGGGTGTACTTACCTCCTATGGACTGCAGCGGTTCAAGAAGGCAGCTCACCAGCACTTTCTCAAGGGCATTTAGGGATGGGCAATAAATGCTGGCCTAGCCAGCAATGCCCACATCCCGTGAATGAATAAAAAAAAGCTTTGTATTCCGGGTACGCACAAATGGAGTGAGCGGTGACTTCATTGCAATCTATGCAGGTCCCCAGCTAAGAAGCAGCTATGGACCAGTTAGCCTCCAATTTCATTGAACTGCAGACTACAGCTTTAGAAGCAATAGATGGGACAGATGGGAGTACAGCATGAATGAGGGCCTCCAGACTGTGGCAACAGCTGTGTCTCAGGACTTTCAGCATCAGCTAGCTGTCATTAGGCTAGTCATTCTGTTGATCAATGAGGATACAAATCCATGGTCAAGTGGAATGCTGATGACTTGTGTCCATCTGCTTGATACAGCTTTCTCTCTGGACAGCAGCACAGGATAGGCTTCCAGTTTTTCACCTCAGAGCACTACACCAGTGGAAGGCTGGATGTCAGACCAGGCTGCACACATATACCCTTCTCAAGCCAGCTGCCATGAGATGCCAGCTACTTTAGTCCTGCGACCCTCAGGCACAGCATGAGGAGTCAACTATCTTATGCAATCCAAACCCTCAGGTGACACTTAGAAAGAGCACTAGAATGGGTGGTAGAAATGGGTGGCACATGTCAGTATCCAGGGGAAGGACAATGGTAGGAAAGAGTTGGGTAAATGTTTGTTTGCACTTTGCAATTATTGTATTAAAACAGACTGTGAATTGATATGGTGCTTTATTATTCATGGAAATTGTACTCAGATAGGAAAGGGTGTCCCAGTTTATTACTCCGGCAATAGTTTAATGGCCTGGTTATGTTGGGACTAAGAGGGTGGATTGAGGGAATGAATCTTTATTTGTAAGTGGGGAGAAAGGAAGTAAGGTGGAATGTCAAAGGTAGGCGCAGAGCCTTCCAACAATATCTCTCCTTGGATGTCCCTTGCAGCTGTCAGCTGGTCTGTTCCTTGTAGTTCAGGATGCACTTGTTCCAGTGCCTCCTCATCAGCCATGTCAAGCTGCAGCCCTTCATAAATGGTGAAGTTCTCAGAAGGTTATCACTAATTTGAGACCTGATAGGAAGCATTATGCAGATTCCATTCCAAACTATCTAGACAATGAAACTGGACTTTCGACACAATGATGGTTCTCTTATCCACTCCGGTTTTTTTGGAGATTGGGATCATCTGCCATGGCAGCAAAGTATATGATTTGTCACCCAGCAGCCATCATTGATGTGGTTTTCTTCTCTAAAGAGGTTAGAGAGGGCTGAATGCTGGAGAATTAAAACATCATGGCAACTTCCTCATATTGGGGTGAACATGGATGATCTCTGAGTAATGTCACAAAGTATCTGTACATTCAGGGAATATAATTTCTTGCTGTTCAGTTGGTGATGCAATCTCAGAGCTATTGATTTCACCCTGTACATTGAGGAAGCCAGTTACCCCACAGAGGCATAAGGCCCATTCTTTCTGCTAATTCGTTGTAATCCTAAAGCTGCTGAACTGCGCTGCAGGGCTGTAAAGGGTGCCAACACACCCTTACTGCTCCCTCGCTTATGTTGCATAGATCCCTTGTGGCAGCCTAAGATGAACCTGAGCCATAAAGGTCGATGATGGTAACCATCATTTACAAAGAGAGCAATGCAGGCAGATGAGTGAGGCTTCAGGTCTTCATGTACCAGGTCACATATATTTTTATGAGAGTTGCATCATACTGTCCTAAATTTACTCAGGTGGTAGTGACATCCAGGAGTATAACTAGATCGAGACTGAAGCTGCCTGTTTTTACGAATATAAGAACACAAGAAATAAGAGCAAGAGTAGACCATTTGGCCCCTTGAGCCTGGTCCACCATTCAATATGGCCATGGCTGATCTTCTACTTCAACTCCACTTTCCTGCTCGCTCCCCATATCCTTTGATTCCCTGAGAGATCAAAAATCTAAGGATTTCAGTCTTGAATATACTCAATGATAGAGCATCTACAACCTTCTAGGGTGAACAATTTCAAAGATTCACAACCCTCTGAGTGACGAAATTTCTCCTCATCTCAGACCTAAATGATTGACCCCTTATCCTGAGACTGTGCCCCCGTGTTCTAGATTCCCCAGACAGGGGAAACAACCTCTCAGTTTCTACCCTGTCAAGCCCCACTTCAGAATCCTGTATGTTACAATGAGATCATCTCTCATTCTTCTAAATTCCAGAGAGTATAGCATTAATTTACTCAGCCTCTCATCATAGGACAACCCTCTCATCCCAGGAACCAATCTCGTGAACCTTCGCTGTACTGCCTGCAAGGCAAGTATATGCTTCTTCAGATATGGAGACCAAATCTGCGCACAGTACTCCAGGTGTGGTCTCACCAAAGCCTTATACAATTGTAGCAAGGCTTCCTTATTCCTGTACTCTGATCCCCTTACAATAAAGGTCAATTTGCCTTCCTAATTGCTTGCTGTACCTGCAAGCTAACTTTCTGTGTTCCTTGTATGAGTACACCAAAGTCTATTTGAACATCAGTATTTAAAAGTTTCATGTCTTTTTAAAAAAATTCTGCTTTTCTATTCTTACTATCAAAGTGAATAACCTCACACTTCCCCACATTATACGCCACCTGCCTTGTTTTGCCCACTCATTTAACTTGATTATATATTTTTGCAGCCTCTTCATATCTTCCTCACAGCTTACATTCCCACCTAGCTTTGTATGGTCAGCAAACTTAGATACATTACTCTCGGTCTCTTTGTCTAAGTCACTAATATAGATTGTAAATAGTTGAGGTCCCAACACTGATCCTTGCCAACTTGAAAAGGCCCGCTTATCCCTACTCTCTGCTTCCTGTCCATTAATCAATCCTCCATACACACTAATATATTACCTCTAACTCCATGAGCACTTTTCTTTCATATTAACCTTTTGTGTGTCCCCTTATCAAATGCCTTTTGAAAATCCAAGTATACGACATCAAATAACCTTCGTGTCACACAAGTGCTGGACAATGATGATCTCCTATAAGAGAGAATTTAACCATCTCCCCTTGACATTCAACAACATTACAATCACTGAATCCCCCACCATCAACATCCTGCAGTTACCATTAACCAGAAACTGATCTGGAGAAGCCACATAACTACTGTGGATATAAGAGCAGGTCAGAGGCTGGGAATTCTGTGGCGAGTGATCCACCTCCTGACTCACCAAAGCCTATCCACCATCTCCAAGGCACAAGTCAGGAGTGTGATGGAATACTCTCCACTTGCCTGAATGAGTACACCTCCAACAACACTCAGGAAACTCAACACCATCCAGGACAAAGCAGCCCACTTGATCAGCACCCCATCTACCACCTTAAGTATTCACTTCCTCCACCACTGGCGCACAGGGGCAGCAGTGTGTACCATATACAAGATGCACTGCAGCAACTCACCCCTCCTCCTTTGACAGCACCTTCCAAAACCGTGACCTCTTTCACCTAGAAGATCAAGGGCAGTAGATGTGTAGGAACACCACAATATGCAAATTCCCCTCCAAGCCACACACCAGCCTGACTTGGTATTGCTGTTCTTTCACTGTTGCTGGATCAAAATCCTGGAACTCCCTCCCAAACAGCAGCGTAGGTGTACCCACATCAGATGGACTGCAGCGGTTCAAGAAGGCAGCTGACCACCACCTTTTCAAGGGCAATTAGGGATGGGCAACAAATGCTGGCATCATCAATGATGCCCACATCCCACAAAAACAAATAAGAAAAAAATCTACTGGTTCCCCTTTATCTAACTCTACTGGTTATATCCTCAAAAATCTCTAATAAATTTGTCAAACATGATTTCCCTTTCATAACACCATGTGAATTTGCCTGATCATATTATGATTTTCTAAATGCGTTGTTAAGACTTTCTTAATAATAGATTTCAACATTTTCCTGATGACTGATATCAGGCTAATTGGCCGTTAGACCCTGTTTTCTCTCTCCCTCCTTTTTTAAATAGAGGAGTTACATTTGCTGACTTCCAATCCGCTGGGACCATTCTAGGATGTAAGAAATTTTGGAAACTCAGAACCAGGAATGTATTGTTGAATATTTTAAATGGCAGACTGAGTTAACATTAGATCAGGTGAAGTTGGATTGAATTGTAAGGTGAAATGTATAGAGCAATAGTTATCATGAAGTTGAATTTTCACATAATGGTGTAAAATAAAGAACACATAATTTTACTCCAGTCCAGCGGGTTGTCTTAATTAACTTGAAACAAATAATTTTTTTTTTATTTCTGAAATATACTTTATTCATAAAAATCTGTAAAAATTACATTCCCAAACAGTTTCAAACAGCATCAAGTCAAAAAATACAAACAGTGCAAAGGTGATCAGTTTCCTTCCATACAATCATGAGTTGCCTCACAACCCTTCCATTTCATTGTCATGCCATATACATTTTAACATTTACAGCACACAAAATTTCTCCGATACAATTCGAGGGGTTTCCCATGGATCCAGCCCCTCAGTTCAGTTTGGTGGGGGGACCTTACACTGTGGTCTTTCCCCATTGAGCCTTTGCTGCGGCTGCCCCAAGCTTTAGTGCGTCCCTCAGCACGTAGTCCTGGACCCTGGAATGTGCCAGTCTGCCACATTCGGTCATGGACAACTCTTTGCGCTGGAAGACCAGCAAGGTTCGGGCAGACCAAAGGGCATCATTCACCGAATTGAGAATCCTCCAGCAGCAGTTGATGTTTGTCTCGGTGTGCATCCCTGGGAACAGCCCGTAGAGCACAGACTCCTGTGTTACAGAGCTGCTGGGGATGAACCTCGACAAAAACCACTGCATCTCTTTCCACACTTGCTTTGCAAAGACACATTCCAGGAGTAGGTGGGCAACCATCTCTTCCCCACCACAGCCACCGCGGGGGCATTGCATGGAGGGGGCGAGACTTCAGGCGTGCATGAAGGATCTGACAGGGAGGGCCCTTCTCACCACCAAGCTACATCTTGGTGCTTGTTTGAAAGTTCTGGTGATGAGGCATTCCGCCAAATGGCTTTGACGGCCTGCTCGGGGAACCATCCGACAGGATCTCCCGTCTTCTTTTCCCGTAGGGCCTTGAGGACATTCCGTGCAGACCACTGCCTGATGGATCGGCGGTCAAAGGTGTTTTCCCGCAGAAACTGCTCCACGAAGGATAGGTGGTACGGCACGGTCCAACTGCATGGAGCGTTCTGCGGCGATGTGACCAGGCCCATCCTTCGCAACACCGGGGACAGATAGAACCTCAGCACGTAGTGACACTTGGAGTTTGTGTACTGGAGGTCTACACACAGCTTGATGCAGCCGCACACGAAGGTGGTCATCAGGATGAGGGCCACGTTGGGTACATTTTTCCCGCCCTTATCCAGAGATTTGAACATCGTGTCCCTCCGGACCCGGTCCATTTTAGATCCCCAGATGAAGCAGAAAATGGCTCGGGTGACCGCCACAGCGCAGGAATGGGGTATGGGCCAGACCTGCGCCACGTACAGCAACAACGTGAGCGCCTCGCACCTGATGACCAGGTTCTTACCCACACTGGAGGGAGATCGCTGCCCCCACATGCTCAACTTTTGTTGTACCTTGGCTACTCGCTCCTCCCAGGTTTTGGTAACTTGAAACAAATAATAGCTCAGCCTCCTATCATATAGTCCAGGGGAGAACCTTTCTTCTGACAGTCTCCTCTTTTTCACCCTCTCATTGCACTTTACTGCCAGACTTTGGAGTCCTGTTTCCAAACATCTTACTGCCATTATAGATGTATATGATGTTGCATTATTCCTGATTGTGAACAATGGGTGCATGATGTTTATCACTTATGGAGGCAAACCACTGAATCGCTCTCTGTTTGTTTTCTGGGAAAACATCTTCTTATTAGCATATTAACTACTTTTCATCTACCTTTAGATTCACAATCCAGTTTGGGGCTGTCCTGAGATCTTAATCCTTTTAAAGCAACCTTGAATTCAAGCTAATTTTCAAAATATCTCATATCTAGGTCTTTCTCATAGTAGAATAGCCAATGTATTCTGAAATGTGATAGTGTGTTATCAGTGACACCCAAGGCTTTCGGGAAACTTGACATTTGAAAAATTCCTGGGGTCTCTCCTGTTGTTCACTCTGAGCTATGGGGAATGAGAGTACTTATTTTTTTTCTCATGAATCAGACATCAGCTTTGTGTTTTATGCAGTGGTCCACTGCAGTGACTGATGTTGCTGATGTTCCCTCTGAGCTCCTGAGAAGAGCCTGAGGCAAAAAAGTTTGAGGAAGCTGGCATCTCCATTGCTTCTGACAGTGCCAAGTCTGCCTTGGTAATCAGCTGAAGGCTGTCCTGGACAACGCTATCATTGCCTATCTCATGAATCAAACCATTAGTTCTCAGTGAGTTCCAGATAGTTATATTGGAACTGGGTAATGGTGTGTAGAGGATCTGCTCCTAAGACATTTCCTCACTTCGCTGGCATCCACAAGTTCTTTCTCATCCTCCTCCACTTCTTCAAAGTAACATAACTACATTGGGATCCGAAAGAGGGTAACTCCAATTTTGCAAAGAAAAAAAGCTGAGAAAAGATCATGGCCAGAATTTTACAGTGGGCGGACAGGAGCTGGACTCCCAGGCTTCCGCCCAGCCTGGGGATCCATGCCCTATTTTGCGGATCCCCAGGCTTTAATTGGCCTGAGGCGGAACTTCCACCCATTTGAGGGAGGAGGGCCCGCCTCAGTGAGCTGCCAACCAATCAGCGGGCCGGCAGCTCTTAGTCTCAGCAGCGCCACCGGGAGCGGTGGCCACTGATGGGACTGCAGCCCAGCCGACCGAGGAGGATACCAAGGAACCGGTACTGAAGGTAAGTTTGGGTTGCCTCACCAGGGGAATTGGTCGTGCCCTGGTGAGGCTAGGGTGTTCGTTTGGGAGGAGGGGGGGCGGGGCGTCTTGGATCCCGGGTTGGTTTGGGAGGCGACGGCGGCCCTCAATAGGGCACCCTGTGCCCGATTGCCAGGCACCCACACCCCACCCTGCCCCGGGGTGCTGAAAGGCCAGCAGCTATAGCGGGGCGGCCTTTCATGTCCCCAGCACGCTTGCTTGCCACGGATAAAATACCCGTGGAGGCAAGCTAGGGCCCTTAAGTGACTGTTAAGTGGCCACTTAAGGATCGTGATTGGCCTTGGGCGGGCGGGCCGCTTCCCACCCCCTGCCCCCTCGACGGACCTCCGTAAACTTGGTCGGAGGCGGAATTGGGGCGTTAGGCCTCCTGGAGCCTGCCGCTTAATTTTACGCCGCCCCCACGCCACCATCTGACCTGCTGGGGTGGCATAAAATTCCGGCCCAAGTCTCACATTTTGCTGCCTACTACAAAATAATTTAAACACACAAGGAATTGCAGCAAATTGATATTTTTTACCTGACTCCGATATCAGGCATCATCCAGCAGCTGGTAGCATTAAGTTTATATGGGCATTCTTCTTACCTTAAATAATGTCAGCATTAATGGTGAACAATTAAGTGGAAGAAGTGGCAAAATCATTTCAGCATCATTTTAATGCATAGGAACAGGAGAAGGCCAGTTAGCCCTCGAGTCTGTTCTTCCATCTAATGATATCATGGCTGATCTTTGACCTAACTCCATATATCAGCCTTTGTCCCATATCCCTTAATACCTTTGGTTAACAAAAATCTCTCAATGGCAGATTTAAAATTAACCATTGATCAACATTTGTGGAAGAGAGTTCCAAATTTCTACCACCATGTGTAGAATGGATTCCTAATTTCACTCCTGAAAGGTCTGGCTCTAATTTTTAGATTATATCCCCTAGCCCTAGACTCCCCAACCAGCGGAAATTGTTCCTCTCTATTTACCCTATCTGTTCTCCCTAATATCTAGAAAACTTCGCTCAAATTACCCCTTAATCTTCTAAATTCCAAGGACTACAACCCTAGTTTGTGTAATCTCTCCACCTAATTTAACCCTTGGAGTTTAAGTATCATTCTAGTAAATTTATGTCAAATCTATTCAAGGCCAATATATTCTTCCAAAGATATGGTGCCCAAACTGCTCCCAGTACTCCAGATGTTGTCTGAATAGGGCTTAGTATAGCTGAAGCATGACTATTACCCCCTTGTTTTCTAGTCCTCCTGATAAAAAGGCTAGCATTCCATTAGCCTTTTTGATTATTTTTGTACCTGTTCGTGACATTTTAATGATCTGTGTACCTGGACCCCAAGTGTCTTTGGACCTCCACAGTTTCTAGCTTTTCACTATTTAGAAAATAGTCTGCTTTTTCAGTCCAAAGTGGATGATCTCACATTTACCTACATTGAAATCCATTTGCGACAGTTTTGCCCATTCACTTAATCTATCAGTATCTCTCTGTTACTTTATGCTTTCATCTACGCTGTTAGTGTTACGACCAGGTGAGAAGGGATCGAGGGGTTCCCTCTCAGCCTTTGCCTGGTTTAACCGTAACATGGTTTAATTTTTAAAACACCGTGTTTTTGGCTCCCCCTTAGTGAATCCTTGTTCACTGCTTTCCAATTATAAGGCGGAGAAATAAATTCAGGCAGGTTTTCTTAGATTTAAACAAGAAAGGTGGAAGTTTATGAATCATAAACTCTAATCTGCACTGAATTGGAAAATAAAACATTGATTAAAATTGATTAAAACCCTAATTAACTAATTAATTAGTATGTAGAGGAGTAACTAAACCTGAGGGAGGAGATTACTGTATTTAGCATTTAATATTTATAGTAGAAATCTAGCGCTAGGGACCATATAGTTAATTGTAACTTAATATAGTAAGAATTTAATAAGTATTTAAGTATTTATTTTAAATTAATTTATTAATTAGTGCTAGAAATGTCAGGTAGAGGGGTAAAGTGCTTCACCTGTGAGATGTGGGAAGTCCGTGACGTTTCCAGCGTTCCGGACGACTACATCTGCAGAAAGTGTACCCAGTTGCAGCTCCTCACAGACCAAATGGATCGGTTGGAGCAGCAATTGGATGCACTTAGGAGCTTGCAAGTGGCAGAAAGTGTCATAGACAGGAGTTTTAGAGAAGTGGTTACACCCAAGGTGCAGGCAGATAGATGGGTGACCGCTAGAAGGGGCAGGCAGTCAGTGCAGGAATCCCCTGTGGCTGTCCCCCTCTCTAACAAGTATACCGTTTTGGATACTGTTGGGGGGGATGGCCTATCAGGGGAAAACAACAGCAGCAGCCAGAGCAGTGGCACCACGACTGGCACTGTTGTTCAACAGGGAGGGGCAAAGCGCAGAAGAGCAATAGTTATAGGGGACTCTATAGTCAGGGGCACAGATAGGCGCTTCTGTGGACGTGAAAGAGACTCCAGGATGGTATGTTGCCTCCCTGGTGCCAGAGTCAAGGATGTCTCTGAATGGACAGGGGGCATTCTGAAGGGGGAGGGGGAGCAGCCAGAGGTTGTGGTACACATTGGTACTAACGACATAGGCAGGAAGAGTGACGAGGTCCTGCAGGGGGAGTTCAGGGAGTTAGGTAGAAAATTAAAAGACATGACCTCCAGGGTTGTAATCTCGGGAATACTCCCTGTGCCACGTGCCAGTGAGGCTAGAAATAGGAAGATAGTGGCTGAACAGCTCGTGTAGGAGGAAGAGTTTCAGATATCTGGATCATTGGTATCTCTTCCGGGACAGGTGGGACCTGTAAAAGAAGGACGGGTTGCATCTAAACTGGAGGGGCACAATTATCCTGGCTGCAAGGTTTGCTAGCATCACTCGGGACGGTTTAAACTAGAGTGGCAGGGGGGTGGGAACCAGAGCAGTAGGTCAGCAGGTGAAATAACTGGGGGGGAACTAGTAAATAAGGCCAGTAAGACTGAGAGGAAGAGCATGCAGGGAGATGTTGCTGAGCACAGCTGGACTGGTGGTCTGAAGTGCATTTGTTTCAATGCGAGAAGTATAACAGGTAAGGCAGATGAACTTAGAGCTTGGGTTAGTACTTGGAAATATGATGTTGTTGCTATCACAGAGACTTGGTTGAGGGAAGGACAGGATTGGCAGCTAAATGTTCCAGGATTTAGAAGCTTCAGGCGGGATAGAGGGGGATGTAAAAGGGGTGGGGGAGTTGCATTACTTGTTAAGGAGAATATCACAGCTGTACTGCGGGAGGACACCTCAGAGGGGTCATGCAGCGAGGCAATATAGGTAGAGCTCAGGAATATGAAGGGTGCAATCACGATGTTGGGGGTTTACTACAGGCCTCCCAACAGCCAGCGGAGGTAGAGGAGTAGATATGCAGACAGATTTTGGAAAGATGCAAAAACAACATGGTTGTAGTGGTGAGTGATTTTAACTTCCCCTATATTGACTGGGACTCACTTAGTGCTAGGGGCTTAGATGGGGCAGAATTTGTAAGGAGCATCCAGGAGGGCTTCTTGAAACAATATGTAGATAGTCCAACTAGGGAAGGGACTGTACTGGACCTGGTATTGGGGAATAAGCCCGGCCAGGTGGTCGAAGTCTCAGTAGGGGGTGCATTTCGGGAACAGTGACCATAATTCTGCAAGTTTTAAGGTACTTGTAGATAAGGACAAGAGTAGTCCTCGGGTGAAGGTGCTAAATTGGGGGACGGCTAATTTTAACAATATTAGGCAGGAACTGAAGAATTTAGATTGGGGGCGGCTGTTTGAGGGTAAATCAACATCTGACATGTGGGAGTATTTCAAACGTCAGTTGATTAGAATCCAGGACCAGCATGTTCCTGTGAGGAAGTAGGATAAGTTTGGCAAGTTTCGGGAACTTTGGATAACGAGGGATAATGTGAGCCTCGTCAAAAAGAAAAAGGAAGCATTCGTAAGGGCTGGAAGGCTGGGAACAGACAAATCCCTTGAGGAATATAAAGGAAGTAGGAAGGACTTTAAGCAAGGAGTCAGGAGGGCAAAAAGGGGTCATGAAAAGTCATTAGCAAACAGGTTTAAGGAGAATCCCAAGGCTTTTTATACGTATATAAAGAGCAAGAGGGTAGCCAGGAAAAGGGTTGGCCCACTCAAGAACAGAGAAGGGAATCTATGCGTGGAGCCAGAGGAAATGGGCGAGGTACTAAATGAGCACTTTGCATCAGTATTCACCAAAGAGAAGGACTTGGTGGATGATGAGTCGAGGGAAGGGAGTATAGATAGTCTGGGTCATGTCGTTATCAAAAATGAGGAGGTGCTGGGCATCTTACAAAGCATTAAGGTAGATAAGTCCCCAGGGCCTGATGGGATCTACCCCAGAATACTGAGGGAGGCAAGGGAGGAAATTTCTGGGGCCTTGACAGAAATCTTTGTACCCTCATTGGCTACAGGTGAGGTCCCAGAGGACTGGAGAATAGCCAATGTTGTTCCTTTGTTTAAGAAGGGTAGCAAGGATAATCCAGGAAATTATAGGCCGGTGAACCTTACGTCAGTGGTAGGGAAATTATTAGAGCGGATTCTTCAAAGTACAAAGAACAGTACAGCACAGGAACAGGCCATTCGGCCCTCCAAGCCTGCTCCGATCTTGATGCCTGCCTAAACTAAAACCTTCTGCATTTCCGGAGACCGTATCCCTCTATTCCCATCCTATTCATGTATTTGTCAAGATGCCTCTTAAACGTCACTGTCGTACCTGCTTCCACCACCTCCCCCGGCAGCAAGTTCCAGGCACTCAACACCCTCTGTGTAAAGAACTTGCCTCGCACATCCCCTCTAAACTTTGCCCCTCTCACCTTAAGCCTATGTCCCCTAGTAACTGACACTTACACCCTGGGAAAAAGCTTCTGACTATCCACTCTGTCCATGCCGTTCATAACTTTGTAAACCTCTATCATGTCGCCCCTCCACCTCCGTCCTTCCAGTGAAAACAATCCGAGTTTATCCAACCTCTCCTCATAGCTAACGCCCTCCAGACCAGGCAACATCCTGGTAAACCTCTTCTGTACCCTCTCCAAAGCCTCCACGTCACTCTGGTAGTGTGGTGACCAGAATTGCACGCAATATTCTAAGTGTGGCCTGACTAAAGTTCTGTACAGCTGCAGCATGACTTGCCAATTTTTATACTCTATGCCCCGACCAATGAAGGCAAGCATGCCAGATGCCTTCTTGACTATCTTATCCACCTGCGTTGCCACTTTCAGTGACCTGTGGACCTGTACGCCCAGATCTCTCTGCCTGTCAATAATCCTCAGGGTTCTGCCATTTACTGTGTACTTCCCACCTGCATTAGACCTTCCAAAATGCATTACCTCACATTTGTCCAGATTAAACTCCATCTGCCATTTCTCCGCCCAAGTCTCCAACTGATCTATATCCTGCTGTATCCTCTGACAATCCTCATTACTATCAGCAACTCCTCCAACCTTTGTGTCGTCCACAAACTTACTAATCAGACCAGCTACATTATCCTCCAAATCATTTATATATACTACAAAGAGCAAAGGTCCCAGCACTGATCCCTGCGGAACACCACTCGTCACATCCCTCCATTCAGAAAAGCACCCTTCCACTGCTACCCTCTGTCTTCTTTGGCAGAGCCAGTTCTGTATCCATCTTGCCAGCTCACCTCTGATCCCATGTGACTTCACCTTTTGTACCAGTCTGCCATGAGGGACCTTGTCTTCGGGACAGGATTTACTCCCATTTCGAAACAAATGAACTTATTAGCGAGAGGCAGCCTGGTTTTATGAAGGGGAGGTCGTGTCTCACTAACTTGATCGAATTTTTTGAGGAAGTGACGAAGATGATTGATGAAGGATGGGCAGTGGATGTTGCAGTGTAAGGGTGTTTTTCTGAATGGAGGGATGTGACTAGTGGTGTTCCGCAGGGATCAGTGCTGGGACTTTTGCTGTTTGTAGTATATATAAATGATTTGGAGGAAAATGTAGCTGGTCTGATTAGCAAGTTTGCAGATGACACAAAGGTTGGAGGAGTTGCGGATAGTGATGAGGATTGTCAGAGGATACAGCAGGATATAGATCGGTTGGAGACTTGGGCGGAGAAATGGCAGATGGAGTTTAATCCGTACAAATGTGAGATAATGCATTTTGGAAGATCTAATACAGGCGGGAAGTATACAGTAAATGGCAGAACCCTGAGGAGTATCGACAGGCAGAGAGATCTGGGCGTACAGGTCCACAGGTCATCAAAAGTGGCAACGCAAGTGAATAAGGTAGTCAAGAAGGCATACGGCATGCTTGCCTTCATCAGTCGGGGCATAGAGTATAAAAATTGGCAAGTCATGCTGCAGCTGTACAGAACCTTAGTTAGGCCACTCTTGGAATATTGCGTTCAATTCTGGTCGCCACACTACCCAGAAGGATGTGGAGGCTTTGGAGAGGGTACAGAAGAGGTTTACCAGGATGTTGCCTGGTCTTGATAGTATTAGCTATGAGGAGAGGTTGTATAAACTCGGATTGTTTTCACTGGAAGGACGGAGGTGGAGGGGCGACATGATAGAGGTTTACAAAGTTATGAGCGGCATGGACAGAGTGGATAGTCAGAAGCTTTTTCCCAGGGTGGAAGAGTCAGTTACTAGGGGACATAGGTTTAAGGTGCGAGGGACAAAGTTTAGAGGGGATGTGCGAGGCAAGTTCTTTACACAGAGGGTGGTGAGTGCCTGGAACTTGCTGCCGGGGGAGGTGGTGGAAGCAGGTACGATAGCGACTTTTAAGAGGCATCTTGACAAATACATGAATAGGATGGGAATAGAGGGAAGTGCAGAAGGTTTTAGTTTAGACAGGCATCAAGATCGGCGCAGACTTGGAGGGCCGAATGGCCTGTTCCTGTGCTGTACTGTTCTTTGTTCTTTGATTTCTTGCTGCAATTATACGAGGCCTTGTTGAGACCACATCTGCAGTATGGTGTGCAGTTTTGGTCTCCTTATCTGAGGAAAGATGTTCTTGCTTTGGAGGGAGTGCAGCGAAGGTTCACCAGACTCATTCCTGGGATGGCAGGACTGACGCTTAAAGAGAGATTGGGTTGATTAGGCTTGTATTCGCTGGAGTTTAGAAGAATGAGTAGGGATCTCATAGAAATCTACAAAATTCTAACAGGACTGGACAGACACGATGCAGGAAGGATGTTCCCTATGGTGGGGGAGTCCAGAACCAGGAGGTCACAGTCTAAGGATAAGGGGTAAGCCATTTAGGACTTAGATGAGGAGAGATTTCTTCACCCAGAGAGTGGTGAACCTGTTGAATTCTCTACCACGAAAAGCAGTTGAGGCCAAATCATTAAATATATTCAAGAAAGAGGTAGATATAGTTTTTAGGGCTAATGAGATCAAGGGATATGGGGGGAAGGTGGGAACAGGTTACTCAGTTTGGATGATCAGCCATGAACCTATTGAATGGCGGAGCAGGCTCGAAGGGCCGAATGGCCTACTCCTGCTCCTATTTTTCTGTGTTTCTATGTTACTTGAGTTCTCTTTACTCTGCACACTATCATTCACATCAACCCCCCTTTCTGAACTTGCAACTCTCTACAAGGTGTGACAGTCTGGAGCAAATTGTTCAGATACTGCTTCCTCTCCCTTACGTGTTGCCGTGTCTCTAATTCGCGCAGCAGCTCAATGACTTTGAAGCAGAGAGATTCAAGATGGAGACATCTACTGTACATGTGTTCACTCTGGCTAACCCACAAACTCCTGCATAGTGCACTCCAGACACACAATCTGCATTGCCATATCCCAGTTTTTTTTTATATCTGCCTTTTTGTTTGTTGTAAGTTTGTTTTCCACACACTGTCACGAATGCTGGACTTTGTAACATGATCATGTTTTTAAAAATTGTGATTTTTAAAAAAGTTTAAGATGGAGTCCAGAAGGTCAGGGGACCCCTCACATCCATTCTGCTAAGGGACAAGACAGATTAAAGATTTTTTTGGAAAAAAAAGCAACTGCAATGGTAACACCTGAAGAACAATGGGTTTCACCCTCCCAGATTTTTGGGTTGTAAAACAAGGAGTCAGTGATGCTGAAGATGCAAATGTACCAAGCAGCTTTTAACACCTGGAAACTAAATGGAAGGCACAGGTGGCTCTGTGAAACCAGACTTCTGGACTTTGCATATTGGAGCAGGAAAATAAGTTATAGCTGTGTGGTTCTAGAATAATTTAACAGATTTTTTGAAGGCGGACAGGCTGTCAAAGAAGAAGCCAGTGATTGCGGCCTTGAGAGAGAAGGGGACACCTGCTCTCGGAAGCCAGATACAGTAAAAGGCTACAAAGACTAGAGCCTGTTTTGAAAACTGAAGCTTACGGAGAAGTAGAAGACCAGCAGGATCATCAGGAATTGCCTTATTCATAGACATCCAGGTTGGAAGTTCTCAGAGAAGTAAGTGAAGAGAACATTGATTTTTGAAAAGGTTTGGAAGATCCAACCCATTGCTACTGGGACTTTTTTGGGACTTTTAACCGCAAAGAATTTCACCATCAAAAAGGACATACAAGTGTGGTGTGAGGTTTTCTCATATCTTAATGAGTAAAGAAAATACCTTTCTATGTAATCTGGGGTATCAGCTACTTAACAAAGTACGATTTAGGTATTGGGGATTTCTTTTAGTTTAGTTGTTATAATAAAAGTTTTAAAACATGAAATCGTATAATGGAATTCTTTAAACTGGTCTGGGGGCTAATAGCTCATATTTTAACAGTCTCACTGAGGGCGTAACAGCACCAGCTTGCACAAAACACTAAAACACTGGACAAAAATTTTAAGTACTTATGTCTCATGCTAACATGATCCACTACAAGTATTGGAGACAAAAAGCAACACCTTCTTACCCCCTTCAGTTCCAAATTTCCACTTACACCCAACTTTTGCACTCTGTTTACAATGTACTCTGTTCTGCAATAACTCTGTGCCAATCACTTAAATGTTTAAATGTCTATGCCTCTTTCAGATGGGAATTTCCTCACCCACCTGTTGCACCTGTATAAATGTGCATCATACTTAAATGGTGGAACAGTTCTTTGGCCTTTTTGAAAATCATAACGTCCTCGGAACTGATGCACTTTGGGTGAAGTGATGAGGAAAATCAATCCCATTATCTGTAATTAATACTGCTTCCTCACCTCCCTTTCCTTCTTCTATATCCCTCCTAAACTTGTTGCAACCAGGTATATTGAGTTGCTAATCCAGTCCTAGTTGTGATCATTTTTGAGTTAGTTCTTCTTGGGCTGATTCTGTGCCCTTATTGTACTGTGTGGGGAGTGGGCATTGTGGAAAATCATGGCTGAGTGTTTACAATTTCCAATAGTGTGCTTCCTCTGGGACCTCTGCAGCACAGAATCAGCCGTCACATGTTGTGATTCTCTATTATAATCAACAGGTCTAATTCCCCAGTTTTGTATTTCAGCTTGGCAGTTTTTCATTTCTCTTTGCCTTCCCATATGCTGATTTATTTTTTTCTTTACAATTTTGTTCTGTTTGACTTCTTATTATCTTAGTATCTATACAGCTAAATCTTCCCTACAGTTCCCTCCTCCTATTCCCTATTTAGAACTGAGATGGGGAGAAATGTCTTCACTCAAAGGGTTGTGAATCTTTGGCATTCTCTATGCCAGGGAGCTGTGGATGCTCAGTCATTGAGTATATTCAAGACAGAGATCAATAGATTTTTGGATACTAAGGGCATTCAATGGATATGGGGATAGTGCAGGAAGGTGGAGCTGAAATAGAGGATCAGCCAATATTATATTGGGCGGCACAGTGGCGCAGTGGTTAGCACTGCAGTCTCACAGCTCCAGGGACCCGGGTTCGATTCTGGGCACTGCCTGTGTGGAGTTTGCAAGTTCTCCCTGTGTCTGCGTGGGTTTTCTCCGGGTGCTCCAGTTTCCTCCCACAAGCCAAAAGACTTGCAGGTTGGTAGGTAAATTGGCCATTATAAATTGTCACTAGTATAGGTAGGTAGTAGGGAAATATAGGGACAGATGGGGATGTTTGGTAGAATATGGGATTAGTGTAGGATTAGTATAAATGGGTGGTTGCTGGTCGGCACAGACTCGGTGGGCCGAAGGGCCTGTTTCAGTGCTGTATCTCTAATCTAATCTATATTGAATAGAGGAGAAAGCTCGAGGGGCCTATGGTCTACTCCTGCTCTTATTTATGTTCTTATGTGCTTTCATCTGCAGTGTTAGTTAAACTCTTCCCAGAGGTCTAGTTTACCTGCCTGCAATCATATTAGTCCCAAATTTGTTCAGATGTAGGCCATACAAATGGTACAGCTCACTTCTGCCACAGAACTAATCATAATACCCCAGAATTCTGAACCTTTCCCTCTACATCATGCTTGCAGCCCACATTTCCTTCTCTAATTTGGCTGGTACTGTTCAGGTAGTATGTGACACTGATAGAAATCCTGAAATTACTACCTTTACAGTCCTACTTCTTAATCTGCCCCCCAACTCCTGGATCTATCTTTTCTTGACATGTATCCCTTTCTTCTCTCCTCACTGCTTCCAACATGACCTCCAGCTGATCTTCCCTTGCTAAGATCCGTTAGCACCCACTCCATTATCCAAGCGCCAGGATTACAATGCACTTTTTGGGACTAATATTTAGGGTTTACAGATACGACACTCTATTCATCCCACTACTACTGCATTCCTGGACTGCCTGTTGGACAACTTCCTGCTAATTCCTCCATGGTGCAATGGCATTGCTGCTGAACTTCTATCCCATATTGCCATCCTCTATGTCATAGTTAGCCAGCACTGTATACCTACTAAATAGATTCAAGCCTTCAGGAATTACCTGTACTGGCTCTACCCAAGTCCTCCTTCTTCCCTAGTGGATGATGATTCACTTCTCTTTCTCTTCCTCACTATTCCTTTCTATCTGCAGGGTAATCAACTCTGCAATGTGTGCTCTAATTACTCTTTCTGCTTCTGTATACCATCCCCAGAACTTTCTTAAATTCAGTAAGTGTGATATTAAGTGAACCTACGCGAAGACACTTCTTAGAACTCTGGTTTTCTTGGACATTTATAGTTTCCACACACTCTAACATTAAGCAAATTCTACACAACTGCTTTCCACTGTTGTGCTATAATATGTAGCCACACAGGATACAGGAATTCCAGTAAGTGAAAGTAGTTTTAAGCCATCTACACTCGAATGCTGATCTTTCTGTACTCACCTGCCCTTTCACTCCATTGACCTCTCACAACTTGATTATTTCTCTCTGCTTGAATGCACTAAAACCAATACAGCATAAACAGCCAGTTCAAATACAGGAACAGCTCCAAAACAATCAGTGAAACATCACTCTCAGCCATCAGTGTTTCCATACTTCATTAGTTGTTGCCTTGTCAATCAAATCAGCAAAACAATAATAGTTAAGGACCTCAGAAGGATAAAAAACGTAGAGGCAAAAACAGGTAAAGAAGTGATCTGGAAGCTGGAAACTCCTGGAAACAGAGAGCGAAGATCTTATGCTCCAATGTGGTATCACTCAGTGTCTTGCTGAAAACAGAGATGTATTGTCGAAGCTTTTCATCTTGCACTCATTAGGACAATTCCAAAGAATACCAATGTAAGGGAAAGCAATAAATTTATACTGTATGAGAAGAGAGTGCTGATTGGTTGGCAAGTGGACTCTGATTGGTAGAGGCGTTGCCATGGCGAATGCACCAGTTGATGGTGACTGACAGTTAATTGCCAAGCTTTGTTTGAAATTTAAACCAGGCAGCTTGACTCTGATTAGTCAAGGCATTGCCCTGAGGAATGAACCAGCGAATGGCTGTCACTTATTTTGTTTCGCTGAAACAGGCGCAATGTGTGTACATGTTCTTTCTGTCTGCAAAGAACAGGGCCCTGTGTATCAATATTTGTAGCTTTCAGGACGTGCAAATGTTCCACACTGTGAGCCCGACTGACAATCTTAAATTGGTTGTCAGCGTAGTTCTTAGCATACTGGCAACATACTGGAGGGTCAGGCACTTCTGCGATTTTGAGCTAAAATTGTGTTGAGCTCCCATAGTACCAAAGTACTCTGACTTAAATGTATGAGAGCCTGCCTGCCTAAGGTGAGTGCCTGTCCTGATTTTGTAACACAAGCTACCTACAGCTGTGTTGAGGTGTTCAACTGTTGTCATACTGCAGCAAGCATCTCTGATAAACCAAAAACATGTTCTGTGGGTAAAATAGCCTCCTAAGGTCCAACTGTACTGCAAGGTCAATTCTCTCTAACTGCATCCATACTGTTCCTTGTGTAAGGCTAGTCTCTCCCAGTCTTGCTCATGTCAAAATATTAGATTGCTCTGAGCAGCCATGTGCCAAATTACACTCTGTGGCTGACTTGCTGCCACTTTGCATGCCTCTGCTATGCTTGGAGTTAAGGCAGCGGATGTCCTGCCTCTGAAGAACCTGCTGCTTTGCTACCTTTCATGATCTCAGCACATCCTAAATACTGCCAATGAGGTACTTTTTTAACCTGTAGTCACCGTTGTAATGCTGGAAAGGAAACAGGCAATTTGTGTACAGCAAGATCCCACAAAACAGCAAAGAGAAAAATCACCAGATAATCCAATTTTAGGTGTTGGTTGAGGGATAAATGCTGTCCAGGATATCAAGGAGAACAGCCCTGATCTTCAAAATAGTACTGTGGGATCTTTTACAGGAAGGTCGAGAGGACCTCGCTTTACTGTCTCATCCAGAAAATAGCACCTTTGACAT
Source organism: Heterodontus francisci (assembly GCF_036365525.1). NCBI lineage: Eukaryota > Metazoa > Chordata > Chondrichthyes > Heterodontiformes > Heterodontidae > Heterodontus > Heterodontus francisci. The sequence continues at coordinate 100,006,877 of NC_090375.1, read as the reverse complement.
TTCATACTGCCTGCACTTTCCTTGCAGGAGAAAAGCACCCACATTAAAAGGACAAGACAGGCCACAGGGGAGGACGACCACCATTCAAAGCCTCTTGAACAAGACGCCTTGTTGGGAAGCATGCTGTGGACAATGAAGAATTAAGAGGCTCTGTGCCCAATTACGGTTTATGGTTGTAATGAGCTAATTTTTATTGCTCTGTGGTGAGAGCAAAGCCCGCCATTTTACAGGCACAATCCTTTTATTTGGTTCTGAAAGAATGACTTCCTACTTTCCCAAACTTTTCTAACCTCTTGTCCTGATATTTCCTTGTAGATGCAAGATGGGAGGTAAATGCAGAGCAGAAGCATGAGGAGGAGGAGAAAGAACAGTAGGTAACTCAACCGCTTTCCTTCGCCCATTCTGTCATTCACCATGTAATCTCAACCACCAGAAGGAAACAGTTTAAATGGGGACTTTGCATTACTTGATGCACAAAAGCACAAAAAAATTACAGGGGAGAGCAGTAGAAGTAGTATCTGATGGTGCTGAATGGAGGTTCGGGCAATGTCAGTCTTTGGTTTTGAAGCCTGAAATTGCAAATCTCAGAGGTTCTGCCAATAAAAGTGGGATGCTGGCTGAGAATCACACATTTATGGAGGCATTACGCAGTCTCTCCCAGGGTTTGTAGCAGATGATTAGAGTCCAATGCTATCCTCTCCGGCACCATCGGGAAAGGTTTCTCATTTACACAGGCGCCTTTGAATAAGTGACAGTTCCAGGAACATCTACTCCATTCCCTCTGAATGCAAAGACCTCGAGACCAATCAATGTAGGCAACACTACTGGCCTTCAGATCAGAGATTGTTTATAGACACAAATGGCAAGCAGCTCCTGAGATCTTTGGAGGGTTGGGGGCACCTTTTCAGTATTGCCAGGATCTCATTGCAACTATTCAGTCAATCTTAATGCCAATCAGTGGAAAGTCATATAAGAAGCAGAGTCTGCCACAGGTTCATTTCAGGGCTCTGTGGCCCTCGTGTTATGATTTTCCTGCAATAGCTGTATACTATTGCACATCCTGTTGCTGTCGGGAACAGAGTCCAGCTGCAATCATTAGTGATGTGTGTATAGCCTCAGAAGTCCTGTATCATTGGAAAGCCACAATTCTTGTGGGGGAGGTAGTGGGGTTTGGAGGGCTGGGGGTGGTGTTGTTGGGTGGGAGTTGGTGCGGGTTGGGGAATTATTGTTTTTTTTGCTTTGGCTCTGTTGCCAAAGTCTGTATAGGTGATTTGGAGCTTAAAGGAATAGGCCATTTAGCCCTTTGAGTCAGTTCTTTCATCGAATTACATCCTGGCTGACCTTTGATCTCGGTCCATCTACCCGCCTTTGCCCCATATCCCTTTGGTTAACAAAAATCTATCAATCTCAGATTTAAAATTTACAATTGATCTAGCATCAACTGCCATTTGTGGAAGAGAGTTCCTAACTTCTCCCACCTTATGGGCTGGATTTTGTTGAGCTCCCAACATCGGGCTCCATGGCAGGGGGGGCCAGACGCTTGGAGTGGCAGCGGCCCGACAGCAGGAATGCTGGGCCCGATCTTCCTGGTGGCGGGGAAGCTCTATGGTGGCACATCTGGCGCTCCACAGCAGGACCTGGATTTCATATTCAAATCAGCTCTTTAAATACATTTAAATGGAAGCCAGAGTGATCTTACCGGCAGTTCCGGATCTTCCGAATGACGTGTAGCACTCCCGCACCTTCACTTTCATGTCCAGGGAAAACTGGCACCATCGAGGTTGGGGAAGAGGGGGACTCTGCATTTGTAGTGAAGTGGGGGGTGGGGGGGCGAAGGGGCCATCTCTGCATTGTCAGTGTAATGGAGGGGGGAGAAGGGTTGAACTCTGCACTTAGGTCAGTTGGTTGGGGGGTGGTGAAAGGGGTCAACTAGTACAGTTGGGATGGAAAAGGGGTAATCTGGGCTTTCCTGGTGTAGTTGGGGGGGGGGGTGTGAGATGGGGAAACGATCAACTTCAATCTGTCAATGCAGGCCTGGCAACCCTTTAAAAATGGCGGCAGCGCCTGTGCAGAAACAGGAAACGCCGTTGACGTTGTCGCCAAGGCCGCTCCGCCATGTGATTGGGGGGGGATGGGGGGGACGGGGGGGACCGGCTGCCCTGCATATTATAATGAGCCACTGGGCTGAAGATCATTGCGGCATTGCAGCGAGCAGCCCGTGCATGCTGGCTGCCATTCTTTTTCACCCGCTGCTGCTCCCGGCGGCGCAAAAACAAAATTCAGCCCTTTATGTGTAGAAGTATTTCCTAACTTTGCTCCTAAAAGGTCTGGCTCTAATATTTAGGCTATATCCTCTGGTCTGAGGGCAGAATCTTGTCCCTTTTAAAAAATAATCGATGAGTAGGACCATTGCTGGGTCCTGACTTGATGGCGACGTGCCTGCCACGTGATCTTCTGGGACCTGGCCACCTCATTGACTGCCTCCAGATCCGCTGTCCAATTAAGTTTGGCGGACGGGTTCCTGAGGCTGCAGACCCAATCAGAGGGTCTGCAGTCTTGGAAGGATGGCAGCACCAATGACAGGGGTAGGCACTGCCGCTGGAGGATGAGGATCGTGAGGGCAGCTCAAGATACAGGCGCCTACTGAAAGGGTTTGAACTTTTAAAAAATAAACTCTGACCAAAGCTGCCATTGCACTGCTGTGGAGGGCAAACTGCTGCTGTGGCCCTCAGATCGATGTTGCTTCTGTTGGGTGGCAGTGGGGGGTGTAAGAACAGGAGGTCTCGCCGGCCATCCCAGCCAGCTGCTGGCAAGCCACCTCCAGGCACCTGCTTAGCTTGGCCCTCAGTGGGGAGCCCATCCCTTGCTGGGAAGATCCTGGTGGTGTCCTCAAGCTGCCCTCAAATGGACAGTTAATTATTCATATTGTCTACTTGCTGCTGCTGTGTGGGTAGCCCCAGTCGGTGATTACCTGCCTCCGGGAAGATCTCCAGGAGGTGGGAATGCATCGGACCACTGACCTAATGTCAGGATATCTGAAATTTCTCTCAGTTTCGCCTTCATGCCCGCCCCTGCAGGACTGAGAAGATTCCACCCCAGACTTCCTAACCAGTGGAAATAGGGTTGATATAGCGAAAGTATCAGTTCCCTTTAATACATTGAAAATATTTGATCAAATCTACCTTAACTTCCTAAATTACAAGGAATACAACAGTATATAATGCTGAAATATGGCAACAGGCAACTCCTGAGGTACAGATCCCAGTGAGATCTGTATTATTACTTGTTCCTTTGATATGTGAACTATTGTAAGACTCACAGGACTGCAAGTAATTGCCAAAGAAACAGTTGGATTTTATTATAACTTAACTAGAACATACATATACAAACAGTTACTGAATAAATCACATCTAAACACATTTCACTCTATCTAGCTCCACCCACAACTCCTGGTCATGTGTGACACAACAGCACTTCCTCTGGTGATCTTCACTTACAGCTCTTAATGTGGTCCACTCTTAAGGTAGTCCCACAACATCTCCCCTTTTTCCAAAGATAAAACATATGTACAATAAATAATGATGTTACGATTCTGACTAACTATAATGATTAAACCAAAACATTATTTACAGGTAAGCAAATTTAACACTCCCTAAAATGTAAAGGAGGTTTGCTTATTCATCCCGATCTTACTATTGTGAACCTCATCCCAGAGCTGATCACGGTCTTGATGACTCCTCTGAGACTCTGGTGACTCAGAACTCTGGTTGGCATGTTCTTCCTCTGTGCTCATAGTCTTTGTACGTTCATCTTCAAACTTTGTCTTTGAACGTGTCCACGATGCTGCAAAGTTGTCACATGTAATGTTGCCAAACATCTGTCTGAGCTGTCTTCAGTTCCATCTGAGAATCACACCATTGGGTGTTTGGACCTCATATGATCTAGGCTGGTTGCATATCCTAGCAACCTGTGCAGGATACCAAGTTCCCAATGCATGATCGAGGACTCTGACTTTCTGTCCTACTTGCAATCGATTCTGGTCCAGCTTGACTGTCATACGATGCCTTCATCTTCCTTTGTTTAGACAGAAGTATATCCTTTACTGTAGAAAATTTAGCGAGATGAGGACTGGGCAGGGTAATTTTTACCTGCCTTCCAAACATCAGCTCTGCAAGCAACAGTAAGCCCATGTCCGATGGAGTAGCTTGGAGGTGCAGCATTGCAACCTTGAGATCTTGTCTTGCCTGCCTACACATTATAATAAGCGATTTGTAGTGTGCACCATGAGTTCAGTCATGCCATTGGACTTTGGATAATGCAGCAATGAAGTCATGTGATGCTCTCCCCACCTGGCGCATGCATTGGAATGGTTTTCTTGCATATTGCAGCCCATTATAGGAAGGATGTGGAAGTTTTAGAGAGGGTGCAGAGGAGATTTACCAGGATGCTGCCTGGACTGGAGGGCATGTCCTACGAAGAAAGATTGAGGGAGTTAGGGCTTTACTCATTGGAGCGAAGAAGGATGAGAGGTGACTTGATAGAGGGGTACAAGATGATGAGAGGCATAGATAGAGTGGATAGTCAGAGACTTTATCCCAGGGTGGAAAGGGCTATCACCAGGGGGCATCATTTTAAGGTGATTGGAGGAAGGTTTCGGGGAGATGTCAGAGGTAGGTTCTTTACACAGAGAGTGGTGGGTACGTGGAATGCTCTGCCAGCAGTGGTAGTAGAAACAGATACATTAGGGGCATTTAAGCGACTCTTGGATAGGTACATGGATGATAGTAGAATGAAGGGTAGGTAGTTAGTTTGATATTAGAGTAGGTTAAATGTTCGGCACAACATTGTGGGCCAAAGGGCCTGTACTGTGCTGTACTGTTCTATGTTCTATGTTGTTCTATGTTTATTATCAGAGATAATTTCTTCCGAATGCCAAATAGACTGAACAGCTCACTGACTGTATCAGCAATCACTGCACTTGACGTACCTCGTAGCTGCCCCCAATGCTTGTAACTGTTGGTCCCCGGACATGAAGGCTTCAAATTTCCTTCCATCATTGAGTAGTGTATCTATGGTGTGCCCTTTCTTCTTTTCTAGGAAGTCATTTTGAAAGGCCTCTAGTGGGGTAGATGCAATTACTAGCTTTATTATCCATTTGGACAATTCAATATCTGCGAAGTCACAATATTAAGCTTTGTCTAAGCACCTTGCAACAAACTGGTCAATGGACTCATCTTGCCTTTGCTGGTAGGTCATAAGCTCAAGCCTCTGTACTCTGAAATTTAACTTCACCTTGAGTTGCTTCTCCAGGAATGTCTATAGCTTGCTAGGGACCTTCTGATCCTCAGCTGACAATCCTGACATATCGATCCGTTGCAGGCCTTCTTTGTCCAGTGTGATCTTAATCTTGTAGCTTGTTTCTCTTGTTCACTTACCTGATCCAGTTTAAATTCATATGCTGTGCCTGACATCTTCCAATCTATAACTGGATATCTGAAAGCCATTGTCTTATTAATCCTGCATTTTTATAAACATAGGACTTTTTACAGGTTTTCCTTTTTCACAGACACACCTCTTTTTTCTTGTTTAGACAGATTTGTTTTCTGTAGGTCTGCCTCTTTAAGAGTGAGACACAGCTGCTTGTGTTTGCATAGCTTGTTTTTTGTTTAACTGTGAGATTTTTTTTTAAAACTGGAGATTTTTTCTGCAGCCAGTTGCTCTTGGGCAGTACTGGCATTTGCCACACCTCACTGGTGAGGCTTCCTCACTGTGCCGTGGACCTCCAGTGCCACTGTTAGGTAATTTGCGCTCTTTTCAACTTTGGCCCTTCCCATGAAGTACAAAAAAGGACAGCTAAAACAGCCATGGCTTCAGCTTCTGCTTTTCAAATTTTTAGACTCAGTACCAGCTTAGGTGACAGCTCTGATCTCCTGGCAAATTACCTACAGAGTTTGAACACCTCCAGGGGTCCTGTCTGTGGTCCTATCTCACTGCAGTATTGTGGGATTTCCTTGGAGCTGCTGCCCACTCTCTTTGGGAGCATGGGTTTGTATTCCACCAATGCCACCATTGAATATAACTTGCTCCATTGATATGTGAGCTATTGTAAGACTCACAAGACAGCAAATCATATCCAAAGTAGTTATTGCATGAACTACATCTAAACACATCTCACTCTGTCCGCCTCCACCCACAGTGCCTGGTTATGTGTGATGTGATATCACTTCCTCTGGTGATCTTCACTAACAGCTCTTAAGCTGGTCTGCTCTTAAGGTGGTCCCACAACACGATCCCTCCTGCTGAGTTGAAATCTGATCAGGTGCATGTTGAGGTTCAGGTAGCTCACTCAATTGGGCTCAAGTGGGTGGGGGTTGGTGGTGGTGGCTGAGGGTAGGCAACACATTGCCATGAAAATGGTTATTGCCACTAGGGGGCCCTTCCGTGGGCCACGGAATACCCCAAAAGGGGGCCTGGAGCCTGCTGGGCGGTTGCCAGTTTTCACTGGACAGTCTCCCCACGTAGCAGCAGGCTCCTCTGCCTCTGGCAAAATGCCCGTGGAGGTGAGGAGAGGCCCTTAATTGGCCATTTAGTGGCTCAGTTGAGCTCCCAGTGGGCAACATGTCTGCTAACTTTCCTGCCACTGGCAAAATGGCATACTGGCGGGAAGATGTTGGGCACTACTGATGCCTTCCCCTGCCATTTTGCCAGCCTTCCCACCTTCCCATCAAGGCAACTGGTACAATTCTGGCCATTATCTGCCTTTCTCTCTCCAAACATACTATTCCCAGCATTTACCGTTTTTATTTCAGATTTGCAGCATCCATAGCATTTTGCTTTTGTATTTATATTGTTTGAGATGAACCTGCTATTCAGTGAAAGTGGAAGGGTGTGTAGCAAGCAGCCATAACTAGTTTTCCAAGCCATTAATAAGCCAATTTACACTAACAACTCTCATAATGCAAGACTCATAAATGTTTGCAAGTCGAACTTACTGAAGGGTACAATTTCAGAACAGGACACATGCCACTCCTTGGACTGAACGCATGAGATTACTTAGCATTAGCACTTGCTCTGTTCGAACGATAAACGTAACGGATGGAGGAATTTCTTGCCCTGAAAATTTAAACCTGACATTAATGTTGTGGTTTAACAAGGATTTCCTCGATCGTTTTTAATTAAGTAAAATGCTAGTTCATCAGGACATATTTTCCTTATTTAGTGAACATAAAATACTTCCCTCCTTTACTATTTGCAGATTTCTCATGTTTTAAGTTACTGAAAGCTCTGGCGGCTCCACCAGACAGTCCTGACGTCAGCAGCTTTGAGGGAATCCCAAAATTGTGAACATAATCCTTGCACAACATGGCACAGCCGCTGATGACCAGATTTGCAAGTAACTAGACAGGCATTTCCTGCTCTTGGGGAGATCTCAATTTACTGAAGACTTCAGACCGATCCTAATTGATGGACCTCAATTACAGTCCACCGGGAGAAAGAGGATGTGTGCCAACGGGAACTTCTGAAGAGAGATTACCAGGAGATGTTTTCATTGCCTGCCACCCACTTGAAGTCGATAGTATCATATTGAACTAACACTTGCTCGGTGTATATAAGCCTGGTGTATGGATGTACGTATGCAGAACACTGTGCATTTTACTTAGAACCATTGCATCTAGATAGTGAAAAAGAGAAATTTGAAAATACCGGAACACATTTTAAGTCATTTCATTTTTCCTCGGAACAAATTTGAATAATTTGACGTTCAGGTGAGCCTATGATATACTTTTACAGCGACTCCAAGGACACTGTGAAATGCTGGGTTGGTTTAATATTACAAAACTACTGTAAGACATTTTGACGAAACTTTGATCGGTTGAGCTTTTAATGTCATTTCTAAAATATTTTGAGCTACTTCGTGCAATGTATTATTTTTGTGCAAATTGTTAAAATAGCGTAATAACAAAGTTATATAGAGGAGTACACACTCATTTTATTCAACAAATGTAAATATCGAAAATTACACAGTCATATCCCGTCTAAATTCTGCGTCGTTTTTGCATCTGTTTCTAAAACCTGAAAACCTCTTCCAGCTTGTTAAATGGATCCAGTGATGTGTGCAAAGTAGATCCGAACAAAGCCTGGATTGCAATGTGCTGCTTTGGCAATACCTTTCCTAATCCATGTCTATAAATGTGACCTAACGAGATATTAAATCTGGAACGAAACAAGTGTTAAGGGGAGGGTCAGAGTGACAGCTCGCATGATGTAGAACAGGATAAAAACTCAGGAATGTGGAGATTGAGTTGTCCTTGTGACACCTCCTCACCCCGTGATGAGAAGGTTTAGATTTGATCTAAGGAGCCTTATGTAAAAAAAAATCGTTCCCTTTGCAATAACACTCTGCTTGCTATCCGCTTCGATTTAAACCCCTCTGGGCAAGATTGAAGCACTTTTTCGGTCAGCAGTCTGTCTGGCAGGATTAGGAGAGAATTGATGGTTGTCCTGGCACTCCAAAAGCTTCTGAAAGAAATGTTCATCTCTCAATCTCTCTTGTATCTAGAGATGGGCCGAAGGAAATGGCACACCTTGCTGGGCGTCGTCCTTTTGTTGGTCACTGTGGGACACTGTGAAGGCAGAGCAGAATCGAGGCAGAACACGCGACAATCACCTTTAGATCTCATTTTAAAAGGCGTGAGAGACAGCAATTACGGGGGCAGGAACATTGCCAAACGATACAGCACTTTATATGCCTTGGACCAAGACTACAAGCACTTCACGAAAGAAAAAGCCGTGTTTGCCCCAAGGTTCGACAAGCCAATAGGTAAGAACAGAAAGGGTAGGTGCCTGAGTATCTGTTACACGCGGTGTCCTCCTCCACCTCCCAACGCTAATCTAACGACAACAGATTTTAATCCCGGGTTATCATATTTGAGTACGTGGAGAAGTATGGATCATTCCACGCATAGTAGGGGGAAAACACAAACACACGCACTTTGTTCATTGGATCGTCAGATGTCTGAGAGAGCAATTTAGTTTCAATATAAAATCCTCTTTAAGTAATGTAAAGATTTGACACAGCCCATGTTTAAAAGGTTACCCTTCTTGACCGTCAAATGATGTTTTTGCCTGTGGAATTCATGCATCAATGCCTAGATTTACTAATATATTTCGCAGGAAGTCATGGGTAGCAATTTATAAACCAACTGATTTCACAAGAAATTTGACAAAAATCTGTTTTATTTTGTTGTTTTTGATTTCCATGTTAAGCTTTGCCTTGTGCAGCTTCAAAACAGGACAAACACAGCATTCTGGATTTTATACTAAGTGGAAAAAAATAGTGTGTGTGCTTGCTCCTTTGTCAAAAATTAAAGCTAGTAAAATGAAAGCTGCCCCTGTTTAGCTTGTAAAGCAATACAGACCCATTGCAGGGTCATGTGTTCCATGTACCCACAGGACAAATTATTTCATCTGAGTGCACCTCAGTATTCTGGCAGGAGATGATTTGAGATGTAGATAATGAAATCTTTGAATATAATTAGAAATCTATAAAATGATTCGCAGTAGAAATTACACTACTTTAGCAGGCTTGAAATGGACCTGTTGTGAAGATCTTGGATTTGAAGTTTAACATCCTAGCTAACCTATATTTAGTACAGTCTGGAAAGTAAACTTACTGAACAATATGAAGTAACAAATTAAAGCTACTGATAAAGCACTTCAACTCGGAATCAAACTAGCACTACATTTTGCAATTGGAGGTACATTAACACTTCAATGTGCCTGTTATATTGAATGAGAACATGTGTTAATTTAGTTTTCAAATTCAGATTTTCTGATACTTCTCAAATACAGTTTTCCATTATCCTTTGTGTCAAAAAGCCCAAAGGGATTCTTGACACATCTTAAAGAGGCATTTTAAGTGTTTTTAGCTGAATTCCTGGGGTAGCTCAGGACCCTTCCCCCAATATGTCTCCTTGATTTGGGGGATAGATCCACCCACAGCCCTCTTACCTGAAAATGTCAACCTGGAAAAACTATTTGGAACTGTGATTTGCTCCATTTTGTGGCCGAGGTCCTGATCCACAGATCTCTGGGATTCTGCCTAGTCCTGGCTCAGCCAAAGTTTTCCAACCAAATTTACCAACCAGGGAGCAGAACTTTCTCCTAGTAGGCACAGTACTATTCACAATTGGCAGTACAACACTGTAGTTCAAGCTCCCACATTCATAGTGCAATATAACAACAGGCTTAAGTACAATGAAAAATTAAGGCCTTGATATTGTATGAAATCCTTTAATCTGCTAATTTAATGGACACATTTGCCTATTTAAGATAACTGGTTAATGTCACTAAATAGTAATATTGTTTAAAGCAGAATTGAATGTATACAATAAATGTGGCCTCAAATAATATTTTAGCCGGAACTCCTTGCACCTGGAAGAGTGCCACCTGGGTGTATGCTAGGTAGGGATGGAAGGTGGAATTTATGATGGGAGCCAATTTTCTGTCCCCTTTCCCTCACAATGACAAGTTCTGATGGTAGGGACAGTGGGCACTTTCTATGATCTGCCTCCTTTTATTCGGGAATTAGAGAGGAGGCAGTTGGGGATGGCGTCACCTGTCAGAAACCCAGTCAATTCCTTCCCATTTGCACTCACATAAAACATACTTTATTATTTAATAGGGTGTGATAAAACAGACTACCTGTGACTGGATCTTCATCCAGTTTTGAACTTGGGGTAACCAGGCCTGTGGCTGTGCTGCCAGCGAGGTTCTATGTTGCATGTTTAAACGTGAGCTTTTTAAGAACTTATCAAGTATACGCTATACTCAAAGTGATGACATAATAATAACCGACTTGAAAGCTATGGTTCACAATATTAATTTACAACAATAGTGCCCTCTACTGTCTCTTATTTCAGAATGTCAACTCTTATGTCAACTCCCTGCCCTCTGCATGACCTGTAGAAACAAAGAGGAATAAAAAGCAAAATCAAGTAAAAATTATGCAAATTGGGAAATCTTTTTGTAAGTTCATAGCCTATGTTTATAACTTCAGCAGGAAATAATCTCTGTTCCATTGTCTTCTGAAGTTAATCGCTGAAGACTACTGCAGTTGCTATCAATGAAAGATACTTTGATAGAGTGGTGTCAATATTTTATTTTAAGATACAGCACTGAAACAGGCTCTTTGGCCCACCAAGTCTGTGCTGACCAACAACCACCCATTTATACTAACCCTACAGTAATCCCATATTCCCTACCACCTAACTACACTAGGGGCAATTTACCTATCACCTGTAAGTCTTTGGCTGTGGGAGGAAACCAGAGCACCCAGCGAAAACCCACATGGTCACAGGGAGAACTTGCAAACTCCGCACAGGCAGTACCCAGAATTGAACCTGGGTCCCTGGCGCTGTGAGGCTGTGGTGCTAACCACTACGCCACTGTGCTGCCCTTAGTAGTGCATACATATATAAATGGCACATTCCGCTGAGTTCTGATGGTATTAAAATCCAGATTTTTAGTGTTTTGCAATTTACCATCATTACCAGCCTGCTAAATGCATGTGAATGGTCCATGTATCTGCTGCATATGTCATGACAGTATTTTGGATCATGAGACAAGCATGCGGATGAACACAACTGACTGCATCAGTTCTTGGCTTATCACTTCAGGCAGTCTGAAATTGTAGTAATGATGGACTAAGAAAGTGTTGCACCATTGCATTGTGTGTGTTTCCTTTTAGCATTTGACAGGATGTTACAAATAGCCCAATGCTAAGAAGGAACTACTAATTTTTGCATAACTTTACAAAATGCTTTTGAGGAGCTTCAGCTTACTTAATTATCCAATTTATCTCTTGCATCTTATGCACTAGTTGCACCTCCCCCTCAATATTATGGAATGCAGTACAATGGCAAGAAAGGATAAGGTTCAAATCCCACAATGTCAAGTTTATGTTAAAAATTATGGTTTCTTTTGGGCTGACAGGTGTTTTTGCTTTGTTACAAAGCCCAATGGAGTATTGCTGATCTTGATTTATTTTTTGAGTAAGCCAGTAAGACATCATAGCTATTTGCCAGCTTCTTATCAATCCACTTGGGAGTTAATGGGCAGGAGTGGCACCATAAGACACTTGTTGTTCATAGCATCCAAACATTCTGCAGCTCATCAGGGATTCGTCTTATTTTTCAATTGACTTGTTCCAACTATAGGGATAGATGGAGTGACCAAAGTAAAATCTTTAGTCAACCACGTAGTGAGATTAATAACCTCCCTTCATTGTTCATACATTCATAGCTGCAAAAAAAAAACACAACCATGATGTTAAAGGTGTTAAAGCACTTTAAAGATAGGTCTAATAACCGAGAATATTGATAAATATGCAGGTGATTCAACAACATTCAGAAAGATACAGGTTAATATTTTTGGTGCAAACCCTCTGTCAGAATTGATGAGCTTGATGTGTAATTTTCATATCAGTTTTTCAACATTTATAGTTTCCTCTTTGTAACTCGACCTCGAAGGGTCCTCAATTTGAGTGGTGACACTTCTTTAAAATAAATAGGTAGGTGTCACATTCCTGGCAACAGCAGGCTGAATGTAAAAGTGTCTTTGCAGGAGGTATGAAAAAACTATTGAAATTTTTAAAGTTTGTACATTTGAAGTTTGAGATAATGAAAATGTGTGCCATGCATTTTGCCACACATATATGTCAGTACGAAAAATTTTAAATTTGCCAGTCAGATAAGAAGGTTAAGGATTAGCAATGTTATCATTGAGAATATCTAAAACAATCTTCATTTTCCCCCACAGAGGTTGTCCATAGAGTCCCCAACGTGAAAGAGAAGGTCATAAAGCATTTTGCAGGTAGGAACCACTGTATTCAATTAACAGTGTTAAATTAATTATAATGCATTAAAATAATAATACATTTTCCTGTGACAGAAGTATTCTTATAACACTCTTCCTAATTATCAAGCAGGACCAATCTCATTCTCATCAGAATGCAGTAAGCAATTTCAACGTCTCTATTATAACACAAGGGATTGCTCTACACCAGCTTGTAAGTACCAAACACTTCTTATTTATCCATGGTCTTTCTTTAAGAAATGATTTTCTTCTTTATTTTAATGATTTATAATGTATCATTATGCAATTAAATTGAAAACCTAAATGTGATTTGCTGAAAACGAATATTTGGCTGAAGAATTGGTAAATGTGAACAAATGATTTTCCATTTGATACTGTTGGACAATAATTCTCAGTGAGTGACGAATATTGTTTGCAGATGTCACAGAATACTTAGACTCATAGAGTTATACAGCACAGAAACAGGCCCTTTGCCCCATCGTGTCCATGCTAGCCATCAAACACCTATTTATTCTAATCCCATTTCCAGCACTTGGCCCGTAGCCTTGTATGTTATGGCATTTCAAGTGCTCATCTAAACACTTCTTAAATGTTGTGAGGGTACCTGCCTCTACCACCCCTTCAGGCAGTGTGTTCCAGATTCCAACCACCCTCTTGGTGAAAATCTTTTCCTCGAATTCCCTCTAAACCTCCTGCCCCTTAACTTAAATCTATGCCCCCTGGTTATTGACACCTCTGCTAAGGGAAAATGTTTCTTCCTATCTACCCTATCTATGCCCCTCATAATTTTGTATACCTCAATCATGTCCTCCCTCAGCCTTCTCTACTCTAAGGAAAACAACCCTAGCCGATCCAGTCTCTCTTCATAGCTGAAATGCTCCAGCCCAGGCAACATGCTGGTGAATCTCCTCTGCACCCTCTCCAGTGCAATCATATCCTGCCTATAGTCTGGTGACCAGAACTGTACACAGTACTTCAGCTGTGGCCTAACTAGCGTTTTATACAGCTCCATCATAACTTCCCTGCTGTTATATTTTATGACTCGGCTAATAGATGGCAAGTATCCCTTATGCCTTTCTAACTATCTTATCTACCTGTGCTGCTGCCTTCAGTGATCTAAGGACAAATACACCAAGGTCCCTCTGACCCTCTGTACTTCCTAGGGTCCTACCATCCATTGTATATTCTCTTGCCTTGTTCGTCCTCCCAAAATGCATTACCTCACACTTCTCAGGATTCAATTCCATTTGCGACTGCTCTGCCCATCTTACCAGCCCATCTATATCGTCCTGTAATCTAAGGCTTTCCTCCTCACTATTTACGATACTACCAATTTTCGTGTCATTTGCGAACTTACAGATCATACCTCCAATATTCACGTCGAAATCATTAACGTACAGTACAAACAGCAAGGGTCCCAGCACTGATCCCTGTGGTACACCACTGGTCAGAGGCTTCCAACTGCAATAACAACCCTCGACCATCACCCTCTGCCTCCTGCCACTAAGCCAATTTTAGATCCAATTTGCCAAATTGCCCTGGATCCCATGGGCTCTTACCTTCCTGACCAATCTCCCATGCGGGACCTTATCAAACGCCTTATTGAAGTCCATGTAGACTACATCAACTGCTTTACCCTCATCTACACATCTAGTAACATCCTCGAAAAATTCAATCAAATTTGTTACACATGATCTCCCCTGACAAAGCCATGCTGACTATCCCTGATTAATCCCTGTCCCTCAAAGTGGAGATTAATCCTGTCCCTCAGAATTTTTTCCAAAAGCTTCCCTACCATTGACCTGCAATTACCTGGTTTATCCCTACTACTCTTCTTGAATAACGATACCACATTCACTGTCCTCCAGTCCTTTGGCACCGCTCCTGTGGTCAGAGAGGATTTGACAATTTGTGTCAGAGCCCCTGCAATTTCCTCCCTTGCCTCACATAGCAGCCTGGGATACATCTCATCTGGGCCTGGGGATTTATCCACTATTGAGCCCTCTAAAACGCTAATACCTCCTCCCTTTCAATGCTAATTTGTTGGAGTATATCACAATCCTCCTCCCTGATCTCTACACCTACATCGTCCTCCTCCATAGTGAACACAGATGAAAAGTAATCATTTAAAACCTCATCCACGTCCTCCGGCTCCACAGATTGCCACTTTGGTCCTTAAGGGGCCCTACTCTTTCCCTGGTTATCCTCTTGCCCTTAATATACTTATAAAACGCCTTGGGATTCTCCTTTATCTTGCCCGCCAGTGTTTTTCCATGCCCCCTCTTCGCTTTCCTAATTTCTTTTTTAAGTACCGCCCTACACTTTCTATACTCCTCTCTGGCCTCCATTGTTTTCAGCCCTCTGAATCTGCCATAAGCCTCCTTTCTTTTCTTCATCCAATCCTCTATATCCCTTGATATCCAGAGTTCCTGGATGTGTTGGTTCGACCCTTCAACTTTACGGGAACATGTTGGCCCTGAACTCTCACTATTTCCTTTTTGAATGACTCCATTGGTCTGATGTAGACTTTCCTACAAGTAGCTGCTCCCAGCTCACTTTGGCCAGATCCTGTTTTATCATATTGAAATCGGCCTTCCCCCAATTCAGTACCTTTATTTCCGGTCTGTCTTTGTCCTTTTCCATAACTACCTTAAATCTTACAGAGTTATGGTCACTATCCCTGAAATGTTCCCCCACTGACACTTCTACCACTTGTCTAGCTTCATTCCCTAAGATTAGGTCCAGTACCTCTGCTTCTCTTGTAGGACTTTCTACATTCTGGCTCAAAAAGCTCTCTTGGATGCACTTTAAGAATTCTGCCCCCTTTAAGCCTTTTGCACTATTGGGGAAATTGAAATCCCCTACTATTATTTTTACACCTCTCTGAGATTTGCCTACATATCTGCTCCTTTATCTCTCCCTGACTATTTGGACGCCTGCAGTACACTCCCAGCAAAGTAATTGCCCCCTTTTTGTTTTACGTTCCACCCATATGGCCTCATTTGAGGAACCTTCAAAGATATCATCCCTCCTTACTGCAGTAATTGACTCCTTGATCAATAGTGCAATGCCACCTCCTCTTTTACACCCTCCCCTCCCCCCCCCACCCCAGTCATGCCTGAAGATTCTATATCCTAGAATATTGAGCTGCCAGTCCTGCCCTTCCCTCAACCATGTCTCTGTAATAGCAATAATATCATTTTCCCATGTGTCAATCAATGCCCTCAATTCATCTGCCTTGTAAGACTCCTTGCGTTAAAATAGATACAATCCAGCCTTGCATTCTTCACTTGTGCCTTAACATTAATATTTGCTCTGCCTTCCAGACTGACTTAGTTTCTCTTCTATTTTTGGCTGTGCATCACCCCCTACTTTACCTCCACTCTGTATCCCACCCCCCTGTCAAATTAGTTTAACCTTCACCACCCACCACCCCCCCCCCCCCCCCGACCCCCCCCCCAAACAGCACTAGCAAACCTCTCCGCAAGAATGTTGGTCCCGTTCCGGTTCAGGTGCAACCCGTCCGACTTGTACAGGTCCCACCTTCGCCAGAAACAGACACAGTGATCCAGGAAACTAAAGCCCTCTCTCCTGCACCATCTCTTCAGCCACACATTCATCTGCTCTATCCTCCTATTCCTATACTCACTAGCACGTGACACCGGGAGTAATCCAGAGATTGCAATCTTTGATGTCCTGCTTTTTAATCTGCTACCCAGCTCCCTAAATTCTTGTTGCAGGACCTCATCCCACCTTTCTGCCTGTGTCGTTGGTACCAATGGGAACCACAACCTCTGACTGTTCACCCTCCCCCTTCAGAATTTCCTGCAGCCGCCCTGTGACATCCTTGCTATAATCTGCTTCAAAATGGGTAAAAGATGTTCCGAGGTTTCTTTATTAGTATAATATTGACTGCTGTTTTCAACTCTCTTTCAAAATTATTGGGAAATTTTAATTCCCTGCCTGGTGCCACAGTTCTTGACACGTACCCCAGCATTTTAACTCGCCTAAAATTAGGCATGGGAATGCCTCCGGTGCCAGAGAAGCAGGGACCTAATTTAAATGGCAAAGTCCCATCCCAATGATGTCTCAGGCACTTGCACCATTTTAACTACAGGCTTGGCTAAATGCCACAATGTCTCAAATCTGCCAACAAAAGATACTGGCAATGAGGACCCTTGCCACATAAATCCCAGGGAAGTAATTACATTTTTAAAAAAGATTAAAGAGTGTGCTTTTCCTTGTTCCAAAAGGATACCTTGGACCTCCACAGCCCCAGGATTTCACTGCTCTCCTGAATATGAGCATTCCCATTCCTCCCCCCCACCATGCCCATTCCTGACTTACCTTGCTGGGTGGTTTCCATTGGTCCCCAGTGATGGCCTGATCCCCCATGCATTTTGATTGGTGGTGATGTCATTTGGGCAGAAATTAGTGTTGGGAAAATCTCACAAGCCTTACTTTCGAGGTAGATGGATGGTTTGCTGCTCACTTCATCCTCCACACTGAGTTAAGGTCAGGCTGATTACATCAAATGTCACAGAAACAAACTCAGTTTCCAACAATAACCTTAGCTGTCAGCTTTGGGCATTGTGGCACACACTTGTTCATAACCCTAACTCTGGAACCGAGAATTTACTTGTATTGATTTCATCTGTAGTCAATATTTGCATATGTTCAATTTTATGATCAAATACTGATCAAAATAGTCTCATGAACGTCCAGTGAGCATCATGTATTCATATTTAGTATTTTCTGTTGTGCTGAAGTTATTCTCACATTGCTTGTAACAGTCACTGTTACAACCAGGTGAGAAAGAGGTCTAGGGGTCCCTTTCAGCCTTCACCTGGTCTTACCGTAACAGGGTTAAATTTTAAACATGCTGTGTTTTTAGATTCCCCTTGGTGAATCCTTATTCACTGCTTTCCAATTATAAGGCAAAGAAACCAGCACAAACAGGTTTTCTTAGGTTTAAAGAAGAAAAATTGAGATTTATTAAACTTAAACTTAAACTCTAATTCAGTTGACGCCTACCGATACATGACACGCCCATGCTAGCATGCATACACGATACACACATGCAAATAGAGACAGAAAAGAGCAGAAGGAAAATAAGGTGGAAATATTTGAGGCAATATCTGAAGAGTTTTTGTTACGGTTCTTCGAACTCACTGTAGAATCCTTGATAGCAGGTAGATCTTGCTTTTCATTGGGGCCCAGTATTCTTCTTAAACCTTGTTCGCTGTCGGAGACTTTTCTCTCTTGGGGTTCATGTGCCTTCAGTGGATTCAGAGGCTTGTGAGAAAGAGATGAGAGCAGACAGGAGAGATCTTCTCAGTCCAGAAGCAAACTGTCTTTCTCAATTTACATTAATGATTTAGACATAAATATAGGAGCTATGATAAGTAAGTTCACAGATGAAAATTGGTGGTGTTATAAATAGTAAGGAGGAAAGCTTTAGATTACAGAATAATATAGATGGACTGGTAAGATGGGCGGAGCAGTGGCAAATGGAATTTAATCCTGAGAAGTGCGAGATGATGCATTTTGGGAGGACTAACATGGCAAGGGAATATACAATGGATGGTAGGACGCTAGGAAGTACAGAAGGTCAGAGGGACCTTGGTGTACTTGTCCATAGATCACTGAAGGCAGCAGCACAGGTAGACAAGGTGGTTAGGAAGGCATATGGGATACTTGCCTTTATTAACCGAGGCATAGAATATAAGAGCAGGGAGGTTATGATGGAGCTGTATAAAACGCTAGTTAGGCCACAGCTGGAATACTGTGAACAGTTCTGGGCACCACGCTATAGGAAGGATGTGATTGCGCTGGAGAGGGTGCAGAGGAGATTCACCTGGATGTGGCCTAGGCTGAAGCATTTCAGCTATGAAGAGAGACTGAAAAGGCTAGGGTCGTTTTCCTTAGAGCAGAAAAGGCTGAGGGGGTCATGATTGAGGTATACAAAATTATGAGGGGCATCGATTGGTTAGATAGGAAGAGATTTTTTTCCCTTAGCAGAGGTGTCAATAACCAAAGGACAAAGATATAAGGTAAGGAGCAGGAGGTTTATAGGGAATTTGAGGAAAAATATTTCACCCAGAGGGTGGTTGGAATCTGGAACACACTGCCTGAAGTGGTGGTAGAGGCAGGAACCTTCACAACATTAATGCTGCCCTTGGGCAGCACAGTGGCGCAGTGGTTAGCACTGCAGCCTCACAGCTCCAGCGACCCGGGTTCGGTTCTGGGTACTGCCTGTGCAGAGTTTGCAAGTTCTCCTTGTGACCGTGTGGGTTTCTGTCAGGTGCTCTGGTTTCCTCCCGCAGCCAAAGACTTGTAGGTTGATAGGTAAATTGCCCCTAGTGTAGGTAGGTGGTGGGAATGTGGTAGGGAATATGGGGTTAATGCAGGATTAGTATAAATGGGTGGTTGTTGGTCAGCACAGACTAGGCCGAAGGGCCTTTTTCAGTGCTGTATCTCTCTATATCATTTAAGAAGTATTTAGGTTAGCACTTGAAATGCCATAGCATACAAGGCCATGGGCCAAGTGTTGGAAAATAGGACTAGAATAGGTGCTTGATGGCTGGCACAGACATAATTTGCTGAAGGGCCTGTTTCTGTGCTGTATAACTCTATGACTCAAGTTCAAACTCTCTGTGGCCAGTTCAAAACAAAGCCCTGGAACAGACAGTTAGTCATGTGGCCAGCTGGTCTGACCAGTCTTAGCCCTGGTGGATTGTATCACTCCAGCAGGCCCTGGAATGTGCTTCCTCACCCCTTCACTGTCAGGTGATCAACATTCGTTTTGGGTTGAATTGTCAGGGAATCGGCCTTTGTCCTTCCAAATACTGTCTGTTAATATGCAAATATCTTTTCCAGCCACGGCTGGTCTGTTTAACAAGTCATTTCCTCGCTCCAGCAACAGCTAAAAATCAATGTTCATATGACAATACCAATGTGCCTAATTCTTGGCAGGTGGGGGCCTACATGACACCACCACACCCAATGGAATGAAATGTGATTTGAGAAAAGCGCATTTCATTAAAAGGGTCGAGAGAAAATATGAGATACAGAAAATACATGCATTTATTTCATTCATTCCCGTTCATTCATAAATCCTAAAACTTACTACAGCCTATCTTTTCTTGGTGCCAGTGCTGCTTTAATTGCCCCCTTTTAGGCATCCAAGTAAACATGTAGTTCTTTGGGGAAGTTTTTCTTCAGTTTGCCCATTTCCATAGCTGCCTAGGGTCTTTGAGATGATTAGGTTTAATTAGCCCTGAGTTGGAAATTTTTTTATTCAGGAGAGTCAGTAGGGGGCAGGCTTATCCTGAACTCTCTTTCAGTGCTTTGCTGAGTCATGCAAAGGCTTTTGACTTTAGGGGGATGGGTGGTTCCTTTTTCCTGACTGTGGGGAAGATTCTTTGCTAATCTCCCCTTTTGTCCTCTGGGACCCTCCTGCCTGCAAGTATTTGTGCAGACTCTACTGCACTCCCCTGTGGCACGTTGACTAGGTGAGGCATCACCCTCACAGTTTCTCTGCCCCCTTGAGGTCTTTCTTTGTCTCTGCAGGTTCCTGTAAATTCTGTTAGCAACTCTGGTGGGGTGCTTCCAGTGTCTATATTTACATAGGAGGATGTGGGGTCTAACATTTCACATTTTTCAGGGTTGGCTGACCGGATAGTAAGGGTTTTCATTTGGGATTCCTCCCGGATTTCCTTTAACCTGCCCTCTTTGTCACTTTTCTCCTTCCCTTTCTAAACTTTTGCCAGCCTTGTGCCTGCCTGTCTCCTTTCGTTCTCGGCAGGAGTCCCTTACCGTTCACCAGCCCTCTGCTTGAAGGTCCTCCTAACACAGGTGTGTAAGTTTCACTGCAGGTTGGTGTTTCCCCTCAACCTGGCACATGTGGCAACTCCTGCAGTACTCCACCACATCTTTGTGCCGTTTTGGCCAGTCAAACTGCTGTCTTATGCGGGTTTTGGGCTTTTATATTCCGGCATGTACTGTAGTCTCGTGGGCCCGTCGTAATATTTCTCTCCGATACCTCTGCGGCACACTAACTGGTAAACTATTGTCCACTCCTTGCTCTCAGGCCTGTGAGGAGAACTCCATTTTCTTATCAGTACTTCATTCGATAATATAGTAGCAATCAGGGACTCCCTCTGCTTTACTTTCAGACTGGGCAGCCTGTGCTAACTCTTGCAAAACTGCGTCGGCTTGCTGAGCCTCAGCTAGGGAAAATCCATTTAATTCATTCCCTGGGTCTCCTAACTTTTCAAAGAAAGTCTCAGATAGACAGACCTGGTCATCTGCCTGCAGTGCTAATTCAGTCTCTTCTGGGGGAGCTGGTTTGATCATGGACTGATCCACTACACATTCAGGGAAACTGCAAGGAAATGTCTCCTGCCATGGCCCAGTCTCTTTGACCTCTTGTGGTCTTTCTTTCACCACTTGGGGGGCTACCACCTTCACCCCCGCCAGATCACTACCGAGGAGCAGTACTCCGTACACAGGCAAACTAGGGGCAATCCTAATAGTCATCGGTCCTGAAACTAGGTCGCACTCCAGGTGCACCAAGTATACAGGTACAGGCATACACTGCCCTCCAATGCCATTCACCACCATTCTGGTGTTCACTGGACTCTGGGGGAAAAGGTCAGGCCTTTTCCCAGTAAAAGGGATCTAGTGGCCCCTGTGTCCCTGAGAATTACTATGGGCTTGCTTGCCCCACTCGAGGGGTATGGGTTACTTTCCCTTCAAACACAAAACCTTGATAACCTTCAGGAATCCTATTACATTTTCCTGCACTTGCAGCCATAAGCTTCCTGGGTCTCACTCTTACTGCAGTTAAAGCCACAGCTTGTTCTGCTGTGCTTTCCATCAGATTCCCGTCTTCACTGAGCGGGTTTTCCCCGAGTAACCCTACATGTTTTCCCTTTAGTTTCCAGCAGTCAGCATTTAAATGCCCTGCTTTATTACAAAGGAAGCACACAGGTTTCCAGGTCTCACTCTTGCTCACAGCACCTTCCTTTTTGGCTAGAGGAGGGCCCCTGTATCTCCTGCTTTCCTTTCTCCCTCAGGACTGCTTGGACTCCTATCACCTTCCCATCCTTTGTCCTTTTCGAATTTGTAGCAGTGACTAGGAAAGGTTCTCCCCTGGGAAACCGACTTATAAATTAAAGCAAACTCATTGGCCAGAACGGCTGCTTGCCGGGCTGTCTGGACCCCCTGCTCCTCTACATGGGTATCCTTTATGGAGAGTTGGAGAGAGTGTTTAAATTCCTCTAATAGAATTACTTCTCTGAGATTCTCATAGCTGAGCTGTACTTTAAGAGCCCTCAGCCACTGGTCAAAAACAAGCTGCTTACTTCTTTCAAACTCCAGATAAGTTTGATTAGCTTTCTTCTTGAGGGTTCTAAACTTTTGGCAATAGGCTTCGGGTACTAATTCATATTCCCTGAGGATAGCATTTTATGGTCAGTTCATAATTTGATGAACTCTCATCTGGCAACAGGGAATAAACCTCATGGGCATTTCCAGTTAGCTTGCTTTGTAGTAAAAGAGGCCAGATCTCAGCTGGTCATTTTAGTTGTCTTGCCAGTTTCCCAAAGGACCCAAAAATCTTCTACATCTTCCTCATTGAATTTTGGGATTAGCTGAGCTAGTTTTAACAATTTTGTACCCAGCCCTGAATTACGCTCCTCCATATTAGCCATGCTTTCACTGGGGTTACTCTGTCGCCCCCTAGTTAACCCAAGCCGCTTCAGCTCTCTTTCTTCGCATTCCTTCCGGGATATTCTCTCTCTCTCTCTCCTCTTGTTCCTTCTCCTGTCTTTCTCTCTCTCCTGTGTTTCTTTCTCTTCACGTTCCTTCTGGAAAATCTAAAAATCAATGTTCATATGACAAAACGAAGTGCCTCATTCTTGGCAAGTGCATGACAGTCACACAAACTTGTTCAACTATATTGCTTAAACCTTTTAAATAGAAAGTATATAATCCAAGGAATGTAAATTTTTAAGGATAGATTTTATGAATTTTGCTCCACATTAGGAGCATATGTTGGGAAATTGGACACGGATTTGTGTTCTTCACAATTTTTGGTCTATTAATTTAAGTTTAACAAATATCGAAGATAATCAATTACTGAGGAAAAATAGTCTTAAGCACATAATGAAGGAGGAAGGTAAAGATGGTGGACAGGCTTTGGGAAGTCAGGAGGTGAGTTACGTGCTGTAGAATTCCCAGCCTCTGACCTGCTCTTATAGCCACAGCATTTATATGGATGGTCCAGTTCAATTTCTGGTCAATGGTAACCCTCCCCCCAGGATGTTGCTGGTGGGGGAATTCAGCAATAATAATGCTGTTGAATGTCAAGGGGAGATAGTTAGATTCTCTCTTGTTGGAGATGGTCATTGCAGGGCACTTGTGTGCCATGAATGCCACTTGCCACTTATCAGCCCAAGCCTGAATGTTGTCCAGGTCTTGCAGCATGTGGGCTTGGACTGCTTCAGTATTTGAGGATTTGAAAATGCTACTGAATACTGTGCAATCATCAACAAACATCCCTACTTCTGATCTTATGTTGGACGGAAATTCATTGATGAAGCAACTAAAGATGTTTGGGCCCTGAGGAATTCCACCAGTGATGTCCTGGGGCTGAGATAATTGGATTCCAATAATCACAACCATCTTCCTTTATGCTAGGTATGACTCCAACCAGTGGAGAGATTTCCCCCGATTCCCATTAATTTCAATTTTGCTAGGGCTCCTTGATGTCATACTCAGTCAAATGCTGCCTTGATGTCAAGGGCAGTCACTCTCACCTCATTTCTGGGGTTCAGCTCTTTTGTCCATGTTTCTACCAAGGCTGTAATGAGGTTGAATTGAGCGGTGCTAGCGGAACCTCATGGAAAACCAGTTGCCTATTTAAAGGAGCATCAGACTGTCAAAGACTTGTATTTATATGGGGTGCTATTATGTTTCTCTGATATGGCTGAATGCATTTAACACACAGTGACTTACTTTAAATTTCAGTGACCAGAGATTACAGTGAATTGAACAAAATAAGCATTTAGACAGAACAATAACAAAGGTAATTTAAAGCAGTCAAGTGAAATGTACTGTATATAGGAAGGAAAAATAAGTGGCATACATGTTCCATGAATGGCGCTGAAATAACTAAGAGTGAAGGTGAAAGAAATATAGATGTCTTCGTAGACTCAACATTAAACATGTCCAACTAATGCGTAATAGTATTCAATGAAGCCAAAAAAAGTAGAATATAAATCAGAGGAAGTCAGGGTCAAACTTGTACAATACTCCCTCAGGCTGCACCTTGAATCCTACACCCAGTTCTGGTCACTGAGCCAAGAGGTAGATATTCAAGTGCTGAAAGCAGCGTGGAGAAGAGTCACAGACTGATCCCTTTCTGCAAAATGTCAGAGTTATGTGAAATGATTAGAGAAACTAGAGCTTCATAGCTTTGAAAGCAGGCATCTGAGAGGTGATCTTATAAAGGTTTATAAGAAACCTAAAGGAATGGGATAAATAATTCCAACATATTACTTTAAATGAGGACATGGGGGGACACAGTTTCAAAGTAGTAAATAGTAAATCCAGGACTAATGTCAGGAAGATTTTCTTCAAATAAAGGGTAATCAATATTGAAACATAGAAAATAGGAACAGGAGTAGGCCATTCGGCCCTTCAGGCCTACCCCACCATTCAAAAAAGATCATAGCTGATCGTCTAATTCAGTACCCCGTTCCTGCTTTCTTCCCATATCCCTTGATCCCTTTGGCATTAAGAAATATATCTAGCTCCTTCTTGAATATATTTAATGGCTTGGCCTCCACTGCCTTCTGAGGTAGAGAATTCCACAGGTTGACCACCCTCAGAGTGAAGAAATTTCTCCTCATTTCGGTTCTAAATGGCATACCCCGTATCTTGAGACTGTGAAATTGTCTTCCAAATGGGGTAGTAGAAGTAAAAACTCTGGAAACGTAGCGGGGGGATTTTATCTTGGCGATGGGGTTCTTGACCACCAACTAAAGCATCTGTGAGAGCACTGCGTCGCCTCCTCTGATGAAGGTCAGCCGAATGACTTGCCAATTAGACACTTGAGTGGACAGCAGTGAGCCTTCCCCACAATTGAGGACCCCGGCAATTGAAGTCCCACCCGCTGAGATCTGCTGGCCAATTAGAGGCCTGCAGCTCTTTAACCGAGCAGCGCCACCATGGAGGCAGTGGCTGCTGTTGGTTGAGCACTCACTGGAGGTGCAGGAACCAGGCCACAGGTAAGTCAGGGCGAGAGGGGTTTCGCAGGGTCGGGGTTGCGGGAGAGGTGGGTGTAGAGGGTTGGCAGCAAGGGCAGGGGAGTGGCTCTCAGTGGGACCCCACTTCCCAATGCCGAGTCCCTCAGTCAGGCAGTACTTGCCTTTTAACGAGGGACTCCCCCGCAGCCAGCAAACAAACTGTATGGGTTTGTTTGGCATGCTCGCCATGCAGCGACAGACCCGCCCGCTGCTGGGTTAATTCAGGTGGCGGTGGGATGAGGCCCTTAATTGTGCATTAATTGCCCACTTAAGGACCTCAGTTGATTGCAGGGCAGGAAGGCCGTTCACAGGCCTTCCCGCCCTGGACTTAAAATGGATGGAGGCAGGAAGGTTTTGGGGACCCCCCCCCCCCCCCCCCCACTATCCTGCCTGATTTTATGTTCTCCCTGCCTCCAAACCGGATGCGGGGGGGAGCATAAAATCCCCCCCATTGGGAAGGATTTTGTGTAAGAGGCGGGGGCTCCTGGCGCCCAGCCAAAAAGGCAGGATGGATCCCCGCCTCTGCCTTTTCCTGCCCCTCTGAAGCGATCTCTGGTCGATTCCCATCAAAGTTTCACAAGCCAAGATCCCTGTTCCTTCAAAGAGTGCTGGCAGCTCAGCAGTATCGCAGCGCCACTGGGAGTGGTGGCCACTGTCGGTACTGCAGAGGCCTCAGACCCAGGACCAGTGCTGGAACCGCAGACCAGAGGTAGTTGAGGTGGGGTCGCTGGGGCCAGTCTGGAAGGCTCCGGCAAGGGGGTGGGGTGCGAAGGGGTAGTTGCACAGTCCATCAGGAGGGGTGAAGTGGTTCCCAGTGGGGGTCCTCCATGGGCCACAGATTTCCTATGGAGGAGGGAACCACCCCCGCCAAGCCCACAGGGAGGGTGCCTCATGTTACAAGGGAACATCCCCACATGGCAGAAGTCCCCCCACCACCACTGGTAAGATCCCAGCATAGGTGGGAAGAGGCCCTTAATTGGCTATTAATAGAACACTTAAAGGCCTTAATTAGCTTCTGTGCAGCAAGGCCATTGTTGGCCTATCCGGCCCCGGGAAGATCGCTTGGCGACAGCAAGGTGATGGGCCCTCTGCATCCCCGCCACCCGTTGCAATACTCTGTGACCCCCACCCGCCCCCTCCACCTCAGACCCTGCCTCAGGGGGGCCCATAAAATCCGGGCCATTGTGTTTGACTATCTTGATTGAGTTTTTTGATGAAGTAACAGGGAGGGTAGTGCAGTTGTGTATATGGAATTTTCAAAGGCATTTGACAAAGTACTGCATAAAAGATTTGTTAGAAAAATTGAAGCCCATGTTATTAAAGGAACAGTGGCAGCTTGGATACAAATTGAGTAAGGGACAGAAAGCACAGAGTAATGGTCAACGATCATTTTTCAGATTGGAGGAAAATATACAGTGGTGTTCCCAGGGGTGGGTATCAGAACCACTGCTCTTTGATATATGATTAATAACCTGGGCATGGGGATACAGGATTTCAAAGTCTGCAGATGACATGAAACTTGTAAATGTTGTAAACTGTAAGAAGGTTAGTAACAGTCTTCAGGACATAGATAGATGGGTAAAATGGGCAGACGCATGACATAGTGTAATTTAACACAGGGAAGTGTAAGTGTGAAGTGATACATTTTGGTAGGAAGAATGAGAAGAGGCATTGTAAACTAAATGCTACAATGGTTGCATGGACAGAGACCTGAATGTGTAAGTGCACAAATCTTTGGAGGTGGCAGGATAAGTTGAAGAGGCTGTTAACAAAGCAAAGGAGATCCTGAGCTTTATTAATAGAGGCATAGATTAAAAAAGCAAGGAAGTTTTAATAAACTTTTATAAAACACTGGTTAGGCCTCAGCTGGGGTATTGTGTCCAATTCTGGGTACTACACTTTAAGAAGGATGTTAAAGCCTTAGAGAGGGTGGAGAAGATATTTACTAGAATAGTACCAGGGATGAAAACTTCAGTTATGTGGAGAGAGTGGAGATGCTGGAGTTCTCCTTAGAGGAAATAAGGTAAAGAAAGGAAACAAGAAAGACTCGCAATTGTATAGAGCCTTTCATGACCATTGGACATCTCAAAGCACTTTACAGCCAATGAAGTGCAGTCACTGTTGTAATGTAGGAAACATAGCAGCTGATTCATACAAAGCAAGCTCCTACAAACAGCAATGCATAAATGACAAGATAATCTATTTTTTATGTTGTTGATTGAGGGATAAATATTGGCCAAGACACCAGAGATAACTCCCCTGCTCTTCTTTGAAGTAGTGCCGTGGGATCTTTTACATTCACCAGAAAGGGCCTCAGTTTAACATGCAAGACATCCCACTCAACAGTGCAGCACTCCCTGAGTGCCAACATTGATTTTTGTGTTCAAGTGCTAGAGTGGGACTTGAGCATATAACTGACTCAGAAGTAAGAGTACTGCCATTTGAGCCACAGAGATTTGATAGAAGTATTTGGAATCTTGAATGGTTTTAATAGAGTAAATAAGGAGGCATAATTTCAAGTGGCAGAAGAGTTGATAACCAAAGGACAAAGATTTAAGGGGATTAGCAAACAAACCAGAGGCAACATGAGGAAACCTTTTTTTTTTGCACAGCAAGTTGTTGTGATCTGGAATGTCCTGCCTGGAAGGGTGGTAAATTAGATTCAATAGTAACTTTCAAAAGGAAATTGGATAAATACTTAAAGGGAAAATATGGAGCAGAGGAGTGGATTAACTGGATAGCTCTACCAAAGATTTGGCACAGGCATGATTGTCCAAATGGTCTCCTTCTATGATGTTTCATTCTATGATTCTAACACAACAGCTATTTTACACATAGCAAGACTGTCCAAATAGCAGTGAGGTGAATGATCAATTACTCTGATTTTCATGGTGTTGGTTGAGGGAGAAATGCTGACCAGGATACTATCATTGTCAAGCAAAAAGGAATAACAAAGTTGTATTTATAGGGCTCAGTGGTGGCCAGCTAGTATGGTGAGTCACTTGTACCACCTCATTGGCAAAAGTATAGCTGTTCAATACATTCTAAAAATCTGAGTCAGCAGGGGGTAAAGTCATCCATAACTAATAATCACTTAGAGACATAAGTATAAAAAACTAACTTTGTGGCAGCTGATTGGGATGACTCCACCCACGAACATAGCCTTCCATAGGTTTGGAGACACGTTGAGCTATCTGCAGGTAGGACACAGTACAATGTGAGAAGACTCATTCTTCTGTTTACTGAGATGCTGTGACTGTATTTAAGCTGACAAATGCAGAAACCATACCGCACAAAGCAAATTTTCACAAGAACCCATGGGAAAAATAATCAGTTTAGCTGGGCCCTGAAAATCTGGCTGCTCAAATATATTTCCACTTTAGTGGGAGTAATCCAGAATGGCCAGCAACTAGACTAGGACCTGGTTACATCAAATTCTGATCTAACAATCAACCTTCCAGGATGGTCTGTGGAGATGGAACCTCTGTCTGCTCTGATCTGTGAGCTTTGACAAGATAAATAGTGCCCCGGAATTTTTAACATCCACTGAACCAGTGGAACAAGCAGGCAGAGTTTCAGCTTAATGTTACAACGTATTATATTTCCTCTTAACTGCATAAGAGTGTCAGCTCAGATTATGACCTTGATGGGAACTCAAACCCATAATCTTCTGATTCACAAAGCACTATTGAAACCTACTGAGACAACTGACCCAAGTATTTGGCAAATACCTTCCCTCCAACATAAGGTCAGAAGTGGGATGTTTGCTGAAGATTACATAGTATTCAGTACCATTTGCAAATCTTCAGACACTGAAGCAGTCAGTTCCCAGATGCACCAAGACCTGGACAGCATTCGGGTTTGGGCTGTTAAATGGCAAATAACATTCGAGCCACACAAGTGCAAATCTCCAACGAGAGAGAATTTAACCATTGCCCCTTGACAGTCAATGATATTACCATAATAATAAAAGCAAAATACTGCAGATGCTGGAAATCTGAAATAAAAACAAAATGCTGGAAATACTCAGCAGGTCTGGCAGCATCTGTGGAGAGAGAAGCAGTGTTAATGTTTCAGGTCAGTGACCTTTCATCAGAACTGGCAAAGGTTAGAAATGTAATAGGTTTCAAGCAAATAAAGTGTGGTTGGGGCAAAAGATAACAAAAGGGAAGGTGTTGATAGGACAGAGTCACAGAGAATAACTGACCAGAAGGTCATGGAGCTAAGGCAAAGGGTGTGTTTATGGCATGCTGAAAGGCAAAGCATTAGTGCAGAGAGAGTGTTAAATGACGGAATAATGAACTTACCTGACCAATACCACAGACATGAAAAAAACAGTGGGCAGGCTCAAGATAAAGAAAATGAATGATGAAATAAACTAAATTAAATCAAAAGTAAAAAGAAAACTAATAATAAAAAAGGGGGGCCAGACATGCTCGGCATTATCATCGCTGAATCCCCCATCATCAACATCCTGGTGGAGGGGGGGCGGGGGGGAAATGTACCATTGACCAGAAACTTAACTGGACTAACCATATAAATATAAATACTGTGGTGACAAGAGCAGGTCAGAGGCTGGGAATTCAGCAGCGAGTAACTCACCTCCTGTCTCCCCAAAACTTGGACACCATCTACAAGGCACAAGTCAGGAGTGTAATGGAATACTTTCCACTTGCCTGGATGGGAGCAGCTCCAACAACACTCAAGATGCTCGACACCGTCCAGGACAAAGCAGCCTACTTGATCGGCACCCCATACACCACCTTCAACATTCACTCCCTCATCCACCGATGCACAGTGGCAGCAGTGTAAAATAAAAAGTGTGTACCATCTACAAGATGCACTGCAGCAACTTGCCAAAGCTCCTTTGACAGCACCTTCCAAACCTGTGACATCTACCATTGAGAGAGACAAGGGCAGAAGGTGCATGGAAGCACCTGCAAGTTCCCCTCCAAGTCACACACCATCCTGACTAGGAACTATATCACTGTTGCTGGGTCAAAATCC
Source organism: Heterodontus francisci (assembly GCF_036365525.1). NCBI lineage: Eukaryota > Metazoa > Chordata > Chondrichthyes > Heterodontiformes > Heterodontidae > Heterodontus > Heterodontus francisci. The sequence goes on along the minus strand of NC_090375.1, from coordinate 99,976,680 downwards.
TGGAACTCCCTTCCTAACAGCACTGTGGGTGTACCTACATCTCAGGGGCTGCAGCAGTTCAAGAAGGCAGCTCACCACCACCTTCTCAAGGGCAATTAGGAATGGGCAGTAAATTTTGGTCTTGCCAGAGATATTCACACCCCAGGAATGAATAAAAAAAGTATGTGTGCCCTGAATCTTTCTCCCCACCCGTCTCCCAGCAGATTGGCTAGTTGTGGCATCACCCTGAGAAGCAGCAACCTCAGTATATCTACAGCTGTGTATGAGACAAGATCTCTGAGTAACTGTGAGGGCAGTGAAGCTTTGCAAAACCTCTTTCTTTGTCCAATTTCTCATCACATTGAAACCGAGATAACAAAACCTGTTTTAAATTAGTGTCCAAATTGTTGTTTAATAAATTAGTGTGCAGCTAGCGGAGGTTTTATTTTTAAATCAATGTAGCATTCCTAATGTTGCCTATATCCCAAGAACAAATAAAATTAAGTATACTTTCTGAGCTACATTCATGTTTCTGACAATGCAATCATCCTGATTAAATGAATATTGAGGGAAGCCAATTTCATGTTGCAGTGGCGCTCAAATTCTAAGCTCCTACTTTCTAGAATATCTTTTTACCTTCCCCTCAGATGGACTCTAAATGCAAATGGATAAAGTGGAAACATTCATATCAAGAATTTCGAAGATCTGCCTGTAAAGCTTTCTTTTTCTTATATAAATTTAAGGCTGAGAAATGCAAGAATTTCCATTTGGCCACCAAGGATTAGCATCAGTCATTCTCACCTCTGGTGTAACATGGAGAGTAAAGGTCCCCAGCAATCTGCCTCAAAACCAACTCAGAAAAGAGTGAAGTTGACAGTTTAGTGCATAATTAGAGGAATTTGTTTCTCTCGGAACTGGATTGAGACCCTCAAATTCACTTAACGTAGAAATCTCACAACTAGCAGACAGTGGAGACTTTGATACCACTATTCTGAGTTGGTTTGGAACTTAAAACCCCGTAATACGTCAGTGTGTAACTCACTATACTACAAGGTTGCCGTAATGCAGCTGTTTTGAAGTGAAGAATTGTACTAAATGCATCCCAGCAGCTTTGTCTGAGTAGATAACCAGATTAATCTAAGCCTGAGTGCCAGCTGCATCTGTCTTTATGAATCTTGTATTATTAAATATAGCTCAGAAGGAACATGCTCCTGTACAAAATAAAACAAAATGTAAGAAATTAAAAAAAATCTTTAAAAAACTATCATTCTAGTATAACCATATAGTTGCTAGGGAAAAAAACAATATGTTCCTAATAGTGATCTCAACAAAATAGCACGTATTTGTAGACATTTAGGTAGCAGTTGGTATGCATTATGCCTATTTCTCGAGTGTTAAATGGGTGCAAAGCTTGCCAATTTAGCAGTGGGACAGCCTGCGTGTAATCTTCACAGGCATTGTTCCCACTTCTAAGTTCACAGAGCCTTTTCTTTATGGCCTCCCTGGTGTTTGCCTAAAACAGGTATTAATCTTTCTAATATGTTAATGAGGGGCCTAATGAATGTTGAAGGAGTCCTTTACAAAATGAATTATCCATGAATGAGACAAGTGTTGGGCTTGCCCAGCTCAAGATTCTTCAGCGGCTCTTCTGGACACACTGAAGATATAATTAAGCAAGATTGCTCCCCTGACTCTATAGCTGCCATATTCACCTCAAATGCTGGAACCAGCTCTAAACCCCGCCATCGTAGAAGTTACTGCTGGCAGTGGTCCTAAATAGTGTTTCCTCATTGAGTCAGTTGGCTGTGGACCATCAGCAGCTCACCTCAAATATGCAGATGAGATCTGAGGACCAATTTCTATTGGTTCTTGGGATTCTTGGTTTGAGCGTAGACTAATTACTACCCTTTTCTCAGATTTGCTTTATTCCATTTTGTGTTAATCTCAAGCACGTGAGAAAAATTGCTTTATTAATGAGGGTAATATTTATGTTTTATTTGGTAAATTTTTTTTATTTTTTTTTATTTTTTTATTTTTTTTTATTTAGAGATACAGCACTGAAACAGGCCCTTCGGCCCACCGAGTCTGTGCCGACCATCAACCACCCATTTATACTAATCCTACACTAATCCCATATTCCTACCACATCCCCACCTGTCCCCATATTTCCCTACCACCTACCTATACTAGGGGCAATTTATAATGGCCAATTTACCTACCAACCTGCAAGTCTTTTGGCTGTGGGAGGAAACCGGAGCACCCGGAGAAAACCCACGCAGACACAGGGAGAACTTGCAAACTCCACACAGGCAGTACCCAGAATTGAACCCAGGAGCTGTGAGGCTGCGGTGCTAACCACTGCGCCACTGTGCCGCCCAATATTCAATAATTTCGTGTGTTTAGTTGTACGGCACAGATATTGTTGATTCAAATCCAAATCAGAACTTTCAATGAGATTCCTTTATCAGGATGTATGTTTTAACAATCTTATCTACATGAAGTGGGGGCTGAAATTCCTCTGCAACCATCAATCAGAATTTTTACTTGTCCTTGGTTTGTGTCCCTGACCTTGATCTGTTCCCATGACAGCCCCAGAGGAACTTTGGCCCTTATTTTATTATTCACAAAATTCTGTAAATAAAATGGTATTTTAGAATGAAGCACTGAGTTAGAAGTAAGCTCTTCTTAATTAAATATTTCAGAAGTCCTCTTCATTGAAATAGTCTGAAATAGCTCCTCATGGAAAGTAATCATTGATATGATTGCATTTTGCCAAAGCAAATAATAATTTGTTGCTGAAACAGTCCATTATACAATTTAGAAATAAAGACTTAATTCCTTCTTGATTTTTAAGTTGCTGGAGAGGCATGACTGCATTCCTACAGGGAAAACGCTGACCACCATCAGAGCAGGAAGTCACTGGAATTAGACCGCACCGGTGCACTTCCGTCACTACACAGTATCCTAGTTTTCATTTACAAAGTTCATTATTCATCACTTATAAACACACAAATCACTTTTGCAAAACAAGGTCCATGTTAAAGAAAATTTGCTAGAGATTTGTTTTGATCCATTTTGGGACATGCATCAGAAGCCAAAGGCCCGAGGCTGCACCAAATTTCTGGTCCAATTAATTACCTTTGGGGCATAGTTATTGTTCTTATGTGGGAAAGTACAACAGCCAATTTGTGCACAACCAGGTCTCACAAACAAAACAAACAACCAGAATATTTCTTGTTGATTGAGGGAAAAATATGGACCAGGGCAGCTCCCATACACTACCCTCTACTTGACTGAAATTCGGCCTTGGGCCTCATCGGTGTACTTTTGGCCTCCAAAGGCATATTACTGGTTTGAAGCAGACCAATCTGAGCCTGCTGCCTTGCTGGCAGCGATCATAGCCCCCATTCAATCTCCTGATGCAAAGTTCTGTAAGACTACTCTCTGGGGGAGATTTGCATCTAAACTGCTTGGACATTAAGAATCGCCCAGGCGAAGCACAAAGAGGAAAATAGAATGAGGATGATCACATGTCTCTTACAGACCACACTGAAGTTTCCTTCAAATAATGTAATGGAAGAAAACTCAGGCAGCTTCAGTTTCCAGCATGTGATCCTCTCCATCAGGCTTTCCTTTTTAACAAGGTGATGTGGCAAAGATGAAAATCTAACCTCAAATCCAAAATATAGTAAAACAAAACTGCTGAGTATTTATTCATCCTCATAACTTTAAAACTGAACTCTGCCCTGCTGCCCTCCATGGTTATTACTCCTCAACCACCCACTGCCACGAAGATACAAGAACCAACTACTTTATGTTACGGATCAGCCACTAGTTAGAGGACCTCCTGATTTTCATTTCCATTGATTTCAATGGAAGTGAAAATCATGCCATTCTGCATTTGCTAGTGACTGCTTTTTACAGGGTGATTGGTAGATTTACTACCCATAACATTTACTGAAAGAGGCATCACGGCACGTACCACTGATGTCTTCCCTTCTGTGGAACTAAGTCTACTTTTCACACCACAGCATTGTCTCCTTCTCATCACTTTCAAATAAAAGGACTAAACCTTAAATCACTACCCATCCTATCACATGACAATACAGCAGCCGTCTTTGCTCCCACATACTTGTGTCAATCATTATCACATGAGTGAAGATGACAGCAGCACATAAATGCATCCTTTCCCGTAGGACTCTAACCTCCATCAATCATGAAACACCAAGTCAGTGCAGTCTATTTTATTACAGTGAATTCTTAAGTGCAAACAACCAACCTATTCTTTCATAATATTGTGCTTTCCAGGGCGCCTACACATGCTTCCTCTATGTACACACACACATATGAATTAGGAGCAGGAGTAGGCTACTCGGAGCCTCAAGCCTGCTCCGCCATTCAACAAGATCATGGCTGATCTGATTGTAACCTTAACTTCACATTGCCACCTACCCCTGATAACCTTTCACCCACCTTGCTTATCAAGAATCTATCTACCTCTGCCTTAAAAATATTCAAAGAACTTGCTTCCACTGCCTTTTGAGGAAGAGAATTCCAAAGACTCATGAACCTGAGAGAAAAAAATTCTCCTCATCTCTGTCTTAAATGGGCAACCCCTTCTTTTTAATCTGTGATCCCTAGTTCTAGATTCTCCCACAAAGGAAAACATCCTTTCCACAGCCACTCTGTCAAGACCACACAGGAACTAATATGTTTCAATCAAGTCACCTTTTACTCTTCTAAACTTCAGCAGATGCAAGCCTAGCCTGTTTAACCTTTCCTCATAAGGCAACCCACCCAATCCAGATATTAGTTTAGTAAACCTTCTCTGAACTGCTTCCAACGCATTTACATCCTTCCTTAAATAAGGAGTCCAATACTGTACACAGTACTCCAGATGTGGTCTCACCAATGACCTGTATAACTGAAACATAACCTTCCTATTTTTGTATTCAATTTCCCTCGCAATAAACAATAACATTCTATTAGCTTTCCTAATTACTTGCTGTACCTGCATACTAACCTTTTGCGATTCATGCAGTAGGACCCCCAGATCCCTCTGCATCTCAGAGCTCGGCAATCTCTCACCATTTAGATAATATGCTTTATTTTATTCTTCCTGTCAAAATGGGCAATTTCACATGTGCCACATATGGGCCTAGATTTTGGAAGATGGTTGGTTGCTCTTGCTACAATAGGCTGCGGGATTGAGGTGGCCCTTGTGTGATGAATCCCAGCTCCATGGTAGCTTGGTGTTGCCTTCCACGTTCCACTGGTATAGTGCTATAAGGGGGATGGATGGAGGCCTGTTACGTGGGCGAAGCAGGTTTCGCTTTGTGGGGCACTGGGGAAAGTGGGAGCTGTACCGTTGGGATGGTCTGCACCTGAACCGTGCTGGGACTGTATAACTAGGGAAGTAGAGAGGGCTTTAATCTAAACAAGGGGGGTGAGGGATCAAGCTTGGGTAGATGGAGCAAATCAAGGGGTAGAGTTAAGGCAGGAGAGCATAATAGTAATATGGAAAATGAAGGTCAGAGAATGGCAGGAAGGGACAGAGAGAAAAAATCTAAGAACACACCAACAATCAAGACTATATGTTACAAAGATAACAAAAAGACAAAACTAAAGGCTCTGTATCTGAATGCATATAGCATTCATAACAAGGTAGATGAAATAATAGTGCACATTGAACTGAATAAATATGATCTGATAGCCATTTCATAGATGTGGCTGCAAGACGACAAGGATTAGGTGCTGAATATTGAGGGGTATATGACATTCAAGAAGACTAGGAAGCGAGGTAAAGGTGGATGGCTAGCACTGCTAATCAATAGTTAGAGATGACCTTGTTTCAGGTCATCAGACTATTGAATTGGTTTGGGCGGAGATGAGGAATAGTAGGGGAAATAAATCATTAATGGGAGTGGACTACAGGCCCCCTAAAAGTAACCACAATGTAGGACTAAGTATACAAGAAGAAATATTGGGTGCTTGTGATAAAGGGACAGCAATAATCATGGGTGATTTTAATCTACATATAAACTGGAAAAATCAGATTGACAATAGTAGCCTGGATGAGGAGTTCATAGAATGCTTTCGAGATAGTTTCTTAGAACAGCACATTCTGGAACCAACCAGAGAGCAGGTTATATTAGACGTAGTATTGTGTAATGTGACAAGATTAGTTAATGACCTCAGAGTAAAGGCACCTCTTGGTAGCAGTGACCATAATAGGATTGAATTTTACATCCAGTTTGAAAGAGAGGAGTGGGTCTAAGTTTAGTATTTTAAACTTAAATAAGGGCATCTATGTGGGCATGAAAGCTGAGTTAACTGAAGTGAACTGGGTTACTAGGCTAGGAGATAGATAAATAGAGAAGCAGTGGCAGACATTCAAGGGGATATTTCAGAATACTCAGGATAAGTGTATTCCTACTATAAAGAAAAATTCTAAGGGGAGCACCCACTATCCGTGGTTAACTGAAGAAGTTAAGGAAAGCATCAAACTTAAGAAAAAAGCATATAACTGCACAAAGATGAGTGGCAGGTTAGATGATTGTTCAGAATATAAAGAATGGCAGAGAATGACTAAAAGGTTAATCAGGAGAAATAAATTAGAGTATGAGAGGAAGCTAGCTAGAAATGTAAAAATGGATAGCAAGAGTTTCAATAAGTATTTAAAAAGGAAAAAAGTAAAGTGAGTGTTGGTCCTCTACAGAGTGAGAATGGGGAGTTAATAGTAGATAATAAGGGAATGGTGGATGAAATGAACAAATATTTTGCTTCTGTCTTCACTATATAGGATACAAAAAACATTCCAGTAATAGCTGTAAATCAGGAGGTGGAAGGAAGAGAGGAACTTGGTGAAATTACAATCACCAGGGAAGCAGTACTGACCAAATTGATGGAACTGCGAGCTGCCAAGTCCCCGGGTCCTGATAGACTTCATCCTAGGGTCTTAAAAGAGATGGCTAATGAGGCAGTAGATATGTTGGTGTTAATTTTTCAAAATTTGCTAGATTCTGGAAATGTTCCATTAATCTGGAAAGTAGCAAATATAACCCCTCTATTTGAGAAGAGGGGGGGGAGGCACAAAACGGGTAACTATAGGCCAGTTAGCTTGACGTCTGTCATGGGGAAGGTGTTAGAATTGATCTTTAAGGAGGTTTTAGATGGGCACTTAGAAAAACTCAAGGTTATCGGGAATTGTCAGCATGGTTTTGTGAAAGGGAAATTACGTTTAACCAATTTATTGGAGTTCTTTGAAGGAGTAACATGCACAGTTGATAAAGGGGAGCCCGTTGATGTACTGTATTTGGATTTCTAGAAGGAATTTGACAACGTGCCACATAAAAGGTCATTGTGCAAAGTAGGAGCTCAAGGTGTACGGGGTAACATATTAGCATGGACAGAAGATTTGCTGGCTGGCAGAAAACAGAGAGTAAGCATAAATGGGTCCTTTTCTGATTGGCAGGATGTGACGAGTGGAGTCCCGCAGGGGTCTGTGCTGGGGCCACAACTTTTTACAATTTATATCAATAACTTAGATGAAGGCAGCGATGGCATGGTAGTTAAATTTGCAGATAACACAGAGATAGGTAGGAAAGTATGTTGTGAAGAGATTGCAAACCGATATGGATAGTTTGAGTGAGTGGGCAAAAATCTGGCAGATGAAGTATAATGTGGGAAAATGTGAGGTTGTTCACTTTGGCAGGAAGAATAAAAACACAGAGCATTACTTAAATGGAGAACGACTGCAGAATTTTGAGATGCGGAGGGATCTAGGTGTTCTAGTGCATGAGCCAAAAAAAGTTAGTATGCAGGTACAGCAAGTAATGAAGAAGGTTAATGGAATGCTATCCTTTATTACACGAGGAATTGAAAATTAAAATAAGAATGTTATGCTTCAGTTATACAGGGCATTGGTGAGACCACATTTCGAATACTGTGTGCAGTTTTGGTCTCCTTATTTAAGGAAGGATGTAAATGCGTTGGAGGCAGTTCACGGAAGGCTTACTATATTGATACCTGGAATGAGTGAGTTGTCTTATGAGGAAAGGTTGGACAGACTGGGCTTGTTTTCACTGGAGTTTAGAAGAATGAGGGGAGACGTAATTGAAGCATGTAAGATCCTGAACAGTCTTTACAAAGTGGATGTGGAAAGGATGTTTCCTCTTGTGGGTCAGAACTAGGGGCAACTGTTTAAAATGAGGGATCGCCCTTTTAGGACAGAGATGAGGAGAATTTTTTTTCTCTCAGAGGGTTGTCCGACATTGGAACTCTCTGCCTCAGAAGGTGGTGGAGGCAGGATCATTGAATATTTTTAAAGTGAAGGTAGATAGATTCTTGTTAGACAAGGAAATCAAAGGTTATGGGGGCCTGATGGGAGTGTGGAATTTACGACACAAACAGATCAGCCATGATCTTACTGAATAGCAGAGCGGGCCCGAGGGGCCAAATGGCCTACTCCTGCTCCTAATTGTTACGACCAGGTGAGCAATGTCAAGGGATCTTGTGCTGTCTTCCCCTGGTCTTATTGTAACAGGGTTTAATTTTAAACATACTATGTTTTGAGCTCCCCTTTTTGTAAATTCGTGTTCACAGTTTCCAATTATCAGGCAATTAACTGAACACAAACAGGCTTTCTTTGGTTTAAAGCAGAAAGATGAAATTTATTAAACCTTAAACTTAATTCTAACACGGTTCACGCTTGCGGATATACGACGTGCTCACTCTAGCATGCACATGCAATATAAACATGCAAGATAGGGACAGAAAAGAGTAGAAGAGATAAGTAGAATAGTTTGAGATAATATCTTGTTACTGTTTCTCGGGCTTGCTGCAGTCCTTGACTGACATTATATTCTTGCTTTTCGTTGGGGCCCAGTAATCTTCTTAAAACTTTGTTCTCGTGGCAAACCTTTCTCTCTTTGCATTTCACGTGTCTTCAATGGTTTCAGTTCCCTGAGAGATAGGCAGGCAGGAGGTGTTCTTAGTTCCAGGAGAGCACACGGTATTCTGCCTGGCAATTCCTTTGTTTGGGAGTTCAAATTCAAAAAGCTCCCAGGGTGCGCATCAGGTTAGTCATGTGACTAGTTCCTTATATGGAACAGTCTCTTCACATCCCTTGTTGGAGGCTCAAATTTCTCTGACCCAGCAAGCTAGCCATGTGACTAAAACTAGTCTGACCACTTCTGTGTATTGGAGAGCAACTGCAGAGTCTCCATTGTTTCAACATTGTCTGTTACCATGGAAATGTCTTTCCAATCAGAAATTGCAATTTTTCAAGTTTTAATGTTCATGTGGCGAAATAAGGTGTACCTCAGTCTTGGCAGATGGGGGTTTGCTTGACAGTATGTGAATTCTGAAGAAGGGTCACTGACCTGAAACTGCTTCTCTCTCCACAGATGCTGCCAGACCTGCTGAGTATTTCCAGCATTTCTTGTTTTTATTTCAGATTTCCAGCATCCGCAGTATTTAGCTTTTATATTAGTATGTATGTGCTGCTGTCCTGAGGTGGATTGGTCTTTATCATCCTCTTTACCATTATCATCTTCCTCCTCCTTTGCTTTCTGTTGCTGTGGATATTTTGTGGGAAAGGAGGGTAGAATATAAGAATGGACTTCTCCTTGAAAAGAGTGAGGTACTTAAGATTGGGAAGCACCCACTAATTTCCTGCCTATGGTGGACATTGTGCACCAATTTACAGGTAAAATAAATGTGTGAAGTAAAGCAGCCAAATACTGTTCTACTCGAATCTGTTTATACCCCAGTCTGATGCTTGTGTACAACGCCTCCAGTGGCTATTGACTGATGCAATTTTATTTTAAAAGGGAAATAATGGTGTAACTTATTTCTATGAAATTCTAGGCTGAATGCAAACCTACTTCGCCTGACTACTTATTAAATCTAGGAGCACCACTACTGACCGAGCTGGCCGAGTCCTAAAGGATATGGCTACTAGACTGGGTCTGCGGCAGGTGGTGGGGGAACCAACACGAGGGAACAACATACTCGATCTCGTCCACACCAAGCTGCCTGCCGCAGATGCATCTGTCCATGACAGTATTGGTAGGAGTGACCACCGCACAGTCCTTGTGGAGACGAAGTCCCGCCTTCATATTGAGGATACCGTCCATCGTGTTGTGTGGCATTATCACCGTGCTGAATGGGATAGATTTCGAACGGATCTAGCAATGCAAAACTGGGCATCCATGAGGTGCTGTGGGCCATCAGCAGCAGCAGAATTGTACTCAACCACAATCTGTAAACTCATGGCCCAGCATATCCCCCACTCTACCATTACCATCAAGCCAGGAGACCAACCCTGGTTCAATGAAGAGTGCAGGAGGGCATGCCAGGAGCAGCACCAGGCATACCTCAAAATGAGGTGTCAACCTGGTGAAGCTACAACCCAAGACTACTTGCATGCCAAACCGCGTAAGCAGCATGCGATAGACAGAGCTAAGCGATCCCATAACCAACGGATCAGATCTAAGCTCTGCAGTCCTGCCACATCCAGCCGTGAATGGTGGTGGACAATTAAACAACTAACTGGAGGAGGTGGCTCCACAAATATCTCCATCCTCAATGATGGGGGAGCCCAGCACATCAGTGTGAAAGATAAGGCTGAAGCATTTGCAACAATCTCCAGCCAGAAGTGCCGAGTTGATGATCCATCTTGGCCTCCTCCTGAAGTCCCCAGCATCACAGATGCCAAACTTCAGCCAATTCAATTCACTCCGCGTGATATCAAGAAACGACTGAAGGCACTGGATACTGCAACAGCTATGGGGCCTGACAACATTCCGGCTATAGTACTGAAGACCTGTGCTCCAGAACTTGCCGCGCCCCTAGCCAAGCTGTTCCAGTACAGCTACAACACTGGCATCTGCCCTGCAATGTGGAAAATTGCCCAGGTATGTCCTGTACACAAAATGCAGGACAAATCCAACCCGGCCAACTACCGACCCATCAGCCTACTCTCAATCATCAGTAAAGTGATGAAAGGTGTCATCAACAGTGCCATCAAGCGACACTTGCTTAGCAACAACCTGCTCAGTGATGCTCAGTTTGGGTTCCGCCAGGGCCACTCAGCTCCTGACCTCATTACAGCCTTGGTTCAAACATGGACAAAAGAGCTGAACTCAAGAGGTGAGGTGAGAGTGACTGCCCTTGACATCAAGGCAGCATTTGACCGAGTATGGCATCAAGGAGCCCTGGCAAAACTGAGGTCAATGGGAATCAGGGGGAAAACCCTCCACTGGCTGGAGTCATACCTAGTGCAAAGGAAGATGGTTGTGGTTACTGGAGGTCAATCATCTGAGCTCCAGGACATCACTGCAGGAGTTCCTCAGGGTAGTGTCCTAGGCCCAACCATCTTCAGCTGCTTCAAGAATGACCTTCCTTCAATCATAAGGTCAGAAGTCGGGATGTTTGCTGATGATTGCACAATGTTCAGCACCATTCGCGACTCCTCAGATACTGAAGCAGTCCGTGTAGAAATGCAGCAAGACCTGGACAATATCCAGGCTTGGGCTGATAAGTGGCAAGTATCATTCGCGCCACACAAGTGCCAGGCAATGACCATCTCCAACAAGAGAGAATCTAACCATCTCCCCTTGACATTCAACGGCATTACCATCGCTGAAGCCCCCACTATCAACATCCTAGGGGCTACCATTGACCGAAAACTGAACTGGAGTAGCCATATAAATACCGTGGCTACAAGAGCAGGTCAGAGGCTAGGAATCCTGAGGCGAGTAACTCACCTCCTGACTCCCCAAAGCCTGTCCACAATCTACAAGGCACAAGTCAGGAGTGTGATGGAATACTCTCCACTTGCCTGGATGGGTGCAGCTCCAACAACACTCAAGAAGCTCGACACCATCCAGGACAAAGCAGCCCGCATGATTGGCACCCCATCTACAAACATTCACTCCCTCCACCACCGACGCACAGTGGCAGCAGTGTGTACCATCTACAAGATGCACTGCAGCAATGCACCAAGGCTCCTTAGACAGCACCTTCCAAACCCGCGACCTCTACCAACTAGAAGGACAAGGGCAGCAAATACATGGGAACACCACCACCTGCAAGTTCCCATCCAAGTCACACACCATCCTGACTTGGAACTATATCGCTGTTCCTTCACTGTCGCTGGGTCAAAATCCTGGAACTCCCTTCCGAACAGCACTGTGGGTGTACCTACCCCACATGGACTGCAGCGGTTCTAAGAAGGCAGCTCACCAGCACCTTCTCAAGAGCAGTTAGGGATGGGGCAATAAATGCTGGCCTGGCCAGCGACGCCCACATCCCGTGAATGAATAAAAAAAAAATTTCACATTTTGCATGCTTCCTACTTGCACCATTTCTTTACAGCTAGCTCTATGTTACCTTTTTTGTTTTCTTGCTCATTACAATACTTGACTTTGTCATGGTAACTGCCAAGACAAGTCGTGCAAAAATCAGCCGACTGCTTGGGTCCCAAATTGCACCATGGCATGTGCACACTTTTGGACTGAGTCACGTTGGACGCCATATTAGTGAATGGATTAACAAGGCTGTGAACTGCTGTCGGTAGCATGCAGAGAGCAGGCAGATCATGATATCAATTAATGTGCAAGCTGATTTGACACCAACAGTGCCATTTTGGAGGTCAAAGCTCCGTAACCTCACACAGCTGAACACATGTTCAGCTGTAGACAGGACCTCACACCTGAGCTTTTAAAGGGATCATCAACGACTTATAAGCTAGTTGCTGGATGATTTCTTCTGGCTGTTGTTTTGATTCTACAACTGATGTTTTCTATAGTTTAAAGTTGTCAAAGTCTTGACAGAGTGGTGCGGCTGATGCTCAAGGAATTTTTGCTGAGTTCAAGGCTCTGCCCAAACCAGTTGCTCCCAGACTTGGGTACACTAGGAGGCTTTCCCCTTGAAATACAGCATGATTTGGAGAATGAACAGAGGACACACCGAACAGGATAAGCTCCTGGAGGAGGGAGCAGGAGGTTTGGCAGAAGAGTTCTCGGCAGGAGGTCTCAATGTGCAATTCTCCTACTCGAACCTCAGTGAAAAGCAATATGTGAGACGTCTGTGCTTCGGTAAGAACATCCTCATTGAAATCTGTCACCAGCTGCAGTAATGTCTGCAACCTCAGAGTAGGTCAAGGATAGCATTGCAAATGGCTATAAAGGTGACTGGTGATGGACTTTGATGCGTCTTATCCTTCCCAACTCTAGATATTTGCAATATCTTACAGTTTGCCATCCACTACTGTGTCAGAGAGATTATTGAACCACTCTATGCAAAGAGAGCTAAATACATTTCATTTTCTTTTGTCAGAGACAAGCAGGCAAAGCAAACATTTGGCATTGCTAGGATTTCAGGCTTCCCTATGATGCAGGTGCCATTGACTGCATGCACTTTGCTTTGCAGGTGCTGCATGTCAACTCTGCCTTATACCGGAACTGAAAGGGATTTCACTCCCTCAACATCCAGTGGGTGTGATCATACCCAATGAATCACGCAGGTTGATTGACTGTAGCCTGGCAGCAGTCATGGTGCCTTCATTTTGTGGCAGTCCACTGAGCCTGCTGCATTTGAGCCACCATGGCTAACCAAAGGATGGCTATGGGTGACATAGACTATCTGTTGACGACATAGCTGATGACTCTAGAGCACAACCTACATACATGCGCACAGCATACATACAATAAAAGCCATGCTGTTGCACGAAATGTGATAGAACTGAGTAGTGGTTTTCTGAAACAATGGGAGGAATTTTATGCTCTCCCCCACGGCAGGTTCCGAGGTAGGGAGACCATATAATTGGGTGGGATGGTGGTGGGGGTGGGGGGGACCCTGCCACCTTCCTGCCTTCGCCAAAATTAAATCTGGGATGGAAAGGCCTCGCCACCAGTTGAGGCGATTAACTGGACAATTAATGCCCAATTAAGGGCCTCATCCGGCTGCCACTGCAATTAGCCATGCGGCAGGCGGCCCTTTCACCACACGAGAAGCATGGTACGAAAAACCATGCAGACTGTTTCCAGGCTTTCGGAGGATGTGGGGGGATGGTGGGGGTGGGCGGGTGTTTAGCGGGGTCCCTCATTAAAAGGCAGTTAGTACCTGAATGAGGTACATGACATCAGGAAGGGTGGAGGGGGGGTGCCCACTGAGATCTACCCCCATGCCCTTGCTAAAGACCCCCCCTAAGCCTCCCATCCCTGCAACCCCCATCCAGAGAGACCCCTCCCACTCTAACCTACCTGTTGCCTGGGTCCAGCGATGCTTCTGGGCCTCGCATAGGTGCTCCACTGGCAGCAACCACTGCCTCTGATTGGCTGGCAGCTCTCCAAGGGCGGAACTTCTGTCGCTGGGGTCCTTGATCCTGTGGAAGGCCCAGCACTGTCCAGTTAATTGCCTAATTGGCACTAGATTTGGTTGGTCTCCCACAGAAGAGGTGACGCGGGGTTCTTGGCATTGCTTTTTGGGGATGTCGAGACCCCCCTCGCCAGCATGAAATCTCGGCCAATGTTTCCATTGCCTGGAAGACTCTGGAGGAGTTCTACTGCAATCAGCTGAGCTGATGCCATGATTCATCATGGTCTCCTGTAAGCTCAACAACTTAGCCATCGTGAGGGCACTGCCCTGCTATACAGTGAGCAGCTGAGGAGCAGAAGGAGGAGGGGGAGAGAAGAGGCAACCTAGACAGCCATTTCTGACTGGGCTATCCACAAAGAACTCATCTGACTGTAATACCAGTAATTGCAACCCCAATTCCCAATACACCAACAGTCTCACACCTTACCTTCTCTCTATCACTGAACATGACAGCGTCTGCTTGGCCACAATATAAAAATAAAAGCCACCAAAAAATAATATTCAAAACCAAAGTTATAAAGCAAATCATTCTATGTTACATACAAAAGTCAGCAAATTAATCACCTTTGTGCCTTTGCCTGTCCTAGTCCTCCGATGCAGTGCTAACCTAGTTGCTACAGCATGGCTGGTGGAAGGATGCTAAATTTCAGTAGAGAAGACTGCACATGGCCTTGGTGGACAACCTCTAGCAGCTTTGGGCCTAGAACGTCTGTCTGCGGACCACACCATCTCAGTAGGAGTGGCAGCCGTCTGAGCTGACCACCTGACAGGCAACAAGCAGGGCAGAGGTAGAGTGGCAGGGGAGGGGGGATTAATGATGTCTTCCTAGGAGAAGAAAGCAGGTTTGTGCTCCATCTAGACACTAGCACTCCCATGAGGCAGGAAAGATTGGAGTGCTGTGACATTGTACGAACCCCTTTGAACATTGGTATCCACGGTCAGAATGCCAGCAGTCAGAACTCTGGTGACACCTCTTGTGAATCAATGAAACCTGTAACATCAACCATCAGACACTGCATTAAGGTTGGGCCCACAAGTGCGTGAATGGATTTGGCCACTACTTGCATGCTTGAAAGTAAGGGCTCCAAGTTCTGCACAAAGCCCTGTGAAAGGTTGGTGCTGGACTCCTCCATGCTCCTTGACATTGATTCAGGCTTTCTGAGAGGCTTCACAATGCAGCAAGCATTAGTCCTGATTGATAGAGATTGTTGGAATGTAAGTGATGGGAGTATGATGACTTGAACAGTGGCTGAAGCTACTGGTGGAATTGTTAGAATATGGCATTTGATGATGCATTCACTGACCTTGACCACTTCTTGAAGCACTGGATCCAAGTCTTAGGGGCTTGACTCCTGGCATTGACCTCCACAGCTATCTGCTCCCATTGCCTCTGAGCATGTGTGTGGAGGGCCTTCTAGTAGTTACAGAACATCTCTTCTTTTCACCTCCTCCACGAGGGCCTCTAGTACAGTGTGCAAAAGCCTTGGAGCCCATTCTCTCCAATGTTGTGCTATTCTTTTGTCTTTCCCTGGTCAGATTCAACCCACAAATGACACCCAGAACCTGCTCCAGCCACAATGCATCTCCTGCTTAAGAGGCGCAGCCTAATTTTAAGCAGTGCAGGCTCACTTTAACTGGTGCTTATCACTCACAATATTGGCCCCCTGCTCAGCAGTTAATGCTGTCTAGATGTTGCACACCTGTAAAATAGTAGGCAGCACAAAGTTGATGTGCTGTCTGCAAAGCAGTCAACAGGTACAGGTTAATTGCGCAGCATGATCCATGCACCCAGTTACAGGGCTATCGAATATAGTCCCCATGAACTCAGAACTGGTTTTCATCAACATTGTACTTTTATTATTGCTCATTAGTTCAGTTATTTCTTTGCACTTTGTGCTTCTGCAGTAAGTTATATAGGATTTACCCAGAAGAAAATTCTGGCACTCTCTTGCCTCGTGAACTTGCCTGTCAGTCTGTGCAACTTCAACATAAAAAGCTTTCTTTTCATCAAAGGCTTCATTCTTCACAGTTTTTCACAGTTTTTCAACTTCAACTTCTTTTTCCATAGAAAGGCAGGAGTTTTATTGACATGGAATCATAAAACTGATTAATTGTAGGCTGAAAGGTCAGATGAGTATTGTCCTCTTCGGAGATGGCCATTTAGCAAAAGTGACTGATTTGAAGCTCCAACAGACATTGATCAATAGGAAAATGGGAACAGGAGTAGGCCTTTCAGCCCTTTCAGCCTGTTCTGCTATTCAATTAATATCATGGCTGATCTGTATCTTCACTCCATCTTCCACTTTAGTTCAGTAACTCTTAATATTGTTGTCTAACAAAAATCAATCTATCAATTGAAATTTTCAATCGACCTAGCTTTAACAGCTCCATTTGTTGTTTAGGGGCACAAATTTACTTGCATTTCTATCCATCTTGTGTAAGCTGCTACTTAAAGATGGGGTAAGAATGTAGGAATATACTATACTCTATGCTATACTTTCAGCACTCCATGAACTACTTTACCTGTGCTGGGATGAGGGAGCAGTATCATAGGACATACACGATGCCAATATCATCACCCTCTATAAGAACAAGGGTGACCGCGGTGACTGCAACAACCACCGTAGAATCTCTCTGCTCAGCATAGTGGGGAAAGTCTTCGCTTGAATCGTTTTAAACAGGCTCCAGAAGCTGGCTGAGCGTGTCTACCCTGAGGCACAGTGTAGCTTTCGAGCAGAGATATCCACCATTGACATGCTGTTCTCACTTCACCAGTTACAGGAGCAATGCCGCTAACAACAGATGCCCCTCTACGTTGCTTTCATTGATCTCACCAAAGCCTTTGACCTCGTCAGCAGACATGGTCTCTTCAGACTACTAGCAAAGATCGGATGTCCACCAAAGCTACTAAGTATCATCACCTCATTCCATGACAATGTGAAAGGCACAATTCAGCATAGCGGTGCCTCATCAGACTCTTTTCCTATCCTGAGTGGCGTGAAACAGGGCTGTGTTCTCGCACCGACACTGTTTGGGATCTTCTTCTCCCTGCTGCTCTCACATGCATTCAAGTCTTCAGAAGAAGGAATTTTCCTCTGCACAAGATCAGAAGACAGGTTGTTCAACCTTGCCCGTCTTAGAGCGAAGACCAAAGTACGGAAGGCCGTCATCAGGGAACTCCTCTTTGCTGACGATGCTGCATTAACATCCCACACGGAAGAGTGTCTGCAGAGACTCATCGACAGGATTGAGGCTGCCTGCAATGAATTTAGCCTAACCATCAGCCTCAAGAAAACAAACATCATGGGACAGGACGTCCGAAATGCTCCATCCCTCAATATCGGCGACCATGCTCTGGAAGTGGTTCAAGAGTTCACCTACTTAGGCTCATCTATCACCAGTAACCTTCTCAGTTCTAAATGGCATACCCTGTATCCTGAGACTGTGACCCCTGGTTTTGGACTTCCCAGCCATCGGAAACATCCTCTCTGCATCTAGCCTGTCTAGTCCTTTTAGAATTTTATAGGTTTCTATGAGATCCCCTCTCATTCTTCTAAACTCTAGTGAATATAGGCCTACTCGACCCAATTTTTCCTCATACGTCAATCCCGCCATCCCAGGAATCAGCCTAGTAAATCTTCTCTGAACTCCCTCCATGGCAAGAACATTCTTCCTCAGCTAAGGAGACCAAAACTGCACACAATACTCCAGACGTGGTCTCACCAAGGCCCTGTATAACTATAGTAAGACATCCTTGCTCCTGTACTCAAATCCTCTTGCAATGAAGGCCAACATACCATTTGCCTTCCGAACTGCTTGCTTTCAGCCACTGGTGTACAAGGACACCCAGGTCTCGTTGCACCTCCTCCTTTCCCAATCTGTCACCATTCAGATAATAATCTGTCTTTCTGTTTTTACAACCAAAGTGGATAACCTCACATTTATCCACGTTATACTGCACCTGCCATACATTTGCCCACACATCCAACTTGTCCAAATCACTTTGGAGCCTCTTTGCATCCTCCTCACAGCTCACATTCCCTCCCAGCTTTGTGTCATCTGCAAATGTGTCGTCATGTTATTGGAAATGTTTACATTTAGTTCCCTCACCCAAGTCATTAATATGTATTGTGAATTGCTGGGGCCCAAGCACTGATCCCTGTGGTACCCCACTAGTCACTGCCTGTCACCCGGAAAAAGACCCGTTTATTCCTACTCTCTGTTTCCTGTCTCTCAACCAATTCTCAATCCATGCCAGCATATTACCCCCAATCCCATGTGGTTTAATGTTGCACACTAACCTCTTATGTGGAACCTTATCAAAAGTCTTCCGAAAATCCAAATACACCACATCCACTGGTTCTCCCTTATCTATTCTACTGGTTACATCCTCAAAAAACTCCAGTAGATTTGTTAAGCACGATTTCCCTTTTGTAAACCCATGCTGACTTTGTCCAATCCCTTTATGCTTTCCAGGTGTTCTGCTGTCACATCCTTTATAATAGACTCTAGCATTTTCCCCACTACTGATGTAAGGCTAACTGGTCTGTAATTCCTTGTTTTTTCTCTCCCTCCTTTTTTTTAAATAGTGGGATTATATTTGCCACCCTCCATTTGGCAGGCCACAGTGCCTGGTGTTAATGGAAGTCTCCTGATTTTCCTCCTATTCAAATTAATGGAAGAAAAATCGGGCAGGCTCCTTTACAGGCATGCAGCCTGACCTGACTTATTTTATGGTAGTCACTGGCCTAGACATTGAGATACAAAAGCCAAGATTTAATTATGTCAATGAGACCCGAATACAATTTTAACTTTGTGTTTGTGTCTTCTCATAGAGGGTGGTTAATCTCTGTAATTCTTTTCCCCAGAGAGCAGTGGAGGCTGGGTCATTGAATATATTCAAGGTTGAGTTAGACAGATTTTTCATCTACAAGGGAGTCATGCATTATGGGGACTGGCAGAAAAGTGGAATTAAGGCCACAATCAAATCAGCCATGACCTTAATGAATGGTGGAGCAGGCTCGAGGGCTGCATAGCCTACTTCTGCTTCTGCTCCTATTTCTTTTGATGTTATGATGTTATGATGATCTGGTGCTGGTCTCACCAGGGGAACCTGACACCAAGGAGAAGCCCCAGAAGTGGGCAAAGAAGGCAAGTGTTATTTTCTGGGGTGGGGGGGCGGGGGAGGTCTTGGAGGATCAGGAATGTTCCTCTTGGCACTACAAGGAAACGTAAGGCCTTCCATATCCCAGCTTCCCAACTCCCTCCCCCATGAGCTATTTAAGACCGCACCTGGCTCGACTTACCATTCCCAGGTACTGTTCCCACTGATCCCTGGTGTCACCCTTCTGGTGCTCCTGCCTGTGGATGCCATGTCATTCATGGCAGGTTTGAGCGGAAGTCAGGGCTAATTTATTTAAATGAAGCCTGGGAGTTAAAGTGACCCAACCTCAGGTAGACAAGATCACATGGCCTGGGGACACTCTCCCTCAGATAAAATGGCTAAAATGTTCATACAATATTCCTGTACCCACTATTTTAATGTAGCGTTAACAAAGAACAAAGAACAATACAGCACAGGAACAGGCCATTTGGCCCTCCAAGCCTGCGCCGATCTTGATGCCTGCCTAAACTAAAACCTTCTGCACTTCCAGGGACCGTATCCCTCTATCCCCATCCTATTCATGTATTTGTCAAGATGCCTCTTAAACGTCACTATTGTACCTGCTTCCACCACCTCCCCCGGCAGCAAGTTCCAGGCACTCACCACCCTCTGTGTAAAGAACTTTCCTTGCACATCCCCTCTAAACTTTGCCCCTCTCACCTTAAACCTATGTCCTCTAGTAACTGAAATAAAAACAAAATACTGCAGATGCTGGAAATCTGAAATAAAAACAAGAAATGCTGGAACCACTCAGCAGGTCTGGCAACATCTGTGGAAAGAGAAGCAGAGTTAACATTTCGGGTCCGTGACCCTTCATCGGTTCCGATGAAGGGTCACGGACCCGAAACGTTAACTCTGCTTCTCTTTCCACAGATGCTGCCAGACCTGCTGAGTGGTTCCAGCATTTCTTGTTTTTATCCCCTAGTAACTGACTCTTCCACCCTGAGAAAAAGCTTCTGACTATCCACTCTGTCCATGCCGCTCATAACTTTGTAAACCTCTATCATGTCGCACCTCCACCTCCGTCGTTCCAGTGAAAACAATCCGAGTTTATCCAACCTCTCCTCATAGCTAATGCCCTCCAGGCCAGGCAACATCCTGGTAAACCTCTTCTGTACCCTCTCCAAAGCCTCCACGTCCTTCTGGTAGTGTGGCGACCAGAATTGCATGCAATATTCTAAGTGTGGCCTAACTAAAGTTCTGTACAGCTGCAGCATGACTTGTCAATTTTTATACTCTATGCCCCGACCGATGAAGGCAAGCATGTCGTATGCCTTCTTGACTACCTTATCCACCTGCGTTGCCACTTTCAGTGACCTGTGGACCTGTCCGCCCAGATCTCTCTGCCTGTCAATACTCCTAAGGGTTCTGCCATTTACTGTATACTTCCCACCTGCATTAGACCTTCCAAAATGCATTACCTCACATTTGTCCGCATTAAACTCCATCTGCCATTTCTCCGCCCAAGTCTCCAACCGATCTATATCCTGCTGTATCCTTTGACAATCTTCATCACTATCCGCAACTCCACCAACCTTTGTGTTGTCCCCAAACTTACTAATCAGACCAGCTACAATTTCCTCCAAATCATTTATATATACTACAAACAGCAAAGATCCCAGCACAGATCCCTGCGGAACACCACTAGTCACATTCCTCCATTCAGAAAAGCGCCCTTCCATTGCTACCCTCTGTCTTCTATGACCGAGCCAGTTCTGTATCCATCTTGCAGGCTCCCCTCTGATCCCATGTGACTTCACCTTTTGTGTCAGTCTGCCATGAGGGACCTTGTCAAAGGCTTTACTGAAGTCCATATAGATAACATCCACTGCCCTTCCTTCATCAATCATCTTTATCACTTCCTCAAAAAACTCAATCAAATTAGTGAGACACAACCTCCCCTTCACAAAACCATGCTGCCCCTCGCTAATAAGTTTGTTTGGTTCCAAATGGGAGTAAATCCTTTCCCGAAGAATCCTCTCTAATAATTTCCCTACCACTGACGTAAGGCTCACCGGCCTATAATTTCCTGGATTATCCTTACCACCCTTCTTAAACAAAGGAACAACATTGGCTATTCTCCAGTCCCCTGGGACCTCACCTGTAGCCAATGAGGATACAAAGATTTCTGTCAAGGCTCCAGCAATTTCTTCCCTTGCCTCCCTCAGTATTCTGGGGTAGATCCCGTCAGGCCCTGGGGACTTATCTCCCTTAATGCTTTGCAAGACACCCAATACCTCCTCCTTTTTGATAATGAGATGACTGAGACTATCTCCACTCCCTTCCCTAGGTTCATCATCCACCAAGTCCTTCTCTTTGGTGAATACTGATGCAAAGTACTCATTTAGTACCTCGCCCATTTCCTCTGGCTCCACACATAGATTCCCTTCTCTGTCCTTGAGTGGGCCAACCCTTTCCCTAGTTACCCTCTTGCTCTTTATATACGTATAAAAAGCCTTGGGATTTTCCTTAATCTTGTTTGCCAATGACTTTTCATGATCCCTTTTAGCCCTCCTGACTCCTTGCTTAAGTTCCTTCCTACCGTCTGTATATTCCTCAAGGGATTCGTCTGTTCCTAGCCTTCCAGCCCTTATGAATGCTTCCCTTTTCTTTTTGACTAGGCTCACAACATCCCGCGTTATCCAAGGTTCCCGAAACTTGCCAAACTTATCCTTCTTCCTCACAGGAACATGCCGGTCCTGGATTCTAATGAAGTCACGTTTGAAAGACTTCCACATGTCAGATGTTGATTTACCCTGAAACAGCCACCCCCAATCTAAATTCTTCAGTTCCTGCCTAATATTGTTATGATTAGCCTTCCCCCAATTTAGCACCTTCACCCGAGGACTCTTATCCTTATCCACAAGTACCTTAAAACTTATGGAATTATGGTCACTGTCCCCAAAATGCTCCCCTACTGAAACTTCGACCACCTGGCCGGGCTCATTCCCCAATACTAGGTCCAGTATGGCCCCATCCCTAGTTGGACTATCTACATATTGTTTCAAGAAGCCCTCCTGGATGCTCCTTACAAATTCTGCCCCATCCAAGCCTTCGCACTCAGTGAGTCCCAGTCAATATAGGGGAAGTTAAAATCACCCACCACTACAACCCTGTTACCTTTACATCTTTCCAAAATCTGTCTACATATCTGCTCCTATACCTCCCGCTGGCTGTTGGGAGGCCTGTAGAAAACCCCTAACATCGTGACTGCACCCTTCCTATTCCTTAGCTCCACCCACATTGCCTCGCTGCACAACCCCTCCGAGGTGTCCTCCCGCAGTACAGCTGTGATATTCTCCTTAACCAGTAATGCAACTCCCCCACCCCTTTTACATCCTCCTCTATCCCGCCTGAAGCTTCTAAATCCCGGAACATTTAGCTGCCAATCCTGTCCTTCCCTCAACCAAGTCTCTGTAATAGCAACAACATCATAGTTCCAAGTACTAATCCAAACTCTAAGTTCATCTGCCTTACCTGTTATACTTCTCGCATTGAAACAAATGCACTTCAGACCACCAGTCCCGCTGTGCTCAGCAACATCTCCCTGCCTGCTCTTCCTCTTAGTCTTACAATTTAAACCTAATTATTTTAAAAGGATTTTCGTCTTGCACTCATCAGGACAATTCACAAGAATAGCAACGTAAGGGATAGCAACAAATTGATACTGTATGAGAAGACAGTGCTGATTGGTTGGCAAGTGGACGCTGATTGGTAGAGGCACTGCCATGGAGAATACACGAGTTAATGATAACTGACAGTTAACTGCGAAGCTTTGTTTGAAATTTAAACCTGGCAGCTTGACTCTGGTTGGCTCTGATAGCCATGGGGAATGAACCAGCGAATGGCTGTCACTTATTTTGGTTAGCTGAAACAGGCACGATCTGTGTACATGTTCTTTCTGTCTGAAAAGAACAGGGCCATGTGTATTAATATACGTAGCTTCTAGTACGTGCAAATGTGCCACACTGCAAGCCTGACTGTCAATATTAAATGGGTTGTCAGCGTAATTCTTAGCACACGTTTAAGATTGTCAGTCGGGCTTGCAGTGTTGCGCATTTGTGCGTACTGAAAGCTGTATCTATTAATACACTGCGCCCTGTTCTTTGCAGACAGAAAGAACATGTACACACATTACGCCTGTTCCAGTTTACCAAAATAAGTGACAGCCATTCGCTGGTTCATTCCTCAGGGCAATGCCTTGACCAATCCGAGTCAACCTGCCTGGTTTAAATTTCAAACAAAGCTTGGCAGTTAACTGTCAGTTACCATAAGCTGGTGCATTCTCCAGGGCAATGCCTCTACCATCAGAGTCCACTTGCCAACCAATCAGCATTTCTCTTCTCATACAGTATAAATTTGTTGCTTTCCCTTACATTGGTATTCTTGCAATGTGTCCTGATAAGTGCAAGACAAAAAATTTTGACAAAATGTCTCTGTTTACAGCAATACTCAAGTTCTGTACTACCAAATGGCTATTTATTTTATAAAGGTTAAACTGGCAACTAAAATAGTGGACAGAAGAGAGTTACACAAACATTTTTGCTGCTTGTCTGCTAATATTGCAAGCAGTAATTTCTGGGCTTATGTTTGTAGCATTTATTCACTTACCTTATTCTGCAATAGTCAGAAGGAGCTCCAAAATGCAATGAACCACCAGGAACTTATAGGGTTATCATAAATCAAAACTGAACATGTATTATTCAGTAAGAAGGGGTTAAGTGCTGCATCATAACCAATATAAATTGTGGTTGCATTTCCTGACTCTAACCAACCCCTCTTATATGCTGGTATAGATAGAATATAAATGTAGGAGGCAGAGCATTGAATGCTTTATAATGTAGTTGTACACTGAAAATAATTTCTCTTTTGTAATGTAACTGGTGTTGAATTACTGCATGGGAAACATCTTGTATAAGGCATGAGAAGACATTGATCTCACAACATTCCAGTTTCACACAGTTCCAGCATAATTACAGTTTGAAGTGAAATGTTTAAACTAAAATGTTTCAAAGGAGCTCAGGTAGGACTCAGGATCACCCTTGTTTCTAATCTTAAAACCTGAATGATTTATAACATTTGAAATTCCAGCATCAGCCAGAAAACAGCAGGCAGAGTTCTGCACATACAGCATGGAAGATAAATTATAGTGCTTTGAGGGGTGTTTTACAGTGGGAGTAATTAATTGGCTCTTTCAAAGAGACAACACAGGCATGTTGGGCTGAATGGTTTCCTTCTGTACTATATTATTCTATGGCTCTAATATAGATAGACTCATCATGCAAGCAAATATTCAATGAACTTAAGTCTGCTTTCCCCAGAACAGATTGACGCAAACAGAGCATTGTAACTTGTTGCTGACTGTCGATATAACTCTCAGAGTAAGTGCCAATTGTCAAAACAATAGTTGCAGTGTGATAGTGGCATGACATCTTCAAACCATGTCAAAATGTTCATTTAATCAGTTAAAGAGAGGGTAAATGCAATCCTGATCAATTAACACTTTGTTTGCAGCCTTGAACAGAATACAAGAAAAGACTTATCATCTGATAGACATTTCCTCTCTTAGCTTTTATAAGTGAAGCTATGGGACAGCTCCTTTAATCTTTCTCGTTGTGTTTTGCCAAATCTGCTATCGAGCATGTTTTTCTTATGCACTACAATGTTGAAATCAAGATTTATTGCGCCAGCTTCCACTCCAACTCATTCTTTCCCAATGTCTCAGACTGTGGAACTGCTTAGCCCCAGACTTTGGATCCCTGGCATTTTACCTGTTTTGCAATAAAAAAGTTTCCCCAATAAAAAATGTGAGAGTTTAGTAATATTCAGTAAGTTACATAATACAACTTTTGAGCTCGACAGTTAGTTCGTGGTTCTGTGTGCATGTCTGCTCCCTCGGTTTTTTAGGTTATTATAGTTATCTGCTAACAGTTTATAATAAATAGTTAATGTAGAATTTTACTGGAATGCTTTTCAAATTATTTATTTCTCACCTTCAGATATCAATTCCACTGTGTAAATGTCATTATGCATCAAGGACACAAAATGCATCAATATATGATGTCAATTTTGGTAGTATCTTTAGAGTTAGTAAACAGAATAAAATTTGCCATATAAGATTTGAAAATTATCTATTTTCAAAGGTATTAAGGAGAAATTTTAAGGTTGTTGTCTAATGTTCAGCATTTAACAATTCTAAGCTGCTGAAATACATTGAAATCACAGGGGGGAGAAATTCAATCCTATTTATCTGATTTCTTGGACAAAAGGTGAAAGATGGGGCACCAAATTTGGGTCATGAACTCCCATGCTCATTCCCTCTCAGAAATACACTGGCTACCAAATTGGAAGCTTGTAAATTCTGGGTATGGAGGGTGCTTGTCTGAAACAGGCATTTGGGGCCCTGCAAATGCGAAAGTAGAAGCTAGGCTGAAATTGGTCAGCAAATGGGCAGAGCTTAGGTTGTATATGCTCCATCCAGATTTTCAGTGGCCTAACCAGTGGTCTGGTTGTTCCAAAATGATATAGACAATTTTTAATATTTTCATTTCTGTGAATCCAGGAGGAGCAGGAGTCCAGGAGGAGCAGGAGTGCTCCTTCTGGCTTCACAAAAATACTACAGCTGCTACCAGCTACCAATGAAGAGTGTAGGAGGACATGCCAAGAGCAGCACCAGGCATACCTCAAAATCAGGTGTCAGCCTGGTGAAGCTACAGACAGGACTATTTGCATGCCAAACGGCAGAAGCAGCATGCAGTAGAGAGGGCAAAGCAATCCCACAACTAACGGATCAGATCTAAGCTCTGCAGTCCTGAAACATCCAGTCATTAATGGTGATGGACAATTAAACAACTGACAGGAGGAGGAGGCTCCACAAATATCCCCATCCTCAACAATGGGGGAGCCCAGCACATCAGTGCAAAAGATAAGGCTGAAGCATTTACATCCATCTTCAGCCAGAAGTGTTGAGTGGATGATGCATCTTGGCCTCCTCCTGAAGTCCCCAGCATCACAGATGTCAGTCTTCAGCCAAATTAATTCACTCCATGTGAAATCAAGCAACGGCTGAAGGCACTGGATACTGCAAAGGCTATGGCCCCTGACAACAATAGAGTCATAGAGTCATAGAGAGATTCAGCACTGAAACAGGCCCTTCGGCCCACCGAGTCTGTGTCGACCATCAACCACCCATTTATACTAATCCTACATTAATCCCATATTCCCTACCACATCCGCACATTTCCTCAATTCTCCTACCACCTACCAACACTAGGGGCAATTTACAATGGCCAATTTACCTATCAACCTGCAAGTCTTTGGCTGTGGAAGGAAACTGGAGCACCCAGCGGAAACCCACGCAGTCACAGGGAGAACTTGCAAACTCCGCACAGGCAGTACCCAGAACCGAACCCTGGTCGCTGGAGCTGTGAGGCTGCGGTGCTAACCACTGTATATTTTGACTCACTGCCTCCACTGGAATATGACCTCTAAGAATCAATGTAGAAAGTCAAAGGGTCCTGGAACAATTTCTACACAACAGTAAAGACAGGAATAAAGCAGAAATCATGTGCAGCATATATTCACATCATATATATATAGAAAATATATATCTACACAGTTGTATTTATCAACATTTTGCAGATTGTAATGGGATCATAATATTAACTAATTTACTGGCATCCATGCCAGTAATGCTCCTTTAGTATTGTCTTCTGGTTTGTGCGAATATGGAAAAGCAGGCCACTCCAGGAAGAACTGACCTGTTTTCTCATGGATTTGACCGATTGATGCATTGACACTGTTCTTCTGCGAGTTATATTCTCTGATGTCACTTGATGGTTTATTTTTCATAACCCATTCATTATCTTCTATACCAGGGTTGTCCAACATTTTCGAGCGGAGGGCCACATTTTGATTTTTGCTCAGCCTGCACACTTGATGTAGTGATGCAGAGTATTCTGGATAGATGTCCATCTGTTAGGAATAATCTTGATCTCTCTCTCTCTGTCTCTTTCTCTCTCTCTTCCTGTGTTTCCCCCTCTCTGTGTTGCTCCCCCGTCTCTGTGTCATCCTTGCTCTCTATGTTCTCCCCCATTCCTCCTCTCTGTTTCCCCTCTCTCTGTCCCCCCTCCCTCTGCCCCCTCGCTCTGTTTCCCTGTCTCTCTCTCTGTTCCACCTTCTCTCTCTGTTTTCCCCTCTCTCTCTGTTTCCCTCTCTCCCTTTTCCCCTCTTTCTCTCTCTCTGTTTTCCCATCTCTCTCTCTGTCCCCTCTCTCTCTTTGTTTTCCCTCTCTCTCTATTCCCCCTCTCTCTTTGTTTCCCTCTCTCTCTCTGTTCTCCCCTCTGTTCCTGCTGTCTCTGTTTTTCCCTCTCTCTGTTTCCCCACTCTCTCACCATATCCCCCTCTCTCTCCATGTCCCCCTCACTCTCTTTGTTACCCTCCTCTTTCTGTTCCCCTCTCTCTTTTTGTATCCCCCTCTCTCTCTCTCTCTGACAGTTGCACTGAGTGGGAGCGCTCAGCACAGTAGCTTTGTGGTTGGTCAGTTTGTTTAAAAACATTGTGCTGAATTTCACAGCTGACAACTGCTGAAGCAGAAACACGTCTCCCAAAAACAGACAGACTTGGGCTTTTCCGGCAGGTTTTTAAAAAAAGTCGGCAAACCTCGAATCTGTCAAAGCTGGGAAGCGCGTTCCTGCCTCAGCAGCTCTCAGCTGTGAAATTGACAGCACAATGTTTTTAAAAAGGCTGATCTGCAAGAAGAAGGCAAAGGGAAATTTCCCATCTCCATCACAGAGCCCTGGCGAGGATGAGGAACGGCCCCGGTACAGTTTACACCCGCGGGCCTGATGGAAACCTTTAGCGGGCCAGATCCTGACCCATGGGCCGTATGTTGGACTGCCTTGCTCTATACATTTACTTAACACTGAACGACCTCACAGAGCACATACATCTTCACATCAACAAATGTAACATGCTAGGATATCAGCATGTTGTGAAATGGATATAAGCCCAAATTCCTAATTCCCACTTGATCAAGTTCCCAGCCTGTGAGGTAATAAGCTCAGTAAAAGTCAAATGCATCTCCACAAGGAAGAAAGGAGGAAAAAATGACAGGGACCACAATTCTTTTAGGTCAAGTCCACCAGTACAAGTGTGGTGGAGCTTACCACACTGTGCCTGAATAAAAAGCTGCAGACACCGACCTAAATTCTGAGGGCAAGGTCCAGACAGGTTGTCTGCAGCTGTAAGGGTGAACCTGTAGTATTCACCCCAATCTGCTATTGAGAGTTGAAGTGACACATAACTACTCTGCTAGAGGTTCCCAATACTGGCCAGAGAAATTTGACGGCATTTGCAACCTCAGTTCCCAACTATGCTATAAGTGCTGTAAATAAGGGAAATAGACTTTTGGCTAGGAACTTTCTTGAATCTTTCAATGGAATTTGCATCAACTCTTAGCTGAGGTTTTATAAGGGTGAATTGATTGGAATATCTAAAGTAGCCCACAAAGTCCCCCAGATATGCCCCCTTAATGTGAAGGGAGTGGAAAAGACTTGCCCACTCACCCCAGTATCCAGCCCCAGTGATCTCTCTGCACAACACTGTGGCCCAGATCAGAATTTCAAAGTTTCCAGGTAATTTGGGCGGCACAGTGGCGCAGTGGTTAGCACCGCAGCCTCACAGCTCCAGGGACCTGGGTTCAATTCTGGGTACTGCCTGTGTGGAGTTTGCAAGTTCTCCCTGTGTCTGCGTGGGTTTTCTCCGGGTGCTCCGGTTTCCTCCCACATGCCAAAGACTTGCAGGTTGATAGGTAAATTGGCCATTATAAATTGCCCCTAGTATAGGTAGGTGGTAGGGAAATATATAGGGACAGGTGATAGGAATATGGGATTAGTGTAGGATTAGTATAAATGGGTGGTTGATGGTCGGCACAGACCCGGTGGGCTGAAGGGCCTGTTTCAGTGCTGTATCTCTAAAAAAAAAATTTCTCCAGCCTGCTTTTGTCCTCCCCTTAGAATCAAGACTGCATTGCCAGATGTTTGATAACGACAATGCCACAACAACTTGCATTTATATAAGCACCTTTAACATAGAAAACTGGACCAGGGAGGAGTAACCACAAATTTGTTGAACGAGGTGGATTTTAAGGATAGCCCTAAAAGAGAAGAGTGAGGTGGAAAGGTGGATGGGCTTAGTCAGGAAAAGTCCAGAATGCATTGACAAAGTGGCTGAAGGCGCATCCACCAACGGTGGAGCAAAGGGAGAGTATGTGCACAAAAGGCAGGAGTTAGAAGAATGGAGAGTTGGATGGAAGGTTGTAGGCTAAAGGATATTTCAGAGAAAGGGAAGTGTGAGGC
The DNA here is from genome assembly GCF_036365525.1 of Heterodontus francisci. Classification (NCBI taxonomy): domain Eukaryota; kingdom Metazoa; phylum Chordata; class Chondrichthyes; order Heterodontiformes; family Heterodontidae; genus Heterodontus; species Heterodontus francisci. Next base: position 99,946,794 of record NC_090375.1, on the reverse strand, counting down.
CATGAAGGAATTTAAACACAAGGATAAGAATTTTAGGTTGCAGGCATTGGGTGACCAAGAGCCAACGTAAGTTGGCATGGATAGAGATGAAGGAAGATGGGCACAAAGGGCCAGTTTAGGCACATCCCATTCATTGGAATAGTCAAGTCTGGTAACGTCCTTGCATTGCCAGCCAGTCAGTATAGTGGGATGGTTTTCTCTGCGTGCAACAAAATAATAAATGTGGTTGTGAAGAATGGAAATGATATATGTATAGCAGAAATTCTCTCCTATGCTGTGTGGTAGAAATAAGCTTAACAAGAGGGAACTTACATATTAAAATGGGACAAGATAAAAATTAAAAATCTGAAATGCTTTCCGGCAATAGTACTGAAGACCTGTGTTCCAGAACTAGCCGCGTCCCTAGCCAAGTTGTTCCAGTACAACTACAACACTGGCATCTACCCGGCAAAATGGAAAATTGCCCAGGTATGTCCTGTGCACAAAATGCAGGACAATTCCAACCCAACCAATTACCACCCTATCAGTCTTCTCCCAATTATCAGCAAAGTGATGGAAGGTGTCATCGACAATGCTATCAAGCAGCACTTGCTGAGCAATAACCTGCTCACAACTGTTCAGTTTGGCTTCTACCACGGCCACTCAGCTGCTGACCTCATTCAGCCTTTGGCTAAACATGGACAAAAGAGCTGAACTCTAGAGGTGAGGTGAAAGTGACTGCCCTTGACATCAAGGCAGCATTTGACTAAGTATGGCATCAAGGAGCCCTAGCAAAACTGGAGTCAATGGGAATTAGGGGGAAAAGTCTCCATTGATTGAAATCATACCTAGCACAAGGGAAGGTGTTTGTGGTTGTTGGAGATCAATCATCTCAGTCCCAGGACATCACTGCAGGAGTTCCTCAGGGTAGTGTCCTGGGTCCAACCATCTTCAGTTGCTTCATCAATGACTTTCTCTCCATCATAAAGTCAGAAGTGGGGACATTCGCTGTTGATTGCACAATGTTCAGCACCATTCGAGACTCCTCAGATACTGAAGCAGCCCATGTCCATATGCAGCAAGACTTGGACAACATCCTGGCTTGGGTTGATAAGTGACAAGTAACATTCGCCCCACACAAGTGCCAGGCATGACCATCTCAAATAATAGAGAATCTAAGCATTGCCCCTTGAGATTCAATGGTATTACCATTACTGAATCCCCCACTATCAACATCCTGGGGGTCACCATTGACCAGAAACCGAAATGGACCAGCCACATAAATACTGTGGCTACAAGAGCAGGTCAGAGGCTGGGAATTCTGCAGCAAGTAACTCACTTCTTGTCTCCCCAAAGCCTGTCCACCATCTACAAAGCACAAGTCAGGAATGTGATGGAATACTTTCCACTTGCCTGGATGAGTGCAACTCCATCAACACTTAAGAAGCTTGATGCCATCCAGGACAAAGCAGCCTGCTTGATCGGCACCCCATCCACCACCTTCAAGATTCGCTCCCTTCACTGCCGACACACAGTGGCAGCAGTGTACCATATACAAGATGCACTGCAGCAACACACCAAGGCTCCTTTGACGGCACCTTCCAAACCCACAACCACTACCACCTAGAAGGACAAGGGCAGCAGATGCATGGGAACACCCTTCAAGTGTCCCTCCAAGCCACACACCAACTTGACTTGGAACTATATTGCTGTTCCTTCAGTGTCACAAGGTCAAAATCTGGAACTCCCTTCCTAACAGCACTGTTGGTGTTCCTACACCCCAAGGACTGCAGCGGTTCAAGAAGGCAACTCACCATCACCTTCTCAAGGGCAATTAATGATGGACAATAAATGCTGGCCTAGCCAGCCATGCCCAAATCCCATGATCGAATGAAAAAAAACACCCACACTCCCCTTTGCCTCTCCCCTCCCAGGCCCTACCAGGTTTGGTGTTACAGCCAGCTGGAATTAGTCAGGACCCAACAGCTGAGCTGCATTGGTGCACTCAATTCGTGTCCACAGTTCACCAGTTTCACAAGGTCCATTTTTTGATTGGATCCCAAGCTGACACCTTTGGTTGTGCCACACATTTTGTATTGGAAATTGGTGGGAGTTGCATTTTCCCCATGGTAGTATAGTTGTAATTGATGCATGAACTTGTTTGGAGAAGTGCCTTTGCTAATTTAATGTTACAACAATGACTACAGTTCAAAAATACTTAATTGGCTATAAAGTACTTTGGGATATTCTGAGGTTGTGAAAATCACGATATAAATCCAAGTCTTTCTTTCTTTAAAAGACTTTAACCCATTGATTTTTATGGAAATCTCTGTTTTATATTCATGCCCCCTTATTTCAGTAAAATAAGAACAGGAACAGTTTTATCTCCTTATAAAATCACAGAATGGTTACAGCACTGAAGAAGGCCGTTTGGACAGTTTAGTCTGTGTCGGCTCTCTGTTGTCCCATCCTTTCCCTATAGCCTTTCCCTATGACTTTCCCTATAGTAATTTTTTTTCCCTTTCAGGTGCTTATCCAATTCCCTTTTGAAAGTCATGATTGAATTTGCCTCCATCATACTCTCAGGCAGTGCATTCAGATTGTAACCATTTGCTGTGTAAAAAGTTTTTCCGTGTGTTGCCTTTGGTTATTTTGCCAATCATTTTAAATCTGTGTCCTTCCTCTGGTTCTTGACCCTTCTGCCAATGGGAATAGTTTCTGTCTATCTACTCTGTCTAGATCCCTCATGATTTTGAACACCTCTGTAAAATCTCCTCTCAAACTTCTCTTCTCTCAGGAGAAAAACCTCAGCTTCTCCAATCTATCCATGTAACTGAAGTCCCTCATCCCTGGACCCATTCTTGTAAATCTTTATGGCATCTTCTCTAAAGCCTTCAAATCTTTCCTAAAGTGCGTTCAGAATTGGACACAATACTCCAATTGAAGTTGAGCCAGTGTTTTATAAAGATTCACCCCAACTTCCTTTGGAATCCAAATTTCTCGATACAAAATGACGGAAAAATATTGTTCTCGCTACATATCTGTTTTTACACTGAACTTTAGCATTTTATTAAAAATTTTCATATCTTTCATCACATTTTGAATAAAATTGTTCACAGAAGTAATTGTTCTCTAAATATTCAATTGCAAAATTCCATTGTTTGCTTTCTGTTTCAGACTACAAACGATGTGCAAGGTTGCTAACAAGATTAGCTGTGAGCCCATTGTGTACACAACACTAAATATTTGCCATGTAAGTATATATGCGTAAAATGATCTTATCTTTAGGGGTTGAAATTCTTTGACCCCTGCAGTGTGAGCACAGTGGACTGGGTATTCCAATGCACAGCTAACTTTCCTGAAGTATTCAGAGTTAGGGCAAGGTCAGCTAATTTAAATAATTCTAAAAGGTGCCAATTTAACTATGGTCAGATTTTGGATGCTTACTAGATCATTGTCCTCCAAAACAGTAAGCACTAACCATATGTGACGAATTGGGAATCCAGATATGGATTATTGTATTTCTGATTAATAAATAAAAATTGAGTAATGGACAATCATTTTGCATATAATTTCAATACTTGTTCGTGTGGCGCATACATGTGAACTTTAACCTCTATGCGTTTGCCGGTAAATTGATAAGACAATATGCAGACTGTTGCAAATGTTTTTTCATTGTTGTGAGTGCTTTACTTCCTTGTTTACTGTATGGTGGCAGATGTCTGTTAACTAAATATATGCAGGTGAAGTACATTGCATCAAAGTTACCTATATTGTGTGAGTGTATGTTAGGTGTTTCCTACTAAAATTAGTGGATGTGGTTAAAACAGAGTCGCCATAACTACAACTTTGGCTAAAGGACAATACTGCACTAGAGGGAGGAAGATGCAGGCTAACAACTTAGGAAGGGAAGGAAGTTAGGGTGCTTGGCTGAAAATAGCACCAACTTTGGAAATAGGCCCCCTCTTTAAGAGGTGATGGGAAAAAAAGATGCGGTGTTGGCAAGTTGCTCAGGGAACAAGACAATGCAACCAGCTCAAAAATATTCATAATATATTGAAAATCAGCCCCTTTATTTGCTTGATGTTGCTGACTGTTGTCAGGGCTGGGTTAGGCTAAAATCAGGGCTATAATTACAAAATGAGCTGTGATATATAACAACTGGAATCTAATGTCTGCCAGAAATAAATAATACCTGACTCCTACCTAATTAGTTTTTAATTGTCTAATAATGCTGTATCATTTTTCTAATTCAAAACAATGACATAAAACTACCATTAGGTGCTTAAACTAAAAAAAGTTTAGATTATGCTTTTAAAGATTTTTTTAAATAGAAACTCCTATTGGCAAGTGATCCTCTCAGCTAAATTTGAATTAGATTAAATTGATGCTCCAGTGGTGACCTTCAAAATGCTCATGTGTAGATTCTACTCTACGGGTTGGATTTTACTGGGCCCCTGACATCGGACTCCATGGTGGGGTGGGGTGGGGGGGGGTGGTGGAGAAGCATAAGATGGTACCTGCAGAGGCCCGCCATGGAGCCTGATGCCAGTGTCAGGCAAGCTGGACCTGCCAGGAATGAAGAAAATTGATTTTGCCACACGAATATTGATTTTAAACTGCTAATGGTAAAGAAAGAACTTGCTTTAAAAAACAATTGGAGACTTTGGTTGGAGAGAGACATTAGCATATCAACAGACTAGTACTTAAAAGGACAAAGGAGCTGGTCCCTGCTCAAATTTAATCCACAGTGAACTTTTAATTACCAGACGTTGAAGCATTCCAGGTTAATTACTAAGATGGCCAAATACACAAACAGATGTGATCGGGCCAGTTTGGTCTCATGACTGACTGACTGTTGGAGTATTTTGAATTTGAGCTTCCAACAGAATTTTGAACTCAGAAAGCACTTTTCTCTTGGACTGAGAACACCTCTCTCCTGTCTGCTCTCATTTCACTCTCACCAGCTTCAGAAGCCATTGAAGACATATGAGCACCAATTGAGAAAAGTCTCCTCCAGTGAACAAGGTTTAAGAAGAATATTGAGCCCCAACAAAAAGCAAGACTACCTACAATCAAGGACCCTACAGCAAGCTCAAAGCACAGTAAAAAAAAAGCCCACTTCAGAGATTGCTTCAAACTTCTCCATTTTATTTTTCTTCTGCTCTTTTCTATCCCTACTTGCATGTGTGTATCGTGTGTGCATGCTAGCATGGGCGCATCATATATCCGTAGGCGTTAACTGTATTAGAGTTTAAGTTTAAGGTTTAATAAATTTCACTTTTCTTCTTTAAACCTAAAGGAAATCTGATGTGCCCATTTCTTTGCCTTATAATTGGAAAGTTGTAAACAAGGATTCACAAAGGGGGAGCTCAAAACACAGTATGTTTAAAAACAAAACCTTGTTACAATAAGACCAGGTGAAGACAGTAAAAGACCCCTAGACACCTTTCTCACCTGGTCATAACACCAGGAGGGCCGGGCCCGACCTTCCTGGCAGTGGTGAGGCTCTGTGACGGCCTCTCGCCACCACCGCTCCCCTCCCCCCACCTTGCCGTTGGGCAGTGGGACTTGCATTTAAATATTTAAATGAATAAAATGAATACATTTAAATAAACTTACCTAAGATCTAACAGGCCGCCACAATCTTCGGAGTGTGGCCAGCTCTCCCATGCCTTCACAACCCAGCTGGGAAAAGCAGGCATGACACTGGTGGGGAGGAGGGAGGAGTTAAGACTTTTACTGCGGGGTCGGTGGGGGTGGTGGTTGATGGGGTCAAATAATTGTAATGAGTGTAGGGGATGGTGGGAAGGAATGAACTTTAAACTTTGTACAGTTTGGCGGCGGGGTGCATGGGGAAGATCATATTCCAAAGGTAAGTATTTTGAATGCGGGGGGATGGGCAAATACTTAATTTAATTTTCATTGAGGGTGGAAAAAGGGTGTTAGAATTTTATTTTGTACATTTTGAGGGGGATGTTTCTTTAAAAATTTAAATTAAGTGGCAGGGCTGGCTGCCCTTTAAAAATGGCGCCAGTGCCTGCGCAAAGGCAGCTGACACCATTGCTGGGTACGGACAGCCCACCTCCTCCATGTGACTGGGGGAGCGGGGGGGTGGGGGTGAGCCAACCTAGCTATTTAAATGAGCTGCTGCGTGGAAGATCGCAGCAGCTCGGCCGTGCGGGCCACCATTTTATTTGTCCGCTGTCGGGAGTGGCGGTGAGCTCTTAAATCCAGCCCTGCATCCCAAGATTTCAGGAAATATTGGGCTGAAGAGCAGAAGAACGCCAGGGAACCATAGTATGAAAAGAATATAACACTATGGGAGATTTTGATACGCTTCTTTGACGTAGCTATAATGGGGTGGTGTAGCAAAGAGTAGGTTTTAACCACTCTCATCCCTCCAGAGTGAGCTTCAGGAGATAAAGTTTTTCATTAGAATTGCTCATGTGCCCCAAACTCTGTGGTCCTATTTCTGTATCTCAGTATCCTGGAAACATTGGGGAGAATTTCAACTTTGAGGAAGGCATGGGTTTGGGTACGGGTGGGAGGTTAAATTCAACAAAGAAGTGTCATGAAGCTGGCTCCAATCCCACAATTTAGGTGCTTGACTCGAGAGTGTTAGGCTGGTTGTCTGCAACCCCCTCAGGAGGGTAGGATTGACTTTTAACAAATGGAAATCACTTAATTGAAGTGATATTTCAACACAGATTTAAATTTATCATGAAATTTGCTATTGAAAGCATGGTGAGAATGCAATGACAATTGAGGGACTGATTAGAATGCATGGAAATACTACACTAAACACTCAATATTCAGAGCTGCTTTCTTACCTCCTCGTGGGAAAGGGTTTGTTCAGTACTTTTGCTGAGAGCTTATGTTCTACACTTTGGAGGTTTTCTGAATCACATCAAGATGGGTGGTGCCCTTGACTGCCTTAGATTGGAACTCAGATTAGAAGCAATATGACCAACACCAGACACAGCAGCAACAACAGCAGCAGTCTTCTCATAGAGACCTGTAGCTGGACAGCAGAGTGGGCAGCAGCAGAGGGCTGAAGCTCACAGGAGGTACTACCCGTGACACAGAGACCAGGATTTTGTGTTGGAGATGGGGCTCCCGTGCCTGGCCAAAAAGGCGAGGGAAAGCCTGCCTCTGCCTTTGTATGCCTGCACTCCCCGCCACCCCTCAACACCCCCCAGTGCATTAGAATGAGGGTGAGTGACAGTGGTGGATAAATAGATGAGGATATGATCAACTACATTGAAATAGAAGGATGGGTGCACTTGCAGTGTAAGTGAATGTGAGGATTGATGTGTTGGAATAGACTTGACAAGGCAGTAAGGGTGGTGTTGGTTTAATATACACAGCAAGTTGTCGGTGACTGTGCACCTGTACTCATCTTTCCAGAGCTGATTAGGTCATTAAAGCGCTTCCTGCACTGAATCCAGGAGGGTGGTACAATGCACCTCTTGCTGACCTCCTGGATCACTTCCAACCATGCCAATTTGGGACAGCAGTCTTACTCCCATTGCTGGGGAAGATTATCTCTTCCTGGCTGCTGACTGCCCTCAGAAATACATCAAAGGAGGCTTCATTGAAGTGGGGCATAGCCTTTGACTGACCTGAATCCATTATCACACATTGTTTTCTCTTGCTTCCAACTCCAAGCTTCACCAATATCACCTTTGAATTGGTCTTTTAAATACTGCAGTGGAGATCGCATTACTTGGGTCCTCATGTCTGCTGCAGTGCAATCGAGGCCAAATCCAGAAGTGAAATGATAACTGGCCACTGACCGATGCACTAAACCTACTTCTGGGTTTCACACATAAAGTATCAGACCCCCCTCCCCTGTTCTCTCAATGCATCTCCAAGTTAATATTGGGCTCATTGTACTTCTGATGTTATTTTGCGAAATGCCAAAATTTGCTAAATTTGACTCCCTAGCCCCAATTTGAGGTGCTACAAGTGCTGTTTCCCCTCCAAATTAGTGTCTGAGGTGTGCCTGTGTCAGATGCCATTTTGATGAGGGCATTACCGCATGCGCAGTGCGTGTCTGCTGAAAGTATGTAGAATAGGAAGGTTGCAACATCAATCAGTGTGTTAGACAGATTTGACACCAATGCTACCATTGTGGAGCTCAACACTCCAGCTAATGCCTTCTCTTAAACTCACACAGCTGAAAATGTATTCAGCAGCTGGAAGGACCCCATCCGCACCACCGCAAAGGGATCATCAACTACTTTCTGATTGATTTCTGCTGGTTGTGGTTGTGATTGTACAAGTATCTGGTCATTTCTAGTGCTCTTTCAAGTTGCTAAAGTGTACAGGGACTGGCGTGGCATGTGCTGAAGGACTTTGTTCTGACTTCAAAGATGCTGCACAAACCACTTGCTCCCAGACATGGGTGCAGTGATATTCATTCCCCTTTGACGACAGCATGACAGGGTGAATGAGCAGAGGCGACACAGAGCAGAACAGCTGCTGGAAGAGGGAGGAGATGAAGGGGAGAATGTCGCTCAGCAGGAGGCCATATTTTCCCAGAGTATTCAGGGAACAATTCTCTGCCCTGCACCTTGATAATGAACAGTGTGGTAGACATCTCCACTATACTAACTATGTCCTCACTAAAATTCGTCTCTTGCTGCAGTTGCAACTGCAGCCTCAGAATAGGGTGAGGTCAGTAATGCCAGTGGCCCTGAAGGTGACCATGGCCATTAACTTTTCTGTATCTGGCTCCTTCTAGGCTGGAGCAGGCAATTTATAAATTTCCCAGGGTACCATTGACTGCATGCACGTTAACTCTGAGATATACCGCAACCGAAAGTTATTCCACTCCCTCTACATCCAGTTGCTGTGCATATCATGCAGGTCAATATCTGGTATCATAGCATTAATATTAGGATGCCTTCTTTCTGTGTCTGCCTGCTGTACCATCTGCATTTGAGCCACCACCATAAACCAGAAGGTGGTTGCTAGGTGACAATGGCTATCTTTTGATGTTATCACTCCATGACTCCAGTGCACAACCCACACATACATGGGCAGCAAGCATACAATGAAAACCTTGGTTCCAGATAAACGTGATAAAGCAGACCATTGGGGTGCGTAAACAACATTTCCAATCCCTGCACTACTCTGGAGAAGCCCTGCAGTACTCAGCAGAGATGTGATTCATGGCAGTCTGCTGTATCCTGCACAACCTGACCATCATGAGGACACAGCCATTGACTCCAGCTATACAGCAACCAGCTGAGGTGCAGGAGGAGGAAGAGGAAGAGGAGGAGGAAAAGGAATGGAGGAGGCAACCAATATAGCACTTTTCTGGCCTGGCTATCTGTGATTTACCCATCCAACTGCGTTGTCAGTAACTGCAACCCCAATTCCTCATTCATCATCAGTCCCACACCTTAACTAGTATCTGTCAATGATGATCACAGTGTCAACATGGCCACAGTGCAAAAATAAAAGCCAACACAAAATAAGTATTCCAAACCAAATTTGTAAATTAAAACACACCATATTGCATATAAACGTCAACTAATCACCCTTGTGAATTCCCTTAGTACCTGTTTTCTGTGTGCCTTTGTCTGGCCTAGTGTTCCTACACAGTGCTACCCCAGTGGCTGCACCATGGCTGGTGGAAGACTGCTGACGTTTTGTGGAGGAGACTATAGATGGCCTTGGAGGATTACCTTGAGCAGCTCTGTTATAGAAGGCCTGGCTTCACTGCACCATCCTGGCCTGGGCAGCAGCAATCTGGGTTGGTTGATTGACAGGCAAGAGCAAGGGTACTGGCGGAGTGGCACTGATGGGAGGATGCATGCTGTCATCCTGAGAGAGAACAGTAGATTTGTGCTTCACGGAGCCACTGCCATTCCCTTGGGGCAGCGCCTTAGCAATCCTAGTAACCTGTTTGAGAACAGATTGCTGGGCTGCTGTGAGACTCTGCAAGCCCCTTTGAAGCACTGGTATCCAGATCAATGATGGCAGCAGTCAGACCTGGCATGACAGCAAGATGACTTTGCAGTAACAGAAGTGCGAGATTCCACTGCAGCACCAAGACTGTAGGTGGCTTCTGCTTATGTTGCATTGGAAGCTGAGATATCAGTCATCAGTCAAGTGTGCTAATGGAGTTGGCCACCACTGCCATGGTGGAAAGGATGGGCTCCAAGCTCTGCCAAAACCCTGTGTAAAGTTGGTGCTAGACTCCTCCCTGCTCCTTGACATTGACAGAAGGCTTTCTCGTAGACCTGCCAATGCACCAAACATTTCATTGTGTATAACCATCAGCGATCTTGGTTGGCCACTGATTGTTCATCTGAGTCCTCTGTTGCAGAACTCATGTGCGACCTCGCCCTCCAGTACTGCACTATCCTTTCCCCTTGCCCTGGCTGCAGCCTGCTCATGCCCCATATCTCATCATGTGCAGATCACGCTTCTATGTTATCCTCCAAAGTATGCGCAGTGTCAGTATCTGCGCTGTTGGCTGTGAATGTGAGAGTGGGTGACAGTGTTTTTCCTCCATCGCTGTCTTTTTGCTTTTCCACTTCTTGCTTTTCCACCACTGCCTGGCCAAGTTGCAATTCTTATGTATCTGAAAGAATAAAGGTACAAAGATAGGGTTGCGGTGATGAAAGGGGGTGAAAGCAAGAGGTGCATCCTTAAATCATCTGCAGCTTGTAAATCAGAAGAGATTCTAGGATGAGGAGGACGTGGAATGTGAGGAGGCAGATTAGGTATGAATATGCTGTCATCTTTGATGGTTTCAGCCGTGGCATTGGCCATGTCACATTGATGAACTCATTGATGATGGAAAGCAATATCTCCTGCATGGGAGTAAGGACATGCAACTGTGTCTGTCCCCCATGAGTTAGTTCCTGCTGCCTCTGGTTGTGCGCCAACTTGTCTTGCAAGAGAGGGAAATGTGTCAGTGAGTGTGGTGCAATGTATTTGGGTGATGTGGCTGTCACGGCTGAATAGCTTGCAGAGTGTGCAAGCTGTGAGATATAGCTATGAGGCTTTCAGTAGTGCTAAGTATGCCAGGATAAGGTGAAGCTATGAATGTGACGTAAGAGTCGTGATTGATCAAAACTGTTGGTAGGTGAGTGATGGAGGTGTGATAAATTGAGCAGTGTGTGAGGCTGGTGGTACAGTAGGTAGGATATGGCATTTGAAGATGCATTCACTCACCTTGGCCACTTATGTGAGATCATTGAACATTTTGTGACACTGCATCCAGGTTCTTGGGGCTAATCTCTTGACATTCACTGCCATGGCTATCTGGTCTCATTGCCTTTGCAAAGTCTGTCTGGAGGGCCTAATGATCCCCTGTAGATAGAGGACATCTCTCCTCCTCTGCACTTCTGCCACCAAGGCATCCAGTGCTGTATCAAATAACATTGAAACTCTGTCCCCTGTTGCATCACAATTCACTCATGTTCCTACTCAGACTCTCTAGCACAAACAGTTCCAGCACTTGCTTCATCTGGAATGCACCTGCCCTTTAAGAGATAATGCAGGCTATCTTTAAGAGGTGCTCACTTCACACAAATATGGGTCACCTGCTAAGATGTGCAGTCACTCAACAGCGTGTTTAGCGCTGGGTGCGCAGCAATCATGCAAGTTAGCAGGCAGTATGAATTTGGTCTCCTGTCTGCATCAGAAGCAACAGGCATGGGTTAATCCCGCATTATGATCCCCGCACTCACTTTCGGGGGCTGTTCAATTTAGCCCCCGTTATCTTCTCATTGTTTTAAATGGGAGGCCATAAGTTACTGTTGGCCATTTTAGCAGATGAGCACTTAACACATTCCCACAACATTCCTTAGTCAGGTAGTTTAATGAAGAGGTTAGATGAAGTAAGGTGGGAGGAGGCTTATGTGTAGCATAAACTAGCTAGGCCGAATAGCCTGTTTCTGTGCTGTAAATTCTATGCAATGCTATAAAGGCATTATCCATGAATTTTTAATGAGCCATTGATATTTAACAGTGAATATCTATCACTTCACACATTTCTAATGGAATATTTGCTTTGGGTGTGTTTAGGTTTTTGCCAGGACCATTCCACGTCTGGCAAAGTTACGGTGGTAGTTGCAGGAACAGTTCTGAGGAAATTTCTGGCCAGAATTTGAAATAGTCAGATGTTCTCTTACTGAGTTCTCACAGAATCATTATTTTCCAGTTTAGGAAAATGTGTTACTGTATTACTGTAATAGAAGAAAAGATTACCCTAAAAATAATGCTGTGAAAAAGCGTATTAGTATTAGTAGCTATAAGTCTGTTGTAATATGTTGCCTGGCCCTGAAATAAAAAGTATTTCTGTCTGCAGTGCTCTGTTTACTGAGCAAACAAAAGTAGAACTGAACAAGAAGACAGAAGTTAATTTCAATTCTGGAGGAATATTCACAGGATTACAAACTGCTTACCATTGATTAAAAAATTCTGACAGATTTCAAAAGTATCTTTGTTACAGAGAGAATTTCTGGTCATTGAAAGAACTGACAGTCAATATTTTCCTGCTCCTGTTTGTCTCTGGCTTTCCAGGGCTTGCCAATGGGCTAACTCAGCACTTGAGCTAGTAGATTTGGTGATGGCCATGACTGGTGAGCTTGAGTGGCATCTGTAACTCATCATTATTCTGTTGATGAGGCCAAATGCCCAATTTTCAGTGAACCTCAGGTCTTGATCTTTGGGCCTGCATTCTAGGCCTGTGGCCCAATCTGTGCTGGTTGCCATTCCCAATCCTGTTTCTCCCCATCAATGTCTTTCTACTCTATCCCATCCTTCATAACTTTAAATACTTCTATCAAATCGTCAGCTCTACGATTTAATCTGATCATGGTTGATCCATACCTCAACTCCGTTTACCCACTTCGGTTCCATATGAGAACAGTTAGTTTGGAAAAAAATAGGGATGGGAGGAGCGAGAAAAGAATTATCGGTACTCCAGTCACTGAAGGTTTATGGGTTGAATGACCTACAAATTGCTTTCCAAAAAGCTGTTGGATAATATGAAAGGTCTGTGAGGAGATGATGGAAAGACATGAAAGGAACAAAAAAACTGGCAAGTATCAGAGATGATGAAAATGCATGGGAGAGGCAACATAAAGGCAAACACAATAAAATGGGAGGTGGTGCATGCAAATGGAAGAAAGAAAAAATCTGGAATTGCAGCAGGTCTGAAATAAAATCAAAAATATTGGCAACATATAATCGGTGCATCAAAGTCCAGTTTCATCCCCAGTGGGTTTCCAACTCTGAAAGTTAAAAAAATAGGCCAAGACCACTGGTGCAGAAATCCCACCAGCACTGTTTTCACAGAACTCTGTTAAACTGTTATGTTTTGATGCTACATGTCGGAAAAAGGGTTGCAATAAATGTATGCACAGCTTACTATAGTTAAAAAAAGTAGATAAATGGTCAATAAATTTTTACTGTAGCTCAGAAACTGTTGCATTTTAGTTTCTAATTTGTTGATTTTCGTTTTCTTGCAGACCCAAATCATTGAAGATGGAAATGTGATTTGCCTAGGAAGTGCCTTGAGAATTTCCCCAAGATGGATCTGAATTATATCTGATATTGTTTTGGTTTACAGCATTGTTTGTTTTAATTACTGAATGCTTTTTATTTTCATATGTGTGTGAGAACATTCCACTTTTTGTGTTAATTAAACATAGCTTTGATTTATAATATTATCACATAGAATTCAAATAAACCAATTATTTATTGAAATACTTTATATATAATGATCTGCACTGATGAAAATGTTGTAAACAATACAGAAAATCTCAGTGGTATGAAACAGTAACCTGTATGGCTTCTCATTTTATTATCCTCCCTGCGAAGCGAATGCTAGCAATGGAGCAAGACAGTGAACTTCTAGTATCAGCAGTTCTGTAATTTAACAGAAGTGCCAAATAATTAGCAGTATTCTAATCAACAGGGAGGAAAGTAAGAATGGTACTTCTGAAGGTATAAATCATTGTTCTATTATTCCTTGGGTAATGCAGAGACTTATATGATTTCCAAACCTTATGGAGTTCATGTGAAATGAAAGCACAGTAGTTACCACAGCAAAAGTTCAATGGACTTTCTCCAGTTGGTGTCAAGGGTTTGCCCTCTTTCAGCGACACGTCTTCATGCTGCGGATTGAGAGCATTCTGCACTACAAGTAGTCAGTATTTGATTATTATATTTTGAATTTGAAGATTTCTCACAATTTGAAATGGGTCAATCTGATGTGCTGATTGTTCTGCAATGATTTATGTCATTGTATTGTACCTCTACAATTTTGCTTAGACTTGTTTTCATTATTTGCACTGATCTTGAATGCAATGCAATTCATCTTCCTTAGGAGCTGTAAAATGCGCATCATTCCTTACAAATAATAATAAAATTATCGGTTTGATACTTTAGTTCTGAAGTTATGTTACAATGTACTGCACACTGAGAATTTAAGCTCAAAATATACCATGCTTTGGAATAGTATCTTGTTGCTATTATGAATTACCATCTGTACTGGCACTTATGTAAAACATTGCAAATAATGTAGATAATGCAAAAGACTGGAATACCATAGTGCAATTTGATGGAATAAATTATAGTAATAATGAAAAATGCTTTCTGACATTCTGTATTTATGGCATGTGCATTGTCCGAGAACGATTGAGATTTTTTATAACTCTTTGGACCCATAATCCAAAGAAAATGGCCTCATTTTTAACCACCTCACCCAGTGAAAATGGGGCATGGGAGGAGTTAAAATTAAGCCAAATTGATTTTCTAGCTTGAGGTCCTTCTGTTTCACCCAGTGCCATTTTAGCTTCGCTGACTTTCAAGTCAGCCAAGGCTGCCACTATAGACAGGCTACTTTAAATTCAGAAGTCATGGTCTGAGATTTGAATCAACCCGCCTTTTCCTTCCACATCTGTCAGATTATGTACACTCTACCCATCATGAGATAAAGGTCTAAATAAATAATCACTAATCTCCAAAGGTTACCCTGCAAAATCCAGAATATTCACTCATCCTTATGTTTTCCTATTCAAATCCAGTCTGCTGTTCTTAAATTTAAAAATTCTCCAACCTCTGCTAGCCCCAGCAGCAGAAGAATTATTCTGTCCTTCCATGCTAGCTGTGAAAGGTTTCTGTTATATGTTTGGTTCTGTATGATGCCACCATATAAGCCGGAATTTTACAGCCCCCCACACAAGCGGGCTGGTGGTGGGGGGATAGGAAGACATAAAATTGAGTGGGGGGCTGGGGATGCCTTTCCCAACACCTTCCCAGCCCCACTGCAATTTTATACGGGGTGGCAGCAGCAAGAAATGGCCCACCTGCCCAGGCCAATAAAGGCCCTTAAGTGACCAATTAACTGCCACTTAAGAGCCTCCTCCCACCACAGCTTGTAACTTCCCCGTTACTTCAGGTACAACACCTCCTGGGCCATATAACCGGGTCTCTGTTGGTTGGAAAGTCACGGCTCTTTGTATAACAGGACCAACACACTTGCTCTGGTATTGAGTTTGAAATGAGTGATAAGGCTGAGAGCTCTTTAACTGAGCAGCACCACCATGGAGGCAGTGGCTGCTGCCAGTAGAGCACTCACCCGAGCCCCTGGAACCAGACTGCAGGTAAGTCAGGGCCGGAGGGGTTTCTTGGGGTGGGGATCATGGGGAAGGAGGTGTAGGGGGGTTGGCAGCAAGGGCATTGGGATAGCTCTCAGCAGGCCCCCCCCACTTCTCGTTGCTGGGTCCTTCAGGCACTAAGTGCCTTTTAACGAGGGATTCCCCTGGAGCCGGCAAACAACCCGCACGGGTTTGCTGGCATGCTCGCCGTGTGGCAACAATCCCGCCCACCGCTGGGCTAATTCCAGTGGTGGTGGGATAAGACCCTTAATTGGGCATTAATTGCCCACTTAAGGGCCTCAACTGGTGGCAGGGTGGGACGGTCATTGACAGGCCTTCTTGTCCCGGATTTAATTTGGGTGGAGGTGGCAAGGTGGTGGGATCTCCCCACCACAATCCCACCTGATTATATGCTCTCCCCACCTCCAAACCCGCCGTGGATGAGAGCATAAAATTCCACCCATTGCCTATCCCTAGTTGTCCTGAGAAGTTAGTGGTGGCCCTTCTCCACTGTGGTTCTGACAGTGGTGTTTTATTATTGCTGAAGGTGCAGTTTTTACAACTGGCATCTTCCTGGGCCACTTCAGCGGGCATTAAGAATCAAACGTGGAGTGTGAGACCTGGAGCCAGATCAAGGAAGGTTACAGTTCCATTTCCTGAAGAACATTAGTGAAACAGTAGGTTCTTATAACATTCCAGAAGCTTTTGCGATTATTTTTCTGGTTCTAGGTCACAAATTAACTGTTTTATTGCATTCAATTTCACAACCTATTAACTCAATCTCTGGGTTGCTAGCCCAATGCCATAACGTCAAGGACACTATCTCCTCTCACATGCCCAGGAAGGGACAGTTCAGTAGTGCAAAAATTTGCATATTTATGATTTTAATGAGCGAGGTTCTTAAAGTTATGTCAAGTACAGAGGAGCCCCTTTAGCCATGAGTAATAATTTTAAAAGGTGATTGAGTTTAACTGATCTCATGATCGAGTTTTTAATGTAAGAATGAAGAATTGATTAACCTGGTAAGTATTCTCAGCTGCTAGAAGTCATCAGCACGCAACCTAAAAATAAAATACTGCAGAGCATTTACAAAGTTAGAATAAGTTAGAATAAGGATAACATAAAATTGAGTACACAAGTTCCACCTTCATGTAGGTTTCATAATGGTGTGAGTGAAAATGGGCCAGAAATTGTTGCAATGGTGAATCTCATGGAGAACAACATTAATTGGACATTTTAACTCACCATTGTTTATGCCGCAAAATGTTGGAACACTGATAGGATAACAGCGCAGCAATGTCAATGTTGCATCTGGGACCTTAGTAATGTCATACTCAATTGCTTAAGACTGTGGAAAAAGGGGGCCTCTTTCTTCTTAATTGGTCATTTCCTCTTGAAATTGTGAAACAGTTTGACAACAATGGGATCTCTACTTAGAATTATCGAGGTGCTACGCAATTGGTCAAAACCACATTGACCAGAAGAAAATAGAGATAACAAGAAGTGGACCAACTGATTTGCCCACAGTGTAGGCCTCCGCTTGGACTTAGCCACTTGTTACAGAAGTGGACAATTAGTGCTTTGAATAATGGTACAGACAGTAAACTTGGAAGGCAAGAAACACTGCTAAGCAAACAAGCAAGCAAACCATTGCTTCCTTAGAGAAATTGGCCAAATTAAATTAAGAGGTCGCATTATAGGACTTGATAGGACATAGCCGCGGATTAGAATGGAATGTAAACTGAAATGCTTGAGACAGGCTGAGTTGATGAATCTTAGTGGCTTATGACCCATACCTGCTGATGACCCCGGGCAAGTGATCTGTAGCTGACGTTTGGCTGAAAATGGATTGATCCTTGGTGAGCTGAAACAGCGTTGGTTCAATTTTTGTCATACATAAACTGTTATGTGCCTATCTTTGCTGAACTAAGTTCCCTGAAGTGAGATTCATGTATGTGGAGAAACTTGATACGAAAGAAACAATTAATTCAAATAAGGCGATTTGGAGTTAAATTAGGGTAGAAAAACAAAGAGAAAAAGAAAGTGAATTAAGTAAAAGAGAAAACAGTCAAAAAGTGATAAGTAAGAATTTTTTAAAAAGCAGGAAAAAAGGACATTGAAGCCTAGTTGTGTTTGGGAATTGGTGTGTTGGTCCTTGAGAAATTATTGAGTGAATGACACGGTAAGTGTGTGAAATATAAATTCTTAACCCCAAAGTATAGAACCAATGGCCCCATCCATCATAATCAGGAAAAATGCAACAGCCAGAGAGTAGGTCATTGCACATTTTTCATGGGAACATAGGAATTTCAGGATGCAAGAAGACCAAAGTTCATCTAGTTCATCTTCTACCATCCTTCTCATCTCACGATACAATGATAATGGAGTTGTTAACCAATCATAGCCTTCAATCTCCTATCAATTAGTCTGCAACAGACCTAGAAATGAAATAGGGAACGTTCTAGTGGTGGAGATCTTTGGGAACCATAGGTCCAGAGTCACCATTTTCCCGCCAAGTATGCTACATTTATCATTCTAAGTCTCAAATTGCTCATATACTGTATCCAAAATGTTATTTTCTGAAAGCAATCTATCAAATTTGCATTTCTAAAAATTATTAACTTCCAACACTAAGAGGACCACAAAAGGCTGCCAAGACAGATAAAAAAGATTTTTAAAAAACCTTTAGGAGCAATTCACTACCTGCTGAAGTGAGACATCATGGGCTGAATTTTACGCCGCCCAGTAGGCCAGATGGTGGCGCGGGGGCGGCGTAAAATTGACCTGGAGGCTCCGGGAGGTCTACCCGCCCGAGGCCAATCAAGGGCCACTTAAGGGCCCCGTCCACCTTCACGGGTATTTTACCTGTGGCAAGTGGGCATGCTGGGGACGTGAAAGGCCGCCCAGTGATAGCTGCCGTCCTTTTCGTGCACCGGGGGGAACCATGGCTGTTGGGCACAGGGTGCCCGATTGAGGGCCGCCCCCGCCTCCCAACCCACCCCTGGGACCCAAGACGTCCCCCCTTCCCCCAAAACAACTACTCCAGCTTCACCAGTGAAGGATCGATCTCCTTGGTGAGGCGTGCCCAACTTACCTTCACTCCTGACTCCATCTGGTCAGCTGGGCTGCAGTCCCAGCAGTGGCCACCGCACCCCATGGCACTGCTGGGACTAAGAGCTGCTGGCCCAGTGATTAGCTAGCAGCTCAATGAGGCGGGACCTCCTCCCTCAAGCAGTTGGAAGTCCCACCTCGGGACAATTAAAGCTCAGGGACCCGTAAAATGCGGGATGGATCCCCGGGCGGGCGGAAGCGGGTTTGCCACTGACTTTTACGTCGGTGGCAAATTCCTGTCCACCTAAGGTAAAATCTAGCCCCACAGCTTCCTTGGTCCCTTTATGGGCCTCCAAACTTGAATGGCATGACAGGACCATAAATCAGTGCATTGCCAGGGTCCTGTATGACATTAATTACCAGTCCGAATTGGCCATGATGGAAATAATTTTGTATTAACGTCATAAATCCAGGAGTTTCATTACCACTAACTTCAATGGGGAACCTCATGGTGAGAAAGAGCTTTGAACATTTTGGTGATGCTAACGGCAGAGATGCCGATGCCAAGTCATGCAGCAATTTATAGAAAATTGAAATTCAAGATTTTAAAACTCTTCTCTATGCTGCAATTTGATGGAAATTTTTATGAATTAATATAGGTGAGCACTGTTAGTGGGTCATTATGATCCGAGCAATTTCTGCCCAATGTTGCTTCTTACACTTTTGGACTTAAGTTCCTAAAGGTTTGCTTATATCACTATCAATATTTTTTGTGAAAAGAACTTTAGAACAGAAGAAATAGGAGCAGGAGTAGGCCATGAGGCCCCTCAAGCCTGCTCTGCCATTCAATAAAATCATGGTTGATCTGATTGTGGCCTTAGCTCTACTTTCCTGCCAACCTCCCATACCCTTGACTCCCTTGTAGATCAAAAATCTGTTCATCTCAGCCTTGAATATATTCAATGACCCAGCCGCCACTGCTCGATGCTGAAGAGAATTCCAAAGATTAACAGCCCTCTGACAGAATAAATTCCTCCTCATCTCTGTCTTAAATGGAAAACCCCTTATTTTTAAACTGCGCCCACTAGTTCTAGTTTCCCCCATAAAGAGAAACATCCTACCAGCATCTACCCTGCCAAGCCCCCTCAGAATCTTATGAGATGAATTTTACCGGCCCCTCAATGCCGTGGGTCACAGCCCAGGGGCCGGTAGAATTTTGCGGAGAAAGGCTCACCTCAACCCATGACGTCGGGAAGGGCCCGCTGCAAATTACTGGCGGCAGGGAGACCTCGGTGCCACACCCCCACCGCTTGGCAGCGGCACCTCAATTAGAATATGTAAAATGGTACTTACCTCTGCAAATTATGCAGCCCGCTGCCTTTCGATGCACACTTCCTCATTTTATGTAGAACGATCGGCCGTCGGGTGCTGTCCCGGTCACAATTAGAAAAGCCAGCGGGTCATCAGAAGCAGAAGGTTTTGCTACAGAAGGTAAGTTCTGATATTCAGGGGTCTCACTCTGCATACAAGAAGGAAGAAGGAAGGGAATGGGATTACTGGAGGGAAAGCTCTGCAGGCATGAAGGGAGGTACTGTGTATGCTCCCTCCAGAAACAGTGTACAGTCTGCGTTTGTGTGTGTTTGTGCCTATGCAGCTTTTCAGGGGCCCACCGGAGAGCTTTGTATGGTCACACAGTCAGCAGTGCACTGCTGCATCAGGGAGGTCACTGATGCCCTGCACCAGAGGGCCAGTGAGTATGTCCGCTTCAGGACGGGACTTCACAGTCAGGCCCAGAGTGCAATCAGTTTCGGCACCATTGCCGGAGAACCATAGGTTTTAATGTTCATAGACTGCACCCATGTGGCCATCACGCCTCCCGCCAGCTACCACCTGCAGACGTCACCATTAAAGGAATCCTCTCAACCTAGGTGAAGCTGGTATGTGATCACCAGAGATACTTCATGCTAATCTGTGCCCGCTTCTCAGGAAGCTGCCATGACACCTGGTTCCTGCACCAGTCCCAGCTGCCACCGTTGTTCACTGAACTGACTCAGGTGGAGGGGTGGCGTCTTGGAGACAAGGGCTATCCCTCGCAGACATGGCTGCCAACACCAGTGAGAGACTCCACCACTGCTGCAGAGGAGCCATACAACGCCAGCCACTGAGCTATATGAGCCACCATTGAACAGGAGATCGGCATGCTGAAAGAGCGCTTCCAATGCCTGGATGGATAGGGTGATGCCCTGTACTACAGGCCGAAAAGGCCAGCTCCTTCCTTTGCTGCTCTGCAAAACTACACATCCAATAGGGGGCAGGCCTGGCATGATGAGGAGAGACTTCAGCAGGATTCCTCCTCGGAGTATGAGGACGCTGAGGACCCACAACAGGAAAGATGCAGGGTAGGCAGATGGCACCCAGGCTCTGCATACAGGGCTAGCAGTGAGGTAGTGACGTACGGCAGTGGCTTATCAGACAAAAGCTCTCTGATCCATAGGAACCGCCATGAGCTCTGCAAGCCACACATCACCCTCGCTCACCAGCTGTGCACCAGTTCACATCTGCAGCATCCCAGTGTAAACCATTAGAGGCAGCAGCTGACTGAGCCAATGACCATGTCACTGCATCTGTGGAGAGGCTCATGAGTAATGGTGGCATGGCAATGATGTTATTGCATCCGTTGGCTTTCCTGAAAGGCCAACGGTGCAAAGGGATGTGACATTGGCGCTACATGCTGGCACACATCATTCACACAGAGAAAAGGACACATATGTTGATGAGGAACATTTAGTGAAAGACATATTTACATTGCTGTGACACCCGTGCATTCCCATTTGTGTCAGTGTGCTCTCTGTAAATGGAGAGGTTGCCCCTTCATGTTGCAACCTCTGCGCTAGCAGCCTGACTGGAAGAAGGCTGCTTATCTGATTGCCCTTTGGCTGTGGATGACTTTGGTGCTCATACCCTGTGCATATGAGGCCTAGAGAGCCCCGGTTGGCTGGGGGAGTGCTCGTTCATCCCCTTCCGGCATTGGACCCTTTGACGCCAGATAGCCCCACGGCTACTCTTCTCCTCTGTCATCCCCAGCCAGACTGCCTTGTTCAGACAGGAAGGATCTTCTTATCATCGCTGGTGAAAAGGACCTCCCGCCTTGCCCGCACAGCCTGGAGGAGAGTGAGCAGGGAGGCTTTGCTGAACTGTGGGGCCTCCTAGAGCACCCCTCTGCCATCTTCGGCTTTTGGTGTGGTCCTTTAAATGCAAAGGTGACTCCACCGTGTAACTGCTCTAATTTCTGGCTGCAAGGTTTGTCTTGCACATGTTGGTAAACCAATGCAGGACTAGTGAGGAAATCTGTGCTGTTGTCATGGTTTTTGAACTATTACACAGCGACACACGTTCCCGAACACTTTGCTTCTGCAGCAGCTAATCATATTTATTGGTGTAATATTTCTAGTTGGCAATGCAGCTAGAATATGAACATATTTTCCTGTTTTTTAACAAAGATCATTTCATTACAGTTACATGTATTTTCACATCACAGTTGGCAGAAAAATGAATACAGATTCCAAATGCATCCACGGGTGGCTCAGCTGCATAGGGTGGTACAGGGAAGACTGGATGAACCATAGTGATTGGTGATTCAATAGTCAGGGTAACAGACAGACGTTTTGTGTGTTGCCTCCCTGGTGCCAGGGTCAAGGATGTCACTGAGCGGCTGCACACCATCCTGAAGAGGGAGGGGAAACAGCCAGCAGTGGTGGTCCACATCAGAACCAAAGACATTGGTAGAAAGAGGGATGTGGTCTTGCAGTCAGAATTTAGGGAGCTAGGTCAGAAATGAGAAAGCAGGACCTCAAAAGTAGTAATCTCCGGATTACTCCCAATGCCATGCGCAAGTGAGTATAGAAATAAAAGGATAAGACAGATGAACGTGTGGCTGGAAAGATGGTGCAGGAGGGAGGGCTTTAGATTCCTGGGACATTGGGACTGCCTCTGGGGGAGATGGGACCTGTACAGGTTAGACAGGTTGCACCTGAACAGAGCTGGGATGGAGGTCCTTGCAGATCATTTTGCTAGTGCTGTTGGGGATGATTTAAACTAGTTTGGCAGGGGGATGGGGAACTGAGCTTAGACTCAGATGGGACAAAATCAGAAACTAAAATGGAAGGCGGAAAATTAATGGTTGAGTCTGGAAGACAGAGGAAACGAGGGTTAGAAAATAAAAAAAAGAGCTTGGAGTGCTCAAGGATATCTATTTCAATGCAAGAGTATAGCAAATAAAGCAGATGAGCTGAGGATACAGATAGACACATGGCAGTATGATATCATAGCTATTACAGAAACATGGCTTAAGAAGGGACATGAATGGCAGCTCAATGTTCCTGGTTACAGTGTTTTCAGACACGATAGGGAGGGGGATAAGAAAGGAGGAGGAGTTGAAATTTTGGTCAAGGAAACTATTACGGCTGTGAGGAGGGATGATATGTTGGAAGTTTCATCAAATGAGGCCATATGGATTGAGCTAAGGAAGAAAAAAGGGGCAATCACACTGCTGGGAGTGTACTAGACCCCCAAACAGTCAGAGGGAGATAGAAGAGCAGCTATGTAGGCAAATCTCTGTGAAGTGAAAGAACAATAGGGCAGTAATAGTAGGGGATTTAAATTACCCCAATATTAGCTGGGATAGTCTTAGTATGAAAGGAATTGAGGGAGCAGAATTATTTAGGTGCATTCAGGAGAACTTTTTTGCCCAGTATGCAGCAAGTCCATTAAGAGAGGGTGCAGTTTTAGACTTAGTTTTAGGAAATGAAGATGGGCAGGTGGAAGGAGTGGCAGTGGGAGAGCATTTGTTGGTAATGATCATAATTATGGAAAAGGACAGAGATAGAACAGGAGTTATAGAGTTCTCAACTGGGGCAAGGCCAATTTTACTAAATTGAGGAGTGATTTCCCGAAAGTGGACTGAAAACAGCTACTTGAAGTTAAATCAGTGTCAGAACAGTGGGTGGCATTCAAAGGCAAGATTCATGTGTTCAAGATAAACATGGTCCCACAAAGGAAAAGAGTGGGGCGGCCAAATCTAGAGCCCCATGGATGTCAAGGAGCCTACAGGGTAAGATAAGGCAGAAAAGGAAAGCTTATGTCCGACACCAAGAACTCAATACTACAGAAAACTGAGAGGAATATAGAAAGTGGAGGGGTGAAATCAAAAAGGAAATTAGGAAAGCAAAGAGAGGCCATGAAAGAATATTGGCAAGAAAAATCAAAGTGAACATTAAGAGTAAGAGTATAACTAAGAAGAGAGTAGAGCCCATAAAGACCAAAAAGGTAACCTATGTGTAGGAGCGGAAGATATTGCTATGGTGCTTAATGCTTTGCATCTGTCTTCACAAAAGAGGGGGACGATGCAGATATTGCAGTTAAGGAGGAAGAGTGTGAAGTAATGGATGTGATAAACATAGGGAGAGAGGAAGTATTAATGGGATTAGCATCCTTGAAAGTTGATAAATCACCAGGGCCAGATGAAATATATCCTAGGCTGTTAAAAGAAGCAAGAGAGGAAATAGTGGAAGGGCTGACCATAATTTTCCAGTCCTCACTGGATACAGGTGTGGTGCCGGAGGATTGGAGAACTGCTAACATTGTACTTCTGTTTAAAAAGGGAGTGAAGGATAGACTGAATAATTATAGGCCAGTCAGTCTAACCTCAGTAGTAGGCAAATTATTGGAATCTATTCTGAGAGACAGGATAAACTGTCACTTAGAAAGTCACAGATAAATCAAGTATAGTCAGCATGGATTTGTTGAGGGAAGATCTTGTTTGACCAACTTAAGAACATAAGAAGAACATAATCTTGATTGAATTTTCTGAACAAGTAACAAGGAAGATAGATGAGGATAGTACAGTTGATGTGGTCGACATGGATTTTAGCAAGGCTTTTGACACATGGCAGACTGGTTAAAAAAATAAAATCCCATGGGATCCAGGGAAATACAGCAAGGTGGATGCAAAATTGGCTCAGTGGCAGGAAACAAAGGGTAATTGTTGATGGCTGTTTCAGTGACTGGAAGGCTGTTTCCAGTGGCGTTCCGCAGGGCTCAGTACTGAGTTCCCTGCTTTTTGTGGTGTACATTAATGATTTGGACGTAAATGTAGGGGGCATGACCAAGAAGTTTGCGGAAGACATAAAGATTTGCCGTGTGGTAGATAGCAAAGAGGATAGCTGTAGGCTGCAGGAAGATATTGATGATCTGGTCAGATGGGCAGAAAAGTGGCAAATGGAATTCAACTTGGAGAAGTGTGAGGTGATGCATTTGGGGAGGTCAAACAGAGCAAAGGAATACATGATTAATAGGTAAATACTGAGAAGTGTAAAGGAAGTAAGGGACCTTGGAGTGAATGCCCTCAGATTCCTGATGGTAGCAGGACAGGTCAATAAAGTGGCTAAGAATCCTTTCCTTTATTAGCCAAGGTATAAAATACAAGAGCAGGGAGATTATGCTGGAACTGTATTACTCATTGGTTCGGCCACATCTTGAGTACTGTGTGCAGTTCTGGTCATCTCATTACAGAAAGGATGTAATTGCACTAGAGAAGGTACAGAGCAGATTTATGAGGATGTTACCAGGACTGGAAAAATGCAGCTATGAGGAAAAATTGGATAGGCTGGGGTTGTTCTCCTTAGAATAGAGAACGCTGAGGGGAGATCTGATTGAAATGTACAAAATTTTGAGGGTCTGGATAGAGTGGAGGTGAAGGATCTATTTACCTTAGCAGAGAGGTCAGTGACGAGGCAGCATACACTTACAGTGATTGGTAGAAAAATTAGTGAGGAGATGAGGAAAAACTTTTTAACCCAGAGGGTGGTGATGGTCTGGAACTCACTGCCTGAAAGGGTAGTTGAGGCAGAGACCCTCAACGAATTCAAAAGTCATATGGATATGCACCTCAAGTGCCATAAGCTACAAGGCTATGTATCAAATGCTGGAAGGTGGGATCAGAATAGGTGGATCTTTTTTTCCAGCACAGCCAAGATGGGCTAAGTGGCCTCTTTCTGTGTCTTAAACTTTCAATGATTTCTATGAATCTATATTAGTCTGCGGCTTTTCACAGTCAGATGATTAGAAGCCCATAGTATGCAAATATTTTTCAATTATTTTATTTCTGTTGTGAATTTACCTTTTATGGTACATTTAAGTCTCACATCCTGGAATGCGCAAAAGTAAGACTATTTACCCAGGTGCAGCATGCCTACAACAAGCAATGTAACACTTGAATGGAAGAAGAGGATCACAACTTCACAGGACACTGGGACACAGCAGGGTAAGTATGTGGCAGCAAAGCGGAAAGTGCTGGGAAAACTCAACAGGTCAGACAGCATCTGTGCAGAGAGAAGCAGAGTTAACTTTCAGGTCTGTGAACTTGGTCACTCTGCTTCTCTCTCCAAAGATGCTGCCTGACCTACTGAGTTTCTCCAGCACTTTTTGCTTTGCTGCCAGATTGACAGCAGCCCCACTCTTCAGCAGTCAGATAAGTATTTCTTTGAGAGCTGTCAGGAAGCAGGTGTTGGGGCGCTTTAAATAGGGCCCGAGACCGGCTACACAGCTGTCAAATGGCTCCTCACTGTGTTGGATATCCTGCCTCTCCTCATGTAATATGGGGGTGGGCTCGTTGCAGTGATGCTAATGAGCCCCTGCACATAATATCGCAGTGGCTCGATGGCAGCCATTGAATGCAGGCAAGCTGCTGAGTTCAAACGGTGCCACCGCAGAGCGCAGCGCTCGAATAAAATTCAGTCCCATATGTTTCAATAAGATCACCTCTCCTTCTAAACTCCAATCAGTACAAGCCCAACCTGCTCAAACTTTCTTCATAAAACATCCCATTCATTCCAGAAACCAGCCTATTGAACCTTCTCTGAACTGCTTCCAACGCAAGTAACAATACTTTCCTACATTTATACTCCATTCCCCTTGCAATAAAGGCCAACATTTCATTGGCATTCCTAATTACTTGCTGTGCCTGCATGCTAACTTTTTGTGATTCATGTACAAGAGCACCCAGATCCTTCCATACCACAGCATTCTGCAGCCTCTCACCATTTAAATAATATTCTGCTTTAGTATTCTTCCCACCAAAGTGAACTTTTGTGGCACACCTTTTATCTTGAAGAAGGTGTTCTTCTTTTCTTTTTTCTTTCTTTTTCTTTTGGGCCTCCTTATCTCGAGAGACAATGGATACGCGCCTGGAGGTGGTCAGTGGTTTGTGAAGCAGCGCCTGGAGTGGCTATAAAGGCCAATTCTGGAGTGACAGGCTCTTCCACAGGTGCTGCAGAGAAATTTGTTTGTTGGGGCTGTTGCACAGTTGGCTCTCCCCTTGCGCCTCTGTCTTTTTTCCTGCCAACTACTAAGTCTCTTCGACTCGCCACAATTTAGCCCTGTCTTTATGGCTGCCCGCCAGCTCTGGCGAATGCTGGCAACTGACTCCCACGACTTGTGATCAATGTCACACGATTTCATGTCGCGTTTGCAGACGTCTTTATAACGGAGACATGGACGGCCGGTGGGTCTGATACCAGTGGCGAGCTCGCTGTACAATGTGTCTTTGGGGATCCTGCCATCTTCCATGCGGCTCACATGGCCAAGCCATCTCAAGCGCCGCTGACTCAGTAGTGTGTATAAGCTGGGGGTGTTGGCCGCTTCAAGGACTTCTGTGTTGGAGATATAGTCCTGCCACCTGATGCCAAGTATTCTCCGAAGGCAGCGAAGATGGAATGAATTGAGACGTCGCTCTTGGCTGGCATACGTTGTCCAGGCCTCGCTGCCGTAGAGCAAGGTACTGAGGACACAGGCCTGATACACTCGGACTTTTGTGTTCCGTGTCAGTGCGCCATTTTCCCACACTCTCTTGGCCAGTCTGGACATAGCAGTGGAAGCCTTACCCATGCGCTTGTTGATTTCTGCATCTAGAGACAGGTTACTGGTGATAGTTGAGCCTAGGTAGGTGAACCACCTGAACCACTTCCAGAGTGTGGTCGCCAATATTGATGGATGGAGCATTTCTGACATCCTGCCCCATGATGTTCGTTTTCTTGAGGCTGATGGTTAGGCCAAATTCATTGCAGGCAGACGCAAACCTGTCGATGAGACTCTGCAGGCATTCTTCAGTGTGAGATGTTAAAGCAGCATCGTCAGCAAAGAGGAGTTCTCTGATGAGGACTTTCCGTACTTTGGACTTCGCTCTTAGACGGGCAAGGTTGAACAACCTGCCCCCTGATCTTGTGTGGAGGAAAATTCCTTCTTCAGAGGATTTGAACGCATGTGAAAGCAGCAGGGAGAAGAAAATCCCAAAAAGTGTGGGTGCGAGAACACAGCCCTGTTTCACACCACTCAGGATAGGAAAGGGCTCTGATGAGGAGCCACCATGTTGAATTGTGCCTTTCATATTGTCATGGAATGAGGTGATGATACTTAGTAGCTTTGGTGGACATCCGATCTTTTCTAGTAGTCTGAAGAGACCACGTCTGCTGACGAGGTCAAAGGCTTTGGTGAGATCAATGAAAGCAATGTAGAGGGGCATCTGTTGTTCACGGCATTTCTCCTGTATCTGACGAAGGGAGAACAGCATGTCAATAGTCGATCTCTCTGCACGAAAGCCACACTGTGCCTCAGGGTAGACGCGCTCGGCCAGCTTCTGAAGAAGGTGTGGTTATGTTTCAATGCACCATATGACTTCTACTTGTAGAACAGTAGGCATCCATACCAGACCTGTGTAAGATTGCTCCTAGTTATACACCTGCAGTACAGTTATAAACTAAGAATCTACATTACGTATTAACTGATCCCTTATGCATGGTTGGTTTTGTGTATGGTCAATACTAATACAAAGATAAGCAAACATAATATGCTGGCAGTGGTGGAGATTTTTCGATTCTGAACTCCACCATCTCCGACATTCAAGATCACAAACTGTGGGTGATCTTCAAGGGCATAGAAAAATCTGACTTTTGACTGCTTTGCTTGCGACAGACTCTGTAGACAGCTCTGCATTTGCGTAGGTTAAGATTGTTTACACTCTTGCTATGAAATCGGTCCCTCATAGTAGAGCCTGGCTACCCGACCTGAACTCGATGAGATCCAACTACATGTGTTGAGTTCAGGTCGGGTCGGGTCAGCTCGGGCTGGACAGTGCTGCTTCCGGGAGGTCATGGGATCAGGCTTACCCATGATTCCCCACAACTCCATCTGCAGGAATAGCCTGCTGCCGGAACAGAGGAACGATATTCATGTCCAGTCAGGCGTGAAAACTAAGTGAAGAACTTGGGCTTGGGTCGGGTACGGGTTGGCTGTGGTCGGGCCAGGCCAGGGTTGGGTTTTAATTTATACCCGAGCCAGGCTTTACCTCACAGTTTCAAGCAAAGGGTTCAGTTCTGAAAGGGATTCAAGTTCCCGGGATCACATCAGGGTTATTCTGGATGTACTGAAGAAATCTGTAAGTCACTGCAAATCCTCTGCATTTCATAACAGGAGGCATCGCACCAGATTGGTAGTTGGGCAGAGGCAACCAGTTAGCTATATCGGGCCACCGGATTAATTGTGGGGCAAAGCAAGCCATTGCGTTATTTGTGCTGGAGTCGGGCAATCACACGAAGATCTCAGGCGAGCTATATATATATATATATATATAAAATATATATATATAAAAAAGAATTTCAGCTCCATTACTTAGCATTTCATTGTTGATCAGGTGAGAGATATAAAAAGAAAAAAAACAGCACCATTACTGACCGTCTCATTGTCGATCAGGTGAGTTAGAAGAAGAAAACAATTTTTTTTCCAGTGCCATTATTGACTGGGAGACAGCAAGCCTTTTCATGCCAACATCACCCTTCGGGGATGGGGTCAACAGATAGCATGTGGCCCGGGAATCAGCGAGCCTTTTCATGCCAAAATTGCCCTTCCTGGGTGGGGCCTGCGGAAAGTGCGCGAACCCGGAGACAGCGCCATGCATGCAAAGCCTCTATACCGCTCCAATGGGCTGTGGTAACCTGTGGAACTGCAGGCAGTTGTTGCTGCAGTGATTTTTTTTCCAAAACAGCAAAGAAGTTTTTTTGGCTGCGAAGAAAGCTTATACTGCCAGTTAAAGTTCAAGGATGACTTCCAAATTTCCATCCATCAACTGGAAAGCGGCTGATCTTGTCTCCAAGTTTAAGTTGTTTAAACAGCAAGTTGAGTTGTGCTTCATTGACTTGGCAGTCCCTGAGCCTGAAAAGGAAGCTGTGAAAATTTGTTTCTCTACAGGCAACAGAGGTTTGCACCAGTTGAATACATTGGGGATCACATAGGAGGATCAGAACGATCCCACTAAGATTTAGTCTGCACTTAAGAATCAACTACAGATCGAGATCAATTTCCATGTTGCCGCCTTGAGTTCATGTCAGTCCATGTTGTAAGAAGAAAGGCATGTGCTCTCAGCAAAAGTTGATACAGAGATTAACACCAGCTTATTGCCTCTGTGGATCCTCAAAAACATGTACCCAAAGACGTGGAAAGCCATGATGATGCCTGCAAGTGACCATCTTACAGCTTATAATGGGTCAGCTAGTCCATGTTCAAGTTCCATTAGGATCGACTGTTGATACAACCAATCGGTGTGGATATCCGAAATTTTTTATACTGTTCAGTCCAGCAATCCACCAATTACAGGCCTATAGGCGTGTAGGGACCTAATCCTTGTTACAATGCATGGAATCAACCATCGAGAGGACAAGCCTGTTTGCGCTGTGTGCATCTCACTCAAGAATTAGAAAAGTTGAAGAAACATTTCACACTCCTTGAGATGGTGGAGCAGTACCTGAAGAAAACAGAAGCAAAACACCCGTTGCAAGATAAGTTTCTGAGTGAACAAAACAAAGCCAAAATACTGGCTGATTAGATAGAGGAGATGAAATTGCAAATGGCAAGGAACAAAGTCCTAGTAAATGGTGAGACTGCATACCAGGAGAATCATGTTAAGTCTCGAGTGAACAAACTTAAAAACAGAAGTGTTGCAGCAGAACCGCAGGTACTGTGAAGGTATAGGGGAGGGAGTGGTGTAGTGGTAATGTCACTGGACTAGTAATCTAGAGCCCAGACTAATGCTCTGGGGACATGGGTTCCAATCCCACCACGGCAAATGGTGAAATTGGAATTCAATTAATAAATCTGGAGTTAAAAGCTAGTCTAATGGTAACCATAATACCATTGTTGATTGTTGTAAAAACCCATCTAGTTCACTAATGTCCTTTAGGGAAGGAAATCTGCTGTCCTTACCTGGTCTGGCCGACATGTGACTTCAGACCCACAGCAATGTGGTGATTCTTAAATGCCCTCTGAAATGGCCTAATAAGCCAGTCAGTTCAAGGGCAATTAGGGATGGGCAGTGAATGCTGGCCTAGCCAGTAACACCCACATCCCACAAACAAATAAAAAAAACTGCGAGAAGATTCATGAGGTTTCAACTCGTCCAAGATCACAAAGGGTGAAAATGAGAAACAGGTCAGATCAGCGAAATTCCTGACGATGCATCATGCATTTAGGGCGGCACAGTGGCGCAGTGGTTAGCACCGCAGCCTCACAGCTCCAGCGACCCAGGTTCAATTCCGGGTACTGCCTGTGTGGAGTTTGCAAGTTCTCCCTGTGTCTGCGTGGGTTTCCTCCGGGTGCTCCGGTTTCCTCCCACATACCAAAGACTTGCAGGTTGATAGGTTGATTGACCATTATAAATTGCCCCTAGTGTAGGTAGGTGGTAGGGAAATATAGGGACAGGTGGGGATGTGGTAGGAATATGGAATTAGTGTAGGATTAGTATAAATGGGTGGTTGATGGTCGGCACAGACTCGGTGGGCCAAAGGGCCTGTTTCAGTGCTGTATCTCTAAACTAAACTAAACATAAACATTATTCCATTGTGAACAGGATGAGATCCAAACCTAAGGGCTGAATTTAGTTTGCCCCAGAGGGGTCGGGGTCTGTGGCAGGGGAGACCTGAAGATTGTTTTGGAGGAGGCTCACCCCCGACCTTGATGCTGTGAGGACCCGACCTGAACTTCACCAAGGCATAGAGGCCTCATGGCGACTCCCGCCACTTGGCAACGGGCTGGGTATTTACATATTTGAATAAATTTAAATAGCTGCCTTAATTGCAAACCCGCCGCCACCTCCGGTCCCGGTGTGATCTTTGGGCTGCTGGCCAGCACTCTCGTGCCTTCTGATCCCCGTCCGAGGAATCAAGGCACCACACTGGTTGGGAAGGGGGAGCAGGTAATTTTTCCTATGCAGGAAGGGGTGGGGGAGGGGAGGAGCAGTGACAAAGGGCTTTCATTGGTGTAGGGCATGGCGGGAAGGGGTAAAGTTGATACTTTGTGCACTTGAGGGGGGAAAGGTCATTTGGAAAATGCAAGTGTTTTGGGGTGGAGAGAGAAATATTTAAAGAAATATTGCGAGTATTGGGGGTTGCGGGGGGAGGTGGGAGAGGTCCAAACAAACAGGTTCCAATTGTTTTCAAAAATGTGCAGTGATTTCTTTAAAAATCCCAGAAGGGCTCCAAGCCCTTTAAAAATGGTGTCAGTGTATGTGCACAGGCAGCTGACACCATTGCTAGTGATGGACAGGCTGCCTCCTCCATGTGATTGGGGGTGGGGATGCGTGCCACCCCATCCATTCAAATAAGCCACTGCAGCAGCTCACCGACATGTGGCCAACGCGGGCCGGGTGCTGCTTCCTTCGTGGCAGCTGAACAAGATTCCGGCCTAGGTTCTCAAGCAAAGTCCACACATATTACTTCCAAGGAGAAGAGTTCATGTGAAACTGTTCAGCAATCCCAGAGCAGATATACAGTTACCAAGTCAGGACTGATGAGTCTATGTTATAGCCTTATATATGAATATTTGCAATTGACCACTGTTTGATGACTTTATATAGTTATGGTATTTTTGTTTAAGGGGGATAATTTTTATTTAGAAAAAGGGGGATCTTGAGGTCCACCTTTAAGTGTGGTGCACTTTTAAGAAGGTATGGTTATGTTTCAATATACCATGTGACTTCTACTCAGGGGGAGTCTGTGGAGAGTAGGGGTCTAGACCTATGATTGCTCCTAGTAATACATCTGCTGGACAGTTATAAATAAAGAACCTACGTTATGTGTTAACCAATCCCTTATGCGTGGTTGGTTTTGTGTATGGTAATGCAAAGAAAAGCAAAAGAAAAACAATGTGGACGACTTCACATTTTCCCACATTATACTCCATCTGCCAAATTTTTGTCCATGAACTTTATCTATTTCTCTTTGCAGACTCTGTGTCTCCTCACAATTTGCTTTTCTACATATCTTTATATCGCCAGCAAATTTGGCTACATTACACTCGGTCCCTTCATCCCATTCATTAATATAGATCATAAATAGTTGAGGCCGCAGCACTGATCCCTGTGGGACCCTACTAGTTACAGATAGCATAAAAATGACCCATTTATCCCAACTCTCTGTTTCTATTAGTGAGCTAATCCTTTATCCATGCTAATATATTACCCTCAACACCATGAGCTCTTATCTTGTGTAGTAACCTTTTATGTGGCAATTTATTGAATACCTTTTGGAAATCCGAATACACTACATCTACTGGGTCTCTTTATCCACGCTGCTTGTTACATTCTTAAATAATACTAATAAATTTATCAAACTCAATTTCCCTTTCATA
Organism: Heterodontus francisci; assembly: GCF_036365525.1. Lineage (NCBI taxonomy): Eukaryota > Metazoa > Chordata > Chondrichthyes > Heterodontiformes > Heterodontidae > Heterodontus > Heterodontus francisci. Next base: position 99,913,402 of record NC_090375.1, on the reverse strand, counting down.
AAACCATGTTGACTCGGCCTGATTGAATTATGATTTTCTAAATGTCCCGATACTACTTCCTTAATAATAGATTCCAGCATTTTTCCAAGGACAGAAGTTAGGCTAATTGGCCTATAGTTTCCTGCTTTCTGTTTCCCTCCTTTTTTGAATAGAAGCGTTACATTTGCAGTTTTTCAATCTGCTGGGACCTTTCCAGAATCTAGGGAATTTTGGAAGATTACAACCAATGCATCCACTATCTCTGCAGTCACTTCTTTTCAGTCCTTAGGATGCAGGCCAGGGGACTTGTCAGCCTTTAGTTCCATTAGTTTTCCTAGTACTTTTCCCCTACTGATAGTGATTGTTTCAGGTTCCTCCTTCCCCATTGCCTCTTGATTTTCTATTATCATTGGGATGCTTTTGTGTCTTCTACTGTGAAGATAGATACAAAATACTTAATTTCTGTACTTAAAATGGATACGGCACCAGCATCGAATTAGCTGCATCCAAGGATACTGAGGGAAGTAAGAGTGGAAATTGTGGAACCACTGGCTATAATTTTTCAGTCTTCCTTAGACTTGAGGTGGGGGGGGGGGGGTTCGAGAGGACTGGAGAATTGCAAATGTCTCAACCTTATTCAAAAAATGACATAAAGATAAATCCAGCAACTACAAGTCAGTCAGTTTAACTTTGGTGGTGGGGAAAATTCTAGAAGGAATAATTCAGGACAAAATTAATAGTCACATGGACAAATGTGGTTTCATTAAAGAAAGCCAGCATGGATTTCTTAAGGGAAAATCATGTTTAACTAACTTGCTGGAATTTTTTGAAGATGTAACAGAAAGGGTTGATGAGGGCAATGCAGTTGATGTAGTGTACATGGACTTCCAAAAGGCGTTTGATACAGTGCTGCACTACAGACTTGTGAGCATTCTTGGTAGCTCATGGAATAAACGGGACAGTAGCAACATGGATACAGAATTGGCTGACTGACAAAGAGTAGTGGTTAATGGATGTTTTTCGGGCCCCTTGCTTTTCCTGATATATATTAATGACCTAGACCTTAGTGTACAGGCACAATTTCAAAATATACAGATGATACAAAACTTGGAAGCATTGTAAACTGTGAGGAGGATAGTGTAGAACTTCAAAAGGACATAGACAAGTTGGTGGAATGGGTGGACAGGCGGCAGGTGAAGTTCAATGTGGAGAAATGTGAAGTAGTTTATATTGGTAGCAAGAACATGGAGAGACAATATAAATAAAGGGTACAATTCTAAAGGGGGTGCAGGAGCAGAGAAACCTATGTGTATATGTTCATAAGTCATTGAAAGTGGCAGGACAAGTTGAGAGAGCGGTTAGTAAAGCATACAGTATCCTGAGCTTTATTACTAGGGGCATAGAATACAAGAGCAAAGAGGTTATTTTGAATATGTATAAGACATTAGTTTGGCCTCAGCTGGAACATTACATCCAGTTCTGGGTGCCGCACTTTAGGAAGGATGTGACGATGTTAGAGAGGGTGCAGAAAAGATTGACGAAAATGATTCCAGGAATGAAGAACTTCAGTTATGAAGCTAGATTGGAGAAGATGGGACTGTTTTCCTTGGAGAAGAGAAGGCTGAGAGGTGCTTTGATAGAGGTATTCAAAATCATGAGGGGTCTGGACAGAGTAGATAGGAAGAAACTGTTTCCACTTGTGAAAGGATCGAGAATGGAAGGGCACAGATTTAAAATAATTGGTAAAAGAAGTAAAAGTGACATGAGGAAAAATGTTTTCATGCAGTGGTTAAGGTCTGGAGTGCACTGCCTGAGAGTGTGGTGAAGGCAGGTTCAATTGAAGCATTCAAAAGGGAATTAGACCGTTATATGAAAAGGAAGAACGTGCAGGGTTATGGGGAGAAGGCAGGGGAGTGGCACTAGGTGAATTGCTCATTAGTAGACCTGGTGCAGACACTATGGACCCAATCGCCTCCTTCTGCACTGTAACAATTCTGTGATTCGATTCTGTGATTCTCTAAGGGACCAACACTTACTTTACCTACTCTTTTCATATTTATATACTTGTAGTAGCTTTGAATGTTTTTATACCTCTTGGTTAGTTTACTCTCATACTATAATTAATCACTTTTTTTTAGCCATCCTTTGCTGGTTTCTAAAATGTTCCCAACCTTCTGGCTGGTCACTAATGTTTACAATATGTTATGCCCTTTCATTCAATTAGATACCACCCTCAGCTTCCTTAGTTAGCCACAGATAGTGCATCCTTTTCATATAGTCTTTCTTTCTCAATGGAATATATCTTTGTTGTGAGTTATGAAATACCCCCTTAAGTATCTGCCACTGCTTCTCTACCATCTTACCTTTTAACCTGTTTTCCCAGTCCACTTTAGTCAACTCTATCTTCATACCCTTGTAATTGCCTTTACTGAATTTTAAGACACATGTTTCAGACCCAAATTTCTCACTTTCAAAATGAATGTGAAATTCTTCCATGTTATGATCACTCTTGCCTAGAGGATCCTTTACTATGAGGTCATTAATTAATCCTGTCTCATTACATATTACCAGGTCCAAGATGGCCTACTCCTTGGTTGGTTTCAGAAAATATTGTTCTAAGAAACTGTCCCGTATACACTCTATTAACTCATCCTCCAGGCTACATTTACCACTTTGATTTGTCCAATTGATATGAAGATTAAAATAGCCCACAATTATTGTAGTACCTTTCTGATAAGCCCGCATTATTTCTTGATTTTTATACTCGGTCCTACATTGTAGCTACTGTCAGGGGCCTATAAACTATTCCCACCAGTGACTTCTTGCCCTGGCTATTTCTTATTTCCACCCAAACTGATTCGACATCTGGATCTTCTACCCCATCTCCTTTTTATTTCTTCCTATCCCTCCAAAATGTCAAATACCCTTGAATATTCAGTTCTCAATCTTGGTCACCTTGCAACCATGTCTCTGTAATGGCTATCATATCATCATTATTTATTTCTATTTATGGCATCAATTCATCCATCTTGTTATGAATGCTGTGTGCATTCAGATAAAGAGTCTTTAATTCTGACTTTTCTCTGTACTGACCTTATTTGCTGGTGCACTCTTATGTTTGTACATTCTGTCCCTTCCTGTTATACTCTGGTTATCATTACCCGTATAACTATTGCCTTGTCCTTCCTGTTTAGCTTTCCAAATCTCCCCTCATGTGAACCCTCCCCTCCATTATTTAGTTTAGAGCCCTCGCTACATCCTCGTAATACAATTCACCAGGATACTGGCCCCAGCGCAGTTCAGGTGAAGGCCATACCAATGGTACAGCTCCCTCTTCCCGAGTACTGGTAACAATGCCCCATGACTCGAAACCCATTTCTCCCACACCAATCTTTGAGCCACGCATTCAACTCTCTGATCTTATTTACCCTATGCCAATTTGCTCTTGGCTCAGGTAGTAATCCAAAGATTATTACCTTCATGGTTCTGCTTTTTAATTTAGTCCCTAGGTGCTCATACTCTCTCAGAAGAGCCTCTTTCTGAGTCCTACCTATGTCATTGGCACCCACATGGACCTGACAACTGGAACATTCCCCTCCCACTCCAAGTTCCCCTCCAGCCCTGAGGAGATGTCCTTAACTGTGGCACCGGGCAGGCAACACACTGTTAGCTGCGGAGAACAGTATCAATCCCTCCAACTATACTGTGCCCCACTACATCTACATTCTTTTTTACTCCCCCCATGTGAATTGCCCCCTGCATCATGGCAATGTAGTCAGTTGGCTCAACCTCCCAGCAGTGCCTGCTCTCACCCACATAAGCTGTAAGAATATCAAACCTGTTGAACATGTTCAAGGGCTGAGATTCCTCCAGTGCCATCTTCCAGATCCTTATACTTGCCTCACTCGTAGTCACATTCTCCTGTCCCTGACCACAGACCAAATCTGAAGTACCTATTTTTCTGTAAATTGATCCTCTATGTAATTTTTTTAACTTACAAAGTCACAATAAAATGTTATCATTGCAAATCTTAAGCTTCATTCCCTAATCCTCAATTTATACACATTAGGCTATAAATTTTAATATATCGTATGGCTGGTAGAAAATTATCAATTAATGTTTATGCTTGCATTTGATATTTAGTAATTTTGAATTGCTAATGGATTCGCATGTACCATAATCTCACTGTAGTGAATATTTCAAATAGCAAGGAATTTGGATGAAATTATACTTCAATCTAAAGAATGCAGTGATTGCTTATAAATGCAGCAAGTAACCAAATAGAAAAGCTGTAGAGCTTCAGAACATGTTTTGTTTTTATCAACCATTCTTAATACAGTATGCTGATGTTACTCATACAAAGAATCAATTAGGAGACTATTCATACAATGAAGACAAAGCTACACTAATGGGTTCATCCAGCTAGATAGATTTTACATGGCAACAGTAGCATGAAATATTATAATATCACAACAGCTTACTTAAATAACCCAAGGAAATTCCAGGTTCAGTACAGTCTGATATTTGGAAAATGAAGGAGAAAATGAACAAGAATTCCTATCACTCATTATCATTCAACCACTCCTGATGGAAATGTCTGGGTCAAGACACAGAGTAAAAATAGAATTGTGCCAGCTGTGATGCACCTGACTGTCAAATAACCATGTAAATTCAATGTTACTTCTGAAATATGACCATTTAGCAAGATATCAGATGGGTGCCCAGTGCTTGTACAATCATATCACACCAAAGAATTCATGCCTTCTTGAGGAGACAGGAGATAATTTGTAAGAAAATTATTAACATGTTAGCTACGACACTGGCATCTGCCTGCAAATGTGGAAAATTGCACAGGCTTGTTTTCACTGGAGTTTAGAAGAGTGAGGGGAGACATGATTGAAGTTTATAAGATTCTGAATAGTCTTGATAAGGTGGATGTGGAGAGGATGTTTTCTCTTGTGGGTGAGTCCAGAACTAGGGGGCACTGTTTTAAAATTCAGGGCCGCCCTTTTAGGACAGAGATGAGGAGAAATTTTTTCTCTCAGAGAGTTGTGCGACTTTGGAATTGTCTGCGTCAGAAGATGGTGGAGGCGGGGGTCATTGAATATTTTTAAGGCGAAGGTAGATAGATTTTTGTTAGGCAAAGGAATCAAAGGGTTATCGGGGTTAGATGGGAGTGTGGAATTTGAAACACAAACAGATCAGCCATGATCTTATTGAATGGCGGAGCGGGCTCGAGGGGACACATGGCCTACTTCTGCTCCAAATTCATATGTTCGTACATATGTTCGTATGTCCTGTACATCAAAAGCAGGACAAACTGAACCCGGCCAATTACTGCTTCATCAGTTTACCCTCAATCATTAGCAAGGTGGAAGGGGTCGTCGATAGTGCTATCAAGCAGCATTTACTCAGCAATAACCTGCTCACTACCGCTCAGGTGGGTTTCTGTAGAGAGCTTTGTTTCCAAAATAATTTTTTTTCTCCACTCTCCCACACGAAGTCTGTGACCCTAAAATTACGGTGAATATGCATCCAAGCAAAACAAAGAACTATTCAACACACTGACTTTGGTTAACGCACAGTAGTATTTATTAAACATTAATTCAAATCTTACAGGGCTGAATTTTAAGAAGCGCTCAACATCGTGATCCATAGTTGAGGGGGGGGGGGGGGGGTGGTGGCCTGAAGATGGCTCCGGATGAGGCCCGCCATGGACTTCAACGTCGGCAGGGCCCGGCCCGATCCTCCCGGTAGCGGCGAGGCTCCGTGGTGGCCCCCCCTGCTGCTGAGCGACAGGACCAAAATTAACATATTCGAATTGATAAAATTATTACATTTAAATACACCTATCTGAGATCTTGAGGGCCCACCGTGATCTTTGGCGCGGTGGCCGGCGCTCCTGTGCCTTGTGTGGGGAAATGAGGCATGACACTGGTGGGGAGGGGGGAGGAGGTAGGTTTATCAGTGCGGGAGGGGAGGTTGGGGTCAAATACATGTAATGGGTATAGGGGATGGTGGGTTAAATTGATCCTTAAACTTTGTGCAGTTTGTGGGTGGGATAGGTCACATGTAAGAGGCAAGTGTTTTGGGGGGAAATGGCAAATATTTATCGTAATTGTTATGGGGGGGGGGTGGGAAAGGGGCATAAGAAATATATTTATTTAATTTTCGGAGGATATTTCTTTAAAAATGTAAATATTCCAGCAGGGCTTTAAAAATGGTGCCACGCCAACGCACAGGCAGCTGATGCCATTGCCGGTGATGGACAGCTTGCAGCCTTCACGAGATTGGGGAGGGGTGAGCTGCTATGCTTGAAGTTGCAGCGGCTCTTTGGCGTGCAGCCCGCGTGGGAGGGCCGCCATCTTTTGAGCTCGCTGCCGAGATTGGCGGCAAACTCTTAAAGTCTAGCCCACAGTTACCCAAAAATTGCCCTTGTGAGTCCCTGTTTCTAGCTAGCTTTCCTTTCTTTGCTAGAGTGTATACTTACAACCACTACCAGGTAATCACTCCGTTGGCGATGTAGGTCTGAACTGGCTGACTAGGCTGCATTCACTTCCTGTGTCCATCTGCAGATCTTCAGCCCTGAACCCACAGCCATGCTGATATTTATACTGTCCTTATCATATACACAGTACACGTCTCCTTCTGTTTTAATGGCTCCGTCTTGATCTCGTTTGTGACTTAACGACTTTAGCATTCTGCTGGGGATCTCCACCAATATCGATGGCCATGTCTTGATCTCATTTGTGACTGAATGACTTTAGAACTCTGCCAGGGAGATCTGATCAACGCAGATCAATACAATCTGCTGATATGCAGACATCAGAACAGCCAGCAGTAGTTAACCCGCTGTCTTCCTTCAGGATCCCCTTTTGATATCCTGATAGTACTCAACTCAGGATGTCATCCATAGTCCATCATCTTCAACTACTCAGGATTGGTTGGAAGCACACACTGTCTACCTAACCCTAAAGTAAAGCATTAAACATACAATTATCATAAAAGCTGTCACTGTTCTCTCCACTCTTGAATTATCTTAGCTATACATCTAGCCTTTCTCTGACACCTCAGCGTACAAAGTACATATAGTAAGTAGAACGCAATAATCAATTGTATGACAGCAAGAACATGAGAAATAATATGAATCCAAGGTCGAATTTCTACATTCGTTCCAAAATTCCAAATTCCTTCCCACCAACTTTGCTCTGATGTTTCGTACATCTTTCAGAACCCAGTGTTCCATCATCACTAGGGTAAAATTACTGAGCAAACTTTTGGGATTGAAGGCAGACAAGTCCCCAGGGCCTAATGACCTATATCCTACGACTTCAAGGAAGTGGCAGTGGAGATAGTGGATCCATTGGTTACAATATTCCAAAATTCCCCGGATGCGAGAAAGGTTCCAGTGGATTGGAAAAATGATAATATAACACTCTTATTCAAAAAGGAAGGGAGGCAGAAAGTAAGAAACTATAGACCAGTTAGTTTAACATCTGTCATTGGGAAATTGTTAGAATCTATTATGAAGGAAGTAATAAGAGGACATTTAGAAAGTCAAAACACAATCCATCAGAGTCAGCATGGTTTAATGAAGGGTAAATCGTGTTTGACTAATTTGCTAGAGTTCTTTGAAGATGTAACCAACAAAGTGGATAATGGGGATCCTGTAGATGTAGTATATCTGGACTCCCAGAAGGCATTTGATAAGGTGCCGCACAAAAGGTTAATACACAAGGTAAGATCACATGGGATTAGGGGCAATTTATTAGCTTGGATAGAGGATTGGCTAACCAACAGAAAACAGAGAGTCGGGATAAATGGGTAATTTTCTGGTTGGCAAGATGTAACTAGTGGGGTCCCACAGGGTTTGGTCCTTGAGCCCCAACTATTTACAATCTATATTAATGACTTGGATGCAGGGATAGAAGGTACTATAGCCAAATTTGCAGATGACGCCAAAACAGGCAGGATAGTAAGTTGCAATAAAGAAATAAGAAATTTACAAATGGATATGGATAGTTTAGGTGAATGGGCCAAAATTTGGTAGATGGAATTTAATGTGGAGAAGTGTGAGGTTATCCATTTTGGTCAGAAGAATAGAAAGGCAAATTATTATCTAAATGGAGAGAAGCTTCAGAGTGCTTCGGTGCAGAGGATCTGGGTGTCCTTGTGCATGAATCGCAGAAAACTAGTTTGCAGGGAGAGCAGGTAATAATGAAGGCAAATGAAATTTTGGCATTTATTGCTAAAGGAATAGGGTATAAAAGTAGGGAAGTGTTGCTGCAACTGTACAAGGCATTGGTGAGACCGCACCTGGAGTATTGCGCACAGTTTTGGTCCGCTTACTTGAGGAGTGATGTAGTTGCATTGGAGGCAGTTCAGAGGAGTTTCACTAGATTGAATCCAGAGATGAGAGGTTTGTCTTATGAAGAGAGATTGAGCAGTTTAGGCCTCTACCGTCTGGAGTTTAGAAGAATGAGAGATTTAATTGAGGTATATAAGATGATTAAGGGGATTAACAAAGTAGACGTAGAGAGGATGTTTCCTATTGTGGGGCAATCTAGAACGAGAGGTCATAGTTTTAGGATAAGGGGTAGCAGATTTAAAACAGAGATGAGGAGAAATTACTTCTCACAAAGGGTCGTGAATCTGTGGAATTCACTACCCCAGAGTGCGGTGGATGCCGGGACATTGAGTAAATTTAAGAAGGAGATAGACAGATTTTTGATTAGTAATGGGTTGAAGGGTTATGGAGAATGGGCAGGAAAGTGGAGTTGAGACCGAGATGAGATCAGCCATGATTGTATTGAATGGCAGAGCAGGCTCGAGGGGCTGAATTGCCTACTCCTGCTCCTAGTTCTTATGTTCCAGTTTATAGACATTCATCTAAATTGCTCTATCCGTTGATGTAACCTTGTCAAATGTTCATGCAGGGAAGGGATATCATACCCAAATTTCTCTACACACTTTCTTAATTGACTCTGTGTCTCATTTTCTATTCTCATTTCTGTGATGTTGTGGTGGTAGATATTTACTAGCCTACATTCACCTATTTTAACCATTTCCTCTGGTGTGAAACAAGAGGTTGTTTGACGTGACATAAGGTATTTGTACCATATTTAAATTCTACTTCTTGAGTAGTAACACAATACTCTCCCTCTCCCACATTGGCAAAGTGTTGCCCACGAATCATGCCCCTACTGCCTCTGTTGTACAATTTACATCAATTATATTAAACCCACAAATGGCTTGGCCATGTTGTTGTACTGGATAGGGGAACACAACATTTCCCTTTCTTTCTTTACATCCCTCTAAACTAATTCCCGTCATATAATCTTTCAAATTCACTACATAGGGTGGCGTATTCTGATGCTTCACCAACATATCTTCTCTTATAACTCCAATATTCTCTACTCTGTACCTGCTAATGGTTCAGAATCAGGTGCAAATCTCAGGAAATACATACCAAGTCCAAGAATGGTTATATTACCATGATTACAATTCTCTTGTACAGGATAGACCTGTCTTAAACCCATGAGGTGACACATGGTGATATTGTGTTTGGTTATGTAACTCTTTTAAGTCCTCATCAGTGATCCAAGAGGGCGCTTCTCCTCTTTGGATCTGTTGTAAATTTTCTCCAGCTTGCCCTATCAGCCAAAACCCAACATTACACAAACATTATTCTGTGTTGCTTCCTCAGAAGCATTTTGATCCTCTTTTATAACTTCAGTAATTTATTTCACCTCAATTTCCAATTGGTCTACTATTCGCTGTAAGTTCCCCAGTACACCTGATCTTGTCCTAATTCCTGTCCTGAATTTGGGCACCATCCCAAAGGATGTTCTTCATTTGTTTTCTTAACTCTCTAACTTTTTCATTTAGAGTAGCCAAATCAAGGTTGTTAATCAGGCAAATTATTGAACACAGGAGCAGCATCATTTACGAAATCTCTCTGCCTCCGTGCTTTCCCTTTTGGCTTACACCATTTTCTCCAATCCTTTGCTTCAGGATTTCCCAAGGTTCTTTTCAAAACCTTTGCTCATAGCTCTTTGTATAAGACTGTAGTCCTCTTCCCACAGCAGTTTGGCAATCCCAAACTGGTTAGATTCAATATCACTGGTACCACCGCTTGATGTACATCATGGTACAATATTTTCTCTGTTGGTATCAAGATCAATCCATTCTGAAGGCCATTGTGTAACCTGGGAAGATTCACTCAAGGGTGCCCAGCAGGAGGGAGCTTTTTGTATCCTTCACATGTGATTTTACTCTCCAACATGTGAGTTCTGCATTTTCCCACTACTGTTTCATTTGTCCCTATCATATAAATTTTCCCTTTTGGTGTACAGTTCCAGCTTTTCCCTGTCGTACCAACTTTAATGACAAAACAAATAGATCCATTGTCCTGTACTTTGATAGAACCCTCTAGTCCTTTCCCTTCTAACTTTGAGTTCCCTTTTCCAGGTCTGGTAACACCACTGACAGCTGATGGTACCTTCACACCGAACACTGCCACTTTTAGTGCTACCCCCAAGCTGCAACACTCCCCCGTTAGAGTTACAGTAAACCCCTATCCAGGGTATCCTTGGTACAGTTGATTAGCATGGTGTCGTTGCTGCCCCTTATAGTAACAAAATTCTGAGACAAGCTCGGGGTTGGATTGGGATTTGGATGGCCAACGAGGGTGGGAGTCACAATATCCCGCTTTCCCCTCGTTCTCGGTTCAGTCCTAGGCCTCCATTGCTTAGCGACCTTTATCCAAAAGGATTCCCCTTCGATACTGGGTCTTGTATTATAACAGTTTGTTCCTTTTCCTATTTCTAATACCAAGATGCAACTATTTTATCCTATCTGTTGTGTTACAACATTTCATTGGCATTATCCATCCCACCATCACCCATAGTCAGAATGTTCCGAGTGGTGTGGGGTCAGGTTCTGGATGGCAGCAGGTTTTCAGATCATCAGTCACATCCCTATGACCCACTGCACACCAGAGTTTGAACACTACCCCTATAACAATAAGGGTCTTCATCTTTATTTACAGCTCCCGTAAAACACCAAATAAACACATTTTTCTCTATGAAGGTATAATCCCATCAGGTTTATCAAGATTAATTAAATTTACATATGTACACTGTATTATCACGGCAAAGATTGCCTTTCGGTATTCTGGGTAGGTAGTGGGATGTTATTGGGTAATTTGCCCCCCTGCCAAGCAGACGGTCTGAGTCTAGCCAATGAGGGTCCTGGTGGGGTCCAGTGGGTCTTGGGCTTCTCAGTCAAAGAACAAAGAACAGCACAGCACAGGAACAGGCCAGTCGGCCCTCCAAGCCTGCGCCTTTTGACTCCGCCTTGGTCCACCTTGTGTGGACCAATCATCAATACCCCAAATACATGGGTTGGTCCACCACTCTTCCTGTAACAAACTTAGTATTGTACCTTCTCCGGTTTGTTGTACAAGATGGATGGGCTACACCTTAACAGGACTGGAACTAATATCCTTGCAGTGAGATTGCTTGTGCTGTTGGGGAGGGTTTAAACTAGCTTGTCAGGGGAGGGGAACCTGAGGGGTACCTCAAATTGGAAGGAAGTAAAGCTGGTAACAGGAGGTAGAAAAGTAGCAAGTAACATTAGAGGGCAGGCGAAACAAAGGCAAGCATCAACTAGGGCTTAGAATGAAGAATAATGTCAAGAAGATAAAGTTAAGCACTCTACCTGAATGCACGCAGCATTCACAACAAGGTAGATAATTTAAGGACCCCAATAGAGGTAAATGGGTCTGATCTAATTGCCATAATGGAAACATGGCTACAGGGTGATCAAGACTGGGAACTGAATATTCAAGGATATTCGACATTTAGGAAGGACAGGCAAAAAGGAAAAGGAGGTGATGTTGCGCAGATAATAAGGGATGGGATCAGTACATTAGTAAGGGAGGAACTCAGATTGGAAGAAAAAAATGTGGAATCTGTTTGGGTGGAGCTAAGAGACAGCAAGGGGCAGCAAACATTGGTAAGAGTTATTTATAGACCACCAAACAGTAGTGGTAGTGTGCAGCAAAGTATTAACCAAGAGATTAGAGAACCATGTGGCATGGGTAATACAGTAATCATCATACAGTTGCATATAGACTGGGTAAACCTAATGAGCACTATGAGAACTAATGCTGTGGAGGACGAGATTCTGGAGTGTGTTCGGGATGGTTTTCTAAAGCAGTATGTTGAGGAACTGACTAGGACACAGGCTATTTTAGATCCAGTTTTATGCAATGAGAAAGGGCAAATTAATAATCTTGTTGTCAAAGAACTTTTAGGGATGAGTGACCATAATATGATAGAACTTTACATTATGTTTGAAAGTGAGGTAGATCAATTTTAGAATTTTACATTATGTTTGAAAGTGAGGTAGATCAATTTGAAGCCAGGGTGCTAAATTTGAACACAAGAAATTATGAAGGTATGAGGGGCCAATTGGCTGAGGTGGATTGGGAAAATATATTAAAAGGTATGACAGTACATAGGCAATGGATAGTCTTTCAAGAAATATTACATAGTTTACAGCAACTATATATTCCTTCAAGGCACAAAAACCCCAAAAGGCAGTCGACGTGGATAACAAAGGAAGTTAAAGATTGTATAAGATTAAAAGAAAAGGCCTATAAAGCTGCCACAAATAATAGAAAACCTGAGGACTGGGAGGATTTTAGAATACAGCAAAGGAGGACGAAGTAACTGATAAAGAAAGGAAGAATAGACTATGTATGAAAGCTAGCAAAAAATATTAAAATGGACTGTAAAAGCTTCTACAGGTATGTAAAAAGGAAACATTTGGCTAAGACAAATGTGGGTTCATTGCAGGCAGAGTCAGGAGAATTTACAATGGGGAATAGAGAAATGGCAGAGAAGCTAAATGATTGCTTTATGTCTGTCTTCACTGAGGAAGATACAAGAAATCTCCCAGAATTAGAGATCCAACGGGCTAGGGAGAATGAGAAATTCAAGGAAATTAGTATTACTAAGAATGTTGTATTGAAGAAATCAATGGGGCTGAAGATTTCCCCAGGACCTGATATTCGACATCCCAGAGTGTTGAAAGAGCTATGGAGTTAGTGGATGCATTGGTGATCATCTTCCAAAATTCTATAGATTCTGGAATGATTCCTACAGATTGGAAGGTAGCAAATGTCACCCCACTATTTAAGAAGGGAGGAAGAGAAAAGAACAAGGAATTAAAGACCTGTTAGCCTTACATCAGTCGTTGGGAAAATGCTAGAATCTATTATAAAGGATGTGATAAATGGACACTTGGATAATAATGATCTGATTGGTCAGAGTCAACATGGATTTATGAATGAGACCTGTTGGAGTTTTTTGAGGATGTTACTAACAGAATTGATAAAGGGGAATCGGTGGACATAGTATACTTGGATTTTCAGCAGGCTTTTGATGAAGTCCCCCCAGGAGGTTGGTTAGCAAAATTAAAGCACATGGGATAGGAGGTAATATACTGGCATGATTCTTCTTCTTTGGCCTCCTTATCTCAAGAGACAATGGGTAAGCGCCTGGAGGTGGTCAGTGGTGTGTGGAGCAGCGCCTGGAGTGGCTAGAAAGGCCAATTCTAGAGTGACAGGCTCTTCCACAGGTGCTGCAGAAAAATTTGTTTGTCGGGGCTGTTACACAGTTGGCTCTCCCCTTGCGCTTCTGTCTTTTTTCCTGCCAACTGCTAAGTCTCTTCGACACGCCACACTTTAGCCCCGCATTTATGGCTGCCCGCCAGCTCTGGCGAACGCTGGCAACTGACTCCCACGACTTGTGCTCAATGTCACAGGACTTCATGTCGCATTTGCAGACGTCTTTATAGCGGAGACATGAACGGCCGGTGGGTCTGATACCAGTGGCGAGCTCGCTGTACAATGTGTCTTTGGGGATTCTGCCATTTTCCATGCGGCTCACATGGCCAAGCCATCTCAAGCGCCGTTGACTCAGTAGTGTGTATAAGCTGGGGATGTTGGCCGCCTCGAGGACTTCTGTGTTGGAGATACGGTCCTGCCACCTGATGCCAAGGATTCTCCAGAGGCAGCGAAGATGGAATGAATTGAGACGTCGCTCTTGGTTGACATACGTTGTCCAGGCATCGCTGCCATAGAGCAAGGTACTGAGGACACAGGCTTGATACACTCGGACTTTTGTGTTCCGTGTCAGTGCGCCATTTTCCCACACTCTCTTGGCCAGTCTGGACATAGCAGTGGAAGCCTTTCCCATGCGCTTGTTGATTTCAGCATCTAGAGACAGGTTACTGGTGATGGTTGAGCCTAGGTAGGTGAACTCTTGAACCACTTCCAGAGCGTGGTCGCCGATATTGATGGATGAAGCATTTCTGACGTCCTGTCCCATGATGTTTGTTTTCTTGAGGCTGATGGTTAGGCCAAATTCGTTGCAGGCAGACGCAAACCTGTCGATGAGACTCTGCAGGCACTCTTCAGTGTGAGATGTTAAAGCAGCATCGTCAGCAAAGAGGAGTTCCCTGATGAGGACTTTCCGTACTTTGGACTTCGCTCTTAGACGGGCAAGGTTGAACAACCTGCCCCCTGATCTTGTGTGGAGGAAAATTCCTTCTTCAGAAGACTTGAACGCATGTGAGAGCAGCAGGGAGAAGAAAATCCCAAAAAGTGTGGGTGCGAGAACACAGCCCTGTTTCACACCACTGAGGATAGGAAAGGGGTCTGATGAAGTGCCGCTATGCTGAATTGTGCCTTTCATATTGTCATGGAATGAGGTGATGATACTTAGTAGCTTTGGTCATCCAATCTTATCTAGTAGTCTGAAGAGACCACGTCTGCTGACGAGGTCAAAGGCTTTGGTGAGATCAATGAAAGCAATGTAGAGGGGCCTCTGTTGTTCACGGCATTTCTCCTGTATCTGACGAAGGGAGAACAGCATGTCAATGGTCGATCTTTCTGCACGAAAGCCACACTGTGCCTCAGGGTAGATGCACTCGGCCAGCTTCTGGAGCCTGTTTAAAGCGACTCGAGCAAAGACTTTCCCCACTATGCTGAGCAGGGAGATTCCACGGTAGTTGTTGCAGTCACCGCAGTCACCTTTGTTTTTAGAGAGGGTGATGATATTGGCATCGCGCATGTCCTGAGGTACTGCTCCCTCGTCCCAGCACAGGCAAAGCAGTTCATGTAGTGCTGAGAGTATAGCAGGGTTGGCACTCTTGATTATTTCAGGGGTAATGCTGTCCTTCCCAGGGGCTTTTCCGCTGGCTGGAGAATCAATGGCAGCACTGAGTTCCGATTTTGTTGGCTGTACGTCCAGCTCATCCATGACTGGTAGAGGCTGGGCTGCATTGAGGGCAGTCTCAGTGACAACATTCTCCCTGGAGTACAGTTCTAGGTAGTGCTCAACCCAGCGGTCCATTTGCTTGCGTTGGTCAGTGATTATGTCCCCTGATTTAGATTTGAGGGGGGCGATCTTCTTGACGGTTGGCCCAAAAGCTCTCTTAATGCCATCATACAGTCCTCTGATGTTTCTGCTGTCTGAGGCCAGCTGAATATGATTGCATAGGTGTTGCCAGTAGTCATTTGCGCAGCGCCTGGCTGTTCTTTGTGCAGTGCTTCTGGCTGCTTTAAGTGCTACGGATGTTAACTCGCTGGGGGCTTTCTTGTAGTTCAACAGTGCAATGCACTTAGTGGCTATGACAGGTTCCAGCTCTTCAATATGAGATTGAAACCCGTCTGCATTCCTCTTCGCACGTTTGCTGTAGGTGGTCATAGCTGACTCTTGGATGGCGTCTCTGATGTGGGCCCACTTGGTCTCAACGTCCCCTGTGGGAGTGTTTTGAAGGGCTGTTACAAGTGAATTTAGAAATTTTTGTAACAGCTGTGGATGAGAAATTCTGCTCGTGTTGATGCGCGGGTGGCCCTTCTGCTTGGAATGATGCAACTTCTTTGGTTTGAGTCTAACCTTGCTGCACACCAGGGAGTGGTCGGTGTCGCAGTCCGCACTGTGGAAGCTGCGTGTGATTTGAACACTGTTTAAGGAGGCTCGCCTTGTGACGATGAGGTCTAGCTGGTGCCAACGGCGCGATCTTGGGTGCCTCCATGAAACCTGGTGACAGGGTTTAGTGTGAAAGAACGAGTTGGTGATGCAGAGGTTATGATAGGTACACAACTCAACTTAAGGATTGGTTAACAGGCAGAAAACAGAGAGTAGGAATAAACGGGCCTTTCTCTCGTTGGCAGGCTGTGACTAGTGAGCTACCACACGGATCAGTACTTGGGCCCAGCTGTTCACCATATATATCAATGATTTGGATCTGGGGACCAAATGTAATATTTCCAAGTTCCTAGCTAATACAAAACTAGGTGGGAGTGTGTGTTATGAGGAATATGCAAAGTAGCTTCAAGGGGATTTGGACAGACTTATTGAGTGGGCAAGAACGTGGCAGATGGAATATAATGTGGAAAAATGTGAGGTTATCCATTTTGGTAGGAGGAACTGGCGTGCAGAGTATTTCTTAAATGGTAAGAGATTAGAAAGTGTAGATGTACAAAGGGACCTGGGTGTCCCTGTCAATATATCACTGAACACTAACATGCAGGTGCAGCAAGCAATTAGGAAGTATAATGGTATGTTAGCCTTTATTGTAAGAGGATTTGAATATAGGAGTAGTGAAGTCTTGCTTCAATTGTAAAGAACCTTGGTTAGACTGCACTTGGAGTACTTTGTGCAGTTCTGGTCCCCTTACCTTAGGAAGGGTATTATTGCCATAGAGAGAGTGCAACGAAGGTTCACCAGACTTGTTCCCGTGATGGCGGGACTGTCCGATGAAGAGAGATTGGGGAAACTAGGCCTGTATTTTCTAGAATTTAGAAGAATGAGAGGTGATCTCATTGAAACCTGCAAAATGCTTAAAGGGATAGACAGGGGAGATGCAGCTAAGATGTTTCCCCTGGTTGGGAAGTCTAGAACCAGGGGACGCAATTTCAAAAAAAGGGGGGAAGCTACTTAGGACAGAGATGAGGAGTAATTTCTTTACTCATAGGGTTGTGAATCTTTGGCACTCTCTAACCCAGAGGGCTGTGGCAGCTCAGTCATTGAGTACGGTTAAAGCAGAGACTGACAGATTTCTAAATAGAAATGACATAAGGGGATGTGATTATAATCAATAGGCTTGACGGCGGGCACGGACATGGTGAGCTGAAGGGCCTTTTTCTGTGCTGTATAACTCTATGACTCTATGATATGAGGATAGTGTGGGAAAAAGACATTCAAGTGGATGATGAGCCATGATTGTATTGAATGGCAGGGCAGGCTTGATGGGCTGAATGGCCTACTCCTGCTCCTATGTTCCTATGATAGCCATCTAGCTGCCACCATTTTACTTTGAATACCTGAACACTAATCAATGCAAATAAAAACAGAAAATGCTGGTAATACTCAGCAGTTCAGGCCGGAGAAGTAGAGTTAAAGTTTTAGGTCTGTGACCTTTCATCAGAACTGGCAAAGGTTAGAAAAGAATTAGGTTTTAAGCAAGTGAAGTGGGGGTGGGGAGGGTGGTTGGTGGGGAATAGAACAAAAGATGGATGTGTGATAGAGCAGAGGGCAGGAGAGATTAAATAACAAAGATATCCTGGGACAAAGGAAAAGTGTGTGTTCATGATTGTGCTGAAAGACAAAGCATTAGTCCAGAGAGAGTGTTATTAGCGTAATAATGCACATTTTTGTCTACATGAAAAAAGGCACATGGTTAACATAATAAAATAAAATAAAAAATATAAAAATATTAAAAAAGGCCTGTCATGCTCTGAAGTTATTGAACTCAACGTTCAGTCCGTAAGGCTGTCGAGTGCCTAATCGAAAGATCAGGTGCTGCTCCTCGAGCTTGTGATGATGTTCACTGGAACACAGGAGCAGGCCAAAGACAGAAATATTGGCATGAGAGCAGGGGGGGGTGTGTTAAAATGGCTAGCGACCGGAAGCTCGGGGTCACGCTTTCAGTCTGAGTGGCGGTGTTCCGCAAAGCAGTCACCCAATCTACATTTGCACTCCCCAATATAGAGGTGACTGCATTGTGAGCAGCGAATGAATGCAAATCTTTTCTCATTGTTTATGTTTTAGTCCAGGATGAATCTAAACTCAAGGCATTTGTTGAAACCTTGCTGTACATTCGCAGTGCCTGCAGCTGGAGTAGGTCTCAAGACTCAGTACACAATGGGAATAGCAGCTGATCACTGTTGTAATTGCTTTTTTGCAGCAATAAGATACCAAATTATCTTACGTTGAGTGGTTATAAAATTGTGGGTTCTTCACTATAAAGTAACGCATTCATAAGAGAGCCCTATCATGTACATGTAACTCGGTGTCTTACACAACTCAAAACAACTGATCACATGTTGGATGGCATCACTTTCTGTGATGATGTGTGGAGTACTTACACTGTTAAAGTGATAGCACAACAACCACATTTTTCTTTTTATGTTGTACATCTATAAAAGAAATAAAAAATGTGCATACCATTAATGTCAGCTGTGGCTCAGTTGGTAGCAGTCTTACTTTTAAGTCACAAGGTTCTAGGTTCAAATTCCACTCCAGGGATTGAGTATGAAAATCAAGGCTGCCACTCCAGTGAACTACAGAGGGTGTTCTGCACTGTTGGAGATGCTGTCTTTCAGATGAGGTGTTAAACCGAGTCCCCATCTGCTTGCTCAGGTGGATATAGAAGATCCCATGGCACTATTTTTCAAAGAAGAGCAGGGGAACTATCCCTGGGGTCCTGGCCAATGTTTATCACTCAATCAACATCACAAAAAACAGATTATCTGGTCATTATCATATTGCTGTTTGTGGGAGTTTGCTCTGCACATATTGGCTCCTGTGTTTCCTGCATTACTGCAGTGACTACATTTCAAAAAGTACTGCATTGGCTGTAAAGTGCTTTGAGATGTCTGGTGGTTGTGAAAGGCACTGTATAAACTTTGTTTTTAATTCTTTTATAGGATGTGGGCATCATTGGCAAGACCAGCATTTGTTGTCCATCCCTAAATGGCCTTTTGCAACTGAGTGGCTTGCTAGGCCATTTCAGAGGGCAGTTAAGAGTCAACCACATTGCTGTGGATCTGACCAAGTAAGGAAGGCAGATTACCTTCCCTGAAGGACATTTGTGAACCAGATGGGTTTTTACAACAATTGATGATAGCTTCTTGGCACTGTTACTGAGACTTGCTTTCAATTCCAGATTTCTTTTATTATTTAATTGTATTGATTAATTAATTGAATTTAAATCCCACCAGTTGATGTGCCCCAGGGCATGAGTCTGAATCTCTGGATTACTATAAATAAAAGCAAAATACTGCGGATGCTGGAAATCTGAAATAAAAACAAGAAATGCTGGAATCACTCAGCAGGTCTGGCAGCATCTGTGGAAAGAGAAGCAGAGTTAACGTTTCGGGTCAGTCAGAAGGGTCACTGAACTGACCCGAAACGTTAACTCTGCTTCTCTTTCCACAGATGCTGCCAGACCTGCTGAGTGGTTCCAGCATTTCTTGTTTTTATCTCTGGATTACTAGCTCAGTGACATTACCACGATGCCATTGTCTCCATTTTTTTATATAACCTTGCTGCTTTGCAGATAAGGAATCCATTTCATTTTCACAGCAAGGTCTCTGTCATCTAGTACAAGACTGTGGGTCTGGAACTGCAAACTGGTGGACATCCTGGAAAGTTATATGTTGGACATCTTGGGGAGTTAAGGGTTAATAATCAAACTCTCTTGTATCTCACACCAACAAGCTTTCAAAGACAAACAGGGTTGCTTTGAAGTGTCATGAGAAGAGCATGGCTTTTCTTCTGCTTGTAGTGTTTAAGTGTTAGATAAGAAATGCTTGTGCAAAGTTATAAGGCACACAGTAGTGACAACAGTCTCAAGTAATTAAGGTGCAGCCTTAGTGGCTAGGTTAATAAACATAGGTAAAGGGATCGATTAACTATAACTTGGAAAAATAATAGTTAATAAAACTTAATCTTCAAAGGAGTCGAGAACAGTTAAATCGGGAAGACTTCTTTGAGAGAAATAGCTTTGAAGTAAATAATTGCAACTATTGCATGAATAGATTGTTTTCAAAGGATTCAGGGACATGTATGCCATGAGGCCTTATCTGTGACATGTACCTTTAATGCAGGCAAAATATGGTGTATAAAGGAGCATGGATTACAGCAGTTCTTTTGCAAGATAGGACTAGAAACCGAAGGCCACTATCTGTATATATTATTGATGGATCAACTATGCTGAACATCAATAAAGTATTTGTGTGTCTGAGGAGTGCTATGCAGGAGATGTCTGGGGAAGGCAGAGTGAAGGGCTTTGCACTTGAATGTGCCATGCCTCTCACCTTTCCTGCCATGATGAGGTCATTGAACCTCTTGCAGCACTGTATCGAGGAATGATACTCCTGAGACTGACCACCTCAGCCACCTCTGACAACACCTGCTTGTTTTTGGTGGCAGCTTTCTTCTTCCCGTCTGTGGGGAACAGAATTTTCCTGTGGGTCCTAAATGCCCACAGCATTATCTTCATCAGAAAAGTGTAGGGCTGCCTTGCCACACTGAGCCTCCATTTCTCCAGGCTTTTGTTCTGTCTACACATGTCTACCATGCCATAAGTCTGGTCCTTGTATGTGAAGCTGAAAGAAACTCATGCAGGTCACCATCATATCCACACACTCTAATTGGTCGGGAAACCCAGAAGTTGAATGCAAATGCAGTGGCTGGGTTACAAAGCTACTGACAAAGGCACTGCTGAAACTTTCAGGTTCCTGCTGCCCTGCCAGCCTTCCCTGCTGCGATTGGACTGAAAGTTAAAATTCAGCCTCATGTTCATACACCTCCATCTTTTCCAACTGAGAACAAACTCAGCTTCCTTATGTCCCTTTTCAGCAGATATGATATGAAATTCAGAGCCTTCATGCACTCTGAAACTTTTTCATTGCCTCAATACCACTTTGCAAGTATGGCAACCACATTTGAACTCAATACTCTAGAGATATTCTTGCTGATAGTTAATATCATTTCCAGACCTGCTTGGGACTGAATTTCCTGCCATGCATTCCATTGGCAGAAGCACAGCAGTTTCAAGTTTCTAAAATAAGAGCAAAATACTGTGGATTCAAATGCTTTGCCTTTTACTACAACTATTTAGCAGTCTATTTGCCTTTTATTCCATGATATCTCTCCTGATATAATCCCTCCTGCCCTCCATCCTATCATACACATTCCCTTTTGTTCTTCTTCCCTCACCACCCACTTCACCCTCAATTGCTCAAAGACTATTACATTTCTAATCTCTGGCAGTTCCTCTCTCCACAGATGCTGCCAGACCTGATGACTGTTTCCAGCACTTTCTGTTCTCATTTCAGTTTTGAGCTACTGCCTGCCCTATGTTTCCACCACTGATTGCAGCAGATTTTCCAAGGTCATCCAATTTGCCGAACTTTTGGGAAAGGCATTGGTTGCCTTCGCCTGTGGAGTCAGAAATTAACATTATTGTACAATATTTCAAATCCTTAGACAGTTCAAAGGGGAAGTATCCCAATGCCTTGGAGAGAATTACTGTTAATGATAGTTGTGAAGAATCACCAAGGGAACAGTCTCCAACTGGCTTCTCTGATGTTGAGATGGAAGTAGTTGTGTAAAAAAAAAGAGCAGATCAGGATTCTGGTGAAGAGATTATCTCAAGTCATGGTGCAAATACGGTGGAGGCAGGTTACAGTGGCCTTGGCCAAAATTTTACTGGGCCTGCAAAAGCAGGGTAGGTGGCAGTGGGGTGGAGGAGGGGGGAGGGGTTGGTGGGAGTTGCAGGTGGGGGAACACAGAGGGACATTGTCACTTGCTCCCAGGGGGTAAGAAAGGGGAATATCTCTGGGGATACAAACAAGAAATGCTGGAAATACTCAGCAGGCCTGGCAGCATCTGTGGAGGCAGAAGCAGAGTTAACGTTTCAGGTCAGTGACCCTTCATCATAACTGGCAAATATTAGAAATGTAAAATGTTTTAAGCAAGTAAAGTGGGGATGAAGCAAGAGATAACAAAAGAGGTGTTGATAGGACAAGATCACAGAGAATAACTGACCAGAAGGTCATGGAGCAAAGCAAATGGTACGTTAATGGTGTGGTGAAAGACAAAGGGTTAGTACAGAGAGGGTGTTAATAGACAGACAAATGAACAGCCCTCACCCCAAGCACAAACATGAAAAAAAAATAGTGGGTAGGCACAGTAGAAACAAACTAAACAAACTAAAATAAAACAAACAAATACAAAAAAGGAAATAAATGACTAAAAATAAAAATAAAAAGGGGGGCCCGTCATGCTCTGAAATTATTGAGATCAATATTCAGTCCGGCAGGCTGTAGCGTGCCTAATCGGTAAATGAGGTGCTGTTCCTTGAGCTTGCGTTGATGTTCGCTGGGACACTGCAGCAATCCCAGGACAGAGATGTGGGCATGAGAGCAGGGGGGGTATATTGAAATGGCCAGCAACCGGAAGCTCGGGGTCATGCTTTCGGACTGAGCGGAGGTGTTCCGCAAATTGGTCACCCAATCTGCATTTGATCTCCCCAATGTAGAGGAGACCACATTGTGAGCAGCGAATACAGTATACTAAATTGAAAGAAGTACAAGTAAATCGCTGCTTCACCTGAACGTCCAATCTCTCTACACCTCCATCCCGCACCAAGACAGTTTGAGGGCTCTCCACTTCTTACTTGAACAGAGGCCCAACCAGTCCCCATCCACCACCACCCTCCTCTGCCTGGCTGAACTTGTTCTCACATTGAACAAATTCTCCTTCAAGTCCACTCACTTCCTTCAAGTAAAAAAAAAGGCATTGCTATGGGTGCCTGCATTGGTCCTAGTTATGCCTGTCTTTTTGTGGGATATTTCAAACATTCCTTGTTCCACAGGAGGTGTCATTGCAGTGTTGAACAAGGAGTCAATTACTGCAGTAAGGAGGGATGATATCTTAGAAGGTTCCTCAAATGAGGCCACATGGATAGAACTTAAAAACAAAAAGGGGGCAATAACTTGACTGGGAGTGTACGAAGGACCTCCAAACAGTCAGGGAGAGATAGAGGAGCAAATATGTCGACAAATCTCAGACAGGTGTAAAAATAATAGGGTAATAATAGTAGGGGATTTCAACTTCCCCAATATCAAGTGGGATAGTCTTAGTGCTGGGGTTGTGACCCTATCACAACCTCTGCATCACCAACTCGTTCTTTCATACTAAACCCTGTCACCAGGTTTCATGGAGTCACCCAAGATCACGTCGTTGGCACCAGCTGGACCTCATCGTCACAAGGCGAGCCTCTATAAACAGTGTCCAAATCACATGCAGCTTCTACAGTGCGGACTGCGATACCAACCACTCCCTGGTGTGCAGCAAAGTTAGACACAAACCAAAGAAGATACATCACTCAAAGCAGAAGGGCCGCCCACGCATCAACACGAACAGAATTTCTTATCCACAGCTGTTACGTAAGTTTCGAAATTCACTTGAAAAAGCCCTTCAAAACACTCCTGCAAGGCATGCAGAGACCAAGTGGTCCCACATCCGAAACACTATCTATGACTCAGCAATGAGCACCTTTGGAAAATGTGTGAAGCAGAATGCAGACTGGTTTCAATCTCATATTGAAGAGCTGGAACCTGTCATAGCCGCTAAGCGCACTGCACTGTTGAACGACAAGAAAACCCCCAGCGAATTAACATCCATAACACTTAAAGCAGCCAGAAGCGCTGCACAAAGAACAGCCAGGTGCTGTGCAAATGACTACTGGCAACACCTATGCAGTCATATTCAGCTGGCCTCCGACACTGGAAACATCAGAGGAATGAATGATAGCATTAAGAGAGCTTTTGGGCCCACCATCAAGAAGATCGCCCCCCTCAAGTCTAAATCAGGTGACACGATCACTGACCAATGCAAGCAAATGGACCGCTGGGTGGAGCACAACCTAGAACTGTACTCCAGGGAAAATGTTGTCACTGATACCGCCTTCAATGAAGCCCAGTCTCTGCCAGTCATGGATGAGCTGGACGAACAGCCAACAAAATCAGAACTCAGTGATGCAATTGATTGTCTAGCCAGTGGAAAAGCCCCTGGAAAGGGCGGCATTACCCCTGAAATAATCAAGAGTGTCAAGCCTGCTATATTCTCAGCACTCCATGAACTGCTTTGCCTGTGCTGGGATGAGGGAGCAGCACCAGAGGACATGCACGATGCCAATATCATCACCCTTTATAAGAACAAGGGTGACCGCGGTGACTGCAACAACTACCGTGGAATCTCCCTGCTCCGCATAGTGGGGAAAGTCTTCACTCGAGTCATTTTAAACAGACTCCAGAAGCTGGCCGAGCGTGTCTACCCTGAGGCACAGTGTGGCTTTCGAGCAGAGAGACCCACCATTGACATGCTGTTCTCCCTTCGCCAGCTACAGGAGAAATGCCGCGAACAACAGATGCCCCTCTACGTTGCTTTCATAGATCTCACGAAAGCCTTTGACCTCGTCAGCAGACGTGGTCTCTTCAGATTACTAGCAAAGATCGGATGTCCACCAAAGCTACTAAGTATCATCACCTCATTCCATGACAACATGAAAGGCACAATTCAGCATAGCAGTGCCTCATCAGACCCCTTTCCTATCCTGAGTGACGTGAAACAGGGCTGTGTTCTCGCACCTACACTGTTTGGGATCTTCTTCTCCCTGCTGCTCTCACATGTGTTCAAGTCTTCAGAAGAAGGAATTTTCCTCCACACAAGATCAGATGGCGGGTTGTTCAACCTTGCCCGCCTTAGAGTGAAGACCAAAGTATGGAAAGTCCTCATCAGAGAACCCCTCTTTGCTGACGATGCTGCATTAACATCCCAAACAGAAGAGTGTCTGCAGAGACTGATCGACAGGATTGCGTCTGCCTGCAACAAATTTGGCCTAACCATCAGCCTCAAGAAAACAAACATCATGGGACAGGACGTCAGAAATCTCCATCCATCAATATCGGCGACCACACTCTGGAAGTGGTTCAAGAGTTCACCTACCTCGGCTCAACTATCACCAGTAACCTGCCTCTCTAAGCAGAAATCAAGAAGCCCCGCATGGGAAAAGCATCCGCTGCTATATCCAGACTGGCCAAGAGGGTGTGGGAAAATGGCGCACTGAAGCAGAACACAAAAGTCCGAGTGTTTCAAGCCTGTATCCTCAATACCTTGCTCTACAGCAGCGAGGCCTGGACAACGTATGTCAGCCAAGAGCGATGTTTCAACTCATTCCATCTTCACTGCCTCCAGAGAATCCTTGGCATCAGGTGGCAGGACCGTATCTCCAATGCAGAAGTCCGCGAGGCGGCCAACATCCTCAGCATATACACCTTACTGAGCCAGCGGCGCTTGAGATGGCTTGGCCATGTGAGCCGCATGGAAGATGGCAGGATCCCCAAGGACGCATTGTACAGTGAGCTTGTCACTGGTATCAGACCCACCGGCCGTCCATGTCTCCACTTCAAAGACGTCTGCAAACACGACATGAAGTGCTGTGACATTGATCACAAGTCATGGGAGTCAGTTGCCAGTGATCGCCAGAGCTGGCGGACAGCCATAAAGGCGGGGCTAAAGAGTGGCGAGTCGAAGAGACTTAGCAGTTGGCAGGAAAGAAGACAAAAGTGCAAGGAGAGAGCCAACTGTGTAACAGCCCCGACAACCAATATTATCTGCAGCGCCTGTGGAAGAGTCTGTCACTCTAGAATTGGCCTTTATAGCCACTCCAGGCATTGCTGCACAAACCACTGACCACCTCTACGTGCTTACCCACTGTGCCTCTCAAGACAAGGAGGCCAAAGATAAGACATACCACACAACACGATTTACAGTATCCTCAGTATGAAGTCAGATCTTCGCTTTCACAAGGACTTGTGCGGTGGTCACCCCTATAAATACTGTCATGGACAGATGCATCTGCAACAAGTAGATTGGTTATGGCGAGGTCAAGGGGGCTTTTCCCACTTGTTGATTACCTAACCACCTGCCATTGGCTCAGTCTGGCAAATACGTCCTTCAGGACTCGGCCAGCTCAGTCAGTGATATTGCAACCGAGCCACACGTGGTGATGGACATTGAAGTCCTGTGCTCTTGCTACCATAGCCCATGTTTGACATGATGCCATAAGACCTCATGGGGTCCAGAGTCAATGTTAAGGACTCCCAGGGTCATTCTGTCTCTAATGCACACCACTGTGCCGTCACCCCTGATTGGACAGGAGATTCCCAGGGATGATGATGGAGGACTCTGCGACATTGGCTGTAAGGTATGATTCAGAGAGTATGAATAGGTCAGGCAGATGCTTGACTAGTCTGTGGGACAGTTCTTCCAATTTTGGCACAAGTCCCCAGATGTTCATGAGGAAGAGTTTGCAGGGTCGACTGGGTTGGGTGTGCCTTTGTCATTTGTGGTGCCTCAGTCATGCCAAGTGGTCCATCTGGTTTTATTCTTATTCGACTTCTTTCCTGTAGCAGTTTGGTACAACTGAGTGGCTTGCTCAGCCATTTCAGAGGGCAATTAAGAGTCAACCACATTGCTGTGGGACTGGAGTCACATGTAGGGAAGACTGGGTAAGGACAGCAGATTTCCCTCCTAAAGGATGTCAGTGAACCAGATGGGTTTTATGACAACCCGGGTAGTTTCATAGCCACAATTACTGAGACTAGCTTTTAATTCCAGAGTTATTGACTAATTGAATTTAAATTCCACCAGCTGCTATGGTGGGATTTGAACTCATATCTCCAGAGCATTAGTTGAGGCCTCTGGATTACGAGTCCAATAACAATATCACAATGCCACCATCCTCAAAGACTGCGCCTCTCCAGGGAGAATGTCACTGATCTGTATGCCATGCTGGAAGAGGAGCTGAGCCCCATGGGAAGTGGTGTTCACTCAATGCCAGTGGCTTTGAAGGTCACCATGGTACTGATCTTCTAGTCCTGGGATCTTCCCGAGAATCTACTGGCGAAATATGTGGGATCTCGCAGTCTGCGGCATATCTATGCATTAAAGTGGTAACCAATGCACTATTCAAGAGGGCTGTCAAAGATTTGTGTTTCCGCACCGATCCAGACAGTCAAGCTGAGAGAGCTATTGGTTTCAGGGCCATTGCTGTATTTCCCCCAGGTGCAGGGTGTGATTGGCTACATACATGTGGCCATCAAGGGTCCCACAGAGCAGTCAGTGGCCTTCATCAACAGGAAGAGCTTCCATTTGCTCAATGTAAAACTGGTCTGCACCCACTGTAGAAGGATCCTTCAGGTGTGTGCACGGCTCTCGGGTAGCAGCCGCTACATACATCAGGATATCCAGGTGCCACAGCTTTTCCGCCCCCCACCCCCCACCACCGTGTGCCTTCAGGGATGAATGCTGGGAGACAAGGAACCCATGCACGGATGCAGAGTAGAGGTACAACACCTGCCATGAGGCAACTCGAGCGACCATCAAGCAGGCCATAGGCCTTGTTAAGATGCAATTCAGGTGCCGAGATCAATCCAGTGGAGCCCTTCAGTATGCCCCAGTGAGGGCCTCATATATTGTGGTGGTCTGTTGTGCACCGCACAACCTGGCGCTGCAGAGCGGGGAGGTGTTGAATAATGAGGATCTTGTGGATCGCGATGCCTCCTCCAATGATAAGGATGTGGAGGAAGCTCCTGACCAGGCGATGCAAGATGAAGGACCTCAGGGACCACAGGCAAGGCACAATGAGATACACGTAAGGGAGGCTACACGTAAGGGAGGCTTGGGAGGCGCTAATTCACAGACTTTTCATACGAGCCTTACTACGTGCTGGAGCCAAAAGCATGACCTTTCTGTAGCCCTGCTGTTGCCTCCTTGATTCAGCACTCCATTGCCCAGTGCCCAGGTCCACATCGCACAGCGACAAGGGTGAAGCATTGACCGCATGCATCATGGTCCCTCTCAACCAGTCCCTTGAGGAAGCCAGGGTATAATGAAGCCCCAAAGGTCAGCAAGAATTGGAAGGAGATGTAGAGCAAAATACATTAATCCTTTATTAAGCAGCACAACAAATGCAAGGCTTAACATTTTGATACTCTTTTCGCCCATGAACTCCAAGTGCAGCTAGGTGCTCTTCTTAAATTTATGACACGTGCTCCTACGTGGTGCTCCCCCTGTGGAACTTCTGATATCTGGACAGATCCGGTGGAGCCTACCTTTCAGTTTGAGAAGATGTTGAAGGTCATCTGCATCTGTTGTGTGTTTTATGGATTTGCAATTTGTACAGAGGAACCTACGCAGCATGAAGGACAGAAAGTCAAGTCCACAACGTTGGCTGCAGAGGAACAGGGAACGGGAGGAAGATAAAATGGCTGAGTCTGGTGTGTAGCCAGGCAGACTGATGCTTCAAAGAGTGACTGACAGGACTTTCAGTTCAAAGTAGCTGTTTGAGCCCCTCCATGAATAGTTCTACAGTTCTCTGTGCAGTATATCGGCCCCTTAGTATTGGTACCATTCTTACATGTTTGTTCCCAACACCACTTCAATCCAAGGAATCATCCTGAAACATTGCACAAAAGGAGTAGTCATTTTATTTCCCCACCACACCTGTGAGTCCCTGCATCCTTACTTGCTTCCCCAATGCTTTTCCTAGGCGATAGTGTATAATGTATGTTTGTATGCTGACTACTTCCTAATCTCCTGTTCTTTCTAAGCGCTGCTTTTGTGGATGGTCAGTGTGGTAACTGTATATCTCCATCTAACTTTTCCTTTCCTTAGCGCTCACCCTCTCTTTTTTCAGCAAAAACAGCGCATAATATCAGGGAGAGAAACAAAACTGGATTAATAAAAGCCAACATCACTGTCTTCACACAAACAGAGCATGAAACCCTGGAGATCACCAACTAACGCGGAGCCATCAGTATCAGGAAGCTGAGGCTAGCGACTTAACTGAACAGGGTGGCTGGATATTACTTTGTAAGCCTTGATTCACTTCAGTAAAAAAACAGCAAGTTTCACGACCTCAATGCCCTCAAGACTGTTACCTACAAATGGCCAGCCTCGATCTGCCATCCTAACTCTTTTCTTTTCCTTCTGAGCAGCAAGACATCTCAGAAGAGGACAAACCTCCAGAGGATGTCAACTGCTTCATCTCTCCCAGGCACCAGGTCAGACACTAGCATTCTGCATGAATTAGATAGTGAGGTACAGAGGTCTACACATGGTGAAATGCCGAGCACCAGTGAGCAGCAGCAGGATCTGGTGACAGGAGAATCCCTGAAGACAGCTCAATAATGGGTGAGGTCTTCCCCCAGGTCTGTTGAGGAGGACAGAAGTGAAAACATCATGGGCCCAGCTATGAAAAGATAACTGCTGGTGAAACTCAAGCAGTCATACAAAGTATTGGATAGCCTGCCAAAAGGTTTCAGACTTTGGCTGAGAATGTGGAGGAGTCCATTTCCAGCCTGTGTGCTGTCATCTTGCTGGGTATCAGCACTCTGTAGCATATCGTGGATAATGTAATGACCTCCAGAGACTCTACAGACAGTTCCTCCAACAGGAGTCCACGCTCATATGCTTTGCTGCTTTGCTGCAGTCTCAAATAGTTCCAGTTTGGAGAAACAGGTATCCACTTTGCACCATATGGATAGGGCCTTTCAAGGAGTCACTCATATTCTTTTCTTTGTGAGACGTATTGTAAAGGGTCCCCATACATATTGAAACATTTGAACCTCTGCTTCAGCATGCCTATGGTGTGCTCAGTAATGATTCATCCAGCTACAATTGTGTTCCTTTGAATTTGTGGGGTTGCGGATTGATGTCATGCGACACATCTGTAGAGTATCCCTTGACCTCTGAGCAGCCATCCTGCCATGTTCCTGGGAGGGTTAAATATTGGTGGAGGGGGGGGGGTGGGGTGGAGGTGTGCAGTGGTAGACTGTTGCATCTTAAGTGAATTCTAACAACTGTCAGAGTGACTTGTAGAAACTTGCATGATCCTGTTTGTGTGATTAGCCACTAAATGCACATTAATGGAATGGCATCATTTCCGATTTAAGAAAGTTACTGCTTGGTGTTCCAATTCCCTGATGACAACATATAAGCAGTCAATGATACCCTGCACACAGCAGAAGTCAGCCACTACTGCAAATCCTTGAACTCTTCCATTTTGACTGTTGAAGTCAATGGGGAAGGTGATGTACTGCTCAGATCTGGAGAACAGGGCTTCGGTGACCTACTTAAAGCAGCTGTGTATTGTGAACTGAGAATGTGACTGATGTTACACAGTCATAGAGTCACAGAGTTATACAGCACAGAAACAGGCCTTCGGCCCCATCGTGTCTGTGTCGGCCATCAAGCACCTAACTATCCTAATCCCATTTTCCAGCAATTGGCCCCATATGTATGTTGTGGCATTTCAAATACTTCTTAAATGTTGTGAGGGTTCCTGCCTCTACCACCTCTTCAGGCAGTGCGTTCCAGATTCCAACCACCCTCTGGGTGAAAACATTTTTCCTCAGATCCCCTCTAAACCTCCTGCCCCTTACCTTAAATCTATGCCCTCTGGTTATTGACCCCTTTGCTAAGGGAAAAAGTTTCTTCCTATCTAACCTATCAATGCCACTCATAATTTTTTATACCTCAATCATATCTCCTCTCAGCCTTCCCTGCTCAAAGAAAAACAACCCTAGCCTTTTCAGTCTCTCTTCATAGCTGAAATGTTCCAGCCCAGGCAACATCCTGGTGAATCTCCTCTGCACCCTCTCCAGTGCAATCACATCCTTCCTATAGTGTGGTGCCCAGAACTGTACACAGTACTCCAGCTGTGGCCAAACTAGCATTTTATACAACTTCATCTTAACCTCCCTGCTTTTATATTCTATGCCTCGGCTAATAAAGGCAAGTATCCCTTATGCCTTCCTAACCACCTTGCCTTCTTAACCACCTTGCCTTCCTAACCACCTTATCTACCTGTGCTGCTGCCTTCAGTATGGACAAGTACACCAAGGTCCCTCTGACCTTCTGTATTACCTAGGATCCTACCATCCATTGTATATTCCTTTGCCTTGTTAGTCCTCCCAAAATGCATCACCTTACACTTCTCAGAATTAAATTCCATTTGCCACAGCTCCACCAATCTTACCAGCCCATCTATATCGTCCTGTAATCTGAGGCTTTCCTCCTCACTATTTACGACACCAATTTTCATGTCATCTGCGAACTTACTGATCATACCTCCTGTATTCATGTCAAAATCATTAATGTACACTACAAACAGCAAGTGACCCAGCACCGATCCCTGTGGTACACCACTGGTCACAAGCTTCCACTCGCAAAAAGGATAGCGAAGATGATTCTCGACAGGAGCGAGAGTAACAGGGTAGTAGTTATGGGGGACATTAACTTTCCAAATATTGACTGGAAATACTATAGTTCGAGTACTTTAGATGGGTCTGTTTTTGTCCAGTGTGTGCAGGAGGGTTTTCTGACACAGTATGTGGACAGGCCAACCAGGGGCGATGCCACATTGGATTTGGTACTGGGTAATGAACCCGGCCAGGTGTTCGATTTAGATGTAGGTGAGCACTTTGGCGATAGTGATCACAATTCGGTTAGGTTTACCTTAGCGATGGGCAGGGACAGGTATATACCGCAGGGCAAGAATTATAGCTGGGGGAAAGGAAATTATGACGCGATTAGGCAAGATTTAGGATGTGCAGGATGGGGAAGGAAACTGCAGGGGATGGGCACAAACGAAATGTGGAGCTTATTCAAGGAGCAGCTAATGCGTGTCCTTGATAAGTATGTACCTGTCAGGCAGGGAGGAAGTTGTCGAGCGAGGGAGCCGTGGTTTACTCAAGAAGTTGAAGCGCTTGTCAAGAGGAAGAGGGCGGCTTATGTTAGGGTGAGACGTGAAGG
Source organism: Heterodontus francisci (assembly GCF_036365525.1). Lineage (NCBI taxonomy): Eukaryota > Metazoa > Chordata > Chondrichthyes > Heterodontiformes > Heterodontidae > Heterodontus > Heterodontus francisci. Next base: position 99,881,453 of record NC_090375.1, on the reverse strand, counting down.
CTCAGTTAGGGCGCTTGAGAGTTACAAGCTAGCCAGGAAGGATCTAAAGGGAGGGCTAAGAAGAGCAAGGAGAGGACACGAGAAGTCATTGGCGGATAGGATCAAAGAAAACCCTAAGGCTTTCTATAGGTATATCAGGAATAAAAGAATGATAAGAGTTAGAACAGGGCCAATCAAGGATAGTAGTGGGAAGTTGTGTGCGGAATCAGAGGAGATAGGGGAAGCGTTAAATGAATATTTTTCGTCAGTATTTACAGTAGAGAAAGAAAATGTTGCCGAGGAGATTACTGAGATACAGCCTACTAGGCTAGATGGGATTGAGATTCACAAGGAGGAGGTGTTAGCAATTTTGGAAAGAGTGAAAATAGATAAGTCCCCTGGGCCAGATGGGATTTATCCTAGGATTCTCTGGGAAGCCAGGGAGGAGATTGCAGAGCCGTTGTTGTTGATCTTTATGTCGTCATTGTCGACAGGAGTAGTGCCGGAGGACTGGAGGATAGCAAATGTTGTCCCCTTGTTCAAGAAGGGGAGTAGAGACAGCCCTGGTAATTATAGACCTGTGAGCCTTACTTCGGTTGTGGGTAAAATGTTGGAAAGGGTTATAAGAGACAGGATTTATAATCATCTTGAAAAGAATAAGTTCATTTGCGATAGTCAGCACGGTTTTGTGACGGGTAGATGAGGGTAAAGCTGTGGATGTGGTGTATATGGATTTCAGTAAGGCGTTTGATAAGGTTCCCCATGGTAGGCTATTGCAGAAAATACGGAAGTATGGGGTTGAAGGTGATTTAGAGCTTTGGATCAGAAATTGGCTAGCTGAAAGAAGACAGAGGGTGGTGGTTGATGGCAAATGTTCATCCTGGAGTTTAGTTACTAGTGGTGTACCGCAAGGTTCTGTTTTGGGGCCACTGCTGTTTGTCATTTTTATAAATGACCTGGATGAGGGTGTAGAAGGGTGGGTTAGTAAATTTGCGGATGACACGAAGGTCGGTGGAGTTGTGGATAGTGTCGAAGGATGTTGTAGGGTACAGAGGGACATAGATAGGCTGCAGAGCTGGGCTGGGAGATGGCAAATGGAGTTTAATGCGGAGAAGTGTGAGGTGATTCACTTTGGAAGGAGTAACAGCAATGCAGAGTACTGGGCTAATGGGAAGATTCTTGGTAGTGTAGATGAGCAGAGAGATCTTGGTGTCCAGGTACATAAATCCCTGAAAGTTGCTACCCAGGTTAATAGGGCTGTTAAGAAGGCATATGGTGTGTTAGCTTTTATTAGTAGGGGGATCGAGTTTCGGAGCCACGAGGTCATGATGCAGCTGTACAAAACTCTGGTGAGGCCGCACCTTGAGTATTGCGTGCAGTTCTGGTCACTGCATTATAGGAAGGATGTGGAAGCTTTGGAAAGGGTGCAGAGGAGATTTACTAGGATGTTGCCTGGTATGGAAGGAAGGTCTTACGAGGAAAGGCTGAGGGACTTGGGGTTGTTTTCGTTAGAGAGAAGGAGGAGGAGAGGTGACTTAATAGAGACATATAAGATAATCAGAGGGTTAGATAGGGTGGATAGTGAGAGACTTTTTCCTCGGATGATGATGGCAAACACGAGGGGACATAGCTTTAAGTTGATGGGTGAAAGATATAGGACAGATGTCAGAGGTAGTTTCTTTACGCAGAGAGTAGTAGGGGCGTGGAACGCCCTGCCTGCAACAGTAGTAGACTCGCCAACTTTAAGGGCATTTAAGTGGTCATTGGATAGACATATGGATGAAAATGGAATAGTGTAGGTCAGATGATCGGCGCAACATCGAGGGCCGAAGGGCCTGTACTGCGCTGTAATGTTCTAAAAAAAACAACCCACGACCATTACCCTCTGCCTCTAAGCCAATTTTGGATCCAATTTGCCAAATTGCCCTGGATCCCAAGAGCTCTTCCCTTCTTAACCAATCTCCCATGCGGGACCTTATCAAAAGCCTTACTGTAGTCCATGTAGACTACATCAACTGCTTTACCCTCATCTACACATCTAGTCACCGCCTCGAAAAATTCAGTCAAGTTAGTTAGACACGATCTCCCCCGACAAAGCCATGCTGACTGTCCCTGATTAATCCCTGCCTCTCCAAGTGGAGATTAATCCTGTCCCTCAGAATTTTTTCCAATAGTTTTCCAACCACTGATGTTAGACTCACTGGCCTGTAATTACCTGGTTTATCCCTGATACCCTTCTTGAATAATGGTACCACATTTGCTGTCCTCTAATCCTCTGGTACCTCTCCTGTGGCCTGACAGGATTCGAATCTTTGTGTCAGAGCCCCCGCTATCTCCTCTCTTTCCTCACATAACAGCCTGGGATACATCTCAGCTGTGCCTGGGGATTTATCCACTTTTAAGCCCGCTAAAACAGCTAATACTTCCTCCCTTTCAATGCTAATATGTTCAAGTATATCACAATCCCCTTCCCTGATCTCTACACCTACATCGTCCTTCTCCATAGTGAACACAGATGAAAATTAATCATTTAAAACCTCACCTATGTCCTCTGGCTCCACACACAGATTGTCACTTTGGTCCCTAATGGGCCCTACTCTTTCCCTGGTTATCCTCTTGCCCTCAATATACTTATAAAATGCCTTGGGATTTTCCTTTATCTTGCCTGTCAGTGTTTTTTCATGTCCCGTCTTCGCTCTCCCAATTACTTTTTTAAGTACCCCACTACACTTTCTATACTCGTCTAGTGCCTCCACTGTTTTCAGCGCTCTGAATCTGCCATAAACCTTTTTTTCCCTGATCCAATCCTCTATATCCCTCGACATCCAGGATTCCCTGGACTTGTTGGTCCTAATGGCTCTGAATGTTGGCTCTGAACTCTCGCTATTTCCTCTTTGAATGACTCCCACTGATGTAGACTTTCCTACAAGTCACTGCTCCCAGTCCACTTTGGCCAGATCCTGTTTCATCATATTAAAATTGGCCTTCCCCCAATTCAGTACCTTTATTTCCGGTCCGTCTTTGTCCTTTTCCATAACTACCTTAAATCTTACAGAGTTATGGTCGCTATCCCCAAAATGCTCCCCCACTGACACTTCTACCACTTGTTCGGCTTCATTCCCTAGGATTAGGTCCAGTACTGCCCCTTCTCTTGTAGGACTTTCTATGTACTGGCTCAAAAATCTCTCCTGTATGCATTTTAAGAATTCTGCCCCCTTTAAGCCTTTTGCACTAAGACTATCCCAATTGATATTGGGGAAGTTGAAATCCCCTCCTATTATTAGCCTATTATTTTTACACCTCTCTGAGATTTGCCTACATATCTGCTCCTCTATCTCTCCCTGACTGTTGGGAAGTCTGTAGTACACTCCCAGCCAAATGATTGCCCCCTTTTTGTTTTTAAGTTCTACCCATATGGCCTTATTTGAGGAACCTTCTAAGATACCATCTCTCCTTACTGCAGTAATTGACTCCTTGATCAACAGCGCAATGCCACCTCCTCTTTTATCCCTCTTCTCTGTCACGCCTGAAGATTCTATACCCTGGAATATTAAGCTGCCAGTCCTGTCCCTCCCTCAACCATGTCTCTGTGATAGCAATAATATCATAATGCCATGTGCTAATCAACACCCTCAATTCATCTGCCTTACTGGTAAGACTCCTTGCATTACTCTAGGTCAAGTTGGCATAAGGAGGGAGGAAGTGTTGGGTATTCTAAAAGGCATTAAGGTGGACAAGTCCCCAGGTCTGGATGGGATCTATCCCAGGTTACTGTGGGAAACGAGAGAGGAAATAGTTGGGGCCTTAACAGATATCTTTGCAACATCCTTAAACACGGGTGAGGTCCCGGAGGACTGGAGAATTGCTAATGTTGTCCCCTTGCTTAAGAAGGGTAGCAGGGAAAATCCAGGTAATTATAGACCGGTGAGCCTGACGTCAGTGGTAGGGAAGCTGCTGGAGAAGATACTGAGGGAGAGGATCTCTTCCCATTTGGAAGAAAATGGGCTTATCAGTGATAGGCAACATGGTTTTGTGCAGGGAAGGTCATGTCTTACCAACTTAATAGAATTCTTTGAGGAAGTGACAAAGTTGATTGATGAGGGAAGGGCTGTAGATGTCATATACATGGACTTCAGTAAGGCGTTTGATAAGGTTCCCCATGGTAGGCTGATGGAGAAAGTGAAGGCGCATGGGGTCCAAGGTGTACTAGCTAGATGGATAAAGAACTGGCTGGGCAACAGGAGACAGAAAGTAGCAGTGGAAGGGAGTTTCTCAAAATGGAGACGTGTGACCAGTGGTGTTCCACAGGGATCCGTGCTGGGACCACTGTTGTTTGTGATATACATAAATGATTTGGAGGAAAGTATAGGTGGTCTGATTAGCAAGTTTGCAGATGACACTAAGATTGGTGGAGTAGCAGATAGTGAAGGGGACTGTCAGAGAATACAGCAGAATATAGATAGACTGGAGAGATGGGCAGAGAAATGGCAGATGGAGTTCAATCAGGGCAAATGCGAGGTGATGCATTTTGGAAGATCCAATTCAAGAGTGAACTATACAGTAAATGGAAAAGTCCTGGGGAAAATTGATGTACAGAGAGATTTGGGTGTTCAGGTCCATTGTTCCCTGAAGGTGGCAACGCTGGTCAATAGAGTGGATAAGAAGGCATACGGCATGCTTTCCTTCATCGGATGGGGTATTGAGTACAAGAGTTGGCAGGTCATGTTACAGTTGTATAGGACTTTGGTTCGGCCACATTTGGAATACTGCGTGCAGTTCTGGTCGCCACATTACCAAAAGGATGTGGATGCTTTGGAGAGGGTGCAGAGGAGGTTCACCAGGATGTTGCCTGGTATGGAGGGCACTAGCTATGAAGAGAGGTTGAGTAGATTAGGATTATTTTCATTAGAAAGACGGAGGTTGAGGGGGGACCTGATTGAGGTGCACAAAATCATGAGAGGTATAGACAGGGTGGATAGCAAGAAGCTTTTTCCCAGAGTGGGGGATTCAATTACAAGGGGACACGAGTTCAAAGTGAAAGGGGAAAAGTTTAGGGGGGCTATACGTGGAAAGTTCTTTATGCAGAGGGTGGTGGGTGCATGGAACGCATTACCAGCGGAGGTGGTAGACGCGGGCACGATAGCGTCTTTTAAGATGTATCTAGACAGATACATGAATGGGCAGGAAGTAAAGAGATACAGACCCTTAGAAAATAGGCGACAGGTTTAGATAGAGGATTTGGATCGGCGTAGGCTTAGAGGGCCGAAGGGCCTGTTCCTGTGCTGTAATTTTCTTTGTTCTTTGTTCTTTATTAAAATAGATGCAATCCAGCCTTGCATTTTTCAATTGTGCCTTAACAGGTCTACATTTATTCTGCCTTCCAGACTGACTCAGTTTCTCTTCTATATTTGACTGTGCATCACTCCCTACTGTACCTCCACTCTATATCCCATCCCCCTGCCAAATTAGTTTAAACCCCCACCCCAACAGCACTAGCAAACCTTCCAGCAAGGATGTTGGTCCCGTTCTGGTTCAGGTGCAACCCGTCCAACATGTACAGGTCCCACCTTTGCCAGAAACAGACCCAATGATCCAGAAAACTAAAGCCCTCCTTCCTGCACCACCTCCTCAGCCACGCATTCATCTGCTCTATCCTCCTATTCCTATACTCACTAGCACGCGGCACCGGGAGTAATCCAGAGACTACAACATTTGACGTCCTACTTTTTAGTCTGCTACTTAGCTCCCTAAATTCTTGTTGCAGGACCTCATCCCCCTTTCTACCTATGTTGTTGGTACCAATGTGTAACACTACCTCTGACTGTTCACCCTCCCCCTTCAGAATGTCCTGCAGCCTCTCCGAGACATCCTTGACCCTAGCACCAGGGAGGCAACATACCTTCCTGGTGTCTTGTTTGTGGCCACAGAAACACCTGTCTGTTCCCTTTACAATTGAATCTCCCACTCTTTTCCATCCTCTCCTGTGCAGCAAAGCCATCCGTGGTGCCACGAACTTGGCTGTTGCTGCTTTTCCCTGGGAGGCCACCCCCCCACCCCCATCCCCAACAGTATTCAAAGTGATATATCTGTTTGAGAGGGGGATAGACACAGGGGACTCCTGCACTACCTGCCTGCGCCTACTACTCCTCCTGGTTGTCACCTATCCCTTTTCTGCCTCTTCAGCCATTACCTGTGGTGTGACCACCTCACTAACCGTGCTATCCACGACGTCCTCAGCATAGCAAGAAATGTGTGGTAATGGAGTTAAGGACTGTAATATAACAGAAAATGCTGGAAACACTTAGAAGGTCAGGCAGCATCCGTGGAGAGAGAAAGGAAATTCACATTTCAGATGGGTGGCCTTTCATCAGAAATTAAATAGGTTCCAGATATAATAGATGTTAAGCCAGCACAGTGGCAGGGAAAATGGAGTGGATAAGAAAGGTAGAAAGGAAAGGTCTGTCGCAGGGTGAAAGGCAGGAGAAATTAAATGAACAATGGAGTCTTTACCAGTACCTGCTGTCTAAAAATATGTGAGCAGTGGTTATGAACTGAAATTGCTAAACTCGACATTGAGTCCAGATAGTTGTCAAGTCCCGAATTGAGAGATGAGCTGTTTTTATTGAGCTTCTATTGGGCTTCTTTGAAACAGTGTAGGAAGCTGAGGACAGAGAGGTCTGAGTGCGAGTGGGGCAGAGAATTAAAATGGCAAGCGTCTGGAAGCTCAGGGATACTCTCGCAGACTGACATTAACGGCTGTGGTGACTTTTGATAGCCAGTGACAAAACATATCACCTGGTCCAGCAGGCAAGCTGATCCAGTGCAGCTACAACACAGGCATCTACCTGACTAATTAGAAAATTGCCTAGGTATACCCTGTCCACAAAAAGAAGGACAAGTCTAATCTGGCCAATTACCACTTTAGCAACCTACTCTTAAACATCAGCAAAGTGATGGACGGTGTTCCGAAGAAGGGTCACTGACCCGAAACGTTAACTCTGCTTCTCTTTCCACAGATGCTGCCAGACCTGCTGAGTGATTCCAGCATTTCTTGTTTTTGTTTCAGATTTCCAGCATCCGCAGTATTTTGCTTTTATTATTATGGACGGTGTTGTTGACCTTTCCTTGATAAGCAAGGAGGTGAAAGGTTATCGGGGGTAGGCGGGAAGGTGGAGTTGAGGTTACAATCAGATCAGCCATGATATTGTTGAATGGCAGAGCAGTCTTGAGCAGGCTGAGTGGCCTACTCCTGCTCCTAATTCGTATGTTCGTATGTATGTCATTTAGTAGCACATACGCACCAATAACCTGTTTACCAATGCTCAGTTTGGGTCCCAGAAGGACAACTCTATTCCAGACCTCACTACAGCCTTGGTCCAAACATAAAGGGTGAGGTGACAGTGCCCACCCTTAACATCAAGTCAGCATTTAATTGAATCTGGCATCAAGGAGCCATAGCAAAATTGAAGTCAATGGGAATTGGGGAGAAAGTTTTCCAATGGCTACAGCCATACCTTGCACAAAGGAAGATGGTTGTTGTTCTTGGAGACCAGTTATCTCTGCCCTTGGACATACTGCACAAGTTCCTCAGGGCAATGTCCTGATGTCCTGTGCATTGTGGATTGGGAATGCCTCAGTGTCTTCAGCTGCTTCATCAATCTTGCCATCATAAGCTCAAATTGGGGATGTTCGCTGTTGATTGCAGTGTTCAGTTCCATTCGCAACTCCTCAGATAATGAAGCAATCCATGCCTGCTTTCAGCAAAATCTGGACAACATCCAGGCTTGGGCTGATAAGTGGCAAGTAACATTTGTGCCACACAAGAGAGAGTCTAACCACTCCCCTGGACAGTCAACAGCATTACCATCATTGAATACCCCACCATCAACATCCTAGGGGTCACCAGTGACCAGAAACCTAACAGCAGCAACCACCTAGGTACTGTTGCTACAAGAGCAAGTCAGAGGTCCATCCAGGACAAAGCAACCAGCTTGATTGGCATACCATCCACCATTTTAAACATTCACACCCTCCACCACACTACACCAGGCTGCAGTGTGTACTCTTGATAACTCCCAAACCCGCAAACTCGGCCAGCTAGAATAATAAGGAAGCAGGCATGTGAAAACGCCGCCACCTCTAAGTTCCTCTCCAGGTCATACAACTGCGGATTTGGAAATATATTGCTGTCCCTTCATCAGTGCTGTGTCAAAATCCTGGAGCTTGCTACCTAATAGCACTATGGGAGCACCTTCACCACATGGACAGCAGTGGTTCAAGAAGGTGGCTCATCGCCACATTCTCAAGGGCAATTAGGGATGGGGAATAAATGCTGGTCTTGCCATCAATGCCCAAATCCTATGATTGAATAACTAAAAATAATTGAAAATATTAACAAGTGATTACAGTAGTGAGTTTCAACATGTGAACAGGCTAAAGTTACTGGACGTGCCTTCACTGTGATGGCCCTTCATTACGTACTCAGACAGTTCTGGAAATTATTTATTCATAGTCCAAGAATATAAAATAAGTTTGACAGTTCTTTGGTCTATTTCACAAAATAACTCTGAACAAAAGGTTGCACAATTCAGAGCTCTGAGTGATAATAAATGAATTTGGCAATGGACTTGTGAAATAGTTTCTTCCTGAATGTGTTAGTAATCAGTAGAATAATAGCCACCTATATTGTCAAGACTTCATTGTCTCATTTATTCTTAACTATAGATCTTGCATCAGCACTAAATTAGGAGATCATAGAATCATAGGTCTGGAAATTTTGCCTACCAAGCCTGCAATATGGTGGGCAGGATGAGCATGCAAATTTCTGGCCTGAAGTGCACTGCACACCATATTGGAAAAGGACAAAAAATTGTTGTGCAGCTCTGCCCTGGTTTTGAGCTTTTTGAGTGTTGGTGCAGCTGTACCCATCCAGGCAGATGGAAAATATTCCATCATATTCCTGTCTTACATTAAATTATATAGAATATACAACACAGAAATAGGCCATTTGGCCCAATTGGTCCATGCCGACATCTATGCTCCATTTGAGTCTCCTCACATCCTTCCTCATCTAACTCTATCAGAATAACACTCTATGCTATTCCCTCTCTTATGCATACCTAGCTTCCTCTTAAATTTATCTATACTGTTTGCCTCATCTACATAACTACGCATATCTCTTAGGTAGTGGAAAGGATTTGGCAAGGCATGAGGTAAGTCACTCACCGGAGAATTGCGTCCCGTTCTGGACGCCACACTTTAGGAAAGACATGAGGGCATTGGAGAGAGTACAGAAAAGATTCACGAGAATGGTTCCATTGATGAGGAATTTCAGTTACGAAGATAGATTGGAGAAGTTAGGACTGTTTTCCTTGGAGAAGAGAAAGCTGAGAGGTGATTTGATAGAAGTATTCAAAATTGTGAGGGATCTGGACAGAGTAGCTAGAGAGAAACTGTTCCCACTTGTGAAAGGATTGAGAACGAGAGGGCATAGATTTAAAGTATTTGGTAGGAGAAGCAAAAGTGACATGAGGAAAAACTTTTTCATGCAGCGAGTGGTTAAGGTCTGGAATACGCTGCCTGAGAACATGATGGAGGCATGTTCAATTGAAGCATTCAAAAGGGAATTAGACAGTTATATTAAAAGGAAGAATGTACAGGGTAACGGGGAGGAAACAGGGGAATGGAACTGAGGGAATTGCTCTTTCAGAGAGTCAGTGCAGATACGATGGGCCGAATGGCTCTGTCTGCACTGTAACAATTCTGTGATTTTGTGATTCTGTGACTACCCAGCCCCTGACTTGATTTGGTAGCCACAGCATTTAAGTGGCTGGTCCAGTTGAGTTTCTGGTCAATGGTAACCTCTGGGATGTTGATGATGATCCCTGACAACATCCCAGCTGTGGTACTGAAGACTTCTGCTCCAGAACTAGCAACACCCCTAGCCAAGCTGTTCCAGTACAGTTAAATCTCTGTCATTTACCCGAAAAAGTGGAAAATTGCTGCGGCATACCCTGTCGAATCTGGCCAATTCGAATAAATCGAATCTGGCCAATTACAGCCAATCAGTCTACTCTCAATCATCAGCAAAGTGATGGAAGGTGTCATTGATAATACTGTCAATACTCAGCAATAATCTGCTCACAGATGCTCAGTTTGGGTTCCGACAGGGCCAAAAAACTCCTGATCTCATTACAGCCTTGGTCGAAACATGGACAAAAGAGCTGAATTCAAAAGGTGAGGTGACTGTCGTTGACATCAAGACAGCATTCGACCAAGCATGGCATCAAGGAGCTCTAGTGGAATTGAATCCGTTAGTTGGAGTCATACCTAGCAGAAAGGAAGATGGTTGTGGTTGTTGCAGGTTAATTATCTCAGCCCCAGGACATTGCTGCAGGAGTTCCTAAAGGTAGTGTCTTAGGCTCAACCATCTTCAGCTACTTCATCAATTACCTTCCCTCCAACAAATGGTCAGAGGAGGGGATGTTGAGTACCATTTGCAACTCCTCAGATACTCAGGTAGTTGCATGCAACAAGACCTGGAGAACATTCAGGCTTGGGCTGATAATGGAAAGTAACATTTGGGCCACAAAAGTGCCAGGCAATGACCATCTCCAACAAGAAAGAATCCAAACATCTCCCCTTGACATTCAATGATATTACCATTGCTGAATTACCTACCATCAATATCCTGGGTCTTGATCTGAAACTTAATTGGACCAGCCGCATAAGTCCAGTGGCTACAAGTGCAGGTCAGAAGCTGGGAATTTTGTGGTGAGCAATTCACCTCCTGTCTCTTCAAAGCCTGTCTACCAGCTACTAAGCACAAGTCAGGAGTATGATGGAACATTTCCCACTTGCCTGCATGAGTGCACCTCCAACAACATTCAAGAAGCTCAACACCATCCAAGGCAGAGCAGCCACTAGGCAAACCATCAACCATATTGAACATTCACTTCCTCCATCACTGACACACAGTGGCCGCAATGTGTATCATCTACAAGTTGCACTGCAGCAATTCGCCAAGTCTCCTTTCAACAACACCTTCCAAACCCACAAGCTCTACCACCTAGAAGAACAAGGGCAACAGATTCATGGGAACACCATCACCTACAAGTTCCCCTCCAAGCCACACACCATCCTAACTTGGAACTATCTTGTTGTTCCTTCACCATTGCTGGATCAAAAACCTGGAACTCCCTCCCTATCGGCACTGTAGGTCGACTTACACAACATGGACTGCAGCAGTTCAAGATGGCAGCTCACCACCAGCTTCTCAAAGGCAATTAGGGATAGGCAATAAATGCTAGCCTTGCTAGCAATGCTCACATCCCATGAATGAATTAAAAAGAAGTCACGCCAATGATAATGCAGTTGAATGTTCTGAGGAAGTAGTTATGCTCTCTTTTGATAGAGATAGTCATTGCTTGACCCTTGTGTAGTGTAAATATCACTTGTCAATTATCAGGCTGAGGCTGGCTGTTGTCCATGAATTGCTATGCTGATATGGTTTTAAAATAGTGAGTACAGTGAAGGAGCACGATAGACATTACGTTTTAAACAATGTTTTAACTCTCAAATCAATTGTATTCAGTCATGTCTTATGACCCAAAGTTGTTTTTCCATTCTGATTATAGGAAAACATTTGTACTGGTTAACCAGAATCATTTTCACCCACACTCCCACTGTCATGTGAAAGCAGAACAGAATAAAGCATTGGATTAATTTTTTTTTTAGAACTTTGTAATGAATCCTCTACCAAGAATCTGATTAGATTTAACACTGGTGAATTTGTGACAGATAATTTTGACAGAACTTGCTGTGCTCAATTTTATGCGCCCAAATACAAATGATGCCAAAACATCTGTAAAAGATCTGAGACAGAACAATGCCAAAGCCCAGTCGAGAAATCTATTATGAGATAAAGGATAACAGAGTCTGGAGGTGATTATGTTATATAATATCGTCAGTTTGGAAGAACAGATATTGTGTAGCTTAGATCTGCTCAGAAATGTTTTTACTACTAAAAAATATTTAATTTAATAAGAAATTGACTTGTGTACACCAATGAAATCAGTAAATGTCTCAGTATAGTTTTTGAAAGTCATTTTCAGTGAATTAAAATCAGATTACCCACAGTTGGTGGATTAGACACTCTTAATATTTATTTTTTGATAAACCCATTTTAGCTGTATTAGTAAAACTGTACCAGGCTGCCACTCTTAAATACATTAATGAATATTTTTAAAACCAAGGAAAAAATGATGGACAATTACATTCCATTACATTCCCTGATTGCACTGATTTATGGAAGATTTTATGTTTCTGATTATACAAATAGGTTTGAACAGTAAGTTGAAGCAAACCTTCACTTCAGAAAACCAATGCAATTTCAAGCACTATTTGCATATCCACAAAATATTTCAGAATTGACCCCTTCATCCTTATCCTGACATACAATGCAGGGTTGACCCTTCCCCCCATCTATGCTCAGAACATAAAGATGACCCCCTTCCCCTCATCTATATTCAGAATGCAAAGTTAACCCCTTCCCCCCATCTACACTCAGAATGCAGAGTTGACCCCTTCACCTCCCATCTATACACAGAATACAGAGTTGGCCCCTTTCCCACCCCATCTCTACTCAGAATGTGGAGTTAACCCATTAGCTTCTATTGGGGGTTGGTTAGCTCATTTGGCTAGATGGTCTAGTACATGATGCAGAAAGATGCCAACAGTGTGAGTTAAATCCCTGTGCTGGCTGTGGTAGTTCATGGAGGCCTGCCTCCTCATCTTGCCCCACACTTGAGGAATGGTGCTCCTCAAACTATACATTACTAACTGTGTCTTTTTAACAGAGACAGATGGCCATGGTCATTTGGGATTATGGCTAGAACAACAACATTTTTCTCTACTACTTGGCTGAGGAATAGTATTCTACTCATGATTTCATAGTGAGTTGTCTGTGTTTTTATATATAATGGCCCCTTCCCTTTTCCTGGTTGCATTACTATGCCTAACCACTTCTTATTTTTTAGTTTTAAAGAGAAGTACGCATGAAAAATTAACTTTCTGTTCTGACCTGCTTAGCGTTTCCAGCATTTTCTATTTTTGTTATGGATTCCCAGTATTTGCCATATTTTATTTTCTCATAATGAGAGAGCTTCACATGAAAAATGAATCATATATTTGCTACACAGCAGCTGCAGATATAATCAAAGAATCAAGTATGAATTTGGTTCACTTATTTCTACCCTCCCCTCCTCTCCTGAGGCATTGACTCACATGATGCATGTGAATATCCCGTGTCCTGTGGTAACTTGATCAACTGGTTATTATTCATGTGTAAGCCTTGACTGTGTATAGCAGGCAATGCAGACATATGAGGCATCACAATTGAGTATGATGCTTGACCTTACCTGGAGTGGCATTCATGCATCTCGAACTGCTAGGTAGCAATCAGGAGCAGGATACATGAAATAATTTAGATAACTGTAGAAAGGGAATTGGTTCTGAAAACATTAACAGAATTCAAAGCGAATAAAGCACCAGGTTCTTTTGCATTTCTTATTGCATGCGCCCAACATTGCTGAAAGAAGTCAGAGAATAAATAAAGGTTCTGACCACAGTCTTTCAAACATGATTTGATATGGAGGTTGTGTTAAAGGTTTGAAACATTGTGAATTGCAAGACTTCTGTTCAAAAGGGTGAATAGGATAAACCAAATAACTAAACCAGTCATCCTAACATCAAAAGTGGGTACATTTCTAGAGGCTAATTCAGGATAAACCTAATCATCACTGAGATTGTCAAGTTAATCAAGAATAGCCAATAATCATTTGTAAATTCAAATCATGCATGACAAATTTAACAGAATTCAGTGAGGAAATAATATAATGCACTTATCTAAGAAATGGTGAGTTTGAGGTCAGGCTTTACATGAAAAAGACAATGCTTATGTAGGAGCATAGGGACATTGAACAAGAGAAAGACGAACATTTAGAAAGATAAAATTGAGGGGATGAATGGTTAGGTGAGGAAATTGAATTGTACAGGACTGTTCGAATGAAGGAAAGTGAATCATATTTCACAGTGTTGTACACAGAGAACAGAATAGATACAGGCTACTGGGAAAGGAGGGCAAAAGGGGAAATGACCAATGTGTGAAAGAATAGAAATAATGTAGGGAATAAAGGCAACAAATGGTTGTTCTAAAAGTATTAAGTTATAGGTGGACCAGGCCAAATATGAAAACAAGATGAAGGTGTGACAAAAATATATATTTTTTGATATTGAATTTTTAACTCAACCCATTCAATATTAATGAATGGCTGTTTATAAAGGCATTGAGCAGCAGGACCAGTAAGCATAATCTTTAAAGGAGAAAAAATCCCAGTTGATGACATTGAGTCCATACATGGTAGTGGTGCAGCCACATTTGGAGTACTGTTCACAATTTTAGTTGCTGTACTGCAGTAAAAATATTGAGACAGAGGGAGGAGTATAGAAAAGGGCTCAACTGTGATGTCTCATATGTCTGCATTGCCTGCTATACCAATCTGATAGCTAGTTAAGGTACTTAAGCTATGAAGAGAGGCTGAAGAGCCTGGGATTGTTTACTTTGGAAAACAGAAGAAGCAGGGGATATAAGTTAAAAGATTTTCTAAGTATAGAAAAACTGAAACCTGATGATATGTTTAATATTTCAACAAACTTTACAACAAGGGTTTCGAAGCTCTAGCTTAAATAGGAAAAGTCCAAAGACTGTTCACATTTAACTACATTATACAAAGGATGGTGAATGTGTGGAATGAACTGTCCAGGGAGATAGTGCAGAAAAATTTAAGGAAGCATTGGATACATACTAGAGGGAATGAGTGATTGAGGGGTGTTCGATTTTGGGAGCACCCAGTATCTTTTCCTGTCCAATATTTTTCTATGTTCGGATAAATCTGCATGGAGTAGGCTTATGAGACTCAGAATTAAGTATTGTTCTAATTCACTGTATTTCTGATTTTGGACCCAATAAAAAATTATCTTGGAAGGATAAGAGGTATTTCAATATGAGAATAAAGCAGTTGTTTAAAATTTATTTGTTCATAGGAAGTAGGCACTGCTGGCAGGGTCAGCATTTATTACCCATCCGTGATTGTCCTTGAGAAGGTGATGGTGAGCTGCTTTCTTGAACTGCTGCAGCTCATCTGGTGCAGCTACACCTACAGTATTGTTAGGGAGGTAGTCTCAAGATTTTGACCCCGGGAAAGTGAAGGAGTGATAACATAGTTCCAAGTAAGAATGGTGTTTGACTTGGAGGGGAACTTGAAGATGGTGGTGTTGCCATGCCTCTGCTGTCATTGCCCTTCTAGGTGGTGGTGGTAGAGGTCGTGGGTTTGGAAGGTGCTGCCGAATGTGCCTTGGTGAGTTTTTGCAGTGCCTCATAAACCTTATTGAGTTTTTCGAGAAGGTGACCAAACAGGTGGATGAGGGTAAAGCAGTGGATGTGGTGTAAACGGATTTCAGTAAGGCGTTTGATAAGGTTCCCCATGGTAGGCTATTGCAGAAAATACGGAAGTATGGGGTTGAAGGTGATTTAGAGCTTTGGATCAGAAATTGGCTAGCTGAAAGAAGACAGAGGGTGGTGGTTGATGGTAAATGTTCATCCTGGAGTTTAGTTACTAGTGGTGTACCGCAAGGATCTGTTTTGGGGCCACTGCTGTTTGTCATTTTTATAAATGACCTGGAAGAGGGTGTAGAAGGGTGGGTTAGTAAATTTGCGGATGACACGAAGGTCGGTGGAGTTGTGGATAGTGCCGAAGGATGTTGTAGGGTACAGAGGGACATAGATAGGCTGCAGAGCTGGGCTGGGAGATGGCAAATGGAGTTTAATTAAGAAGGCATATGGTGTGTTAGCTTTTATTAGTAGGGGGATCGAGTTTCGGAGCCACGATGTCATGCTGTAGTTGTACAAAACTCTGGTGAGACCGCACCTGGAGTATTGCGTGCAGTTCTGGTCACCGCATTATAGGAAGGATGTGGAAGCTTTGGAAAGGGTGCAGAGGAGATTTACTAGGATGTTGCCTGGTATGGAGGGAAGGTCTTATGAGGAAAGGCTGAGGGACTTGAGGTTGTTTTCGTTGGAGAGAAGGAGGAGGAGAGGTGACTTAATAGAGACATATAAGATAATCAGAGGGTTGGATAGGGTGGATAGTGAGAGTCTTTTTCCTTGGATGGTGATGGCAAACACGAGGGGACATAGCTTTAAGTTGAGGGTTGATAGATATAGTACAGATGTCAGAGGTAGTTTCTTTACTCAGAGAGTAGTAGGGGCGTGGAACGCCCTGCCTGCAACAGTAGTAGACTCGCCAACTTTAAGGGCATTTAAGTGGTCATTGGATAGACATTTGGATGAAAATGGAATAGTGTAGGTCAGATGGTTTCACAGGTCGGCGCAACATCGAGGGCCGAAGGGCCTGTACTGCGCTGTAATGTTCTAATTCTAATTCTAATTCTAATCTTATAGAGGGTGCACACTACTGCCACTGTGCATTGTTGGAGAGAGTGAATGTTTAAGGTGGTAAATGGGGTGCCGAACAAACAGGCTGCTTTTTCCTGGATGTTGAGTATTCCATCACACTCCTGACTTGTGCCTTGTAGATGGTGGACAGGCTTTGGCGAGTCAGGAGGTGAGTTACTCACTATATAATACCCAGCCTCTGACCTGCTCCTATCGCCACAGTATTTATATGGCTGGTCCAGTTAAGTTTATGGGCAATGGTAATCCCCAGGATGTTGATGGTGATGGATTCAGTGATATTAATGCTGTTGAATGTCAAAGATAGATGGTAAGATTCTCTCTTGTTGGAGATGGTCACGCCTGACACTTGTGTGGCGCAAATGTTACATGCCACTTGCCAGAACAAGTCTGAATTCCTACAGATTGGAGGGTAGCTAATGTTACCCCACTATTTAAAAAGGGAGGTAGAGAGAAAGCAGGCAATTATAGACCAGTCAACCTGACGTCGGTAGTGGGGAAAATTCTAGAGTCCATTATCAAAGATTTTATAGCAGAGCACAAAGAGAACAGTGGTAGAATCGGGCAGAGTCAGCATGGATTTACGAAAGGGAAATCATGCTTGACAAATCTACTAGAATTCTTCGAGGATGTAACTAGTAGAGTTGATGAGGGGAAGCCAGTGGATGTGGTTCATTTGGACTTTCAGAAGGCCTTTGACAAAGTCCCACCTCAGAGATTAGCATGTAAAATTAAAGCGCGTGGGATTGGGGATAGCGTATTGCAATGGATAGAAAATTAGTGACTAGTGGGGTACCGCAGGGATCAGTGCAAGGACCCCAGCTATTCACAATATATATTAATGATTTAGATGAGGGAACCATATGTAATATCTCCAAATTTGCAGATGACACAAAATTGGGTGGGAGGGTGAGTTGTGAGGAGGATGCAGAGAGGCTTCAGGGTGATTTGGACAAGTTGAGCGAGTGGGCAAATGCATGGCAGAGGCAGTATAATGTGGATAAATGTGAGGTTATCCACTTCAGATTATTATCTGAACGGCTATAAACTGAGAGAGGGGAATATGCAACGAGAGCTGGTGTTCTCGTACACCAGTCGCTGAAGGTAAGCATGCAGGTGCAACAGGAGGTAAAAAAGGCAAATGTTATGTTGGCCTTCATAGCGAGAGGATTCGAGTACAGGAGCAGGGATGTCTTGCTGCAATTAGACAGGGCCTTAATGAGGCCACACCTGGAGTATTCTGTGCAGTTTTGGTCTCCTTATCTGAGGAAGGATGTTCTTGCTGTGGAGAGAGTGCAGCGAAGGTTTACCAGACTGATTCCTGGGATGGTAGGACTGACGTAAGAGGAGAGATTGAGTCACTTAGGATTATATTCGCTGGAATTCAGAAGAGTGAGGGGGGATCTCATAGAAACCTATAAAATTCTAACAGGACTTGACAGGCTAGATGCAGGAAGGATTCTCCCGATGGTGGGGGAGTCCAGAACCAGGAGTCATAGTCTAAGGATACGGAGTAAACCTTTCAGGACTGAGATGAGGAGAAATTTCTTCACCCAGAGAGTGGTGTGCCTGTGGAATTCGCTACCACAGAAAGCAGTTGAGGCCAAATCATTGAATGTTTTCAAGAAGGAGTTAGATATAGCTCTTGGGTCTAAAGGGATCAAAGGGTATGGGGCGAAAGTGGGAACAGGTTACTGAGTTGGATGATCAGCCATGATCATAATGAATGGTGGAGCAGGCTCGAAGGGCTGAATGGCCGACTCCTGATCCTATTTTCTATGTTTCTATGAATGTTGTCCGGGTCTTGCTGCATGTGGACACAGACTGCTTCATTATCTGAGGACTTGTGAATAGTATTGAAAACTGTGCAATCATTGTGCTACATATGACTCCAACCCGTGGAGAGTTTTCACCCAACTACCATTAACTTCAAACTTGCTGTGGCTCCTTAATGCCAAACTCAGTCAAATGGTACCTTGATGTCACCTTGTTTCTGATAATCCATGTTACAACCAAGGCTGTATGATGTCTGCAGCCAAGCGTGTCTGGCAGAACACAAACTGAGCATTGATGGGTTATAGAGTCATACGGTACTGAAGGAGGTCATTTGGCCCATCGAGTCTATACTAGCTCTCGGTAGAGCAATCCAATCAGTCCTATTCCTCTGCTCTATCTCTGTAGCCCTGCAAATCATTTCCTTCAAGTGCCTATACAATTTCCTTTTGAAATCATTCATGGTCTCCATTTCCACCACCCTTGTAGGCAGCGAGTGCCAGATCTTACCACTCACTATGGAAAAATATTCTTCCTCACATCCCCCTGCCCAAAACCTATATCTATGTTGCCAAGTCCTTGTACTATCAGCTAATGGGAACAGTTTCTTTTTGTCCACCTTATCTAAACCTGTCATAATCTTGTACACTTCTATCAAATATCTCCCTCAATCTCCTTTGCTCCAAGGAGAATAACGCCAGCTTCTCCAAACTAATTTCTTCTTTGGCCTCCTTATCTCGAGAGACAATGGATACGCGCCAAACTAATCTTGTAGCTAAAATCCCTCATCCATTCTGGTAAATCTCCTCTGCATCTTCTCAAGAATCCTCACTTCCATTCTAAATAATGTGACCAGAGCTGGACACAATACTCTAGTTATGGCCAAATGAAAAAAGCCTTTCATTTACAGATTAGGCAGCTTCCAGCCGCACACACTCCAGTTGCCTTTTCCTTTCTCACAACATTTTAACTTTGCTGTGGGTCTTTTGAACTACTTTATTTTCTTCCTTTTAACCTGCCTCTGATTATGTGAATAACCAGATGGTACCTGCTGCCTGCCTCTGCTGCTGCTGCATCTCTGTCTTGATCCCATCAGCTGCTGCTGCTGCTGCTGTAACTCCTGGACCCCTCCCCCCCCACCCCCCCCGACTTCTGCTGCTGCTGTGGGACATAACCCCTCTGCTGCTGCTGCTGTAACTCCTAGACCCCCCTCAAGTATTGTTGGTGCAGCTGGAACCCCACCCCCCCTGCCTCCCCCCACAACTGCGACTCTAACTCCTGCATCTTATTGCACACCTGCACCAGGACTGCAGACTGACCAGATGCAGCGGAAGCCAATTGGGACCATGTCTGAGACAAGGCACTGGATGGCCCTTTGGCTTAGCGATGCCTTCCTGGAGATTCTTCTTCAGGCTCCAAGGGAAAGGGAGATGTCCTCTTTCCAATGGATGGCAAGAACAAATCATCCCACCTGGCCAATCAAACCTGGATAGAGATTGTAGAGGAGGCCAGCAGCTGTGGAGTCACCCCCTGGAACTCGGTCTACTGCCACAAGAGGGAAAATGGTCTCCTTTGCACCACCAGGATGAGTCCTCCATAGCTATCTCCTCTTTGTGGCTTGAATATGGTTACACAGGACAGAGCACTACATGGGAAGGGGGTGACCACAAAAGTGGTGACAAGCGGGTGTGGCATCACCTGGCAGATGCATGGTTGCATCTCGATGACTGTCTGCCTTTTTCCAGAGCTTACCCCCATTACACCCCAGACAGTGGGCGTGGGGAGGAGCTATTTCGGAGCTCCCATCAGTGGATGAGAGGCTGTCACCAGCAGTAAAAAAGAAATGTTTGGCTAAGACAAATGTGGGCCCATTATAGGCTGGGTCAGGAAAATTTATAATGTGGAATAAGAAATGGCAGAGAAGCTAAATTATTACTTTATGTCTGTCTTCACTGAAGAAGATACAAGAAATCTCCCAGAATTAGAGATCCAAGGGACTAGGGAGAATGAGGAATTGAAGGAAATTAGTATTACCAAGAATGTTGTATTGGAGAAATCAATGGGGCTGAAGATTTCCACAGGACCTGATACTCTACATCCCAGAGTGTTGAAAGAGGTAGCTATGAAGATAGTGGATGCATTGGTGATGATCTTCCAAAATTCTATAGATTATGGAATGGTTCTTGCAGATTGGAAGGTCGCAAATGTCACCCCACTATTTAAGAAGAGAGGAAGAGGAAAAAACAAGGAATTAAAGACCTGTCAGCCTTACATCAGTCATTGGGAAAATGGTAGAATCTATTCCAAAGGATGTGATAAATGGACACTTGGATAATAATGATCTGATTGGGCATAGTCAGTATGGATTTATGAATGGGAAATCATGTTTGGAGAACCTGTTGGAGTTTTTGGAGGATGTTACTAAAAGAATTGATGAAGGGGAGTCGGGTGGACGTAGTATACTTGGATTTTAAGCAGGCTTTTGATGAAGTCCCCCACAGAAGGTTGGTTAGCAAAAGTAAAGCACATGGGATAGGAGGTAATATACTGGCATGGATTAAGGATTGGTTAACAGGCAGAAAGCAGAGAGTAGGAATTAACGAGTTATTCTCACGTTGGCAGACTGTGGGGTAGCGCACGGATCAGTACTTGGGCCCCAGCTGTTCACAATATATATCAATGATTTGGATCTGGGGACCAAATGTAATATTTCCAAGTTCCAAGATGATACAAAACTAGTTGGGAATGTGTGCTGTGAGGAAGATGCAAAGCGGGGATTTGGACAGACTTAGTGAGGGGGCAAGAACGTGGCAGATGGAATATAATGTGGAAAAATGTGAGGTTATCCATTTTGGTAGGAGGAATAGATGTGCAGAGTATTTCTTAAATGGTAAGTGATTAGAAAGTGTAGATGTACAAAGGGACCTGGGTGTCCTCGTCAATAAGTCACTGAAAGCTAACATGCAGGTGCAGCAAGCAATTAAGAAGGCTAATGGTATGTTAGTCTTTATCACAACAGGATTTGAGTGCAAGAGTAGTGAAGTCTTGCTTCAATTGTATAGAACTTTGGTTAGACCGCACCTGGACTACTGTGTGCAGTTTTGGTCCCCTTACCTTAGGAAGGGTATCATTGCCATAGAGGGAGTGCAACGACGGTTCACCAGACTTGTTCCCCGGATGGCAGGACTGTCCTATGAAGAGATTGGGGAAACTGGGACTGTATTCTCTAGAGTTTTGAAGAATGAGAGGTGATCTCAATGAAACGTACAAAATACTTAAAGGGATAGACAGGGTAGATGCAGGTAAGACTTTCCCCTGGTTGGGGAGTCTAAAACCAGTGGACACAATTTCAAAGTAAGGGGGGAGCCACTTAGGACAGAGATGAGGAGAAATTTCTTTACTCAGAAGGTTGTGAATCTTTGGAATTCTCCACTCCATAGCTGTGGAAGCTCAGTCATTGAGTATGTTTAAAGTAGAGATTGACAGATTTCTAAATACCAATGACATAACGGAATATGGGGATACTGTGGGACAAAGGCTTTGAAGTGGATGATCAGCCATGATAGTATTGAATGGCAGAGCAGGCTCGATGGGCTGAATGACCTACTCGTGCTCCTATGTTCCTATAAGTGTCATGCTGTTTATCGTGTGAGGTGTAACTGTGTCACTCTTTCCAGTTGCAGGAGAAATGGTCCCAGAACATCAAGGAGGTATGAAGAACTGGCAGTGGGATCCTTGATGTGTGTCCCACAATATCGGCAGAGGACACAGCTCTGAAACTAGCGGGGCCCAAGGTGGCCATGCAATTGCAGATGGTGAGACTGGAGTGTCTGCACATGAGAGTGAGGAGACATTGTGTTCATGTGTCCTCCACCACACTTCTGGAGATCCGCATCATGTATTTGGCATGAGGACATCTGAACAACCTAACCCACAAATATTTGCATTCTCTCATGCAGGTTATGGCACTTTGGAGGCAAGCGCAGCCGTTGGGACAACGAACTTCTGTTGACCTCTGAGGAGGAGGAGCAACCAGACGATGTAAGGTCACATCATTTCCCTGCACCCTCCACCAGCTCAGATACCTTCATATTGGTGGGCATGTGCGCAGGCTTAGATTCAGGGTCACAAGCTGGTGAGAGCACCACACACACGACTAAGCAGTTATTGGAAGTTGTGACAGCCGAGGCCAGTTGGAAGACTTCTGATTCCCAGGCTGGTGTTGGCAGCACAGAATATGCTGGAGCTGCAGAGAAGGGTAAGGGAACATCTGGCAGAGCTGCCAGAGGCAATGCGAGGCCATGAGCGGATAACGGAGGAGTCCATCCATGCCATGAGCGCTTCCATGTCTCAGGCATGTGAGTGCATGTCTTCCACCATCAAGAGGTTGGCAACCCACAGAGAGCCACATCCCACAGATGCGCGCAGACCTGCATTCCATCGACTTGGCCATGAACTCAGCACAGCAGTGGCAAGGCCAGAGAAGGGCAAGGTACCTGGAGTCTTCTCCAGGTTCTCTTCCTTCTATGATCAACAGGAAAGTTCAAGTGAGCCCTTCAAGGAAGGAGGAGAGGATACCCTTCACATCTGGGGCTCATCTCAGGGTGCTCTGAATGTGGACAGTGGCTCCTTAGCTCCTCTGCCGGTGGTTCCTTAGCTCCTCTGCCAGTGATTCCTTAGCTCCTCTGCCAGTGACCCCAGCTCCAGTATCCACAATGACTGAAGAGGCTCCTGCACCTCTACAGCAACCCCTCAGCCAGCCAGGGCTCTCCAGGCCTCAAGCAGCCAGAGGTCACTCATCAAAGTCATCGTGGGCCATGGGGCAGCAACTGGCCTCCACCTCAGCTGCCACCGCAGGGGTTGCATCGTGTAGAAGCACACCAAAACGCATAAAGAGCAGCTGATGTATTTGGGACTTCATTGTTATATTAATTGTGGCTTTTGCATTAGTTGCTTCAATTATGGAAATAAATAGATGTCAGATTCATTGCTGTAAATGGCTCATGGTTTCATTGCTGACTTGTGAGATGCAATCTTCATCATTGCTCCCTCAATGGGCTGCCAGTGCAGGCACAGGTCGCATTTGGTCAGCATCTCAGATGTGTCAGAGCGCAGAATGGTGAATGTAGTGTTTGATTGATCTGGGTTTGATTGTATGAGTCTGTCCACTTCTGTGGAGTTTCGAAGAATGAGAGGTGATCTCATTGAAACCTACAAAATACTTAAAAGGAAAGACAGGGTAGATGCAGCTAAGCTTTTTCCCCTGGCTGGGGAGGCTATAACCAGGGTACACAATTTCAAAATAAGGGGTAAGCCAGAGATGAGGCAAAATTTCTTTACTCAGAGGGCTGTGAATCTTTGGAATTCTCTAGTCCAGGGAGCTGTGGAAGCTCAGTCATTGAGTATATTTAAAGCAGAGATTGATAAATTTCTAAATACAAATGACATAAGGGAATATGAGGATAATATGGGAAAAAGGTATTGAAGTGGAGGATCAACCACGATCATGATCATAGAGGCGGCAGAGTGGCGCAGTGGTTAGCACCGCAGCCTCACAGCTCCAGCGACCCGGGTTCAATTCTGGGTACTACCTGTGTGGAGTTTGCAAGTTCTCCCTGTGTCTGCGTGGGTTTCCTCCGGGTGCTCCGGTTTCCTCCCACATGCCAAAGACTTGCAGGTTGATAGGTAAATTGGCCATTATAAATTGCCCCTAGTATAGGTAGGTGGTAGGGAAATATAGGGACAGGTGGGGATGTGGTAGGAATATGGAATTAGTGTAGGATTTGTATAAATGGGTGGTTGATAGTCGGCCGAAGGGCCTGTTTCAGTGCTGTATCTCTAAATAAATTTAAAAAAAATTGAATGGCAGGGCAGGCTTGATGGGCTGAATGGCCTACTCCTATGTTCCTATGGTTCCTGTGCTCACTGTGTTTGATTGCTTAAGCCTATGGGTGGAGCTTAAGATTTAAAACTGAGACTAAAAGACAGAACTGGAATCTTCTACAGAAAACACACTAATTGTTCTGCAAAGACATTGTACTGAGATCTTATAAGAACTGATATATTTTAAAGTGCTGTAAATAAACCAATGGGTGACTTAATACAAATGTGATATCTGCATTGCTCTGAGATAAATCACATATACATACTATATCCAGCAAGCCGGCATAACCATAACAAAAACATGGCAATGACAATGATTCAACAAAATTTAATGTTAACAGCTCCAGAACCTTTTCTTCCAATGCCAGGAAATCCTCCCTTGCACTGGGAGTGATGGATTTCAGGGTTCAAGACCCACTTGCTTGCTACGGAGTTGGACAGGATATAGCAGCGAACAGTAAGAAGTCGACACTTGTATATCATGTAGGAGCAGAAGGCCAGCGGATATTCAACTAGCTCACAGAGGATATGTCTACTTTTGATACAACGGTAAGTACTCTTGAAAAATACTGCAGGCCAAAGAAAAGTGTGATAATAGAACAATATACATTCTGTCAGAGATGCCAGAGACATAGTCAACCCATTAAACAACACTTGACAGCATTGCAGCAATTGACAGCTACATATAAATTTGGCACATTAACCAACAAACTAAATTGTGACCAATTAATTGAAAAGACTTCAATTCCACAAATTAGGGAACGTCTCCTCATGGAGAATGATGATTTAATCTTGGAAAAAGTCATAACCTTAGCAGTCCAAATCTAATCTGCCATGTTATATTCAAAGAGGTGACACATACATGCATCTTTAGACTCAGGTTTGCAGACACAGCTTGCCCAACCAGCTTCAGTGTAACGTTTAAGCACAAGAAGACCTCAGCAACCTCATCAAAATGTGCCCCATCATGGTCAGTTACCTTTAAAACTGTGACCAAGTTGTAGAAATGCTTATCGAGTCACAATGCCATGTCAACAATGTAAAAAAACCAAGGCAACAACTCCAAATTGACATTTTTGGAGAAGTGCAAGCAGCCCCTAGGAATCAACATTTTTTGCTTGTTGTTCATGATCTACACAGCAAATGGCTGAAAATCGCTACAACAAATTCCATTGCAACCACTTCAGTCATTGACATTCTGGACAAGTTATTTACAAAATGGGATTTGCTGGAGACCATCACTACAGTCGGTTTCAAGTGAATTCATGGAGTTCCAGCAAGTTACGGAATTCATCACCATCTTACATCACGCTACAACATGCAATCGAATAGTGGCACTGAATGATTCAACATAGTGATAAAGGAAAGTCTGAAAGCTAGTATGTCGGAGGGGAAAACATTTGAACAGCCCGTTCGCATCCTAATCCGCACTTATTGATCCACCCCACACTCTTTGACCTGAAAGACACCAGCCGAACTTATGATAGGTTGTAACTTTCACATGCCACTGGCCATTCTTAAGCCATCACTACCAGTTAACAAGAATGTCAGAGTGAAAGCAGATGAAATCGCAAAGCGACAAGGGAAAACAAAAACATACTTTGACAAATGTACAGGCGCAAGGGAGCCACAATTTAAAGTCAGAGATTGGGCTTGGATCAAATGGCCAAATCATGACCACAAACATGTTTGATCAGTATCAGGGCCAAAGCAGATGAAACGTTTGCTCGGTACAAATGCTTATCTGGTGGATGACAACAGCAAGTGGAATGTGAGATGTTTGATAGGGAGAAGACCAGGATATTTTGAGGATAGTAGTTATGAGGATACATTTCCTTTTCCAATGAGTGATATTGATCAACCGCCTCATCAAGCTGATCAAACAGATCCACAACCTCAAATTCATAAATCTAATCGCAGACCTAAGAGACCTTCCTATCTCAAAGACTATTTCTGTACTTAGGGAAAACAGACAAGTTAAACACTAAGAAATAACTTGATGTATATATGTTTGATGTTTAGAATACTTTAATTCAAAAATTACATATTTGTCAAAAGGGGGAAAATGTAATGTTTATTGATCTGGGTTTGATTATATTAGTCTGTTCACTTATCTGTGTTCACTGTGTTTGATTGCTTAAGCCTATGGGTGGAGATTAAGCATTAAAACTGAAACTAAAAGACAGAACTGGAATCTTCTACAGAAAACATAGCTTGCTCTGCAAAGACATTGTACTGAGATCTTGTAAGAACTGATATATTTTAAAGTGCTGTAAATAAACCAGTTAGTGATTTAATACAAGTGATATGTGCATTGCTCTGAGATAAATCAGATATACATAATATATCCAGCAACCTGGATACCAACGAAACAGTGAACCTGGGAGCTAGGCACTGGAGTGTGATAGGAAGGAGGCGACAGGTGGAATACAGTGAGTTGAGTCTTTATTTAGTTCATTGTGAGAGGCCATTATGGTGGCAGGAAGCGGGTAGGTATGAGATTGCATTTTGCCTCCCTTAGGGGTTCCTCAATGGCCTTGGCTTCAGGGTGCAACGGAAGCAAGATCCAGTGCTGCCTGCTCATCAGCCTCCTCCGCATCCTCCTCATTGGATGAGGACTGGCAATCAATCATGTCCTGTTCATGCAAGGCCTCCCCTTCTCCTGTGATAGATTGGGAAGACCACAGCCGATAACCACAATACACAAAACCTTCACCGAGGCATGCTGCAGGGCTCCGCTGGATTGATTGAGACACCGGAATCTGATGAACAGCCCAATGGCCTGCTCGATGGTCGCTCGGGTGGACTCCTGGCAGGTAATGTATCTTTCCTGCAGCGCGAGGGTTCTTCACAGGCGTGATTAGCCATGTCTTCAATGGATAGCCCTTGTCCCTGAGAATGCATCCCTGAAATGGGTGGGGCCTGAAAAGCTGTGGCACCTGGGGCTGTTGAAGGATATAGGCAATGTGGCTGCTTCCTGGGAAGTGGGCATGCACCTGCAGGATGCACTTCCGGTGGTCGCAGATCAGTTGTGCATTGAGTGAATGGAAGCTCTTCCAGTTGATGAAGGTCACTGGCTGCTCCATGGGAGCCTTGATGACCACATGTGTGCAGTTGATGACACCTTGCACCTGGTGAATCCTGCGATGGCCCCGAAGTCGATGGCCCTCACCGCCTGACTGTCAGGGTCGGTCCGGTACCACATACAGTTGTCAGCCGTCTTGAACAAGGCATGATTTACTTCCTTGATGCAGCGCTGGGCTGCTGCCTAGTAGTCCCCACACATGTCCCCATTGGATCTCTGGAAAAAGCCAGATGTGTGGAGGTTGAGTGCCATGGTGATCTTCAGGGTCACAGGCATTAGGTGTCCACCGAAGCCCATGGGTTGCCGCTCGCCTGTGGCATGGTGCATAATGCAATTATGGCTTCCCTGGAGAGCCACAGTCTTTGCTGGACAGTTAGAGGTAGCTGAAGTGAGTGCGGTACACTCTCTGGCACAGATAAGCCCTTCTTGATGTAGCCAACTGCTGGCACTCTCCCTTTGGAGCTTCATGGGGGTGCCCAGCCAGATCCTGGCCCGACCACTCTCTGAGCCACAGCTGCGCAGCACAAAGGTCCACAAAGTTACTGTGTATGAGACCCACGCCATCTGATTTGCTCCCCTCCCGTACCATGTCCTTGCAGAGATGACCTTGCCTTGGGACCCTCCCATTGCTACTCCCCTCTGAATAAGCACCATTGACCCTCAGTGCCGTCCCTTACAGAGAACCAAGCACCCGAAACTGTGCCCATCCTTGTACCTGAGATTGTGCCAACACTATCCTTGCATCAGAGATGGCGCCCACCCTGCGCTTGCACCTGAAACTGCACCTACTCTTGCACCCGAGAGTGGGCTGACCCTACCCTGGCACTCAAGACTGCACCCAACCTACGTCTGTATCCGAGACTGCACCCACTCTACCCTGGCATCCGATACTGCACCCCCACCCCCCCCCCATCCTTGCATTCAAGACTGTCCCCACCCTACACTTGCACCCAAGACTGCGCCCACCCAATTCCTTTCACCCAAGATTACTCCCACCCTTTCAGAGAGTCCAGAACTGCAAGCTGACAATGGCAGCTGCTCCCTACTTCCTTATCCACTGCTCCCCATGGCTGCCATCCTGCAAGGGCATTAAGGTCTCACCTTGATACCGCCACCCCTAAATGGCCATGGAGCTGAAGGCTATATCTTAAACCCGCCTCCTCCCCACCCCCATAAAATTGGCTTCAATTCAATGCAAATGCATTCTAACTAGCTGTTACCAATTCAAATTGTGGTCCCACCGATTTGTGGCAGCAATGCTGCCTTGGAGCTTTTCTGCTGCTGACAATATCCAGAATTGATGTCACATTGTCGGGATTCTGGGCGAGTGTGTCCACCCAGATTTTTCAGTCACCCCTACCCCCGCCCAACCCTCTACTTCTGCTCCTGCTGACTGGGTAAAATCCGACCCCAGACTCCATATTTTTGTATATGTGAAGCTTCTCCAAAGTTTTAACATAGCATCAAAGTGAACTATAACTTTGAAGTATGTCTGTTTATTGGTTTTGTCTTGATTTTTATGACTTTCCTGCTTTTTGCCAAATGTTCCATAGCCTTAAAGTGTTTTTCACCAGTGAATCTATTTATTGCTAATGAAAATAGCTTGCAGCTGTTAACAGGTTACTTTAGCTTGAAAAGTCCTTTTGGCCTTCGCATTGCATGCTGGTCAGATTCGGTCAGTTTTCTGCACACCTGTATACAGCATAGCTTGCTGCATTTCATTTAAACAATCGATGCTCCCAGGTTGGATAGCCTCACAAGTGTCAACCAGAAATTTTGATTAAAATAATTTTACCATTTCTTACAGCTAGGAGAAGGAAGATGGAGAAAGGGATCATGGAAGCGGGGATTCTGCTTAAAGCACTCCCACCCCTCCAGGTGTCAGTGAGAGGGATGGATTGTTGATTGTGGGAACGCTATGTGCTGGGGGCTGCGGGGCTCAGGAGGTGGTGCAGTACACTGGCTTCAGCATTAGTGTGCTAGAAGGCTGCACTGCCTCAGATTAGCTAAAGTGTGCCTGAATGAGTCTATCCCAGGCATCTCTAGTGGCTAAGTGAGCTGCTGCAGGTACCACAGTCATATCAGGCTCCTCCTCCCTCTCTTTATGCTCCATCTGTTGCTCCTTCTCTTCCTCCCACTCCTTTGAAGATGCCAAGCAGTTATCACCTTCCTCATCCTGTAGCTCCAGTCCTCTGTGCTGCACTATGTTGGGCAAGGTGCAGCATGCTACTATTATTCTGAACACCCTGGCTGGTACATACTGAAGGGTGCTCTCAGATCTGTTCATACATCGAATCACATCTTCAGCATCCTGTCGGCTTGCTCAATGACCAATCTTTTGCTCATGTGAATTTGGTTGTACCTTTCCTGGGCTTCGGTGTTAGGCTACTCACAGGTGTCATTAGCCATGTCCTTAGAGGATAGTCTTGTCTCCAAGGAGCCAACTGCTGACTGTGCTTGGAGGTGCGAGTATCTGTGGAAGACTTGGCTGATGAAAAATGGCATCATGGCAGCTTCCAGGATATCTTGCACAGGCATGCATGAAAACCTTCTGGTGGTTACATACCAGCTGAACATTAATGGAGTGGAATCCCTTTTTGTTGATGAAGCCAGCTGGGTGATCTGTGGGCGCCGCGATTGCCATGTGTGTGCAGCCTATGATTCCCTGGACCTGTGGGAATCCAACCAGAGCAGCAAATCCAAGGACCATCTCTTTCTGACTGGCCTCATCAATAGCAAAATGAATGTTAAGTGGTGGCCCTGGCAAATATGTCATCTGTCACCTGAGTGATGCAATTGTATGTAGCGGATTGTGAGATTCTACAGATGTCTCCGCAAGAACCCTGGAAGGAGCCAGAGGTGAAGAAATTAGGGTGACCTTGATTGCCACTGGCAATGCATTCTCATCTGGTCCTCTTGGATGGAGGTCTTCTTTCAGAGGCTGTAAATGTCAGCATGGACAGAGCGGATAGTCAGAAGCTTTTTCCCAGGGTGGAAGAGTCAGTTACTAGGGGACCTCGCCCATTTCCTCTGGCTCCACACATAGATTCCCTTCTCTGCGCTTGAGTGGGCCAACCCTTTCCCTGGTTACCCTCTTGCAATTTATATACGTATAAAAAGCCTTGGGATTTTCCTTAATCCTGTTTGCCAATGACTTTTCATAACCCCTTTTAACCCTCCTGACTCCTTGCTTAAGTTCCTTCCTACTGTCTTTATATTCCTCAAGAGATTCGTCTGTTCCTAGCCTTACAGCCCTTACGAATGCTTCCTTTTTCTTTTTGACGAGGCTGACAATATCCCGCGTTATCCAAGGTTCCCGAAACTTGCCAAACTTATCCTTCTTCCTCACAGGAACATGCTGGTCCTGGATTCTAATCAACTGACGTTTGAAAGACTCCCACATGTCAGATGTTGATTTACCCTGAAACAGCCGCCCCCAATCTAAATTCTTCAGTTCCTGCCTAATATTGTTATAATTAGCCTTCCCCCAATTTAGCACCTTCACCCGAGGACTACTCTTATCCTTATCCACAAGTACCTTAAAACTTATGGAATTATGGTCACTGTTCCCAAAATGCTCCCCGACTGAAACTTCAACCACCTGGCCGGGCTCATTCCCCAATACCAGGTCCAGTATGGCCCCATCCCTAGTTGGACTATCTACATATTGTTTCAAGAAGCCCTCCTGGATGCTCCTTACAAATTCTGCCCCATCCAAGCCCCTAGCACTAAGTGAGTCCCAGTCAATATAGGGGAAGTTAAAAACACCCACCACTACAACCCTGTTACCTTTACATCTTTCCAAAATCTGCTCCTCTACCTCCTGCCCGCTGTTGGGAGGCCTGCAGAAAACCCCCAACATCGTGACTGCATCCTTCCTATCCTGAGCTCCACCCATATTGCCTCGCTGCATGACCCCTCCGAGGTGTCCTCCCGCAGTACAGCTGTGATATTCTCCTTAACCAGTAATGCAATCCCCCCACCCCTTTTACATCTCCCTCTATCCTGCCTGAAGCTTCTAAATCCTGGAGCATTTAGCTGCCAATCCTGTCCTTCCCTCAACCAAGTCTCTGTAATAGCAACAACATCATAGTTCCAAGTACTAATCCAAGCTCAAAGTTCATCTGCCTTTCCTGTTATACTCCTTGCATGGAAACAAATGCACTTCAGACCATCAGACCCGCTGTGCTCCGCAATATCTCCCTGCCTGCTCTTCCTCTTAGTCTTACTGGCCTTATTTACTAGTTCCCCCTCATTTATTTCACTTGCTGTCCTACTGCTCTGGTTCCCACCCCCTTGCCACACGAGTTTAAACCCTCCCGAGTGATGCCAGCAAACCTTGCAGCCAGGATATTTGTGCCCCTCCAGGTTAGATGCAACTTGTCCTTGTACAGGTCCCACCTGTCCCTGAAGAGATCCCAATGGTCCAGATATCTGAAACCCTCTCTTCTATACCAGCTGTTCAGCCACGTGTTTAGCTGCACTATCTTCCTATTTCTAGCCTCACTGGCACGTGGCACAGGGAGTAATCCCGAGATTACAACCCGAGAGGTCCTGTCTTTTAACTTTCTACCTAACTCCCTAAACACTCCCTGCAGGACCTCATCACTCTTCCTGCCTATGTCATTGGTACCAATATGTACCACAGCCTTTGGCTGTTCACCCTTCCCCTTCAGAATGCCCCCTGTCCGTTCAGAGACATCCTTGACCCTGGCACCAGGGAGGCAACATACCATCCTGGAGTCTCTTTCACATCCACAGAAGCGCCTATCTGTGCCCCTGACTATAGAGTCCCCGATAACTATTGCTCTTCTGCGCTTTGTCCCTCCCTGCTGAACAACAGTGCCAGCCGTGGTGCCACTGCTCTGGCTGCTGCTGATTTCCCCTGATAGGCCATCCCCCCCCCCAACAGTATCCAAAACAGTATACTTGTTAAAGAGGGAGACAGCCACAGGGGATTCCTGCACTGACTGCCTGCCCCTTCTAGCGGTCACCCATCTATCTGCCTGCACCTTGGGCGTAACCACTTCTCTAAAACTCCTGTCTCTGACACTTTCTGCCACCTGCATGCTCCTAAGTGCATCCAGTTGCTGCTCCAACCGATCCATGCGAACTGTGAGGAGCTGCAACTGGGTACACTTCCTGCAGATGTTGTCACCCGGAACGATGGAAGCGTCACGGACTTCCCACATCCCACAGGTGAAGCACTTCACCCCTTTAACTGACATTTCTAGCACTAATTAATAAATAAAAATTAATACTTATTAAATCCTTACTTCTTTTTCTTCTTTCTTTCTTTTGGGCCTCCTTATCTCGAGAGACAATGGATACGCGCCTGGAGGTGGTCAGTGGTTTGTGAAGCAGCGCCTGGAGTGGCTATAAAGGCCAATTCTGGAGTGACAGGCTCTTCCACAGGTGCTGCAGAGAAATTTGTTTGTTGGGGCTGTTGCACAGTTGGCTCTCCCCTTGCGCCTCTGTCTTTTTTCCTGCCAACTACGAAGTCTCTT
Source organism: Heterodontus francisci (assembly GCF_036365525.1). Lineage (NCBI taxonomy): Eukaryota > Metazoa > Chordata > Chondrichthyes > Heterodontiformes > Heterodontidae > Heterodontus > Heterodontus francisci. The sequence goes on along the minus strand of NC_090375.1, from coordinate 99,848,695 downwards.
CGACTCGCCACAATTTAGCCCTGTCTTTATGGCTGCCCGCCAGCTCTGGCGAATGCTGGCAACTGACTCCCACGACTTGTGATCAATGTCACACGATTTCATGTCGCGTTTGCAGACGTCTTTATAACGGAGACATGGACGGCCGGTGGGTCTGATACCAGTGGCGAGCTCGCTGTACAATGTGTCTTTGGGGATCCTGCCATCTTCCATGCGGCTCACATGGCCAAATCCTTACTAAATTGTTATAATTAACTATAAGGTCCCTCGTGCTAGATTTCTACTATAAATATTAAATGCTAACTAAATACAGTAATCTCCTCCCTCTGGTTTAGTTACTCTACTTATTAATTCGTTAATTAGAGTTTTAATCAATTTTTACCAATGTTTTATTTTCAAATTCAGTACAAATTCCCTACCAGCCAATCAGGTCACAGCTTTCCTGTGACGTCACTTTTCAGTTTTTTTTACCAGAGGTAAGTTTTTTATACTTACCGTTCTGGAACTCCGCCCTCCGAGTCTTCTCCGTGAATGTAGGCTGCGAATCCCCAAGGTAAGTTTTTTATACTTACCGGTCCGGAACTCCGCCCTCCGAGTCTTCTCCGTGAATGTAGGCCGCGAATCCCCGAGGTAAGTTTTTTATACTTACAGGTCTGGAACTCCGCCCTCCGAGTCTTCCCCGTGAATGTCCATGACATGAGTTAAAATCCCACCATGGTAACTGGGGGAATTTAAATGTAATTAATAAAACTGGAATAAAATAATAGTTTCATTAATAATGATCATGAAATAACAAGATTGACGTTAAAAACCATTTAATTCACAAATGTACTCTGGTCTGGCCTACATGTGACTCCTGCCCTTTGAAATGACCAAACAAGCCTCTCAGTTGTACCAAAAGCTGCAGAAAGTTTGGATCAGAATAAAACTGGATTGACCACACAGCATCAATCGAGGCACCTGAAACAACAAAGTCACACCCTGCCCAGATGACCCTGCAAAGTCCTCCTCACAAACAGCTGGGGACTTGTGCCAAAATTGGAAGAACTGTCCCACAGACTAGACATAGTGTGAGGCAACGCCTCCCCGCCACCCCCCACCTGTCAAGACTGAGGCACACATGATTTCACCACATGAGCATTAAAACTTACAACTGCAAGCCCCTGGCTGGAAGGATATTTGCATTGCACCAGACAATGTGGACACAAAGGGAACCACTCCCTGCCCCAATACACAGAAGAGACCTGGTCAAACCAGTCGGTCACGTGACCACCTGCTGGCCAACTAGGGGAGTTTTAAACTGGATAAACAGAATTTGAACTCGGAACTGCGTGTACTCTCATCAGCTTTGGAAACCATTGAAGACATATAAACTCAAAGAGAGAAAAGTCTCCTACGTGAACAAGGTTTAAGAAAAATACTGGGCCCCAACAAAATGCAAGACCATATCTTCAATCAAGGACTACAGCAAGCTTGAAGCAGAGCAACAAGATATCGCCTCAAACTGTTCCACTTTATCTTTTCTATCCCTATCTGCCTGTGTATATCGTGTGTGTATGTTAGCGTGGGCGCGTCGTAGATCCATAGGCATGAACCATATTAGAGTTTAAGTAAGTTTAATAAATTTCACTTTTCTTGTTTAAACCAATGAAAGTCTGTTTTCTCTCATTCCTTTGCCTTATAACTGGAAAGCTGTGAACAAGGATTCACAAAGGGGGAGCTCAAAACACAGTGTGTTTAAAATTAAACCCTGTTACAACAAGACCAGGTGAAGATAGTAACAGACCCCTAGATAGCTTTCTCGCCTGGTCATAACAATAGTCAAACTCACCAAATCATACCTTACAGCCAATATCACAGATTATCCTCCATCATCATCCCTGGGAATGTCCTGTCCCACCAGCAGGACAGACCTACCAGAAGTGGCGGCACAATGGCCTACAGTTGGGAGGGAATTGCCTTGGGAATCCTCAACATTGACTCCAGACCCCATGAAATCTCATGGCATCAGGTCAATCATGGGCAAGAAAACCTCCTGCTGATTACCACCTACTGCCCTCCATCAGCTGACGAATAAGAGCTCATCCATGTTGAACAGCACTTGCAAGAAGCACTGATGGTAACAAATGCACAGAATGTACTCTGGGCAAGGGACTTCAATGTCTATCACCAATAGTGGCTTGGTAGCACCACTACTGAACAAGCTGACCGAGTCCTGAACAAAGAACAAAGAACAAAGAACAAAGAAAATTACAGCACAGGAACAGGCCCTTCGGCCCTCCAAGCCTACGCCGATCCAGATCCTCTATCTAAACCTGTCGCCTATTTTCTAAGGGTCTGTATCTCTTTACTTCCTGCCCATTCATGTATCTGTCTAGATACATCTTAAAAGACGCTATCGTGCCCGCGTCTACCACCTCCGCTGGCAACGCGTTCCAGGCACCCACCACCCTCTGCGTAAAGAAATTTCCACACATATCCCCCCTAAACTTTTCCCCTTTCACTTTGAACTCGTGTCCCCTTGTAATTGAATCCCCCACTCTGGGAAAAAGCTTCTTGCTATCCAACCTGTCTATACCTCTCATGATTTTGTACACCTCAATCAGGTCCCCCCTCAACCTCCGTCTTTCTAATGAAAATAATCCTAATCTACTCAACCTCTCTTCATAGCTAGCACCCTCCATACCAGGCAACATCCTGGTGAACCTCCTCTGCACCCTCTCCAAAGCATCCACATCCTTTTGGTAATGTGGCGACCAGAACTGCACGCAGTATTCCAAATGTGGCCGAAAAAAAGTCCTATACAACTGTAACATGACCTGCCAACTCTTGTACTCAATACCCCATCCGATGAAGGAAAGCATGCCGTATGCCTTCTTGACCACTCTATTGACCTGCGTTGCCACCTTCAGGGAACAATGGACCTGAACACCCAAATCTCTCTGTACATCAATTTTCCCCAGGACTTTTCCATTTACTGTATAGTTCACTCTTGAATTGGATCTTCCAAAATGCATCACCTCGCATTTGCCCTGATTGAACTCCATCTGCCATTTCTCTGCCCATCTCTCCAATCTATCTATATTCTGCTGTATTCTCTGACAGTCCCCTTCACTATCTGCTACTCCACCAATCTTAGTGTCGTCTGCAAACTTGCTAATCAGACCACCTATACTTTCCTCCAAATCATTTATGTATATCACAAACAACAGTGGTCCCAGCACTGATCCCTGTGGAACACCACTGGTTACACGTCTCCATTTTGAGAAACTCCCTTCCACTGCTACTCTCTGTCTCCTGTTGCCCAGCCAGTTCTTTATCCATCTAGCTAGTACACCTTGGACCCCATGCGCCTTCACTTTCTCCATCAGCCTACCATGGGGAACCTTATCAAACGCCTTACTGAAGTCCATGTATATGACATCTACAGCCCTTCCCTCATCAATCAACTTTGTCACTTCCTCAAAGAATTCTATTAAGTTGGTAAGACATGACCTTCCCTGCACAAAACCATGTTGCCTATCACTGATAAGCCCATTTTCTTCCAAATGAGAATAGATCCTATCCCTCAGTATCTTCTCCAGCAGCTTCCCTACCACTGACGTCAGGCTCACCGGTCTATAATTACCTGGATTATCCCTGCTACCCTTCTTAAACAAGGGGACAACATTAGCAATTCTCCAGTCCTCCGGGACCTCACCCGTGTTTAAGGATGTTGCAAAGATATCTGTTAAGGCCCCAACTATTTCCTCTCTCGTTTCCCACAGTAACCTGGGATAGATCCCATCTGGACCTGGGGACTTGTCCACCTTAATGCCTTTTAGAATACCCAACACTTCCTCCCTCCTTATGCCGACTTGACCTAGAGTAATCAAACATCTGTCCCTAACCTCAACATCCGTCATGTCCCTCTCCTCGGTGAATACCGATGCAAAGTACTCGTTTAGAATCTCACCCATTTTCTCTGACTCCACGCATAACTTTCCTCCTTTGTCCTTGAGTGGGCCAATCCTTTCTCTAGTTACCCTCTTGCTCCTTATATATGAATAAAAGGCTTTGGGATTTTCCTTAACCCTGTTTGCTAAAGATATTTCATGACCCCTTTTAGCGCTCTTAATTCCTCGTTTCAGATTGCGCCTACAATCCCGATATTCTTTCAAAGCTTCGTCTTTCTTCAGTCGCCTAGACCTTATGTATGCTTCCTTTTTCCTCTTAGCTAGTCTCACAATTTCACCTGTCAGCCATGGTTCCCTAATCTTGCCATTTATATCCTTCATTTTCACAGGAACATGTCTCTCCTGCACGCTAATCAACCTCTCTTTAAAAGCCTCCCACATATCACATGTGGATTTACCTTCAAACAGCTGCTCCCAATCTACATTCCCCAGCTCCTGCCGAACTTTGGTATAGTTGGCCTTCCCCCAATTTAGCACTCTTTCTTTCGGACCACTCTCGTCTTTGTCCATGAGTATTCTAAAACTTACGGAATTGTGATCACTATTCCCAAAGTAGTCCCCTACCGAAACTTCAACCACCTGGCCGGGCTCATTCCCCAACACCAGGTCCAAAATGGCTCCTTCCCGAGTTGGACTATTGACATACTGCTCTAGAAAACCCTCCTGGATGCTCCTTACAAATTCTGCTCCATCTAGACCTCTAAAACTAAGTGAATCCCAGTCAATGTTGGGAAAATGAAAATCTCCTATCACCACCACCCTGTTGCTCCTACATCTTTCCATAATCTGTTTACATATTTGTACCTCTATCTCACGCTCGCTGTTGGGAGGCCTGTAGTACAGCCCCAACATTGTTACCGTACCCTTCCTATTTCTCAGTTCTGCCCATATTGCCTCACAGCTCGAGTCCTCCATAGTGCCTTCCTTCAGCACAGCTGTGATATCCTCTTTGACCAGTAATGCAACTCCTCCACCCCTTTTACCTCCCTCTCCATCCCGCCTGAAGCATCGGTGTCCTGGGATATTTAGTTGCCAATCATGCCCTTCCCTCAACCAAGTCTCAGTAATAGCAATAACATCATACTCCCAGGTAGTAATCCAAGCCCTAAGTTCATCTGCCTTACCTACTACACTTCTTGCATTAAAACAAATGCACCTCAGACCACCAGTCCCTTTGCTTTCATCATCTGCTCCCTGCCTACTCTTTCCCTTAGTCACGCTGACTTCATTATCTAGTTCCTTACAGGCTTGAGTTACTACCTCCTTACTGTCCACTGACCTCATTTGGTTCCCATCCCCCTGCCACATTAGTTTAAACCCTCCCCAACAGCGTTAGCAAAAGCACCCCCAAGGACATTGGTTCCAGTCCGGCCCAGGTGTAGACCGTCCAATTTGTAATAGTCCCACCTCCCCCAGAACCGGTCCCAATGTCCCAAAAATCTGTACCCCTCCTTCCTGCACCATGTCTCAAGCCACGCATTCATCCTGACTATTCTTTCATTTCTACTCTGACTATCACGTGGCACTGGTAGCAATCCTGAGATTACTACCTCTGAGGTCCTACTTTTTAACTTGGCTCCTAACTCCCTAAATTCTGCTTGTCGGACCTCATCCCGTTTTTTACCTATATCATTGGTGCATATGTGCACAACGAAAACTGGCTGTTCACCCTCCCACTTTCAGAATGTTCTGCAGCCGATCTGAGACATCCCTGACCCGTGCACCTGGGAGGCAACATACCATTCGAGAGTCTCGTTTTCGACCGCAGAACCGTCTATCTACTCCCCTTACAATCGAATCCCCTATGACTATAGCCCTTCCACTCTTTTTCCCGCCCTTCTGAACAGCAGAGCCAGCCACGGTGCCATGAACCTGGCTACTGCTGCCTTCCCCTGGTGAGCCATCTCCCCCAACAGTATCCAAAACGGTATACCTGTTGTGGAGGGAGATGACCGCAGGGGACACCTGCGCTGCCTCCCTGCTCTTTCTATGCCTTTTGGTCACCCATTCCCTTTCTCCCTCAGCAATCCTAATCTGCGGTGTGACCAATTTGCTAAACGTGCTATCCACTACCTCCTCAGCATCGCGGATGCTCCAAAGTGAGTCCATCCACAGCTCCAGAGCCGTCATGCGGTCTAACAAGAGCTGCAGCTGGACACGCTTCCTGCACGTGAAGGAGTCAGGGACATCAGCCGTGTCCCTGAGCTCCCACATTGAGCAAGAGGAGCATAACATGGGTCTGAGATCTCCTGCCATTTTTAATCTTATGCTTAACTTAGTCTGAAACTTAGATAAATGAAAAAGGAATGAAAAGTTTTTACCAATCACACGATAAAAAACAAAGTAGAAAAAGCCTTACCTTATCTACACACCACCGAGTCCTTTTTTTTTGGTTAGAGGAGGAGGGCGGGTGGGAGACACTACCCGTGTAATGTCTCGGGTTCAGAAATGGCCCAAATATATAGGGTTTTACTTACCCAGCAGCCCCTTGGTCCGCCGAAAACAAAAGGAAATTAAGTTTAAGCTGAAACTGACCTTCCCAGCTGCACACTCGCTCGCACCCTCTGCTCCCGAATAAGCTGCTGCAAGGAAATAGCTGCCAAACTGGGCCTGCGGAAGCTGGTGAGAAAACCAACAAGAGTGAAGAACCTACTTGACCTTTTCCTCACCAATCTATTTGTTGCAGATACGTCTGTTCATGACAGTATTGGTAGGAGTGACGACTGCACACTCCTTGTGGAGACGAAGTCTCCTCTTCACACTGAGGATACATTCGATCATGTTGTGTGGCATTACCACTATGTTAAATGGGATAGACTCAGAATAGGTGTAGCAGCTCAAATCTGTGCTTCCATGAGGTGCTGTGGGCAATCATCAGCGCAACATTGTATTCAACCACAATCTGTAACCTCATGGTCCAGCATATCCCTCAATCTACTATTACCATCAAGCCAGGGGACCAACCCTGGTTCAACGAAGAGAGTAGGAGAGCATGCCAGGAGCAGCACCAGGCATAGCGAAAAGTGAGAGGCCAACTTGGTGAAGCTACAACATAGGATTACATGCATGCGAAAAAGCAGAAGCCGAATGCTGTAGACAGAGCTAAGCCACAACCAATGGACCAGATCAAAGCTCTGCAATCCTGCCACATCCAGTCATGACTGGTGGTGGACAATTAAACAAATAACCAGAGGAGGAGGCTCCACAAACATCCTCATCCTTAATGATGGCGGAACCCAGCACATCAGTGCAAAAGACAGGGCTGAAGAATTTGTGACCATCTTCAGCCAGAAGTGCTGAGAAGATGATAAATCTCGGCCCCCAGCTCAAATATAAAGAGCTCAAATAGAAAGAGTTTCAGCCTAAATATAAAGAGTGGCCATTTGCAGGAAGGGGAAGAGAGCTGTTGGTGTTCACGGACAGTATCTTAGCAAGAAATCAATGCCTTCAGGGAAGGAACAGAACAAATTGGCAACAAACAAGAAGACAGCTGATGCCCTGAATTAAATATCTGGAGAGCTTGCTCTTTTTGTGTCAAACTAGAATAATTTTAGAAGATTTCATTTGTTGTGGAAAATTGCTTCATTAAAATAATAGAACATAGAACATAGAACAGTACAGCACAGTACTGGCCCTTTGGCCCACGATGTTGTGCCGAACCTTTAACCTACTCTAATATCAAACTAACTACCTACCCTTCATTCTACTGTCATCCATGTACCTATCCAAGAGTCGCTTAAATGCCCCTAATGTATCTGCTTCTACTACCACCGCTGGCAGCGCATTCCACGCACTCACCACTCTCTGTGTAAAGAACCTACCTCTGACATCTCCCCGAAACCTTCCTCCAATCACCTTAAAATTATGCCCCCTGGTGATAGCCCTATACACCCTGGGAAAAAGTCTCTGGCTATCCAATCTATCTATGCCTCTCATCATCTTGTACCCTTCCATCAAGTCACCTCTCATCCTTCTTCGCTTCAATGAGAAAAGCTCTAGTTCCCTCAATCTTTCTTCATAAGTCATGCCCTCCAGTCCAGGCAGCATCCTGGTAAATCTCCTCTGCACCCTCTCTAAAGCTTCCACATCCTTCCTATACTGAGGCGACCAGAACTGAACACAATATGCCAAGTGTGGTCGAACCAGGGCCTTATAGAGCTGCAGCATAACCTCGCGGCTCTTAAACTCAATTCCCCTGTTAATGAAAGCCAACACACCATACGCCTTCTTAACAACCCTATCAACTTGGGTGGCAACTTTGAGCGATCTATGGACATGGACCCCAAGATCCCTCTGTTCCTCCACACCACCAAGAATCCTGTCTTTAAGCCTGTATTCTGCATTCAAATTCGACCTTCCAAAATGAATCACTTCACACTTTTCCAGGTTGAACTCCATCTGCCACTTCTCAGCCCAGCTCTGCATCCTGTCAATGTCCCGTTGCAACCTACAACAGCCTTCCACACTATCCACAACTCCAGCAACCTTCGTGTCATCGGCAAACTTGCTAACCCAGCCTTCCACTTCCTCATCCAAGTCATTTATAAAAATCACAAAGAGCAGAGGTCCCAGAACAGGTCCTTGTGGAACACCACTGGTCACTGAGCTCCATGCTGAATACTTTCCATCTACTACCACCCTCTGACTTCTATGGGCCAGCCAATTTTGTATCCAGACAGCCAACTTTCCCTGAATCCCATGCCTCCTTACTTTCTGAATGAGCCTACCATGGGGAACCTTATCAAACGCCTTGCTAAAATCCACATACACCACATCCACTGCTCTTCCTTTATCAATGTGTTTAGTCACATCTTCAAAGAATTCAATAAGGCTTGTGAGGCATGACCTGCCCCTCACAAAGCCATGCTGACTGTCTCTAATCAAACCATGCTTTTCCAAATAATCATAAATCCTGTCTCTCAGAATCCTCTCCAATAATTTGCCCACTACCGACGTAAGACTGACTGGTCTATAATTCCCAGGGTTATCCCTATTCCCTTTCTTGAACAAGGGAACAACATTTGCCACCCTCCAATCATCTGGCACTACTCCAGTGGACAGTGAAGACGCAAAGATCATCGCCAAAGGCGCAGCAATCTTTTCCCTCGCTTCCCGTAATATCCTTGGGTATATCCCGTCTGGCCCCGGGGACTTATCTGTCCTCATATCATTCAAAATTTCCAGCACATCCTCCTTCTTAACCTCAATCTGTTTGAGCATATCAGCCTGTTCCACGCTGTCCTCACAAACGACCAGGTCCCTCTCACTAGTGAATACTGAAGCAAAGTATTCATTTAGGACCTCCCCTACCTCCGCCGACTCCAGGCACAAGTTCCCTCCACTATCCCTGATCGGCTCTACCCTCACTCTGGCCATCCTCTTGTTCCTCACATAAGTGTAGAACGCCTTGGGATTTTCCTTAATCCTACCCGCCAAGACTTTTTCATGTCCCTTTCTAGCTCTCCTAAGTCCATTCTTCAGTTCCTTCCTGGCTACCTTGTAACCCTCTAGAGCCCTGTCTGATCCGTGCTTCCTCAACCTTAAGTAAGCTTCCTTCTTCCTCTTGACTAGCTGTTCCACATCTCTTGTCATCCAAGGTTCCTTCACCCTACCATCCCTTCCCTGCCTCACAGGACAAACCTATCCAGCAGTCGCAGCAAGTGCTCCCTAAACAACCTCCACATTTCTGTTGTGCATTTCCCTGAGAACATCTGTTCCCAATTTATGCTCCCCAGTTCCTGCCTAATAGCATTGTAATTCCCCCTCCCCCAATTAAATATTTTCCCATCCTGTCTGCTCCTGTCCCTCTCCATGACTATAGTAAAGGTCAGGGAGTTGTGATCTCCCACCGAGAGATCTGCCACCTGCCACATGCCAGTTGAGCCAGATAGCTTTTCTTGGACCTCAAACATGAATTGGAACAATCATTGGTACTGATTCCTCAGTTATCGCTAGTATTAAAGAATTTTGGGGGTCAGTATGTTACTATGTATGTGTGATACATGTTAAATGATTGCAAGAAAAGCCTTATTACCAGCTGCAAAGAAGATCTGGAGGCAAAAAATATCATCTATGAATTTTCAAAAGTTGTTTTATTAGATGACAAAATTACCAATTGTTGAGACAATTATATCGTGGACAATTATCAGTAATGTGAGCACAGCTGAGTATTCTGAGAAGTACAACCCTCTAATCAATGACAAATGTTCACAGATCACCTTTGCTGCACAATATTAAGATCTTAGCTAGCACTCATGAATTTCAATTGCTGTTTCTGACACAAACATGATATAAAACAGTTGGCATGGGCTATCTTCATTTCTACACTGCATTCTGAGACCAGCATTCTGTGGAAAGGTATGGAAAAATTTCAAGGTCGCAAAATTGGGCTCTGTAACGCCGTTGATGCTGGTGCTGCAGGAGACCAGAGGGGTTAGAAATGGTGGACGACCCACATCCAGCGGGTCCACATGAATTGTCATACTTGGATAAGCGATAATTCAGACATACTGGCCTGAAATTTACCGGCTCCTTGACACTGTGGGTCGTGACGTGGGTGCCGGTAAAATTCTGCGGGGAGAAGCCCGTCGAGAAGGGCCCGCTGCATATTACCAACGGCGGGGGGGGACCTCGGTGCGGCCTACCCGCCACTCGGTGACGACACCCCAACTATAATATGTAAAACGGTACTTAACTCTGTAGATTATTCAGCCCACTGCCTCTCGCTAAAGGCCTGCTCGGGTCTGCAAATGAGACCCGAGCCCGACAGAATCCCATCTGAGCCCAAGCCTGACCCGGCCCTAATCCTTCCATTTTTCTCGCACCTGACCCGACCATCATTTAACTTACCTTCCGTCTTTCAATTTGTTCCTTACCCGCACAAGCTTAAAATAACTGTAACAAAACCACCTTTAAAGTCCAAAAAATAAATTAACATTAGAGTCACTTACCTGAGGTGGTGATAGAGCGTGTCCGATCCGCCCCGACCCAACCAGAGCCCAAATGCCGGCACTTTTGGATTTTACGTTGAACCGGTGGCTGTCATGTGCTGTCCTGTTCATGATTAGAAAAGCCGGCGGGTATTCAGAGGCAAAAGATTCTGCTATGGAAGGTAAGTTCTTATATACAGGGGGCTCACTCTGCATACTGGATGGGAGGAGGATGGGGGATATTCAGGGGTCTCACTCTGCATTCTGGAAGGGGGGATTACAGGGGTCTAACTCTGCATTCTGTAAGGGAGGGGGGGATTACAGGGGTCTCACTCTGCATTCTGGAAGGGGGGGATTACAGGGGTCTAACTCTGCATTCTGTAAGGGAGGGGGGGATTACAGGGGTCTCACTCTGCATACTGGAAGGGAGGAGGGAGGGGGAAATCACAAGGGTCTCACTGTGCATTCTGGAAGAGAAAAGGGAGAGGGTCTGGGATTACTGGAGGGAAAGCTCTGCAGGCATGAAGGGAGGTACTGTGTACCCTTCCTCCTTAAACAGTGTACGCTCTGCAATAAAAACAAGAAATGCTGGAACCACTCGGCAGGTGTGGCAGCATCTGTGAAAAGAGAAGCAGAGTTAATGTTTCGGGTCAGTGACCCTTCTTCGGAACTGACAAATATTAGAAAAGTCACAGGTTATAAGCAAGTGAGGTGGGGGTGGGGCAAGAGATAACAAAGGAGGTCTAGATTGGACCAAGCCACATAGCTGACCAAAAGGTCACGGAGCAAAGGCAAACAATATGTTAATGGTGTGTTGAAAGACAAAGCATTAGCACAGATTAGGTGTTAATACACTGAATATTGAACAGCAGCAAGTGCAAACCTGAAAAAAAACAGTGGGTAAGCAAACTGAACAAACTAAGGTGAAACTGCATTCTGAGACCAGCATTCTGTGGAAAGGTATGGAAAAATTTCAAGGTCGCAAAATTGGGCTCTGTAACGCCGTTGATGCTGGTGCTGCAGGAGACCAGAGGGGTTAGAAATGGTGGACGACCCACATCCAGTGGGTCCACATGAATTGTCATACTTGGATAAGCGATAATTCAGACATGCTGGCCTGAAATTTACCGGCTCCTTGACACTGTGGGTCGTGACGTGGGTGCCGGTAAAATTCTGCGGGGAGAAGCCTTCTCGACGGGCAGAATTTTACCGGCACCCACGTCACGACCCACAGTGTCAAGGAGCCGGTAAATTTCAGGCCAGCATGTCTGAATTATCGCTTATCCAAGTATGACAATTCATGTGGACCCACTGGATGTGGGTCGTCCACCATTTCTAACCCCTCTGGTCTCCTGCTGGGTAATGGAGGAGTGGACCAGGGTGTCGCGGAGGGAACGATCCCTTCGGAATGCTGACAGGGGAAGGGAGGGGAAAATGCGATTGGTAGTGGCATCACGCTGGAGGTGGCGGAAATGGCGGAGGATGATCCTTTGGATATAGAGGCTGGTGGGGTGAAACGTGAGGACAAGGGGAACCCTGTCACGGTTCTGGGAGGGAGGGGAAAGGGTGAGGGTAGAGGTGCGGACAATGGGTCGGACACGGTTGAGGGCCCTGTCAACCACAGTGGGGGGAAATCCTCGGTTGAGGAAAAAGGTCATATCAGAAGCACCGTCATGGAAGGTAGCATCATCAGAGCAGATGCGTCGGAGACGGAGAAACTGGGAGAATGGAATGGAGTCCTTACAGGAGGTAGGGTGTGAAGAAGTGTAGTCGAGGTAGCTATGGGAGTTGGTGGGCTTATAATGGATATTAGTAGACAACCTATCCCCAGAGATGGAGACAGAGAAGTCGAGGAAGGGAAGGGAAGTGTCAGAGATGGACCATGTAAAGGTGAGAGAAGGGTGGAAATTGGAAGCAATGTTGATAAAGTTTTCCAGTTCGGGGCGGGAGCAGGAAACGGCACTGATACAGTCATCAATGTACCGGAAAAAGAGTTGGGGGAGGGGGCCTGAGTAGGATTGGAACAAAGAATGCTTGACATATCCCACAAAAAGACAGGCATAACTAGGACCCATGCGGGTACCCATAGCGACACCATTTACTTAAAGGAAGTGCGTGGAGTTGAAGGAGAAGTTGTTCAATGTAAGAACAAGTTCAGCCAGGCGGAGGAGGGTGGTGGTGGATGGGGACTGGTTGGGCCTCTGTTCCGGTACATTGATGACTGTCTGTCCAGTCCAGTTGGAATTTTGTAGGTTTCTATGAGATCCCCTCTCATTCTTCTAAACTCTAGCGCATACAAGCCTAATCGACCTAATCTCTTATCATACGTCAGTCCTACCATCCCGGGAATCAGTCTGGTGAACCTTCGCTGCACTCCCTCTATAGCAAGAACATCCTTCCTCAGGTAACGAGACCAAAACTGCACACAATACTCCAGATGTGGTCTCACCAAGGCCTTGTATAATTGCTGCAAGACATCCCTGCTCCTGTACTTGAATCCTCTCGCTATAAAGGCCAACATACCATTTGCCTTTTTTACCGCCTGTTGCACCTGCACATCCAGATCTCGCTGCATATTCCCCTCTCTCAGTTTATAGCCTTTCAGATAATAATCTGCCTTCCTGTTTTTGCTACCAAAGTGGATAACCTCACATTTATCCACGTTATACTGCATCTGCCATGCATTTGCCCACTCACTCAACTTATCTAAATCACCCTGAAGCCTCTTTGCATCCTCTTCACAACTCATCCACCCACTCAGTTCTGTAACATCTGCAAATTTGGAGATACTACATTTAGTTTCCTCATCTAAATTATGAATATATATCGTCAATAGCTGCGGTCCTAGCACCGATCCCTGCGATACCCCACTAGTCACTGCCTGCCATTCGGAAAAAGATCCATTTATCCCTACTCTTTACTTCCTGTCCTCCAACCAATTTTCTATCCATCACAATACACTACCCCAATCCCATGTGCTTTAATTTTACATGCTAATCTCTTAGGTGGGACTTTGTCGAAAGCCTTCTGAAAGTTCAAATAAACCACAGTCACTGGCTTCCCCTCATCAACTCTACTAGTTACATCCTCGAAGAATTCACGTAGATTTGTCAAGCATGATTTCCCTTTCGTAAATCCATGCTGACTCTGCCCGATTCTACCACTGTTCTCTAAATGCTCTGCTATAAAATCTTTGATAATGGACTCCAGAATTTTCCTCACTACCGACGTCGGGCTGACTGGTCTATAATTCCCTGCTTTCTCTTTACCTCCCTTTTTAAATAGTGGGGTTACATTAGCTACCCTCCAATCTGTAGGAACAGTTCCAGAGTCTATAGAACTTTGGAAGATGATCACCAATGCATCCACTATTTCTAGGGCCACTTCCTTAAATACCCTGGGAGGCATACCATCAGGCCCTGAGGATTTATCGGCCTTCAATCCCATCAATTTCCTCAACACCATTTCTCTACTAATACTGATTTCCTTCAGTTCCTCTCTCTCACTAAGCCCTGTGTTCCCCAACATTTCTGGTATGATATTTGTGTCCTCCTTTGTGAAGACAGAACCAAATTATGCAATTAGTTGTCAGCCATTTTTTTGTTCCTCATAATAAATTCCCCTGTTTCTGACTGTAAGGGACGTACATTTGTCTTCACCAATCTTTTTCTCTTCACATACCTATAGAAACTTTTACAGTCAGTTTTTATGTTCCCCGCAAGCTTGCTCTCGTACTCTATTTTCCCCTTCTTAATCAATCCCTTGGTCGTCCTTTGCTGAATTCTAAACTGCTCCCAATCCTCAGGTCTGTTTTTTATCATAGCAAGTTTATATGCCTCTTCCGTGGATCTAATGCTACCTCTAATTTCCCTTGTAAGCCATGGTTTGGCTACCTTTCCCGTTTTTCTTTTGTGCCAGACAGGAATAAACAATTGTTGCAGTTCATCCATCCGCTCTTTAAATATTTGTCATTGCCTATCCACTGTCATCCCTTTAAGTAACGTTTCCCAATCCGTCATAGCTAACTCGCGCCTCATACCTTTGTAGTTTCTTTTGCTAAGATTCAGGACCCTATTCTCAGAATCAACTACGTCACTCTCCACCTTGTTGAAGAATTCTATCATATAATTGTTGTTCGTCCTCAAGGGGTCTCGCAC
The DNA here is from genome assembly GCF_036365525.1 of Heterodontus francisci. Classification (NCBI taxonomy): domain Eukaryota; kingdom Metazoa; phylum Chordata; class Chondrichthyes; order Heterodontiformes; family Heterodontidae; genus Heterodontus; species Heterodontus francisci. The sequence continues at coordinate 99,833,656 of NC_090375.1, read as the reverse complement.
CACTAGATTGTCAATTATTCCTCTCTTATTACACAGTACCCAGTCTAGGATGGCCTGTTCTCCAGTTCATTCCTCAACGTATTAATCCAGAAAATCATCCCGTATACACTCCAAGAATTCCTCCTCTACGGTATTGTGACTAATTTGATTTGCCCAATCTATACGCAGATTTAAGTCACCCATAATTACAAATGTTCCTTTATTGCATGTATCTCTAATTTCCTGTTTAATGCCATTCCCAACATCACCACTACAGTTTGGGGGTCTATATACAACCCTCACTAACGTCTTTTGCCCCTTAGTGTTTCTCAGCTTTCTTCATACAGATTCCACATCGTCAAAGCTAATATCTTTCCTCACTATTGCGTTAATTTCCTCTTTAACCAGCAATGCAACTCCACCGCCTGCTGCTTTTTGTCTGTCCTTCCCAAATACTGAATATCCTTGGATGTTCATTTCCTATCCCTGGTCACCTTGCAGCCATGTTTCCGTAATCCCAACTATATCATACCCGTTTACATCTATTTGTATGATTAATTCATCCACTTTATTGCGAATGCCCTGCGTGTTAAGGCACAAAGCCTTAAGGCTTGCCTTTTTAACATTACTTGTCCCCTTCCCAGTATTTTTCACTGTGGCCCTGTTTGATTCTGGCCCTTGATTTCCCTGCCTATCACTTTTCTTATTCCCCTTACTGTCTTTTATTCTTGTCTTTGATCCCCCCTCCTTTGACTCCTTGCAAAGGTTCCAATCTTCCTGCCATTTTAGTTTAAACCCTCCCAACCATTCTAGCAAATACTCCCCCGAGGACATCAGTCCTGGTCCTGCCCAGGTGTAACCCGTTCAGTTTGTACTGGTCCCACCTCTCCCAGAACCGGTCCCAATGTCCCAGGAATCTAAAACCTTCCCCCTCACACCATCTCTTCAGCCAGGTATTCATCCGATTTATCCTGCTATTTCTACTCTGACTAGCATGAGGCACTGGTAGTAATCCTGAGATCACTACCTTTGAAGTCCTACTTTTCAACTTACTTCCTAGCTCCCTATATTTAGGACCTCATCCTTTTTTTTACCTATGTCGTTTGTACCAATGTGTACCACGACCACTGGCTGTTGACCCTCCCCCTTCAGAATGTCCTGTAACCGCTCTGAGGCATCCTTGACCCTAGCACCAGGGAGGCAACATACCATCCTGGAGTCTCTTTTGTGGCCACAGAAACACCTATCTATTCCCCTTACAATTGAATCCCCTATAACTATTGCATTCCCACACTTTTTACTCCTCCCCTGTGCAGCAGAGCAACCATGTTGCAATGAATTGGTCTGTTGCTGCTTTCCCCTGAGAGGTCATTCCCCCCAACAGTATTCAAAGCAGTATACCTATTTTGCAGGGGAATAGCCACAGGAGATTCCTGAACTGCCTACCTAGTCCTCTTGCTCTGCCTGGTGGTCACCCATTCCCTCCTGCCTGTGGGGTCTGAGCCTACGGTGTGACCACCTCTCTACATGCTATCCACGATACTCTCTGCCTTGTAGATGCTCCACAGTGTTCCCAGCTGCCGCTCCAGCTCCAAAACCCGGGCTTCCAGGAGCTGCAGCTGGATACATTTCCTGCACACATGCTGGTCCCGGGCACTGGAAATGTTCCCAGCTTCCGACATGGAGCACGAGGCGCACACCACGGCTTTGAGCTCTCCTGCCATGACTTACTTGCCACTCTCCTTACCATGAGAGAATCTAACCATCTCCCCTTGACATTCAACGGCATTACCATCGTTGATTCCCCCATTATCAACATCCTAGGGGCTACCATTGACCAGAAACTGAACTGGAGTAGCCATATAAATACCGTGGCTACAAGAGCAGGTCAGAGGCTAGGAATCCTGCGGCTAGTAATTCACCTCCTGACTCCCCAAAGCCTGTCCACCATCTACAAGGCACAAGTCAGGAGTGTGATGGAATACTCTCCACTTGCCTCCTTGGGTGCAGCTCCACCACAACTGAAGAAGCACGACAGCATCCAGGACAAAGCAGCCTGCTTGATTGGCACCCCATCTACAAACATTCACTCCCTCCACCACCGACGCACAGTGGCAGCAGTGTGTACCATCTACAAGATGCACTGCAGCAATGCACCAAGGCTCCTTAGACAGCATCTTCCAAACCCGTGACCTCTACCAACTAGAAGGACAAGGGCAGCAAATGTATGGAGACACCACCACCTGCAACCTCCCCTCCAAGTCATACACCATCCTGACTTGGAATTGTATCGCCGTTCCTTCACTGTCGCTGGGTCAAAATCCTGGAACTCCTTTCCTAACAGCACTGTGGGTATACCTACCCCAACTGGACTGCAGCGGTTCAAAAAGACAGCTCACCATCACCTTCTCAAGGGCAATTAGGGATGGGCAATAAATGCTGGCCTGGCCAGTGACGCCCACATCCCATGAATGAATATTTTTTTTAAAAACCTTTAAATTAAATTAAACCTTCTGGAAGATCTTAATGTCCAATAATATCAGTTACTCTAGGGCCCTTCTTCCCTGGCCCTCATTACTATAGAACTCCCTAAAAAAAAACACTACTTACTATATTTGAAATAAACTTTGAACTTTTAAACTTTTCTTACCTGAGATACTTACCCAGCTATTTAGAGTATTCCCTAACAGTCGTGACTCACCAACCAATCATCTTACAGCTCTCTTGTGACGTCACTGTTGGCTTTTTTTTTTCGAAACTCCGGCGCGCTGGAAAAGGTCCGACTGCTCTCCACTCCTGAAGATAAGTGAAGGCCCCGAGCCTCGCGCTGGATTTATCCGCTCCCGGTTCTCGGTGTTTCCACACAGGTCCGACCGCTCTCCGCTCCTGAAGGTAAATTAAGGAGGTTATAGCAGGATACTTAAATAATCATAATAGGATCAGACAGAGTCAATATGGCTTTGTGAAAGGGTAATCATGTTTAAGTAATTTATTAGAGTTCTTTGAGGAAGTAACAAGCCAAGTGCATAAAGGGGTACCTGTGGATGTAGTGAACTTAGATTTCCAAAAGACATTTGATAATTTGCCACACCAATAGTTACTACACAAGATAAGAGCATATAATGCAGGAGGTAAAACATTAGCATGGATGAACAACTTGTTAGCTAACAGAAAGCAGAGAGTAGGGAGAAATGGGTGTTTTTCATTTTGGCAAGCTGTAGTTCGTGGAATGTCACAGGGATCAGTGCTTGGGCCTCAATTATTTACAATTTATATCAATGACTTGGATGAATGGAATGTTGGCATTTATTGCAAGGGGAATCGAGTATAAAAGTCATACAGTTGGAAGTTTTATTGAAGCTGTACAGGACCTTAGTGAGACCACATCTGGAGTATCATATACAGCTATGGTCTCCTTATTTGAAAAAGGATGTAATTGCATTAGCAGCAGTTCAGAGAAGGTTTACTCAACTAATTCTGGGGATGAAGGGCTTATCTTATGAAGAAAGGTTGAACAGGTTGGGCCTATACCCATTGGAGTTTAGAAGAATGAGAGGTGATCTTATTGAAACATACAATATCCTGAGGGGACTTGATAGAGTCTGTACTGGGAGGATGTTTTCTCTTGTAGGGATCTAGAACTAGGGGACACAGTTTAAGAATAAGAGGTCTCCTTTTTAAGATGGAGATGAGGAGAATTTTCTTTTCTCAAAGGGTCATTAGTCTGCGGAATTCTCTTCCTCAGAAAGCAGTGGAGGCTGGGTCATTGAATTTATTTTAAACTGCGTTAGATGGATTTTTTGATAGACAAGGGAGTTAAGGGTTATGGGGGGCAGACAAGAAAGTGGAGTTGAAACCACAACCAGATCAACCATAATCTTATCAAATGATGGAGTAGGCGCAAAGGGTTAAATGGCCTACTCCTGCTCCTAAGTCTTATGCTCCTATGTATATGTTCATATGTAGTGTATGCCAGAAGTATAGAAATACACAGTTGAAAGAGGACATGATGGTTAGTGAGGCACCATCCATGCTATGGCATACTGTGGGAGCTGACCTAACCACGCACAACCAAGAATAGTATCTTAGAATAGCAGAATATTACTCAAAGTTCTCACTCATCAGAAAGGTAAAATATTTGAGAGCTACAACAATCACCACAGCAGAATGAGTCTTGTTTGCTGAGTAAGGGATTCTGGAAAGGGTGATATGTGATAATGGAACCCAATTCACCTCCAGAGAGTTTAAGGAGTTTGCTGAACTGCATGGATTCAACATCATAACCTCATCATCACATTACCTAAGGGGACATGGTTTTATAGAAGGATATGTCCAGATAGTCAAGAAGACCCTCATAAAATGCCAAGAGACAAAGGAAGACTCAAACTTTGCCTTATTGCCACTCCGAGCTACACCTCTCTCAGGTGACATGAAATCAACACTGCCAAGCAAGGTACATCCTCCAAATGATCATGTGGCAGCAAGATGATAAACCATTGATGCACAAGTGGAAGGCACTTCAACATGCAAAATCATTGCCTGAGTTGTTGAGAGGAGACGTTGTGCATGTACAGGACCCAATCCTGAAAACTTGGAACCCAGCAAAAGTTGTTGGTAAAGCTGAGATGCTAAGATCTTACAACATCGAGACTGAAACTGGTAGGCAGATGAGAAGGAACAGAGTCCATATTTGACCTACACCAGAACCAGTAAAGCAGAGAAGGTCATCAGCAGCAACACCAAGAAGCGATGCAATATTAGCAACAACACCAGTAAGTGACACAACATCAAACAGATCTTCTGCAACACACACACCACCACCAGTACAGCGCATCAACTTATCACAGAAAGGGACGACGACAACCAAATCATAAGATGGACACATACCATCTTACCACCGGCACAATATTGTGAATAATGCTTTGAAAGAAAATGAGCCATAGAGAGTTTTAAGGTGTTCTGAATTACAAGATAAATTGTAAGAGTTGATTATAAATTTTCTTTAGAAACCAGAGAAGGTAAAAGAATAATGTTTTGTCACGGAGAGTCCATATATTTTGAAAAAACTTGGAATCTATACTTTTTTAAAACTAAAAAAAAGATTTCATGAACATTGAAACATCTGGAGATAGCTGAACTTTACGGATGCTTTTAAAAAATAAAAGTAAGGTCAACAACAGGTTCCTGGTTGTGACCAGTAAACAAATCCTGGAAATCAGGTAATTCCAAGAAAAGCAGCAGGGGGTTTTGACCTAAGAGCTACCCTCCGTTGTGACAAGAGGGAATTTATGATTGGGACTTGGGACTTGCTTGGAAAATTTCATTTCTGAACTTTAAAAGCCAGTGGATTTGCACTAAAGCAGGCAATTGGAATTTGAGATGGACCTGCCAGGAGCTCAGAAGAAGAACCAGACAAGTATTACCTCTAGAGTCATAGAGTCATAGAGAGATACAGCACCGAAACAGGCCCTTCAGCTCACCAAGTCCGCGCTGACCATCAACCACCCATTTATACTAATCCTACATTAATCCCATTTTCCCTCCCACATCCCCACCTTCCCTCAATTCTCCTACCACCTACCTACACTAGGGGCAATTTTTTTACAATGGCCAATTTACTTATCAACCCACCTCTCTGTAAAGAATCTTTGCTCTTGAAAAGCAAAATCTTATATGAAGTGGTACTGTTGCCTCCTGCATTTTTGAAGAAACCCTGAATATTTGCAGAAACCTTGTATCTTTAAAAATAGGACTTTTGCATTGAATGTGAGAACTAACACCTGTTTCTATACACTTGATGGAAGATCGATGCAAAGCCTTCTACAGTTGAATTTCTTTGAACACCTACCCAACACAGACTGTTCATCGATCTCGCCTGGAAAGACTTCGAGTGGCATCCAATTATTTGACTTTGGGACATCTTGCCAAACCAAAGAACTTTCTTGCAGATCATTGCAGTCTAAGTTTTTGTTATTCCTTTGAAACAGCTGTAAACAAAAATCCATTTTTTCCCAGTTAACCGGTTTTTGCATGTATGTGCGTGTGCGTGAGGGCTAGGGAAAAAAATAACATGCTTTAATATCTCAATGCGCAAAAATATTTACTTCATCATTGGTTAAGACTTTGTTTTATAATAGACGGATAATTTTGTTGTTTATTAAAGAAACCTGGTTGCTGTGCTTTATTTTGGGGACAAATAGAGTAACTAATTGGCTGTTTCGATAAGTGGGAAAATTTATTGATATGCTGTGACCTGTGGAGAAGTGAGACTGAATTAACAGTGCACTCCTCCTGCCTCAATCGTAACAGTTTGGAAAAATTATGCTGATCTTAATAGGCAGTGGAAAGTTTTTACAAAGTGACTCCTGACAACGCAACGTAAAGGCCAGCTCGGGGCTGCAAACGAAACTCGACCAGAGCCAGACAGAACCACATCCGACCCCGAGCCCGAACCAGCCCGAGACCTTCCATTTTTTCCCACGTCCAACCCGATCCGACCTGACCATCAGTTAACCTACCTTCCATTTTTCACTTTGTTGCTGATCTGCACAAGCTTAGAATAACTGTAACAAAACCACCTTTCCAGTCCAGAACTGCAAACTTAGAGCAGGTCAAGGACCACATTGCCAGTGGCAGTGAAAGTGACCGTGGCAATGAACTTCTATCCGGTTTGGAGCTGAGATATTTGCAACATCTCGCAATTTGTCATTCACTGTTGCATTAGGGAGGTCACTTAGATTCTATATTCAAAGAGAGCTAACTACATTTAATTCCCTTTTGTCGGCGACAAACAGGTAGAGTGAGCACATGCCTTTGCTTGGATTACAGGCAGCCCCATGGTGCATGGTGCAATTTACTGCATGCACACCACTTTGCAGGCACCACATTTCAACTCTGCCCTATACCAGAACCAAAAGGGATTCCACTCCCTCAACATCCAGTCGGTGTGTGACTATAGGCAGAGAATCATTCAGATCTGTAATTGATATTCTGGTGGCAATTATGATGCCTTAATTCTGCAGCAGTCTGCTGTGCCAGCTGCATTTCAGACACCATGGCAAACCAAAGGGTGATGATTGGACAACATGGCTCATTATTCCAGTGTGTGACCTTTGCACAGGTGGACAGAATGCATATAATGAAAGCTATGCTACCACATGACATGTGACAGAGCAGACCAGTGGCATGCTGAAACAATACTGCTGCTGCCTAGATCACTCTGGAGGAGTATTGCAGTACTCAGCAGAGCAGATGTTGAGGCTCGTGGTGGTTGACTGCATGGTGAACAACTTCACTATCATGAGGCAACAGCCCTTGCCACCAGCTATACAGCAAACAACAGAGAAGGAGAAACATAAGGAGGAGGAGAATGAAGAAGAGGAAGAGGAAGGGAGCAGGCAACTTAAACAGCTCTTACTTTGCAGGTTGTTGGTGAAGAACTCATTTGACTGTGATAATAGTAATCGCAATCCCCCAATTCCTCATTCACCAACAATTCTACACTTTACTTTCCCTCTGCCACTGACCATCACAGCATCTGCTTGGCCACATTGCTGAAATCAAAACCAAAACAAAACAGACATTCCAATCCAAATTTATAAATGAAGTTATGCTATATTGTACAGAAAAGTCAATTCATCACATTTGTGCATTCCCTTACTGCCTGCCTTGCGTGTGCCCTTGCCTGTCCTAGTGCTCCTGTGCAGTGTTACCATAGAAAAATTACAGAAGGAGACCATTCAGCCCATCGTGTCTGTGCCAGATGAAAAAACTAGCCACTCAATCTAATCCCACTTTCCTGTACCTGGTCCATTGTCTTGCCAGTTACAGCACTTCAGGTGCATGTCCAGGAACCTTTTAAAAGAATTGAGGGTTTCTGTCCCCACCACTATTCTCGGCAGTGAATTCCAGACGCCCACCACCCTCTGGGTGAAAAATTTTCCTCATGTCCCCTCTAATCCTTCTACCAATCACCTTAAATCAGTGCCTCCTGGTATTTGACCTCTCCGCTAGGGGAAACAGGTCCTTCCTGTCTACTCTATCTAGGCTCCTCATAATTTTGTACATCTCAATTAAGTCACCCCTCAGCCTCCTCTGTTCCAGGGAAAACAACCCTAGTCTATCCAATCTTTCCTCATTGCTGCAATTTTCAAGCCCTGGCAACATTGTTGTAAATCTCCCCTGTAATCTCCAAAGCAATTATGTCCTTTCTTCAATGTGGTGACCAGAACTGTACGCGATACTCCAACTGTGGCCTAACCAGGTTTTGATACAATTCCAGCATTACATCCCTGCTTTTGAATTCTATACCTTGGCCGATAAAGGAAAGCATTCCATATGCCTTCTTCACCACTCTATCTACCTATCCTGCCACCATCAGGCACCTGTGGACATGCACTCCAAGGTCTCTTGCTTCTTCTACCCCTCTTAATATCCTCCCATTTATTGTGTATTCTCTCACTTTATTTGCCCTCCCCAAATGCATTACCTCATACTTATCTGGATTGAATTCAATTTGCCACTTTTCTGCCCACTCAACCAAACCATTGATATCTTTCTGGAGTCTACGGCTATCCTCTTCAGTATCAACTACATGGCCAATTTTTGTGTCATCAGCAAATTTCCCAATCAGTCTCTCACATTTAAGTCCAAATCATTAATATATACCACAAACAGCAAGGGACCTAATACTGAGCCCTGTGGAACACCACTGGAAACAGCCTTCCATTCACAAAAACATCCATCAACTACTACCTGTTGTTTCCTGGCCCTGAGCCAATTCTGGATCCAACCTGCCACATCCCCCTGTATCCCATGGGCTTTCATTTTACTAACCAGTCTGCCATATGTGACCTTGTCAAATGCCTTACTAAAATCCATGTAGACCATATCCACTGCACTTCCCTCATCAATTCTTTTTGTTATAAGCCCAAAAACCTAATCAAGTTAGTAAGACATGACCTTCCCTTAACAAATTCATGCTGACTATCCCTGATTAATCCATGCCTTTCTAAGTGGCAGTTTATCCTGTCCCTCTATTGAATCTAACGATTTACCCACCACCGAGGTCAGACTGACCAGCCTATAATTATTTGGCCTATCCTTTGCACCCTTTTTAAACAATGGTACAACGTTCACTGACCTCCAATCAACTGGTACCTCTCCTGTATCTCGTGAGGATTTGAAGGTGATCCTTAGTGCATCCGTTATGTCCCCCGGCTTCCTTTAACAATCTGGGATGCAATCCATCCAGCCCTGGCGATTTATCCACATTCAAGGATGCCAGACCCTCTAAGTATTTCCTCTCTCATTATGCTTATCGTATCTAATATTTCACACTCCTCTTTAACTACAATGTCTGCATCAACCCTCTCCTTTGTGAAGATAGAGACAAAAAACTCATTAAGAACCCTGCCCACATCTTCTGCATCCACGCATAAGTTCTCTTGTACATCTCCGATAGGCCCTACCCTTTCCTTAGTTATCCTCTTGCTCTTAATGTTACCACATTAAGGTGGCTGCAGCATTGCTGGTAGAATGTTATTGACTTGCAGTAGGGGAGACTGCAGATTACCTTGGAGGATGATCTCGAGCAGCTCTGGCCTAGAATTTGCATCTTGGCATGCATGGCAGCTGTCTGGTCTGGTTGGCTAACAAGGCACTGTTACTTGGTGGAGTGTCAGGGGTATGAGGTCGAATGCTGTGTCCCTGAAAGAGGCAGCAAGTTTATGCTCCTTGGAGCCACTGCCACTCCCCTGGGGCAGTGGCTCAGCAATCCTAGTAATCTGTTGGAGGGCAGATTTCTGGATTGATGTGACACCCTGAAAGCTCCATTGCACACTGTAATCCACAGCCATAATGGCAGTGGTCTGAGCTTATTATGTTAAAGATGTTATATAAATCATAGGATCATAGAATTATAGAAAGTTTAAGGCACAGAAAGAGGCCACGTGGTTCATCGTGTCTGTGCCGGCCAAAAAACGATCCATCTATTCTAATCCCACCTTCCAGAATTTGGCCCGTAGCCCTGCAGCTTAGACACTTCAGGTGTATATCCAGACTCCTTTTGAACGAGTTGAGGGCCTCTGCCTTGTTGTTGAGACAATCTCATTTCCCAGCCTATCAAAATGTTGCCATGGCAAGAATGAAAAAATTATAATGTCACACAAGATTGGTGACTTATAAATTCATTCATGGTCATATCAATCCGTTAGTCACAGGATCTATGCTACATTATGATGCATGTTGCACTTTTTATCAGGCTATGGAAAGTTATTTGAACAAAAAGCCACATAAGAGCTGACAAGACCCAGATCATGAAAATGAGCAAGCAGCATAAAGTTGGAGTACTGCCTGCATTGGCTGCATTGCAATCAGTGGGCACAGGTTAATCACACATCATATCCCCTTGCCCTTTTTTTTGGAGACTATCCAATGTAGCCAGCATTGCATTGCCTTTTTTGTCATAAATTCACCTCGGTTGTGCTCCTGGACCCGACACAATGTTATGTGTCCTTATAAAACTGGGAACTTCTCACCTTACACATGTTTTTCCTCACAGCAACTGAGGTGCAACTGTTCTGCATCGATATACATGATGATATGCGATCGAACAAGTCTATAGATTCTGCTTTGGGTTACGACTGAACCGGGAGGAGTGCACTGTTAACTCAGTCCTACTTCTCCACAGGTCACAATATATTTTACAAAAAATGTTCCCACTTATCGATACAGTTAATTATATACTCTATTTTTCCCAGAATAGACCACACGAACTAGGTTTCTGTACACCAGTTAACTGAAAAAAAATGTAAAAAGAGTTTTGGATCAGAGCTCTGTTACAGACAAAAAACATTTGGGTTAACTACTTGCTCATTTTTGAAGGAAACGGTCGATGAGATACGTTGTTCCAAACTGGCATACAGTATAACTTCTAAGTACAGGTAGATAGATCACTAGAATCTTCCAGAACAGTTCTTTTCAGGCAACATTGAGAATTAATTTTAACAGGCTTTCTTCAAATACGGGAAACAAGATGAATTGACACAAAGGACTTCTAAGAGTCTTTTAGGAAATTGCTGGAGAGTGAGTTGGGTTGTGGTCTTCTGTCCTTCCTTGACTTCTTCTTCAGACTAGAATTTATGTCCTTCCAGAAGGTAAAACACACACGCACTGACACACAACCAGAAAGCTTGTCAGTCTTCTGTCCATCCAAGGTACTCTGCTACTCCTGGGCTTGTCCAATCAAAGGAGCACTTGTCACTTCTCTGCCCTTGTTACCAGGGTTTCCGCTCCAAGCCTAACCCCAGCCATGTGATAACCAATAACCCTGTTGCCAATCCGGCTTCCTCAGTGTCCTCTTGATGGCTCTCTTTTTTTAAAAACAAACTGGCCCAACATTTAGTCAGCTTAACCATGAATTACTTTTTAAAAAATATTTTTAACAAAAAAAAGAATCAATTTCAGAACAATTGAGCTACGTCTGACATGTGGGAGTCTTTCAAACGTCAGTTGATTAGAATCCAGGACCAGCATGTTCCTGTGAGGAAGAAGGATAAGATTGGCAAGTTTCGGGAAGCTTGGATAACGCGGGATATTGTGAGCCTTGTCAAAAAGAGAAAGGAAACATTCGTAAGGGCTGGAAGGCAAGGAACAGACGAATCCCTTGAGGAATATAAAGACAGTAGAAAGGAACTTAAGCAAGGAGTCAGGAGGGCTAAAAGGGGTCATGAGAAGTCATTGGCAAACAGGATTAAGGAAAATTCCAAGGATTTTTATACATATATAAAGAGCAAGAGGGTAACTAGGGAAAGGGTTGGCCCACTCAAGGACAGCGAAGGGAATCTATGTGTGGAGCCAGAGGAAATGGGCGAGGTACTAAATGAGTACTTTGCATCAGTATTCACCAAGGAGAAGGACTTGGTGGATGATGAACCTAGGGAAGGGAGTGTAGATAGTCTCAGTCATCTCATTATCAAAAAGGAGGAGGTATTGGGTGTCTTGCAAAGCATTAAGGTAGATAAGTCCCCAGGGCCTGATGGGATCTACCCCAGAATACTGAGGGAGGCAAGGGAAGAAATTGCTGGGGTGCCTTGACAGAAATCTTTGTATTCTCATTGGCTACAGGTGAGATCCCAGAGGACTGGAGAATAGCCAATGTTGTTCCTTTGTTTAAGAAGGGTGGTAAGGATAATTCAGGAAATTATAGGCCGGCGAGCCTTACGTCAGTGGTAGGGAAATTATGAGAGAGGATTCTTCAGGACAGGATTTACTTCCATTTGGAAACAAATGGACTTATTAGCGAGAGGCAGCATGGTTTTGTGAAGGGGAGGTCGTGTCTCACTAATTTGATTGAGTTTTTTGAGGAAGTGACAAAGATGATTGATGAAGGAAGGGCAGTGGATGTTATCTATATGGACTTCAGTAAAGCCTTTGACAAGGTCCCTCATGGCAGACTGACACAAAAGGTGAAGTCACATGGGATCAGAGGGGAGCTGCAAAATGGATACAGAACTGGCTCTGTCATAGAAGACAGAGGGTAGCAGTGGAAGGGTGCTTTTCTGAATGGAGGGATGTGACTAGTGGTGTTCCGCAGGGATCAGTGCTGGGACCTTTGCTGTTTGTGGTATATATAAATGATTTGGAGGAAAATGTAGCTGGTCTGATTAGTAAGTTTGTGGACGACACAAAGGTTGGTGGAGTTGCGGATAGTGATGAGGATTGTCAGAGGATACAGCAGGATATAGATCGGTTGGAGATTTGGGCGGAGAAATGGCAGATGGAGTTTAATGCGGACAAATGTGAGGTAATGCATTTTGGAAGGTCTAATGCAGGTGGGAAGTATACAGTAAATGGCAGAACCCTTAGGAGTATTGACAGGCAGAGAGATCTGGGCGGACAGGTCCACAGGTCACTGAAAGTGGCAACGCAGGTGGATAAGGTAGTCAAGAAGGCATACGGCATGCTTTCCTTCATCGGCCGGGGCATAGAGTATAAAAATAGGCAAATCATGCTGCAGCTGTACAGAACTTTAGTTAGGCCACACTTAGAATATTGCGTGCAATTCTGGTCGCCACACTACCAGAAGGATGTGGAGGCTTTGGAGAGGGTACAGAAGAGGTTTACCAGGATGTTGCCTGGTCTGGAGGGCATTAGCTATGAGGAGAGATTGGATAAACTCGGATTGTTTTCACTGGAACAACGGAGGTGGAGGGGCGACATGATAGAGGTTTACAAAGTTATAAGCGGCATGGACAGAGTGGATAGTCAGAAGCTTTTTCCCAGGGTGGAAGAGTCAGTTACTAGGGGACATAGGTTTAAGGTGAGAGGGGCAAAGTTTAGAGGGGGTGTGCGAGGCAAGTTCTTTACACAGAGGATGGTGAGTGCCTGGAACTTGTTGCCGGAGGAGGTGGTGGAAGCAGGTACCATGGAGACCTTTAAGAGGCATCTTGACAAATACATGAATAGGATGGGAATAGAGGGATATGGACCCTGGAAGTGCAGAAGCTTTTAGGTTAGGCAGGCATCAAGATCGGCGCAGGCTTGGAGGGCCGAATGGCTTGTTCCCGTTCTGTACTGTTCTTTGTTCTTTGTAATTGTATTATATAAGGGCCATTATATAAGTTCATGTTTCTTCATCTTTTTGCTAGCATTTTCCCCACCTACTTCAAAGGTGCTTCTAAGAACACTCAGAGTATGTGCTAATAATCCATAGTTACAGTCTCTTGACATTCTACCAATCTTCATGGAGCTCCACAAACAGGGATGTCAACTCTAATGTGAGTTGCTGAAAATAGAGACATGCTGTTGAAGGTTTTTGTCTTGCACTCATCAGGACAATCGCAAGAATAACCAATGTAAGGGAAAACAACAACTTATACTGCATGAGAACAGAGTGTTAATTGGTTGGCAATTGAAATCTGGTAGAGGCATTGCCATGGCGAATGCACCAGTTTACAGTGGCTGACAGTTAACTGCCAAGCTTGGTTTAAAATTTAAACCAGGAAGCTTGACTCTGATTGGTCAAGGCATTGCCCTGAGGAATGAACCAGCGAATGGCTGTCACTTATTTTGTTCAGCTGAAACAGGCGCAATGTTTGTACATATTCTTTCTGTCTGCAATCTCTCGATATTCCCAGCCACTACACAGGTGACTGAGCCCATGCTTTGCATTTCATGATACCCATGTGGCCCTGGTGTATTTTCTCCATTATGTCTACCCGGAGTGAGTCTGGAATCGCCAACCTCTCGTCATATACCAGCAAATCATTCATAATCATAAGGTGCTTCTGTACTCAAAGAAGATTTTCATCACCATATGACCGGACACTGCTGTGGCCAACCTTGTGTGCAATATTGGTGGATATGGATGCATTGCATCTTGTATCTGATCATGATGAATTGGAGCTCTTTTGAGCTTGCGGCCATTGTGATGCAGTGAACTGAGAATGTGACTCAATCTCATCAATGAAGTAAATATCCTGTTGTGTAGGATGGTCGACAGTAGCTCTCAACATTATATGTGCTGTCATTTGCAGTTTGCCCTGTACATATACCGTTTCATATGTGAATCTCATTGGACTATACTAGAATCCCTGGATTCTTGGAGGCATTCTGGTGGTTCTTTTTCATCAAGTAAGGAAACTCGGAGTTTGTGGTCTGTCTCTAAACTTTTAAGCCATTGAAACAATCTGACAAATTTTCGCAAGCCCCACATGACTGCGTGAGCTTCTTTCTCTATGACAACATATCTCGTCACTGTCTCAGACAATGCTCAAGATGCATAATAAGCTGGTCTGCACCATTCATCTGGCTGTTCCTGAAAAAGGACTGCCCCCAACCCTGTAGATGAAGCATCTGCTGCAATTTTTCAGTAGTGAGGAGTTATAATGCGCTAAAATATCTGGCAAAATCAGCATTTTCTTGATCCTTTGAAATGCCTGCTCCTGATGTACCTTTCAACACCATGCTTGAGCTTTCCTTAATAACTGTCTTAAGGGTTCAGTAACTTGTGCTAGATTGGACAGAAATCTTGCCAGCTGATTAACCAGTGCAAAGAATTGTTAAAGATCTTGGACAGAAGTAGGAATTAGGAACTCACTAATGGCTCTCATCTGTTCTGGGTCTTCCGTTATGCCTTTGTGACTAACATTATGTCCCAGGAACAGAAAAGACATTTTCGAGAATTTACACTTTTCATTATGTGTCAGGCCTTCTTCTTGCAATAGACAGAGCTAAGCGATTTCACAACCAATGGATCAGATCTAAGCTCTGCAGTCCTGCCACATCCAGTAGCGAATGGTGGTGCACATTAAACAACTAACTGGAGGAGGTGGCTCTACAAATATCCCCATCCTCAATGATGGGGGAGCCCAGCACATCAGTGCAAAAGATAAGGCTGAAGCATTTGCAACAATCTTCAGCCAGAAGTGCCGAGTTGATGATCCATCTCGGCCTCCTCTTCAGCCAATTCAATTCCCTCCACATGATATCAAGAAACAACTGAAGGCACTGGATTCTGCAAAGGCTACGGGCCCTGACAACATTCTGGCAATAGTACTAAAGATCTGTGCTCCAGAACTTGCCGTGCCCCTAGCCAAGCTGTTCCAGTACAGCTACAACACTGGCATCTACCCAGCAATGTGGAAAATTGCCCAGGTATGCCCTGTACGTAAAAGCAGGGCAAATCCAACCCAGCCAATTATCGCCCCATCAGTCTACTCTCAATTATCACTAAAGTGATGGAAGACGTCATTGACAGTGCTATCAAGCGGCACTTGCTTAGCAATAACCTGTTCAGTGACACTCAGTTTGGGTTCTGCCAGAGCCACTCAGCTCTTGAGCTCATTACAGCCATGGTTCAAACATGGACAAAAGAGCTGAATTAAAGTGGTGGTGAGAATGACTGCCCTTGACATCAAGGCAGCATTTGACCGGGTATGGCATCAAGGTGCCCTAGCAAATGTGGAGTCAATGGGAATCGGGGGAATACTCTCCACTAGTTGGAATCATACCTAGAGCAAAGGAAGATAGTTGTGGTTTTTGGAGGTCAATCATCTCAGCTCCAGGACATCACTGCAGGAGTTCCTCAGGGTAGTGTCCTAGGCCCAACCAACTGCTTCATCAATGACCTTCCTTCAATCATAAGGTCAGAAGTGGGGATGTTCGCTAATGTTCATCGCACAATGATCAGCACAATTCGTGACTCCTCAGATACTGAAGCAGTCCGTGTAGAAATGCAGCAAGACCTGGACAATATCCAGGCATGGGCTAATCAGTGGCAAGCAACATTCATGCCATCAAGTGCCAGGCAGTGACCGTCTCAAACAAGGGAGAATCTAACATAGAATCAGAGTCATAGAGTTATACAACACAGAAACAGGCCCTTTGGCCCAACGCGTCTGCACCAACCATCAAGCACCCATCCAATCTAATCCCATTTTCCCACACTTGGCCCGTAGACTTGTATGCTATGGTGTTTCAAGTGCTCATCTAAATGCTTCTTAAATGTTGTGAGGGTTTAATGGCATTACGATTGCTGAATCCCCCATTATTAACATCCTGGGGTTTACCATTGATCAGAAACTGAACTGGAGTAGCCATATAATTACCGTAGTTATAAAAGCAGGTTAGAGGCTAGGAATCCTGCAGCGAGTAACTCACCTCCTGACTCCCCAAAGCCTGTCCACCAACTACAAGGCACAAAACAGGAGTATG
Source organism: Heterodontus francisci (assembly GCF_036365525.1). Taxonomy (NCBI): domain Eukaryota; kingdom Metazoa; phylum Chordata; class Chondrichthyes; order Heterodontiformes; family Heterodontidae; genus Heterodontus; species Heterodontus francisci. The sequence continues at coordinate 99,816,961 of NC_090375.1, read as the reverse complement.
ATGGAATACTCTCCACTTGCCTGAATGGGTACAGTTCCACCAACACTGAAGAAGCATGACACCATCCAAGACAAAGCAGCCCGCTTGATTGGCACTCCATCAACCATATTAAACATTCACTTTCTCCATCACCGATGCACAGTGGCAGTGGTGTGTACCATCTACAAGATGCACTGCAGCAATGCACCAAGGCTCCTTCAACAGCACCTTCCAAACCCGTGAACTCTAGCATCGAGAAGGACAAGGGCAGCAGATGCATGGGAACACCACCACCTGCAAGATCCCCTCCAAACCACACACCATCCTAACTTGGAACTATATCGCCATTCCTTCACTGTCACTGGTTCAAAATCCTGGAACTCCCTTCCTAACAGCACTGTTGGTGTACCTATCCCACATGGACTGCTGCAGTTCAAGAAGGCAGCTCACCACCACCTTCTCAAGGGCAATTAGAGATGGGCTATAAATGCTGGCCAGCCAGCGATGCCCACATCCCATGAATGAATAAATAAAAATGTGAAGCTTCTTTGAAGCCACCAGGGCTATCTATAGACCATGGTCAAATAGACAAAATCCCCTACGCTCACAGGATGATTTCTCTCTTGTTAAGGATGATAATGCCATCCGTTAACGGTGAAAGAACATTTTTAACAACTCCTCAACCGTGAATCTACAGTGGCAGCCGATACTTTTCAGGCTATTCCCCAGTATCCTCTGGTGGAATCCATGGATGAACCACCATCAATGGGACAGCTGCCATCAGCAATCAAATGGATGAAAAACAACAAAGCCTGCGGCCCCAATGGTATTCCAGCCGAAGTCTTCAAAGCTGGTGGGTTTTTGCTCACACAAAAACTCTATGTACTCATCCTACGAATTTGGGAGGAAAAAGAACTCCCCCCTGACTTTAGGAATGCAACAATTGCAACTACCTTCAAGAAGGGAGATAAATCATGCTGTGGGAACTATCAAGGTATTTCCTTCTAGTCCATAGCAGGGAAAATCCTGACACACATTCTCCTGAATCACCTGCTTCCTGTGGCTGAGGAAATTCTCCCTGAGACACAGTGTGGATTTAGACCTTCCAAAGGAACATCTTTGTTGGCTGACAAATCTAGGAAAAATGTTGAGAATAACACCAGGAATTCTTCATTGTATTCATCGACCTGACCAAAGCATTTGACTCAGTAAATCGTGAGGCTCTGTGGATTGTGCTCCAAAGATTTGGATGTCCAAGAAATTTCATCACAATCCTGCAATTGCTCCATGATGATATGACTGCAATGGTTTTGAGTGGGAGATCTGAAACATCCAACTTTAAAATCCAGACTGGGGTCACGCAAGGCTGTGTGATAGCCCCCATATTATTTACAATCTACCTGACAGTGGCTATTCACCTCGTAAAAGATCAGCTGCCCTCTGGTGTGAGTATTAAATACTGCCGAGATGGAAAACTCTTTCACCTCAGTTGCCTCCGTGCCAAAAACAAACTAACTACCATGATCTACAGTTTGTGGATGACTGCAGTGTTGTTGCAACTTTGCACCAGACTTGTAAGCCACTCTCAGTCTCTTTAATTCTGCGTACAAGAGACTCGATCTGTCCTTGAATGTTGCCGAAACAAAACTCATATAGCAACCAACACCAGGTCAGCCAAATATTCCACCTCCCATATATAGACTTTGTAATATGTTGAGCACTTCCCATACTTTGCAGCCACCTCTCTCAAAAGGTCACCATTGATGAGGAGAATTAACACCAGATCAGCTGTGCCAGCTCAGCCTTCTACAAACTACGACAGCGAGTGCTTAACAACAAAGACCTCTGCAAGTCAACAAAACTCCTAGTGTACAGAACAGTTGTCACCACACTTCTGTTCTGCAATGAGACCGGGACTGTGTATCAGCGACACATAAGAGCGCTAGAGAAATTCCAGCAGCAATGCCGCCGCTGCATCCTCCGGATTCAATGGGAGGACCAACGAACAAATGCTAGTGTTCTTCTTGAAGCCAGCTCCACAAGCATTCAGGCAAAACTCCTGCAACACCAATTACAATGGACTGGGCACTGTGTCTGGACGGCTAAAAACTATTTCCCCAGCCAAGTCCTGGTTTCTCAACAGTCAAATGGCCAACATTCTATGGGAGGACAAAGAAAACACTTCAAAGACACCCTGAAGCTCTCTTTGAAGTGCGGCGCATCGACATTGATGACTGGGAGGAGCTTGCTACCAATCATTCAAAATGGTGATAACTTGTCCATCAAGCTGCATCAAGCTTTGAGACCAAAAGCCTTAATGATGAGGCAGAGCAGCTGCAGAGAAGGAAAGAAAAGGAAGCAAATGCTGTACTCTGGATCACACTACCTCATGGGGCATCCTGCCCCATGTGTCCAAAGATCCATGGGTCGAGAATTGGCCTGTTCAGTCTGCTGAAGACCCATGGCAGAAACTTGCGACCTTGAGTAGACATCATCCTCCAATCGAGGGACAACCGACGATGACGACTAGCTGCTGTTTCTGTTCAATATGGCTGGTGCAAGTGAATCATAAAACCTTTAGGATTCAGAATGGCCCTCCTAGATTAAGAGAAGGGAAAGACATTTTTGAGGGGGCAAAATGCCATGCAATTATATGTGGACCTGTCCCTATCCAAGCCCTCACATTTATTGGCTCAGACTATTCTCCTGGACATTTCAGAAGAGTCTGTCTTTGCTTCATTGGGTTCATAAAAGACATATTATGATGAAATAAAACTAATGGATGGAAAATCCTGTGGGGCCAGTTGATCTCCATATCTAAATTTCAGAAATACGCTGCCAGCACTTGAAGCTTTGTGTTGGCCTGATAAATTCAAAATATCTACTTTTAGAAATTTAATCACATTTGAGGTCATGCTCATTGGCATCTAATTCCATGGCATAACTTCTTCCCCAATTTTTCAAACACTTGACCCTTCTGGCCCAAGTTGTGAGAATAGATAAACTACTGTGAACATTTCAGGAAATCAAATCTGCGTTTGAAATTAAATCTGTGAATTGGCAACGAGCGACACAGATAAAAAGTCTTGACTAAAACTTGGACATGCTGAGACTCTTAATCTATGGGAGTTTATGGAAAATTATTGTTTGACGCCAGAATGACTGTTGTTGAAAATATTGCCTATGGGAAAGAATCTGAACTATTCTTGGCAAGTTAACAATTAAAATGAGTTGGCAAGGTAGAAAATCATTGGACTAAATCAAGAATTAAATGTTCCGTCAAGTGTAATGGACCATTGAAAATGTGGATTGATCCGAAGAAATTGAATTTTCTGTACATATACAGTGATGGCTTGAACTTGTTGGAAACTTTGATAAAAAGAAAAAGTGGATTTTAATAACAGCTTGTCCATCAGCAAGCTTCAAAGCATTTCATCTATAAATAATTAATGTTAAATACAGCTACGTATAATACACAAAGCCTCGATATTTACAAGGAGGCGGGTGGGAGCGGGATGGCTGTTTTGCATTTGGGAAACCCAGAACAACAGGTTTTCCTCGGGACTTGCTGAATTTAACAGCAGTCCTGATTTAAGATTTTTTTTTGTTTCTGATTCCTGGCCACCAATCTGGCTGGCTGTCGGGCAGGTAAGCCTGCAGCACTAGGATGCAGCCAGGGAGGAGGGATCGGAAGGGGTTGGGGGGGGTGTGTGGTTGCTGGAGGTGGTGGTGTTGATCGGAAGCTGGAGAGTTCTGAGCTGAGGGAGGGAAATTAGAGATAAAAACAACAAATGCTGGAAATACTCAGCAGCATCTGGCAGCGAAGCAGAGTTAATGTTTCAGGTAAGTGACCCTTCATCAGAACTGGCAAGTGTTAGAAATGTAATAGGTTTTAAGCAAATAAAGTGGGGGTGGGGCAAGAGATAACAAAGGGCAAGGTGTTGATAGAACAGAGGGTCACAGAGAATAACTGACCAGAAGAGTTCAAACTACACGAGGTAGTCACCCATAACTGGAGGGCAAGAGCCATGACAGAAAGTGGGGGGCCATTATCATAGGTAGGTATTGGGGATGCTGAAAAGGTAGTGCTGAGGATGTGACGATGGGTGTGTAGAGGGGAGAAATTTAGTCAAGGTTCTCAGTAGGGTGCTAGATAGGATGGGGAGAGAAGTCTGGAGGACTAAAGACTCACAATATGCCTACAGAAATTTGATGGCTTGTAATCCAAGCACTGACTGCGAGGGGAGGCCAGTATAACTTAGAGATATGGGCCACAAGATTCAGTTGTGTAGCACCTGTATTGGCACTACAGGTGTGGGTTCTGTATGTAAATTCAGAGATGTACCACAACCAGAAGGGGTTCTGCTCCCTTAATGTGCAACTGGTGGGTGACCATTCTCAGTGCATCATGCAGGTCAATGCCAGGTATCCTGGTAATAGCCGTGATACCTTCATTCTGCGGCAGTCTGCTGTACCATCAGCATTTTAGCCACCACAAAAAAAAAGGGTATGGGTGACAAAGGCAATCTGCTGATCACCTGACTCATGATCCTGCTGCACAAATCCATGCAAACATATGCAGCATGCATATAATAAGAGGTATGCCGCTGCACAAAATATCATCAAGCAGACATTGGGGTGTTCAAGCAACCATTCTATGACCTGGGCCACCCTGGAGGAGCCCTGCAGCATTTGGAAGAGTGTGTATCATGATTCATCATTGTCTGCGACATCTTGCACAACCTTGCCATCATGAAAGTACAGCCCTTCCTACTAGATATCCATATATATCCAAGCAGCTGAGGAGAAGGAGGAAGAGGAGGAGAAAGGAAGGAAGCAACCAACACAGCCCCCTTCTGGCTGAACTGTGTATATTTAGCTCATCCGACTTCCCCATTCACAAACAGTCCCACACCTTACCTTCCATCTTTTACTGACCATCACAACATCCTCTTGGCCGCAATGCTGAAATAAAAGCTACCACCAAATAAACATTCCAAAACAACTTTATAAATTAAACCATTCAACATTCCATATAAAATCAACCAATCTTGTACATTCTCTTAGTGCCTGTGTTGTGGGTACTTTTACACTGGTGGAAAGCTTTTAGTTTAGTTTAGTTTAGAAATACAGCACTGAATCAGGCCCTTCGGCCCACCGAGTCTGTGCCGACCATCAACCACCCATTTATACTAATCCTACACTAATCCCATATTCCTACCACAACCCCACCTGTCCCTACAACCTACCTATACTAGGGGCAATTTATAATGGCCAATTTACCTACCAACCTGCAAGTCTTTTGGCTTGTGGGAGGAAACTGGAGCACCCAGAGAAAACCCACGCAGACACAGGGAGAACTTGCAAACTCCACACAGGCAGTACCCAGAATTGAACCCGGGTCGCTGGAGCTGTGAGGCTGCGGTGCTAACCACTGCGCCACTGTGCCACCCTGCTGACTTTCAATGGGGGAGACTATAGATGGCCTCAAGCAGCTCTCGGCCCAGACGCCCTGACATTAGTCATCACCACCTCAGCAGAGGTGACAGAACTGTGGGCTAGCTGGCTGACAGGCAAAAGCATGGCTACTGGTGAAGTGGCAGTGGTGGGTTGATGAGTGCTGTCATTCTGAGAGTAGACAGCAGGTTTGATCTCCATGGAGTCACTGCTACCACGCCAGGACAGTGCCTCAGCAGTCCTTCCAGTCCGATGCAGGACAGCTTGCAGGACTGCTGTAAGACCCTGCAAGCCTCTTTGCATGCTCGTATCCAGAGCCATGATGGCAGTAGTCTGAGCTTGCATAGCTTTAGTTTGAGCTTCCACTGGAGCACTCAGATGTTGGGTAGCTTCTGCTTGTGTTGCAATGGAAGCTGAGACATCAGTCATCAGACACTGCATCCACAAGTGTGGTGATGGATTTAGCCACTTCCTCCACGCTGAAAATAATACACTCCAAGCTCTGCACAGAGTCATGCGTAAGGTTGGTGCCGGACTCCTGCATGCTCTTTGACAGTGACCACAGGCATTCTGGCAGGCCTGCCAATGCACCAAGCATTTCTGTGTGCATACCCATTAGCCTTTTTCTGTACACAGCCCCATCAAAATTCTCATCTGAATCTTCTGTAGCAGAATTCATGTGCGACCTCATCCTGTGGTGAGCTGGCAACTGGTCTTTTCCCTCTGCCCTGTTTGCAACCCACTCATGCCTGGTGTCTCACCACATGCAAATCCCACCTCCAAAGTACATGCATTGTCATTATCTGAGTTGGTAGCTAGTGTGAGATTAAGATAAAGTGCTTCTTCATCATCAGTCTCTTCTCCTTCTTCCACCTCTTGCTCCTGCATCACTACCTGTGCAGGTTGAAGTTCTTTGGTATCTGAAAGGACGATGGCACAAGGGGGTAGGGTTGTGGAGATGAGAGGAGGGAAGCATGAGATGCATGCTTAGACCAGCTGTAGGTCGTAAAGAAGAGATTTTGAGATGAGGGGAAGTGGGATGTGAGAAGGCGGTTTAGGTAGGAACATCTTTGATGGTTACAGCTCTGTCGCTGACCATGGTCTCAGTCATGGCCACTTCAGTGATGGTCAGAACCATCTCCTCCATCACAGTGAGGAAATGCAGCTGTGTTTGTCCCCCCATTTATTATATGTTACTGGCTGTGGTTGTGGACCATCTTCTCCTGCAAGAGAGAAGGAAATGTATCAGTGAGTACGGTGCAATCTTTTTGGGTGATGTGCCTGTCATGGTTGAATAGCTGGTAATATATGCAAGCTGTTAAATTTGAGTTTGAGGCTTGCAGCAATGCCAGGTGCATGAAGGTGAGATGAAGGTATGAATGTGAGGTATGAGTTGTGTTTGATAGAGATTGTTGGTGAATGAGTAAAGGGGGTAAGGTGAATTGAGAAGTGTCTGAGGCGAGTGGTTCATTTTAAGAATATGGCATTTGAACATGCATTCACTGACCCTGACAACTCGTGTGAGGTTATTGAACTTCTTGCAGCACTGCATTCAGACCCTTGGGGCTACACAGAAGCCATCAATAGCGGTGGCTACCTGTTCCCACTGCCTTCGTGGTATCTGTCTGGGGGGGGCCTCATGCCCCCTTGTGGATAAAAGACATCTCTCCTCCTGTCCACATCCTGCACCATCGCATCCAGTGCTGCGTTGGAGAGCCTTGAAGCATGCTTTCTGCTCTGTTGTGCCATTATTCAATGTTCTTCTTGCTCGGATACGCTTCTTCAGCCATTTCATGTATCTGTTGCTGCCAGAATGCAGCACCTCCTCTTTAAGTGGTGTAGGCTAGCTTTAAGTGGTGTAAGCGTCTCATGATTTAGCACCCCCTGCTGAGGTGTGCAGCCACTGTGCAGTGCGTTTAGTCCGAGTTGCATGCTGCCTGCATCGACAGCAATGGCTGTGGATGAACTGCGTATCAAGATCTGGTGCCTGTTTTCCGGCCTTATCGAATTTTGCAGCCATGTTTAATATTGCATTTTTGAACGTGTTTCTAACTCATCTTACCTTGTCCTGCTTAAGAAAACATCTCAGCTGGATGTAGAGTATCTTGTGACAATTCCTCAAAAAAGAGCAGGAGAGTTGATCTGGACCTTGGCAAATAGTTATCCCTCATCTAACATCAATGAAACAGATTAACCTCATTAACCTATGGTGAAACCTTGCTACATGGAAATTGAGCATCACATTTCCCGACATTGGCATAGTGATATGAAATCAAAAGAACAACGGAATTGTCTATGACTTGCTTTTGGGATGCTTTCAAGTCATGAAAGATTCTATTTGAATCCAAGTACTTGTTTTTTTGTTGCTTTTGGCATTCTCAATGCTAGAGTTGCAGGGCTGGGAGATTCTGCTGAGGTAAGCTTGACGACTTGCTCCAGTACATACTGTAGATATTACATACTGGACGCAATAGTGCACTGGTGGTGGATTCTGAGTCTAGTGTCAACAACAACTTGCATTTATATCGGACCTTTATCAGAGCAAAAAGTCCCAAGGTACTTCACAAGAGTGATATCAGACAAAATTTGACAACAAGCCACATAAGCTCAGCTCTTTTCAGCCCCTCAACCCCTACTGGGGAATCTGATGTCTCTCATGTTGACTCGCTGTCATGGGATTTAAGGGGGTTGAGCTATGAAGGAAGGTGGCCTGCGACCGAGAGGCAGCCATGCATCTGTCAGGAAGAGACAGAACACTAAGCACTCAGGCAATGCTGCAACGCTGCTACCCTCCCCATGTTGTACAATCTTCCGCGTAGTCACATACAAGCTTCTAAGAGGAGTCTGTTATGGAGCACTCACCTTGGTTGAATGCAGTAGGTCATTGATCCTCTTTCTGCACTGCATCCAATTGTGCTGAGTGACCTCATGGCTGCTAATCTCCTCTGTGATCTCCACCCAGGCTTGCTTGACCAGGCAGGAGGACCACTTCTTGCCATTGCTGGAGAAGAGAACCTCATGCCTTTCCTTTGCAGCCTAGAGGAGAATCTGCGGCGAGACATCACTGATCCATGGGACCACCCTGTGTCTTCGTACTGACATTGTCTTCTGCCTTCCTCGAGGGGTGGAGGGATATAGGACCCAGGAGGACATAGTTGAAGGCTCAACCCTCTCCAGGACAGCAGTGAATGCAGGGCTGGCAGGCCTTTAAATATGGCGTCAGCACCTGATTCAGAGTCATCTGAGGCCGTAATCAATGAATCACCTCCTGCATCTGCCACGTAATTGGAGGGGACCCAAAACCTCCAATATGCAAAATGGACACCCACCGTATAATTGTTGTGCGGCAGGTGTTCACGTGATGAACGTGAATGGTGTCATTTGAAGGGCTCATTAAATTCAGCCCATTTTGTCAGGATTTTAAAAACCAACCACTGCCTCCTTATAATTTTCACAAGTGCCATTAGTCAATGCAACAAGACTTGGACAATATCCAGGCTTGGGCTGATAAGTGGCAAGGAACATTCGCGCCACACAAGTGCCAGGCAATGACTATCTCCAACAAGACAGAATCTAACCATCTCCCCTTGACATTTAATGGCATGACCATTGCTGAATCACCCACTATCAACATCCTGGGGGTCTCCAATCACCAGAAACTGAACTCGAGTAGCCATATAAATACTGTGGCTACAAGAGCAAATCAGAGGCTAGGAATCCTGTGGTGAGTAACTCACTTCTTAACTCCTCAAAGCCTGTCCACCATCTTCAAGGCACACGTCAGGACTGTGATGGAATACTCTCCACTTGCCTGGATGGGTGCAGCTCCAATGCTCAAGAAGCTCGACACCATCCAGGACAAAGCAGCCCACTTGATTGCCACCCCACCCGCAAACATTCACTCCCTCCACCACCGACACACAGTGGCAGCAGTGTCTACCATCTACAAGATGCACTGCAGCAACACACCAAGGCTCCTTAGACAGCACCTTCCAAACTCGTGACCTCTACCACCTAGAAGGACAAGGACAGCAGATACATGGGAACACCATCACCTGCAAGTTTCCCTCCAAGCCACACACCATCCTGACATGGAACTATATCGCCGTTCTTTCACTGTCACTGGGTCAAAATCCTGGAACTCCCTTCCTAACAGCACTGTGTACATCACATGGACTGCAGCGGTTAGGAAGGCACCACCACCTTCTCATGGGCAATTTGGGTTGGGAAATAAATGTTGGCCTGGCCAGCGATGCCCACATCCCCATAAACAAATTTAAAAAATACAGCAGAGGTGAAACTTCCCTTTCATCAAGAATCTACCCAGACACTTGAAAATATGAACTGCCTTTAAGATAAACACATCCTGGCGGTTGTCAGCATAGTCTATTACTTTGTAGGATCTTGTGCTGTTCCCAAACCAGCTGAACAGTTGTTGAATGTTTTTTTTTCTCTCAGTTCTTATAATACTAGACTACTCATCGCACCAGCCTCAATATTGAACTAGATCATAGAAGAGTAACTATGTATCATGGAATTATATCAGCCTTTTAGAATAATAAAATAGGGTCTTTCAAAATATTTTATTGATCTTTAAAAATAGAAATTAACTTGTAAGTTTAACCTAAGTGTAGTGTAAATATGATTTGCAATTCAATACAATGGATTAACAGAAAAACACACCAGTGAGTCACATCTGCAGAATTTTCTTCCCCTTCAAGATTGAGTAGACTCCATCTGGCACTACTTCGTTTACTTTTTGGTTAACAGTCACTCCCATTAGCATTTTAAACAAATTGCATAACTGCAAACATAAACAACTTCTCACGAGAAAAGCAGAATTCCATCTCGCTCCGCTGATCTTCAGTAAATGCAAACAAAAGAGGGCGAAATGAAAAGTATCAACCATAAAAGGATTTTACCTTATTTCCAACTTTTAAATGAAAAGGGGACTTTTTAAAGAATAGGTTGAATGATATGGTATCTAGTTTTAGTCAGAGAATCACCTGCAATGGTGTCTATTCCCGCCCCCGTACCATTATCTCTGCAGTCCCCCAAGGATGTGACTAATGTAAACTATCCCTTCCGCATCTTTTTCAACCTGTCTGCAGCCTTTGACATGGCTGTCCACACCATTCTCCTCCCATGGCTCTCCTCCATTGTCCAAGCTGAGTGGGATCGCCTCTTCTGGTTCCATTCTTATGTATCCAGTCATAGCCAGAGATTTACCTGCAATGGCTAACCACGCCTACGCCATTCCCTCTGGAGTCCTGCAAAGATCTATAATTAGCCACCTTTTACTATCAGGTGAGGAGGAGTCGAAGGGGTCCCCTCTTTTCCCTCTCTTTGTTTTACCACAACAGATTTATTTCTTTTTTAAGTGGATATACTTGCCAATTCAGTGAGGTTTTAATTGTTTATGCACTGTGATCATAAAAAACAATCAGACAGGTTTTCTCAAGTTTAACAAAGAAAGAGGTTAACTTCATTGTACTTAAACCGATCTAAGTAAAAATAATAAAATATGCTCCAACTTTCACTCTCCCACACACACAGACACAAATAGGTTACAGAGTGGGGAAGGATGGATTGGTCAAGTTAGAGTCCAGAGAAATAAAAGGGGTATACAGTCTCTGGCTCAGCTGGCTTCAGGCAGAATTTGGTGGCCCTGAGGCTTCCGGTTTGAAGATGTGGACGCTGATTTGGTAGATCTCCGGGAAACAGCAATGCAGCTGAATTCCTTCAAGGGAGTTTCTGTCTGTTCTTTCTAAAAAGTTCTCTACTCTCAATAGCTTCCCCCAAGGCTTAAGTAATTAAGCACAGTCAGCATCGATCAGTGAACAGACTAATACAATCAAACACAGATCAATTAAACTACTCAACACGACAGTCTGCAGCAAGGAATATGCCGCTGCTCATGGTCAGCAGGCAGAGTTTGAAGCTTTCAAGGTTTGAGTGGTTCGTCTCCACCAGTTTAATATTCAGGTTTCCAGCCAGTGGATTAAAAAATCATCATTCAACTTAGTATGTTTTCATGACACCCTCCATTTCACATCTACATGCTGACCCTCAATGGTATCATCTGGAAGCAGAACATCAGGTTCCACATGTGAGCTGACAATACCCAGCTCTACCTCAGCATGATCTCGCTCAACCCCTCCACTGTCTCTGATTAGTCACGCTGTTTATCTGGCATCCAGTACTAGATAAGCAGATATTTCCTCTCACTAAATATTGGGAAGACCAAAACCATTGGGGGGAATTTTATGCTCTCCCCCACGTTGCATTTGGAGGCAGGGAGAGCATTTAATCAGGCAGGGTGCGGGTGGTGGTGTATCACACCACTTTCCTGCCTCCATCCAAATTAATTCCAACGCAGGAAGGCCTGTAAACGTCCTTCCCACTCCGCCGCCAATTGAGGCCCTTCAGTGGGCAATTAATGCCTAATTAAAGGCCTCATCCCACTGCCATCAGTATTAGCCCAGCAGTGAGCAGGCCTGTCACTGCAATAGGAGCATGCCAAGCAAATCTGTACGCGTTGTTTGCTGACTCAGTGGGATGGGGGGCCCTCGCGAAAAGGCACAGTGCCTGATTGAGGGACCCGGCATCGGGAAGGGGGTAGGACCCACTGAGAGCCACCCCCTTTCCCTTGCTGCAAACCCTCCCCAAATCCCCGTGCCCTGTGACACTCACCTTGCTAAATTCCTCCCACCCTGTTTCACCTTTGGCCTGGGTCCTGCACCTCTGGTGAATACTGTATCGGCAACAGCCACAGCCTTCACGGTGGCACTGCTCAGTTAAAGAGCTGCTGGCCTCTGATTGGCCAACAGCTCTCAGCAGGCAGGACTTCTGTCACCGGGATCCTTAATTCTGGGGAAGGCCCACTGCTGTCCACTTAAGTGTCTAATTGGCACATAATCCAGCAGGCCTTCCCCAGAGGAGGTGACGTGGGGCTCTTAGCCAGTGGTTGAGACCCTCGTCGCCAAGATAAAATCCCAACCAGTGTCTTTGGTCCCCACCACAAATTCTGTTTCGTAGCCATCGACTCCATCTCTTTCCTGGGCCACTGACTGAGGGTTAACCAGACCATTTGCAACCTTGGAGTAATATTTGATATGAGATGAGCTTCTGACCACATATCCATTCCATCACCAAGAACTCCATAGCATCACCGACCTTCTTAGCTCATTTTCTGATGAAACCCTCATCCGTGCCTCTGTTACCTCTAGATTGACTATTCCAATGTTCTCCCAAGAGGCCTCCTCTCTCCTCTCCTTTCAGATACTCCTTAAAACCTCTCTGTTTGATCAAGCCATGCTCCGTCTGAATACAGATAAGCTGGAGTACAGCTTATTCATCAAATGGACGGTAAACTATTTAATCTCAGGTGAATCAAAACAAGAACTAAGACCACCCCAACTTCAGTCATTGAGATCCAATACCACATCTACATGACTGGAGAAACAATATATGCCTTAACCACCTGAGGGACCAATAAGACTACTAATAAAATAAAAATGTGAAACAGGTCTTTCTGCTCTGTTTCTATGTATGGCTAGATGTCCATTGCAGCGGTCTAACAAGTACAGTTGGGGAGAATGTCTTATGCTGACCAATGGCAACACTTTAATTTGGATCCAGACATTTACCACATTGTAAAATCTTCCAGTCCAATTTCAAAAAGAAACAAAGAAAATTTTACAACAGAAAATGATAATTCTACTTAAAACCTGAATGGACAATTAAAATGGCATGGACCCATTTCCTTGTGAAGCAATGCAATCAGTGTTATTAGCTCCACCCAATTTTGTTAGGTTACATGAAAAATACTGGCAGCTGCAATGTTCCTTCTCTCCCCAAATGATGAGTTTTGTTTTTGACCATGATATATTTAAATTTCTGTTATTGTTTTATTACAACAACAACTTGAATTTATGTAGCATATTTAACACAGTAAAACATCCCAAGGTGCTTCACTGGAAGGTCAAAGAAAATTTGATACTGAGACACTTAAAGAGATATTAAGTCAGGTGACCAAAAACTTGCCAGGAAAATTGATAAAAGAGTTGGGGTGATGACACAAACTTGTTTAACTCCTGTCTCAGCCTCAAAGGGGTCTGTAATGGATCTGTTGCTAAGGATCACTGCTCGCATATCATCATGAAGCAGGCAAAGGATGGTGATGAATTTTGGAGGACATCCATACTTCAACAGAATCTTCCAGAGTTTCTCATGAATAACAGAGTCAAAGACCTTTGTCAAGTCAAAAAATGCTATGTAGAGAGGCTGATGTTGTTCACGACATTTTTCTTGTAGTTGACGAACTGTAAAAATCATGTCAGCTGTGCCTCTTGATGGCCTAAACCCACATTGAGATTCAGGGAGTAGCTCTTCAGCAAGTGTAATGAATCGGTTCAGAAGGGTTCTTGTAATGATCTTTCCTGCAATGGAGAGCAGGGAGATGTCTCTGTAATTTCCACAGTTGGATTTGTCCCCTTTCTTGAAGATTGTCACAATCATAGCATCCTTGAGATCATTCGGGACATCCTCTTCATTACAGATCTGTAGGATGAGGGCGTGGGACTGTAATGTAGTTCCTGTCCTCCATGTTTAAAGTTTTCAGTGGGGATTCCATCACCTCCTGCTGCATTGTTGTTCCTCATTTGTGTGATGGCTTTCATCACCTCCATAGGCATTGGTAGAGTTCTGAGCTCGTCTCTAACTGGATGTTGTGGGATGGAGTTGAAAACATGCTCATCAACCATGGATTCTTGATTGAAAAAGTCTTCAAAATGCTCCTTCCAATGGGTATGGACAGCTTCTCTTTTCTTGATCAGATCTCCCCCATCCTTAGGCCTTAAAGGACCTGGTCCTCAAGTACCTGGGCCATAAATGGTCTTTGTGGCAGTGAAGAAGACATGGTTATCATTCATGTCAGCAGACTGTTGAATTTCCCTTGCCTTGTCTGCCCACCACCTGTTCTTCGTGATATGGGCGTTCCTTTGTACCTCTGCCTTTGTGTGTTGGTAAGCCAGTTTCTTTTGCTTTTGGTCTGGGTCATTCTGCCAGGCACAGAAAGTCTTGTGCTTGCGATCAATAAGTTTGTTGATATCCTGATTGCAGTGTTCAATGGTTTGATTGATCTGGGTTTGATTGCATGAGTCTGTCCATTGATAAGTGTTCACTGTGGTTGATTGCTTCAGTCAATGGGTGGAGCTGAAGAGTTGATGAAATTGAAACTAACGAGACAGGGCTGGAATGTTCTGGTAAATACAAATGTGTTCTGAGAAAGACATTGTAATGAAATCTTGTAATTGCATCTTGTAAATATTTTAAAGTACAGGAAATAAACCTGTTGTTGATTAGAATGAGCATCATTTCTGCATTGCTCTGAAATACAATAGACATATAAAATATCCAGTAAACAGGTGAAAATATAACCAAAAGTGGCTTTGAGGATGGTTCAGCAAAATTTAATTTTATCAGCTCCAGAACCATTTTTCATTGCCGGGACATCCTTCCTTGTGCTGAGAGCAATAGATTTCAGGGTTCAAGACCTACTTGCTCGCTACGGGGATAGACAGTCCAGATGTAGCAACAATCTGCAAGAAAGCAATACTTGTATGTTGTCTTGGAACAGAAGGCCAACATATATTTCAGCAGCTCACAGAAGATATGTCTACATTTGATACAGCACTAAGTGCTCTTGAAAAAGACTTTGGGCCAAAGAGAAGTATGATGATAGAGCAATACACATTCCATCAGTGATCCCAGGGACATGGTGAGCCTATTAAACAATAGGTGACAGTTCTTTCTTCTTTCTTTGGCCTCCTTGTCTCGAGAGACAATGGGTAAGCGCCTGGAGGTGGTCAGTGGTTTGTGGAGCAGCGCCTGAAGTGGCTATAAAGGCCAATATTAGAGTGACAGACTCTTCCACAGGTGCTGCAGAAAAAATAGTTTGTCGGGGATGTTACACAGTTGGCCCTCCCCTTGCGCTTCTGTCTTTTTTCCTGCCAACTGCTAAGTCTCTTCGACTCGCCACTCTTTAGCCCCGCCTTTATGGCTGCCCGCCAGCTCTGGCGATCACTGGCAACTGACTCCCACGAATTGTGATCAATGTCTCAGGACTTCATGTCGCGTTTGCAGACGTCTTTAAAGCGGAGACATGGACGGCCAATGGGTCTGATACCAGTGGCGAGCTCGCTGTACAATGTGTCTTTGGGGATCCTGTCATCTTCCATGCGGCACACATGGCCAAACCATCTCAAGCGCCGCTGACTCAGTAGTGTGCATAAGCTGGGGATGTTGGCCACCTCGAGGACTTCTGTGTTGGAGATACGGTCCTGCCATCTGATGCCAAGGATTCTCCGGAGGCAGCGAAGATGGAATGAATTGAGACGTCGCTCTTGGCTGACATACGTTGTCCAGGCCTCGCTGCCATAGAGCAAGGTACTGAGGACACAGGCTTGATACACTTGGACTTTTGTGTTCCGTGTCAGTGCGCCATTTTCCCACACTCTCTTGGCCAGTCTGGACATAGCAGTGGAAGCCTTTCCATGCACTTGTTGATTTCTGCATCGAGAGACAGTTTACTGGTGATAGATGAGCCGAGGTAGGTGAACTCTTGAACCACTTCCAGAGCGTGGCCGCCAATATTGATGGATGGAGCATTTCTGACGTCCTGTCCCATGATGTTCGTTTTCTTGAGGCTGATGGTTAGGCCAAATTCGTTGCAGGCAGCCGCAAACCTGTCAATTAGATTCTGCAGACACTCTTCAGTGTGAGATGTTAAAGCAGCATCGTCAGTAAAGAGGAGTTCCCTGATGAGGACTTTCCGTACTTTGGCCTTCGCTCTTAGATGGGCAAGGTTGAACAACCTGCCCCCTGATCCTGTGTGGAGGAAAATTCCTTCTTCTGAAGACTTGAACGCATGTGAGAGTAGCAGGGAGAAGAAAATCCCAAACAGTGTGGGTGCGAGAACACAACCCTGTTTCACACCACTCAGGATAGGAAAGGGCTCTGATGAGGTGCCACTATGCTGAATTGTGCCTTTCATATTGTCATGGAATGAGGTGATGATACTTAGTAGCTTCGGTGGACATCCGATCTTTTCCAGTAGTCTGAAGAGACTACGTCTGCTGACGAGGTCAAAGGCTTTGGTGAGATCAATGAAAGCAACGTAGAGGGGCATCTGCTGTTCGCGGCATTTCTCCTGTATCTGACAAAGAGAGAACAGCATGTCAATGGTCGATCTCTCTGCACGAAAGCCACACTGTGCTTCAGGGTAGACGCGCTCGGCCAGCTTCTGGAGCCTGTTTAAAGCGACTTGAGCAAAGACTTTCCCCACTATGCTGAGCAGGGAGATTCCACAGTAGTTGTTGCAGTCACCGCGGTCACCATTGTTTTTATAGAGGGTGATGATATTGGCATCGCGCATGGCCTGTGGTACTGCTCCCTCGTCCCAGCACAGGCAAATCAGTTCGCAGAGTGCTGAGAGTATAGCAGGGTTGGCACTCTTGATTATTTCAGGGGTAATGCCGTCCTTCCCAGGGGCTTTTCCGCTGGCCAGAGAATCAATGGCATCACTGAGTTCCGATTTTGTTGGCTGTATGTCCAGCTCATCCATGACTGGTAGAAGCTGGGCTGCATTGAGGGCAGTCTCAGTGACAACATTCTCCCTGGAGTACAGTTCTAGGTAGTGCTCCACCCTGCGGTCCATTTGCTTGCGTTGGTCAGTGATTGTGTCCCCTGATTTAGATTTGAGGGGGACGATCTTCTTGATGGTTGGTCCAAAAGCTCTCTTAATGCCATCATACATTCCTCTGATGTTTCCGGTGTCTGAGGCCAGCTGAATATGACTGCATCGGTGTTGCCAGTAGTCATTTGCGCAGCGCCTGGCTGTTCTTTGTGCAGTGCTTCTGGCTGCTTTAAGTGCTACGGATGTTAACTCGCTGGGGGCTTTCTTGTAGTTCAACAGTACAATGCGCTTAGCGGCTATGACAGGTTCCAGCTCTTCAAAATGAGATTGAAACCAGTCTGCATTTCTCTTCACACGTTTGCCATAGGTGGTCAAAGCTGACTCACAGATGGCATCTCTGATGTGGGCCCACTTGGTCTCTGCATCCCCCGTGGGAGTATTTTGAAGGGCTTTTACAAGTGAATTTAGAAATTTTAGTAACAGCTGTGGATAAGAAATTCTGCTCGTGTTGATGCGCGGGTGGCCCTTCTGCTTGGAGTGATGCAGCTTCTTTGGTTTGAGTCTAACCTTGCTGCACACCAGGGAGTTGTCGGTGTCGCAGTCCTCACTGTGGAAGCTGCGTGTGACTTGAACACTGTTTAAGGAGGCTCGCCTTGTGATGATGTCCAGCTGGTGCCAACGACATGATCTTGGGTGCCTCCATGAAACCTGGTGACAGGGTTTAGTGTGAAAGAACGAGTTGGTGATGCAGAGGTTGTGATAGGTACACAACTCAAGCAGTCTCTGTCCATTCTCATTCATCCTTCCAACACCATAGCGCCCAAGGCAGCAGGACCATGAGTCATGGTTGGCCCCAACCCTGGCATTAAAGTCCCGCAGCAGGAACAGGTGTTCTGTGTTGGGGATGCTACTAATGATATTATGGAGTTCCTCGTAGAACTGGTCTTTAGCTTCAGGTGGGGAGCAGAGTGTTGGAGCATAGATGCTGAGTAGGTGTACTGGACCAGAGGCGGTGAGCAGTCGGATGGACAGTATGCGTTCCGAGCCATTTGAGGGAGGCTCTATCATGCTGAGCAAGGAGTTTCTGATGGCGAAGCCCACTCCATGCTGTCTTGGTTCTTTGGGATCCCTACCCTGCCAGAAGAATGTGTAGTCTTGCTCTGTTAGAGATCCACTCGCAGGGAGGCGTGTCTCCTGAAGTGCTGCAATGTCTACATTGAGTCTACTGAGCTCGTTTAGTCTATTGCAGCAATTAGCGTCTACATATAAATTTGGCACATTAACCAATGGACTAATTCATGACCAACTAATTGAAAAGACTTCAATTCTACAAATTAGGGAATGACTCGCCATGGAGGATGATGATTTAACCTTGAAAAAAGCCATAACCTTGGCAGTTCAGATCGAATCTGCCATGATAGATTCAAAGAGGTTACACACACATGGACCTTTAGACTCAGGGTTGCAGACACAGGTTGCCCAACCAGGGCTACGGACAAGAAGACCTCAGTGGCCACGTCAAAATGTCTCCCATCATGGTCAGTTACCTCTAAAACTGTGCCCACATTGTGGAAATGCTCATCAAGTCACAATTCCATATCCAGCTGGAGGGAAAAAGTGCAACTCATGTTTAAAGTGGAACTATTTTGCAAAGATGTGCAGGTCATCAAAGAAAAAGACTTCATCGGTTCTACATTTGGCGGAGTCTCTTACTGAGAGTGAGGCACAACATGTATTTACCATCACAAAAAGTAAAGCACCAGGTCATTTTAAGGACCGTGTTGATAAGGCCATTCTAGGTAATTCAATCACTGAGAGCCAACCATTGTATGGCCAGGCTGGGTGAGACTTTTCATCTCCAGTTTTAATCTTCTGGTATTTCAAATGTAAATTGCAGTGGCCATCTTGGCTGCCAGTTCTTTTAAAAAGTCGCTTGTAAGATTTTTCCATTAAAAGTCTAATATAAGGTTCCAACCGATGAAATTAATATTTCCCCTTTGGCATATTAGGTATGCAACAGAGTTATCTTCAGATACCTCAAGAAGAACAAAGCCGGTATCTTACAGCTTTTGTTACTCATGAAGGTGTATTTCAGTACTGCAGAATGCCCTATGGACTAAGTTCAACACCTAGCACATTCCAGAAGATAATTTCTTCAGCCCTGTCAGATGTTGAGGGAATGCTCAACCTACTTGATGACACTGTTGTCCATGGAAGGGACAAAGTTGAATATGATCAATGATTATCCATGGTGCGCATCTCGACTTGCAAAACACAATTTTGATGCTCAACAAGGACAAATGCATATTCATGGCACCTGAGATTGGCTTTCTAGGTTACAGAGTGACAGCAGCTGTAGTAAAGCTACACATAACAACTTCAAAGCCCTTCATGCGCTTCCAATACTGTCTAACGTGAAAGAGTTGGCATCATTCCTTCGTGCTGCCAATTTTTATCATAAATTCATTCCTAAGTATGCAGAAATCATGCAGCCTCTTTACAAGCTACTGCGTAAAGATGCTAAATGGGAATGGACTGTTGCACAGGAAACAATATTTGAAATGTTAAAGGCGAAGATGGCATTGTCGCATCGATGGATTTGTACTGAAGAAGTCCTTCCCAATGGAACTTAGAACGCTAAAAAGAGGCTAGCTCCAAGGGGTTTTGAAGAGCGATTGTGCGATACTGATGTTAGAGTGAACTCCACAAATCTCATTTATGTTGCATCAGACAACATAAAGAGCACATTACAGCCCCCTTTTGTCAGCAGCTGTCAGCTGTGAAACTGACTTGTGACTTTTTAAAAAAGTCAGTCTGCAAGAAGAAGATCATTTCTTCAGTCTTGTCAGATGTTGAGGGAATGCTCAACCTACTTGATGACGCTGTTGTCCATGGAAGGGACAAAGTTGAACATGATCAATGATTATCCATGGTGCATACCCTATATGCCAAAGGGGAAATATTAATTTCATCGGTTGGAACCTTAAATTAGACTTTTAATGGAAAAATCTTACAAGTGACTTCTGAAGACATCTCCAGTCACGAACCCCTGGTGAGGACGAGGAACAGCCCAGGCTGGATGGAAACTTTTGGCGGGCTGAATCCTAGCCCACGGGCCTTATGTTGAACAAAACTGTTTTAGAGAGACTGAAATAGGTCAGGGAGACAGAGCAGTTACAGAAAAAGATCCTTGGCATTTCTCCTGACTCTGTGGTGACCCGGTCCATGGCCAAACAAGTTCAGTCAGAGGAGACTGAACAGGCACTGCAAACAGATGGCCCTACTGTCTGATTATCTGAAACATTCTTTGGGAAGTTAGAAGATCCAGAGATTGGCTTAAACGGGTCTTCCTTGGTTGAGGCACAGATAGCCGACCCAGGGTTAAAATATTTAGCACAGACTGCACAAACCGAAGCTGAAGCCGAGGGAGCTCCAAAGTGCTACTAGTTAAAGAATGAGGTGCTGACGAGGAAGTGGAGACCTCCTCACAGACAAAGAGTGGACAGTGGTTCAGCAGGTAGTGGTGCCACCAAGGTACCATAGGGAAATATTGAGAATAGCCCAGAAGATTCCAATGCCCGGACATGTCAGTATCAGAGAAACCCAAGCCCACATCAGACAGCGTTTTCACTGGCCACAACTCCACAAGGATGTGGTAGAGTTTTGTAAGACTTGTCACACATATCAGGTTGTGGGGAAGCCTCAACCTGCAATAAAACCTACACCCCTTATTCCCATACTGGCTTTTGGGGAACATTCAGCAGACTGCTAGTAGATTGTGTGGGGCCCCTGCAGAAAACAAAAGGGGGCTGTAATGCGCTCTTTATGTTGTCTGATGCAATATAATGAGATGTGTGGTGTCCAGTTATGCTGAAGATTTCAAATAGGTTTATTACAGATAAACTATTATCTAGAGTACCTAGCAAACTAGTTACAGAATCTCCCTCCAGGTGTTACAGTTGCAGAGTGACACTGGCTTCAAGTCACATGACTACATCCTGATACTTAGCTCATTAGCATACTGAGATCTTAAAGAGATATCGCTCTTAAAAACAATCATACAATATCCACTTTCTTTCCAAAGATCAGTCTCACCTGGGAGAGGAGTCGGGTCTTCCCTTTTGTTTTACAGAGTCTTTAGTAAAAATAAATCTTTTAAGTACTTCAAGGCTTGTCTTTTTCATAGCAGTATCCTTCAACTGTTGGCACAACGATTCACCTGACCTCCTTGCAGCCTGTCGTTCTGTGTTCTGTCTTCTACAGCTGGAGGTAGATTCTTTTTTCTGTCCACTCTTTAGGCCAGTATTTCTGTTGAACTTTCTCTCCAGTTGCTGTAGGAAGGGTAGTTTTCAAAGCTGTTTTACCCACGGTCTTCGAACCTAGATTTTGTCTTCTCACCACAGCTGCCACCATGTAATGTGTTATTTATGTTTTCTGATGCAACACAAATGAGATGCAAGGAGTCCAGTTATGCTGAAAATCTCAAACAGGTTTATTACAGCTAAACTATTATCTACAGTACAGAGCAAACTATTTACAGAATCTTCTTTTAGGTGTTATGTGTGCAGATTGTCGCTGGCTTCGATTCACATAACTACATCCTGGCACTTATCTCATTAGCATACCAAGGTCTTAAAGGAATATCACTCTTAAAGGCAATCATACAACAGGGGCTACCAGTATTTTCTCACCATTCTGGATGTGGCTACTTGATTTCTAGAGGCTATACCTCTAAGGACTGTCTCTGCCCAAGGTAGTGGTGGAGGGGCAAACCCAATTCTTCGCCCAATATGGACTGCCTGCTGAGATCCAGTCAAATCAGGACTCAAATTTTATGGCCAGTAATTTTCAAAAGGTCATGGGTAATCTGGGCATAACTCAGCTAAAGTCCTCAGCCTACCAACCACAGTCACAAGGGGCTTTGGAACAGTACCACCAGACCCTAAAGACAATGATCAGGGCATTCTGCTATGAGTATCCCCATGACTGGGACAAAGGGTTGGAATTTATTTTGTTTGCTACCAGGGACTCTCCCAATGTGTCAATTGGCTTTAGTCCCTTTGAATTTGTTTCTGGACACGAGGTGAGAGGTCCTCTAAAACTAATCAAGGAGAGGATTTTGGGACACAGGGATGAATCTTCCCTGTTAGACTACATCTCCATGTTCTGAGACTGGCTCATGAGAGCCCGTGCAGTGGCTCAGGAACACCTAAAAACCTCCCAGACAGCTATGAAAAGCCAGGCAGATAAACATGCCAAGGCCAGTACATTTTAGCCTGGAAACCATGTGCTAGTACTATTACCAATACATCGAGAACTTTTTCTGCAGCACCTGTGGAAGAGCCTGACACTCTAGAATTGGCCTTTATAGCCACTCCAGGCGCTGCTCCACACACCACTGACCACGTCCAGGCGCTTACCCATTGTCTTTCGAGATAAGGAGGCCAAAGAAGCAGAAGAACATCGAGAACCATTGAAGGCCTGGTCTAGTGGCCTGTACAGAGTAGTAAAGAGAATTAGCTGGGTGAATTATATAATTAACACCCTAGACCATAGGAAAAAGCAAAGTCTGTGCCAAATCAATATGTTAAAATGGTATCACAGCCAGGAAGGGGACAAACAAGCACAAGTCTGTCAGGCAGTCAAGAAAGAGGAGGGGGAAAGGGACATTGAGGATGAGTTATAGGAAGGCTCGGAGGATTCCCAAATAGAACCACCTATCGTCCGGTTAGATAACACTGAAATGTTAGAGAAATTACTCTCCTCTTTAAACGCAGAACAGAGAGGAGACCTAACAAGGCTGCTCACAGCGTTTCTAAGGATCTTCAGGAACAAACCAGGGTGCACAACCCTAACCCTGTATGATGCGGATGTAGGAGAGACCCATCCATAAAACAAAATCCCTATCGCCTAGGTCCCAGGAAACTGACCAAGATTCGGGAGGAAATTCAGAATGAAGGTCTAGAAATTTAAGATTTAAATTCTGAATGGAGACACAGTAAAGCTCAAAAGCCAAAGGAAAACCCTAAGGAAATTCAGTGTTTGCTGGAAGACAAGCTGATCGAGCCCAGTGAAAGCAGTTGGAGTTCCCCAGTTGTGCTCGTGCACAATCCCGGATGAAAAAAAGACCGACAGTATGGCCATGACAGTGAGACTGATGAGTGTGTGTGTACAGTTTCTTTTTAATTTGTGACCTCATAATGAAATGTTCCTGTTGTCACATTTCATTTTCTCACTTTCATTTTGCGTAGTGGGGAGGTGTCACACCAACTTGCTTTGTTGAATAATAATTTTCTTTAATCCACTGACTGGAGATCTGACTTTATATTTTGTGAAGAAATTTAAGAAAGAACAGATAAAAAACAATGACTTTGCTGGCAGCTTAGGATGGCCAGCTAATTTGCAACACTGTATCCTGCATTGAAAGACCTGTGAGGTAGAGACAAAATGGCTGCTCATACCAGCAATAACCGAGACCCAGGAAGTTTAAGGGAATTACCTGTTCTTTTTAGCAAGAAAAGAAACACTGCTACCCTGTTTGAATCACTGGGTGCCTGTCATGTGACAAGCCACTTCCCATCTGTGGTTTTAAGCTTGTGTTTCTCCACAACAGGAAGGAGAAGCTACTGGACTCTGGCACATGCAGACCCAAGTGGGTGTCTCGCTCTCTCTCTTTTTCCATTTCAGCTTAAAAGCTTCGAACTCTGCCTGTTGACTGACCACCTTTGCATACTCCGGCTACAATCAGAAACCCCATTGGAGGAAATCATCCACATCGCTGTCTCCAAGAGATCCATCAAACCAGTCATCTACCTCTTCAAGCTAAAAGCCTCAAGACCTCCCAATTCAGCAAGAAGCCAGCTGAATCACCAAACCCCACAGACTGTATACCCCTTTTTACTATGATCTTTAGCTCAACCAATTTACCTTTCCTCACTATGTAACCTATTTGTGTGTGTCTAGCGTGTGTGTGTGAGTGAAAGTTGGTGCATGGTTTGTTATTTTCATTAGTTCAGTTTCGGTACAATAAAGTTAACCTCTTTCTTTGTTAAACTCAAGAAAACTTGTCTGATTGGTTCTTGTTGTGACCCAGCAAGTAAGTAATCAAACACCTACTGAATTGGCCAGTACATCCACTTTAAGAAAGAATTAAATTGTTCTGGCAAACAAGGAGCTGGAAAAGAAGGAAGTCCTTCTCACTTGACCGTTACAACCTCAGTGGTCTGCTCCATGACTCAACTTGTAGTGATGTGTCTGTTTTTGTACTTGTTTTGCTCTGGAGTGGTGGGTCTCTGAAGAAGTGTTATCATCCATGGTAGAAGAGGGTATTCCTTGTTCTCAAGTTGAGGCTAGTGATCACTTTCACTGGCATTACATGGCTGCTTAGCCCAGCAGGAAGGAAGGCTGCGGAGGTCCATGACAATCTGAGCCTCCTGATGCATTGCTCCTCAAACAGGTCAAGGAAGCTTGGGATCTGACTATAGATCCAATGTAGTTGGTGGGGGATTCTGTGCACAGGCCCCCTCTGTTGATGTCCTCTCTGTGTTTCCCTTACTGCTCCTTCATCAAGGTTCCTTTGCTGCACCTCTTCCTCCTCCTCTTCAATCTAATAGAGTGCAGCTACAGCAGTACCAATAATCAGCTTCCCCTATTATTAATTATTGTTGGAGTTCTATCCCTTTGGCATTTAGATTTATTCAAGAGTATTTATTTTTACAAAATCATATTTCCCATTTAAATTGTTTTATTACCTGCTACCACTTTGATTACACATGTATTTTAAATTAAAATAGGTCTGTTATTTTAGCAGTTTTTGATTGACTGGTTGCTTTTTAATTGTTCAATATTGCACAAGCAATTTGTGAATGGCAATAATCTTTCTGCTCCATATTACAATTGGTTGATCGTTTTATGATTTGTATTTTCCTCTTGGTGTAGTATAAAGAAATGTTGTGTGAATTAGTTTACAATTGTGAATAGACCCAAAATTTAATTTGTTGCAATACTTCATAAATTCCTCCCAGCTGTTAAAGATTTGAATTGCGGTTTGCAGAAGAAGACTGCTTAACAGCTTGCTAATGACTTGTTATTGTCTGCAATGACCTAGTTAAAGTGAAATGGCAGCTTCTTCAATGAATAATATAAAGGGAAGCTGTGAATTCATATATAAGCTACTGTTGATCAAGAAAAACAATAAAGATATCAGTCATTCCCTTATAATGGCCCTCATCTGACCCTTAATGGCTTTCTTCCAATGCACCATTGTAGCTCTGTCAAACCACAATGGCATCACCATTGAATCTGCTGATACTGATATGGGATGGATATAATTTCAAATTATATTATAATTATTAATATTGGTAAGATAATAGTGCAAGTAATAAAATGCATCGACACAGAAATAAATTAGTTACTATCGTATTGGCCGTACTTAAATTGATTTCTGGAAGAGATTGGTTTATTTTATTCATTTTAAATTCTCATAACTTCATCCCTATTTTATGCTTACTTCTTCATATTAAGAATGACTTCTGAGCTGTAAGTGCTCCTGTATAATGCCAGAAAAGCTGACTTTAAACAAAAACGCCCTGAATATAGGCCTGCAACATGTGAGGAGTATTTTTACTGCAAGTACCCTGGGACCTGGGCATTCCTT
Source organism: Heterodontus francisci (assembly GCF_036365525.1). Lineage (NCBI taxonomy): Eukaryota > Metazoa > Chordata > Chondrichthyes > Heterodontiformes > Heterodontidae > Heterodontus > Heterodontus francisci. The sequence goes on along the minus strand of NC_090375.1, from coordinate 99,791,171 downwards.
CACATGTACTGAAGCAAATAAACCATAAGTATGTCAGAGCCTGAAGGGAATGCGTATTGAAAACACAGATGTGATTTATAAGAAAATCTGATGGCATGCTCTCATCTGGAAAAAGAAGTCAAAATTTACATTTTATTAAGTGCATTTTTCAGTATTTTGCGATCTGAGAGAACCCGAGAATTGCTTTTTACATTACCTAAAAAAAAGGCATGGGACTTATACTCAATTTTCTCTCTAACAGGTAATTAATTAATTAATTAATTAATTAATTTAGATTAGAAGATAGCCATTCTTCCAATGCCAGTAGATAACTTATTACTGAGAAAAAAGTTTTAATTTAAAAAGTCTTTCTTTCTTTGGCCTCCTTGTCTCGAGAGACAATGGGTAAGTGCCTAGAGGTTTGTGGAGCAATGCCTGGGGTGGCTATAAAGGCCAATTTGAGAGTGAAAGACTCTTCCACAGGTGCTGCAGATAAAATTGGTTGTCGGGGCTGTTACACAGTTGGCTCTCTCCTTGCACTTCTGTCTTTTTTCCTGCCAACAGCTAAGTCTCTTCGACTCGCCACTCTTTAGCCCCGCCTTTATGGCTGACCGCCAGCTCTGGTGATCACTGGCAACTGACTCCCATGACTTGTGATCAATGTCACAGGACTTCATGTCTCATTTGCAAGCGTCTTTAAAGCAGAGACATGGACGGCTGGTGGGTCTGATACCAGTGACGAGCTCGCTGTACAATGCATCCTTGGGGATCCTGCCAACTTCCACGCGGCTCACATGGCCAAGCCATCTCAAGTGCCGCTGGCTCAGTAGGGTGTATATACTGGGGATGTTGACTGTCTCAAGGACTTCTGCGTTGGAGACACGGTCCTGCCACCTGATGCCAAGGATTCTCTGGAGGCAGCGAAGATAGAATGCGTTAAGACGTCGCTCTTGGCTGACATCCGTTGTCCAGGCCTCGCTGCCGTAGAGCAAGGTACTGAGGACACAGGCTTGAAACACTCGGACTTTTGTGTTCCTTGTCAGTGCGCCATTTTCCCACACCCTCTTTGCCAGTCTGGACATAGCAGCGGATGCCTTTCCCCTGCGCTTGTTGATTTCTGCATCGAAAAACAGATTACTGTGATAGTTGAGCCGAGGTAGGTGAACTCTTGAACCACTTCCGGAGCGTGGTCGCCGATATTGATGGATGGAGTGTTTCTGACATCCTGTCCCATGATGTTCGTTTTCTTGAGGCTGATGGTTAGGCCAAATTCATTGCAGGCAGCCGCAATCCTGTCGATGAGTCTCTGCAGACACTCTTCTGTGTGGGATGTTAATGCAGCATCGTTGTCAATTCACAATCAGTCTTTTTGAGCATAGTATCATGCAAGTTATGATGACATGCAATTGTCTTCCAAATGTTGCCATTCAAACTGGGACACTTGTCACCTTATAATTTCCTCAATTTAATGTGGCACTCTTTTTCTGCTCTATCCCTAGTTTAGACTGGAATACTTCACTTCTTTTCTCACTGCAATCCACCTCCAGTTTATGCTGGCACTCCTCCCCTCCCTTTATGCTGGAATTCTCCTCTTCTCCCATCTTCATCTCCCTCTTCCCCTTCACTGTCAGCAAATCTCCCAGCTCCCTCATTGTTACTTTTAGCTTTAATGTCCCATCACTGCTGCTCTAAGCAATTGAATATTACTGCAACCAGTGGAATTGTTAATATAAGAATATGAGAAATAGGAGCAGGAGTAGGCCATTCAGCCCCTAAATCCTGCACTGCCATCCATTAAGATCATGGCTGAACTTCTCCATGATCTCGACTTCCCCATCTTCCCCCTTGCCCCAATCTCCATTTGCCTTGATTCCCTTAATGTCCAAAAATCTATCGATCTTTGTTTTGAACATGCTCATCAACCGAGCATCCACAGCTTTCTGGGATAGAGAATTCCAAAGTTCCACAATCCTGTGAGCGAAGATATTTCTCCTCATCTCAGTCTGAAATGGCAGACCATTTATCCTGTGTTTATAACCCCTCGTTCTAGATTCTCCAGCCTGGGCAATTGTCTCTTGGCATCTAATCTGTAAAGCCGTCTAAGAATTATATATATTTCACAGCATCACCTCTCATTCTTCTAAACACCAGAGATTATAGGCCCATTACACGCAATCTCTTCTCATAGGACAATCTCCTCATCCCAGGAATCAATCTAGTAAACCTTTGTTGTACCCCTGCTAAGGCAAATATATCCTTCCTTAGGTAAGGAAAACAAAACTGTACACAGTACTCAAGGTGTGGTCTCACCAAAGCCCTATATAATTGCTTTAACGACTGAGTGAGTGTCATGTGACAAGCCACTTCCCATCTGTGGTTTTAAGCTTGTGTTTGTCTGCAGCAGCAGGGAGAAGCTTCTGGACTCTGACATGTGCAGACCCAAGTAGGGGTCTCTCTCTCTCTCTCTCCACTTCAGCTTACAAGCTTCAATCTCTGCCTGTTGACTGACCACCTTTGCATATTCCGGCTACAATCAGAAACCCCATTGGAGAAAATCATCCACATTGCAGTCTCCAAAAGGCCCACAGAACCCCCAGACATCTACCTCTTCAAACTAAAAGCTTCAGGACCTCCCAATTCAGCTAGATGCCAAATCACCAAACCCCACAGACTGTATACCCCTTTTTTCTATGGACTCTAATCAGCCAAATTATCTTTCCCCACACTGTAACCTATTTGTGTGTATGTGTAAACCTCTAATGTGTATGCATGAGTGAAAGTTGGTGTGTAGTTCATTTTTTTTTAGTTCAGTTTCAGTACAATAAAGTTCACCTCTTTGTTCATTAAACTCAAAAAACCTGTTTGATTGGTTCTTGTTGTGATAATAGCAAGTAAGTATTCTACTTTAAGAAAGAATTAAACCTGTTGTGGTCAAAGGGGAGGGAAAAGTTTGCATATCAAAGTAACAATTAATATTATATGGTGGCAGTGGTGTGATATATTTTTTCTGAAGACCCCATCATGGCAACAATTTATTTTTTTCTGAAGAACACGCTAAGAGAGAACAAGGGACAGCTGATTACCTACCTGGTGTGGCTGAAGATCTTGGAGAGTAGCTGGCAGGAGACCTCCAAACAGTGCAGTGAGCTAGGAGCACATACAGGACCCCAGGAGGTTTTGAAACTCTGTGAGTACAGCATACAATTTGCCAGGGGATCAAAGCTTTCAACTGGTTTGGCAGTGGGTTAAAAAATTTGAAAAGTAGTGCTGAAGTCACTACTGCATTAGGTTTCCTATTTTTTTTTGTTTGCGGGCAGGGCCTAAGCCGAAATGAGAAGGAAGAACTCAACACCACTACTGGAGGTCCAGCACAAAGTAAAGGCCTGGGTAAGGCAGCTGCCAGTACTGCAAGCTGCAGCCCTCTTTAAAAAAAAACTGTCGGTTTAAAAAAAACAAGCTCACAGTTAAAATAAACAGACAAGCCTATGTAAACAAAGAGCTGTTATCTGTTTAAAAAAATGTAGAATCACTCTTAAAGGGGCAAGCTTTCAAAAAACAAATCTGTTTAAACAAGAAAAAAGAGTGTCCCTGTGAAAAAGAAAACCTGCAAAAAGTCCTATATTTATATATAAAAGCAAGATCATTAAGACAGTGGCTTTCAGATATCCAGATTGAAAGGCATCAGCCATAGCATCTGAATTTAAACTGTTTCGACAGCAAATGGAACTGTGTTTCCTAGATCAAGAAGTGAGAAAACAAGAGAAAAAAAGCTAGAAAAATTAAGAACACACTGCTCAACGCAGGCCTGCAATGGATCAATATATCAGGATTGTCAGCTAAGGATTAGAAGGACCCTAGCAAGCTATGGATATTCCTGGAGCAGCAACTAAAGTTAAAGGTAAATTTACGTGTACATAGGCTTGAGCTTATGACCTACCGACAAAGGCAAGATGAGTCTGTTGAGCAGTTTGTTGCAAGGTGCCGAGACAAAGCTCAAGAATGCGACTTCACAGATATTGAAATGTCAGAATGAGTTACAGTAATTGTGTCCACCCCACTAGAGGCCTTTCAGAAAGACCTGCTAGAAAAGAAGAAAGGGCACACCATTGATGCATTACGTAATGATGGAAGGAAATTTGAATCCAACATGGCTGGGTGCCAACAGTGACAAGCATTGGGGATGACTACGAGAAGTGATATGGTTACCAAGGCTCAGAAGTCTGTTATGCCTTGTGGCAAATGTGGCCTGACTCACCCAATTCACAGTTTCTGGCATACCAGGACTTGTGCAAAGCTTGCGGTATGTGAGGAACTTGGGCAAGGCAGTGCAGAAGGCTGAGCTGAGATACTGCACACAGGAATGGTGGCAGATCACATGCAGAGAGAATGTCAGCAAGACAGGATGACAAATGCAACAAAGGGTATGCCAACACACAACAAAAGACGAGGAGGTACATCAGGACAGCAGGAAGACAGATTGACAGGAGGATACAGATGAAGAATGCACTTGTGCGAACAATGAACAAGCAGTACACATAGTTAATTTGGATCAACATGTCAATGCTATTATGCAATCTGAGGCATTTGCCACGATCAGGGTTATACGTCTGTAGAAGAGAGGCAAGCATAAGCTCAGAATAAAAATCGACACTGGAGCAAGTGCAAATATTCTGCCCATCCGTATAAGGACATGTACTGAACGAAATAGGAATCTATGGTGGAACACACCATAGCTTGGCCCTCTGCCTACAATGGTTCTCCAATCTAGTGCATTGGAACAATATCCTTACAGTGCAGCTATGGGAGCTCTGAGTGGCTACCACAAATGTTTTATATTGTGGACACAACTGGACCAGCTGTTGCAGCACTTTAAGGACTGGATTATGTTGACCCGCCACGAGGAGTGGTGGCAGGGGAGAAAAATGGCTCCCACTCTGCATGGGACCCGAGCTGCTGCGCCGCCACAATTATGCGGTGGGTGGCCACTTAACATATTCACGGCAGCCTCCCCTGGCAATCCCAGCATCGGGTTCCATGGTGGCCTCTGCCACTCGGATTCTCCGGTCCCCCCAACCCACCACAGAACCCGACGTTGGGCTGGGAACAAAATCCAGCCCTGAGTATGCCAAGATTTATGAATTGCCACAATACATTAGATCAGCATGGAAGGTTGCAACACGAAGTGTATTGAAACTACTTTACCCAGACAGATTTGGTGCAATCGGTGATTTCAAGGGTGATGCCACATTGCACATCAGGGATGATGCATTTCCTACTATTGACGCACCAAGGAAGTGCAGTGTGCACGTTCAAGAGAAGCTTAAAATGGGGCTGGATGAGATGGAATGCAATGGAGTCATTCGCTAGTGCACCAGCATTCTGATGGGTGTAGCTCCATTACCTGCGTGTTGAAGAAAGATGGCAATCTCAGGATTTGCTTAGACCCACAAGGAATGAATTTAGCCCTCAAGAGATGCCTGCATAAAATCCTGACCCTGGAGGAGCTAAATCCTAAGTTTACTGATGCTAAGTGTTTTGCAAAGTTCGATGTGAGGTATGGCTACTGGTCTGTCCACGTAGCCACGTAGCCAAGAATTCCCAGCTACGCACAACTTTTAGAATGCCATTTGGGTAATACTGTTTCAGACAGTTACCATTTGGTCTGTGCATCAGCCTGGGACATTTTCTAACAGGATAACAGAAAATGTCCCAGTCTGTATCTGTATAGCAGGCGATATTGCGGTGATGTGTCGGATCAAAGCAGAACATGATTGAAACTTGCATTTGCTAATGCTGGCTGCTCATCATGAGGGTCTGGTGTTCAATAGCAAGAAGTGCCAGATCAACATTGAGCACATTAACTTCTTTGGGACAATATATTCTGCCACAGGAATACGCCCAGACACAGATAAGATGGAAAATGTCAGAGCCATGCCAGCTCCTTAGGATCAGGAAGACCTACAATGGTGTTGAGGGCTGTTCATCATACTGGTCCTGTAGATCCCCAATTTTGCCGAGCGAGCAGCACTGCTTAGGGAACAGCTATGTAAAGATACCCCTTACTTGTGGCAGGAATATGACCAGTAGGTGTTTGAGTCCTTAAAGTTAGCTCTGTCAAGTCAAGACAGCGTGCTAGACGATTATGACCTGACCAAAGACACCATGCTCGAGGTCGACATGTTCCAGAAGGGATTATGTGCCTGCATCATGCAGGAAGGGAATCCAATCACCTTCACATCGAACAGTTTGTCGCAAACCCAATCCAATTACTCTAACATCGAACATGAAACCTTAACCCTGGTTTTTGGTGTTGCTAGTTTTCACATCTGCTTGTTCGGAAAACATTTTACCATGGAGACTGACCATAAGCCACTTGAAACCTAATGGCACAAACCAATCATGGGTGCTCCTTTGTGGCTGCGGAGACTGGTGGTGCAGGTCAAGGGCTGCGATGTACGATATCAGCCTGGCAGCAAACTGGTCACTTTGGACCTCCTGAGCAGATTTCCTAACCTGAATAGTGATACAGATTTCTCACTAGATTTGCATGTCAATGGTGTGGATACAGAGATTGATGATGTCCTGAAGATTGAACTCATGAGTTTTGGACCGCACAAATGCGAGCAATTAAGTGATGCAATGGCACGCGACCCTACCCTATCATTGTTGTGGAAGGTGATTGTGGAAGGATGGCCTGACACTGTCAAGAAAACATGTTATGCCAGATGAGGATTTTTAATTCATCAGTTGGAAACTTACATTCAACTTAAAAAAAGGAAAGCTGTAATATTACAGATAACTTTTACAAAAACTTTGCTACAGCTATAAATGGCCACCACCATTTGCATTTGAAAACCCTACACATTCCAAGGCAAAGTGGAGACACATGTCTGACTAGCCTGCAGCAAAAACAATGGCTTGCCTTATTGATTGAACTACCTGAGATTGCTTTCATTAGCAAGACATTCAAAGCCATCCTGGGACATTAATATTGAAAGGGCAAACCTCTCCAGGGGTGAACATTAACACCATGAGGTTTGAGAGATTGAAATTCCTAAATTTGAATCTCATTAGAAGGTACCAGTGAATACACTGAGACCGTCATGTGACCATCTGTCCATTTCTATGAAAGCTGGGAGTTTCCTTTGGACAAGCAGACAGGCCAGAGACTCAGTCTGTGCAGAAACCAGAAGGGCTGTCTCTCTCTCTCTCTTTTTTTCTCTCTCCAGAAGGTTTGGTGGGGCGTGTGAAGTCTTGCTGCCGGCTGCTAGATCCAAGACAAAGACACCAAGAAGGAAGCCCTCTGCTCAACTGTCTCCAAGAACAACTACCAATGCAAAACTTCAGGACCATGAATTCAACCAGAAGACCACTAAAGCCACCAGTCACCACACTATGTATTATTTTTATTTGTTCTGGACTCTAATCCAACACAAATGATTACTTTGTGTCTGTCTTCACTGAAGAAGATACAAGAAATCTGCCAGAATTAGAGACCCAAGGAATGAGGAATTGAAGGAAATTAGTATCAGTAAGAGATTGTATTGGAGAAATTAATGGGCTGAAGGTTGATAAGACCCCAGGACCTGATATTCTAAATCTCAGAGCATTGAAAGAGGGAGCTATGGAGATAGTGGAGACACATGCCTAACTAGCCTGCACCCAAAACAATGGCTTGCCCTATTGATTGAACTGCCTGAGATTGCTTTTATTGGTGATCATCTTCCAAAATTCTATAGATTCTGGAGCAGTTCCTGCAGATTGGAAGGTAGAAAATGTCACCCCACTATTTAAGAAGGGAGGGAGAGAGAAAACAGGGAATTACAGACCTGTTAACCATACATCAGTCATTGGGAAAATGCTAGAATCTATTCTAAAGGATGTGATAAATGAACACTTGGATAATAATGATCTGGTTGGGCATAGTCAACATGGATTTATGAATGGGAAATCATGTTTGATGAACCTGTTGGATTTTTTTGAGGATGTTTCTACAAGAATTGATAAAGGGGAGTCAGTGAACGTGGTATACTTGGATTTTCAGAAGGCTTTTGATAAAATCCCCCACAGGAGGTTGTTTAGCAAATGTAAAGCACATGGGATAGGAAGTAATATACTGGAATGGATTAAGGATTGTTTAACAGGCAGAAAGCAGACAGGAGGAATAAATAGGTCATTCTCACATTGGCAGGCTCTGACCAGTGGGGTACCACAGGGATCAGTGCTTGGGCCCCAGCTGTTCACAATATATATCAATGATTTGGATGTGGGGACCAAATGTAGTATTTCCAAGTTTGCAGATGGCACAAAACACGGTGGGAATGTGTGTTGTGAGGAAAATACAAAGCGGCTTCAAGGGGATTTGGACAGACTTAGTGAGTGGGCAAGAACATGGCAGATGGAATATAATGTGGAAAAATGTGAGGTTATCCATTTTGGTAGGAGGAACAGGTGTACAGAGCATTTCTTAAATGGTAAGAGATTAGAAAGTGTAGATGTACAAAGGGACCTGCATGTCCTCATCAATAAGTCACTGAAAGCTAACATGCAGGTGCAGCAAGAATTAGGAAGGCTAATTGTATGTTAGCCTTTATCACAAGAGGATTTGAGTACAGGAGTATTGAAATCTTGCTTCAATTGTATAGAACCTTGGTTAGACCACACTTGGAGTACTGTGTGGAGTTTTGGTCCCCTTACCTTAGGAAGGATATTATTGCCATGGAGGTAGTGCAACGAAGGTTTACCAGACTTGTTCCTGTGATGGCAGGACTGTCCTATGAAGAGAAATTGGGGAAACTGGGCTTGTATTCTCTAGAGTTTCTAGAATGAGAGGTGTTCTCATTGAAACCTACAAAATACTTAAAGGGATAGATAGGATAGATGCAGGTAAGATGTTTCCCCTGGTTGGGGAGTCTAGAACCAGGGGACACAATTTCAAAATAAGGGGGAAGCCACTTAGGACAGAGATGAGGAGAAATTTCTTTACTCAGAGGGTTGTGAATCTTTGGAATTCTCTACCCCAGAGGGCTGTGGAAGCTCAGTCATTGAATATGTTTAAAGCAAAGATTGACAGATTTCTAAATACCAATGACATAAGGGGATATGAGGATAGTGTGGGAAAAAAGGCATTGAAGTGGATGATCAGCCAGGATCATATTGAATGGCGGGTCAGGCCGATGGATTGAATGGCCTACTCCTGCTCCTATGTTCCTATGTTCCTAAATCTATTCCTCATCACTCTGTAATCTATTTGTGTGTGTGTGATTCTCGTGTCTGTGTGTGTGTGAAAGTGTAGCGTAATTTTATTATTTTTATTTAGATCAGATTTACACTTTTAAGTATAATAAACTTACCTCTTTCTTGTTTAAACTCGAGAAAACCTGTTTGTTTGGTTCTTTTATGATCACAACAAAGGTAAAAGATAAAACGCTCACGGAAGTGGTAAGTGCATCCACTGTTTAAAAAGGAATACACCCTGCTACAGTCAAATAAGAGGAAGGACAGAGGGGAGCCTTGTGACCCCCTCCTCACCTGACCGTAACAGACACCACAGAGGAAGTAACTGAATGCCTACACTGTTTCTGGCTGTATTGAGATGAGCTCGGTATATCACAAGGGGTGATTTTCAAATGGAAACAAGTCCTGATACCCGAAGTTCTGTGTTCTGATATTCTGACCCAACTGCATCAAGGGCATTTAGGAATAGAACATACCAGATGCTTGCCAGAGAGACAGTCTACATTGAAATCAACATTGAAATTGAGACACTGATGAAATCCTGTGTGGCATGCCAAAGTTGTCAGCCAAATCAACAGAATGAACCTTTGATTCTGCACGAAACACCTTCACATCGATGGCGAAGATCAGCACAGATTTATTTCGCGTTCAAGGTGATGACTTCCTCCTTGTTCCAGATTACTTCACCAATTTTCCGATCATCAGGCAGCTGATACAGCCAGTGCTCTGTTCATTTTATTCAGTACACAAGAAGAAATTATCTCGATAATGGGCTGTAATATGCAGGAAGACCATTCCAAGAGATGTGCGCCAGGTGGGAAGTTCATCACATGACATTGTCATCGCATTATCCAAAGTCCAACGGCATGGCTGAACACATGGTCTGCACCATCAAATCGCTAATTTTAAAATGTAGGCCGACGGGGCAAGATCCCAAGGTTGCAATGTTGCACCTCCGAGCTACTTCATTGGACGTGGGCTTACCGCAGGCTGTAGAGTTGATGTTTGGAAGGCAGGTTAGAACTACCCTGACCAGCCATCAATGTTTAAGTTTCCTACAGTAAAGGATATACTTCTTTCTAAACAAGGGAACATGAAAGCATCGTATGACAGGCAAGTAGCACCAGAATTAGCTTGATTGTGAGTAGGACAGAAAATCAGAGTCCTCAATCATGCATCGGGAACTTGGTATCCTGCAGAGTTTGATAGGATATGTGACCAGCCCAGATCATATGAGGTCCAGACACACAATAGTGTGATTTTCAGACAGAACTGAAGCCAACTCAGAGAACTGTATGACAGCACTACATTTGATAACCCTATGGCATTGCAGACATGTTCAAAGACAAATTTTGAAGATGAATGTACAGAGGCTACGAGCACAGAGGAAGAACATGCTAAGCAGAGCTCCAAGTCACCAGACTCTCAGAGGAGTCAGCAAGATGAGCTCAGGTCTGGGAAGAGGATGACGATTACAAGATTGGGATGAATAAGCAAACTTCTTTTACGTTTTAGAGAGTGTTCAACTTACTTGTAAATAACGCTTTGTTTTAATCATGTATAGTTAGTCCGTACCGCAACATCATTACATATTGTACATATGTTTTTACCTTTGGAAAAAAGGGGAATGTTATGGGACGACATTAAGAGTGGGCCACATTAAGAAGCTGTAAAGGAAGGTCACCAGAGGAAGTGATGTGTCTCACATGACCAGGGAGTTGTGGGTGTAATCTTACAGAGAGAGTTGTGTTTGATGTGGCTCATACAGTAACTATTTGTATATATATGCTCTAGTGATAGTATAATAAAAACCATTTTCTTTGGATATTACTTGGAGTCCTGTGAGTATGACAATAGTTCACATATCAAAGGAACAAGTAATATTACACCCACCAACTGATTTCCTAGTGACAAGGGATTGCTTTAAGTTCAGCTGTCTACAGGGGCAGAAATTATGGGCTGGATTTTAAGAAGCCCTTGACGTTGAGATCTGTTGGGGGGGGTGTGGGTGCCTGAAGATGGCCCTGGATGAGGCCCGCCACGAACATCGACACCGGCAGGGTCCAGTCCGATCCTCCTGGCGGCAGCGAGGCACTGAGGCAGCTTCCCCGCCACTGGGCGATGGGACCACAATTTGAATATTTCAAACAATTAAATGAATTAATTTAAATATACTAACGCCTCCTCTTGATGGCCTGCTGCGATCTTTGGCCCAGCAGCCGGCACTCCCGCGTCTCTGGATCACTGTCCAGGGAAATGAGGCACAACACTGGTGGGGAGAGGGGAGGAAGCAAGTTTTTCAGTGTGGGGGAGATGGTGGGAATGGGTTCAAAGTAACGTCATGGGTTTGGGTGTGGCGGGAAGGGTTGTAGTTGAAAGTTTGTGCAGTTTGGCTGGGGAAGGTCAGATGGTAAAGGTAAGTGTTTTGATGGGGGGAGAGGGCAAAAAATTAATTTTATTGTTATTGGGGTGTGGTAGAGGGGCAAAAGAAATGTATTTATTTAATTTAATTCAATCTATCTTTAATTTTTAATATTTAAATAAGCTTGAGATCATCACGATGGCACTTTGGTGATTTTTGAAGCTCACTGCCAAGATCAGCAGCGAGCTTATAAAATCCAGCCCCATCGGAGAAAATTCAAGATTCTAAAAATAAAACAGAGGGTTTAGTTGCTGTTGCAATCATCCACACTGTCTTGTGGGCATCTCGGGAAAGACCAAGGCTAAGGGAATAAACCCGAACAGAAAATCCGTAGCGGAACCCCTAAGGTGGTGGTGTGTCACCTTTGGCATGTTTCTGGCAGTTCCTGCAGCCATACCGGTGCCAAACTTCATGCTCTGCACTCCTTTGGACCCCACCAGGAAAGCCGAGAGGGGGGTTTTGATGCTTGGGCAACTCACAACCTCCATACATCCACCCAGGCATGCGCCATGGAGAGGTCACTCCATAGTTGCTTCACAGCGACCAAAACAACATGGAAGGCAGCAGTTACCGGTTATAAGTCCAGCTCAATTGGCATAGAGATTGGGCACCATGGGTTGCCTTTGTCGATGGGAGAGGTCATCACCTCTCACTGGACAGCTACCGCCCACCTCATACCGGGCCGCCCCCGGTCAGTAAGGTTCTGTCCCGCCACAGTCCACATGCTTCAATGGGTGCGTGAAGCTCAGGGTCATTGCCCGAAAAGTGGACTGCAATACCGCACCAAACAGCACGACAAAAAAAGGAAATAAGATACCAGCCCTTGGTTTTGCAAGCTGGAACGTCAGAACTATGTGTCCTGGCCTGTCAGATGACCTTACACAAATCAACGATTCTCGGAAGACCGCCATCATTAACAATGAGCTCAGCAGACTCAATGTGGACATTGCAGCACTTCAGGAGACATGCCTCCCTGCGAGCGGATCTTTAAGAGAGCAAGACTATACCTTCTTCTGACAGGGTAGGGATCCTGAAGAAGCAAGACAGCATGGAGTGGGCGTCGCCATCAGAAACTCTTTGCTCAGCATGATAGACCCACCCTCAAATGGCTCGGAACGCGTACTGTCCTTCCGACTGCTCACTGCCTCTGGTCCAGTACACCTACTCAGCATCTATGCTCCAACACTCTGCTCCCCACCTGAAGCTAAAGACCAGTTCTACGAGGAACTCCATAATATCATGAGTAGCATCCCCACCACAGAACGCCTGTTCCTGCTGGGGGACTTTAATGCCAGGGTTGGGGCCGACCATGACTCATGGCCCTCCTGCCTTGGGCGCTATGGCATTGGAAGGATGAATGAGAACGGGCAGAGACTGCTTGAGTTGTGTACCTATCATAACCTCTGCATCACCAACTCGTTCTTTCATACTAAACCCTGTCACCAGGTTTCTTGGAGGCACCCAAGATCACGTTGTTGGCACCAGCTGGACCTCATCGTCACAAGGCGTGCCTCTTTAAACAGTGTTCAAATCACACGCAGCTTCCACAGTGCGGACTGTGACACCGACCACTCCCTGGTGTGCAGCAAGGTTAGACTCAAACCAAAGAAGCTGCATCACTCCAAGCAGAAGGGCCACCCGCGCATTAACACGAGCAGAATTTCTTATCCACAGCTGTTACATAAGTTTCTAAATTCACTTGAAAACACCCTTCAAAACACTCCTACAGAGGATGCAGAGACCAAGTGGGCCCACATCAGAGACGCCATCTATGAATCAGCAATGACCACCTCTGGAAAATGTGTGAAGCAGAATGCAGACTGGTTTCAATCTCACTTTGAAGAGCTGGAACCTATCATAGCCGCTAAGCGCATTGCACTGCTGAACTACAAGAAAGCCGCCAGCGAGTTAACATCCATGGCATTTAAAGCAGCCAGAAGCGCTGCACAAAGAACAGCCAGGCACTGCGCAAATGACTACTGGCAACACCGATGCAGTCATATTCAACTAGGCTCTGACACCGGAAACATCAGAGGAATGTATGATGGCATTAAGAGAGCTTTTGGGCCAACCATCAAGGAGATCACCACCTCCCCCTCCAAATCTAAATCAGGGGACACAATCACTGATCAACGCAAGCAAAGGGACCGCTGGGTGGAGCACTACCGAGAACTGTACTCCAGGGAAAATGTTGTCACTGAGACTACCCTCAATGCAGTCCAGTCTCTGCCAGTCATGGATGAGCTGGGACCTACAGCCAACAAAATCGGAACTCAGTGATGCCATGATTCTCTAGCCAGCGGAAAAGCCCCTGGGAAGGACGGCATAAATAATCAAGAGTGCCAAGCCTGCTATACTTTTAGCACTCTACGAACTGCTTTGCCTGTGCCGGGACGAGAGAGCAGTACCACAGGACATGCGCGATGCCAATATCATCACCCTCTATAAGAACAAGGTTGACCATGGTGACTGCAACAACTACTGTGGAATCTCCCTGCTCAGCATAGTGGGGAAAGTCTTCGCTCGAGTCACTTTAAACAGGCTCCAGAAGCTGGCTGAGCATGTCTACCCTGAGGCACAGTGTGGCTTTCAAGCAGAGAGACCCACCATTGACATGCTGTTCTCCCTTCACCAGCTACAGGAGAACTGCCATGAACAACTGATGCCCCTCTACGTTGCTTTCATTGACCTCACCAAAGCCTTTGACCTCGTCAGCAGATGTGGTCTCTTCAGACTACTAGAAAGATCGGAGGTCCACCAAAGCTACTAAGTATCATCACCTCAATTCCATGACAATATGAAAGGCACAATTCAGCATAGCGGCGCCTCATCAGACCCCTTTCCTATCCTGAGTGGCGTGAAACAGGGCTGTGTTCTCGCACCCACACTGTTTGGGATCTTCTTCTCCCTGCTGCTCTCACATGCGTTCAAGTCTTCAGAAGAAGTAATTTTCCTCCACACAGGATCAGGTGGCAGGTTGTTCAACCTTGCCCGTCTAAGAGCGAAGGCCAAAGTACGGAATGTCCTCATCAGGGAACTCCTCTTTGCTGACGATGCTGCTTTAACATCTCACACTGAAGAGTGTCTGCAGAATCTCATTGACAGGTTTGCGGCTGCCTGCAACAAATTTGGCCTAACCATCATCCTCAAGAAAACGAACATCATGGGACAGGACATCAGAAATGCTCCATCCATCAATATTGGCGACCACGCTCTGGAAGTGGTTCAAGAGTTCACCTACCTAGGCTCATCTATCACCAGTAAACTGTCTCTCGATGCAGAAATCAACAAGTGCATGGAAAGGCTTCCACTGCTATGTCCAGACTGGCCAAGAGAGTATGGGAAAATGGCGCACTGACACGGAACACAAAAGTCCAAGTGTATCAAGCCTGTGTCCTCGGTACCTTGCTCTATGGCAGCGAGGCCGGGACAACGTATGTCAGCCAAGAGCGACATCTCAATTCATTCCATCTTCGCTGCCTCCGGAGAATCCTTGGCATCAGGTGGCAGGACCACATTTCCATCACAGAAGTCCTCGAGGCGGCCAACATCCCCAGCATATACACCCTACTGAACCAGCAGCGCTTGAGATGGCTTGGCCATGTGAGCCGCATGGAAGATGACAGGATCCCCAAGGACGACCCACCGGCCGTCCACGTCTCCGCTTTAAAGATGTCTGCAAACGCGACATGAAGTCCTGTGACATTGATCACAAGTCATGGGAGTCAGTTGCCAGTGATCGCCAGAGCTGGCGGACAGCCATAAAGGCAGGGCTAAAGTGTGCCGAGTCGAAGAAACTTTGCAGTTAGCAGGAAAAAAGACAGAAGCGCAAGGGGAGAGCCAACTGTGTAACAGCCCCGACAACCAATTTTATCTGCAGCACCTGTGGAAGAGTCTGTCACTCTAGAATTGGCCTTCATAGCCACTCCAGGCGCTGCTTCACAAATCACTGACCACCTCCAGGCACTTACCCATTGTCTCTCAAGACAAGGAGGCCAAAGAAGAATCATCCGCAACCATTTTATTTTATACCTTCAAGGGATGTGATAGTGAGGTGTAAATTCAATAGGAATTTACAATTTATACCTAATATTCCACACTAAAAAATCTGCAAAACAATTTATGTTACACAAAATACAAAAGGATGGCAGCTGCCAGATCTGCTGCATGGGTAGGTTTGCTTTCAATGCTGGTAATATAAAAAGCAGGAATTACCCTCGCATTGATTGAATTAGCCTTCAGGGATATGTACGATACTTCTGGTATTGAATGAACAAGGTTTCCCTGTTCTAATCAGAAGAGGATATACTTAGCAGCGAGATGAATAGGGAAGATTAGTCAAAGTGACAGATCATTCTAAGGTTGATTTTACAAAGCAACTGTGAGGGAAGACGTGTGGGATGAGCTTAATAGAATAGTTGGAAACCTGTTATCCTCATTGCGAATTGAAGTACACCATGGGTAGTTACAGGGATTTGATTAAGCTGTTTCATAAACAAGTTCAGCCATCTGTAATGTGTAAAAAGTGTGAGTGACACAACAAATAAACAGCAGCCATCATTTGCCAAGAAAACATCTTCAAACAAGCAGAGGCCTCTGACGAATAAAAAACCATAAATCAACAAGGGAGAAAGAGAACAACAATTATAATCATATTGAGCTAAAATGTTACTTACTTGAGAAACCTTTCCTTGTATCTATGCATTACTCCAGTGACAGAAAGTGCATGTAAACTACTAACTTTGAAGATTACCTATCCAACATGTAGCTGTTAACAGCAGTTTTTTTTGTTTCAAACATATCTGAGGATCCTGGTACTGCTGGTCTTAACTCCTCATCCTCCAACTGTGCCTCCATCCAGAAAAGACTGATGAGTGGAGAGAGATTTCTGAAGTAAAAAGTTGAGGCATAAAAGAATATGCGAGTTGATCAGGAAGTTGGAGACTAATGGAAATCCAGACATTGAAAATCCAATGTCCCACTATGCTGCAGCTGTGTGCCCCTTTTATACAGCATCAATAAGTCTGTGGTACACTAATCCCACCAAGGTTTACTAGCGACTTTCAAGACGGACGGGTCTCGCATTTCAACCCATTAAAATCGTGGCGCTGAAGACTTCATTGGGCCATAATTTTAGGATGGCAAGTAGGCCCTGTCTTTAATGGTCCCAAGTGTTTAGATACATAAATGTACTTTTTTGAGTTCCAATCTCATTTTAATATGGCAGGAATTTCCATTTTGCATTTCAGATATACCCCACTGACATTCTAAGTGTAATTAAAAAAGAGAATTAGTGGAGCTGGGGCAACCAGTACTGTGCTCTCATTTAAGAGTGTTGAGGAAGCTTTAATTTGCATCTGACTGTGTTAATGCCATGCTGCATCTGACCTTGGAGTGTTCAGTGTTGACACTGTACATCATAAAATGGATGCTGTTTTATTACTTACTTGTGATATGTATAGTTATAAGGGGAGGGTAAATTATTCTGTTAAACTACAGATGGACGTTATGGTTTGATAACTGGGCACTGCAAACAGCTCCGTTTCAGATTCAGCACTTGTGCTGGAAAGTGCAAAACTGGCTACAATATGGTGGGCTGGATTTTACCAAGACCTTGATGCTGTGATCCGTGGCGGGAGGGCCTGAAGATGGCTCCGGATGAGGCCCACCATGGACCGGGACGCCGGCAGGGCCCAGTCTGATCCTCCCATCAGCGGCGAGGCTCTATGGTGGACCCCCTCCACTGGGCAACGGTACCACAATTTAAATATGCAAATAAATAAAATTAATACATTTGAATACAATTAATTGCAATCTTGAGGGCCCGCCACGATCTTTGGCATGGTGGCCAGCACTCCCGCGCCTTCAATTCCCAGTCCAGGGATATGCAGCACCACACTGGCGGGGAGGGGGGAAGGAGGTAAGCTTGTCAGTGTGGTGATTGGGGGGGGGGGAAGGGGGAGAACAGGGTCAAATAAATGAAATGGGTGCAGGGGATGGTGGGAAAGGTTGAACTTTAAACTTTGTGCAGTTTGAGGGGGGTGGGGGTCAGATGTAAAAGGTATGTGTTTTGGGGGGGAAAGGGCAAATAATAATTGTAATTATTATTGGGAGGGTGGGAAAGGGGCATATGAAACATATTTATTTAATTTTGGGGGGATATTTCTTATAAAAATTTAAATATGCCGTCAGGGCTGGCTGCCCTTTAAAAATGGCGCAGCGCCTGCGCATAGGCAGCTGACACCATTGCCAGTGACGGACAGCCCACCCCTCCTCACAATTGGGGTGGGTGGGCCACCCCAGCTATTTAAATGAGCCGCCCCCTTGAGATTGCGGCGGTTCTTTGGTATGCGGCCCACATGGGTGGGGCGCCATTTTTTGAGCTCCCCACCAAGATCAGCGGCAGGTTCTTAAAATCCAGCCCATTATATATCAAGGTGTCATTGGACTGAGTTGATGGCACAAAGGTCATGGTTCAGATATCCGGTTTCTTTCAAACCTCAGTTTCTTGAGCATAGACGCTATATTAATTCATAATAAAATAAAAACCAAATGACCCGAAATGCACAATAAATCAATCAGCAACTGAAAGAGAAACATTGGTTAATGTTTCTCATTCCCCTGCATCATTCCCATCTGAAATGTTAACTATTGTTTTCTATTTGACTGAACTGCAGTGCACTTCCAACATTTTCTGTTATAATTTCAAATTATCAGTGTTCATGATATTCTAAGTGTTCATGTTATTTTAACTTCAGTAGTTCATAATAGTTTCATTTGGTTTGGATGTCAGCTTTTTCCTCTCTTTGGAATTAAGTGGTCTCAGGTACAGAATTCTAGCCAGTTTTTACATATTTGCTAGAACTGCACTTTAAAAGAAAGGCTTTCATTTTTAATTATTCGGATGGAATGCAGCAGTCTGAAGGGAGAGATTAATCTTAAAAGTTGGCTTGCTTACTGCTTATAAATGATTGCATTGTTTATTGATGTTTTCATGTGATGTAAAATATGAAAACATTCTAATATGATTAGTTAATTATGAAGGTGATAATTAGTTTAAATTGAATGATTTGTGCACTCAGGGTATCTTGTTTTTCAATACACTCCATTAACAGAAGCAATTGGTTTCTCATGATTGACTAATGCCACCTACACAGTGTTCTTTAGCACTTTGCAAACTGTCAACATAGCAGTATGAAAGTATCCAACTTGTAGAAAGTGCAGGGATTGTAAAGATGAGGATTGTTATACTTTGCACCCGTTTTCAATTGCTTTCATTACTCATTTCTTCACTGGAGTTTGTTAGTTTTTTTTATTAGAAAACAGCCTTTCTTATATATGATTACATGTTGAACGTTTAGAACATTTTATTGTGGTATTTGATTTTGTACGCTTTTCCAACAAGTCCCTTTTTAGAACCAAGTATAAGTGATAATTTTATGTTCCCCAGAGCTCTAGTTTTCAGATTATTTCAGGATTCTTACTACAAAAACAACTAATTCGATAGCAGGGGAACAAATCAGCTTGCTTTTCTGATTAGTTGTTTCTCACAGTCGAAGCAGTTGACCAATCAGCAAACTGAGGTGAGAATTCAGCTATTTGTTAACAATCTAACAAAAATATAAAAAGAAAGAAGTATGTTCTTGTTTATTTCAGCATCCCTGACTGCATCACCACCAGGAATCCAAATGTAGATTTTGCTTGACCCACTGTTCCCTTTCTAGTAAGGTCTAGATTGGCACAGCTGCCAATCACTCATTCCTCCAGCTCCAACCCTGCTTCCCAGGTCTCTGCTCCTCAATGAATGGTGGCTTTTGCATGCCTTTTGCTCCACATTCTGTCTTGGACCCTTCTTCCTTGATGAGCCACAGCCTATAGCTATCATTCACTCCCTAAGCTGCCTCCAGATAGCTGCTTGGCTTCTATCTACAGGCAACATTTTAGCAGATTTATAAGTAGAATATAAAATACAATGCTCACAAAATTCTTTGTGCACTCCACATAGCCTACAATGGCCATCGTGAGGTGTGCCATGTGACGCAAATGTGTGATACAGTTTGCTGAAATAAATGTTCTTAAATTCAGGCGATTATGCAATGATGCCGAGAAGCTCAAATGGGTATCAAAAATCCACAAAAGCTGTATCTTGCTATAAATGCTCAACCCAGGACTGAACCCCAGATGGGCTCCATTTTCACTATTTGGTAGCCCAGTAGCTTTGTAACAACTGTTAGATCAGCTGTTCATCTTCTGCTCTGAGCAATATCTCATCCTTGTTGATTTCAATCTCTATCTCAACTCACCATGCTCACTCTTCTCTAAGTTCACTCCCCTTCTATCCTCCCTTAATCTCTCCCTCCATATAAACTCTCCTACCCATATTCACGGCCACCTCCCAATCTTGTCATCTCAGATGGTCTCTCTACTCCCATTGTGCCAATCACAGATAAGGCCATCTCTAATTATGTCTTTAAATCGCTCTCCACCCACATCCTCTTTTGCCTCTCATGCCCACTGCCTTTTGTGTCCAACTATGGAAAAAACTCTTCACCAAGTTACTTGCAATGACACTTTCAAATTCCCAACTGCTTAGCCTTTGGCCCTCTGTTTGTCATAATATTTCTTAATGAAAAGAGATTAATATTTACTATAATTGCAACATTTTTTAGAATTATGCTGTACCATTTTATCGGTTTTGTTCAGGTAAGTAAGCTGCCAAGGTTTTTAATCAGTCTGGTTTCACTGAGGCAATGACCAGAGGCAGGGATTGGATTGGTGGCAAGTGTATGGTGTATGTTGTAGGGGCTAAAGATGTTGGCTCCAGTCTTCTTAATGTTTAACAGGAGGAAATTACAATACTGGATTTCAGATAAGCAGTCTGACAGTATAAAGGTAACAGAAGGATCGAGAGAGCTGATGGAGAGATAGAATTGAATACAAAAGTAGGGAGGTTATGCTTCAGCTATACAGGGCGTTGGTGAGACCACATCTGGAGTACTGTGTACAGTATTGGTCACCTTATTTAAGGAAGGATGTAGTTCAGAGAAGGTTGACTAGACTAAGTCCTAGAATGGGTGGGCTTTCTTATAAGAAAAGATTGGACAAGCTAGGCTTGTATCCGCTGGAATTTAGAAGAGTAAGAGGCGACTTGAT
The DNA here is from genome assembly GCF_036365525.1 of Heterodontus francisci. Classification (NCBI taxonomy): domain Eukaryota; kingdom Metazoa; phylum Chordata; class Chondrichthyes; order Heterodontiformes; family Heterodontidae; genus Heterodontus; species Heterodontus francisci. The sequence continues at coordinate 99,770,380 of NC_090375.1, read as the reverse complement.
TGAAACATATAAGATCCTGAGGAGTCTTGACTGGGTGGATGTGGAAAGGATGTTTCCCCTTGTGGGAGAATCTAGAACCAGGGGTCACTGTTTAAAAATAAGGGATCGCCCATTTAAGACAGAGATGAGGAGAAATGTTTTCTCTCAGAGGGTCGTTAGTCTCTGGAATTCTCTTCCTCAAAAGGCGGTGGAAGCAGAGTCTTTGAATATATTTAAGGCAGAGGTAGATAGTTTCTTGATAAGCAAGGGGGTGGAAGGTTATCGGGGATAGGTGGTAATGTGGAGAAATCAGTTCAGCCATGAACTTATTGATTGGCGGAGCAGGCTCGAGGGGCTGAATGGCCTATTCCTGCTCCTAATTTGTATGTTCATAGAGATGGATGTCATCAGCGACGTGTGAAGAGAAGCCATTACTGGAGATAGTCTGACTGCAATCAGATAGTTAAAAATGGAATCAGGTGAGGGGGCTCGAAATAGATTGTACCTGAATAACAATTTTGAAATGTGTCCTCCAAGTTTTCGTCAAATAATTTTGCAAACCCTCAGAGCAGAAACTGTTAGGAGCCAAAACATTTCCACCAGTACAGTTGACTGGTACTGATGCATCCAAGGATATTAGGTACAATACACATCTTCATTGCTCTGGACAAAAATTCAAGTCAAACCCAGATTTTTGAGAGAGGTGGAATCCTTCAAGTACAAACTTTAATAAAGGCACATAAAGACACAAAGAACAATTCAATGGTTAAATGCAATCATGTCATCATGAACTTATGTGATTTTTTTGATTTAAATATTCTTTCTTTAAACCCTTATTTTGAACTTTAGTCACTTCAGTTATTGAGAAAAATTGGCAATTATGAACATTTCTGAAAGCTTTTTGAGCTGTTTGTAGCATTTGGTAACCAGGTAGTGCAATAACAGTGTTGAATTTACATTGGCAAAATTCATTATAAACGTGAATAAAGGAATCTATAATAGGAAAAGTGTTGTAGAAAAAGTGTGACAAAAAATTACCAATTAGGAAGTCAAGTTGAGCAGATAGGAAGTTCATGCCGATGTAAGATTTTTTAATGATATAGGTACATATGCTTAATATGACCTTTTTTAAATGTGTGAAATGTAATTGCTGAGAAAGGGAAAAAGTAAAGATTTTGAATTCTGTCACTGTTATGGGGCGTGGGTTCCCCTTAAGCGGACCACTTAAGAGGCTGTAAGTGAGGATCACCAGAAGGAGCAACGTCACATCACATCACACATGAGCAGGGAGTTGTGTGCGTGTGCTGGTGTGGCTCCTGTAGTAGTTCTCTCTGTCTCTGTCTGTATGCTGTTAAGTTATAATAAAAACCCACATTTTCTTTGGATATTACTTGGAGTCCTGTGAGTCTTACAATAGTTCACATACCAAAGGAACAAGCAATATTACATGGTGGCAATGTTTGTGATGTATTTTTTCTGAAGATCACCAAATATTACATCATGGCAATGCTTGATTTTTCTGAAGAACTCACCAAGAGAGAAAAAGCTAATTGCTTATCTGGAGTGACTGAAGATTCAGGCAGAGAGCAATTGGTTGGCGATACCACAACAGTGTAGCAAGCTAGGACTGCAGACAGAACCCCGGGAAGTGTTGAAACTCTGTGAGTACAGTAGGCAATTGCCAAGAAATTGAAGCATTCAACTAATCTGGAGATGAGTGGAAAAATTTGAAAAGTAGTCGTCAGGCATAACTGCTTTACTTTTCCCATTTGTTTGCTTTGTGGGTGAGGTCTAAGCTGAAACATAGAAACATAGAAAAATAGGAGCAGCAGTAGGCCATTCAGCCCTTCAAGCCTGCTCCGCCATTCAATAAGATCATGGCTGATCATCCAAACTCAGTAACCTATTCCTGCTTTCTCCCCATGTCCCTTTTTCCCATTAGCCCTAAGGACTCTATCTAACTCTTTCTTGAATATATTTAATGATTTGACCTCAACTGCTTTCCGTGGTAGAGAATTCCACAGGTTCACCACTCTCTGAGTGAAGAAATCTCCCCTCATCTCAGTCCTAAATGGCTTACCCCTTAGTCTTAGACTGTGACCCTTGGTCTTGGACTCCCCCCACCCCCATCAGGAACATTTTTCCTGCATCTAGTCTGTCTAGTCCTGTTAGAATTTTTGTAGGTTTCTATGAGATCCCCTCTCATTCTTCTAAACTCTAGCAAATACAAGCCTAATCGACCCAATTTCTCTTCATACGTCTGTCCTGCCATCCCAGGAATCAGTCTGGTGAACCTTCACTGCACTCCCTCCATAGCAAGAACATCCTTCCTCAGATTACAAGACCAAAACTGCACACAATCCTCCAGATGTGGTCTCACCAAGGCCTTGTATAATTGCAGCAAGACATCCTTGCTGCTCTGCTCGAATCCTCTCGCTATGAAGGCCAACATACCATTTGCCTTCTTAACTGCCCGCTGCACCTGCATGCTTACTTTCAGCGACTGATGCACAAGGACATCCAGGTCTAGCTGCACCTCCCCCTTTCCCAATCTATCACCGTTCAGATAATAATCTGCCTTTCTGTTTTTGTCACCAAAGTGGATAACCTCATTTATCCACATTATACTGCATCTGCCATGTATTTGCCCACTCACTTAAACTGTCCAAATCACACTGGAGCTTCTCTGCATCCTCCTCACAGCTCACACTCCCACCCAGCTTTGTGTTGTCTGCAAACATGGATATATTACATTTAATTCCCTCATCTATATCATTAATATATATTATGAATAGCTGGGGTCCTAGCACTAATCCCTGTGGTACCCCACTAGTCACTGCCTGCTAATCGGAAAAAGACCCATTTATTCCTACTCTTTGTTTCCTGTCTGCCAACCAGTTTTCAATCCATGTCAGTATTTTACTCCCAACCCCATGTGCTTTAATTTTACATGCTAATCTCTTATGTGGGACCTTATCAAAAGCCTTCTGAAAGTCCAAATACACCACATCCACTGGTTCTCCCTTATCTATTCTACTAGTTACATCCTCAAAAAATTCCAGTAGATTTGTCAAGCATGATTTCCCTTTCGTAAATCCATGTTGACTTTGTCTGATCCTGTCATTGTTTTCCAAGTGCTCTGCTATTACATCTTTTATAATGGACTCTAGCATTTTCCCCACTATTGATGTCAGGCTAACCGGTCTATACTTCCCTGTTTTCTCTCTACCTCCTTTTTTAAATAGTGGGGTTACATTAGCTACCCTCCAATCCATTGGAACTGTTCCAGAGTCTATAGAACTTTGAAAAATGACCAGCAATGCATTTACTATTTCAAGGGCCACTTCCTTATATACTCTGGGATGTAGATTATCTGGCCCCGGGGATTTATCGGCCTTCAATTCCATCAATTTCCCTAACACCATTTCCCTACTAATACTGATTTCATACAGTTCCTCCTTCTCACGAGACCCTATGTTCCCCAACATTTCTGGGAGGTAATTTGTGTCCTCCTTTATGAAGACAGAACCAAAGTATGTGTTTAATTGGTCTGCCATTTCTTTGTTCCCCATTATTAATTGCCCCGTTTCTGACTGTAAGGGATCCACATTTGTCTTCACTAATCCTTTTCTCTCCACATATCTATAGAAGTTTTTACAGTCAGTTTTTATGTTCTCTGCAAGCTTACCCTCATACTCTATTTTCCCCTTCTTAATCAATCCCTTTGTCCTCCTTTGCTGAATTCTAAACTGCTCCCAATCCTCAGGTTTGCTGCTTGTTCTGGCCACTTTATATTTCTCCTCCTTGGATCCAATACTATCCCTAATTTCTTTTGTAAGCCACGGTTGAGCCACCTTTCCTGTTTTATTTTTGCGCCAGATAGGAATAAACAATTATTGTAATTCATCCATGTGCTCTTTAAATGCTAGCCATTGCCTATCCACTGTCAACCCTTTAAGTAATGTTCTCTAATCTATCATAGCCAACTCGCGCCTCATACCTTCATAGTTTCCTTTATTTAGATTCTCGGAATCAACTCTCTCACTCTCCATCTTAATGAAGAATTCCATCATGTTATGGTCGCTCTTCCCCAAGGGACACCGCACAACAAGATTGTTAATTAATCCTTTCTCATTATACAATACCCAGTCTAGGATGGCCTGTTCTCTGGTTGGTTCCTCAAAGTATTGGTCCAAAAACCCATCACGTACGGACTCCAGGAACTCCTCCTCTACAGTATTATTGCTAATTTGGTTTGCCCAATCTAGATGTAGATTAAAGGCACCCATAATTACAGTTGCAAGATAAGAGTGGGATTAGCTCAACAGCACCACTGGAGGTCCAGTACAAAGTAAAATGCTGGTTGTGGCAGTTGCTGGTTCTGTAAAGCTGCAGCTCTCTGCAAAAAGAAAATTGCTCTCAGTTTAAAACAAAATTGAACAAGCTGTGTAAACAAAGAAAACTGCTCTCTCTGTTTAAATAAAAACAAGCTGTGTAAACAAAGAAAGCTGTAGCCTCTCACTCTTAAAAAAGACAGGCATGCAAAAACAAATCTGTCTAATAAAGAAAACAGAAAGCTGTACCTGTGAGTCAGAAAACCTGTGAAAACTCCTTTATCTGTAAAAAAGCAGGATCATCGCGAAAATGGCTTTCAGGTATCCAGTTAAAGATTGGAAGGCATCAGACATAGCATCTGAATTTAAACTGTTTTGACAACAGATGGAGCTGTATTTCCTAGATCAAGAAGTGAGCAAACCAGAGAAACAAGCTATAAAATTCAAGATCACACTGCGCAATCGGCTGAGAATCAAAAAAACCCTAGCAAGATATGGACATTTCTGGAGGAGCAACTCAAGGTGAAAGCCAATTTCCGAGAAATTAGGCTTGACTTACCGGCAAAGGCAAGCTGAGTCCATTGACCAGTTTGTTGCAAGGTGCCGAGAGAAAGCTCAAGAATGTGACTTCACATTTATTGAATTGTCGGAATGGGTTATAGAGCTAGTAATTGTGTCCACCCCACGAGAGGTCTTTCAAAAATACCTGCTAGAAAAGAAGAAAGGGCACACCACGCTACTTAATGATGGAAGGAAATTTGTAACCATAATGGCTGGGCACCAACAGTTACAAGCATTGGGGGTGGCTACAACAATGGATATCGTAACCAAGGCTCAGAAGTCTGCGAAGCCTTGTGGCAAATGTGTGCTGACTCACCCAATTTGCAGCTGTCACATACCGGGACCTGTACAAAGTTTGTGGCATGTGAGGACATTAGGAAAGGCAGAAGGCTGAGCTGAGATACTGCTCACAGTAATGGTGGCAGATAACATGCGGAGAGAACATCTGCAAGACAGGATAGCAAATGCAACAAAAGGTTTGCCAACACACAACAAAAGCCCAAGCAGGTACATCAGGTCAACAGAGAGACAGATTGTCAGGAGGATACGGATGATGAATGCTCTCATGTGAACAGAGAGCAAGCATTCCACAAAGTTAACTTGTATCAACATGTCAATGCTATTATGCAATCTGCGGCATTTTCCATGATCATGATTATATGTCCACAGAAGAGTGGCAGGCACCACAGCAGAAGGTGGAATTGGAATTCAATTAATAAATCAGGAATTTAAAGCTAGTCTAATGATGGCCATGAAACCATTGTCGATTGTTGTAAAAACCCATCTAGTTCACTAATGTCCTTTAGGGAAGGAAATCTGCTGTCCTTACCTGGTCTGGTCCACATGTGACTCCAGACCCACAGCAATGTGGTTAACTCTTACATGCCCTTTGAAATGGCCTAGCAAGCCACTCAGTTGCATCTAACCGCTACGAGGTCAATAAAAAGGAATGAAACCGGACGGACCATCCGGCATCGACCTAGGCACCAGAAACAACAACGGCAAACCCAGCCCTGTTGACCCTGCAAAGTCCTCCTTACTAACATCTGGGGGCTTGTGCCAAAGTTGGGAGAACTGTCCCACAGACTAGTCAAGCAACAGCCTGACATAGTCATACTCACCGAATCATATCTGACAGACAATGTCCCAGACTCTGCCATCACCATCCCCAGGTATGTCCTGTCCCACCGGCAGGACAGACCCAGCAGAGGTGGCGACACAGTGGTATACAGTAATGAGGGAGTTGACCTGGGAGTCCTCAACATCGCCTCTGGACCCGATGACGTCTCATGGCATCAGATCAAACATGGACAAGGAAAACTCCTGCTGATTACCACCTACTGCCCTCCCTCAGCTGATGAGTCAGTACTCCTCCATGTTGAACAGCACTTGGAGGAAGCACTGAGGGGGCAAGGGCACAGAATGTACTCTGGTTGGGGGCTTCAATGTCCATCAACAAGAATGGCTTGGTAGCACCACTACTGACCGAGTTGGCCGAGTCCTAAAGGACATATCTGCTAGACTGGGTTTGCGGCAGGTGGTGAGGGAACCAACACGAGGGGAAAACATACTTGACCTCGTCCTCACCAATTTACCTGCGCAGATGCATCTGTCCATGACTGTATTGGTAGGAGTGACCACCGCACAGTCGTTGTGGAGACGAAGCCCCGCCTTCACATTGAGGATACTCTGCTTCATGTTGTGTGGCACTACCACCGTGCTAAGTGGGATAGATTTCGAACAGATCTAGCAATGCAAAACTGGGCATCTGTGAGGCGCTGTGGGCCATCAGCAGCAGCAGAATTGTACTCAACCACAATTTGTAACCTCATGGCCCGGAATATCCCCCACTCTACCATTACCATCAACCCAGGAGACCAATCCTGGTTCAATGAAGTGTGCAGGAAGGCATGCCAGGAGCAGCACCAGGCATACCTCAAAACGAGGTGTCAACCTGGTGAAGCAACAACATAGGACTATCTGCGTGCAAAACTGCGTAAGCAGCATGCAATAGACTGAGCTAAGCGATCCCATAACCAACGGATCAGATCTAAGCTCTACAGTCCTGCCACATCCAGTTGTGAATGGTGGTGGACAATTAAACAACTAACTGGAGGAGGTGGCTCCACAAATATCCCCATCCTCAATGAAGGGGGAGCCCAGCACATCAGGGCGAAAGATAAATCTGAAGCATTTGCAACAATCATCAGCCAGAAGTTCCGAGTTGATGATCCATCTCGGCCTCCTCCTGAAGTCCCCAGCATCACAGATGCCAGACTTCAGCCAATTCAATTCACTCTGCGTGATATCAAGAAATGACTGAAGGCTATGGGCCCTGACAATATTCCGGCAATAGTACTGAACATCTGTGCTCCAGAACTTGCCGCGCCCCTAGCCAAGCTGTTCCAGTACAGCTACAACACTGGCATCTACCCTGCAATGTGGAAAATTGCCCAGGTATGTCCTGTACACAAAAAGCAGGACAAGTCCAACCCGACCAATTACCACCCCATCAGCCTACTCTCAGTCATCAGTAAAGTGATGGAAGGTGTCATCAACGGTTCTATCAAGCAGCACTTGCTTAGCAATAACCTGCTCAGTGACGCTCAGTTTGGGTTCCGCCAGGGCCACTCAGCTCCTGACCTCATTACAGCCTTGGTTCAAAAATGGACAAAAGAGCTGAACTCAACAGGTGAGGTGAGAGTGACTGCCCTTGACATCAAGGCAGCATTTGACCGAGTATGGCATCAAGGAGCCCTAGCAAAACTGAGGTCGATAGGAATCAGGCGGAAAACCCTCCACTGGTTGGAGTCATACCGAGTGCAAAGGAAGGTGGTTGTGGTTGTTGGAGGTCAATCATCTGAGCTCCAGGACATCACTGCAGGAGTTCCTCAGGGTAGTGTCCTAGGCCCAACCATCTTCAGCTGCTTCATCAATGACCTTCCTTCAATCATAAGGTCAGAAGTGGGGAGTTCGCTGATGATTCAACAATGTTCAGCACCATTCCTGACTCCTCAGATACTGAAACAGTCCGTGTAGAAATGCAGCAAGACTTGGACAATATCCAGGCTTGGGCTGATAAGTGGCAAGTAACATTCACGCCACACAAGTGCCCGGCAATGACCATCTCCAACAAGAGAGAATCTAACCATCTCCCCTTGACATTCAATGGCATTACCATTGCTGAATCCCCCACGATCAACATCCTAGGGGTTACCATTGACCAGAAACTGAACTGGAGTAGCCATATAAATACCGTGGCTACAAGAGCAGGTCAGAGGCTAGGAATCCTGTGGCGAGTAACTCACCTCCTGACTCCCCAAACCTATCCACCATCTACAAGGCACAAGTCACGAGTGTGATAGAATACTCTCCACTTGCCTGGATGGGTGCAGCTCCAACAACACTCAAAAAGCTTGACAGCATCCAGGACAAAGCAGCCCGCTTGATTGGCACCCCATCTATAAACATTCACTCCCTCCACCACCGATGCACAGTGGCAGCAGTGTGTACTATCTACAAGATGCACTGCAGCAACGCATCAAGGCTCCTTAGACAGCACCTTCCAAACCCACGACATCTACCATCTAGAAGGACAAGGGCAGCAAATGCATGGGAACACCACCACCTGCAAGTTCCCCTCCAAGTCACACACCATCCTGACTTGGAACTATCTCGCCGTTCCTTCACTGTCGCTGGGTCAAAATGCTGGAACTCCCTTCCTAACAGCACTGTGGGTATACCTTTCCCACATGGACTGCAGCAGTTAGGAAGGCAGCTCACCACCACCTTCTCATAATTGGACCAGCTGTCGCAGGACTTCCAGAATGCCTAGGTCTATGAATTGTCACAATACATGACGTTAGTAACACACTAAAGATAGTCGAAAATATCCAGGTCACGTTTATCAGGTAAGTCCATATAAAGAATGACACAAAGGCTGGGAGTTATGACACGAAGAGACAATATGACTGGATATCTCTCCTTGGGCTTCAGTTCATTGCAGCAAATACCTGGAAGCCAGAGGGGTTGACAGTGATTGAAGTTGCCAGTCATCATTTTTCTAAGCTTTCCAATCAAAGGAAGATGAAGGCATCATACAACAGGCAAGCGGGACCAGAATTAACTCGATTGCAAGCAGGACAGAAGGTCAGAGTCCCCAATCATGTGTCAGGAACTTGGTATCCTGCAGAGTTTGCTAGGATATATGAACAGCTCAGATCATATGAGGTCCAGACACCCAATTGTGCGATTTTCAGATGGAACCGAAGTCAACTCAGAGAGCGGCATGACAACACTATATTTGATAACCCTGTGGCATCACAGGCACGTTCAAAGACTAAGGTTGAAGATGAATATTCAGAGACCACAAACATAGGGGAAGAACATGTTATCCAGAGTTCCGAGTCACCAGTCTCAGAGAAGTCAGCAAGACGAGCTCAGCTCTTGGAGGAAGTTGATGATAGCAAGATTGGGACAGTTAAGCAAATTTCCTGAACATTTTAGACAGTGTTACACTTACTTACGTGTAAATAACGTTTTCTTTTAATCATGTGTAGTTAATCCGAACCACAACATAACTGGATATTGGACATATGTTTTTATCTTTGGGAAAAAGGGGAGATGTGGTGGAACGTGGGACAACCTTAAGAGGACCGTGTTAATAGGCTGTAAGTGAAGATCACCAGAGGAAGTGGTGTCACATCACACATGACCAGGGAGTTGTGGGTACTCAGAGAGTGAGATGTGTGTGTTGGTGTGGCTCCTGTAGTAGCTGTATATATAATATATATATCCTCTAGTTAAGTTAAAATAAAATACCACCTTTTCTTTGGATATTACCTGGAGTCCTGTGAGTCTCAAAATAGTTCATGTACCAAAGGAACAGGTAATATTACAGTCACCACTGAGAAAATCAAAGGGCTGGATTTTTCTTTGGGGCAGTTTCACCACCAAAGGAAGGTTACAGTGAAACTACCTCAGCAAAAACCCATTGTGACCCTTTGAAAATCGATCCCAATAGCTCTTGTATAGCAACAACAACTTGCACTTATTTAGTGCCTTTCATATAACAAAAGGTCTCAAGGTGCTTCATGAAAGTGTCACTTATAAAAATATTTTTGACACCGAGCCACAGAAGAAGATGTCAGGACAGATGACAAAAAGCTTGGTCAAAGTCGGAGGTTTTAAGGCGCATTTTAAAGGAGGAGACAAAGAAAGAGAGGTTAAGGAGGGGGATTTCACAGCTTACAGCTCAGACAGCTGAAGGTATTGCTGTCAATGGAGGACCGAGTAAAATCGGGGATGTGCAAGATGCCAGGACTGGAATATTGCAGAGATCTTGAAGTCTTGTAAATCTGGAGGAGGCTACAGAGAGCTGAGGCAGGGTTGGAGTTGGGCAATGTTACGGAAGTAGGCAGTCTTGGTGATGGAGCAGATATGTGGTCAGACGTTCATCTCAGAGTCAAACATAACACCAAGGTTGCGAATAGTCTGGGTCAGCAACAGACAGTTGACATGAATGAAAATGATGGTCAGGGAACACTGCTTGTGGAAACGAACAAAGCAATGACTTCATTCTTCCCAATATTAAACTGGAGGAAATTTCTGCTCATCCAATGTTGGATGTTGGACTAGCAGTGTGACAATTCAGAGACAGTGGAGGGGTCAAGAGGTATGGTGGCACATTATAGCTGAGTGTTATCAGGGTACATGTGAAACCTGAGGTGTTTTCAGATGATATCACAGAAGGGTAGCATTTAGATGAGAAGTAGAAGAGCGCCAAGGATAGATCGTGGATCAGTTGCAAAGTAAAGCTCTTTACACTCTACCTTACTCCAAACAATGTGCCTTCATCCAACCACAGAGGTGCAGACTTAACATGCAAATGAACATTTTTATCTCTCACAATCTGATGAAGTGTTACACACCTGAACTGCCGTATTTCGTCTTTTCTCTTTACAGGTGCTAACTGACCTGCTAACTTTCCAGCATTTACTCTTTTCATTTCAGATTTCTTGCATTCGAAACTTTTCCTTTTTATTACCTTCATGACTTCACAAAATGAAATTCAGCAAAATTGCAAATTACATAATAATTTGTGACAAACTGCACAATTGTAACCAGTGCAAATGTAATTAGGGCTCAAAGGAGACTTTCATGATGCAAGTCCCATTGCTTTCCACACTGTTACAGAGCTTAAAATTAGCCAAAACTAATCTGAAACATTCTTTTATTATTTAAACAATACAAATGTTCACAATATTCCATCTTCAACCAGTGTTCAAGAGACTTGCTTGGATTTACTTAGTTCACCCAACCACGATACAATGTCTGAAGAATGATGTCTCAGCTTCCATTGCAGCACAGGCAAAAGCCAGCCAACATCTGAGAGTTGCAGTGGAAACTCAGACTGAGCCATCATGGCTGCAGATACAATGCTCAAAGGGGCTTGCAGGCTTTCATGTCCAGCAATCTGTGCTCCAGCAGATTACTCAGATTACTGAGTTGCTGCCCCATGGGAATGGCAGTGGTTCTGTGGTGCACGAATCTACTGATCTCTCTCAGGATGACAAGATTCATGTTTCCACTACTACCATCTGCCAGTGCCTTTTAGCCAGTCAGCCAAGACAGTTGCCATCCACGTCGTGGTAGTGCATTCTGAAGCTGAGCCTTCAACGCCCAGAGCTGCTCAAAGTCAGCCTGCAAGGCCATCTGCAGTATCCCCTACTGAAAGTCAGCAGCCTTCCACAAGTCATGATACAGCCAATGGGGTAGCGAGCATTCACCAGCAAGACGTGCTGACTGTGATCACACACCAACTGTACATTCAGCGAGTGCTAACCTTTGTAGCTGAGGTACACCTCAACATTAAGTTGCAGTGCCCCCAAAACAATAACTATGCAGTCGATGGCACCCTACACCATGGGGAAGCTCACTATTCTGTGAAAGCTACGTGCACGCTTTACCTGCTTCCCTCTATTCTGAGAGAACATAATGAAGTCTCCTTTCCTGGCAGAAAGAGCCTCAGTCAGCTCTCTGATCCAGCAATGGCCAGTGAACTGGGAGATGTTAGAGATGTCACCTGTTCCAGCCTGGAAAGATCCCAAAGTGAAGAAATTCAGGGCCAGATTCACTGTCACTGCCACTAGCAACACCGTCCTCACCCAGCTCTCAGGCTGCATATTTGGTTCCAAGAGTCATAGACTCAGAGTTTTACAGCACAGAAACAGGCCCTTCAGCCCATCGTGTCTGTGCCAGCCATCAAGCACCTAACTATTTTGTGAAGGGTATGTAGGTAGTTTGATCTTAGAGTAGGTTAAAGGGTCGGCACAACAACGTGGGCCGAAGGGCCTGTACTGTGCTGTACTGTTCTATGTTCTATCTATTCTAATCTCATTTTCCAGCACTTGGCCCGTAGCCTTGTATACTATGGCATTTCAAGTGCTCATCTAAATACTTTGTAAATGTTGCAAAGGTTCCTGCCTCTACCACCTCTTCAGGCAGTGTGTTCCATATTCCAAACCACCTTCTGGGTAAAAAAATGTTTCCTCAAATCCCCTCTAAACCTCTTGCCCCTTACCTTAAATTTATGCCCCCTGGTCATTGACCCCTCCACTAAGGGAAAATGTTTCTTCCTATCTAACCTATCAATGCCCCTCATAATTTTGTATTCCTCAATCGTGTCCTCCCTCAGCCTTCTCTGCTCTAAGGAAAACAACCCTAGCCTTTTCAGTCCCTCTTCATAGTTGAAATGCTCCAGCCCAGGCAACATCCTGGTGAATCTCCTCTGTACCCTCTCCAGGGCAATCACATCCTTCCTATAGTGTGGTGCCCAAAACTGTACACCATTCTCCAGCTGTGGCCTAACTAGCGTTTTATACAGCTCCATCATAACCTCCCTGCTCTTATATTCTATGCCTCAGCTAATAAAGGCAAGTATCCTATGTGCCTTCATAACCACCATATCTACCTGCGCTGCTGCCTTCAGTGATCTATGGACAGGTGCACCAAGGTCCCTCTGATCCTCTGTACTTCCTAGGGTCCTACCATCCATTGTATATTCCCTTGCCTTGTTAATCCTCTCAAAATGCATCACCTCACACTTCTCAGGATTAAATTCCATTTGCCACTGCTCTGCCCATCTTACCAGCCCATCTATATCGTTCTGTAATCTAAGGATTTCCTCCTCACTATTTATGACACCACCAATTTTCGTATCATCTGTGAACTTACTGATCAAGAAGCCTCAAGAAGCTTGATACCATCCAAGACAAAGCAGCTTGCTTGATTGGCACCCCATTCATCACATTAAGCATTCAATCCTTCCACCACTGGCATGCAATGACAGCAGTGTGTACCATCTACAAGATGCACTGCAGCGACTTGCCAAGGCACCTTTAACAGCACCTTCCAAACTCGTGACCTCTTCTACCTAGAAGGACAAGAGCAGCAGGCACATGGGAACACCACCACTTGCAAGTTTCCCTCCAAGCCACACACCATCCTGACTTGGAACAATATCGCCGTTGCTTCACTGTCACTGGGTAAAAAACCTGGAACTCCCTACCTGACAGCACTGTGTCCCAAGGACTGCAGTGATTCAAGAAGATGGTTCGCCACCACCTTCTCAAGGGCATTTAGGGATGGGTAATAAATGCTGGCCTTGCCAGCGACACCCACATTCCAAGAACTAATAAAAAAAAGGTGGCAGAATTCTGTGTGAGCCTTCTTCATGAATTGTAGATACCAAACATACTGTTCTTGGCTTAGGTGGAGGCAGGAGGAGTCCTCCCTGAAGACCCTAGGTAGACCCTGCTAAGAACTCTTCCCCCTCTCTTCCTCTTCTTTCTGTGAGTAGCTTGTCTTCTTATTTACTGCCTCTGCACCATCTTCCTCTCATGCTGCAGCCCAAGAGGGCTACTGCTATAGTCTCCATGATTGGGAGAAAGTGGTGTATCCAGAGCCCTTGCAGTCAGAACCAATGTCTTCTTACATGCAACATTACTCCCTGCAGACTTCAGCAACTGTAAGCAACTCTTCATAACAAACAGCACCTTCACAAATTCACAAAGAGCCAGTAGAAATAAACTGACTGGCAAGTTGTTGGTACCCCTTTAAATAGCACTGATGAGGCTGGTGGTGGGTGGGTGGGGGTCCTTCCTGCTGAATGCATATTCACCTGTGCGTGTTTAGAACAGGATGTTTGCTAGAGCAGTCAGGTCCAAAATGGCAGAGGGGGCACCAAAACAATGTTACATACTTACTGACTTCATGAGCTGTCTACCCTGCAGACATCTGGCACACATTCCTAATGCCCACACTAACTCCCTCACCCAAATGTCATTCGGCGCAGGCCAAGCCAGAAGGGAGCATGGGCAGCATGGACGTAATTTTGTCATCAAAATGGCACCGATGTTCCAAAATCACGGGCGCTACAGAGCTGAATTTTGCGGCCCAAGTGTCAACATATTTAATGTTACAGTATTTAATATCTTTCAATAATACCTCAGTCTCCCAAAACACCTTTTCCATCATTTCCTTTTACTCCTATTAGTAAAAACATTTTAAAAGATTCTTTTGACATTCACAAAGCTTGAGAAAATAAAACATTTATGAGTCTTCGATCCAAAGGTCCTAGAGGAATTTTAAGATGAGCTTATTACAAGCTGACAGTATGACAGTTTCTAAAAGGCTTTACAAATATCTTCTCATAAGGTACTTACGCATTTACATTATAGTGTTGAGAAAGGAGTTCTGTCATTCTACGCACAATAAATAAGCACATCATGATCAATTAGATATTCAATATATTTTCAACAGACTTAAGGAATGATTTCAGAATATTTAATTTATACTAGTGTATAAATTATGCAATAAGGTAAATTACTTCACCTACAGGCAAAATCTAGATACTTTTGAGAGACAAAAGATGCTACATTCATTTAGTTGATTGAATTTGGCAGGTAGCTCAGACTATAGTTTCTGATACAATTGCATTTTGAGATGTGCAATTGGTTTTATTTGTTTAAATTAACTGCTCAGGTTTCCTGTCTTAATACAATTCAAGAATCATCGTAGCTCACTATATTGCAGACTGAATGAATCATCTCTCTCTCTCTTTCTAAATTCGCCAGTTCACCAGAAGCTCTTTAAAAGCCAATGTAGACTAATGAACAGCTTGCATACTTGAAATATTTTTACTTGCAAAGCCTCTAAATAAATTCACAAAGAACTCCAGATCCTAGGTCACGCTGCATGATAGTATTTTCCAACATGTACAGTATAATCCACAATTCAGAAGAACGTGTGATCTGAAATCTGCTGATTTAACAGCAATTTTTCTGAGTTTTTAAGTTTATCCATTTCAATGTTGTATAGTAAAAATATCAGGAAATTCCAGTGTTCTCTTCATTTTACTCTCATCTTCCTCACTCATATATGTGACAGTAATACATTCATTTTAGGTCAAACAATATTGCCCTGGAATAAAACGAAAAAAGTGCTGGAAATACTCAGCAGGTCTGACAGCATCTGTGGATTCATGAAAGGTCATTGACCTGAAACGTTAACTTTGTTTCTCTCTCCACAGATGCTGCCAGGCCTGCTGAGTATTTCCAGCATTTTTTTGATTTTATTTCAGATTTCCAGCATCTGCATTATTTTGCTTTTATATTGCCCTGGATTTTGCCATATGAGTAATGGTGAGACTGTCAGTGCTCGCCAATATTATAGCGTAAAACTGAGAGCAACTTCTGGTGTCCACACATGCGTAGCTAAATGTGGAAATCCAGAGGTTGCAGTCAGAGATACTCTGCTCCTCTACATGGTGGCTTGTTATCGTCTTCACCAATGGAATCAACACAAAAATCACAGTTCAGGCATGAACTTAAACTAATTACCCACTATTTTCACACTAAAGACCAATGAAAAGCTTAAGCCTTGTTTAATCAGGAGTAACTGAGTTTTTAGCATTGTAGTAATTTATAATTATTGTGAACAACCGCTCTGGCTCTGCAAAATTAATTTCACAAGTATGCAGTCTCATTCCCTCAAAGATAAATTAATGTTGCAGGTTTAAAAAAAATAATTTATATAGTTTTTGTGTTTTGCTCTTTTATATATTTCCCTTAATCCCATGTGTATGACACAAACTTTATTGTGCTTCCTTTACCTTACTTTCGTAGATCTCACTAAGCATTCAACACTGTCAGCAGAGCTGGGCTGTGCAAGATTTTGGGAAAAATTGATGTCGACTGAAACTCTTCAGTCTCATCCGTTCCTTCCATGACAACATGCCCTGCACTGTACAGTTTGATGGCTCCACTTCTGACAGTTTCAGAGTGAAGAATGGAGTGATATGGGGTTGTGTTCTAGCGTCCACTCTGTTTGGCATCTTTGTCTCCATGCTCCTGACCTTCGCCTTCCCTGCAGATATGAAAGGAGTCTATTTGCACATTAGGTCAGACGGCAAGCTCTATAATCTATCAAGGCTGAAAGCGAAGCCAAAACCACATCACATTCTGATCCGAGAACTTCTCTATGCTGATGATGCTGTGCTAGTCACTCACACGGAAACTCAGCCTTAAAGACTCATGGAATGTCTCTCCCGTGCCTGTAGCTTGTTCTCCTTGACTATAAGTGTCAAGAAAAGCGTGATCATGGGACAAGGTGTTGCATCTCTGCTCCTGATCACACTAAATAACATCTCACTGGAACTGGTTAGTAAATTTTGCCACCTGGGGTCCACGGTTACAGATAATCTGTCCCTTGATGCAGAGCTCAATACATGCATAGGGAGAGCAGTTACCACCTTTGGCCTACTCGCAAAGTGTGCCTGGGATAATACCAAGCTGACTCTTAGGATCAAGCTGATGGTGTACAAGGCCTGTGTTCTCAGCATCTTGCTGTATAGTTGTGAAATATGGGCAATTTACAGCTACCAGGAAAAGAAACTCAATAATTTCCACCTTCCCTGTCTGTGGTGCATTATGGGTATATCCTGGCAGGACAAAGTCACAAATGTGGCAGTCCTCTCAAAGACAGAGCGCCCAAGTGTTCAGTTTAGGTACAATAAAGTTAACCTCTTTCTTTGTTATCTCAAGAAAACCTGTCGAATTGATTCTTGTTTTGATCATAGCAAGTAAGTAATCAAACACCGACTGAGTTGGCCAGTATATTCATTTTAAGAAAGAATTAAACCTGTTGTGGTCAAACAAGGAAAAGGAAAATAGGGAAGCCCTTCGACCCCTCTTCACTTGACCGTAACAGAAGTATAAACCTATGAGGCGTTTAGATAGAGTGGAGAGGAAGGCTCTATTCCCCTTGGTTGTGGGGCCCATAAACCTGGGTAAGAGGTAGGAGGTTTCGAGGGGATTCAAGAGGACGTTTTGTTTACCCAGGGGAGGAGGAATCTGGAACTCACTGCCCGAAAGGGTGTTAGAGGCAGAAACCTTAACATTTAAGAAGTATGGCAGCATCTGTGGAGAGAGAAGCAGAGTTAAGGTTTCAGGTCAGTGATCCTTCATCATAACTGGCAAAGGCTAGAAATGTAATAGGTTTTAAGCAAATAAAGTGGGGGTGGGGCAAGAGTTAACCAAAGAGAAGGTGTTGAAAGGACAAGGTCACAGAGAATGACTGACCAGAAGGACATGGAACAAAGCCAAATGGTATGTTAATGGTGTGCTAAAAGACAAAGTGCTGGTGCAGAGAGGGTGTGAATTGACAGAAAAATAGAACAGCCTGGCCCAAAGCACAAACATAAAAAAAAAGCAGTGGGTAGGTACAAGATAAAAAAAAAAGATTGATGGAACAAAATAAAATCAAATAAACAAAGAAAAAAGAAAAAATAACTAAAAATAGCATGCCGATTAGGCACGCTACAGCCTGCCGGACTGAACATTGAGTTCAATAATTTCAGAGCATGACAGGCCCACCCCTTTTTATTTTTAGTTCTTTTTTCTTTTTTATTTGTTTATTCTATTTTATTTTGTTTCATAATTCATTTTTTTACCATGTGCCTACCCACTGCTTTTTTTCATGTTTGTGCTTTGGGCTGAGATGATTAGCCTCCAACAACCACAGCCAACTTTCTTTGTGCTAGGTATGACTCCAACCAGCAGGAAGTTTTCCTTCGATTCTCTTTGACTCCAGTTTTTCTAGGCTGCTTGGTGCCAGACTCGATCAAATGCTGTTTTGATGTTAAGGGCAGTCACTCTTACCTCACCTCTGGAGTTCAGCTCTTTTTTCCATGTTTGGAACAAGGCTGCAATGAGGTCTGGAGTTGAGTGGCCCTTGCAGAACCTAAACTGAGCATCAGTGAGCAGGTTATTGCTGTGTAAGTGCCACTTGTTAGCACTGTCGACGACATCTTCCATCACTTTGCTGATGATCAGGAGTAGACTGATAGGGCGGTAATTGGCTTGATTACTAATTGGCTTGATTGTATTTGTCCTGTTTTATGTGGATAGGATATGACTAGGCAATTTTCCGCATTGTCAGGTAGATGCTAGTGTTGCAGCTGTACTGGAATAGCTTGGCTAGGGGCATGGCTAGTTCTGGAGCACAAGCCTTCAGTACTACAGCTGGGATGCTGTAGTAGCCTTTGCCCGTTGGAATTAATTTGGCAGAAGACCCACAGAATTTCTGGAAATGCATGAAATTTAAACTTGTTCTTGTGCATGGGGACTACAGCTATGTTAATGAATGGCAGAGGGTTTCAGTAGAGGTTTCATGGAATCAATGCAAAAGATCAAGGAAACTCAGTGTAGTGTTAAAAAAACATCATTAGTCACTTATGTCCAAATTTCCTCCGTCTTTTGCTCTGAAAATCGCCATTAAGCCATACTGTTGTTTCAGTGCAAGTTTCCAGGAAATTCTGGGGCTCGCTCTCTTTGTCTTTATCCCTCTGTCTCATAGATGGCAATAATTAGGATTCGAGTCATATATGTGTAGGATTCTGGTGAGCACTTTGATGGGGTGGTGTATAGATGAAGGCTGGTAGGTATGTACAATGAAATGCTTGGTGCATTGGAAGGCCTGACAGAAAGCCTGTGGTCAATGCCAAGGAGCATGTAGGAGTCTGGCACCAACTTGGTACAGAGTTTTTTTTTGCAGTGTTTGGAGCCCATCCCTTTCAGCTTGTAAGTGGTGGCTAGTTCTATTAACACACTTGTGAACCCAATCATGATGCAGTGTCTGAAGGCCAGTGTCTCAGCTTTTATTGCAGAACAAGCTGAAGCCACCCAAAGTTGAGGTGGTGCAGTTGAAGCTCAGACTGTGGACATGCAAGCTCAGCTTGCTGTCATCAAGCTGTGGACACCAGTACTCAAAGGGTGTCACAGCAGTCCAGCAATCAGAGCTCCAGCAGATTTCTATGATTGGTGAGATGCCATGCAGTGGGAGTACAGTTGCTCCATGGTGCACAAACCTGCTGTCCTCCCCCAGAATAACAGAATTCTCCCGCCGCTGCTACTCTGCCAGTGTCTTTGCTGGTGCTTGTCAGCCAGTCAGCCCAGACATCTGTTGCTCATGCCGAGATGGTGCTCTCCTAACCTAGCCCTTCTAGGGCCAGAGCTGCTCAAGGTCATCCTGCAAGTCCATCTGCAGTCTCCCCCACTATATGCCACACTCGGTCAAATGCTGCCTTGATGTCATGGGCAGTCACTCTCACCTCACCTCTGGAGTTCAGCTCTTTCGTCCATGTTTGGACCAAGGCTGTAATGAAGTCAGGAGCTAAGTGGCCCTGGTGGAACCCAAACTGAGCGTCAGTGAGCAGGTTATTGCTGAGCAAGTGCCACTTGATAGCGACGACACCTTCCATCACTTTGCTGATGATCAGGAGTAGACTGATAGGGCGGTAATTGGCCAGGTTGGATTTGACCTACTTTTTGTGCACAGGATATACCTGGACAATTTTTTACATTGCTAGGTAGATACCAATTTTGCAGCTGCACTGGAACAGCTTGGCTAGGGGCACGGCCAGTACTGGAGCACAAGTCTTCTGTACTATTGCTGGAATGTTGTCAAGACCCATAGCCTTTGCAGTATCTAGTGCCTTCGGCTGTTTCTTGATATCATGTGGAGTGAATCAGATGGGCTGAAGACTGGCATCTGTGATGCTGGGGACTTCAGGAAGAGGCCAAGATGGATCATCCACTCAGCACTTCTGGCTGAAGATTGATGCAAATGCTTCAGCCTTATCTTTTGCACTGATGTGCTGGGCTCCCCCATCATTGAGGATGGGGATATTTGTGGAGCCTCCTCCTCCTGCTGGTTGTTTAATTATTCACCACCATTCACGACTGGATGTGGCAGGACTGCAGAGCTTAGATCTGATCCGTTGGTTGTGGGATCACTTAGCCCTGTCTATTGCATGCTGCTTCTGCTGTTTGGCATGCAGGTAGTCCTGTGTTGTAGCTTCACCAGGTTGAAACCTCATTTCTAGGTCTGCCTGGCGCTGCTCCTGGCATGCCCTTCTGCACTCTTCATTGAACCAATGTTGGTCCCCGGGCTAGATGGTAGTGGTAGAGTGAGGGATATGCTGGGCCATGAGGTCACAAATTGTGGTTGAATACAATTCTGCTGCTGCTAATGGCCCACAGTGCCTCAGGATGCCCAGTTTTGAATTGTTAGATCTGTTTGAAATCTATCCCATTTTGCATGGTAGTAGTGCCACACAACACGGTGGTGGGTACCCTCAAATGTGAAGATGGGACTTTGTCTCCACAGGGACTGTGCGGTGGTCACTCCTGTCAATACTGACATGGACAGGTGCATCTGCAGCAGACAGATTGGTGAGGACGAGGTTGAGTATATTTTTCCGGCTAGTTGGTTCCCTCACCACCTGTCGCAGTCCCAGTCTAACAGCTATTTCCTTTAGGACTCAGCCAGGTCAGTCAGTCGTGGTGCTACCAAGCCACTCTTGACGATGGACACTAAAGTCCCCCACCCAGAGTACATTCTGCGCCCTTGCAACCCTCAGTGCTTTCTCCAAGTGCTGTTCAACATGAAAGAGTACTGATTCATCAGCTGTGGGGGGGGGGGGAGGGGGGGGCGGGGCGGGGGGGGTGTTGTGGTGGTGGTGGTTGGTAGGTGGTAATTAGCAGGAGGTTTCCTTGTCCATGTTTGACCTGATGCCACGAGACATCAAGGGTCTAGGGTCGATGTTAAGGACTCCCAGGGCAACTTCCTCCCTACTGTAAACCACTGTACCGCCACTTCTGCTGCGTCTGTCCTGCCGGTGGGACAAGACATACCTCGGGATGGTGATGGTCATGTCTGGGACATTGTCCGCAAGGTATGATTCTGTGAGTATGACTATATCAGACTATTGCTTGACGAGCCTCTGGGACAGCTCTCCCAACTTTGGCACAAGCCCCCAGATGTTGGTAAGGAGGACTTTGCTGGATCGACATTCCTTATTGACTTCGTCGTGGTTAGATACAACTGAGTGGCTTGCTAGGCCATTTCAGAGGGCATGTAAGAGTCAACCACATTGTTGTGGGACTGGAGTCACCTGTAGGCCAGACTAGATAAGGACAGCAGATTTCCTTGCCTAAAGGACATTAGTGAACCAGATGGGTTTTTACAATAATTGACAATGGCTTCATGGCCATCATTCGACTAGCTTTAAACTCCAGATGTATTAATTGAATTCAAATTCCACCTTCTGCTGTGGCAGGATTCGAACCCACGTCCCCAGAGCAATACCCTGGGTCTCTGGGTTACGAGTCCAGTGACAATACCACTACAGCACCGCCTCCCCCTAACTGCCACTTAAGGGCCTCCTCCCGCCGCCGCAGGTATTTTACTCCCGGTGGGCAGATGGAAAAGTGCCCCAAGAACACCGCCAGGTAAAACCTGGCGCCTTCTTGCGGGCTGCGGGGTGGACTCTCCAGATCGGGCACCCTGTGCCCCATGGAGTGCCATCTCACCCCCATCGCACAACATTCTACCCTGCCCCAACTTGACCTCTCTTGCCTCACTGGGGCCGGCCGACTGGCTGATTGTCACCGGTGAGGCCCCAAAAACTTACCGTTGTTCCGGGTCAGTCCTTTCTCCATCTTCCGATGGCTGGGTGTAGTCATAACTGTGGCCACCACTTCCGGTGGCACTGCTGGGACTAAGAACTGCTGGCAGCCCCATTCGGCAGGATTTCCTGCCTAAAGGAGGTGTAAGTCCCGCCCACGGCCAATTTAGGGCCTGGGGAGCAAAAAGCCCCAGCGTGACTCCCCAGGCTGACAGAGGCGGGCTCACCCCCCGACTTTATGGCCGGTGGGCCTCCCTACCAATGTAAAATTCCAGCCCTTATGTCTTCTTCACAAATTACTCTCCTACCTACCTTTGTGTCGTCAGCAAATTTAGCAACCATGTATTCTGTCCCTTCATTCAAGTCACTGATATAGATTGTAAATAGTTGAGGCCCCAGCACTGATCCCTGTGGCACTTCACTAGTTACAGCTTGCCAACCCAAAAATGACCCATTTATGCCTACTGTTTGTTTCCTGTTAGCGAACCAATCCTCTATCCATGCTAATATGTTACCCCCTATACCATGGGCTCTTTAGTCATTCTTTGTTGTTTTTTTATGTTCTGCCCAATCTTCGGACCTGCTACTACTCTTAGCTGAATTGTACGCTTTTTCTTTCAATTTGATACTATGTTTGACTTCCTTAGTTAGCCACGGCTGGTGCATCCTTCTCCTGGAGTCTTTCTTTCTCACTGGAATGTATCTTTGCTGAGTGTTTTGAAATATCTCCTTAAATTATTGATCAGCATATGGGATTATGATATTATTGCTATCACAGAAACATGGCTGAGGGAGGAGCAGGACTGGCAACTCAATATTCCAGGGTATAGAATCTTCAGGCATGATAGGGGAGGGGATAAAAGAGGAGGTGGCATTGCACTGTTGATCAAGGAGTCAATTACTGCAGTAAGGAGGGATGATATCTTAGAAGGTTCCTCAAATGAGGCCATATGGGTAGAAGTTAAGAACAAAAGGGGGGCAATCACTTGGCTGAGAGATAGAGGAACAGATATGTAGGCAAATCTCAGAGAGGTGTACAAATAATAGGGTAATAATAGTAGGGGATTTCAAGTTACCTAATATCAACTGGGATAGTCTTAGTGCAAAAGGCTTAAAGGGGGCGGAATTCTTAAAATGCATACAGGAGAGCTTTTTGAGCCAGTACATAGAAAGTCCTACAAGAGAAGGGGCAGTACTGGATCTGATCTTAGGGAATGAAGCTGGACAAGTGGTAGAAGTATCAGTGGGGGTGCATTTCGGGGATAGTGACCATAACTCTGTAAGATTTAAGGTAGTTATGGAAAAGGACAAAAACGGGCCAGAAATAAATGATACTGAATTGGGGGAAGGCTGATTTCAATTTGATAAAACAGGAGCTGGCCAAAGTGGACTGGGAGCAGCTACTTGTAGGAAAGTCTCCATCAGGCCAGTGGGAGTCATTCAAAGAGGAAATAGTGAGAGTTCTGAGCCAACATGTACCCGTTAAGGTGAAGGGTAGGACCATAAAGTCCAGGGAACCCTGGATGTCAAGGGATATAGAGTATTGGATCAGGGAAAAAAAGGAGGCTTATAGCAGATTCGGAGCATTGAAAACAGTGGAGGCCCTAGAGGAGTGTACAAAGTGTAGGGGGGGGGGGGGTACTTAAAAAAGTAATTTGGAGAGCAAAGAGGGGACATGAAGAAATACTGGCGGGCAATATAAAGGAAAATCCTAAGGCGTTTTATAAGTATATTAAGAAGATAACCAAGGAAAGAGTAGGGCCCATTAGGGACCAAAGTGGCAATATGTGTGTGGAATCAGAGGACATAGGTGAGGTTTTAAATGATTACTTTTCATCTGTTTTCACTATGGAGAACGATGATGTAAGTATAGCGATCAGGGAGGGGGATTGCGATATACTTGAACATATTAACATTGAAAGGGAGGAGGTGTTAGATGTTTTAGCGGACTTAAAAGTGGATAAATCCCCAGGCCCAGATGAGATGTATCCCAGGCTGTTATGTGAGGCAAGGGAGGTGATAGTAGGGGCTCTGACACAAATTTTCAGATCCTCTCTGGCCACGGGAGAGGTACCAGAGGACTGGAGGACAGTGAATGTGGTACCATTATTCAAGAAGGGTAGCAGGGATAGACCAGGTAATTACAGGTCGGTGAGTCTAACATCAGTGGTTGGGAAACTATTGGAAAAAATTCTGAGGGACAGGATTAATCTCCACTTGGACAGGGATAGTCAGCACGGCTTTGTCAGGGGGAGATTGTGGCTAACGAACTTGATTGAATTTTTTTAGGAGGTGACGAGATGTGTAGATGAGGGTAAAGCAGTTGATGTAGTCTACATGGACATCAGTAAGGCTTTTGATAAGGTCCCGCATGGGAGATTGGTTAAGAAGGTAAGAGCCCATGGGATCCAGGGCAATTTGGCAAATTGGATCCAAAATTGGCTTAGTGTCAGGAGGCAGAGGGTGATGGTTGAGGGTTGCTTTTGCGATTGGAAGCCTGTGACTAGTGGTGTACCACAGGGATCGGTGCTGGGACCCTTGCTGTTTGTACTGTACATTAATGATTTAGACTTGAATATAGGGGGTATGATAAGTAAGTTTGCAGATGACACAAAAATTGGTGGTGTTGTAAATAGTGAGGAGGAAAGCCTTAGATTACAGGATGATATATGTGGGCTGGTAAGATGGGCGGAGCAGTGGCAAATGGAATTTAATCCTGAGAAGTGTCAGGTGATGCATTTTGGGAGGACTAACAAAATAAGGGAATATACAATGGATGGTAGGACCCGAGGAAGTACAGAAGGTCAGAGGGACCTTGGTGTACTTGTCCATAGATCACTGAAGGCAGCAGCACAGGTAGATAAGGTGGTTAGGAAGGCATACGGGATACTTGCCTTTATTAGCCGAGACATAGAATATAAGAGCAGGGAGGTTATGTTGGAGCAGCATAAAACGCTAGTTAGGCCACAGCTGGAGTACTGTGTACAGTTCTTGGCACCACACTATAGGAAGGATGTGATTGCACTGGAGAGAGTACAGAGGAGATTCACCAGGATGTTGCCTGGGATGGAGAATTTCAGCTATGAAGAGAGACTGAAAAGGCTAGGGTTGTTTTCCTTAGAACAGAGATGGCTGAGGGGGGATATGATTGAGGTATACAAGATTATGAGGGGCATTAATAGGTTAGATAGGAAGAGACTTTTTCCCTTAGCGGAGGGGTCAATAACCAGGGGGCATAGATTTAAGGTAAGGGGCAGGAGGTTTAGAGGGGATTTGAGGAAAACCTTTTTCACCCAGAGGGTGGTTGGAATCTGGAATACACTGCCTGAAGGGTTGGTAGAGGCAGGAACCCTCACAACATTTAAGAAGTATTTAGATGAGCACTTGAAACGCCATAGCATACAAGGCAATGGGCCAAGTGCTGGAAAATGGGACTAGAATAGTTAGGTGCTTGATGGCCGGCACAGACATGATGTGCTGTATAACTCTATGATTCTATGAAATGTTTGCCACTGCATCTCCACTGACCTATCCCTTAACCTAATTTCCCAGTTTAATTTAGCCAGCTCTGTCTTCAAACTCTTAAAATTAACCTTATTTAAGTTTAAAACACTAGTCTTAGATCCACTTTTCTCACCCTCAAACTGAATGCGAAATTCAATTATGTTGTGATCATTGCTACCTAAGGGTCCCTTTACTATGTGGTCATTAATTAATCCTGTCTCATGACACATTACCAGATCTAGGATAGCCTGCTCTCTGGAGTTGGCTCTAGAATAGCCTGCTCGAATAAACAGTCCTGAAAACACTCTCTGAACTCA
Source organism: Heterodontus francisci (assembly GCF_036365525.1). Classification (NCBI taxonomy): domain Eukaryota; kingdom Metazoa; phylum Chordata; class Chondrichthyes; order Heterodontiformes; family Heterodontidae; genus Heterodontus; species Heterodontus francisci. The sequence goes on along the minus strand of NC_090375.1, from coordinate 99,744,656 downwards.
TCATCCAGGTTACCTTTGCCAATCTGATTTGTCCAATCTATATGTGGATTCAAATCATACATGATTATCGCCATACCTTTCTCAAAAGCCCCCATTATTTTTTCCTGTATACCCTGTCCTACAGTGTGGTTACTATTAGGAGCCTATAAACTACTCCCACAAGTGACTTCCTAATTTTACTATTTCTTATCTCTACCTAAACTGGTTTTACATCTAGATTTTTAGGTCTAATGTCATCTTTAATAAACAGAGCTACTCTTCCACCTTTTCTTAGTTTCCTGTCCTTCCGAAATGCCATATACCCTTGAATATTCAGGTCCCAGTCTTTGTCATCTTGCAGCCATGACTCTGTGATGACGATCAGTTCATACATATTTATTTCCATTTGAGCTATCAATTCATTTGTTTTGTTATGAATGCTACACGCATTCACATACAGAGCCTTTAGTTCGTTCTTTTTACCATTTATGCAATTTCTAGCCTTAGCTGCTTGCACACTCTTAATTTTGTACATCCTGTCCCTTCCTGCCACACTCTGATTATTATTTCCCTTATTGCTAACTTGTTCTCTTGCCTCTTCCTCTCTCTTTATCATATCTTCTCTAACTTGATCCCTCATCCCCACTATTTAGGTTATAGCCCTCTCTACCACCCTAGTTATACGACTTGCCAGAACACTGGTCCCAGCACGTTTCAGCTGAAGACCATCCCAATGGTACAGTTCCCACTTTCCCCAGTACTAGTGCAAGTGCCCCAGGAATCAAAACCCATTTCTCCCACACCAATCTTTGAGCCATGTATTTAACTCTCTAATCTTATTTACCCTATGCCAATTTGCTTGAGGCTCAGGTAATAATCCAGAGATTATTACCTTTGAAGTTCTGCTTTTTAACTTAGCCCCTAGCTGCTCATACTCTCTATGCAGAACCTTTTCCTAGTCCTATCTATGTCAGTGGTACCCACATGGGCCATGACAACTGGATCCTCCCCCCTCACTGCAAGTTCCTCTCCAGCCCAGAGCAGATGTCACCGGGCAGGCAAAACAGCCTTTTGGACTCTCACTCAGGTCCCTTACATACTTCCTAAAGTGTGGTGAACAGAATTTTTTTTTTTAAGAGATACAGCACTGAAACAGGCCCTTCGGCCCACCTAGTCTGTGCCGACCAACAACCACCCATTTATACTAACCCTACAGTAATCCCATATTCCCTACCACCTACTTACACTAGGGGCAATTTACAACAGCCAATTTACCTATCACCTGCAAGTCTTTGGCAGTGGGAGGAAACCGGAGCACCCAGCGAAAACCCACACGGTCACAGGGAGAACTTGCAAACTCCGCACAGGCAGTACCTAGAATCGAACCCGGGTCCCTGGAGCTGTGAGACTGCAGTGCTAACCACTGCGCCACTGTGCCACATTGGATGCAATACTTCAGTTGGGGCCTAACCAGAGCTTGCTAAAGGTTCAACATAACTTCCCTGATTTTGCACTCAATACCTCTATTTATGAAGCCCATGATCCCATATGCTTTGCTAACCACTCTCTCAATATGTCCTGCCACCTTCAAAGATCGATGCACCCCCGGGTCTCTCTGTTCCTGCACACTCTTTAGAACTATGCTATTGAGTATATATTGCCTCTCCCTATTCCTTCTGCCAAAAGATATCATCTCACACCTGTCAGTATTAAATTCCATCTGCCACCTGTCTGCCCATTCTGTTAGCCTATCTATGTCCTGTTGCAGTTGATTGGTATCATCCTTACTGTTTGTCACACCTCCAAGTTTGGTGTCATCAGCATATTTTGCGATTCTACTCTGTACTCCAATAGCCAAAGTCATTTACATATAGCAAAAAATAGCAGTGGTCCTCGCACTGACCCTTGGGGAACACCACTGTCTACCATCCTCCAGTCTGAAAAATAACCATTTACCACGACTCACTGTTTTCTGTCCTTATCCAATTTTATCTCCATTTATACATTAACCCTCCTACTTCATGAGCCTCAACTTTATTTATAGAACTTTATCAAACAGCCTTTATATGGTTGGCAGGCAAACCCCTCACCTGCCAAGACTGAGGCCCACATTATTTCGCCACATGAACAAAAACTTAAAATTGCAAGCCCTGGCTGGAAGGACATTTGCATAGTACCAGACAATGTTGAAACAATGGGGACCCAGTAGTTGATTCCCCAATACACAGAAGTGGTCAGACCAGTTTTAGTCACATGACTAACTGTCTGCTGCAGAGTTTTGAACTAAGAGTTTTAAATTGGAGAAAACAGGATTTGTACTGAGACAAAGCCGTGTGCTCATGCAGTAAAGATCTCTCCTGGAACAGAAGCAAGAAGACCTCTCTCCTGCCTGCTTCCATCTCCTTCCGACGGAACTGAATCTTGTGAAAACATGTGAAACTCAAAGACAGAAAAGTTTCCTATGTGAACAAACTTTTAAGACTACTGGGCCCCAACAAAAAGCAAGACTACTTACAAAAGGACTACAGTGAGCTTGAAGCACCATAACAAGATATTGTCTCAAACTGTTCCACCTTATCTTTTCTTCTTTTTTCTGTCCCTTTTTGCATGTGTGCATGCTAGCGTGGGCACGTTGTATATCCATAGATGTAAACCGTATTAGAGGTTAAGGTTTAAGTTTTAATAAAATTTCACCTTTCTTCTTTAAACCTGAGAAAGCCTGTGTGAATTGGTTTCTTTGCCTTATCATTGGAAGGTTGTGAACAAGGATTCACAAAGGGGGAGCTCAAGACATAGTGTGTTTAAAATTAAACCCTGTTACAATAGACCAGGTAAAGGTAGTAACAGACCCCTGGACATATTTTGCACCTGGTCGTAACAGTGATACTCTATCAAATGCCTTCTTAAAATCCATTGTATTCCCTTCACCAACCTTCTCCGTCACCTCATCAAAAAATTTGAATAGATTAGTCAAGCACGATCTCCCTTTTAACTCAAACCTGTCCAAGTGTCTGTTGTTTTTTGCCCTGATTATTGTTTCTAAAACAGAGGTTTTAGCGTGAGTGGCCACATTACAAATGTTGTCCTACATAGAGGGCTAGTGAGCAAATTTCGGAAGGATAAAGGTATTAGAAATATATTTTAATATTAATCAAAACAACAACAAATTTGCATTTTTGTGAAAAAGCTTTAAATGAGAAGACTAATTTATTAATTACTATGTTGAACACTGATTTAGTGAGATACCTGGCATTGGTTTTATTTGCAGAAGTAGGCAATATCTGCCTGTTTACTTGAAGTACAGATGCAGAGTATTCCAGATTGATGTCCATCTGTCAGGAGTGATTGTGATCGCTCTCTCTCTCCCCCACTATTTGTGTCTGTCACTCTCTCTCCCCCTCTGTGTCTGTCTCTCTCTCCATCTCGGCCCCCTTCTGTGTCTGTCTCCCTCTCTCTCCCCCACTCTGTGTCTGTCTCTCTCTCTCCCCATCTCTGTATATGTTTGTCTGTCTCTCTCCCTCTCTGTGTCTGTGTTTCTCTCTCTCTCTCTCTATCCTTTCTGTGTCTGTCTCTGGCTCTCTTTCTCTCCCCCCTCTCTGTGTCTGTCTCTCTCTCTCTCTCTCTCAATCCCCTCTGTGCCTGCCTCTGTCTCTCTCCCCCGTGTCTATCTCTCTCTCTCTCCCCCTCTCTGTGTCTGTGTCTGTCTCCCTCTCTTTAGCCCCTCTGTCTCTGTCTCTCCTTCTCTCTCTCTGTATCTATCTCCCTCTCTCTACTAACCCCCACCCCCTCTCCACCCCAGGCTGGATTTTATGCAGGAGGTGGGGTTTCCGGCGCCAGGCTGAAAGGTCAGGGGGAAACCTGCCTCTGCAATCTTTCTGACACCGCAGAGCAATCCTCTGGTCTTTAGGGGTTCAAAGTTTAAGGAGGCGGGATCCCTGTCCCTTTAAACACTAAAAGGGACGGGGATCCAGTCCCCAAGAGCTGCTGGCCAACTACTGGGAGTGGTGGCCACTGCCAGTACTGCAGAGGCCTCGGACCCAGGCCCAAAGTGGAACCCCGGACCTCAGGTAAGTGAGAGAGGGGTGTCCCGGGGGGGTACATTTGTTCGCGATAGGGGTCCTCTGTGGGCCACAAATTGCACACAAAGGAAGGACCCCATCCCGCCAAGCCCGCAGGCATCTAATTTTCCAAGGCATCCTCCTCAGGAGGTGGAAGCCCCCCCGCCGCTGGTAAGATTTCAGCAGCGACGGGAAGAGGCCATTATTTGGCCTTTGGGTGAGAAGGCCGTTGTCAGCCTGTCCTGCCCCTGGGAGAATCGGAACCATGATTCCTGGCATCGGGTTCCATAGCAGGCAATTCTGCTCCGGTTCTCCGGCCCCCCCACCATGAAATCCACTGTAGGGATGAGCACAAAATCAGGCCCTCTGGGTCTGTCTGTCTGTCTGTCTCTCTTTCTCTCTGTCTGTATCTCTCTCTCTGTCTCTCTCTCTCCTTCCCACCCATTTTGCCTACGCCGCAAACCTCGGGCTCACCTTCACTTTAATCAGCATGCTTTCAGTTCCTCAAGCTGACCACAACTACCGCTCCACTCATTAACATCTGGGGTCACGCCACCGGGCCACACATGCACATGGTGCTGTCTGGGAGTTGTCATCCCGGATTACCATAGGGAGCAGGGGAACTATATTTCCCAGCAGGCGCTCACTCTCTGTAAACAGCAGGGCAGCTGATTGAAATAGAAATCTTTGGCAGGCTGGAAGAAATTTCACATCCCTGAATCCAAAAGCCAACGGCCCAGGGCAAAAAAACACACAGCAAGGAGGAGGAACAGCCAAGTGCAGCGGGCCGGTTGGAACACTCTGGTGGGCCGGACTCTGGCCCGCAGGCCCTATGTTGGACAACTCTGTTCTAAAACCTTACCCACCACTGATATTAAACTAACTGGCCTGTGATTGCTCGGACTGTCCTAACACCCTTTCTTGAATAAGGGTGTCACATTTAACACTCTCCAATCCTCTGACACCTCCCCCATATCGAGGGAAGTTTGGAAGATTATGGCAAGCCTTCCACCATCTCCACCCCCACTTCCTTTAGCAAGCTGGGATGCAAGCCATCTGGACCAGGTGACCTATCTACCTTAAGCATAGCCAGACTTTTCAGTACCTCTCCCCTCTCATTGCCTCTACTCTCGCCACTTCTACCGATATTTTGTCAGATTCCTCTTCCTTAGTAAACACTGATACAAAGTACTCATTAAGTACTCTAGCCTTGCTCTGCGCCTCTAATATATTACCCTCTTTGTCCTAATAGGCCCCACTCCACCTCTTACTAACTCCTTACTATTTACATGCTAGTAGAAGATTTTTGGTTTCCCTTTTTGACTGCCATTCTATTCTCATGTTCTCTCTTTGCCAGTCTTATTTTCCTCTTCACCTCCTCTCTCAACTTATTGTTTATGGCCTTTTTCTCACTTGAAGAATTCACCTGACTGGCATCATTCACCCTCTTTTTTTGTTTCATCATAATCTTTAACTCCCTCGTCATCCAAGGATCCCTTGTTGGAATTTAACTAGCCTGCACCTGAAGTATCTCTTTCTTAAAGATAACCCATTGTTCCATTACAGCTTTTCCTGTCAGTCTTTGATTCCATTTTACCCTGGTTAGATCCCTTCTCATCAGGTTGAAATTAGTCCTCTTCCAGTCTAGACATTCTACCTTATCTTGTTCCTTGCTTTTCTGCTTACTAGTCTAAACCTTATGATACAATGCTCCCCCACAAATACTTGACCCACCTCATTTTCCAGCAACAGATCCAGCAATGCCTCCTTTCTACTTGGGCTGAGAACATATCGATCAAAGAAGTTCTCTTGAACACATTTCAGAAATTCCACCCACTCCTTATCCTTTACTCTAACATTATCCCAATCAATATTTGGGTAGTTAAAGTCCCCGAATATCACTTGTCCCATTACCACATCCCTTGGCTACGTACCATGAAACCTTTTGTCATTTAATCTCTCCTGCTCTCCACCCTATCACAGACCTTCCCTTTTGTTCTTCTTCCCCCCTTCCCCCTTTCACTTGCTCAAAACCTATTACTTTTCTAACTTTTGTCAGTTCTGATGAAAGGTCTCAGACGTGAAATGTTAATTCTGTTCTTCTCTCCACAGGTCCTACCTAACCAACTGAGTAGTTCCAGCATTTTCTGTTTTTGATCCAGATTTCCAGCATCTGCAGTATTTTGCTTCTGTACTAACCTGAAAGTATTTGATGATTGCTTTAAATAGGACAGATAGGGGCTCCTTCCTGCTGCTCACTGTGTGTTCAGCTGTGCGAGAATAAGAGAAAGTGTTAGCTGGAGCATTGAGCTCCAAAATGGCAGCACCGGTGTCAAGTCAGCATTACAGACTGATTGATGTCACAATCTTCCCACTCTGCATACTTTTGGTGGGTGCTCCCTATGCTTGCGCTAGTGCCCTCACCAAAATGGTGTCCCACATGGTAAGCAGCAGAAGTGTGTGCATAAGCCGCAGATGCCATTTTGGAGGCAGAAGGGCACTCATAGCACAAAAAAACTGTGTGCTAAGGAGCTGAATTTTGTGGGCAGAACATTTTCAATTCCAGTAAATTTCTGATCTCAGTCAGACTGTAGGGGAAACAGAAAGGAGAAAAGGATACAGGGGACATTGGGAGGTTCATAAAGCTGTAATGGCTCTTGTGTAGCCAATCTTTAAAATAATTAAAACAGAACCAGAGCATTTCTTGGTTGCCTACCCTCTGGGTGAGGGCCTGATCAAAGGGAATCCTGAAGCTGAGTAAGCAGGTGAAAATTAACTAATAAAATGGGTGGATAATGAGAATATAAAATAAAAAGACAGTTAGTTAACTTTATTACTTCATACTTTCTTGCGGTGGGGAAAACAGACATAATTAGTTTAGAGATTGGGATCAATATGAACACCAATAGCTGAATTTTGCAATAGCCAGTTAGTATGGCCATATATTAAATCAAAAGAAAAGAAAGGAATTGTATTTACACAGTACCTTTCACAACCGCAGCGTGTCCCAGAGTGCTTGACAACTAATAATGTATATTTTGAACTGCAGTCACTGCTGTAATGTAGGAAATCACAGAATCACAGAATAAAAGTGCAGAAGAGGCCCTTCGGCCCGTCGAATCTGCACCGATGCATTAAAACACCTGACCTGTCTACCTAATCCCATTTGCCAGCACTTGGCCCATAGCCTTGAATGTTATGATGTGCCAAGTGCTCATCCAGGTACTTTTTAAAGGATGTGAGGCAACCTGCATCTACCACCCTCCCAGGCAGGTCCAGACAGTCACCACCCTCTGGGTAAAAAAGGTTCTTCCTCAAGTCCCCCTTAAACCTCCTGCCCCTCACCTTAAACTTGTGACCCCTCGTAACTGACCCTTCAATTAAGGGGAACAGCTGCTCCCTATCCACCCTGTCCATGCCCCTCATAATCTTGTACACCTCGATCAGGTCACCCCTCAGTCTTCTCTGCTCCAGCGAAAACAAGCCAAGCCTATCCAACCTCTCTTCATAGCTTAAATGTTCCATCCCAGGCAACATCCTGGTGAATCGCCTCTGCACCCCCTCCAATGCAATCACATCCTTCCTATAAAGTGGTGACCAGAATTGCACACAGTACTCCAGCTGTGGCCTTACCAAAGTTCTGTACAACTCCAACCTGACCTCCTTGCTTTTGTAATCTATGCCTCGATTGATAAAGGCAAGTGTCCCATATGCCTTTTTCACCACCCTATTAACCTGCCTTTCTGCCTTCAGAGATCTATGGACAAACACGCCAAGGTCCCTTTGTTCCTCGGAACTTCTCAGTGTCAGGCCATTCATTGAATACTTCCGTGTCACATTACTCCTTCCAAAGTGTATCACCTCACACTTTTCAGCGTTAAATTCCATCTGCCACTTTTCTGCCCATTTGACCATCCCGTTTATATCTTCCTGTAACCTAAGACACTCCACCTCACTGTTAACCACTCGGCCAATCTTTGTGTCATCCGCGAACTTACTGATCCTCCCCCCCCACATAGTCATCTATGTTGTTATATAAATGACAAACAATAGGGGACCCAGCACAGATCCCTGTGGTACGCCACTGGACACTGGCTTCCAGTCACTAAAACAGCCGTCTGTCATCACTGTCTGTCTCCTACAGCTAAGCCAATTTTGAATCCACCTTATCAAGTTACCTTGTATCCCATGTGCATTTGCTTTCTTGATATGTCTCCCATGTGGGACCTTGTCAAAGGCTTTGCTGAAATCCATGTAAACTGCACTACCCTCATCTACACACCTGGTCACATGCTCAAAAAATTCAATCAAATTTGTTAGGCATGACCTCCCTCTGACAAAGCTATGCTGACTATTCCTAATCAAATTTTACCTCTCCAAGTGGTGATAGATTCTCTCCTTCAGAATTTTCTCCAATAGTTTCCCTACCACTGACGTGAGACTCACTGGTCTGTACTTCCCTGGCTTATCTCAACAACCTTTCTTAAATAGTGGGACCACATTAACTGTTCTCCAGTCCTCTGGCACCTCCCCCGTGGCCAGAGAGGAATTAAAAATTAGGGTCAGAGCCCCTGCAATCCCCACCCTCGGCTCCCACAGCATCCTGGGACACAAATCGTCCGGACCTGGAGATTTGTCCACTTTTAAGCCTTCCAAAACCTCCAATACCTTGGCACTTTCTATGACAATTTGCTCAAGAACCTCACAGTCTTTCCCTTTAAGTTCCATATCTACATACTCATTCTCTTGGGTGAAGACAGATGTGAAGTATTCATTCAACACCCTACCAATGTCCTCTGGCTCCACCCACAAATTTCCCCTTTGGTCCCTAATGAGTCCTACTCTTTCCCTGGTTATCCTCTTCCCATTGATATACTTATAGAATATCTTGGGATTTTCCCTACTTTTACCAGCCACAACTTTCTCATATCCCCTCTTTGCTCTCCTAATTGCTTTCTCCATCCTACACTTTCTGTACTCCACTAATGCTTCCATTGATTTTCTCTCCTTGTATTTGCTAAAAGCCTCTCTTTTCCTTCTCATCATACCCTGAATGTTTCTGGTCATCCATAGTTCTCTGGGCTTGTTGCTCCTACCTATTACCCTAGAGGGAACATGTTGGGCCTGTACCCTCCCCATTTGCTTTTTGAATGCCCCCCACTGCTGTTCTGTAGATTTCCCGACAAGTAACTCTTTCCAGTCTACCTTGGCCAGATCCTGCCTTATTTTACTAAAATTCACTCTCCCCCAATCCAAAACCATTTTTTGCAACTTGTCTATTTCTTTCTCCATAACAAGCTTAAATTGTACCATGTTATGGTCACTATCACCAAAATGCACCCCCACCAACACATCAACCACCTGTCCGGCTTCATTCCCCAGAATTAGGTCCAGCACTGCACCCTCCCTTGTTGGATCCTCTACATATTAGGCTAAAAAGTTCTCCTGTATACATTTTAAGAACTCCACTCCATCTAAGTCCTTAACACAATGACTATCCCAATTAATGTTGGGAAAGTTGAAATCACCTAATATAATTACCCTATTATTTTTACACACCTCTGTAAATTGCGCACATATTTGCTCCTCAATTTCCAAGTGACTATCTGGGGGTCTATAATAAACACCTAGCAATGTGGCTGTCCATTTTTTATTCCTAAACTCTACCCATAAAGCTTCATTTGATGCCCCCTCCAAGATATCATCTCTCGTTACTGCAGTAACTGACTCCTTAACTAATATTGCAATGCCCCCTCCTCTTTTACCCCCTCCTCTGTCTCGCCTGAAGGTTCTATATCCCGGGATATTGAGCTGCCAATCCTGCCCCTCCCTCAACCATGTCTCCATGATGGCTACTATATCACAATTCCACATGTCAATCATTGCCCTTAACTCATCCGTTTTACCTGCAATACTCCTGCATTAAAGTAGAGGCCTTCCATCCTGGTCTTACTCCCTTGAAACTTACTTCCGCTGTATTCCCTCTGACTTGTTCGCTTTCCTGTGTTTAGCTGTGTCCTTATTCTGCTAGGAATCTGCGTCCCCTCCCCCTGCCAAATTAGTTTAAACTCCTCCCAACAGCACTAGCAAACCCGCCAGGTAGGATGCTAGTCCCCCTCTGGTTCAGATGTAGACCGTCCTGCTTGTATAGATCCCACCTTCCCCAGAAACGGTCCCAGTGGTCCAGGAATCTAAAACCCTCCCTCTTGCAGCAACTCTTAAGCCATGCATTCATCTGTGCTATTCTCCTATTTCTATACTCGCTAGCACGTGGCACTGGGAGTAATCCAGAGATTACAACCCGAGAGGTCCTGCTTTTTAGTCTACTGCCTAACTCCCTGAATTCTTGATGCAAGACCTCATCCCTCTTTCTACCTATGTCATTGATACTAACATGTACCATGACCTCTGCCTTATCACCCTCCCCCTTCAGGATGCCCTGCAGCCGTTCAGTGACATCCCAGACCCTGGCACCAGGGAGGCAACACATCATCCTGGATTCACTTTGATGGCCACAGTAGTGCCTATCTGTTCCCCTGACTATAGAATCCCCTGTTACTATTGCTCTTCTTCTCTTTCCCCTTTCCTGTGCAGACAGGCTGCTTGCGGTGCCAGAAGCTTGGCTCTGTCCGCACTCCCTGGAGGAACCAGCCTCATCAGCCTCCAAAATGGAATACTGATTTGCAGCAACTAATTTATGACAGCAAGCTCCCACAAGCAGCAATGTGATAAATGGCCAGAACATTTGTATTTCGTGATGTTAGTTGAGGGATAAATATTGACCAGAACATCGGGGACAATCCCCCTGCTCCTCTTTGAAATAATGCCATAAGAATGTTTACATCCACCTGAGAGCAGACGGAATCTCAGTTTATTTATTTATTTATAGATACAGCACTGAAACAGGCCCTTCGGCCCACCGAGTCTGTGCCGACCAACAACCACCCATTTATACTAACCCTGCAGTAATCCCATATTCCCTACCACCTACCTACACTAGGGGCAATTTACAATGGCCAATTTACCTCTCAACCTGCAAGTATTTGGCTGTGGGAGGAAACCGGAGCACTCGGCGAAAACCCATGCTGTCACAGAGAGAACTTGCAAACTCTGCACAGGCAGTACCCAGAATCGAACCTGGGTCCCTGGAGCTGTGAGGCTGTGGTGCTAACCACTGTGCCACTGTGCCATCCTTTAATTTCTCAAAAGATGACTGTTAATCTGTTGCTAAATTTGACAGTTATGTGAAGTGTACATGCTTTAAATGACATTTTAAATTGTTTCCTGCTTTTGAGATTTTTTTTTATTTATTTAACCCAGAGGGAACTTTTGTTCAGTTTGGATTAGAGAAAGGCAGGAGAGTTGCCAAACCTCCAGGATTGTTCTGGAATTAAAGTGTCATTAAAACAATTTTTAATTTTTTTTCTTTTAACACATGTTGTTTATTAGTTATATAATACTGGAGATGGATAGAAAGGCTGGGCAGGGCAGTTGGAGGCAAGAAGTTTTGTTGTGAAACCTCCAGAAATATGTCCAACCAGAGTTGGCAACACTAAAGTGGGAGGGGAGGCAGGGAGACAGGAGAGGAGGGGGAAGGAGAGGTGGTGGACAGGAAGTAGATAAGAGGAGTGGAGGAGGAAAGAAAGTGAAGGTGAAGGAGAAGGAGCAGGGAGGGGAGGGAGAGGAGGCATGGAGAGAGGAAACAGGGGAAGGGTAGGTGGAGGAATGGGGGGCTGGAGCAGGGGAGGTGGATAAGGAAGAGCAGAGAGTATTTTGTTGTCAATGTTCTGCCATTTTGACACCAGAATCAAAGAAATAGCACTGGCAGAAAGATAAGATGAGATATTCAGCAGCTAAAGACAAAGTAGATGCAATGCAGGTTAAAATCTTGTTTTAACATGTTCCACTGTGAATCTAGTGACATGTAGCTCGAGTTCTGGCATGCTGAAGGCTGTACTCCAGCTATGTCTCATTAAAAACAGCACTTTATAAAATTAATAAAGTTGAGAATACAGTGATCAGGGCAATTTCAGGTTATTCTCTGGGAAACACTTTGTTTGTCAAATGAAGTGACTTTCAAATATAAAACATTTCACTTCTGATTAGCCCTTGCTGTCAGTATTCCTACTAATTACTACTAGAGGGAACATCATTTTCTTTCTTGTAGGCCAGGTTAAATCATTTCAAAGTTTGCCAGGATAAAGTTTTTGAAATTAAATAAAATATAAATGTCGTAATTTATAGAGAGAGCACCTTTTAAAATTATGCCATTGTTGTAATTTTCAAAAAGCCATCACAACATACAGAACAAAAATTATAACTTGAACCAGAATTTTCACTGATATTTAATTCCACACTAAATATGAATATGTTTATTGAAAATATGTGCATTAAACTGATATAACTTTGTGTTACGTGTTGCTAAATCAACAAATGTTTATAGTTGCACTAGGTCTAATAAAATTCTTCACTGCAGGTATGCTCCTTATTGTTGTTTTATTACCTTGTTAAAAGTTAAAGCCATTTAATAATCTATAAATCTCCAAGGCACAACAACAACTCTTGATCTATCGGAAAATATTTATCAGAATTATGAACTCCTTATATGACTTTCTGAGCTCACAGCAGAGCTTTTAAATACTAAGAACCAATGAAACTTTCATTTGTTTAAGTTGTGGTATTTTTCAAATCTTGTAACAAATAGCTCTAGATCTTTACAAAGTGTTGGTTGAACACAAATAATATAGCATAATTTTCACATTTGACATGAAATAATGCACTCATTGTAACTTAATGTATATGTTGGCTGAAAGTGGACTCGATAGCAGCTGGATTTTTCTGATCTGTTGCTAATATTACTCATGACTGTGACTTCACATAGTTCTTTCCAGGCTGTCTTAACAATTAACATTTATGTTATTACTTATTTCTACAACAGTTGTCATTTAGCATCCCCTATAGGTGTCTAAGCGACATATAAAAACATAGGCCCTGCATTTCTTTCACCACTTATGCCACTGTGCTGTTGTTGTACTAAAAGGATTAGCATTTTAGTACATTTATGCCATTATTTCTTTAACAATGCAAATTTTGTGCCTGTGATAGCTCCTCGGGATTTATTTGCATAATTGCACTGATAAAGTACATGGAAGTTATTCGGTTTATGCCACTCCTGCATGACTATTACTCAGACCTAACAGCTCCCACTAGCACTTCCGACAAGTGTAATTGATGAGTCAGTAATCTGAAGAGGGCACCAAATTCACTTACTGACTACAGGCTTTCAGGAAAGTATTTTTTAAACCCTTTCCTTGTCATTTTTAATCACTGAGTCCTCCATTTTATTTTACCACAGTGTTTTCCCCTTTGGTTAAAAAAAAATTGGGATCCCCAACTTGCATCATCCCCAGACCTACACTCAGTTCACTTTCGGACAAGAGGTGATTTTCCCCTTGGGCATACCACTCTATGCCATCATAGTGTGAGATCAGGCAGCATGGCCGAGGACAGCAAGTCACCAAATGGAGCCTTTTCCAATGTGTGTACAGGACACATCAGTCCTACGAGGCACTCTCCAACAAGTCTGACAGGTGTGCCTAGCCTCGGATGGCTTTGGACATTTTTGACAATTTCATCATGAGATTTTGCAAACTTGATTTGTTCTTACAATTGTTATGTTTGTGCCAATTAAAGTGACAGCACCCCCAAACTTTATTGGCTCCACATCCTTCCAGGCATCCATGGGGCATCTGTGAGACATTAGGCAGGGAGCTATCTGGGTATCTATTGTGCAGGCGATGGATGCCCTCTTTTATAGAGCAGCCAAATTCCTCTGTGTGTATATCACTCTCAGGCAGCAGAGACACAGAGAAAGATGGGCTAGCCTGATCTTATTCTGTTCTCCTGGCAGGATAATAAGCAAATTCCAACTGCCTGATATTAAACAGTTCAAAATGATACTAAAACCTTTCCAGAGGCAAGTCATGTGACATCTATAAATCCTGGCTTGTCACTTCCTTGCAAATAGCTCTTCAGGTCAAAACACAACCCTCTGCTGGGTTCTTTACAAACAGGTGTCTTCCAGTAAAACTTGTTTACATTCAGTCCAAACCTTCTGGTAACTTCTTTTAAGAAAAACATGCAAACTTCAGCTTCTTCAAGATTCCAGTCTCCATGGAATCCTTTCCAGTTTTTAAAAAAAGATTCTCAAGTTTTAACAAAAAAATGGAAAACCTTGTAACAATGCTTTTAAATGTTATATGGATTCTCCCACTGTCCTATCATAACTGGCAGAAGCCCAGCAGAAGCACAAGTGAAAGTGCATAAACAGTCATTTACATAATTTATGCAGCAATTCTATCAGTCTCTTACTGATGTTACTACATCTGTTTTTTGGGCCTTAGTCACATGGAAAAATGGGCAGAAATTTGATTCACAAAATCTTTGCCTTCGCTGGGCGTTTTGCTATCCAAAAGGTAAACATTGATATTGGCTTCCACACTGAAGGAGCACATCCCATTTCTGGGTGGGTGAAAAGGAAATGGGTCATTAGACAGGCAGATGGGCAAGCAGAAATCTTGAAGGAGTAGCAGGCGTACCAGTGGGTAAGGGAGTGGTAACCAGTGAGTGACGACATCATCAAGGTCAAAGCAGTCTGGTTGATCTGCGCCCCAGTCACTAGATTCAATATCCACTCCTTACACCATTAGTCAATTGTGGCTGTAATATCTACTATCTACAAGATGCACTGCAACAAGTTATCAAGCTTATGTCAACAACACATTCCAGCCCTACAACCTTCTAGCATTGAGAAAGCCTAGGGCAGCAAGATTATGGGAACACTGTCACCCCTAAGTTCCTCTTCAAGTCACATGCCATCCTAACAGAGTTCTGAATTAATTTCTGTGTATGCTTACAATCTTTGGGACAATGATGCCTGGGGAGTTCTGGATTTCTGTTTCTTTATTTGATGTGCCCTCTGTTCTCTGGTTGCTAATTTCTGGATGTCCTGATTTACCACTTCCCCCTCCCAAGCATTCTCCTCAGGCTATGGGATGGAGGTGCTTCCCCTTTCTTCATCATCATTTCAGAGCCAACATCATGCAATTCATTGCAACATTACATAGTGCTCAGCAAGCTACAATGATTTTTAGACCCATAGTCTACTCAGCTCCTGTTGTTGTATGGGCCTAATTGTATCTGTTGCCTGTCTCTGTTCAGAAGCTTTGCTTATGTCATTAGCCACCACTGCAAGGGATAGTCATAATTGTCAATCAACGGTACTGATACATGGCTCTGAGTCATGAGGGCTGGTATTGTTTGATATTATATGGTAACAATTTCCTGGATACTCGGTATTCACATTCAGGATAAGATGATGGGCATCATGCACTAATGAAAGCCTTTCTTGTTCATAAAATTGAAGGAATTGACATACAGGGCTTTGACTAACAGATGCCTTCTGCAATTGTCGTTGCACCTTTTGGAACCCTGCTGGTCTGTTGGATTGGATAGTTCTCTCCCTCTTTGTTTCATTGGGAAAAGTATGAATTGCCCACCCTCGTAAATATAGTATCCATGGCCTTCTTGATGCAGTGGTATGCTACTGCCTAACTAATGTGATGGAGATCACCAGATGCTACCAGTTGCAAAGGAATTCAATGTACTGGTGACATTGACTAGTACAGGCAATGTTTTTCACCAGTTGGAAGCAGCCTGCTGGTCTTCAGTCAGAATTTTGCAAATCTCCCCACTAGCCCTCGGGAGAAGAATGTATAACCTGCTGATGCATGGACATTAAGAAAAGTCTAATTAACCCCTGCTTGATCTGTAAACCCCAGTGAGTGGGTATCTGCATGAAGGGAACAAATGTCTCTGCAATGTCTCACTCATAATAGCTTCCAATCTAGCTTCTTCCAACTCCTCATCCTCCTCTTTTTCATAACAAAGGACTATCCCCAATCCAAAGCTGTGCATTTTATAAAGACGAGTAGTAACAGAAGTCCTGAAAAAATCTCCAAAGGATCAAATAGTTTGAATTATAGGCAAACAAAATAGCAAACTGCAAGCAGATACCTTGTTGGTGCTCTTACTGTCATTTAGATAGTGATAGTTTTGGGGCAGATGTAGGGTCAAAATTGCGAAAAATGTGTTGGACAGATTAGCCACATCCACTTGACCCTGAGCTTGACATCCTTCTCTAGTTTAATTCTATCTCCCCTCATGCCCTCTCCGAGCTCTGCTTGTCCATGAGACCCACCTCCTGATCTCTTGATCCTATTCCCATTAAACTACTGACCACCCAATTTCCCTTCCTGGCTCCCATGTTAGCCGACATTGTTAACAGTTCTCTAACCTCATCCTCTGTCTCCCTCTCCATCAAATCTGCCGTCGTCACCCTCTCCTCAAAAGACAACCCTTGACCACTCTGACCTTGCAAAATACCACCCCATCTCCACTCTGCCTTTCCTTTCCAAAGTCCTTCCATCTTTCCTGGAATTCCATATTTGAATTCCCCCAATCAGATTTCCACCCCTGCCACAGTACTGAAACGGCTCTCATCAAAGTCACAAATGTGACTGTGACAAATCCTATGTGATTGTGACAAAGGTAAACTATCCTTCTCATTCTTTTTTGACCTGTCTGCAACTTCTGATACAGTTGATCACACCATCCTCCTCCAATGCCTCTCCACCATTGTTTAGCTGTATGCACTTGCTGGTTCCATTCTTATCTACCAAATCATAGCCAGAGAATCACCATCAATGGCTTCTCTTCCTGTTCCTGCATAGTTACCCGAAGGATTTATCCTAACCTATTTCTCATCTACATGCTGCCTCTTGGCAACATCATTTGAAAATACGTTTGTTTCCACATGTACGCTGACAACACCCAGCTCTACCTCACCATAACTTCTCCCGACTCCTCCACTGTCTCTAAATTGTCAGACTTCCAGTCCGACATCCAGTACTGGATGAGCAGAAATTTCGTCCGATTAAATTTTAGGAAGTACCTGCCACAAACATTGCTCTCTAGCCATCAACTCCATTCCTCTGTCTGGCGACTCTCTGAGGCTGAACCAGACTGTTCAAAACCTTGGTCTTGTATTTGACCACAAGATGAGTTTTCAATTACATATTCGCGCCTTCACTAAGATTATCTATTTCCACCTCCACAACATTGCCCAACTCTGCCCCTGCCTCAGCTGATCTGCTCTTGAAACCCTCATCCATGCATTTGTTGCCTCCAGAGTTGACAACTCTAATGCATTCCTGGACTCCCATGTTCTACCTTCTGTAAATGTGAGGTCATTCAAAACTCTGCTGCCCATGTCCTAGCTCGCACCAAATCCTATTCATCCATCACTCTGTGCTCACTCAGCTACACTGACTCTTGGTCAAGCAATGCCTTGATTTGAAAATTCTCATCCTTATTTTCAAATCCCTCCATAGCCTCGCTCCTCCCTACCTCTATAATCTTCTCCAGCCCTTGAATCATACGAGATCTCTGAACTTCTATAATTCTGGCCTTTTGAGCAACTCAATTTTAATTGCTCTAACATTGGTGGCTGTGCTTTCAGTAGCCTGGGCTCTAAGCTCTGGAATTCCCTCCATAAACCTCTCCATCTCGCTTTCTTCCTTTAAGACACTCCTTAAAACCGACCTTTTAGACCAAGCTTTTGGTCATCTGCCCTAATATCTCCTTCTGTGGCTCAGTGTCATATTTTGTTTTATAATGCCCCTATGAAGCATCTTGTGATGTTTTATTAAATTAAAGGCACTATATAAATACAGTTGTTGTTTAAATGTGGTGGTGTTGGCTTCCTGCTGGCATTAAAAGGGTTAAGAGATTTGTTTGGCAAGAAAACTCTGGTGCTATATTACACTGGCATTTTGAGGTGGTAGGCATTTTACTCTCCATATTCACCACAAAACAGGCAATAATTCATAAGAAAATCTGTACTACAGAGTTTAGGCTGTTGAAAGGGCCCCTTTAGTCTTGGCTGGGAGAGTTAGAATATTGGAGAAATGAGCTTTGGTAGGCCACGTGGTCTTTTCTCATCCTTGGCTTTCCTTATGTGTTAATTCCCAGTTAACAGACTTCAGTTTCATCTTTTCAGATAAAATAATACAGCTATAAATATTGTGCACATGAGCGTACAGACTATTATGGACTTTTGGCCTTTCATATTAAGTTGAGAGTTTGCTGTAGGAGGAAACTATAAGTATGTTCTATGGAACAAAGGTAATTATTTGGTAAAGTGCTGTTTAATACTTACAATAATAGGATAGTTTAGGACCGTTGAAAGAGTTCAGAGGTTGCTTTTTACTCTGGTTTCACTATTAAGTAAATGAACAATTAACAGATTAGCATTTGTAATGGTGAGAAGAGGGAGGGTTTCAACTATAAAACTATGCACTTAACTGAAAATTATTCCTATTATTATACACTCAACACAACAAGCTTCCAGCATAATGAACACAACACAATTTGCCTCTTGAAAAACTGTACACATGAAGGGAAAATATACACTGTAGCAGGTATAGTATATATTTAAGTGCAACAGAAAGCAGCAAATAGTTACATGCTAGAGTTAACATTGACAGTTTTTAGTGAGTTTTTCTGATATGAATTAATCTGGACCAATACTCAGGCACTGAAAATATCAGACTTATTGTAAATTCAACTCCTCATCTTTGTATAACAAGCAACTCACAAATTAGCAAAGGTATGTTAACATGATGTTGGGCCTCCCTGTGATTTAGCATTTCACCTGCAGTTATATATATCTGTGCCAATATTTTCTCTTGGAAACATAGGGCTGGATTTTGTGCAGGTTGGGGTGTCTCCCAGCGCCGGGCCGAAAAAGGGGAGTACCCCCGCCTCGGCCTTTTCATACTCTCTTCCCTCTCTCCCAACACCGGGAGTGATCCTCTGTTGTTTTGCTGCCTAAGTGTCCTGTGCCAGATCCCCTTCCCTTTAAGGATGGGGATCCTGCCTCCAAGAGCTGCTAACCAATCACAAGGCCGGCAGCTCAGCAGTATTGGCAGTGGCCACTGGGAGCAATGGACACTGCCGGTACTGCAGAGGCCTTGGACCCAGGCCCAGCGCTGGAACCCTGGACCTCAGCTAAGTGAGGCAGGGTCACCAGGGACAGTCGAAACACCCCGACGAGGGGGTTGGGAGGGTGGGCATGAATTACAGGGGGGGGGGTGGGGGCGGCCATGGAGTTGTAGGTTTTGCCAGCGGGGGTTTTCCATGGGCCACTGGTTTCCCACGAAGAAGGGACCACCCCCCACCCCCCCACAAGCCCGCAGGGAGTGCGCCTCATTTTACAACGATACCACCCTGCGTGACGGAAGTACTCTCCACCACTGGTGAGATCAATTGGCCTCTGGGCAGGAAGGCCATTGTCGGCCTATCCTGCCCCCAGCAAAATCATTTGGCAATGGGCCCTCCTCCGCCTCCTCCCCCCCCTCCCCACACCACCCATCGTGATTCTATGGGCCCCCCCACTTCCAACCCTGCTTCGGGGGGCTCATAAAATTCAGCTTGTAGCATTATTAAATCCAAAGATTGTTAAAATATTTCTACTACTCACACGTTTTAGTAGTAAATGCCTCTGATACCTTAGTAAGAATCCTTAATTCAAAGGCGATCATTTGATCTTCGGTTTAGCTTTTTTCATTTTGAACGTCAGAAGAATCATATATAAAAATATTAAAACTAACAGATCTTCCATTGTGTTGCTCACTAAATATTAGTTGACATGCCATTTCATAATGATGGTTTACTATAATGCAGAGTATATTACTGAATAATGGCACAATCTTAGTAAGTTTGCGGACGACACAAAGGTTGGTGGAGTTGCAGATAGTGATGAGGATTGTCAAAGGATACAGCAGGATATAGATCGGTCGGAGACTTGGGTGGAGAAATGGCAGATGGGGTTTAATCTGGACAAATGTGAGGTAATGCATTTTGAAAGGTTTAATACAGGTGGGAAGTACACAGTAAATGGCAGAACGCTTAGGAGTATTGACAGGCAGAGAGATCTGGGCGTACAGGTCCACAGGTCACTGAAAGTGGCAATGCAGGTGGATAAGGTAGTCAAGAAGGCATACGGCATGCTTGCCTTCATCGGTCAGGGCATAGAGTATAAAAATTGGCAAGTCATGCTGCAGCTGTACAGAACCCTAGTTAGGCCACACTTGGAATAGAGCGTACAATTCTGGTCGCCACACTACTAGAAGGATGTGGAGGCTTTGGAGAGGGTACAGAAGAGGTTTACCAAGATGTTGCCTGGTCTGGAGGGCATTAGCTATGAGGAGAGGTTGGAAAAACTCGGATTGTTTTCACTGGAACGACGGAGGTGGAGGGGCGACCTGATAGAGATTTACAAAGTTATGAGTGGCATGGACAGAGTGGATAGTCAAAAGCTTTTTCCCAGGGTGGAAGAGTCAGTTACTAGAGGACATAGGTTTAAGGTGCGAGGGGCAAAGTTTAGAGTGGGTGTGCGAGGCAAGTCTGTTACACAGAGGGTGGTGAATGCCTGGAACTTGCTGCCGGGGGAGGTGGTGGAAGCAGGTACGATAGCGACATTTAAGAGGCATCTTGACAAATACATGAATAGGATGGGAATAGAGGGATACGGTCCCCGGAAGTACAGAAGGTTTTAGTTTAGACAGGCATCATGATCGGCGCAGGCTTGGAGGGCCAAATGGCCTGCTCCTGTGCTCTACTGTTTGTTCTTTGTTCTTTCCAGAATTTCCACTGGTCATTTATCTTTTGGTAAGTTTTTACCTTCAATGCAGTTCTTTATGTGCATTAATGGGTGTAAAATCATGGCAACATACACCTGAGTTTCTAATGGGAGCCCTGGTTCATGATTATTTTGGAACTCTTTTATTTATTGTTTGTGGGACCTTGTTGTGTACAATGTATTTGCTTCTATATCCAACAATGACTGTACTTCAAAAGTAATACATTGATTGGGATGCATTTTAGAATGTCCTAAGGATGTAATTGCATGCCAAATAAATAAATTAAAATAAGCATGTAGGAATTGACTCATATAGAATTCAATGATGGCTCAATTAAATTCCTTGGTGGACTATCTGAAACAATCAACTTGCTGTTTCAGATGTCGATCCTTCTTCAAAATTTCCACACCCACAATATTAGTATGTTTGTTCCCTTCACAGATGCTGTTTGGCCTACTGTGTGTTTCCAATAATCTCCCAAATTTATGTTTTCCTGCAATTACTGTATTTTGGTTTTTGTTTATTCAGTATGGATTTTGCTGCAATTGATACACCAATTGGTTCTGTTGTAATTAGTAGGGAAAGAGAGCTGCCAAGGGGCAGATGGACTAAGTACTCAACCCACCAATGACCATTTTAAGCAGTTCACTTGCATTCAGTCAGTGCTGGGCCTGGGTCACTTTAAACAGATGATCAATTAGCTTTTGGAAAGGCCCAATGTGCTGCTCAGCTGCATACTTCATTTTCCCTCAATGAAATTAATTAACTCAAAATTGATTCTTTAAGTAAATCAATATAAATACAAAAACTGCTGATCGACAGCTTCTCCCATTGGCAGCACATATTGGAAATTCAGGTGTGCACTCCCCATAACTTTCCATTATTAAAATCAATGGTTGAAAATCATGGGTAGCATGCTCCCAAATTTCTGTTATTTCTGCCCATCCAAGACTTGTCTCAATTGCCATGGACCTACAAATCAGTTTTTCAAAATGTCTTTGTTGGTGAATCAGGATGATTCATTGCAATGCTTAATCTCCTTCAATATCCTGTTCACTGGAGCTAGACGACCATCCTTAGATATTATTTAACTGATTAAGTGGCTGTTAAAACATTTGAAAGGTACAAGGTGAATATTTTTGGCCAGATTTCTGTCACTAAGTCCAATTAAATCTTATAGAACAAACTCACTCAACAGGAAGCCTTCCTGATCTGTCTGTAGCCTTTGAGACAGTTGACCACACCATCCTCCTCCAAAGCCTCTCCACTGCCGTCCAGCTGGGTGGGACTGCTCTCACCCAGTTCCATTCTATCTATCTAATCGTAGCCAGAGAATAACTTTCAATGGTTTCTCTTCCTGTTCCCCTACCATTATCTCTGATGTCACCCAAGAATCTATCCTTGGCCCCCTCCTATTTCTCATCTACATGCTGCCCCTCGGCGACATCATCTGAAAGCTTAACGTCAGTTTTCACATGTATGCTGTCGACACTCAGCTCGACCTCACCACCATTTCTCTCGACTCCTCGACTGTTGCTAAATTATTAGACTGTTTATCCAACATTAGTTGGTTGAGCAGAAATTTCCTCCAATTAAATATTGGGTAGATTGAAACCATCATTTTTGGTCCCTACTCCAAACTCTGTTCCCGAGCTACCAACTCCATCCCTCTCCCTCGCAACAGTCTGAAATTAAGCCAGTCTTTTCGCAACCTTGATGTCACATTTGACTGCGAGATAAGCTTCTGACCTCATATTTGTACCATGACTAAGACCGTCTATTTCCACCTCCATAACATCTCCTGACTTTGACCCTATCTCAGCTCATCTGCTGCTGAAACCCTCATTCATGCCTTCGTTACCTGTAGACTTGACTATTTCAACGCACTCCTGGCTGGTCTCCCACATTCTATTCTCCATAAACTTGACGTCATTCAAGACTCTGCTGCCCGTTTCTTAACTCACACCAAGTCCTGTTCCTCTATCAGCCCTGTGCTTACTGACCTACACTGACTTCCCTTCCCATCATGCACGTTTTGATTTTAAAATTCTCATCCTTGTTTTCAAATCCCTCCATGGCCTCGCCCCTCCCTGTCTCCGTAATCTTCTCCAGCCCCACAGCATTCTAGGTATCTGCGCTTCTCTAATTCAGTGCTGTTGTGCATCCCTGATTTAAGTCGCTCCACCATTGCTGGCTGTGCCTTCAATTGCCTTGGCCCCAAGCTCTGGAATACCCTCTCTATACCTCTCTGCCTTTCCACCTTGCTTTCTTCCTTTAAGACACTCCTTAAAACCTACCTCTTTCACCAAGCTTTTGGTCATCTGACCAAATATCTCCACTTGTGTCCTGGTGTCATGCTTTGTTTTACAATGCTCACGTGAAGCACCTTGGGATGTTTAATTACATTAAAGGTGCTATATAAATATAAGTTGTTGTTTCAATTTGCTATCATTAAAATATAATAAAAGTGACAGTTTCTAAAATTACAGACTCCACAGAGTCAAAACTGGCCTAGGATATCTGATTCGGCTTTTTGTCCACCTGTTATACCTTGATTCCAGATAGACAGTAAATCTGGCCTTTGGTCTTGTGATTTCTAGAGCAGCATTCTTTGCAAGCGCTATTCCTTGCTGGCAGCATCAAATTGGAGGATCAACCCTTACAGATCTTTTACTTTGGTATTTATCTTGGAAATTGTTGTAGTGTAGTGTGACAGCTTTGACACTTGGGCCCTGAAAATCCAAAAACCCTGATCCACCAGGTGAGGTGCACCAGAGAAGAACATGCCTATGGTCCTAATTTACAGGGACAGAGTCTTAAACTTAATAAGGGTGCAAGCCTGCACTTGTAAGGGTGTTCTGAAGGTATCAGTCTTGTCTCAACAGAGGAAAACTGGATTGATGTCTTGCTCTTTGAGGTCAGGGAAAACTGATGAGGAACAGCATTTAAATTGGCAAAATACTCCTCAGAGTGCATATGGGAATTTTTGGAGACATAGTTGATTCCTTCCGGGATTGATTACTTTTCCCTAATGTAGTCCTGCTGCATTTACTAGCCCCACAGCGGAATGTGTGCCAGCTCTAAACAGACAGGTGTTCTGCTGGGCCTAACGGCTGTATATTTGGTGAACACCCTAGTTTGCCTAGTTTTCCCCCAGACACCCTTCTAAGATGTAGGGGCTAAATGGAAAACTTGCCCACTCCCCCATAATGGAATTTAGAGCATGTTATTCAGTTGAAAACTTGGTGAATCTTTGCAGTCAATGGAACTAAAAATTGTGAGAGATGTAGAATGAGCTGCTGATTTCCTATTATCCATTTTACTCCATTACACAAAGTCAAAATCTACCCCAAGCATTCTTTAGATGTGCACATTAGAGTTAATGTGTTAGCAACACACACTAAATTGCTTTGTTTACTTTAAAGAAAATGGTGGACATAGGAATTATTAATTTATTTGTTACTAATATTGCGGAGCATAATTTTAACCTGGGGAAGAGACAGCGCACATGTGTTGCCAGAGTATCACTTGCAATGGCTTCTCTTCCCGCTCCAGTGTCATTACCTCTTTTGTCCCCCAAGGATCTATCCTTGGCCCATTGCTATTTCTCATCTACATGCTGCTCTTCGGTGATATTATCCAAAAGCACAGCATTAGCTTTCACATGTATGCTGACAACACCCAGTTCTACTTCACCATCATATCTCTCCACTCCTCCACTGTTGCTAAATTATCAGACCACTTATCTGACATCTAGTGCTGGATGAGCAGCAATTTCCTCCAATTAAATTTTTAAAAATTCATTCATGGGATGTGGGTGTCGCTGGCCCGGCCAGCATTTATTGCCCATCCGTAATTGCCCTTCAGAGGGCATGTAAGAGTCAACCACATTGCTGTGGGTCTGGAGTCACATGTAGGCCAGACCAGGTAAGGACAGCAGATTTCCTTCCCTAAAGGACATTAGTGAACCAGGTGGGTATTTACAACAATCGACAATGGTTTCATGGCCATCATTAGACCAGCTTTTTCATTCCAGATTTATTAATTGAATTCAAATTCCACCTTCTGCTGTGGTGGGATTTGAACCCATGTCCCCAGAGCAATATCCTGGGTCTTTGGGTTACTAGTCCAGTGACAATACCACTACACCACCGCCTCCCCTATTGGGAAGACTGAAGCCAACAAATTCCATTCCATAGCTACCGATTCCATGCCTCTCCCTGGCAACTGTCTGAAGCTGACTGAGACTGCTCTCAACTTCAGTATCATATTTCACCCCCAGATGAGCTTCCAACCACATATCCATGTCATCATTAAGACTCAGCAGGTCTGGCAGCATCTGTGGAGAGAAAGTTATGATGAAAGGTCATCGACCTGAAATGATAACTCTGTTCCTCTCTCCACAGATGCTGCCAGACCTGCTGAGTATTTCCACCACTTCCTGTTTTTATTTCAGATTTCCAGCATCCGCAGCATTTTGATTTTAATTATCATGCTAAGACTGCCTATTTCTATTTTAGTGATACTGTCTGACTTTGCCCCTGTCTCAGATCATCTTCTGCTGAAATCCTCAATCATGCCTTTATTTCCTCTGGACTTGATTATTCCAATGCACACTTGGCTGGCCTCCCACATACATCCCTCTGTAAACTTGACGACATCCAAAATGCTGCTCCCTGTGTCCTTACTTGCACCAAGTCCTGTTCATCTATCATCCCTGTTCTTGCTGATGTTGGTTCCTGGTCAAGCAATGCCTTGATTTTAAAATTCTCACCCCACCCTGGCCTCGCCCCTTCCTATCACTAATTTTGTCCAGCCCCATAACCTTCCAAGTTAGCTGTGTTCACCTAATTCTGTCTTCTTGAGCATCTCCAATTTTAATTGTTTCACCATTGGTGCTGTACTTTCAGCTGCCTCGGCCCTAAGCTCTGGAATTGCCTCCCTAAACCTCTCCGACTCTCCACCTTTCTTTCTTCCTTTAAGAAGCTCCTTAAAACTTAACTCTCTGAGCAAGCTTTTGGTTATCTGCCCCTTATGTGGCTTGGTGCTTTATAACGCTTCATGAAGCACCTTAGGATGTTTATTACTTTAAGATCACTATCTACATACTAGTTGTTATTGTTGTTGTTACACAAATGCACATGTCCTCTGAAATGCAGAACATGTTTGCTGTAATAGACATAGAATAAAGAAAATCCATTAATGCATAATCTCTGCAGTCGGAAATACACAAACAGTATAATAGCTACACCTAGAGCATATCTCAGGCAAAGCAAGAACTACTTAGACCTCAAAATGGGCTAAAATTACATGATAGAGTATTAATAACAAAGACAGTACTAATTCCTCTGTACATTATTTGAAGTAGCATACAAAGGCATTTTATAAGAATGCATTAATGAATTACACCAAGATGATTTCATTCCAGTGGGCTGTATCAACTTGTGGTGGTAAATAAAATCTGCTTATTACATTTAGACAGCAACTTTAATTAAAATAGTGACAAAAAGAATTTCAATGTGCAACTGAAATTTGCAGAAATTCTGTTAATTGCATTGAGGAAAACGAGATGGAGAAGATCGCCTACTACAGCCTTCTCAATTTAAATTAGAATCTTAGAATCTTAGAATCATAGAATAGTTACCCCACAGTGTTATGTTTTTGCCAATTTGCTGGATATTTTATATATCAGATTTATCCCAGAGCAATGCAAATATCACACTTGTATTAAATCACCAACTTACTTACAGTATTTTAAAATATCTGAGTACTTACAAAATCTCAGTACAATGTCTTTCTCAGAACAGTCTGTTTCTCTAGAACGTTCCAGCCTGTCTCTTTTAGTTTCAGTTTCAAACTAGGCTTAAACAATCAAACACAGTGAACTCCGATCAGTGGACAGACACTGTGGTGTCAGTGCTGGCTCTCTGCAACAGCAAATCAGCTAGTCACATCCCCACTGCCTTTTCCTCAGAGTCCTGCAATTTTTTTTCTCTTCAGATACTGATCCAATTCTCTTTTGATAGCCACAATTAAATCTGCCTCCACCGCACTCTCAGGCAGTGCATTCCAGATCCTAATCACTCGCGATGTAAATTTTTTTTCCTCATGTCACCTTTGCTTCTTTTGCCATTCACTTTAAATTGATGTCCTTTGGTTCTTGACAGTTCCACCAATGGGAACATTTTCTCCCTATCTACTCTGTCCAGACCCCTCATGATTTCGAACACTTCTATCAAATCCCCTCTCAACCTTTTCTTCTCCAAGGGGAATAGCCGCAACTTCTAAAATATACATGTAACTGAAGTCCCTAATCCCTGGAATCAGCTATTCTAGTAAATTATTCTCCTGCACCCTTCCTAAAGTGTGATGCCCAGAATTGGACTCAATACTTCAGTTGAGACTACACCAGTATTTTATACAGGTTCAGCACAACTCCTTTGCTTTTCTACTCCAAGCCTCTATTTATAAAGCCCAGCATCGCGGGTGCCTTATTAACCGCTTGCTCAACCTGG
Source organism: Heterodontus francisci (assembly GCF_036365525.1). Lineage (NCBI taxonomy): Eukaryota > Metazoa > Chordata > Chondrichthyes > Heterodontiformes > Heterodontidae > Heterodontus > Heterodontus francisci. The sequence goes on along the minus strand of NC_090375.1, from coordinate 99,717,341 downwards.
CACACCACCTTCAACGATTTGTGCACATATACCCCCAGGTTTCACTGCTCCTGCACCCCCTTTAGAATAGTAATCTTTATTTTATATTCCCTCTGCTCGTTCTTCCTATCAAAATGTATCACTTCGCACTTCCCTGCATTAAATTTCATCTGTCACATGTAAGCCCTTTCCACCAGCCTATATCCTCTTCAAGTTTATCACTTTCTCCTCACAGTTCACAATACTTTCAAGTTTTGTGACGTCTGCAAATTTTGTAATTGTGCCTTGTACACCCAAGTCTAGGTCATTTATATAGATCAAAGAAAAGCAGTGGTTCTAATACTGACCCCTGAGGAACTCCACTGTATATCTTCCTACAGTCCCAAAAACAACCATTCACCACAACTGTCTGTTTCCTGTCACTCAGCCAACTTCATATCGATGCTGTTGCTATCCCTTGTGCTCCATGAGCTTTAACTTCGCTGACAAGCCTGTTGTGTGGCATTTCATCAAATGCCTTTTGGAAGTCCATGTACATCTCATCAACTGCATTACCCTAATCAGCTCTCTCTGTTACCTCATCAAAAAACTCAATCAAGTTAGTTAAGTCCTTAACAAATCCTCACTGGCTTTCCTTAATTAATTCATGTTGTTAATTTTGTCCCAGATTATTGTTTCTAAAGTTTTCCTGCCACCGAGGTTAAACTGACTGGCCTGTAGTTGCTGGGCTTATCCTTACACCCTTTTTTGAACAAGGGTGTAACATTTGCAGTTCTCCAGTCTTCTGGCACCACCCTTATATCAAAGGAGGATTGGAAGATTATGGCCAGTGCCTCCACTATTTCCATCCTTATTTCACTCAGTATCCTCAGAAGTATTTCATCTCGTCCTGGTGAATTATCAACTTTAAGTAAAGCCACCCTTTCTAGTACCTCCTTTTTATTAATTTTTAGTCCATCCAACTTCCTCCTTAATCACTATGATTTGGGTAGCATCTTTTACTTTGGCAATGACAGTGGCGCAGTGGTTAGCACGGTAGTCTCACAGCTCCAGCAACCTGGGTTCAGTTCTGGGTACTGCCTGTGAGGAGTTTGCAAGTTCTCCCTGTAACTGTGTGGGTTTCCACCAGGTGCTCCAGTTTCCTCCCACAGCCAAAGACTTGTAGGTTGATCGGTAAATTGGCCATTGTAAATTGCCCCTAGTGTAGATAGGTGGTTGGAGAATGGTGGGGATGTGGTACGGAATATGGGATTAATGTAGGATTAGTATAAATGGGTGGTTGTTGGTCAGCACAGACTCAGTGGGCCGAAGGGCCTGTTTCAATGGTGTACCACTCTATGTAAAATAGCCATTTAGTACCTCAAAAATGCCCTCTGCTTCTATATGTAGATCTCCTTTTTGGTTCTTAATCCACCCTATTCCTCCTTTTACAACCCTTACTATTTATATGTCTATTGAAGGCTTTTGGATTCTCTTTTACATTAGCTGCCAGTCTCTTTTCATACTCTCTCTTTGCTTCTCTTATTACTTTTTCACTTCCCTTTTGAGCTTTCTATATTCAACCTCGTTCTCACTTATATTATCAACTTGACACTTGTCATATGCACCCTTTTTCTGCTTCATCTTATTCTCTATCTCTTTCATCATCCAGGCAGTTCTGGCTTTGTTTGTCCTACCTTTCTTCCTCGTGGGAATGTACCTTGACTGTAGCCAAACTATCTCCTCTTTAAAGGCAGCCCATTCTTCCATTACAGTTCTACCTGTCAGTCTTTGATTCCAATTTACCTGAGCCATATCCGCTCTCATCCCATTGAAATTTGCCCTACCCCAATTAATTATTTTTTTACTCTGGATTGCTCCTTGTCCTTTTCCATAGCTAAACTAAACCTTATGATACTATGATCACTGTCCCCTAAATGTTCCCCCACCCACCTCAATCCCCAGAACCAGATTCAGCAATGTCTCCTTCCTCATGAAGCCGGAAACATATTGACCTAGAAAATTCTCCTGAACACACTTTAGAAACCCTTTCCCCTCTCAGCCTTTTACACTTTTAATAACCCAGTCTATATTAGGATAATTAAAGACCCCCATTCTCACTACTCTATAGTTTTTGCACTTCTCTCTAATTGGATATTTCTAACAGATTCTTGTGAATCTCCATCCATCCACACGATCAGTACAAGTTTGCCTTCCTTTTAAGTGCCAACATTACATCTGGACATGCCTCCCACAGGATTTCACAACAGTACTTCCATTTTTCACCAGAGGATGAGAGAGTGTTTAAAAACCTTCAGCTGCCCTGATTAATTGATACAGTATGTTGATAATCTACTGTTATTTTCAGAGACTGCAAGAGAGCATAAGAAATTACTAAAGGAATCATTGGGGATACTTGCGGAAAGTGGTTTAGTTTAGTTTAGAGATACAGCACTGAAACAGGCCCTTCGGCCCACTGAGTCTGTGCTGACCATTAACCACCCATTTATACTAATCCTACACTAATCCCATATTCCTACCACATCCCCACCTGTCCCTATATTTCCCTACCACCTACCTATACTAGGGGCAATTTATAATGGCTAATTAACCTATCAACCTGCAAGTCTTTGGCATGTGGGAGGAAACCGGAGCACCCGGAGGAAACCCACGCAAACACAGGGAGAACTTGCAAACTCCACACAGGCAGTACCCAGAATTGAACCCGGGTCGCTGGAGCTGTGAGGCTGCGGTGCACCACTGTGCCGCCTCAAAAGGTTTATCCCAAAAATGCACAAGTCAGAAGGAAGTGCAAATCCTGGGACTCACTATTCAGCCTTGGGAGTGAGCAATATATGAGGCTAAATGGAAAACAGCCTAAGAGCTATCCCATTCAGGATTACTAATTTTACTCAGGCCATTTTTGGGATTGACTGGTTACTGTGGGGAATTTATCAAGGATATGCTGCAAACTTAGCCACCGCCTTCTGAGACTTTTGAAAAAGGACATTAAGTGGGAGTGGGATGATAAATGTGAAGAAACATTTGTAAAACTTAAGACAGACCGACAGACTGCCCATGCCTTAGGTACAATTGTTCCTGACAAAGAGTTTTAGCTACAAGTGGCAGCAATTGATGCTAGTCTGAGTGCAGCCCTTTTGCAAGAAACAAATGGACTGTTATGCTGGTGGCTTATGCTTCCAAAGTTACAACAGGGCCACAGAAAGCATGACAGGGCCAGAGAGAGTATTCTCATTCTGTGAGCACCATCTATTGGTCACTTTCTGGGCAGTAAAACATTTTGCTGTATTCACCAGTATTCACATTGCTTTCTTGTCTTACTCCAATCAGGCTGTAACTGAATGATAGAATTAAAGAAGGGGCTATGTCTAGTGTGAGAAAGCTAGTTGGATCATGCTGTTGAAAGGAAGGGATTTACTAACAGAAAGAATAAGTAATCCGAACTAATGACAAACCTTAGCTATCAAGGGGAGCCACACATCTGAAAAGTAAAAGGTGTTTGGAAAACAGACGGAGGATATAAGTTCAGGTATTCACCCGGAAGAAAGAGATATCTTTTTTTTAATTCATTCATGGGATTTGGCCATCGCTGGCTAGGCTAGTATTTATTACCCATCACTAATTGCCCTTGAGAAAATGGTGGTGAGCTGCCTTCTTGAATCTCTGCAGTCCTTGGGGTGTAGGTACACCAACACTGTTAGGAAGGGAGTTCCAGGATTTTGACCCAGTGACAGTGAAGGAACAGCATTATAGTTTCAAGTCAGGATGGTGTGTGGCTTAGAGGGGAACTTGCGGGCGGTGGTGTCCCCATGCGCCTGCTGCCCTTGTCCTTCTAGGTGGTAGAGGTTGTGGGTTTGGAAGATGCCATTGAAGGAACCTTGGTGCGTTGCTGCAGTGTATCTTGTAGATGGTACACACTGCTGCCACTGTGCATTGGTGGTGAGGGAGTGAATGTTGAAAGTGGTGGATGGGGTGCCAATCAAGTGGGCTGCTTTGTTCTGAATGGTGTTGAGCTTCTTTCTTATGGATAGCTCTAGCTTTGTATAGGAGGGAAAAAGGTAAACAAACTGTGGGATTTATGATCCACAAAGATGAGATGGAACTAGCAATATCTCTCTCCTCCACTATGAGTGCCCAGCAGGTGCAGCTAGCTGCAGTAACTTATGTGATCACTCACCCTATTGAGTTTCCCCCTCTGTATACTGTTCTGCTGTTCTGACTATGTTCACCTATAATTTTTGTATGGAGTATTTGGCTACGTGGGCTAGAAGAGGTTTTAAATCCACAGATGGAAAACCCCTGATCATGGCTCCTAAGTTAACCAATTTAGAGACCATAAAAGATGCGGGCCATGTGTTTTACATCCACAAGGTAAAGGCTCATTCAAAATATGAAAGTAGGTGGCAGGGAAATTGTAAAGTCAAAAAATAGCTAAAAAGGGTGCAGAAAAAGGAACTATCAAGTAGGGGTGGTGAATGCTGTGACCCCTGCCCAAAGGAGGTGCCCCTCCCGCCAGACCTGAAGAGCATTCAATTAAAAGAGGTAGTGCTAAAAGCAATCATGGAAGCAAAAGAGGAAGGGTCAGAGATAAAAGGACCATGCAGGGCAAAAGATGTAAGAATTAAAGAAGGGGTTAAAGGGGATAAGTGGATAATGCCAGATCCTCCAGTAATGACACTTAACAAGATTGAGATTTAACTTGCTTCATAGACTTTATTCAGCATCTTCAATCTACAGATACAATGCTTCAAAATGTACTATCTGACCTTTGAACCCCAGATGACCATAGAACCATAGAAAAATTACAGCAGAGAAGGAGGCCATTCAACCCATTGTGTCTGCGCTGGCCGAAAAAATTAGCCGCTATCTAATCTCATCTTCCAGCACCTGGTCCATAGTCTTGCAGGTTACAATGCTTCAGGTGCATGTCCAGGTAACTTTTAAAACAGTTGAGGGTTTCTGCCTCCACCACCGTTCCTGGCAGTGAATTCCAGACACCCACCACCCTCTGGGAAAAGGTTTTTCCTCATGTCCCCTCTAATCCTTCACCTTAAATCTCTGCTCCCTGGTAATTGACCTCTCCACTAGGGAAACAGGTCCTTCCTGTCTACTCTATCTTGCCCCCTCATAATTTTGTACACCTCAATTAAGTCACGCCTCGCCTCCTCTGTACTAAGGAAAACAACCCAAGCTGATCCATTCTTTCCTCATAGTAAAACTTTCAAGCCCTGGCAACAGTCTTGCAAATATCCACTGTACTGTCTCCAGAGTAATTATGTCCTTCCTGTAATGTGGTGACCAGAACTGTATGCAATACTGCAGCTTTAGCCTAACCAGTGTTTTATACAGTTCCAGCATTACATCCCTGCTTTTGTATTCAATACCTTGGCCAATAAAGGAAAGCATTCCATATGCCTTCTTCACCACTCTATCTACCTATCCTGCCACGTTAAGGGACCTGTGGACATGCACTCCAAGGTCTCTCACTTCTTCTACCCCTCTCAATATCCTCCCGTTTATTGTGTATTCCCTTGCTTTGTTTGCCCTCCCCAGATGCATTACCGCACACTTCTCCAGATTGAATTCCACTTGCCACTTTTCTGCCCACTCAACCAAACCATTAATATCATTCTGGAGTCTACAGCTATCCTCTTCACTATCAACTACAAGGCCAAGTCTTGTGTCATCAACAAATTTCCCAATCCTGCCTCCCACATTTAAGTCCAAATCATTAATATATACCACAAACAGCAAGGGAACAACACTGAGCCCTGTGGAACACCACTGGAAACAGCTTTCCACTCGCAGAAACATCCATCGACTACTACCCTTTCTTTCCTGTCACTGAGCCAATTTTGGATCCAACCTGCCACATTCCCCTATATCCTATGGGCTTTAATTTTTCTGACCAGTCTGCCATTCAGGACCTTGTCAAACACCTTACTAAAATCCATGTAGACCACATCCACTGCACTACCCTCATCAATCCTCCTTGTTACTTCCTCAAAAACTCAATCAGGTTAGTAAGATGCGACCTTCCCTTAACAAATCCATGCTGACTATCCCTGATTAATTCATGCCTCTCTAAGTGGAAGTTTATTCTATCTCTCTGAATTGATTCTAATAATTTACCCATCACCGAAGTCAGACTGCCAGACCTATAATTATTTGGCCTATCCCTCGTACCTTTTTTAAACAACGCTCGCAGACCTCCAATGGTCTGACACCTCGCCTGTATTCAGTGAGGATTTGAAGACGATCCTTAGTGCATCCACTATTTCCTCGGTTACTGGGTTTAGTTCCAAAATCTGATTTAACTCTGAGCAATGTAGATATCACACTGTGTTAAATAACCAACTGCTTTATTTAAAGCACATTAACATTAACTATAAAAGATTTTACAGATTGTGCACATGTCTTCACAGCAGCCTATGTTCTGTGAGACAGGTTCAAACTGTCTCCTTGAAGTTTCCAGAAAACTCCCACAGTCTTGCTCAGCAGCTCCACCCCAAGGCCCAACCAATCAAAACTGATCAGTCAAACACTACATCACCCTGAAAACATTGGGAATTGAAGGGAGACGGCATGTAGCCCATAACCCTCAATCATTGGGAATTGTGGACAGAATGAACCACACATTAAAGCTAAACCTTAGAAAAGAACTGGTCAAACAGCATATTAAGTGGAGTGAAGTACTTCCCCTGGTTCTCATAGGGATCTGGAGTGGGGAATGGAAAGGAACAGGATAGTTCCCTCATGATTTGGTAACAGGAAGACCCATGCAGACCCCGCATATTTGTTAGTTCCCACCCTTACTGAAAAGCAAGTTAGAGAAATAACCAGGGACTAGCTTCTGAAAGGTTTGTGGAAAACACTGAAAGGACTTCATTGGAGGACTGGAGAATTGCAAATATTACACCCTTGTTCAAAAAAGGATGTAAAGATAAGCCCAGCAACTACAGGCCAGTCAGTTTAACCTCGGAAGCTTGGGGAAGCTTCTAGAAATGATAATTTGGGACAAAATTAATAGTCACTTGGGCAAATGCGGGTTAATTAGAGATTTGTGAAGGGAAAATTGTGTTTGATTAACTTGCTGGAGTTTTTTGAAGAGATAACAGAGAAGGTTGATCAGGGTAATGCTGTTGAAGTGGTGTACATGGACTTCCAAAAAGCATTTGATAAAGTGCTGCACAATGGATTTGTGAGCAAAGTTACAGCTCATGGAATGAAAGGGACAGTAGCAACATGGATACAAAATTGGGCCAGTGACAGGAAACAGAGAGTAGTGGTTAACAGATGCTTTTTGGGCTACAGGAAAGTTTATAGTGGAGTTACCCAAGGGTCAGTGTTAGGACTCTTGCTCTTCCTGATACATATTAATGACCTCGACCTTGGTGTACAAGGAACAATTTCAAAATTTGCTGTTGATATGAAACTTGGAAACATTATGAACTGTGAGGAGGATAGTGTAGAACTTCAAAAGGACATAGACAGGTTGGTGGAATGGGCAGAGAAGTGGCAGATGAAATTTAATGCAGAGAAGTGTGAAGTGTTTCCTTTTGATTGGAAGAACATGGTGATATGATATAAAATAAAGGGTGCAATTCTAAAGGAGGTGCAAGAGCAGAGGGACTTGGGTGTATATGTGCATAAGTCATTGAAGGTGGCAGGACAAGTTGAGCGTGGTTAATAGAGCATATAGTGTCCTAGACTACAGTAATAGGGGCATAGAGTACAAGGTGCATAACAGAGGGCTCAAGAACTATTTGTAGCGTTCAATTGATCAGGGTTTGATTGTATTAGTCTGCGTACTGATCATTGTTCACTGTGTTTGATTGTTTAAGCCTAGTTGAAACTGAAAGTAAAGAGAGACAGAGCTTGAATGTTCTACTAACTACAAGTGTGTTCTGAGAAAGACATCGTACAGAAATCCTGTAAATGCTGAGATATTTTAAAAGGGCTGTAAATAAACAAGTCTGTGATTTAATACAAGTGTGATATCTGCATTGCTCTGAGATAAATCTGACATATAATATATCTAGCAACCCCGGATAAACATAACACAAATGTGGCAATGAGATGGTTCAACAAAATTTAAGGTTATCTGCTCCAGAGCTATTTCCTTCAACACAAAATTGTCCCTTGTGCTGGGAGCGATGGATTTCAGGGTTCAAGACCTTCTTGCTCGCTACAGGGATGGACAGCTCAGATATAGCAACGACCCATAAGAAAGCAATATTTGTACATTGTCTCGGAACAGAAGGCCAGCGGATATTCGAGCAGCTTATAGAAGATACCTCTATATTTGATACGGTGGTAAGTGCTCTCGAAAAATACTTCGGGCCAAAGAAAAGTGTGATGAAAAAGAAAAGAGTGATACACATTCCACCAGAGATCCCAGGGACATGGTGAGCCCATTAAACAATATGACAGTATTGCAGCAATTGACAGTTACATATAAATTTGGCACACTAACCTTAGGCAGTCCAGATCGAATCTGCCATGTTAGATTCAAAGAGGTTACACACACATTCACCCTTAGACTCAAGGATACAGACACAGCTTGCCCAACCAGCTTCAGTGCAAGGGTTAAGGACAAGAAGACCTCAGCAACCTCATAAAAATGTGTCCCATCATGGTCAGTTACCTTCAAAACTGTGCCCAAATTGTGGAAATGCTCATCAAGTCACAATGCCATGTCCAGCTTGAGGGAGAAGTGTAACTCATGTTTAAAGTGAAACCATTTTGCAAAGATGTGCAGGTCATCAAAGAAAAAGACTTAATTGGTTCGACATGTGGGGGAGTCTCTTCCTGATTGCAAGGTACAACATGTATTTACCATCAAAAAAACATCACCAGGTCACTTTAAGGAGTGTTCAGTCGAGATCACAGGGCAGCACAGTGGCGCAGTGGTTAGCACCGCAGCCTCACAGCTCCAGGGACCCGGGTTCAATTCTGGGTACTGTCTGTGTGGAGTTTGCAAGTTCTCCCTGTGTCTGCGTGGGTTTTCTCCGGATGCTCTGGTTTCCTCCCACTGCCAAAGACTTGCAGGTGATAGGTAAATTAGCTGTTATAAATTGCCCCTAATGTAGGGCATATGGGATTACTGTAGGGTTAGTCTTAATGGGTGGTTGCTGGTCGGCACAGACTTGGTGAGCCGAAGGGCCTGTTTCAGTGCTGTCACTCTAAAAAAAAAATCACAGGCATCTCAGTGTCACTTCTTATCAATGTTGGTACAAAAGTGTCTATTTTGAGTGACAAACTCCACTATTGGTATTTTTCACAATTCTCTCTCACTCCTGCAACAGACACTCTTCAAGTTTATGACGACACTATCATTCCAGTTTCGGGGCGATCACAGTTCCAGTACACAACAAAAACATCACCCGAGACAGGCTAACTTTCTATGTAACTAAAGACCGAAGCTTTATGTGGGTGAACCTTTTCAATCAGCTCGTATTCAAACGTGCAGACCCCGCCAGAGCACACATTAATGGGATTGATGATGCAGATTATACACGTCAGTATCCTTCCTTATTTACTGGATTTGGGGAGATCAAAGGGTACTGTCATGCTCCTCGCGTTGACACAACAATTCACAAAATTTGAGATGGTTGCCATTTGCAATCCGTGCTGAAGTGTCACAGGAATTGTAACAACTAGAAACAGATGGTATCTTTGAACGAATAGACCCATCACCGTGGATATCAAATCTAATCATGCATGACAAAAAAATGGAGAACTTTGTCCATGCATTGACCTTAAGGCAGTCAACAAAGCTATCATACCAGACAAGTATCCACTTCCTACAATTCAAGAACTGTCAGCATCATTTCATGACTCCATAGTCTTCGCAAAGCTTGATATGCGATGGAGTTATCTTCAGATACCTCCAGCAGAACAAAGCCAATTTCTTACAGCTTTTATTACCCATGAAGGTGAGTTTCAGTACTGCAGAATGACCTATGGAATAAGTTCAGCACCTAGCGCATGCCAGAAGATAATTTCTTCAGTTTTTTTGAGGGAACACTCAACCTACTTGATGATGTCGTTGTCCACACGAAGGGACAAAGCTAAACATGATCAACGATTATCAGCAGTGCTCACTCGACTCGCAAAACATAATTTGATGCTAAACAAGGACAAATACACATTTGCAGCACCTGAGATTGGTTAGGTTACAGAGTGACAGCAGCTGGATGACAATGTCAAAGCCCTTCATGCACTTCCTATATCGTCTACCGTGAAAGAGTTGGCATCATTTCTTGGTACATCCAACTTTTATCACAAATACATTCCCAACTTTGCACAGATTGTGGAGCCTCTTCAGAATCTGCTACGTTAAGAGGCTCAATGGGAATGGACTGTCGCACAGCAATCAGCATTTGAAATGTTAAAGACAAAGATAGCATCTCTGTCAGTCCTCGAACATTTCAGCCCACATGCGGAAACGCACGTTACAACAGATGTGTCGGCAACTGCAATTGTAGCTGTACTCTCACAGTCCATTGACAGAAGTGAATGACCAATAGCTTATGTGTCATGCCCATTGTCAGAAACTGAATGTAAATACTCTCTGACTGGAAAAACACCAGCCGAACTTATGATAGGTTGTAACTTTCGCATGCCACTGACCATTCTTAAGTCATCGTTACTAGTTAACAAGAATGTCAGATCAAAAGCAGACGTAATCGCAAAGCAATAAGGTAAAATAAAAGCACACTTTGATAAATGAACAGGAGTAAGGGAACCACAAATTAAAGTTGGAGATTGGGTACAAATCAAATTGGGCCAAATCGTGACTACAAACTTGTTTCATCAGTATCAGGTCCAAAGCAGATTAAAAGTTTGCTTGGTGTCAATGCTTATCTGTTGGTCAACAACACCAAGTGGAATGCAAGATGTTTGAGAGGGAGCAGACCAGGATATTTTAAGGATAGTGGTTATGAGGATACATTTCCTTTTCCAATGATTGATGACAATAAACTGCCTCATCAAGCTGATCAAATAGATCCACAACCTCAAATTCATAAATCTAATCACAGACCTAAGAGACCTGCCTATCTCAAAGACTACTTCTGTACTTAGAGAAAACAAATATGTTGAACACTAAGAAATAACTTGATGTATCTATGTTTGTTGTTCAGAATACTTTAATTCAAAAATAATGTCTTAAGTAAAAAGGGGGAAAGATGTAGTGTTTGATCTGGGTTTGATTGTATTAGTCTGCTTCCTGATCAGTGTTTACTGTGTTGGATTGTTTAAGCCTAGTTGAAACAAAAGACAGACAGAGCTATAATGTTCTAGTAACTACAAGTGTGCTCTGAGAAAAACATTGTACAGAAATCCTGTAAGTGCTGAGACATTTTAAAGTACTGTAAATAAACCAGTTGGTGATTTAATACAAGTGTGATATCTGCATTGCTCTGAGATAAATCAGATATATCTAATATATCCAGCAACCCGGTGTAAGCATAACACCATTCAGTTTGTATAATGAAAGAATGGACATGTTTGTCAGAGCTAATAACATTTTGGAATTTGCAGGTGATAATGAAGAGCTCAAGACTCAGAATAAGGCAATTCTTGAACGTATGAAAGCAATTTTATTAAAGGATATTGGCCTGGAAGTGTATGGTATGCTAACAAACGTTCTTGCTTCCAACAGGGCAAAATATGTGCCATTCAAAACAATCATAACAAGTTGGAGGAACATTTCAACCCTAAGCCACTGGAGATAGCGGAAAGTTACAACTTGAAACCAGAAATCACAAAAGTTGTGAAACAGTTACAGAGTACATTGTAGCACAGACAAATTTATCACTACATTGCAATTTTGCTACATTCTTCGATCGTGCATTATGAGACAGATTTGTGTGTGAATTAGTGGACGAAAGACACCAATCGAAATTTCTAAACACACATAGTCTTACATTTGAGCGAGCATGGTAGATTGCTCTTTCTATGAAGATGACATCAAAGAATGCTCAGAAATTTTGTCCTATGCCAGTGACTAATACAGCTTCTGGCCACTGTCAGAAGGCTTCCACCAAGCCTAAAGTGGAGAGACTTATTCAAAAGAGCGCTGGTGATAGTGGTTTAATGTCTTGTTAACACTGTAAGGGAAACCACATGGCACAAGCATGTCAGTACAGAAATGCCAAGTGCTTTACTTGGCAAAAGAAAGGCCATATTGCAACCGCTTGCCGAGTGAAGGACAAAGCAGAAAAGGGAACTAATTACAGTGGTAATGGAAAACAAGGGTGGACTTCACAATTTTGAACTGAATCCAGAATACCTGAGCAAAGAGGAACTAGGACTGTACAGTATTTATGCCACTAGCAATCACTCAAATGACAAAGACTTTTGTACAAAGGTATTGATTAATCAACAGTACATCAACTTGAAAATCAATACAGCTACAGTTTGCTCCATTATAAGTAGAGGCACATATGAGAGCAATTTCGGCGATGTATCTCTGAGAGCACAGTTCAGTTGAAAACCTACTCTGGTGAAGTGTTAGAAGCGTGTGAACAAATGGAGTGCAATATCCAATATAAGAGCAAGTCCCTCAAGTTACCCATTGTTGTGGCGAGCATGTCAACAAATCAATGTTAATGGGCAAAGACTGGCTTCGCTAGGAGGACAGCTATGAAGGCACAATCGGTGTGAAAGTGCACATCCGAATCAGGCCTGATGCAAAACCAATATATTGCAAGGTTGAGCCAGTTTCTTATGCTCTCAAAACCCAGGCTGAAGAGGAGATAAATAAGCTATAATGAAATGTTGTGCTGGTGAAAACTGATCAGAGTGCCCAAGTCAGACAAAACCATAAGACACTGCGGGGATACAAACTCACAATCAACCAAGCAGTGGATGATGAGCAGTATCCACTACCGACCTCTCAAGATTTGTATGCGCAGTTAGTGGGATCTAAGCTTTTCATGAAATTGGATTTGTCCCATGCTTATGCACACCTCCATGTGGATTGAGAGAGTCAGCAGTACCTCACAATAAACACATACATGGGGCTGAATCTTGTGCTCCCACCGCCGGGAGCAGCAGCGGGCATAGAAAATGGCGGCCGGTGGTGATCTTGAGCCTAGCGGATCATTATTATATGACGGCGGCCGCCTCCTCAATCACATGGCGAGGATGGATTCGACGATGCCGTGAACAGCGTCAACAATTTCTGGCAGATGCTGGCGGCATTTTTAAAGGGCTGCCAGCCCTGCAAAGAAACTGCAGAGTTGCCCCGTCTCTCCCACCAACTACACTACTAAAGCCAAGATGACCTCATCCCCTCCAACTATACTTAGTGGAGAGTTGACCCCTTTCCCCCCCAAATTATGCTACAAATGCAGAGTTGACCCCTTCCCCCTCCCCCCACTAGACTACAGGTGCACAGATCTCCTCTTCCCCACCTCAGTGGCGCAGCTTTCCCTGGATAGGAAAGTAAAGGCATGTGAGTGCTGCTCGTCGCGCTGAACAGTCAGAACTTCAAGTTTGCTCCAGTTTTCATTTTAATTCATGCAAACAGGTAATTTAAATATGTAAAGTTGGGTCCCATCGCAGAGCGGCGGAGGGTCCGCCACGGAGCTTCCCCACCACTGGGAAGATTGGGCCCGGTAATCCTTGCATGGGGTTCTGATGCGGGCCGCTTCCACTCCGATCTTTCGGCCGCCCCCACTACAGAGCCCGATGTTGGGAGTTGAACAAGATCCTGGCCATAGGGTTATTCTCCTACACAAAGCTTCCCTATCATGTGAATTCATCTCCAAAAATCTTCCAAGCTACAATGGATAAGATTTTGCAGGTAGTGCCGCATTGCTGGTGCAATCAGGATGATGTGCTGATTATGATTGCAACAGAGGAAGAGAAGCTTCAAGTGTTGGATGAAGTGTTAGGAAGGCTCAATGATCACAATATGAAGTTGAAAAAGTGCAAGAATGCCTTTGTGCAATCTGAGGAAGTGTACCTTGGCCTTAAAATCAATGAAAAAGATCTACAGCCTGTGAAAAACAAGATAGAGTCTATAGTCAATGCCCCAAAACCAAAATATATGTCTGCACTTAGATTTTTTCCTAGCATGGTCCAATATTTCAGCCTGAGCTTGTAACACTGTTAGCTCTGTCATGCTGACCCTCAACTGCCAAGAATGAGGCACATATTTCGCCACATGAACATTAAAACTTAACATTATTGCTGGGAAGAAGAGGGCCCTCGCCAGAAAGACCTTTTTTGCATACTAGCAGACAGTATTGGAACAAAGGAACCAGTCCCTGCTTCCCCAATATACAGAAGACTTGGTCAGACCAGTTTAGTCACATGACCAACTGGCTGTTGGAATTCTTTTGAATTTGAACTTGCGACGGAGTTTTAAAACTCAGAAAGCTGTTTGCTCCTGGACTGAAAAGACCTCTCTCCTGTCTGCTCTGATCTCACTCTCACCAGCTTTGGAATCTATTGAAGACACAGGAATCCCAAGAGAGAAAAGTCTCCTACAGTGAACAAGGTTTAAGATGAATACTGGGCCCCAACGAAATGCAAGAATTACCTACAAGCAAGAACTACCTACAAAAGGACTATAGTGAGCTTGAAGTACAGTAACAAGAAACTCTTCTGATATTGTCTCAAACCTCTCTATTTTATTTTTTCTGCTGCTGTTTGCTTTATTTTCATGTTCGTATCATGTATGCATGCTAGCATGGGGCGCGGTGTGTATCCGCAGGTGTTAACTGAATTAGAGTTTAAGTTTCAATAAATTTTACTTTTCTTCTTTAAACCTAAGAAGGCCTGTTTATGCTCATTTATTTGCCTTCTAATTGGAAAGTGGTGAACAAGGATTCACCAAGGGGGAGCGCAAATCACAGTGTGCTTAAAAACATAAAACCCTGTTACAACAAGACCAGGTGAAGGCTAAAAGGGACCCCAAACACCTTTCTCACCTGGTCGTAACAGAAATTTGGGTGCTTGCATCCAGGATTTTACCCACAGATAAACAAGAGAAATTGGAAGTGGAAAGCCAAATTGTTCCCAATCAAAAAAGAGCAAGATTAATACAGGTTTTCTTGTGGTTGTGTGTGATTGAATAGTAACTTGTCTGCAACTGAAGCGAGTAGCTCTCCAAGCCAATGTGAAGTAACTTCGGATAAGTTAAAAGCACTGCCTATGGAGGAGTTGAGGTAAATGGCTGAGCAGTATGGGATCGCCATACCTGGCAAGGCTAGGAAGTCTAAACTCCTAAGACTAGTGGCCAACCACTTTTCCCTTGAATCAGAACAAGCAGAAGCAGGGTTAGAAGCAGACTCCGACAGGGTATTGTTAGCAAAGATACAATTGGAACAAAGGAAACTTGAATTAGAAGACAGGGAAAGAGAGAGAGAGAGGAGACGGAGAAAGAGAGAGCCTTCCAAAAGGAATGTGAAGAAAATGAAAGGCAGGAGAGACAGAAAGCCAGAAGAAGGAATGAGAGAGAGAGGACAGAGAGAAAGAAAGACAGGAGAATGAATGACAGAGAGAGGGGAGAGGGGAGAGAGAGAGAGAGAGAGAGAGAGAGAGAGAGAGAAAGAATATTCCAGAAAGAATGCAAAGAAAGAGAGTTGAAGTGACTTGAGTTAACTGGGCGGGGGGTGAGGGTTGGCGACAGAGTAACCCCAGTGAAAGCCTGGCCAATATGGAGGAGCAGAATTCAGGGCTGGGTACAGAATTAAATTCAGAATTTAAAAAACAGTACAAAATTAAAACTAGCTCAACTAATCCCAAAACTCAATGAGGAAGATGTGGAAGCGTTTTTGTGTCTTTTGAGAAACTGGCAAGGCAGCTAAAATGGCCAGCTGAGATCTGGCCTCTTTTACTACAAAGCAAGCTAACTGGAAAAGCCCATGAGGTTTATTCCCTGTTGCCAGGTGAGAGTTCATCAAATTATGAACTGACCAAAAATGCTATCCTAGGAGCATATGAATTAGTACCTGAAGCCTATCTCCAAAAGTTTAGAACCCTCAAAAAACAAGCTAATCAAACTTATCTAGAGTTTGAAAGAAGTAAGTAGCTGGCTTTTGACCAGTGTCTGAGGGCTCTTAAAGTACAGCTTAGCTATGAGAATCTCAGAGAAGTAATTCTGTTAGAGGAATTTAAAAACTCTCTCTCACTCTCAATAAAGACCTATGAAGAGGAGCAGCAGGTTCAGGGAGCTCGGCAAGCGGCCATTCTGGCCGATGCATTTGCTTTAATATATGTCAGTTTCCCAGGGGAGAACCTTTCCTAATCAATCCCACAAATCCAGAAAGGACAAAGGGTGGGAAGGTGATCTCCACCCAGGCAGTCCTGGAAGAGAAAGGAAAGCAGGAGACACAGGGGGCCCTTCTCCAGCCAAAAAGGAAGGTTCTGTGAGCAAGAGTGAGACCCGCAGGCCTGTGTGCTTCCATTGTAATATGGCAGGGCATTTAAAGGCTGACTGCTGGAAACTAAAGGATATGGTTAATCAGGGTACACCCGCTCAGCGAAGATGGAACCCTAATGGAAAGCACAGCAGAACAAGCTGTGGCTTTAACTGCAGTAAGAGTGCTACCCAGAATGCTTACTACTACAAGTGCAGGAAAATTTATTAGGATTCCTGAAGGTTATCAGGGTTTTGTGCCTGAAGGGAAAGTAACCCCATATCCCTCGAGTGGGGCAAGCAAGCCCATTGTGATTCTCAGGGACACAGGGACCACTAGATTCCTTTTACTGGGAAAAAGCCTGACCTTTCTCCCAGACAGTGCAGTGAACACCACAATGGTAGTGAATGGTATTGGAGGGCAGTGTATGACTATACCTGTACACAGAGTGCACCTGGAGTGCGACCTAGTTTCGGGACCGGTGACCATAGGGATTGTCCCTAGTTTGCCTGTGGACATGGTTGACATGCTCCTAGGTAATGATCTGACAGGGGTGAAGGTCGTAGCACAGCCCCCACCACCACCCCCACCCCCCCACCCCAGCAGTGAAAGAAAGACCGCAGGAGGTCAGAGAGACAGGAGACAGTTCCCTGCAGTTCCCTGAATGTGTAATGGATCAAGCCATGATCAAATCAGCTTCCCCAGAGGAGACTGCATTGACACTGCAGGCAGATGACCAGGTTTGTCTGCCTGTCCGAGACTTTCTTTGGAAAGTTAGGAGACCCAGGGAATGTATTAAATGGATTTTCCCTCGGTGAGGCTCAGCAAGCCGACCCAGTATCGCAAGAGTTAGCACAAGCTGTCCAGTCTGAAAATGAAGCAGAGGGTTCCCTGATTGCTACTTTTTAAAGAATGAGGTACTGATGAGGAAATGGAGTTCTCCTCACAGACCTGAGGGCAAGGAGTGGACAGTCGTTCACCAGTTAATGGTGCCACAGGGGAATCGGGGAGAAATATTAAGAAGGGCCCACGAGATGACAGTGGCTGTACATGCCGGTATATGAAAGACCAAAGCCTGCATAAGACAGCAACTTGACTAGCCAAAACTTCACAAGGATGTGATGGAGTACTGCAGGAGTTGCCACACATGCCAGGTTGAGGGGAAACCCCAATTTACTGTGAAACCTACACCCCTAAGTCTTGTACTGGTATTAGGAGGACCCTCCAGCAGAGGGTTGGTGAACTGTAAGGGACCCCCGCCAAGAACAAAAGGGGACAGACAGGCACATAGCTGGCACAAGTTTAGAAAGTGAAAGGGAAAAAGTGACAAAGATGGCAGGTTAAAGGAAGTCCGGGGGGAATCTTGGATGAAAACGCCTACTGTCTGATCAGCGAACCTTGAAAAATTTGAAAAGTTAGACTGCACATCCTCCTATGTAAATGCAGACTCTAACAGCATTTACAGGAACCGGCAAAGACAAAGAGAGACCCCTAGGAAGCACAGAAACCGTGAGCATGAAGCCTCACCTAGTTGAAGTGCCACAGGAGAGTGCAGTCAAGTCTGCGCACATTCCTGCAGGTAGAGCTGTCCCAGAGAACAAAGGGGAGATTAACAAAGAATCCTCCCCCACAGTCAGAGGAAAAGGGAACCAGCCATCCCCTGCAGGCAAGTCTTTGCATGACTCAGCAAAATACAGAAAGACAATTCAGGATAAACCTGCACACTATTAAATCTCCTGGAAAAAACATTACCTCAACAGGAAGAAAACCCTAGGCAGTTGTGGCAATGGGCAAACTGAAGAAAAGCTTCTCCTAGGAACCACATGACTACTGGCATGCCAAAATAAAAGGGAAGTTAAAGCAGCACTGGCACCCAGAAAAGACAATTTTAACAAGCTTTAAGTGTTGTGAATGAATGGAAATGAATGAGGGAAATGCATAGTTTTTCTTTTTGTATTTTAAATTTCTATCAAACCTTTTAATGAAATGCGCCATTTTTTTCAAATTGCATTTTATTCCCTTGGATGTGTCATGCACGCCAAGAATGAGGCACATATTCTGCCACATGAACATTAAACGTAACATTG
The DNA here is from genome assembly GCF_036365525.1 of Heterodontus francisci. Lineage (NCBI taxonomy): Eukaryota > Metazoa > Chordata > Chondrichthyes > Heterodontiformes > Heterodontidae > Heterodontus > Heterodontus francisci. The sequence goes on along the minus strand of NC_090375.1, from coordinate 99,698,896 downwards.
TTGCTGGGAAGAAAAGAGGGCCTATCACAAGGAATTGCCAGGCCCCTTGCCGGAAAGACCTTTTTTGCATACTAGCAGACAGTGCTGGAACAAAGGAACCAGTCCCTGCTTTCCCAGTACACAGAAGACATGGTCAGATCAGTTTAGTCACAGGCAGTTGGAGTTCTTTTGAATTTGAACTTGCCACGGAGTTTTAAAACTCAGAAAGCTGTTTGCTCCTGGACTGAAAAGACCTCTCTCCTGTGTGCTCTGATCTCACTCTCACCAGCTTTGGAATCCATTGAAGACACAGGAATCCCAAGAGAGAAAAGTCTCCTACAGTGAACAAGGTTTAAGATGAATACTGGGCCCCAACGAAAAGCAAAAGTTATCTACAAGCAAGAACTACCCACAAAAGGACTACAGTGAGCTCGAAGCACAGTAACAAGAAACTCTTCTGATATTGCCTCAAACCTCACTACTTTTTTTTCTTCTGCTCTTTTCTGTCTCTATTTGCATGTTCGTATTGCATATGTCTCCGTAGGCATTAACCAAATTAGAGTTTAAGTTTAAGTTTTAATAAATTTCACTTTTCATCTTTAAACCTAAGAAGGCCTCTTTGTGCTCATTTCTTTGCCTTATATTTGGAAAGTGGTGAACAAGGATTCACCAAGGGGGAGCTCAAAACACAGTGCATTTAAAAACATAAAACTCTGTTACAATAAGACCAGGTGAAGGCTGAGAAAGTCCCCTCGATACCTTTCTCACTTGGTCGTAACAGCTCCATTACAGGAGTTGTTGAAGAAAGATGTGAAATGGGAATGGTCTAAAGCACAACAAGATGCTAATGATGCATGTAAGAGAAGCTTGACCAGTGAGGTATTTTTCGTTCATTATGACACAAATTGTGGTCTGAAGCTAGCATGTGATGCTACAAGCTATGGATTTGGAGCAGTGATCAGCCATGTCATGGATGATGGTCAAGAGAAGTCCATGGCATTTGCATCGCGTACCCCGACCACAATTATGTGCAGATATAAAAGTAAGTGCTTGGAATCATATTTGGAATCAAAAGGTTTCACCCGTTTTTGTTGTGTAGAAACTTCATGCTAGTAACAGATCATAAACGCCTAATAGCTACTCTGGGATCACTGTCTGCAATACCCATACTGGCAGTATCAAGGATGCTGCAGTGAGCTGTACTTCTCTCACAGTACGACTACAACACGAATATTGCAGTTTGAAAGAGGATGCAATTGCTGACACATAGTCGCGTTTGACTCATGAGGCTGTGAAGGTGCAATCTTCACAATCGGAATAATAGATGATGACTTTCAAATCACTGCAACTTAAATTTCAGCTGGATCTCTGAAAGACTCAGGTTTGAAAAAAGTCTCCGAACAGAGTTTGAATACATGGACAGAATTTGACCAGTGTAACAGATAAGGAACTGAGTTGTCATATGAACAGGACTGCCTTAAATGGGGTCATAGAGTGGTGGTATCTAGTTCTTTGAGAGATAGAATTCTGACAGAACTGCATATTGACCATGCAGAAATGGTCAGTATGAAATCCATTGCAAGAGATTTTGTTTATTGGCCTGGTCCAGACAGTGATCTGGAATCATGGGTTAGCAAATGCACTAACTGCCAAAACTGTTGAAATAAGCCACCTAAAACTCCTTTGCAATTGTGGCCACGGCCAACTCGACCATTTCAAAGAGTTCATGTAGACTTTTCTGGAAGGAAATGACAATTTCTTAGTACTTATCAATAGCCACTTGAAGTGGATCGAAGTCAAGTATATAGGCCAAAACATCAATGCTGAACGAACAATAGACGAGTTACAGTCTATTTTTGTTTGTCATGGTTTAACAGAGGATCTTGTCTCAGATAACGGTCCTCAAAATTGTTTTGCTCCATTCCAAAATTTCATGAAGCAAAATGGTATCCTCACTCCTCCTTATCATCCAGCATCAAATAGAGCAGCTGAAAGATCTGTGAGGATAGTTAACGATGCGCTCAAGAAACAAGTGCCGCATGGATGTTCACATTTCAGTATGAAACAGTGGTTGGCTAATTTTGTGCTGAAGTATAGAACAACCCCACACTACACTACAGAGTATATACCTGCTGAGCTTGTGATGAAGAGAAGGTTAAGATTACATTTGAGTTTGTTCCTACCAAACCTGACTGCTAAAATTGAACACAAACAGTTCAGTCAAAACTATCAGTATGACACAAACAAAAGAGAATGCAGTTTCAGGCAAAATGAGCATGTTTGTATTTCGAGCCACCCACACAAGTGGGATGTGGGAAATATAGTAGAAGTGTGTGGAAGCAAAAGATACTTGGTTGAAATTGATGGAAAGGTGAAAAATGTTCCTGAAGGTGACATAATCCCAGCAAGGGATGAACTACAACATGAGTATAATCCATTTGATCACAAGCTCATGCCAGAGTTTGAACCCATTCAGACTTCAGTGTCTGAAGTAACAATTTCTGAGAAAGAAACAAGATCACTTGTAAATAGTTTTGATTTAGCCACTTTAGTAAAACAACTTAAGAATGCGAAAGCACAACTTAAAGAAATTCTACAAGTAACAAATATTAGTCAGGATTGACAGCTCAATGAAGACAAAATCATGACCATCCACTGGATAGAAGGCGATACAATCCATAGTCATCATTACCATAATTTGGAACATAGGAACATAGGAGCAGGAGTAGGCCATTCAGCCCATTGAGCCTGCTCCGCCACGCAATTGAATCATGGCTGATCATTTACCTTAACACCATTTTCCCTGATATCCCCATATCTCTTGATGTCATTAGTATTTAGTTATCAATCAATTTCTGTCTTCAACGTGTTCAATGATTGAGCTTCTGCAGCCCTCTGGAGTAGAGAATTCCAAAGGTTCATCACCCTCTGAGTGAAGAAATTCCTCCTTATCTCAGTTTTAAATGGCCTACCCCTTATTCTGAGACTATGTCCCCTGGTTCTAGACTTACCAGCCAAGGGAAACATCCTATCTACATCCACCCTGTCATACCCTGGAAGAATTCTGTAAGCTTCAATGAGATCACCTCTCATTTTTCAAAACTCTAGAGAATACAGGCCCAGTTTCCTCAAGTTATCCTCATAAGACAATCCTGACATCCCAGGGAAGAGTCTGGTGAACCTCTGTTGCACTCCATTTATGGCAAGTATATCCTTCCTTAGATGACGAGATCAAAACTTTACACAATATTCCAGGTATGGTCTCACCAAGACTCTATATAATTGCAGCAAGACTTCTTTACTCCTGTACTCAAAATGCCTTGAGATGGAGGCCAGCATACCATTTGCCTTCCTAATTTCTTGCTGCACCTGAATGCTAGCTTTTAGTGACTCATGAATAAGGACACCCAGGTCCCTTTGAACATCAACACTTCCCAACCTCGCACCAGTTAAGAAATAATCTGTCTTTCTGTGTTTTCTACTAAAGTGGATAACTTCACACTTATTCACATTGTATTCCATCTGTCATGTTCTTGCCCATTCATTTAGCTTGTCCAAGTCCCTTGAAGCCTCCTTGCATCCTCCTCACAACTTGCATTCCCACCTAGTTTTGTGTCAAATACCAAAGCAAGAAACAAAATAATAAAGGAAGATTGAAATGCTTCCACCGAGGCAGGACAAAATGTTGCATGTATCAAGTACGGATCCTGGTTAGTAGGACACGTGTAGGAAAATTTGAGACTGGTGGAAGAACGTAACATTTGAACTTGAATAGAAAATCACCATCTAAATGCTCTGGTCCAATATTGCAATAATGTCACCACGTGTGAATTAAGCGGACTAACACAGGTCAACCCCGTAAGACATGAAATTGGGATCAGCTTTGACTGTGTTAGGATTCGTCCTATACGTTCCCATTGTTCTGGAAAAAGCCAACCCCATCCCAGTGTATCATTTAGAAAATATTGGAATAATACAAAGGAATATGCATAAACAATATCACAAACACCATACCTATCTGGTAAATACCAGTGCAACCCTGGTAGTAGCAGAGTTATAGGGATGTGAACAGCATGGCCAACCTATTATATGTCCTCATAAGATCAAGAACATGATGAATCAAATTGCAGATTTACTACCACCAAACAGACAATTGTACCACAGAAATGATTGGGGTGGAAATTTTCCACACCAAGTCAGCATATCGAGGTAAAAGGGAGTATTGTATCTCTACAAGCAAAACCAGCTTTAAATATATGACGAATATCACCTGTCAAATTGATGGTCATAGCCTCGGTTTCACTCAATCAAACCAATCAGAATAGACAGGTGTGTCCTCTTTGCTGAAGAACTTGCACCTCACAGCAATGCTTACCATGCCCTGGCAGTAGCTATGAAAGTCACTGTAGCCTTGAAATTCTTGGTTTCTGACTCATTCCAAGGATTCAGCTGCTGACCTTGGTGGCATCTTGCAGACTGCTGCACACCACTGCATCTCACAGATCACTTATGCCCACTTTGTCAGAGCTGGACAATGCATTAATTTCATGACAGATGAGGCCTCACAGGCACGGAGGCCAGTGGGCTACGCCGTCCTCCCTGGATTCCCTCAGGTGCAGGGCATCATCAGTTGAACCCATGTGGCCATCAGGACACCAAGTGACTGGCCAATCAGATTCATCAACAGGAAGGCTTCCACTCCCTCAACATCCAACTGGTCTGCGACCACAACAAGAGCTTCCTCCATGTGTGTGCTCACTTTCCTGGCAACTGCCATGACTCCTTCATCCTCCACTCCAACCCCAAAAGTCCATGGATGGATGCTAGGGAACAAGGGATATCCCTTGAAAAGATGGCTACTCATCCCTCTATGAGAGCCTCAGACAGAGGCATAGAGGTGATACAAGCAATGCCAGATTCTCACCACGACAACCTTCGTGGGCTTCTGAAGATGTGATTCAAGTACCTGGGTGGCACCCTCCAGTCCCGTCTTGCAAGGGTCTCAGTCATTGTGGTGGTCCGCTGCATTCTCCATAACATACCCTCCACAGAGGTGTGGAGTTTGAGGATGGTGAGGCCCTGGAACCACATAGCTCATCAGAGGAAGAGGAGGAGCAGGAGGTGAGAGAGGGGGAGGAAGTGGATGTGGAGGGGGAGGATGCAGAACACCGACCATCTCGGTGTATAGGGAGGTGGCCAGGCATGGCATGGGTTATAAAGATCTCGGCAGGATGCCATGAATGTCAGGGATCTTTGATTCAGGAACATTTCAGCTGAACCTCTCTGACTGGGAACAGGTTACTGAGTTGGATGATCAGCCATGATCATAATGAATGGCGGAGCAGACTCAAAGGGCTGAATGGCCTACTCCTGCTCCTATTTTCTATGTTTCTATGACCCAGAATGAAGGGCATGCTATGGGTGTCAGCCTGAGGTACCTGTGACAACACATCCATGCAAGACACAGCCTGAAAATAGCTAAACACTTTCCATCAATGACGGATGCACATCTGACCAGAGGCTTTGCCCTCACTGTCGAGGAATCATTTTATTTTTATTCGTTCATGGGATATGGGCATTGCTGCTAGAATAGCATTTATTGCCCATCCCTAATTGCCCTTGAGAAGGTGATGGTCAGCCTCCTTCCTGAATCGCTGTAGCCCATGCGGGATAGGTACACCCACAGTACTATCAGGAAGGGAGTTCCAATATTTTAACCCAGCGACAGTGAAGGAACGGCGATATAGTTCCGAGTCAGGATGGTATGTGGCTTGGAGGGGGACTTGAAGCTGGTGGTGTTCCCATGCATCTGCTACCCTTGTTCTTCTAGGTGGTAGAGTTCATGGGTTTGGAAGGTGCTGTCAAAGCAGCCTTGGTGCGTTGCTGCAGTGCATCTTGTAGATGGTACACACTGCTGCCACTGTGCGTCGGTGGTGAAGGGAGTGAATGTTTGTGGATGGGGTGTCAATCAAGCGAGCTGCTTTCTTCTGGATGGTGTCAAGCTTCTTGAGTGTTGGAGCTGCACACATCCAGGCAAGTGGAGAGTATTCTATCACACTCCTGACTTGTGCCTTTTAGATGGTGGACAGACTTTGGGGAGTCAGGAGGTGAGTTACTCATCGCAGGATTCCTAGCCTCTGACCTGCTTTTGTAGCCATGGTATTTATATGGCTACTCCAGTTCAGTTTTTGGTCAATGGTAACCCCCAGGAATTTTGATAGTGGGGGATTCAGCGATGGCAATGCCATTGAATGTCAAGGGAAGATGGTTAGATTCTCTCTTGTTGGAGATAGTCATTTCCCGGCACTTGTGAGGCACGAATGTTACTTGCTACTTATCAGCCCAAGCCTGGATATTGTCCAGGACTTGCTGCATTTCTAGACTGATTGCTTCAGTATCTGAGGAGTTGTGAATGGTGCTGAACATTGTGCAATCACTAGCGAACATCTCCACTTCTGACCTTATGATTGAAGCAGCTGAAGATGGTTGGGCCTAGGGCACTAACCTGAAGAACTTAATCCTGAGAATCCTGGAATTTAATCCTGAGAAGTGTGAGGTGATGCATTTTGGGAGGACTAACAAGGCAAGGGGATATACAATGGATGGTAGGTCCCTAGGAAGTACAGAAGGTCAGAGGGACCTTGGTGTACTTGTCCACAGATCACTGAGGGCAAACAGCACAGGTAGCTAAGGTGGTTAGGAAGGCATATGGGATACTTGCCTTTATTAGCCGAGACATAAAATATAAGAGCAGGGAGGTTATGATGGAGCTGTATAAAACGCTAGTTAGGCCACAGCTGGAGTACTGTGCACAGTTCTGGGCACCACACTATAGGAAGGATGTGATTGCACTGGAGAGGGTGCAGAGGAGATTCACTAGGATGTTGCCTGGGCTGGAGCATTTCAGCTATGAAGAGACATTGAAAAGGCTAGGGTTTTTTTCCTTAGAGCAGAGAAGACTGAGGGGGGACATGATTGAGGTATACAAAATTATGAGGGGCATTGATGGGTTAGATAGGAAGAGACTTTTTCCCTAAGCAGAGGGGTCAATAACCAGGTGGCATAGATTTAAGGCAAGGGGAAGGAGGTTTAGAGGGATTTGAGGAAAACATTTTTCACCCAGAGGGTGGTTGCAACCTGGAACACACTGCCTGAAGAGATGGTAGAGGCAGGAGCCCTCACAACATTTAAGAAGTATTTAGATGAGCACTTGAAACATCATAGCATACAAGGCTATGGGCCAAGTGCTGGAAAATTGGATTAGAATAGTTAGGTGCTTGATGGCTGGCACTGATACAATGGGCCTGAGGGCCTGTTTCTGTGCTGTATAATTCTATGACTCTATGACTCCTGCAGTGATGTCCTGGAGCTGAGATGATTGACCTCCAACAATCACAACCATCTTCCTTTGTGTTAGGTATGACTACAACCAGTGGAGAGTTTTCCCCCTGATTCCCATTGACTCCAGTTTTGCTAGGGCTCCTTGATGCCATACTCGGTCAAACGCTACCTTGATGTCATGGGCAGTCACTCTCACCTGATTTCTTTCTTTGTCACCTCAGCAATAGAATGAGTTGTCGATGTGTGACTTAATGTGTTACTTAAAGTACTACAGTGCAAAGAAATGGACATTGTGCTCAGATACAGTAAAAAGATACTGCAGTGACCCACTCAATCCTCCATACCACATGGTGGTCTCCACATTCAGCCACTCCTACATGGTGCTCCCCTGTGGCCTCAGAGAAGGCGGCTAAGATGCATGTGGTTGTCACTCTTGTTGTGGACATGCCGCTGGGGGCATCTCCAGAGGCTGCTGCACCTACATCATTGCTGGACCAGCCTCGTCACTTGACCCCGCTGCACAGAAGCTCCCACTGTCAGAGGAGCCGAGGTGGCACCCTCATCCTCTTCAGTGACAGAGACTAGTATTCAGGTACAGTAGCAACACGGATACAAAATTGGCTGAGTGACAGGAATCAGAGAGTAGTGGCTAATGGGTCTTTTTCAGCCTGGAGGAACATTTGCAGTGGAGTTCCCCAGAGGTTAGTGTTGGGACCCTTGCTTTTCCTGATATATATTAATGACCTAGACCTTGGTGTACAGGGCACATTTCAAAATTTGTAGATGATATAAAACTTGGAAGCATTGTGAACTGTGAGGAAGATAGTGTAGAACTTCAAAGGACATAGACAAGTTGGTGGAATGGGCGGACAAGTAGCAGATGAAGTTCAATGAGGAGAAATGTGAAGTGATTCATTTTGGTAGGAAGAGCATGGAGAAACAGTATAACATAAAGGGTACAATTCTAAAGGGGGTGCAGGAACAGAAGGACCTGGGGGTATATGTGCATAAGTCATTGAAGGTGACAGGACAGGTTGAGAGAGTGGTCAATACGACATACAGTGTCCTAGGCTTTATTAAAGAGGCATAGAGTGCAAGAGCAAGGAGGTTATGTTGAACTTGTGTAAGAAACCAGTTCAGCCTCAGCTGGAATATGGGTCTAGCTCTGGGTGCTACATTTAAGGAAAGATGTGAAGACATTGGAGACAGTGCAAAAAATATTCATGAGAATTGTTCCAGGGATGAGGAACTTCAGTTATGAAGATAGATTGGAAAAGTTGGGACTCTTTTCCTTGGAGAAGAGAAGACTGAGAGGTGATTTGAGAGAGGTATTCAAAATCATTAGGGGTTTGGACATAGTAGATAGGGAGAAACTGTTCCTATTCATGAAAGGATCAAGAACAAGAGGGCACAGATTTAAGGCAATTGGCAAAAGAAGCAATGGCGACATGAGGAAAAATGTTTTCACGCAGCGAGTGGTTAGGATGTTGAATGCAGTGCCAGAGAGTATGGTGAAGGCAGTTTCAATCGAGGCATTTGAAAGGGAATTAGATAGTTACCTGAAAAGAAAGAATGTACAGGGTTATGGGGAGAAGGCGGGGGAATGGCACTAAGTGATTTGCTCATTCAGAGAGCTGGTGCAGACACAATGGGCCGAATGGCCTCCTCCTGTGCTGTAACAGTTCTGTGATTCACTCCAATCATCTCTGCAACCCCAGCACCAGTGACCGCTCCAGGCTACACACTGTGTCACTCAACATGTGCATGTCATTGCACTTTTCCTGCGTTAACTCAGAGTGATGTTGCGTATGGCTGTCCAAGAGGTTGGCCACTCTCCCTCTGGATGAGCTCATGCACTCATAGCCCTGAGCCATAGTGGTGCACTTGAACTGGATGGACTCCTTTATCCTCTGCGCATGGCCCCTCACTGCCTCAGGGAACTTAACTGTGCCAGGCTGAGTAGGGCTGTGTCTGTCCTCCCTCCTCCGAAGGGGACTGCCAACAGCTCCCTCTGCCTCTGACAACTCCTCCCGCCCACTAATGCCATCTCTTCACCCTATGACACACTCTCTAACCATGCACGAGGACCCATCACGGTGAGTGTAATTGCACTCCTGAATTGTGTGCTTGTTAGGTGTGACAGTACTTCTTCTGTTTCCAACTACTCCTCTTGGGCTGCTGCTTGGGAGGGAGAGGGCCTCTGTGGATGGATATCTGCCTCTGTGGGAGAGGCAAGAAAAGATTATGAGAGCTAGCCTTGGAGAGCAGAAGTCTCTGCATTGCCAAGGCTTCCCAATGGAAATCAGTGTTTGATATGCTGTCAGACGTGATGGAGTGCAATGTACCTCCTCACTGAGCACACTGCCATCTGAAATCATCATTTGCACCATGCACCATTTTACCAGGACTGACTTCCTCTTGGTCAGTGATCTTGACTATTTCCATTGCTCAATCCTCCATGGGACATCACACATGAAAGTAGAGGACACCACTTCCTATTTGGGCCCACTCCCTCGCATTATTTGTCTGTTTCTCCTGCATGGACAAAAGACTGCTGTGCTATACGGTCAATGCCAGCTGGTCCTATTCATTAGGAGCAGCATGTCTCAGTGGTGACAGGTCCTCAACAGCAGTATCACTCTGAGCCATTCTGAGGGTCATAGTGCCTTGGGCACACATTGCTCCCATGTTCAGGAGCATTATGTGCCGAAGGCGCCTAAGCTGGTGTGTCTATTAGAGCGAGAGCACCCAGGGGCCTGTCCTGAGGGTTGGTGGTGCCACTCACCTTGCCCGAGCATATGAGGTTGTTGAACAGTTTCCGGCACTGGATCCAGGATCTAGATGTTACGTTTCTACTGCTCACAATCTTTGCTATGTTCTGCCAAGCCTTATTCATTTGGCAGGTGGCCTCCTCCTCCCACTCTCCAGGAAGAGGCCTCCAACATTGCACTTATGTCAGCATCGGAGAACCTGGGAGCAACCTTGCTAGGTTCCATGCTTCTGGCTCTCCTGGGATATCTTCAGAAGGTCAGCAAGTTAATTTAAACAGTAGCCACAGAAATGGTTGTTGTGGTCTATTTAAAACAGGCCCATAGTTTAGAAGTCTCACCTCCGTTCCCACCCCTGCGGGCGCTAATTGTATAGCAAACCCATCTCCACATCAATTAATGAGTCTCTCCTGTGAATATTGTGCATCATTTCCGTTTCCCCCAGGAGTGGATTCGGGACCCGGAAGTTGTTCTGGCTGGCATTCCCTGCCCCCAATGCAAAATTTCAGCCCATAGTCTCGCCGAATGGGAATGCATATTTGGAATTCGGTCACAGAAGTCAACAAGTCATCAACGCTTCGCCTACCAAGAGTGCACATTGGGAATTTACCCTCCAGAATGACATACTGGGAAACCAAGCATAGGTCCAATGACTTCCATGCTGAATTTCCAACAATAATGATTGTGTGATCTGATGTTCCCAGCAGGGGGCAGTACATGCCAGAATCACATCTCAGGAGATTACAGCCATGTAAGTTTGTAATGAATGGGAAATCACAGCCTGCATATCCCTAATTTCCTGTGGTGTTCTCTCTCTGCATTCAGCTCAGTTGTGAGATTGTGGATCACTGAATTGCCCCTGAACTGCTTATGGGCAAGCGAAACTTGTGCCAGGTAATGATTCCTGCATTCGCACTTTCTTCTATTTGCTCTCCTTCAAACTGTATCACTCTTTGTTCCTGCCTCCTGTTACTCCTCCTCTTCCTTGTCCTCTGACCAGAATAAAGTTGACAGAAGGCTTCTCATGAAGAACAAAGTGTATTGTCAAATGCCCCTTAAGACTTCAGAAGATTGTACAGCCACCATTAGCACCTTAAAATCATTTAACACAATGCAATAGCAGCAAAAGTATAGAATTGTTGTAAATCACTCAAAGAAAGAATGAAATTATCATCGTTAAAAAAAAAAATTACAATCCTTGGCCTTCAGCAGCTGAACTGTTGCCATGGAAATTAATTATACTTTCAACAGAAAGAGTTATCAGGATGAGAAAAGAGTTAGTAAAATATAATGAATAGAGATAGACACGTTGGTATGTAACAGGTTATTTCAAATTCACACAATCAATAAAAATTAATGTGTTTTTTCATTTGTTCCTGATGCACTCTTGTCATTTGTCTGGAGATCAGAGTGGAATCAATATCCCACAAAGCATAAAATAGAAGCAGTCATCTTCTTGCTAGGATGCAAAATATTAACTGAAAAATAAAAATAGCCACTGAGGTCCTTTTGATTACTTACTGTACTGATGTTAGGGACACTCAAATATCTTTTATTTATCTTTATTTTTCTACTTTATGGCTATGACACAATTGTGCTCCATTTAGTAGCACAGTATTTTGCCTAATGATGATCATAGCATTTGTACCAGCAACATTAAAAAAAATACAGCCAGAATTTTACTGGGCCACTAACTGCAAGGATGGAGGCAAGTGTTGGAGGCACGGTAAAATGGGAACGGACCACGTGTGGTCGGCAATCCGATGTTGTGGAGTCTCTTCTGGATTTTACTAGCATGAAGGGTGGACTTCTGACATTCAGGCAGTGGAACACCAATTGAGGTATTTTAAAGGCAAATTCACTGTAATTTTATGGGCCATTTAGAATTTTATCAGTGGCGGATGGGGATGACGGAGCTTTGGAGCCCTGCCTGGTGAAACGAGGCACCAGTGAAGTGGGGCATGGCAAGGAAGCAGGTGCTAAGTGCTGGCTTTCTAACAAAGCCATCAGGCAAGCCAGCATGCGGGGATGGGAAGGGCGGTGCACAAAGGGCACTGGTAGAAGGTGCCAGAAGTGGAGTGGGTGTGGCCAGGGTCACATAGGGGCAGGATCACTTGCCTCGAGGACAGGACTCATGGGCAGGGTTGGGAATGGTGGGGGGCCATCCTGGTAGAAGGCCTAGGATTCAGGGAGATGCCTCATTCACTCAGGCCTCATGGCCCCTGTTGAGGAGTGAGAGAGGGCGGTTCAGGCATATTACCAATCTCACAACCATCAAAAGGGCCAGCCTCAGGGTGGCACAGTGCAGAAGGGCACAGAGCAGCACACCAACAGCCGTGCATGCAGAAGAGCCTATCTCCAGGAGAGAGTCTACCATCGAGGTAGACTTAACTTTCTCCCAATATCCTAGTGGCAGTGTCAGCAAAGACTGCAGCTTTCCAGGGAGGCTGTCCCTGATCTCTGCGCCATGCTGCAGGACAAGCTGAGACCTCTGGGGAATGGTGGACAACCAATGCTAGTGACTCTGAAGATCAACGTGGCTCTCACCTTCTATGCCTCCAGCTCCTTTCAGGGATCCACTGTGTGAGATCTTCCAGTCTGCAGACCATCGATGCATCAAGCAGGTGACCAATGCTATGTTCCAGAGGGCCAGCGATTATGTGCGATACTGCACCGACCTGGAAAATCAGGCAGAGCGGGCCATTGCAGGATTCCTGCATGCATGTAATATTCAAGGCTCTGCTGGACCAGCTGGCAGCCTTCATCAACAGGAAGGGCTTTGACTCGCTCAATGTACAACTGGTCTCCGATCATAGAAAGCAGGTCCTTCAGGTGTGAGCACAGTTCCCAGGAAGCAGCCACAATGCACAGATGCTCCGGCAGTCCCAGGTTCCACAGCTGTGCCGGCCACCACCCCGCCCTGTGCACATTCATGGATGGATAGTTGGAGGCAAAAGCTACCTACTAAAGACATGGCTACTCACACCAGTAAGGAACCCATACATGGATGCAAAGGAGAGATACAATACCTGCCATGGATCAACCCAAGCAACCATCGGGCAGGCCATTGGCCTTTTGAAGGTGTGATTCAAATGCCTTGATCGATCTGGTGGAGCCCTTCAGTATGCCTTAGCAAAGGTCTCGTGTATCGTGGTGGTCTGCTGTGCACTGCACAACCTAGCCCTGCAGAGCGGGGAGGGTTTGAACAATGAGGATATCGCTGATTTTGATGCCTCCTCCGATGATGAGGATGTGGAGGAGCCTGCTGACCAGTTGATGCAAGATGAGGAACCCATGGACCACAGGCAGGTGAAATGAGATTGCTCAGGTGAGGCTCAGGGCACCCTAATACATGGTTGTTTCCTGTAATGTTTGTGCCCTTTCAGAAATATTCCAATAAATTCTTACCTGTAATCAGCCTTGATGTCACCTCCTTCATTTGGCACTCGATGGCCCAGCGCCCAGGTACACAGCACTCAGTGGCAAGGCTGAGGAGCTGAACGGATGCTTCACCGCTTCAAACCCATTGAAGGAGGAAAGGTGTAGATGCGATCTCACATGGCACCAAGAATTAGAATGAGAAGCAGGAAGATTGAGTGAATGTCACATCAGAAAGGAAACTTAACATCTGGATATCTAACTCGCCCGTGACCCCCAAGTGCAGCTTGGTGCTCTTCTTAACTCTCTTTCGGGTGCTCCTTGCAGTTGAAGTGAAGGCTGGCTGTTGAGTGTGCTGCCCCTTGGCTTGGGATGATCTTGGCAACTATTCTCTGGCAGCCTGTGGCCTGGAGGGCCCTGGCATGCTGAGGGGCTCCTGCACAGTTGCAACACCCTCCTCTGTTGTCGCAGCTTTTTTAAGGTGATGGAGCCATTGGAAGAGGAGCTGAGGAGTCGCTGTCCACTCCAGAAGCCCCCAGAAGCGGAAGGCAACTGCTCCTCCTCTGATGCAAGGCACATTTGTACCTCACCACTCACTTGAACAGGATGAGGACCTGGTGGAGGGGGCCTTATCCCCCTTTTGCCTTGCCACTGCTGCATTGAGCTCATGGCCAAAGCGATGTCTTGCAGGTGTGGACGCATCTCTGGCATCCACTGACTGATCTGCCGGATCTGTCTCTCCATGAGGGTCACCAATCTCTCAATGGAAGAAGTCAAGCACATACCCATCAGAGACACAGCAGCACTTATGGCCTGGATGGACTCCTCCATCATCTGCGCATGGGTGCGCATAGCCTCTGGAAGTTCTGCCATATTTCCCATGACCTCGTGCTGTAGCTGCAGCAGTTGCCACCTTGCAGCCAATTCCAAAGGCACGTCATCAGCCTGGGGCTCAACTTGGGTCTGGCCTTCCACAGTGTCAGTGGCCTTGGCTGTCACAGCCTCCATCAGCTGCTTGCGTGCATCTCTGCTCACCAGATTGTGATGCTGAATCTAATTGCAAACTCATAACCACCAATGTGAGAGTATCTGCACTGGTGGAGGGTACAGTGGAATGATGTGATAATGTACGGTCTGAGCATCCCCCCCTCCTCCACAGACGTGTCTCTACAGATTCTGGCCTTGGCTTGACCCTGACCTGCATGACAGAACATAAACATAAAAAAAAGTCACAGACCTGAAACTTTAACTCTGTTTCTCTCTCCACAGATGCTGCCCGACTGCTGAGTATTTCCAGATTTTTATTTCAGATTTCCAGCATCCGCAGTATTTTTCTTTTATTTTAGAGAACATAACCATGATAGGATTAAGGGCCTTCCATTTCCTCATCTCTGACATGCTTGCTGTGGACCTCCATGTGTCCAATGTTGGTCGCATGGACACTATGCTTTCTGTGTGCCAGATGCACCTTGTGCACACACACTCATTGATTCATCCTCTTGGGTTGGCACTCCCATCTCACCATCAGCAGTTGCTTGGCCACCCTGGTGCCCTGCCAACTCCAAGGCCTGCTCCTCCCTGGGGGTGATGCTCTGGAGGTATGGTTCTCCTACACCAGTCTTGGCCCTCTCTTTAATGTTGCATGCCGTTTTGCCTGCAAACACAAAAAGGAAGACTGGATGTTACACACAGAGACAAGAACAACGTCAATGCTGGTGGGGGCCCAGTTGTCCATGATGGGACACACAAATGCCACCTGCATACAACTATTCTTGAGGGACATTGTGTGGGTTAGCATAGACAGACAGTTGCCTCTCACCGAGATGCAGCCATGCCTCTGACAGGATATGCTGCTGCCCCACACCTTGTCACTGCCTGAGTGGTCACTCCCTCGGCATCAAGCCAACCTTCGCACATTACCACATACCAAGCCCCAAATGGAAAAGAGGTATGGAGTGGCAGACTGAATGAATCATTGATGATAGATGCAGGTCCGGGGATGATCCCATGGTGCTGATCTCTTCTTCAATCGCTGTCCAGGCTTGCTTGGTCAGGCAGAGCTCCCTCCTCCTCCTGTCTCTTGGGAAGAGGACCTTTCACCTTGTCCTTGCAGACCGTAGGAGAGCCTGCAGGGAGGCATCATTGAACCTTGGAGTCACCGGGGTCTTCCTTCTCCCATTATTGGTGGTGCCTTCCGGTGAGCTCCTTGGTTGTTTTGAGTCTTCAGTGAGGGGAGCAGCAGCAGCAACAACAAAATGGTTCAAGGCGGCAGTAGCAGGAGAACACAAGGCAACAGGAACAGGAAAGAGTCCTTTGCTCAGGCAGCAACAAAAGCAGGCCTTAAAAAATGGTGCCAGCACCTGCTGCAGCATCAACTGATGCCGACCTCGCCGCCCATGTTGACACCTCAAGCCCTGGATTAGATGGCCCCCCCACGCCTCGCGTGACTTAATTGGATGGCCCCCTGGTTGCGCCTTCCTTAATTGGCCGGCCACTGCAAGATCACTTGCGGCTGGCCACCTAACTCAGATAATGAAAACCAGAGTGTGAAAGGAAGGGACAGAGTGTACAAACATAAGACTGCACTAGCAAATAAGGTTAGAGTAGGGAAAAAAGGTAGAAATAAAGGCTCTTTATCTGAATTCACACAGCATTCATAACAATTTGGATGAATTGATGGCACAAATAGAAATAAACGAGTATGATATGATAGCCATTACAGAGACATGGTTGCAAGGTGACCAAGTTTGGGAACAGAATATACAAGCGTACTTGACATTTCAGAAGAATAGGAAGAAAGAAAAAAGGAGGTGGAGAGCTCTGATAATAAAGGATAAGATCAGTACAGTAGTGAGAAATGATCTTGGCATGGAAGATCAAAAAGTCGAATCAGATTGGCTGGAAATAAGAAATAGCAAAGGAAAGAAGTCACTGGTGGGAGTAGTTAAATCAGCCATGATCTTATTGAATGGCGGAGCAAGCTCGAGGGGCCAAGTCTGCTCCTAATTCGTATGTTTTGTATGTTTATAGGCCCCCTAACAGTAGCTGCACTGTTGGACAAAGTATAAATCAAGATATAATGGGGACTTGTCAGAAGGGTACTGCAATAATCATGGGTTATTTTAATCTTCATATCAACGGGATGAATCAAATTGGCAAAGGTAGCCTGGAGGATGAGTGTATTCAGGACAGTTTCTTAGAACAATACATTCTGGAACCAAGCAGGGAGCAGGCTATTTTAGTGCTGGTAATGTGTAATGAGACAGGATTAATTAATGACCCCATAGTAAAGCATCCTCTAGGAAAGAGCGATCATAACATGATAGAATTTCATATTCAGTTTGAGGGTGAGAAATTTGGGTCTGAAACTTGAGTCTTAAACTTAAATAAAGGCAATTACAAGGGTATGGAGTTGGCTAAAGTGGACTCGGAAAATAGGTTAAATGGTAAGACAGTAGAGAAGCAGTGGCAGACGTTTAAGGAGATATTTCTTAACTCTCAAAACGATATATTCCATTGAGAAAGAAGGACTCTATGAGAAGGATGCACCATCTGTGGAGAAGGATGCTCCATCTGTGGCTAACTAAGGAAATTAAGGATGGTATCAAATTGAAAGAAAAGGTGTACAATGCTGCGAAGATTAGTGGTAGGCCAGAAGATTGGGAAAATGTTAGAAACCAACAGAGGATGACTTAAAAAATAATAATAGAGGAGAAAATAGAGCATGAGAGTAAACTTGCAAATAATATAAAAACAGACAATAAAAGCATCTATAAGTATATCAAAAGGAACAGAATAGCTAAAGTAAGCACTGGTCCCTTAGAACATGAGACTGGGGAATTAATAATGGGAAACAAGGAAATGGCAGAGTCTTTGAACAAGTATTTTGTATCTGCCTTCACAGTAGAAGACACAAAAAGCATCCCAAGCATAGTAGAAAATCAAGCCGCAAAAGTGGGGGAGGAACTTGAAACAATCACTATCACTAGAAAAAAAGTACGAGGACAACTAATGGGACTAAAGGTTGACAAGTCCCCTGAACCTGATGGTCTGCATCCTAGGGTCTTAAAAGAAGTGGCTGCAGAGATATTGGATGCATTGGTTGTAATCTTCCAAAATTCCCTAGTTTCTGGAAAGGTCCCAGTGTACTGGAAAACTGCAAAGAGAAAGGAGGGAGACAGAAAGCAGGAAACAATAGGCCAGAATGCTGTGGTACAGAGGGATCTGGGTCTCCTTGTACATGAATCACAAGAAGTTAGCATGCAGGCACATCAGGCAATTCGGAAGGCAAATTAAATGTTGGCCTTTATTGGAAGGGAGAGGGAGTATAAAAGTGGGAAGTCTTGCTACAACAGCATGTAGGTCGTTGGTGAGACCACACCTAGAGTACTGCATACAGTTTTGGCCACCTTATTTAAGGAGGGATATATTTACATTGGAGTCAGTTCAGAGAAGGTTCACTAGGCTGTCTCCTGCGATGAGGAAATGTTGAGCAGGTTGGGCCTATACTCATTGGAGTTTAGAAGAATGAGAGGTGATCTTATTGAAACATATAAGATTCTGAGGGGTCTTGACAGGGTAAATGCTGAGAGGATGTTTCTCCTCGTGGGGGAATAGAGTCATAGAGTCATAGAGTCATACAGCACAGAAATAGGCCCTTTGGCCCATCGTGTCTGTGCTGGCCATCAAGCATCTAACTATTCTGGTCCCATTTTCCAGCACTTGTCCCATAGCCTTGTATGCTTTGGCAGTTCAAGTGGTCATCTAAATACTTCTTAAATGTTGTGAGCGTTCCTGCCCATTCCAGATTCCAACCACCCTCTGGGTGAAAAAATCTTCCTCAAATCCCCTCTAAACCTCCTGCCCCTTACCATAAATCTACGCCCCCTGGTTATTGACCCCTCCGCTAAGGGAAATGTCTCTTCCTATCTAAACTATCAATGCCCCTCATAATTTTGTATACCTCAATCATGTCTCCCCTCATCCTTCTCTGTTCTAAGGAAAACAATCCTAGTCTTTTCAGTAATATAAAAGCAAAATACTGCGGATGCTGGAAATCTGAAATAAAAACAAGAAATGCTGGAACCACTCAGCAGGTCTGGCAGCATCTGTGGAAAGAGAAGCAGAGTTAACGTTTCGGGTCAGTGTCCCTTCATCGGAAGTCTTTTCAGTCTCTCTTCATAGCTGAAATGCTCCAGCCCAGGCAACATCCTGGTGAATCTCCACTGCACCCTCTCCAGTGAAATCACATATTTTCTATAGTGTGGTGCCAAGAATTGTGCACAGTACTCCAGCTGTGGCCTAACTAGCATTATATACAACTCCATCATAACCTCCCTGCTCTTATATTTTATGCCTCGGCTAATAAAGGCAAGTATCCCATATGCCTTCCTAACCACCCTGTCTACCTGTGCTGCTGCCTTCAGTGATCTATGGACAAGTACACCAAGGTCCCTCTGATCTTCTGTACTTCCTAGGGTCCTACCATCCATTGTATATTCCCTTACTTTGTTAGTCCTCCCAAAATGCATCACCTCACAATTCTCAGGATTAAATTCCATTTGCCACTGCTCTGCCCATCTTACCAGCCTATCTATATCGTCCTGTAATCGAAGGCTTTCCTCCTCACTACTTACGACACCACCAATTTTTGTGTCATCTGCGAACTTACTTATGATACCTCCTATATTCATGTCTAAATCATTAATGTACACTACAAACAGAAAGGGTCCCAGCACCGATCCCTGTGGTACACCACTGGTCACAGGCTTCCACTTGCATAAACAACCCTTCTCCATTACCCTCTGTTTCCTGCCACCAAGCCAATTTTGGATCCAATTTGCCAAATTGCTCTGGATCCCATGGGCTCTTACCATCTTAACCAATCTCCCTTGTGGTACTTTATCAAAATTCTTACTGAAGTCCATGTAGACTACATCAACTGCTTTACCCTCATCTGCACATCTAGCCACCGCCTCGAAAAATTCAATCAAGTTAGTTAGACACAATCTCCCCCTGACAAAGCCGTGCTGACTATCCCTGATTATTCCCTGCCTCTCCAAGTGGAGATTAATCCTGTCCCTCAGAATTTTTTCCAATAGTTTCCCAACCACTGATGTTAGACTCACTGGCCTGTAATTACCTGGTCTATCCCTGCTACCCTTCTGGAATAATGGTACCACATTCGCTGTCCTCCAGTCCTCTGGTACCTCTCCTGTGGCCAGAGAGGTTCTGAAAATTTGTGTCAGAGCCCCTGCTATCACTTCCCTTGCCTCACACAACAGCCTGGGATACATCTCATCTGGTCCTAGGGAGTTTACCACTTTTAAGCCCGCTAAAGCATCTAATACTTCTTCCCTTTCAATGTTAATATGTTCAAGTATATCGCAATCCCCCTCCCTTATCTCTATACCTACATCATTGTTCTCCACAGTGAAAACAGATGAAAAGTAATCATTTAAAACCTCACCTATGTCCTCCGGCTCCACACACACATTGCCACTTTGGGTCCCTAATTTGGCCCTACTCTTTCCTTGGTTATCCTCTTGCCCTTAATATACTTATAAAACGCCTTAGGATTTTCCTTTATATTGACCGCCAATGTTTTTTCATGTCCCCTCTTCGCTCTCTTTGTTACTTTTTTAAGTACCCCCCTACACTTTCTATTCTCAATCTAGAATCTAGGATTAGGGCGCATAATTTCAGAACGTTACGATCCCGTTAGGGACCATTAACTTTTAAAAAGAGATAGTCAAATTCCCAGTTATTACTGACAGAATTACACTACAAGATTTCATGTTTTAAACAAAAAATTTTGCTGTACAAGAGTTAAGCAAAGTAAAACATGACCAGCTTAACACTACAATTTGGAAACCTGTATGTTAAGCTTAAAATCTTAACAGAACATGCAGATGAATACTTTAAGCTCTAAATCTCAACAGAACACCCTTGTTAGACTGTTACTTCCACCCCAAGTTCCCTAAACGTCCCAGGATCTTGGCATTTGTTCATTTCTCCTGGGACCAATCCAAAGTGTACCACAGCTCTTAGGAATTCACTTCAATTTCCATAATTTCTCAGCTGTCTTCCAAGGTTTGAGATTTCCTGGGAACTCTTCCTCTAGCTTCGGCTAGGCAAATCCTCCAGTTCACCTTCAACATCTCATGAAACTGGATTTCCCAGCTTGAGCATGGGCCTGCCTCAAAACAGAAATACCCCTGATTCCTAATGGCCTCTCTGCTCCTGAAACCAGCTGCTTTCAAATACAACAGCTTTACAAAAGCTAACTTGCTTGTCTGAAGCCAACTGACTGACCTAAAGCCAATTTGCTGACTGTCTGAAAGCCAACTCACTGACTAAAAGCCAACTCCCTAGCAACATCAATCTCCAAAGTAATGTGGTACTCATAGGATGTCCCAGATAACAATTTAAATTAATTACCTCACCAACTCCCAAAACATCTCTTTGATTTTTGATATCCACATGAATAATTGATATTGCTAACAATGACAGAACAAATTCTCCTAGATTTATCAGTTCCAACTGCCCAACTAAACGAAGCCACCTGCGGTGTTATGGCTCTCCCCCATCTAACTCTGTCTCTGTAAGTACTCATGGAGAGATTTTTGAACTTTAGTCTTCTCTTTGTTCCGGGAAATTATATGAATAATTTAAAACCCTGACAGAGGTAGTTGCAGACACACCGTCTCCATCAACAAGTTAAGAGAAGTTCCCATTGTGTAGGGTTTTTAGATTAGAGATACAGCACTGAAACAGGCCCTTCGGCCCACCGAGTCTGTGCCGACCATCAACCACCCATTTATACTAATCCTACACTAATTCCATATTCCTACGACATCCCCACCTGTCCCTATATTCCCCTACCACCTACCTATACTAGGGGCAATTTATAATGGCCAATTTACCTATCAACCTGCATGTCTTTTGGCTTGTGGGAGGAAACCGGAGCACCCGGAGAAAACCCACGCAGACACAGGGAGAACTTGCAAACTCCACACAGGCAGTACCCGGAATCGAACCCGGGTCCCTGGAGCTGTGAGGCTGCGGTGCTAACCACTGCGCCACTGTGCCGCCGTCTTTACATTTCCCAATATGACCTTACTAAATAGACATGGGCTACCCTTTGATTTGTAACCACCCCAGGTTTGCATGTCAGCTTCTCAAATCAGGGCCAGGATTTTATGAGTCCCGTGACGTTCCCAACGGTGGAACTGGAAGTTGGCATAACTTCCGCTTCTACGATTTTTCCCGTTTCACACGCGATTTCATATGTCAGTTAAACTTGTGGCAATGGGCACAGGGGACACGTGTGATTATGTGGCAGGGATGGCCTTTCATTGGTGGAACCTACCATCACTAGGCCAAGCACCATGATCGACAAGGCTTCAAAGCATTCTGTGCTTGCAGCCTCAAGGTTCAGCAGCCTTTCTTTCATGTAAGTCTCTGCATAGGAACCTGAATTGAAGCTTGAAATCAATTTGAAATGCTTTTTCCAACTTAATTTTTGTAATCCAGCAGCAACATCACATCATTTGCTTTTTTTCTGCAGCAACACAAAAGAAAATGTCAGTCAGCAGGGACATCCCACCCCACAGTTGAGTGATGCCTCCCTGCAGGTTCTCCTCCAGGCCATCAGAGAAAGGTAGGAGGTCCTCATTCCTACAGATGGAGTCAGAAGACACTCCTGCCTGACCAAGGCAGCCTGGATGGAGTAGCAGAGAAGTCTCGAACCGTGGATTCACGCGTAGAACCTGGGTTCAGTGTCACAAGTGCATCAATGACCTGCTTAGATTGGCAAGGGTCAGTGGTCTTGGTAAGTCTGTTCCATTGTTTTTCTCCCTGGCTCTGTCTCTTTAAGACTGAGGGAAGACAAGGCATGCAGTCGATTACGTGAGCAGCCTTGGTGTCATACACTAAATGATTATGCCCGAAGTTGACAATTGGCATTGTTGATGTTCTTGAATGTGTCGTGCGAAAGCCAGTCCTGAACAAGTGATGTCGATGCATGTTTACAATGGCTGTGATGCATCTTTTGAAATTTATTCAATATGCACTGTCTCCTATAGGACAAACACACCCACAACCAGTGCGAGTGCGCCAAGACAGGTGGAGGAGACCCAGACATCAGAGTGTTGACACCAGCTGAAGAGAAGGCTGCACGAATTGTAAGAGAGGAGGGAGGCAGGGCAATATCAGATGGTGAGGTAGGATTCTCAAGGCATAAGGAGGAAATATCATCTTTAGTCTTGCAACCATGCATGCACACCTAATGAAAGTGTGCAAACTCATGTTCAGCTGATGCTTAATGTACCTCTTTTTGTGTCTCCAATCAGGTGTCTGCGCTCAAGTGTCTGAAAGCCGCGTGGCCGAAGACTCCTCCTCTGGGGAGGAAAAGGAAGTCAATGCCCCAGAGGGTGCACCTCACCTGGCTTCTTCTTCCATCTCCGCCAGCACAGATACATCGACATGGTCCATGGTTGGGGAGGGGGGTGGGGTGCGTGGTGGTGGTGGGGTCTCAGATTAGAATCTGGTGTGCACAACATAGACACATCCCAGCAGTTGACAGAGCATGTTCCAGCTCGGTCCCCAGACAATCAGAGGACTGCTGGGCACCAGGCCCCTGCTCAGCCCCACGCTCATGATGATCCTCTGTTTGTTGCTATGAGAAGTCTGCTGGTTGTGCAGCAAAGCCATGTGAAAAATATGTAGGAGATGCCTGAGGTCATGTGTGGCTTTGCGCGTGCCATGGAGGAGTCTATGCAAGCCATGATGTCTGCCATATCCCAGGCATTTGAGTGTATGGCTTCTTCAGTAGAGAGCTTGGCGAACTCTGTAGAGACTCTGGTTGAGCACTCAAGCCATATGCGATCTGACCTGCACTCCATCACTGTTGCCATGGGCTCCACTTAGCAGAGACTAAGTGAGAGGGGCCAAGGAACCTGGATCTCCCTACAGATGCTCTTTCCCCTCTAGGAGACAGGCAGGTGCCATCATGGACCCAAATGGAGAAGGAGCACATGCTAGCTGCCATGGGGCCTTCCTCTCTAGACACCCCCAGGGTAAGCAGTGTCAACCCCCCCCCAACATGGACCCCCTTAGCTCCAGCAGGAGAGAAAATGGGGGTACTCAACTATCATCATTGAAGACCCCCAGTCGGATGGAGCCATCAAGGCCCCGTTCCTCCAGAGGATGCCCACCATGGTCATCCATAGCAACGGGGCAGCGTATTGAGCAGACTGCCTACACCTCACCTGTTAATGTTGGGGTAGCATGTAGACATAGTGGGAGGAAATGGAAAAAGAAACAATTTTGAGCATGAAGATGGTGCGTGTGCTGTAAATATTGTGCAACTATTTAATATGTTTAAATACATATTTATTTACTTTAACATTTGATGCACTCTCGTAAATCATATGCTTGCTTTCAGATGAAAAGGAAAATGTTAATTGGATACCTATAGCAGGAATGCATTGATGCTTGCAAAGCATCTCAGAAAATTTCCAGCATCCATTTATCATTGCGATTTGAGCCTTCAGTCTTCAATGATGGCTGTTTGTCGTTTGATGATTATTCACTTTTTTCACTACTGGCATGCCTTATATTTGTGGTTCTGCAGTCGCAATTTAACCTTGCTTACAGTGTTGCGTATACGGTTCCATCGTAGCCCATAGAAGATTTCATCTGCCTGTAATATCAAAGAGCAGCAAAGCTTCTTTTAGATTACAGCAATGAGTAGGACCTCCGGTATATGTGGGGAACTTTTATGTTTCTCCTCCCAACGTTCCTTGATGAAATGGCCTACTGTTGGCTGACACGTGCAAATATGAGGTTCTTCCTGATGTCCTTTGCATGTCTCTCCATGGCCCTCATATCTATAATGGCATCGTTATCATTGTTGTCCTCCTCACCCTCTTCATAGTCATCCTCATCTGAGGAGGACTGGTGTTCCTCCTGTTACTTGGAATGTTGCCGCATCTAATTGTAAGGTTGTGCAAGGCACAGCAGACAATTATTTGTGAGACCCTCTGTGGTAGATACTGAAGAGCCTCTCCAGATGGTCAAGGCAACGGAATCGCATTTTCAACTTGCCAATGGTGTGTTCGATGATGGCTCTGGTGGATGCAGGAGCAGCATTGTACCTCTCTTCAGCTGCACCTTGGGGATGATGCACTGGTGTCATCAACCAGGTACAAAGAGGATAACCCTTGTCACCCAGGGTCCAGCGCCGACTTCAGTTGGTTCATCAAAAACTCCTGGCAGCTGTGAGTTCCTCAAATGTATGAGTTGTGACAGCTGCCTGGGAAACATGTGCAGACATGCATGATTCTTCTCCTGTGGTTACAAATCAGTTGCATGTTTAAAGAGTGGAAGCCTTTGCGGTTCACAGATACAGCAGGCTGGTCCCAGCAAGCTCTAATGGCCACATGAGTACAGTCAATCACCACTTGCATTCTAGGGAACCCAGTAATGGTGCTGAAGGCCACAGACCTTGCTGCTTGGCTGGCCTTGTCCACAGGTAAGTAAATGAAATCATTGGCATGTCGTAAAAAGGCATTGGTCACCTCTTTGATGCACCTATGGTTCGCAGACTGTGAGATGCCACTATGGATCCCTGGAAGGACCCACTAGCAAATATTTTGAGTGCAACAGTAACCTTGAGGGCAACTGGCATTGGATTCCCACCGAAGCCAAGTGATTGCAGATCATGCTGCAGCCTCCTACAAATTTCTGTGACCATTACACCTGACATCCTTAGGCATCTCTGACATTGCCTCTCTGATATTTGAAGGTAATTTGTCCTTTTCCTGAGGATGCGATGACATGCCAGTGCCCGTTGTCAATAATGGCATTCCTGGATGTTATCATTTGGAGTGTCCTCACCTTCTTGCTCTGCCTGTTACTGGCATTCAAGCATCATGAGTTGAGGGAAAAGAGCCCTCCTTAGTTACTGCCTTTGCTCTTCTTCCTGTGGTACTAGATAAATGAGGTGTATGAGACCCATGTAACAGCAGTTTTTCTGTACGATAAATAAGCAGATCGTGGTAATTCAGCCCTCTGTTGCCAGTGAGCTAAATCATCGAGGCAATGAGCAGGTCCCTTATATCTGCCTTAGAATAGCAGCCAGGTGAAAGACACACCCACTATAGTTTGTCTCCTCCCACTCTCTTTGCAATCCTTGAGTCACCACGTGGTTTGCATTATTGTTGAAGAAAATGGCGCATGTAGAATTCAGGGCAAGTCTCCCCACCTTAAAACTTCCTCCTGCAACCTTCCAGCCTGAACCCATCACCCTTGACCCACCCAATGTTCCCATTACCCTTCCCTCCGTTACCATTGAACCTCCCCCCATTACAGTGCATGGTGTAATCATCGATTTATACATGTCATCCCTCCCCCCGTTCCTAATCCTGTTACCATCAACATGCCGACTCTGACCCTTGATCCTCCTCAAACCGACCTGACCATTTTTGCCGAGTCCCGTTCCCCTCCCTATGATGTTGTTGAATACCCAACCATAGTCTTACCTTCCCCCTACAGAATCTGTTTGCCCCCATTGACTGCAACCATTCCCTCTGCTAGCCAGTATCCTTAATTTGCCTCAACGATCCCCGAGGTTGACAGAACTCATCCCTCCCTTTAGGCCATTGTCAATTATCTTCTGACTGTAATGCTGTAATCAACCCACCACCCCCGCAATCGCCCACATCCAGCTTCAGCAGCAATAACAGCCACTACATACCCTGGACTCTCTGCTCCTCCCTCCCCTGCTCCTCCGTGCATCCAATCTCCCCATCCTGTCCTCCCCAAGTACCTTCCCCTACTCCTCAATGTACCCGATCATCCTATCCTGTCCTCTCTGCTCCACCTTCCCCTGCTCATCCATGTAGAACCCCATGTGCCTTCACTGCCATCCCCTAAGAAGAATACCCTTGCTGGTGCTGAGCCTGGAGGCAAACATCCATTCCAATGCTGGTGTTCGTTTTGCTGATGAGTTAAAGGGAGAACAACACAGACTTGAGACTCACCTGCACAAATCCAATTGTTGCACGCTACGGGTGAAACAAATGTGAACCGGGTGGCACAGGAATAGCACTCACCGTTCACTTAATCTAGCAGGTAGGACTGAATTGTAACAAAGCATAGCGTAATGAGTATTCATGGCATGTAAATGAATGCAAAGCTGCAATCTGCCACCGTGCGGGGGATCCCTGGAACACTGCAAATCTGCCATTGACTCAATTTCCCTAAAATATTCCGTCACCGGGAATCCAATAAAAACACCTCCTGCCTAATTAAATCACTCTGCACCCCACCAAATCCACTCTTGCAGAGCCCATAAAATTCCACCCCAGGTGTTTTCATTTGTATTGCATTTAAAAAATTCAATTCCCAAATTAAATTTACCTCTGGAAAATTCATACAAACTGTGAACCAGGTGATCATAACAAGAATAAGGGGTCTTCCATTGAAGACAGAGATGAGGAGGAATTTCTTCTCTCAGAGGATTGTTAAACTTTGGAATTCTCTTCCCCAGACAGCAGTGGAGGTTGGGTTATTGAAGTTAGATTTTTGATCTACAAGGGAGTCAAGGGTTATGGGGGGCAGGCAGGAAAGTGGAGTTGAGGCCATGATCAGATCAGCCATGATCTTGTTGAATGGCAGAGCAGGCTCAATGGGCCGAATGGCCTACACCTGCTCTTGCTTCTTATGCTCTTTCTTATGTTCTAATAATGTTGGGGCAAGTCAAAGTTTTATCTAAAGCTAAATTTTGTGACTGCAATATTTCACCCTGTACATCCAAATGAGATACTGTAGCTTTTAATTCAGACACAACACACAAACAAGCAGGGACATCATAACAGAGGATGCTTGTAAATGTTCTCATCAAGTTATTAAATGTGTATTGTTACTAATAAATGATGAATAATTCACCAGATCACAAGAAGATTATCTGCAAAACCTATGTTTCTTAAATGACTCCAAAGTTTTTGCCTCATCTCTATTATCTCTTCTGTGTGAAGAATTTCCTGGCATTGGTTCTAAACTTCTAACAAATTTATATGAAAATTATCCAGCAAATTCAAATAATTAATAATGTGTGATAAAATGGACTTTCTGGACCAAATAGAGCAAGATATTTTAATTTAAAAGGTTTGTTCAGACCTCATCTACTCAGATTTGATCTATTATTTGAAAAATTTATGATGGAGTATACTTATACTGTAGTAGCTTAAAATCCACTCACTGATGAGATTGTTTTATTTCCAGCAGCATTTTTCAAAGTAATTATGCTTAATGCTATTAATATTTACAAAATCCATTTGGACTGCACAGGCACAATGTTCTTAACTGAGTTTGAGTTGTTTTCAGTTAAAATTTCACTTTTACCATGGCAAATATCATTCCCAGGTGGATTTACTTCCACCACATACCGCATTACTGAGTAATTAAACACTCCACTACAAATACTGCAGCAAATTCTATGAACACTGTAAGCATGCCTTTTTAGGGTAAGTGTGTTTTGCTTTCTGTAACAATTTGCCACTATTAAATAATGAGCATCACATCTTTCTGGTCATCATAAAGAAAGAAAGTCTTTCATTTATATAGTGTTTTTCATGACCGCCAGAAGTCAAAAAGCACATTACAGCCCATGAAGCACTTTTGAAGTGTAGTCACTGTGGTAATATAGGAAATACGGCATCTAATTTTCACAAAGCAAACTCCTAAAAACAGCAATGTTATTATGACCAGATAGTCTTGGTTTTGTGATGTTGATTGAGAGATAAACATTGGCCAGGCCACCTGGGATATCTCCCCTGCTTTTCTTCAAAATAGTGGTACTGGATTTTTTGCATGCACCCAAGCAGGCAATTGGAGCCAAGGTTTAACATCTCATCCAAAAGATACACCTCCACATTGGTGAGTCAACCTTGATTTTTGTACTCAAGCCCTGGAGTGAAACGTGAACCCAAGACCTTGTGATTTCAGAGTAAGAGTGCTACCAACTGAGCCATGGCTGACACCTAACTGACTACTTAATACATGCAATACTTTCCCATCAAAATGTTGCTTTCTTTTATTTGCCCTCTGAAATTTGTATAAACTTCATGTGCTAATGTTTACGCTATATTGCACTTCTCACCATTTTCTACTCTGGAATCGCACAAACCTTCTCCTTATCCTTCTTTAATCTCACATGGGTAAAACAAACATTCACCTCACCTTGAGTTAATGAACAACAATATTAAAAATTACATTTATGCATCAATATTCCATCAGTTATATTTTCTCTGATGAGACTCTTTAATTGTTTACTGAACTTTACATTGCCAACTGAGCAACTCTCAGTACAAGGAACAATCAATATATCCTCCCTAATCTAAGGGTGCTGATACTAACTCGGCATAGTGCAGAACTCTTTCCCTGCGGATCAGTGTCATCCTGCGGTGTATTTACTCACTGAACTAGGGGTACTAAGGAGGAAGAAGCTGGCATCTCGTGTTCCAATGTGTATAGGCAACAGCCTGGTGGTCTGATGAAGAATACTTGCTTTCCAATTGTCTACTGTGGGTGGTATCTAATTCCTGGGCACATGTAAAAAAATACCTAACTAATCCTTAGGGACTGAATTTTATGAGCCCTCAGGTGTCAATGGTCGTGGCGGGGGGGCCCAGAAAATTCTTCTGGGAGAGGCCCGCCATAACCTCTGACGCCGAGAAGGCCCACTGTATTTTATTGGCAGTGGCGAGGTCTCGGCGCGGCGGCGGGGTCTTCACCTTAATATGCGAAAGAGATTTAAATGAAAGAATGATTACCTACCTGGTAGCGACGGCCGTCCCACGCCGATATTCCGGCTGGCTGGCCGGATCTCCCATACCGTTGGAACTCTGTTCGGAGCTCCGAGGCGTGACACTGGTGGTGAGGGGGAAGGAGTGAAAATTTCAGGGTGGGGGTGGTGGAAGGGGAGAACTATTGTAATTGGTTGTAAGGATGGTGGGATGGGGTTGAGGGTCAAAGGTGTTGAAGGTGGGGTGATGAAAGGTCGGCATATTAAAAAATAGTTTTCAGGGGGGATAGGTCATTTTATTTATGGTGAACTCAGTGGGCGGTGGGGGGTGTGAAGGGGGATTCAAAGTTTAAAAATAATTGTATGTACAATTTTCATCCAGCGGGACCTTTAAAGGGACAGAGCGACCGTCCCGATAATGTTATTGGGGGCGGCTGCTCCGCCCCCTCCATTTAAATGAACCCCCGCACAAAATATCGCAGGGGCTCAGCAATGGCGCATCCATTCCTGAAGACCACCAACCTCAAAGCGCACCATCGCAATTTGAGGCGCACTAGTAAAATTCAGCCCTCGAAGTCTAATGGGGATACGAAAGTGACTTTGAAGCTTTAATCTCTACAGCTGATGTGTTAGTTGTTCAGTGGAGGTTGAGGTTTGTCACTTTATAAGTGATGTGCGTTCACCCATTCCTGATCCTCAGGCTGGCAGCAGTGGAGAGGGCAGGCATATATTTCTTTCCCTTTATGGCACTGTTACAGTGCAAACCAGATGGCCTTCAACTTTCTGACAAATATTTATTGATCACCTGGGACACGAAATGTCAATTTTATTTTGCTTCACAATGCATAACAGGGGCATGAATATAAGTGGTGTCCTGCAGACCCCACCTGCCAAGAATGAGGCATATTAATTTTGTCATATGAACTTTGATTTTAAACTGTTGCTGGAGTGAAGAAATGAATTGTTTGAAGATAACCAGACACTGGGCTGGAAGGACATTTGTATACGAAGAGACAAAGGACTATTCCCTGCACCAATTAACCCAAATGGATTTTGATCACCAGACATTGAAGGTGTAAGGAACGCATTCCAGAGACTGCTAAGGTAATACAATCCACAAACCTCGCAGGAGAGACTGTTCCAAATAAGGAGCTAGTCACATGACTAACCTGCTGGGCAGCCTGGAGTTTTTTGAATTGTGCGACACAGAAAGGAACAGAAGGCCATGTGCAACTGAAGCTGGAACAAGGAAGCCTCTCTCTCTCTCACTTTCTCCCAAGCCACCAGACCCAAGGAGTATACGTAAACCTCAAGGGAGTAAATACTCCTACATCGGAACAAGTTAAAGGGTGAACTGGGCCCCAATGAATTGCAAGACTTACCGGCAACCAAAGACTCCTCATTGAACTTAAAGGACTGTAACTATCAGATATTGCCTCAAACTTTACCCCTTTATCCTTCTACTTTTTCTGTCTCTATCTGCTTGTGTGTTTACCTTGTATGCATGCTAGTGTGGTCGCGTAGCATATTCGTAGTCATTAACTGGATTAGAGTTTAAGATTAATAAACTTCTACCTTTCTTGTTTAAATCTAAGGAAACCTGTTTGATTTCTTTACCTTACAATTGAAACAGTGAACAAGGGTTCACTAAGGGGGAGCTAACATCACGGTGTTTAAAAATTAAACCCTGTAACAGTTAAACCAGGCATAGGCTGAGAGGGAACCCCTAGACCCCTTCTCACCTGGTCGTTACAGTGGGCTCAGAAGCCAGCATCATTGGCAACTGTAAGTCTTTCCAATGACTGAGCAGTAGAAGCACACAGAAATCCTGGAAGTGTAAGATATCTCTGTTTCGAAGCCTTGGAAAAGTGAGCAGGGAAGAACTGGCGATTGAACTGCTATCCCCAGCTAGAGAACAGAGAACAGAATGTCAGCGACACATTTAGAGACACCTCAACATAGCAGGTGATCAGGAGCGGGAAGGAGAAAGACAAAACTTCATAAAGATGAAAGGGCGGCACAGTGGCGCAGTGGTTAGTACCGCAGCCTCACAGCTCCAGCGACCCGGGTTCAATTCTGGGTATTGCCTGTGTGGAGTTTGCAAGTTCTCCCTGTGTCTGCGTAGGTTTCCTTCGGGTGCTCCGGTTTCCTCCCACAAGCCAAAAGACTTGCAGATTGGTAGGTAAATTGGCCATTATAAATTGCCCCTAGTATAGGTAGGTGGTAGGGAAATATAGGGACAGGTGGGGATGTGGTAGGAATATGGGATTAGTGTATGATTAGTATAAATGGGTGGTTGATGGTCGGCATAGACTCGGTGGGTCGAAGGGCCTGTTTCAGTGCTGTATCTCTAAACTAAACTAAACTAAACATGAAAGTGCCAGTCACTCCAGGTACCGCTCAATGTTTGAGGCTAGGTCCCAAGCTATGGTTTGGAATAAATATTTGAGCAGGAAATTTAGTCAGAGGATACAACTACAGTATTCATTTTTAATGATGTAATTAATCCAATTGGTCCAAAGTTTCTACTTAATGGTAAGATAAATCATCCAAGCTTACGCTGACTTTTAAAATTATTTTCTCACATTAACCTGTATTTTATTATTAAATACTAAATTAATCCAATCATAAATTCATGCTAACTTGGATTTATTGCCCATAAAAAGTTCCAATATTTTCCCCATTCAATATCAAAAGCAAGTTGTTTATTTGATAATGAAGAGGCTAAATAGTAAAGTAAATTAATTAACTGTGTTGACAGGTTTAATCCAAGATTTTAAAGTCATGGGGCTGGGTTTTACCAAGCCCCCGACGTCGGGCTCCATGGTAGGGTGGAGGTGTGGGGGTGGTGGTGTGGAAGATGGTTCCGGCAGAGGGCCACCATGGAGCCTGCACCAGAAGGGCCTGACCTGATCCTCCCGGCAGCAGCGAGGCTCTGTGGCGGTCTCCCACCGCTGGGCGATGGGACCTCAATTACAATATTCAAATCAATAAAATGAATTCATTAACATCTTCTGGTCCCACTGCGATCTTTGGCGTGGCGGCCAGCACTCCTGCTGGGGAAAGCAGGCATGATACTGGTGAGGAGGGGGGAAAAGCTAAGGTTTTTACTGTGGGTGGGGGTGATAGGGTCAAATAAGCATCATCAGTGTGAGGAATGGTGAGAAGGGGTGCACTTTCAACTTTGCACAGTCTGGGGAGGAGGGAAGGTCAGAATTCAAAGCTAAGTATTTTTTGGGAGAATAGGGCAAATACAATGCAATTTTTATAGGGGGAAGTGGTGGAAAGGGGCATTACAGCTTTATTTTGTAAATTTTGGGGGGGTTTACTTTAAAAATTCAAATTTGCTGTCAGGGCTGGCTGCCCTTTAGAATGGGTGCCAGTGCCTGCACACAGGCAGCTGACGCCATTGCCGGTAACGGACAGCCCACCCCTCCAATTGATTGGGGGGTGGGTAGGCTGCCCCGGCTATTGAAATGAGCATGGGCCGCCATGTTTTGAGATCACTGCCAGGAGTGGTGGCGGGCTTTTACAATCCAGCCCATGAAGTGAATTAAGAAGTTGAATGCTGAAAAATTGTTTCTGGTGCAGAGATCCAGGGAACCTGAACACAAGAAATAATGGGGGTTTTCAGGTAAGGTACTGCAGTAATCATGGGCGAGTTTAATCTTCATATAGCTTGGACTAATCAAATTGGCAAAGGTAGCCTGGAGGATGAGCTCAGAGAGTGTATTAGGGACAGTTTCTTAGAGCAATTCATTCTGGAACCAACCCAGGAGCAGGCTATTTTAGACCTGGTAATGTGTAATGTAACAGGATTGATAAATGACCTCATAATAAATGATCCTCTAGGCAAGAGTGATCATAATATGATAGAATTTCACATTCAGTTTGAGGGTGAGAAATATATGTCTGAAACTAGTGTCTTAAACTTAAATAAAGGCAATCAAAAGGGTATGAAGACAGAGTTGGCTAAAGTGGATTGGGAAAATAGGTTAAACGATAAGACAGTCGAGAAGCAGTAACAGAGATTTAAGGAGATATTTCATAACTCTCAACAAAGATATATTCCATTGGGAAAGAAAGCCTCTTCGAGAAGGATGCAGCATCCATGGCTAAGTTAAGGATGGGATCAGTGGCAGGGCTGGCTGCCCTTTAGAAAGGGTGCCAGTGCCTGCACACAGGCAGCCGACGCCATTGCCGGCGATGGACAACCCACCCCTTCATGTGATTGGGGGTGGGCGGTCTGCTCCGGCTATTTAAATGAGCTGCCACGCGGAACATTGTGGCGCGTGGCCCACCATTTTTTGAGCTCACCGGAGCAGTGGCAGGCTCACTCTTTGAGTTGGCGCGAGCTGGGTTTCAAAATTGTAAAAAGAACTAACAGTGACATCACGGAAAATCTGTAAGCTGATTGGTTGGTAAGTAAAAGTTGTTATCACTTGTAAATAGCTTAAAAAATCAAGGGAAAAACCCTCAAATAGCTACCTTGTAAGTGATAAGGTTAGTACTATTAAGGTTTTTTAATTTGTGTAATTTAATAATAATTACTAATTAGAATAGTGCTGTTAAGACAGAGTAAGGCTGTGAGTTGTGTGAGAGGGATTTCACTGACTCGGCAAAAGAGGTGCTCTTTGGGCTCTTTCTTTTCTTTTCTGCCTTTTCAGCCTCCACGGAATAGGGGAAGAAGCTGATTGGCAAGTAACTGGTAAGTTATTCCACTGATTACATTAGCAATAATTAGTTTGTAAAGCTAAGTAATGGCAGGGCAGCTCAGCCAAGTGAAATGTGCCTCCTGGTGTCATGTGGGAAGTCATGGACGCACCATGTGTCCTTGACAAACACATCTGCAGCAAGTATCACTGGTTTCGGAACTCGAGCAGCAGCTGGAGTCACTGTGGTGCATCTGCGAAGCAGAGAACTACGTGGGGTGCACGTTTCAGGAGGTAGTCAACCCGGTGCTTAAGAAAGCACAGGCAGAGAGGGACTGCGTGGCTGCCAGACAGACAAAAAGGTCAAGGCAGGTAGTGCAGGAGTTCCCAGAGGCCATCCCACTTTCTAACTGGTATTCAGTTCTCAGTACAGATGGGAGAGAGAGTTCCCCTGGAAAGTACAATGAGAGTCATGGGTGGCTCAGCTGTGCAGGGAGGGAGGATAAAGGACAAGAGAACAATAGTGATAGGGGATTCTATAGTTAGGGGAACAGATAGGCGTTTCTGTGATCGCAGACGTGATTCAAGGATGCTATGTTGCCTCCCTGGTGCAAGGGTCATGGATGTCACCGAGCGGCTACAGGGTATTCTGGAGGGCGAGGATACAGAGCCAGAGGTCATGGATTACTCCCAAGGCCACATGCTAGTGAGTATAGAAATAGGAAAATACACCAGATGAATGCGTGGCTGGAGAGGTGGTGCAGGAGGGAGGGCTTCAGATTTCTGGGGCATTGGGACCGATCTGGGGCAGGAAGGACCTGTACAAGCCAGACGGTCTGCACCTGAACAGGACTGCAACAAATATCCTTGCAGGAAGGTTTGCTAGTGCTGTTGGGGATGGTTTAAACTAGTTTGGCAGGGGGATGGGAATCTGAACGGAGTCCTAGATAGGACAATTTCAGGGCAGGGAACAGGAGGCAGAAAATTAGCGAAAGACAGAATAAGCAAAGGTTAAAAAGTGTTCCGCACAGGAATTTGGCAGTGTTAAAGGGTATTTATTTAAATGCAAGGAGTATCGTAAATAAGGCCGATGAGCTGAGGGCACAGATAGACACATGGCAACACAATATCGTTGCGATAATGGAAACTTGGCTTAAAGAGGGGCAAGAATGGCAGCTCAACATCCCTGGATACAGAGTTTTCAGGCAGGATAGAGAGGGGATAAAAAAGGAGGGGGTGTAGCATTATTAGTTAAGGAATCAATAACAGCTTTGAGGAGGGATGATATGCTAAATGAATCATCAAATGAGGCCATATGGGTGGAGCTCAGAAATAAAAAAGGGACAGCCACACTACTAGGAGTGTACTATAGACTCCCAAATAATGAGATGGAGGTAGAAGAACAAATATGTTGGAATATTTCTAAGTGCAAAAATTATAGGGCAATAATAGTTGGGGATTTCAACTACCTCAATATCAACATGGGGTACAAACAGCGTGAAGGGCACAGAGGGGACAAAATTCTTGAACTGTGTTCAAGAAAACTTTTTTAGCCAGCACATAACAAGCCCAACAAGAGAGGGCGCAATTCCAGATTTAGTCTTCGGTAATGAAGCTGAGCAAGTGAATGAAGTAACTGTGGGTGTCCATTTTGGAGGTAGTGACCATAATACAGTTATATTTAGCCTAATCATGGAAAAGGACAAAGATAAAACAGGAGTAACATTTTTTAATTGGGGGAAGGCAAATTTTACGAAACTGAGAGGTGACCTGATGAAAATTGTCTGGATGCAGCTACTTGAAGGAATATCAGTGGCAAACCAATGGGAGGCATTCAAAAACAAGATACTACAGGCACAGTGTAGGCATTTCCCCACAAAGATAAAGGGTGGTATGGCCAAATCTAGAGCCCCCTGGTTATTTAGAAGCTTACAGGGTAAGTTAAAGCAAAGAAAGAAAGTTTATGACGATCACAAAAATCTTAATACTTTAGAAAGCCTAGAGGAGTATAGAAAGTGCAGGGGTAAAGTAAAAAAGTGAAATTAGAAAAGCAAAGAGAGGACATGAAAAATTATTGGCAGGTAAAATCAAGGAAAACCCAAGGATGTCTTATCAGTCCATGAAGAGCAAGAGGATAACTAAGGAAAGGGTAGGGCCTATCAGACATGTACAAGGGAACTTATGCGTGGATGCAGAAAATATGGGCAGGGTTCTTAATGAGTTTTTTGTCTCTGTCTTCAAAAAGGAGTGGGTTCATGTAGACAATGTAGATAAAGCGGAGGAGTGGGAAATATTATATACGATAAGCATAATGAGAGAGGAAGAACTGGAGGGTCTGACATCCTTGAAAATGGATAAATTGCCAGGGCTGGATGGATTGCATCCCAGGTTGTTAAAGGAAGCCAGGGAGGAAATAGCAGATGCGTTGAGGATCATCTTCAAATCCCCACTAGATACAGGCGAGGTACCAGATGATTGGAGGTCTGCGAACGTTGTACCATTGTTTAAAAATGGTGTGAGGGATAGGCCAAATAATTATAGGCCGGTCAGTCTGACCTCGGTGGTGGGTAAATTGTTAGAATCTATTCTGAGGGACAAGATAAGCTGTCATTTAGAAAGGCATGGATTAATTAGGGATAGTCAGCATGGATTTGTTCAGGGAAGGTCATGTCTTACTAAGTTAATTGAGTTTTTTGAGGAAGTAACAAGAAAGATTGATGAGGGTAGTGCAGTGGATGTGATCTACATGGATTTTAGTAAGGCATTTGACAAAGTCCTGTTTGGCAGACTGGTCAATAAAATTAAAGCCCTTGGGATACAGGGGAATGTGGCAGGTTGGATCCAGAATTGGCTCAGAGACAGGAAACAAAGGGTAGTAGTCAGAGGATGTTTTTGCGAATGGAAAACTGTTTCCAGTGGCGTTCCATAGGGCTCAGTTTTAGGTCCCTTGCTGTTTGTAGTATATATTAATGAGTTGGACTTAAATGTGGGAGGCATGTTTGGGAAATTTGCTGATGACACAAAAATTGACCGCGTAGTCGATAGTGAAGAGGATAGCCGTAGACTCCAGAAAGATATTAATGGTTTAGTTCAGTGGGCGGAACTGTGGCAAACAGAATTCAATCCAGATAAGTGTAAGGTAATGCATTTGGGGAGGGCAAATAAAGCAAGGGACTACACAATAAATGGGAGGATATTGAGAGAGGGAGAAGAAGTGAGAGACCTTGGAGTGCATGTCCACAGGTCCCTAAAGGTGGCTGGGTGGGTAAATAGAGTGGTGGAGAAGGCATATGGAATTCTTTCCTTTATTGGCCGAGGTATAGAATACAAAATCAGCTATGTATGGAATCCTTTCCTTTATTGGCCGAGTTATAGAATACAAAAGCAGCGAAGTAATGCTGGAACTGTATAAAACGTTGGTTAGGCCACAGCTGGAGGATTGCGTACAGTTCTGGTCGCCACATTAAAGGAAGGACATAATTACTCTGGAGAGAGTACAGAGTTGATTTACAGGAATTGTGCCAGGGCTTGAAAGTTGCAGCTATGAGGAAAGATTGGATAGACTAGGGTTGTTTTCTTTAGACCAGAGGAGGCTGAGGGGTGACTTAATTGAGGTGTACAAAATTATGAGGGGCCTAGACAGAGTAGACAGGAAGGGCCTGTTTCCCCTAGTTGGGATGTCAATTACCAGGGGGCACAGATATTAGGTGATTGGTAGAAGGATTAGAGGGGACATTAGGAAAAACCTTTTCACCCAGAGGGTGGTGGGTGTCTGGAATTCACTGCCAAGAACAGTGGTGGAGGCAGAAACCCTTAATTCTTTCAAAAGGTACCTGGATATGCACCTGAAGTGCTGTAACCAGCAAGGCCATGGACCAGGTGCTGAAAGGTGGGATTATATTGGGCGGCTAGTTTTCTCGGCCAGCACAGACACGATAGGCTGAACGGCCTCCTTCTTTGCCGAAATTTTTCTACGGTTATCTGGTTCCATCAAGTTGAAAGAAAAGGCATACAATACTGCAGACATTACAGGTATGCCAGAAGACTGGGAAAATTTTAGAAACCAGCAGAGGATGACTAAAAAAAGGAGATATTAGAGTATGAGAGCAAACTAGCAAGATATATAAAACAGGCAATAAAAGTTTCTACAAGTATATACAAAGGAATAGAGCAGCTAAAGTAAGCTTTGTCCCTTAGAAAATGAGACTGAGGAATTAATATTGGGAAACAAGGAAATGGTAGAGACTTTGAACAAGTATTTTGTATCTGTCTTCACAATAGAAGACACAAAACGCATCCCAAGAATAGTAGAAAATCAAGTGACAAAAGGAAGGGAGGAACTTGAATCAATCATTACCACTAGAAAAAAAGTACTTGAAAACTAATGGGACTAAAGGCTGGCAAGTCCCCTGGACCTGATGGTCTGCATCGTAGGATCTTAAAAGAAGTGGCTGCAGAGATAGCGGATGAATTGGTTGTAATCTTCCAAAATTCTTGAGAATCTGGAATTGGAAAACTGCATATGTAACATCTCTATTCAAGACAGAGGGGACAGGCATGACAGAAAGCAGGAAACTATAGGCCAGTTAGCATAACATCTGTCATTGGGAAAAGGCTAGAATTCATTATTGAGGAAGTAGTAGCAAAATATTTAGAACATCATAATCAGACAGAGTCAACATGGTTTTCTGAAAGAGAAATCATGTTTGACAAATTTATTAGAGTTCTTTAAGCATATAACAAGCAGGGTGGATAAAGGAGAACTAGTAGATGTAGAGTATTTGCATTTCCAAAAGACATTCGATAAGGTGCCACAAAAAACATTACTACACAAGAGAAGGGCTCATGGTTTTGGGGGTAATATATTGGCAGAGATAGAAGATTGGCTAACTAACAGGAACAGAGAGTTGGGATAAATGGGGCATTTATCAAGGCATTTATACAAGGGGGAGGAGTGACAGTTTAGATTAAGGAAGAATTGCAGTGTTGGAGACAGAGGGAATATCGCTGAGCGGTCAAGGACAAAATCTATTTGGCTAGAACTAAGGAACAAAAAAGGTGCAATTATATTGCTCGGTGCAGTCTATAGGCCACCAATTTGTGGAAAGGATGAAGTGGAACAAATTTGCAAGGAAATTACAGAGAGCTGCAAGAATTATACAATACTTATAATGGGGGACATAATTATCCAAATATAGACTAGGATAGTAGTAGTTTAAAGGGCAGTGAGGGGCAAGAGTTCCTAGAGTCTGTTCAGGAAAATTTTCTACTGCAGTATGTTTCCAATCCAATGAGAGGTGAAACACTTCTGGACCTGGTTCTTGGGAATGAGGTGGGCCAAGAAGATCAAATATCAGTAGGAGACCAGTGATCATTGTATCATAAAGTTTAGGTCAGTTATGGAAAAGGACAAATAACAATCAAGGGTAAGAATAATTAACTGGGGGAAAGCCAATTTCAATGGGGTAAGAATGAATCTGGGCCAAATAAATTGGAATCAAAGGTTGGAAGAAAAACTGATAGTTGAACAATGAGCTACCTTCAAAGAAGAGATGATTCGGGCACAGTCAGGGTATATTCCCTTGAAGGGGAAAGGTAGGACAAATAAATCCAGAGCTCCCTGGAGATAGAGATGAAAATGGAGAAGAAAACAAATATGCTTATGATGGATATCAGGTCGATAATACAATGGAGAACCAGGCTAAATATAGAAGGTTCAGAGGGGAAATTGCAAAGGCAAGTCAAAGAAGCAAAGAGAGAGTATGAAAAGAAATTTGCAGCCAACATAAAAGGGAATCCCAAAGTCTTCTATAGCCAAAGAAATAGTGAAAGGGTGGTAAAAGGTGGAGTAGGACCGAATAGGGATCAAAAGGGGGTTTTATGCATGGAGGCATGGTCAACAGCTGAGGTATTAAATGAATATTTTGCGTCTGTTTTTACCAAGGAAGAAGATGCTACCCAGGCCACAGCGAAAAAGGAGGTAATTAATACACTAGAAGGATTTAACATTGTGAAGGAGGAGGTATTAGATAGGCTATCTATACTTAAAATTGACAAGGCACCAGGGCTGGATGGGATGCATCCAAGGATACTGAGGGACGTAAAGATATGCCCAGCAACTACAGGCCAGTCGGTTTAACTTCGGTGATGGGGAAACTTCCTGAAACAATAATTTGGACCAAATTAATAGTCACATTGGCAAAGTGGGTTAATTAAGGAAAGCTAGCATGATTCGTTAAGGGAAAAGCATATTTAACTAACTTGCTGGAGTTTTTTGAAAAAATAACAAAGATTGTTGATGAGGTCAATGCTGTTGATGTGGTGCACATGGACTTCCAAAAGGCATTTAATACAGTTCCGTGCAACGGACTTGCGAGCAAAATTATAGCTCAAGGAATAAAAGGGACAGTAGCAACATGGATATGAAATTGGCTGAGTGACAGGAAACAGAGAGTAGTGGTTAATGGATGTTCTTCAGGCTGGAGAAATGTTTGTAGTGGAGTTCCCCAGGGATCAGTGTTGGGACCCTTGCTCTTCCTCATATTTATTAATGACCTAGAACTTGGTGTACAGGGAATAATTTCAACATTTGCAGATGATACAAAACTTGGAACAATTGTGAACTTTGAGGACGATAGTGTAGAATTTCAAAACAACATAGACAAGTTGGTGGAAAAGGCAGACTAGTGGCAGATGAAGTCCAAGTGGAGAAATGTGAAGTGATTCATTTTGGTAGGAAGAACATGCAGAGACAATAACATAAAGGATACAACTCTAAAGGGAGTGTAAGAACAGAGGGACCTAGGGGTATATGTGTATAAGTCATTGAAGGTGGCAGGACAGGTTGAGAGAGCGGTTAATAAAGAATACAGTATCCTGGACTTTATTAATAGGGGCATAGAGCATAAAAGCAAGGAGATTATGTTAAGCTTGTATAGGACACTAGTTCGGCTTCAGCTGGAGTATTGCGCCCAGTTCTGGGTACCACACTTTAGGAAAGATGTGAAGGCACTGGAGAGAGTACAGAAAAGATTCACGAGACTGGTCCCAGAGATAAGGAGCTTCAGGTATGAAGATAGATTGGAGAAGTTGGGACTGTTTTCCTTGGAAAAGAGAAAGCTGAGAGGAGATTTGATAGAGGTATTCAAAATCATGAGGGGTCTGGACAGAGTGGATAGGGAGAAATGGATCCCACTTGTGAAAGCATCGAGAACAAGATGGCACAGATTTAAAGTGATTGGCAAAAGAAGCAAAAGTGACATGAGGAAAAACTTCTTTATGCAGCAAGTGGTTAGGATTTGGAATGCACTGCCTGAGAGTGCGGTGGAGGTAGGTTCAATCGAGGCATTCAAAAGTGAATTAGACTGTTATCTGAAAAGGATGAATGTGCAGGGTTACGGGAGAAGGCAGGAGAATGGCATTCGATGAATTGCTCATTCAGAGAGCCAGTGCAGACATGATGGGCCGAATGGCCTCCTTCTGTGCTGTAACAATTTTGTGATTCAGGTTGGCACACTGTAACTAGCGGAGTGTCACAGGGATCAGTTCTGGGGCCTCAACTATTTATGATCTATATTAATTACTTGGATGAAGGGACTGAGTGTATTAAGCCAAATTTGCGGACCATACATAAATAGGTAAGGAAAGCAAGTTGTGAGGAGGACACAAAGACGGGGATTTTATGCTCTCCCCCACAGTGTGTTTGGAGGTAGGGACAGTATTTAATCGGGTTGGTTGGTGGCAGGTGGGGACATCGCCTCCTTCCCGCCTCCATCCCAATTAAGTCTGTGGCAGGAAGGCCCCTGGACTGCCTTACCAACTGCTGCCAATTGAGTCCCTTAAGTAGGCAATTAATGCTCAATTAAAGGCCTCATTCTGCCTCTGCCAATATTAGCCCAGCAGCAGGTGGGCCTGTCGCCACGCAAGGAGCATGCCAAGCAAACCCGTGTGGGTTGCTTGCTGCTCCGGGGGTGTAGGGGAGTCCCTTATTCAAAGGCACTTGGTACCTGATCATGGGATCTGGTACTGGGAAGGGGAGGCCCACTGAGAGCAACCCGCTTTCCTTTGCTGCAGACCCCCTACAGCCCTCTCCCCTGCAATTCCACCCTGTGAAACCCCTCCTGCCATGGCTCACCTGTGGTCTACGTCCCTCAATGATTCTGGATTGCGGGTGGGTGCTCTACCAGCTGCAACCACCGCTTCTGCAATGGTGCTGCTCAGTAAAAGAGCTGCTGGCCTATGATTGGCCAGCAACTCTCAGCGGCATGTCTTCAGTCGCTGGGGTCCTTACTTTCGTGAAAGGCCTGTTGCTGTCCACTTAAGTGCCTAATTGGCACATAATGCTGCAGGCCTTCCCCAAAGGTGGCGATGAGGGGCTCTCGCCGGTCTTTCAGCTGGTGGCCAAGACCCACATTGCCTACATAAAATCCCCCCCAGAGTGTTTGCACAGAGATATAGATAAGTTGAGTGAGTGGGCAACAATTTGGCAAATATTTTATAATGTGAGAAAATGTGAAGTTGTCCATTTTAGCAGAAAGAATAGAAAAGCAAAATATTATTTACATGAGAGACTGCAGAATGCTGCGGGACAGAGGAATCTGGGGGTCCTTGTACATGAATCACAAAAAGTAGCATGCAGGTGCAGCAAATAATCAGGAAGGCAAATGGAATGTTTGCATTTATTGCAAAGGGGATGGAGTATAAAAGTAGGGAAGTCTTGCTACAAATGTACACAGGGCATTGGTGAGACTGTACCTAGAGTACTGTGTACAGTTTTAGTCTCCTTGCTTAAGGAGGGATAGACTTGCATTGGAAGCAGTTCAGAGAAGGTTCACTGAGCTTATTCCTGGGATGAAGGGGTTGTCTTATGAAGAAAGGTTGAGCAGGTTGGGCCTATACTCATTGGAGTTTAGAAGAATGAGAGGTGATCTTATTGAAACATATGAGATTCTGAGAGGGCTTGAGAGGATAAATGCTGAGAGGATGTTTTCCCTCGTGAGGGAATCTAGAACTAGGGCACACTGTTTAAAAGTAAGGCGTTTCCCATTTAAGATGGAGATGAGAAGGAATTTCTTCACTCGGAGAGTTGTTAATCTTTGGAATTCTCTTTCCCAGAGACTAAAG
The DNA here is from genome assembly GCF_036365525.1 of Heterodontus francisci. Classification (NCBI taxonomy): domain Eukaryota; kingdom Metazoa; phylum Chordata; class Chondrichthyes; order Heterodontiformes; family Heterodontidae; genus Heterodontus; species Heterodontus francisci. Next base: position 99,655,844 of record NC_090375.1, on the reverse strand, counting down.
GAGGCTGGGTCATTGAATATATTAAAGGCTTCGTTAGACAGATTTTTGATCTACAAGGGACTCAAGGGCAATGGGGGTAGGCAGGAAAGTTGGGTTAAGGCCACAATCAGATCAGCCATGATCCTATTGCATGGTGAAGCAGTCTCAAGGGGCCGAATGGCCTACTCCTGCTCCTGTTTCTTATGCGATTACAGTTAAATGTAATTAGAAAACTAATATTTTTGCACGTAATTCTGTTGTTTTATTGAATAGACTGCCACACAGTACAGCAAATGCTGACACTGTTGAATTTTTCAAAAGCAAAATGAGCAAATCCTGGATTCAGGAGGAAGTAAAGAGATGTGAGTTTTATGTGAAGGCAGTAAGGAAATTAAAATGATCTGGGTTTAAAAATGGGAACCTCAATAATAAGGTGAGCTGAGAGACTAAATGTCTTTTTCTTATTCCTACCTTCTTCATTGGACACGTAAAAATATATGTGCCCACCCTGACATTTTGTAGTCATATTAACTAGTCAAGACTACATTGATAACCATAGAGTGACATAGGGGAATTTGATGATCACTCATTGTAAGGTGACAGGGGAATGGATGTACATCACTGATTGTATGTAACATTACTGACAAATGTAAATCGAAGCTACTCAAAGCTTAAGTGCTGAATACACATTTCACATTTGTAATTTTTTTAGTAAGGGCTGTTATAAGTATAGAGAGCACACGCACACTTCCCATGATTCTATTTGGGGAGCTTTTCAGCTCTCTTTATAGATTCCTGGCTATCATATTGGAAAATAAATCAGCAGAAAATCAACATATAGCAAGTACAGCTTCTTAAACAATAGCTTTCAATAATCTCACATGGAGCTACTTTGCCATTATAAATATGGCAGCAATAATATAGTACATTTTCACATTGTGGCTTTACTGCTAACTGTAGGGTTTAATTCCCTATTTCAATATCACCAGCCTTTTCTGATATTCCTAATATGAAACTAAAGGCACTCTGTCTCACTGGCCCACAAGCTTATCATATTAAAATAATTCAGGTGGCTTCAATATTAACAACTGCAATGAGCCATGCAAATAAACTTCATAGTAAATTAAAATATAGAAGCAAGATTTCCTGTGTATGCTACTTATAGTAAAATTGTAAATTGTATGAGCCATACAGACCAACAAGATACACAGTTTGACCCCTGCTCTATGTGAGGTTAGCTGATCTCAGCTGGAGTAGTGGATTAAGCACCCCTAATAAGGGAATGGTAATCACTGTGGTTTCCCAGCATTCTATACTGGAAGTGCCCATGTATGGATATCAGATGAGTAAGTGTTGAACTCAAATGCTATGGTTTCCACGATGTAATATCATGGCAACACAAACTAATGGCCACTTACCTGATTTACCAAAGGTCACCCAAATCCCACGGATATGTATCTAAACAACGAACCAATGTCTTCAGGAGATGGAGAAAAATATTGAGAAAAATAAAACCACTGATCATTTGAAACCATCTCAGAAACAGAAACACTGAAAAACTGCAATAATGAGGGAAATCCAAAAATATTTCTGCTAATTAAGAACCTGAATTGGTGGATTAAGGCAAATGTGCTTAGAGTTTGCATGTTAAATAAATAATATGGCAGAGACCAAATCATTTACAGGATTTTAAACTGAATCTTATCTGTTACATTTAGGGAGCTTTGATGTTGGTTGATTAAGATCTTATACCTTTGAAAGTTTCGCTGTTCCATTTTCGAATGGTCAATTTTCAAAAGTAACTAAATGTTGTAAAATTCAGCATGCTTTTATTCAGTGTGTTAGAAAATACATTTATAGAAAGAGGCAAGTAAGAGTTTTAGAAATTTATAGATAATGTAGGCTCTTGTATTTTGAAGGTTGACCCTGAGTGGTGGTGGGTCTTAGTTGGCTCATTTTAATCCTGCTGTCAAATACAGTGGCAGCAGATTGGATTTTTTTTTGTTAGCCCAGAATAACCAAACTAGCTCGTCTTGAACCTGCAAAAACAACAACTGAAAATTTGATGGGCTTTATTCAGCAGCTTTCAGTGGTAACCTTATGGATCGCTGGTTAGGCCGCTCTGAATTTGGTGTATTTAGGCAGAGAAAATTTCACCCAGTTGTTTCTGAATTTTGAATTTGGGGTTGTATGACCAATATAGCATCCCAATTTGCAAATTTAAAGAGCCTATCTCCTGTGTCAAGCAAACGCATGGATGACAAAAAGTTGCTTTATTATGGTGCTTACCGTACTTTTGGCACAATTTGGGCGCAGCAGATCACAAATTAAAATTCAGAGATCTGACTCAGATTTTATGCCAGAAATACAGCTGGCCATCAGTTGATTCTATTCCCAATCACTTTTATTAAAAAATAATAACAGTTATAGATAAATTTTCTGTGCTTGGTGAAAAGTAATATATTCCCACTTGTGATATAAAACTATACAAGTTTTTAAGTAAGTTTGCTTGCTCCATTCAAATTGCATTAACCAAAAAAATTGCATTTTTGGGCACCCTAACAATCGTCATATGCAGCAGTTTCTAAAACCTAATAGTTATGAAGAATTTCATGGGGAAGTGTTTAAACTGATGAGAACTTTTAAACATAAATCACATCCTGTTTAAAGCAAAACAAAACTTCAATGTCTGTTAAGGAGATTGGAAAGAACTTGATTTTGTGCTTCATGGCTTGCTCAATATCAACATTTCCCTGAAAGAACTTCAGTAAGATCATAAAACATAGTCATGCATCTGAATTTCAGAGCTGCAGTTTCTTTATAAGTTGGTTTGTGACATGTTTATTTACATATAGAAGCTCTGCCCAAGATATTAACATACATAATTTGCTTGCAGGACAGATCTATGTCCTGGTAAAAAGTCATTAGAGTAGAAAGTAAAACTGGTTGAGTGTGTTTGTAGAATGTTTATACACTGTGCTCCAACCTACACATTAGTTTAAATATCTGACACTAGAAAAAACAGATCTCACAGACTCCCACTAGCTGAAAGTTTCCTAGGAAGCAGTTTATCCTGTGGATTTTGGTCACTTCCACTCCTGATGTCATTTTATACTGTGGTGAAATAAATAAGATGAACATTTCAATTTGGCAGTGAGCTTCTTATAAAAAACTAGATATGATGTATGACTCACTTATTTGCAACATATTATCACCAGTTTAAATTTAGCACTTTAAGCATCCTGCTGCCTACTCTTTTAATGGCACAGTGTGCAGCAAAGCTTAAAGCAATTTGTGCATCCAATTTATCCCAGAATACCTCATTTCTATTGAAATTTAATATTTGAAAAATGTTCTTTTGGAAGATGTCTGTAAACAACTATGCTCATGTACTGTGCTAAAATTTGCACATGCACAGTGGGATTTGTCGTGTAGTTACAGCCTTGGCCAGATAACAGTTTCCAACAGGTAGTTCAGGCCCTCTACATAGACGAAAGCCGAGGTAAGCTTGGCTAATAATAGCTATTGTTTGGCAAAGACTTCCAAATTGGAATACAAAATTTATCAATGGGTAGAAAAAAGTCCTGGAACCACCTTACCATGGACTCCCCTCATCTTCCCGAACCTGAATTCCCTGGTCTGTGAAGATACTGCCAGAACCCAATTCCAGTACATGTCTTGTGTCAATGGAAGGCCTCTAAGTCACCCAATGTTCCATTGATTCCTGCCAACTTCCCATCTATTCTAGGCAGGATGTTAACCAGCTGGATTTAAATGAGGACAGGGAGTAAACATAGCCCAGGCCTGATTTCTGTGGCAGCAGGTGAGTTTCTTCTCCATTCACTTTGCCATTCAACTGGAGTTAAAATTGAGGCCTTTGTATTCCTGAAATTGCAGAACTGCCCTGCCCTTTGAAAACATTTAGGTGGTAATTAGGTGGTAAAGCAGCCTGGTGGGAGACTGACGGGATTGGATTGCCTGTCTGTTTTACATCCTGCCTGATTTTACTTTTCATTGAGGACGCTGAATTCCCACTGTATGTGTTAGGTTAAATTTACCCCTTTTTTTTTCAAGGAAGCAACCAGTCGTAGTGCCAGGTAAAATGGGTTACATTTTCTCATATCATCACTGCCAAAACATGAGGATCATTAAGGGGTCAGGAACCGACTGAACTATTCAGTGGGCTTTGCCGAGGCTCTTTAACTGACCATGGTATTACCATTCTGTTTCCAGGTTCTCTGACCCAGTCAGCAAGGGCAGGTGGGATGGTGCGTCAATTCTGTTAAAGGATTTTAAATAAAAGGAACGATAGAATAGGTCAACTGGACATGGATTTTTGAGGCTACCACAACTACAGGAGTGGGGAGGAGATCTGGGAAAGCTGCTCCTTGGGTCTCTCACTCTTACCTTGAGGTTCTGCTGCGGGACTGCAGTGAGGTGAACATTCGCAAGGACAGGAAGAAGAGGACAGCCTCTCCAATTAAGTAGGCATGGATGCAAGTAGCCAAGGAAGTCAGCAGCAGAAATGTGCTCCCACCAACCTGGAGACAGTGCACCAAGAAGATCTTGGACCTCAGGAGCAGCATAACACTTTCAGTTGCCAAGTCCCACATTCTGACTTTCCCAGCGTTGTTCTGCACACCATGTCTCAGAGCCGTATACCTTGCAGCTGAACTAATTCCTCTATCTCCAGGCACTCACCTCCCCATCTGAACAGCCAATATTCATACTTACTCTCATCCAATTGCCCTCTCGCACCCATGTCTCACAGTCATCCTTCACAAATATTGTCCTTCCCTCCTCTCCACACGAGCCACTACCAACACTCATAAATCTCTGCTTTCTCTCCTTGCAGGAAAAGAGAGCACACCACCTCAGGGAGAGGTAGAGATCTGTCGATGGTCCTCCAGTGACAGCCACCTTGATGGCCACTAGCCATGCATGCCTACCTGGTCCACTGAGAAGGAGGTCTTGTTCCAGAAGGCTGCAGATGTCAGAAACCACTGGCCATGAAAACCCGAGCCTCCTGAGGCACTGGTGCTCGCACATGTTGAAAGAGAAGATCCTTTGCCTGTAACGGGTCTCGCCTCCTTCAAACTAGATTTCTGTATCCAACCCCTCTGCCCTGTGCAGAGGCACAAAGCTGAGGAGAAGGCAGATGGTGTTGTTCCTGCTGTTCCTGGTTCTGTTGGTATTGCTGCTTCTCTTGTTCCTCATCAGAGGCAAGGTGAAACTGCATAATCTGCTCCCATGCTGTGGTGAAGGCTGATAGCAGGGAAGTGCAGATCAAGGTAAGTGAAGTGCAAGACAGGTGAAGTGACTTCCAAGAAGTTGGCAATCACCTGTCAAGCACTGAAAGCACTCTGTGAGAAGAAGTGCTATGAGCAGCAAATTCTCACCTGGCCATGGCTGGAGCTCTTCAGTGTAACTGAGCAAAGGCTTTCCAACCTGTCAGTTTCACTGAAGAAGCACTCCCTGTTGTGTCCTTGCCTCAGTTTCTTTCTTTCTTTTCTTTTGGGCCTCCTTATCTCGAGAGACAATGGATACGCGCCTGGAGGTGGTCAGTGGTTTGTGAAGCAGCGCCTGGAGTGGCTATAAAGGCCAATTCTGGAGTGACAGGCTCTTCCACAGGTGCTGCAGAGAAATTTGTTTGTTGGGGCTGTTGCACAGTTGGCTCTCCCCTTGCGCCTCTGTCTTTTTCCCTGCCAACTACTAAGTCTCTTCGACTCGCCACAATTTAGCCCTGTCTTTATGGCTGCCCGCCAGCTCTGGCGAATGCTGGCAACTGACTCCCACGACTTGTGATCAATGTCACACGATTTCATGTCGCGTTTGCAGACGTCTTTATAACGGAGACATGGACGGCCGGAGGGTCTGATACCAGTGGCGAGCTCGCTGTACAATGTGTCTTTGGGGATCCTGCCATCTTCCATGCGGCTCACATGGCCAAGCCATCTCAAGCGCCGCTGACTCAGTAGTGTGTATAAGCTGGGGGTGTTGGCCGCTTCAAGGACTTCTGTGTTGGAGATATAGTCCTGCCACCTGATGCCAAGTATTCTCCGAAGGCAGCGAAGATGGAATGAATTGAGACGTCGCTCTTGGCTGGCATACGTTGTCCAGGCCTCGCTGCCGTAGAGCAAGGTACTGAGGACACAGGCCTGATACACTCGGACTTTTGTGTTCCGTGTCAGTGCGCCATTTTCCCACACTCTCTTGGCCAGTCTGGACATAGCAGTGGAAGCCTTACCCATGCGCTTGTTGATTTCTGCATCTAGAGACAGGTTACTGGTGATAGTTGAGCCTAGGTAGGTGAACTCTTGAACCACTTCCAGAGCGTGGTCGCCAATATTGATGGATGGAGCATTTCTGACATCCTGCCCCATGATGTTCGTTTTCTTGAGGCTGATGGTTAGGCCAAATTCATTGCAGGCAGCCGCAAACCTGTCGATGAGACTCTGCAGGCATTCTTCAGTGTGAGATGTTAAAGCAGCATCGTCAGCAAAGGAGTTCTCTGATGAGGACTTTCCGTACTTTGGACTTCGCTCTTAGACGGGCAAGGTTGAACAACCTGCCCCCTGATCTTGTGTGGAGGAAAATTCCTTCTTCAGAGGATTTGAACGCATGTGAAAGCAGCAGGGAGAAGAAAATCCCAAAAAGTGTGGGTGCGAGAACTGCCTCAGTGACCCTGGTGATTTCCACACAGCTCGAGAAAAAGGTCCGCTGACTGTTAAATCCAGAATCTTTGTTTAAAACAGAATTTAATTGCTTATTATATATTTAAATACCTTACCCAACAGCTGCATGGGGGTTGCCCACTCACCTTCAAACCAGGTAAAACCCGGAAGTGGACAGGATGATGTCAGGATCCCAACGCGACATCATATTTAGGGGATTTATCTCCCTGCATACATGCAAATCCATTTTGCCTTGCTTGGGAAAATTTCCCCATATAAAACTGATAGTCAGGCCTACTATTCACCTGAAGCCTGGACCAGTGCCGGGGGGTAGCAGGAAAGCATATACGTCATCTCTAAGACTGCTTATTTCCACCTTCATAACATCACCTGACTCCACACCACTTCAGCTCATCTTCTGCTGAAACCCTCATCTATGCCTTTGTCACCTCTAGACTTGACTATTCCATTGCACATCTGGGCAGCCTCCCATATTCTACCGTCCATAAACTGGAGATCATCGAAAGGTCTGCTGTCTCTGACTTACTTGCACCAGATCCTGTTGTCACCCATCACACCTGTGCTTGCTGACCTACATTAGCTCCCAGTTACCCAACACTTCAATTTTAATTAAAATAAAAACAAGAAATGCTGGAACCACTCAGCAGGTCTGGCAGCATCTGTGGAAAGAGAAGCAGAGTTAACGTTTCGGGTCAGTGACCCTTCTTCGGTACTAGCAAATATGAGAAATGTCAAAGGTTATAAGCAAGTGAGGTGGGGGTGGGGCAAGAGATAACAAAGGAGAAGGGGTAGATTGGACAAGGCCACATAGCTGACCAAAATGTCATGGAGCAAAGGCAAACAATATGTTAATGGTGTGTTGAAAGACAAAGCATTAGTACAGGTAGGGTGTTAACGGACTGAAGATTGAACAGCAGCAAGTACAAACATGAAAAAAAACAGTGGGTAAGCAAACTGAACAAACTAAGATGAAATGAAATAAACAAAAAAAATTGTAAAAAATGTAAAAAAGAAAAAAAGAAAAAATAACTAAAAATAAAAGTAAAATGGGGGGCCAATCATGCTCTGAAATTATTGAACTCAATGTTCAGTCGGGCTGGATGTAGTGTGCCTAATTGGTAAATGAGATGCTGTTCCTCGAGCTTGCGTTGATGTTCAGTGGAACACTGCAGCAAGCCCAGGATAGAGATGAGCATGAGAGCAGGGGCGAGTGTTGAAATGGCAAGCAACCGGAAGCTCAGGGTCCTGCTTGCGGACTGAGCGGAGGTGTTCCGCAAAGTGGTCACTCAGTCTGCGTTTGGTCTCCCCAATGTAGAGGAGACCACATTGTGAGCAGCGAATACCGTATACTACATTGAAAGAAGTACAAGTAAATCGCTGCTTCACCTGAAAGGAGTGTTTGGGGCCTGGGATAATGAGGAGAGAGGAGGTAAATGGGCAGGTATTACACCTCCTGCGATTGCAGGGGAAGGTGCCATGGGATGGGGACGAGGTGGTGGGGGTAATGGAGGAGTGGACCAGGGTGTCGCGGAGGGACCGATCCCTTCGGAATGCTGACAGGGGAAGGGAGGGGAAGATGCGTTTGGTAGTGGCATCACGCTGGAGGTGGCGGAAATGGTGGAGGATGATCCTTTGGATATGGAGGCTGATGGGTTGGAAAGTGAGGACAAGGGGAACCCTATCATGGTTCTGGGAGGGAGGGGAAGGGGTGAGGGTCGAGGTGCGGGAAATGGTCCAGACACGGTTGAGGGCCCTGTCAACAACAGTGGGGGGGAATCCTCGGTTGAGGAAAAAGAAGGTCACATCAGAAGCACCGTCATGGAAGGTAGCATCATCAGAGCAGATGCGTCGGAGACGGAGAAACTGGGAGAATGGAATGGAGTCCTTACAGGAGGTAGGGTGTGAAGAAGTGTAGTCCAGGTAGCTGTGGGAGTCGGTGGGCTTATAATGGATATTAGTAGACAACCTATCCCCAGAGATGGAGACAGAGGGGAAGGGTCACTGACCCGAAACGTTAACTCTGCTTCTCTTTCCACAGATGCTGCCAGACCTGCTGAGTGAATCCAGCATTTCTTGTTTTTGTTTCAGATTTCCAGCATCCGCAGTATTTTGCTTTTATTATGGAGACAGAGAAGTCGAGGAAGGGAAGGGAAGTGTCAGAGATGGACCATGTAAAGGTGAGAGAAGGGTGGAAATTGGAAGCAAAGTTGATAAAGTTTTCCAGTTCGGGGCAGGAGCAGGAAACGGCACCGATACAGTCATCAATGTACCGGAAAAAGAGTTGGGGGAGGGGTCCTGAGTCGGACTGGAACAAAGAATGCTCGACATATCCCACAAAAAGACAGTCATAACTAGGACCCATGCGGGTACCCATAGCAATACCTTTTACTTGAAGGAAGTGAGTGGAGTTGAAAGAGAAGTTGTTCAATGTGAGAACAAGTTCAGCCAGGCGGAGGAGGGTGGTGGTGGATGGGGACTAGTTGGCCTCTGTTCAAGGAAGAAGCGGAGAGCCCTTAAACCATCCTGGTGGGGGATGGAGGTGTGGAGCGATTGGACGTCCATAGTGAAGAGGAGGCGGTTGGGACCAGGAAACTGGAAATTGTCAAAATGACGTAGGGCGTCAGAAGAGTCACGGATGTAGGTGGGAAGAGACTGGACCAGCAGAGAAAAGATAGAGTCAAGATAGGAATAAATAAGTTCAGTGGGGCAGGAGCAGGCTGACATAATGGGTCTGCCAGAACAGTCTCGTTTGTGGATTTTGGGAAGGAGTTAAAAGTGGATGATCCTGTGCTGGCTTTTTGAAAGAGCTATCCAATTAGTGCGACTTCCCTGCTCCTCTCCAATAACTCTGCAAATGTTTTTGTCTCAAGTATATCCAATTTCCTTTTGAAATTTGCTGTTGAATGTTCTTCCAGCACCCTTTCAGGTACTGCATTCCAAATCATAAGAACTCACTGCGTAAAAAAAAAAAATCCTCATATTCCCCCGATTCTCTTTCCAATTACCTAGAGTTTGTGTCCTCGCGTTATCAACACCACTGTCCCACCACCCGACTGCCAACCACCAACCACCATCCACCCCCCCTCCCACCACCATCCCAATCGTGGGGAATTGGAGTCCAGTTCATAGGGAAAGGGTCAGATGTTGGTCTGGTGTTCCTGATCATGGGTGTGAGGTGGGGGTTTACAAGGTAGCTTGTTGGACCTGTAGGAAGGACTGCTGCTCCTCCTGGCCTACTAGGAGATCCCTAAAAACAATGACGTTAACAGATTCAGCCCTTCTCACCTCCCTTACGTTGTCAATTTGCCCGAAGCCCAGGAAGCCCTTGTCATGAAGAATAGAATGACTGTTAAAATGAAGGTAGGCAGCCTTATTATAATACTGCTATCACCAACCCACATCCACAAGTGGATTGGTCGACTGTCTCCGTTAAAACTGGAAGTGGGTAGTTTCAAGGTTGGTTCGGTTTCAGTTGCAGAATCTTTGCATTTTAACCTCTGACATGATCCCGAATCACCCATTTTTTGGTACTTAGGATTCAGCCCAATACTCCATTTGAGGCCTAACCAGTGATTTATAAAGTTTCAGCATAACTTCCCTGTTTTGGACACCATGTCTTATCCATAAAGCCAAGGATCTTGTATGCCTTTTTAACAGGCTTATCAACTTGTTTTACCACTTTCAAAGATTTATGTATGCGAACCCCCAAGTCTTTCTTTCCCTCTATCCCCTTTAAAATTGTGCTATTTTGTTTAGATTGGCCATCCTCATTCTTCCTTCCAAAATGCACCACTTCACACTTCTCTGCATTAAATTGCATCCACCATGTGGCTGCTCATTTCACCAGTTTGTCTTTGTCCAGAAGTCTCTTACTATCCTCCTCACTGTTTCCTACATTTTCAAGTTTTGCAAACTTTAAAATGATACCTCCTATATCCAAGTCCAGGTCATTGATATAAATTGTGAAAGGTGCAATATAAATGCAAGTTCTTCCTTTTATCAAAAAGAGCTGTGGTTCTAATACCAACCCCTGGTGAACACCGATGATTAGAACCATAGAAAAGTTACAGGACAGAAGGAGGCCACTCAGCACGTCGTATCCGTGCTGGCCGAAAAAACTACCCGCCCAATCTGATCCCACCTTCCAGCACCTGGTCCATAGCCTTGCAGGTTACAGCACTTCAGGTGCTTGTCCAGGTACCTTTTAAATGAGTTGAGTTTTTCTGCCTCCACCACCATTCCTGGCAGTGAATTCCAGACACCCATCACCCTCTGGGTGAAAGAATTTTTCCTCATGTCCCCTCTAATCCTTTTACCAGTCACCTTAAATCTGTGCTCCCTGGTAATTGGTCTCTTCGCTAGGGAAAACAGGTCCTTCCTGTCTCGTCTATCAAGGCCCCTCATAATTTTGTACACCTCAACTAAGTCACCCCTCGGCCTCCTCCGTTCCAGGGAAAACAACCCTAGCCTATCCAATGTTTTCTTATAGCTGCAACTTTCAAGCCCTAGTAACATTCTTGTAAATCTCCTCTGTACTCTCTCCAGAGCAATTATGGCCTGTCTGTATGTCGTGACCAGAACTGTATGCAAAACTCCAGCTGTGGCCTAACCAACATTCTATACAGTTCCAGCATTACATCACTGCTTTTGTATTCTATACCTCGGCCAATAAAGGAAATCATTCAATATGCATTCTTCACCACACTATCTACCTGTCCAACCACCTTCAGGTACCTGTGGACATGCACTCTAAGGTCTTTCGCTTCTTCTGCCCCTCTCAATATCTTCCCGTTTATTATGTATTCCCTTGCTTTATTTGCCCTCCCCAAATGCATTACCTCACACGTCTCTGGATTGAATTCCATTTGCCACTTTTCCACCCACTCAACCAAACCATTGATATCTTTCTGGAGTCCACAGCTATCCTCTTCGCTATCAACTACAGGGTCAATTTTTGTGTCATCAGCAAATTTCCCAATCATGCCTCCCACATTTAAGTCCAAATCATTAATATATACCACAAACTGCAAGGGATCCAGCACTGAGCCCTGTGAAATGCCACTGGAAACAGTTTTCCATTCGCAAAAACATATTTCGACTACTACCCTTTGTTTCCTGTCCCTGAGCCAATTCTGGATCCAACCTGCTACGTTCCCCTGTATCTCAAGGGCTTTCACTTTACTGACCAGTCTGCCATATGGGACCTTGTCAAATGCCTTACTGAATTCCATGTAGACCACATCCACTGCACTACCCTCATCAATCCTCCTTGTTACTTCCTCAAAATACTCAATTAAATTAGTAAGACATGACCTTCCCCTAACAAATCCATGCTGACAATACCTGATCAATCTGCGCTTTTCTAAATGGCAGTTTATCCTATCCCTCAGAATTGATTTTAACAATTTACCCACTGCTGAGGTCAGACTGACTGGACTATAATTATTTGGCCTATCCCTTGCACCCTTTTTAAACAAGACCGCAATTGTTGACAACGCGATCGGTAGGTGGCGCTGTTTTGGCACATGCGCAGATACAGCATGTGCCACAAAAACGTCACAGCCTGCGACTGTAGCAGCTGCCAGGACTAAAGATGGCGCTGGTCAAAAAATTACAGAGATGAAACCTAACACAACACGTGGCAGAATACAATGGCCGGAGTGAGAGAGTGGAGCGGCCGGGGAGAGCAGCGCGGGGAGACCAGCGGTAGCGGTGCCGGGGGTGGGGAGGGGAAGGGGGGGGGAAGAGGGAGACCAGCGGTAGCTGTGCCGGGGGGGGGAGAAAGGGGGAGACCAGTGGTGCCGGGGGGGGGGGGAAAGAAAGAGTGGGGGGGGTGGAGAAAGAGGGAGGGGGGGGGAGAAAGAGGGAGAGGGAGGGGGGGGGAGAAAGAGGGAGAGGAAGAGGGGGGGGAGAAAGAGGGAGAGGGAGGGGGGGAGAAAGAGGGAGAGGGAGGGGGGGAGAAAGAGGGAGAGGGAGGGGGGGGGTGAAAGAAGGAGGGGGGGAGAAAGAGGGAGAGGGAGGGGGGGGAGAAAGAGGGAGAGGGGAGGGGGGGGGGAGAAAGAGGGAGAGGGAGCGGGGGGGGGAAAGAGGGAGAGAGTGGGGGGGGAGCAGCGGAACGGAAGAGGAGTGCCTTTTTCTGTGCATGCGCTATAAACACAACAGCAAAAGACTTAACTGGCCAGTCCCTGGACCCCGGTGACACCAAAGTCTTCGCACGCTCGCTACCCCGCGGCTCTCTACGGCCTCTCA